>NC_138983.1:81999044-84399044 GCF_964341445.2 Mesoplodon mirus
CTTGGAGGTACGGGGGCGGGGGAGGGCTCTGAGGGGCCCGTAGTCTCCAGAAGCTCTGGAAAGGGCGAGAGGCCATTGCTCAAGCTGGGCACTTCAGGTGGCCGTGGCTGCCAGACGCGGAGCAGGTGAAGGTCAAGCATCAGCTCTACGCCCACCTTCCAAACCGCGCCATCAGGGTGGGACACTGCACACACAGTCAGCAAAGGACACAGGGCCCATCGCACTTTGCACTGTGCTCATTCTTACCACATGTGCCAGGGAGACCCAGCACATGCCGGGATTGGTTATTGGTGGCACACCGAGGAAGGCTGGGACTGTTAGCCAGAGGCTGTGCTTTACAAGAGACTGGAGTCCACAGAACAGTAAAGACTTTTGGTGGTGTGAGGGGTAGGGAGGGTCGGGGACTGGCTAGGAAGAGGTCTTACCTCTAAAACAAGGTCTGAATTTTCATGCCTTCCAATCGTAGTGCTTTTATTCAGGACAAAATAGCCTTCTGCACTCTTTAGATAGGCTTTCATATTCTCTGCTTTCCCTATAAAAGGTTTTCAGAAAACAATTTTGTTAGAAAAATACAGTCCTCTAATTATTCAATGTCATATTTAGAATGAATGGAATACACCATAATGTCCACAGGAGAAGTCAGCAGAGGTAGGAGTGGATAGCTGGATTTAACAATGATCACAATGATAATTCCGCACATTTTTAAGACTGTCCTTTTAACAGTGATAGCCGGCATAGATGAGCTTGCTTCTGATCACAAGAGGAAATCCTTTATGTAATTCAGAGCACAAACAAGCAATAGCAAAAAAAAAAAAAAAAAACAAACAAATCCGAATTCCACTGATAACCGCTCTCCACCTCCCATTAAGCTTAGTTTGGGGTTAGTTATCTGACAGAATCAAGTACTCAGTGTTACTAACCCACCACTTACTAGCTCTGTGACTCTGGGTGATTTACTTATTCTCTCTCTATGCTTCTGTTTCCTCATCTGTAAAATGGGGCTAATAATACTCTGTATCCCAAAGAGTTTTGTGAGGATTAAATGTGAAGCATCTAGAATGGTGATTGCTACACTAAACACCCATTTGTCCTACTGTGATTGTGACTGTTATTAATCTTGGGCTTCTGAACTTTGACTCAAGAAACCCCAACTTCTACAGAGCTTCTTAAAGTGTGGAAGAGTCAGTCATCAAGGAAATGGGCATTAGAAGATACTTTCTTTTTAAGTCACCGCATTCCTTCATATATTTAGGTTGAAAAAAATGATTTCCAAAGACAAAATATCAAGATTATAGCTTGGCTGTACGGTCAAGACTCTGTACGTATCTTTTGCTGGCATTTTATTAGGAAAATGTCAAACACACAGAAAAGTTGAAAGAAGTGGATGGTGAACTTCTATAGAACCACCACCCAGATTCTACAATCAACATTTTGTTCTATTTGCTTTATCACATATCTACCCATCTATACATTTTATATTTTAATGCATTTCAAAGTAAATCCTATACATGGTTTTAAAATTTATTTATTAATTTTTGGCTGTGTTGGGTCTTCGTTTCTGCGCGAGGGCTTTCTCTAGTTGTGGCAAGCGGGGGCCACTCTTCATCGCGGTGCGCGGGCCTCTCACTATCGCGGCCTCTCTTGTTGTGGAGCACAGGCTCCACATGCGCAAGCTCAGTAGTTGTGGCTCGCGGGCCTAGTTGCTCCGCGGCACGTGGGATCTTCCCAGACCAGGGCTCGAACCCATGTGCCCTGTATTAGCAGGCAGATTCTCAACCACTGCGCCACCAGGGAAGCCCTATACATGTTTTTTATTATTTATTTATTTATTTGTTTATTTATTTATTTTAATTTTTTTTTTTTTTTTTTGCGTTACGCGGGCCTCTCACTGTTGTGGCCTCTCCCGTTGCGGAGCACAGGCTCCGGACGCACAGGCTCAGAGGCCATGGCTCACGGGCCCAGCCGCTCCGCAGCATGTGGGATACTCCAAGACCGGGGCACGAACCCGTGTCCCCTGCATCGGCAGGCAGACTCTCAACCACTGTGCCACCAGGGAAGCCCATATATACATGTGTTTTAAAACATAAAAATTTCAGTGACTTCAGCTGGTTCCAAGATGTTGATGATAATTCACATGATATTGGACTTCTGATCCATCTCAGTGCCATGTCACAGATAGCCTCTTTTCTTTATTTCCTTTTTTTTTTTTTTTGGCTCTGTTGGGTCTTCGTTGCTGCATGCGGGCTTTCTCTAGTTGCGGCGAGCGGAGGCTACTCTTCCTCACGGTGCGCAGGCTTCTCACTGCGGTGGCTTCTCCTGTTGGGGAGCATGGGCTGTAGGTGTGCAGGCTTCAGTAGTTGCAGCACGTGGGCTCAGTAGTTGCGGCACTAGGGCCCTAGTTGTGGCTCGCTGGCTCTAGAGTGCAGGCTCAGTTGTGGTGCACTGGCTTAGTTGCTCCGAGGCACGTGGGATCTTCCTGGACCAGGGCTCGAACCCGTGTCCCCTGCATTGGCAGGTGGATTCTTAACTGCTGAGCCACCAGGAAAGTCCCCAAAGTCTCTTTTCAACTGAAAGGTCACTGAAGTGTGAAGTTGTTAAACTGTGGATAAAAACAAAAATCTCTAGGTCTGACCGTAGAGGGTCTCCTGTCTGACTCTGCTTTCCATCAACATCTCCATCATCATTCCATCACTGAATCCCTACTAAGTGCCAGGCACTGGGCTATCCTTTTACACACATGGCCTCTTTTCATCCTCAGAACCACCCTGCGAGGCAGGTGTCAGTATTGTCCCGCTTTACAAATGAGGAAACTGAGACTCAGAGAAGTTAAGGTCACACAGTAGTAAGTGTGTGACAACTCTGGGCCTTTGCATGTAACCAGTGTACAAACCTCCATTGCTGCTGGTGGGGCAGAGTAGGGGTGGGGGAATTGCACTGTCTGCTGACACTTGGCACATGTAATAAAAGAAAGTCCTTGAAACCAGCATTCTATCCTCTGAAAGGAAGACAAGACCCTACCTGGGGGTAAGAGAAATAAAAATAAGCTGGATAGTTTATATTTGTAAACTTTGAGGCCTGTGGATGTCCCACAAATATTGATGCTTTCATATAATGAGAAATACATTTGATTAAGTTCGCTGTCATGTATACAGGGGAAAAGACATTTCCTCTTCCCAAAGAACCATGCTCTGCTGCCTTCAGTTATTAATCTTCAATTGCAGAGGACCATGTTAGCACGCAACACATTCAAGTCTAATTAAGCTAAAATGGAAACTTCCAAGAAATGTCTCTTCTGCAGGAAAACCACAGGAAACGCCACTAATCGAAAACTTAAACTTGGATTATGCACATATTTGTTGTTTAGCTCTCACCCCAGACGTCCCCAAGGCTGGGGTCTTCTCTCTGCTCAGACGTCCCCCTTCGGGGCAACCACCTGACCACTCTGGCTAAAGGCACCCTCAGTCATGTTATTCCCCTGCTAGTTTTCCCCTGCTGTGTTTCCTTCCTTGTACTTATCATTCTCTGACATGTTCTTGTTCCTTTCTTTAGTTATGCTTGCTGTTGGTTTCTCTTTCACTAACATATATGTTCCTGGAAAACCAGGACTGTGTTCATTTTGTTCAGAAGCGATTCTTCATGGGTATTTTGTGTTTGTACCCATCTTCAGAGCAAAGGCATTGAAAGATTTTGTCCTGCACTCACTTTCCGAGGCTGCTTGTATGGCAAACAGCCTGGGAGGATAGAGGTAATGTTTCTAATAAAGATAACGGCTCCTTCTGGGGCAAAAGTTGGGCAGGTTTGCTAGCAGCCCCTTTCAAAGATTGCAGTTTCCTGAGTTTGGAGTTCCTTACCTGGGACACAGACCCACTGTGCGCACAGCATCCACACTGGCTGCTCTGCACCACCCCGAGGGACTTTCAGGGCAACAGGAACCAATGTGCATATGCAGCTCTGCTGCCTGTTATGTCGGTTGTGCTGTGAGTCATCAAGTTCTTTGTTTCTGGCCCAGGAGTCTCTTGTCTTCTGCCAGGAACTATAAGCTGGGCAGGCTAACTTACTAACTTTCAAACAGGGTCAAATGTCAGACCCTTTGCAGTTCCTGCCAGTTCTGTGCATTACCCCTTCTCCAGGGTAGGGGGCGGCGGGGGGGCAGAACCTGACACATAGTAGGTGCTTGGGAAACACTTGCTGAGTGAATGAAAATACAAAGGGCACCTCAAAGCAAGTCAGTACAGCCAGCTGGCTAGGAAGCTTTGATAGTAACTACCTTTCATTTTTCCTGTCAGTATCTAGCTTACATGACTCCTTGGAAAACCTAAATTCTATCTCTTTAGCTTTTGGATTGGACAATATTTCTCCACCTTCATTTTGCCCTGTGCATCACTTCCTTGCGTGAAAACACTGTCAAAGTAATTTGAATGTGTGGAGCTCTGTGAATTCGTTCTTACTCAGGGCCATGGAGCACCAGCCACAGGAAAGAGCAAAAGGGCTTCAGTCATCTGCGTTCCCCCGACCACTTTGGATGGCTCAGAATTGGGCTATAGGAGCAAACTTTCTTTTGAGGTTTACAGTGGCCTCAAAGTTCCTTAAAGAAGGGGAGTTCAGGTAAGGGGCGGGTGTGTGTGTGTGTGTGTGTCTCTGACCATTGGGTGGGTGTTGTCCATAAATCAGGGGAAACAGGGGTTCCTCTCTTAATCCCAGCTATACCCACAGGACATCCAAGAGCTGGTGCCCAGGAGAGGCTTAAAGCTCCCGTGCCGCCTCCCTTGGGGGGCGAGGTAGGGGCTGCACTTAGGAAGGAACGGCTGGTGTTGGGGCACCTTTTCTGGGGTGCTCCTGGCGACCCGAGCCTGGATCAGAGAGTTCGGACTCGGCTGGCGCCGGGTCCCCTGCCTATCCCAACACCCTTGACCTCGCAGGGCTGGCCTCCTCCGGCCCAGGTTTCCTCCCGCCGCCTCCTCGCGCGCCGCTCTCACCTGGCCTGAGGAAGAAGCCCACGCCTCGTCCTCTGCCAAGAAGCCCTGACCTCCGCCCTGCCGCCCTCCCGCGGAGTCTCCAGGCGACAGCCTGCAGCCCGTGCGCCCGCCCGGCCTGTGTACGAACGTCGCCACGGCAACGCCATTCTGACGGCCGAGCTGGGGAGGGGCGTGGCGTGCGCGGCGCCCGAGGATGAGGGGCAGGTGCGCTGGCAGCACCCGGCCAATTACAGCCCGCTGCAGCGCTGCGAGCCCTCCCCGACCTGCCCCGTAGAGGTCCCCAGCCCCGTTTCCAGGATGGGGAAACAGGCTCAGTGTTCACAGAAGTAGCTCCAAGTCTTACAGCGGGGAAGGAGCAGACTGGAGAATCCTTCCTACTGACCTTAGCTCTAGGCTCGGTGCGTTGAGGAGGGGGTGGTCAGGCGTGGGAGGGTAATGGAGCTGAACCACGAGAAGCCTGGAGGTTGGTCCCCCCCGTCCCACCCGAATCTCTAGTTCTCTCTGTTGTGGAGGAGAAAACAGAGTAAGCTGGGGGACCATCACTTCTGGGGATGGGGGTGGAGATGGGAGATGGGTGCGGTGGAGGGAACACTTCTGAAAGAATGGAAGATTCTCCCACGTGCTAGGGAAGGGGTATTTACAAGCCCACAGCCTTACTGTTCCTGTCCTTCCCTGTCAAAACTCGCGTTTATTCATTCATGTGTTCTTTACTTCTACAAACATCACCTGAGTCCCTACAAGGTCAGACGGTGGCCCCAGTGTTGACCTGGATCAGATCCTTAAGAAATCCCCCCGCACCCCCCATGGGCACGGGGCTGGGGGGATGGAGCGTGTGGAGAAGACATGCAAATGCCAACTATCTCCCCTCACCCCATGTCACCTCTTTTCAGATCAGCCCCTTCTGTCTGGGAGCAGAACAGACCTGCTGACTACCTACAGAATGCCTCATTTCCCTGCCAGGAAATGACTGACAAGGTGCCCCAAGACAAACTCAAAATATTCATCTGAGAAAGATGAAAGATGGCAGACTCCACTCTAGTCAATTAGAAGAAGATATAAGAGAGAAAAATCATGGAAATCGATATGGGATGGAATATATGGTAAAGATGCTCCCACATGCCTAGAGGCTCTTAGAAATGCACATTCCCTGGCACAGACCTCAGAGATTCTGATTAAGCAGCTCTGGAGCATGGTCCAGGAATGAATTTGTTGCATTCTTGCAAATTCCTTGTGCATTTGTTAAAAGCTTGGCAAAACCTCAGGACTTATTCAACCCTGCAGTTGAATGGCAGAGCCCTCCCAGAACTTTTCCCTAGAAATCTCTTCCAGGCCCTCAGTCAGCCTGGAAAGTTCTGCCATTCGACCAGAAAGACCTTAGGAATGTATGAGGAGTGACCACAGAGGCCGGGGCCCTGAGTGGTAACTTCAGAGGAACAGAGAGGGTCAGGCTCAACTCTCCAGGCACATTTCTGCCTCAGGGCCTTTGCAGTTACTGTTTCTTCTCCCTACCAGGCACTTCCCCCAGGGATCTCCTTCAGCTCCTTTAGATTTTTACTCAAGTATCACCCTATTTAAAAGGGTCTTGGAATTCCCTGGCGATCCAGTGTTTAGGACTCGGTGCTTTCACTGCCCGGTTCGATCCCTGGTCGATCCTGCAAGCCCCATGATGCCACCCAAAAAAACAAAACAAAACAAAAAACACACCCCCAAAAACATGAATAACAAAACAAACACCTCACTCTATTGCTCTTCCCTTCATCTTACCACTCCTCTAACATGCTATTTATTTAGTTTTCTTCTCTTATTTGTTGTCAGTCTCCCCACTCCCAACTCCCCCCTGCCCCCAACTTAAGCTCCATGAGGGCAGGGATTTTTTTCTCTTTTGTTCACTGCTGTATCACCAGTACCTAGAACAGTGCCTGAATGAACGAATGAGTGAATGAACAGGGGCAGCCCTTGCCACCCGCCCACAGCCTTGCCTCCTACTCTTGAGCTGCTGAGCTGAACTGTCCTTACCCCAGGACCTAGGCTTCTGTAGCCTTGGCCCTCCCCAGCCCCACCCCCATCTCCATGCTTGTCTTCAGTCTCATCAACATGAGCACAGAACAGCAACCCTGCTCACTGCCAGCCAGACCCTATGGAGCCCATTCAGGCCAGCCTGGAGCCGGAGCCGCTCATGGCCCCCTGATAGGCTTGGGAGAGCATATGTTGCCATTAGTCCATCTCTCGATGAGGAAATACTAAACGCAGAACAAAGCTGACATTCAGGCTCACTGGAGCAGAAATTGCCAAATCTTGATTGGATCCTGCCGCTCCCCACAGGATGCCACAGTCATCTCAAAGGGTGTGTGAAAGTCTAAAAACCCAGTTCCATGTCATCCACTTAAATTTCAAAAACAGAAACTAAAATACCCCAATAACTCATGGCTTTATCATAGCATGTCCTGGGCTGAGTGAGAGTTGTACTTTGCAATGATAGGGTGATCAAAATACTGCACCTGGGGAATTCCCTGGCGGTCCACTGGTTCGGACTTGGTGCTTTCACTGCCATGGCCCGGGTTCAATCCCTGGTGGGGAAATTAAGATCCCGCAAGCCACACGGCATGGCCAAAAAAAAAAAAGAGGTTTCTAGCTTATATGGGCTCCTTGGTGATGCCTGTAATCAATCAATCTTATTGAGCTCTGGGTGGCTACCAAGGCTGTACTGTATCTCAATCAACATCAGGATGCTGGTGTCTGAAAGGCCTGGGTCCATGTCCCAGCTTTGTCATTCCCAGCTGTCCTCCTAATACTGGAGCGAGTGATGTTAACTCCGGGCTTTCCACCCGCAGGGCACTGTCCCAGTCCTTCCTGTGGATCATCTCATTTAATCCTCACCATAACCTGGGGCAGTAGGTGTGTATGAAACACCTGGAACAGGGAGCTCTGCAGAGAAATGCTCAAAAATGTCGTGATGGGTATTATTTCTATCACATCACTCCCACTTGAACAGGAAAATAAGGCTCAAGAGACATGGAGGTATGTGACCAAGGTGACACAGCCAGAAAAGGATTTGAATCTAGATGACTGTGATGGGAAGGTATTTTCCCCGGGGACCACAGGTGACAGGTGTCACAGCCACGAGACACCCATGCTCACCACCTGCTTTCCCTCAGCCCTGAACAATCTGGGCTTCTGGCTGTCCTGAAGTTTGGGCAGTGCCTGCAGCAAGAGGGGGAGGGAGCTGAGGCCAAGAGGGCGTAGCTGGAGCTTGCCAGGGACCTCTCCTGCCACCCACTGGGCTTCTTTCCTGCAGGACCTCTGCCCCATAAAATCTCATTGGGCCACAGTTACCTTCCCTGGGCTGTCCTTGACTGGGAGAGCCCATCCACTGTGCCCCCTCCCGAGATCTGCTTGTTGTCCCCTGCATTCCAACAAGAAATGAATGCTGGCCTCCTGCCTGGAAGAGGTAGGGAGCTTGCCCAGCCTTTAAGGGGTAAGAGAGAGCCAGGGAAAGAGCTGGAACAGGAGAAAGGGAGTGTAAAAGAGAGAGAGAGCTCTCGAAGATCAGGAAGTAGCTAAGCTGTTGAGTAGGTGTCAGATGGGAGAGCAAAGGGCCATTGGAGGCTCCACAGTCCATTCATAACCTGACGCTATGGGCTAAGGAAATGCAGGTTTTTATACACACACACACACACAGGTTCACAAAAATAAATTCAAACCACAAAATCACAGCTGGTCACTGAGGCCTTCTGCAGCCGTGCTCACCCACTTCCCCTGTCAGAAAATGAGAAATCACCCAGGTGTTTTCTCAGATAGAGACAAGGCTGGTTGGGACATTCATCTCTTGCAAATCAGAGCTTTGCCGGGGGCTTCCCTGGTGGCGCAGTGGTTGAGAATCTGCCTGCCAATGCAGGGGACGTGGGTTCGAGCCCTTGTCCGGGAGGATCCCACATGCCGCGGAGCATCTAGGCCCGTGAGCCACAACTACTGAGCCTGCACGTCTGGAGCTTGTGCTCTGCAACAAGAGAGGCCGCGATAGTGAGAGGCCTCTGCACCGTGATGAAGAGTGACCCCCGCTTGCCACAACTGGAGAAAGCCCTCGCACAGAAACGAAGACCCAACACAGCCAAAAATAAATAAATTAATTAATTTAAAAAAATTAAAACAAAAACAAAAAACTACTCTCTCAAAAAAAAAAACAACAACACAGAAAAAAAGCTTTGCCAGGGAGGTCAGTCTGTATGTTCTGTTTGAAAGCTGCAGATGAAGGGTGCTGATCCCACCTCTGATCGGCCTGGTTTCGTTTGTTTGTTTGTTTTATTCTGTCTGTACCTCACTTCTCTCACCTGTAAAATGGAGGTAATAACAGCATTGACTGTAAAGACCAAATGGGTTAATATGTGTGAAGTAGTAAACTGTGCCCGATACCACACACTCCTTCTGTGAATGTCCGCGTTGCTGTCTGTCTCTTTGCTTGTTTTTGTTGTTTTCTTGATGATGTGGGAGGACAGCACCATCTCAACCCGATCACGGCCATCCTGGGGAGAACTTTGATTTGCATCGTCTCAGTCCCAACCCAGAGCAAACTTGACCTCAGAACACTCGCATATCATCTTGCTTGTTGCCCAGGGACCTTTCTGGGTGTGGGTGTCAGAGGCAGGCTGAGCTCCCCTGATCGCTGCTAGAGGGATTCAGAGAATCCAGCTGGTCTCTGTGGGGTGGCACCTGCAGGACAACTCCATAAATTCGACTTGCAGGCATCCAGGCAAATCAACCTCCACTACTTCTTTTTTTGAGATTAACAATGAACCATTATGAATGAGGTGAACCAAACTAGCTAATATTTATTGAGGCTTGTTAGGTACCAGCCACTATGCCATGCACTGTTTTATTTAATTCTTAGCCCAACCCATTTTACAGAGGCGGGCTCAAAAAAGTCAAGTAACTTGCCCAGTTACAAATCTTGTAAGTGATAGGTCCAAGATTCGAACCCTAGCTGTTGGACTCCAGCATATTGTCATTTTTGTAAACTTTTGTTTTCAAAACATAATCTACATCTTGAAAAGAGCACAACTGATAAGTGTACGCTTGAAGAATTTTCACAAAGTGTATGCACCCACCCTAACCAGAACCCAGAACAAGAAGCAGAACATTACCACCCGCCCCCACCCCTCCGAGAAGACTCCCTGTGCTCACTTCTGGTTAGCCCCTCCCGCTTGTCTGACTTCCAATCATAGATTAGTTCTGCTTGTTTTTGAACTTCATGGAAATGGAATCTTACAGATTCCATTCGCTGCCTGGTTTCTTTCACTCAACTATGTGAGGTTCGACCATGTTGTCTGATGTAGCTGTGGTTCATTCATTCTCACTGCTGCATTGCTTTACACTCTGTTATCTATTCCTGCAGAACAAATTATGGCAAACTTAACGGATCCAAAAAACACACACTTATGTCACAGTTTGTGTGGGTCAGGAATCCGGGCACTGCTTAGCTGGGTTCTCTGCTCATGGTCTCTCCCAGGCTGCAATGAGGGAGGTGGCCAGGGCTGGGGTCTCATCTGAGGCTCAGCTGGGGAAGGACCCTCTTTCCAGTTCATGTGGTGGTTGGCAGGATACAGTTTCCTGAGGGTTGTTAGTTAGTCTGAGGGCCTCACCTCCTTGCTGGCTGTTAGCCAGAGATCCTGCACTGTTTCTTGCCATGTGGGCCTCTCCATAAGGTGGCTTGCTTCATCAAAGCCAGTGAGAGTCCTTAGAGAGAGTCTCCAGGCAAGATGGAAGTTACAATCTTCTGTAACATAATCACAGAAATGACATGCCCATCACCTTTGCAGCATCTACTGATTAGAAATAAGGTACAGTCCTGCCTACTCTCAAGGGGAGGGGACACAGAGGTGTGAACACCAGGGATAATTGGGGGCCGTTGTGTATGCCTTTTGGTCTGCACGTGTGCACATATTTCTTGGGTATATATCTAGGAGTAGAATTTCTGGGTCCCACATACGTCCCGCTTTACGAGATTCTGCCAAACATTTTTCCAAAGTGCAGGTACCCTCTACACTCCCTCAGCAGGCTATGAGCTTCCCAGTTAGAGCACATGCTTTCAATACACTCCTCCCCTCTCTCCTTACAGAAGGGGTGTTTGAGCTGGGGCTCTTCGGGACGACAGGTCCTAATTCTGGGCCCATGTCAGAATCACTGAATTCCCGGGCCGCTTCGCCAGACATTCTGATCATTTGAGGGCTCAGATACAAACTGGAAGGTCCACTCCATAAGGCGAGGATCCCTGTACCCTTGGTGCCCGGAGCAGTACCTGGCAGCAGTACCTGGCAGGTACCAGGGAGCTGGCACTCAATAAATGTTTTTTTGATTAAGTGAATGAGTTTAGGAACTATTGTTCAAGAGATGGGCCCCAGGGCGGGTATAAGCTGCTTAAACGGGAAGGAAACTTTGTTGTGACTGAGGCTGTGTTCATTTTTCTGGGAAGAGGGCTCAGAACCTCAACCAGGTATGTCCCCAACAAAGGTTAAAGGCCGCTGTGATTGGCTACTGTCCGGCTTAGGTATTTTATCACATGAAGAAAGAATTGGTCCCGGGGTAGGTGGCATGGGAACTGTGGACAAGGTCCCATGGTCCTTAGAAGTAAAAAGCGAGACAGTGCTTGCCTGGGGTGGCTCATAAACTGAGACCTTGCTTGTTTTGACCTTTGACCCATGGTAACTCTTTTGGTACATCTAGCCACTGCCTGGCCTCTTGGGACCCTCCCTGTGTCTGTCTGTTGAACAGAAAATTCCAGAAGGCCTCGGTGCCCTGAGTTTCCATCAGGGGCAAGCCAACATGAGCCCTAGCTTTTGAAAAACCGCTTTCAATCCATAGAAAGCCTCCCAGTTTATCTGGTTTGAGATGACCTCATCCTTTGTCACCTTCTCTCTTGTTTTCTGGAGGTTGCTCAGCGTCTTGCTGCTCTCTGCATTCTTTTCTCACGTGAACAGTGCACCTATTTTGGGCATTTTGTCGTTGTTGTTTTGGGTCATTCCCATCACACATTTTTTGTATTCCTTTCCAGTCAGATCAACCTCATGCCTCTCTAGACATTTCTTCTCAGGTTTCCTCTGAATCATTTCGTTTGGTCTAAATATGTCCAGTGTTTCCTCCTTCCTCACTGCACTCCACATAGACCCTCTCTTTTCCCCGGAATAACTGTTCTTTTCTTTCGAATCCCTGACCCAAATCCTCATCTTTCACCATGTTATTTGACTTCTCCTAAGAACTGATTGTTTTTTGAAACTTAAGCCTCAAATATCATCCCTTCTAATCTGCGTCTGAATTTGGATCACGGTCAAGAAGCAGGCGAGACAGGAATGTGGCTGGGTAATTAGGATCCTCAGCAGAAGGGCTGAGTGTTCATCGGGGGGTCAGAGGGGCCTGGGGATGGAGGGAGAGGTATCTTCTTCTGCCTCGGGTAGGGCTTAGGGTGGGGTTGTCAGGAAAGCGCTAAGAAAAAAGGACCCATTTGACTTGAGTTCTGAAGGAAGAGTAGGATTTCCGGAGGTAGAGCAGGGAGAGCAGAGGATAGTCCAGGGAAGGAGCAGTGGGAATGGAGGCTAGAAGATGAGTCATCAGAGACGCTAGGGACAGGAGTACAGAAGGAGAGGGCTGGCCAGGTGCTGAGACCGCACACTGAAGGTCCATGGTCAGCCTTCAGATATGTTTGTCTGGCTTTCCCAACGTGTTAAAAGACTTTTAATTAGTTGCTGAAGGAATAGGCCTCTTTCTGTGGAGTGACAGAGAAACCTATTCAAATTGGCTTCAGCATGAATGCAAATTCACTGGTTACCAAAAATGAAAATTCTAGAGGGAACCTCTGGGTTCAGGCTCAGATGATTTCATGAGGCCTTGGCCTCTCTCCAGCTCTCAGGGATTCTTTGTACCATGTGGACCCAACCTTAGACAGAATCTCTGTATAATGGTCACAAAAAGGCGGCCGAAGCTCCAACCCTTACATCTTCTCAGCTTTAAATTCCATAGGGAAGTATAGGAGTCTTTTTCCTAAGCTTCCCCCAATGGCCTCACTGCTTCTCATTTTCTCTGGGTGGGTCACAAGCCCATTGCTGAGCCAATTATTGTGGCCCAGGAGACTGCTCTGATTGGCTGAGCTTGAGCCAACATGCCCATCCCTGCAGCCAGAGGTGGAATCAACAGCGTCTCTGAGAAACTGGACTGAGACTAGGAGAAAGGTGTTGTCCCCAAAGGAGGATCATAACGCCATAATATTTTAGAAGAGGTGAATTGTTATTAGGTGACGAAAACCAGATGTCTACCACAGTAGCCAACATGTACAGATCATTAACATCTGGATTTATGCCTTTTTTTGCGAAAATGGGAATATCTGGCAATACCTGGACTCTCTTCTTGTATATAGATCATCAATCTGCTGGGGATGAGTAGAGGCTCCCTCTTTAGATACAGCCTATGTTCTGCCTGCCCAATGCACTGCTCATATTTCCTCTCTGGCTCCTGGAAGCACTTGAATTTTTATTGCCAGCATAATTTGATTCTGTAAAGAAATCTGTTTTTCCCACCAGAATGGAAGAGCCAAATGTACAGGGGTCAAATAGCTCTCCTGTGCTCCCACAAACTCCTGAGGACAAATGCCTGGCCATTTTTAATAGTCTCATTCCTTGCTCATTTTAAAAGCCTTCTTTAAAAAAAAATATTGAATACATAGTGATTTTAGAATCTGTTATCTGATAATTCCAACATCTGAAGTCTTTGGGTGGGAGTGGCAGAGGGGTGGTGTCTCAATGTCTTGTTTGTTGTGTCTGCTTACTCTGGCTCATACTGACTTATTGCTTGGATGTTTATGATCTGTGATCTCATTCTTGATTGAACTTAATCTGTGGGAATCCTGAGGGGTCTGATTCCTGGCTGCTTTTCTCTCGGAAGTCTTTTTTGTTTGTTTCAGCTGGATGCCGGGGATGCTAATAACCTCTGAACACTGACATTTATTTCCTCAACTTGGAGTTTTCCCACTGAATACATGGAGTATAAACTTGAGCCCCAGACCCACGTGGTTACAAACCTTCAGGGTGATCATCATCATCATCAGTATTGTGGCCATTATTAGCTTTCCCCTCCAGAGCCACATTGAAAACTACAGGTTTTCATAGGCTCTCCTTTCTGAAAGTCCAGAAAAAAAATTTTTTTAAGCCCTCCTCTTGCCAGGGTGTGGAGCATCTTTGAGGGTGCCAGCTTAATACAGGCATCTTAGACTTGGTTAGCTCATCTTGCAAAGGCCCAAGGCTTAATCTCCCTTTTCCTGCACTTACTAAAGGCAAATGGCTTCCTCATTTGCTTATGCTTTGGTTGTAGCTCACTCTGTTTGTGTGTGTGTCTGTATGTTCCTTTGAGATTGCCTACATAAAAATTGTTTTTTATTCTGGGATTTTGGAAACACACACGAAACTAGAGAAGCCTGCGATTAACTCCATGTATTCATCATCCAGCTTCAACATTTTCCCAGTGTTCTCTCATTCTTTTTTCTCCCTTTTTGAGTTTTTTTCTAGGTTAATTTAAAGCAAGTTGTGTCATTTCACCCATAAAGACATCCTAACTGAAAGGACTTTTTTTTCCTTTATATTATCCCTGCCTTGACATGATCACAGCTAAAAATACTTATAATCATTCCTGAATATCATCTAATATTCAGTCCATGCTCACATTTCCTTGATTCTCTCAGAGATATCTTTTTTACTTTTATCTTTGTTAGAATCAGGATCCAGACAAGGTCCACACATTACACTTGGTTGTTATGTCTCTGAAATGTCTTTAATTCTGTAACAGCAACTCCCCGCCCCTGACCTTTTTTATCCCCCAGCCACTGATTTGTTGGAGAAACTGGGTCTTTTGTCCTGGAGAACATTCACATCCTGGATTTGGCTGATCACTTCTTCTTGGTTTCAGTTAACTTGTTCCTCTTTTCCCCATGTTTCCTGTAAACAAATAGTTAGATCTAGAGGTCTGAGGAGATCAAAGTCTTTTTGTTGTCCAGACGCCTTCATAGGCGGTACTGTGTGATCCATCCTGCATCACACAGTGAGCACATAATGTCTGGTCATCCTGTTTTTAACGATATTGAGATTGAATGGTAGGTCCAGTGCTAACAGACTGAGCCATCCATTACAAAGTCCCCAACGGCTTTTTTTCCCCCAATAATTAACATTTTTAATTATTCATTATGGTAAAATATACATAATATAACATTTACCATCTTAACCATTTAAAAATATACAGTTCGGGCTTCCCTGGTGGCACAGTGGTTGAGAGTCCGCTTGCCGATGCAGGGGACGCGTGTTCGTGCCCCGGTCCGGGAAGATGCCACATGCCACAGAGCGGCTGGGCCCGTGAGACATGGCCGCTGAGCCTGCGCGTCCAGAGCCTGTGCTCCACAATGGGAGAGGCCACAACAGTGAGAGGCCTGCGTACCGCAAAAACAAACAAACAAACAAAACACACAAGTGGCACAGAGGAAGCCAGAATCTTGAGAATACCTGGGCCCAAGGAAATCTTGGAAGATAGTGAGTTAAAGAGAATAGTGAGGATAATGACGATGGTAGGAGAGCATGTATGCTTTGTGGGCCTATGTACTAAGGGTTTTGTATACAAGCTCCCATTGGGAAGGCTACGAGCTAGGTGCCATTTTTATTCTCATCTTAAAGAAGAGGGATCTGAGCTAATTAAGCAGAGGGAAGGTTAGGGGCTTTTCCTGGCTGAGACCACAAGACAAAGCGGTGGTCACGCGTCCTAGCCAGGACTTGATTGGCTGGAGATTTGATTGGCAGGAGAGCTGAGCGGCTTCTCCTGCCAGAAGCAGCCGCTGCCCTTCAGCCGTTCTTCCACTTCAAGCCCTGAGAAAGGGCTTGCGTGCTTCCCAAGTGGCAACTTCTGTGCATTTAAAAATTTCCTCTTGAAAATCCCAGCCTTAGCCCTTTCACAAAAGGTATCTGGGTCCTTTCTTGGCCGTGGCCTAGTCGTATTCACCAAAGAGAAGAGCGCGTCCCATAAGAGCTGGCGGCTTTGGGAGGACCGGGGAAGGCGTCAGCTGGCAGGAAGCTCCCTGAAAGAAATAGAGGAATCCCCACCCATCCATGAGCTGCCTATTCTTCACCCTTAGAAACGGGGCTTGTGATATGCCAGGCACTGCAGGCATTTTGCCATTTAACCCTCCCGCTGCCCCACGGAGTAGGCCCCTTGCTAACAGTTTTGGTTGCTTTTGTTGAGGAACCTGGGATACAGAGGTCAAGCCACTTACTCAGGGTCATTCGGGGCAGTGGTGGGGCTTGACCCCTATTTGTTTGACTCCAAATCTGGCCTCTGAACTCTGAGAGACACTGCCGGCTTCTCGAGTGATGTGGGAAGTGGATTCGAGTGAGCACGGCCTGGGCCGCGGTTCCCGTCCCTCTGCCACATGGACAGAGCCACAGACCCAGTTCGCTGTGAAGGCCCAGCATCTTATACCAAGTCTCATTTTCACAGCCAGAGATATTAGTGTGGAAATAGGACTTTTGATTCTTGAAAGGTCTGCTTGGTGAAGAGATGGTCAAACATTTAAACTACAAACTCCATTTTTTTTGGGGGGGGGCAATTCTGAAGCTTAAGATGTGTAATTTCATCTCAGTGCTTCAACCTTGCCACCTCTGTGAACGGGTGAAGAGTTTCAAAGTTTCATACAGGAGGCTAAAAAACTAAGGCTCCTTGTGAAAATACTAAGTGTAAAACTTAGGAAAGAGGAATTCTACTTTCTGTTCTTTTCTGCTTAAAGACAACGAAGATATACTCCCTGGAAGGAACGGATGCCAAGACAGATGTATACAAGTGCCCTTTAGGATCCAGCAAAACTTTCAAATGTATTATTGTTTTCTTCCCGACAAACAGGGATTTCTGACGACATATTAACAACAAGCATGAAATGCAAACCTGAGTCCTGGAGTGAAACCCCCAGGAGCAATGGTGCGATGTATCCAAGGGGGCCACCCTGGTAAGGGAGACACAGAAGGAGGGGGTGTGGAAAAGTGAACATGGGCGGGGGAGGGCAGCAGGTGGGGAGGGAATCCTGTTTCTGCCACTTAGTAGCCAGGGAACGGTACCCTCTGTCAACTCACCTTTCCCCTCTCTCTAAGGGGCTGACACTTGCCAGCATCCCTTGCGGGTTGATGGGAGAGATGAAGCATGTGCGGTATGGAGCAGGTGCCTGTCCCTTGGTAAGTCTTTCCCCCAGTTGTGAACTCCACGAAGTTGAAAGCTTCTAGCTGTAGCTCTTCTGGGGACCCTGACACAGGTTCAGCTTGGCCATTTCAGACCCTTCTCGGCTGAGGGACGTCCAGCGCCAAACAGGCTGGCATGTCCCTTGCGTTGTGTGTGAATGATGCAGCCCAGGAATAATGCATGTGAAACCTCATTATGTAAATCCTCAGGTTTTCAGTACATGACAATGGCTTTTTTGGGGCCCTTCTCTGTCCCATTCTGTGGTCTGGTGTCTCTGCTTTGGGACCTAGTCTGCCAAGCCCTGGGGGCGGGGGTGGGCACCTTGGGGAGGGGTGAGCTCTCCAGAGGGCACATCAAAGGGAAAGTCACAACTCTGTCACTGGCCCAGCTCTCCCTGGCATTGCTTGGTGTGAAAGGAAACTGTCCTCTGCCTGAGGCAGCCCCATGTCACACACAGACTAAGGCCTGTGATGTTTAATTCAGAGCAGTGAGCACTGGAAACACTGCATCCAGGCTCCCTCAGAGCAGGACAGCCACTTTTCATTTCTGGGGCTCTAAGCCAGAGAGCCTGCTGTCTGGAAACCTATTGCCTGGAAGGTTCGCAGGATGGAGGGCAGGCTTCTGCAAAGAACTATCTGACCATCACCTCCTGGTTGAGGAGAAGGGCACCCTTCTATGACCTTGGCCTCCTTAGAGCTCATGCAGGCAAGAAACACACACATACAAATACACACACATGCCAACCCACAGCACATACTCACATGTACACACATACACGCAAGCATGCGTGTACATATACACAGCCCCAAGTCAGAAAGACTGGCGTACTATTCTGGCTACTCAGAAGAGGAAACCCAAATCTTTATTCTCAGAGAGCTTATTCCTCGGTGTATCCCTGGCACCTGGCAGAACAATGAAAATCAGAAGCGCCGCCTTTAAAAACACTCGGGCTGTTCACTCAACTAATTGTGGTCATCTTTTCAGGAGGCAGGGAAGTCAGATCATGATGCTGGACACCCTTAAGCTCAGTACAGTGCTGTGTGTCAATTATGTCTCAATAAAACTGGTAGAAAAAACAGTTATCTGGATAGAAAGAACAAGATAAAATACACGAATTATCAAAAGTTAAAAAAATACAGACGAGCTAGACTATGAGTCTCAGAAAGCACTGTTCACAACAGCCAGGACATGGAAGCAGCCTAAATGTCGATGGAGGAGTGGATAAAGAAGATGTGGTACAAATATACAGTGGAATACTACTCAGCCATAAAAAAGAATGAAGTAATGCCATTTGCAGCAACATGGATGGACCTAGAGACTATCATACGATGTGAAGTAAGTCAGACAAAGACAAGTATCATATGATATCACTTATATGTGGAATCTAAAAAAAAATGATACAAATGAGCTTATTTACAAAACAGAAACAGACTCACAGACTTTGAAAACAAACTTATGGTTACCAAAGTGGAAATGTGGTGGGGAGGGATAAATTAGGAGTTTGGGATTAACATATACACACTATTATATATAAAATATGTAATCAACAAGGACCTACTGTATAGCACAGGGAACTCTACTCAATATTCTGTAATAACTTATATGGGAAAAGAATCTGAAAAAGAATAGATATATGTGTATGTATAACTGAATCACTTTGCTGTACACCTGAAACTAACACAACACTGTAAATCAACTATACTCCAATATAAAATAAAAATTAACTTAAAAAAAAAGAAAGTTTAAAAAAATAGAGGCAAGCTAGACTATGAGTCTCAGAGAGGTTAAGCTGACATATATATATAGAATCTAAAAAAAAAAAAATGTTCTGATGAACCTAGGGGCAGGCCAGGAATAAAGACACAGATGTAGAGAATGGACTTGAGGACATGGGGAGGGGGAAGGGTAAGCTGGGACGAAGTGAGAGAGTGGCATGGACATATATACACTACCAAATGTAAAACAGATAGCTAGTGGGAAGCAGCTGCATGGCACAGGATCAGCTCAGTGCTTTGCGACCATCTAGAGGGGTGGGATAAGGAGGGTGTGAGGGAGACACAAGAGGGAGGGATGTGAGGATATACGTATGCATATAGCTGATTCACTTTGTTATACAGCAGAAACGAACACAACACTGTAAAGCAATTATACTCCAATAAAGATGTTAAAAAAAAAAGCTGCCTGAAGTCACACAGTAAATGGCAGAACAAGAGTCTAAACCTAAGTCTGCCTAACGCTAAAGCTATTCTGCCACCTTCCTTTGCAATGAGCGAATGCATTCTGTGCTGCCTGGATCCCACTGGGACCTCAGTTGGCTGTTTCTAAAGGGAGCTGAGGGGCAGCCTCAGAGGCTCTGCTCCGAGCAGGGACCTCTCACCTTCTGCTGCCTGATCGCCCTGGTGACCCTCTTCTCCTGGTGCAGCCGCTCTTCCATGTGCGCCAGGGCCTCCTTCAGCGGCGCCTTTTCTTCGGCCTCTCTGAAGATGTCCTTCAGCTTTGCCACCTGTGACTGGTACATCTGAACCGACACTTTGCTCTGCCTGAGCACACAGGAGAGACAAAGTCTCTTTTCTCCTCAGCTTTCTCACTCACCACCAATGCTCCCGACCTGGGAGATCCTCAGAACACTTCCATATATGCTTGGCTTCGCGGTTTCCTTACAAGTTGGGGGAAGGCTGAAGATGTGGGGACTAGAGGGCAGAATAAATAGCCCATTGGCTGTGGATGTGCAGCATGAAGGGGGCACAGGTTATGCTACCAGCCCCTCCCAATTTCCCAGAGAGGGTGGGGGAACGGATACCACTGAAAATACGATGGAATTACGAAAAGCACACACATGGTGAAACATCAGACACATTTATAAAAGGTGCACCTTATTCCTTAACAGTAGGGTACTTTAACTGCTGCTTTCTTGCCCAGAGACTTGGGTCCATCAGGCCCTGAGTCACCATCCCGCCTCCCCACTCCACACCCAGGCCTCTGTCCTCTTGTCCTGGTCCCTACGGGTCTGCAGCTGCACCGAGGTTTAGCCTGGAGAATGGAGGCCTGGGCCTTTTGCCGGGGACACGGGCCATACTTGAGCTGTTCAATGTCCTTCTCGTATCGTCTCAAAAGCTCCTCTTTCCTCTGCAGCTGGTTCTTGAGTAGGGTGATCTTATCAAACACCAGGTACAGGTCTCTTTGTCGAAGCTGGTGGACTCTCTCCCTCTCTTTTGGGGAGAGGTGTTTCATGGACACGTGACCTGACATATCTTTGATGTTCAGCATAGTCCCGAGGGTTTTGCTCATATCCAAGTACTACGAGAAAGCGTTTCACAGGTAAGAGGCCTGGCCCAAGACCGCTGGTGGCCCCTTTGAGGAGGCAAACTTCTAATTCTGTTTCATTCATTTTCTGCAGTTGCAGAGAAGAAACACATGCTTTGCAAATGAGTGCATTTGGGGCTTTTAGTAGGACTTTCATTTTCCCCCGCATCCATTTACACTATGCCTTTTTGAGAATTGGGGGGAAGTGGGGAGGGGGAATGACAACAGACATAAACATTCATTCTTACTACCCAGTCTTGCAAGGAATTGGGCTCTGCAATTTCCAGCCCATGCTGGGATAGGAGATGGGTCTCGTGGAGCTACTGTAACAACTAAAATGTATGTGGAGCTGATGTTTAAACTATCTGCAGGGCACGCAGGTTTGGACAGGAGGGGACTGATGCTGGGTATACCTACCAGCTTTTCACTAAGATCTAAAGCCTCAGCCACATCCGTTTTCCCTAACTTCTCAGTGGCCATGATGGACCCTGGGCTGGAAAGGCCATTTTGAGGCTGAAATAAAACAAAAGAAAAAAACTCACTTGGCATTCCATTATGATTTTCTACATCCAGAAGAATAACCCAAAGAATAATGGAAGAACTGGAAAGATACTAAAGAATAATTTGAGAGAGTTAATTTTTTTAACATCTTTATTGGAGTATAATTGCTTTACAATGGTGTGTTAGTTTCTGCTGTATCAAAAAGTGAATCACCTATACGTATCCATATATCCCCATATCCCCTGCCTCTTGCGTCTCCCTCCCACCCTCCCTATCCCACCCCTCTAGGTAGACACACAGCACCGACCTGCTCTCCCTGTGTGATGCAGCTGCTTCCCACGAGCTATCTATTTTACCTTTGGTAGCGTGTGTGTGTATATATGTCCATGCCAAGAGAGTTGGTTTTAAATCCATTCTGACTCTGTGAACTGCTTTCTTTATGACTGTGTTCCTACCCCTTCAGAGCACGACTGCCTTTGAAATGATGCATCACTTGTGCCGTTCTTTGGCCACCGTCTCGTCTGTCTTCCCTTTAGGCCAGTGGTTCTCAACCGGGGGTGACTCTGGCCACCCTACCCCCTCCAGGACATTTAGCAATGCCTGGACACATTTGTGGTTGTCATAATTGCTGCTGGCGTCTAGTGGGTAGAGGACAAGGATGCTGCTAAACACCCCACGATGCATAGGGCAGTCTCCCAAACAAAGAGTTACCTGGCTCAAAAAATCAGTACCGCTGATGTTGAGAAGACAAGCTCCAGAAAAATGGGGACCATGCGGCTTTTGCTCACTATCTCCCTCCTTGTGCCCAGCATGGCACCTGGCAACGAGTGGTGCATAGTGGGCATGTTTGTTGAATGAACGAATGAAGGTTAAGTGGAAAATAGCCTCCCTCCTTTTTATTAAAGGAATCTCATTTCTGTGCAGCAGAAACCATACCCTCACAAAATTTGGCCCAACCTTCTCCTAGCTCTGGAACCTGGTGGGTGGGCATCCCTTCAGAACCTTTCCAGAGACAATGCAGATAGTGTTTGCAGCTGCATCTCCCTAAGACCCCAACCAGCCAGCTGGCTGTTGGAAGCCCAACTGACTGCATGGAAAGGCCACCAGACTGAATAGGGGACCTGATCTGAACGACCACAAATAACCATAATAAGACACCTTAAAAAATAAATTGGCTTTTAATGCTTGCCATGAGCATCTCTTAGCCCTAGCATTTGTTGGCACTACCCTGAAAACCTCTGAGATTTAAAAAAAAACAACTACAAAAATATAAAGGCCCCCAAGTGACTGTGATAGACAAGAGTGGACATATTTGTCTATGTATCTATGGAGATGAGAATAAAAGAGGGTATCTGAAGATGACAATAAACTGGGCAGATCTGCTGCAAAAAGAACCTGAGATGCTGCTCAGTGTCTTCAGCTACCCTGAGCTGCATCCTCTGTACCTCTCCAGACGCCCCCTCTTTTCCTGAGGGGAGGGTCACTAAGGAAGAGCCTGGGCTACAGGATCCAAGCACGCAGTCCCCACCCGGTCTCTGCAGGCTAGCAGACACACCACCAGGGACACACCCCTAGTGTGTCTTCAATCATTATTCTGTGACCTTGGGTGAGGTACTTGACCTCCTGAAGCCTTACTTTTTCTTATCTGTTAAATGGGGACAATAATAGTAACTATGACACAAGGCTGCTACGATGGTTCAATGACATAAGGCATGGAGCCGGCTGAGCTCAACGCCTGGCACACAGTAAGCAGTTCACAGATGTCAGCTATTCTTCCTCCTGCTCTTTCGTTTAATTACTGCCAACCTTGGAGGATTGAGAGTTAGGAGGTTTCCTGCTCTGTGGTGTCAGTGGTGGGATGAGGGCTTGTTGCCAAGGGGAAGGTCAATCTTGGAAGCAGGACCATCAGGACATGAGATCCAGCTGAGCTCCCCACCTGGAGACGGTCCCTCCACTCCCAGCCTCAGAGAAGGAAGGTTCGATTTTATCAGGAAAACCAACACATTTCTGAAGACTCACATCTCTAGACGTGTGAGCAAATGTCTAGAAAAATTGTAGGAGAAAATGCTGGTACAGAGAGGATGGCTTTATTATGTTTTCCAAAAGCTGGTTTAGACCAGCTGCCGCAGCAAGCCACGCTATTCAGAGCTGTCCATTGTCATGTGTCAATCAAACACCCGATCAAACATCCATTTAGGATACAGGGCACCTTCAACCTAACAATCAAATTACTTCTGAAAACCCTGGAAAACACAAACTATGCTCCCTAAGAAAGGAAGGTTTTCTTGGATAATACCCTTTAAATACTGTTTGACAATAATAACTATCATCTATTAAAGTGCTCGCTATGAACTAGGCACTGGGATAAGCACTTTACATAATGATCTCCTTTAATTTTTCCATCATCATTTTACAGCTGGGAAATTGAAGTCCCAGAAAGGTTAGGAGCCTGCCCAAGGTCACAGAGCTTGCAGAGCTGGGATTAGGACACAGGTCTCTGATTCTAGAACTTGTGTCTTCTTAATCATCATGGCTCCCTTCTGCTGCCCTTTATGTGTTCATGTTTTTCAGTTTATAGCAAAAAGCAAATGTTAGGCAAGCTCATGGCATAATGTTGTACATTAGCTTGTTGAATCTTTTCTGCAGAATACAACATGTGATGTGAAAAGGAGGGCCCAGAGATTGTCCGGGCCAGCATCAGTGCAATGTTATATCATGCTGTACACGATGGGAAGCCGCCTTTCTATTCAAACATTGGATCACTGGTACGGCCAGGCACCAACCAGTCCATACAGGTGTTAGCCCATCAGGGAGGACCTGGCCTCGAACCAATGATGTATACAGTGGTGCCAGGGCACACGGCTCGTGTCTGTCCTCATGCCCACCCTCCCCACGTGTCAGTCAATGCAGAGACAAAGTTTCTTTGGTTACCGTTCGGATCTCTACTCTTGAAAAAGTTGGCAAGTCAGGTTTTGCATCCAATATTTTCTGAACATTTTTTTCCATCCCGAGGGTCTTTAAGTCTAGAAATGATTCATCCATGTGGTCCTTGTGATCTATAAAAGAAATAATTTACACTCAAAAGAAAGGCTCAGGAAGAAGTTACTGCATGTAAAAGTCACAGCTGCTATTTACTGGACACTTACCACAGGCCAGTACTAATTAGCTCACCATCCTCCCTTGGCAGGTGAGGCATCGAGGCCCAGAGAGGTGAAATGACTTGTCCAAGGCCACACAGCTCATATGAGGCTGCAGCCTCCCAGGGCGGGGGCACTGAGGGGGAACCTTCGGCCACAGGTGTGAGGATGGACTTGAACCCAGGCTTCTGTGTCCTAGCCCAGGGCTCCACCCAGCAGCAAGCTTGGCTTCTTGAAAGCCCTATTCCCTCTAAACAGGGTATTTATCCTGGGAAGTTCCCCAAGGTTGGTCCTTGCACAGCATGCGTCTATGAAAAAGTTTCCACTGGGCCACAGTGAAATAAGAAAAAGAAGGACAAGGTTCTGAGTTTTTCATGAAATCCTGTTTATTTAATATCAAGGCCTGCTCTTGACTCTGAGCTCATGCCTACACATCTATTTTTTTTCCTGCCCATCTTTTTTTTATAACTATGTTTTTTTAGTTATGAAATGATGGGGATAGAAGATGGTGGTCCTGGCAAATTGGTTAGTCCCTAAAGTGAACCCTCAAGTCTGGGGCCCATGGTTCTCAGCACAGAGGGATGACTAAGCAGGAGGAAACTTACTTGACAAGCTGGCCTTCTCAAGTTCTTTAATTCGCGCACGAAGCTCAGATAAGGCCTTTTTCTGACACTGAATGACTTCCTCATGTCGGGACCCTTTGCACTTGGCTCCTAGATCACTGAAGGACTGCTCCTGTGGCCAGAATGGTGAGGACAGCAGCTTTATCAGTGATCACAATCTCACTCTCTTGTATTTGAAGAAACATGAACAAATCATGGATTAGCAGAAACCCTGTCACTTACTTAGTACCTTGGAAAATATCATTACAGGGCTTCAGCAGAGAAGGAATTTAAAAATTTCATTTCGAATACAAAGTCACATCTAGGAAGATTTCCAACTTTCCTACCTACTTAGCATCATTATAAATAAGAGATCCCCCCTATGTTCCCTCCCCATGTTTTATTTCTTTTTTTCTTCTAATGTTCTTCTAAGCTTGGGTTTCCACTTGTTGTCATTCTGGTCTCATCTCTGAACAATCACATCAAATTTGCTCCTGGAGGGGCTTTTTTTTTTTTGCCTGCACCATGAGGCATGCGGGATCTTAGTTCCCTGACCGGGGATCGAAACCGCGCCCCCTGCAGCGGAAGCACAGAGTCTTAATAACTGGAACACCAGGGAAGTCCCTGGAGGGGCTTTTATTTATTTATTTTTTTTCTGCGTTACGTGGGCCTCTCACTCTTGTGGCCTCTCCGGTTGCGGAGCACAGGCTCCGGACACGCAGGCTCAGTGGCCATCGCTCACGGGCCCAGCTGCTCCGCGGCATGTGGGATCCTCCCGGACCAAGGCATGAACCGGTGTCCCCTGCATCGGCAGGCAGACTCTCAACGCACTGCGCCACCAGGGAAGCCCCAGGTGGTTCTTATCGGCCAACTTGGGGAAAACCTTCTTCTCAGACTTTGTGGCTGAAAATGTAGTCTGCAGAGCTGTGCTATCGGTACCAGCTGGGAGCTGTTCAGAAATGCAGAATCCCAGGCTCCCCCCACCCGAGACCTGCTGAGTCACAATCTGCATTTCAACAACATCCCCATATGATCCGTGGACACCTTTGAGTTGAGAGGTGCCACTGTAAAGTATCCTCTAATTGGCTGGTTTCTGGAAAAGTAAGTAGCAGTTTTGGCCATGTGTTTCCCCTGATATGCATGAAGAGAAAGACTGAAATACTATTGGTTGGTCTTGCACACACTTAGACACAAACCAGGAGCCGCAGTAACGACTGGGATTTGTATCAATAAAATCAGCTGCGGTATATAAACAAAGTACCATTTCTAGACATTTCAATAACCTTGCCTCTTCAAGTTGATCTTCAAGTTGATCTCTGAGTTTTAGGATTCAAGCTTCATGTTAATTCCTCCTACATCATTCACCCTCTTTAATTAATTTAGTTCCCAACAAGGAGTTGCTGAGATTCCTCCATCTAAGTACATGCCCTCTGTTTCTCATAGGAAAGCCCATTTCATCAGTTTCCAGTAGTAAAGAGAAGGACGGGGACCACCTTACCGATTCCTCTGCCATTAGCTGCTTGACTCTGGCTTTCAGCTTCTCCTCTTGCTGCGGTCTTTCCTCGGTCAGCTTCTCCTTCTCTGCCAGATGCTGCTGTAACTCTTCTTGCAGCAAATACTGCTGAGTTTCCCGAGAACTGTTGATCTTCATCTGAAATGAGGGGAAGGGGAACTGCAGCTGATGGGGGACAGGACTAACGCAGGAGTCATTTCCACTACCTTTGGGGGCGGGACAAAGGTTCACTAAACTTTCTTCAAAACACAGAAAAATGATGCTTAGCTTAGTAACTAATAGCGAAGTAGTAGAGCATCGTGGTTAAAAGCTCAGACTCTAGATCTAGATAGAATCTCAGCTCTAGTTCTTTCTAGACACTTCTTCGTATAGAAAATAAGTGGGTGAACTAAGGCAGGCCGTCTTCCTCCTCATTCATCCCTGCCGGCCGCTTGGGTGCGGGATTCCGTGGAGAGCATGGGCCCGTGAAGGGGCTCTGCAGCACGCCTACCTGACCTACTGCCCTTTCCAAATTGGCTTTAATGAGGTTTGCTCTGTTCCTCATTTCTTTCAGCTGAAGCAATTTCCTTCTGGAATCCTGCCGAAGCTTCTCTTCAACCTGAAAGGATGATGAAACCGAGGGCTTGCTGCTAATGTGATCATCATGCCCTCTGGGGAAACTCTTCTGGGGGGGCTAATGGCAGTGGGGGAGTCCCTGAGGGGTAGGGACAGCTGCAGCCCAGCAGCAGGGGTCACAGGCATGCACAGGGTGGAGGCAAACTCACAGGGAGTTGCCCCCTATGGGAAAGGGCCGAGCTCTGCACCCGGGGCTCAACTATGTTCTACCGCACACACCCATCCCAGCTCGGTCCCTAACCAGCCGTACGACACTCGGAAAGTTACTTCACTGCTCCGTGACTCAGTGTCCTCATCCGTCCAATGGGGATGATGATACTAGTATCACTGCATAGAGTTATTGTGGGGATTCAATGTTTGGAATAGTGCTTAAGGGCTCTGTGAGAGTGTTAAGTACCGTTGTAACCTATGAAAGGTGGACGGGAATGTCCGCCGTACAGTCTCGTTCTAATAACTCGTGATGGGTACTTGGAAATGTTATGATTGGGTTTATTATCATAACTGTTTGTCGTTACCACTTTGAGCACACTCACTGGTGGTAACCTCTCTGGAGGCTTCCTAAAGCAATGTCTATTAAGAATTGCAGCCTGCCAAGGAAGGCCTTTAAAGTGGAGAAGCTTGCCTACTTTTCCCCCCTTGCTTGGGTAACAGTCAACGCACGGTAAGCTTGGGAGTGCTCCACGCTACCCTTGGCTGGCCAGTGTAGGCCTCGCAGCTGCTCAGTTCTTGGATGCACCTGCTGAGCCCTGGGCCCTGGCACTAACAGGAAATGAGGCAAACTCTCGTAAATAAATGGAAAGTTTTTGTGCTGAAACAAATTCACAGGCTGTTTTTTTAGGGATCTGAAGAGGGGGATCACAGGGATGTAATAAAAGACCCAGAAAAGCCCTTAAGAGCTTTCTTCTGAGTAGTGTGGTCCAGTGGAAGAGCCTCTACCCAGCTCCGTTACCTTGGAAAAGTCATCTAAGCTCTCTGGGCCTTAGTTTTCTCCCAGGTCTAAACATGCTCTGACTTCTATGTCAGCAGCCTTTTTCATATGCTGCAAAAGCCAAGTCCAGCCTTGGCCTCTGCCCTTATCTGTGCTCTGCATGAACAGCCCCCGTTCCCGTCCCCAAGCCTCAGAGTCACCTTCAACAGCCGCCCTGCTCCCTCTCTCACACTCGGGGGTCTCACGCCTGTCCTCCAACCCCTCTCACATGCAAGCTGGACTGTGACAAGTGGCCTCCTCGCCTCGAGTTTAGTTTCTTCCAGTGCAATCTTAACGGTACTGTGAGAGTTACCCAGCTGTAAGGCAGCTCTGTCCAACAGAACTTTCTGCAATGATACAGGTACTCTGAGCGAGGCTGTGTTGTCTAATATGGCAGCCACCAGGCACATCTGGGGATCGAGCACTCGAAATGGGGATGGTGTGACGGAGGAACTGAACTAAAAATTTTAGTTAATTTTCATTAATTTCAGTGTAAACAGTAGCATGTGGCTGTTTGCTACGCCAGGGTCACTGAAGTCAGACGAACCTGGAGTCAGACAAAACCGACTGTGCCATTGGGCTAGTTACTTTACTAGTAACTAGTAGCCTTGACTTTCTCATCTGTAAAATGGAGAGGATGATTTCTAGATCACAGCGCTGTTGTGAAGATGAAGAGATGAAATGTTCAGGGTAACTCCTAGTACGTGAGAAATTGTAACTACCATTTTCACCCTGATTACTGTCCACGAATGTCATTGCATCAGTCACTTGTTCAGAAGCCTTAGTAGCTCCCCACTGCCTGTGTGGTACAGAGCTCAAGCACCTGAACTAAGGCAAAACAACAAGCCAGGGATTCAAGAAGCCCCTACGAACTCAACGAGGTAAATAAAACTGAATCCACACCTAGATAAACCATAATAAAACTGCTGGAAATCAAGGGAAAAGACAATCTTAAAAGCAACCGGAGAAAAAGACAGATTATGCAAAGGTACAACAGTTAGGCTTACAGATGACTTCTAAATAGAAATAATAGGAGCCACAAGACAATAGTGACATATCTAATGCTGTATCTAATGTGCTGAAAGAAAAGAATTGCCATTGTAGAATTCAATACGCAGTCAAATGTGTTTTAAGAGTGAAGGTTAAATATACATCTCCAGACAGACACACAGGCACATTTGAGAATTTGTCATCAGCAGAGCCACAATGAGGGAAAACATTAAAGGGTATTCTTCAGACACAAGAAAAATGAACCCAGGTGGGTGATCAGAGATGCAGAAAAGACAAGCAACAGTAAGGGTAATGTGTGGATATGATACTGACTATAGAAAAACACTAATAATGTCTTGTGGGGTTTTAAGTATCAAGAGGAGTTTAGAAAATGACAGCAATGGCTTATAAATCTGGAGGGGGTAAGTGAAGTTAAGGTGTTTGAAACTCATTGCACTGTCAAGGAGAAGGGCATAATTATCAACTACTATTGCCTCTTGGTAAGTTAAGAATGCAGGGCTTCCCTGGTGGTGCAGTGGTGGAGAGTCCGCCTGCCGATGCAGGGGACATGGGTTCGTGTTCCGGTCCGGAAGGATCCCACATGCCACGGAGCGGCTGGGCCCGTGAGCCATGGCCGCTGAGCCTGTGCATCCGGAGCCTGTGCTCCACTACAGGAGAGGCCACAACAGTGAGAGGCCCGCGTACCGCAAAAAAAAAAAAAAAAAAAAAGAATGCATATTGTAGTCTTCAGGATGACTACTAAGAGAATAGTAGAAGAGTGAAAAACTTAATTAATGAGTGATTTTGGTGAGTCAAGGATGAATGCTATTGTCTTACTATTACTAAGAGAATAGTAAAAAAGTGAAATATTTCCAAGCTAATAGAGGGGGAAAGTGGAATAAGAGAAAACCATCCACTCAGAAGGAGGCAAGAAAGGAGAGAAAAAGGAACATACCACAGATGGTACATCTGGTATTGAGCAAGAAGGTAGATTTAAACCCCAGTACACGAGTAATTACATAATATAAATGGACTAAAAGTCAAAGATTGTCAAACTGGATTTTGTAAAAATGATACGCTATCTGAAGGCATATGTCTAAACCTTAAGACAAAAATTGACAGAGAACATATGAAAAAGATATGGTATGAAAACTCTAACCAACAGAAAGCCAGTGGTGAAGCTAAATGACAAAGGAGACATTAAGGGAGAAACACTACTAGAGATGAAAAGGGATATTTCATGATGATCTAAAGTTTTGCTCTACAGGAAGTATTAGGATTCTAAATTTATATGCACCTAGTAACACAGCCTCAAAATATATAAAGCAAAAATCGTTCATATTAAAAGAAGAAACACACAAATGACAAACATGTTGAGATTTTTAAAAACATTCTCAATGATGGAACAAAAAGACAAAAAAAAATCAATATGAGAATTTAAGTTGGATCAACATCATTGGCAAACTTGATTTAATGGATCAATTCTTTCTTAGATAATTTCACAATTAAGATCTGAAGGCAGTCTAGGGTTGTGGTTACACACAGGAGCTTTGGAGTCAGGCAGACCTGGATTCAAGTTCTGCCACAACTACTTTATGCAAGTGAACTTGGATAACTTCCTTCACCTCTGTGAGCCCCAGTTTTCCCGACTGTAAAGTGGGGTTAATACCAGTATAGACCGCATGGGGTCATTGTGAGGATGAACAGAGATGATGCAGGTGGAGTGCTGGCCCCAGAGTGGTTCCCAGGCCGACCTGTCCCTGCCATACCTTGCTCTTTTCCCACAGCGTCATAGAGATCAGGCTCTGCTCGGTACTGCTCATTTTCAGCTCCACCCTGAGCTTCCTCATTTCTTTTTCCATGTCATGGATTTGCTGAAAGAGTTCCAACAACAGGGAAGTCAACTTCACAACTCATTTCATCCGGTTCATTAAGGCAGAAACCTAGTCTGGGATTCGCTTAACTCCTTCCCTTGGGGGACAATTCCACGTATTTGAGGCAAAGTAGACTTTCTTTCAACGGATGCAATGAAAGGGCTGGGTGAGGGAAAATTTGAGTTTCTTTTGAAGATCAGCATGGATCCTGGATTAAACAGTACAAGATACCTATCCACTCATTAGAGTCTCTTTCCTTGGGGCACATTTTTGAGTTCAATCTAAATAAGGGCTGTTTGGAAGACACAATGGGCACAGTTTGGAAGAAAAGAACAATGACATTTTTCTTTTTTCTCATTTGAGGCAGAGAAGTGTGCTCCTGACAGAGAGAAGAACACATGTCTCCTGCTCCCGTCCCAGGCACCGTCCTTCCCAACAGATGGAAAACGTATGCCTGGTGATGTGCACGAGGGTTCGGGCCGGTACAGGGGGTGAACATTTACATTGAGTGGTCATCTTTTCATTGTATTCATTTTTATGTTCACCTTCCATACAAGGCCAGTGATACATTTGCTTTTTATTTTGTTTTTATGAATTGTTGTAAAATTGAATGTATTTAAGTAAAAATACTTCAAGAAGAGTTGTGTTAATAACAGTGCTCAGGGCCGTGATAAAACTTGTGACAGTGGATCATGAAAGTCTGGGCATCACAAGTCCAGGGGTAGGGACCATGGTGAATTTCTAGCAGCATATGGTGGCCACCTCCCATCCCTTTCCCCAGGGGAAACCTGATGAGGGGCCTTGAGCCAACTGCCCAGAAAATCTGGGGAGAGTGTGTTTTCCATGGTCTTTTCACCCATCTCTTTGAGGCCAGCAAATCAAAGAATTAGGAGACTACATTAACAGACAAACACCCAGAAAGCCCCAGAGCTTGTGCTAGCTAATGGGCCAAGGAACCCCTCCAAAACCCTCAAGGCCACAATCTAGGCTTTCAGTGGACACCTAGGGGTCAGGAGGTTCAACGCACGGTTTTGCAGAGTTTTAACTCTTTCTCTTGGGCTTCCCACTTCTCCTTCTGGGCATCTTCCTTCTGTAACTCTTCTTTCAGCACTGAGCACTGTGGAGAAAAAGGACAAGGCCACGGGGCCTTGGCTGGGGGTCCCAAGTACCTGTGTTCATGCCCAGGAGTGTTTCCTGTTGTATAACCCAATCACACCTCTGAATTCTGAGAGGCGAGGTGTGATGGGAGCATGGGATCCTGCAGTCCTTCCCAGTTCACCCCTCTCCTGAGTTCTGAGGAATAGAGCATCTAAGTTCCTCTTCAAAAGCCAGCAAACTTCACTGCAGGGGAAATCCAGCTTCGTAGACTCTGGGTACTTAGGGTGCAGGAATTGGGATGTTTTCACGCTGTGACTGGTGAGGGTGGAGGGGGCCGAGGCAGTGAGCTGGGGTCCATCTTAGGGCTTTTGTGCAGGTTGCATCTCAAAGACACAACTGCCCTGACTGGTGTGGAGGGGTAAACGGAGCTGTCTTGCCCGAGGGCGGCTTGGCAACAGGCATTAAGGGCATAAGGATGGATGTGCCTTCTTTTGACCCAGCAATTCCCACTTTAGGAATGTACCTTAACGACAATGACTGGAGAAATAAGTAAATCTGTAGTTTCAAGGATGCTCTTCACAGAATTGTCAGTAACAGTGGAAGAAAAAAAAAAAAGAGGAAACAACCCAAGTGTTGTTTATAACAGCAGACCACTTTATAACACTGGATACATCCAGGAGAAAGTATGTAGCTTTTAAGACGAATGATAAGAGCGTTGATTTATTAGCACGGGAAAATAGTAAGCATTTAAAAATTTAAAAAATGTGCATAGTATAAATTAACTATAAAATGATTGATTGATTGATTTCTAGGCAATATATAGAAATAAGACTGGAAGAACATACATGAAAATATTAACACTGATTTCTCAAGGTAGCATTTCCTCTCCTCTCTTTTTATTTTTTCTTGTCAATGTCATCTACTTATTTTTCTAAAATTAACACACATGATGTATGTCATTAAAAAAAAGGCATCTCAAATGTTCACAAGAGCAGTACCCTTGGTGATGACGAGCCCTTGTGCTATTGGCCAGCACAGTCTAGAGGAGAAGGGACCTCATTCCAAGGTCAACGAGGAAGGGGAAACGGGGATATAAATCATCCAAATGCACTTCAGGAGGTAGAAGAGCCAAGCAGGTGCTGTCTTTGCAGATTCCTTCTACTTAGCACCAGCTCTGCATCCCCTTCCCGTCCCCAACACACACACACACACACACACACACACACACACACACACACACACCACATTAAACAGCTATAGCACATGCCTGGGAAGACACTCTGCTTGGGAGAAACGAATGCAGAGGGCTTGGCCAGGCAGCTGACCCGGGGCAGAGGCAGAAGAGCACAACGAAAACCAGCCTCCCACTTCTCAGAAAACGATTTTGTCATCCCCATTTCACAGATGGGGAAATGGAGGCCAAATAAGTTGCAATAAAAGAAAGCTCTGGGATGGGACCCTGGTCTGTCTGATCCCAAAGCTCATGCAGTGCCTTTCACCAGCTCCAAACTGGGTATGGTACTACGTACCAGGTGTTACTTATTGTGCCTTTTCCTTGGAACCTCAAGATCTGTTCTCACCCCACCCCCATGCAGACCTAGCTATCGGGTAGCCTCTGGGAATCTCTGAGTTGCCACCTGAGATGAAAGCTTTGAGGTTTTACCTTGACTCACAGAAACAGGCACATCATGCAAATACTGAGAAACCTTATCCTATAGAGTCAGGATTCTAAAGTTAGCATTGAAGGCAAGATTTGCAAAGGGTCAAAGTTACATGTAAAGAGCTCTTTGCTTGCCTACCTCGTTCATCTTCCATAGAGACATTCTACACACTAAAGTCTAAGGAAGAAATGAGCGTCTGCGTGTTTGCATCTGGATCTTCAGACGTTCTGCTGTGAAGACAGTTATGAGAACCAGCGGTGCTGGGGCCACGATGCAGCCGTGTGGTCATCCGTGCTCACAGGGAGATCGTATTCTGTTTAATGTCAAACTTTGCAATGGCAGTATATGCTCATAGGTGTGTTTGTTGCTGGGATTAAACAAACTCATTTATAATAGGGGTTAGAAAATGTTTGCTGGATTTGAAAATCTATTATGCTTCTTCTGAGCCACATACACGCTGTCCTTTGAAAGGCTTCAGAGAAGTTGGCCACCTGCCCAGCAGCTACCCTCCCTGTGTCCTTGGGCACTGGCCTCATCTCACCACCGTGTGTCATGTGACTCCACTGTGTCTGCTTTTCGCAGCTACAATTTGCTGATGACCCGACACTCACTCTGGAGCTGAGGGCTTCGAGCTGGTGATCCTTTTCTTTGTTCTCACTTTTCAGTTGATTCACCTCCTGTTGTAGTTGTTGAACTTGACCATCCTTTACTAACACGTCTCTTTGCAAAGATGACACCATCTCTGTAAAAGAACCAAACCAAACCAAAACAAAAGACTCATGGAGGTGAAAGAGGCAAGAAGGATTCTTGGCAACACCATGGCTCTCAGCCAACGTTCGGACAAGACGTTCAAAACCCGGGCCACCACCAGTGCCCGCCTAGAACTGGGGGGCTTTTTGCAAGGGTCCCAGAGCAGGAATGGGAATGAGAGCAAAGTCCACGGAACAGGGTTTGAGGCTTCAGTGAGAATGAGGGGCAGTCAGCACCAGCGAGAGGAGAAGCCTTTGGGGGCCCCTTGTGGGCACAGGCCAGGCAAAGCCGGGAGGAGAGGCCACACCATGGGCCTGGGGAACAAAGGCCCAGCACAGGGAAGGTCCAGGAATTCTTCTCCAGAGGCCAGGAGACGGGCGTGTGGCAGAGGGCACTGCTGGACACTATTGATGGGGTGGGTGGTTGGTTTCACAGTCCTCTGAGTTTGGACCCCTCTCTACCACTTATTAGCTTGGTGGTCTTGGACAAGCTATTTCACCTCCCACTGTCTGTCCCACACAGAGTTATTGTAAGGGTCAAATGATGCGATATGTCCCAAGAACACAAAGTGGCTAAATTATGTTTGTTCCATGGCGCCTATGATTTTTCTCGGCAGCCAGCTTCCAAAATGGGCCCAATGATCCCTACCACCTAGAATTCATGCCTTGTGTAGCCCCTCCCACCCTGAATAGGGCTGCCATGGGTAACCAATATGATACTCTGGAAATGACGGACTGTTTCCTCTCAGGCTGGGTCATAAAACACACTGTGGCCTCCTCTTTGCTCTCTCTCCAATCATTCACTCTGGGGGAAGCCAACTGCTGTGTCGTGACGACACTCAAGCAGCCCTAGAGAGAAATATGTGTGCTGAGGGACTAAGGCCTCCAGCCAATAGCCACATGAGCAGCCATTTTGAAGGGGGATCCTCCGGCTCCCCCCGAGGCTTTAGATGACATGACTGATGCCCCAGCCGACATCTTGCCTGCAACTCATGAGAACTAAGTCACCCCCCGCTCAAATTCCTGAACTACAGAAACTGGGGGAGATAATAAATATTGGTTGGGGTTTTATCCATTACATTTTGGGGTAACTTGTTATGCAGCAATAGATAACTACTCCATTACTGTAGTATCATTTTTTTTAACATCTTTATTGGAGTATAATTGCTTTACAATGGTGTGTTAGTTTCTGCTTTATAACCAAGTGAATCAGTTATGCATATACATATCTCCCCATATCTCTTCCCTCTTGCATTGTAGTATCATTTTGAATAAAAGTGGGAAGAAGGGTGCATAAATGCAGTGGTATTGGGTTATCTCCTACGGTTCTTTTCTTAAAAGAACATCAGGCCCAGTTTTAGTGGTAGGTTTCAATCAAGAATGTCTATGAAATAAAGCACAAAATGCTCCAGAATTTCATTTTAAAAATGAGCTTTGCCTCCAGGACACAGTTCAGTTACTTGGAAATCCCTCTGGGGCTTGCCACACTTTGAGTGGGTCCAGCCCATCTCAAGCATTATCCCAACCCAGGTCTGTCCGACTCCCTGATCGGAGAAGGTGGGATCTGAGACAGGCTTGATGCTTGGATGAGGTTTCACTGGCCGACATACGGGAGGAAGGTGAGGACCAGCGAGTTCATCCTTCCATTCCTGGTGCCCAGAACAGCACCTAGCCTGGGGGAGGTGCTCAGAAAATATCTGAGGACATCCCAAGTGAGGGAGGAGAATAAGCAGAGACCTGGGGGCAGCAGGGGGTGGGGCTGGGTGTGATTAAGTTGCAGAGTGAGGCAGAAGAAAAGCACAGATTCATACAGAGATGGGGATTCACGTGCGACTCAATGCTGTGCCTGGCTTCTACAGCTGTGGGCATGTTTCCTGCTACGCGCTGGCTGCCTTCAGAGTGATGTGCCCCTCCGAGGCTCACTGCCTTCTCCCTGTCACCTGCTTCTCTCCCTCCCCTCGTCTGTGAGTGGTCCCATCCTCTTCAGGTCTCTAGGCATGTCAGTTTCGGCTTAAAAAACTCCACTGGATTCCCAACACCCTTGGAATAAAAACCCAGACCCCCCGACCCTGCCCAGCCCCACAATCCTCTGTTCACTCCACGCAGCCTCGCTTGCCCTTGGCTTGTCCTTGCCCACCTGAAACAGGTCCTCTCTAAAAGAAGGACATAGCCGTGGAGGATACAGCATAAACTGGTTAGAATCGGCTAGGTCCAAGGGGGCGTAAGATTCGACTTCCAGGGGAACTGGAGCCCCATTACAGGCTCATTGTAATACATGAGCAAAATGACACACGCACCAGCACCAGGACTGTTCCGAGGCTGAGCATAAAGGTCAAAAAGTGGGTGGTGGGGCTTCCCTGGTGGCGCGGTGGTTGACAGTCCGCCTGCCGATGCAGGGGACATGGGTTCGTGCCCCGGTCCGGGAAGATCCCACATGCCGTGGAGCGGATGGGCCCGTGAGCCATGGCCACTGAGCCTGCGTGTCCAGAGCCTGTGCTCCGCAACGGGAGAGACCACAACAGCGAGAGGCCCGCATACAGAAAAAAAAAAAAAAAAAAAGTGGGTGTTGGCCCAATTCCTGGAAATCCCCGCCTCTTCCCCAAAATATTAGAGTTGTCCCAATCCTCCCACTCATTAGCCTATAAAATTACCCAGCCCATAAAAACTAACCGCCCCATATTTGGGGGCCTCTAGCCTTCTGAGATGGCCCACACTCTGTCTGTGGAGTGTGTTTCTCTCTAAAGAAATCCACTTCTTACTTTGTCTCTCACTGAATTCTTTCTGCGATGAGACATAAAGAACCTGAGCTTTAGTAAGTCCCGAGACCAGATGCATGATCTCGATTAAAAGATAGTGGGTTCTGACTGGGTTCGAGTCCCAGCCCACGGGTTCAAGTCCCACCTGAGTTCCATGGTTGCACACCCACTAAGCTGGTCCCCCTTGGCCTCCCCCCTTGAAGCGCTGGCCACCACGACACACAGTTTATTTTCTCCACAGCACCACTGCTCTCTGAAGTGGGCTTGTTTATTCATCTGTTTACTTTTATTGTCTGTCACCCCCTCCCAAATCTGTGAGTACAGGAATCTGACTGTCTTGCTTGGCTCTCCCTCCCCGGAGCCTGGAACGGGGCCTGACACCTAGAAGGAGCTCAAGAAACATGTGGAAGCAATGAAGGAATCCAGGGAATCAAAGCTCAGTCACAGCTGTGCATTGGCTGCCCCTCTCCCAACCCAAGCCCTTTATCAGGGAACCACCTCTGATCAAATTAGAAAATGGTTTCCCTTGGGCCCAAGTGCACTCGGCTGAAATGGGTGAGACTATGGGTGCCTTAAAGGAGTGACCCCATTTTGTCCATGCTCTAGTTTGCACTCAGGCTGCTTTGTGGAACCACCCAAGCCACAAGGCGACCTGTGTTCTCCCTGGTGGGGCCAGTGCTCAGGAGACCTTGTAGCCAAGAGATACCATTCTCTCAAATATTTACCAGGCCCTGCCCTCGGAACTGGGTGGCAAGAAACCTACACTGAGGGAGAACTCTAATGCACCGACACGGGTGATCCCTGAGCCTGCACCCGTGTCACGGGCACAGGTGCGCTGGTTGACTGGTGATGTCTGCAGGGGGAGGGCAGAAGCTCTGGGGCCTGAATGCAGAAGGGCCTCACCTGACGTGATGGCGGCGTCCCTCCTTAAGTTCTCGGCCTCGTGCTTCAGGGAGGTGATTTCCAGGGTCTGGCTCAGCACCTGGTTGTAGCCTTGCTGTAGGGCACTGATCTGTGGAAGGAGGCAACACACAGTCAGAGGGGGTCAGCCAGGCCTGCAGGACACGCCGGTACTTATCCAACGTTGGGCAAAGAGTCGGGCTGATCTTGGATCGGGGTGTTGGGGAAACCAAGGTTTTCAGTTGTCACTAGTGGAAGGGGCAGGAGGGGCCTGTTCCTTCAGTGACCACCATGTCATCGGTCCTCAAGACACGAACCTTATCTTTGTGGCCACCCAGGGGCTCCGGTGCTGCTGTCTTCCTATGACCTGTGGGTTTTCATCCATAAATAGACCAGCTGTTGGTTCCAGATCATCCAGCACTGACTGGATGCACAGCAAAGTTCAAGAGCCGGGAGCAGGTTATGAAATGAATTCCCTCTAATGAGAATAGAGGGTAGTTTATACCTCACAGAACACTCCAGAGTTTACAGAGCCCGTTCACACATGCTACACTGATACTCGTCACAGCGTTGCTGAAGGCTGACGTTCCCATTAATGTGCGCATTTTGCAAGGGAGCCAGGTTGAGACTCAGAGAGGCGAGGCCCCCTGCTCGGGATCACGCGGCTGGTCAGACGTGGAGTCTGATTCAAACCCAGTCTTTAGTTGCCTGGTTCCTCCTTCCCAGGTGGCTCTAGGAATGAGCGTGAGAAGTTGGAGGCTGTAAAGCATGGCATGGACTCGGGAGCCGGACTGTGGCCTTCAAGTCCTGTCTCTGCCAGTTAACGGGCTTTGTGAGCACAAGGAGGACACCATATTCTGTTTCCTTTTGTTCAGTCTGCACGCGGGGTGATGGTAGTCCCAACCTGATAGGATTGTTAGAAGTATTTTAATAAGTTAACATGTGTACAGGTGCTCAGATCAAGCCTGGCACACGGCACAGGGGGATGAGCTATGACGGTCCTCTCCTCTGACTACCCACGGGGTGTTTTCTTTCTTTTGTTTTGGGTTTATTTTGGGTTTTTTTTGCTGTATGCGGGCCTCTCACAGTTGTGGCCTCTCCCATTGCAGAGCACAGGCTCCGGTCGCGCAGGCTCAGCGACCATGGCTCAGGGGCCCAGCTACTCCGCGGCATGTGGTATCTTTCCGGACCGGGGCACGAACCCGTGTCCCCTGCATCGGCAGGTGGACTCTCGACCACTGCGCCACCAGGGAAGCCCTCACGGTGTGTTTTAGCTTCAACTTCCCTCGTCCGTCTCTGGGGAAGGTAGTTGGTAATCTTTATGTGTGCATTTGTAAGCCTTGCCAGGCTCACTTAAATGCCAGTGTGGTTGTTATTAAGAGGAAATACAGGGGCTTCCCTGGTGACGAGGTGGGTGACAGTCCGCCTGCCGATGCAGGTGACGCGGGTTCGTGACCCAGTCCGGGAAGATCCCACATGCCGCGGTGCGGCTGGGTCTGTGGGCCATGGCCGCCGAGCCTGCGCATCCGGAGCCTGTGCCCCGCAATGGGAGAGGCCACAACAGTGAGAGGCCCGCGTACCGCAAAAAAAAAAAATAATAAAAAAATAAAGGAAATACAGGAATCGTGGGTGGGAGCACCACAGGCCGGCTCTATCTATGGCTGCTGTGAGCACCCTCTAAGTCCATGGCTCAGAGCCCCCTCAAGGGCGGGCCCCCCTCCAGGAGTCTAGGTCTACACGTGGGGTGCGGAAGGCTCTCCATCAAATGCAACGTTGGTAAGGGCCCGAAAGTAGCTGCCAGGCCTCGGCCTCCACAGAGCAGGTACCCGAGAGGCCGGGAAAGAGAGCTGGGCCCAGAACCCCCTCCCTCTCGGTCTGATGTGGCCAGACTGCTTGTTCTGAGTGGCCCGGACATTCCCACCTCAAGGTGCACTGTGGGCCTTTGCCCTGTGATTTTTCAGATGTCAGGCCTCAGTACTCCCACAGGGACACGTTTATTGGGGCATAAATGTCAAGCAATCCGTAGACAGGACAAGAGCTAGCTTGTTTTGTTTTTTTTTGTTTTTTTTTTGCTGTACGCGGGCTTCTCACTGTTGTGGCCTCTCCCGTTGTGGAGCACAGGCTCCGGAAGTGCAGGCTCAGTGGCCATGGCCCACGGGCCCAGCCGCTCCGCAGCATGTGGGATCTTCCCAGACCGGGGCACGAACCTGTGTCCCCTGCATCGGCAGGTGGACTGTCAACCACTGCACCACCAGGGAAGCCCCACTAGCTTGTTTTGATAGATCAAAATGGAAGTGACAAGGAGAAGGATGCAATTTCTTTTCCTTTTTTAAAAATAAATTTTATTTATTTATTAATTTATTTTTGGCTGCGTTGGGTCTTTGTTGCGGTGCATAGGCTTATTGCGGCACCTTCTCTTGTTGCGGAGCCTGGGCTCTAAGCACACGGGCTTCAGTAGTTGTGGCACGAGCGCTCAGTAGTTGTGGCGCACAGGCTTACATGCTCCACGGCAGGTGGGATCTTCCCGGACCAGGGCTCGATCCCGTGTCACCTGCACTGGCAGGCGGATCCCTAACCCCTGTGCCACCAGGGAAGTCCTGGGTGCAATTTCTTTGTTCTCCTAAGGTAAGGTTGCCAGATTTAGGGGAGGAAAAAAGGATGTTCACTTAAAATAGGATTTCAGATAATGAATAATATTTCAGTGCAAATGTGTCCCATGCAATATTTGGGACACACACTACAACGAAATTCTAAAATTCAAATTTAACTGGGTGTCCTTACTTTATCTGGCAACCCCACCCGAAGAGAGTTCCTAAACTTCAGTCATTCATATACCACTTTCACTATTTTTCCCATGTCTCTTGGCTAGTCCCACTATAATTTCTTAGCGTTTTTCGTAGAAGCAGCTCCCTTTTTAAACTTAAAAACGTGCATTAAATTTAAAATAACTGTTATAAGAGTAAATAGAGACTCAGTGTCTTAAATAAAAATAATCCCTCCAAAAGAAGAAATACAGGAAATTCCCTGTTTACAATCAGACCAGGTTGCGGGCATCACGCTAAAAAAAAAAAAAAAAAAAAAATTGGGGGGAGGTGGTGGGCATGCCCAGGTAATGGAGTTCGGGCGTGCTGATATGGCCACCAGATGGCGCTCACAGCCTTTGGTCTTGGTTTGTATCCTTGGAAATCTTGTCATTATTACTCTGGTAGAATTAACAGAACCGTCAAGGTCTCACAAGTTTTCTGACTCGTTTCATACACCATCATGGTTCAGAGTCTAGGACATTTGGGGCAGTTACACTTACTTTTTCCCTGGGGCACCTGAGACATTATTGGGGGGGGTCTATGCTAGAAGTTGCGGGGACACAGGCCACTCTGACCCCCACTCTCCCCAAGGCTATACTTTTGCATGTTTGTGCTTTGGAAACTTTGAGTGAAAAAATTCTTTCACATCTTACTTTTCTCTGTTGGGGGTAAATACAACTTTTCCATAAAAGGTCCTTGGAACACTGAAAGTGTTTGTAAGCTCTTCTCAGCTTAATGCTTTTATTTGCATGATACCAGAGATAGAACACACAGAGACAAACTTCCAGAAGGGAAAACATACGTTCCCCTCTAAGACTCCAGTGGTTTTGACAGATTGAAAATATTTCAATCTGAGTGTCAGAGTTTTAGGATTTTGGATTGCTGGAAAACTCCAAAGAGTCTTCAAACCTCTTTGATACTTTTACTATCAAAGTAAATATCCATATTGTTTGTAATGGCATAAATTCCAAGATGTTTAATGTCTGTTAAGCTGTGTAATAAAATGGGCACTGAATCATAAGAAAGTTAAGAGTGCTAGGAGGAGTGATTGTTTCAGGATGATAATTTGGTTTCTAATTAGCACAGGCGTATAAGAGCACATGGAGGTAAGAATTTTCTAGTGATACTGTAGCAGATCGAAGATCTCTGAGAGCAAATCATTATGCACACACCTTCGGGGACCAGGGAAAACACATAAAGTAATCAGAACCATAAATCAACCTGCCATGTGGCTTACACTTCTGGTGGAATGCTCTGCAGGCAGTAGAATAGTTAAGAAACTAAAATGTCAGTGGTTGAAACTCGATTTGAGTTCAAACCGATGGAGCCTCTGGTTCATATATGCCTTGCTATAAAATATTCTTCTTCAGTTATAAGTGAAGCTCCAGTGGTAGGGGAGGCAAGAGCATGATGCATCAGTGTAATTATTTCTAGATAATTTCTTTGTAAAAAAACATTTTTTCCCCCAGATATCGGCAGCCACTTTAAATAATACTCAAATTGGGACCGGCTGATATTCAAAGCTATGTGGAAATTATATAATATTCTATGTCAAATATATTTCAATTATTTAAAAAATGGTATGTGGGGAATTCCCTGGCAGTCCAGTGGTTAGGACTCTGTGCTTCCACTGCTGGAGGCCTGGGTTTGATCCCTGGTCAGGGAACTAAGATCCTGCAAGCCGCGTGGTATGGCCAAAAATAAAAAAGGTATGTGGGAATAATTCAGCCTCATCCATGTACCTGAAAAAGACATGTCATTTTCTCAGGAAAGCTCTGAAATGGGAGAATAACTGAAAGGAATATTTCAGCAAAATTGGGTTCAGTTCAAGAAAAAGATGCTCATTAATGTGTCAGCTACATGTCAAGGTAGCTGTTTGCACTAATAATTCCTACAGGACCTGTTACTTTCATTGTTTTTTCAAAACCAGGTTTGAAGGAGAGTCATTAGTTCATTTAAATATTAGAGCATGTATTTGTTGACTTGTTTTTTCTGTCTCCCTCACTAGAGCATAACAGGGGGAAGGATCATGTCTGTCTTGTTCTCTGCTGAATTCTCAGAGCCTGGAAGAGGGCATGGCACGGGATAGGCCCCCCAAAATATTTCTTTGGATTAATGGACGGATGGGTGGATGGATGAATAAAGAACAGACAAACAGACACGGTCCTAACAGAGTTCTAGAAGGTTACTGGGCCCAACCTTTGCCTTCATGGAGCTTACAGTTTCCTGCTAGAATCTCCTAGGTTCACCATACACAATCTGTGTCCTTTCTAGAGCACCATTTCTAGGATTGAAACTGTGTACCTAGAATCGGTTACAGAGGGAAAGACAGTAAACAGAGAACAAGAGAACAAAGGCCCCCAAGCATTGACTATGGTTTTTTTTTTCCTCTCTCCTTTTTTAAAATGTTTATTTATTTATATTTTTCTTATTAGTCACCCATTTTATACACATCAGTGTATACATGTAAATCCCAATCTCTCAATTCATCATACCACCACCACCACCCCCTGCCGCTTTCTCCCCTTGGTGTCCATACGTTTGTTCTCTACATGTGTGTTTCCATTTCTGCTCTGCAAACTGGTTCATCTTTACCATTTTTCTAGGTTCCACATATATGCATTAATATATGATATTTGTTCTTCTCTTTCTGACTTACTTCACTCTGTATGGCAGTCTCTAGATGCATCCACGTCTCTACAAATGACCCAATTTTGTTCCTTTTTATGGCTGAGTAATATTCCATTGTATATATGTACCACTTCCTCTTTAACCATTCGTCCGTCGATGGGCATTTAGGTTGCTTCCATGATCTGGCTGTTGTAAATAGTACTGCAATGAACATTGGGGTGCATGTGGCTTTTTGAATTATGGTTTTTTCTGGGTATATGCCCAGTAGTGGGATTGCTGGGTCCTATGGTAATTCTATTTTTCGTTTTGTAAGGAACCTCCATACTGTTCTCCATCGTGGCTGTATCAATTTACATTTCCACCAACAGTGCAAGACGGTCCCCTTTTCTCCACACCTTCTCCAGCATTTGTTGTTTGTAGATTTTCTGATGATGCCCATTCTAACTGGTGTGAGGTGATACCTCATTGCAGTTTTGATTTGCATTTCTCTAATAATTAATGATGTTGAGCAGCTTTTCATGTGCTTCTTGGCCAGCGGTATATCTTCTTTGGAGAAACGTCTATTTAGGTATTCTGCACATTTTTGGATTGGGTTGTTTGTTTTTTTAATATTGAGCTGCATGAGCTCTTTATATATTTTGGATATTAATCATTTGTCAGTTGCTTCCTTTGCAAATATTTTCCCCCAGTCTGAGGGTTGTCTTTTCATCCTGTTTATGGTTTCCTTTGCTGTGCAAAAGCTTTGAAGTTTCATTAGGTCCCATTTGTTTATTTTTGTATTTATCTCCATTACTCTAGGAAGTGGATCAAAAAATATCTTGCTGTGATTTATGTCAAAGAGTGTTCTTCCTATGTTTTCCTCTAAGAATTTTAGAGTGTCTGGTCTTACATTTAGGTCTCTAATCCGTTTTGAGTTTATTTTTGTGTATGGCGTTAGGGAGTGTTCTAATTTCATTCTTTTACATGTAGCTGTCCAGTTTTCCCATCACCACTTATTGAAGAGACTGTCTTTTCTCCACTGTATATCCTTGACTCCTTTGTCATAGATTAGTTGACCATAGGTGTGTGGGTTTATCTCTGGGCTTTCTATTCTGTTCCATTGACCTATATTTCTGTTTTTGTGCCAGTACCATATTGTCTTGATTACTGTGGCTTTGTAGTATAGGCTGAAGTTAGGGAGTCTGATTCCTCCAGCTCCATTTTTTTCCTTCAAGACTGCTTTGGCTATTCGGGGTCTTTTGTGTCTCCACACAAATTTTAAGCTTTTCTGTTCTAGTTCTCTAAAAAATGCCATTGGTAATTTGATAGGGATTGCATTGAATCTGTAGATTGCTTTGGGTAGTAGAGTCATTTTCACAATATTGATGCTTCCAATCCAAGAACATGGTATATCTCTCCATCTGTTGCTATCATCTTTAATTGCTTTCATCAGTGTCTTACAGTTTTCTGCATACAGGTCTTTGTCTCCCTAGGTAGGTTTATTCCTAGCTATTGTATTTTTTGGTTGCAGTGGTACATGAGAGTGTTTCCTTAATTTCTCTTTCAGATTTTTCATCATTAGTGTATAGGAATGCAAGAGATTTCTGTGCATTCATTTTGTGTCCTGCAACTTGACCAAGTTCATTGATTAGCTCTAGTAGATTTCTGGTGGCATCTTTAGGATTCTCTCTGTAGAGTATCCTGTCATCTGCAAACAGTGACAGTTTTACTTCTTCTTTTTCAATTTGGATACCTTTTATTGCTTTTTCTTCACTGATTGCTGTGGCTAGGACTTCCAAAACTATGTTGAAGAATAGTAGTGAGAGTGGACATCCTTGTCTTGTTCCTGATCTTAGAGGAAATGCTTTCAGTTTTTCACCATTGAGAATGATGTTTGCTGTGCCTTTGTCATATATGGCCTTTACTATGGTGAAGTAGGTTCCCTCTATGCCCACTTTCTGGAGAGTTTATATCATAAATCAGAGTTGAATTTTGTCAAAAGCTTTTTCTGCATCCATTGAGATGATCATATGGTTTTTCTTTTTCAATTTGTTAATATGGTGTATCACATTGATTGATTTGCATATATTGAAGAATCCTTGCCTCTCTGGGATAAATCCCACTTGATCATGGTGTATGATCCTTTTAATGTGTTGTTGGATTCTGTTTGCTAGTATTTTGTTGAGGATTTTTGCATCTATATTCATCAGTGATATTGGTCTGTAATTTTCTTTTTTTGTAGTATCTTTGTCTGGTTTTGGTATCAGGGTGATGGTGGCCTCAGAGAATGAGTTTGGGAGTGTTCCTTCCTCTGCAATTTTTTGGAAGAGTTTGAGAAAGATGGGTGTTAGCTCGTCTCTAAATGTTTGATAGCATTCACCTGTGAAGCCTTCTGGTCCTGGACTTCTGTTTGTTGGAAGATTTTTAATCACACTTTCAATTTCATTACTTGTGATTGGTCTGTTCATATTTTCTATTTCTTCCTGGTTCAGACTTGAAAGGTTATAACTTTCTAAGAATTTGTTCATGTCTTCCAGGTTGTCCATTTTATTGGCATAGAGTTGCTTGTAGTTGTCTCTTAGGATGCTTTGTATTTCTGCGGTGTCTGTTGTAACTTCTTTTTCCTTTCTAATTTTATTGATTTGAGTCCTCTCCCTCTTTTTCTTGATGAGTCTGGCTAATGGTTTATCAATTTTGTTTAACTTCTCAAAGAACCAGCTTTTAGTTTTATTGATCTTTGCTATTGGTTTCTTTGTTTCTATTTCATTTATTTCTGCTCTGATCTTTATGATTTCTTTCCTTCTGCTAACTTTGGGTTTTGTTTGTTCTTCTTTCTCTAGTTCCTTTAGGTGTAACGTTAGATTGTTTATTTGAGATTTTTCTTGTTTCTTGAGGTAGGCTTGTATAGCTATGAACTTCCCTCTTAGAACTATGGGATGCTTTTGCTGCATCCCATAGGTTTTGGAACGTCATGTTTTCATTGTCATTTGTCTCAAGGTATTTTTTGATTTCCTCTTTGATTTCTTCAGTGATCTCTTGGTTATTTAGTAACGTACTGTTTAGCCTCTATGTGTTTGTGTTTTTTACAGGTTTTTCCCTGTAATTCATTTCTAATCTCATAGCGTTGTGGTCAGAAAAGATGCTTGATATGATTTTAATTTTCTTAAATTTCCTGAGGCTTGATTTGTCACCCAAAACGTGATCTATCCTGGAAAATGTTCCGTGCGCACTTGAGAAGAAAGTGTAATCTACTGTTTTAGGATGGAATGTCCTACAAATATCAATTAAATCTATCTGGTCTATTGTGTCATTTAAAGCTTGTGTTTCCTTATTAATTTTCTCTTTGGATGATCTGTCCATTGGTGTAAGTGAGGTGTTCAAGTCCCCCACTATTATTGTGTTACTGTTGATTTCCTCTTTTAGAGCTGTTAGCGATTGCCTTTTGTATTGAGGTGTTCCTATGTTGGGTGCATATATATTTATAATTGTTATATCTTCCTCTTGGATTGATCCCTTGATCATTACGTAGTGTCCTTCCTTGTCTCTTGTAACATTCTTTATTTTAAAGTGTATTTTACCTGATATGAGTATTGCTACTCCAGCTTTCCTTTGATTTCCATTTGCATGGAATATCTTTTTCCATCCCCTCACTTTCAGTCTGTATGTGTCCCTAGGTCTGAAGTGGGTCGCCTGGAGACAGCATATAGATGGGTCTTGTTTTTGTATCCTTTCAGCAACCCTGTGTCTTTTGGTTAGAGCATTTGATCCATTCACATTTAAGGTAATTATCGATATGTATGTTTCTATGACCATTTTCTTAATTGTTTTGGGTTTGTTTTTGTAGGTCCTTTTCTTCTCTTGTGTTTCCCACTTACAGAAGTTCCTTTAACATTTGTTGTAGAGCTGGTTTGGTGGTGCTCAATTCTCTTAGCTTTTGCTTGTCTGTCAAGCTTTTGATTTCTCCATCGAATCTCAATGAGATCCTTGCTGGGTAGAGTAATCTTGGTTGTACGTTCTTCCCTTTCATCACTTTAAGTATATCATGCCACTCCCTTCTGGTTGGTAGAGTTTCTGCTGAGAAATCAGCTGTTAAACTTCTGGGAGTTCCCTTGTATGTTATTTGTCATTTTTCCCTTGCTGCTGTCAATAATTTTTCTTTAATTTTTGCCAAGTTGATTACTATGTGTCTCGGTGTGTTTCTCCTTGGGTTTCTCCTGTATGGGACTCTCTGTGCTTCCTGGACTTGGGTGGCTATTTCCTTTCCGATGTTAGGGAAGTTTTTGACTATAATCTCTTCAATATCTTCTCGGGTCCTTTCTCTCTCTCTTCTCCTTCTGGGACCCGTATAATGTGAACGTTGTTGTGTTTAATGTTGTCCCAGAGGTCTCTTAAGCTGTCTTCATTTCTTTTCATTCTTTTTTCTTTATTCTGTTCCGCAGCAGTGAATTCCACCATTCTGTCTTCCAGGTCACTTATCCGTTCTTTTGCCTCAGTTATTCTATTGATTCCTTCTAGTGTGTTTTTTTTTTCAGTTATTGTATTGTTCATCTCTGTTTGTTTGTACTTGAATTCTTCTAGATCTTTGTTAAACATTTCTTGCATCTTCTCGATCTTTGCCTCCATTCTTTTTCTGAGGTCCAGGATCATCTTCACTATCATTATTCTGAATTCTTTTTCTGGAAGGTTGCCTATCTCCATTTCATTTAGTTGTTTTCTGAGGTTTTACCTTGTTCTTTCATCTGTTACATAGCCCTCTGCCTTTTCATCTTTTCTGTCTTTCTGTGAATATTGTTTTTGTTCCACAAGCTGCAGGATTGTAGTTCTTCTTGTTGCTGCTGTCTGCCCTCTGGTGGATGAGGCTATCTAAGAGGCTTGTGGAAGTTTCCTGATAGGAGGGACTGGTGGTGGGTAGAGCTGGCTGTGGCATTGGTAGGCAGAGCTCAGTAAAACTTTAATCTGCTTGTCTGCTGATGGGTGGGTCTGGGTTCCCTCCCTGTTAGTTGTTTGGCCTGAAGTGACCCAACACTGGAGCCTACCCGGGCTCTTTGGTGAGGATAATGGCATACTCTGGGAGGGCTCATGCCAAGGAATACTTCCCAGAACTTCTGCTGCCAGTGTCCTTGTCCCTTGGTGAGCCACAGCTGCCCCCCGCCTCTGCAGGAGACCCACCAACACTAGCAGGTAGGTCTGGTTCAGTCTCCTATGGGGTCACTGCTCCTTCCCCTGGGTCCCAATGCACACACTACTTTGTGTGTGCCCTCCAAGAGTGGAATCGCTCTTTCCCCCAGTCCTGCCAAAGTCCTGCAATCAAATCCCACTAGCCTTCAAAGTCTGAGTCTCTAGGAATTCCTCCTCCCATTGCCGGACCCCCAGGTTGGGAAGCCCGACGTGGGGCTCAGAACCTTCACTCCAGTGGGTGGACTTCTGTGGTATAAGTGTTCTCCAGTTTGTGAGTCACCCACCCAGCAGTGATGGGATTTGATTTCATTGGGATTGCGCCCCTCCTACTGTCTCTTTGCGCCTTCTCCTTTGTCTTTGCATGTGGGGTATCTTTTTTGGTGAGTTCCAGTGTCTTCCTGTCGATGATTGTTCAGCAGTTAGTTGTGATTCCAGTGTTCTCGAAAGAGGGAGTGACAGCATGTCCTTCTACTCCGTCATGTTGAACCAAATCTGACTACGGTTTTAAGCAGAATTATGCACTGAGGCCAAAATTCATCAATTTCCAATTGCTTTTTTATCAACGTTGTTGAGATATAATTTACGTACCAGATCAGTGGCCAATTTTAAAGTAGTTCTTTAAAACTTAAGAAAAATTTTTTTTTTCTTTTGGATTTAGTTTCAGGAGGAAGGAAGTTGACTGGTAAATCCAGACATTCTGGGTGGAGAATTTTTGGTGAAATTCCCTATAAATGAACCAGCAGCTGCCTTCAGGGTTTGATAAAGGCCTCAGTGTTTGGAACACTGTGGGGTTCCTTCTCCCCATCTCCAGCTCTTTCTGGCTGGGTCCGGGTGGGTGTGAGAAGTGGTCACTGAAGCGACAGGAGTTGGGTGGAAATGCAAAGTGGGTGTGAAAGCATGAGGTGTACAAGGTGGCAGAGCTGAGCCCAAATCACATCACTGTCTCTCACTTGCTGTGCAAGCTGTAACAAGCTCCTGGGCATCGCTGAGCGTGCCTCAGTCTCCTCATCTGTAGAATGGCATGTGTCAGAAGACTGAGGTTTAAATAGCTAATGAGGGGACTTCCCTCATGGTGCAGTGTTTAAGAATCCCCCTGCCAATGCAGGGGACAGGAGTTCGAGCCCTGGTCCAGGAAGATCCCACATGCTGTGGAGAAACTATGCCCGTGGGCCACAACTACTGAGCCTACACTCTAGAGTCCGTGAGCCACAGCTACTGAAGCCCTCATGCTGCAACTACTGAAGCCCACGTGCCTAGAGCCCATGCTCTGCAGCAAGAGAAGCCACTGAAATGAGAAGCCCATGCACCACAGTGAAGAGTAGACCCTGCTCACTGCAACTAGAGAAAGCCCGTGCACAGCAACGAAGACCCAATGCAGCCATAAATAAATAAATTAAATAAATAAAATAAATAAATAAATAAATAAATAAATAAGCTAATGCACCCAAAGCACCTGCACCGGGGCCTGAACATGGTAGGCACTTAATCAAATCTAATATTGTTCTTACAAGGCTAGAAACTTGCCAACCCTGCACTCCCTGGAACTGTACTCCTCACCATGCTGTGCTCACTGCCCATTTCTAACTACCCGGGTGGCTCCCCCCAGGCTCTACCTGAGAGCTGTCACCCTGTGTTGTGACCCCAAGGCCCCGACCCACTTGTCTCTGAGCCCTACCTGGTTTTTCAAGCTCTGGATCTCTCTCTGTTGGGCATCGTCCTCTTCATGCAGAACCTGAAACTTGGGCGGGATCACCCTCTCCTTCTGCCTGGAGGCAGCTGTTTCCAACAGCTTCTGGCTCAGGTTGGCCACTTGGTTCTGCAGGCTTGCTATCACGGTGTCTTTGTATTTAGATTCAAGTTCAAAATCGGAGAGACGGCTGACTTCTTTTCCCAGCAGCAGAATTATTTCATCCTGGGTGGAGGCCAGATGGGAAATTTACTAGGTGTGGGTCTGGGTGTAAGGCTGAGCCCATTTAAAGAAAGACAGGAAAAATATGGTATCATTCTTTGGGAAGGTGAGGGCAGGCAGGGAGGGAAAAGGCAGACTTTCAAGGCTATCTCTGTCACTTCGAAAATCTCATAGAGACAAGAATTGGGTTAAAATGAGGTAATTGTATATAGACTCCTGTAATGGATGTCTATACCTCACAGGTACGGACACTTTCCTTTCCCTGAGAATTAGACTTTCATATTAAGAACAACCATCCCACTTGGGAACATTTGTTGCTAGAAAGTTTACTTAGAGTGTTTTCATTTATAATATACAGCCTAGCACACTGGGGACCTAGGAAAGGTAGTTAGGAAAACAACATTCTGTTTGACCACATTCTGCCTATAATGAGGGTTATTTGTTTTAACTTAAAACATTCTTAACTATTTGTTTTCCCTTTCCTCTCTTCTAATATTTCCTGCCTCTTTTGGCTATTCATGTATGAATTTTTTCCAGGTAACTCAATCTGGAAAGTAAATGAGACAGGAATACTGATTTATTTGCATGGGCTCATGTAAACTTTTGGCTGGAAAAACAAAATTGCTGGTAGACTGTACCCACAGGTATAATTAACCCTGTCCTCCATCTCTCCAGTGAAAAAGCTCTGCAGCCAAAGAATTGGTTAGGTTTTCCAAAAAAGGAAAAAAAAATCCCCCAAACTTCTCACCAGACGTTATCAATAAAATGTCAGAAAAACTGAAGAAGAAGAAGAAGAAAAAATTCCCCAGAGGCCTTTTCCAAAGCAGTCATGGGAGGAGGTAAATGGGCAATTTCTGGGCCAGCTCATTCCCAGGAGAGCCGTCCAGTCAGCCTCACGACCTGCTAGCTCCGTGACCTGGGGAAGGACAGGGTCTTGCTCATGAGAAAGCCTGTCTGACATTGCCAGCTGCTGCCAGGGGCCTTCCTTTGGGTCCTTGTGAAAGTTGGTGGCAAAACTTCAAGAGAGAGCATCAGACATATTCCCTACTCCTGGGCAGTTTCCCCTGTTTCACCCTGTTATGATCAGCCAGGTGCTTATTCATTTTTCATGCAACGAACATTCATCGGGCAGCAACTAAGTGCCAGGCCCCGTGCCAGTGCTGGAATATAAGAAGTTTGCAGAGGGCAGTGGACAGCTGTGGGTTCTGCTTTCCTGGTGAGGGTCCCCTTGCCCTTCTGGAGGGAGCGTTCCTCCTTCCATGGGGTCTGGGTAGGATTGTCAGTCATGTGCCCTGCTCCTTCCTGTCCCACCTCCCCATGTGCATGTGGCCCAAGCTGGTCAATCAGAGATTTCACACATCGATTACAGAGGGAGAGCATCTTGCCTTCTTTTGGATCATAAACTTTAAATATGTAGGCTTGTTTGCCTGAGTTTGTCTTTTCTGACACACAAAGCCAGCGTCATGTAGAAAGCCAGACTCTGAGGGAAACAGAGGGGAGAGGTTGGTAGTGAGGAGGTGTTCTGATGACATTATTCAAGCTCCTGGATCTAGCCATACCTGAAGCTAGTGGCCCTTTAAATTTTCCAATAAGTTGAGCTAATCGATGCTCCCCCTCAAGCTAATTTGTTTATTGTCACTTGAAGGAGTCCTGGCAAGTTAGGGTAGAAATGGCTTATAAAGAGAAAGAATTCTTTCTATTATAAATAGAAAAAATGATAAATGGCTTATAAACATTTTCTATAAATAGAAAAAATTATAGTGGTTGCACTATATTTCCGAGTTAAAATTGAGGCAGGTTGAAAAATGGCAACAAATACTTTGCAGTTTTGCCATCCAGTCTATTTCCCCACCCTCTAGTCTGGGCTGGCCCCGTGACTTGCTTTAACCAACGGAATGGAGTGGAAGCGATGCTGCATGATCTCCAGGCAAGTTCTTACAGGCTGTGCAGCTTCTGCTCTGGCCCCCTGGGAACCCTGAGACCACCGTGCTGTGATGAAAAACCACATGCACAAAGGGGCGCACCAGTCCAGGCATCCTGGCTGAGGCCCTAGATGTGGGAAGGAGGCCAATGGAGACCGACCACCAAACTGGCCAAGCCAGCGGCTGACTGAGGCCGCATGAGTGAGGCCAGGGGACGCGAGCAAAGGAACCTTCCAGGTCAACCCATAGATTCTGGGGAATAATGAATTGCTGTTTGAAGCCGCTAAGTTTTGGGATGGCTTGTTACACAGCGATAAATACAGAATCTGAGCGTGGCTTCTCGCCTTTCTGCAACATTTTTCAGAGTCTGGTCCCAGGATGCCTGGGTTGGAACCCCCTGCCTCCTGAAGGTTTGGATTTCCGTGTCTGACAAGAACCCCAGGTAGGTCTGCTCCTCACAAACTCTGAGAATTGCTGCAGGAGCAGGCCCTGGCCCTGAAGGAAAGCGAGATATTATAGACTGCTTCTTTTAGAGTAACTTTCGAGTCGTGTCTAAGTGGGGAGAAATTGACCTGGGCCCTTCCCAGGATGGCTTGAATCCACCTGTTCTGCTCACATCCCTGCTTTAAACCTCTCTGGTTCTTTAACGAGTCTCTCGGCCCACGCCTCCCTGACTTCAGGGCTCAATTCCTCCTGCTAGGAACGTGTTTTTGCGTCACTGTTCCATCACTGAAGGTTGACCAAGTGATTACTGTGTGGGAGTTAGAAGTACCCGCTGAGAAGCTAACCAGACCTCGCTTTGAATCCTAACACTGCTCCTTGCACTGGGCAGCCGTGAACACATCACTGAACCTCTCTGAGCTTCAGTTTCCTCATCTGCAAAGTGAGGCTGATAAAATCTAGTTTGAAGTTGGTGAAGATTAACGAGCTAATAAATGTCAAGTGCACAGGACATGGCCCAGCACACAGTAGGTGCTCAGTACCTTGTAGTTGTAGATGTTATTTGGGATAAAATGAGCAGTGGCCAAACCTGGCTGAATGTCTTGGGAGGAAGAGGTGGTTTCTTGGAAGTAGGAAAAAGGGACAGTCCTTGAGACACAGAGAACAAGAGGCAGTGGCAATCTCTCCATGGTCCCTCTTGCTGCTGTAGCTCTGTGCTTCCCCAAGACCCCTCACCTTATCGTGCTGGGACAGGTCCTGGTCCACAAAAATTTCTCTGTAGGGCTCTGCCCCAGGAATTTCCTCGGCCACTGATTGTTCCGACAGTTCCGCCGCGTTGGTCCACACTAACACACAAGATCAACAGAGAATGCAGAGGAGACTGTGAGTTTCCCCAAAGTCTTAAAGAATATTTTCAGATTAACCTTCACATTCATGAGACTTATGCACTGAAAGCATTACAGGAGGACTGGAAAGGGTAAGAGCTGCCTCATTTCTCTTCCCCAGCGTTAACTGCACTGATGCACTGTGGTGTGCCTCTTTCCAGACTTTTTTCTATGCCGCATAAGAGCTGATGACCTTGGGCAAGTCATTTGCTCTTTCTAAGCCTTCGTTTCCACATACATAATTCAGGATCCCTGATAGTCTCTGTTATAAAGGGCTATCTGGAGATTAAATAGAATAATGATATAGAGCAGGGGTTGGCAAACTATGGCCCTGCGGCCAAATCTGGCCTTCTGCCTATGTTTGTAAATAAAGTTTTATTGCAACACAGCCACAGTGATTCATTTACATATTATTTATGGCTGCTTTCCAGCTACAAAGGCAGAGCTGAGTAGTTGCAGCAGAGACCATGTGACCCACAAGTCCTAAAGTATTTACTATCTGGCTCTTTACAGGAAAAGTTTGCTGACCCCTCATGTAGCGCATTTAGCGCTAAACATTAGCTATATTTTTTATTGCAGTCATATCTTGTCAAAAAACAAAAATGCATTTACATGACAGAGATTCTTATCCAGCTTACTTTTCAGCTAACAATATCAAAAACATCTCCCCATGTCAGTATTTGTAGCTGTACTTGGTTCTTTTCCAGGGTAGCATTGTGGTCCATTGTCCAAGTGTGCCAAACGTGTTTAACTAGGATCCACTTGATAGACATTTAAGCTTTCCTATATTTTTTCTTATTTACCCTAGTATTACAAGGCCTTTTTATATGACTTTCAGGGATTATGGCATTGTGTTTGGGGACCCCACTCTGTATCACATCAGACATCTCGCAATTCACTCACATCAACACTGAATACATTTCTTTTTATTGGTGTAGAAACGTTTGTAAAGATTTCTATAATTCTACGTGTGAGATCACTTGGGCCCAAGCAGCATATTTTAAATTTCCAAGCGACTATGGTTTCTGGACAGTCACTGCACATTCTCATCTTCCTGTGAAGTGAGAAACTGAACAAATTGTTTTCAGTGGTGATGAAACTTTAATGAGTATTAACATTAATGATGAATGAAGCACACACTGTCATGTTTGTGGACATTCATCATTTATTCATTTTGCTTCTGTATTTTTTATTTATGCATTTTAGAGTCAAAGATTCCTGCCCCCCAGCCAGGTCTCAAACCTGTTTGTGGACCCCAGAACCTCTAGTGGACATAGCTGATGGCCTGTGGTGCCCAGAGAATGCACAGCCTTGCGTGTTGAATGAGCAGCCCTGGCCACAGTGTTTCCTGGGGCACGAGGAACACAAGGGCCTGGAACTTCAGCAGCTGCCCATTTTCTCTCCCTCCACCTCCCCAGCTAGGTCCATGATTAGAAAACTTTTATTTGAAGCTCACTGCCCCCATCTGACTCTCTTGGATCCTGAGCAGCTAAGTCCTAACTGACTATAGCAGCAGTGCCTGATAGAGAAATAAAGGGAGCTACAGAATGCAATTTTCAATTTTCTCGTAGTCACGTTAAAAAGGTAAAAAGAAGAGAGGAACTTTTAATGATCAATTTTATTTAACCCAATACATTAAAAAGCATCATTTCAACACGTGATCGACAAAAAATATGGAGATATTTTATATTCTTTTTCTTCGAGGCATGAAGCCTTTGAAATCTGGGGTTTATTTTACACTGATTGCGCATCTCAATTTGGAAACTGAGTTTTCAGGAGGAAGAGTTGATCTGTTTTCAGATTCCTCAAGAAATCGGCTCTCATTGGAGGAAGGTACTGACTGGCCTGTGTCCCCAGGGAGGGCCTCGGGGTCTGACCCTAACTGGGCCCCTGTCCAGTCTCAGCTTAGAGTTCTGGCGTCTGATGCCATCTCTAGGGGTGACTCCGGCTGCCTCTACGACCGTGTCGTGGCTGTCTTGAGGGACGCTTCCCTGCAAGATGATGGCCGGAGGGGGGACTTCATCAATCTTACAGAACAGGCTGATCGATGGGGTCCCTTTACTGGGGAAGGTGTGTTTACTCAAAGTCTTTGTGGGGCTAGAATTTGCTCTGAGACTTGCTTTCCTTACACCCAGGCAGGGAGGTGCGGGAGCAGTTACCCCTCACCTGCCCCAAACTTCTTTACCGGCTACTGTTATTTATCAAAAAGAACCTAAGGGCCATGTATGACCAAACCGGCTTAACTCTAGCTGCTGGATCCTTCGGAGGTCCCAGTGGGGAGAAGCCCCAGGGAGAGTTGGGAGGGCTGGGGCGGTGGGACGGTGGATATGGGGACGCAGGCACTTTAAGAATTTTCGGGCATGAGCTGTTGGCCAAAAGGCAGGGGAGTTACTTTAATATTTTAACAACCCCCAGCTGTCCTGGTGCGCTCCAATAATCACCAGTCTGCACCAGGGGCAGTATGTGTGCACCTTAACTGTGTCTTTCAGACATTGTGAGTTGTAAATAAAAGTTAAATAACAATCATGGTTAGGTAATAACTTAATTTTTAAATTTTAATATTTAAAATTTAAATATTAAAATTTTAAAATATTTAAATTATTAAGATTGTAAAATTTAAAATTTAAATATTAAAATATTAAATATTTTAATATTTACTGAATGTTCGCTATGCACCAGGCGCTGTGCTCAGCACTTACAGGCAGGATACGATTTCGTCTTCATAACAACCCAGTGAGATAGGCATTATTATTCCCATCTCCATTTTATACGTGAGAGATATGAGGCACAGAGACGGCAAGTCACCTGCTCAAGGACACACAGCTGGTAAGTGGTAGAGTCAAGGGATGAACCTAAGTTTGTTGGATTCAGAGCCTATGCTTTTAACCACTATGTAGTCAATGTATTGAAGTGGGAAGATGTTTATGACATATTACTGAATTTTAAAAATCAGGTAGGGAATTCCTTGGCAGTCCAGTGATTAGAATTCTGTGCTTCCACTGCAGGGGGCACAGGTTCCATCCCTGGCTGGGGAACAAAGATCCTGCAAGCTGAGCGGCACGGCCAAAAAAAGAAAAAAAAAGGTTACCTATGTTAGGTTCATATGATCCTATTATTGGGAAAAATATATATATATATGAATCAAGATGCTATTTTAATAAGTCACTCCACATATTTTCTTTTCTCAGTAATTCTTCCCCACCTCCCATGAGCTCTTGCCATTAAGATTTGGCCTTGGAGCTGACGTTTTATTGCCTTGTGGTAAAGGAAGGATGAGTATTAACTAGAACAGGGTGAGTTTTCCCCCAGGCAAAATGACGTTTTCATTTTTGACAACGTCTGGAGACATTTTTGAGAACCACAGTTAGGGGTGGTGGTGGTGTTGCTACTGGTATCTCTGGTGGGTAGGAGTCAGGGATGCTGCTAAACACTCTACAGTGGACAGGACAGATCCTTCAACAAGGAGTTATGCGACCCACCTGTCACTGTGCCAAGATTGAGAAACCCTGACCTGATCTGCAGTAAATAAATCCTTGGCTTTGGGTTTTCAAATAGAATTTTTCAAGTCTAAAGCAAGGTGACAGTCTAACAGTAAACCAATTTAATTGGAAGAGCCCAGCTTTGCTAAGAGAGGAAAGAGCTTTCTCAGAACCCTTAAAAAGAGGTGTTTTCTGTCAAGAGACAGCATGGAGGACTGGAGCACAGAGTTTTCTCTAAAGCGTGCAGTAGAGAGGCCCAGACACAAAGGAACTCCCCATGACACGGGAAGATGAAAGTCCTTTTCTGAGGATGGCGAGAGTGTCAGGGGAACGAGGGCAAACGTTTGGAAACATGAGACCTGGCTGAGAGGCTGAGGAGATAGAGCCCAGGTAGATGTGAGGGACTCTAAGCCATACGACTCATCCTTCATTTCTCCAGGGGGAATCCAAGTCCTTCAGAGAAGCCCCAAGTTCAGCATGGCACTGGAGAAACCAGTGATTACAGTGGAAAAATTTAAATGGCGGAGTGAAAAAAAGAAAAGAAACAGCCCATGTGCCATGTGTCCAAAGGACACATTAAAAAAAAACCCCGGGCCTCCCTGGTGGCGCAGTGGTTGAGAGTCCGCCTGCCGATGCAGGGGATACGGGTTCGTGCCCCGGTCTGGGAGGATCCCATGTGCCGCGGAGCGGCTGGGCCCGTGAGCCATGGCCGCTGGGCCTGCGCTTCCGGAGCCTGTGCTCCGCAGCGGGAGAGGCCACAACAGTGAGAGGCCCGCATACCGCAAAAAAAAAAAAAAAAAAAAAACCCAAAAACCCTGTATATATGTTCATAAGACAGAACATGATGCATACAACAAAATGAATGAATCTCAGAAATACTATGCTGAGTGAAAAAAGCCTTCCACAAAGGAACATGTACTACATGGTTCTGTGTACTTGAGATTCTAGAACAGGAATATCTAATCCATGGCGGGAAAAGAATTCAGAAGAGTGGGTGCCTCTGGGGCCTGGGGCTGGGAATTGACTGGGGAGGGACATGAGGGAACTTTCTGGGGTGATGGTAATGTTCTATATCTTGATAGGAATTTGGGTTACATAGGTGTGCACGACTGGCAAAACTCAGTGAGCACATTCAAGATCTACACCTTTCAGGGTGTGGTAGCCAGTCTCCCAGATGGCCCCACTGATTCTTGTCTCCTGGTATTCAGAGCCTTGCATCATCCTCTCCAATACTGGATGGACTTTATATTAGTTAGCTGGGGCTGCCATAACAAAACACCACAGGAGGTCTTAACAAAAGAAATTCATTTTCTCACAGTTCTGGAGGCTGGAAGTCCAAGATCAAGGTGTGGGCAGGGTTAGGACTCTCTCCTTGGCTTGCAGACGGCCACCTTCCTGCTGTGTCCTCACATGCCCTTTTCTCTGTGCACGTGCATCCCTGGCGTCTCTCTCTCTCTTCTTACAAGGACACCAGCCCTTGGATTAGGGCCCACCCAATCATCTCATTTGAACTTACTCATCTATTTCAATACACTATCTCCAAATATGGTCACATTCTGCGATATTGGGATTGAGGCCTCAGCATATGAATTTTGGGGGAATGCAATTCAGTCCGTAACAAAGCTTCTCTATGTAACCAAGGATATTGCAGAAATGACACAGTTTGATTCCTGAGGTTAGATCATAAAAGACATTGCAGCTTCTGCCTCACTCGCTAGGACCACTTGTCTGGAGGAGCTGGCAGCTTGAGGATGCTCAAGCAACGTATGGAGAGGTGCACTTAGTGAAGAACTGAGGCCTCTTACCAAAAGCCATGGGAGTGACCCATCCTGGAGGTGGGTCCTCCAGCCCCAGACAAGCCCCCAGAGGACCACAGCCCAGCCACCACCATTACTGCCACCTCATGGACAAGCCTGAGCAAGAATCCCCCAGCTAAGCCATTCCCAACTTCCTGCCTCAGAGAAGCTATGAGATAATAAATGTTTACTGTTGTTTTAGGCCATTACATCCTGCAGTAATTTGTTATGCAACAATAAGTAGCAAATACAGGTTTGGGCACCAGGAGTGGTGCAAAATTTAACAAAAACCCTACAATGTGGAGTGGTTTGGGATGGAACAGTGGCCAGAAGCTGGAGGACTTTGGCCAAGAGTCTTTGAGAAAGCCTGAATAGTCTTAGGAGAAGCCCGATGGCCTTTGAGGAGGCCGTGAGGGAAGGGTTCCAGGAAAGTGAGGAAAATGTTACTGGGGTTAAGGGATCCTTGTCAGGTGGTGGCAGAAGGTTTCCTAACACGTTGCCTGTGGTCATGAGGAAGGTAGAAAATGTTTGTGATGAGGCTGAGTGGTCAAGCTAAAGAGAGTCCCAGACAGAGTCTTGGAAGGTGCTGCCTGGTTACTTCTTACTACTTATAGTGAAATGTGAGGGGGAGAGACAGTTAAAGGAAGGGCTGTTAAATCAGGGCAATGTTCTGGGCTTGAAAATTCCCTGCCTCTCCAGGTGGCAAATGAAATGTAAGAAACAGGTTCTGGGCAAACATCAAATCAAGGGCGCTCTCAAGAAAACACAGTCCAGAGAAGAAGCTGAGGGTGTGGTTGTAAAATCCTTTGTTAAGAATACAGATCCAGGGCAGTGTCCAAGAGAACCCTTCGGTCAAAGAACTGGGCTTCTAAGAAGCTTCGGTCCTTTGTCAGTCTTTGCAGAAGCCCATGGTGGAAGGGCTTGTGACAAAAAAGTCTGTGGGCGTGGTTTTTGCCTGATAGGATGAACCCCAATAAGAAGCACTGCCAACTCAGACTGACAGAGACCCACAAAAGTCAAAGAAGCGTCTGGACCCCCAAGCTTCTACAGGCAGGAAGCAGGCTATAAAACTATGCAGCCACATCCATGGGACACCTTTCATAGGAAAGGGAGGACGACTCAGAAGGCAGAACTCAGGGACCAGCGGGCAGACCCAAGAGCCCTGGAAAGTCATTTCTGGGCAAGAGTTGGACTGAAGCCCAGTCAAGGAACTGCCGATATTTTCCCAGCTGGACTTCAGAACTGCTTTGGGCCAGGGACTCCTGTGTGTTTCCTGTTTTTCTTCTTTTGGAACAAGAGGAGTGTATGTAGCAGTGATGCTATGTCTGTCCCACCAATATGTGCTGGGTGTGTGAGGGACAGACCCTTTGTTCAGAGGTCTTCAGATTTCTGGAAGTAGTACTTGATGAGCTGAACGTAACGTACTACACCCATGAGCCCCATCTGTACCTGGACTTGATTTAGACGAGATTCTGGAATTTGAGCCGATGCTGTTACTGGGGTGAGATTTTGGGGGGCCTCGGGAGAGAGGAGGAGGAGTGTGAATCATTGAGGACCCGAGGGCAGGCTGTGGTAGTCGGCCTCCAAGATGACTGCTGATAATCCCCACCTCCTGGTCTTCAGGCCCGTGTGTAGTCTTCTCCCACACTGGAGGGTGACGCCCTGGGTAACCAGCAGGATATTGCAACAATGACAGAGCATGACTTCTGAGGCTTAGTCACAAGAGATGTTGCCATTTCCATCTTGTCCTCCAGGATCACTTGCTCAGGAGGAGCAGCTGCCGTGTCATGGGAACGCTCGAGCCACTCTCTGGGGAGGCCCATGTGGTGAGGAACCGGGGCCTCCTGCTGACACCCATGTGAGCAGCCGTGTTCCAAGTGGATCCTCTGGCCCAGGTCAAGCCTTCAGATGACTGCAGCCTTACGAGGGACCCTGAGCCACAGCCGTCCTGCTAAGCTGCTGCCAAATTCCTGACCCACAGAAACTGTATAGATGATAACACATGTTTGATTTTGCTTTAGGCTGCTACGTTTGGGGAGAATTCGTTATGCAATCATGATAACTAATACACATTCTGTGTTCATTTTACATGAAGGAGACAAAACATGTTGAGTTCTAGTTAATGGTATATGTGCTAAAACATTTAGGGGGAGGACTACAGATGTGTGCTATTTATTTTGAAATGCATCCAAAAAATAAGATGGATTAATGCAGGACAAGAAGGATGGGTAGACAGAAATGTAATAAAGAGTACAGCAAAGTGTTAGTGGTAGAATTAGGAGGAGAGCTGTCTCTGTAAAATTCTTTTTGCTTTGCTGTATGTTTGAACGTTTTCACATTAAAATGCTGGGGTGGGGGCTTCCCTGGTGGCGCAGTGGTTGAGAGTCTGCCTGCCAATGCAGGGGACACTGGTTCGAACCCTGGTCTGGGAAGATCCCACATGCCACGGAGCAGCTGGACCCGTGAGCCACGATTACTGAGCCTGCACGGCTGGAACTTGTGCTCCGCAACAAGAGAGGCCGCGATGGTTAGAGGCCCGCGCACCGCGATGAAGAGTGGCCCCTGCTCGCCGCAGCTGGAGAAAGCCCTCACACAGAAGTGAAGACCCAACACAGCCATAAATAAAGAAATAAATAAAATTAAATTTAAAAAAATGCTGGGGGGAAATGGCTGAGTAATTTCTTAACTTGGGTGGTTGGTACATGAGCGTTCCTTAGATGATGATGATGATGATGTAAACTGCAGAGATACCTTTCATTTGCTCCTTAGTCTGTTTATTTCAGGATAATAACTATTATTTGAATGGCTGAGGGAAGTGACTAGGTGAGTGGTCCTGAGTGAGACCAGGGAAGGGTGTGGAGGCATCGAGAGACCTGGGGACTCAGAGGGGTCTGGGGCTGGGACACAGAAAACAGAGAATGGGACCTTCACACCAGTGGCCACAGAAGAAACCTGGGAATCATGCCAGGGACTAAGTCGACCCAGCTACTCTGCCAGTAAGCCTGGCAAGGCCAAGAGGATGGTGACAGACAGGAAGTCTCCTCCCCAAGTGCCATGAGGCCTTCTGGGGGGGAGGGGGGGAGAAGGAAACCCTGATGGCTGTGTGTCCCCAAAGTGACCAGGCTGTGAGTGACAGTCACTGAGATAACCAGCCTTAAATTTGACTGAAAAGCGTTATTTTAGATTAGATTGAATACATAACCTCCGGAGAAGTAATTTTCTCCATAAGCCTCAGTCTCCTCTTACCTGTAAAATGGTAATAAAATATTTAAAAACCTCCTAAGGCAAGAGGGATTTCAGTTACCAATATGTCTGTACATCTGAGTCGAAGTATATAAATTTAGATTCTGATACACATTCATATATATTCATATATATGTACAAACACACACACACACACACACACACACACTCACCACAGAGGTACTGATGTGTGCAGATGGGCAGAGCACAGTCTTGGAGGAGTTTGTACCAAAAAGTCAACAGGGAGAATTCTGGTGATAAGGGTGACAGCTTATCTTTTACTGTTTTCTAACTTTCTGCTTATCCCAATTTTTTCACATTTGATTATGTTCTACTTCAGAACCAGAGAACATAAGCAAAAGCCAGAGAAAGACAAATATCATACCATATTGCTTATATGTGGAATCTAAAAAAAGGTACAAATGAACTTATCTACAAAACAGAGATAGAGTTACAGATGTAGAAAATAAACTTATGGTTACCGGGAATAAGAGGGGGGAGGGATAAATTGGAAGAGAGGGATTGACATACACAATACTATACATAAAAGAGATAACTAAGAAGGACCTACTGGATAGCACAGGGAACTCTCCTCAATACTCTGTAATGGTCTATATGGGAAAAGAATCTAAAAAAGAGTGGATACATGTATATGTTGAACAGATTCAGTGTGCTGCATACCTGAAACTAACACAACACTATAAATCAACTGCACCTCAATAAAAATTTTTAAAAAAAGGGGAAAGCAGAAACTGAGACCCATCCTCCTAGCAAAAGCCCCTCCCCTAAGCCGCCAAGGAAGCACCCATGAGTACCTTGCCTGATGATGGGAACGCTGTGGGCGGCTCTGTCCACCTTGAAGGAGAACATCTTCTCGCTGGCACTCACGGGCCGCCTGTGGGAGGCTGGTGGGACCATGGGGGGCTCGGGGGACCCCTGCGACCAGCTCCTCTGCACTGGCGCTGTCCAGATGCCCGGGTAGAAGGGGGTCTGTGGTGGTGAGGGTGACTGGTTCAGTTGCTGGGTGGCCCAAGGTGGCTGTGGCCTTGGCCAAGGTGCTGGGCCCCTCACCCATGGGAAGGAGACCTGCAGGGGCAGACAAGAGGGTCAGGGGAGGTTACGAGCAGCTGGGGTGGTCTTCACCTTTCTGTCCCGGCGACATAATTGCTGCCCTAGATTTTGGCGTATAAGTCACTTCTCCCAAGAATCCCTCCCACACTCTCCCCAAATTTGGGATGGCGGTCCCCACCATGGTTCACCTTGCACACTATCACACCACCATTTATTGGGTGCAGCCTTCGTGCCAGGCACCCAGTCAAGAGATTCACATGCATTACCTTATTTAATACCCCTGATGCTCTGTGATGAGCCCGAGGCTGAGCAAGACCTAGTGACTTTCCCAGGACCACAGATTTGGCAGTGAGCGTCTGAGCTGGTACAACGCCACCTCTGAGCTCTGAGAGGCTGACAGCTTTTTGTCTACCTTGCTCAGCACCGTATCCTCAGCTCCTAGAATAAACCCTTGGCACATACACAGTAGGTCCTTAAATACTGGTTGAAAGAATGAATGAACACATCTCCGAGATTCAAGCCCAGCTCTCCAGGACACACACATCCACACTGTGTGTCTCCCTGGCACTCCCATTCCACCTGTTCCCCGAAGCCGAGAGCTCTGGGGTGGAAGGCACCCCAACTGGCTCGAAACCCAGCTGGCTCATTAGCCTGTGATCCTCAACATCTGCCACATCTGATTCTTGGCAGACGCTCCATAAATATCTATCGAGGGAACCTTTTTTCATCTGACCCGGCGGAAGATGTCTGTAGCTACTTTCATTAGAGAGCACATCAAAATCCATCTACACCGGGAGAAGTAAATGCTGAGAGGTGCTGACACCTGGCTTTGTCTTGGTTAATGCTGTTGTGGCCGTCCTTCCCCGAGCCTAGTGGTTAAACCGTGACATCGTGAATGCTACCATTTATTGTAATTACTCACCGATTTCTCGCGATAGCCCTGAAGGGGAGAAGCTCTCCTTATTCCTAGCTTACAAATGAGGCTTGGAGAGGTTAAGGACTTCACCAAGCTCAGGTGGTGGTGGAGAGGGTGGTGGGACTGGGGTTCTGGAAAGCTCTTTCCCTCTCTGTCTCTCTCTCCCTTCTCTGCCCCGCCCCCAGTCTCTTGGCAGAAAAAAAACACACTTTTCAAGGAAGAAGCTAAGTTCAAAGGTTTGCCGCCTGTGGCGGTCACGTTTCTCTTTCTGCAGACTGCAGACACGTAATGAGAAACAGGACAGAATGCTTCCGAAATAGGAGCACTGGCAGACAGAACTTCCTATAGCTCCAGCTGGATTGTATTCAAGAGGAAGGTTCTCCACTCACTCAGGTTCCCAAACCAGTCTTTTAGCTACAGTCTTTCCCAGCCAAGTCAAGAATCCGGTGAATTCCCCTGAAGACTTTTTTGGAGTCAGGGAGAACACTGTTCGGGAAAATCAAACTCCAATTGCCTGGCGACACCTGGCCCAGCATTTATGATGACACTGGCCCCGTTGAAACCTGTTTCAGGAACGGACTTGGCAGTGTTCCAGAACTCTGTTACCTTATGTGAAGATTCGAATTTCTCTCCACTGTGGGCACCTCGGTCTCCACCTAAGCTTTCTTCCTTTCTCTCCTTTCAGAAGCTGAGGTGTCCTGCTTCTGCCTTGCACTCACTTCTCCATCCATCCTATCCCTTCCCGTCCTCTCCTCTGGGGCTGTCTTGCCTCAATCATTCCTACAACCTTTCCTCATCGATTTAATAAAGATTTATCGAATGAAAGGGCTGAAGGTGGGAAGGGGGAAATTTGAATATGTTTTACCCCCGCCTGATAGAAAACAAATCGAGAGACCACGGGTAGTATGGAGGAATTCCCTTTTGTGCTGGGATGCTCAGGTAGATGTGCCTCACTGCCCACTAACTGCCAGGGTGTTAAAGGGAGTGCTCATATCTCATGCCTCAAGTGGTTCACTGCCGTAGTGGACAGGCCGCAACCCACCTGGCTCTTCTGGAAATTCCAGGAATCTCCCTCCCAATCTGTCGGCCCATTGCTGTGGGTGGGGCTAAGCAATCAACCAATCACACTCCCTGGACATACTGATTGGTTCAGTGGTGGGACAAGTGATCCAATCAGAGCCAAGGAGACCTAAGAAGACTTGGCTGGACACCAGGATCTGGAGTGACCTGGTGGGACTTCAGAATGCAGCCAGCATGAGGGAGTGGAGCCCAGACATGGAGAGAGGGAAGCTGTTTATTTATTTTTCAGATTGTGGTAAATAACCTGCAACATAAAATTTATCATCTTAGCCATTTTAAAGCATACAGTTCAGTGGTGTTAAGTATAGTCACATTTCTGTGAGATGGATCTCCAGAACTTTTTCGTCTTGCAAAACGTAAACTCTATTAACCATTAGACAACAACTGCCCATTCCCTCCGCCACCCAGCCCGTGGTGACCAACATTCTGTCTCTATGAATTGGACTACTCTAAGTACCAAGTACCTCAAATAAGTGAAATCACATGGTACCTGTCTTTTTGTGACTGGCGTATTTCACTTAGCATAATGCCCTCAAGGTTCATCCATGTTGTAACATGTCAGAATTTCCTTCTTTTATTTTATTATTTTTTTGTGTGTGTGGTAGGCGGGCCTCTCACTGCTGTGGCCTCTCTCGTTGTGGAGCACAGGCTCCGGACGTGCAGGCTCAGCGGCCATGGCTCACGGGCCCGGCCGCTCCGCGGCATGCGGGATCCTCCCGGACTGGGGCATGAACCCGTGTCCCCTGCATCAGCAGGCGGACTCTCAACCACTGCGCCACCAGGGAAGCCCTTCCTTCATTTTTAAGGCTAAATAATATTCCACCATACAGTTTAGAGTGTATTTTTTTTATCCATTAAGCGTCATGGGCACTTGGGTGGTTTCTACCTCATGGCTATTATAACTATGCTGCTGTGAACATGGTGGGGAAAATAAGGAAGCTGGTTTTGAGCACTGGCTGGGGTGCTACCCTGAAGTGCTCCATCCCTGAGGCTGGCTAGAGCTGGTTTCTGTTGCTTGCAGCACACAGAGCCCGAACGATAGGGCCCCTAGTGGGAAGGAGCCAAAGATGTATAAACGCAGCAGAGACTCCAAGCTCTTCGGGTTTAAAAATTTAAAAATAAAGGTTTTTTTTTTTTTTTTTCTCTGAAGCATGTTGGTTGAGGGTAGCTTTAGTTGGATGGTTAAAGTTGGTTTTCTCTAGTTTCCCGGCTTGCTTTATCAAAGGGAAGGTCAAGGTTTTCTCAGAAATTGCTGCTGGCAACTACAACGATACAGGCAGGGAGAAAAGCAAACATAAGAAGAAGACTCACATTAAAAGCTAGCTCTGGGCTGTACAGGAAGCATGGGGTCAAGGTCAGTTATCAACAAGTTTGTTTTTATTATTTATTTATTTTAGATTTAATTCTATTTATTTTTGTCCGTGTTGGGTTTTCGTTGCTACGTGCAGGCTTTCTTTAGTTGCGGCGAGCGGGGGGCTACTCTTGTTGTGGTGCACAGGCTTCTCCTTGTGGTGGCTTCTCTTGTTTCGGAGTGTGGGCTCTAGGCACATGGGCTGCAGTAGCTGGGGCACATGGGCTCAGCAGTTGTGGCACGTGGGCTCTAGAGCGCAGGCTCAGTAGTTGTGGCGCATGGGCTTAGTTCCTCCACGACATATGGGATCTTCCCAGACCAGGGCTCAAACCTGTGTCCCCTGCACTGGCAGGTGGATTCTTATCCACTGTGTCACCAGGGAAGTCTTCAAGTCTGTTTTTAGAAACTTTAGTTTAAAAATACACGCTAATGCCTTTTCTCTTTCTTTGTGTCTGTTCTCTGACCATATGGTATGTTGCCATGGTTGGGTTTTTTGTTTTGTTTTTGAGGTAGCATATGTGATACTCCTGATTTCTTTTCCATACTACCTTTAAAATAGCAGGTTGGGGCTTCCCTGGTGGTGCAGTGGTTGAGAGTCCGCCTGCCGATGCAGGGAACACGGGTTCGTGCCCCGGTCCGGGAAGATCCCACATGCCACAGAGCGGCTAGGCCCGTGAGACATGGCCACTGAACCTGCGCGTCTGGAGCCTGTGCTCCGCAACGGGAGAGGCCACAACAGTGAGAGGCCCGTGTACCAAAAAAAACAAAAAAAAAGCAGGTTGTCAACCACCTGGATTAACCATGACCACATCCACGGCTGAATTTATATTAGCTTTAATAAACACAGGTCAATGATTTACTCAAGAAATCACTATCTATTTTTTTTCAAATTATCTATTTGTTCTTTGTGTTATCTCCCCAATATCTGCTTCTAACCCTGAAAAGAGTATAAGTTGAACGGGAGACCCTAAAAAAAATTCGAAGTAGTTTGCACATCGAGTGCCTACAGTACACATGAACTCTGCCAGGAAGCCCTGGAGCCTGCAGAGAAGGTGGAAACTTAGACCTTGCCCTTGGAGAGCTTGTTATGTGCTCTGCCATTTGTAAGTAATTGTGGACAATACAACGGCTATGAGCCACTGTGTAGAGAAGCCTCAGATGTGCCACAGACTGTGCTGGGCACTTAATGCATGTGGTCTCATCTGATCTCCAGAATAATCTTGCAGGAGGCATTTTACCCCTCAGTGTGTGGATTAAGAAACTGAAGCTCAGAGAGGTTAAATGACTTGCCCAACGTCTCACACCCAGGAAGTGGTGACACTATTTGACTCCAATACCTGTGCTCTTAGGACTTCTAGGTTACTCGAAGTCATGATTTATTACCTGCTTTCCATACTCACAAACGGATCTTAGACGATTGGTTAGTGAATGATAGGATATTTTCCAAGTTAAAAAAAGGAAATGAACATTAGATGGTGTGAAAAAACACAAGACATCGCATGGGCTACTTAGAAATGGGATTTTCTAGGAACACTGACAACTGTCTTATGGAAGTGTTATTCATCTGGTACATGCCACGCCCTGGAAGCAGCTCAGAGGACCCCAGCTTCCATCCGGGAAGACCTGTGGTATGTTCACTGCTGTACCAGAGGAGTGCTGGGGCCAGCTGGTACCCGCCCACGAGAACTGATTGTTAAATGTCCAGGAATTTTGCCAACTGGTTGATAAACACAGCCATTAATAAGAATTAACTTACATAAATTTACAATTAAATTATATCAGAAACAATTGGTATACAAACTTAAAAGTCACCCCTTCCTAATTATTTTACTCTATTTTATTATTACCTATGCTCTTGAGGTTATTTCACTCTACTATATGTTTCTGTTGGAAATGTTACATAGTAATGTGTTACCACACCTCTCTTTCCTTCTCTGTATTCAGGGATGTGTCATTGGGAGCTTGAAATTGACCGTGGAGGGCGTATTACACCATACAAATCAGGAAATGTTATAAATGAGGGCTTGGTTTTTAAAAAGTTTTATAAATATGTTTGATAATGGTGGTTCATGTAGAGCTTGATTTTGTTTGTTTGTTTGTTTTGTTGATTGCCTAGACTTAAGACGGTAATGGAGAAAATGTTAACAATGCAGATTATACAAAAGCATGTTGTGTCTTAGCCGTTATGTTATGAATAGAGCAAAAAATTGGGGAAACGTTCTTCCAGTATTTAAAAATTATTATCTGATGCAGCAACAAAGTCACTCATGTCACTGATGAACATGTGAAGTTCTAACGTCTTTCTTTTTTCACTTGTATTATTCATAAATCCAAAATATCCAAAAATACCCACGAGTGCTCAGGTTGGGAACTCTCTCATTCGTCAACTGCAATGAGAAATTGGCTATGGATACAAGAGTTCACCTAAAGTCAATGAAAGCATTCTGTGAGACTCAGCTGGCTATATAGAATTTACAAGAAAGAGTACTGCATTTCTTGTTACATGGAAAGACTGTGCTACACATTCTTTATATCAGTAAACCTTATGCTATGCACCCATGTACTTTACTTTTTCCAGAGAGCTGGTCATTAAATATTTACCAGCAATTTCTGGCTGTGCTGGCACCCAGCAGAGTGCCTACTACTCATGGTAGGTGTTCGCTGACTGAGCTGAACAGTTGGCAAATGGAGTGTAAATAAAAAGCACTTTGATTCTGGGGCTGGGATGGGGAAAACACATGTTAAGCCTGGTGCATCTTGTAACAGCAGAGAGTAAGCAAGTGCCCAAAACGAAAAGGTGGGGAGATGCTCAAGGACACAGCAAGCAATCTGAAAGAGCTCCCAGTGGCCAAGGCTGGAAGAATTTGAGCGAAGAAATATTTAATGAGTATTGGATTATAACTCAAAGTGTAAAATCAGTATACATGGATCCATACTGACATAGATACATTAGTGAGTAAATACATAAAGGAGGGAGAAGAGACCGGCTTCCTTACAGAAAAATTTAACATACATAGATGTGGAGCTTAATTCCCATGGTCTGGAAGGGCCTGGGGGGTAGGGGTGATGGTGGCGAGCAGGGACACTGACCGCAGCATGGAGGAGCCATGGACCTGGAAAGACAGAATGGAGACTAGAAAACATGGCCAGTAGATCTCAGAAGCCAGGAGAGGGTGCTACTTGGTGCCAGGACAAATGGCCTTTATCTCAACAGCTACCGGGGTGTCACCGTAACTCAGAGACGGGTAATAATTCTATGTCCCCAAGAAAAGGGTAAATCACGTACGGGGCTTCAGTGTGAGAAATCAGGGTTATACATTTAGAACACAGAACCGCCAAGTTATACATTATTTTTAGGTTTTGGAACTTAAAAGAATTAAGTCCCTTTGAGCTGTTCAGAAAAGCCATTCGTTTGGGTTTTTCCCAGCTGTGTTAAAGGAGATCTGGCCCATCTAATTTTCCCATTTTCTTGTAAATCTTCAACCTTACGGTTTTTCCTTTCCTTTCAAGTTCTAATCAGCTTCCTGGTCAGTCCATAAAATGGGAAATAGAATCTAATGAGAAAACAGCCGAATTTTTGCAAATAGCTTTTGCTACCCCTAGACTTGGCCTGCTTCAATTGGGTCTTGCCAGATAGAGAGACGGAATGAATGAATGAATGAATGATCATCAACTAAGTTCAGAGAAGGAGCAACGTGGTTCTGATTTGGTAACAAAGGGTGTGGTCTGCCAGAGGAAGCAGGACGCGGCCTGGTTCCTGACCGAGTCTGGGTTCTGTCTCAGCAGGATGTTAAGGGTTCAGCCCGCGCTCCCGTCTCCACCTCCCCCGATGTCATCTGCATCGCCTGTAGACATCTGGTGACAACACAGCCTCAGGGGTCCTTTTGTGTGAGTTTCTGCTGCAGAGGCCGAGCCTGAGGCTGTCTGCTGCCCCGTGCCCTCCACTTCACTGGTCTCGGGAAATCGCCTTTGATATAAAACACCCAGCCTCAGGAGTTCTCATCACATCAGTAAGTCCCCACGGGACCTGTAAGAGCACAGGGTAGAGGAAATCCTACAAGGTCAGGTAGGAGATGACAAAGCTTGACCAGAAAGAGGCTTTGTTCTGAAGGGCACCATACTCTCTGGTCATTCACTCAGTTGCCGGCTTCTCAACCCCCGGTACAGTAAAGCCACATCCTCCTCAACAACGGGCCCTATTCAGAGGTCCCAGGAATGTGGAAACATCACCCTTCTTGGGGATGGACAACTAAGGCCCTGACTCTGAGCTTCTCATCACACCAGTTCACCACAGGAGAGAAATGAGCAACTCTGCTTCCTTGGAGACTGGCCTGGGACTTTTCCAATGGAAAAGTGGATTATTCGTCATTTTCCTCCCCCCAGATCCTTAGTGGCAAATCCTGTTAGGAAGGCTCCACTTAGGCAATAGGAATGCTTCCTAATGTCATGGACATCTTCTTTGTTTTTGCCTCCCCTGCATCCGTTTCTTCCATCTTCTGGATGGGCACCTTAATTTTTTTTCAGGGAAGACACCCTTTCCCTGACAATCCTGAGTCCATAGAACTCTGACCCTTCCACCCCAGGGGTGAGACCATAAACCAGGCCTGGCCAATCAGAGCATTCCTGGCCCATGGCCTCAGTGATTGGTTCAGGGGAAGCCACGTGATCCAAGCCACTGTCAATGAAGATGCTGGCTCTATCCCTGGAACTGCTACTTTGTAGGGTGCTGGGGCTGCTGGTGGCCACTTTCCTACAGGTGAGGCAAGAGTCTGTCTGAGATTGGGAAGCTAACAGGGAAGAAAGAGTCAGATTCCTGACCATGATTTGGGCGCCTGGATCCAGCTGGGCCTAAGCTGCAGCTTTTGGCCTTTTCAGTTCCATGAGCTTTTTTTTTTTTTGCCTAGGCTAGTTTTAGTTGGTTTTCTGATACTTGCAAACAATCAAATTTCCTGGACAGTATGCTTACTGAGACTTTAGCATAAGCATCACTATGTACTCAGAGTGAAAGTTGTTTTAAAGGTTATGACATGCTCAAATAAAACCCACCAGACTGTCATCATGCACCAAATTTACCTTTCAACTTATAAAAGTAAAGCAGCATCTCCAGAGAAGAATGATTTAAGACCAAGGAATCAATCATAAGACAAGTAGTAAAACGCTGCTTAGAGAAACTTTGATAGATAAATAGTTCTCTAGCTACAGCAGGCTTCAGACTACAAATCCCAAATTTCTGCTTCAAAAGTGACTCAGGGAAGACATTCCATAGTTTTATTTATTTAGCTTTTTGGCCTCGCCGTGCACTTGTGGGATCTTAGTTACCTGACCAGAAATTGAACCCAGGCCCTCAGCAGTGAGAGCACTGAGAGCACTGAGTCCTAACCACTGGACCACCAGGGAATTCCCAACAGTCCACAGTTTTAAAAGAAAACTTTCCAGTTGAAGAAACAGGCAAAATTTGTAATATGCATCTGTTGTATATATAATATGTTAATGTCTAGTACATTTATCAGATCCATGTCAATGTAATTATATTATTACTATATTTGCAAATGCATATATATGTGTATGTATATTTAGAACCACATATTTCCAGCTCTCTTTTAAAGAGGTATTGAAAAGACTGTTCAAAATTTAGTTTTCCAGCTTGTCTGTTTTTTCTTATTCCTCAGTAAACTTAAGCAATTAACCAGCACATTTCCTGGCACACAGTAAGGCTCAATCTGAGTGAGTTCTTTCTCCCCAGCTCCCCCCTCTATTTTAAGTTCTTCTTTTAGAAACCAAGTCAAATGAAAGAGGCAGTACTGCATAATGTTACAAGCAGAGGCTGGTAAACGTTTTCTGTAGAGCCAGACAGTAAGCATTTCCAGCCCTGTGGGCCATAGGATCTGCCCAGCTTACTCTGCCGTTGTAGCCGACAACACAGGCAATACTGAAATGAATGGGATGGCTGTGTTCCCAGGAAACTTTACAAAAGCAGGCGATGGCCCGCATTGGCCTTGGGCCATAACGTGCCGACCTCGGGTTAAGACCTTGGGATCCGGCGTCACACAGACTCTGGTCCGGCTCCCGGCTCTGCTCCTTCTCTGGGACCCTGACGAGTGTGTCATTTCTGTGCCTTGTCTGTAAGACATAGGGATACTAACAGCCATTTCTTAGTCTGTGAGAAGTGGGTGAGATAGTACACGTGAAATGCTGGGAACACTTCCTGATCCATAATAAATGAGCATAAAACATTAGCCATCAGGTATGATCACCATCGTCAAAAAAGGAGAAGAAAGGGGGCAACTGAATTTGTCCAGGAACGGCAGCAATATCCCTGGTAAAGAGTTAGTGGATGGACTTCCCTGGGGGCGCAGTGGTTAAGAATCCGCCTGCCAATGCAGGGGACAGGGATTCGAGCCCTGGTCCAGGAAGATCCCACATGCCGCGGAGCAACTAAGCCCATGGGCCACAACTACTGAGCCTGTGCTCTAGAGCCCGCGAGCCACAACAACTGAGCCCGCATGCCACAACTACTGAAGCGCATGCACCTAGAGCCCATGCTCCGCAACAAGAGAGGCCACCGCAATGAGAAACCCGCGCACTGCAATGAAGGGTAGCCCCCGCTCGCCGCAACTAGAGAAAGACCGCGCGCATCAACGAAGACCCAACACAGCCAAAAATAAATAAATAAAATAAATAAAATAATTAAAGAAAAAAAGTTAGTGGAGCCAGGGACTTCCCTGGCCGTCCAGTGGTTAAGATTCCACGCTTCCAATGCAGGGGGTGCAGGTTTGATCCCCGGTTGAGGAACTAAGATCCTGCATTGGTGCAGCCAAAAAAAAAGTTAGTGGAGCCAAACAAGCAAGGAAGCCAGATAACTGAAAATGCATTTTCTTCTATTATCAGTGGCTTTCGTTTTTACCCACATAATGAATCATCCCCTGTCAGAGTGTGAAATTGCAGGTTGGACTGGGAATTGCAAGACCTTCCTTAACTGCTGGGCAGTGAAGGACCTGCCTGGGCTCTCACGGCCCCACGATGCTTCGTGCTATTAGGAAAAGCCTCCAAGGGACTCAGGAGAGCTGGTTTTTAATCCTGTCTCTGGATCTATATGACTGATGCCTAACCTTGGGGAAGTCGCTGAAACTCTCTGAGCCTCAGTTTATGCCATGATAGGGGTGGTCCCAGGGACCTCTATAAAAACAACTGAAGGGGGAAAGGGGACCTGGGATTAATGAGTAGCTCCTTGGCAGAAATTGGAAATTGAAGCTCAGAAAGGTAAAGTCAGTTGCAGCTGGCATTTCAACTTGGGTCCATCTAACTCCAAAGGCCTTGCTTTCTCGATTGTGTTCTGCAGAGCTTCCCCATTAAAGCAGCAAGGAATATTGGCCGACAGAGGGCGCTCTTCTCGCAAGACAGGACGTCATGACATTGCAGGGACAGAAGACAGTATCCAGGAGCCACGGGGGAGAGTCTGGCTGGACTGGGAACAGGGCAGAGCAGGCTACAGGGAAGGCCAGACACAGGCCGTCATGGGGATGGGGGCTGCCGCCAAGGAGCTGTCAACCCCCTCATGGAACAACTCGGCACGTCATTTGTGGCGCCTGGCTTCCTTTTTCATTCTGGCCATTTCCATCCGTTTTGCCGTATTTCAGAACAGAGAAAGACATGATGGATACATATGGGTGACGTGGGTTTCCTTACTCAGCTGCCTTGTAAGAACGGCGCCACTGTGACTAGCACAGCTTGTTTCCACACCTCCTTTCCCAGAGCTCAGAAAGCACGAGTAAAGGCAACAACATACAAAACCCACAACACGGCAGCACACCTGACTCTGGGACTTCAATTTCCCACGCCTGGTGCCAAGACTCTATGGGATTAATCAACGGTTGCTTCAGGGCATTGCAGATGGCCCTGCGGGTTTTGTCCTGCACAGCTTCAGTGGGCGCCATCCACATGGACTACGTTGTGAATGGTGACCCTGGAGTTGTGCAATATGGCAGCCCTAGGTAATACTTTGATGAGAGAGCTATAATTTACAAAGTATGGTCCTGGGGGCTTCCGTGGTGGCGCAGTGGTTGAGAGTCCACCTGCCGATGCAGGGGACACGGGTTTGTGACCCGGTCCAGGAAGATCCCACATGCCGCAGAGCGGCTGGGCGTGTGAGCCTTGGCCTCTGAGCCTGCACGTACGGAGCCTGTGTTCTGCAACGGGAGAGGCCACAACAGTGAGAGGCACGCGACCGCAAAAAAAAAAAAAAAAAAAAAAGGATGGTCCTGGGCACAACCTGCCTGCCAATGCACTTTGTCAAACGAGAGTTTTTCTTTATATTTTTCCATCTTGTATGTTATTCTATGGGTAATTTATCTGCAAATGTATTTATCTGCTAGTGGGGGCAGGTCTTGGGAGGTTTCCCTGTCCAAAAGGACACTTACAAAGGAGGCATCTTGGCTGCTCCATGCTGGTTTGCTTGACTCTAAAGCTGAGGGTTATCATGTGCTTATTAGGTGCCAGATGCTGGACTAAGCAATTTACGCACTTTGCCCACTTAATACCACAGTCACTCAAGGTGGTAGGAACTACTGTTACAGGAGTGGGGACCGAGGCCCTGAGAGGTAGATGATTTGTGCACGTCCAGTATAAAAGCCGGTCAAGAGCAGGGCTGGGACGGCGCTGGAGTCAGCCTGACCTCAGGGCACGTGCTCTAACCACTGTGACATCTGCAAACACATCTGGATTCCTAAGCGCCCCGCACCTCACCCCCCTCCCCCAGTAAAATGCTGTCACACCCTCCTCTATTGGTTAGGGTCACCACAACACCTGAACTAAATGCTTTCATTTGGGAACTCTTTGTCGGGAGAAGAACAGTTCTCATCATACTTAATCTGTATGATATCAGGGCAGTCCTCCGTGGAAACTCCATCCAAGGAGGAAACACAGCGCCCTCACCAGGGACCCCAAAATCAATTGGAAACAAGAATAGGCCGGAAGCAAGAGGGCCACGAATTTTTTAGAAAAACTGGGCTTCAAAATATTTGATGACAGATGCTCTTCAATACCTCTCCCTTTTCCCCTCTTCCTTTCTCTTCTTTTAAATAGCCAGCAGGTTGGGGTCATCAGGAAGTGGAATTTGTAGGAAGGTGTCAGTCAGTCCACAGGCTGCCCTCACACGGACGCTGCAAAGGACCCCTGCATGAATATGAGCATCATGGATGGAAGCTTCTCAAGCTGGGGACGCCCCGGCAGAGAGCACTTTTGAGAAGATGGGGCTGTGGAGAGTCCTGCAAAGTGCCCTGGGCACAGGCCAGGGGAACACTTGTGCAGCTGCCTGCAGTCAACCAAGGAATGAAGCAAGGTGCAAGTGCGTGTAGGAATAAGAATTGAAAAAATCCGTGTATATTCGAGTGACCGTGAGAGTATGCTTTCCTCGGTGTGAAAACCAGTCAAGGCTACTGCTCCAGCTAGCATCAGACTAAATGGTTTTCTCCCATCCTTTTTCCGCAAGTGGGGATAGTGTTTAATTTGCACTGACAAGCTGTGTGGCCCTGGGGAAATTACTTAACCTCTCTGAGTTTCGGATTCCTTGTCTGTAAAATGGGGATCACGGGAGAACCCATCTCATAGGTTGCTGTGAGCGTGAAATAAGGGAGAGCAGGTGAATTGCTTAGCACAGTGCTGTTCACGTCAGTGATTCCTCCTGCTGCTCTCCTGGTTTCTCTTCTTACAAAACATCTTCTTCCGTCTTATCTGCTCAAGGTTAGAGGTCGTCATCACTGTTTCCCACAATTATATAAGAAGCACCTTGTAAAATAAAGTCCCCATTCCATAGTTGTACACCCGTGTTCATAACAAACTTACTCAAAATGGCCAAAAGGTGGAAGCAACCCAAGTGGCCATGGATGGATGAGCAGATAAACAAAATGTGGTGAATCCATACAATGAAATATTCAACTGGAATGAACCATGAGGATATCATACTAAGTGAAATAAGATGATCGCAAAAGGACAAACAATGTAAGATTCCATTTATATGAGGAACCTAGAATAGTCCAATTCACAGACACAGCATGGTGGGAGGGGAGGAAGGAAGCAGGGGGTTTGATTTGATGGGCTTAGAGTTTCAGTTTGGGAAGATGAACAAAGTTCTGATGATGGATGGGGATGATGGCTGCACAACAGTGTGAATAGATTTAATGCCACTGTGAACTGTACACTTAAACATGGTTAAGATGGTAAATTTTATGTGTATTTTACCATAATTTTGAAAATTAAAAGTTAAAAACAAACCCCAAAATGAAATACCTCCAAGGTTTCTCCGAGGTTTGGGGTGATAGAAATGGATGAAAGTGTTCTGAAAGCAGGTTGTGGTGATGGCTGCACAACTCCATCAATATATTCAAATTGATTGAATTGGACACTTCAAATGGGTGAAGTTACTGTTATGTAAATTGTACTTCAGTGAAGCTGTTAAGAGCAAGCAAGCAAACAAACACTTGCTGTGATCCGGAGGAAACTTTGGAGGATGAAGGAGCTGTTCACTGTCTTGATTGTGGCTATGGTTTCACAGGTGTACCCATATGTCAAAGCCCATCCACTTACAGACTTTAAACATGTGCTGTTTATGGCATGTCAATTATATCTTTTTTTTTTTTTTTTTTTTTTTCCGTACGCGGGCCTCTCACTGTTGTGGCCTCTCCCGTTGCGGAGCACAGGCTCCGGATGCGCAGGCTCAGCGGCCATAGCTCACGGGCCCAGCCGCTCCGCGGCATATGGGATCCTCCCAGACCGGGGCACGAACCCGTATCCCCTGCATTGGCAGGCGGACTCTCAACCACTGCGCCACCAGGGAGGCCCTGTGTCAATTATATCTTAATAAAGCTGTGTTTTAAAAAGGCAGAAGAGTATTCCATATATAACGAACTCCTTATAATATATTAAACTCCTTAGAATATATTAAACAATATAATTTATTAAACAATGCCCCCTTTGGATGGAAATTTAGGTTTCAAATTTTATGCCCCTATCAATAATATTTCAATAAATATCTTTGTAGGAAAAAAGAAGAAAAAAATGCAGATATTGTTTGCTGCTCCCCCTCTTCTTCTCCCCACGTGCAAGCCACAGAGTCAGAATTTCCCAGGGAGGGGGCCTGGGAACCTGTAATTTTACTGAACATTCCTGAAAATTTCTTGGAATCAGACATGTTGGGGCACATTGAATCAAACTTCATGAACTTGGATTTTCAGGCTTGGGAGTGTGAAATCCCCTTTTCTTTGATCCCTAAAAAATTCTGTAAGTGTTCCATACAAATGATTCTAAATTTCGGTTTCCCTCCTATTGGCGGTGCATCAGAATCATCAGGGAGCTTGTGAGAATGCATATTCCCAGGCCCTACTCCCAGGGAGGATGTGTATGGTTGCCAGATTTCGCATAAAGAAAGAAATGAATAAGTCAATATATAATAAACTATAGGGTGTCCGTTAAATCTGAATTTCAGATAAACACCAAATAATTATTTTAGCATAAGTGGTTCCTTGCAATAGTTGGGCCACACCTGTACATAACAATGATTTGTTGCTTCTCTGAAATTCAGATTTCACTGCGTGTCCTGTATTTCATCTGGGAATCCTAAGTATGAGTCCTCAGGCCTGGGGTGAAGCCCAGATCTGCACTGTGGGTCTGCTCCCCACGTGCTTCTGACGAGAGGGATCCTTAGAACCCATGTTGAGAACCCCTGATCAGGTCAACACCTTCTATGTCAGGAGCCCCTCCTCAGGGCGGCCAGTGGATCCCAGTGCATCCCACAAGTGAGCACACTTTAATGTTGGCCCAAGGAGGAAAAGGGGGCTGAGAAGCAGCAGGACAAAACTGTCCCAGGTTTTCAAAGCCAAACGTGGTGGATGCGGTGTCACGAGCCCTGCAGCCTGAGGGACGGTGCTCATCTTCTCTGAGTGAGTATTTAAGGCTGCCTAGTGGACCCACACCCCAGGATTCTGTCTAGATTCTCTAAACTTTATTTATTTATACCCAGCCTCGTCCCAGAAAGGACTTTAAGCCTCGGAGGTCTCAGTCCATGCAGGGTTCTTGGTGCTGGGGAGTGAGGTTAACATGCCGTCTCTCTGGGACACACACGACAGGTATTAATTGTGTGCTACCACGAATGGGCATTATTCTGGGAGTTTTACAATTAGAACCATCTCATTTAGCCCTCGAGATAAGCCTGCAAGGTCATTGCTGTCGTTGGCCCCATTTTGTAGATGAGGAAACCGAGGTTCAGAGGGGTCCAATGGCTTGTGCAAGAGCGCACCGAGTAGGCCAGTGGCAGAGCTGGGGTTCTGACCCAGGACTGTGTTGCTAACCAGCCCCCATCCTGCCTCCCTACTGAACCAGATACTTCTGGTGACTGAGCTTTGCTGGGCGAATTTTGGGTTACGTTCCGCTTAACCTGGGGCCATACTTTAGGTCCTGATCCCGGGAACATTTCTGATCCGGTGTGATAACAGCTGGCAGGCCTTGAGCGTCTACTCTGGCCAGACACTTTGACTTTTTATACATAGATACTCTCTCAACGCCCTGCACCGCTGAGAAGACCCAGACCCAGGCATACAGAGAAGCCTGGCCGAGGTCACAAAGCTAGGAAGTTGCAGAGCACTGATCTGCCTAAAAAGGAAGCATCCATCTCTGCATCTTCAAAAGCACACACCTGCTTTCCACCTCCCCTCGCCAAGCTTCACTTTTCAGGAAAACGCTCTCGCTCTGGGCTGGTCGCTAGGCAACCCTTGCATGTAATTCCACGAAATGCCCAGAAGAGGGCGCGAGGACTCGCTCTCCCCGGGCACCCACGCGATGGGGCTGAACTTCGCAGAATCGCGAAAGGAAGAGTGACGCGCTCCAGACGAACTCCACCTGTGGCCGTACCCGAGCCCTAGGCTGCACGGAAGGTGACACAACACGGCACCTCTGCACCCCACCCCACCCCACCCCCCGCAGGGGCCTGGACTCACCGAGGCTGGATTTTCGATGACCAGTTCGTAGGTCAGCCCTCCGGACCCAAACCTCAGGATGTCTCCGGGTAGGAGCTTCACAGCCACGTTCTGAATGTGGCACTCATTGACGAACGTGCCGTTGCAGGAATTGAAGTCGTGGAGAACAAAGCTGCTTTCGGCCTCATTATATTCAATGAGTGCGTGATGGTTGTCGACGTCTGCAGACTGAAATGCAGAAGGGGGACAGTCAGAGCCAGGAATAACAGGAATAACAAGGAATAACTAGTGCCACTGACACTGGGGGCCCCAATGTGCTAATCACTTCATCTGGCTGGACAGTCACTGCAATCCTCATTTTAAGAGGAGGATGCTGAGGGTCAGAGAGGTTAAGTGACTTGCCTAAGGCCACACAGCTAGTGAGTGGAGGGTCACCAGACCCTGACAGCAGACCCAGAATAGATGCCCAGTTTTGGGGTAGGGCGTCAGGCAACACAGAGGCAAGAGGGAACTCGGGGGAAATTGGCCAGGAATTGGCCACTTGATAGTTCTCTGATCCCATGCAAGTATCCTTTTGGTTGTCCCGAGTGGCAAGACAGCAGAAATGGCCCAACACAAACCAGAAAGGTCAGTTGGCAAGTGACAACTGTCCATTTACTGCAAGTGTTAAAGTTCAGGGGAGGTTTTGTAATAATTGTTGTTTGTTCTATTCATTTTTAAAATAACATGTTTTTTGTAATAATGCAGAAAATGAGAACTAGAGAAAAACACAAAGAAGACATTAAAATCACTTAGACTCCCGTCCCCCAGAGGCAGGCACCGAGAACACGGTGGTTCACATCCTTCCAGTCTTTTCTCTATGCTTACAATCTTTTTAAAAAGTTTAAACACAATTGAGCTCATACCACAAAACATAGTTTTATAACTACCTTTTAAAAGCCTTGGTGTACAATGAAGGTTTTTCCCATGTGCTTAATTATTACTGTTGCTTCTTAAAAGCTAATCAGAATTTATCTAACCAAAGATGATCTATTTTTCAATAGGGGCCCTGGTGTGACCACATTTCCCTCAAAAGAGAGAGACCCCAGACAGTGATTTGTCAGTGGCGTCAGAAACCTCCTGTGTAACCACTTTAATAAGAAGAATGAGCAAAACTCGGCACCAAGGAGGAAATATCACATCCCCCCCTGGCCCCGGCGCCCTGGACTATGGGCTGCAGGGCATGCGCGAAGTCTTCTGTCTCCTCAGGACACTGCCTATGAGCCATCCACTCCAGCCTGAGACTTTGCAACTATTTTCTAAGTCACTCTTCTCAGAGTGCCTCATCCAACTTTCATAGAGAGTACTTGGACTTAGAAATCTATACTAATGTCCCACAATATAATTATAACCAATAGCTTTTATTAATAATAGCTTATAGTATATGAATAGATAATAATATAACTGCATATATTAGTAGAATATATTAATGACACATTATGTGTAATTACACAAATGCCAGGAAATTTGCTAAGTGCTTTACTGCATTATCCCGTTTCATCTTCACAATAATTCAAAGGGATACTTCCTCATTTAAAACAAAAATTAATTTTTTATTGAAGTCTAGTTGATTTACAATGTTGTGTTAGTTTCAGGTGTACAGCAAAGTGATTCAGTTATACATATATATAATATCTATTCTTTTTCAGGTTCTTTTCTATCACAGGTTACTGCAAGATATTGAATATAGTTCCCTGTGCTGTACAGTAGGTCCGATAGTTACTCATTTCTTAGATGAGGAAACTGAGGCATAGAACGATTAAGTGTGCCCACAGTCAGCCACTTTGACTTGCTTGGCTTGTTCCCAGGTTTGCCTGATTCAAATGACTGTGCCTTTACCCACTTTTCAAATTCCTACCAAACACTTTGGCACTTAAAATACTGAAACACAAGAAGAAAGCAGGAGTAGCTCTATTAATTTCAGGCAGAGCCAACTTCAGAGGAAGGAAAGTTATCAGGGATAAAGAGAGGCGATACATAGTGATAAAGGGGTCGATTCTCCAAGCAGACATAACAGTCCTTCATTGTATGTACCCAACAATAGAGCATCAAAGTATGGAAGGCAAAAACTGATAGGACTGCAAGGAGAAGCAGATGAATCCATCATGGTAGCTGGAGACCTCAACAGCCCTCTGTCAGTGACGGGCAGACCCACCAGGCAGAAAATTAGGAAGAATGAAGTTGAACTGAACAGCACTACCATCATCTGGATCTAACTGGCAATCACACAGCTTCATCCCACAGCAACAAAACACACATCCTTCTCAAGCTCCCATGGAACATTCATGAAGCAGACCACATTCCAGGCCACAAAATATACCTCAACAAATGTAAAAGAATAGAAATTATGCAAAGTACGTTTTCAGAACACAATGGAATTAGGCTAGAAACCAATACCAGAAAGACAGCTGGAAAATCCCCAAATGTTTGGAGATTAAACAACACACCTCTAAATAACAGATGGGTCAAGGAGGGAGTCTCATGGGAAATAAAAATTTATCTTGAGCTAAATGAAAATGAAAATACAACCTATGAAAATTTGCAAGATGCAGTGAAAGCAGTGCTTGGAGGGAAGTTTATGGCATTGAAGGCATACATTTGAAAAGATCTAAGCTTCCACCTTATGAAACTAGAGAAAGAAGAGCAATATAAGCCTACCACAAGCACAAGACAAGAAGCAATGAATGAAATAAAAAGCAGGAAAACAAGAGAGAAAAGTCAGCAAAATAAAGAGCTGTTTGGTGTTTTTTTTTTTTTTTTTTTGTAAAGATCAATAAAATTGACAAACCTCTAGCAGGATAACCAAGAAAAAAAGAGAGAAGATACAAATTACTCAAATCAGAAATGAAAGTGATGGCATCACTACTGATTTCATGGACACTGAAGGGATAATAAAGGAATATTATGAATAATTCTATGCCCACAGATTTTATAACTTAATGAAGTGGACCATTTCCTTGAAAGACACAATCTACTGAAACTCACACAAGGAGAAATAAATACTCTGAATAGACTCATATCTAGTAAAGAATTTGAATCAATAATGAATAACCTTCCAAAATGGAAAGCACCAGGCCTGGATGGGTTCACTGGTCAATTCTATCAAACATTAAGGAAAGAATGATATCAGTTCTAAATAATCTCTTCCAGAAAATAGAAGAAGAGAGAACACTTCCCAGCTCATTCTGTGAGGCCAAGCTTATTCTAATAGCAAAACCAGATAAAGATATTGCAAAACAGGAAAATTGCAGACCAATACCTCCCATGAACATAGATGCAAAATCCTCAACAAAATATGAGCAAATTGAATCCAGTGATGTATAAAAAGACTTCTACCCCACAGTCAAGTGGGATTTATTCCAGGTATGCAAGGCTGGTTCAACATTTGGAAATCAATTAATGTAATCCATCACATCAACAGCGTAGAGAAGAGAAATTGCATTATCATAACAGTAGATGCAAAAAGAGCATTTGACAAAATTAAACACCATCCATGATAAACTAACAAACCACCGAACCACCACAACAACTCTGGGCAAATTAGGGATGGAGGGGAACTTCCTCAACCTGATAAAGTACATCTATAAAAACCCTAAAGCTAACGTCATATTTAATGGTGAGAAACTAGAAACTTTCCAATTAAGATCAGGAATAAGGTGAAGATGTCCCCTTTCACCACTCATTTTCAACATTGTACTGTATGTCCTAGCTAATGCAACAAGGCAAGAAAAGAGAATAAAAGATAGATTGGGAAGGAAAAAGAAATCTTCTTTGGTGAGGTGTTTGTTCAGATCTTTTGCCCATTTTGCAGATGGCATGATTGTCTATGCAGAAAATCCCAAAGAACCGACAGAAAGCCCTCCTGGAACTAATGAGCAATTGTACCCAGGTTGCAGAATACATGATTAATATACAAAAGTCAATTGCTTTCCTATATACCAACAATGAACAAGTGGAATATGAAATTAAAAACACAACACCATTTACATTAGCACCAAAAAAAAAAAAATGAAGTACTTAGGAATAAATCTAACAAAATACTTAGCTATATGAAGAGGTATCTGAAGAAAACTACAAAATGTTGATGAAAGAAATCAAAGTAGTCTAAATAAATGAAGAGATATTTCATGTTTATTTCAAATTCCTTAATGATATATGATGTTTAACATCTTTTCATATGCTTATTTGACATCTGTAGATTTTCTTTGGTGAGGTGTCTGTTGAGCTCTTTTGCCCATTTTTAAGTTGGGTTGTTTGGTTTCTTATTGTTGACATTTAAGACTCATTTATATTGTTTATTTATTTATTTTATTGAAATGTAGTCGATTTACAATGTTGTATTAATTTCTGCTGTACAGCAAAGTGATTCAGTTATACATATATATACATTCTTTTTAAAATATTCTTTTCCATTATGGTTTATCACAGGATATTGAATATAGTTCCCTGTGCTCTACAGTAGGACCTTGTTGTTTCTCCATCCTGGATGTAACAGCTCACATCTGCTAACCTCAACCCCCCACTCCATCTCTCCCTCAACCCCCTCCCCCTTGGCAACCATAGTCTGTTCTCTATATCCATGAAGACTCATTTATTTTGGATACATGCTTACAGCATCTTTCTTCATAACTGCCAAAAACTGGAAGCAACCAAGATGTCCTTTAAAAGGTAAATGGATAGACAAATTGTGGTACATCCATACAATGAAATACTAGTGATAAAAATAAATGAGTTATCAAATAACAAAAAAGACATGGAGGAATCTTAAATGCATATTGCTTAGTGAAAGAACCTAGTCTGAAAAGGTTACATACCGTATGATTCCAACTGTATGAAATTCTGGAAAAAGTAAAACTATAAGGAGAGTAAAAGATCAGTGCTTGCCAGGGGCACAGGGGCTCTGGGGCTCAGAATGAAGAGGAGGGGCACAGGGGATTTCAGGGCAGTGAAAATATTTTTTATGATACTGTAATGGTGGATACTTGTCACTATACATTTGTCAAAAGGAAAGAACGTACAACGCAAAGAGTGAACCCTAATGTAAACTATGGACTTAGTTAATAATAGCATATCAATATTGGTTCATCAGTTGTAACAAATGTACCGCACTAATGCATGATGTTAATAATAGGGGAAACTGTGTGTATTGGAGGGGTGGATATATGGGAACTCTCTGTATTCTCTGCTCAATTTCCTGTAAACCTAAAACTGTTCAAAAAATAAAGTATTTAAAAAAATGAAAACACATTAGTTCTTTGGAAAATGTCACCCACATCATCTTCATCATCATTGCCATTGATCTTTGTGTCCTTTGAACCTTTGATAACCCATGAATGAGAGAAATTCTGTGTTACATTTTGTTTGTCTCTTGCCAGGCTTCACTGCTTTCAGTTCCTCAAAAACTGTCAAGCCATTATTAAGAAATCAAAGCAAGCAGGAAGTTTTAAATGACTCCACAAATTCGGGTGAGCCTCTACCACATGTTAGGCCAGGAGACAGCTTCCTAGTTTGGCCCTATAATATCACTCGCTCCCTTTACTTGGAAAATTGCTAAATGCTGCTACTGGACAGACGCCCTGCTGCTAATACAGACTGACTCTATAAGCCCCAGCCTACTGAGCTGTCCAACTATGAGATGAACTGTTATTTATTTATTATTATTTTTATTATTATCCTTATCATCCTCTAACATATTTTGAGGGCTTCCTGTGAACTGGGCCCTGCTGAAGCATTTTGTGTGCATTTTTATCATTTAATCTGCATGACAGCCCTAAACAGGGACTCTATTATTATCTCCATCTTAGAGATGAAGAAGCTGAGACTCAAAAGGTGAAGTGAGAGGACAGCATTACCTTGATACCAAACCCAGACAAAGACACTACAAGAAAACTACAGACCAATATCTCTTATGAACACTGATACCACAATCCTCAACAAAATAGGAGGAAACCGAATTCAACAGCACATTAAAAGGATCATACACTATGACCAAGTGGGATTTACTCTTGGAATGCAGACTTGATGGTTCAACATATGAAAATTTATCCATGTAATACATCACATTAACAGAAAGAAGGAAAAAAATGATCATCTCGATTGATGTACAAAAAGCATTTGACAAAATGCAACACTCTTTCATGATAAAAGCACTCAACAAATAGGGAATAGTGGGAAATTACCTCAACATAATAAAGGTCAAATATGAAAGGCCCACAGGTAGCATCATACTCAAAGGTGAAAGACTGAAAGCTTTTCCTCTAATTTCAAGAATAAGATAAGGATACCTGCTTTTGCCACTTCTATTCAACAAAGTGCTGGAAGTCCTAGCCAGAGCAATTAGGCAAGACAAAGAAATAAAGGCATCCAAATTCGAAAGGAAGAAGTAAAATTATCTCTGTTCACAGGCAACATGATCTTACATGTACAAAATCCTAAAGAGTCCATGAAAAACCACAACCCTCTTAGAACTAAAAAATAACATTCACTAGCAAAATCATAGGACACAAAATCAACACACAAACATCAGCTGTGTTTCTATATGCTCACAATGAACAATCTGAAAAGGAAGTTAAGAAAATAATTTCATTTACAATAGCATCAAAATGAATAACATATTTTGGGATAAATTTAACCAAGGTGGTAAAAGATGTGTACACTGAAAACTACAAAGTGCTGCTGAAAGAAATTAAAGACACAAATAAATGGAAAGACACCCTGTATTCGTGGGTTGGAAGACTTAATATTGTTAAGATGTCATTACTACACAGCAGGATCTACAGATTCAAAATCCCAACAGCAGATTGGGCAGAAATAGAAAAATCCATCCTAAAATTCATATGGAATCTCAGTGGACCCGAAATAGCCAAAATACTATTGAGAAAGAAAAGCAAAGTTGAAGGTCTCACACTTCCTGATTTCAAAACTTACTGCATACAAAGGTACAGTAATCAAAACAGTGTGATACTGACATAAGGTCAGGCACATAGGCCAATAGAATAGAATAGAGAGCACAGAAATAAAACTTTGCATATATGGTCCAATGATTTTTGACATGGGTGCCAAGATTATTCAATGGGGAAAGAACAGTATTTTCAACAAATGATGCTGGGAAAGACTGCAAAAGAATTAAGTTGAACTCTTACCTTACACCATGTATAAAAATTAACTCAAAGTGGATCAAAGACTTAAACAGAGTCTAAAACTATAAAACTTTTAGAGGAAAGCACAGGAGGAAAGCTTTATGACATTGGATTTGGCAATGCATTATTGGATATGATACCAAAAGCATAGGCAGCAAAAGTAAAAATAGATAAATTCAACTATATCAAAAATTAAAACTTCAGTGAATCAAAGGACACAATAAACAGGGTGAAAGGCCATCTAGAGAATGGGAGAAAATAGTTGCAAAACACAAATCTGAAAAAGGGTTAATATGAAGAATATATAGAGAACTATAACTCAACAACAACAACAAAAAAGAACCCCCAAATAACCTGATCAAATATGGGCAAAGAACTGGAATAGACATTTCTCCAAAGAAGATATATAAATGTCCAACAAGCATGTAAAAAGATGCTCAACATTACTAGTCATTAGGGAAATTCAAATCAAAACCACAGTGAGATACCACCTCATACCCATTAGGATGGCTACTATCAAAAACAAACAAACAGCAACAGAAAATAACAAGTGTTGGCAAGGATGTAGAGTAGGGGAACACTTATGCACCGCTGAGAATGTAAAATGGTGCAGCTGATATGGAAAACAGTAGAGCGGCTTCTCAAACAATTTAGAATAAAATTATCATATGATCCAGCAAGTCCACTTCCGGGTATATACCCCAAAGAATTGAAAGCAGGAACTTAAAGAGTTATGTGTACACTCATGTTTATAGTAGCATTATTCACAATTGCCAAAAGGTGGAAGCCACCCAAGTGCCCACTGACTGATGATTGGATAAGCAAAATGTGGTCCATCCATACAGTGGAATATTATTCAGTGTAGGAGGAAGGAAATTCTGACACATGCTACAACATGGATGAACCGTGAGGACATGATGTGAAATAAGTGTCACAAAAAGGCAAATTTTGTATGATTCCACTGTGTGAGGTACATAAAGTAGTCAAGCTCATAGAAACAAAATAGAACGGGGGTTGCCAGGAGCTGGGGAAGGGGAAACGGGGAATTGTTCTTTAATGGGTACAGTTTCAGTTTTGCAAGATGAAAAATTCTGAGGCTGGTTGCACAACAATGTGAATAACTTACAACTACTGATCTGTACACTTAAAAGTGGTTAAGACGGTAAACTTTATAGGTATTTTACCACGATTTAAAAAATGGCTAAGATGAAGGGACTCACTCAACATCAGGATGCTGGCCCAGGGCAATGTCAGGGTTTGAACCCAAGTCTAATTCCAAAACTTGTACCTTTGATTTGTACCCTGTGATTTTCAGAGTAGAGAGTGATTTAATAATGAGAGAGGAGACAGGCAGGACCTAATATACAAAACAAGTGCATTTTTTAAGGCTCCTGCATTGAAAATGTCTTTAAAAAGTATATAGTGAGTCCATAAAATATTGAGACGTTTAAACTTCTATTAACAATGACCATCTGCTCTGACGACCCCTGTGCTTTAAGGAAGCCTCCTCGGGAAGCTGACTTAGTTATGACATTGCCCTGAGGTTCACTGACATTGTCGCTGAGGTTCGACGTGTACCTGGAACCGTCCTTTGGAGCTAGGTTTCAACCTTGCATCACCTGGCACTGGGAAGCCCCATCTCAGACCATAACCTCCCGCTCCCGGCCTTCCTTATCCTCTGTCTCGTCCTCTCCTTGAGTCACGTAGCCTTTGCTCCCTGTTTGCTCCCTATGGGTAATGCCCTATGCTCACCCACCCTGGGCCCTGCTCAAGCTCACCAGCTCCTTCAAGTCCATCCTGGCCCCCAAACCCTCCTGCCACCCTCACACTTCTGTCCTGAGGCTGGCCCAGTGCCCTTTGGGCCCCCCAGCCAGCAGGTCCCTGCTCTCAGGCTTTTCATTCTACTTTGACAACAGCCTCCTAGGTCTTCACCTCCTGCACCTGCCTGCATCCTCCGTCTGCTTCTCCCGACCCTCCTCCATCCCTTTACACGGCGCCCTCTGCCCAGCAGGCCCACCTGTGCGGCTACATCCATGGGCTGATGGGCTCCTTGTGTCTGGTTTCTTGTTGGGTTTGGCCAATGGGGGGGTTAGAGATCAGAGCAGGGAGGAGAGAGCTTGGGGTACTTACTCCCCTGGCTTCCATTCTCTGGGGCCACACAGCTTCCCTCAGAGGACTCTACCCAGCCCTCGGGGTCTCCGGGTCCCAGGAAATGCCCCTGCCCCTCACCCCTCAGCTCTGGGTGTGGGAACAGTCCTCACTCATACTAGCTCTGGGCCCTGCACTATCCTTTGTGGTTTCTCTGAGCCCTGCCCACTCCCTATGGAGTCCCTTCAGGAAACTCCCCTCCATCACTCCACACCCCTGTGAATGTGCCTTCAGCTCCCTGCCAGGACCTGGACTTCCCAGGCATGGAGAAGCTCCTAGATGGGAACCTCAAGGCTTCTCCTAGCTGCCAAGGGCCTCCGGGTGGTCCTGCCTTCATCCCACCCTGGTCTGGTCCCTCTCCTCAACCATCTCCTCTTCTGCATCCTCACCTTGACAGTGTAACTTCCGTCTAACCTGTGAACGTGCTCACCACCCCCTCGGCCTGGAAACACCGCCCCTTCCCCCTTCCTTTCCTTTATTGTCAAATGGCTTCAAGAGGTTCCTCTCCCGCTGGGTCCTCAACCCACTGCCATTGCCCTCGGGGGCCTCCTCGGGCTGTCGGCCTCCCTGTGACATGTGACACAGTTGTCAGAGAGAGGCACGTGGCCTGGTGGTTCAGGGGTTGGGGGAGCAGGGCAACGTGGTGGTTATTAGACTGGGCTCGAGTCCAGCTCTCCTACTTCCTAGCAGGGTGACCTTGGGCAAGTGATACCTCAGCTTCCTCATCTGTAAGGTAACAAAAGGACAGTCTTATAAGCTACTGGTGACGTATAAATGATATAATACATACTAAGGCACTTAGAAGAGAACATAGGGCAAATGGGAAATGTTCTCTATTATGAGCAAGAGGATGGGCTCTGGAGTTAGAAAGCCTTGAGTTCAAGTCTCACCTCTGCTACCTTCCAGCTGTGCAGCCTGGGGCATGGTTCTTTGCTTCTCTTTGGTTGCTCCCTGAGCAGCAAAAATGAGTTTGATAAGCTGGGCTTCGTAGGATTGACAAAAGGTACTGCTTGGTGACATGTTCAAAGGAGTGGGATAACATTTTTGAAATTAACTTGTGTGTGTGTGTTTGTGTGTGTGTGTGTGTGTTTTATCTATTTCTTTTAACCTTTTGGTTCTAGGCTATCCCATCCTCCAGCCCCATCCCCCCACTGCCTCCAGAAAGGGATGTAGTGCAGAAATAGTAAAAAAAAAAAAAATGGGGTTTTCAAAAGAATAAGGATATGAGGAAACGGCCAGGCGCTGGTGAGACGACGGGTCTGGGATTGGAAGGAAAGAAGAAGCTTCTCTGCTTCCCCGTCAGCTGGATCCTTCCTCCCCGGTCTCCCCGGGAGAGCCCTGTGGACCGGCAAGGCCTCAGGAGAGGCTGCTCCTGAAATCAGACTGCCCGAGCGTGGTGCCCAGTGCCCCAGCCTCCCTCTGTGACCTCAGGCAGGATACTCAGCCTATCTGTGCCTCAACGCCCTCATCTGTAAAGTGGGGCAAACAACACTAACCTCCTAAGGATGAAATGAGTTAATACACTCGAAAGTGCCCAGAACAGTACCTGGCACAAAGCAAGCTGTCTCTGTGATGAATACCCTCAGCCTGGCAGCAGCTCTCTGGCTCCCTCACCTCTCTGACTGCTTCCAGGTCTCCACGCCGGGCTCCTCTCCCCTCAGATGTCCGTTTCCTCCTCACTCTGTCCATGGGCTGGGGCCACTGTGCCACCCCCTCGATTCGCAGGTGTGTATTTCCAACCCCTGGTTCATCTCCAGGCCCCAAACTGCCTGGCCGCTTCAGGGATGTTCAGGTGCTCACTCAACCAGTCCTGCTTCCTGCCCTCTTGGTAACGGGATTATCACCTGCCAGCTCATCCAGCCATCTTTCTCCGTGGCCTGTGGCATTGATCCTACTGATTCTTCCAGAAAGCTCTCAGACCAGTCCCAAAGCAACGGTCCAGTCAAGTGGTAGTATTAATGTGCTGGGCAGAATGGTCTCCCAAAGATGCCCATGCCCTGATCCCCAGAACCTGGGAATATGCTCCATGACGTGGCCAAAGGGACTGTGATGATGTCAAGGTTACTAATCAGTGGTCTTAAAAGAGGGAGACTAAGGACTTCCCTGGTGTTGCAGTGGTTAAGAATCCGCCTGCCAATGCAAGAGACACGGGTTCGAGCCCTGGTCCGGGAAGATCCCACATGCCATGGAGCAACAAAGCCCGTGTGCCACAACTACCGAGCCTGCGCTCCAGAGCCCACGAGCCACAACTACTGAATCCGCGTGCCTAGAGCCCGTGCTCCACAACAAGAGAAGCCACTGCAATGAGAAGCCCGTGCACCGCAACAAAGAGTAACCCTCGCTCGCTGCAACTAGAGAAAGCCTGTGCTCAGCAACGAAGACCAAACCCAGCCAAAAACTTTTAAAAAATTTTTTAAAAAGTGGGAGACTATCCTGGGTTATCCAGGTGGGACTAATTGAACTCCACCAGTCCTTATAAGCAGAGGACTTACTCCGGCTGTATTGGAGAGATAAGTGGTGTTTCTTGCTGGGCCCCCATTTAACAGCCCCAATGCTCCTCTTCCTGGGAAAGCACCAGGTCAACGTTTCCTCTTTACCCAAATCCCCCCCTAGATGGCAACACCTCAGTCTGTTGCATGAATGAGGATCACAAGAACATTCATCTCACATTTCACTGACAACCCCCATTCTCGATTCCACAGAGTGGAATTTCCCTAGCTTAGTCAATTATCTTGTTATCTCAGTTAACTGAGAATTTCCAATTTAGATATTAGATGTTCCCAAAGCTAAATTTACACTCAAAAAGTGAAGCTTCTGTTTTTAGAAGCTTGAGTCAGCTCAGTCTGAAACTCAGCCCCACCTCCCCCGTCTAGCTGTGTGATTTGGGCCAGTTCCTTAACCTTTCTGAGTCCCATGTCCATGTCATCAAATGAGGATAATAATGATAATAGTAGTTCTCACCCGCACAGGATTTGTTTTGTGGATATAATTCTGTAAATATATATACAGAACATACATAGATGATGTATAAAGCCATGTGAGATGCAGTAAGTAGTCCATAAATGTATGCTGTAGCTGTTTGTATTATGTATGCTATTCAAAAGATTATGATCTTTCTTTCATATCACATCCATCAGAATGGCTACTATTAAAAAAAAAAAAGGGAAATAACAAGTGTTGGTGAGGACGCAGGGAAAGTGGAACCCTTGTGCCCTGTTGTGAGAATGTAACTTGGTGCAGCCACTATGGAAAACAGCATGGCAGTTCCTCAAACAATTAAAAATAAAATTATCATATGATCCAGCAAGTCTACTTTTGGGTATATATCCCAAAGAACTGAAAGCAGGGCCTTGAAGAGATATTTATACACCCATGTTCATAGCATTGTTTGCAACAGCCAAAAGGTGGAAACAACCCAAGTGTCCATCAGTAGATGAATGAATAAACAAAATGTGGTGAATCCACACAATGGAATATTATTCAGCCTTAAAAAAGGAAGGAAATTCGGACACATGCTACAGCCTGGATGAACATGGACATTATACTCAGTGAAAGGATATTATACTCAGTGAAAGAAGCCAGTCATGAAAAGACAAATACTGTTATGATTCTACTTATATGAGATACCCAGAGTAGCCAAGGTCATAGAGACAGAAAGCAGAACGGTGGTTGCTGGGGGCTGGGATTGGGGGATAAGGGGAGTTGTTGTTTCATGGGTGCAGTTTCAGTTCTGCAAGATTCAAACAGTTCTGGAGATGGATGGGGGTGATGGCTGCACAACAGTGTGAATATATTTAATGCCACTGAACTGCACACTTAATAAAAGTGGTTAAGATGGTAAATTTTATGTTATGCATCTCTTACCACAATAAAAAAAAAAAAGAAAAATGAGATCACGATCTAGCCCTTTCCTCTGAACATTTCCTCTTGGAAGCCCTCCATCTGCTGGTGAGAAACTAGTCCCATCAATTGCTGTGCTGGGTACTGACCAATGAAATCAGCCGCCAGTTCCCAAACAGGGGACAAAACATTCCCTGAGGACTGGTGAGACCAAACAGGTGAACCCCCAGAGCAAGGAGCACTTGGGGAGAAGCCAGGGGTGAGGTGGGGGGGAGGGGGGAGGAGGGGAGCACGACCCAGGCAGGAGGACAAGCGCGATGCAGATGGGGAGCCAGCAAGTGCACCCTCCCAGGCCTGTTTCATTCCGTGGATTTCCCCACAGAGAGTCCACCTGTCACCTTATGTCCCAAAATGCAGGTGTTCGCTTAGAATAACAGAAATGTGAATTACACAGGTACCATACTTCACCCCGTAGATCAGTGAAGATCCAATAGGGGGTCAGCACCCTAGGCTGGGGAGGGAGTGGGAGACGGGCGTCCACTGCTGGCAGGACACCACATCCGGAAACCTCTGGTGGACAATTTGGCTATGCCCATCAGAGTTACAGCTGTATGTGTCCTTTGACAGAGCAGACATACCTGCACGTCCGTGAAATGATGCAAATAATAGGAGAATCCCAGCAGCCTTGTTTAATAATAATAAACAAGATTATGGTGTAGGCTCTGGTTCTTTTCTGAGAGGGAGCCCAGAACTGGCAGGGGCCAGGAAAAGGGACGAGAGTCATCCGGCTGGATGGGATCTGGGGTGTGTGTATGAGATCAGTCTGGCTTCACGACCCTCAGATCCCACGCTAGAAGGGCTGACACAGGCTGGAGAGATGGCTCCACCCATGAGAAAGGAGATGGCTGGCAGGACACTGATCACCGAGGGTGAGGGGTGGACACCAGCATTTCATCCCCCTGTCATGTCTGTTCTTTCTTTTTCTCTTCCATCTCCACCCTCGTAGCTGCAGCCCTGCGCTGACTTGGGCTGTCCTAGAGCTCAGTCTTCTAGGGATCCTAGGACTTCCCCAGGGTGGGACTGGGGGAGTCCCTGGGGAGGGGTAGGGTCAGTCAGCCCTTCATTGTTTACCCTTCGCTTCTCTTTTCCTCAAAACAAAGTTTATTGAAAGAATACACACACACACACACACACACACACACACACACACACACACAAGCAGGAGTTCTGCTGATCAAGAACGGAGAGGGAGGGAGCACTGATGGTGGGGTTCTCAAAGTGTGGTCCTGGAGCCAACTCCAGGGGACTCCATTCCCCCCACCTGAACCTGGGGAGCATATAAATGTGAAGATTCCTGGGCCTTACCCCAAACCCACTGGGTCAGAATGCCTAGGAGTTCATGTTGAACAACCACTCTTAAACATGCGGAAAATCCAACAACCACTGGCTTTGGTGTTTCTTCATTCTGGAAGAACTGAGTCCCTTTCTCAGCAGAGTTTAAATAACAGCCACATCCAACTCTAAAGATTACAGTTTACAAGGCACATCAAATCATATAAATTATAACTTGCAAGGTTTAGCTGTGAAATGAGCAAGGCTGAGGCTTTTGAGCCATGTAAAATGGGAGAGGGGAGATTGTGAATAGAGCTCCTGATGGCTCGCCTGCACACAGCAGCTGGGATGTTCACTGGCAGGTCTCCCCCTTGTTTACAATCCTTCAAGCCTTCTTCCCACTGCTTTTCAGATAAAGATCAAAACCCTTATGGTGACATGAAGGAGGCCGACTTGTCCCTTAGCCCTCCTCCTTCCCACTCTGACTTCTGGACGCCCTGGTTTTCTCTCAGTCCCTTGGGTTCACAATATGCTCTTCCACCCCAGGGCCCTTGCACATGCCATTCCCTTCTCCTATTGTCTAGTTAAGTCCTCCTTGTCTTCCATATTCCTTTCCTTTACAGCCCCAATGTTGGAATGGAATTAGTCACACCTTTGTGGGATCATTTGACTTATTTCTCTCTCTCCTGGCAGCTTCCTGATGGCAGGGACCATGTCCAGTTCTGCCATCACTGTACCCCTAGACTTGGCTCGGTGCTGAGGCTCTGGGTAAATACTGTGCAATGAATGAGTGATAGCAACAGTTATCACTGTTGACTAGAAACAGTTCTCACTAGCCTGGCTATAAACAGGCTTCCTATTGCCTTAGGGAACCAAACTCCTTACAGGATATAGAAAAAAGTCTGGAGGGTAAAACCCTGCAAATATCAATATTGATATTTCCTTGAGCCAAATGATTACAAGTGACCTTTATTTTCTTCCTTATATTTTCCTTTCTCCCAATTTTTAAAAACAAGAAGCATGTAACTACCTTCCATTATCGGAAAGAGTAAATGATGTCGAAATACTATGATACCAATAGTCAAAACAACATGTCAGCCTTGCTGATGAGTAGAAATCTTTAGAAGCATGACTGCCTATTCTTTAGGATTGATCCAAGCAAATAAACAATCTTTTTTATTTGCTAGATGTAACCTCTGGGTAAATGCAATGATGACTTTTTAGTAATATAAATCCCTGAATTTTTTTTTTTTTTTTTTTTTTTTTTTGCGGTACGCGGGCCTCTCACTGTTGTGGCCTCTCCCGTTGCAGAGCTCAGGCTCCGGACACGCTGGCTCAGCGGCCGTGGCTCACGGGCCCAGCCGCTCCGCGGCATGTGGGATATTCCCGGAACGGGCACGAACCCGTGTCCCTTGCATCGGCAGGCGGACTCTCAACCACTTCGCCACCAGGGAAGCCTAGTGACGTATTTCTTAAGCTAAGTCCGAGGAGCAGTAAGCAGTCAATTATTTATATACAATGAATGCAACTCAATTTCTGTCTAGTTAATAACTGTCCTCATTAGTTCCCTTTTCCAAATGGCTTATTAATGTCAGTGGATCCTCATCTCAACCCTGTGCACCTCTGAGGATTCTTCTCAGTCTCTGTTTTAGGAGACCATAATAATGATCATTGTGTCATTCACTGACCACCACATGCCAGGCTCTTTATATGCATTTCTCACTTAATCCTCAGAATAACCCTGTGAGGTAAGAGGTTTACAGACAGGGAAAAGGAGCTCAGAGTGATTAAGTAATTTGGTTGAAGTCACTCAGCCACAAAGTAGCCTAATGAGATTCAAACCCAGCTCTGTCTATCTCCAAAGCCTGTGCTTTTAAAAATTACTACAGTTTTCTAATATCATAGTCCAGTTCAAAACAGAGATCTCTGTCTCTACTTTAGCCAGACAGGAAATAAAACTACCCCAAATCTATGCCTTGTTAGGATAAAGAAGAAACTACAGTTCTTCTTCTTCTTCTTTTTCCTCCCACTTTGCACACTGAACAGATGTTCTGTGTCCTTGAAGGGAGACCATATCATGGAGGAGAATCTCACGGGGACGTTCATGGAGTTATCTTTAAATCTGTTGCGTTTACAATAAACATTCTCAGAAAACTAGGAATAAAGGGGGAAATTTCTCACTTGGTAAGAACATGTATAAATACCCTACAGCTAACCTCGTACTTAACGGTTAAAGACTGACTTTTTCCCCCTAAGGTCAGGAACAAGTGAATATAAGGATTTATACACTGCTCTTGTTCAGCAGAGTCCTGGAAGTCTTAACCAGGGAAATAAAGCAAGGAAAAGAAGATTCAAGGCATTCACATCTCCTTTTCTGAAAGGAGAAATAAAATTGTTCTTATTTGCAGATGACATGATTGTTTATGTATAAAATCCCAAGAAATCTACAAAAGCCCTTATATAAGAAAGTACAGTTAAGGTTCCAAGATACCAAGAAGCATACAAAAATCAACTGTATATCTATATACTGTCAATGAACATGTGGACACCAAAATTAAAAATATAATACCATTTACAATCACTCAAAAAAAAAAAGAGAGAGATATACTTAAGTGTAAATCTAACAAAACATGTTCAGGACTCGTATGCTGAAAACTACAAAACACTCATGAGAGACACTGAATAAATGGAGAAATATACCATGTTCATGAATTGGAAGACAATGTAGGAGTATATCAATTATTCTCACATTGTTATATAGGATTAAACACAATTCCAATCAAAATTACAGCATGATATTTTGTATATACAGACAGGCTTACACTAAAATGTAAATGGAAAGGCAAAGGAACTAGAATAGGTTAAAAATTTTTTTAAAAGAAAAGTGGGAGGAATCACTCTACCTGATTTAAGACTTACATAGCGACAGTAATCAAGGCTATCTCATAATGGTAGATCCATTATGACAAATAGATCCATGAAACATAATAGGGAACTAAGAAGTAGCCCCCATAGAAAGTATGGCCAGATTATTTTTGACAAACTTGCAAAAGCAATTCAATGGAGAAAGGATAGTCTGTTCAACAAATGCTTCTGGAACAACTAAATATCCACATGCAAGAAAAATGAACTTTGACCTAAATCTCACATCATAAACGACAGTGAACCCAAAATGGTTCATAGATTTAAACATAAAACTATAAAACACTTAGAAGAAAACATAAGAGAAAATCCTCAGGGTCAGGGACCTGGTGGCATGTTCTTAGACATGACACTAAAAGCATGATCTATAAAAGAAAAAATAACTACCTGGACTTCATCAAAAGTTAAAGCTTTTGCTCTGTGAAATACTCTGCTAAGAGAATGAAAAGACAAGCTACGGATGGGAGAAAATATTTGCAAACCATCTATCTGACAAGGGACTCATATCTAAAATACATAAAGAATTCTCAAAACTCAATGGTAAAAAAATTAACAATTCGATTAGAGACACTTAAAAGATATGAAGAGATATTTCACTGAAGAGGATATGCAGAAGGCAAACACGTACATGAAAAGACATTTAACATCACTATCGATTTGGGAAATGCAAGTTAAGACTATGATGAGATACCACTACACACTTACTAAAACAGCTAAAATGAAAAACAGTGTTTATGCTAATTGCTGGTGAGGATGTGTCTCATACATTGCTGGTGGAAATGAAAAATGGTACAGCCATGCTGGATAAGTCTGGCAGTTTCTTTACAAACCGAATCTATATAAACACATATGTTAATCCATGCAATCATACTCCTGAGCATTTATCACAGAGAAATAAAAACTTATGTTCACACAAAAACCTGTATACAAATGTTTATAGTACATTTATTTGTAATAGCCCCAAATGGAAACAAAATGTCCTTCAAAAAGTGAATGGTTAAACATAGGTGATACGTCCATACCGTGGACTATTACTCAGCAATAAAAGAACAAGCTAATAACCTAAATGGATGTCAAGGGCATTACAATGACTAAAAAAAAAAAAAAAAAACAATCGCAAAGGTCATAGATAAATGATGAAAATTATAGAGACGGAGAACAGATTAGTGCTTTTCGGAGCGTGGGGACGATGGTGGGAGGAGGAATTGTGACTATAAAAGGAGCATCACAAGGGACATCTCTGATGATGGAATACTCCTATATCCTGAGGGCCACACGCAAATCCACACGTGGTAAAATGGCACAGGACTCCACACATGCTTCGTGCCATTCTCTCTACCATTTGTGCATCTATAATTATTTCAAAATAAAGTTTAAAAAACTCTGTTGAGTGAAGTCTGACAGTGGTCTGCCTTTCACAGTCCTAAAGGGATTCCATTGCATTTCTCTTTCTGCTTCAATATTTTAATCCCTTTCAAAATGTTAAAAAGGCTCAAAGCCACTGTTTTTATAATTCCTTACTTACAACTTCTTCCAACTTCCTTGGCTGTCAATGAGCTGGGACTGTGGACCAAGCCACAGCTAATTCAGAGAATGGAATGAAATGAAGTGAGAGAGCACTGAGGCCATGCCCAGGGCTTACCCTGATTTACTACTTGGAGGTACGTGGGCGGGGGAGGGCTCTGAGGGGCCCATAGTCTCCAGAAGCTCTGGAAAGGGCGAGAGGCCATTGCTCAAGCTGGGCACTTCAGGTGGCCGTGGCTGCCAGACGCGGAGCAGGTGAAGGTCAAGCATCAGCTCTACGCCCACCTTCCAAACCGCGCCATCAGGGTGGGACACTGCACACACAGTCAGCAAAGGACACAGGGCCCATCGCACTTTGCACTGTGCTCATTCTTACCACATGTGCCAGGGAGACCCAGCACATGTGGGGAATGGTTATTGGTGGCACACCGAGGAAGGCTGGGACTGTTAGCCAGAGGCTGTGCTTTACAAGAGACTGGAGTCCACAGAACAGTCAGGACTTTTGGTGGTGTGAGGGGTAGGGAGGGTCGGGGACTGGGTAGGAAGAGGTCTTACCTCTAAAACAAGGTCTGAATTTTCATGCCTTCCAATCGTAGTGCTTTTATTCAGGACAAAATAGCCTTCTGCACTCTTTAGATAGGCTTTCATATTCTCTGCTTTCCCTATAAAAGGTTTTCAGAAAACAATTTTGTTAGAAAAATACAGTCCTCTAATTATTCAGTGTCATATCTAGAATGAATGGAATACACCATAATGTCCACAGGAGAAGTCAGCAGAGGTAGGAGTGGATAGCTGGATTTAACAATGATCACAATGATAATTCCACACATTTTTAAGACTGTCCTTTTAACAGTGATATCCGGCATAGATGAGCTTGCTTCTGATCACAAGAGGACATCCTTTATGTAATTCAGAGCACAAACAAGCAATAGCAAAAAAAAAAAAACAAAACAAACAAATCCGAATTCCACTGATAACCGCTCTCCACCTCCCATTAAGCTTAGTTTGGGGTTAGTTATCTGACAGAATCAAGTACTCAGTGTTACTAACCCACCACTTACTAGCTCTGTGACTCTGGGTGATTTACTTATTCTCTCTCTATGCCTCTGTTTCCTCATCGGTAAAATGGGGCTAATAATACTCTGTATCCCAAAGAGTTTTGTGAGGATTAAATGTGAAGCATCTAGAATGGTGATTGCTACACTAAACACCCATTTGTCCTACTGTGATTGTGACTGTTATTAATCTTGGGCTTCTGAACTTTGACTCAAGAAACCCCAACTTCTACAGAGCTTCTTAAAGTGTGGAAGAGTCAGTCATCAAGGAAATGGGCATTAGAAGATACTTTCTTTTTAAGTCACCGCATTCCTTCATATATTTAGGTTGAAAAAAAATGATTTCCAAAGACAAAATATCAAGATTATAGCTTGGCTGTACGGTCAAGACTCTGTACGTATCTTTTGCTGGCATTTTATTATGAAAATGTCAAACACACAGAAAAGTTGAAAGAAGTGGATGGTGAACTTCTATAGAACCACCACCCAGATTCTACAATCAACATTTTGTTCTATTTGCTTTATCACATATCTACCCATCTATACATTTTATATTTTAATGCATTTCAAAGTAAATCCTATACATGGTTTTAAAATTTATTTATTAATTTTTGGCTGTGTTGGGTCTTCGTTTCTGCGCGAGGGCTTTCTCTAGTTGTGGCAAGCGGGGGCCACTCTTCATCGCGGTGCGCGGGCCTCTCACTATCGCGGCCTCTCTTGTTGTGGAGCACAGGCTCCACATGCGCAAGCTCAGTAGTTGTGGCTCGCGGGCCTAGTTGCTCCGCGGCACGTGGGATCTTCCCAGACCAGGGCTCGAACCCATGTGCCCTGTATTAGCAGGCAGATTCTCAACCACTGCGCCACCAGGGAAGCCCTATACATGTTTTTTATTATTTATTTATTTATTTATTTATTTATTTATTTTAAATTTTTTTTTTTTTTTTTGCGTTACGCGGGCCTCTCACTGTTGTGGCCTCTCCCGTTGCGGAGCACAGGCTCCGGACGCACAGGCTCAGAGGCCATGGCTCACGGGCCCAGCCGCTCCGCAGCATGTGGGATCCTCCAAGACCGGGGCACGAACCCGTGTCCCCTGCATCGGCAGGCAGACTCTCAACCACTGTGCCACCAGGGAAGCCCATATATACATGTTTTTTAAAACATAAAAATTTCAGTGACTTCAGCTGGTTCCAAGATGTTGATGATAATTCACATGATATTTGAATTCTGATCCATCTCAGTGCCATGTCAAACATAGCCTCCTTTCTTTTTTTTCCTTTTTTTTTTTTTGGCTCTGTTGGGTCTTCGTTGCTGCATGCGGGCTTTCTCTAGTTGCGGCGAGCGGAGGCTACTCTTCCTCACGGTGCGCAGGCTTCTCACTGTGGTGGCTTCTCCTGTTGTGGAGTATGGGCTCTAGGTGTGCAGGCTTCAGTACTTGCAGCACATGGGCTCAGTAGTTGCGGCACACGGGCCCTAGCTGTGGCTCGCTGGCTCTAGAGTGCAGGCTCAGTAGTTGTGGTGCACTGGCTTAGTTGCTCCGAGGCATGTGGGATCTTCCTGGACCAGGGCTCGAACCCGTGTCCCCTGCATTGGCAGGTGGATTCTTAACTGCTGAGCCACCAGGAAAGTCCCCAAAGTCTCTTTTCAACTGAAAGGTCACTGAAGTGTGAAGTTGTTAAACTGTGGATAAAAACAAAAATCTCTACGTCTGACCGTAGAGGGTCTCCTGTCTGGCTCTGCTTTCCATCAACATCTCCATCATCATTCCATCACTGAATCCCTACTAAGTGCCAGGCACTGGGCTATCCTTTTACACACATGGCCTCTTTTCATCCTCAGAACCACCCTGCGAGGCAGGTGTCAGTATTGTCCCGCTTTACAAATGAGGAAACTGAGACTCAGAGAAGTTAAGGTCACACAGTAGTAAGTGTGTGACAACTCTGGGCCTTTGCATGTAACCAGTGTACAAACCTCCATTGCTGCTGGTGGGGCAGAGTAGGGGTGGGGGAATTGCACTGTCTGCTGACACTTGGCACATGTAATAAAAGAAAGTCCTTGAAACCAGCATTCTATCCTCTGAAAGGAAGACGAGACCCTACCTGGGGGTAAGAGAAATAAAAATAAGCAGCATAGTTTATATTTGTAAACTTTGAGGCCTGTGGATGTCCCACAAATATTGATGCTTTCAGATAATGAGAAATACATTTGATTAAGTTCGCTGTCATGTATACAGGGGAAAAGACATTTCCTCTTCCCAAAGAACCATGCTCTGCTGCCTTCAGTTATTAATCTTCAATTGCAGAGGACCATGTTAGCACGCAACACATTCAAGTCTAATTAAGCTAAAATGGAAACTTCCAAGAAATGTCTCTTCTGCAGGAAAACCACAGGAAACGCCACTAATCGAAAACTTAAACTTGGATTATGCACATATTTGTTGTTTAGCTCTCACCCCAGACGTCCCCAAGGCTGGGGTCTTCTCTCTGCTCAGACGTCCCCCTTCGGGGCAACCACCTGACCACTCTGGCTAAAGGCACCCTCAGTCATGTTATTCCCCTGCTAGTTTTCCCCTGCTGTGTTTCCTTCCTTGTACTTATCATTCTCTGACATGTTCTTGTTCCTTTCTTTAGTTATGCTTGCTGTTGGTTTCTCTTTCACTAACATATATGTTCCTGGAAAACCAGGACTGTGTTCATTTTGTTCAGAAGCGATTCTTCATGGGTATTTTGTGTTTGTACCCATCTTCAGAGCAAAGGCATTGAAAGATTTTGTCCTGCACTCACTTTCCGAGGCTGCTTGTATGGCAAACAGCCTGGGAGGATAGAGGTAATGTTTCTAATAAAGATAACGGCTCCTTCTGGGGCAAAAGTTGGGCAGGTTTGCTAGCAGCCCCTTTCAAAGATTGCAGTTTCCTGAGTTTGGAGTTCCTTACCTGGGACACAGACCCACTGTGCGCACAGCATCCACACTGGCTGCTCTGCACCACCCCGAGGGACTTTCAGGGCAACAGGAACCAATGTGCATATGCAGCTCTGCTGCCTGTTATGTCGGCTGTGCTGTGAGTCATCAAGTTCTTTGTTTCTGGCCCAGGAGTCTCTTGTCTTCTGCCAGGAACTATAAGCTGGGCAGGCTAACTTACTAACTTTCAAACAGGGTCAAATGTCAGACCCTTTGCAGTTCCTGCCAGTTCTGTGCATTACCCCTTCTCCAGGGTAGGGGGCGGCGGGGGGGCAGAACCTGACACATAGTAGGTGCTTGGGAAACACTTGCTGAGTGAATGAAAATACAAAGGACACCTCAAAGCAAGTCAGTACAGCCAGCTGGCTAGGAAGCTTTGATAGTAACTACCTTTCATTTTTCCTGTCAGTATCTAGCTTAGATGACTCCTTGGAAAACCTAAATTCTATCTCTTTAGCTTTTGGATTGGACAATATTTCTCCACCTTCATTTTGCCCTGTGCATCACTTCCTTGCGTGAAAACACTGTCAAAGTAATTTGAATGTGTGGAGCTCTGTGAATTCGTTCTTACTCAGGGCCATGGAGCACCAGCCACAGGAAAGAGCAAAAGGGCTTCAGTCATCTGCGTTCCCCCGACCACTTTGGATGGCTCAGAATTGGGCTATAGGAGCAAACTTTCTTTTGAGGTTTACAGTGGCCTCAAAGTTCCTTAAAGAAGGGGAGTTCAGGTAAGGGGCGGGTGTGTGTGTGTGTGTGTCTCTGACCATTGGGTGGGTGTTGTCCATAAATCAGGGGAAACAGGGGTTCCTCTCTTAATCCCAGCTATACCCACAGGACATCCAAGAGCTGGTGCCCAGGAGAGGCTTAAAGCTCCCGTGCCGCCTCCCTTGGGGGGCGAGGTAGGGGCTGCACTTAGGAAGGAACGGCTGGTGTTGGGGCACCTTTTCTGGGGTGCTCCTGGCGACCCGAGCCTGGATCAGAGAGTTCGGACTCGGCTGGCGCCGGGTCCCCTGCCTATCCCAACACCCTTGACCTCGCAGGGCTGGCCTCCTCCGGCCCAGGTTTCCTCCCGCCGCCTCCTCGCGCGCCGCTCTCACCTGGCCTGAGGAAGAAGCCCACGCCTCGTCCTCTGCCAAGAAGCCCTGACCTCCGCCCTGCCGCCCTCCCGCGGAGTCTCCAGGCGACAGCCCGCAGCCCGTGCGCCCGCCCGGCCTTTGTACGAACGTCGCCACGGCAACGCCATTCTGACGGCCGAGCTGGGGAGGGGCGTGGCGTGCGCGGCGCCCGAGGATGAGGGGGAGGTGCGCTGGCAGCACCCGGCCAATTACAGCCCGCTGCAGCGCTGCGAGCCCTCCCCGACCTGCCCCCTAGAGGTCCCCAGCCCCGTTTCCAGGATGGGGAAACAGGCTCAGTGTTCACAGAAGTAGCTCCAAGTCTTACAGCGGGGAAGGAGCAGACTGGAGAATCCTTCCTACTGACCTTAGCTCTAGGCTCGGTGCGTTGAGGAGGGGGTGGTCAGGCGTGGGAGGGTAATGGAGCTGAACCACGAGAAGCCTGGAGGTTGGTCCCCCCCGTCCCACCCGAATCTCTAGTTCTCTCTGTTGTGGAGGAGAAAACAGAGTAAGCTGGGGGACCATCACTTCTGGGGATGGGGGTGGAGATGGGAGATGGGTGCGGTGGAGGGAACACTTCTGAAAGAATGGAAGATTCTCCCACGTGCTAGGGAAGGGGTATTTACAAGCCCACAGCCTTACTGTTCCTGTCCTTCCCTGTCAAAACTCGCGTTTATTCATTCATGTGTTCTTTACTTCTACAAACATCACCTGAGTCCCTACAAGGTCAGACGGTGGCCCCAGTGTTGACCTGGATCAGATCCTTAAGAAATCCCCCCGCACCCCCCATGGGCACGGGGCTGGGGGGATGGAGCGTGTGGAGAAGACATGCAAATGCCAACTATCTCCCCTCACCCCATGTCACCTCTTTTCAGATCAGCCCCTTCTGTCTGGGAGCAGAACAGACCTGCTGACTACCTACAGAATGCCTCATTTCCCTGCCAGGAAATGACTGACAAGGTGCCCCAAGACAAACTCAAAATATTCATCTGAGAAAGATGAAAGATGGCAGACTCCACTCTAGTCAATTAGAAGAAGATATAAGAGAGAAAAATCATGGAAATCGATATGGGATGGAATATATGGTAAAGATGCTCCCACATGCCTAGAGGCTCTTAGAAATGCACATTTCCTGGCACAGACCTCAGAGATTCTGATTAAGCAGCTCTGGAGCATGGTCCAGGAATGAATTTGTTGCATTCTTGCAAATTCCTTGTGCATTTGTTAAAAGCTTGGCAAAACCTCAGGACTTATTCAACCCTGCAGTTGAATGGCAGAGCCCTCCCAGAACTTTTCCCTAGAAATCTCTTCCAGGCCCTCAGTCAGCCTGGAAGGTTCTGCCATTCGACCAGAAAGACCTTAGGAATGTATGAGGAGTGACCACAGAGGCCGGGGCCCTGAGTGGTAACTTCAGAGGAACAGAGAGGGTCAGGCTCAACTCTCCAGGCACATTTCTGCCTCAGGGCCTTTGCAGTTACTGTTTCTTCTCCCTACCAGGCACTTCCCCCAGGGATCTCCTTCAGCTCCTTTAGATTTTTACTCAAGTATCACCCTATTTAAAAGGGTCTTGGAATTCCCTGGCGATCCAGTGTTTAGGACTCGGTGCTTTCACTGCCCGGTTCGATCCCTGGTCAATCCTGCAAGCCCCATGATGCCACCCAAAAAAACAAAACAAAACAAAAAACACCCCCCCAAAAACATGAATAACAAAACAAACACCTCACTCTATTGCTCTTCCCTTCATCTTACCACTCCTCTAACATGCTATTTATTTAGTTTTCTTCTCTTATTTGTTGTCAGTCTCCCCACTCCCAACTCCCCCCTGCCCCCAACTTAAGCTCCATGAGGGCAGGGATTTTTTTCTCTTTTGTTCACTGCTGTATCACCAGTACCTAGAACAGTGCCTGAATGAACGAATGAGTGAATGAACAGGGGCAGCCCTTGCCACCTGCCCACAGCCTTGCCTCCTACTCTTGAGCTGCTGAGCTGAACTGTCCTTACCCCAGGACCTAGGCTTCTGTAGCCTTGGCCCTCCCCAGCCCCACCCCCATCTCCATGCTTGTCTTCAGTCTCATCAACATGAGCACAGAACAGCAACCCTGCTCACTGCCAGCCAGACCCTATGGAGCCCATTCAGGCCAGCCTGGAGCCGGAGCCGCTCATGGCCCCCTGATAGGCTTGGGAGAGCATATGTTGCCATTAGTCCATCTCTCGATGAGGAAATACTAAACGCAGAACAAAGCTGACATTCAGGCTCACTGGAGCAGAAATTGCCAAATCTTGATTGGATCCTGCCGCTCCCCACAGGATGCCACAGTCATCTCAAAGGGTGTGTGAAAGTCTAAAAACCCAGTTCCATGTCATCCACTTAAATTTCAGAAACAGAAACTAAAATACCCCAATAACTCATGCCTTTATCATAGCATGTCCTGGGCTGAGTGAGAGTTGTACTTTGCAATGATAGGGTGATCAAAATACTGCACCTGGGGAATTCCCTGGCGGTCCACTGGTTCGGACTTGGTGCTTTCACTGCCATGGCCCGGGTTCAATCCCTGGTGGGGAAATTAAGATCCCGCAAGCCACACGGCATGGCCAAAAAAAAAAAAAGAGGTTTCTAGCTTATATGGGCTCCTCGGTGATGCCTGTAATCAATCAATCTTATTGAGCTCTGGGTGGCTACCAAGGCTGTACTGTATCTCCATCAACATCAGGATGCTGGTGTCTGAAAGGCCTGGGTCCATGTCCCAGCTTTGTCATTCCCAGCTGTCCTCCTAATACTGGAGCGAGTGATGTTAACTCCGGGCTTTCCACCCGCAGGGCACTGTCCCAGTCCTTCCTGTGGATCATCTCATTTAATCCTCACCATAACCTGGGGCAGTAGGTGTGTATGAAACACCTGGAACAGGGAGCTCTGCAGAGAAATGCTCAAAAATGTCGTGATGGGTATTATTTCTATCACATCACTCCCACTTGAACAGGAAAATAAGGCTCAAGAGACATGGAGGTATGTGACCAAGGTGACACAGCCAGAAAAGGATTTGAATCTAGATGACTGTGATGGGAAGGTATTTTCCCCGGGGACCACAGGTGACAGGTGTCACAGCCACGAGACACCCATGCTCACCACCTGCTTTCCCTCAGCCCTGAACAATCTGGGCTTCTGGCTGTCCTGAAGTTTGGGCAGTGCCTGCAGCAAGAGGGGGAGGGAGCTGAGGCCAAGAGAGCGTAGCTGGAGCTTGCCAGGGACCTCTCCTGCCACCCACTGGGCTTCTTTCCTGCAGGAACTCTGCCCCATAAAATCTCATTGGGCCACAGTTACCTTCCCTGGGCTGTCCTTGACTGGGAGAGCCCATCCACTGTGCCCCCTCCCGAGATCTGCTTGTTGTCCCCTGCATTCCAACAAGAAATGAATGCTGGCCTCCTGCCTGGAAGAGGTAGGGAGCTTGCCCAGCCTTTAAGGGGTAAGAGAGAGCCAGGGAAAGAGCTGGAACAGGAGAAAGGGAGTGTAAAAGAGAGAGAGAGCTCTCGAAGATCAGGAAGTAGCTAAGCTGTTGAGTAGGTGTCAGATGGGAGAGCAAAGGGCCATTGGAGGCTCCACAGTCCATTCATAACCTGACACTATGGGCTAAGGAAATGCAGGTTTTTATACACACACACACACACAGGTTCACAAAAATAAATTCAAACCACAAAATCACAGCTGGTCACTGAGGCCTTCTGCAGCCGTGCTCACCCCCTTCCCCTGTCAGAAAATGAGAAATCACCCAGGTGTTTTCTCAGATAGAGACAAGGCTGGTTGGGACATTCATCTCTTGCAAATCAGAGCTTTGCCGGGGGCTTCCCTGGTGGCGCAGTGGTTGAGAATCTGCCTGCCAATGCAGGGGACGTGGGTTCGAGCCCTTGTCCGGGAGGATCCCACATGCCGCGGAGCATCTAGGCCCGTGAGCCACAACTACTGAGCCTGCGCATCTGGAGCTTGTGCTCTGCAACAAGAGAGGCCGCGATAGTGAGAGGCCTGTGCACCGTGATGAAGAGTGACCCCCGCTTGCCACAACTGGAGAAAGCCCTCGCACAGAAACGAAGACCCAACACAGCCAAAAATAAATAAATTAATTAATTTTAAAAAATTAAAACAAAAACAAAAAACTACTCTCTCAAAAAAAAAACAACAACACAGAAAAAAAGCTTTGCCAGGGAGGTCAGTCTGTATGTTCTGTTTGAAAACTGCAGATGAAGGGTGCTGATCCCACCTCTGATCGGCCTGGTTTCGTTTGTTTGTTTGTTTTATTCTGTCTGTACCTCACTTCTCTCACCTGTAAAATGGAGGTAATAACAGCATTGACTGTAAAGACCAAATGGGTTAATATGTGTGAAGTAGTAAACTGTGCCCGGTACCACACACTCCTTCTGTGAATGTCCGCGTTGCTGTCTGTCTCTTTGCTTGTTTTTGTTGTTTTCTTGATGATGTGGGAGGACAGCACCATCTCAACCCGATCACGGCCATCCTGGGGAGAACTTTGATTTGCATCGTCTCAGTCCCAACCCAGAGCAAACTTGACCTCAGAACACTCGCATATCATCTTGCTTGTTGCCCAGGGACCTTTCTGGGTGTGGGTGTCAGAGGCAGGCTGAGCTCCCCTGATCGCTGCTAGAGGGATTCTGAGAATCCAGCTGGTCTCTGTGGAGTGGCACCTGCACGACAACTCCATAAATTCGACTTGCAGGCATCCAGGCAAATCAACCTCCACTACTTCTTTTTTTGAGATTAACAATGAACCATTATGAATGAGGTGAACCAAACTAGCTAATATTTATTGAGGCTTGTTAGGTACCAGCCACTATGCCATGCACTGTTTTATTTAATTCTTAGCCCAACCCATTTTACAGAGGCGGGCTCAAAAAAGTCAAGTAACTTGCCCAGTTACAAATCTTGTAAGTGATAGGTCCAAGATTCGAACCCTAGCTGTTGGACTCCAGCATATTGTCATTTTTGTAAACTTTTGTTTTCAAAACATAATCTACATCTCGAAAAGAGCACAACTGATAAGTGTACGCTTGAAGAATTTTCACAAAGTGTATGCACCCACCCTAACCAGAACCCAGAACAAGAAGCAGAACATTACCACCCGCCCCCACCCCTCCGAGAAGACTCCCTGTGCTCACTTCTGGTTAGCCCCTCCCGCTTGTCTGACTTCCAATCATAGATTAGTTCTGCTTGTTTTTGAACTTCATGGAAATGGAATCTTACAGATTCCATTTGCTGCCTGGTTTCTTTCACTCAACTATGTGAGGTTCGACCATGTTGTCTGATGTAGCTGTGGTTCATTCATTCTCACTGCTGCATTGCTTTACATTCTGTTATCTATTCCTGCAGAACAAATTATGGCAAACTTAACGGATCCAAAAAACACACACTTATGTCACAGTTTGTGTGGGTCAGGAATCCGGGCACTGCTTAGCTGGGTTCTCTGCTCAAGGTCTCTCCCAGGCTGCAATGAGGGAGGTGGCCAGGGCTGGGGTCTCATCTGAGGCTCAGCTGGGGAAGGACCCTCTTTCCAGTTCATGTGGTGGTTGGCAGGATACAGTTTCCTGAGGGTTGTTAGTTAGTCTGAGGGCCTCACCTCCTTGCTGGCTGTTAGCCAGAGATCCTGCACTGTTTCTTGCCATGTGGGCCTCTCCATAAGGTGGCTTGCTTCATCAAAGCCAGTGAGAGTCCTTAGAGAGAGTCTCCAGGCAAGATGGAAGTTACAATCTTCTGTAACATAATCACAGAAATGACATGCCCATCACCTTTGCAGCATCTACTGATTAGAAATAAGGTACAGTCCTGCCTACTCGCAAGGGGAGGGGACACAGAGGTGTGAACACCAGGGATAATTGGGGGCCGTTGTGTATGCCTTTTGGTCTGCACATGTGCACATATCTCTTGGGTATATATCTAGGAGTAGAATTTCTGGGTCCCACATACGTCCCGCTTTACGAGATTCTGCCAAACATTTTTCCAAAGTGCAGGTAACCTCTACACTCCCTCAGCAGGCTATGAGCTTCCCAGTTAGAGCACATGCTTTCAATACACTCCTCCCCTCTCTCCTTACAGAAGGGGTGTTTGAGCTGGGGCTCTTCGGGACGACAGGTCCTAATTCTGGGCCCATGTCAGAATCACTGAATTCCCGGGCCGCTTCGCCAGACATTCTGATCATTTGAGGGCTCAGATACAAACTGGAAGGTCCACTCCATAAGGCGAGGATCCCTGTACCCTTGGTGCCCGGAGCAGTACCTGGCAGCAGTACCTGGCAGGTACCAGGGAGCTGGCACTCAATAAATGTTTTTTTGATTAAGTGAATGAGTTTAGGAACTATTGTTCAAGAGATGGGCCCCAGGGCGGGTATAAGCTGCTTAAACGGGAAGGAAACTTTGTTGTGACTGAGGCTGTGTTCATTTTTCTGGGAAGAGGGCTCAGAACCTCAACCAGGTATGTCCCCAACAAAGGTTAAAGGCCGCTGTGATTGGCTACTGTCCGGCTTAGGTATTTTATCACATGAAGAAAGAATTGGTCCCGGGGTAGGTGGCATGGGAACTGTGGACAAGGTCCCATGGTCCTTAGAAGTAAAAAGCGAGACAGTGCTTGCCTGGGGTGGCTCATAAACTGAGACCTTGCTTGTTTTGACCTTTGACCCATGGTAACTCTTTTGGTACATCTAGCCACTGCCTGGCCTCTTGGGACCCTCCCTGTGTCTGTCTGTTGAACAGAAAATTCCAGAAGGCCTCGGTGCCCTGAGTTTCCATCAGGGGCAAGCCAACATGAGCCCTAGCTTTTGAAAAACCGCTTTCAATCCATAGAAAGCCTCCCAGTTTATCTGGTTTGAGATGACCTCATCCTTTGTCACCTTCTCTCTTGTTTTCTGGAGGTTGCTCAGCGTCTTGCTGCTCTCTGCATTCTTTTCTCACGTGAACAGTGCACCTATTTTGGGCATTTTGTCGTTGTTGTTTTGGGTCATTCCCATCACACATTTTTTGTATTCCTTTCCAGTCAGATCAACCTCATGCCTCTCTAGACATTTCTTCTCAGGTTTCCTCTGAATCATTTCGTTCGGTCTAAATATGTCCAGTGTTTCCTCCTTCCTCACTGCACTCCACATAGACCCTCTCTTTTCCCCGGAATAACTGTTCTTTTCTTTCGAATCCCTGACCCAAATCCTCATCTTTCACCATGTTATTTGACTTCTCCTAAGAACTGATTGTTTTTTGAAACTTAAGCCTCAAATATCATCCCTTCTAATCTGCGTCTGAATTTGGATCACGGTCAAGAAGCAGGCGAGACAGGAATGTGGCTGGGTAATTAGGATCCTCATCAGAAGGGCTGAGTGTTCATCGGGGGGGTCAGAGGGGCCTGGGGATGGAGGGAGAGGTATCTTCTTCTGCCTCGGGTAGGGCTTAGGGTGGGGTTGTCAGGAAAGCGCTAAGAAAAAAGGACCCATTTGACTTGAGTTCTGAAGGAAGAGTAGGATTTCCGGAGGTAGAGCAGGGAGAGCAGAGGATAGTCCAGGGAAGGAGCAGTGGGAATGGAGGCTAGAAGATGAGTCATCAGAGACGCTAGGGACAGGAGTACAGAAGGAGAGGGCTGGCCAGGTGCTGAGACCGCACACTGAAGGTCCATGGTCAGCCTTCAGATATGTTTGTCTGGCTTTCCCAACGTGTTAAAAGACTTTTAATTAGTTGCTGAAGGAATAGGCCTCTTTCTGTGGAGTGACAGAGAAACCTATTCAAATTGGCTTCAGCATGAATGCAAATTCACTGGTTACCAAAAATGAAAATTCTAGAGGGAACCTCTGGGTTCAGGCTCAGATGATTTCATGAGGCCTTGGCCTCTCTCCAGCTCTCAGGGATTCTTTGTACCATGTGGACCCAACCTTAGACAGAATCTCTGTATAATGGTCACAAAAAGGCGGCCGTAGCTCCAACCCTTACATCTTCTCAGCTTTAAATTCCATAGGGAAGTATAGGAGTCTTTTTCCTAAGCTTCCCCCAATGGCCTCACTGCTTCTCATTTTCTCTGGGTGGGTCACAAGCCCATTGCTGAGCCAATTATTGTGGCCCAGGAGACTGCTCTGATTGGCTGAGCTTGAGCCAACATGCCCATCCCTGCAGCCAGAGGTGGAATCAACAGCGTCTCTGAGAAACTGGACTGAGACTAGGAGAAAGGTGTTGTCCCCAAAGGAGGATCATAACGCCATAATATTTTAGAAGAGGTGAATTGTTATTAGGTGACGAAAACCAGATGTCTACCACAGTAGCCAACATGTACAGATCATTAACATCTGGATTTATGCCTTTTTTTGCGAAAATGGGAATATCTGGCAATACCTGGACTCTCTTCTTGTATATAGATCATCAATCTGCTGGGGATGAGTAGAGGCTCCCTCTTTAGATACAGCCTATGTTCTGCCTGCCCAATGCACTGCTCATATTTCCTCTCTGGCTCCTGGAAGCACTTGAATTTTTATTGCCAGCATAATTTGATTCTGTAAAGAAATCTGTTTTTCCCACCAGAATGGAAGAGCCAAATGTACAGGGGTCAAATAGCTCTCCTGGGCTCCCACAAACTCCTGAGGACAAATGCCTGGCCATTTTTAATAGTCTCATTCCTTGCTCATTTTAAAAGCCTTCTTTAAAAAAAATATTGAATACATAGTGATTTTAGAATCTGTTATCTGATAATTCCAACATCTGAAGTCTTTGGGTGGGAGTGGCAGAGGGGTGGTGTCTCAATGTCTTGTTTGTTGTGTCTGCTTACTCTGGCTCATACTGACTTATTGCTTGGATGTTTAGTAATTTGACTGTGATCTCATTCTTGATTGAACTTAATCTGTGGGAATCCTGAGGGGTCTGATTCCTGGCTGCTTTGCTCTCGGAAGTCTTTTTTGTTTGTTTCAGCTGGATGCCGGGGATGCTAATAACCTCTGAACACTGACATTTATTTCCTCAACTTGGAGTTTTCCCACTGAATACATGGAGTATAAACTTGAGCCCCAGACCCACGTGGTTACAAACCTTCAGGGTGATCATCATCATCATCAGTATTGTGGCCATTATTAGTTTTCCCCTCCAGAGCCACATTGAAAACTACAGGTTTTCATAGGCTCTCCTTTCTGAAAGTCCAGAAAAAAAATTTTTTTAAGCCCTCCTCTTGCCAGGGTGTGGAGCATCTTTGAGGGTGCCAGCTTAATACAGGCATCTTAGACTTGGTTAGCTCATCTTGCAAAGGCCCAAGGCTTAATCTCCCTTTTCCTGCACTTACTAAAGGCAAATGGCTTCCTCATTTGCTTATGCTTTGGTTGTAGCTCACTCTGTTTGTGTGTGTGTCTGTATGTTCCTTTGAGATTGCCTACATAAAAATTGTTTTTTATTCTGGGATTTTGGAAACACACACAAAACTAGAGAAGCCTGCGATTAACTCCATGTATTCATCATCCAGCTTCAACATTTTCCCAGTGTTCTCTCATTCTTTTTTCTCCCTTTTTGAGTTTTTTTCTAGGTTAATTTAAAGCAAGTTGTGTCATTTCACCCATAAAGACATCCTAACTGAAAGGACTTTTTTTTCCTTTATATTATCCCTGCCTTGACATGATCACAGCTAAAAATACTTATAATCATTCCTGAATATCATCTAATATTCAGTCCATGCTCACATTTCCTTGATTCTCTCAGAGATATCTTTTTTACTTTTATCTTTGTTAGAATCAGGATCCAGACAAGGTCCACACATTACACTTGGTTGTTATGTCTCTGAAATGTCTTTAATTCTGTAACAGCAACTCCCCGCCCCTGACCTTTTTTATCCCCCAGCCACTGATTTGTTGGAGAAACTGGGTCTTTTGTCCTGGAGAACATTCACATCCTGGATTTGGCTGATCACTTCTTCTTGGTTTCAGTTAACTTGTTCCTCTTTTCCCCATGTTTCCTGTAAACAAATAGTTAGATCTAGAGGTCTGAGGAGATCAAAGTCTTTTTGTTGTCCAGACGCCTTCATAGGCGGTACTGTGTGATCCATCCTGCATCACACAGTGAGCACATAATGTCTGGTCATCCTGTTTTTAACGATATTGAGATTGAATGGTAGGTCCAGTGCTAACAGACTGAGCCATCCATTACAAAGTCCCCAACGGCTTTTTTTCCCCCAATAATTAACATTTTTAATTATTCATTATGGTAAAATATACATAATATAACATTTACCATCTTAACCATTTAAAAATATACAGTTCGGGCTTCCCTGGTGGCACAGTGGTTGAGAGTCCGCTTGCCGATGCAGGGGACGCGTGTTCGTGCCCCGGTCCGGGAAGATGCCACATGCCACAGAGCGGCTGGGCCCGTGAGACATGGCCGCTGAGCCTGCGCGTCCAGAGCCTGTGCTCCACAATGGGAGAGGCCACAACAGTGAGAGGCCTGCGTACCGCAAAAACAAACAAACAAAACACACAAGTGGCACAGAGGAAGCCAGAATCTTGAGAATACCTGGGCCCAAGGAAATCTTGGAAGATAGTGAGTTAAAGAGAATAGTGAGGATAATGACGATGGTAGGAGAGCATGTTTGCTTTGTGGGCCTATGTACTAAGGGTTTTGTATACAAGCTCCCATTGGGAAGGCTACGAGCTAGGTGCCATTTTTATTCTCATCTTAAAGAAGAGGGATCTGAGCTAATTAAGCAGAGGGAAGGTTAGGGGCTTTTCCTGGCTGAGACCACAAGACAAAGCGGTGGTCACGCGTCCTAGCCAGGACTTGATTGGCTGGAGATTTGATTGGCAGGAGAGCTGAGCGGCTTCTCCTGCCAGAAGCAGCCGGTGCCCTTCAGCCTTTCTTCCACTTCAAGCCCTGAGAAAGGGCTTGCGTGCTTCCCAAGTGGCAACTTCTGTGCATTTAAAAATTTCCTCTTGAAAATCCCAGCCTTAGCCCATTCACAAAAGGTATCTGGGTCCTTTCTTGGCCGTGGCCTAGTCGTATTCACCAAAGAGAAGAGCGCGTCCCATAAGAGCTGGCGGCTTTGGGAGGACCGGGGAAGGCGTCAGCTGGCAGGAAGCTCCCTGAAAGAAATAGAGGAATCCCCACCCATCCATGAGCTGCCTATTCTTCACCCTTAGAAACGGGGCTTGTGATATGCCAGGCACTGCAGGCATTTTGCCATTTAACTCTCCTGCTGCCCCACGGAGTAGGCCCCTTGCTAACAGTTTTGGTTGCTTTTGTTGAGGAACCTGGGATACAGAGGTCAAGCCACTTACTCAGGGTCATTCGGGGCAGTGGTGGGGCTTGACCCCTATTTGTTTGACTCCAAATCTGGCCTCTGAACTCTGAGAGACACTGCCGGCTTCTCGAGTGATGTGGGAAGTGGATTCGAGTGAGCACGGCCTGGGCAGCGGTTCCCGTCCCTCTGCCACATGGACAGAGCCACAGACCCAGTTCGCTGTGAAGGCCCAGCATCTTATACCAAGTCTCATTTTCACAGCCAGAGATATTAGTGTGGAAATAGGACTTTTGATTCTTGAAAGGTCTGCTTGGTGAAGAGATGGTCAAACATTTAAACTACAAACTCCATTTTTTGGGGGGGGGGCAATTCTGAAGCTTAAGATGTGTAATTTCATCTCAGTGCTTCAACCTTGCCACCTCTGTGAACGGGTGAAGAGTTTCAAAGTTTCATACAGGAGGCTAAAAAACTAAGGCTCCTTGTGAAAATACTAAGTGTAAAACTTAGGAAAGAGGAATTCTACTTTCCGTTCTTTTCTGCTTAAAGACAACGAAGATATACTCCCTGGAAGGAACGGATGCCAAGACAGATGTATACAAGTGCCCTTTAGGATCCAGCAAAACTTTCAAATGTATTATTGTTTTCTTCCCGACAAACAGGGATTTCTGACGACATATTAACAACAAGCATGAAATGCAAACCTGAGTCCTGGAGTGAAACCCCCAGGAGCAATGGTGCGATGTATCCAAGGGGGCCACCCTGGTAAGGGAGACACAGAAGGAGGGGGTGTGGAAAAGTGAACATGGGCGGGGGAGGGCAGCAGGTGGGGAGGGAATCCTGTTTCTGCCACTTAGTAGCCAGGGAACGGTACCCTCTGTCAACTCACCTTTCCCCTCTCTCTAAGGGGCTGACACTTGCCAGCATCCCTTGCGGGTTGATGGGAGAGATGAAGCATGTGCGGTGTGGAGCAGGTGCCTGTCCCTTGGTAAGTCTTTCCCCCAGTTGTGAACTCCACGAATTTGAAAGCTTCTAGCTGTAGCTCTTCTGGGGACCCTGACACAGGTTCAGCTTGGCCATTTCAGACCCTTCTCTGCTGAGGGATGTCCAGCGCCAAACAGGCTGGCATGTCCCTTGCGTTGTGTGTGAATGATGCAGCCCAGGAATAATGCATGTGAAACCTCATTATGTAAATCCTCAGGTTTTCAGTACATGACAATGGCTTTTTTGGGGCCCTTCTCTGTCCCATTCTGTGGTCTGGTGTCTCTGCTTTGGGACCTAGTCTGCCAAGCCCTGGGGGCGTGGGTGGGCACCTTGGGGAGGGGTGAGCTCTCCAGAGGGCACATCAAAGGGAAAGTCACAACTCTGTCACTGGCCCAGCTCTCCCTGGCATTGCTTGGTGTGAAAGGAAACTGTCCTCTGCCTGAGGCAGCCCCATGTCACACACAGACTAAGGCCTGTGATGTTTAATTCAGAGCAGTGAGCACTGGAAACACTGCATCCAGGCTCCCTCAGAGCAGGACAGCCACTTTTCATTTCTGGGGCTCTAAGCCAGAGAGCCTGCTGTCTGGAAACCTATTGCCTGGAAGGTTCGCAGGATGGAGGGCAGGCTTCTGCAAAGAACTATCTGACCATCACCTCCTGGTTGAGGAGAAGGGCACCCTTCTATGACCTTGGCCTCCTTAGAGCTCATGCAGGCAACAAACACACACATACAAATACACACACATGCCAACCCACAGCACATACTCACATGTACACAGATACACGCAAGCATGCGTGTACAAATACACAGCCCCAAGTCAGAAAGACTGGCGTACTATTCTGGCTACTCAGAAGAGGAAACCCAAATCTTTATTCTCAGAGAGCTTATTCCTCGGTGTATCCCTGGCACCTGGCAGAACAATGAAAATCAGAAGCGCCGCCTTTAAAAACACTCGGGCTGTTCACTCAACTAATTGTGGTCATCTTTTCAGGAGGCAGGGAAGTCAGATCATGATGCTGGACACCCTTAAGCTCAGTACAGTGCTGTGTGTCAATTATGTCTCAATAAAACTGGTAGAAAAAAGAGTTATCTGGATAGAAAGAACAAGATAAAATACACGAATTATCAAAAGTTAAAAAAATACAGACGAGCTAGACTATGAGTCTCAGAAAGCACTGTTCACAACAGCCAGGACATGGAAGCAGCCTAAATGTCGATGGAGGAGTGGATAAAGAAGATGTGGTACAAATATACAGTGGAATACTACTCAGCCATAAAAAAGAATGAAGTAATGCCATTTGCAGCAACATGGATGGACCTAGAGACTATCATACGATGTGAAGCAAGTCAGACAAAGACAAGTATCATATGATATCACTTATATGTGGAATCTAAAAAAAATGATACAAATGTGCTTATTTATAAAACAGAAACAGACTCACAGACTTTGAAAACAAACTTATGGTTACCAAAGTGGAAATGTGGTGGGGAGGGATAAATTAGGAGTTTGGGATTAACATATACACACTATTATATATAAAATATGTAATCAACAAGAACCTACTGTATAGCACAGGGAACTCTACTCAATATTCTGTAATAACTTATATGGGAAAAGAATCTGAAAAAGAATAGATATATGTGTATGTATAACTGAATCACTTTGCTGTACACCTGAAACTAACACAACACTGTAAATCAACTATACTCCAATATAAAATAAAAATTAACTTAAAAAAAAAGAAAGTTTAAAAAAATAGAGGCAAGCTAGACTATGAGTCTCAGAGAGGTTAAGCTGACATATATATATAGAATCTAAAAAAAAAAAAATGTTCTGATGAACCTAGGGGCAGGCCAGGAATAAAGACACAGATGTAGAGAATGGACTTGAGGACATGGGGAGGGGGAAGGGTAAGCTGGGACGAAGTGAGAGAGTGGCATGGACATATATACACTACCAAATGTAAAACAGATAGCTAGTGGGAAGCAGCTGCATGGCACAGGATCAGCTCAGTGCTTTGCGACCATCTAGAGGGGTGGGATAAGGAGGGTGTGAGGGAGACACAAGAGGGAGGGATGTGAGGATATACGTATGCATATAGCTGATTCACTTTGTTATACAGCAGAAACGAACACAACACTGTAAAGCAATTATACTCCAATAAAGATGTTAAAAAAAAAAGCTGCCTGAAGTCACACAGTAAATGGCAGAACAAGAGTCTAAACCTAAGTCTGCCTAACGCTAAAGCTATTCTGCCACCTTCCTTTGCAATGAGCGAATGCATTCTGTGCTGCCTGGATCCCACTGGGACCTCAGTTGGCTGTTTCTAAAGGGAGCTGAGGGGCAGCCTCAGAGGCTCTGCTCCGAGCAGGGACCTCTCACCTTCTGCTGCCTGATCGCCCTGGTGACCCTCTTCTCCTGGTGCAGCCGCTCTTCCATGTGCGCCAGGGCCTCCTTCAGCGGCGCCTTTTCTTCGGCCTCTCTGAAGATGTCCTTCAGCTTTGCCACCTGTGACTGGTACATCTGAACCGACACTTTGCTCTGCCTGAGCACACAGGAGAGACAAAGTCTCTTTTCTCCTCAGCTTTCTCACTCACCACCAATGCTCCCGACCTGGGAGATCCTCAGAACACTTCCATATATGCTTGGCTTCGCGGTTTCCTTAGAAGTTGGGGGAAGGCTGAAGATGTGGGGACTAGAGGGCAGAATAAATAGCCCATTGGCTGTGGATGTGCAGCATGAAGGGGGCACAGGTTATGCTACCAGCCCCTCCCAATTTTCCAGAGAGGGTGGGGGAACGGATACCACTGAAAATACGATGGAATTACGAAAAGCACACACATGGTGAAACATCAGACACATTTATAAAAGGTGCACCTTATTCCTTAACAGTAGGGTACTTTAACTGCTGCTTTCTTGCCCAGAGACTTGGGTCCATCAGGCCCTGAGTCACCATCCCGCCTCCCCACTCCACACCCAGGCCTCTGTCCTCTTGTCCTGGTCCCTACGGGTCTGCAGCTGCACCGAGGTTTAGCCTGGAGAATGGAGGCCTGGGCCTTTTGCCGGGGACACGGGCCATACTTGAGCTGTTCAATGTCCTTCTCGTATCGTCTCAAAAGCTCCTCTTTCCTCTGCAGCTGGTTCTTGAGTAGGGTGATCTTATCAAACACCAGGTACAGGTCTCTTTGTCGAAGCTGGTGGACTCTCTCCCTCTCTTTTGGGGAGAGGTGTTTCATGGACACGTGACCTGACATATCTTTGATGTTCAGCATAGTCCCGAGGGTTTTGCTCATATCCAAGTACTACGAGAAAGCGTTTCACAGGTAAGAGGCCTGGCCCAAGACCGCTGGTGGCCCCTTTGAGGAGGCAAACTTCTAATTCTGTTTCATTCATTTTCTGCAGTTGCAGAGAAGAAACACATGCTTTGCAAATGAGTGCATTTGGGGCTTTTAGTAGGACTTTCATTTTCCCCCGCATCCATTTACACTATGCCTTTTTGAGAATTGGGGGGAAGTGGGGAGGGGGAATGACAACAGATATAAACATTCATTCTTACTACCCAGTCTTCCAAGGAATTGGGCTCTGCAATTTCCAGCCCATGCTGGGATAGGAGATGGGTCTCGTGGAGCTACTGTAACAACTAAAATGTATGTGGAGTTGATGTTTAAACTACCTGCAGGGCACGCAGGTTTGGACAGGAGGGGACTGATGCTGGGTATACCTACCAGCTTTTCACTAAGATCTAAAGCGTCAGCCACATCCATTTTCCTTAACTTCTCAGAGACCATGATGGACCCTGGGCTGGAAAGGCCATTTTGAGGCTGAAATAAAACAAAAGAAAAAAACTCACTTGGCATTCCATTATGATTTTCTACATCCAGAAGAATAACCCAAAGAATAATGCAAGAACTGGAAAAAATAATTTGAGAGAGTTGATTTTTTATATCATCTTTATTGGAGTATAATTGCTATACAATGGTGTATGTTCGTTTCTGCTGTATCAAAAAGTGAATCACCTATACGTATCCATATATCCCCATATCCCCTGCCTCTTGCGTCTCCCTCCCACCCTCCCTATCCCACCCCTCTAGGTAGACACACAGCACCGACCTGCTCTCCCTGTGCGATGCAGCTGCTTCCCACGAGCTATCTATTTTACCTTTGGTAGCGTGTGTGTGTATATATGTCCACGCCAAGAGAGTTGGTTTTAAATCCAGTCTGACTCTGTGAACTGCTTTCTTTATGACTGTGTTCCTACCCCTTCAGAGCACGACTGCCTTTGAAATGATGCATCACTTGTGCCGTTCTTTGGCCACCGTCTCGTCTGTCTTCCCTTTAGGCCAGTGGTTCTCAACCGGGGGTGACTCTGGACACCCTACCCCCTCCAGGACATTTAGCAATGCCTGGACACATTTGTGGCTGTCATAATTGCTGGTGGCGTCTAGTGGGTAGAGGACAAGGATGCTGCTAAACACCCCACGATGCATAGGGCAGTCTCCCAAACAAAGAGTTACCTGGCTCAAAAAATCAGTACCGCTGATGTTGAGAGGACAAGCTCCAGAAAAATGGGGACCATGCGGCTTTTGCTCACTATCTCCCTCCTTGTGCCCAGCATGGCACCTGGCAACGAGTGGTGCATAGTGGGCATGTTTGTTGAATGAACGAATGAAGGTTAAGTGGAAAATAGCCTCCCTCCTTTTTATTAAAGGAATCTCATTTCTGTGCAGCAGAAACCATACCCTCACAAAATTTGGCCCAACCTTCTCCTAGCTCTGGAACCTGGTGGGTGGGCATCCCTTCAGAACCTTTCCAGAGACAATGCAGATAGTGTTTGCAGCTGCATCTCCCTAAGACCCCAACCAGCCAGCTGGCTGTTGGAAGCCCAACTGACTGCATGGAAAGGCCACCAGACTGAATAGGGGACCTGATCTGAACGACCACAAATAACCATAAGACTCCTTAAAAAATAAATTGGCTTTTAATGCTTGCCATGAGCATCTCTTAGCCCTAGCATTTGTTGGCACTACCCTGAAAACCTCTGAGATTTTAAAAAAAACAACTACAAAAATATAAAGGCCCCCAAGTGACTGTGATAGACAAGAGTGGACATATTTGTCTATGTATCTATGGAGATGAGAATAAAAGAGGGTATCTGAAGATGAGAATAAACCGGGCAGATCTGCTGCAAAAAGAACCTGAGATGCTGCTCAGTGTCTTCAGCTACCCTGAGCTGCATCCTCTGTACCTCTCCAGACGCCCCCTCTTTTCCTGAGGGGAGGGTCACTAAGGAAGAGCCTGGGCTACAGGATCCAAGCACGCAGTCCCCACCCGGTCTCTGCAGGCTAGCAGACACACCACCAGGGACACACCCCTGGTGTGTCTTCAATCATTATTCTGTGACCTTGGGTGAGGTACTTGACCTCCTGAAGCCTTACTTTTTCTTATCTGTTAAATGGGGACAATAATAGTAACTATGACACAAGGCTGCTACGATGGTTCAATGACATAAGGCATGGAGCCGGCTGAGCTCAACGCCTGGCACCAGTAAGCAGTTCACAGATGTCAGCTATTCTTCCTCCTGCTCTTTCGTTTAATTACTGCCAACCTTGGAGGATTGAGAGTTAGGAGGTTTCCTGCTCTGTGGTGTCAGTGGTGGGATGAGGGCTTGTTGCCAAGGGGAAGGTCAATCTTGGAAGCAGGACCATCAGGACATGAGATCCAGCTGAGCTCCCCACCTGGAGATGGGCCCTCCACTCCCAGCCTCAGAGAAGGAAGGTTCGATTTTATCAGGAAAACCAACACATTTCTGAAGACTCACATCTCTAGACGTGTGAGCAAATGTCTAGAAAAATTGTAGGAGAAAATGCTGGTACAGAGAGGATGGCTTTATTATGTTTTCCAAAAGCTGGTTTAGACCAGCTGCCGCAGCAAGCCACGCTGATCAGAGCTGTCCATTGTCATGTGTCAATCAAACACCCGATCAAACATCCATTTAGGATACAGGGCACCTTCAACCTAACAATCAAATTACTTCTGAAAATCCTGGAAAACACAAACTATGCTCCCTAAGAAAGGAAGGTTTTCTTGGATAATACTCTTTAAAAACTGTTTGACAATAATAACTATCATCTATTAAAGTGCTCGCTATGAGCTAGGCACTGGGATAAGCACTTTACATAATGATCTCCTTTAATTTTTCCATCATCATTTTACAGCTGGGAAATTGAAGTCCCAGAAAGGTTAGGAGGCTGCCCAAGGTCACAGAGCTTGCAGAGCTGGGATTAGGACACAGGTCTCTGATTCTAGAACTTGTGTCTTCTTAATCATCATGGCTCCCTTCTGCTGCCCTTTATGTGTTCATGTTTTTCAGTTTATAGCAAAAAGCAAATGTTAGGCAAGCTCATGGCATAATGTTGTACATTAGCTTGTTGAATCTTTTCTGCAGAATACAACATGTGATGTGAAAAGGAGGGCCCAGAGATTGTCCGGGCCAGCATCAGTGCAATGTTATATCATGCTGTACACGATGGGAAGCCGCCTTTCTATTCAAACATTGGATCACTGGTACGGCCAGGCACCAACCAGTCCATACAGGTGTTAGCCCATCAGGGAGGACCTGGCCTCGAACCAATGATGTATACAGTGGTGCCAGGGCACACGGCTCGTGTCTGTCCTCATGCCCACCCTCCCCACGTGTCAGTCAATGCAGAGACAAAGTTTCTTTGGTTACCGTTCGGATCTCTACTCTTGAAAAAGTTGGCAAGTCAGGTTTTGCATCCAATATTTTCCGAACATTTTTTTCCATCCCGAGGGTCTTTAAGTCTAGAAATGATTCATCCATGTGGTCCTTGTGATCTATAAAAGAAATAATTTACACTCAAAAGAAAGGCTCAGGAAGAAGTTACTGCATGTAAAAGTCACAGCTGCTATTTACTGGACACTTACCCCAGGCCAGTACTAATGAGCTCACCATCCTCCCTTGGCAGGTGAGGCATCGAGGCCCAGAGAGGTGACATGACTTGTCCAAGGCCACACAGCTCATATGAGGCTGCAGCCTCCCAGGGCGGGGGCACTGAGGGGGAACCTTCGGCCACAGGTGTGAGGATGGACTTGAACCCAGGCTTCTGTGTCCTAGCCCAGGGCTCCACCCAGCAGCAAGCTTGGTTTCTTGAAAGCCCTATTCCCTCTAAACAGGGTATTTATCCTGGGAAGTTCCCCAAGGTTGCTCCTTGCACAGCATGCGTCTATGAAAAAGTTTCCACTGGGCCACAGTGAAATAAGAAAAAGAAGGACAAGGTTCTGAGTTTTTCATGAAATCCTGTTTATTTAATATCAAGGCCTGCTCTTGACTCTGAGCTCATGCCTACACATCTATTTTTTTTCCTGCCCATCTTTTTTTTATAACTATGTTTTTTTAGTTATGAAATGATGGGGATAGAAGATGGTGGTCCTGGCAAATTGGTTAGTCCCTAAAGTGAACCCTCAAGTCTGGGGCCCATGGTTCTCAGCACAGAGGGATGACTAAGCAGGAGGAAACTTACTTGACAAGCTGGCCTTCTCAAGTTCTTTAATTCGCGCACGAAGCTCAGATAAGGCCTTTTTCTGACACTGAATGACTTCCTCATGTCGGGACCCTTTGCACTTGGCTCCTAGATCACTGAAGGACTGCTCCTGTGGCCAGAATGGTGAGGACAGCAGCTTTATCAGTGATCACAATCTCCCTCTCTTGTATTTGAAGAAACATGAACAAATCATGGATTAGCAGAAACCCTGTCACTTACTTAGTACCTTGGAAAATATCATTACAGGGCTTCAGCAGAGAAGGAATTTAAAAATTTCATTTCGAATACAAAGTCACATCTAGGAAGATTTCCAACTTTCCTACCTACTTAGCATCATTATAAATAAGAGATCCCCGCTATGTTCCCTCCCCATGTTTTATTTCTTTTTTTCTTCTAATGTTCTTCTAAGCTTGGGTTTCCACTTGTTGTCATTCTGGTCTCATCTCTGAACAATCACATCAAATTTGCTCCTGGAGGGGCTTTTTTTTTTTGCCTGCACCATGAGGCATGCGGGATCTTAGTTCCCTGACCGGGGATCGAAACCGCGCCCCCTGCAGCGGAAGCACAGAGTCTTAATAACTGGAACACCAGGGAAGTCCCTGGAGGGGCTTTTATTTATTTATTTTTTTTCTGCGTTACGTGGGCCTCTCACTCTTGTGGCCTCTCCGGTTGCGGAGCACAGGCTCCGGACACGCAGGCTCAGCGGCCATGGCTCACAGGCCCAGCTGCTCCGCGGCATGTGGGATCCTCCCGGACCGAGGCATGAACCGGTGTCCCCTGCATCGGCAGGCAGACTCTCAACGCACTGCGCCACCAGGGATGCCCCAGGTGGTTCTTATCGGCCAACTTGGGGAAAACCTTCTTCTCAGACTTTGTGGCTGAAAATGTAGTCTGCAGAGCTGTGCTATCGGTACCAGCTGGGAGCTGTTCAGAAATGCAGAATCCCAGGCTCCCCCCACCCGAGACCTGCTGAGTCACAATCTGCATTTCAACAACATCCCCATATGATCCGTGGACACCTTTGAGTTGAGAGGTGCCACTGTAAAGTATCCTCTAATTGGCTGGTTTCTGGAAAAGTAAGTAGCAGTTTTGGCCATGTGTTTCCCCTGATATGCATGAAGAGAAAGACTGAAATACTATTGGTTGGTCTTGCACACACTTAGACACAAACCAGGAGCCGCAGTAACGACTGGGATTTGTATCAATAAAATCAGCTGCGGTATATAAACAAAGTACCATTTCTAGACATTTCAATAACCTTGCCTCTTCAAGTTGATCTTCAAGTTGATCTCTGAGTTTTAGGATTCAAGCTTCATGTTAATTCCTCCTACATCATTCACCCTCTTTAATTAATTTAGTTCCCAACAAGGAGTTGCTGAGATTCCTCCATCTAAGTACATGCCCTCTGTTTCTCATAGGAAAGCCCATTTCATCAGTTTCCAGTAGTAAAGAGAAGGACGGGGACCACCTTACCGATTCCTCTGCCATTAGCCGCTTGACTCTGGCTTTCAGCTTCTCCTCTTGCTGCGGTCTTTCCTCGGTCAGCTTCTCCTTCTCTGCCAGATGCTGCTGTAACTCTTCTTGCAGCAAATACTGCTGAGTTTCCCGAGAACTGTTGATCTTCATCTGAAATGAGGGGAAGGGGAACTGCAGCTGATGGGGGACAGGACTAATGCAGGAGTCATTTCCACTACCTTTGGGGGCGGGACAAAGGTTCACTAAACTTTCTTCAAAACACAGAAAAATGATGCTTAGCTTAGTAACTAATAGCGAAGTAGTAGAGCATCGTGGTTAAAAGCTCAGACTCTAGATCTAGATAGAATCTCAGCTCTAGTTCTTTCTAGACACTTCTTCGTATAGAAAATAAGTGGGTGAACTAAGGCAGGCCGTCTTCCTCCTCATTCATCCCTGCCGGCCGCTTGGGTGCGGGATTCCGTGGAGAGCATGGGCCCGTGAAGGGGCTCTGCAGCACGCCTACCTGACCTACTGCCCTTTCCAAATTGGCTTTAATGAGGTTTGCTCTGTTCCTCATTTCTTTCAGCTGAAGCAATTTCCTTCTGGAATCCTGCCGAAGCTTCTCTTCAACCTGAAAGGATGATGAAACCGAGGGCTTGCTGCTAATGTGATCATCATGCCCTCTGGGGAAACTCTTCTGGGGGGGCTAATGGCAGTGGGGGAGTCCCTGAGGGGTAGGGACAGCTGCAGCCCAGCAGCAGGGGTCACAGGCATGCACAGGGTGGAGGCAAACTCACAGGGAGTTGCCCCCTATGGGAAAGGGCCGAGCTCTGCACCCGGGGCTCAACTATGTTCTACCGCACACTCCCATCCCAGCTCGGTCCCTAACCAGCCGTACGACACTCGGAAAGTTACTTCACTGCTCCGTGACTCAGTGTCCTCATCCGTCCAATGGGGATGATGATACTAGTATCACTGCATAGAGTTATTGTGGGGATTCAATGTTTGGAATAGTGCTTAAGGGCTCTGTGAGAGTGTTAAGTACCGTTGTAACCTATGAAAGGTGGACGGGAATGTCCGCCGTACAGTCTCGTTCTAATAACTCGTGATGGGTACTTGGAAATGTTATGATTGGGTTTATTATCATAACTGTTTGTCGTTACCACTTTGAGCACACTCACTGGTGGTAACCTCTCTGGAGGCTTGCCAAAGCAATGTCTATTAAGAACTGCAGCCTGCCAAGGAAGGCCTTTAAAGTGGAGAAGCTTGCCTACTTTTCCCCCCTTGCTTGGGTAACAGTCAACACACGGTAAGCTTGGGCGTGCTCCACGCTACCCTTGGCTGGCCAGTGTAGGCCTCACAGCTGCTCAGTTCTTGGATGCACCTGCTGAGCCCTGGGCCCTGGCACTAACAGGAAATGAGGCAAACTCTCGTAAATAAATGGAAAGTTTTTGTGCTGAAACAAATTCACAGGCTGTTTTTTTAGGGATCTGAAGAGGGGGATCACAGGGATGTAATAAAAGACCCAGAAAAGCCCTTAAGAGCTTTCTTCTGAGTAGTGTGGTCCAGTGGAAGAGCCTCTACCCAGCTCCGTTACCTTGGAAAAGTCATCTAAGCTCTCTGGGCCTTAGTTTTCTCCCAGGTCTAAACATGCTCTGACTTCTATGTCAGCAGCCTTTTTCATATGCTGCAAAAGCCAAGTCCAGCCTTGGACTCTGCCCTTATCTGTGCTCTGCATGAACAGCCCCCGTTCCCGTCCCCAAGCCTCAGAGTCACCTTCAACAGCCGCCCTGCTCCCTCTCTCACACTCGGGGGTCTCACGCCTGTCCTCCAACCCCTCTCACATGCAAGCTGGACTGTGACAAGTGGCCTCCTCGCCTCGAGTTTAGTTTCTTCCAGTGCAATCTTAACGGTACTGTGAGAGTTACCCAGCTGTAAGGCAGCTCTGTCCAACAGAACTTTCTGCAATGATACAGGTACTCTGAGCGAGGCTGTGTTGTCTAATATGGCAGCCACCAGGCACATCTGGGGATCGAGCACTCGAAATGGGGATGGTGTGACGGAGGAACTGAACTAAAAATTTTAGTTAATTTTCATTAATTTCAGTGTAAACAGTAGCATGTGGCTGTTTGCTACGCCAGGGTCACTGAAGTCAGACGAACCTGGAGTCAGACAAAACCGACTGTGCCATTGGGCTAGTTACTTTACTAGTAACTAGTAGCCTTGACTTTCTCATCTGTAAAATGGAGAGGATGATTTCTAGATCACAGCGCTGTTGTGAAGATGAAGAGATGAAATGTTCAAGGTAACTCCTAGTACGTGAGAAATTGTAACTACCATTTTCACCCTGATTACTGTCCACGAATGTCATTGCATCAGTCACTTGTTCAGAAGCCTTAGTAGCTCCCCACTGCCTGTGTGGTACAGAGCTCAAGCACCTGAACTAAGGCAAAACACCAAGCCAGGGATTCAAGAAGCCCCTACGAACTCAACGAGGTAAATAAAACTGAATCCACACCTAGATAAACCATAATAAAACTGCTGGAAATCAAGGGAAAAGACAATCTTAAAAGCAACCGGAGAAAAAGACAGATTATGCAAAGGTACAACAGTTAGGCTTACAGATGACTTCTAAATAGAAATAATAGGAGCCACAAGACAATAGTGACATATCTAATGCTGTATCTAATGTGCTGAAAGAAAAGAATTGCCATTGTAGAATTCAATACGCAGTCAAATGTGTTTTAAGAGTGAAGGTTAAATATACATCTCCAGACAGACACACAGGCACATTTGAGAATTTGTCATCAGCAGAGCCACAATGAGGGAAAACATTAAAGGGTATTCTTCAGACACAAGAAAAATGAACCCAGGTAGGTGATCAGAGATGCAGAAAAGACAAGCAACAGTAAGGGTAATGTGTGGATATGATACTGACTATAGCAAAACACTAATAATGTCTTGTGGGGTTTTAAGTATCAAGAGGAGTTTAGAAAATGACAGCAATGGCTTATAAATCTGGAGGGGGTAAGTGAAGTTAAGGTGTTTGAAACTCATTGCACTGTCAAGGAGAAGGGCATAATTATCAACTACTATTGCCTCTTGGTAAGTTAAGAATGCAGGGCTTCCCTGGTGGTGCAGTGGTGGAGAGTCCGCCTGCCGATGCAGGGGACATGGGTTCGTGTTCCGGTCCGGAAGGATCCCACATGCCACGGAGCGGCTGGGCCCGTGAGCCATGGCCGCTGAGCCTGTGCATCCGGAGCCTGTGCTCCACTACGGGAGAGGCCACAACAGTGAGAGGCCCGCGTACCGCAAAAAAAAAAAAAAAAAAAAAAAAAAGAATGCATATTGTAGTCTTCAGGATGACTACTAAGAGAATAGTAGAAGAGTGAAAAACTTAATTAATGTGTGATTTTGGTGAGTCAAGGATGAATGCTATTGTATTACTATTACTAAGAGAATAGTAAAAAAGTGAAATATTTCCAAGCTAATAGAGGGGGAAAGTGGAATAAGAGAAAACCATCCACTCAGAAGGAGGCAAGAAAGGAGAGAAAAAGGAACATACCACAGATGGTACATCTGGTATTGAGCAAGAAGGTAGATTTAAACCCCAGTACACGAGTAATTACATAATATAAATGGACTAAAAGTCAAAGATTGTCAAACTGGATTTTGTAAAAATGATACGCTATCTGAAGGCATATGTCTAAACCTTAAGACAAAAATTGACAGAGAACATATGAAAAAGATATGGTATGAAAACTCTAACCAACAGAAAGCCAGTGGTGAAGCTAAATGACAAAGGAGACATTAAGGGAGAAACACTACTAGAGATGAAAAGGGATATTTCATGATGATCTAAAGTTTTGCTCTACAGGAAGTATTAGGATTCTAAATTTATATGCACCTAGTAACACAGCCTCAAAATATATAAAGCAAAAATCGTTCATATTAAAAGAAGAAACACACAAATGACAAACATGTTGAGATTTTTAAAAACATTCTCAATGATGGAACAAAAAGACAAAAAAAAATCAATATGAGAATTTAAGTTGGATCAACATCATTGGCAAACTTGATTTAATGGATCAATTCTTTCTTAGATAATTTCACAATTAAGATCTGAAGGCAGTCTAGGGTTGTGGTTACACACAGGAGCTTTGGAGTCAGGCAGACCTGGATTCAAGTTCTGCCACAACTACTTTATGCAAGTGAACTTGGATAACTTCCTTCACCTCTGTGAGCCCCAGTTTTCCCGACTGTAAAGTGGGGTTAATACCAGTATAGACCGCATGGGGTCATTGTGAGGATGAACAGAGATGATGCAGGTGGAGTGCTGGCCACAGAGTGGTTCCCAGGCCGACCTGTCCCTGCCATACCTTGCTCTTTTCCCACAGCGTCATAGAGATCAGGCTCTGCTCGGTACTGCTCATTTTCAGCTCCACCCTGAGCTTCCTCATTTCTTTTTCCATGTCATGGATTTGCTGAAAGAGTTCCAACAACAGGGAAGTCAACTTCACAACTCATTTCATCCGGTTCATTAAGGCAGAAACCTAGTCTGGGATTCGCTTAACTCCTTCCCTTGGGGGACAATTCCACGTATTTGAGGCAAAGTAGACTTTCTTTCAACGGATGCAATGAAAGGGCTGGGTGAGGGAAAATTTGAGTTTCTTTTGAAGATCAGCATGGATCCTGGATTAAACAGTACAAGATACCTATCCACTCATTAGAGTCTCTTTCCTTGGGGCACATTTTTGAGTTCAATCAAAATAAGGGCTGTTTGGAAGACACAATGGGCACAGTTTAGAAGAAAAGAACAATGACATTTTTCTTTTTTCTCATTTGAGGCAGAGAAGTGTGCTCCTGACAGAGAGAAGAACACATGTCTCCTGCTCCCGTCCCAGGCACCGTCCTTCCCAACGGATGGAAAACGTATGCCTGGTGATGTGCACGAGGGTTCGGGCCGGTACAGGGGGTGAACATTTACATTGAGTGGTCATCTTCTCATTGTATTCATTTTTATGTTCACCTTCCATACAAGGCCAGTGATACATTTGCTTTTTATTTTGTTTTTATGAATTGTTGTAAAATTGAATGTATTTAAGTAAAAATACTTCAAGAAGAGTTGTGTTAATAACAGTGCTCAGGGCCGTGATAAAACTTGTGACAGTGGATCATGAAAGTCTGGGCATCACAAGTCCAGGGGTAGGGACCACGGTGAATTTCTAGCAGCATATGGTGGCCACCTCCCATCCCTTTCCCCAGGGGAAACCTGATGAGGGGCCTTGAGCCAACTGCCCAGAAAATCTGGGGAGAGTGTGTTTTCCATGGTCTTTTCACCCATCTCTTTGAGGCCAGCAAATCAAAGAATTAGGAGACTACATTAACAGACAAACACCCAGAAAGCCCCAGAGCTTGTGCTAGCTAATGGGCCAAGGAACCCCTCCAAAACCCTCAAGGCCACAATCTAGGCTTTCAGTGGACACCTAGGGGTCAGGAGGTTCAACGCACGGTTTTGCAGAGTTTTAACTCTTTCTCTTGGGCTTCCCAGTTCTCCTTCTGGGCATCTTCCTTCTGTAACTCTTCTTTCAGCACTGAGCACTGTGGAGAAAAAGGACAAGGCCACGGGGGCTTGGCTGGGGGTCCCAAGTACCTGTGTTCATGCCCAGGAGTGTTTCCTGTTGTATAACCCAATCACACCTCTGAATTCTGAGAGGCGAGACCATTTGTGTGATGGGAGCATGGGATCCTGCAGTCCTTCCCAGTTCACCCCTCTCCTGAGTTCTGAGGAATAGAGCATCTAAGTTCCTCTTCAAAAGCCAGCAAACTTCACTGCAGGGGAAATCCAGCTTTGTAGAGTCTGGGGACTTAGGGTGCAGGAATTGGGATGTTTTCACGCTGTGACCAGTGAGGGCGGAGGGGGCTGAGCCAGTGAGCTCAGGTCCATCTTAGGGCTTTTGTGCAGGTTGCATCTCAAAGAAACAACTGCCCCGACTGGTGTGGAGGGGTAAACGGAGCTGTCTTGCCCGAGGGCGGCTTGGCAACAGGCATTAAGGGCATAAGGATGGATGTGCCTTCTTTTGACCCAGCAATTCCCACTTTAGGAATGTACCTTAAGGACAATGACTGGAGAAATAAGTAAATCTGTAGTTTCAAGGATGCTCTTCACAGAATTGTCAGTAACAGTGGAAGAAAAAAAAAAAAAGAGGAAACAACCCAAGTGTTGTTTATAACAGCAGACCACTTTATAACACTGGATACATCCAGGAGAAAGTATGTAGCTTTTAAGACGAATGATAAGAGCGTTGATTTATTAGCACGGGAAAATAGTAAGCATTTAAAAATTTAAAAAATGTGCATAGTATAAATTCACTATAAAATGATTGATTGATTGATTTCTAGGCAATATATAGAAACAAGACTGGAAGAACATACATGAAAATATTAACACTGATTTCTCAAGGTAGCATTTCCTCTCCTCTCTTTTTATTTTTTCTTCTCAATGTCATCTACTTATTTTTCTAAAATTAACACACATGATATATGTCATTAAAAAAAAGGCATCTCAAATGTTCACAAGAGCAGTATCCTTGGTGGTGACGAGCCCTTGTGCTATTGGCCAGCACAGTCTAGAGGAGAAGGGACCTCATTCCAAGGTCAACGAGGAAGGGGAAACGGGGACATAAATCATCCAAATGCACTTCAGGAGGTAGAAGAGCCAAGCAGGTGCTGTCTTTGCAGATTCCTTGTACTTAGCACCAGCTCTGCATCCCCTTCCCGTCCCCAACACACACACACACACACACACACACACACACACACACACCACATTAAACAGCTATAGCACATGCCTGGGAAGTCACCCTGCTTGGGAGAAACGAATGCAGAGGGCTTGGCCAGGCAGCTGACCCGGGGCAGAGGCAGAAGAGCACAACGAAAACCAGCCTCCCACTTCTCAGAAAACGATTTTGTCATCCCCATTTCACAGATGGGGAAATGGAGGCCAAATAAGTTACAATAAAAGAAAGCTCTGGGATGGGACCCTGGTCTGTCTGATCCCAAAGCTCGTGCAGTGCCTTTCACCAGCTCCAAACTGGGTATGGTACTACGTTCCAGGTATTACTTACTGTGCCTTTTCCTTGGAACCTCAAGATCTGTTCTCACCCCACCCCCATGCAGACCTAGCTATCGGGTAGCCTCTGGGAATCTCTGAGTTGCCACCTGAGATGAAAGCTTTGAGGTTTTACCTTGACTCACAGAAACAGGCACATCATGCAAATACTGAGAAATCTTATCCTATAGGGGCAGGATTCTAAAGTTAGCATTGAAGGCAAGATTTGCAAAGGGTCAAAGTTACATATAAAAAGCTCTTTGCTTGCCTACCACGTTCATCTTCCATAGAGACATTCTACACACTAGAGTCTAAGGAAGAAATGAGCGTCTGCGTGTTTGCATCTGGATCTTCAGACGTTCTGCTGTGAAGACAGTTATGAGAACCAGCGGTGCTGGGACCACGATGCAGCCGTGTGGTCATCCGTGCTCACAGGGTGATCGTATTCTGTTTAATGTTAAACTTTGCAATGGCAGTATATGCTCATAGGTGGGTTTGTTGCTGGGATTAAACAAACTCATTTATAATAGGGGTTAGAAAATGTTTGCTGGATGTGAAAATCTATTATGCTTCTTCTGAGCCACATACACACTGTCCTTTGAAAGGCTTCAGAGAAGTTGGCCACCTGCCCAGCAGCTACCCTCCCTGTGTCCTTGGGCACTGGCCTCATCTCACCACCGTGTGTCATGTGACTCCACTGTGTCTGCTTTTCGCAGCTACAATTTGCTGATGACCCGACACTCACTCTGGAGCTGAGGGCTTCGAGCTGGTGATCCTTTTCTTTGTTCTCACTTTTCAGTTGATTCACCTCCTGTTGTAGTTGTTGAACTTGACCATCCTTTACTAACACGTCTCTTTGCAAAGATGACACCATCTCTGTAAAAGAACCAAACCAAACCAAAACAAAAGACTCATGGAGGTCAAAGAGGCAAGAAGGATTCTTGGCAACACCATGGCTCTCAGCCAACGTTCGGACAAGACGTTCCAAACCCGGGCCACCACCGGTGCCCGCCTAGAACTGGGGAGGCTTTTTCCAAGGGTCACAGAGCAGGAATGGGAATGAGAGCAAAGTCCACGGAACAGGGTTTGAGGCTTCAGTGAGAATGAGGGGCAGTCAGCACCAGCGAGAGGAGAAGCCTTTGGGGGCCCCTTGTGGGCACAGGCCAGGCAAAGCCGGGAGGAGAGGCCACACCATGGGCCTGGGGAACAAAGGCCCAGCACAGGGAAGGTCCAGGAATTCTTCTCCAGAGGCCAGGAGACGGGCGTGTGGCAGAGGGAACTGCTGGACACTATTGATGGGGTGGGTGGGTGGTTTCACAGTCCTCTGAGTTTGGACCCCTCTCTACCACTTATTAGCTTGGTGGTCTTGGACAAGCTATTTCACCTCCCACTGTCTGTCCCACACAGAGTTATTGTAAGGGTCAAATGATGCGGTATGTCCCAAGAACACAAAGTGGCTAAATTATGTTTGTTCCATGGCGCCTATGATTTTTCTCGGCAGCCAGCTTCCAAAATGGCCCCAATGATCCCTACCACCTAGAATTCATGCCTTGTGTAGCCCCTCCCACCCTGAATAGGGCTGCCATGGGTCACCAATATGATACTCTGGAAATGACGGACTGTTTCCTCTCAGGCTGGGTCATAAAACACACTGTGGCCTCCTCTTTGCTCTCTCTCCAATCATTCACTCTGGGGGAAGCCAACTGCTGTGTCGTGACGACACTCAAGCAGCCCTAGAGAGAAGCATGTGTGCTGAGGGACTAAGGCCTCCAGCCAATAGCCACATGAGCAGCCATTTTGAAGGGGGATCCTCCGGCTCCCCCCGAGGCTTTAGATGACATGACTGATGCCCCAGCCGACATCTTGCCTGCAACTCATGAGAACTAAGTCACCCCCCGCTCAAATTCCTGAACTACAGAAACTGGGGGAGATAATAAATATTGGTTGGGGTTTTATCCATTACATTTTGGGGTAACTTGTTATGCAGCAATAGATAACTACTCCATTACTGTAGTATCATTTTTTTTAACATCTTTATTGGAGTATAATTGCTTTACAATGGTGTGTTAGTTTCTGCTTTATAACCAAGTGAATCAGTTATGCATATACATATCTCCCCATATCTCTTCCCTCTTGCATTGTAGTATCATTTTGAATAAAAGTGGGAAGAAGGGTGCATAAATGCAGTGGTATTGGGTTATCTCCTACGGTTCTTTTCTTAAAAGAACATCAGGCCCAGTTTTAGTGGTAGGTTTCAATCAAGAATGTCTATGAAATAAAGCACAAAATGCTCCAGAATTTCATTTTAAAAATGAGCTTTGCCTCCAGGACACAGTTCAGTTACTTGGAAATCCCTCTGGGGCTTGCCACACTTTGAGTGGGTCCAGCCCATCTCAAGCATTATCCCAACCCAGGTCTGTCCGACTCCCTGATCGGAGAAGGTGGGATCTGAGACAGGCTTGATGCTTGGATGAGGTTTCACTGGCCGACATACGGGAGGAAGGTGAGGACCAGCGAGTTCATCCTTCCATTCCTGGTGCCCAGAACAGCACCTAGCCTGGGGGAGGTGCTCAGAAAATATCTGAGGACATCCCAAGTGAGGGAGGAGAATAAGCAGAGACCTGGGGGCAGCAGGGGGTGGGGCTGGGTGTGATTAAGTTGCAGAGTGAGGCAGAAGAAAAGCACAGATTCATACAGAGATGGGGATTCACGTGCGACTCAATGCTGTGCCTGGCTTCTACAGCAGTGGGTATGTTTCCTGCTACGCGCTGGCTGCCTTCAGAGTGATGTGCCCCTCCGAGGCTCACTGTCTCCTCCCTGTCACCTGCTTCTCTCCCTCCCCTCGTTTGTGAGTGGTCCCATCCTCTTCAGGTCTCTAGGCATGTCAATTTCGGCTTAAAAAACTCCACTGGATTCCCAACACCCTTGGAATAAAAACCCAGACCCCCCGACCCTGCCCAGCCCCACAATCCTCTGTTCACTCCACGCAGCCTCGCTTGCCCTTGGCTTGTCCTTGCCCACCTGAAACAGGTCCTCTCTAAAAGAAGGACATAGCCGTGGAGGATACAGCATAAACTGGTTAGAATCGGCTAGGTCCAAGGGGGCGTAAGATTCGACTTCCAGGGGAACTGGAGCCCCATTACAGGCTCATTGTAATACATGAGCAAAATGACACACGCACCAGCACCAGGACTGTTCCGAGGCTGACCATAAAGGTCAAAAAGTGGGTGGTGGGGCTTCCCTGGTGGCGCGGTGGTTGACAGTCCGCCTGCCGATGCAGGGGACATGGGTTCGTGCCCCGGTCCAGGAAGATCCCACATGCCGTGGAGCGGATGGGCCCGTGAGCCATGGCCACTGAGCCTGCGTGTCCAGAGCCTGTGCTCCGCAACGGGAGAGACCACAACAGCGAGAGGCCCGCGTACAGAAAAAAAAAAAAAAAAAAAGTGGGTGTTGGCCCAATTCCTGGAAATCCCCGCCTCTTCCCCAAAATATTAGAGTTGTCCCAATCCTCCCACTCATTAGCCTATAAAATTACCCAGCCCATAAAAACTAACCGCCCCATATTTGGGGGCCTCTAGCCTTCTGAGATGGCCCACACTCTGTCTGTGGAGTGTGTTTCTCTCTAAAGAAATCCACTTCTTACTTTGTCTCTCACTGAATTCTTTCTGCGATGAGACATAAAGAACCTGAGCTTTAGTAAGTCCCGAGACCAGATGCATGATCTCGATTAAAAGATAGTGGGTTCTGACTGGGTTCGAGTCCCAGCCCACGGGTTCAAGTCCCACCTGAGTTCCATGGTTGCACACCCACTAAGCTGGTCCCCCTTGGCCTCCCCCCTTGAAGCGCTGGCCACCACGACACACAGTTTATTTTCTCCACAGCACCACTGCTCTCTGAAGTGGGCTTGTTTATTCATCCATTAACTTTTATTGTCTGTCACCCCCTCCCAAATCTGTGAGTACAGGAATCTGACTGTCTTGCTTGGCTCTCCCTCCCCGGAGCCTGGAACGGGGCCTGACACCTAGAAGGAGCTCAAGAAACATGTGGAAGCAATGAAGGAATCCAGGGAATCAAAGCTCAGTCACAGCTGTGCATTGGCTGCCCCTCTCCCAACCCAAGCCCTTTATCAGGGAACCACCTCTGATCAAATTAGAAAATGGTTTCCTTTGGGCCCAAGTGCACTCGGCTGAAATGGGTGAGACTATGGGTGCCTTAAAGGAGTGACCCCATTTTGTCCATGCTCTAGTTTGCACTCAGGCTGCTTTGTGGAACCACCCAAGCCACAAGGCGACCTGTGTTCTCCCTGGTGGGGCCAGTGCTCAGGAGACCTTGTAGCCAAGAGATACCATTCTCTCAAATATTTACCAGGCCCTGCCCTCGGAACTGGGTGGCAAGAAACCTACACTGAGGGAGAACTCTAATGCACCGACACGGGTGATCCCTGAGCCTGCACCCGTGTCACGGGCACAGGTGCGCTGGTTGACTGGTGATGTCTGCAGGGGGAGGGCAGAAGCTCTGGGGCCTGAATGCAGAAGGGCCTCACCTGACGTGATTGCGGCATCCCTCCTTAAGTTCTCGGCCTCGTGCTTCAGGGAGGTGATTTCCAGGGTCTGGCTCAGCACCTGGTTGTAGCCTTGCTGTAGGGCACTGATCTGTGGAAGGAGGCAACACACAGTCAGAGGGGGTCAGCCAGGCCTGCAGGACACGCCGGTACTTCTCCAACGTTGGGCAAAGAGTCGGGCTAATCTTGGATCGGGGTGTTGGGGAAACCAAGGTTTTCAGTTGTCACTAGTGGAAGGGGCAGGAGGGGCCTGTTCCTTCAGTGACCACCATGTCATCGGTCCTCAAGACACGAACCTTATCTTTGTGGCCACCCAGGGGCTCCGGTGCTGCTGTCTTCCTATGACCTGTGGGTTTTCATCCATAAATAGACCAGCTGTTGGTTCCAGATCATCCAGCACTGACTGGATGCACAGCAAAGTTCAAGAGCTGGGAGCAGGTTATGAAATGAATTCCCTCTAATGAGAATAGAGGGTAGTTTATACCTCACAGAACACTCCAGAGTTTACAGAGCCCGTTCACACATGCTACACTGATACTCGTCACAGCGTTGCTGAAGGCTGACGTTCCCATTAATGTGCCCATTTTGCAAGGGAGCCAGGTTGAGACTCAGAGAGGCGAGGCCCCCTGCTCGGGATCACGCGGCTGGTCAGACGTGGAGTCTGATTCAAACCCAGTCTTTAGTTGCCTGGTTCCTCCTTCCCAGGTGGCTCTAGGAATGAGCGTGAGAAGTTGGAGGCTGTAAAGCATGGCATGGACTCGGGAGCCGGACTGTGGCCTTCAAGTCCTGTCTCTGCCAGTTAACGGGCTTTGTGAGCACAAGGAGGACACCATATTCTGTTTCCTTTTGTTCAGTCTGCACGCGGGGTGATGGTAGTCCCAACCTGATAGGATTGTTAGAAGTATTTTAATAAGTTAACATGTGTACAGGTGCTCAGATCAAGCCTGGCACACGGCACAGGGGGATGAGCTATGACGGTCCTCTCCTCTGACTACCCACGGGGTGTTTTCTTTCTTTTGTTTTGGGTTTATTTTGGTTTTTTTTTGCTGTATGCGGGCCTCTCACAGTTGTGGCCTCTCCCATTGCAGAGCACAGGCTCCGGTCGCGCAGGCTCAGCGACCATGGCTCAGGGGCCCAGCCACTCCGCGGCATGTGGTATCTTTCCGGACCGGGGCACGAACCCGTGTCCCCTGCATCGGCAGGTGGACTCTCGACCACTGCGCCACCAGGGAAGCCCTCACGGTGTGTTTTAGCTTCAACTTCCCTCGTCCGTCTCTGGGGAAGGTAGTTGGTAATCTTTATGTGTGCATTTGTAAGCCTTGCCAGGCTCACTTAAACGCCAGTGTGGTTGTTATTAAGAGGAAATACAGGGGCTTCCCTGGTGACGAGGTGGGTGACAGTCCGCCTGCCGATGCAGGGGACGCGGGTTCGTGACCCAGTCCGGGAAGATCCCACATGCCGCGGTGCGGCTGGGTCTGTGGGCCATGGCCGCCGAGCCTGCGCATCTGGAGCCTGTGCTCCGCAATGGGAGAGGCCACAACAGTGAGAGGCCCGCGTACCGCAAAAAAAAATAATAATAAAAAAATAAAGGAAATACAGGAATCGTGGGTGGGAGCACCACAGGCCGGCTCTATCTATGGCTGCTGTGAGCACCCTCTAAGTCCATGGCTCAGAGCCCCCTCAAGGGCGGGCCCCCCTCCAGGGGTCTAGGTCTACACGTGGGGTGCGGAAGGCTCTCCATCAAATGCAACGTTTGTAAGGGCCCGAAAGTAGCTGCCAGGCCTCGGCCTCCACAGAGCAGGTACCCGAGAGGCCGGGAAAGAGAGCTGGGCCCAGAACCCCCTCCCTCTCGGTCTGATGTGGCCAGACTGCTTGTTCTGAGTGGCCCGGACATTCCCACCTCAAGGTGCACTGTGGGCCTTTGCCCTGTGATTTTTCAGATGTCAGGCCTCAGTACTCCCACAGGGACACATTTATTGGGGCATAAATGTCAAGCAATCCGTAGACAGGACAAGAGCTAGCTTGTTTTTTGTTTTTGTTTTTGTTTTTTTTTTTGCTGTACGCGGGCTTCTCACTGTTGTGGCCTCTCCCGTTGTGGAGCACAGGCTCCGGAAGTGCAGGCTCAGTGGCCATGGCCCACGGGCCCAGCCACTCCGCAGCATGTGGGATCTTCCCAGACCGGGGCACGAACCTGTGTCCCCTGCATCGGCAGGCGGACTGTCAACCACTGCACCACCAGGGAAGCCCCACTAGCTTGTTTTGATAGATCAAAATGGAAGTGAGAAGGAGAAGGATGCAATTTCTTTTCCTTTTTTAAAAATAAATTTTATTTATTTATTAATTTATTTTTGGCTGCGTTGGGTCTTTGTTGCGGTGCATAGGCTTATTGCGGCACCTTCTCTTGTTGCGGAGCCTGGGCTCTAAGCACACGGGCTTCAGTAGTTGTGGCACGAGCGCTCAGTAGTTGTGGCACACAGGCTTAGATGCTCCACGGCAGGTGGGATCTTCCCGGACCAGGGCTCGATCCCGTGTCCCCTGCAGTGGCAGGCGGATCCCTAACCCCTGTGCCACCAGGGAAGTCCTGGGTGCAATTTCTTTGTTCTCCTAAGGTAAGGTTGCCAGATTTAGGGGAGGAAAAAAGGATGTTCACTTAAAATAGGATTTCAGATAATGAATAATATTTCAGTGCAAATGTGTCCCATGCAATATTTGGGACACACACTACAACGAAATTCTAAAATTCAAATTTAACTGGGTGTCCTTACTTTATCTGGCAACCCCACCCGAAGAGAGTTCCTAAACTTCAGTCATTCATATACCACTTTCACTATTTTTCCCATGTCTCTTGGCTAGTCCCACTATAATTTCTTAGCGTTTTTCGTAGAAGCAGCTCCCTTTTTAAACTTAAAAACGTGCATTAAATTAAAAATAACTGTTATAAGAGTAAATAGAGACTCAGTGTCTTAAATAAAAATAATCCCTCCAAAAGAAGAAATACAGGAAATTCCCTGTTTACAATCAGATCAGGTTGCGGGCATCACGCTAAAAAAAAAAAAAAAAAAAAAGATTGGGGGGAGGTGGTGGGCATGCCCAGGTAATGGAGTTCGGGCGTGCTGATATGGCCACCAGATGGCGCTCACAGCCTTTGGTCTTGGTTTGTATCCTTGGAAATCTTGTCATTATTACTCTGGTAGAATTAACAGAACCGTCAAGGTCTCACAAGTTTTCTGACTCGTTTCATACACCATCATGGTTCAGAGTCTAGGACATTTGGGGCAGTTACACTTACTTTTTCCCTGGGGCACCTGAGACATTATTGGGGGGGGGGTCTATGCTAGAAGTTGCGGGGACACAGGCCACTCTGACCCCCACTCTCCCCAAGGCTATACTTTTGCATGTTTGTGCTTTGGAAACTTTGAGTGAAAAAATTCTTTCACATCTTACTTTTCTCTGTTGGGGGTAAATACAACTTTTCCATAAAAGGTCCTTGGAACACTGAAAGTGTTTGTAAGCTCTTCTCAGCTTAATGCTTTTATTTGCATGATACCAGAGATAGAACACACAGAGACAAACTTCCAGAAGGGAAAACATACGTTCCCCTCTAAGACTCCAGTGGTTTTGACAGATTGAAAATATTTCAATCTGAGTGTCAGAGTTTTAGGATTTTGGATTGCTGGAAAACTCCAAAGAGTCTTCAAACCTCTTTGATACTTTTACTATCAAAGTAAATATCCATATTGTTTGTAATGGCATAAATTCCAAGATGTTTAATGTCTGTTAAGCTGTGTAATAAAATGGGCACTGAATCATAAGAAAGTTAAGAGTGCTAGGAGGAGTGATTGTTTCAGGATGATAATTTGGTTTCTAATTAGCACAGGCGTATAAGAGCACATGGAGGTAAGAATTTTCTAGTGATACTGTAGCAGATCGAAGATCTCTGAGAGCAAATCATTATGCACACACCTTCGGGGACCAGGGAAAACACATAAAGTAATCAGAACCATAAATCAACCTGCCATGTGGCTTACACTTCTGGTGGAATGCTCTGCAGGCAGTAGAATAGTTAAGAAACTAAAATGTCAGTGGTTGAAACTCGATTTGAGTTCAAACCGATGGAGCCTCTGGTTCATATATGCCTTGCTATAAAATATTCTTCTTCAGTTATAAGTGAAGCTCCAGTGGTAGGGGAGGCAAGAGCATGATGCATCAGTGTAATTATTTCTAGATAATTTCTTTGTAAAAAAACATTTTTTCCCCCAGATATCGGCAGCCACTTTAAATAATACTCAAATTGGGACCGGCTGATATTCAAAGATATGTGGAAATTATATAATATTCTATGTCAAATATATTTCAATTATTTAAAAAAAGGTATGTGGGGAATTCCCTGGCAGTCCAGTGGTTAGGGCTCTGTGCTTCCACTGTTGGAGGCCTGGGTTTGATCCCTGGTCAGGGAACTAAGATCCTGCAAGCCGCGTGGTATGGCCAAAAATAAAAAAGGTATGTGGGAATAATTCAGCCTCATCCATGTACCTGAAAAAGACATGTCATTTTCTCAGGAAAGCTCTGAAATGGGAGAATAACTGAAAGGAATATTTCAGCAAAATTGGGTTCAGTTCAAGAAAAAGATGCTCATTAATGTGTCAGCTACATGTCAAGGTAGCTGTTTGCACTAATAATTCCTACAGGACCTGTTACTTTCATTGTTTTTTCAAAACCAGGTTTGAAGGAGAGTCATTAGTTCATTTACATATTAGAGCATGTATTTGTTGACTTGTTTTTTCTGTCTCCCTCACTAGAGCATAACAGGGGGAAGGATCATGTCTGTCTTGTTCTCTGCTGAATTCTCAGAGCCTGGAAGAGGGCATGGCACGGGATAGGCCCCCCAAAATATTTCTTTGGATTAATGGACGGATGGGTGGATGGATGAATAAAGAACAGACAAACAGACACGGTCCTAACAGAGTTCTAGAAGGTTACTGGGCCCAACCTTTGCCTTCATGGAGCTTACAGTTTCCTGCTAGAATCTCCTAGGTTCACCATACACAATCTGTGTCCTTTCTAGAGCACCATTTCTAGGATTGAAACTGTGTACCTAGAATCGGTTACAGAGGGAAAGACAGTAAACAGAGAACAAGAGAACAAAGGCCCCCAAGCATTGACTATGGTTTTTTTTTTCCTCTCTCCTTTTTTAAAATGTTTATTTATTTATATTTTTCTTATTAGTCACCCATTTTATACACATCAGTGTATACATGTAAATCCCAATCTCTCAATTCATCATACCACCACCCCCACCCCCTGCCGCTTTCTCCCCTTGGTGTCCATACGTTTGTTCTCTACATGTGTGTCTCCATTTCTGCTCTGCAAACTGGTTCATCTTTACCATTTTTCTAGGTTCCACATATATGCGTTAATATATGATATTTGTTCTTCTCTTTCTGACTTACTTCACTCTGTATGGCAGTCTCTAGATGCATCCACGTCTCTACAAATGACCCAATTTTGTTCCTTTTTGTGGCTGAGTAATATTCCATTGTATATATGTACCACTTCCTCTTTAACCATTCGTCCGTCGATGGGCATTTAGGTTGCTTCCATGATCTGGCTGTTGTAAATAGTACTGCAATGAACATTGGGGTGCATGTGGCTTTTTGAATTATGGTTTTCTCTGGGTATATGCCCAGTAGTGGGATTGCTGGGTCCTATGGTAATTCTATTTTTCGTTTTGTAAGGAACCTCCATACTGTTCTCCATAGTGGCTGTATCAATTTACATTCCCACCAACAGTGCAAGACGGTCCCCTTTTCTCCACACCTTCTCCAGCATTTGTTGTTTGTAGATTTTCTGATGATGCCCATTCTAACTGGTGTGAGGTGATACCTCATTGCAGTTTTGATTTGCATTTCTCTAATAATTAATGATGTTGAGCAGCTTTTCATGTGCTTCTTGGCCAGCGGTATATCTTCTTTGGAGAAACGTCTATTTAGGTATTCTGCACATTTTTGGATTGGGTTGTTTGTTTTTTTAATATTGAGCTGCATGAGCTCTTTATATATTTTGGATATTAATCATTTGTCAGTTGCTTCCTTTGCAAATATTTTCCCCCAGTCTGAGGGTTGTCTTTTCATCCTGTTTATGGTTTCCTTTGCTGTGCAAAAGCTTTGAAGTTTCATTAGGTCCCATTTGTTTATTTTTGTATTTATCTCCATTACTCTAGGAAGTGGATCAAAAAATATCTTGCTGTGATTTATGTCAAAGAGTGTTCTTCCTATGTTTTCCTCTAAGAATTTTAGAGTGTCTGGTCTTACATTTAGGTCTCTAATCCGTTTTGAGTTTATTTTTGTGTATGGCGTTAGGGAGTGTTCTAATTTCATTCTTTTACATGTAGCTGTCCAGTTTTCCCATCACCACTTATTGAAGAGACTGTTTTTTCTCCACTGTATATCCTTGACTCCTTTGTCATAGATTAGTTGACCATAGGTGTGTGGGTTTATCTCTGGGCTTTCTATTCTGTTCCATTGACCTATATTTCTGTTTTTGTGCCAGTACCATATTGTCTTGATTAGTGTGGCTTTGTAGTATAGGCTGAAGTTAGGGAGTCTGATTCCTCCAGCTCCGTTTTTTTCCCTCAAGACTGCTTTGGCTATTCGGGGTCTTTTGTGTCTCCACACAAATTTTAAGCTTTTCTGTTCTAGTTCTCTAAAAAATGCCATTGGTAATTTGATAGGGATTGCACTGAATCTGTAGATTGCTTTGGGTAGTAGAGTCATTTTCACAATATTGATGCTTCCAATCCAAGAACATGGTATATCTCTCCATCTGTTGCTATCATCTTTAATTGCTTTCATCAGTGTCTTACAGTTTTCTGCATACAGGTCTTTGTCTCCCTAGGTAGGTTTATTCCTAGCTATTGTATTTTTTGGTTGCAGTGGTACATGGGAGTGTTTCCTTAATTTCTCTTTCAGATTTTTCATCATTAGTGTATAGGAATGCAAGAGATTTCTGTGCATTCATTTTGTGTCCTGCAACTTGACCAAGTTCATTGATTAGCTCTAGTAGATTTCTGGTGGCATCTTTAGGATTCTCTCTGTAGAGTATCCTGTCATCTGCAAACAGTGACAGTTTTACTTCTTCTTTTTCAATTTGGATACCTTTTATTGCTTTTTCTTCACTGATTGCTGTGGCTAGGACTTCCAAAACTATGTTGAAGAATAGTAGTGAGAGTGGACATCCTTGTCTTGTTCCTGATCTTAGAGGAAATGCTTTCAGTTTTTCACCATTGAGAATGATGTTTGCTGTGCCTTTGTCATATATGGCCTTTACTATGGTGAAGTAGGTTCCCTCTATGCCCACTTTCTCGAGAGTTTTTATCATAAATCAGAGTTGAATTTTGTCAAAAGCTTTTTCTGCATCCATTGAGATGATCATATGGTTTTTCTTTTTCAATTTGTTAATATGGTGTATCACATTGATTGATTTGCATATATTGAAGAATCCTTGCCTCTTTGGGATAAATCCCACTTGATCATGGTGTATGATCCTTTTAATGTGTTGTTGGATTCTGTTTGCTAGTATTTTGTTGAGGATTTTTGCATCTATATTCATCAGTGATATTGGTCTGTAATTTTCTTTTTTTGTAGTATCTTTGTCTGGTTTTGGTATCAGGGTGATGGTGGCCTCAGAGAATGAGTTTGGGAGTGTTCCTTCCTCTGCAATTTTTTGGAAGAGTTTGAGAAAGATGGGTGTTAGCTCGTCTCTAAATGTTTGATAGCATTCACCTGTGAAGCCTTCTGGTCCTGGACTTCTGTTTGTTGGAAGATTTTTAATCACAGTTTCAATTTCATTACTTGTGATTGGTCTGTTCATATTTTCTATTTCTTCCTGGTTCAGACTTGAAAGGTTATAACTTTCTAAGAATTTGTTCATGTCTTCCAGGTTGTCCATTTTATTGGCAGAGAGTTGCTTGTAGTTGTCTCTTAGGATGCTTTGTATTTCTGCGGTGTCTGTTGTAACTTCTTTTTCCTTTCTAATTTTATTGATTTGAGTCCTCTCCCTCTTTTTCTTGATGAGTCTGGCTAATGGTTTATCAATTTTGTTTAACTTCTCAAAGAACCAGCTTTTAGTTTTATTGATCTTTGCTATTGGTTTCTTTGTTTCTATTTCATTTATTTCTGCTCTGATCTTTATGATTTCTTTCCTTCTGCTAACTTTGGGTTTTGTTTGTTCTTCTTTCTCTAGTTCCTTTAGGTGTAACGTTAGATTGTTTATTTGAGATTTTTCTTGTTTCTTGAGGTAGGCTTGTATAGCTATGAACTTCCCTCTTAGAACTATGGGATGCTTTTGCTGCATCCCATAGGTTTTGGATCGTCATGTTTTCATTGTCATTTGTCTCAAGGTATTTTTTGATTTCCTCTTTGATTTCTTCAGTGATCTCTTGGTTATTTAGTAACGTACTGTTTAGCCTCTATGTGTTTGTGTTTTTTACAGGTTTTTCCCTGTAATTCATTTCTAATCTCATAGCGTTGTGGTCAGAAAAGATGCTTGATATGATTTTAATTTTCTTAAATTTCCTGAGGCTTGATTTGTGACCCAAAACGTGATCTATCCTGGAAAATGTTCCGTGCGCACTTGAGAAGAAAGTGTAATCTGCTGTTTTAGGATGGAATGTCCTACAAATATCAATTAAATCTATCTGGTCTATTGTGTCATTTAAAGCTTGTGTTTCCTTATTAATTTTCTCTTTGGATGATCTGTCCATTGGTGTAAGTGAGGTGTTCAAGTCCCCCACTATTATTGTGTTACTGTTGATTTCCTCTTTTAGAGCTGTTAGCGATTGCCTTTTGTATTGAGGTGTTCCTATGTTGGGTGCATATATATTTATAATTGTTATATCTTCCTCTTGGATTGATCCCTTGATCATTACGTAGTGTCCTTCCTTGTCTCTTGTAACATTCTTTATTTTAAAGTGTATTTTACCTGATATGAGTATTGCTACTCCAGCTTTCCTTTGATTTCCATTTGCATGGAATATCTTTTTCCATCCCCTCACTTTCAGTCTGTATGTGTCCCTAGGTCTGAAGTGGGTCGCCTGGAGACAGCATATAGATGGGTCTTGTTTTTGTATCCTTTCAGCAACCCTGTGTCTTTTGGTTAGAGCATTTGATCCATTCACATTTAAGGTAATTATCGATATGTATGTTTCTATGACCATTTTCTTAATTGTTTTGGGTTTGTTTTTGTAGGTCCTTTTCTTCTCTTGTGTTTCCCACTTACAGAAGTTCCTTTAACATTTGTTGTAGAGCTGGTTTGGTGGTGCTGAATTCTCTTAGCTTTTGCTTGTCTGTCAAGCTTTTGATTTCTCCATCGAATCTCAATGAGATCCTTGCTGGGTAGAGTAATCTTGGTTGTACGTTCTTCCCTTTCATCACTTTAAGTATATCATGCCACTCCCTTCTGGTTGGTAGAGTTTCTGCTGAGAAATCAGCTGTTAACCTTCTGGGAGTTCCCTTGTATGTTATTTGTCATTTTTCCCTTGCTGCTGTCAATAATTTTTCTTTAATTTTTGCCAAGTTGATTACTATGTGTCTCGGTGTGTTTCTCCTTGGGTTTCTCCTGTATGGGACTCTCTGTGCTTCCTGGACTTGGGTGGCTATTTCCTTTCCGATGTTAGGGAAGTTTTTGACTATAATCTCTTCAATATCTTCTCGGGTCCTTTCTCTCTCTCTTCCCCTTCTGGGACCCGTATAATGTGAACGTTGTTGTGTTTAATGTTGTCCCAGAGGTCTCTTAAGCTGTCTTCATTTCTTTTCATTCTTTTTTCTTTATTCTGTTCCGCAGCAGTGAATTCCACCATTCTGTCTTCCAGGTCACTTATCCGTTCTTTTGCCTCAGTTATTCTATTGATTCCTTCTAGTGTGTTTTTTTTTTTTCAGTTATTGTATTGTTCATCTCTGTTTGTTTGTTCTTGAATTCTTCTAGATCTTTGTTAAACATTTCTTGCATCTTCTCGATCTTTGCCTCCATTCTTTTTCTGAGGTCCAGGATCATCTTCACTAACATTATTCTGAATTATTTTTCTGGAAGGTTGCCTATCTCCATTTCATTTAGTTGTTTTCTGGGGTTTTACCTTGTTCTTTCATCTGTTACATAGCCCTCTGCCTTTTCATCTTTTCTGTCTTTCTGTGAATATTGTTTTTGTTCCACAAGCTGCAGGATTGTAGTTCTTCTTGTTGCTGCTGTCTGCCCTCTGGTGGATGAGGCTATCTAAGAGGCTTGTGGAAGTTTCCTGATAGGAGGGACTGGTGGTGGGTAGAGCTGGCTGTGGCATTGGTAGGCAGAGCTCAGTAAAACTTTAATCTGCTTGTCTGCTGATGGGTGGGTCTGGGTTCCCTCCCTGTTAGTTGTTTGGCCTGAAGTGACCCAACACTGGAGCCTACCCGGGCTCTTTGGTGGGTTTAATGGCATAATCTGGGAGGGCTCATGCCAAGGAATACTTCCCAGAACTTCTGCTGCCAGTGTCCTTGTCCCTTGGTGAGCCACAGCTGCCCCCCGCTTCTGCAGGAGACCCACCAACACTAGCAGGTAGGTCTGGTTCAGTCTCCTATGGGGTCACTGCTCCTTCCCCTGGGTCCCAATGCACACACTACTTTGTGTGTGTCCTCCAAGAGTGGAATCGCTCTTTCCCCCAGTCCTGCCAAAGTCCTGCAATCAAATCCCACTAGCCTTCAAAGTCTGAGTCTCTAGGAATTCCTCCTCCCATTGCCGGACCCCCAGGTTGGGAAGCCCGACGTGGGGCTCAGAACCTTCACTCCAGTGGGTGGACTTCTGTGGTATAAGTGTTCTCCAGTTTGTGAGTCACCCACCCAGCAGGGATGGGATTTGATTTCATTGGGATTGCGCCCCTCCTACTGTCTCTTTGCGCCTTCTCCTTTGTCTTTGCATGTGGGGTATCTTTTTTGGTGAGTTCCAGTGTCTTCCTGTCGATGATTGTTCAGCAGTTAGTTGTGATTCCAGTGTTCTCGAAAGAGGGAGTGACAGCATGTCCTTCTACTCCGTCATGTTGAACCAAATCTGACTACGGTTTTAAGCAGAATTATGCACTGAGGCCAAAATTCATCAATTTCCAATTGCTTTTTTATCAACGTTGTTGAGATATAATTTATGTACCAGATCAGTGGCCAATTTTAAAGTAGTTCTTTAAAACTTAAGAAAAATTTTTTTTTTCTTTTGGATTTAGTTTCAGGAGGAAGGAAGTTGACTGGTAAATCCAGACATTCTGGGTGGAGAATTTTTGGTGAAATTCCCTATAAATGAACCAGCAGCTGCCTTCAGGGTTTGATAAAGGCCTCAGTGTTTGGAACACTGTGGGGTTCCTTCTCCCCATCTCCAGCTCTTTCTGGCTGGGTCCGGGTGGGTGTGAGAAGTGGTCACTGAAGCGACAGGAGTTGGGTGGAAATGCAAAGTGGGTGTGAAAGCATGAGGTGTACAAGGTGGCAGAGCTGAGCCCAAATCACATCACTGTCTCTCACTTGCTGTGCAAGCTGTAACAAGCTCCTGGGCATCGCTGAGCGTGCCTCAGTCTCCTCATCTGTAGAATGGCATGTGTCAGAAGACTGAGGTTTAAATAGCTAATGAGGGGACTTCCCTCATGGTGCAGTGTTTAAGAATCCCCCTGCCAATGCAGGGGACAGGAGTTCGAGCCCTGGTCCAGGAAGATCCCACATGCTGTGGAGAAACTATGCCCGTGGGCCACAACTACTGAGCCTACACTCTAGAGTCCGTGAGCCACAGCTACTGAAGCCCTCATGCTGCAACTACTGAAGCCCACGTGCCTAGAGCCCATGGTCTGCAGCAAGAGAAGCCACTGCAATGAGAAGCCCATGCACCACAGTGAAGAGTAGACCCTGCTCACTGCAACTAGAGAAAGCCCGTGCACAGCAACGAAGACCCAATGCAGCCATAAATAAATAAATTAAATAAATAAAATAAATAAATAAATAAATAAATAAATAAATAAGCTAATGCACCCAAAGCACCTGCACCGGGGCCTGAACATGGTAGGCACTTAATCAAATCTAATATTGTTCTTACAAGGCTAGAAACTTGCCAACCCTGCACTCCCTGGAACTGTACTCCTCACCATGCTGTGCTCACTGCCCATTTCTAACTACCTGGGTGGCTCCCCCCAGGCTCTACCTGAGAGCTGTCACCCTGTGTTGTGACCCCAAGGCCCCGACCCACTTGTCTCTGAGCCCTACCTGGTTTTTCAAGCTCTGGATCTCTCTCTGTTGGGCATCGTCCTCTTCATGCAGAACCTGAAACTTGGGCGGGATCACCCTCTCCTTCTGCCTGGAGGCAGCTGTTTCCAACAGCTTCTGGCTCAGGTTGGCCACTTGGTTCTGCAGGCTTGCTATCACGGTGTCTTTGTATTTAGATTCAAGTTCAAAATCGGAGAGACGGCTGACTTCTTTTCCCAGCAGCCGAATTATTTCATCCTGGGTGGAGGCCAGATGGGAAATTTACTAGGTGTGGGTCTGGGTGTAAGGCTGAGCCCATTTAAAGAAAGACAGGAAAAATATGGTATCATTCTTTGGGAAGGTGAGGGCAGGCAGGGAGGGAAAAAGCAGACTTTCAAGGCTATCTCTGTCACTTGGAAAATCTCATAGAGACAAGAATTGGGTTAAAATGATGTACTTGTATATAGACTCCTGTAATGGATGTCTATACCTCACAGGTACGGAAACTTTCCTTTCCCCGAGAATTAGACTTTCATATTAAGAACAACCATCCCACTTGGGAATTTTTGTTGCTAGAAAGTTTACTTACAGTGTTTTCATTTATAATATACAGCCTAGCACACTGGGGACCTAGGAAAGGTAGTTAGGAAAACAACATTCTGTTTGACCACATTCTGCCTATAATGAGGGTTATTTGTTTTAAGTTAAAACATTCTTAACTATTTGTTTTCCCTTTCCTCTCTTCTAATATTTCCTGCCTCTTTTGGCTATTCATGTATGAATTTTTTCCAGGTAACTCAATCTGGAAAGTAAATGAGACAGGAATAGTGATTTATTTGCATGGGCTCATGTCAACTTTTGGCTGGAAAAACAAAATTGCTGGTAGACTGTACCCACAGGTATAATTAACCCTGTCCTCCATCTCTCCAGTGATAAAGCTCTGCAGCCAAAGAATTGGTTAGGTTTTCCAAAAAAGGAAAAAAAAATTCCCCCAAACTTCTCACCAGACGTTATCAATAAAATGTCAGAAAAACTGAAGAAGAAGAAGAAGAAAAAATTCCCCAGAGGCCTTTTCCAAAGCAGTCACGGGAGGAGGTAAATGGGCAATTTCTGGGCCAGCTCATTCCCAGGAGAGCCGTCCAGTCAGCCTCACGACCTGCTAGCTCCGTGACCTGGGGAAGGACAGGGCCTTGCTCATGAGAAAGCCTGTCTGACATTGCCAGCTGCTGCCAGGGGCCTTCCTTTGGGTCCTTGTGAAAGTTGGTGGCAAAACTTCAAGAGAGAGTATCAGACATATTCCCTACTCCTGGGCAGTTTCCCCTGTTTCACCCTGTTATGATCAGCCAGGTGCTTATTCATTTTTCATGCAACAAACATTCATCGGGCAGCAACTAAGTGCCAGGCCCCGTGACAGTGCTGGAATATAAGAAGTTTGCAGAGGGCAGTGGACAGCTGTGGGTTCTGCTTTCCTGGTGAGGGTCCCCTTGCCCTTCTGGAGGGAGCGTTCCTCCTTCCATGGGGTCTGGGTAGGATTGTCAGTCATGTGCCCTGCTCCTTCCTGTCCCACCTCCCCATGTGCATGTGGCCCAAGCTGGTCAATCAGAGATTTCACACATCGATTACAGAGGGAGAGCATCTTGCCTTCTTTTGGATCATAAACTTTAAATATGTAGGCTTGTTTGCCTGAGTTTGTCTTTTCTGACACACAAAGCCAGCCTCATGTAGAAAGCCAGACTCTGAGGGAAACAGAGGGGAGAGGTTGGTAGTGGGGAGGTGTTCTGATGACATTATTCAAGCTCCTGGATCTAGCCATACCTGAAGCTAGTGGCCCTTTAAATTTTCCAATAAGTTGAGCTAATCGATGCTCCCCCTCAAGCTAATTTGTTTATTGTCACTTGAAGGAGTCCTGGCAAGTTAGGGTAGAAATGGCTTATAAAGAGAAAGAATTCTTTCTATTATAAATAGAAAAAATGATAAATGGCTTATAAAAATTTTCTATAAATAGAAAAAATTATAGTGGTTGCACTATATTTCCGAGTTAAAATTGAGGCAGGTTGAAAAATGGCAACAAATACTTTGCAGTTTTGCCATCCAGTCTATTTCCCCACCCTCTAGTCTGGGCTGGCCCCGTGACTTGCTTTAACCAATGGAATGGAGTGGAAGTGATGCTGCATGATCTCCAGGCAAGTTCTTACAGGCTGTGCAGCTTCTGCTCTGGCCCCCTGGGAACCCCGAGACCACCGTGCTGTGATGAAAAACCACATGCACAAAGGGGCGCACCAGTCCAGGCGTCCTGGCTGAGGCCCTAGATGTGGGAAGGAGGCCAATGGAGACCGACCACCAAACTGGCCAAGCCAGCGGCTGACTGAGGCCGCATGAGTGAGGCCAGGGGACGCGAGCAAAGGAACCTTCCAGGTCAACCCATAGATTCTGGGGAATAATGAGTTGCTGTTTGAAGCCGCTAAGTTTTGGGATGGCTTGTTACACAGTGATAAATACAGAATCTGAGTGTGGCTTCTCGCCTTTCTGCAACATTTTTCAGAGTCTGGTCCCAGGATGCCTGGTTGGAACCCCCTGCCTCCTGAAGGTTTGGATTTCCGTGTCTGACAAGAACCCCAGGTAGGTCTGCTCCTCACAAACTCTGAGAATTGCTGCAGGAGCAGGCCCTGGCCCTGAAGGAAAGCGAGATATTATAGACTGCTTCTTTTAGAGTAACTTTCAGGTCGTGTCTAAGTGGGGAGAAATTGACCTGGGCCCTTCCCAGGATGGCTTGACTTGAATCCACCTGTTCTGCTCGCATCCCTGCTTTAAACCTCTCTGGTTCTTTAACGAGTCTCTTGGCCCAGGCCTCCCTGACTTCAGGGCTCAATTCCTCCTGCTAGGAATGTGTTTTTGCATCACTGTTCCATCACTGAAGGTTGACCAAGTGATTACTGTGTGGGAGTTAGAAGTACCCGCTGAGAAGCTAACCAGACCTCGCTTTGAATCCTAACACTGCTCCTTGCACTGGGCAGCCGTGAACACATCACTGAACCTCTCTGAGCTTCAGTTTCCTCATCTGCAAAGTGAGGCTGATAAAATCTAGTTTGAAGTTGGTGAAGATTAACGAGCTAATAAATGTCAAGTGCACAGGACATGGCCCAGCACACAGTAGGTGCTCAGTACCTTGTAGTTGTAGATGTTATTTGGGATAAAATGAGCAGTGGCCAAACCTGGCTGAATGTCTTGGGAGGAAGAGGTGGTTTCTTGGAAGTAGGAAAAAGGGACAGTCCTTGAGACACAGAGAACAAGAGGCAGTGGCAATCTCTCCATGGTCCCTCTTGCTGCTGTAGCTCTGTGCTTCCCCAAGACCCCTCACCTTATCGTGCTGGGACAGGTCCTGGTCCACAAAAATTTCTCTGTAGGGCTCTGCCCCAGGAATTTCCTCGGCCACTGATTGTTCCGACAGTTCCGCCGCGTTGGTCCACACTAACACACAAGATCAACAGAGAATGCAGAGGAGACTGTGAGTTTCCCCAAAGTCTTAAAGAATATTTTCAGATTAACCTTCACATTCATGAGACTTATGCACTGAAAGCATTACAGGAGGACTGGAAAGGGTAAGAGCTGCCTCATTTCTCTTCCCCAGCGTTAACTGCACTGATGCACTGTGGTGTGCCTCTTTCCAGACTTTTTTCTATGCCGCATAAGAGCTGATGACCTTGGGCAAGTCATTTGCTCTTTCTAAGCCTTCGTTTCCACATACATAATTCAGGATCCCTGATAGTCTCTGTTATAAAGGGCTATCTGGAGATTAAATAGAATAATGATATAGAGCAGGGGTTGGCAAACTATGGCCCTGCGGCCAAATCTGGCCTTCTGCCTATGTTTGTAAATAAAGTTTTATTGCAACACAGCCACAGTGATTCATTTACATATTATTTATGGCTGCTTTCCAGCTACAAAGGCAGAGCTGAGTAGTTGCAGCAGAGACCATGTGACCCACAAGTCCTAAAGTATTTACTATCTGGCTCTTTACAGGAAAAGTTTGCTGACCCCTCATGTAGCGCATTTAGCGCTAAACATTAGCTATATTTTTTATTGCAGTCATATCTTGTCAAAAAACAAAAATGCATTTACATGACAGAGATTCTTATCCAGCTTACTTTTCAGCTAACAATATCAAAAACATCTCCCCATGTCAGTATTTGTAGCTGTACTTGGTTCTTTTCCAGGGTAGCATTGTGGTCCATTGTCCAAGTGTGCCAAACGTGTTTAACTAGGATCCACTTGATAGACATTTAAGCTTTCCTATATTTTTTCTTATTTACCCCAGTATTACAAGGCCTTTTTATATGACTTTCAGGGATTATGGCATTGTGTTTGGGGACCCCACTCTGTATCACATCAGACATCTCGCAATTCACTCACATCAACACTGAATACATTTCTTTTTATTGGTGTAGAAACGTTTGTAAAGATTTCTATAATTCTACGTGTGAGATCACTTGGGCCCAAGCAGCATATTTTAAATTTCCAAGTGACTATGGTTTCTGGACAGTCACTGCACATTCTTATCTTCTTGTGAAGTGAGAAACTGAACAAATTGTTTTCAGTGGTGATGAAACTTTAATGAGTATTAACATTAATGATGAATGAAGCACGCACTGTCATGTTTGTGGACATTCATCATTTATTCATTTTGCTTCTGTATTTTTTATTTATGCATTTTAGAGTCAAAGATCCCTGCCCCCCAGCCAGGTCTCAAACCTCTTTGTGGACCCCAGAACCTCTAGTGGACATAGCTGATGGCCTGTGGTGCCCAGAGAATGCACAGCCTTGCGTGTTGAATGAGCAGCCCTGGCCACAGTGTTTCCTGGGGCACGAGGAACACAAGGGCCTGGAACTTCAGCAGCTGCCCATTTTCTCTCCCTCCACCTCCCCAGCTAGGTCCATGATTAGAAAACTTTTACTTGAAGCTCACTGCCCCCATCTGACTCTCTTGGATCCTGAGCAGCAAAGTCCTAACTGACTACAGCAGCAGTGACTGATAGAGAAATAAGGGGAGCTACAGAATGCAATTTTCAATTTTCTCGTAGTCACGTTAAAAAGGTAAAAAGAAGAGAGGAATTTTTAATGATCAATTTTATTTAACCCAATACATTAAAAAGCATCATTTCAACACGTAATCGACAAAAAATATGGAGATATTTTATATTCTTTTTCTTCGAGGCATGAAGCCTTTGAAATCTGGGGTTTATTTTACACTGATTACGCATCTCAATTTGGAAACTGAATTTTCAGGAGGAAGACTTGATCTGTTTTCAGATTCCTCAAGAAATCGGCTCTCACTGGAGGAAGGTACTGACTGGCCTGTGTCCCCAGGGAGGGCCTCGGGGTCTGACCCTAACTGGGCCCCTGTCCAGTCTCAGCTTAGAGTTCTGGCGTCTGATGCCATCTCTAGGGGTGACTCCGGCTGCCTCTACGACCCTGTCGTGGCTGTCTTGAGGGACGCTTCCCTGCAAGATGATGGCCGGAGCGGGGACTTCATCAATCTTACAGAACAGGCTGATCGATGGGGTCCCTTTACTGGGGAAGGTGTGTTTACTCAAAGTCTTTGTGGGGCTAGAATTTGCTCTGAGACTTGCTTTCCTTACACCCAGGCAGGGAGGTGCGGGAGCAGTTACCCCTCACCTGCCCCAAACTTCTTTACCGGCTACTGTTATTTATCAAAAAGAACCTAAGGGCCATGTATGACCAAACCGGCTTAACTCTAGATGCTGGATCCTTCGGAGGTCCCAGTGGGGAGAAGCCCCAGGGAGAGTCGGGAGGGCTGGGGCGGTGGGACGGCGGATACGGGGACGCAGTCACTTTAAGAATTTTCGGGCATGAGCTGTTGGCCAAAAGGCAGGGGAGTTACTTTAATATTTTAACAACCCCCAGCTGTCCTGGTGCGCTCCAATAATCACCAGTCTGCAGCAGGGACAGTATGTGTGCACCTTAACTGTGTCTTTCAGACATTGTAAGTTGTAAATAAAAGTTAAATAACAATCATGGTTAGGTAATAACTTAATTTTAAAATTTTAATATTTAAAATTTAAATATTTAAATTTTAAAATATTTAAATTATTAAGATTGTAAAATTTAAAATTTAAATATTAAAATATTAAATATTTTAATATTTACTGAATGTTCGCTATGCACCAGACGCTGTGCTCAGCACTTACAGGCAGGATACGATTTCGTCTTCATAACAACCCAGTGAGATAGGCATTATTATTCCCATCTCCATTTTATACGTGAGAGATATGAGGCACAGAGACGTCAAGTCACCTGCTCAAGGACACACAGCTGGTAAGTGGTAGAGTCAAGGGATGAGCGTAAGTTTGTTGGATTCAGAGCCTATGCTTTTAACCACTATGTAGTCAATGTATTGAAGTGGGAAGATGTTTATGACATATTATTGAATTTTAAAAATCAGGTAGGGAATTCCTTGGCAGTCCAGTGATTAGGATTCTGTGCTTCCACTGCAGGGGGCACAGGTTCCATCCCTGGCTGGGGAACAAAGATCCTGCAAGCTGAGCGGCACGGCCAAAAAAAGAAAAAAAAAGAAGGTTACCTATGTTAGGTTCATATGATCCCATTATTGGGAAAAAAAAAATATATATATATATGAATCAAGATGCTATTTTAATAAGTCACTCCACATATTTTCTTTTCTCAGTAATTCTTCCCCACCTCCCATGAGCTCTTGCCATTAAGATTTGGCCTTGGAGCTGACGTTTTATTGCCTTGTGGTACAGGAAGGATGAGTATTAACTAGAACAGGGTGAGTTTTCCCCCAGGCAAAATGACGTTTTCATTTTTGACAACGTCTGGAGACATTTTTGAGAACCACAGTTAGGGGTGGTGGTGGTGGTGTTGCTACTGGTATCTCTGGTGGGTAGGAGTCAGGGATGCTGCTAAACACTCTACAGTGGACAGGACAGATCCTTCAACAAGGAGTTATGCGACCCACCTGTCACTCTGCCAAGATTGAGAAACCCTGACCTGATCTGCAGAAAATAAATCCTTGGCTTTGGGTTTTCAAATAGAATTTTTCAAGTCTAAAGCAAGGTGACAGTCTAACAGTAAACCAATTTAATTGGAAGAGCCCAGCTTTGCTAAGAGAGGAAAGAGCTTTCTTGGAACCCTTAAAAAGAGGTGTTTTCTGTCAAGAGACAGCATGGAGGACTGGAGCACAGAGTTTTCTCTAAAGCGTGCAGTAGAGAGGCCCAGACAGAAAGGAACTCCCCATGACACGGGAAGATGAAAGTCCTTTTCTGAGGATGGCGAGAGTGTCAGGGGAACGAGGGCAAATGTTTGGAAACATGAGACCTGGCTGAGAGGCTGAGGAGATAGAGCCCAGGTAGAAGTGAGTGACTCTAAGCCATACGACTCATCCTTCATTTCTCCAGGGGGAATCCAAGTCCTTCAGAGAAGCCCCAAGTTCAGCATGGCACTGGAGAAACCGGTGATTACAGTGGAAAAATTTAAATGGCGGAGTGAAAAAAAGAGAAGAAACAGCCCATGTGCCATGTGTCCAAAGGATGCATTAAAAAAACAACCCCCAAAACCCTGTATATATGTTCATAAAACAGAACATGATCCATACAACAAAATGAATGAATCTCAGAAATACTATGCTGAGTGAAAAAAGCCTTCCACAAAGGAACATGTACTACATGGTTCTGTGTACTTGAGATTCTAGAACAGGAATATCTAATCCATGGCTGGAAAAGAATTCAGAAGAGTGGGTGCCTCTGGGGCCTGGGGCTGGGAATTGACTGGGGAGGGACATGAGGGAACTTTCTGGGGTGATGGTAATGTTCTATATCTTGATAGGAATTTGGGTTACATAGTTGTGCACGACTGGCAAAACTCAGTGAGCACATTCAAGATCTACACCTTTCAGGGTGTGGTAGCCAGTCTCCAAGATGGCCCCACTGATTCTTGTCTCCTGGTATTCAGACCCTTGCATCATCCTCTGCAATACTGGATGGACTTTATATTAGTTAGCTGGGGCTGCCATAACAAAACACCACAGGAGGTCTTAACAAAAGAAATTCATTTTCTCACAGTTCTGGAGGCTGGAAGTCCAAGATCAAGGTGTGGGCAGGGTTAGGCCTCTCTCCTTGGCTTGCAGACGGCCACCTTCCTGCTGTGTCCTCACATGCCCTTTTCTCTGTGCACGTGCATCCCTGGCGTCTCTCTCTCTCTTCTTACAAGGACACCAGCCCTTGGATTAGGGCCCACCCAATCATCTCATTTGAACTTACTCATCTATTTCAATACACTATCTCCAAATATGGTCACATTCTGCGATATTGGGATTGAGGCCTCAGCATATGCATTTTGGGGGAATGCAATTCAGTCCGTAACAAAGCTTCTCTATGGAACCAAGGATATTGCAGAAATGACACAGTTTGATTCCTGAGGTTAGATCCTAAAAGACATTGCAGCTTCTGCCTCACTCTCTAGGACCACTTGTCTGGAGGAGCTGGCAGCTTGAGGATGCTCAAGCAACGTATGGAGAGGTGCACTTAGTGAAGAACTGAGGCCTCTTACCAAAAGCCATGGGAGTGACCCATCCTGGAGGTGGGTCCTCCAGCCCCAGACAAGCCCCCAGAGGACCACAGCCCAGCCACCACCATTACGGCCACCTCATGGACAAGCCTGAGCAAGAATCCCCCAGCTAAGCCATTCCCAACTTCCTGCCTCAGAGAAGCTATGAGATAATAAATGTTTACTGTTGTTTTAGGCCATTACATCCTGCAGTAATTTGTTATGCAACAATAAGTAGCAAATACAGGTTTGGGCACCAGGAGTGGTGCAAAATTTAACAAAAACCCTACAATGTGGAGTGGTTTGGGATGGAACAGTGGCCAGAAGCTGGAGGACTTTGGCCAAGAGTCTTTGAGAAAGCCTGAATAGTCTTAGTAGAAGCCCGATGGCCTTTGAGGAGGCAGTGAGGGAAGGGTTCCAGGAAAGTGAGGAAAATGTTACTGGGGTTAAGGGATCCTTGTTAGGTGGTGGCAGAAGGTTTCCTAACACGTTGCCTGTGGTCATGAGGAAGGTAGAAAATGTTTGTGATGAGGCTGAGTGGTCAAGCTAAAGAGAGTCCCAGACAGAGTCTTGGAAGGTGCTGCCTGGTTACTTCTTGCTACTTATAGTGAAATGTGAGGGGGAGAGACAGTTAAAGGAAGGGCTGTTAAATCAGGGCAATGTTCTGGGCTTGAAAATTCCCTGCCTCTCCAGGTGGCAAATGAAATGTAAGAAACAGGTTCTGGGCAAAGATCAAATCAAGGGCACTCTCAAGAAAACACAGTCCAGAGAAGAAGCTGAGGGTGTGGTTGTAAAATCCTTTGTTAAGAATACAGATCCAGGGCAGTGTCCAAGAGAACCCTTCGGTCAAAGAACTGGGCTTCTAAGAAGCTTCTGTCCTTTGTCAGTCTTTGCAGAAGCCCATGGTGGAAGGGCTTGTGACAAAAAAGTCTGTGGGCGTGGGTTTTGCCTGATAGGATGAACCCCAATAAGAAGCACTGCCAACTCAGACTGACAGAGACCCACAAAAGTCAAAGAAGCGTCTGGACCCCCAAGCTTCTACAGGCAGGAAGCAGGCTATAAAACTATGCAGCCACATCCATGGGACACCTTTCATAGGAAAGGGAGGACGACTCAGAAGGCGGAACTCACGGACCAGGGGCAGAGCCAAGAGCCCTGGAAAGTCATTTCTGGGCAAGAGTTGGACTGAAGCCCAGTCAAGGAACTGCCGATATTTTCCCAGCTGGACTTCAGAACTGCTTTGGGCCAGGGACTCCTGTGTGTTTCCTGTTTTTCTTCTTTTGGAACAAGAGGAGTGTATGTAGCAGTGATGCTATGTCTGTCCCACCAATATGTGCTGGGTGTGTGAGGGACAGACCCTTTGTTCAGAGGTCTTCAGATTTCTGGAAGTAGTACTTGATGAGCTGAACGTAACGTACTACACCCATGAGCCCCATCTGTACCTGGACTTGATTTAGACGAGATTCTGGAATTTGAGCCGATGCTGTTACTGGGGTGAGATTTTGGGGGGCCTCGGGAGAGAGGAGGAGGAGTGTGAATCATTGAGGACCCGAGGGCAGGCTGTGGTAGCCGGCCTCCAAGATGACTGCTGATAATCCCCGCCTCCTGGTCTTCAGGCCCGTGTGTAGTCTTCTCCCACACTGGAGGGTGACGCCCTGTGTAACCAGCAGGATATTGCAACAATGACAGAGCATGACTTCTGAGGCTTAGTCACAAGAGATGTTGCCATTTCCATCTTGTCCTCCAGGATCACTTGCTCAGGAGGAGCAGCTGCCGTGTCATGAGAATGCTCGAGCCACTCTCTGGGGAGGCCCATGTGGTGAGGAACAGGGGCCTCCTGCTGACACCCATGTGAGCAGCCGTGTTCGAAGTGGATCCTCTGGCCCAGGTCAAGCCTTCAGATGACTGCAGCCTTACGAGGGACCCTGAGCCACAGCCGTCCTGCTAAGCTGCTGCCAAATTCCTGACCCCACAGAAACCGTATAGATGATAACACATGTTTGATTTTGCTTTAGGCTGCTACGTTTGGGGAGAATTCGTTATGCAATCATGATAACTAATACACATTCTGTGTTCATTTTACATGAAGGAGACAAAACATGTTGAGTTCTAGTTAATGGTATATGTGCTAAAACATTTAGGGGGAGGACTACAGATGTGTGCTATTTATTTTGAAATGCATCCAAAAAATAAGATGGATTAATGCAGGACAAGAAGGATGGGTAGACAGAAATGTAATAAAGAGTACAGCAAAGTGTTAGCGGTAGAATTAGGAGGAGAGCTGTCTCTGTAAAATTATTTTTGCTTTGCTGTATGTTTGAACGTTTTCACATTAAAATGCTGGGGTGGGGGCTTCCCTGGTGGCGCAGTGGTTGAGAGTCTGCCTGCCAATGCAGGGGACACGGGTTCGAACCCTGGTCTGGGAAGATCCCACATGCCACGGAGCAGCTGGACCCGTGAGCCACGACTACTGAGCCTGCGCGGCTGGAACTTGTGCTCCGCAACAAGAGAGGCCGCGATGGTTAGAGGCCCGCGCACCGCGATGAAGAGTGGCCCCTGCTCGCCGCAGCTGGAGAAAGCCCTCGCACAGAAGTGAAGACCCAACACAGCCATAAATAAAGAAATAAATAAAATTAAATTAAAAAAAATGCTGGGGGGAAATGGCTGAGTAATTTCTTAACTTGGGTGGTTGGTACATGAGCGTTCCTTAGATGATGATGATGATGATGTAAACTGCAGAGATACCTTTCATTTGCTCCTTAGTCTGTTTATTTCAGAATAATAACTATTATTTGAATGGCTGAGGGAAGTGACTAGGTGAGTGGTCCTGAGTGAGACCAGGGAAGGGTGTGGAGGCATCGAGAGACCTGGGGACTCAGAGGGGTCTGGGGCTGGGACACGGAAAACAGAGAATGGGACCTTCACACCAGTGGCCACAGAAGAAACCTGGGAATCATGCCAGGGACTAAGTCGACCCAGCTACTCTGCCAGTAAGCCTGGCAAGGCCAAGAGGATGGTGACAGACAGGAAGTCTCCTCCCCAAGTGCCATGAGGCCTTCTGGGGGGGAGGGGGGGAGAAGGAAACCCTGATGGCTGTGTGTCCCCAAAGTGACCAGGCTGTGAGTGACAGTCACTGAGATAACCAGCCTTAAATTTGACTGAAAAGCGTTATTTTAGATTAGAGTGAATACATAACCTCTGGAGAAGTAATTTTCTCCATAAGCCTCAGTCTCCTCTTACCTGTAAAATGGTAATAAAATATTTAAAAACCTCCTAAGGCAAGAGGGATTTCAGTTACCAATATGTCTGTACATCTGAGTTGAAGTATATAAATTTAGATTCTGATACAGATTCATATATATTCATATATATGTACAAACACACACACACACACACACTCACCACAGAGGTACTGACGTGTGCAGATGGGCAGAGCACAGTCTTGGAGGAGTTTGTACCAAAAAGTCAACAGGGAGAATTCTGGTGATAAGGGTGACAGCTTATCTTTTACTGTTTTCTAACTTTCTGCTTTCCCCAATTTTTTCACATTTGATTATGTTCTACTTCAGAACCAGAGAACATAAGCAAAAGCCAGAGAAAGACAAATATCATACCATATTGCTTATATGTGGAATCTAAAAAAAGGTACAAATGAACTTATCTACAAAACAGAGATAGAGTTACAGATGTAGAAAATAAACTTATGGTTACCGGGAATAAGTGGTGGGAGGGATAAATTGGAAGAGAGGGATTGACATACACAATACTATACATAAAAGAGATAACTAAGAAGGACCTACTGGATAGCACAGGGAACTCTCCTCAATACTCTGTAATGGTCTATATGGGAAAAGAATCTAAAAAAGAGTGGATACATGTATATGTTGAACAGATTCAGTGTGCTGCATACCTGAAACTAACACAACACTATAAATCAACTGCACCTCAATAAAAATTTTTTAAAAAAGGGGAAAGCAGAAACTGAGACCCATCCTCCTAGCAAAAGCCCCTCCCCTAAGCCGCCAAGGAAGCGCCCATGAGTACCTTGCCTGATGATGGGAACGCTGTGGGCGGCTCTGTCCACCTCGAAGGAGAACATCTTCTCGCTGGCACTCACGGGCCGCCTGTGGGAGGCTGGTGGGACCATGGGGGGCTCGGGGGACCCCTGCGACCAGCTCCTCTGCACTGGCGCTGTCCAGATGCCCGGGTAGAAGGGGGTCTGTGTTGGTGAGGGTGACTGGTTCAGTTGCTGGGTGGCCCAAGGTGGCTGTGGCCTTGGCCAAGGTGCTGGGCCCCTCACCCATGGGAAGGAGACCTGCAGGGGCAGACAAGAGGGTCAGGGGAGGTTACGAGCAGCTGGGGTGGTCTTCACCTTTCTGTCCCGGCGACATAATTGCTGCCCTAGATTTCGGCGTATAAGTCACTTCTCCCAAGAATCCCTCCCACACTCTCCCCAAATTTGGGATGGCGGTCCCCACCATGGGTCACCTTGCACACTATCACACCACCATTTATTGGGTGCAGCCTTCGTGCCAGGCACCCAGTCAAGAGATTCACATGCATTACCTCATTTAATACCCTTGATGCTCTGTGATGAGCCCGAGGCTGAGCAAGACCTAGTGACTTTCCCAGGACCACAGATTTGGCAGTGAGCGTCTGAGCTGGTACAATGCCACCTCTGAGCTCTGAGAGGCTGACAGCTTTTTGTCTACCTTGCTCAGCACCGTATCCTCAGCTCCTAGAATAAACCCTTGGCACATACACAGTAGGTCCTTAAATACTGGTTGAAAGAATGAATGAACACATCTCCGAGATTCAAGCCCAGCTCTCCAGGACACACACATCCACACTGTGTGTCTCCCTGGCACTCCCATTCCACCTGTTCCCCGAAGCCGAGAGCTCTGGGGTGGCAGGCACCCCAACTGGCTCGAAACCCAGCTGGCTCATTAGCCTGTGATCCTCAACATCTGCCACATCTGATTCTTGCCAGACGCTCCATAAATATCTATCGAGGGAACCTTTTTTCATCTGACCCGGCGGAAGATGTCTGTAGCTACTTTCATTAGAGAGCACATCAAAATCCATCTACACCGGGAGAAGCAAATGCTGAGAGGTGCTGACACCTGGCTTTGTCTTGGTTAATGCTGTTGTGGCCATCCCTCCCCGAGCCTAGTGGTTAAACCGTGACATCGTGAATGCTACCATTTACTGTAATTACTCACCGATTTCTCGCGATAGCCCTGAAGGGGAGGAGCTCTCCTTATTCCTAGCTTACAAATGAGGCTTGGAGAGGTTAAGGACTTCACCAAGCTCAGGTGGTGGTGGAGAGGGTGGTGGGACTGGGGTTCTGGAAAGCTCTTTCCCTCTCTGTCTCTCTCTCCCTTCTCTGCCCCGCCCCCAGTCTCTTGGCAGAAAAAAACACACTTTTCAAGGAAGAAGCTAAGTTCAAAGGTTTGCCGCCTGTGGCGGTCACGTTTCTCTTTCTGCAGACTGCAGACACATAATGAGAAACAGGACAGAATGCTTCCGAAATAGGAGCACTGGCAGACAGAACTTCCTATAGCTCCAGCTGGATTGTATTCAAGAGGAAGGTTCTCCACTCACTCAGGTTCCCAAACCAGTCTTTTAGCTACAGTCTTTCCCAGCCAAGTCAAGAATCTGGTGAATTCCCCTGAAGACTTTTTTGGAGTCAGGGAGAACACTGTTCGGGAAAATCAAACTCCAATTGCCTGGCGACACCTGGCCCAGCATTTATGATGACACTGGCCCCGTTGAAACCTGTCTCAGGAACGGACTTGGCAGTGTTCCAGAACTCTGTTACCTTATGTGAAGATTCGAATTTCTCTCCACTGTGGGCACCTCGGTCTCCACCTAAGCTTTCTTCCTTTCTCTCCTTTCAGAAGCTGAGGTGTCCTGCTCCTGCCTTGCACTCACTTCTCCATCCATCCGATCCCTTCCCGTCCTCTCCTCTGGGGCTGTCTTGCCTCAATCATTCCTACAACCTTTCCTCATCGATTTAATAAAGATTTATCGAATGAAAGGGCTGAAGGTGGGAAGGGGGAAATTTGAATATGTTTTACCCCCGCCTGAGAGAAAACAAATCGAGAGACCACGGGTAGTGTGGAGGAATTCCCTTTTGTGCTGGGATGCTCAGGTAGATGTGCCTCACTGCCCACTAACTGCCAGGGTGCTGAAGGGAGTGCTCATATCTCATGCCTCAAGTGATCCACTGCCGTAGTGGACAGGCCGCAACCCACCTGGCTCTTCTGGAAATTCCAGGAATCTCCCTCCCAATCTGTCGGCCCATTGCTGTGGGTGGGGCTAAGCAATCAACCAATCACACTCCCTGGACATACTGATTGGTTCAGTGGTGGGGCAAGTGATCCAATCAGAGCCAAGGAGAACCAAGAAGACTTGGCTGGACACCAGGATCTGGAGTGACCTGGTGGGACTTCAGAATGCAGCCAGCATGAGGGAGTGGAGCCCAGACATGGAGAGAGGGAAGCTGTTTATTTATTTTTCAGATTGTGGTAAATAACCTGCAACATAAAATTTATCATCTTAGCCATTTTAAAGTATACAGTTCAGTGGTGTTAAGTATAGTCACATTTCTGTGAGATGGATCTCCAGAACTTTTTCGTCTTGCAAAACGTAAACTCTATTAACCATTAGACAACAACTCCCCATTCCCTCCGCCACCCAGCCCGTGGTGACCAACATTCTGTCTCTATGAATTGGACTACTCTAAGTACCAAGTACCTCAAATAAGTGAAATCACATGGTACCTGTCTTTTTGTGACTGGCGTATTTCACTTAGCATAATGCCCTCAAGGTTCATCCATGTTGTAACATGTCAGAATTTCCTTCTTTTATTTTATTATTTTTTTGTGTGTGTGGTAGGCGGGCCTCTCACTGCTGTGGCCTCTCTCGTTGTGGAGCACAGGCTCCGGACGCGCAGGCTCAGCGGCCATGGCTCACGGGCCCGGCCGCTCCGCGGCATGCGGGATCCTCCCGGACTGGGGCATGAACCCGTGTCCCCTGCATCGGCAGGCGGACTCTCAACCACTGCGCCACCAGGGAAGCCCTTCCTTCATTTTTAAGGCTAAATAATATTCCACCATACAGTTTAGAGTGTATTTTGTTTATCCATTAAGCGTCATGGGCACTTGGGTGGTTTCTACCTCATGGCTATTATAACTATGCTGCTGTGAACATGGTGGGGAAAATAAGGAAGCTGGTTTTGAGCACTGGCTGGGGTGCTACCCTGAAGTGCTCCATCCCTGAGGCTGGCTAGAGCTGGTTTCTGTTGCTTGCAGCACACAGAGCCCGAACGATAGGGCCCCTAGTGGGAAGGAGCCAAAGATGTATAAACGCAGCAGAGACTCCTAGCTCGTCGGGTTTAAAAATTTAAAAATAAAGGTTTTTTTTTTTTTTTTTTCTCTGAAGCATGTTGGTTGAGGGTAGCTTTAGTTGGATGGTTAAAGTTGGTTTTCTCTAGTTTCCCGGCTTGCTTTATCAAAGGGAAGGTCAAGGTTTTCTCAGAAATTGCTGCTGGCAACTACAACGATACAGGCAGGGAGAAAAGCAAACATAAGAAGAAGACTCACATTAAAAGCTAGCTCTGGGCTGTACAGGAAGCATGGGGTCAAGGTCAGTTATCAACAAGTTTGTTTTTATTATTTATTTATTTTAGATTTAATTCTATTTATTTTTGTCTGTGTTGGGTTTTCGTTGCTACGTGCAGGCTTTCTTTAGTTGCGGCGAGCGGGGGGCTACTCTTGTTGTGGTGCGCAGGCTTCTCCTTGTGGTGGCTTCTCTTGTTTCGGAGTGTGGGCTCTAGGCGCATGGGCTGCAGTAGCTGGGGCACATGGGCTCAGCAGTTGTGGCACGTGGGCTCTAGAGCGCAGGCTCAGTAGTTGTGGCGCATGGGCTTAGTTCCTCCACGACATATGGGATCTTCCCAGACCAGGGCTCGAACCTGTGTCCCCTGCACTGGCAGGTGGATTCTTATCCACTGTGTCACCAGGGAAGTCTTCAAGTCTGTTTTTAGAAACTTTAGTTTAAAAATACACGCTAATGCCTTTTCTCTTTCTTTGTGTCTGTTCTCTGACCATATGGTATGTTGCCATGGTTGGGTTTTTTGTTTTGTTTTTGAGGTAGCATATGTGATACTCCTGATTTCTTTTCCATACTACCTTTAAAATAGCAGGTTGGGGCTTCCCTGGTGGTGCAGTGGTTGAGAGTCCGCCTGCCGATGTAGGGAACACGGGTTCGTGCCCCGGTCCGGGAAGATCCCACATGCCACAGAGCGGCTAGGCCCGTGAGACATGGCCACTGAACCTGCGCGTCTGGAGCCTGTGCTCCGCAACGGGAGAGGCCACAACAGTGAGAGGCCCGTGTACCGAAAAAAAAAAAAAAAGCAGGTTGTCAACCACCTGGATTAACCATGACCACATCCACGGCTGAATTTATATTAGCTTTAATAAACACAGATCAATGATTTACTCAAGAAAACACTATCCATTTTTTTTCAAATTATCTATTTGTTCTTTGTGTTATTTCCCCAATATCTGCTTCTAACCCTGTAAAGAGTATAAGTTGAACGGGAGACCCTAAAAAAAATTGGAAGTAGTTTGCACATCGAGTGCCTACAGTACACATGAATTCTGCCAGGAAGCCCTGGAGCCTGCAGAGAAGGTGGAAACTTAGACCTTGCCCTTGGAGAGCTTGTTATGTGCTCTGCCATTTGTAAGTAATTGTGGACAATACAACGGCTATGAGCCACTGTGTAGAGAAGCCACAGATGTGCCACAGACTGTGCTGGGCACTTAATGCACGTCATCTCATCTGATCTCCAGAATAATCTTGCAGGAGGCATTTTACCCCTCATTGTGTGGATTAAGAAACTGAAGCTCAGAGAGGTTAAATGACTTGCCCAACGTCTCACGGCCAGGAAGTGGTGACACAATTTGACTCCAATACCTGTGCTCTTAGGACTTCTAGGTTACTCGAAGTCATGATTTATTACCTGCTTTCCATACTCACAAACGGATCTTAGATGATTGGTTAGTGAATGATAGGATATATTCCGAGTTAAAAAAAGGAAATGACCATTAGATTGTGTGAAAAACCACAAGACATCGCATGGGCTACTTAGAAATGGGATTTTCTAGGAACACTGACAACTGTCTTATGGAAGTGTTATTCATCTGGTACATGCCACGCCCTGGAAGCAGCTCAGAGGACCCCAGCCTCCATCCGGGAAGACCTGTGGTATGTTTACTGCTGTACCAGAGGAGTCCTGGGCCCAGCTGGTACCCGCTCACGAGAACCGATTGTTAAATGTCCAGGAATTTTGCGAACTGGTTGATAAACACAGCCATTAATAAGAATTAACTTACATAAATTTACCATTAAATTATATCAGAAAAAAAGGTGATACAAACTTAAAACTCACCTCTTCTTAATTATTTTACTCTATTTTATTATTACCTATGCTCTTGAGTTTATTTCACTCTACTATATGTTTCTGTTGGAAATGCTACATAGTAATGTGTTACCACACCTCTCTTTCCTTCTCTGTATTCAGGGATGTGTCACTGGGAGCTGGAAATTGACCGTGGAGTGCGTATTACAACATAGAAATCAGGAAATGTTATAAATGAGGGCTTGATTTTTAAAAACTTTTATAAATAGGTTTAATAATGGTGGTTCATGTAGAGCTTGATTTTGTTTGTTTGTTTGTTTTGTTGATTGCCTAGACTTAAGACAGTAATGGAGAAAATGGTAACAATGCAGCTTATACAAAAGCATGTTGTGTCTTAGCCATTATGTTATGAATAGAGCAAAAAATTGGGGAAACGTTCTTCCAGTATTTGAAAATTATTATCTGATGCAGCAACAAACTCACTCATGTCACTGATGAACATGTGGAGTTCTAACGTCTTTCTTTTTTCACTTGTATTATTCATAAATCCAAAATATCCAAAAATACCCACGAGTGCTCAGGTTGGGAACTCTCTCATTCGTCAACTGCAATGAGAAATTGGCTATGGATACAAGAGTTCAGCTAAAGTCAATGAAAGCATTCTGTGAGACTTAGCTGGCTATATAGAATTTACAAGAAAGAGTACTGTATTTCTTGTTACATGGATAGACTGTGCTACACATTCTTTATATCAGTAAACCTTATGCTATGCATCCATGTACTTTACTTTTTCCAGAGAGCTGGTCATTAAATATTTACCAGCCAATTGCTGGCTGTGCTGGCACCCAGCAGAGTGCCTGCTATGGTAGGTGTTCACTGACTGAGCTGAACGGTTGGCAAACGGAGTGTAAATAAAAAGCACTTTGATTCTGGGGCTGGGATGGGGAAAATACATGCTAAGCCTGGCGCATCTTGTAACAGCAGAGAGTAAGGAAGTGCCCAAAACGAAAAGGTGGGGAGATGCTCAAGGACACAGTAAGCAATCTGAAAGAGCTCCCAGTGGCCAAGGCTGGAAGAATTTGAGCGAAGAAATACTTAATGAGTATTGGATTATAAACTCAAACTGTAAAATCAGTATGCATGAGTCCATACTGACCTAGATACATTAGCGAGTAAGTACATAAAGGAGGGAGAAGAGATCGTCTTCCTTACAGAAGAATTTAACATACATAGATGTGGAGCTTAATTCCCACAGTCTGGAAGGGCCTGGGGGGTAGGGGTGATGGTGGCGAGGAAGCACACTGACCCCAGCATGGAGGAGCCATGGACCTGGAAAGACAGAATGGAGACTAGAAAACATGGCCAGTAGATCTCAGAAGCCAGGAGAGGGGGCTTCTTGGTGCCAGGACAAAAGGCCTTTATCTCAACAGCTCCCGGGGTGTCACCGTAACTCAGAGACGGGTAATAATTCTATGTCCCCAAGAAAAGGGTAAATTATGTACGGGGTTTCAGTGTGAGAAATCAGGATTATACATTTAGAACACAGAACCGCCAAGTTATACATTATTTTTAGGTTTTGGAACTTAAAAGAATTAAGTCCCTTTGAGCTGTTCAGAAAAGCCATTCGTTTGGGTTTTTCCCAGCTGTGTTAAAGGAGATCTGGCCCATCTAATTTTCCCATTTTCTTGTAAATCTTCAACCTTACGGTTTTTCCTTTCCTTTTAAGTTCTAATCAGCTTCCTGGTCAGTCCATAAAATGTGAAATAGAATCTAATGAGAAAACAGCCGGATTTTTGCAAATAGCTTTTGCTACCCCTAGACTTGGCCTGCTTCAATTCGGTCTTGCCAGATTGAGAGATGGAATGAATGAATGAATGAATGAATGATCATCAACTAAGTTCAGAGAAGGAGCAACGTGGTTCTGGTTTGGTAACAAAGGGTGTGGTCTGCCAGAGGAAGCAGGAAGCGGCCCGGTTCCTGGCCGGGTCCGGGTTCTGTCTCAGCAGGATGCTAAGGGTTCAGCCCGCGCTCCCGTCTCCACCTCCCCCGATGTCATCTGCATTGCCTGTAGACATCTGGTGACAACACAGCGTCAGGGGTCCTTGTGTGTGAGTTTTTGCTGCGGAGGCCGAGCCTGAGGCTGCCTGCTGCCCCGTGCCCTCCACTTCACTGATCTTGGGAAATCGCCTTTGATATAAAACACCCAGCCTCAGGATTTCTCATCACATCAGTAGGTCCCCACGGGACCTGTAAAAGCACAAGGTAGAGGAAATCCTACGAGGTCAGGTAGATGACAAAGCTTGACCAGAAAGAGGCTTTGTTCTGAAGGGCCCCATGCTCTCTGGTCATTCACTCAGTTGCCGGCTTCTCAACCCCCGGTACAGTAAAGCCACATCCTCCTCAACAACGGGCCCTATTCAGAGGTCCCAGGAACGTGGAAACGCCACCCTTCTTGGGGATGGACAACTAAGGCCCTGACTCTGAGCTTCTCATCACACCTGTTCACCACAGGAGAGAAATGAGCAACTCTGCTTCCTTGGAGACTGGCCTGGGACTTTTCCAATGGAAAAGTGGATTATTCGTCATTTCCCTCCCCCCACATCCCTAGTGGCAAATCCCGTTCGGAAGGCTCCACTTAGGCAATAGGAATGCTTCCTAATGTCATGGACATCTTCTTTGTTTTTGTCTCCGCCGCATCCATTTCTTCCATCTTCTGGATGGGCACTTTAATTTTTTTGCAGGGAAGACACCCTTTCCCTGACAACCCTGAGTCCATAGAACTCTGACCCTTCCACCCCAGGGGTGAGACCATAACCCAGGTCTGGCCAATCAGAGCATTCCTTGCCCCTGGCCTCAGGGATTGGTTCAGGGGAAGCCACGTGATCCAAGCCACTGCCAATGAAGATGCTGGCTCTTTCCCTGGAACTGCTACTTTGTAGGGTGCTGGGGCTGCTGCTGGCCACTTTCCTACAGGTGAGGCAAGAGTCTGTCTGAGATTGGGAAGCTAACAGGGAAGAAAGAGTCAGATTCCTGACCATGATTTGGGCGCCTGGATCCAGCTGGGCCTAAGCTGCAGCTTTTGGCCTTTTCAGTTCCATGAGCTTTTTTTTTTTTTTTTGCCTAGGCTAGTTTTAGTTGGTTTTCTGACACTTGCAAACAATCAAATTTCCTGGACAGTATGCTTATTGAGACTTTAGCATAAGCATCACTATGTACTCAGAGTGAAAGTTGTTTTAAAGGTTATGACATGCTCAAATAAAACCCACCAGACTGTCATCATGCACCAAATTTACCTTTCAACTTATAAAAGTAAAGCAGCATCTCCAGAGAAGAATGATTTAAGACCAAGGAACCAATCATAAGACAAGTAGTAAAACACTGCTTAGAGAAACTTTGATAGATAAATAGTTCTCTAGCTACAGCAGGCTTCAGACTACAAACCCCAAATTTCTGCTTCAAAAGTGACTCAGGGAAGACATTCCATAGTTTCATTTATTTCGTTTTTTGGCCTCGCCGTGCACTTGTGGGATCTTAGTTACCTGACCAGGAATTGAACCCACGCCCTCAGCAGTGAGAGCACTGAGTCCTAACCACTGGACCACCAGGGAATTCCCAACAGTCCACAGTTTTAAAAGAAAACTTTCCAGTTGAAGAAACAGGCAAAATTTGTAATATGCATCCGTTGTATATATAATATGTTAATGTCTAGTATATTTATCAGATCCATGTCAATGTAATTATATTATTACTATATTTGCAAATGCATATATATGTGTATGTATATTTAGAACCACATATTTCCAGCTCTCTTTTAAAGAGGTATTGAAAAGTCTGTTCAAAATTTAGTTTTCCAGCTTGTCTGTTTTTTCTTATTCCTCAGTAAACTTAAGCAATTAACCAGCACATTTCCTGGCACACAGTAAGGCTCAATCTGAGTGAGTTCTTTCTCCCCAGCTCCCCCGTCTATTTTAAGTTCTTCTTTCAGAAACCAAGTCAAATTAAAGAGGCAGTACTGCATAATGTTACAAGCAGAGGCTGGTCAACGTTTTCTGTAGAGCCAGACAGTAAGCATTTCCAGCCCTGTGGGCCATAGGATCTGCCCAGCTTACTCTGCCCTTGTAGCCGACAACACAGGCAATACTGAAATGAATGGGATGGCTGTGTTCCCAGGAAACTTTACAAAGACAGGGGATGGCCCGCAATTGGCCCTGGGCCATAACGTGCCGACCTCGGGTTAAGACCTTGGGATCCGGCGTCACACAGACTCTGGTCCGGCTCCCGGCTCTGCTCCTTCTCTGGGACCCTGACGAGTGTGTCATTTCTGTGCCTTGTCTGTAAGACACAGGGATACTAACAGCCATTTCTTAGTCTGTGAGAAGTGCGTGAGATAGTGCACGTGAAATGCTGGGAACACTTCCTGGTCCATAATAAATGAGCATAAAATATTAGCCATCAGGTGTGATCACCATCGTCAAAAAAGAAAAAGAAAGGGGGCAACTGAATTTGTCCAGGAACGGCAGCAATATCCCTGGTAAACAGTTAGTGGGTGGACTTCCCTGGGCGCACAGTGGTTAAGAATCCACCTGCCAATGCAGGGGACAGGGATTCGAGCCCTGGTCCAGGAAGATCCCACATGCCGCGGAGCAACTAAGCCCATGGGCCACAACTACTGAGCCTGTGCTCTAGAGCCCGCGAGCCACAACAACTGAGCCCGCATGCCACAACTACTGAAGCGCATGCACCTAGAGCCCATGCTCCGCAACAAGAGAGGCCTCCGCAATGTGAAACCCGCGCACTGCAACGAAGGTTAGCCCCCGCTCGCCGCAACTAAAGAAAGCCCGCGCGCATCAACGAAGACCCAACGCAGCCAAAAATAAATAAATAAAATAAATAAAATAATTAAAGAAAAAAAGTTAGTGGGGCCAGGGACTTCCCTGGCCCTCCAGTGGTTAAGACTCCACGCTTCCAAAGCACGGGGTGCAGGTTTGATCCCCGGTTAAGGAACTAAGATCCTGCATTGGTGCAGCCAAAAAATAAGTTAGTGGAGCCAAACAAGCAAGGAAGCCAGATAACTGAAAATGCATTTTCTTCTATTATCAGTGGCTTTCGTTTTTACCCACATAATGAATCATCCCCTGTCAGCGTGTGAAACTGCAGGTTGGACTGGGAATTGCAAGACCTTCCTTAACCGCTGGGCAGTGAAGGACCTGCCTGGGCTCTCACGGCCCCACGATGCTTCGTGCTATTAGGGAAAGGCTCCAAGGGACTCAGGAGAGCCGGCTTTTAATCCTGTCTCTGGATCTATATGACTGATGCCTAACCTTGGGGAAGTCACTGAAACTCTCTGAGCCTCAGTTTATGCCATGATAGGGGTGGTCCCAGGGACCTCTATAAAAACAACTGAAGGGGGAAAGGGGACCTGGGATTAATGAGTAGCTCCTTGGCAGAAATTGGAAATTGAAGCTCAGAAAGGTAAAGCCAGTTGCAGCTGGCATTTCAACTTGGGTCCATCCAACTCCAAAGCCCTTGCTTTCTCGATTGTGTTCTGCAGAGCTTCCCCATTAAAGCAGCAAGGAATATTGGCCGACAGAGGGCGCTCTTCTCGCAAGACAGGACGTCATGACATTGCAGGGACAGAAGACAGTATCCAGGAGCCACGGGGGAGAGTCTGGCTGGACTGGGAACAGGGCAGAGCAGGCTACAGGGAAGGCCAGACACAGGCAGTCATGGGGATGGGGGCTGCCGATAAGGAGCTGTCAACCCCCTCATGGAACAACTCGGCACGTCATTTGTGGCGCCTGGCTTCCTTTTTCATTCTGGCCATTTCCATCCGTTTTGCCGTATTTCAGAATAGAGAAAGACATGATGGATACATATGGGTGACGTGGGTTTCCTTACTCAGCTGCCTTGTAAGAACGGCGCCCCTGTGACTAGCACAGCTTGTTTCCACACCCCTTTTCCCAGAGCTCAGAAAGCATGAGTAAAGGCAACAACAAACAAAACCCACAACACGGCGGCACACCTGACTCTGGGACCTCAATTTCCCACGCCTGGTGCCAAGACTCTATGGGATTAATCAACGGTTGCTTCAGGGCATTGAAGATGGCCCTGCGGGTTATGTCCTGCACAGCTTCAGTGGGCGCCATCCACGTGGACTACGTTGTGAATGGTGAACCTGGAGTTGTGCAATATGGCAGCCCTAGGTAATACTTTGATGAGAGAGCTATAATTTACAAAGTATGGTCCTGGGGGCTTCCTTGGTGGCACAGTGGTTGAGAGTCCACCTGCCGATGCAGGGGACACGGGTTTGTGCCCCGGTCCGGGAAGATTCCACATGCCGCGGAGCGGCTGGGCCAGTGAGCCATGGCCGCTGAGCCTGCACGTCCGGAGCCTGTGCTCTGCAACGGGAGAGGCCACAACAGTGAGAGGCACGCGACCGCAAAAAAAAAAAAAAAAAAGGATGGTCCTGGGCACAACCTGGCTGCCAATGCACTTTGTCAAACAAGAGTTTTTCTTTATATTTTTCCATCTTGTATGTTATTCTATGGGTAATTTATCTGCAAATATATTTATCTGCAAGCGGGGGCAGGTCTTGGGAGGCTTCCCTGTCCAAAAGGACATTTACAAAGGAGGCATCTTGGCTGCTCCATGCTGGTTTGCTTGACTCTAAAGCTGAGGGTTATCATGTGCTTATTAGGTGCCAGACGCTGGACTAAGCAATTTACGCACTTTGCCCACTTAATACCACAGTCACTCAAGGTGGTAGGAACTATTGTTACAGGAGTGGGGACCGAGGCCCTGAGAGGTAGATGATTTGTGCACGTCCAGTATAAAAGCCGGTCAAGAGCAGGGCTGGGACAGCGCTGGAGTCAGTCTGACCTCAGGGCACGTGCTCTAACCACTGTGACATCTGCACACACATCTGGATTCCTAAGCGCCCCGCACCTCACCCCCCTCCCCCAGTAAAATGCTGTCACACCCTCCTCTATTGGTTAGGGTCACCACAAAACCTGAACTAAATGCTTTCATTTGGGAACTCTTTGTCGGGAGAAGAACAGTTCTCATCATACTTAATCTGTATGATAACAGTGCAGTCCTCCGTGGAAACTCCATCCAAGGAGGAAACACAGCGCCCTCACCAGGGACCCCAAAATCAATTGGAAACAAGAATATGCCGGAAGCAAGACAGCCACGAATTTTTTAGAAAAACTGGGCTTCAAAATATTTGATGAGAGATGCTCTTCAATACCTCTCCCTTTTCCCCTCTTCCTTTCTCTTCTTTTAAATAGCCAGCAGGTTGGGGTCATCAGGAAGTGGAAGTTGTAGGAAGGTGTCAGTCAGTCCACAGGCTGCCCTCACACGGACGCTGCAAAGGACCCCTCCATGAATAAGAGCATCATGGATGGAAGCTTCTCAAGCTGGGGACGCCCCGGCAGAGAGCACTTTTGAGAAGATGGGGCTGTGGAGAGTCCTGCAAAGTGCCCTGGGCACAGGCCGGGGGAACACTTGTGCAGCTGCCTGTAGTCAACCGAGGAATGAAGCAAGGTGCAAGTGCGTGTAGGAATAAGAATTGAAAAAATCCGTGCATATTCGAGTGACCGTGAGAGTATGCTTTCCTCGGTGTGAAAACCAGTCAAGGCTACTGCTCCAGCTAGCATCAGACTAAATGGTTTTCTCCCCTCCTTTTTCCACAAGTGGGGATAGTGTTTAATTTGCACTGACAAGCTGTGTGGCCCTGGGGAAATTACTTAACCTCTCTGAGTTTCGGATTCCTTGTCTGTCAAATGGGGATCATGGGAGAACCCATCTCATAGGTTGCTGTGAGCGTGAAATAAGGGAGAGCAGGTGCATTGCTTAGCACAGTGCTGTTCACGTCAGTGATTCCTCCTGCTGCTCTCCTGGTTTCTCTTCTTACAAAGCATCTTCTTCCGTCTTATCTACTCAAGGTTAGAGGTCGTCATCACTTTTCCCCACAATTATATAAGAAGCACCTTGTAAAATAAAGTCCCCATTCCATAGTTGTACACCCGTGTTCATAACAAACTTACTCAAAATGGCCAAAAGGTGGAAGCAACCCAAGTGGCCATGGATGGATGAACAGGTAAACAAAATGTGGTGAATCCATACAATGAAATATTCAACTGGAATGAACCATGAGGATATCATACTAAGTGAAATAAGATGGTCACAAAAGGACAAACAATGTAAGGTTCCATTTATATGAGGAACCTAGAATAGTCCAATTCACAGACACAGAAAGCATGGTGGGAGGGGAGGAAGGAAGCAGGGGGTTTGATGTGATGGGCATAGAGTTTCAGTTTGGGAAGATGAACAAAGTTCTGAAGATGGATGGGGGTGATGGCTGCACAACAGTGTGAATAGATTTAATGCCACTGTGAACTGTGCACTTAAACATGGTTAAGATGGTAAATTTTATGTGTATTTTACCATAATTTTGAAAATTAAAAGTTAAAAACAAACCCCAAAATGAAATACCTCCAAGGTTTCTCCGAGGTTTGGGGTGATAGAAATGGAGAAAAATGTTCTGAGAGCAGGTTGTGGTGATGGCTGCACAACTCCATCAATATATTCAAATTGATTGAATTGGACACTTAAAATGGGTGAAGTTACTGTTATGTAAATTGTACTTCAGTGAAGCTGTTAAGAGCAAGCAAGCAAACAAACACTTGCTGTGATCCGGAGGAAACTTTGGAGGATGAAGGAGCTGTTCACTGTCTTGATTGTGGCTATGGTTTCACAGGTGTACCCATATGTCAAAGCCCATCCACTTACAGACTTTAAACATGTGACGTTTATGGCATGTCAATTATATCTCAAGAAAGCTGTATTTTAAAAAGGCAGAAGAGTATTCCATATATAAATGAACTCCTTATAGTATATTAAACTCCTTATAATATATTAAACAATATAATATATTAAACAATGCCCCCTTTGGATGGAAATAGTTTTCAAATTTTATGCCCCTATAAATAATATTTCAATAAATATCTTTGTAGGAAAAAAGAAGAAAAAAATGCAGATATTGTTTGCTGCTCCCCCTCTTCTTCTCCCCACGGGCAAGCCACAAAGTCAGAATTTCCCAGGGAGGGGGCCTGAGAACCTGTAATTTTACTGAACATTCCTGAAAAATTCTTGGAATCAGACATGTTGGGGCACATTGAATCAAACTTCATGAACTTGGATTTTCAGGCTTGGGAGTGTGAAATCCCCTTTTCTTTGATCCCTAAAAAATTCTGTAAGTGTTCCATACAAATGATTCTAAATTCCCAGGCCCTACTCCCAGGGAGGATGTGTATGGTTGCCAGATTTCGCATAAATAAAGAAATGAATAAATCAATATATAATAAACTATAGGGTGTCCGTTAAATCTGAATTTCAGATAAACACCAAATAATTTTTTTAGCATAAGTGGTTCCTTGCAATAGTTGGGCCACACCTGTACATAACAATTATTTGTTGCTTCTCTGAAATTCAGATTTAACTGGGTGTCCTGTATTTCATCTGGGAATCCTAAGTATGAGTCCTCAGGCCTTGGGTGAAGCCCAGATCTGCACTGTGGGTCTGCTCCCCACGTGCTTCTGACGAGGGGGATCCTTAGAACCCATGTTGAGAACCCCTGATCAGGTCAACACCTTCTGGGTCAGGAGCCCCTCCTCAGGGCGGCCAGTGGATCCCAGTGCATCCCACAAGTGAGCACACTTTAATGTTGGTCCAAGGAGGAAAAGGGGGCTGAGAAGCAGCAGGAGAAAACTGCCCCAGATTTTCAAAGCCAAACGTGGTGTATGCGGTGTCATGGGCCCTGCAGCCGGAGGGACGGTGCTGATCTTCTCTGAGTGAGTATTTAGGGCTGCCTAGGGGACCGACACCACAGGATTCTGTCTAGATTCTCTAAACTTTATTTATTTATAACCAGCCTCGTCCCAGAAAGGACTTTAAGCCTCAGAAGTCTCAGTCCATGCAGCGTTCTTGGTGCTGGGGAGTGAGGTTAACACGCCGTCTCTCTGGGACACACACGACAGGTATTGTGTGCTTACCACGAATGGGCATTATTCTGGGAGATTTACAATTAGAACCATCTCATTTAGCCCTCGAGATAAGCCTGCAAGGTCATTGCTGTCGTTGGCCCCATTTTGTAGATGAGGAAACCGAGGTTCCGAGGGGTCCAATGGCTTGTGCAAGAGTGCACCGAGTAGGCCAGTGGCAGAGCTGGGGTTCTGACCCAGGACTGTGTTGCTAACCAGCCCCCATCCTGCCTCCCTACTGAACCAGATACTTCTGGTGACTGAGCTTTGCTGGGCGAATTTTGCGTTACGTTCCGCTTAACCTGGGGCCATACTTTAGGTCCTGATCCCGGGAACATTTCTGATCCGGTGTGATAACAGCTGGCAGGCCTTGAGTGTCTACTCCGGCCAGAGACTTTGACTTTTTATACATAGATACTCTCTCAACGCCCTGCACCGCTGAGAAGACCCAGACCCAGGCACGCAGAGAACCCTGGCCGAGGTCGCAAAGCTAGGAAGTTGCAGAGCACTGATCTGTCTAAAAAGGAAGCATCCATCTCTGCATCTTCAAAAGCACACACTTGCTTTCCACCTCCCCTCGCCAAGCTTCACTTTTCAGGAAAACGCTCTCGCTCCGGGCTGGTCGCTAGGCAACCCTTGCATGTAATTCCACGAAATGCCCAGAAGAGGGCGCGAGGACTCGCTCTCCCCGGGCACCCACGCGATGGGGCTGAACTTCGCAGAATCGCGAAAGGAAGAGTGACGCGCTCCAGACGAACTCCACCTGTGGCCGTACCCGAGCCCTAGGCTGCACGGAAGGTGACACAACACGGCACCTCTGCACCCCACCCCACCCCACCCCCGCAGGGGCCTGGACTCACCGAGGCTGGGTTTTCGATGACCAGTTCGTAGGTCAGCCCTCCGGACCCAAACCTCAGGATGTCTCCGGGTAGGAGCTTCACAGCCACGTTCTGAATGTGGCACTCATTGACGAACGTGCCGTTGCAGGAATTGAAGTCGTGGAGAACAAAGCTGCTTTCGGCCTCATTATATTCAATGAGTGCGTGATGGTTGTCGACGTCTGCAGACTGAAATGCAGAAGGGGGACAGTCAGAGCCAGGAATAACAGGAATAACAAGGAATAACTAGTGCCACTGACACTGGGGGCCCCAATGTGCTAATCACTTCATCTGGCTGGACAGTCACTGCAATCCTCATTTTAAGAGGAGGATGCTGAGGGTCAGAGAGGTTAAGTGACTTGCCTAAGGCCACACAGCTAGTGAGTGGAGGGTCACCAGACCCTGACAGCAGACCCAGAATAGATGCCCAGTTTTGGGGTAGGGCGTCAGGCAACACAGAGGCAAGAGGGAACTCGGGGGAAATTGGCCAGGAATTGGCCACTTGATAGTTCTCTGATCCCATGCAAGTATCCTTTTGGTTGTCCCGAGTGGCAAGACAGCAGAAATGGCCCAACACAAACCAGAAAGGTCAGTTGGCAAGTGACAACTGTCCATTTACTGCAAGTGTTAAAGTTCAGGGGAGGTTTTGTAATAATTGTTGTTTGTTCTATTCATTTTTAAAATAACATGTTTTTTGTAATAATGCAGAAAATGAGAACTAGAGAAAAACACAAAGAAGACATTAAAATCACTTAGACTCCCGTCCCCCAGAGGCAGGCACCGAGAACACGGTGGTTCACATCCTTCCAGTCTTTTCTCTATGCTTACAATCTTTTTAAAAAGTTTAAACACAATTGAGCTCACACCACAAAACATAGTTTTATAACTACCTTTTAAAAGCCTTGGTGTACAATGAAGGTTTTTCCCCTGTGCTTAATTATTACTGTTGCTTCTTAAAGCTAATCAGAATTTATCTAAGCAAAGATGATCTATTTTTCAATAGGGGCCCTCGTGTGACCACATTTCCCACAAAAGAGAGAGACCCCAGACAGTGAATTGTCAGTGGGGTCAGAAACCTCCTGTATAACAACTTTAATAAGAAGAATGAGCAAAACTCGGCACCAAGGAGGAAATATCACATCCCCCCTGGCCCTGGCGCCCTGGACTATGGGCTGCAGGGCACGTGCGAAGTCTTCTGTCTTCTCAGGACACTGCCTATGAGCCATCCACTCCAGCCTGAGACTTTGCAACTACTTTCTAAGTCACTCTTCTCAGAGCGCCTCATCCAACTTTCATAGAGAGTACTTGGACTTAGAAATCTATACTAATGTCCCACAATATAATTATAACCAATAGCTTATATTAATAATAGCTTATAGTATATGAATAGATAATAATATAACTGCATATATTAGTAGAATATATTAATGACACATTATGTGTAATTACACAAATGCCAGGAAATTTGCTAAGTGCTTTACTGCATTATCCCATTTCATCTTCACAATAATTCAAAGGGATACTTCCTCATTTCAAAAAAATTTAATTTTTTATTTAAGTCTAGTTGATTTACAATGTTGTGTTAGTTTCAGGTGTACAGAAAAGTGATTCAGTTATACATATATATAATATCTATTCTTTTTCAGATTCTTTTCCATCACAGGTTACTGCAAGATATTGAATATAGTTCCCTGTGCTGTACAGTAGGTCTGATAATTACTCATTTTTTAGATGAGGAAACTGAGGCATAGAACGATTACATGTGCCCACAGTCAGTCACTTTGACTCGCCTGGCTTGTTCCCAGGTTTGCCTGATTCAAATGACTGTGCCTTTACCCACTTTTCAAATTCCTATGACACACTTTGGCACTTAAAATACTGGAACACAAGAAGAAAGCAGGAGTAGCTCTATTAATTTCAGGCAGAGCCAACTTCAGAGGAAGGAAAGTTATCAGGGATAAAGAGAGGCGATACATAGTGATAAAGGGGTAGATTCTCCAAGCAGACATAACAGTCCTTCATTGTATGTACCCAACAATAGAGCATCAAAGTATGGAAGGCAAAAACTGATAGAACTGCAAGGAGAAGCAGATGAATCCATCATGGTAGCTGGAGACCTCAACAGCCCTCTGTCAGTGATGGGCAGACCCACCAGGCAGAAAATTAGGAAGAATGAAGTTGAACTGAACAGCACTACCATCATCTGGATCTAACTGGCAACCACACAGCTTCATCCCACAGCAACAAAACACACATCCTTCTCAAGCTCCCATGGAACATTCACCAAGCAGACCACATTCCAGGCCACGAAATATACCTCAACAAATGTAAAAGAATAGAAATTATGCAAAGTACGTTTTCAGAACACAATGGAATTAGGCTAGAAACCAATACCAGAAAGACAGCTGGAAAATACCCAAATATTTGGAGATTAAACAACACACCTCTAAATAACAGATGGGTCAAGGAGGAAGTCTCATGGGAAATAAAAATTTATCTTGAGCTAAATGAAAATGAAAATACAACCTATGAAAATTTGCAAGATGCAGTGAAAGCAGTGCTTGGAGGGAAGTTTATGGCATTGAAGGCATACATTTGAAAAGATCTAAGCTTCCACCTTATGAAACTAGAGAAAGAAGAGCAATATAAGCCTACCACAAGCACAAGACAAGAAGCAATGAATGAAATAAAAAGCAGGAAAACAATAGAGAAAAGTCAGCAAAATAAAGAGCTGTTTGGTTTTTTTTTTTTTTGTAAAGATCAATAAAATTGACAAACCTCTAGCAGGATAACCAAGAAAAAAAGAGAGAAGATACAAATTACTCAAATGAGAAATGAAAGCGATGGAATCACTACTGATCTCATGGACACTGAAGGGATAATAAAGGAATATTATGAATAATTCTATGACCACAGATTTTATAAGTTAATGAAGTGGACCATTTCCTTGAAAGACACAATCTACTGAAACTCACACAAGGAGAAATAAATACTCTGAAAAGACTCATATCTAGTAAAGAATTTGAATCAATAATGAATAACCTTCCAAAATGGAAAGCACCAGGCCTGGATGGGTTCACTGGTCAATTCTATCAAACATTAAGGAAAGAATGATACCAGTTCTCAATAATCTCTTCCAGAAAATAGAAGAAGAGAGAACACTTCCCAGCTCATTCTGTGAGGCCAAACTTATTCTAATAGCAAAACCAGATAAAGATATTACAAAACAGGAAAATTGCAGACCAATACCTGTCATGAATATAGATGCAAAATCCTCAACAAATTATTAGCAAATTGAATCCAGTGATGTATAAAAAGAGTTCTACACCACAGTCAAGTGGGATTTATTCCAGGTATGCAAGGCTGGTTCAACATTTGGAAATCAATTAATGTAATCCATCACATCAACAGCGTAGAGAAGAGAAATCGCATTATCATAACAGCAGATGCAAAAAGAGCATCTGACAAAATTACACACCCATCCATGATAAACTAACAAACCACCAAACCACCACAACAACTCTTGGCAAATTAAGGATGGAGGGGAACTTCCTCAACCTGATAAAGTACATCTATAAAAACCCTAAAGCTAACATCATATTTAATGGTGAGAAACTAGAAACTTTCCAATTAAGATCAGGAATAAGGTGAAGATGTCCCCTTTCACCACACATTTTCAACATTGTACTGTATCTCCTAGCTAATGCAACAAGGCAAGAAAAAAGAATAAAAGCAGATTGGGAAGGAAAAAAAAATTCTTCTTTGGTGAGGTGTTTGTTCAGATCTTTTGCCCATTTTGCAGATGGCATGATTGTCTATGCAGAAAATCCCAAAGAACCGACAAAAAGCCCTCCTGGAACTAATGAGCAATTATAGCCAGGTTGCAGGATACATGATTAACATACAAAAGTCAATTGCTTTCCTATATACGAACAATGAACAAGTGGAATTTGAAATTAAAAACACAACACCATTTACATTAGCACCAAAAAAAAAAAATGAAGTACTTAGGAATAAATCTAACAAAATACTGAGCTATATGAAGAGGTATATGAAGAAAACTACAAAATGTTGATGAAAGAAATCAAAGTAGTCTAAATAAATGAAGAGATATTTCATGTTTATTTGAAATTCCTTAATGATGTATGCTGTTTAACATCTTTTCATATGCTGATTTGACATCTGTAGATTTTCTTTTGTGAGGTGTCTGTTCAGCTCTGTTGTGCATTTTTAAGTTGGGTTGGTTGGTTTCTTATTGTTGACTTTTAAGACTCATTTATATTGTTTATTTATTTATTTTATTGAAGTGTAGTTGATTTACAATGTTGTATTAATTTCTGCTGTACAGCAAAGTGATTCAGTTATACATATATATACATTCTTTTAAAAATATTCTTTTCCATTATGCTTTATCACAGGATATTGAATATAGTTCCCTGTGCTATACAGGGAACAAAAAGCATTTGACAAAATGCAACACTCTTTCATGATAAAAGCACTCAACAAGCAGGTAATAAAGGGAAATTACCTCAACATAATAAAGGTCAAATATGAAAAGCCCACAGGTAGCATCATACTCAAAGGTGAAAGACTGAAAGCTTTTCCTCTAAGATCAAGAAGAAGATAAGGATACCTGCTTTTGACAATTCTATTCAACAAAGTACTGGAAGTCCTAGCCAGAGCAATTAGGCAAGAAAAAGAAATAAAGGCATCCAAATTCGAAAGGAAGAAGTAAAATTATCTCTGTTCACAGGCAACATGATCTTACATGTACAAAATCCTAAAGAGTCCATGAAAAACCACAACCCTCTTAGAACTAATAAACAACATTCAGAAGCAAAATCGTAGGATACAAAATCAACAACAAACATCAGTTGTGTTTCTATATGCTCTCAATGAACAATCTGAAAAGGAAGTTAAGAAAATAATTTCATTTATGATAGCATCAAAAACAATAACATACTTTGGGATAAATTTAACCAAGGTGGTAAAAGATGTGTACACTGAAAACTACCAAGTGCTGCTGAAAGAAATTAAAGACACAAATAAATGGAAAGACACCCTGTATTCGTGGGTTGGAAGACTTAATATTGTTAAGATGTCATTACTACACAGCAGGATCTACAGATTCAAAATCCCAACAGCAGTTTTGGCAGAAATAGAAAAATTCATCCTAAAATTCATATGGAATCTCAGTGGGCCCCAAATAGCCAAAATAATCTTGAGAAAGAAAAGCAAAGCTGGAGGTCTCACACTTCCTGATTTCAAAACTTACTGCATACAAAGATACAGTAATCAAAACAGTGTGATACTGACATAAGGTCAGGCACATAGGCCAATAGAATAGAAGAGAGAGCACAGAAATAAAACTTTGCATATATGGTCCAATGATTTTTGACAAGGGTGCCAAGATTATTCAATGGGGAAGGAACAGTATTTTCAACAAATGATGCTGGGAAAGACTGCAAAAGAATTAAGTTGAACTCTTACCTTACACCATGTATAAAAATTAACTCAAAGTGGATCAAAGACTTAAACGTAGTCTAAAACTATAAAACTTTTAGAGGAAAACACAGGAGGAAAGCTTTATGACACTGGATTTGGCAATGCTTTTTTGGATATGATACCAAAAGCATAGGCAGCAAAAGTAAAAATAGATAAATTCAACTATGTCAAAATTTAAAACTTCTGTGAATCAAAGGACACAATAAACAGGGTGAAAGGCCATCTAGAGAATGGGAGAAAATAGTTGCAAATCACAAATCTGAAAAAGGGTTAATATGAAGAATATATAGAGAACTATAACTCAACAACAACAACAAGAAAAAAAAACCCAAATAACCTGATCAAATATGGGCAAAGAACTGGAATAAACATTTCTCCAAAGAAGATATACAAATGTCCAACAAGCATATAAAAAGATGCTCAACATTACTAGTCATTAGGGAAATGCAAATCAAAACCACAGTGAGATACCACCTCATACCCATTAGGATGGCTACTATCAAAAACAAACAAACAGCAACAGAAAATAACAAGTGTTGGCAAGGATGTAGAGTAGGGGAACACTAATGCACTGCTGAGAATGTAAAATGGTGCAGCTGATAGGAAAAACAGTAGAGCAGCTTCTCAAACAATTTAGAATAAAATTATCATATGATCCAGCAAGTCCACTTCCGGGTATATACCCCAAAGAATTGAAAGCAGGAACTTAAAGAGATATTTGTACACTCATGTTTATAGTAGCATTATTCACAATTGCCAAAAGGTGGAAGCCACCCAAGTGCCCACTGACCGATGATTGGATAAGCAAAATGTGGTCCATCCATACAGTGGAATATTATTCAGTGTAGGAGGAAGGAAATTCTGACACATGCTACAACATGGATGAACCGTGAGGACATGATGTGAAATAAGTGTCACAAAAAGGCAAATTTTGTATGATTCCACTTATGTGAGGTACATAGAGTAGTCAAGCTCATAGAAACAAAATAGAATAGGGGTTGCCAGGGGCTGGGGAAGGGGGAAACGGGGAGTTGTTGTTTAATGGGTACAGTTTCAGTTTTGCAAGATGAAAAATTCTGAGGCTGGTTGCACAACAATGTGAATAACTTACAACTACTGATCTGTACACTTAAAAGTGGTTAAGACGGTAAACTTTATATGTATTTTACCACAATTCAAAAAATGGCTAAGATGAAGGGACTCACTCAACCTCAGGATGCTGGCACAGGGCAATGTCAGGGTTTGAACCCAAGTCTAATTCCAAAACCTGTACCTTTGATTTGTACCCTGTGATTTTCAGAGTAGAGAGTGATTTAATAATGAGAGAGGAGACAGGCAGGACCTAATAGAGAAAACAAGTGCATTTCTTAAAGGCTCCTGCATTTTAAATGTTTAAAAATTATATAGTGAGTCCATAAAATATTGAGACGTTTAAACATCTCTTAACAATGACCATCTGCTCTGATGACTCCTGTGCTTTGAGGAAGCCTCCTCGGGAAGCCGACTTAGTTATGATGTTGCCCTGAGGTTCGCTGACGTTGTCGCTGAGGTTCGACGTGTACCTGGAACCGTCCTTTGAGCTAGGTTTCAACCTTGCATCACCTGGAACTGGGAAGCCCCATCTCAGACCATAACTTCCCGCTCCCAGCCTTCCTTATTCTCTGTCTCGTCCTCTCCTTGAGTCACGTAGCCTTTGCTCCCCGTCCCCTCCCTATGCGTAATGCCCTACGCTCACCCAGCCTGGGCCCTGCTCGAGCTCACCAGCTCCTTCAAGTCCATCCTGGCCCCCAAACCCTCCTGCCACCCTCAAACTTCTGTCCTGAGGCTGTCCCAGTGCCCTCTGGGCCCCCCAGCCAGCAGGTTCCTGGTCTTAGGCTTTTAATTCTACTTTGACAACAGCCTCCTAGGTCTTCACCTCCTGCACCTGCCTGCATCCTCCGTCTGCTTCTCCAGACCCTCCTCCATCCCCTTCCACAGCGCCCTCTGCCCAGCAGGCCCACCTGTGCAGCTACATCCATGGGCTGATGGGCTCCTTGACTCTGGTTTCTGGTTGGGTTTGGCCAAATGCGGGGGTTAGAGATCAGAGCAGGGAGGAGAGAGGTTGGGGTACTTACTCCCCTGGCTTCCTTTCTCTGGGGCCACACAGCTTCCCTCAGAGGGACTCTACCCAGCCCTCGGGGTCTCCGGGTCCCAGGAAATGCCCCTGCCCCTCACCCCTCAGCTCTGGGGGTGGGAACAGTCCTCACTCATACTAGCTCTGGGCCCTGCACTATCCTTTGTGGTTTCTCTGAGCCCTGCCCACTCCCTGTCGAGTCCCTTCAGGAAACTCCCCTCCATCACTCCACACCCCTGTGAATGTGCCTTCAGCTCCCTGCCAGGACCTGGACTTCCCAGGCAGGGAGAAGCTCATAGATGGAAACTTCAAGGCTTCTTTTAGCTGCCAAGGGCCTCCGGGTGGTCCTGTCTTCATCTCACCCTTGTCTGGTCCCTCTCCTCAACCATCTCCTCTTCTGCATCCTCACCTTGACAGTGTAACTTCCGTCTTAGCTGTGAACGTGCTCACCACCCCCTCGGCCTGGAAACACCGCCCCTTCCCCCTTCCTTTCCTTTATTGTCAAATGGCTTCAAGAGGTTCCTCTCCCGCTGGGTCCTCAACCCACTGCCATTGCCCTCGGGGGCCTCCTCGGGCTCTCGGCCTCCCTGTGACATGTGACACAGTTGTCAGAGAGAGGCACGTGGCCTGGTGGTTCAGGGGTTGGGGGAGCAGGGCAACGTGGTGGTTACTAGACTGGGCTCGAGCCCAGCTCTCCTACTTCCTAGCAGGGTGACCTTGGGCAAGTGATACCTCAGCTTCCTCATCTGTAAGGTAACAAAAGGACAGTCTTATAAGTTACTGGTGACGTATAAATGATATAATACATACTAAAGCACTTAGAAGAGAACATAGGGCAAATGGGAAATGTTCTCTATTATGAGCAAGAGGATGGGCTCTGGAGTTAGAAAGCCTTGAGTTCAAGTCCCACCTCTGCTACCTTCCAGCTGTGCAGCCTGGGGCATGGTTCTTTGCTTCTCTTTGGTTGCTCCCTGAGCAGCAAAAATGAGTTTGATAAGCTGGGCTTTGTATGATTGACAAAAGGTACTGCTTGGTGACTTGTTCAAAGGAGTGGGATAACATTTTTGAAATTAACTTGTGTGTGTGTGTGTGTGTGTGTGTGTGTGTGTGTGTGTGTTTTATCTATTTCTCTTAACCTTTTGGTTCTAGGCTATCCCATCCCCCAGCCCTATCCCCCCACTGCCTCAGGAAAGGGATGTAGTACAGAAATAGTAAAAAAAAAAAAATGGGGTTTTCAAAAGAATAAGGATATGAGGAAACGGCCAGGCGCTGGTGAGACGACGAGTCTGGGAGTGGAAGGAAAGAAGAAGCTTCTCTGCTTCCCCGTCAGCTGGATCCTTCCTCCCCGGTCTCCCTGGGAGAGCCCTGTGGACCGGCAAGTCCTCAGGAGAGGCTGCTCCTGAAATCAGACTGCCCGAGCGTGGTGCCCAGTGCCCCAGCCTCCCTCTGTGACCTCAGGCAGGATACTCAGCCTATCTGTGCCTCAACGCCCTCATCTGTAAAGTGGGGCAAACAACACTAACCTCCTAAGGATGAAATGAGTTAATACACTCGAGAGTGAAAAGAACAGTACCTGGCACAAAGCAAGCTGTCTCTGTGATGAATACCCTCAGCCTGGCAGCAGCTCTCTGGCTCCCTCACCTCTCTGACTGCTTCCAGGTCTCCACGCCGGGCTCCTCTCCCCTCAGATGTCCGTTTCCTCTGCACTCTGTCCATGGGCTGGGGCCACTGTGCCACCCCCTCGATTCGCAGGTGTGTATTTCCAACCCCTGGTTCATCTCCAGGCCCCAAACTGCCTGGCCGCTTCAGGGATGTTCAGGTGCTCACTCAACCAGTCCTGCTTCCTGCCCTCTTGGTAACGGGATTATCACCTGCCAGCTCATCCAGCCATCTTTCTCCGTGGCCTGTGGCATTGATCCTACTGATTCTTCCAGAAAGCTCTCAGACCAGTCCCAAAGCAACGGTCCAGTCAAGTGGTAGTATTAATGTGCTGGGCAGAATGGTCTCCCAAAGATGCCCATGCCCTGATCCCCAGAACCTGGGAATATGCTCCATGACGTGGCCAAAGGGACTGTGCCGATGTCAAGGTTACTAATCAGTGCTCTTAAAAGAGGGAGACTAAGGACTTCCCTGGTGTTGCAGTGGTTAAGAATCCGCCTGCCAATGCAAGAGACACGGGTTCGAGCCCTGGTCCGGGAAGATCCCACATGCCATGGAGCAACGAAGCCCGTGTGCCACAACTACTGAGCCTGCGCTCCAGAGCCCACGAGCCACAACTACTGAGCCCACGTGCCACAACTACTGAATCTGCGTGCCTAGAGCCCGTGCTCCACAACAAGAGAAGCTACTGCAATGAGAAGCCCGTGCACCGCAACAAAGAGTAACCCTCGCTCGCTGCAACTAGAGAAAGCCTGTGCTCAGCAACGAAGACCAAACCCAGCCAAAAACTTTTTAAAAAATTTTTTAAAAGTGGGAGACTATCCTGGGTTATCCAGGTGGGACTAATTGAACTCCACCAGTCCTTATAAGCAGAGAACTTACTCTGGCTGGATTGGAGAGATAAGTGGTGTTTCTTGCTGGGCCCCCACTTAACAGCCCCAATGCTCCTCTTCCTGGGAAAGCACCAGGTCAACGTTTCCTCTTTACCCAAATCCCCCCCAGATGGCACCACCTCAGTCTGTTGCATGAATGAGGATCACGAGAACATTGATCTCACATTTCACTGACAACCCCCATTCTCCATTCCACAGGGTGGAATTTCCCTAGCTTAGTCAATTATCTTGTTATCTCAGTTAACTGAGAATTTCCAATTTAGATATTAGATGTTCCCAAAGCTAAATTTACACTCAAAAAATGAAGCTTCTGTTTTTAGAAGCTTGAGTCAGCTCAGTCTGAAACTCAGCCCCACCTCCCCCGACTAGCTGTGTGATTTGGGCCAGTTCCTTAACCTTTCTGAGTCCCATGTCCATGTCATCAAATGCGGATAATAATGATAATAGTAGTTCTCACCCGCACAGGATTAGTTTTGTGGATATAATGCTATAAATATATATACAGAACATACATAGATGATGTATAAAGCCATGTGAGATACAGTAAGTAGTCCATAAATGTATGCTGTAGCTGTTTGCATTATGTATGCTATTCAAAAGATTATGATCTTTCTTTCATCTCACATCCATCAGAATGGCTACTTTAAAAAAAAAAAGGGAAATAACAAGTGTTGGTGAGGACGCAGGGAAAGTGGAACCCTTGTGCCCTGTTGTGAGAATGTAACTTGGTGCAGCCACTATGGAAAACAGCATGGCAGTTCCTGAAACAATTAAAAATAAAATTATCATATGATCCAGCAAGTCTACTTTTGGGTATATATCCCAAAGAACTGAAAGCAGGGCCTTGAAGAGATATTTATACACCCATGTTCATAGCATTGTTTGCAACAGCCAAAAGGTGGAAACAACCCAAGTGTCCATCAGTAGATGAATGAATAAACAAAATGTGGTGAATCCACACAATGGAATATTATTCAGCCTTAAAAAAGGAAGGAAATTCGGACACATGCTACAGCCTGGATGAACATGGACATTATACTCAGTGAAAGGATATTATACTCAGTGAAAGAAGCCAGTCATGAAAAGACAAATACTGTTATGATTCTACTTATATGAGATACCCAGAGTAGCCAAGGTCATAGAGACAGAAAGCAGAATGGTGGTTGCTGGGGGCTGGGATGGGGGGACAAGGGGAGTTGTTGTTTCATGGGTGCAGTTTCAGTTCTGCAAGATTCAAAGAGTTCTGGAGATGGATGGGGGTGATGGCTGCACAACAGTGTGAATATATTTAATGCCACTGAACTGCACACTTAATAAAAGTGGTTAAGATGGTAAATTTTATGTTATGCATCTCTTACCACAATAAAAAAAAAAAAAGAAAAATGAGATCACGATCTAGCCCTTTCCTCTGAACTTTTTCCTCTTGGAAGCCCTCCATCTGCTGGTGAGAAACTAGTCCCATCAATTGCTGTGCTGGGTACTGACCAATGAAATCAGCCGCCAGTTCCCAAACAGGGGACAAAACATTCCCTGAGGACTGGTGAGACCTAACAGGTGAACCCCCAGAGCAAGGAGCACTTGGGGAGAAGCCAGGGGTGAGGTGGGGGGGAGGGGGGAGGAGGGGAGCACGACCCAGGCAGGAGGACAAGCGCGATGCAGATGGGGAGCCAGCAAGTGCACCCTCCCAGGCCTGTTTCATTCCGTGGATTTCCCCACAGAGAGTCCACCTGTCACCTTATGTCTCAAAATGCAGGTGTTCGCTTAGAATAAGAGAAATGTGAATTAAAATGACACTGGTACCATACTTCACCCCGTAGATCAGTGAAGATCCAATGGGGGGTCAGCACCCTAGGCTGGGGAGGGAGTGGGAGACGGGCGTCCACTGCTGGCAGGACACCACGTCTGGAAACCTCTGGTGGGAAATTTGGCCATGCCCATCAGAGCTACAGCTGTGTGTGTCCTTTGACAGAGCAGACATATCTGCATGTCCGTGAAATTATGCAAATAATAGGAGAATCCCAGCAGCCTTGTTTAATAATAATAAACAAGATTATGGTGTAGGCTCTGGTTCTTTCCTGAGAGGCAGCCCAGAACTGACAGGGGCCAGAAAAAGGGACGAGAGTCATCCGGCTGGATGGGATCTGGGGTATGTGTATGAGATCAGTCTGGCTTCACGACCCTCAGATCCCACGCGAGAAGGGCTGACACAGGCTGGAGAGATGGCTAAACCCATGAGAAAGGAGATGCCTGGCAGGACACTGACCACCGAGGGTGAGGGGTGGACACCAGCATTTCATCCCCCTGTCATGTCTGTTCTTTCTTTTTCTCTTCCATCTCCACCTTCCTAGCTGCAGCCCTGCACTGACTTGGGCTGTCCTAGAGCTCAGTCTTCTAGGGATCCTGGAACCTCACTAGGGTGGGACTGGGGGAGTCCCTGGGGAGGGGGTAGGGTCAGTCAGCCCTTCATTGTTTACCCTTCGCTTCTCTTTTCCTCAAAACAAAGTTTATTGAAAGAATACACACACACACACACACACACACACACACACACACACACACACAAAGCAGGAGCTCTGCTGATCAAGAACGGAGAGGGAGGGAGCACTGATGTTGGGGTTCTCAAAGTGTGGTCCTGGAACCAACTCCAGGGACTCCATTCCCCCCACCTGAACCTGGGGAGCATATAAATGTGAAGATTCCTGGGCCTTACCCCAAACCCACTGGGTCAGAATGCCTAGGAGTTCATGTTGAACAACCACTCTTAAACATGCGGAAAATCCAACAACCACTGGCTTTGGTGTTTCTTCATTCTGGAAGAACTGAGTCCCTTTCTCAGCAGAGATTAAATAACAGCCATATCCAACTCTAAAAAATACACTTCACAAGGCACATCAAATCATATAAATTATAACTTGCAAGGTTTAGCTGTGAAATGAGCAAGGCTGAGGCTTTTGAGCCATGTAAAATGGGAGAGGGGAGATTGTGAATAGAGCTCCTGATGGCTCGTCTGCACACAGCAGCCGGGATTTTCACTGGTAGGTCTCCCCCTTGTTTACAATCCTTCAAGCCTTCTTCCCACTACTTTCAGATAAAGATCAAAACCCTTATGGTGACATGAAGGAGGCCGACTTGTCCCTTAGCCCTCCTCCTTCCCACTCTGACTTCTGGACGCCCTGGTTTTCTCTCAGTCCCTTGGGTTCACAATATGCTCTTCCACCCCAGGGCCCTTGCACATGCCATTCCCTTCTCCTATTGTCTAGTTAAGTCCTCCTTGTCTTCCATATTCCTTTCCTTTACAGCCCCAATGTTGGAATGGAATTAGTCACACCTTTGTGGGATCATTTGACTTATTTCTCTCTCTCCTGGCAGCTTCCTGATGGCAGGGACCATGTCCAGTTCTGCCATCACTGTACCCCTAGACTTGGCTCGGTGCTGAGGCTCTGGGTAAATACTGTGCAATGAATGAGTGATAGCAACCGTTATCACTGTTGACTAGAAACAGTTCTCACTAGCCTGGCTATAAACAGGCTTCCTACTGCCTTAGGGAACCAAACTCCTTACAGGATATAGAAAAAAGTCTGGAGGGTAAAACCCTGCAAATATCAATATTGATTTTTCCCTGAGCCAAATGATTACAAGTGACTTTTATTTTCTTCCTTATATTTTCCTTTCTCCCAATTTTTAAAAACAAGAAGCATGTAACTACCTTCCATTATCGGAAAGAGTAAATGATGTCGAAATACTACGATACCAATAGTCCAAACAACATGTCAGCCTTGCTGATGAGTAGAAATCTTTAGAAGCATAACTGCGTATTCTTTAGGATTGATCCAGGCAAATAAAACAAACAATCTTTTTTATTTGCTAGATGTAACCTCTGGGTAATTGCAAGGATGATTTTTAGTAATATAAATCCCTGACATTTTTGTTTTGTTTTGTTTTGTTTTGTTTTTTGCGGTACACGGGCCTCTCACGGTTGTGGCCTCTCCTGTTGCGGAGCTCAGGCTCCGGACACACTGGCTCAGCGGCCATGGCTCGTGGGCCCAGCCGCTCCGCGGCATGTGGGATATTCCCAGACCGGGGCACGAACCCGTGTCCCTTGTATCGGCAGGCGGACTCTCAACCACTTCGCCACCAGGGAAGCCTAGTGACGTATTTCTTAAGCTAAGTCCGAGGAGCAGTAAGCAGTCAATTATTTATATACAATGAATGCAACTCAATTTCTGTCTAGTTAATAACTGTCCTCATTAGTTCCCTTTTCCAAATGGCTTATTAATGTCAGTGGATCCTCATCTCAACCCTGTGCACCTCTGAGGATTCTTCTCAGTCTCTGTTTTAGGAGACCATAATAATGATCATTGTGACATTCACTGAGCACCACATGCCAGGCTCTTTATGTGCATTTCTCACTTAATCCTCAGAATAACCCTGTGAGGTAAGAGGTTTACAGACAGGGAAAAGGAGCTCAGAGTGATTAAGTAATTTGGTTGAAGTCACTCAGCCACAAAGTAGCCTAATGAGATTCAAACCCAGCTCTGTCTATCTCCAAAGCCTGTGCTTTTAAAAATTACTACAGTTTTCTAATGTCATAGTCAGGTTCAAAACAGAGATCTCTGTCTCTACTTTAGCCAGACAGGAAATAAAACTACCCCAAATCTATGCCTTGTTAGGATAAAGAAGAAACTACAGTTCTTCTTCTTCTTCTTTTTCCTCCCACTTTGCACACTGAACAGATGTTCTGTGTCCTTGAAGGGAGACCATATCATGGAGGAGAATCTCACGGGGACGTTCATGGAGTTATCTTTAAATCTGTTGCGTTTACAATAAACACTCTCAGAAAACTAGGAATAAAGGGGGAAATTTCTCACTTGGTAAGAACATGTATAAAAACCCTACAGCTAACCTCCTACTTAATGGTGAAAGAGTAACTGCTTTCCCCTAAGGTCAGGAACAAGCAAATATAAGGATTTATACACTGCTCTTGTTCAGCAGAGTCCTGGAAGTCTTAACCAGGGAAATAAAGCAAGGAAAAGAAGATTAAAAGCATTCAGATCTCCTTTTCTGAAAGAAGAAATAAAATTGTTCTTATTTGCAGATGACATGATTGTTTATGTATAAAATCCCAAGAAATCTACAAAAGCCCTTATATAAGAAAGTGCAGTTAAGGTTGCAAGATACCAAGAAGCATACAAAAATCAACTGTATTTCTATATACTGTCAATGAACATGTGGACACCAAAATTAAAAATATAATACCATTTACAATCACTCAAAAAAAACAAAAAGAGAGACATAGTTAAGTGTAAATCTAACAAAACATGTACAGGACTCGTATGCTGAAAACTACAAAACACTCAAGAGAGACACCGAATAAATGGAGAAATATACAATGTTCATGAATTGGAAGACAATGTAGGAGTATATCAATTATTCTCACATTGATATATAGGATAAAACACAATTCCAATCAAAATTACAGCATGATATTTTGTGTATACAGACAGGCTTACACTAAAATGTAAATGGAAAGGCAAAGGAACTAGAATAGGTTAAAAAATTTCTTTAAAGAAAAGTGGGAGGAATCACACTACCTGATTTAAGACTTACATAGCGACAGTAATCAAGGCTATCTCATAATGGTAGATCCATTATGACAAATAGATCCATGAAACATAATAGGGAACTAAGAAGTAGCCCCCATAGAAAGTATGGCCAGATTATTTTTGACAAACTTGCAAAAGCAATTCAATGGAGAAAGGATAGTCTTTTCAACAAATGGTTCTGGAACAACTAAATATCCACATGCAAGAAAAATGAACTTTGACCTAAATATCACATCATTAACGACAGTGAACCCAAAATGGTTCATAGATTTAAAAATTTCTTTCTTAGAAGAAAACATAAGAGAAAATCCTCAGGGTCAGGGACCTTGTGGCATGTTCTTAGACATGACACTAAAAGCATGATCTATAAAAGAAAAACTAACTACCTGGACTTCATCAAGAGTTAAAGCTTTTGCTCTGTGAAATACTCTGCTAAGAGAATGAGAAGACAAGCTACGGATGGGAGAAAATATTTGCAAACCATCTATCTGACAAGGGACTCATATCTAAAATACATAAAGAATTCTCAGAACTCAATGGTAAAAAACTAAACAATTCGATTACAGACACTTAAAAGATATGAAGAGATATTTCACTGAAGAGGATATGCAGAAGGCAAGCATGTACATGAAAAGACATTTAACATCACTATCGATTTGGAAAATGCAAGTTAAGACTATGATGAGATACCACTACACACTTACTAAAACAGCTAAAATGAAAAACCGTGTTTAGGCTAATTGCTGGTGAGGATGTGTCTCATACATTGCTGGTGGAAATGAAAAATGGTATAGCAACGCTGGATAAGACTGGCAGTTTCTTTACAAACCGAATCTATATAAACACATATGTTAATCCATGCAATCATACTCCTGAGCATTTATCACAGAGAAATAAAAACTTATGTTCACACAAAAACCTGTACACAAATGTTTATAGTACATTTATTTGTAATAGCCACAAATGGAAACAAAATGTCCTTCAAAAAGTGAATGGTTAAACATAGGTGATACGTCCATACCGTGGACTATTACTCAGCAAAAAAAGAACAAGCTAATAACCTAAATGGATGTCAAGGGCACTACACTGACTAAAAAAAAAAAAATCAATCACAAAGGTCATACATACATGATGAAAATTATAGAGACGGAGAACAGATTAGTGGTTTTCGGAGCGTGGGGACGATGGTGGGAGGAGGAATTGTGACTATAAAAGGAGCATCACAAGGGACATCTCTGATGATGGAATACTCCTATATCCTGAGGGCCACACCCAAATCCACACGTGGTAAAATGGCACAGGACTCCACACATGCTTCGTGCCATTCTCTCTACTATTTGTGCATCTATAATTATTTCAAAATAAAGTTTAAAAAAATCTGTTGAGTGAAGTCTGAGAGTGGTCTGCCTTTCACAGTCCTAAAGGGATTCCATTGCATTTCTCTTTCTGCTTCAATATTTTAATCCCTTTCAAAATGTTAAAAGGCTCAAAGCCACTGTTTTTATAATTCCTTACTTACAATTTCTTCCAACTTCCTTGGCTGTCAATGAGCTGGGACTGTGGACCAAGCCACAGCTAATTCAGAGAATGGAATGAAATGAAGTGAGAGAGCACTGAGGCCATGCCCAGGGCTTACCCTGATTTACTACTTGGAGGTACGGGGGCGGGGGAGGGCTCTGAGGGGCCCGTAGTCTCCAGAAGCTCTGGAAAGGGCGAGAGGTCATTGCTCAAGCTGGGCACTTCAGGTGGCCGTGGCTGCCAGACGCGGAGCAGGTGAAGGTCAAGCATCAGCTCTACGCCCACCTTCCAAACCGCGCCATCAGGGTGGGACACTGCACACACAGTCAGCAAAGGACACAGGGCCCATCGCACTTTGCACTGTGCTCATTCTCACCACATGTGCCAGGGAGACCCAGCACATGCCGGGATTGGTTATTGGTGGCACACCGAGGAAGGCTGGGACTGTTAGCCAGAGGCTGTGCTTTACAAGAGACTGGAGTCCACAGAACAGTAAGGACTTTTGGTGGTGTGAGGGGTAGGGAGGGTCGGGGACTGGCTAGGAAGAGGTCTTACCTCTAAAACAAGGTCTGAATTTTCATGCCTTCCAATCGTAGTGCTTTTATTCAGGACAAAATAGCCTTCTGCACTCTTTAGATAGGCTTTCATATTCTCTGCTTTCCCTATAAAAGGTTTTCAGAAAACAATTTTGTTAGAAAAATACAGTCCTCTAATTATTCAATGTCATATTTAGAATGAATGGAATACACCATAATGTCCACAGGAGAAGTCAGCAGAGGTAGGAGTGGATAGCTGGATTTAACAATGATCACAATGATAATTCCGCACATTTTTAAGACTGTCCTTTTAACAGTGATAGCCGGCATAGATGAGCTTGCTTCTGATCACAAGAGGACATCCTTTATGTAACTCAGAGCACAAACAAGCAATAGCAAAAAAAAAAAAACCCAAACAAATCTGAATTCCACTGATAACCGCTCTCCACCTCCCATTAAGCTTAGTTTGGGGTTAGTTATCTGACAGAATCAAATACTCAGTGTTACTAACCCACCACTTACTAGCTCTGTGACTCTGAGTGAGTTACTTATTCTCTCTCTATGCCTCTGTTTCCTCATCTGTAAAATGGGGCTAATAATACTCTGTATCCCAAAGAGTTTTGTGAGGATTAAATGTGAAGCATCTAGAATGGTGACTGCTACACTAAACACCCATTTGTCCTACTGTGATTGTGACTGTTATTAATCTTGGGCTTCTGAACTTTGACTCAAGAAACCCCAACTTCTACAGAGCTTCTTAAAGTGTGGAAGAGTCAGTCATCGAGGAAATGGGCATTAGAAGATACTTTCTTTTTAAGTCACTGCATTCCTTCATATATTTAGGTTGAAAAAAAAATGATTTCCAAAGACAAAATATCAAGATTATAGCTTGGCTGTACGGTCAAGACTCTGTACGTATCTTTTGCTGGCATTTTATTACGAAAGTGTCAAACACACAGAAAAGTTGAAAGAAGTGGATGGTGAACTTCTATAGAACCACCACCCAGATTCTACAATCAACATTTTGTTCTATTTGCTTTATCACATATCTACCCATCTATACATTTTATATTTTAATGCATTTCAAAGTAAATCCTATACATGTTTTTAAATTTTATTTATTTATTTTTGGCTGTGTTGGGTCTTCGTTTCTGTGCGAGGGCTTTCTCTAGTTGTGGCAAGTGGGGGCCACTCTTCATCGCGGTGCACGGGCCTCTCACTATCACGGCGTCTCATGTTGTGGAGCACAGGCTCCAGATGCGCAGGCTCAGTAGTTGTGGCTCACGGGCCTAGTTGCTCCGCAGCACATGGGATCTTCCCAGACCAGGGCTCGAACCCATGTCCCCTGTATTAGAAGGCAGATTCTCAACCACTGTGCCACCAGGGAAGCCCTATACATGTTTTTTATTTTTTTTATTTTTATTTATTTATTATTATTATTATTTTTTTAGCGGTACTCGGGCCTCTCACTGTTTTGGCCTCTCCCGTTGCGGAGCACAGGCTCCGGATGCACAGGCTCAGAGGCCATGGCTTACGGGCCCAGCCGCTCCGTGGCATGTGGGAACCTCCTGGACCAGGGCACGAACCTGTGTCCCCTGCATCGGCAGGTGGACTCTCAACCACTGTGCCACCAGGGAAGCCCATATATACATGTGTTTTAAAACATAAAAATTTCAGTGACTTCAGCTGGTTCCAAGATGTTGATGATAATTCACATGATATTGGAATTCTGATCCATCTCAGTGCCATGTCAAACATAGTCTCTTTTCTTTTTTTTCCTTTTTTTTTTTTTTTTTTGGCTGTGTTGGGTCTTCGTTGCTGCATGCGGGCTTTCTCTAGTTGCGGCGAGCGGAGGCTACTCTTCCTCACGGTGCGCAGGCTTCTCACTGCGGTGGCTTCTCCTGTTGTGGAGCACGGGCTCTAGGTGTGCAGGCTTCAGTAGTTGGAGCACGTGGGCTCAGTAGTTGCGGCACACGGGCCCTAGTTGTGGCTCGCAGGCTCTAGAGTGCAGGCTCAGTAGTTGTGGTGCACTGGCTTAGTTGCTCCGAGGCATGTGGGATCTTCCTGGACCAGGGCTTGAACCCGTGTCCCCTGCATTGGCAGGCGGATTCTTAACCGCTGAGCCACCAAGAAAGTCCCCAAAGTCTCTTTTCAACTGAAAGGTCACTGAAGTGTGAAGTTGTTAGACTGTGGATAAAAACAAAAATCATCTAGGTCTGACCGTAGAGGGTCTCCGGTCTGGCTCTGCTTTCCATCAACATCTCCATCATCATTCCATCACTGAATCCCTACTAAGTGCCAGGCACTGGGCTATCCTTTTACACACATGGCCTCTTTTCATCCTCAGAACCACCCTGCGAGGCAGGTGTCAGTATTGTCCCGCTTTACAAATGAGGAAACTGAGACTCAGAGAAGTTAAGGTCACACAATAGTAAGTGTGTGACAACTCTGAGCCTTTGCATGTAACCAGTGTACAAACCTCCATTGCTGCTGGTGGGGCAGAGTAGGGGTGGGGGATTTGCACTGTCTGCTGACACTTGGGACATGTAGTAAAAGAAAGTCCTTGAAACCAGCATTCTATCCTCTGAAAGGAAGACGAGACCCTACCTGGGGGTAAGAGAAATAAAAATAAGCAGGATAGTTTATATTTGTAAACTTTGAGGCCTGTGGATGTCCCACAAATATTGATGCTTTCAGATAATGAGAAATACATTTGATTAAGTTCGCTGTCATGTATACAGGGGAAAAGACATTTCCTCTTCCCAAAGAACCATGCTCTGCTGCCTTCAGTTATTAATCTTCAATTGCAGAGGACCATGTTAGCACGCAACACATTCAAGTCTAATTAAGCTAAAATGGAAACTTCCAAGAAATGTCTCTTCTGCAGGAAAACCACAGGAAACGCCACTAATCGAAAACTTAAACTTGGATCATGTGCATATTTGTTTTTTAGCTCTCACCCCAGACGTCCCCAAGGCTGGGGTCTTCTCTCTGCTCAGACGTCCCCCCTCGGGGCAACCACCTAACTGACCACTCTGGCTAAAGGCACCCTCAGTCATGTTATTCCCCTGCTAGTTTTCCCCTGCTGTGTTTCCTTCCTTGTACTTATCATTCTCTGACATGTTCTTGTTCCTTTCATTAGTTATGCTTGCTGTTGGTTTCTCTTTCACTAACATATATGTTCCTGGAAAACCAGGACTGTGTTCATTTTGTTCAGAAGCGATTCTTCATGGGTATTTTGTGTTTGTACCCATCTTCAGAGCAAAGGCATTGAAAGATTTTGTCCTGCACTCACTTTCCGAGGATGCTTGTATGGCAAACAGCCTGGGAGGATAGAGGTAATGTTTCTAATAAAGATAACGGCTCCTTCTGGGGCAAAAGTTGGGCAGGTTTGCTAGCAGCCCCTTTCAAAGATTGCAGTTTCCTGAGTTTGGAGTTCCTTACCTGGGACACAGACCCACTGTGCGCACAGCATCCACACTGGCTGCTCTGCACCACCCCGAGGGACTTTCAGGGCAACAGGAACCAATGTGCATATGCAGATCTGCTGCCTGTTATGTCAGCTGTGCTGTGAGTCATCGAGTTCTTTGTTTCTGGCCCAGGAGTCTCTTGTCTTCTGCCAGGAACTATAAGCTGGGCAGGCTAACTTACTAACTTTCAAACAGGGTCAAATGTCAGACCCTTTGCAGTTCCTGCCAGTTCTGTGCATTACCCCTTCTCCAGGGCAGGGGGTGGCGGGGGGGCAGAACCTGACACATAGTAGGTGCTTGGGAAACACTTGCTGAGTGAATGAAAATACAAAGGACACCTCAAAGCAAGTCAGTACAGCCAGCTGGCTAGGAAGCTTTGATAGTAACTACCTTTCATTTTTCCTGTCAGTATCTAGCTTAGATGACTCCTTGGAAAACCTAAATTCTATCTCTTTAGCTTTTGGATTGGACAATATTTCTCCACCTTCATTTTGCCCTGTGCATCACTTCCTTGCGTGAAAACACTGTCAAAGTAATTTGAATGTGTGGAGCTCTGTGAATTCGTTCTTACTCAGCGCCATGGAGCACCAGCCACAGGAAAGGGCAAAAAGGGCTTCAGTCATCTGCGTTCCCCCGACCACTTTGGATGGCTCAGAATTGGGCTATAGGAGCAAACTTTCTTTTGAGGTTTACAGTGGCCTCAAAGTTCCTTAAAGAAGGGGAGTTCAGGTAAGGGGCGGGTGTGTGTGTGTGTGTGTCTCTGACCATTGGGTGGGTGTTGTCCATAAATCAGGGGAAACAGGGGTTCCTCTCTTAATCCCAGCTATACCCACAGGACATCCAAGAGCTGGTGCCCAGGAGAGGCTTAAAGCTCCCGTGCCGCCTCCCTTGGGGGGCGAGGTAGGGGCTGCACTTAGGAAGGAACGGCTGGTGTTGGGGCACTTTTTCTGGGGTGCTCCTGGCGACCCGAGCCTGGATCAGAGAGTTCGGACTCGGCTGGCGCCGGGTCCCCTGCCTATCCCAACACCCTTGACCTCGCAGGGCTGGCCTCCTCCGGCCCAGGTTTCCTCCCGCCGCCTCCTCGCGCGCCGCTCTCACCTGGCCTGAGGAAGAAGCCCACACCTCGTCCTCTGCCAAGAAGCCCTGACCTCCGCCCTGCCGCCCTCCCGCGGAGTCTCCAGGCGACAGCCCGCAGCCCGTGCGCCCGCCCGGCCTTTGTACGAACGTCGCCACGGCAACGCCATTCTGACGGCCGAGCTGGGGAGGGGCGTGGCGTGCGCGGCGCCCGAGGATGAGGGGGAGGTGCGCTGGCAGCACCCGGCCAATTACAGCCCGCTGCAGCGCTGCGAGCCCTCCCCGACCTGCCCCCTAGAGGTCCCCAGCCCCGTTTCCAGGATGGGGAAACAGGCTCAGTGTTCACAGAAGTAGCTCCAAGTCTTACAGCGGGGAAGGAGCAGACTCGAGAATCCTTCCTACTGACCTTAGCTCTAGGCTCGGTGCGTTGAGGAGGGGGTGGTCAGGCGTGGGAGGGTAATGGAGCTGAACCACGAGAAGCCTGGAGGTTGGTCCCCCCCGTCCCACCCGAATCTCTAGTTCTCTCTGTTGTGGAGGAGAAAACAGAGTAAGCTGGGGGACCATCACTTCTGGGGATGGGGGTGGAGATGGGAGATGGGTGCGGTGGAGGGAACGCTTCTGAAAGAATGGAAGATTCTCCCACGTGCTAGGGAAGGGGTATTTACAAGCCCACAGCCTTACTGTTCCTGTCCTTCCCTGTCAAAACTCGCGTTTATTCATTCATGTGTTCTTTACTTCTACAAACATCACCTGAGTCCCTACAAGGTCAGACGGTGGCCCCAGTGTTGACCTGGATCAGATCCTTAAGAAATCCCCCCGCACCCCCCATGGGCACGGGGCTGGGGGGATGGAGCGTGTGGAGAAGACATGCAAATGCCAACTATCTCCCCTCACCCCATGTCACCTCTTTTCAGATCAGCCCCTTCTGTCTGGGAGCAGAACAGACCTGCTGACTACCTACAGAATGCCTCATTTCCCTGCCAGGAAATGACTGACAAGGTGCCCCAAGACAAACTCAAAATATTCATCTGAGAAAGATGAAAGATGGCAGACTCCACTCTAGTCAATTAGAAGAAGATATAAGAGAGAAAAATCATGGAAATCGATATGGGATGGAATATATGGTAAAGATGCTCCCACATGCCTAGAGGCTCTTAGAAATGCACATTTCCTGGCACAGACCTCAGAGATTCTGATTAAGCAGCTCTGGAGCATGGTCCAGGAATGAATTTGTTGCATTCTTGCAAATTCCTTGTGCATTTGTTAAAAGCTTGGCAAAACCTCAGGACTTATTCAACCCTGCAGTTGAATGGCAGAGCCCTCCCAGAACTTTTCCCTAGAAATCTCTTCCAGGCCCTCAGTCAGCCTGGAAGGTTCTGCCATTCGACCAGAAAGACCTTAGGAATGTATGAGGAGTGACCACAGAGGCCGGGGCCCTGAGTGGTAACTTCAGAGGAACAGAGAGGGTCAGGCTCAACTCTCCAGGCACATTTCTGCCTCAGGGCCTTTGCAGTTACTGTTTCTTCTCCCTACCAGGCACTTCCCCCAGGGATCTCCTTCAGCTCCTTTAGATTTTTACTCAAGTATCACCCTATTTAAAAGGGTCTTGGAATTCCCTGGCGATCCAGTGTTTAGGACTCGGTGCTTTCACTGCCCGGTTCGATCCCTGGTCAATCCTGCAAGCCCCATGATGCCACCCAAAAAAACAAAACAAAACAAAAAACACCCCCCCAAAAACATGAATAACAAAACAAACACCTCACTCTATTGCTCTTCCCTTCATCTTACCACTCCTCTAACATGCTATTTATTTAGTTTTCTTCTCTTATTTGTTGTCAGTCTCCCCACTCCCAACTCCCCCCTGCCCCCAACTTAAGCTCCATGAGGGCAGGGATTTTTTTCTCTTTTGTTCACTGCTGTATCACCAGTACCTAGAACAGTGCCTGAATGAACGAATGAGTGAATGAACAGGGGCAGCCCTTGCCACCTGCCCACAGCCTTGCCTCCTACTCTTGAGCTGCTGAGCTGAACTGTCCTTACCCCAGGACCTAGGCTTCTGTAGCCTTGGCCCTCCCCAGCCCCACCCCCATCTCCATGCTTGTCTTCAGTCTCATCAACATGAGCACAGAACGCAACCCTGCTCACTGCCAGCCAGACCCTATGGAGCCCATCCAGGCCAGCCTGGAGCCGGAGCCGCTCATGGCCCCCTGATAGGCTTGGGAGAGCATATGTTGCCATTAGTCCATCTCTCCATGAGGAAATACTAAACGGAGAACAAAGCTGACATTCAGGCTCACTGGAGCAGAAATTGCCAAATCTTGATTGGATCCTGCCGCTCCCCACAGGATGCCACAGTCATCTCAAAGGGTGTGTGAAAGTCTAAAAACCCAGTTCCATGTCATCCACTTAAATTTCAAAAACAGAAACTAAAATACCCCAATAACTCATGCCTTTATCATAGCATGTCCTGGGCTGAGTGAGAGTTGTACTTTGCAATGATAGGGTGATCAAAATACTGCACCTGGGGAATTCCCTGGCGGTCCACTGGTTCGGACTTGGTGCTTTCACTGCCATGGCCCGGGTTCAATCCCTGGTGGGGAAATTAAGATCCCGCAAGCCACACGGCATGGCCAAAAAAAAAAAAAGAGGTTTCTAGCTTATATGGGCTCCTTGGTGATGCCTGTAATCAATCAATCTTATTGAGCTCTGGGTGGCTACCAAGGCTGTACTGTATCTCAATCAACATCAGGATGCTGGTGTCTGAAAGGCCTGGGTCCATGTCCCAGCTTTGTCATTCCCAGCTGTCCTAATACTGGAGCGAGTGATGTTAACTCCGGGCTTTCCACCCGCAGGGCACTGTCCCAGTCCTTCCTGTGGATCATCTCATTTAATCCTCACCATAACCTGGGGCAGTAGGTGTGTATGAAACACCTGGAACAGGGAGCTCTGCAGAGAAATGCTCAAAAATGTCGTGATGGGTATTATTTCTATCACATCACTCCCACTTGAACAGGAAAATAAGGCTCAAGAGACATGGAGGTATGTGACCAAGGTGACACAGCCAGAAAAGGATTTGAATCTAGATGACTGTGATGGGAAGGTATTTTCCCCGGGGACCACAGGTGACAGGTGTCACAGCCACGAGACACCCATGCTCACCACCTGCTTTCCCTCAGCCCTGAACAATCTGGGCTTCTGGCTGTCCTGAAGTTTGGGCAGTGCCTGCAGCAAGAGAGGGAGGGAGCTGAGGCCAGGAGGGGGTAGCTGGGGCTTGCCAGGGACCTCTCCTGCCACCCACTGGGCTTCTTTCCTGCAGGACCTCTGCCCCATAAAATCTCATTGGGCCGCAGTTACCTTCCCTGGGCTGTCCTTGACTGGGAGAGCCCATCCACTGTGCCCCCTCCCCAGATCTGCTTGTTGTCCCCTGCATTCCAACAAGAAATGAATGCTGGCCTCCTGCCTGGAAGAGGTAGGGGGCTTGCCCAGCCTTTAAGGGGTAAGAGAGAGCCAGGGAAAGAGCTGGAACAGGAGAAAGGGAGTGTAAAAGAGAGAGAGAGCGCTCAAAGATCAGGAAGTAGCTAAGCTGTTGAGTAGGTGTCAGATGGGAGAGCAAAGGGCCATTGGAGGCTCCACAGTCCATTCATAACCTGACGCTATGGGCTAAGGAAATGCAGGTTTTTATACACACACACACACACAGGTTCACAAAAATAAATTCAAACCACAAAATCACAGCTGGTCACTGAGGCCTTCTGCAGCCGTGCTCACCCCCTTCCCCTGTCAGTAAATGAGAAATCACCCAGGTGTTTTCTCAGATAGAGACAAGGCTGGTTGGGACATTCATCTCTTGCAAATCAGAGCTTTGCCAGGGGGCTTCCCTGGTGGCGCAGTGGTTGAGAATCTGCCTGCCAATGCAGGGGACGTGGGTTCGAGCCCTTGTCTGGGAGGATCCCACATGCCGCGGAGCAACTAGGCCCGTGAGCCACAACTACTGAGCCTGCGCGTCTGGAGCTTGTGCTCTGCAACAAGAGAGGCCGCGATAGTGAGAGGCCTGTGCACCGTGATGAAGAGTGACCCCCGCTTGCCACAACTGGAGAAAGCCCTCGCACAGAAACGAAGACCCAACACAGCCAAAAATAAATTAATTAATTAATTTTAAAAAATTAAAACAAAAACAAAAAACAACTCTCTCTAAAAAAAAACAACAACACAGAAAAAAAGCTTTGCCAGGGAGGTCAGTCTGTATGTTCTGTTTGAAAACTGCAGATGAAGGGTGCTGATCCCACCTCTGATCGGCCTGGTTTCGTTTGTTTGTTTGTTTTATTCTGTCTGTACCTCACTTCTCTCACCTGTAAAATGGAGGTAATAACAGCATTGACTGTAAAGACCACATGGGTTAATATGTGTGAAGTAGTAAACTGTGCCCGATACCACAGACTCCTTCTGTGAATGTCCGCGTTGCTGTCTGTCTCTTTGCTTGTTTTTGTTGTTTTCTTGATGATGTGGGAGGACAGCACCATCTCAACCCGATCACAGCCATCCTGGGGAGAGCTTTGATTTGCATCGTCTCAGTCCCAACCCAGAGCAAACTTGACCTCAGAACACTCGCATATCATCTTGCTTGTTGCCCAGGGACCTTTCTGGGTGTGGGTGTCAGAGGCAGGCTGAGCTCCCCTGATCGCTGCTAGAGGGATTCTGAGAATCCAGCTGGTCTCTGTGGGGTGGCACCTGCAGGACAACTCCATAAATTCGACTTGCAGGCATCCAGGCAAATCAACCTCCACTACTTCTTTTTTTTTGAGATTAACAATGAACCATTATGAATGAGGTGAACCAAACTAGCTAATATTTATTGAGGCTTGTTAGGTACCAGCCACTATGCCATGCACTGTTTTATTTAATTCTTAGCCCAACCCATTTTACAGAAGCGGGCTCAGAAAAGTCAAGTAACTTGAGCAGTTACAAATCTTGTAAGTGATAGGTCCAAGATTCGAACCCTAGCTGTTGGACTCCAGCATATTGTCTTTTTTGTAAACTTTTGTTTTCAAAACATAATATACATCTCGAAAAGAACACAACTGATAAGTGTACGCTTGAAGAATTTTCACAAAGTGTATGCACCCACCCTAACCAGAACCCAGAACAAGAAGCAGAACATCACCACCCGCCCCCGCCCCTCCGAGAAGACTCCCTGTGCTCACTTCTGGTTACCCCCTCCCGCTTGTCTGACTTCCAATCATAGATTAGTTCTGCTTGGTTTTGAACTTCATGGAAATGGAATCTTACAGATTCCATTTGCTGCCTGGTTTCTTTCACTCAACTATGTGAGGTTCAACCACGTTGTCTGATGTAGCTGTGGTTCATTCATTCTCACTGCTGCATTGCATTACACTCTGTTATCTATTCCTGCAGAACAAATTATGGCAAACTTAACGGATCCAAAAAACACACACTTATGTCACAGTCTGTGCGGGTCAGGAATCCGGGCACTGCTTAGCTGGGTTCTCTGCTCAGGCCCTCTCCCAGGCTGCAATGAGGGAGGTGGCCAGGGCTGGGGTCTCATCTGAGGGTCAGCTGGGGAAGGATCCTCTTTCCAGTTCATGTGGTGGTTGGCAGGATACAGTTTCCTGAGGGTTGTTAGTTAGTCTGAGGGCCTCACCACCTTGCTGGCTGTTAGCCAGAGATTCTGCACTGTTTCTTGCCATGTGGGCCTCTCCATAAGGTGGCTTGCTTCATCAAAGCCAGTGAGAGTCCATAGAGAGAGTCTCCAGGCAAGATGGAAGTTACAAACTTCTGTAACATAATCACAGAAATGACATGCCCATCACCTTTGCAGCATCTACTGATTAGAAATAAGGTACAGTTCTGCCTATTCTCAAGGGGAGGGGACACAGAGGTGTGAACACCAGGGATAATTGGGGGCCGTTGTGTATGCCTTTTGGTATGCACATGTGCACATATCTCTTGGGTATATATCTAGGAGTAGAATTTCTGGGTCCCACATACGTCCCGCTTTACGAGATTCTGCCAAACATTTTTCCAGAGTGCAGGTACCCTCTACACTCCCTCAGCAGGCTATGAGCTTCCCAGTTAGAGCACATGATTTTAATACACTCCTCCCCTCTCTCCTTACAGAAGGGGTGTTTGAGCTGGGGCTCTTTGGGACGACAGGTCCTAATTCTAGCCCCATGTCAGAATCACTGAATTCCCGGGCCGCTTCGCCAGACATTCTGATCATTTGAGGGCTCAGATACAAACTGGAAGGTCCACTCCATGAAGCGAGGATCCCTGTATCCTTGGTGACCGGAGCAGTACCCGGCAGCAGTACCTGGCAGGTACCAGGGAGCTGGCACTCAATAAATGTTTTTTTGATTAAGTGAATGAGTTTAGGAAATATTGTTCAAGAGATGGGCCCCAGGGCGGGTATAAGCTGCTTAAACGGGAAGGAAACTTTGTTGTGTCTGAGGCTGTGTGCATTTTTCTGGGAAGAGGGCTCAGAACCTCAACCAGGTATGTCCCCAACAAAGGTTAAAGGCCGCTGTGATTGGCTACTGTCCGGCTTAGGTATTTTATCACATGAAGAAAAAACTGGTCCCACGGTAGGAGGCATGGTAACTGTGGACAAGGTCCCATGGTCCTTAGAAGTAAAAAGCGAGACAGTGCTTGCCTGGGGTGGCTCATAAACTGAGACCTTGCTTGTTTTGACCTTTGACCCATGGTAGGTCTTTTGGTACATCTAGCCACTGCCTGGCCTCCTGGGACCCTCCCTGTGTCTGTCTGTTGAACAGAAAATTCCAGAAGGCCTCGGTGCCCTGAGTTTCCATCAGGGGCAAGCCAACATGAGCCCTAGCTTTTGAAAAACCCCTTTCAATCCATAGAAAGCCTCCCAGTTTATCTGGTTTGAAATAACCTCATCCTTTGTCACCTTCTCTCTTGTTTTCTGGAGGTTGCTCAGCGTCTTCCTGCTGTCTGCATTCTTTTCTCATGTGAACAGTGCATCTATTTTGGGCATTTTGTCGTTGTTGTTTTGGGTCATTCCCTTCACACATTTTTTGTATTCCTTTACAGTCAGATCAATCTCATGCCTCTCTAGACATTTCTTCTCAGGTTTCCTCTGAATCATTTCGTTTGGTCTAAATATGTCCAGTGGTTCCTCCTTCCTCACTACACTCCACATAGACCCTCTCTTTTCCCCGGAACAACTGTTCTTTTCTTTCGAATCCCTGACCCAAATCCTCATCTTTCACCATGTTTTCTGACTTCTCCTAAGAACTGATTGTTTTTTGAAACTTAAGCCTCAAATATCATCCCTTCTAATCTGCGTCTGAATTTGGATCACGGTCAAGAAGTAGGGGAGACAGGAACGTGGCTGCGTAATTAGGATCCTCAGCAGAAGGGCTGAGTGTTCATCGGGGGGGTCAGAGGGGCCTGGGGATGGAGGGAGAGGTATCTTCTTCTGCCTCGGGTAGGGCTTAGGGTGGGGTTGTCAGGAAAGCGCTAAGAAAAAAGGACCCATTTGACTTGAGTTCTGAAGGATGAGTAGGATTTCCGGAGGCAGAGCAGGGAGAGAAGAGGATGGTCCAGGGCAGGAGCAGTGGGAATGGAGGCTAGAAGATGAGTCATCAGAGAAGCTAGGGACAGGAGTACAGAAGGAGAGGGGTGGCCAGGTGCTGAGACCGCAGACTGAAGGTCCATGGTTAGCCCTCAGATATGTTTGTCTAGCTTTCCCAGCGTGTTAAAAGACTTTTAATTAGTTGCTGAATGGAGAGGCCTCTTTCTGTGGAGTGACAGAGAAACCTATTCAAATTGTCTTCAGCATGAATGCAAATTCACTGGTTACCAAAAATGAAAAGTCTAGAGGGAACCTCTGGGTTCAGGCTCAGATGATTTCATGAGGCCTTGGCCTCTCTCCAGCTCTCAGGGTATCTTTGAACCATGTGGATCCAACCTTAGACAGAATCTCTGTATAATGGTCACAAAAAGGCGGCCGAAGCTCCAGCCCTTACATCTTCTCAGCTTTGAATTCCATAGGGAAGGATAAGAGTCTTTTTCCTAAGCTTCCCCCAATGGCCTCACTGCTTCTCATTTTCTCTGGATGGGTCACAAGCCCATTCCTGAGCCAATTATTGTGGCCCAGGAGACTGCTCTGATTGGCTGAGCTTGAGCCAACGTGCCCATCCCTGAAGCCAGAGGTGGAATCAACACCATCTCTGAGAAACTGGACTGAGACTAGGAGAAAGGTGTTGTCCCCAAAGGGGGATCATAATACCATAATATTTTAGAAGAGAGGTGAATTGTTATTAGGTGACAAAAACCAGATGTCTACCACAGTAGCCAACATGTACAGATCATTGACATCTGGATTTATGCCTTTTTTTGGGAAAATGGGAATATCTGGCAATACCTGGACTCTCTTCTTGTATATAGATCAATAATCTGCTGGCGTTGAGAAGAGGCTCCCTCTTTAGATACAGCCTATGTTCTGCCTGCCCAATGCACTGCTCATATTTCCTCTCTGGCTCCTGGAAGCACTTGAATTTTTATTGCCAGCATAATTTGATTCTGTAAAGAAATCTGTTTTTCCCACCAGAATGGAAGAGGCAAATGTACAGGGGTCAAATAGCTCTCCTGTGCTCCCACAAACTCCTGAGGACAAATGCCTGGCCATTTTGATAGTCTCATTCCTTGCTCATTTTAAAAGCCTTCTTTAAAAAAAATATTGAATACATAGTGATTTTAGAATCTGTTATCTGATAATTCCAACATCTGAAGTCTTTGGGTGGGAGTGGCGGGGGGCGGGTCTCAATGTCTTGTTTGTTGTGTCTGCTTACTCTGGCTCATACTGACTTATTGCTTGGATGTTTAGTAATTTGACTGTGATCTCCTTCTTGATTGAACTTAATCTGTGGGAATCCTGAGGGGTCTGATTCCTGGCTGCTTTGCTCTCGGAAGTCTTTTTTGTTTGTTTCAGCTGGATGCCAGGGATGCTAATAACCTCTGAACACTGACATTTATTTCCTCAACTTGGAGTTTTCCCACTGAATACATGGAGTGTAAACTTGAGCCCCAGACCCACGTGGTTACAAACCTTCAGGGTGATCATCATCATCATCAGTATTGTGGCCATTATTAGTTTTCCCCTCCAGAGCCACATTGAAAACTTCAGGTTTTCATAGGCTCCGCTTTCTGAAAGACCAGAAAAAAAAAATTTTAAGCCCTCCTCTTGCCAGGGTGTGGAGCATCTTTGAGGGTGCCAGCTTAATACAGGCATCTTAGACTTGGTTAGCTCACTTTGCAAGGCCCAAGGCTTAATCTCCCGTTTCCTGCACTTATTAAACGCAAATGGCTTCCTCATTTGCTTACGCTTTGGTTGTAGCTCACTCTGTTTGTGTGTGTGTCTGTATGTTCCTTTGAGATTGCCTACATAAAAATTGTTTTTTATTATGGGATTTTGGAAACACACACAAAACTAGAGAAGCCTGCGATTAACTCCATGTATTCATCATCCAGCTTCAACATTTTCTCAGTGTTCTTTCATTCTTTTTTCTTCCTTTATGAGTTTTTTTCTAGGTTAATTTAAAGCAAGTTGTGTCATTTCACCCATAAAGACATCCTAACTGAAAGGACTTTTTTTCCTTTACATTATCCCCGCCTTGACATGATCACAGCTAAAAATACTTATAATCATTCCTGAATATCATCTAATATTCAGTCCATGCTCACATTTCCTTGATTCTCTCAGAAATATCTTTTTTACTGTTGGTTTGTTAGAATCAGGATCCAGACAATGTCCACACATTACACTTGGTTGTTATGTCTCTGACATGTCTTTAATTCTGTAACAGCAACTCCCCGCCCCTGACCTTTTTTATCCCCCAGCCACTGATTTGTTGGAGAAACTGGGTCTTGTGTCCTGGAGAATATTCACATCCTGGATTTGGCTGATCACTTCCTCTTGGTTTCAGTTAACTTGTTCCTCTTTTCCCCATGTTTCCTGTAAACTAATAGTTAGATCTAGAGGACTGAGGAGATCAAAGTCTTTTTGTTGTCCAGACGCCTTCATAGGCGGTACTGTGTGATCCATCCTGCATCACACAGTGAGCACATAATGTCTGGTCATCCTGTTTTTAACGATATTGAGATTGAATGGTAGGTCCAATGCTAACAGACTGAGCCATCCATTACAACGTCTCCAACGGCTTTTTTTCCCCCAATAATTAACATTTTTAATTTTTCATTATGGTAAAATATACATAACATAACATTTACCATCTTAACCATTTAAAAATATACAGTTCACTAACGTTAAGGATATTCACATTGTTGCTTAACCAACCTCCAAAAACTTTTCATCATGTAAAACCGAAACTGTGTACCCCTTAAACAACTACTCTGCATTTTCCCCTTACCCCAGCCCCTGGCAGCCACCCATCTATTTTCTACTTCTATGAATCTGGCTATGCTAGGGACCTCATATAAGTGGAATCATATGGTATTTGTCTTTTTAGTGACCGGCTTCTTTCACTTAGCATAATATCCTCAAGGTTCATCCATGTTGTAGCATGTGTCAGAATTTCCTTCCTTTTTAAGGCTGAATAATATTTCCTTGTGTGTATATACCTTGTTTTATCCATTCATTTGTAAATGGGCACTGGAGCTCATCCATCAACTTTTTACCTAATAGGTTTAGCATCCTTTGAGGATCATTCCCTGGATCCGTATTTCTTGTGGGGTCACAGAGTTGTGATTTTTTTCTGATTGTTATTCCTTTGGTAATTATTAGCTAGAATCCTTCATCAACCATTTGTTTATTTGTTTATCATAAAATACAGTTGGTTCAGGGAAGGCAGAATAAGAGATTGGTTCTTTCCTCCTATGTGTCATTATTCAAAGAAGCAACTGCCAAAGTGACCAGTGAGTTTTAAAAAATATCATTAGGAGTCTTTGATGTAAACAGTGTAGATGTGTTTTAATCCACTGAACTCATTATGTGGTTTGAGGCTCGTACTATGCCACCTCAGGGGTTCATGCAGGTTGGCTCCCGTGTTTTTGTTTTTCCAGGTGGAAACTACGCAGTATTTACTTGGAACCACCTATGTTTGTATTGCATTGGTGTGGTCTTTAGACAAACAACTCTGCCTCTCAGTTTTCCTTCGCTGTACAAGGAAGTTGGACAAAATGAGCTCGAGCACCATTCCTGTTCAAAACTCTCCCTTTTGTAGCATTTTCATTACATAGAACAGTATGGTTTAGTCATTGGATTCTTCCAGTTCTGTGACTGAATGCAGTTACCAACACCTTCCTTTCAGAAACATGAAAATTGCCACCCTGCTGATACTGCTTTTAGTCTACTTCTCCATACTGCATTTTCCCCCAGTAGACTTAAAGCTGTATCTCTCAGTTAGGGATATTTTGCCTCCCAGAGGACTTTTGACAATGTCTAGAGACATGTTGGATTGTCACACCAGGGAGGAGCTACTGGTATCCAGTAGGTAGAGGCCAGGGATGCTGCTAAACATCCTACAGTGCACAGGACGGCCCCCCTCACATAAATGCTCTCCGGCACCAAATATCATTAGTGCCAAAGCTGAGAAACCCTGACTTGAAGAAATCCATAGAGATAAAATCATATTCCTCTTACTTATATGTTTCAGTGAAAGGAAGTACATATAAAAATGTACACATCTGAGAATTCGGCTTTCCATGACGTAGGACAATGAGATCGTCTGTTTTTAACCTACCCTTAGAATTTAGTCATTTGATGTGCATCTCCTTACTGTTTCCCCTTCAATCTTATTTCTGGCTCCTATTCTACCCCTTGAGACCTTTCTATTATTGGCCTGAGGGAAGGTTAATGGACAATTTTTACTGCTTTCAGGTCAATGGAAAAATCTTAGGTCTTAAATTTTTTTTTTAGACTCGGGAAATAAACATCAAAATCAACTTTTATCGTAAATAGCAGTTAGATATTTTTGGTCCCAATTCCTCTTTGCCATTTTAATTCATTGAGTGGATATTTTCAATAAACTTAGCATTACCTTTCAAATTATTGCTCTCTTCTGCTCACAGCATCTCCTGTGAGATGTGTATTCCTGAATCTTTCTCTCTCATGCTTTTGTGCTGATTTAAAAGAACCCACTTGGTGCTAAAATGAATTTATCATTGGCAACTGCTAGAATGGTGTGTCCTTTCCTAATCAAAAAGTCAATTTGTGGGCTCATACTTTGAATCTGATTTTCAAAACAGACAACTAATTTGTCAGAAACAAAAAAAAATGCAGCTTTTATCTTTTTTGTGGTTGTTGTTCAGCTTTGAAAGAGGCAGCATTTAGATAAGGCAGGTACATTTATTTTTATTTTTGGCTGCGTTGGGTCTTTTTTGCTGCACACTGGCTTTCTCTAGTTGCGGCGAGCGGGGGCTACTCTTCGTTGTAGTGCGCGGGCTTCTCATTGCAGTGGCTTCTCTTGTTGCGAAGCATGGGCTCTAGGCACATGGGCTTCAGTAGTTGTGGCACGCGGGCTCAGTAGTTGTGGCTCACGGACTCTAGAGCACAGGCTCGGTAGTTGTCGCACATGGGCTTAGTTGCTCCGCGGCATGTGAGATCTTCCCAGACCAGGGCTCGAACCCATGCCCCCTTCATTGGCAGGCGGATTCTTAACCACTGTGCCACCAGGGAAGCCCAGGCAGGTACATTTATTCACTTGTTTATATCAAGTATTCACACAATTTCTCTTACCAACACATATATTCACAGCTTGTCAAGTTTTACCCAAAAAGTGAAGGAAAAAGCTTGCTATCCCATTATTATATGATTTTTCTCTCTTTTGTGTTTTGTTAAAGTAGATGCTGATGATTTTTCTTGACTGGACATATCATCAAGGATGCTTTCTGAAATAAGTCATCTTGATGATAAACACTAAGGACATTTTCTTGCATTTAAAGTTCCCATGCACCTCTCCAATTTTATACAGTATTGAGCCTAGGTGATCTCTGAGATGCATGCTGTATTGTTTGACATTGGTTCTTTTTTCTGATAAGGAAGACCTATAGCCCAGAAGGCATTTTGCCATAACTTTTGCTTCCCAAATTGTATTCTAGTTGGTTTTGTTGTGGTTATTCACCCTCCATTAGTTCCAAGTATGCTTTTAAATAATCTAAAATTTCTCCAAATCAATTTGAGTTTCTAACTACTACTGACTCTTTTCTTTCCCACAGTTTTTATATTACAATTAAATTCCAGGTTTTAATGCACAGAGTTGGGACTGGAGATAGAGCAAAGGAGAAAGGGAAGAGAAGTCTGTTTATATCATGCCATGGAGAATTTGATTTATAGTTCTGGACTGGGGAGGGATAGGAAAACAGTCTTTGTAAAAGGCTGTTTCTTTAAAGGAAAATGGTAAGTACCACACTCAGACTGGTCTCCAAGAATGATTGTTTCCTGCTTCTTTCTTATGGAACTGACACCGGGTGGCCAGGCTCTCTGATGGGAATCCTCACTGCCCAAGACAATGGATTTTCCTTTGTTCAGGGCAGCATTTTTCAAACTCGGCCCCATTGACTGTGGGGTAGAACAGTTCTTTGCTGTGGGGACTGTCCTATGCATTGGTGGGTGTTTAGCAGAATCCCTGCTCTCCTAGATGCCAGCAGCAGCTCCCCCTCCAGCCACTGTGACTTTGCCAAATGTCCACTGGGGGGCAAACCCAATCCTGGTTGAGAACCACTGATCTGAGGTGAGAACATTCAGTTCTGGCGTTGGCTTGAATCCTTAACAGTGTCACCGCAAGCTGAGAACGTTTTGTCACATGTTGCATCTGGGAGCTGGTCGGCTTGTATCAGCATGTCATCCACCTAACTGCCTTCCTGGAAAGTGCAGAGTTCCAGGGGTCTGATGAGACAGACACATGGCAATCAGGCGGGTTGGTCCCAAGGAAACTCCTGTTGCCAGGGCTACGTTTTAAAGGTGTCTGGTGCACGTGTATACATGTTCTCTCTAGTGGCTTTTCTGGAGAAATTTGCATCTGTGTATTGTGTGCTCGTATTTCCCTATCTTTCCCTCCCTCTCTGGGTCAGCTTGCTTCGCAATGTCCAAGGAGAGCAGGTTTCCTGACGACTACTCTCCTTCAGTTATTGGAGGATCTGAGCCTGATGTGCTGTGGCTCGCTGTCACGTACCATCCCATCTTCAGGCACTCTGGGACATCGCTTCCTAGGCCAGCTGCATTGCTACAAAGACACCGGGGAATGGCTTTCTCCTGTCGGCTCAGCATGAAAGGTGCTTCTGAATGGTCTGACGGTGCCTTGCGAACCACCACCCACACAGGTGGCAAGAACTTTGGAAAGCATCCACCCCTCTGCCATGAGGCTGTCATGAGGGGGTGCAGGCTTCCCATCAGAGGCACACGCTTCCCTGTCGGGGAGTGGACACAGGGGGGTCTGAGCTGGAGGTTCCAGGCGCCTGTGCCTGGCTCATCCTGCACCCATGAACTTGGTTTTACCCCGCTGCCCACCGCCACCACTGCCAGGCGCTGCTGGGCCATCTTAGTGGCTTGCCCTTACTGGTGATCTGCGATCTGAATGCCACCTAGCGAGAAAGCTGATGGACGACTTCATCAATGAGCTGTAGGACTATGGGCAACCCTTGTCTGCTCTGGGCCCGTTTCTCCCCCTGCAGAATATCACATTTGACTCCATTACCATTCCCTGCAGGGTGTTCTGTGAAAGCTGACCCTGGAAGATGCTCTGTGGGGAAAAAGAGTTTTGTGGCCAAATGGGTTTGGGAAATGTGACGTCATACAGCAACTGTTTGGAGATTCATAATGTGCACAAACATTTGAGACATTTTCTGGAATTCTCTGCACCCAGATGTCCATGTGGCTCACTCTTCACTTTTCTGCAATGTGATTTCCCTCGAGACTTTTCCTGATCACCCAGATCTGTGATCCCTTCTCATCTGTCCTTTACCCTGCCTCATTTGTCTTCACAGCACTTCTCATTTTCTGACATTGCATCATATTTTTATTTATTGGTTTATTTTATGTCCCCCCTCCACCCAAGATGTGCCCTCTGTGTCAGCAGGGACTTGATCCATTTGTTTGCAGATTATCCCTAGCATGTGACCCATAGTAGGTGCTCAATAAAAATGTGTTGAATGAATAGACTGTTTAACTTGGAGATTCCCAAATGGAGCTCATCAGGGACGTTGTCCCATTAAAATCCTGGGAAATGTGCTTGGGGACTCACCAGGAAGAGGGTGGCTAAACTCCTGATGGCCGTGGTTCCTAGTACCAGCCACTTAGTTCTGAGTACACAGACAACTCGGCGTTAGACTGAAAACAAACAAAACGGACGTCATGAGAGTTGCCATCACATGCCTTGAGGAACCAAGCCTTGTGCAAGGCTGACCCCAGGGCTGCCTCAACTGGTCTTACCTAGGTGGCCCTGCTGCCGTTTTCCTGAGATGGCTTTATGTGAAGTTTCCTTGCAAACTATTGGTGGCGCCTGGTGAATTTTCCCAAAACACGGTTTCAGAAATGAGTGTGAGGCTCACACTTGGAGAAGTGCTTGAATCTTCAAGTTCTCCATCAGGAGACTGTGGTCTAGTCACAGCCACCACGTGGCAACTCCCCCCCGCACCCCCGCCTCCACTCTGTGTCAGGTGTAGCTTAGGCACTTTGCCTGTGGTTTCCTCAGGGGCTCAAAATTAGGAAACTCCAGGGCTTCCCTGGTGGCGCAGTGGTTGGAGTCCACCTGCGGATGCAGGGGACGCGGGTTCGTGCCCCGGTCCGGGAGGATCCCACATGCCACGGAGCAGCGGGGCCCATGAGCCATGGCTGCTGGACCTGCACATCTGGAGCCTGTGCTCCACAACGGGAGAGACCACAACAGTGAGAGGCCTGCGTACCACACACACACACACAAAAATTAGGAAACTCCATTTTGGTGGTGTAGAGAGGAAGGCTCAGAGGGATCCAATTATTTGCTCACGATCATCCTTCTAGGAAGCAGCAGTGCTTGGATTAAAACAAAGTCCTCCCCAGTTGAAAGCCCATCTCTCGCCCTCTGCGCTTGCATACAGAACAGGGGCTGTCCTTTTGTACCTCCACACTTAAATACTCAGCACAATTTGTCCTAGGAGCTAAATGGGCCTGGCCAGGGCCCTTAAGGCCACAAATGAGACCAGTAATCCTCAGAAGGGCTCTTCGTGTACTGCCCATTTATGGCCTGTGGTCTGATTGATCCATCCATTTCCAGGGATAAAGCTGTGTCCCATTTTCAGTTTTGCTCCACAGTTGTGGGTTTAGTTTAGAGTTCCCATCTCACACGTGTTCATCCAGAGCCAAGGCGTCTCAGAACATTGGGCATCAAGCAACAGAAACCCACTGCAACTCGTTTAAGCCTAAGATAGGACTTTATTGAAAGTAGCCTGGGGCATCCTATAGGACAGTGAGTGAGGCCAGGCTAAGGAGAGCCCAGAACTGCCTCTTTCTCTGAAGGACTGTTTTCTCCGTGAACCTCTGCTTCGTGAGTCTCCTCTTGCAGAGCAGCTTTCTCTGTGCACGTGGCTCCCTGGTGGCTTTCAAGTTGATTAGATCCAGTGCAAGTAGCCAGTCCACAATGACCATGGTCATGGTCACCCAAGGCCACGGGACCCACTTTGGGAAACACTGTTCAAGCAAGGACCCTTCCCATGGAGAGCGGGGCTTCATGCTTTGTCCCCAGAACCCAGAACAGTACCCTGGCACATATCTGTGGAGCTCCATACTTACCTGTGGGTGGAAGCAGCTGACTTAGCTGCACACACACACCAGGCAGCGCTCTGCACTGCAGTCACAGTTGTGCTCCAACACGATCTTGATCTCAATCATCTGCTTGTGGCTCCCCTTTTCAGAACTGTAACTGGTCTGAGAAAAGTGAAAATCAAAATTGAGACCAGGTGGAGTATCCACTGTGGGCCCAGCACTGCCTGATATGATGTAAAGACAGGGCCCGCCTTCAAGGACATGGACTACATTTAGGATCCGACCTTAAAAGGGGAAGTTATTGGGAGGACACAGCATTTCTTGTGGAACCCAGGGGCAGAAGTACAGCTGGGCTTTCCAAGGCATCAGGACCAAAGACCAGAAAGTCATCAGGACACAGCTATGTCTGAGGTCTCATCCTCATGTCGGCCTCTTTCAGCAGTCAGCTTCTCTCTGTGCTGAGGTACGTCCCCTGCTTCACTCACCTGTGGCCCCTTAATCCCTGATACCACATTGCCCAACCCAGGACCTGGGAGAGATGAGCCTAGCACAGCCCAGCTTCTGATTGGTTCTCCTGGGTCAGGTGAACACATACCTATCAGCTGTGACTTGAGAGGGTGGAGGTCACATGGCACCAATATGGCTGCTGAGATTCCTCCTTTTGGGTGGGGTGGGAGTGCTGGGGGGAATTTTCTTTGCTCTTTCATAGCCCTGGGGCCAGTTAGGGCCCAAGAACAGGTGAGGTGGGTGGCTTTTGATTTTTCTCCCCTGTCTCTGCCTTTCTTATATTTAGTCTAAGAACAAAAACACGGCGGAGAGGAAAGGAAGGGCCAGGGTCTTCTGGTTTTTACCTTTTTAGCTTTTTCTGTAGTGAAAAGATAGAGAGCTCTGAGAAGTCTGAACCAGTGAACAAGCAGGACGAGTGTGCCTTCGGGAATTTTGAGGTGAAAGTGACCTCCTGCTTTGGTTTTAATTTACTCTTGCAGATAACTTCCTTGTCTTCCTAGGCACTATTCAGGGCTCCAGCCTATTGCTACCATTCCCAGCTACCATTCTCCCTGCCTTCCTTTTAGACGGAGGTGCATCCATGCTCCATATTTTACGTACTAAACATCCATGAGCTAGTCTCTGAACAACGTGAATAATTTTCTACTTGATTGTTTCCACACATACAAAACAACTAAGGTCCTTTGTGCAATTCCCACAGCACTCCTGCCGTATAGGAAGAGTCCAGAAGTGTTCAGATCAAAGTGGGGGGCTGGTCTCTAATGAGTTGAAGATTGAGCCCCGTGTTGGTTTGCTAAACACAGTGATGAATTCCCACAAGCTTAGTGGCCTAAAACAACAAACGTATTCTCTCATGGGTCTGGGGGCTGGAAGCGCCAAATCAGCATCAGCTGGGCTGCAATCAAGGTTTTTCAGAAGGACCAAACTCCCTTGGATGTTCTAGGGAGGAGTCCATCCCTTGCCTCTTCCAGCTCTGGTGGCTGCTGGCATCCCTTTTTTCTTTTTCTTTTTTTTCTTGCTATGTAGGATTCCCATCTAGGGAAATACAATAATTTATATGTGCATTTTCCTGTTGATGGACATTTAAATTGTTTCCAATTTTCAATATGATTTCTTTTAAAAAAAATTATATACTTTTTCAAGGTTACTTTACATTTACAGTTATTACAAAATATTGGCTATATTCCCTGTGTTGTACAATACATCCTTGAGCCTATCGTACACCCAGAAGTTTACATCTCTCACCTCCCCACCCTGTATTGTACCCTCCTCCCCCTCCGCGCTGGCAACCATTAGTTTGTTCTCTGTATCTGTGACTCTCCTTCTTTTTTGGTATATTCGGTAGTTTGTTGTATTTTTTACATTCCATATATAGGTGATATCCTACAGTATTTGTTTTTGTTTGACTTATTTCACTTACCACAATGCCCTCCAAGTCCACCCATGTTGCTGCAAATGGCAAAATTTCATTCTTTTTTAAGGCTGAGTAGTGTTCCATTGGTTATATGTACCACATCTTCTTTATCCATTCATCTCTTTTAAATTTTTTTTTTTTTTTGCGGTACGCGGGCCTCTCCCTGTTGTGGCCTCCCACGTTGCAGAGCACAGGCTCCAGATGCACAGGCTCAACGGCCATGGCTCACGGGCCCAGCCTCACCGCGGCATGTGGGATCTTCCTGGACTGGGGCACAAACCCGTGTCCCCTGCATCGGCAGGCAGACTCTCAACCACTGCACCACCAGGGAAGCCCCTATCCATTCATCTCTTGATGACACTTAGGTTGCTTCCATATCTTGGTAATTGTAAATAATGATGCTCTGAACATTGGGGTGCATGTATCTTTTCAAATACATGTTTTTGAAAACACGTGTTTTTGTTTTTTTCGGATTTATACCCAGGAGTTGAGTTTCGAGGTCATATGGTAGTTCTATTTTTAGTTTTCTGAGAACCCTCCATACTGTTTTCCACAGTGGCTGTGCCAGTTTACATTCCTACCAACACTGTACCAGGGTTCCATTTTCTCTAAAAATTGTAAATTTTCTTCCTAGGGGTAATTGAGATGGTAGTTCAATAATAACATAAGATCAGGTGAAGTCTAAAGAAATTTTAGAAAACCTGGATAAAGTAAGAAAACATCTGTTCTCTGGCATCTGAATGTTAGAGAGACACCAAGACATGTGGGCCAAGTTCTGGAGAGAAGGGAAACACAGACACAAGCTTGACATTGGGTGCAGCTTTTCTCCTTGGGGCATTTGCGGATTCAAATCTAACAGCCTAGGAGCTGAAAAGCCAAGGAGTTCAAAAGACTCTAACCACAGAAGCTGCTGGCATCCCTTGACTTGTAGGTGCAGCACTCTAGTCCTGCCTCTGTGGTCACTGCCTCCGCCTCTTCTTTGTATATAATCTCCTCCTGTCTCTCACTTATAAGTACACTTACAGATGGCACTTAGGGCGAGGATAGTCTCAACTCAAAATCCTTATATCCGCAAAACTTTACCTTGTAAGGTAACATTCTCAGGTCCCAGGGATTAGAGCCTGAGATCTTTGGGGCCACCAGTCAGCCCACTGTAAGCCCTAAACGTCTTCTCTCCTGAGGAGGGTCTAGGCTGGGCAGAAACCCCGACAGACATCTACCAGAGGCCAGATTGAGAGCCCTTTTAGAAGGTCAATTCTCAGCTCATTTGGAACCTTGCTATTGCCCTTTTTTTTTTTTCTTTTCTTTTCGGTACGTGGGTCTCTCACTGTTGCGGCCTCTACCGCTGCGGAGCACAGGCTCTGGACGCACAGGCTCAGCAGCCATGGCTCACGGGCCCAGCCACTCAGTGGCATGTGGGATCCTCCCGGACCGGAGCACGAACCCGTGTCCCCTGCACTGGCAGGCAGACTCTCAACCACTGCGCCACCAAGGAAGCCCTGCCCTTTCTTTTTTCCTCCTGTTTGTCCTCAACAGGGGGAAGCATTAAGAGTACATGAGGGGCTTCCCTGGTGGAGCAGTGGTTAAGAATCCGCCTGCCAATGCAGGGGACACGGGCTCAAGCCCTAGTCCAGGAAGATCCCACATGCCGCGGAGCAACTAAGCCCGTGCCCCACAACTACTGAGTCTGCGTTCTTGAGCCTGCGAGCCACAACTACTGAAGCCTCCATGCCTAGAGCCTGTGCTCCGCAACAAGAGAAGGCCATGGAATGAGAAGCCCGCACAACACAACAAAGAGTAACCCCTGCTCGCCACAACTAGAGAAAGCCCGGGCGCAGCAACGAAGACCCAATGCAGCCATAAATTTAAAAATAATAATAATAAAAAAATAGATGCATTAGCAGATTTTGTGTTTCCTCTCATCGTTAGTGTATTGCTTTCATTCCTAAGACCCTAAAAAATTGGAAACCACTCCACTTACCAGGAACACACTTTGCAACACGGTTCCAGGGGAAGCTGTTTTCTTCCGTAGACACTTCATGACCCCGGTTTCCACAACAGCAGGCACTGCTGGCTCTGCCAAGTTGCTGGAGAAGGGCACCTTATCTGCAAAGTCACGAATCCAAATGGGCCCCCACTGGCAAGGGTGGAAGGAAGTTGTTTGGCTTAGCTTCTTGGGGGATCAGAAGATTGGGAGTTCTGGGGGGGAACTGCAGGTACCTTGCTGTCCCTTGGTACAACGTCAGGGGAAAGAAAGGTCGCTGGTAGCTTCTCAGAGCTACCAGTTGGGGCTGTGCAGAGCGTCTTAGTAAATGCCATTTTGGTTGCAAATAACAGAAACTCAAACCAGCTGAAGCAAAAAAGGGGACATCTACGGGGAAGAAAAGATGGCTCCTGCCTGTCCAGACTCCTCCGCTTTGCTTGCCCGTTGATTCTCTAACCTTCCGCATTTCCTTTCAGTAAACTCCTTTTCTGTTTAAGTTAGCCACAGGAGATTTCTGTTGGTTGCAACCAGAGAATCTTGAGTGATACAAAAAGTCCTAGTGAACCCAAGGGCAGGCATTGGAATGGGCCTTTCCAAGGAAAGAAACCAGGAACCAGAAAGTCATCAGGAATCAGGGCAACTTTCTGCATCAGTTGGAATGCCTTCAGCTTTTTTTTTTTCCTTCATGGAGCTCATAATCCATTCATTTATTCAATAAACAATTATTGAGTATCTATCCTGTGCCAGGCACCATGGTAGGTCTTAGAGTTCCATACAGGTATAAAATATGCCAGGACCCCTGCTCTCAAGTAGCTCACATTCTAGTGAATATAAGACATGGAGCACATAGAGTATATTCACAACACAGAATAAGAAGAGCTATGCCATGGACACATATACACCAGCAAACATAAAATAGATAGCTAGTGGGAAGCAGCCGCACAGCACAGGGAGATCAGCTCGGCGCCCCGCGACCACCTAGAGGGGTGGGACAGGGAGGGCGGGAGGGAGGGAGACGTAAGAGGGAAGAGACATGGGAACACATGCACATGCATAACTGATTCACCCTGCCACAAAGCAGAAACCAACACACCATTGTAAAGCAACTACACTCCAACAAAGATGCAAAAAAGACGAACAAACAAAAAAAAACAAGAGCTATGCCAGAGGGATGAAGCATGACTGTCTTCATAGACCTAGAAAGCACAGATGCAATTATCCTGGTAGAGAGGGCCTGGGCAGAGAATCGCAGGTAGGTGAACCTGTGTGCACAGAGAACATGGTATGTATGAGAAGCTGCAAGTTTTCAACATCCGTGGAGCAAAAGAGTTCTTGCAAAAGTAGTGGGAGACGTGGCTGAAGAAATTGGTTGAGGATGAAGCATAAAAACCCCACTGAAGTGTGATCTTTTTTTCCTGAGGAGGCATGGGGGAGCCATGGAAGATTTTTAAGCTGTTTGAGGACATGGTCAATTCTCTGGGTTTCAGAAAAGTCTCTCTGGAGTCTGGGATGTGGTGAAAGCTGGGCTGGACCTTTCACCACCGGGCATGCTCAGTCGCTCAGGAAAGGTTTTCGCTCTGCCTTGGGAAATTTTTCACGCCACTCTGGCAGTGGAGCTCGCCCCGCCCACGGCTTCTCCTCACTGGATTGGTTGAACTCAGGGAGGCTACCAGGAGGCCCAGTTGACCTCCCAACTCCACACCCCCGCCCCCGCCCGTTAACGCTCTGGGCGCGCGCTGCCTTCAGCTTTAAATAACAGAAACCTGGATGTGGGTAGATGGTAAAAATTTGGAGCCCCTCCCAAATGAACTCTAGCCATGTGGCTTGCTTTGTCTGATGAGATGTTGGCAAACACATGGCAGGTGGAGACTTGAAAAGTGTGCTTTGGGGCTTTCTCTCTCCTCTTGCTCTTGGAAACCTGTACCCACCACACGTGGCCTGGTCTGGCCTGCTGGGTGATGAGGGACCACACCAGGCAGAATCCGACGTCCCAGCTGAGGCCTTTCTAGACCAGGGTTTCTCATTCTCGGTACTATTGACATATTGGATCAAATAAGTCTTGGTTGTGGGCAGCTGTTCTGTGCACTGCAGGGTGTTTAGCAGCATCCCTGGCCTCTACCCCTAGATGATAGGATCACCCCCACCCCAGTTTAACAACCAAAGTGTGTCCAGACATTGCCAAATGCCCCCTGGGTGGCAAAATCGCCCCCAGTTGAGAACCACTGTCCTAACCCAGCTTGCCTGGCAATGACCAGGCAGGCATGTACACGAAGCCACCCTAAACTAGCCCCAGCCAAACCAACCAGACCAGTACAAGTGGCCAGCTTGACGCCTGGAATCATGAGAACTAATAGTCGCCATTTTAAGTCACTAACTTTTGAGTGCTTGGCTCCACAGCACAAACAGGTACATCTGACTACAGTGGCTGAAACTGATAGGACTGATTTATTTCTACAACAGGATGTACAGAGGTAGGCAGTTCAGGTACAGTGCAGAGCACAGTGATGCCACTAGGCTCCCACCCAGGCTTTTCATGTCTTTCCACTCCACTGTCCTTTGAGGTGGGCTTTGGTCTCTGGCTTGTTACCTGGTGATCCCCAACATGGCTGTTCCAGCTCCAAGACCGAGCTCCAGGAGAGGAAAAGGAGACAAGGCAAGGGGACAAAGAGAAAAACTTTCTCCTAGCAAAGCCTTGCCTTTAATTCCAGAAGGGAAGCCCTGCCCAGGGCCTTCACCTGCATGTCACTGGCCAGAACTGAACAACACAGCCAGGTCTAGCTGCAAGGGAGGCTGGGAAATGAGGGCATTTCGCGTGCTGCTTATACAGTAGAGGGAGGCAATGACTAAGGGGCTTGTAGTGTCTGCTGCACTGTCTCTCTGGGGGTCGTCTTGGTTTCTTCTTCTTTTTTTTTTTTTGCCACACGGTGTGGCTTATGGGATCCTAGCTCCCTGATCAGGGATTGAGTCCAGGTCCTTGGCAGTGAAAGCGCAGGGTGGACTGCCAGGGAATTCCCTGGGTCTTGGTTTCTTGTCTCTACCTGTTGCTTATCTATCCTGGCCATCTCTTTTTAAGACTGGCTTTGTTTCTCCAAACACAGTGGGAGAAATGGCCACCCCAGCTGGGAACTGCATCAAGACTTTCAGCTCCGGGCCATTAATGACCTGTGTGGTAACTCCGTGTCCCACTTCCAAATATCAAGGGCACAGGTGCTGATTGGCCCAGCTTGGGTTAGAAGAGAAACCTGATTGGTCTGGCTTGGGTAGACTATCTACTGATCAGCCAGTCAGGTGTGGCCAAGAGAGCAGCAGTAGGTAGGGTAAACCTGGTTGGGGAATGTGCATTCTCAGAGAAAGGGGTGTGTGGCTGAGGAGACACCTAAAGAACCATCTAGTTCAAGGAGTGAAGAAAGGACATTGCCATTGTGGGTTGCAATGTTGATATGATAAAGATTAACACGTCCTTTGAAAGACCTCAAATACAGTGGAGTCACATAGGCATTACATTTAACTTATGCAAATTCAAATATTTGTATTCAACCAAAGTATTTTTTTCCCCACACAATTTGGCTTCCAAACATGAGCCAGCTACTTAACTACTGCCTGACCAAGTGATCTTTTCTGGTGCTGGAGATTGCTGTTTTGGATTTTGGGGATATGGTACAGTATAAGTAATATGTTCTTTATGGAAAACTGCTGGGATTTTCAAGATTATTTTTAAGGTCAGGTGATGCTCCCCCTTCTCACTGTGTAAGAAGTACCTTTAGTGGAAGATCATGCCAATCATTTTTCCCATTTCCTTCTAGTTTTAATCAGTATAAAGAATGCATTTGGTTTTAAAATATCAAAATACTTTTATTGTGCCTTTTTAAAAATAAAAAATAAATGATATTCATGGCTTCTGGCTCTTCCTCCTGTTTTGTTTGGTGGTCTCTGGCCATACAAGAAAGGCAGGGAGAGAACAGATGGCTGGAGAGAAGGCAAAAATGAGGGTCTCTTCAAACACCACGGGAAAGGGGTGTGTCCACCTGGGCAGTGTGTGTTCTTTGATGACTGGGTACTTGGTCTGTCCTGATGGCCTGGGACTTGACCTACTGGGCTGTCTTGGTGCGGCAGAATGGGCAGCGTGAGACGGAGTTAGAAACCTGGGTTCCAGACCCAATTCTTGAATTTACTAGCTGTGTGACTTTAGGCGGGCCATTTAACCTCTCTGGGCCTCAGCTTCCTCATTTGTAAAATGGGGAACATAATGCTATTTACCTCCCAGGGCTTGAGAGAGGATTAGACGAGAAGTGTTTTGAACACCGCAGAGCGCCCTATAAACATGACTCACTGTTATGGAAGCGATAAAACTGGTTGCTGTTCACACTTATTATAATCAATTCAGATATAAATGCACTATACCATGGCCCCAACAGCCCTGAGGTTACCATTCTGTCCTGTGGCCCCAGTACACGCCCTGGGTTTTCTCCACTGCGGGCTTCTCAGAGCTCCTTGGAGGTGTGACATTTGGGTTTGTCACTACCCAAACACATAATTGCATCTACCAGGCCTAGGAGTCTGAATTTCAAACTTATTCTTCATATGCCTGCGTATATTTACATTCATAATATCTGTGAAAAGAACCCCTCTCCTCACACACTCCAAAATACAGTATTGTGCAAAATACCAGTCTAGGAAGCAACACACTAGGGTAGCAACCTTTAATGTCCTAACAAAGCATCTTAGTAGTTTGACGCAGAAGAGTTACACTGACTCACGGAGGATCACGCGAGGCCCAGCGGGACGACGTTTCTAGTTCCTTCCACCAGGTTTAGAAAACAGAAGGCTCTGGCTGGATTTGCTGGACATTTCTCTCTTCAGCATCTCCCTTCCTTGGTCCATCTTTGGGGTGCCTTTTCTGGCTCCAACCTACAACAAGCAAGAGCAACAAATGCCCAAACTCTATAATTGTAGGGAGATCCCCAAATATTTCTCAAATGGCATTTTTTTTTTACTCAAAATAAAATCTTTGTTGTAAAAAATATTTATATACACACATAGACGTGAGCAAAATGAAGGAAAAATGATCCACCATTATCACACTACCCACAAGTAACCTTATTCACATTTTGGTGTACACTCTTCCAGATACACAGATAATGTTTTCTTCTGACATTTGCATCTCTTTTTGAACCAGCAGTTTCTGATTATAGGCAATTTCATTGGGATGGACTTTCTCTCGAAAAGCTGTTACTGAATTGAATGCCTTATGTCTCTGATGTCTTAGGAGGGTAAAATGCAGCATACTCTAGGGGGTCTGTCTCACCCTTTTCTGAGCACTACTCCTGGATCCAGGCAGCCATGTGTGTGACTCTGTCCCTGGTCATAGCTGATCGGGCACTTGGCACGGGCTGGGCTTTTAAGATGGTCACTCCCAGGATTTGGGGTTATGGGCTCTAAGATGCCACTTGCTTCCTGGGCTGGTCTTTTGAACTGGGGGACCATGAGGTCATTCCTTCCTGTCACATGACTGGAGAGAGCAGAGATCAGGGGAGCCACACAGAGACACAGAGAGGAGATACGGCCTGTGTGTGCGTGTGCGCATGCTTGTGTGTGTGTAAAAGAGATGATGCCTGAGATCTGATGGCTTACCAGTTCTATTTCGAGGCCAGGCTCTCTTTCAGCTCCCAGTTTTTATGAGGCACTCACCCCTATATCCTTAAAAAAGCCCCCTCCCCCCCTTTTTAATTTTTTGCGGTACGCGGGCCTCTCAGTGTTGTGGCCTCTCCCGTTGCGGAGCACAGGCTCCGGACGCGCAGGCTCAGTGGCCATGGCTCACAGGCCCAGCCGCTCCGCGGCATGTGGGATCTTCCCAGACCGGGGCAAGAACCCGTGTCCCCTGCATCGGCAGGCGTACTCTCAACCACTGCGCCACCAGGGAAGCCCAAGGCCCACTCTTGGGGAAGGAGTCGCCCAAGGTACACTTGGCAAGGAACCTGGAGGAAACCTTTCTGTACTGAGGAGATCCTAGACACCAAACTTCTAAGCTCAGGCTGGAGGGCAGGGAGAATGGGAAGCTGGCTCTTTGCTCTTAGCCGAAGCACCATCTGCCCCGCTTCTGTTAAAGCCAGAGGCAGCGTGAAGTTCCAGGGCGTCTCACATCTCAGAGAAGCACAATGTTCCCACAACATCCGGGACCCATCCCAATATCTCCTCTGCCATTTCACATCCGCAGGTGGTCCTCAGACAAAACCTAGATGTAGGGCAGTTTCTGCCTCCTCCCAGCTCAGTCATATATGTGAGTGAATAAGTAACAAACTTCCAGTCGTTTCCACTTTGCAGGGTGGCAAACGTCTCAGATCAAGTGGGGCCCTCAGGATGCTCTCTATCCTCTTAACAGCCTGCTCTGGGGAGTAACCACCTTCTGGTCTTAGCACAAGGATGCTGGTTGAGAAGCTTCTATTTTTCAAATATATCCCTCACCTAGAATATCTTCGTTTCTTCCCATGATAATTTGGTTGCCTCAGCATGACTGTGGCCTTTTATCAAACTTGAATGTCTCCTCTCTCATATTCAACCAAAATGTGTTTGGCTTTCTAGCTTCCTGAGAGCTCGCCTCTACTGTCTGCAAAGTGGGAACGTGGACTGGCTTAATTCCAGTTCCAGGGCTGATTTGTCAATGGCAATGTTTCAACATGTTCAAGATTTCATAGTCTTAATTCTCAACTTTGAAGAGAATTCTAGAGGATGCTTCCTTGAAATTTAAGAGAAATGCCATTGGAAATGTATCAGGTTTATTACCTGGAGGTTTCTAACCTAAAGGAAGAAAAGCTAGCACTCACCTGGGTGTCAGATCTGCACTGATTCCCAGCTCTCCTACTGAGCTGTGTGGCTCTGGACAAAGAAAGTCTCTGAGCCTCAGACACCTCATCTGTAAATTGGGTATAATAACAACACCCACCCCATAGGGTTGTTGTGAAGCTTAAAAGAGATACTGCACGTCGAGAGTTTGGCTCTGTGCCCGGCACATGCCAAATGCTCAGTACATAATAGATGTGGGATAACTGTCAACTGGGCTTCCTGTTGACGTTCTAGGGTTTTCTCTCTTCTCTCTTCTGGCTCACCTGGAAATGTGAGTTCTGCATCTTTGAGTTCTTCATCAGCTCTCCAAACATTTGTCTCTTTAACACAGAAAGAATATTGACAAAATTTAGCGTATGTTCTTCTTTGCCTTTTGCATCAGAGAAAAATGGATTTTTCTCAACTTTCAGATGCTACCCATTTGGATGGAATGTTGAGCCTTCCTAGGTGAGGAGGTGAGGATAGAGGTCTGCAGAAGGGGGTGTGGCTTTGGGGCAACGCTACACTGTCCTGCTGCACCTTTTAGGGAATCTCTGTTCCAGATTCCAGCAGAGAAGGAGGTGGTCAACCAAGAAGGCTACGAAGGATACTGTATTCTTCTTGGAGGACAGATCTGCTTTAGCTGGAAGCAGAGCCTCCTAGATCAGTGGAAGAGGCTGTAGATGTCCAGTGGCTTTCCACCCAGTGGAAATGTTGAAAGCCCCAGTGGCTAACCTCCCTGGCAGGGACTACAGGGGCCTGTTGGGAAGCCAGCATCACTGAAAACCTGGAGCTTGCCGCTCCCCTGGGGTTTGATTACTATTGCTGACCCTGATCTGCTCAAGACCCTGCACCTCAGGGGCAGCTCGTCAAAGAAAGAGCATCCCCTAGGCACTGGAGACACAAAAGTGAGAGGGAACTGGGGTCTCCCTTGCAGACTGACACTCCGCAGGTGAATGTGCAGTGGTGTCAGGAAGGAGACGTTCTCCTAGAGCCCTGAGCATCCACTGGGGTCGCCAACCTGATTCCTACAGCGGCCAGGAAAGGAAAAGAAGTGGGTGAAGTGAGCTGGGGTGGTGGTGGACAGCAGCAAACACACGAGCCCAGGGCCTTTCTAAGGGGCCTGGAAGATGGAGGCTTGTGATGGTGGCTTGTGGGTCTGTGGGCCTAGGGTCGCCAGATCTTCCAAGTTTCCCAGAGAAGCTGGAAATCCAGAGTATTCCAGGAAACTGCCCTATTTTGAAATGTAACTTAAAAAAAAATCCCATGAGCCAAATGGAATATATCTGTGGGCTGCCATCTTGCGACACCTGGTTCAGAACCTCCCTGCTTGGTGTCTAGTTGGTGCTCAGTAAATGTTGGAGGGGTTGCCAGATAAAATACAGGATGCCCAGTTAAATCTGAATTTCAGAATGAAGCCAACAAATTTGTGAGTGTGAATATGCCCCGTGTAATAGTTAGGACATTTATACTGAATAGCTTTTGTTGTTTATCTGAAATTAAAATTTAACTGGGCATCGTGTTTTTGGTTTGTTTGTTTTCCCCTAAATCTGGCAACCCTACCGGGTAGTCACAAAACTCAGGGAGGAAATAAGGCTGTCTTTTGGGACAGGGCATAGGTGCTTACAAGACTCTTCCATTCTCCCAGAAGGATGCTAACTCTACCCTCAGAGGACTGTCTGTGAAGGCTGATGGGCCCGTATTGAACTGACAGTTGCCCTCCAGGCATTTTCCGTGGAGAAGGCCTCGAGCCTGCAGCCACTCAGTATTTATCACAAACTCAGTTGAGACAATCACTATCCAAATTCCCAGATATTATAAAGCAGGGGTTAGTTTTAAACCAACAGCCTTCTTCTCTCCCACCCCATCCCCCGCCTTTTTTTTTGCAGAACCGTTTATCCAAGCAAAATCCCATGAGGAACTTGGGGTATAAGATAATGGAGAGCTTCTCTGGCGGGAGAAAGGTGTGTGTGCTTTGAGAGTCACACCTTTCCATGGCACCCAAAGGCTTCAGGGAACCCCCGTTTGAACATTGCTGCAAAATTCCTTCCTGGATTAAGTTCCGTCAGTGGGCAACTGGGCACTGAAGGGCAGAGCCTGGCCCCTGTGCACCTGCTTTTCCTGAACTTTACTGAACACACTGGGATGTGATGAAGGGGGTGCGGGAGGGTCTTTTTCTTTAGCCTTCTTCTATCCGTATGCTGCATAGGCCTGGCCACATGGTTCTACTTCATCATTGTGGGCGGAAGAGCACCACCCCAAGCCCCTCCCATCCCACGCTCCTCCTACACAACATCTACCAATTGTGGGGCTTCCCTGGTGGAGCAGAGGTTGAGAGTCCGCCTGCCGACGCAGGGCACACGGGTTCGTGTCCCGGTCAAGGAGGATCCCACATGCCGCGGAGCGGCTGGGCCCGTGAGCCATGGCCGCTGAGCCTGCGCGTCTGGAGCCTGTGCTCCGCAACGGGAGAGGCCACAACAGTGAGAGGCCTGCGTACCGCAAAAACAAACAAACAAACAAACAAAACACAGAAGTGGCACGGAGGAAGCCAGAATCTTGAGAATACCTGGGCCCAAGGAAATCTTGGAAGATAGTGAGTTAAAGAGAATAGTGAGGATAATGAGGATGGTAGGAGAGGGTGAATGCTTTGTGGTCCTATGTGCTAAGGCTTTTGTATACAAGCTCCCATTGGGAAGGCTACGAGCTAGGTGCCATTTTTATTCTCATCTTAAAGAAGAGGGATCTGAGCTAATTAAGCAGAGGGAAGGTTAGGGGCTTTTCCTGGCTGAGACCACAAGACAAAGCGGTGGTCACGCCCCCTAGCCAGGACTTGATTGGCTGCAGATTTGATTGGCAGGAGAGCTGAGCGGCTTCTCCTGCCAGAAGCAGCCGCTGCCCTTCAGCCTTTCTTACACTTCAAGCCCTGAGAAAGGGCTTGCGTGCTTCCCAAGTGGCAACTTCTGTGCATTTAAAAATTTCCTCTTGAAAATCCCAGCCTTAGCCCATTCACAAAAGGTATCTGGGTCCTTTCTTGGCCGTGGCCTAGTCGTATTCACCAAAGAGAAGAGCGCGTCCCATAAGAGCTGGCGGCTTTGGGAGGACCGGGGAAGGCGTCAGCTGGCAGGAAGCTCCCTGAAAGAAATAGAGGAATCCCCACCCATCCATGAGCTGCCTATTCTTCACCCTTAGAAACGGGGCTTGTGATGTGCCAGGCACTGCAGGCATTTTGCCATTTAACCCTCCCACTGCCCCACGGAGTAGGCCCCTTGCTAACAGTTTTGGTTGCTTTTGTTGAGGAACCTGCGATACAGAGGTCAAGCCACTTACTCAGGGTCATTCGGGGCAGTGGTGGGGCTTGACCCCTATTTGTTTGACTCCAAATCTGGCCTCTGAACTCTGAGAGACACTGCCGGCTTCTCGAGGGATGTGGGATGTGGATTCGAGTGAGCACGGCCTGGGCCGCGTTTCCCGTTCCTCTGCCACATGGACAGAGCCACAGGCCCAGTTCGCTGTGAAGGCCCAGCATCTTATACCAAGTCTCATTTTCACAGCCAAAGATATTAGTGTGGATATAGGACTTTTGATTCTTGAAAGGTCTGCTTGGTGAAGAGATGATCAAACATTAAAACTACAAACTCCATTTTTTTTGGGGGGGGGGCAATTCTGAAGCTTAAGATGTGTAATTTCATCTCAGTGCTTCAACCTTGCCACCTCTGTGAACGGGTGAAGAGTTTCAAAGTTTTATACAGGAGGCTAAAAAACTAAGGCTCCTTGTGAAAATACTAAGTGTAAAACTTAGAAAGAGGAATTCTACTTTCTGTTCATTTCTGCTTAAAGACAACGAAGATATACTCCCTGGAAGGAATGGATGCCAAGACAGATGTATACAAGTGCCCTTTAGGATCCAGCAAAACTTTAAAATGTATTATTGTTTTCTTCCTGACAAACAGGCTGGCATGTCCCTTGCATTGTGTATGAATGAGGCAGCCCATGAATAATGCATGTGAAGCCTGATTATGTAAATCCTCAGGTTTTCAGTACATGACAATGGCTTTTTTTGGGCCCTTCTCTGTCCCATTCTGTGGTCTGGTGTCTCTGCTTTGGGGCCTAGTCTGCCAAGCTCTGTGGGCGGGGGGGGGGCATTTCGGGGAGGGGTGAGCTCTCCAGAGGGCACATCAAAGGGAAAGTCACAACTCTGTCACTGGCCCAGCTCTCCCTGGCATTGCTTGGTGTGAAAGGAAACTGTCCTCTGCCTGAGGCAGCCCCATGACACATGCAGACTAAGGCCTGTGATGTTTAATTCACAGTGGTGAGCACTGGAAACACCGCATCCAGGCTCCCTCAGAGCAGGACAGCCACTTTTCATTTCTAGGGCTCTAAGTCAGAGAGCCTGCTGTCTGGAAACCTGTTGCCTGGAAGGTTCGCAGGATGGAGGGCAGGCTTCTGCAAGGAACTATCTGGCCATCACCTCCTGGTTGAGGAGAAGGGCACCCTTCTATGACCTTGGCCTCCTTAGAGCCCATGCAGGCAACAAACACACACATGCAAATACACACACATGCAAACACACAGCACATACTCACATGTACACACATACACGCAAGCATGCGTGTACAAATACACAGCCCCAAGTCAGAAAGACTGGAGTACTATTCTGGCTACTCAGAATAGCAAACCCAAATCTTTATTCTCAGAGAGCTTATTCCTCGGTGTATCCCTGGCACCTGGCAGAACAATGAAAATCAGAAGCGCCGCCTTTAAAAACACTCGGGCTGTTCACTCAACTGATTGTGGTCATCATTGCAGGAGGCAGGGAAGTCAGATCATGATGCTGGACACCCTTAAGCTCAGTACAGTGCTGTGTGTCACTTATGTCTCAATAAAACTGGTAGAAAAAATAGTTATCTGGATAGAAAAAACAAGATAAAATACACGAATTATCAAAAGTTAAAAAAATACAGATGAGCTAGACTATGAGTCTCAGAAAGCACTGTTCACAACAGCCAGGACATGGAAGCAGCGTAAATGTCGATGGAGGAGTGGATAAAGAAGATGTGGTACAAATATACAGTGGAATACTACTCAGCCATAAAAAAGAGTGAAGTAATGCCATTTGCAGCAACATGGATGGACCTAAAGACTATACTATGTGAAGTAGGTCAGACAAAGACAAATATCATATGATATCACTTATATGTGGAATCTAAAAAAAATGATACAAATGAGCTTATTTACAAAACAGAAACAGACTCACAGACTTTGAAAACAAACTTATGGTTACCAAAGTGGAAATGTGGTGGGGAGGGATAAATTAGAAGTTTGGGTTTAACATATACACAGTATTATATATAAAATATGTAATCAACAAGGCCCTACTGTATAGCACAGGGAACCCTACTCAATATTCTGTAATAACTTATATGGGAAAAGAATCTGAAAAAGAATAGATATATGTATATGTATAACTGAGTCACTTTGCTGTACACGTGAAACTAACACAACACTGTAAATCAACTATACTCCAATATAAAATAAAAATTAAATTTAAAAAAAGAAAGTTAAAAAAAATAGAGGCAAGCTAGACTATGAGTCTCAGAGAGGTTAAGCTAACACATATATATGGAATCTAAAAAAAAAAAAAAAAAGAATGTTCTGATGAACCTAGGGGCAGCCAGGAATAAAGACACAGATGTAGAGAATGGACTTGAGGACATGGGGAGGGGGAAGGGCAAGCTGGGACGAAGTGAGAGAGTAGCTTGGACATATATACACTACCAAAGGTAAAACAGATAGCAGCCGCATGGCACAGGGAGATCAGCTCAGTGCTTTGCGACCATCTAGAGGGGTGGGATAAGGAGGGTGGGAGGGAGACACAAGAGGGAGGGATGTGAGGATATACGTATGCATATAGCTGATTCACTTTGTTATACAGCAGAAACGAACACCACACTGTAAAGCAATTATACTCCAATAAAGATGTTAAAAAAAAAAGCTGCCTGAAGTCACACAGTAAATGGCAGAACAAGAGTCTAAACCTAAGTCTGCCTAACGCTAAAGCTATTCTGCCACCTTCCTTTGCAATGAGCGAATGCATTCTGTGCTGCCTGGATCCCACTGGGACCTCAGTTGGCTGTTTCTAAAGGGAGCTGAGGGGCAGCCTCAGAGGCTCTGCTCCGAGCAGGGACCTCTCACCTTCTGCTGCCTGATCGCCCTGGTGACCCTCTTCTCCTGGTGCAGCCGCTCTTCCATGTGCGCCAGGGCCTCCTTCAGCAGCGCCTTTTCTTCGGCCTCTTTGCAGATGTCGTCCTTCAGCTTTGCCACCTGTGACTGGTACATCTGAACCGACACTTTGCTCTGCCTGAGCACACAGGAGAGACAAAGTCTCTTTTCTCCTCAGCTTTCTCACTCACCACCAATGCTCCTGACCTGGGAGATCCTCAGAACACTTCCATATATGCCTGGCTTCGCGGTTTCCTTACAAGTGGGGGGAAGGCTGAAGATGTGGGGACTAGAGGGCAGAATAAATAGCCCATTGGCTGTGGACGTGCAGCATGAAGGGGGCAACGGTTATGCTACCAGCCCCTCCCAATTTCCCAGAGAGGGTGGGGGAATGGATACCACTGAAAATAGGATGGAATTATGAAAAGCACACACATGGTGAAACATCAGACACATTTATAAAAGGTGCACCTTATTCCTTAACAGTAGGGTACTTTAACTGCTGCTTTCTTGCCCAGAGACTTGGGTCCATCAGGCCCTGAGTCACCATCCCGCCTCCCCCCTCCACACCCAGGCCTCTGTCCTCTTGTCCTGGTCCCTACGGGTCTGCAGCTGCACCGAGGTTTAGCCTGGAGAATGGAGGCCTGGGCCTTTTGCCGGAGACATGGGCCATATTTGAGCTGTTCAATGTCCTTCTCGTATCGTCTCAAAAGCTCCTCTTTTCTCTGCAGCTGGTTCTTGAGTAGGGTGATCTTATCAAACACCAGGTACAGGTCTCTTTGTCGAAGCTGGTAGACTCTCTCCCTCTCTTTTGGGGAGAGGTGTTTCATGGACACGTGACCTGACATACCTTTGATGTTCATCAAAGTCCCGAGGGTGTTGCTCATGTCCATGTACTACGAGAAAGCATTTCGCAGGTAAGAGGCCTGGCCCAAGACCGCTGGTGGCCCCTTTGAGGAGGCAAACGTCTAATTCTGTTTCATTCGTTTTCTGCAGTTGCAGAGAAGAAACACATGCTTTGCAAATGAGTGCATTTGGGGTTTTTAGTACGACTTTCATTTTCCCCCGCATCCATTTACACTATGCCTTTTTGAGAATTGGGGGGAAGTGGGGAGGGGGAATGACAACAGACATAAACATTCATTCTTACTACCCAGTCTTGCAAGGAATTGGGCTCTGCAATTTCCAGCCCATGCTGGGATAGGAGATGGGTCTCGTGGAGCTACTGTAACAACTAAAATGTATGTGGAGTTGATGTTTAAACTACCTGCAGGGCACGCAGGTTTGGACAGGAGGGGACTGATGCTGGGTATACCTACCAGCTTTTCACTAAGATCTAAAGCGTCAGCCACATCCATTTTCCTTAACTTCTCAGAGACCATGATGGACCCTGGGCTGGAAAGGCCATTTTGAGGCTGAAATAAAAAAAAAGAAGAAAAACTCTCTTGGCATTCCATTATGATTTTCTACATCCAGAAGAATAACCCAAAGAATAATGGAAGAACTGGAAAGATACTAAAGAATAATTTGAGAGAGTTAATTTTTTTAACATCTTTATTGGAGTATAATTGCTTTACAATGGTGTGTTAGTTTCTGCTGTATCAAAAAGTGAATCAGCTATACGTATCCATATATCCCCATATCCCCTGCCTCTTGCGTCTCCCTCCCACCCTCCCTATCCCACCCCTCTAGGTAGACACACAGCACCGACCTGCTCTCCCTGTGTGATGCAGCTCCTTCCCACGAGCTATCTATTTTACCTTTGGTAGCGTGTGTGTGTATATATGTCCATGCCAAGAGAGTTGGTTTTAAATCCAGTCTGACTCTGTGAACTGCTTTCTTTATGACTGTGTTCCTACCCCTTCAGAGCACGACTGCCTTTGAAATGATGCATCACTTGTGCCGTCCTTTGGCCACCGTCTCGTCTGTCTTCCCTTTAGGCCAGTGGTTCTCAACCGGGGGTGACTCTGGACACCCTACCCCCTCCAGGACATTTAGCAATGCCTGGACACATTTGTGGTTGTCATAATTGCTGCTGGCGTCTAGTGGGTAGAGGACAAGGATGCTGCTAAACACCCCACGATGCATAGGGCAGTCTCCCAAACAAAGAGTTACCTGGCTCAAAAAATCAGTACCGCCGATGTTGAGAAGACAAGCTCCAGAAAAATGGGGACCATGCGGCTTTTGCTCACTATCTCCCTCCTTGTGCCCAGCATGGCACCTGGCACCGAGTGGTGCATAGTGGGCATGTTTGTGGAATGAACGAATGAAGGTTAAGTGGAAAATAGCCTCCCTCCTTTTTATTAAAGGAATCTCATTTCTGTGCAGCAGAAACCATACCCTCACAAAATTTGGCCCAACCTTCTCCTAGCTCTGGAACCTGGTGGGTGGGCATCACTTCAGACCCTTTCCAGAGACAATGCAGATAGTGTTTGCGGCTGCATCTCCCTAAGACCCCAACCAGCCAGCTGGCTGCTGGAAGCCCAAATGACTGCATGGAATGGCCACCAGTCTGAATAGGTTACCCGATCTGAACGACTACAAATAACCCTAATAAGCCTCCTTAAAAAATAAATTGGCTTTTAATGCTTGCCATGAGCATCTCTTAGCCCTAGCATTTGTTGGCACTACCCTGAAAACCTCTGAGATTAAAAACAAAACAACTAAAAAACTATAATGGCCCCCAAAGTGACTGTGATAGATAAGAGTGGACATATTTGTCTATGTATCTATGGAGATGAGAATAAAAGAGGGTATCTGAAGATGACAATAAACCGGGCAGATCTGCTGCAAAAAGAACCTGAGATGCTGCTCAGTGTCTTCAGCTACCCTGAGCTGCATCCTCTGTACCTCTCCAGACGCCCCCTCTTTTCCTGAGGGGAGGGTCACTAAGGAAGAGCCTGGGCTACAGGATCCAAGCACACAGTCCCCACCCAGTCTCTGCAGGCTAGCAGACACACCACCAGGGACACACCCCTGGTGTGTCTTCAATCATTATTCTGTGACCTTGGGTGAGGTACTTGACCTCCTGAAGCCTTGCTTTTTCTTATCTGTTAAATGGGGACAATAATAGTAACTATGACACAAGGCTGCTACGATCGTTCAATGACATAAGGCATGGAGCCGGCTGAGCTCAACGCCTGGCACACAGTAAGCAGTTCACAGATGTCAGCTATTCTTCCTCCTGCTCTTTCCTTTAATTACTGCCAACCTTGGAGGATTGAGAGTTGGGAGGTTTCCTGCTCTGTGGTGTCAGTGGTGGGATGAGGGCTTGTTGCCAAGGGGAAGGTCAATCTTGGAAGCAGGACCATCAGGACGTGAGATCCAGCTGAGCTCCCCACCTGGAGACGGTCCCTCTACTCCCAACCTCAGAGAAGGAAGGTTCGATTTTATCAGGAAGACCAACACGTTTCTGAAGACTCACACCTCTAGACGTGTGAGCAAATGTCTAGAAAAATTGTAGGAGAAAATGCTGGTACAGATAGGATGGCTTTATTATGTTTTCCCAAACCTGGTTTAGACCAGCTGCCACAGCAAGCCACGCTGACCTGAGCTGTCCATTGTCATGTTTCAGTCAAACACCCGATCAAACATCCATTTAGATTACAGGGCACCTTCAACCTAACAATCAAATTACTTCTGAAAATCCTGGAAAACACAAACTATGCTCCCTAAGAAAGGAAGGTTTTCTTGGATAATACTCTTTAAATACTGTTTGACAATAATAACTATCATCTATTAAAGTGCTCGCTATGAGCTAGGCACTGGGATAAGCACTTTACATAATGATCTCCTTTAATTTTTCCATCATCATTTTACAGCTGGGAAATTGAAGTCCCAGAAAGGTTAGGAGGCTGCCCAAGGTCACAGAGCTTGCAGAGCTGGGATTAGGACACAGGTCTCTGATTCTAGAACTTGTGTCTTCTTAATCATCATGGCTCCCTTCTGCTGCCCTTTATGTGTTCATGTTTTTCAGTTTATAGCAAAAAGCAAATGTTAGGCAAGCTCATGGCATAATGTTGTACATTAGCTTGTTGAATCTTTTCTGCAGAATACAACATGTGATGTGAAAAGGAGGGCCCAGAGATTGTCCGGGCCAGCATCAGTGCAATGTTATATCATGCTGTACACGATGGGAAGCCGCCTTTCTATTCAAACATTGGATCACTGGTACGGCCAGGCACCAACCAGTCAATACAGGTGTTAGCCCATCAGGGAGGACCTGGCCTCGAACCAATGATGTATACAGTGGTGCCAGGGCACACGGCTCGTGTCTGTCCTCATGCCCACCCTCCCCACGTGTCAGTCAATGCAGAGACAAAGTTTCTTTGGTTACCGTTCGGATCTCTACTCTTGAAAAAGTTGGCAAGTCAGGTTTTGCATCCAATATTTTCCGAACATTTTTTTCCATCCCGAGGGTCTTTAAGTCTAGAAATGATTCATCCATGTGGTCCTTGTGATCTATAAAAGAAATAATTTACACTCAAAAGAAAGGCTCAGGAAGAAGTTACTGCATGTAAAAGTCACAGCTGCTATTTACTGGACACTTACCCCAGGCCAGTACTAATTAGCTCACCATCCTCCCTTGGCAGGTGAGGCATCGAGGCCCAGAGAGGTGACATGACTTGTCCAAGGCCACACAGCTCATATGAGGCTGCAGCCTCCCAGGGCGGGGGCACTGAGGGGGAACCTTCGGCCACAGGTGTGAGGATGGACTTGAACCCAGGCTTCTGTGTCCTAGCCCAGGGCTCCACCCAGCAGCAAGCTTGGTTTCTTGAAAGCCCTATTCCCTCTAAACAGGGTATTTATCCTGGGAAGTTCCCCAAGGTTGGTCCTTGCACAGCATGCGTCTATGAAAAAGTTTCCACTGGGCCACAGTGAAATAAGAAAAAGAAGGACAAGGTTCTGAGTTTTTCATGAAATCCTGTTTATTTAATATCAAGGCCTGCTCTTGACTCTGAGCTCATGCCTACACATCTATTTTTTTCCTGCCCATCTTTTTTTTATAACTATGTTTCTTTAGTTATGAAATGATGGGGATAGAAGATGGTGGTCCTGGCAAATTGGTTAGTCCCTAAAGTGAACCCTCAAGTCTGGGGCCCATGGTTCTCAGCACAGAGGGGTGACTAGGCAGGAGGAAACTTACTTGACAAGCTGGCCTTCTCAAGTTCTTTAATTCGTGCACGAAGCTCAGATAAGGCCTTTTTCTGACACTGAATGACTTCCTCATGTCGGGACCCTTTGCACTTGGCTCCTAGATCACTGAAGGACTGCTCCTGTGGCCAGAATGGTGAGGACAGCAGCTTTATCAGTGATCACAATCTCCCTCTCTTGTATTTGAAGAAACATGAACAAATCATGGATTAGCAGAAACCCTGTCACTTACTTAGTACCTTGGAAAATATCATTACAGGGCTTCAGCAGAGAAGGAATTTAAAAATTTCATTTCGAATACAAAGTCACATCTAGGAAGATTTCCAACTTTCCTACCTACTTAGCATCATTATAAATAAGAGATCCCCCCATGTTCCCTCCCCATGTTTTATTTCTTTTTTTCTTCTAATGTTCTTCTAAGCTTGGGTTTCCACTTGTTGTCATTCTGGTCTCATCTCTGAACAATCACACCAAATTTGCTCCTGGAGGGGCTTTTTTTTTTTTTGCCTGCACCATGCGGCATGCGGGATCTTAGTTCCCTGACCTGGGATCGAAACCGCGCCCCCTGCAGCGGAAGCACAGAGTCTTAACAACTGGAACACCAGGGAAGTCCCTGGAGGGGCTTTATTTATTTATTTTTTTTCTGCGTTACGCGGGCCTCTCACTCTTGTGGCCTCTCCGGTTGCGGAGCACAGTCTCCGGACACGCAGGCTCAGTGGCCATGGCTCACGGGCCCAGCCGCTCCGCGGCATGTGGGATCCTCCCGGACCGAGGCATGAACCGGTGTCCCCTGCATCGGCAGGCAGACTCTCAACCACTGCGCCACCAGGGAAGCCCCAGGTGGTTCTTATCGGCCAACTTGGGGAAAACCTTCTTCTAAGACTTTGTGGCTGAAAATGTAGTCTGCAGAGCTGTGCTATCGGTACCAGCTGGGAGCTGTTCAGAAATGCAGAATCCCAGGCTCCCCCCACCCGAGACCTGCTGAGTCACAATCTGCATTTCAACAACATCCCCATATGATCCGTGGACACCTTTGAGTTGAGAGGTGCCACTGTAAAGTATCCTCTAATTGGCTGGTTTCTGGAAAAGTAAGTAGCCGTTTTGGCCATGTGTTTCCCCTGATATGCATGAAGAGAAAGCAAAAGACTGAAATACTATTGGTTGGTCTTGCACTCACTGAGACACAAACCAGGACCCGCAGTAACGACTGGGATTTGTATCAGTAAAATCAGCTGCGGTATATAAACAAAGTACCATTTCTAGACATTTCAATAACCTTGCCTCTTCAAGTTGATCTTCAAGTTGATCTCTGAGTTTTAGGATTCAAGCTTCATGTTAATTCCTCCTACATCATTCACCCTCTTTAATTAATTTAGTTCCCAACAAGGAGTTGCTGAGATTCCTCCATCTAAGTACGTGCCCTCTGTTTCTCATAGGAAAGCCCATTTCATCAGTTTCCAGTAGTAAAGAGAAGGACGGGGACCACCTTACCGATTTCTCTGCCATTAGCCGCTTGACTCTGGCTTTCAGCTTCTCCTCTTGCTGTAGCCTTTCTTCGGTCAGCTTCTCCTTCTCTGCCAGATGCTGGGGTAACTCTTCTTGCAGCAAATACTGCTGAGTTTCCCGAGAACTGTTGATCTTCATCTGAAATGAGGGGAAGGGGAACTGCAGCTGATGGGGGACAGGACTAACACAGGAGTCATTTCCACTACCTTTGGGGGCGGGACAAAGGTTCACGAAACTTTCTTCAAAACACAGAAAAATGATGCTTAGCTTAGTAACTAATAGCGAAGTAGTAGAGCATCGTGGTTAAAAGCTCAGGCTCTAGTTCTAGATAGAATCTCAGCTCTAGTTCTTTCTAGACACTTCTTCGTATAGAAAATAAGCGGGTGAACTAAGGCAGGCCGTCTTCCTCCTCATTCATCCCTGCCGGCCGCTTGGGTGCGGGATTCCGTGGAGAGCACGGGCTCGTGAAGGGGCTCTGCAGCACGCCTACCTGACCTACTGCCCTTTCCAAATTGGCTTTAATGAGGTTTGCTCTGTTCCTCATTTCTTGCAGCTGAAGCAATTTCCTTCTGGAATCCTCCCGAAGCTTCTCTTCAACCTGAAAGGATGATGAAACCGAGGGCTTGCTGCTAATGTGATCATCATGCCCTCTGGGGAAACTCTTCTGGGGGGGCTAATGGCAGTGGGGGAGTCCCTGAGGGGTAGGGACAGCTGCAGCCCAGCAGCAGGGGTCACAGGCATGCACAGGGTGGAGGCAAACTCACAGGGAGTTGCCCCCTACGGGAAAGGGCCGAGCTCTGCACCCGGGGCTCAACTATGTTCTACCGCACACTCCCATCCCAGCTCGGTCCCTAACAAGCCGTACGACACTCGGAAAGTTATTTCACTGCTCCGTGACTCAGTGTCCTCATGTGTCAAATGGGGATGATGATACTAGTATCACTGCATAGAGTTATTGTGGGGATTCGATGTTTGGAGTAGTGCTTAAGGGCTCTGTGAGAGTGTTAAGTACTGTTGTAACCTATGAAAGGTGGACGGGAATGTCCGCCGTACAGTCTCGTTCTAATAACTCGTGATGGGTACTTGGAAATGTTATGATTGGGTTTATTATCATAACTGTTTGTCGTCACCACTTTGAGCACACTCACTGGTGGTAACCTCTCTGGAGGCTTGCCAAAGCAATGTCTATTAAGAATAGCAGCCTGCAAACGAAGGCATTTAAAGTGGAGAAGCTTGCCTACTTTTCCCCCCTTGCTTGGGTAACAGTCAACGCACGGTAAGCTTGGGCGTGCTCCACGCTACCCTTGGCTGGCCAGTGTAGGCCTCGCAGCTGCTCAATTCTTGGATGCACCTGCTGAGCCCTGGGCCCTGGCACTAACAGGAAATGAGGCAAACTCTCATAAATAAATGGAACGTTTTTGTGCTGAAACAAATTCACAGGCTGTGTTTTTACGGATCTGAAGAGGGGGATCACAGGGATGTAATAAAAGACCCAGAAAAGCCCTTAAGAGCTTTCTTCTGAGTAGTGTGGTCCAGTGGAAGAGCCTCTACCCAGCTCCGTTACCTTGGAAAAGTCATCTAAGCTCTCTGGGCCTTAGTTTTCTCCCAGGTCTAAACATGCTCTGACTTCTATGTCAGCAGCCTTTTTCATATGCTGCAAAAGCCAAGTCCAGCCTTGGACTCTGCCCTTATCTGTGCTCTGCATGAACAGCCCCCGTTCCCGTCCCCAAGCCTCAGAGTCACCTTCAACAGCCGCCCTGCTCCCTCTCTCACACTCGGGGGTCTCATGCATGTCCTCCAACCCCTCTCACATGCAAGCTGGACTGTGACAAGTGGCCTCCTCGCCTCGAGTTTAGTTTCTTCCAGTGCAATCTTAAAGGTACTGTGAGAGTTACCCAGCTGTAAGGCAGCTCTGTCCAACAGAACTTTCTGCAACGGTACAGGTACTCTGAGCGAGGCTGTGTTGTCTAGTACGGCAGCCACCAGGCACATCTGGGGATCGAGCACTCGAAATGGGGATGGTGTGACGGAGGAACTGAACTAAAAATTTTAGTTAATTTTCATTAATTTCAGTGTAAACAGTAGCATGTGGCTGTTTGCTATGCCAGGGTAACTGAAGTCAGACGAACCTGGAGTCAGACAAAACTGACTGTGCCATTGGGCTAGTTACTTTACTAGTAACTGGTAGCCTTGACTTTCTCATCTGTAAAATGGAGAGGATGATTTCTAGATCACAGCGCTGTTGTGAAGATGAAGAGATGAAATGTTCAAGGTAACTCCTAGTACGTGAGAAATTGTAACTATCATTTTCACCCTGATTACTGTCCACGAATGTCATTGCATCAGTCACTTGTTCAGAAGCCTTAGTAGCTCCCCACTGCCTGTGTGGTACAGAGCCCAAGCGCCTGAACTAAGGCAAAACACCAAGCCAGGGATTCAAGAAGCCCCTACGAACTCAACGAGGTAAATAAAACTGAATCCACACCTAGATAAACAATAATAAAACAATAATAACAATAATAAAACTGCTGGAAATCAAGGGAAAAGACAATCTTAAAAGCAACCGGAGAAAAAGACAGATTATGCAAAGGTACAACAGTTAGGCTTACAGATGACTTCTAAATAGGAATAATAGGAGCCACAAGACAATAGTGACATATCTAATGCTGTATCTAATGTGCTGAAAGAAAAGAGTTGCCCTTGTAGAATTCAATACGCAGTCAAATGTGTTTTAAGAATGAAGGTTAAATATACATCTCCAGACAGACACACAGGCACATTTGAGAATTTGTCATCAGCAGAGCCACAATGAGGGAAAACATTAAAGGGTATTCTTCAGACACAAGAAAAATGAACCCAGGTGGGTGATCAGAGATGCAGAAAAGACAAGCAACAGTAAGGGTAATGTGTGGATATGATACTGACTATAGAAAAACACTAATAATGTCTTGCGGGGTTTTAAGTATCAAGAGGAGTTTAGAAAATGACAGCAATGGCTTATAAATCTGGAGGGGGTAAGTGAAGTTAAGGTGTTTGAAACTCATTGCACTGTCAAGGAGAAGGGCATAATTATCAACTACTATTGCCTCTTGGTAAGTTAAGAATGCAGGGCTTCCCTGGTGGCGCAGTGGTTGAGAGTCCGCCTGCCGATGCAGGGGACATCGGTTCGTGTTCCGGTCCGGGAGGATCCCACATGCCACGGAGCGGCTGGGCCCGTGAGCCATGGCCGCTGAGCCTGTGCATCCGGAGCCTGTGCTCCACTACAGGAGAGGCCACAACAGTGAGAGGCCCGTGTACTGAAAAAAAAAAAAAAAAAAAAAAAAAAGAATGCATATTGTAGTCTTCAGGATGACTACTAAGAGAATAGTAGAAGAGTGAAAAACTTAATTAATGTGTGATTTTGGTGAGTCAAGGACGAATGCTATTGTCTTACTATTACTAAGAGAATAGTAAAAAAGTGAAATATTTCCAAGCTAATAGAGGGGGAAAGTGGAATAAGAGAAAACCATCCACTCAGAAGGAGGCAAGAAAGGAGAGAAAAAGGAATATACCACAGATGGTACAACTGGTATTGAGCAAGAAGGTAGATTTAAACCCCAGGACACGAGTAATTACATAATATAAATGGACTAAAAGTCAAAATTGTCAAACTGGATTTTGTAAAAATGATACGCTATTTGAAGGCATATGTCTAAACCTTAAGACAAAAATTGACAGAGAACATATGAAAAAGATATGGTATGAAAACTCTAACCAACAGAAAGCCAGTGGTGAATCTGAATGACAAAGGAGACGTTAAGGGAGAAACACTACTAGAGATGAAAAGGGACATTTCATGATGATCTAAAGTTTTGCTCTACAGGAAGTATTAGGATTCTAAATTTATATGCACCTAGTAACACAGCCTCAAAATATATAAAGCAAAAATCGTTCATATTAAAAGAAGAAACACACAAATTACAAACATGTTGAGATTTTTAAAAACATTCTCAATGATGGAACAAAAAGACAAAAAAAATCAATATGAGAATTTAAGTTGGATCAACATCATTGGCAAACTTGATTTAATGGATCAATTCTTTCTTAGATAATTTCACAATTAAGATCTGAAGGCAGTCTAGGGTTTTGGTTACACACAGGAGCTTTGGAGTCAGGCAGACCTGGATTCAAGTTCTGCCACAACTACTTTATGCAAGTGAACTTGGATAACTTCCTTCACCTCTGTGAGCCTCAGTTTTCCCGACTGTAAAGTGGGGTTAATACCAGTATAGACCGCATGGGGTCATTGTGAGGATGAACAGAGATGATGCAGGTGGAGTGCTGGCCCCAGAGTGGTTCCCAGGCCGACCTGTCCCTGCCATACCTTGCTCTTTTCCCGCAGCGTCATAGAGATCAGGCTCTGCTCGGTACTGCTCATTTTCAGCTCCACCCTGAGCTTCCTCATTTCTTTTTCCATGTCATGGATTTGCTGAAAGAGTTCCAACAACAGGGAAGTCAACTTCACAACTCATTTCATCCGGTTCATTAAGGCAGAAACCTAGTCTGGGATTCGCTTAACTCCTTCCCTTGGGGGACAATTCCACGTATTTGAGGCAAAGTAGACTTTCTTTCAACAGATGCAATGAAAGTGCTGGGTGAGGGAAAATTTCAGTTTCTTTTGAAGATAAGCATGGATCCTGGATTAAACAGTACAAGATACCTATCCACTCATTAGAGTCTCTTTCCTTGGGGCACATTTTTGAGTTCAATCTAAATAAGGGCTGTTTGGAAGACACAATGGGCACAGTTTGGAAGAAAAGAACAATGACATTTTTCTTTTTTCTCATTTGAGGCAGAAAAGTGTGCTCCTCACAGAGAGAAGAACACATGTCTCCTGCCCCCGTCACAGGCACCGTCCTTCCCAACGGATGGAAAACGTATGCCTGGTGATGTGCACGAGGGTTCGGGCCGGTACAGGGGGTGAACATTTACATTGAGTGGTCATCTTTTCATTGTGTTAATTTTTATGTTCACCTTCCATACAAGGCCAGTGATACATTTGCTTTTTATTTTGTTTTTATGAATTGTTGTAAAATTGAATGTATTTAAGCAAAAATACTTCAAGAAGAGTTGTGTTAATAACAGTGTTCAGGGTTGTGATAAAACTTGTGACAGTGGATCATGAAAGTCTGGGCATCACAAGTCCAGGGGTAGGGACCACGGTGAATTTCTAGCAGCATACGGTGGCCACCTCCCGTCCCTTTCCCCAGGGGAAACCTGATGAGGGGCCTTGAGCCAACTGCCCAGAAAATCTGGGGAGAGTGTGTTTTCCATGGTCTTTTCACCCATCTCTTTGAGGCCAGCAAATCAAAGAATTAGGAGACTACATTAACAGACAAACACCCAGAAAGCCCCAGAGCTTGTGCTAGCTAATGGGCCAAGGAACCCCTCCAAAACCCTCAAGGCCACAATCTAGGCTTTCAGTGGACACCTAGGGGTCAGGAGGTTCAACGCACGGTTTTGCAGAGTTTTAACTCTTTCTCTTGGGCTTCCCACTTCTCCTTCTGGGCATCTTCCTTCTGTAACTCTTCTTTCAGCACTGAGCACTGTGGAGAAAAAGGACAAGGCCACGGGGGCTTGGCTGGGGGTCCCAAGTACCTGTGTTCATGCCCAGGAGTGTTTCCTGCTGTATAACCCAATCACACCTCTGAATTCTGAGAGGCGAGACCATTTGTGTGATGGGAGCACGGGATCCTGCAGTCCTTCCCAGTTCACCCCTCTCCTGAGTTCTGAGGAATAGAGCATCTAAGTTCCTCTTCAAAAGCCAGCAAACTTCACTGCAGGGGAAATCCAGCTTTGTAGAGTCTGGGTACTTAGGGTGCAGGAATTAGGATGTTTTCACGCTGTGACCGGTGAGGGTGGAGGGGGCCGAGCCAGTGAGCTCGGGTCCATCTTAGGGCTTTTGTGCAGGTTGCATCTCAAAGAAACAACTGCCCCGACTGGTGTGGAGGGGTAAACGGAGCTGTCTTGCCCGAGGGCGGCTTGGCAACAGGCATTAAGGGCATAAGGATGGATGTGCCTTCTTTTGACCCAGCAATTCCCACTTTAGGAATGTACCTTAAGGACAATGACTGGACAAATAAGTAAATCTGTAGTTTCAAGGATGCTCTTCACAGAATTGTCAGTAACAGTGGAAGAAAAAAAAAAAGAGGAAACAACCCAAGTGTTGTTTACAATAGCAGACCACTTTATAACACTGGGTACATCCAGGAGAAAGTATGTAGCTTTTAAGACGAATGATAAGAGCGTTGATTTATTAGCACGGGAAAATAGTAAGCATTTAAAAATTTAAAAAATGTGCATAGTATAAATTCACTATAAAATGATTGATTGATTGATTTCTAGGCAATATATAGAAATAAGACTGGAAGAACATACATGAAAATATTAACACTTATTTCTGAAGGTAGCATTTCCTCTCCTCTCTTTTTATTTTTTGTTCTCAATGTCATCTACTTATTTTTCTAAAATTAACACACATGATATATGTCATTAAAAAAAAGGCATCTCAAATGTTCACAAGAGCAGTACCCTTGGTGGTGACGAGCCCTTGTGCTATTGGGCAGCACAGTCTAGAGGAGAAGGGACCTCATTCCAAGGTCAACGAGGAAGGGGAAACGGGGACATAAATCATCCAAATGCACTTCAGGAGGTAGAAGAGCCAAGCAGGTGCTGTCTTTGCAGATTCCTTCTACTTAGCACCAGCTCTGCATCCCCTTCCCGTCCCCAACACACACACACACACACACACACACACACACACACACCACATTAAACAGCTATAGCACATGCCTGGGAAGACACTCTGCTTGGGAGAAACGAATGCAGAGGGCTTGGCCAGGCAGCCGACCTCGGGCAGAGGCAGAAGAGCACAACGAAAACCAGCCTCCCACTTCTCGCAAAACGATTTTGTCATCCCCATTTCACAGTTGGGGAAATGGAGGCCAAATAAGTTACAATAAAAGAAAGCTCTGGGATGGGACCCTGGTCTGTCTGATCCCAAAGCTCATGCAGTGCCTTTCACCAGCTCCAAACTGGGTATGGTACTACGTACCAGGTATTACTTACTGTGCCTTTTCCTTGGAACCTCAAGATCTGTTCTCACCCCACCCCCATGCAGACCTAGCTATCGGGTAGCCTCTGGGAATCTCTGAGTTGCCACATGAGATGAAAGCTTTGAGGTTTTACCTTGACTCACAGAAACAGGCACATCATGCAAATACTGAGAAATCTTATACTATAGAGGCAGGATTCTAAAGTTAGCATTGAAGGCAAGATTTGCAAATAGTCAAAGTTACATGTAAAAAGCTCTTTGCTTGCCTACCACGTCCATCTTCCATAGAGACATTCTACACACTAAAGTCTAAGGAAGAAATGAGCGTCTGCGTGTTTGCATCTGGATCTTCAGACGTTCTGCTGTGAAGACAGTTATGAGAACCAGCGGTGCTGGGACCACGATGCAGCCGTGTGGTCATCCTTGCTCACAGAGAGATCGTATTCTGTTTAATGTTAAACTTTGTACTGGCAGTATATGCTCATAGGTGTGTTTGTTGCTGGGATTAAACAAACTCATTTATAATAGGGGTTAGAAAATGTTTGCTGGACTTGAAAATCTATTATGCTTCTTCTGAGCCACATACACGCTGTCCTTTGAAAGGCTTCAGAGAAGTTGGCCACCTGCCCAGCAGCTACCCTCCCTGTGTCCTTGGGCACTGGCTTCATCTCACCACCGTGTGTCATGTGACTCCACTGTGTCTGCTTTTCGCAGCTACAATTTGCTGATGACCCGACACTCACTCTGGAGCTGAGGGCTTCGAGCTGGTGATCCTTTTCTTTGTTCTCACTTTTCAGTTGATTCACCTCCTGTTGTAATTGTTGAACTTGACCATCCTTTACTAACACGTCTCTTTGCAAAGATGACACCATCTCTGTAAAAGAACCAAACCAAACCAAAACAAAAGACTCATGGAGGTGAAAGAGGCAGGAAGGATTATTGGCAACACCATGGCTGTCAGCCAACGTTTGGACAAGACTTTCCAAGCCCGGGCCACCACCGGTGCCCTCCTAGGACTGGGGAGGCTTTTTCCAAGGGTCACAGAGCAGGAATGGGAATGAGAGCAAAGTCCACGGAACAGGGTTTGAGGCTTCAGTGAGAATGAGGGGCAGTCAGCACCAGCGAGAGGAGAAGCCGTTGGGGGCCCCTTGTGGGCACAGGCCAGGCACACCTGGGAGGAGAGGCCACACCATGGGCCTGGGGAACAAAGTCCCAGCACAGGGAAGTTCTAGGAATTCTGCTCCAGAGGCCAGGAGACGGGCGTGTGCCAGAGGGCACTGCTGGACACTATTGATGGGGTGGTTGGTTTCACAGTCCTCTGAGTTTGGAACCCTCTCTACCACTTATTAGCTTGGTGGTCTTGGACAAGCTATTTCACCTCCCACTGTCTGTCCCACACAGAGTTATTGTAAGGGTCAAATGATGCGATATGTCCCAAGAACACAAAGTAGCTAAATTATGTTTGTTACAGGGCGCGTATTGTTTTTCTCGGCAGCCAGCTTCCAAAATGGGCCCAATGATCCCTACCACCTAGAATTCATGCCTTGTGTAGCCCCTCCCAACCTGAATAGGGCTGCCATGGTTAACCAATATGATACTGTGGAAATGACGGACTGTTTCCTCTCAGGCTGGGTCATAAAACACACTGTGGCCTCCTCTTTGCTCTCTCTCGAATTACTCACTCTGGGGGAAGCCAACTGCTGTGTTGAGGAAACTCAAGCAGCCCTAGAGAGAAGCATGTGTGCTCGGGGACTAAGGCCTCCGGCCAATAGCCACATGAGCAGCCATTCTGAAGGGGGATCCTCCGGCTCCCCCCGAGGCTTTAGATGACATGACTGATGCCCCAGCCGACATCTTGACTGCAACTCATGAGAACTAAGTCACCCCCCGCTCAAATTCCTGAACTACAGATACTGGGGGAGATCATAAATATTAGTTGGGGATTTATCCATTACATTTTGGGGTAACTTGTTATGCAGCAATAGATAACTACTCCATTACTGTAGTATCATTTTTTTTAAAACATCTTTATTGGAGTATAATTGCTTTACAATGGTGTGTTAGTTTCTGCTTTATAACCAAGTGAATCAGTTATGCATATACATATCTCCCCATATCTCTTCCCTCTTGCATTGTAGTATCATTTTGAATAAAAGTGGGAAGAAGGGTGCATAAATGCAGTGGTATTGGGTTATCTCCTACGGTTCTTTTCTTAAAAGAACATCAGGCCCAGTTTTAGTGGTAGGTTTCAATCAAGAATGTCTATGAAATAAAGCACAAAATGCTCCAGAATTTCATTTTAAGAATGAGCTTTGCCTCCAGGACACAGTTCAGTTACTTGGAAATCCCTCTGGGGCTTGCCACACTTTGAGTGGGTCCAGCCCATCTCAAGCATTATCCCAACCCAGGTCTGTCCGACTCCCTGATCGGAGAAGGTGGGATCTGAGACAGGCTTGATGCTTGGATGAGGTTTCACTGGCCGACATACGGGAGGAAGGTGAGGACCAGCGAGTTCATCCTTCCATTCCTGGTGCCCAGAACAGCACCTAGCCTGGGGGAGGTGCTCAGAAAATATCTGAGGACATCCCAAGTGAGGGAGGAGAATAAGCAGAGACCTGGGGGCAGCAGGGGGTGGGGCTGGGTGTGATTAAGTTGCAGAGTGAGGCAGAAGAAAAGCACAGATTCATACAGAGATGGGGATTCACGTGTGACTCAGTGCTGTGCCTGGCTTCTACAGCTGTGGGCATGTTTCCTGCTACGCGCTGGCTGCCTTCAGAGTGATGTGCCCCTCCGAGGCTCACTGCCTCCTCCCTGTCACCTGCTTCTCTCCCTCCCCTCGTCTGTGAGTGGTCCCATCCTCTTCAGGTCTCTAGGCATGTCAGTTTCGGCTTAAAAAACTCCACTGGATTCCCAACACCCTTGGAATAAAAACCCAGACCCCCCGACCCTGCCCAGCCCCACAATCCCCTGTTCACTCCACGCAGCCTCGCTTGCCCTTGGCTTGTCCTTGCCCACCTGAATCAGGTCCTCTCTAAAAGAAGGACATAGCCGTGGAGGATACAGCATAAACTGGTTAGAATCGGCTAGGTCCAAGGGGGCATAAGATTCGACTTCCAGGGGAACTGGAGCCTCATTACAGGCTCATTGTAACACATGAGCGAAATGACACACGCACCAGCACCAGGACTGTTCCGAGGCTGACCATAAAGGTCAAAAAGTGGGTGGTGGGGCTTCCCTGGTGGCGCGGTGGTTGAGAGTCCGCCTGCCGATGCAGGGGACATGGGTTCGTGCCCCGGTCCGGGAAGATCCCACATGCCGTGGAGCGGATGGGCCCGTGAGCCATGGCCACTGAGCCTGCGTGTCCAGAGCCTGTGCTCCGCAACGGGAGAGACCACAACAGCGAGAGGCCCGCGTACAGAAAAAAAAAAAAAAAAAAAAAGTGGGTGGTGGCCCAATGCTTCGAAATCCCCGCCCCTTCCCCAAAATATTAGAGTTGTCCCAATCCTCCCACTCATTAGCCTATAAAATTACCCAGCCCATAAAAACTAACTGCCCCATATTTGGGGGCCTCTAGCCTTCTGAGATGGCCCACACTCTGTCTGTGGAGTGTGTTTCTCTCTAAAGAAATCCACTTCTTACTTTGTCTCTCACTGAATTCTTTCTGCGATGAGACATAAAGAACCTGAGCTTTATTAAGTCCCGAGACCAGATGCGTGATCTCGATTAAAAGATAGTGGGTTCTGACTGGGTTCGAGTCCCAGCCCACGGGTTCAAGTCCCACCTGAGTTCCATGGTTGCACACCCACTAAGCTGGTCCCCCTTGGCCTCCCCCCTTGAAGCGCTGGCCACCACGACACACAGTTTATTTTCTCCACAGCAGCACTGCTCTCTGAAGTGGGCTTGTTTATTCATCCCTTTACTTTTATTGTCTGTCACCCCCTCCCAAATCTGTGAGTACAGGAATCTGACTGTCTTGCTTGGCTCTCCCTCCCCGGAGCCTGGAACGGGGCCTGACACCTAGAAGGAGCTCAAGAAACATGTTGAAGCAATGAAGGAATCCAGGGAATCAAAGCTCAGTCACAGCTGTGCGTTGGCTGCCCCTCTCCCAACCCAAGCCCTTTATCAGGCAACAACCTCTGATCAAAATAGAAAATGGTTTCCTTTGGGCCCAAGTGCACTCGGCTGAAATGGGTGAGACTATGGGTGCCTTAAAGGAGTGACCCCATTTTGTCCACGCTCTAGTTTGCACTCAGGCTGCTTTGTGGAACCACCCAAGCCACAAGGCGACCTGTGTTCTCCCTGGTGGGGCCAGTGCTCAGGAGACCTTGTAGCCAAGAGATACCATTCTCTCAAATATTTACCAGGCCCTGCCCTCGGAACTGGGTGGCAAGAAACCTCCACTGAGGCAGAACTCTAATGCACCGACACGGGTGATCCCTGAGGCTGCACCCATGTCACGGGCACAGGTGCGCTGGTTGACTGGTGATGTCTGCAGGGGGAGGGCAGAAGCTCTGGGGCCTGAATGCAGAAGGGCCTCACCTGACGTGATTGCGGCGTCCCTCCTTAAGTTCTCGGCCTCGTGCTTCAGGGAGGTGATTTCCAGGGTCTGGCTCAGCACCTGGTTGTAGCCTTGCTGTAGGGCACTGATCTGTGGAAGGAGGCAACACACAGTCAGAGGGGGCCAGCCAGGCCTGCAGGACACGCCGGTACTTCTCCAACGTTGGGCAAAGAGTCGGGCTGATCTTGGATCGGGGTGTTGGGGAAATCAAGGTTTTCCGTTGTCACTAGTGGAAGGGGCAGGAGGGGGCCTGTTCCTTCAGTGACCACCATGTCATCGGTCCTCAAGACACGAACCTTATCTTTGTGGCCACCCAGGGGCTCCGGTGCTGCTGTCTTCCTATGACCTGTGGGTTTTCAGCCATAAATAGACCAGCTGTTGGTTCCAGATCATCCAGCACTGACTGGATGCACAGCAAAGTTCAAAAGCCAGGAGCAGGTTATGAAATGAATTCCCTCTAATGAGAATAGAGGGTAGTTTATACCTCACAGAACACTCCAGAGTTTACAAAGCCCGTTCACACGTGCTACACTGATACTCGTCACAGCGTTGCTGAAGGCTGACGTTCCCATTAATGTGCCCATTTTGCAAGGGAGCCAGGTTGAGACTCAGAGAGGCGAGGCCCCCTGCTCGGCATCACGCGGCTGGTCAGACATGGAGTCTGATTCAAACCCAGTCTTTAGTTGCCTGGTTCCTCCTTCCCAGGTGGCTCTAGGAATGAGCGTGAGAAGTTGGAGGCTGTAAAGCATGGCATGGACTCGGGAGCTGGACTGTGGCTTTCAAGTCCTGTCTCTGCCAGTTAACGGGCTTTGTGAACACAAGGAGGACGCCATATTCTGTTTCCTTTTGTTTAGTCTGCACACGGGGTGATGGTGGTCCCAACCTGATAGGATTGTTAGAAGTATTTTAATAAGTAAGCATGTGTACAAGTGCTCAGATCAAGCCTGGCACACGGCACAGGGGGAAGAGCTATTGACGGTCCTCTCCTCTGACTACCCACTGGGTGTTTTTTTTCTTTTGTTTTGGGTTTATTTTGGTTTTTTTTTTGCGGTACGCGGGCCTCTCACTGTTGTGGCCTCTCTCATTGTGGAGCACAGGCTCCGGTCACGCAGGCTCAGCGACCATGGCTCAGGGGCCCAGCCACTCCGCAGCATGTGGTATCTTTCCGGACCGGGGCACGAACCCGTGTCCCCTGCATCGGCAGGTGGACTCTCAACCACTGCGCCACCAGGGAAGCCCTCACGGTGTGTTTTAGCTTCAACTTCCCTTGTCCGTCTCTGGGGAAGGTAGTTGGTAATCTTTATGTGTGCATTTGTAAGCCTTGCCAGGCTCACTTAAACGCCAGTGTGGTTGTTATTAAGAGGAAATACAGGGGCTTCCCTGGTGACGAGGTGGGTGACAGTCCGCCTGCCGATGCAGGGGACGCGGGTTCGTGACCCAGTCCGGGAAGATCCCACATGCCGCGGTGCGGCTGGGTCTGTGGGCCATGGCCGCCGAGCCTGCGCATCCGGAGACTGTGCTCCGCAATGGGAGAGGCCACAACAGTGAGAGGCATGTGTACCACACACAAAAAAAATAATAAAAAAATAAAGGAAATACAGGAATCGTGGGTGGGAGCACCACAGGCCGGCTCTATCTATGGCTGCTGTGAGCACCCTCTAAGTCCATGGCTCAGAGCCCCCTCAAGGGCGGGCCCCCCTCCAGGGGTCTAGGTCTACACGTGGGGTGCGGAAGGCTCTCCATCAAATGCAACGTTGGTAAGGGCCTGAAAGTAGCTGCCAGGCCTCAGCCTCCACAGAGCAGGTACCCGAGAGGCCGGGAAAGAGAGCTGGGCCCAGAACCCCCTCCCTCTCGGTCTGATGTGGCCAGACTGCTTGTTCTGAGTGGCCCGGACATTCCCACCTCAAGGTGCACTGTGGGCCTTTGCCCTGTGATTTTTCAGATGTCAGGCCTCAGTACTCCCACAGGGACACGTTTATTGGGGCATAAATGTCAAGCAATCCGTAGACAGGACAAGAGCTAGCTTGTTTTGTTTTTTTTTTTTTTTTTCGCTGTACGCGGGCTTCTCACTGTTGTGGCCTCTCCCGTTGTGGAGCACAGGCTCCGGATGCGCAGGCTCAGTGGCCATGGCCCACGGGCCCAGCCACTCTGCGGCATGTGGGATCTTCCCGAACCGGGGCACGAACCTGTGTCCCCTGCATCGGAAGGCGGACTGTCAACCACTGCACCACCAGGGAAGCCCCACTAGCTTGTTTTGATAGATCAAAACGGAAGTGACAAGGAGAAGGATGCAATTTCTTTTCTTTTTTTAAAAATAAATTTTATTTATTTATTTATTTATTTTTGGCTGCGTTGGGTCTTTGTTGCGGTGCATAGGCTTATTGTGGCGCCTTCTCTTGTTGCAGAGCCTGGGCTCTAAGCACACAGGCTTCAGTAGTTGTGGCACGAGGGCTCAGTAGCTGTGGCGCACAGGCTTACATGCTCCACGGCATGTGGGATCTTCCCGGACCAGGGCTCGAGCCCGTGTCCCCTGCACTGGCAGGTGGATTCCTAACCACTGTCCCACCAGGGAAGTCCTGGGTGCAATTTCTTTGTTCTCCTAAGGTAAGGTTGCCAGATTTAGGGGAGGAAAAAAGGATGTTCACTTAAAATAGGATTTCAGATAACGAATAATATTTTAGTGCAAATGTGTCCCATGCAATATTTGGGACACACGCTAAAACGAAATTCTAAAATTCAAATTTAACTGGGTGTCCTTACTTTATCTGGCAACCCCACCCGAAGAGAGTTCCTAAACTTCAGTCATTCATATACCACTTTCACCATTTTTCCCATGTCTCTTGGCTAGCCCCACTATAATTTCTTAGCATTTTTCGTAGAAGCAGCTCCCTTTTTAAACTTAAAAACGTGCATTAAATTAAAAATAACTGTTATAAGAGTAAATAGAGACTCAGTGTCTTAAATAAAAATAATCCCTCCAAAAGAAGAAATACAGGAATTTCCCTGTTTACCATCAGACCAGGTTTCGGGCATCATGCTAAAAAAAAAAAAAAAAAAAAAGATTGGGGGGAGGTGGTGGGCATGCCCAGGTAATGGAGTTCGGGCGTGCTGATATGGCCACCAGATGGCGCTCACAGCCTTTGGTCTTGGTTTGTGTCCTTGGAAATCTTGTCATTATTACTCTGGTAGAATTAACAGATACGTCAAGGTCTCACAAGTTTTCTGACTCGTTTCATACACCATCATGGTTCAGAGTCTAGGACATTTGGGGCAGTTACACTTACTTTTTCCCTGGGGCACCTGAGACATTATTGGGGGGGGTCTATGCTAGAAGTTGCGGGGACACAGGCCACTCTGACCCCCACTCTCCCCAAGGCTATACTTTTGCATGTTTGTGCTTTGGAAACTTTCAGTGAAAAAATTCTTTCACATCTTACTTTTCTCTGTTGGGGGGAACTACAACTTTTCCATAAAAGGTCCTTGGAACACTGAAAGTGTTTGTAAGCTCTTCTCAGCTTAATGCTTTTATTTGCACGATACCAGAGATAGAACACACAGAGACAAACTTCCAGAAGGGAAAACATACGTTCCCCTCTAAGACTCCAGTGGTTTTGACAGATTGAAAATATTTCAATCTGAGTGTCAGAGTTTTAGGATTTCGGATTGCTGGAAAACTCCAAAGAGTCTTCAAACCTCTTTGATACTTTTACTATCAAAGTAAATATCCATATTGTTTGTAATGACATAAATTCCAAGATGTTTAATGTCTGTTAAGCTGTGTAATAAAATGGGCACTGAATCATAAGAAAGTTAAGAGTGCTAGGAGGAGTGATTGTTTCAGGATGATAATTTGGCTTCTAATTAGCACAGGCGTATAAGAGCACATGGAGGTAAGAATTTTCTACTGATATTGTAGCGGATCGAAGATCTCTGAGAGCAAATCATTATGCACACACCTTCGGGGACCAGGGAAAACACATAAAGTAATCAGAACCATAAATCAACCTGCCATGTGGCTTATACTTCTGGTGGAATGCTCTGCAGGCAGTAGAATAGTTAAGAAACTAAAATGTCAGTGGATGAAACTCGATTTGAGTTCAAACCGATGGAGCCTCTGGTTCATATATGCCTTGCTATAAAATATTCTTCTTCAGTTATAAGTGAGGCTCCAGTGGTAGGGGAGGCAAGAGCATGATGCATCAGTGTAATTATTTCTAGATAATTTCTTTGTAAAAAAACATTTTTCCCCCAGATATCGGCAGCCACTTTAAATAAAACTCAAATTGGGACCAGCTGATATTCAAAGATATGTGGAAATTATATAATATTCTATGTCAAATATATTTCAATTATTTAAAAAAAGGTATGTGGGGAATTCCCTGGCAGTCCAGTGGTTAGGGCTCTGTGCTTCCACTGTTGGAGGCCTGGGTTTGATCCCTGGTCAGGGAACTAAGATCCTGCAAGCCGCGTGGTATGGCCAAAAATAAAAAAGGTATGTGGGAATAATTCAGCCTCATCCATGTACCTGAAAAAGACATGTCATTTTCTCAGGAAACCTCTGAAATGGGAGAATAACTGAAAGGAATATTTCAGCAAAATTGGGTTCAGTTCAAGAAAAAGATGCTCATTAATGTGTCAGCTACCTGTCAAGGTAGCTGTTTGCACTAATAATTCCTACAGGACCTGTTACTTTCATTGTTTTTTCAAAACCAGGTTTGAAGGAGAGTCATTAGTTCATTTAAATATTAGAGCATGTATTTGTTAACTTGTTTTTTCTGTCTCCCTCACTAGAGCGTAACAGGGGGAAGGATCATGTCTGTCTTGTTCTCTGCTGAATTCTCAGAGCCTGGAAGAGGGCATGGCATGGGATAGGCCCCCCAAAATATTTCTTTGGATTAATGGACGGATGGATGGATGGATGAATAAAGAACAAACAAACAGACACGGTCCTAACAGAGTTCTAGAAGGTTACTGGGACCAACCTTTGCCTTCATGGAGCTTACAGTTTCCTGCTAGAATCTCCTAGGTTCACCATACACAATCTGTGTCCTTTCTACAGCACCATTTCTAGGATTGAAACTGTGTACCTAGAATCGGTTACAGAGGGAAAGACAGTAAACAGAGAACAAGAGAACAAGGGCCCCCAAGCACTGACTACGTTTTTTTTTTTTCTCTCTCTTTTTAAAAAATGTTTATTTATTTTTTTATATTTTTCTTATTAGTCACCCATTTTATACACATCAGTGTATACATGTAAATCCCAATCTCTCAATTCATCATACCACCACCCCCACCCCCTGCCGCTTTCCCCCCTTGGTGTCCATACGTTCGTTCTCTACATGTGTGTCTCCATTTCTGCTCTGCAAACTGGTTCATCTTTACCATTTTTCTAGGTTCCACATATATGCGTTAATATAGGATATTTGTTCTTCTCTTTCTGACTTACTTCACTCTGTATGGCAGTCTCTAGATGCATCCACGTCTCTACAAATGACCCAATTTTGTTCCTTTTTATGGCTGAGTAATATTCCATTGTATATATGTACCACTTCCTCTTTAACCATTCGTCCGTCGATGGGCATTTAGGTTGCTTCCATGATCTGGCTATTGTAAATAGTACTGCAATGAACATTGGGGTGCATGTGGCTTTTTGAATTATGGTTTTCTCTAGGTATATGCCCAGTAGTGGGATTGCTGGGTCCTATGGTAATTCTATTTTTAGTTTTTTAAGGAACTTCCATACTGTTCTCCATAGTGGCTCTATCAATTTACATTCCCACCAACAGTGCAAGACGGTCCCCTTTTCTCCACACCTTCTCCAGAATTTGTTGTTTGTAGATTTTCTGATGATGCCCATTCTAACTGGTGTGAGGTGATACCTCATTGCAGTTTTGATTTGCATTTCTCTAATAATTAATGATGTTGAGCAGCTTTTCATGTGCTTCTTGGCCAGCGGTATATCTTCTTTGGAGAAACGTCTATTTAGGTCTTCTGCCCATTTTTGGATTGGGTTGTTTGTTTTTTTAATATTGAGCTGCATGAGCTCTTTATATATTTTGGATATTAATCATTTGTCAGTTGCTTCCTTTGCAAATATTTTCCCCCAGTCTGAGGGTTGTCTTTTCATCCTGTTTATGGTTTCCTTTGCTGTGCAAAAGCTTTGAAGTTTCATTAGGTCCCATTTGTTTATTTTGGTATTTATTTCCATTACTCTAGGAAGTGGATCAAAAAATATCTTGCTGTGATTTATGTCAAAGAGTGTTCTTCCTATGTTTTCCTCTAAGAATTTTAGAGTGTCTGGTCTTACATTTAGGTCTCTAATCCGTTTTGAGTTTATTTTTGTGTATGGCGTTAGGGAGTGTTCTAATTTCATTCTTTTACATGTAGCTGTCCAGTTTTCCCAGCACCACTTATTGAAGAGACTGTCTTTTCTCCACTGTATATCCTTGACTCCTTTGTCATAGATTAGTTGACCATAGGTGTGTGGGTTTATCTCTGGGCTTTCTATTCTGTTCCACTGACCTATATTTCTGTTTTTGTGCCAGTACCATATTGTCTTGATTAGTGTGGCTTTGTAGTATAGGCTGAAGTTAGGGAGTCTGATTCCTCCATCTCCATTTTTTTCCCTCAGGACTGCTTTGGCTATTCGGGGCCTTTTTTCTCTCCACACAAATTTTAAGCTTTTCTGTTCTAGTTCTCTAAAAAATGCCATTGGTAATTTGATAGGGATTGCATTGAATCTGTAGATTGCTTTGGGTAGTAGAGTCATTTTCACAATATTGATGCTTCCAATCCAAGAACATGGTATATCTCTCCATCTGTTGCTATCATCTTTAATTGCTTTCATCAGTGTCTTACAGTTTTCTGCATACAGGTCTTTGTCTCCCTAGGTAGGTTTATTCCTAGGTATTGTATTTTTTGGTTGCAGTGGTACATGAGAGTGTTTCCTTAATTTCTCTTTCAGATTTTTCATCATTAGTGTATAGGAATGCAAGAGATTTCTGTGCATTCATTTTGTGTCCTGCAACTTGACCAAGTTCATTGATTAGCTCTAGTAGATTTCTGGTGGCATCTTTAGGATTCTCTCTGTAGAGTATCCTGTCATCTGCAAACAGTGACAGTTTTACTTCTTTTTTTTCAATTTGGATACCTTTTATTGCTTTTTCTTCACTGATTGCTGTGGCTAGGACTTCCAAAACTATGTTGAAGAATAGTAGTGAGAGTGGACATCCTTGTCTTGTTCCTGATCTTAGAGGAAATGCTTTCAGTTTTTCACCATTGAGAATGATGTTTGCTGTGGCTTTGTCATATATGGCCTTTACTATGGTGAAGTAGGTTCCCTCTATGCCCACTTTCTGGAGAGTTTTTATCATAAATCAGAGTTGAATTTTGTCAAAAGCTTTTTCTGCATCCATTGAGCTGATCATATGGTTTTTCTTTTTCAATTTGTTAATATGGTGTATCACATTGATTGATTTGCATATATTGAAGAATCCTTGCCTCTTTGGGATAAATGCCACTTGATCATGGTGTATGATCCTTTTAATGTGTTGCTGGATTCTGTTTGCTAGTATTTTGTTGAGGATTTTTGCATCTATATTCATCAGTGATATTGGTCTGTAATTTTCTTTTTTTGTAGTATCTTTGTCTGGTTTTGGTATCAGGGTGATGGTGGCCTCAGAGAATGAGTTTGGGAGTGTTCCTTCCTCTGCAATTTTTTGGAAGAGTTTGAGAAAGATGGGTGTTAGCTCGTCTCTAAATGTTTGATAGCATTCACCTGTGAAGCCTTCTGGTCCTGGACTTCTGTTTGTTGGAAGATTTTTAATCACAGTTTCAATTTCATTACTTGTGATTGGTCTGTTCATATTTTCTATTTCTTCCTGGTTCAGACTTGAAAGGTTATAACTTTCTAAGAATTTGTTCATGTCTTCCAGGTTGTCCATTTTATTGGCAGAGAGTTGCTTGTAGTTGTCTCTTAGGATGCTTTGTATTTCTGCAGTGTCTGTTGTAACTTCTTTTTCCTTTCTAATTTTATTGATTTGAGTCCTCTCCCTCTTTTTCTTGATGAGTCTGGCTAATGGTTTATCAATTTTGTTTAACTCCTCAAAGAACCATCTTTTAGTTTTATTGATCTTTGCTATTGTTTTCTTTGTTTCTATTTCATTTATTTCTGCTCTGATCTTTATGATTTCTTGCCTTCTGCTCACTTTGGGTTTTGTTTGTTCTTCTTTCTCTAGTTCCTTTAGGTGTAACGTTAGATTGTTTATTTGAGATTTTTCTTGTTTCTTGAGGTAGGCTTGTATAGCTATGAACTTCCCTCTTAGAACTATGGGATGCTTTTGCTGCATCCCATAGGTTTTGGATAGTCGTGTTTTCATTGTCATTTATCTCAAGGTATTTTTTGATTTCCTCTTTGATTTCTTCAGTGATCTCTTGGTTATTTAGTAACATACTGTTTAGCCTCTATGTGTTTGTTTTTTTTACAGGTTTTTCCCTGTAATTCATTTCTAATCTCATAGCGTTGTGGTCAGAAAAGATGCTTGATATGATTTTAATTTTCTTAAATTTCCTGAGGCTTGATTTGTGACCCAAAACGTGACCTATCCTGGAAAATGTTCCGTGCGCACTTGAGAAGAAAGTGCAATCTGCTGTTTTTGGACGGAATGTCCTACAAATACCAATTAAATCTATCTGGTCTATTGTGTCATTTAAAGCTTGTGTTTCCTTATTAATTTTCTCTTTGGATGATCTGTCCATTGGTGTAAGTGAGGTGTTCAAGTCCCCCACTATTATTGTGTTACTGTTGATTTCCTCTTTTAGAGCTGTTAGCGATTGCCTTTTGTATTGAGGTGTTCCTATGTTGGGTGCATATATATTTATAATTGTTATATCTTCCTCTTGGATTGATGCCTTGATCATTACGTAGTGTCCTTCCTTGTCTCTTGTAACATTCTTTATTTTAAAGTGTATTTTACCTGATATGAGTATTGCTACTCCAGCTTTCCTTTGATTTCCATTTGCATGGAATATCTTTTTCCATCCCCTCACTTTCAGTCTGTATGTGTCCCTAGGTCTGAAGTGGGTCGCCTGGAGACAGCATATTGATGGGTCTTGTTTTTGTATCCTTTCAGCAACCCTGTGTCTTTTGGTTGGAGCATTTGATCCATTCACGTTTAAGGTAATTATCGATATGTATGTTTCTATGACCATTTTCTTAATTGTTTTGGGTTTGTTTCTGTAGGTCCTTTTCTTCTCTTGTGTTTCCCACTTAGAGAAGTTCCTTTAACATTTGTTGTAGAGCTGGTTTGGTGGTGCTCAATTCTCTTAGCTTTTGCTTGTCTGTCAAGCTTTTGATTTCTCCATCGAATCTCAATGAGATCCTTGCTGGGTAGAGTAATCTTGGTTGTAGGTTCTTCCCTTTCATCACTTTAAGTATATCATGCCACTCCCTTCTGGTTGGTAGAGTTTCTGCTGAGAAATCAGCTGTTAACCTTCTGGGAGTTCCCTTGTATGTTATTTGTCATTTTTCCCTTGCTGCTGTCAATAATTTTTCTTTAATTTTTGCCAAGTTGATTACGATGTGTCTCGGTGTGTTTCTCCTTGGGTTTCTCCTGTATGGGACTCTCTGTGCTTCCTGGACTTGGGTGGCTATTTCCTTTCCGATGTTAGGGAAGTTTTTTTTTTGTTTTTTTTGTTTTTTTTTTTTTAATTTATTTTTGCTGTGTTGGGTCTTCGTTTCTGTGCGAGGGCTTCTCCTAGTTGTGGCAAGCGGGGACCACTCTTCATCGCGGTGCGTGGGCCTCTCAGTATCGCGGCCTCTCTTGTTGCGGAGCACAGGCTCCAGACGCGCAGGCTCAGTAGTTGTGGCTCACGGGCCTAGTTGCTCCGCGGCATGCGGGATCTTCCCAGACCAGGGCTCGAACCCGTGTCCCCTGCATTGGCAGGCAGACTCCCAACCACTGCGCCACCAGGGAAGCCCCGGGAAGTTTTTGACTATAATCTCTTCAGTATCTTCTCGGGTCCTTTCTCTCTCTCTTCTCCTTCTGGGACCCGTATAATGTGAACGTTGTTGTGTTTAATGTTGTCCCAGAGGTCTCTTAAGCTGTCTTCATTTCTTTTCATTCTTTTTTCTTTATTCTGTTCCGCAGCAGTGAATTCCACCATTCTGTCTTCCAGGTCACTTATCCGTTCTTTTGCCTCAGTTATTCTATTGATTCCTTCTAGTGTGTTTTTTTTTCAGTTATTGTATTGTTCATCTCTGTTTGTTTATTCTTGAATTCTTCTAGATCTTTGTTAAACATTTCTTGCATCTTCTCGATCTTTGCCTCCATTCTTTTTCTGAGGTCCAGGATCATCTTCACTATCATTATTCTGAATTCTTTTTCTGGAAGGTTGCCTATCTCCATTTCATTTAGTTGTTTTCTGGGGTTTTACCTTGTTCCTTCATCTGTTACATGGCCCTCTGCCTTTTCATCTTTTCTGTCTTTCTGTGAATATTGTTTTTGTTCCACAAGCTGCAGGATTGTAGTTCTTCTTGTTGCTGCTGTCTGCCCTCTGGTGGATGAGGCTATCTAAGAGGCTTGTGGAAGTTTCCTGATAGGAGGGACTGGTGGTGGGTAGAGCTGGCTGTGGCATTGGTAGGCAGAGCTCAGTAAAACTTTAATCTGCTTGTCTACTGATGGGTGGGTCTGGGTTCCCTCCCTGTTAGTTGTTTGGCCTGAAGTGACCCAACACTGGAGCCTACCTGGGCTCTATGTTGGGGCTAATGGCAGACTCTGGGAGGGCTCATGCCAAGGAATACTTCCCAGAACTTCTGCTGCCAGTGTCCTTGTCCCTTGGTGAGCCACAGCTGCCTCCCGCCTCTGCAGGAGACCCTCCAACACTAGCAGGTAGGTCTGGTTCAGTCTCCTATAGGGGTCACTGCTCCTTCCCCTGGGTCCCAATGCACATACTACTTTGTGTGTGCCCTCCAGGAGTGTAATCGCTCTTTCCCCCAGTCCTGCCAAAGTCCTGCAATCAAATCCCACTAGCCTTCAAAGTCTGAGTCTCTAGGAATTCCTCCTCCCATTGCCGGACCCCCAGGTTGGGAAGCCTGACGTGGGGCTCAGAACCTTCACTCCAGTGGGTGGACTTCTGTGGTATAAGTGTTCTCCAGTTTGTGAGTCACCCACCCAGCAGTGATGGGATTTGATTTTATTGGGTTTGCGCCCCTCCTACTGTCTCTTTGCACCTTCTCCTTTGTCTTTGCATGTGGGGTATCTTTTTTGGTGAGTTCCAGTGTCTTCTTGTCGATGATTGTTCAGCAGTTAGCTGTGATTCCAGTGTTCTCGAAAGAGGGAGTGACAGCATGTCCTTCTACTCCGTCATGTTGAACCAAATCTGACTACGGTTTTAAGCAGAATTATGCACTGAGGCCAAAATTCATCAATGACCAATTGCTTTTTTATCAACGTTGTTGAGATATAATTTATGTACAAGATCAGTGGCCAATTGTAAAGTAGTTCTTTAAAACTTAAAAAAAAATTTTTTTTTCTTTTGGATTTAGTTTCAGGAGGAAGGAAGTTGACTGGTAAACCCAGACATTCTGGGTGGAGATTTTTTGGTGAAATTCCCTATAAATGAACCAGCAGCTGCCTTCAGGGTTTGATAAAGGCCTCAGTGTTTGGAACACTGTGGGGTTCCTTCTCCCCATCTCCAGCTCTTTCTGGCTGGGTCTGGGTGGGTGTGAGAAGTGGTCACTGAAGCGACAGGAGTTGGGTGGAAATGCAAAGTGGATGTGAAAGCATGAGGTGTACAAGGTGGCAGAGCTGAGCCCAAATCACATCACTGTCTCTCACTTGCTGTGCAAGCTGTAACAAGCTTCTGGGCATCTCTGAGCGTGCCTCAGTCTCCTCATCTGTAGAATGGCATCTGTCAGAAGACTGAGGTTTAAATAGCTAATGAGGGGACTTCCCTCATGGTGCAGTGGTTAAGAATCCCCCTGCCAATGCAGGGGACAGGAGTTCGAGCCCTGGTCCAGGAAGATCCCACATGCTGTGGAGAAACTATGCCCGTGGGCCACAACTACTGAGCCTGCACTCTAGAGTCCGCGAGCCACAGCTACTGAAGCCCTCATGCTGCAACTACTGAAGCCCACGTGCCTAGAGCCCATGGTCTGCAGCAAGAGAAGCCACTGCAATGAGAAGCCCATGCACCACAGTGAAGAGTAGACCCTGCTCACTGCAACTAGAGAAAGCCCGTGCACAGCAACGAAGACCCAATGCAGCCATAAATAAATAAATTAAATAAATAAATTAAATAAGTAAGTAAATAAATAAATAAGCTAATGCACCCAAAGCACCTGCACCGGGGCCTGAACATGGTAGGCACTTAATCAAATCTAATATTGTTCTTACAAGGCTAGAAACTTGCCAACCCTGCACTCCCTGGAACTGTACTCCTCACCATGCTGTGCTCACTGCCCATTTCTAACTACCTGGGTGGCTCCCCCCAGGCTCTACCTGAGAGCTGTCACCCTGTGTTGTGACCCCAAGGCCCCGACCCACTTGTCTCTGAGCCCTACCTGGTTTTTCAAGCTCTGGATCTCTCTCTGTTGGGCATCGTCCTCTTCATGCAGAACCTGAAACTTGGGCGGGATCACCCTCTCCTTCTGCCTGGAGGCAGCTGTTTCCAACAGCTTCTGGCTCAGGTTGGCCACTTGGTTCTGCAGGCTTGCTATCACGGTGTCTTTGTATTTAGATTCAAGTTCAAAATCGGAGAGACGGCTGACTTCTTTTCCCAGCAGCCGAATTATTTCATCCTGGGTGGAGGCCAGATGGGAAATTTACTAGGTGTGGGTCTGGGTGTAAGGCTGAGCCCATTTAAAGAAAGACAGGAAAAATATGGTATCATTCTTTGGGAAGGTGAGGGCAGGCAGGGAGGGAAAAAGCAGACTTTCAAGGCTATCTCTGTCACTTCGAAAATCTCATAGAGACAAGAATTGGGTTAAAATGAGGTAATTGTATATAGACTCCTGTAATGGATGTCTATACCTCACAGGTACGGAAACTTTCCTCTCCCCGAGAATTAGACTTTCATATTAAGAACAACCATCCCACTTGGGAACTTTTGTTGCTAGAAAGTTTACTTAGAGTGTTTTCATTTATAATATTCAGCCTAGCACACTGGGGACCTAGGAAAGGTAGTTAGGAAAACAACATTCTGTTTGACCACATTCTGCCTATAATGAGGGTTATTTGTTTTAACTTAAAACATTCTTAACTATTTGTTTTCCCTTTCCTCTCTTCTAATATTTCCTGCCTCTTTTGGCTATTCATGTATGAATTTTTTCCAGGTAACTCAATCTGGAAAGTAAATGAGACAGGAATACTGATTTATTTGCATGGGCTCATGTCAACTTTCGGCTGGAAAAACAAAATTGCTGGTAGACTGTACCCACAGGTATAATTAACCCTGTCCTCCATCTCTCCAGTGATAAAGCTCTGCAGCCAAAGAATTGGTTAGGTTTTCCAAAAAAGGAAAAAAAAAATTCCCCCAAACTTCTCACCAGACGTTATCAATAAAATGTCAGAAAAACTGAAGAAGAAGAAGAAGAAGAAAAAATTCCCCAGAGGCCTTTTCCAAAGCAGTCACGGGAGGAGGTAAACGGGCAATTTCTGGGCCAGCTCATTCCCAGGAGAGCCGTCCAGTCAGCCTCACAACCTGCTAGCTCCGTGACCTGGGGAAGGACAGGGTCTTGCTCATGAGAAAGCCTGTCTGACATTGCCAGCTGCTGCCAGGGGCCTTCCTTTGGGTCCTTGTGAAAGTTGGTGGCAAAACTTCAAGAGAGAGCATCAGACATATTCCCTACTCCTGGGCAGTTTCCCCTGTTTCACCCTGTTATGATCAGCCAGGTGCTTATTCCTTTCTCATGCAACAAACATTCATCGGGCAGCAACTAAGTGCCAGGCCCTGTGCCAGTGCTGGAATATAAGAAGTTTGCAGAGGGCAGTGGACAGCTGTGGGTTCTGCTTTCCTGCTGAGGGTCCCCTTGCCCTTCTGGAGGGAGCGTTCCTCCTTCCATTTGGTCTGGGTAGGACTGTCAGTCATGTGCCCTGCTCCTTCCTGTCCCACCTCCCCATGTGCATGTGGCCCAAGCTGGTCAATCAGAGATTTCACACATCGATTACAGAGGGAGAGGATCTTGCCTCCTTTTGGATCATGTAGGCTTGTTTGCCTGAGTTTGTCTTTTCTAACACACAAAGCCAGCCTTATGAAGAAAGCCAGACACTGAGGGAAACAGAGGGGAGAAGTTGGTAGTGGGGAGGTGTTCTGATGACATTATTCAAGCTCCTGGATCTAGCCATACCTGAAGCTAGTGGCCCTTTAAATTTTCCAATAAGATGAGCTAATCGATGCTCCCCCTCAAGCTAATTTGTTTATTGTCACTTGAAGGAGTCCTGGCAAGTCAGGGTATAAACGACTTATAAAGAGAAAGAATTCTTTCTATTATAAATAGAAAAAATGATAAATGGCTTATAAAATTTTTCTATAAATAGAAAAAATTATAGTGGTTGCACTATATTTGCAAGTTAAAATTGAGGCAGGTTGAAAAATGGCTACAAATACTTTGCAGTTTTGCCATCCAGTCTATTTCCCCACCCTCTAGTCTGGGCTGGCCCCGTGACTAGCTTTAACCAACGGAATGGAATGGAAGTGATGCTGCATGATCTCCAGGCAAGTTCTTACAGGCTGTGCAGCTTCTGCTCTGGCCCCCTGGGAACCCCGAGACCACCGTGCTGTGATGAAAAACCACATGCACAAAGGGGCGCACCAGTCCAGGCGTCCTGGCTGAGGCCCTAGATGTGGGAAGGAGGCCAATGGAGACCGACCACCAGCCTGGCCCAGCCAGCGGCTGACTGAGGCCGCATGAGTAAGGCCAGGGGACACGAGCAAAGGAACCTTCCAGGTCAACCCATAGATTCTGGGGAATAATGAATTGCTGTTGGAAGCCGCTAAGTTTTGGGATGGCTTGTTACACAGCGATAAATACAGAATCTGAGTGTGTCTTCTCGCCTTTCTGCAACATTTTTCAGAGTCTGGTCCAGGATGCCTGGGTTGGAACCCCTGCCTTCTGAAGGTTTGGATTTCCGTGTCTGACAAGAACCCCAGGTAGGTCTGCTCCTCACAAACTCTGAGAATTGCTGCAGGAGCAGGCCCTGGCCCTGAAGGAAAGCGAGATATTATAGACTGCTTGTTTTAGAGTAACTTTCATGTCGTGTCTAAGTGGGGAGAAATTGACCTGGGCCCTTCCCAGGATGGCTTGAATCCTCCTGTTCTGCTCGCATCCCTGCTTTAAACCTCTCTGGTTCTTTAACGAGTCTCTCGGCCCACGCCTCCCTGACTTCAGGGCTCACGTCCTCCTGCAAGGAACGTGTTTTTGCATCACTGTTCCATCACTGAAGGTTGACCAAGTGATTACTGTGTGGGAGTTAGAAGTACCCGCTGAGAAGCTAACCAGACCTCGCTTTGAATCCTAACACTGCTCCTTGCACTGGGCAGCCGTGAACACATCACTGAACCTCTCTGAGCTTCAGTTTCCTCATCTGCAAAGTGAGGCTGATAAAATCTAGTTTGAAGATGGTGAAGATTAACGAGCTAATAAATGTCAAGTGCACAGGACATGGCCCAGCACACAGTAGGTGCTCAGTACCTTGTAGTTGTAGATGTTATTTGGGATAAAATGAGCAGTGGCCACTGGCTGAATGTCTTGGGAGGAAGAGGTGGTTTCTTGGAAGTAGGAAAAAGGGACAGTCCTTGAGACACAGAGAACAAGAGGCAGTGGCAATCTCTCCATGGTCCCTCTTGCTGCTGTAGCTCTGTGCTTCCCTGAGACCCCTCACCTTATCGTACTGGGCCAGGTCCTGGTCCACAAAAATTTCTCTGTAGGGCTCTGCCCCAGGAATTTCCTCGGCCACTGATTGTTCCGACAGTTCTGCCGCGTTGGTCCACACTAACACACAAGATCAACAGAGAATGCAGAGGAGACTGTGAGTTTCCCCAAAGTCTTAAAAAATATTTTCAGATTAACCTTCACATTCATGAGACTTATGCACTGAAAGCATTACAGTAGGACTGGAAAGGGTAAGAGCTGCCTCATTTCTCTTCCCCAGAGTTAACTGCACTGATGCACTGTGGTGTGTCTCTTTCCAGACTTTTTTCTATGCCGCATAAGAGCTGATGACCTTGGGCAAGTCATTTGCTCTTTCTAAGCCTTCGTTTCCACATACATAATTTAGGATCACTGATAGTCTCGGCTATAAAGGGCTATCTGGAGATTAAATAGAATAATGATATAGAGCAGGGGTTGGCAAACTATGGCCCTGCGGCCCAATCTGGAATTCTACCTATGTTTGTAAATAAAGTTTTATTGCAACATAGCCACAGTGATCATTTACATATTATTTATGGCTGCTTTCCAGCTACAAAGGCAGAGCTGAGTAGTTGCAGCAGAGACCATGTGACCCACAAATCCTAAAGTATTTACTATCTGGCTCTTTACAGGAAAAGTTTGCTGACCCCTCAAGTAGAGCATTTAGCACTAAACATTAGCTATATATTTTTTATTGCAGTCATATCTTTTCAAAAAACAAAAACGCATTTACATGACAGAGATTCTTATCCAGCTTACTTTTCAGCTAACAATATCAAAAACATCTTCCCATGTCAGTATTTGAGGCTGTACTTGGTTCTTTTCCAGGGTAGCATTGTGGTCCATTGTCCAAGTGTGCCAAACGTGTTTAACTAGGATCCACTTGATAGCCATTTAAGCTTTCCTATATTTTTTCTTATTTACCCTAGTATTACAAGGCCTTTTTATATGACTTTCAGGGATTATGGCATTGTGTTTGGGGACCCCACTCTGTATCACATCAGACATCTCGCAATTCACTCACATCAACACTGAATACATTTCTTTTTATTGGTGTAGAAACGTTTGTAAAGATTTCTATAATTCTACGTGTGAGATCACTTGGGCCCAAGCAGCATAGTTTAAATTTCCAAGTGACTATGGTTTTTGGACAGTCACTGCACATTCTTATCTTCTTGTGAAGTGAGAAACTGAACAAATTGTTTTCAGTGGTGATGAGACTTTAATGAGTATTAACATTAATGATGAATGAAGCACGCACTGTCATGTTTGTGGACATTCATCATTTATTCATTTTGCTTCTGCCTTTTTTATTTATGCATTTTAGAATCAAAGATTCCTGCCCCCCAGCCAGGTCTCAAACCTCTTTGTGGACCCCAGAACCTCTAGTGGACATAGCTGATGGCCTGTGGTGCCCAGAGAATGCACAGCCTTGCGTGTTGAATGAGCAGCCCTGGCCACAGTGTTTCCTGGGGCACGAGGAACACAAGGGCCTGGAACTTCAGCAGCTGCCCATTTTCTCTCCCTCCACCTCCCAACAAGGTCCATGATTAGAAAACTTTTATTTGAAGCTCACTGCCCCCATCTGACTCTCTTGGATCCTGAGCAGCAAAGTCCTAACTGACTACAGCAGCAGTGACTGATAGAGAAATAAAGGGAGCTACAGAATGCAATTTTCAATGTTCTCGTAGTCACGTTAAAAAGGTAAAAAGAAGAGAGGAATTTTTAATGATCAATTTGATTTAACCCAATACATTAAAAAGCATCATTTCAACACGTGATCGACAAAAAATATGGAGATATTTTATATTCTTTTTCTTCGAGGCATGAAGCCTTTGAAATCTGGGGTTTATTTGACACTGACTGCGCATCTCAATTTGGAAACTGAGTTTTCAGGAGGAAGACTTGATCTGTTTTCAGATTCCTCAAGAAATCGGCTCCCACTGGAGGAAGGTACTGACGGGCCTGTGTCCCCAGGGAGGGCCTCGGGGTCTGACCCTAACTGGGCCCCTGTCCAGTCTCAGCTTAGAGTTCTGGCGTCTGATGCCATCTCTAGGGGTGACTCCGGCTGCCTCTGCGACCCTGTCGTGGCTGTCTTGAGGGACGCTTCCCTGCAAGATGATGGCCGGAGGGGGGACTTCATCAAACTTACAGAACAGGCTGATCGATGGGGTCCCTTTACTGGGGAAGGTGTGTTTACTCAAAGTCTTTGTGGGGCTAGAATTTGCTCTGAGACTTGCTTTCCTTACACCCAGGCAGGGAGGTGCTGGAGCAGTTACCCCTCACCTGCCCCAAACTTCTTTACCGGCTACTGTTATTTATCAAAAAGAACCTAAGGGCCATGTATGACCAAACCGGCTTAACTCTAGATGCTGGATCCTTCGGAGGTCCCAGTGGGGAGAAGCCCCAGGGAGAGTCGGGAGGGCTGGGGTGGTGGGATGGTGGATATGGGGACGCAGGCACTTTAAGAATTTTCGGGCATGAGCTGTTGGCCAAATGGCAGGGGAGTTACTTTAATATTTTAACAACCCCCAGCTGTCCTGGTGCGCTCCAATAATCACCAGTCTGCAGCAGGGGCAGTATGTGTGCACCTTAACTGTGTCTTTCAGACATTGTAAGTTGTAAATAAAAGTTAAATAACAATCATGGTTAGGTAATAACTTAATTTTTAAATTTTAATATTTAAAATTTAAATATTAAAATTTTAAAATATTTAAATTATTAAGATTGTAAAATTTAAAATTTAAATATTAAAATATTAAATATTTTAATATTTACTGAATGTTCGCTGTGCACCAGGCGCTGTGCTCAGCACTTACAGGCAGGATACGATTTCGTCTTCATAACAACCCAGTGAGATAGGCATTATTATTCCCATCTCCATTTTATACGTGAGAGATATGAGGCACAGAGACGTCAAGTCACCTGCTCAAGGACACACAGCTGGTAAGTGGTAGAGTCAAGGGATGAACCTAAGTTTGTTGGATTCAGAGCCTATGCTTTTAACCACTATGTAGTCAATGTATTGAAGTGGGAAGATGTTTATGACATATTATTGAATTTTAAAAATCAGGTAGGGAATTCCTTGGCAGTCCAGTGATTAGGATTCTGTGCTTCCACTGCAGGGGGCACAGGTTCCATCCCTGGCTGGGGAACAAAGATCCTGCAAGCTGAGCGGCACGGCCAAAAAAAGAAAAAAAAAGGGTACCTATGTTAGGTTCATATGATCCCATTATTGGGAAAAAAATATATATATATATATGAATCAAGATGCTATTTTAATAAGTCACTCCACATATTTTCTTTTCTCAGTAATTCTTCCCCACCTCCCATGAGCTCTTGCCATTAAGATTTGGCCTTGGAGCTGACGTTTTATTGCCTTGTGGTAAAGGAAGGATGAGTATTAAGTAGAACAGGGTGAGTTTTCCCCCAGGCAAAATGACGTTTTCATTTTTGACAATGTCTGGAGACATTTTTGAGAACCACAGTTAGGGGTGGTGGTGGTGTTGCTACTGGTATCTCTGGTGGGTAGGAGTCAGGGATGCTGCTAAACACTCTACAGTGGACAGGACAGATCCTTCAACAAGGAGTTATGCGACCCACCTGTCACTGTGCCAAGATTGAGAAACCCTGACCTGATCTGCAGTAAATAAATCCTTGGCTTTGGGTTTTCAAATAGAATTTTTCAAGTCTAAAGCAAGGTGACAGTCTAACAGTAAACCAATTTAATTGGAAGAGCCCAGCTTTGCTAAGAGAGGAAAGAGCTTTCTCGGAACCCTTAAAAAGAGGTGTTTTCTGTCAAGAGACAGCGTGGAGGACTGGAGCACAGAGTTTTCTCTAAAGCGTGGAGTAGAGAGGCCCAGACACAAAGGAACTCCCCATGACACAGGAAGATGAAAGTCCTTTTCTGAGGATGGGGAGAGTGTCAGGGGAATGAGGACAAACGTTTGGAAACATGAGACCTGGCTGAGAGGCTGAGGAGATAGAGCCCAGGTAGATGTGAAGGACTCTAAGCCATAGGACTCATCCTTCATTTCTCCAGGGGGAATGCAAGTCCTTTAGAGAAGCCCCAAGTTCAACATGGCACTGGAGAAACCGGTGATTACAGTGGAAAAATTTAAATGGCGGAGTGAAAAAAAGAAAAGAAACAGCCCATGTGCCATGTGTCCAAAGGACACATTAAAAAAAAACCCCAAAAACCCTGTATATATGTTCATAAGACAGAACATGATGCATACAACAAAATGAATGAATCTCAGAAATACTATGCTGAGTGAAAAAAGCCTTCCACAAAGGAACATGTACTACATGGTTCTGTGTACTTGAGATTCTAGAACAGGAATATCTAATCCATGGCGGGAAGAGAATTCAGAAGAGTGGGTGCTCTGGGGCCTGGGGCTGGGAATTGACTGGGCAGGGACACGAGGGAACTTTCTGGGGTGATGGTAATGTTCTATATCTTGATAGGAGTTTGGGTTACATAAGTGTACACGACCGCCAAAACTCAATGAGCACACTCAAGATCTACACCTTTCATGGTGTGGTAGCCAGTCTCCAAGATGGCCCCACTGATTCTTGTCTCCTGGTATTCAGACCCTTGCATCATCCTCTCCAATACTGGATGGACTTTATATTAGTTAGCTGGGGCTGCCATAACAAAACACCACAGGAGGTCTTAACAAAAGAAATTCATTTTCTCACAGTTCTGGAGGCTGGAAGTCCAAGATCAAGGTGTGGGCAGGGTTAGGCCTCTCTCCTTGGCTTGCAGACGGCCACCTTCCTGCTGTGTCCTCACATGCCCTTTTCTCTGTGCACGTGCATCCCTGGCGTCTCTCTCTCTCTTCTTACAAGGACACCAGCCCTTGGATTAGGGCCCACCCAATCATCTCATTTTAACTTACTCATCTATTTCAATACACTATCTCCAAATATGGTCACATTCTGCGATATTGGGATTGAGGCCTCAGCATATGCATTTTGGGGGAATGCAATTCAGTCCGTAACAAAGCTTCTCTATGTAACCAAGGATATTGCAGAAATGACACAGTTTGATTCCTGAGGTTAGATCCTAAAAGACATTGCAGCTTCTGCCTCACTCTCTAGGACCACTTGTCTGGAGGAGCTGGCAGCTTGAGGATGCTCAAGCAACGTATGGAGAGGTGCACTTAGTGAAGAACTGAGGCCTCTTACCAAAAGCCATGGGAGTGACCCATCCTAGAGGTGGGTCCTCCAGCCCCAGACAAGCCTCCAGAGGACCACGGCCCAGCCACCACCATTACTGCAACCTGATGAAGAATCCTGAGCAAGAATCCCCCAGCTAAGCCATTCCCAACTTCCTGACTCAGAGAAGCTATGAGATAATAAATGTTTACTGTTGTTTTAGGCCATTACATCCTGCAGTAATTTGTTATGCAACAATAAGTAGCAAATACAGGTTTGGGCACCAGGAGTGGTGCAAAATTTAACAAAAACCCTACGATGTGGAGTGGTTTGGGATGGAACAGTGGCCAGAAGCTGGAGGACTTTGGCCAAGAGTCTTTGAGAAAGCCTCAATAGTCTTAGTAGAAGCCCAATGGCCTTTGAGGAGGCAGTGAGGGAAGGGTTCCAGGAAAGTGAGGAAAATGTTACTGGGGTTAAGGGATCCTTGTTAGGTGGTGGCAGAAGGTTTCCTAACACGTTGCCTGTGGTCATGAGGAAGGTAGAAAATGTTTGTGATGAGGCTGAGTGGTCAAGCTAAAGAGAGTCCCAGACAGAGTCTTGGAAGGTGCTGCCTGGTTACTTCTTGCTACTTATAGTGAAATGTGAGGGGGAGAGACAGTTAAAGGAAGGGCTGTTAAACCAGGGCAATGCTCTGGGCTTGAAAATTCCCTGCCTCTCCAGGTGGCAAATGAAATGTAAGAAACAGGTTCTGGGCAAAGATCAAATCAAGGGCGCTCTCAAGAAAACACAGTCTAAAGAAGAAGCTGAGGGTGTGGTTGTAAAATCCTTTGTTAAGAATACAGGTCCAGGGCAGTGTCCAAGAGAACCGTTCGGTCAAAGAACTAGGCTTCTAAGAAGCTTCTGTCCTTTGTCAGTCTTTGCAGAAGCCCATGGTGGAAGGGCTTGTGACAAAAAAGTCTGTGGGCGTGGGTTTTGCCTAATAGGATGAACCCCAATAAGAAGCACTGCCAACTCAGACTGACAGAGACCCACAAAAGTAAAAGAAGCGTCTGGACCCCCAAGCTTCTACAGGCAGGAAGCAGGCTATAAAACTATGCAGCCACATCCATGGGACACCTTTCATAGGAAAGGGAGGATGACTCCGAAGGCAGAACTCAGGGACCAGGGGCAGAGCCAAGAGCCCTGGAAAGTCATTTCTGGGCAAGAGTTGGACTGAAGCCCAGTCAAGGAACTGCCGATATTTTCCCAGCTGGACTTCAGAACTGCTTTGGGCCAGGGACTCCTGTGTGTTTCCTGTTTTTCTTCTTTTGGAACAAGAGGAGTGTATGTAGCAGTGATGCTATGTCTGTCCCACCAATATGTGCTGGGTGTGTGAGGGACAGACCCTTTGTTCAGAGGTCTTCAGATTTCTGGAAGTAGTACTTGATGAGCTGAACGTAACGTACTACACCCATGAGCCCCATCTGTACCTGGACTTGATTTAGACGAGATTCTGGAATTTGAGCCGATGCTGTTACTGGGGTGAGATTTTGGGGGGCCTCGGGAGAGAGGAGGAGGAGTGTGAATCATTGAGGACCCGAGGGCAGGCTGTGGTAGCCGGCCTCCAAGATGACTGCTGATAATCCCCGCCTCCTGGTCTTCAGGCCCGTGTGTAGTCTTCTCCCACACTGGAGGGTGACGCCCTGTGTAACCAGCAGGATATTGCAGCAATGACAGAGCATGACTTCTGAGGCTTAGTCACAAGAGATGTTGCCATTTCCATCTTGTCCTCCAGGATCACTTGCTCAGGAGGAGCAGCTGCCTTGTCATGAGAACGCTCGAGCCACTCTCTGGGGAGGCCCATGTGGTGAGGAACCGGGGCCTCCTGCTGACACCCATGTGAGCAGCCGTGTTCGAAGTGGATCCTCTGGCCCAGGTCAAGCCTTCAGATGACTGCAGCCTTACAAGGGACCCTGAGCCACAGCCGTCCTGCTAAGCTGCTGCCAAATTCCTGACCCCACAGAAACCGTATAGATGATAACACATGTTTGATTTTGCTTTAGGCTGCTACGTTTGGGGAGAATTCATTATGCAGTCATGATAACTAATACACATTGTGTGTTCATTTTACATGAAGGAGACAAAAAATGTTGAGTTCTAGTTAATGGTGTATGTGCTAAAACATTTAGGGGGAGGACTACAGATGTGTGCTATTTATTTTGAAATGCATCCAAAAATTAAGATGGATTAATGCAGGACAAGAAGGATGGGTAGACAGAAATGTAATAAAGAGTACAGCAAAGTGTTAGCAGTAGAATTAGGAGGAGAGCTGTCTCTGTAAAATTCTTTTTGCTTTGCTGTATGTTTGAAAGTTTTCACATTAAAATGCTGGGCGGGGGGCTTCCCTGGTGGTGCAGTGGTTGAGAGTCTGCCTGCCAATGCAGGGGACACGGGTTCAAACCCTGGTGTGGGAAGATCCCACATGCCACGGAGCAGCTGGACCCGTGAGCCACAACTACTGAGCCTGCGCGGCTGGAACTTGTGCTCCGCAACAAGAGAGGCCGCGATGGTGAGAGGCCCGCACACCGCGATGAAGAGTGGCCCCTGCTCGCCGCAGCTGGAGAAAGCCCTCGCACAGAAGTGAAGACCCAACACAGCCATAAATAAAGAAATAAATAAAATTAAATTTAAAAAAAAATGCTGGGGGGAAATGGCTGAGTAATTTCTTAACTTGGGTGGTTGGTACATGAGCGTTCCTTAGATGATGATGATGATGTAAACTGCAGAGATACATTTCATTTGCTCCTTAGTCTGTTTATTTCAGAATAATAACTATTATTTGAATGGCTGAGGGAAGTGACTAGGTGAGTGGTCCTGAGTGAGACCAGGGAAGGGTGTGGAGGCATCGAGAGACCTGGGGACTCAGAGGGGTCTGGGGCTGGGACACAGAAAACAGAGAATGGGACCTTCACACCAGTGGCCACAGAAGAAACCTGGGAATCATGCCAGGGACTAAGTCGACCCAGCTACTCTGCCAGTAAGCCTGGCAAGGCCAAGAGGATGGTGACAGACAGGAAGTCTCCTCCCCAAATGCCATGAGGCCTTCTGGGGGGGAGGGGGGAGAAGGAAACCCTGATGGCTGTGTGTCCCCAAAGTGACCAGGCTGTGAGTGACAGTCACTGAGATAACCAGCCTTAAATTTGACTGAAAAGCGTTATTTTAGATTAGATTGAATACATAACCTCCGGAGAAGTAATTTTCTCCATAAGCCTCAGTCTCCTCTTACCTGTGAAATGGTAATAAAATATTTAAAAACCTCCTAAGGCAAGAGGGATTTCAGTTACCAATATGTCTGTACATCTGAGTCGAAGTATATAAATTTAGATTCTGATACACATTCATATATATTCATATATATGTACAAACACACACACACACAAACACACACACACACTCACCACAGAGGTACTGACGTGTGCAGATGGGCAGAGCACAGTCTTGGAGGAGTTTGTACCAAAAAGTCAACAGGGAGAATTCTGGTGATAAGGGTGACAGCTTATCTTTTACTGTTTTCTAACTTTCTGCTTATCCCAATTTTTTCACATTTGATTATGTTCTACTTCAGAACCAGAGAACATAAGCAAAAGCCAGAGAAAGACAAATATCATACCATATTGCTTATATGTGGAATCTAAAAAAAGGTACAAATGAACTTATCTACAAAACAGAGATAGAGTTACAGATGTAGAAAATAAACTTATGGTTACCGGGAATGAGAGGGGGGAGGGATAAATTGGAAGAGAGGGATTGACATACACAATACTATACATAAAAGAGATAACTAAGAAGGACCTACTGGATAGCACAGGGAACTCTCCTCAATACTCTGTAATGGTCTATATGGGAAAAGAATCTAAAAAAGAGTGGATACATGTATATGTTGAACAGATTCAGTGTGCTGCATACCTGAAACTAACACAACACTGTAAATCAACTGCACCTCAATAAAAATTTTTAAAAAAAGGGGAAAGCAGAAACTGAGACCCATCCTCCTAGCAAAAGCCCCTCCCCTAAGCCGCCAAGGAAGCACCCATGAGTACCTTGCCTGATGATGGGAACGCTGTGGGCGGCTCTGTCCACCCCGAAGGAGAACATCTTCTTGCTGGCACTCACGGGCCGCCTGTGGGAGGCTGGTGGGACCATGGGGGGCTCGGGGGACCCCTGCGACCAGCTCCTCTGCACTGGCGCTGTCCAGATGCCCGGGTAGAAGGGGGTCTGTGTTGGTGAGGGTGACTGGTTCAGTTGCTGGGTGGCCCAAGGTGGCTGTGGCCTTGGCCAAGGTGCTGGGGCCCTCACCCATGGGAAGGAGACCTGCAGGGGCAGACAAGAGGGTCAGGGGAGGTTACGAGCAGCTGGGGTGGTCTTCACTGTTCTGTCCTGGCGACCTAATTGCTGCCCTAGATTTCGGCGTATAAGTCACTTCTCCCAAGAATCCCTCCCAGACTCTCCCCAAATTTGGGATGGCGGTCCCCACCATGGGTCACCTTGCACACTATCACACCACCATTTATTGGGTGCAGCCTTCGTGCCAGGCACCCAGTCAAGAGATTCACATGCATTACCTCATTTAATACCCCTGATGCTCTGTGATGAGCCCGAGGCTGAGCAAGACATAGTGACTTTCCCAGGATCACAGATTTGGCAGTGAGCGTCTGAGCTGGTACAACGCCACCTCTGAGCTCTGAGAGGCTGACAGCTTTTTGTCTACCTTGCTCAGCACCGTATCCTCAGCTCCTAGAATAAACCCTTGGCACATACACAGTAGGTCCTTAAATACTGGTTGAAAGAATGAATGAACACATCTCCGAGATTCAAGCCCAGCTCTCCAGGACACACACATCCACACTGTGTGTCTCCCTGGCACTCCCATTCCACCTGTTCCCCGAAGCCGAGAGCTCTGGGGTGGCAGGCACCCCAACTGGCTCGAAACCCAGCTGGCTCATTAGCCTGTGATCCTCAACATCTGCCACATCTGATTCTTGGCAGACGCTCCATAAATATCTATCGAGGGAACCTTTTTTCATCTGACCCGGCGGAAGATGTCTGTAGCTACTTTCATTAGAGAGCACATCAAAATCCATCTACACCGGGAGAAGCAAATGCTGAGAGGTGCTGACACCTGGCTTTGTCTTGGTTAATGCTGTTGTGGCCGTCCCTCCCCGAGCCTAGTGGTTAAACCGTGACATCGTGAATGCTACCATTTACTGTAATTACTCACCGATTTCTCGCGATAGCCCTGAAGGGGAGGAGCTCTCCTTATTCCTAGCTTACAAATGAGGCTTGGAGAGGTTAAGGACTTCACCAAGCTCAGGTGGTGGTGGAGAGGGTGGTGGGACTGGGGTTCTGGAAAGCTCTTTCCCTCTCTGTCTCTCTCTCCCTTCTCTGCCCCGCCCCCAGTCTCTTGGCAGAAAAAAACACACTTTTCAAGGAAGAAGCTAAGTTCAAAGGTTTGCCGCCTGTGGCGGTCACGTTTCTCTTTCTGCAGACTGCAGACACATAATGAGAAACAGGACAGAATGCTTCCGAAATAGGAGCACTGGCAGACAGAACTTCCTATAGCTCCAGCTGGATTGTATTCAAGAGGAAGGTTCTCCACTCACTCAGGTTCCCAAACCAGTCTTTTAGCTACAGTCTTTCCCAGCCAAGTCAAGAATCCGGTGAATTCCCCTGAAGACTTTTTTGGAGTCAGGGAGAACACTGTTCGGGAAAATCAAACTCCAGTTGCCTGGTGACACCTGGCCCAGCATTTATGATGACACTGACCCCGTTGAAACCTGTTTCAGGAACGGACTTGGCAGTGTTCCAGAACTCTGTTACCTTATGTGAAGATTCGAATTTCTCTCCACTGTGGGCACCTCGGTCTCCACCTAAGCTTTCTTCCTTTCTCTCCTTTCAGAAGCTGAGGTGTCCTGCTCCTGCCTTGCACTCACTTCTCCATCCATCCGATCCCTTCCCGTCCTCTCCTCTGGGGCTGTCTTGCCTCAATCATTCCTACAACCTTTCCTCATCGATTTAATAAAGATTTATCGAATGAAAGGGCTGAAGGTGGGAAGGGGGAAATTTGAATATGTTTTACCCCCGCCTGATAGAAAACAAATCGAGAGACCACGGGTAGTGTGGAGGAATTCCCTTTTGTGCTGGGATGCTCAGGTAGATGTGCCTCACTGCCCACTAACTGCCAGGGTGCTAAAGGGAGTGCTCATATCTCATGCCTCAAATGGTTCACTGCCGTAGTGGACAGGCCGCAACCCACCTGGCTCTTCTGGAAATTCCAGGAATCTCCCTTCTAATCTGTCCGCCTATTGCTGTGGGTGTGGCTAAGCAATCAACCAATCACACTCCTTGGACATACTGATTGGTTCAGTGGTGGGGCAAGTGATCCAATCAGAGCCAAGGAGAACCAAGAAGACTTGGCTGGACACCAGGATCTGGAGTGACCTGGTGGGACTTCAGAATGCAGCCAGCATGAGGGAGTGGAGCCCAGACATGGAGAGAGGGAAGCTGTTTATTTATTTTTCAAATTGTGGTAAATAACCTGCAACATAAAATTTATCATCTTAGCCATTTTAAAGTATACAGTTCAGTGGTGTTAAGTATAGTCACATTTCTGTGAGATGGATCTCCAGAACTTTTTCGTCTTGCAAAACGTAAACTCTATTAACCATTAGACAACAACTCCCCATTCCCTCCGCCACCCAGCCCGTGGTGACCAACATTCTGTCTCTATGAATTGGACTACTCTAAGTACCAAGTACCTCAAATAAGTGAAATCACATAGTACCTGTCTTTTTGTGACTGGCGTATTTCACTTAGCATAATGCCCTCAAGGTTCATCCATGTTGTAACATGTCAGAATTTCCTTCTTTTATTTTATTATTTTTGTGTGTGTGTGGTAGGCGGGCCTCTCACTGCTGTGGCCTCTCTCGTTGTGGAGCACAGGCTCCGGACGCGCAGGCTCAGCAGCCATGGCTCACGGGCCCAGCCGCTGCGCGGCATGTGGGATCCTCCCGGACTGGGGCATGAACCCGTGTCCCCTGCATCGGCAGGCGGACTCTCAACCACTGCACCACCAGGGAAGCCCTTCCTTCATTTTTAAGGCTAAATAATATTCCACCATACAGTTTAGAGTGTATTCTGTTTATCCATTAAGCGTCATGGGCACTTGTGTGGTTTCTACCTCTTGGCTATTTTAACTATGCTGCTGTGAACATGGTGGGGAAAATAAGGAAGCTGGTTTTGAGCCCTGGCTGGGGTGCTACCCTGAAGTGCTCCATCCCTGAGGCTGGCTAGAGCTGGTTTCTGTTGCTTGCAGCACACAGAGCCTGAACGATAGGGCCCCTAGTGGGAAGGAGCCAAAGATGTATAAAGGCAGCAGAGACTCCAAGCTCTTCGGGTATAAAATTTAAAAATAAAGTTTTTTTTTTTTTTTTTCCTCTGAAGCGTGTTGGTTGAGGGTAGCTTTAGTTGGATGGTTAAAGTTGGTTTTCTCTAGTTTCCCGGCTTGCTTTATCAAAGGGAAGGTCAAGGTTTTCTCAGAAATTGCTGCTGGTAACTACAACGAAACAGGCAGGGAGAAAAGCAAACATAAGAAGAAGACTCACATTAAAAGCCAGCTCAGGGCTGTACAGGAAGCATGGGGTCAAGGTCAGTTATCAACAAGTTTGTTTTTATTATTTATTTATTTTAGATTTAATTCTATTTATTTTTGTCTGTGTTGGGTTTTCGTTGCTACGTGCAGGGTTTCTTTAGTTGTGGCGAGCGGGGGGCTACTCTTGTTGTGGTGCGCAGGCTTCTCCTTGTGGTGGCTTCTCTTGTTTCGGAGTGTGGGCTCTAGGCGCATGGGCTGCAGTAGCTGGGGCACATGGGCTCAGCAGTTGTGGCACGTGGGCTCTAGAGCGCAGGCTCAGTAGTTGTGGCGCATGGGCTTAGTTCCTCCACGACATGTGGGATCTTCCCAGACCAGGGCTCGAACCTGTGTCCCCTGCACTGGCAGGTGGATTCTTATCCACTGTGTCATCAGGGAAGTCTTCAAGTCTGTTTTTAGAAACTTTAGTTTAAAAATACACGCTAATGCCTTTTCTCTTTCTTTGTGTCTGTTCTCTGACCATAAGGTATGTTGCCATGGTTGGGTTTTTTGTTTTGTTTTTGAGGTAGCATATGTGATAGTCCTGATTTCTTTTCCATACTACCTTTAAAATAGCAGGTTGGGGCTTCCCTGGTGGTGCAGTGGTTGAGAGTCCGCCTGCCGATGTAGGGAACACGGGTTCGTGCCCCGGTCCGGGAAGATCCCACATGCCACAGAGCGGCTAGGCCCGTGAGACATGGCCACTGAACCTGCGCATCAGGAGCCTGTGCTCCGCAACGGGAGAGGCCACAACAGTGAGAGGCCCGTGTACCGAAAAAAAAAAAAAAAGCAGGTTGTCAACCACCTGGATTAACCATGACCACATCCACGGCTGAATTTATATTAGCTTTAATAAACACAGATCAATGATTTACTCAAGAAGTCACTATCCATTTTCTTTCAAATTATCTATTTGTTCTTTGTGTTATCTCCCCAATATCTGCTTCTAACCGTGAAAAGAGTGTAAGTTGAACGGGACACACTAAAAAACATTCGAAGTAGTTTGCACATCGAGTGCCTACAGTACACATGAATTCTGCCAGGAAGCCCTGGAGCCTGCAGAGAAGGTGGAAACTTAGACCTTGCCCTTGGAGAGCTTGTTATGTGCTCTGCCATTTGTAAGTAATTGTGGACAATACAACGGCTATGAGCCACTGTGTAGAGAAGCCACAGATGTGCCACAGACTGTGCTGGGCACTTAATGCATGTCGTCTCATCTGATCTCCAGAATAACCTTTCAGGAGGCATTTTACCCCTCATTGTGTGGATTAAGAAACTGAAGCTCAGAGAGGTTAAATGACTTGCCCAACGTCTCACGGCCAGGAAGTGGTGACACAATTTGACTCCAATACCTGTGCTCTTAGGACTTCTAGGTTACTCGAAGTCATGATTTATTACCTGCTTTCCATACTCACAAACGGATCTTAGATGATTGGTTAGTGAATGATAGGATATTTTCCAAGTTAAAAAAAGGAAATGAACATTAGATGGTGTGAAAAAACACAAGACATCGCATGGGCTACTTAGAAATGGGATTTTCTAGGAACACTGACAACTGTCTTATGGAAGTGTTATTCTTTCTGGTACATGCCACGCCCTGGAAGCAGCTCAGAGGACCCCAGCCTCCATCCGGGAAGACCTGTGGTATGTTTACTGCTGTACCAGAGGAGTGCTGGGGCCAGCTGGTACCCGCCCACGAGAACTGATTGTTAAATGTCCAGGAATTTTGCCAACTGCTTGATGAACACAGCCATTAATAAGAATTAACTTACATAAGTTTACAATTAAATTATATCAGAAACAATTGGTATACAAACTTAAAACTCACCGCTTCCTAATTATTTTACTCTATTTTATTATTACCTATGCTCTTGAGGTTATTTCACTCTACTATATGTTTCTGTTGGAAATGTTACATAGTAATGTGTTTACCACACCTCTTTCCTGCTCTGTATTCAGGGATGTGTCATTGGGAGCTTGAAATTGACCGTGGAGGGCGTATTACACCATAGAAATCAGGAAATGTTATAAATGAGGGCTTGGTTTTTAAAAAGTTTTATAAATAGGTTTAATAATGGTGGTTCATATAGAGCTTGATTTTGTTTGTTTGTTTGTTTTGTTGATTGCCTAGACTTAAGACAGTAATGGAGAAAATGTTAACAATGCAGATTATACCAAAGCATGTTGTGTCTTAGCCATTATGTTATGAATAGAGCAAAAAATTGGGGAAACGTTCTTCCAGTATTTAAAAATTATTATCTGATGCAGCAACAAAGTCACTCATGTCACTGATGAACATGTGAAGTTCTAACGTCTTTCTTTTTTCACTTGTATTATTCATAAATCCAAAATATCCAAAAATACCCACGAGTGCTCAGGTTGGGAACTCTCTCATTCGTCAACTGCAATGAGAAATTGGCTATGGATACAAGAGTTCACCTAAAGTCAATGAAAGCATGCTGTGAGACTTAGCTGGTTATATAGAATTTACAAGAAAGAGTACTGTATATTTTGTTACATGGATAGACTGTGCTACACATTCTTTATATCAGTAAACCTTATGCTATGCATCCATGTACTTTACTTTTTCCAGAGAGCTGGTCATTAAATATTTACCAGCCAATTGCTGGCTGTGCTGGCACCCAGCAGAGTGCCTGCTACTCATGGTAGGTGTTCGCTGACTGAGCTGAACAGTTGGCAAATGGAGTGTAAATAAAAAGCACTTTGATTCTGGGGCTGGGATGGGGAAAACACATGCTAAGCCTGGCGCATCTTGTAACAGCAGAGAGTAAGGAAGTGCCCAAAACGAAAAGGTGGGGAGATGCTCAAGGACACAGCAAGCAATCTGAAAGAGCTCCCAGTGGCCAAGGCTGGAAGAATTTGAGCGATGAACAAGTTAATGAGTATTGGATTATAATTCAAAGTGTAAAATCAGTATACATGGATCCATACTGACATAGATACATTAGTGAGTAAATACATAAAGGAGGGAGAAGAGACCGGCTTCCTTACAGAAGAATTTAACATACATAGATGTGGAGCTTAATTCCCACAGTATGGAAGGGCCTGGGGGGTAGGGGTGATGGTGGCGAGCAGGCACACTGACCGCAGCATGGAGGAGCCATGGACCTGGAAAGACAGAATGGAGACTAGAAAACATGGCCAGTAGAACTCAGAAGCCAGGAGAGGGGGCTACATGGTGCCAGGACAAATGGCCTTTATCTCAACAAGTCCCGGGATGTCACCATAACTCAGAGACGGATAATAATTCTATGTCCCCAAGAAAAGGGTAAATCATGTATGGGGTTTCAGTGTGAGAAATCAGGGTTATACATTTAGAACACAGAACCGCCAAGTTATACATTATTTTTAGGTTTTGGAACTTAAGAGAATTAAGTCCCTTTGAGCTGTTCAGAAAAGCCATTCGTTTGGGTTTTTCCCAGCTGTGTTAAAGGAGATCTGGCCCATCTAATTTTCCCATTTTCTTGTAAATCTTCAACCTTACGGTTTTTCCTTTCCTTTCAAGTTCTAATCAGCTTCCTGGTCAGTCCATAAAATGGGAAATAGAATCTAATGAGAAAACAGCCGGATTTTTGCAAATAGCTTTTGCTACCCCTAGACTTGGCCTGCTTCAATTGGGTCTTGCCAGATAGAGAGACGGAATGAATGAATGAATGAATGAATGATCATCAACTAAGTTCAGAGAAGGAGCAACGTGGTTCTGATTTGGTAACAAAGGGTGTGGTCTGCCAGAGGAAGCAGGACACGGCCCGGTTCCTGGCCGGGTACGGGTTCTGTCTCAGCAGGATGCTAAGGGTTCAGCCCGCGCTCCCGTCTCCACCTCCCCCGATGTCATCTGCATCGCCTGTAGACATCTGGTGATAACACAGCCTCAGGGGTCCTTTTGTGTGAGTTTCTGCTGCGGAGGCCGAGCCTGAGGCTGTCTGCTGCCCCGTGCCCTCCACTTCACTGGTCTCGGGAAATCGCCTTTGATATAAAACACCCAGCCTCAGGAGTTCTCATCACATAAGTAAGTCCCCACGGGACCTGTAAGAGCACAGGGTAGAGGAAATCCTACAAGGTCAGGTAGGAGATGACAAAGCTTGACCAGAAAGAGGCTTTGTTCTGAAGGGCACCATACTCTCTGGTCATTCACTCAGTTGCCGGCTTCTCAACTCCCGGTACAGTAAAGCCACATCCTCCTCAACAACGGGCCCTATTCAGAGGTCCCAGGAATATGGAAACACCACCCTTCTTGGGGATGGACAACTAAGGCCCCGACTCTGAGCTTCTCATCACACCTGTTCACCACAGGAGAGAAATGAGCAACTCTACTTCCTTGGAGACTGGCCTGGGACTTTTCCAATGGAAAAGTGGATTATTCATCATTTTCCTCCCCCCAGATCCCTGGTGGCAAATCCCGTTAGGAAGGCTCCACTTAGGCAATAAGAATGCTTCCTAATGTCATGGACATCTTCTTTGTTTTTGCCTCCCCCGCATCCATTTCTTCCATCTTCTGGATGGGCACCTTAATTTTTTTGCAGGGAAGACACCCTTTCCCTGACAATCCTGAGTCCATAGAACTCTGACCCTTCCACCCCAGGGGTGAGACCATAACCCAGGCCTGGCCAATCAGAGCATTCCTGGCCCCTGGCCTCAGTGATTGGTTCAGGGGAAGCCACGTGATCCAAGCCACTGTCAATGAAGATGCTGGCTCTTTCCCTGGAACTGCTACTTTGTAGGGTGCTGGGGCTGCTGCTGGCCACTTTCCTACAGGTGAGGCAAGAGTCTGTCTGAGATTGGGAAGCTAACAGGGAAGAAGGAGTCAGATTCCTGACCATGATTTGGGCGCCTGGATCCAGCTGGGCCTTAGCTGCAGCTTTTGGCCTTTTCAGTTCCATGAGCTTTTTTTTTTTTTTTTGCCTAGGCTAGTTTTAGTGGGTTTTCTGACACTTGCAAACAATCAAATTTCCTGGACAGTATGCTTATTGAGACTTTAGCATAAGCATCACTATGTACTCAGAGTGAAAGTTGTTTTAAAGGTTATGACATGCTCAAATAAAACCCACCAGACTGTCATCATGCACCAAATTTACCTTTCAACTTATAAAAGTAAAGCAGCATCTCCAGAGAAGAATGATTTAAGACCAAGGAACCAATCATAAGACAAGTAGTAAAACGCTGCTTAGAGAAACTTTGATAGATAAATAGTTCTCTAGCTACAGCAGGCTTCAGACTACAAACCCCAAATTTCTGCTTCAAAAGTGACTCAGGGAAGACATTCCATAGTTTCATTTATTTCGTTTTTTGGACTCGCTGTGCACTTGTGGGATCTTAGTTACCTGACCAGGAACTGAACCCAGGTCCTCAGCAGTGAGAGCACTGAGTCCTAACCACTGGACCACCAGGGAATTCCCAACATTCCACAGTTTTAAAAGAAAACTTTCCAGTTGAAGAAACAGGTAAAATTTATAATATGCATCTGTTGTATATATAATATGTTAATGTCTAGTATATTTATCAGATCCATGTCAATGTAATTATATTATTACTATATTTGCAAATGCATATCTATGTGTATGTATACTTAGAACCACATATTTCCAGCTCTTTTTTAAAGAGGTATTGAAAAGACTGTTCAAAATTTATTTTTCCAGCTTGTCTGTTTCTTCTTATTCCTCAGTAAACTTAAGCAATTAACCAGCACATTTCCTGGCACACAGTAAGGCTCAATCTGAGTGAGTTCTTTCTCCCCAGCTCCCCCGTCTATTTTAAGTTCTTCTTTCAGAAACCAAGTCAAATGAAAGAGGCAGTACTGCATAGTGTTTCAAGCAGAGGCTGGTGAACGTTTTCTGTAGAGCCAGACAGTAAGCATTTCCAGCCCTGTGGGCCATAGGATCTGCCCAGCTTACTCTGCCATTGTAGCCGACAACACAGGCAATACTGAAATGAATGGGACGGCTGTGTTCCCAGGAAACTTTACAGAAACAGCCGATGGCCCGCACTTGGCCCTGGGCCATAACGTGCCGACCCCGGGTTAAGACCTTGGGATCCGGCATCACACAGACTCTGGTCCAGCTCCCGGCTCTGCTCCGTCTCTGGGACCCTGACGAGTGTGTCATTTCTGTGCCTTGTCTGTAAGACACAGGGATACCAAGAGCCATTTCTTAGTCTGTGAGAAGTGCGTGAGATAGTGCACGTGACATGCTGGGAACACTTCCTGGTCCATAATAAATGAGCATAAAACATTAGCCATCAGGTATGATCACCATCGTCAAAATAGAAGAAGAATGGGGGCAACTGAATTTGTCCAGGAACGGCAGCAATATCCCTGGTAAAGAGTTAGTGGGTGGACTTCCCTGGGCGCACAGTGGTTAAGAATCCGCCTGCCAATGCAGGGGACAGGGATTCGAGCCCTGGTCCAGGAAGATCCCACATGCCGCGGAGCAACTAAGCCCATGGGCCACAACTACTGAGCCTGTGCTCTAGAGCCCGCGAGCCACAACTACTGAGCCCGCGTGCCACAACTACTGAAGCCCACGCACCTAGAGCCCATGCTCCGCAACAAGAGAAGCGACCGCAATGAGAAACCAAGCACTGCAACGAAGGGTAGCCCCCGCTCGCCGCAACTAGAGAAAGACCGCGCGCATCAACGAAGACCCAACGCAGCCAAAAATAAATAAATTAAATAAATAAAATAATTAAAGAAAAAAAGTTAGTGGAGCCAGGGACTTCCCTGGCCGTCCAGTGGTTAAGACTCCACGCTTCCAATGCAGGGGGTGCAGGTTTGATCCCCGGTTGAGGAACTAAGATCCTGCATTGGTGTAGCCAAAAAAAAAGTTAGTGGAGCCAAAGAAGCAAGGAAGCCAGGTAACTGAAAATGCATTTTCTTCTATTATCAGTGGCTTTCGTTTTTACCCACATAATGAATCATCCCCTGTAAGCGTGTGAAATTACAGGTTGGACTGGGAATTGCAAGACCTTCCTTAACCGCTGGGCAGTGAAGGACCTGCCTGGGCTCTCACGGCCCCACGATGCTTCGTGCTATTAGGAAAAGCCTCCAAAAGACTCAGGAGAGCTGGCTTTTAATCCTGTCTCTGGATCTATATGACTGATGCCTAACCTTGGGGAAGTCGCTGAAACTCTCTGAGCCTCAGTTTATGCCATGATAGGGGTGGTCCCAGGGACCTCTATAAAAACAACTGAAGGGGGAAAGGGGACCTGGGATTAATGAGTAGCTCCTTGGCAGAAATTGGAAATTGAAGCTCAGAAAGGTAAAGTCAGTTGCAGCTGGCATTTCAACTTGGGTCCATCTAACTCCAAAGGCCTTGCTTTCTCGATTGTGTTCTGCAGAGCTTCCCCATTAAAGCAGCAAGGAATATTGGCCGACAGAGGGCGCTCTTCTCGCAAGACAGGACGTCATGACATTGCAGGGACAGAGGACAGTATCCAGGAGCCACGTGGGAGAGTCTGGCTGGACTGGGAACAGGGCAGAGCAGGCAACAGGGAAGGCCAGACACAGGCCGTCATGGGGATGGGGGCTGCCGCCAAGGAGCTGTCAACCCCCTCATGGAACAACTCGGCACGTCATTTGTGGCGCCTGGCTTCCTTTTTCATTCTGGCCATTTCCATCCGTTTTGCCGTATTTCAGAACAGAGAAAGACATGATGGATACATACGGGTGACGTGGGTTTCCTTACTCAGCTGCCTTGTAAGAACGGCGCCACTGTGACTAGCACAGCTTGTTTCCACACCTCCTTTCCCAGAGCTCAGAAAGCACGAGTAAAGGCAACAACCAACAAAACCCACAACACGGCAGCACACCTGACTCTAGGACTTCAATTTCCCACACCTGGTGCCAAGACTCTATGGGATTAATTAACGGTTGCTTCAGGGCATTGCAGATGGCCCTGCGGGTTTTGTCCTGCACAGCTTCAGTGGGCGCCATCCACATGGACTACGTTGTGAATGGTGACCCTGGAGTTGTGCAACATGGCAGCCCTAGGTAATACTTTGATGAGAGAGCTATAATTTACAAAGTATGGTCCTGGGGGCTTCCGTGGTGGCGCAGTGGTTGAGAGTCCACCTGCCGATGCAGGGGACACGGGTTTGTGACCCGGTCCGGGAAGATCCCACATGCCGCAGAGCGGCTGGGCGTGTGAGCCTTGGCCTCTGAGCCTGCACGTACGGAGCCTGTGTTCTGCAACGGGAGAGGCCACAACAGTGAGAGGCACGCGACCGCAAAAAAAAAAAAAAAAAAAAAAGGATGGTCCTGGGCACAACCTGCCTGCCAATGCACTTTGTCAAACAAGAGTTTTTCTTTATATTTTTCCATCTTGTATGTTATTCTATGGGTAATTTATCTGCAAATATATTTATCTGCTAGCGGGGGCAGGTCTTGGGAGGTTTCCCTGTCCAAAAGGACACTTACAAAGGAGGCATCTTGGCTGCTCCATGCTGGTTTGCTTGACTCTAAAGCTGAGGGTTATCATGTGCTTATTAGGTGCCAGATGCTGGACTAAGCAATTTACGCACTTTGCCCACTTAATACCACAGTCACTCAAGGTGGTAGGAACTACTGTTACAGGAGTGGGGACCGAGGCCCTGAGAGGTAGATGATTTGTGCACGTCCAGTATAAAAGCCGGTCAAGAGCAGGGCTGGGACGGCGCTGGAGTCAGCCTGACCTCAGGGCACGTGCTCTAACCACTGTGACACCTGCAAACACATCTGGATTCCTAAGCGCCCCGCACCTCACCCCCCTCCCCCAGTAAAATGCTGTCACACCCTCCTCTATTGGTTAGGGTCACCACAAAACCTGAACTAAATGCTTTCATTTGGGAACTCTTTGTCGGGAGAAGAACAGTTCTCATCATACTTAATCTGTATGATATCAGGGCAGTCCTCCGTGGAAACTCCATCCAAGGAGGAAACACAGCGCCCTCACCAGGGACCCCAAAATCAATTGGAAACAAGAATAGGCCGGAAGCAAGACGGCCACGAATTTTTTAGAAAAACTGGGCTTCAAAATATTTGATGACAGATGCTCTTCAATACCTCTCCCTTTTCCCCTCTTCCTTTCTCTTCTTTTAAATAGCCAGCAGGTTGGGGTCATCAGGAAATGGAATTTGTAGGAAGGTGTCAGTCAGTCCACAGGCTGCCCTCACACGGACGCTGCAAAGGACCCCTGCATGAATATGAGCATCATGGATGGAAGCTTCTCAAGCTGGGGACGCCCCGGCAGAGAGCACTTTTGAGAAGATGGGGTTGGGGAGAGTCCTGCAAAGTGCCCTGGGCACAGGCCAGGGGAACACTTGTGCAGCTGCCTGCAGTCAACCAAGGAATGAAGCAAGGTGCAAGTGCGTGTAGGAATAAGAATTGAAAAAATCCGTGTATATTCGAGTGACCGTGAGAGTATGCTTTCCTCGGTGTGAAAACCAGTCAAGGCTACTGCTCCAGCTAGCATCAGACTAAATGGTTTTCTCCCCTCCTTTTTCCGCAAGTGGGGGTAGTGTTTAATTTGCACTGACAAGCTGTGTGGCCCTGGGGAAATTACTTAACCTCTCTGAGTTTCGGATTCCTTGTCTGTAAAATGGGGATCACGGGAGAACCCATCTCATAGGTTGCTGTGAGCGTGAAATAAGGGAGAGCAGGTGAATTGCTTAGCACAGTGCTGTTCACGTCAGTGATTCCTCCTGCTGCTCTCCTGGTTTCTCTTCTTACAAAACATCTTCTTCCGTCTTATCTGCTCAAGGTTAGAGGTCGTCATCACTGTTTCCCACAATTATATAAGAAGCACCTTGTAAAATAAAGTCCCCATTCCATAGTTGTACACCCGTGTTCATAACAAACTTACTCAAAATGGCCAAAAGGTGGAAGCAACCCAAGTGGCCATGGATGGATGAGCAGATAAACAAAATGTGGTGAATCCATACAATGAAATATTCAACTGGAATGAACCATGAGGATATCATACTAAGTGAAATAAGATGATCGCAAAAGGACAAACAATGTAAGATTCCATTTATATGAGGAACCTAGAATAGTCCAATTCACAGACACAGCATGGTGGGAGGGGAGGAAGGAAGCAGGGGGTTTGATTTGATGGGCTTAGAGTTTCAGTTTGGGAAGATGAACAAAGTTCTGATGATGGATGGGGATGATGGCTGCACAACAGTGTGAATAGATTTAATGCCACTGTGAACTGTACACTTAAACATGGTTAAGATGGTAAATTTTATGTGTATTTTACCATAATTTTGAAAATTAAAAGTTAAAAACAAACCCCAAAATGATATACCTCCAAGGTTTCTCCAAGGTTTGGGGTGATAGAAATGGATGAAAGTGTTCTGAAAGCAGGTTGTGGTGATGGCTGCACAACTCCATCAATATATTCAAATTGATTGAATTGGACACTTAAAATGGGTGAAGTTACTGTTATGTAAATTGTACTTCAGTGAAGCTGTTAAGAGCAAGCAAGCAAACAAACACTTGCTGTGATCCGGAGGAAACTTTGGAGGATGAAGGAGCTGTTCACTGTCTTGATTGTGGCTATGGTTTCACAGGTGTACCCATATGTCAAAGCCCATCCACTTACAGACTTTAAACATGTGCCGTTTATGGCATGTCAATTATATCTCAAGAAAGCTGTGTTTTAAAAAGGCAGAACAGTATTCCATATATAAACAAACTCCTTATAATATATTAAACTCCTTAGAATATATTAAACAATATAATTTATTAAACAATGCCTCCTTTGGATGGAAATTTAGGTTTCAAATTTTATGCCCCTATCAATAATATTTCAATAAATATCTTTGTAGGAAAAAAAAAGAAAAAAATGCAGATATTATTTGCTGCTCCCCTATTCTTCTCCCCACAGGCAAGCCACAGAGTCAGAATTTCCCAGGGAGGGGGCCTGGGAACCTGTAATTTTACTGAACATTCCTGAAAATTCCTTGGAATCAGACATGTTGGGGCACATTGATTCAAACTTCATGAACTTGGATTTTCAGGCTTGGGAGTGTGAAATCCCCTTTTCTTTGATCCCTAAAAAATTCTGTAAGTGTTCCATACAAATGATTCTAAATTTCGGTTTCCCTCCTATTGGCGGTGCATCAGAATCATCAGGGAGCTTGTGAGAATGCATATTCCCAGGCCCTACTCCCAGGGAGGATGTGTATGGTTGCCAGATTTCGCATAAATAAAGAAATGAATAAATCAATATATAATAAACTATAGGGTGTCCGTTAAATCTGAATTTCAGATAAACACCAAATAATTTTTTTAGCATAAGTGGTTCCTTGCAATAGTTGGGCCACACCTGCACATAACAATGATTTGTTGCTTCTCTGAAATTCAGATTTAACTGCGTGTCCTGTATTTCATCTGGGAATCCTAAGTATGAGTCCTCAGGCCTGGGGTGAAGCCCAGATCTGCACTGTGGGTCTGCTCCCCACGTGCTTCTGACGAGGGGGATCCTTAGAACCCATGTTGAGAACCCCTGATCAGGTCAACACCTTCTATGTCAGGAGCCCCTCCTCAGGGCGGCCAGTGGATCCCAGTGCATCCCACAAGTGAGCACACTTTAATGTTGGTCCAAGGAGGTAAAGGGGGCTGAGAAGCAGCAGGAGAAAACTGTCCCAGGTTTTCAAAGCCAAACGTGGTGGATGCGGTGTCACGGGCCCTGCAGCCTGAGGGACGGTGCTCATCTTCTCTGAGTGGGTATTTAGGGCTGCCTAGGGGACCCACACCCAGGATTCTGCCTAGATTCTCTAAACTTTATTTATTTATACCCAGCCTCGTCCCCGAAAGGACTTTAAGCCTCGGAGGTCTCAGTCCATGCAGCGTTCTTGGTGCTGGGGAGTGAGGTTAACACGCCGTCTCTCTGGGACACACACGACAGGTATTAATTGTGTGCTCACCACGAATGGGCATTATTCTGGGAGTTTTACAATTAGAACCATCTCATTTAGCCCTCGAGATAAGCCTGCAAGGTCATTGCTGTCGTTGGCCCCATTTTGTAGATGAGGAAACCGAGGTTCCGAGGGGTCCAATGGTTTGTGCAAGAGTGCACCGAGTAGGCCAGTGGCAGAGCTGGGGTTCTGACCCAGGACTGTGTTGCTAACCAGCCCCCATCCTGCCTCCCTACTGAACCAGATACTTCTGGTCACTGAGCTTTGCTGGGCGAATTTTGGCTTACGTTCCGCTTAACCTGGGGCCATACCTTAGGTCCTGATCCCGGGAACATTTCTGATCCGGTGTGATAACAGCTGGCAGGCCTTGAGCGTCTACTCTGGCCAGAGACTTTGACTTTTTATACATAGATACTCTCTCAACGCCCTGCACCGCTGAGAAGACCCAGACCCAGGCATACAGAGAAGCCTGGCCGAGGTCACAAAGCTAGGAAGTTGCAGAGCACTGATCTGCCTAAAAAGGAAGCATCCATCTCTGCATCTTCAAAAGCACACACTTGCTTTCCACCTCCCCTCGCCAAGCTTCACTTTTCAGGAAAACGCTCTCCCTCGGGGCTGGTCGCTAGGCAACCCTTGCATGTAATTCCACGAAATGCCCAGAAGAGGGCGCGAGGACTCGCTCTCCCCGGGCACCCACGCGATGGGGCTGAACTTCGCAGAATCGCGAAAGGAAGAGTGACGCGCTCCAGACGAACTCCACCTGTGGCCGTACCCGAGCCCTAGGCTGCACGGAAGGTGACACAACACGGCACCTCTGCACCCCACCCCACCCCAACCCCGCAGGGGCCTGGACTCACCGAGGCTGGGTTTTCGATGACCAGTTCGTAGGTCAGCCCTCTGGACCCAAACCTCAGGGTGTCTCCGGGTAGGAGCTTCACAGCCACGTTCTGAATGTGGCACTCATTGACGAACGTGCCGTTGCAGGAATTGAAGTCGTGGAGAACAAAGCTGCTTTCGGCCTCATTATATTCAATGAGTGCGTGATGGTTGTCGACGTCTGCAGACTGAAATGCAGAAGGGGGACAGTCAGAGCCAGGAATAACAGGAATAACAAGGAATAACTAGTGCCACTGACACTGGGGGCCCCAATGTGCTAACCACTTCATCTGGCTGGACAGTCACTGCAATCCTCATTTTAAGAGGAGGATGCTGAGGGTCAGAGAGGTTAAGTGACTTGCCTAAGGCCACACAGCTAGTGAGTGGAGGGTCACCAGACCCTGACAGCAGACCCAGAATAGATGCCCAGTTTTGGGGTAGGGCGTCAGGCAACACAGAGGCAAGAGGGAACTCGGGGGGAATTGGCCAGGAATTGGCCACGTGATAGTTCTCTGATCCCATGCAAGTATCCTTTTGGTTGTCCCGAGTGGCAAGACAGCAGAAATGGTCCAACACAAACCAGAAAGGTCAGTTGGCAAGTGACAACTGTCCATTTACTGCAAGTGTTAAAGTTCAGGGGAGGTTTTGTAATAATTGTTGTTTTCATTTGTTTGTTCTATTCATTTTTAAAATAACATGTTTTTTCTAATAATGCAGAAAATGAGAACTAGAGAAAAACACAAAGAAGACATTAAAATCACTTAGACTCCCGTCCCCCAGAGGCAGGCACTGAGAACACGGTGGTTCACATCATTCCAGTCTTTTCTCTATGCTTACAATCTTTTTAAAAAGTTTAAACACGGGCCTCCCTGGTGGCGCAGTGGTTGAGAGTCCGCCTGCCGATGCAGGGGACACGGGTTCGTGCCCCGGTCTGGGAGGATCCCATATGCCGCGGAGCGGCTGGGCCCGTGAGCCATGGCCGCTGAGCCTGCGCATCCGGAGCCTGCGCGTCCGGAGCCTGTGCTCCGCAACGGGAGAGGCCACAGCAGTGACAGGCCCGCATACGCAAAAAGAAAAAAAAAAAAAAAAGTTTAAACACAATTGAGCTCACACCACAAAACATAGTTTTATAACTACCTTTTAAAAGCCTTGGTGTATAATGAAAGTTTATCCCATGTGATTAATTATTACTGTTGCTTCTTAAAAGCTACTCAGAATTACCAAAGATGATCTATTTTTCAATAGGGGCCCTGGTGTGACCACATTTCCCTCAAAAGAGAGAGACCCCAGACAGTGATTTGTCAGTGGCGTCAGAAACCTCCTGTGTAACCACTTTAATAAGAAGAATGAGCAAAACTCGGCACCAAGGAGGAAATATCACATCCCCCCCTGGCCCCGGCGCCCTGGACTATGGGCTGCAGGGCACGTGCGAAGTCCTCTGTCTTCTCAGGACACTGCCTATGAGCCATCCACTCCAGCCTGAGACTTTGCAAATATTTTCTAAGTCAGTCTTCTCAGAGTGCCTCATCCAACTTTCATAGAGAGTACTTGGACTTAGAAATCTATACTAATGTCCCACCATATAATTATAACCAATAGCTTTTATTAATAATAGCTTATAGTATATGAATAGATAATAATATAACTGCATATATTAGTAGAATATATTAATGACACATTATGTGTAATTACACAAATGCCAGGAAATTTGCTAAGTGCTTTACTGCATTATCCCGTTTCATCTTCACAATAATTCAAAGGGATACTTCCTCATTTCAAAAAAAATTTAATTTTTTATTGAAGTCTAGTTGATTTACAATGTTGTGTTAGTTTCAGGTGTACAGCAAAGTGATTCAGTTATACATATATATAATATCTATTCTTTTTCAGATTCTTTTCTATCACAGGTTACTGCAAGATATTGAATATAGTTCCCTGTGCTGTACAGTAGGTCCGATAGTTACTCATTTCTTAGATGAGGAAACTGAGGCATAGAACGATTAAGTGTGCCCACAGTCAGCCACTTTGACTTGCTTGGCTTGTTCCCAGGTTTGCCTGATTCAAATGACTGTGCCTTTACCCACTTTTCAAATTCCTACCAAACACTTTGGCACTTAAAATACTGAAACACAAGAAGAAAGCAGGAGTAGCTCTATTAATTTCAGGCAGAGCCAACTTCAGAGGAAGGAAAGTTATCAGGGATAAAGAGAGGCGATACATAGTGATAAAGGGGTCGATTCTCCAAGCAGACATAACAGTCCTTCATTGTATGTACCCAACAATAGAGCATCAAAGTATGGAAGGCAAAAACTGATAGGACTGCAAGGAGAAGCAGATGAATCCATCATGGTAGCTGGAGACCTCAACAGCCCTCTGTCAGTGACGGGCAGACCCACCAGGCAGAAAATTAGTAAGAATGAAGTTGAACTGAACAGCACTACCATCATCTGGATCTAACTGGCAACCACACAGCTTCATCCCACAGCAACAAAACACACATCCTTCTCAAGCTCCCATGGAACATTCACCAAGCAGACCACATTCCAGGCCACAAAATATACCTCAACAAATGTAAAAGAATAGAAATTATGCAAAGTACGTTTTCAGAACACAATGGAATTAGGCTAGAAACCAATACCAGAAAGACAGCTGGAAAATCCCCAAATATTTGGAGATTAAACAACATACCTCTAAATAACAGATGGGTCAAGGAGGGAGTCTCATGGGAAATAAAAATTTATCTTGAGCTAAATGAAAATGAAAATACAACCTATGAAAATTTGCAAGATGCAGTGAAAGCAGTGCTTGGAGGGAAGTTTATGGCATTGAAGGCATACATTTGAAAAGATCTAAGCTTCCACCTTATGAAACTAGAGAAAGAAGAGCAATATGAGCCTACCACAAGCAGAAGAAAAGAAGCAATACATGAAATAAAAAGCAGGAAAACAAGAGAGAAAAGTCAGCAAAATAAAGAGCTGTTTGGTCTTTTTTTTTTTTTTTTTGTAAAGATCAATAAAATTGACAAACCTCTAGCAGGATAACCAAGAAAAAAAGAGAGAAGATACAAATTACTCAAATCAGAAATGAGGGCTTCCCTGGTGGCGCAGTTGTTGAGAATCCGCCTGCCAATGCAGGGGACACGGGTTCGTGCCCCGGTCTGGGAAAATCCCACATGCCGCAGAGCAGCTAGGCCCATGAGCCATGGCCGCTGAGCCTGCGCGTCTGGAGCCTGCGCTCCACAACAGGAGAGGCCACAACAGTGAGAGGCCCGCGTACCGCAAAAAAAAAAAAAAAAAAAGAAATGAAAGCGATGGCATCACTACTGATCTCATGGACACTGAAGGGATACTAAAGGAATATTATGAATAATTCTATGCCCACAGATTTTATAAGTTAATGAAGTGGACCATTTCCTTGAAAGACACAATCTACTGAAACTCACACAAGGAGAAATAAATACTCTGAATAGACTCATATCTAGTAAAGAATTTGAATCAATAATGAATAACCTTCCAAAATGGAAAGCACCAGGCCTGGATGGGTTCACTGGTCAACTCTATCAAACATTAAGGAAAGAATGATACCAGTTCTCAATAATCTCTTCCAGAAAATAGAAGAAGAGAGAACACTTCCCAGCTCATTCTGTGAGGCCAAGCTTATTCTAATAGCAAAACCAGATAAAGATATTGCAAAACAGGAAAATTGCAGACCAATACCTCCCATGAACATAGATGCAAAATCCTCAACAAAATATTAGCAAATTGAATCCAGTGATGTATAAAAAGACTTATACACCACAGTCAAGTGGGATTTATTCCAGGTATGCAAGGCTGGTTCAATATTTGGAAATCAATTAATGTAATCCATCACATCAACAGCGTAGAAAAGAGAAATCGCATTATCATAACAGTAGATGCAAAAAGAGCATTTGACAAAATTAAACACCATCCATGATAAACTAACAAACCACCGAACCACCACAACAACTCTTGGCAAATTAGGGATGGAGGGGAACTTCCTCAACCTGATAAAGTACATCTATAAAAACCCTAAAGCTAACGTCATATTTAATGGTGAGAAACTAGAAACTTTCCAATTAAGATCAGGAATAAGGTGAAGATGTCCCCTTTCACCACGCATTTTCAACATTGTACTGTATCTCCTAGCTAATGCAACAAGGCAAGAAAAGAGAATAAAAGATAGATTGGGAAGGAAAAAGAAATCTTCTTTGGTGAGGTGTTTGTTCAGATCTTTTGCCCATTTTGCAGATGGCATGATTGTCTATGCAGAAAATCCCAAAGAACCGACAGAAAGCCCTCCTGGAACTAATGAGCAATTGTACCCAGGTTGCAGAATACATGATTAATATACAAAAGTCAATTGCTTTCCTATATACCAACAATGAACAAGTGGAATATGAAATTAAAAACACAACACCATTTACATTAGCACCAAAAAAAAAATGAAGTACTTAGGAATAAATCTAACAAAATACTTAGCTATATGAAGAGGTATATGAAGAAAACTACAAAATGTTGATGAAAGAAATCAAAGTAGTCTAAATAAATGAAGAGATATTTCATGTTTATTTGAAATTCCTTAATGATATATGATGTTTAACATCTTTTCATATGCTTATTTGACATCTGTAGATTTTCTTTGGTGAGGTGTCTGTTGAGCTCTTTTGCCCATTTTTAAGTTGGGTTGTTTGGTTTCTTATTGTTGATTTTTAAGACTCATTTATATTGTTTATTTATTTATTTTATTGAAATGTAGTCGATTTACAATGTTGTATTAATTTCTGCTGTACAGCAAAGTGATTCAGTTATACATATATATACATTCTTTTTAAAATATTCTTTTCCATTATGGTTTATCACAGGATATTGAATATAGTTCCCTGTGCTCTACAGTAGGACCTTGTTGTTTCTCCATCCTGGATGTAACAGCTCACATCTGCTAACCTCAACCCCCCACTCCATCTCTCCCTCAACCCCCTCCCCCTTGGCAACCACAGTCTGTTCTCTATATCCATGAAGACTCATTGATTTTGGATACATGCTTACAGCATCTTTATTCATAACTGCCAAAAACTGGAAGCAACCAAGATGTCCTTTAAAAGGTAAATGGATAGACAAATTGTGGTACATCCATACAATGAAATACTAGTGATAAAAATAAATGAGTTATCAAATAACAAAAAAGACATGGAGGAATCTTAAATGCATATTGCTTAGTGAAAGAACCTAGTCTGAAAAGGTTACATACCATATGATTCCAACTGTATTAAATTCTGGAAAAAGTAAAACTATAAGGAGAGTAAAAGATCAGTGCTTGCCAGGGGCACGGGGGCTCTGGGGCTCAGAATGAAGAGGAGGGGCACAGAGGATTTCAGGGCAGTGAAAATATTTTTTATGATACTGTAATGGTGGATACTTGTCACTATACATTTGTCAAAAGGAAAGAACGTACAACGCAAAGAGTGAACCCTAATGTAAACTATGGACTTAGTTAATAATAGCATATCAATATTGGTTCATCAGTTGTAACAAATGTACCGCACTAATGCATGATGTTAATAATAGGGGAAACTGTGTGTATTGGAGGGGTGGATATATGGGAACTCTCTGTATTCTCTGCTCAATTTCCTGTAAACCTAAAACTGTTCAAAAAATAAAGTATTTAAAAAAATGAAAACACATTAGTTCTTTGGAAAATGTCACCCACATCATCTTCATCACCATTGCCATTGATCTTTGTGTCCTTTGAACCTTTGATAACCCATGAATGAGAGAAATTCTGTGTGTTACATTTTGTTTGTCTCTTGCCAGGCTTCACTGCTTTCAGTTCCTCAAAACCTGTCAAGCCATTATTAAGAAATCAAAGCAAGCAGGAAGTTTTAAATGACTCCACAAATTTGGGTGAGCCTCTACCACATGTTAGGCCAGGAGACAGCTTCCTAGTTTGGCCCTATAATATCACTCGCTCCCTTTACTTGGAAAATTGCTAAATGCTGCTACTGTACAGACGCCCTGCTGCTAATACAGACTGACTCTATAAGCCCCAGCCTACTGAGCTGTCCAACTATGAGATGAACTGTTATTTATTTATTATTATTTTTATTATTATCCTTATCATCCTCTAACATATTTTGAGGGCTTCCTGTGAACTGGGCCCTGCTGAAGCATTTTGTGTGCATTTTTATCATTTAATCTGCATGACAGCCCTAAACAGGGACTCTATTATTATCTCCATCTTAGAGATGAAGAAGCTGAGACTCAAAAGGTGAAGTGAGAGGACAGCATTACCTTGATACCAAACCCAGACAAAGACACTACAAGAAAACTACAGACCAATATCTCTTATGAACACTGATACCACAATCCTCAACAAAATAGGAGGAAACCGAATTCAACAGTACATTAAAAGGATCATACACTATGACCAAGTGGGATTTATTCTTGGAATGCAGACTTGATGGTTCAACATATGAAAATTAATCCACGTAATACATCACATTAACAGAAAGAAGGAAAAAAATGATCATCTCGATTGATGTACAAAAAGCATTTGACAAAATGCAACACTCTTTCATGATAAAAGCACTCAACAAACAGGGAATAGAGGGAAATTACCTCAACATAATAAAGGTCAAATATGAAAGGCCCACAGGTAGCATCATACTCAAAGGTGAAAGACTGAAAGCTTTTCCTCTAATTTCAAGAATAAGATAAGGATACCTGCTTTTGCCACTTCTATTCAACAAAGTACTGGAAGTCCTAGCCAGAGCAATTAGGCAAGACAAAGAAATAAAGGCATCCAAATTCGAAAGGAAGAAGTAAAATTATCTCTGTTCACAGGCAACATGATCTTACATGTACAAAATCCTAAAGAGTCCATGAAAAACCACAACCCTCCTAGAACTAATAAATAACATTCACTAGCAAAATCGTAGGACACAAAATCAACACACAAACATCAGTTGTGTTTCTATATGCTCACAATGAACAATCTGAAAAGGAAGTTAAGAAAATAATTTCATTTACAATAGCATCAAAATGAATAACATATTTTGGGATAAATTTAACCAAGGTGGTAAAAGATGTGTACACTGAAAACTACCAAGTGCTGCTGAAAGAAATTAAAGACACAAATAAATGGAAAGACACCCTGTATTCGTGGGTTGGAAGACTTAATATTGTTAAGATGTCATTACTACACAGCAGGATCTACAGATTCAAAATCCCAACAGCAGTTTTGGCAGAAATAGAAAAATCCATCCTAAAATTCATATGGAATCTCAGTGGGCCCCAAATAGCCAAAAGAATCTTGAGAAAGAAAAGCAAAGCTGGAGGTCTCACACTTCCTGATTTCAAAACTTACTGCATACAAAGGTACAGTAATCAAAACAGTGTGATACTGACATAAGGTCAGGCACATAGGCCAATAGAATAGAATAGAGAGCACAGAAATAAAACTTTGCATGTATGGTCCAATGATTTTTGACAAGGGTGCCAAGATTATTCAATGGGGAAAGAGCAGTATTTTCAACAAATGATGCTGGGAAAGACTGCAAAAGAATTAAGTTGAACTCTTACCTTACACCATGTATAAAAATTAACTCAAAGTGGATCAAAGGCTTAAACATAGTCTAAAACTATAAAACTTTTAGAGGAAAGCACAGGAGGAAAGCTTTATGACATTGGATTTGGCAATGCATTATTGGATATGATACCAAAAGCATAGGCAGCAAAAGTAAAAATAGATAAATTCAACTATATCAAAAATTAAAACTTCTGTGAATCAAAGGACACAATAAACAGGGTGAAAGGCCATCTAGAGAATGGGAGAAAATAGTTGCAAAACACAAATCTGAAAAAGGGTTAATATGAAGAATATATAGAGAACTATAACTCAACAACAACAACAAAAAAGAACCCCCAAATAACTTGATCAAATATGGGCATAGAACTGGAATAGACATTTCTCCAAAGAAGATATATAAATGTCCAACAAGCATATAAAAAGATGCTCAACATTACTAGTCATTAGGGAAATTCAAATCAAAACCACAGTGAGATACCACCTCATACCCATTAGGATGGCTACTATCAAAAACAAACAAACAGCAACAGAAAATAACAAGTGTTGGCAAGGATGTAGAGTAGGGGAACACTTATGCACCGCTGAGAATGTAAAATGGTGCAGCTGATATGGAAAACAGTAGAGCGGCTTCTCAAACAATTTAGAATAAAATTATCATATGATCCAGCAAGTCCACTTCCGGGTATATACCCCAAAGAATTGAAAGCAGGAACTTAAAGAGTTATTTGTACACTCATGTTTATAGTAGCATTATTCACAATTGCCAAAAGGTGGAAGCCACCCAAGTGCCCACTGACTGATGATTGGATAAGCAAAATGTGGTCCATCCATACAGTGGAATATTATTCAGTGTAGGAGGAAGGAAATTCTGACACATGCTACAACATGGATGAACCGTGAGGACATTATGTGAAATAAGTGTCACAAAAAGGCAAATTTTGTATGATTCCACTGTGTGAGGTACATAAAGTAGTCAAGCTCATAGAAACAAAATAGAACGGGGGTTGCCAGGAGCTGGGGAAGCGGAAACGGGGAATTGTTGTTTAATGGGTACAGTTTCAGTTTTGCAAGATGAAAAATTCTGAGGCTGGTTGCACAACAATGTGAATAACTTACAACTACTGATCTGTACACTTAAAAGCGGTTAAGACCGTAAACTTTATAGGTATTTTACCATGATTTAAAAAATGGCTAAGATGAAGGGACTCACTCAACATCAGGATGCTGGCACAGGGCAATGTCAGGGTTTGAACCCAAGGCTAATTCCAAAACTTGTACCTTTGATTTGTACCCTGTGATTTTCAGAGTAGAGAGTGATTTAATAATGAGAGAGGAGACAGGCAGGACCTAATATACAAAACAAGTGCATTTTTTAAGGCTCCTGCATTGAAAATGTCTTTAAAATGTATATAGTGAGTCCATAAAATATTGAGACGTTTAAACTTCTATTAACAATGACCATCTGCTCTGATGACCCCTGTGCTTTAAGGAAGCCTCCTCAGGAAGCTGACTTAGTTATGACATTGCCCTGAGGTTCACTGACATTGTCGCTGAGGTTCGACGTGTACCTGGAACCGTCCTTTGGAGCTAGGTTTCAACCTTGCATCACCTGGCACTGGGAAGCCCCATCTCAGACCATAACCTCCCACTCCCGGCCTTCCTTATCCTCTGTCTCGTCCTCTCCTTGAGTCACGTAGCCTTTGCTCCCTGTTTGCTCCCTATGGGTAATGCCCTATACTCACCCAGCCTGGGCCCTGCTCAAGCTCACCAGCTCCTTCAAGTCCATCCCGGCCCCTAAACCCTCCTGCCACCCTCACACTTCTGTCCTGAGGCTGGCCCAGTGCCCTTTGGGCACCCCAGACAGCAGGTCCCTGCTCTCAGGCTTTTCATTCTACTTTGACAACAGCCTCCTAGGTCTTCACCTCCTGCACCTGCCTGCATCCTCTGTCTGCTTCTCCCGACCCTCCTCCATCCCTTTACACGGCGCCTTCTGCCCAGCAGGCCCACCTGTGCGGCTACATCCATGGGCTGATGGGCTCCTTGTGTCTGGTTTCTTGTTGGGTTTGGCCAATGGGGGGGTTAGATATCAGAGCAGGGAGGAGAGAGCTTGGGGTACTTACTCCCCTGGCTTCCATTCTCTGGGGCCACACAGCTTCCCTCAGAGGACTCTACCCAGCCCTCGGGGTCTCCGGGTCCCAGGAAATGCCCCTGCCCCTCACCCCTCAGCTCTGGGGGTGGGAACAGTCCTCACTCATACTAGCTCTGGGCCCTGCACTATCCTTTGAGGTTTCTCTGAGCCCTGCCCACTCCCTATGGAGTCCCTTCAGGAAACTCCCCTCCATCACTCCACACCCCTTTGAATGTGCCTTCAGCTCCCTGCCAGGACCTGGACTTCCCAGGCATGGAGAAGCTCCTAGATGGGACCTTCAAGGCTTCTCCTAGCTGCCAAGGGCCTCTGGGTGGTCCTGCCTTCATCCCACCCTGGTCTGGTCCCTCTCCTCAACCATCTCCTCTTCTGCATCCTCACCTTGACAGTGTAACTTCCGTCTAACCTGTGAACATGCTCACCACCCCCTCGGCCTGGAAACACCGCCTCTTCCCCCTTCCTTTCCTTTATTGTCAAATGGCTTCAAGAGGGTCCTCTCCCGCTGGGTCCTCAACCCACTGCCATTGCCCTCGGGGGCCTCCTCGGGCTCTCGGCCTCCCTGTGACATGTGACACAGTTGTCAGAGAGAGGCACATGGCCTGGTGGTTCAGGGGTTGGGGGAGCAGGGCAACGTGGTGGTTATTAGACTGGGCTAGAGTCCAGCTCTCCTACTTCCTAGCAGGGTGACCTTGGGCAAGTGATACCTCAGCTTCCTCATCTGTAAGGTAACAAAAGGACAGTCTTATAAGCTACTGGTGATGTATAAATGATATAATACATACAAAAGCACTTAGAAGAGAACATAGGGCAAATGGGAAATGTTCTCTATTATGAGCAAGAGGATGGGCTCTGGAGTTAGAAAGCCTTGAGTTCAAGTCCCACCTCTGCTACCTTCCAGCTGTGCAGCCTGGGGCACGGTTCTTTGCTTCTCTTTGGTTGCTCCCTGAGCAGCAAAAATGAGTTTGATAAGCTGGGCTTCGTAGGATTGACAAAAGGTACTGCTTGGTGACATGTTCAAAGGAGTGGGATAACATTTTTGAAATTAACTTGTGTGTGTGTGTTTGTGTGTGTGTGTGTGTGTGTGTTTTATCTATTTCTTTTAACCTTTTGGTTCTAGGCTATCCCATCCCCCAGCCCCATCCCCCCACTGCCTCCAGAAAGGGATGTAGTGCAGAAATAGTAAAAAAAAAAATGGGGTTTTCAAAAGAATAAGGATATGAGGAAACGGCCAGGCGCTGGTGAGACGACGAGTCTGGGATTGGAAGGAAAGAAGAAGCTTCTCTGCTTCCCCGTCAGCTGGATCCTTCCTCCCCGGTCTCCCCGGGAGAGCCCTGTGGACCGGCAAGGCCTCAGGAGAGGCTGGTCCTGAAATCAGACTGCCCGAGCGTGGTGCCCAGTGCCCCAGCCTCCCTCTGTGACCTCAGGCAGGATACTCAGCCTATCTGTGCCTCAACGCCCTCATCTGTAAAGTGGGGCAAACAACACTAACCTCCTAAGGATGAAATGAGTTAATACACTCGAAAGTGCCCAGAACAGTACCTGGCACAAAGCAAGCTGTCTCTGTGATGAATACCCTCAGCCTGGAAGCAGCTCTCTGGCTCCCTCACCTCTCTGACTGCTTCCAGGTCTCCACGCCGGGCTCCTCTCCCCTCAAATGTCCGTTTCCTCCGCACTCTGTCCATGGGCTGGGGCCACTGTGCCACCCCGTCGATTCGCAGGTGTGTATTTCCAACCCCTGGCTCATCTCCAGGCCCCAAACTGCCTGGCTGCTTCCGGGATGTTGAGGTGCTCACTCAACCAGTCCTGCTTCCTCCCCTCTTGGTAACGGTATTATCACCTGCCAGCTCATCCAGCCATCTTTCTCCGTGGCCTGTGGCATTGATTCTACTGATTCTTCCAGAAAGCTCTCAGACCAGTCCCAAAGCAACGGTCCAGTCAGGTGGTAGTATTAATGTGGTGGGCAGAATGGTCTCCCAAAGATGCCCATGCCCTGATCCCCAGAACCTGGGAATATGCTCCATGACGTGGCCAAAGGGACTGTGCCGATGTCAAGGTTACTAATCAGTGCTCTTAAAAGAGGGAGACTAAGGACTTCCCTGGTGTTGCAGTGGTTAAGAATCCGCCTGCCAATGCAAGAGACACGGGTTCGAGCCCTGGTCCGGGAAGATCCCACATGCCATGGAGCAACGAAGCCCGTGTGCCACAACTACTGAGCCTGCGCTCCAGAGCCCACGAGCCACAACTACTGAGCCCACGTGCCACAACTACTGAATCTGCGTGCCTAGAGCCCGTGCTCTACAACAAGAAAAGCCACTGCAATGAGAAGCCCGTGCACCGCAACAAAGAGTAACCCTCACTCGCTGCAACTAGAGAAAGCCTGTGCTCAGCAACGAAGACCAAACCCAGCCAAAAACTTTTAAAAAAATTTTTTAAAAGTGGGAGGCTATCCTGGGTTATCCAGGTGGGACTAATTGAACTCCACCAGTCCTTATAAGCAGAGAACTTACTCTGGCTGGATTGGAGAGATAAGTGGTGTTTCTTGCTGGGCCCCCACTTAACAGCCCCAATGCTCCTCTTCCTGGGAAAGCACCAGGTCAACGTTTCCTCTTTACCCAAATCCCCCCCTAGATGGCAACACCTCAGTCTGTTGCATGAATGAGGATCACTAGAACATTGATCTCACATTTCACTGACAACCCCCATTCTCCATTCCACAGGGTGGAATTTCCCTAGCTTACTCAATTCTCTTGTTATCTCAGTTAACTGAGAATTTCCCATTTAGATATTAGATGTTCCCAAAGCTAAATTTACACTCAAAAAGTGAAGCTTCTGTTTTTAGAAGCTTGAGTCAGCTCAGTCTGAAACTCAGCCCCACCTCCCCCGTCTAGCTGTGTGATTTGGGCCAGTTCCTTAACCTTTCTGAGTCCCATGTCCATGTCATCAAATGAGGATAATAATGATAATAGTAGTTCTCACCTGCACAGGATTTGTTTTGTGGATATAATTCTATAAATATATATACAGAACATACATAGATGATGTATAAAGCCATGTGAGATACAGTAAGTAGTCCATAAATGTATGCTGTAGCTGTTTGCATTATGTATGCTATTCAAAAGATTATGATCGAAAATTTCTTTCATCTCACATCCATCAGAATGGCTACTATAAAAAAAAAAAGGGAAATAACAAGTGTTGGTGAGGACGCAGGGAAAGTGGAACCCTTGTGCCCTGTTGTGAGAATGTAACTTGGTGCAGCCACTATGGAAAACAGCATGGCAGTTCCTCAAACAATTAAAAATAAAATTATCATATGATCCAGCAAGTCTACTTTTGGGTATATATCCCAAAGAACTGAAAGCAGGGCCTTGAAGAGATATTTATACACCCATGTTCATAGCATTGTTTGCAACAGCCAAAAGGTGGAAACAACCCAAGTGTCCATCAGTAGATGAATGAATAAACAAAATGTGGTGAATCCACACAATGGAATATTATTCAGCCTTAAAAAAGGAAGGAAATTCAGACACATGCTGCAGCATGGATGAACATGGACATTATACTCAGTGAAAGCATATTATACTCAGTGAAAGAAGCCAGTCATGAAAAGACAAATACTGTTATGATTCTACTTATATGAGATACCCAGAGTAGCCAAGGTCATAGAGACAGAAAGCAGAACGGTGGTTGCTGGGGGCTGGGATGGGGGGACAAGGGGAGTTGTTGTTTCATGGGTGCAGTTTCAGTTCTGCAAGATTCAAAGAGTTCTGGAGATGGATGGGGGTGATGGCTGCACAACAGTGTGAATATATTTAATGCCACTGCACTGCACACTTAATAAAAGTGGTTAAGATGGTAAATTTTATGTTATGCATATCTTACCACAATAAAAAAAAATGAGAAAAATGAGATCACGATCTAGCCCTTTCCTCTGAACTTTTTCCTCTTGGAAGCCCTCCATCTGCTGGTGAGAAACTAGTCCCATCAGTTGCTGTGGTGGGTACTGACCAATGAAACCAGCCGCCAGTTCCCAAACAGGGGACAAAACATTCCCTGAGGACTGGTGAGACCAAACAGGTGAACCCCCAGAGCAAGGAGCACTTGGGGAGAAGCCAAGGGTGAGGTGGGGGTGAGGGGGGAGGATGGGAGCACGACCCAGGCAGGAGGACAAGCGCGATGCAGATGGGGAGCCAGCAAGTGCACCCTCCCAGGCCTGTTTCATTCCGTGTATTTCCCCACAGAGAGTCCACCTGTCACCTTCTGTCTCAAAATGCAGGTGTTCGCTTAGAATAACAGAAATGTGAATTAAAATGACACAGGTACCATACTTCACCCCGTAGATCAGTGAAGATCCAATGGGGGGTCAGCACCCTAGGCTGGGGAGGGAGTGGGAGACGGGCGTCCACTGCTGGCAGGACACCACATCCGGAAACCTCTGGTGGGCAATTTGGCCATGCCCATCAGAGTTACAGCTGTATGTGTCCTTTGACAGAGCAGACATACCTGCACGTCCGTGAAATGATGCAAATAATAGGAGAATCCCAGCAGCCTTGTTTAATAATAATAAACAAGATTATGGTGTAGGCTCTGGTTCTTTTCTGAGAGGGAGCCCAGAACTGGCAGGGGCCAGGAAAAGGGACGAGAGTCATCCGGCTGGATGGGATCTGGGGTGTGTGTATGAGATCAGTCTGGCTTCACGACCCTCAGATCCCACGCTAGAAGGGCTGACACAGGCTGGAGAGATGGCTCCACCCATGAGAAAGGAGATGGCTGGCAGGACACTGATCACCGAGGGTGAGGGGTGGACACCAGCATTTCATCCCCCTGTCATGTCTGTTCTTTCTTTTTCTCTTCCATCTCCACCCTCGTAGCTGCAGCCCTGCGCTGACTTGGGCTGTCCTAGAGCTCAGTCTTCTAGGGATCCTGGGACTTCCCCAGGGTGGGACTGAGGGAGTCCCTGGGGAGGGGTAGGGTCAGTCAGCCCTTCATTGTTTACCCTTCGCTTCTCTTTTCCTCAAAACAAAGTTTATTGAAAGAATACACACACACACACACACACACACACACAAAAGCAGGAGCTCTGCTGATCAAGAACGGAGAGGGAGGGAGCACTGATGGTGGGGTTCTCAAAGTGTGGTCCTGGAGCCAACTCCAGGGGACTCCATTCCCCCCACCTGAACCTGGGGAGCATATAAATGTGAAGATTCCTGGGCCTTACCCCAAACCCACGGGGTCAGAATGCCTAGGAGTTCATGTTGAACAACCACTCTTAAACATGCGGAAAATCCAAAAACCACTGGCTTTGGTGTTTCTTCATTCTGGAAGAACTGAGTCCCTTTCTCAGCAGAGTTTAAATAACAGCCACATCCAACTCTAAAGATTACAGTTTACAAGGCACAACAAATCATATAAATTATAACTTGCAATGTTTAGCTGTGAAATGAGCAAGGCTGAGGCTTTTGAGCCATGTAAAATGGGAGAGGGGAGATTGTGAATAGAGCTCCTGATGGCTCGCCTGCACACAGCAGCTGGGATGTTCACTGGCAGGTCTCCCCCTTGTTTACAATCCTTCAAGCCTTCTTCCCACTGCTTTTCAGATAAAGATCCAAACCCTTATGGTGACATGAAGGAGGCCGACTTGTCCCTTAGACCTCCTCCTTCCCACTCTGACTTCTGGACGCCCTGGTTTTCTCTCAGTCCCTTGGGTTCACAATATGCTCTTCCACCCCAGGGCCCTTGCACATGCCATTCCCTTCTCCTTTTGTCTAGTTAAGTCCTCCTTGTCTTCCATATTCCTTTCCTTTACAGCCCCAATGTTGGAATGGAATTAGTCACACCTTTGTGGGATCATTTGACTTATTTCTCTCTCTCCTGGCAGCTTCCTGATGGCAGGGACCATGTCCAGTTCTGACATCACTGTACCCCTAGACTTGGCTCGGTGCTGAGGCTCTGGGTAAATACTGGGCAATGAATGAGTGATAGCAACAGTTATCACTGTTGACTATAAACAGTTCTCACTAGCCTGGCTATAAACAGGCTTCCTATTGCCTTAGGGAACCAAACTCCTTACAGGATATAGAAAAAAGTCTGGAAAGTAAAACCCTGCAAATATCAATATTGATATTTCCCTGAGCCAAATGATTACAAGTGACTTTTATTTTCTTCCTTATATTTTCCTTTCTCCCAATTTTTAAAAACAAGAAGCATGTAACTACCTTCCATTATCGGAAAGAGTAAATGATGTCGAAATACTACGATACCAATAGTCAAAACAACATGTCAGCCTTGCTGATGAGTAGAAATCTTTAGAAGCATGACTGCCTATTCTTTAGGATTGATCCAAGCAAATAAAACAATCTTTTTTATTTGCTAGATGTAACCTCTGGGTAAATGCAATGATGACTTTTTAGTAATATAAATCCCTGAATTTTTTTTTTTTTTTTTTTTTTTTTTTCGGTACGCGGGCCTCTCACTGTTGTGGCCTCTCCCGTTGCAGAGCTCAGGCTCCGGACACGCTGGCTCAGCGGCCATGGCTCACGGGCCCAGCCGCTCCGCGGCATGTGGGATATTCCCGGAACGGGCACGAACCCGTGTCCCTTGCATCGGCAGGCGGAATCTCAACCACTTCGCCACCAGGGAAGCCTAGTGACGTATTTCTTAAGCTAAGTCCGAGGACCAGTCAGCAGTGAATTATTTATATACAATGAACGCAACTCAATTTCTGTCTAGTTAATAACTGTCCTCATTAGTTCCCTTTTCCAAATGGCTTATTAATGTCAGTGGATCCTCATCTCAACCCTGTGCACCTCTGAGGATTCTTCTCAGTCTCTGTTTTAGGAGACCATAATAATGATCATTGTGTCATTCACTGAGCACCACATGCCAGGCTCTTTATATGCATTTCTCACTTAATCCTCAGAATAACCCTGTGAGGTAAGAGGTTTACAGACAGGGAAAAGGAGCTCAGAGTGATTAAGTAATTTGGTTGAAGTCACTCAGCCACAAAGTAGCCTAATGAGATTCAAACCCAGCTCTGTCTATCTCCAAAGCCTGTGCTTTTAAAAATTACTACAGTTTTCTAATATCATAGTCCGGTTCAAAACAGAGATCTCTGTCTCTACTTTAGCCAGACAGGAAATAAAACTACCCCAAATCTATGCCTTGTTAGGATAAAGAAGAAACTACAGTTCTTCTTCTTCTTCTTTTTCCTCCCACTTTGCACACTGAACAGATGTTCTGTGTCCTTGAAGGGAGACCATATCATGGAGGAGAATCTCACGGGGACGTTCATGGAGTTATCTTTAAATCTGTTGCGTTTACAATAAACATTCTCAGAAAACTAGGAATAAAGGGGGAAATTTCTCACTTGGTAAGAACATGTATAAATACCCTACAGCTAACCTCGTACTTAACGGTTAAAGACTGACTTTTTTCCCCTAAGGTCAGGAACAAGTGAATATAAGGATTTATACACTGCTCTTGTTCAGCAGAGTCCTGGAAGTCTTAACCAGGGAAATAAAGCAAGGAAAAGAAGATTCAAGGCATTCACATCTCCTTTTCTGAAAGGAGAAATAAAATTGTTCTTATTTGCAGATGACATGATTGTTTATGTATAAAATCCCAAGAAATCTACAAAAGCCCTTATATAAGAAAGTGCAGGGCCTCCCTGGTGGCGCAGTGGTTGAGAGTCCGCCTGCCGATGCAGGGGATACGGGTTCGTGCCCCGGTCTGGGAGGATCCCATATGCCGCGGAGCGGCTGGGCCCGTGAGCCATGGCCGCTGAGCCTGCGCATCCGGAGCCTGTGCTCCGCAACGGGAGAGGCCACAACAGTGAGAGGCCCGCGTACGGAAAAAAAAAAAAAAAAAAAAGAAAGTGCAGTTAAGGTTCCAAGATACCAAGAAGCATACAAAAATCAACTGTATTTCTATATACTGTCAATTAACATGTGGACACCAAAATTAAAAATATAATACCATTTACAATCACTCAAAAAAAAAAAGAGAGATATACTTAAGTGTAAATCTAACAAAACATGTTCAGGACTCGTATGCTGAAAACTACAAAACACTCATGAGAGACACTGAATAAATGGAGAAATATACCATGATCATGAATTGGAAGACAATGTAGGAGTATATCAATTATTCTCACATTGTTATATAGGATTAAACACAATTCCAATCAAAATTACAGCATGATATTTTGTATATACAGACAGGCTTACACTAAAATGTAAATGGAAAGGCAAAGGAACTAGAATAGGTTAAAAAATTTTTTTAAAGAAAAGTGGGAGGAATCACACTACCTGATTTAAGAGTTACATAGCGACAGTAATCAAGGCTATCTCATAATGGTAGATCCATTATGACAAATAGATCCATGAAACATAATAGGGAACTAAGAAGTAGCCCCCATAGAAAGTATGGCCAGATTATTTTTGACAAACTTGCAAAAGCAATTCAATGGAGAAAGGATAGTCTTTTCAACAAATGGTTCTGGAACAACTAAATATCCACATGGAAGAAAAATGAACTTTGACCTAAATCTCACATCATAAACGACAGTGAACCCAAAATGGTTCATAGATTTAAACATAAAACTATAAAACACTTAGAAGAAAACATAAGAGAAAATCCTCAGGGTCAGGGACCTGGTGGCATGTTCTTAGACATGACACTAAAAGCATGATCTATAAAAGAAAAAATAACTACCTGGACTTCATCAAAAGTTAAAGCTTTTGCTCTGTGAAATACTCTGCTAAGAGAATGAAAAGACAAGCTACGGATGGGAGAAAATATTTGCAAACCATCTATCTGACAAGGGACTCATATCTAAAATACAGAAAGAATTCTCAAAACTCAATGGTAAAAAAATTAACAATTCGATTAGAAATACTTAAAAGATATGAAGAGATATTTCACTGAAGAGGATATGCAGAAGGCAAACACGTACATGAAAAGACATTTAACATCACTATCGATTTGGGAAATGCAAGTTAAGACTATGATGAGATACCACTACACACTTACTAAAACAGCTAAAATGAAAAACAGTGTTTAGGCTAATTGCTGGTGAGGATGTGTCTCACACATTGCTGGTGGAAATGAAAAATGGTACAGCCACGCTGGATAAGCCTGGCAGTTTCTTTACAAACCGAATCTATATAAACACATATGTTAATCCATGCAATCATACTCCTGAGCATTTATCACAGAGAAATAAAAACTTATGTTCACACAAAAACCTGTACACAAATGTTTATGGTACATTTATTTGTAATAGCCCCAAATGGAAACAAAATGTCCTTCAAAAAGTGAATGGTTAAACATAGGTGATACGTCCATACCGTGGACTATTACTCAGCAATAAAAGAACAAGCTAATAACCTAAATGGATGTCAAGGGCATTACAATGACTAAAAAAAAAAAAAAAAAAATCAATCGCAAAGGTCATAGATAAATGATGAAAATTATAGAGACGGAGAACAGATTAGTGCTTTTCGGAGCGTGGGGACGATGGTGGGAGGAGGAATTGTGACTATAAAAGGAGCATCTCAAGGGACATCTCTGATGATGGAATACTCCTATATCCTGAGGGCCACACCCAAATCCACACGTGGTAAAATGGCACAGGACTCCACACATGCTTCGTGCCATTCTCTCTACCATTTGTGCATCTATAATTATTTCAAAATAAAGTTTAAAAAACTCTGTTGAGTGAAGTCTGAGAGTGGTCTGCCTTTCACAGTCCTAAAGGGATTCCATTGCATTTCTCTTTCTGCTTCAATATTTTAATCCCTTTCAAAATGTTAAAAGGCTCAAAGCCACTGTTTTTATAATTCCTTACTTACAATTTCTTCCAACTTCCTTGGCTGTCAATGAGCTGGGACTGTGGACCAAGCCACAGCTAATTCAGAGAATGGAATGAAATGAAGTGAGAGAGCGCTGAGGCCATGCGCAGGGCTTACCCTGATTTACTACTTGGAGGTACGTGGGCGGGGGAGGGCTCTGAGGGGCCCATAGTCTCCAGAAGCTCTGGAAAGGGCGAGAGGCCATTGCTCAAGCTGGGCACTTCAGGTGGCCGTGGCTGCCACACGCGGAGCAGGTGAAGGTCAAGCATCAGCTCTAAGCCCACCTTCCAAACCACGCCATCAGGGTGGGACACTGCACACACAGTCAGCAAAGGACACAGGGCCCATCGCACTTTGCACTGTGCTCATTCTTACCACATGTGCCAGGGAGACCCAGCACATGCCGGGATTGGTTATTGGTGGCACACCGAGGAAGGCTGGGACTGTTAGCCAGAGGCTGTGCTTTACAAGAGACTGGAGTCCACAGAACAGTAAGGACTTTTGGTGGTGTGAGGGGTAGGGAGGGTCGGGGACTGGCTAGGAAGAGGTCTTACCTCTAAAACAAGGTCTGAATTTTCATGCCTTCCAATCGTAGTGCTTTTATTCAGGACAAAATAGCCTTCTGCACTCTTTAGATAGGCTTTCATATTCTCTGCTTTCCCTATAAAAGGTTTTCAGAAAACAATTTTGTTAGAAAAATACAGTCCTCTAATTATTCAATGTCATATTTAGAATGAATGGAATACACCATAATGTCCACAGGAGAAGTCAGCAGAGGTAGGAGTGGATAGCTGGATTTAACAATGATCACAATGATAATTCCGCACATTTTTAAGACTGTCCTTTTAACAGTGATAGCCGGCATAGATGAGCTTGCTTCTGATCACAAGAGGACATCCTTTATGTAACTCAGAGCACAAACAAGCAATAGCAAAAAAAAAAAAACCAAACAAATCTGAATTCCACTGATAACCGCTCTCCACCTCCCGTTAAGTTTAGTTTGGGGTTAGTTATCTGACAGAATCAAATACTCAGTGTTACTAACCCACCACTTACTAGCTCTGTGACTCTGAGTGAGTTACTTATTCTCTCTCTATGCCTCTGTTTCCTCATCTGTAAAATGGGGCTAATGATACTCTGTATCCCAAAGAGTTTTGTGAGGATTAAATGTGAAGCATCTAGAATGGTGATTGCTACACTAAACACCCATTTGTCCTACTGTGATTGTGACTGTTATTAATCTTGGGCTTCTGAACTTTGACTCAAGAAACTCCAACTTCTACAGAGCTTCTTAAAGTGTGGAAGAGTCAGTCATCAAGGAAATGGGAATTAGAAGATACTTTCTTTTTAAGTCACCGCATTCCTTCATATATTTAGGTTGAAAAAAAAATGATTTCCAAAGACAAAATATCAAGATTATAGCTTGGCTGTACGGTCAAGACTCTGTACGTATCTTTTCCTGGCATTTTATTAGGAAAATGTCAAACACACAGAAAAGTTGAAAGAAGTGGATGGTGAACTTGTATAGAACCACCACTCAGATTCTACAATCAACATTTTGTTCTATTTGCTTTATCACATATCTACCCATCTATACATTTTATATTTTAATGCATTTCAAAGTAAACCCTATACATGTTTTTAAATTTTATTTATTTATTTTTGGCTGTGTTGGGTCTTCGTTCCTGTGCGAGGGCTTTCTCTAGTTGTGGCAAGCGGGGGCCACTCTTCATCGCGGTGCACGGGACTCTCACTATCGCGGCCTCTCTTGTTGTGGAGCACAGGCTCCAGATGCGCAGGCTCAGTAGTTGTGGCTCGCGGGCCTAGCTGCTCCGCGGCACGTGGGATCTTCCCAGACCAGGGCTCGAACCCATGTCCCCTGTATTAGCAGGCAGATTCTCAACCACTGCGCCACCAGGGAAGCCCTATACATGTTTTTTATTTTTTATTTATTTATTTATTTATTTATTTTAATTTTTTTTTTTTTTTTGCGTTACGCGGGCCTCTCACTGTTGTGGCCTCTCCCGTTGCGGAGCACAGGCTCCGGACGCACAGGCTCAGAGGCCATGGCTCACGGGCCCAGCCGCTCCGCAGCATGTGGGATCCTCCAAGACCGGGGCACGAACCCGTGTCCCCTGCATCGGCAGGCGGACTCTCAACCACTGTGCCACCAGGGAAGCCCATATATACATGTTTTTTAAAACATAAAAATTTCAGTGACTTCAGCTGGTTCCAAGATATTGATGATAATTCACATGATATTGGAATTCTGATCCATCTCAGTGCCATGTCAAACATAGTCTCTTTTCTTTTTTTTCCTTTTTTTTTTTTTTTTTTGGCTCTGTTGGGTCTTCGTTGCTGCATGCGGGCTTTCTCTAGTTGCGGCGAGCGGAGGCTACTCTTCCTCACGGTGCGCAGGCTTCTCACTGCGGTGGCTTCTCCTGTTGGGGAGCATGGGCTCTAGGTGTGCAGGCTTCAGTACTTGCAGCACGTGGGCTCAGTAGTTGTGGCACACAGGCCTTACTTGTGGCTCGCTGGCTCTAGAGTGCAGGCTCAGTTGTGGTGCACTGGCTTAGTTGCTCCGAGGCATGTGGGATCTTCCTGGACCAGGGCTCGAACCCGTGTCCCCTGCATTGGCAGGTGGATTCTTAACCGCTGAGCCACCAGGAAAGTCCCCAAAGTCTCTTTTCAACTGAAAGGTCACTGAAGTGTGAAGTTGTTAAACTGTGGATAAAAACAAAAATCTCTAGGTCTGACCGTAGAGGGTCTCCGGTCTGGCTCTGCTTTCCATCAACATCTCCATCATCATTCCATCACTGAATCCCTACTAAGTGCCAGGCACTGGGCTATCCTTTTACACACATGGCCTCTTTTCATCCTCAGAACCACCCTGCGAGGCAGGTGTCAGTATTGTCCCGCTTTACAAATGAGGAAACTGAGACTCAGAGAAGTTAAGGTCACACAGTAGTAAGTGTGTGACAACTCTGGGCCTTTGCATGTAACCAGTGTACAAACCTCCATTGCTGCTGGTGGGGCAGAGTAGGGGTGGGGGAATTGCACTGTCTGCTGACACTTGGCACATGTAATAAAAGAAAGTCCTTGAAACCAGCATTCTATCCTCTGAAAGGAAGACGAGACCCTACCTGGGGGTAAGAGAAATAAAAATAAGCTGGATAGTTTATATTTGTAAACTTTGAGGCCTGTGGATGTCCCACAAATATTGATGCTTTCATATAATGAGAAATACATTTGATTAAGTTCGCTGTCATGTATACAGGGGAAAAGACATTTCCTCTTCCCAAAGAACCATGCTCTGCTGCCTTCAGTTATTAATCTTCAATTGCAGAGGACCATGTTAGCACGCAACACATTCAAGTCTAATTAAGCTAAAATGGAAACTTCCAAGAAATGTCTCTTCTGCAGGAAAACCACAGGAAAAGCCACTAATCTAAAACTTAAACTTGGATTATGCACATATTTGTTTTTTAGCTCTCACCCCAGACGTCCCCAAGGCTGGGGTCTTCTCTCTGCTCAGACGTCCCCCCTCGGGGCAACCACCTGACCACTCTGGCTAAAGGCACCCTCAGTCATGTTATTCCCCTGCTAGTTTTCCCCTGCTGTGTTTCCTTCCTTGTACTTATCATTCTCTGACATGTTCTTGTTCCTTTCTTTAGTTATGCTTGCTGTTGGTTTCTCTTTCACTAACATATATGTTCCTGGAAAACCAGAACTGTGTTCATTTTGTTCAGAAGCAATTCTTCATGGGTATGTTGTGTTTGTACCCATCTTCAGAGCAAAGGCATTGAAAGATTTTGTCCTGCACTCACTTTCCGAGGATGCTTGTATGGCAAACAGCTTGGGAGGATACAGGTAATGTTTCTAATAAAGATAACGGCTCCTTCTGGGGCAAAAGTTGGGCAGGTTTGCTAGCAGCCCCTTTCAAAGATTGCAGTTTCCTGAGTTTGGAGTTCCTTACCTGGGACACAGACCCACTGTGCGCACAGCATCCACACTGGCTGCTCTGCACCACCCCGAGGGACTTTCAGGGCAACAGGAACCAATGCGCATATGCAGCTCTGCTGCCTGTTATGTCGGCTGTGCTGTGAATAATCAAGTTCTTTGTTTCTGGCCCAGGAGTCTCTTGTCTTCTGCCAGGAACTATAAGCTGGGCAGGCTAACTTACTAACTTTCAAACAGGGTCAAATGTCAGACCCTTTGCAGTTCCTGCCAGTTCTGTGCATTACCCCTTCTCCAGGGTAGGGGGCGGCGGGGGGGCAGAACCTGACACATAGTAGGTGCTTGGGAAACACTTGCTGAGTGAATGAAAATACAAAGGGCACCTCAAAGCAAGTCAGTACAGCCAGCTGGCTAGGAAGCTTTGATAGTAACTACCTTTCATTTTTCCTGTCAGTATCTAGCTTAGATGACTCCTTGGAAAACCTAAATTCTATCTCTTTAGCTTTTGGATTGGACAATATTTCTCCACCTTCATTTTGCCCTGTGCATCACTTCCTTGCGTGAAAACACTGTCAAAGTAATTTGAATGTGTGGAGCTCTGTGAATTCGTTCTTACTCAGTGCCATGGAGCACCAGCCACAGGAAAGAGCAAAAGGGCTTCAGTCATCTGCGTTCCCCCGACCACTTTGGATGGCTCAGAATTGGGCTATAGGAGCAAACTTTCTTTTGAGGTTTACAGTGGCCTCAAAGTTCCTTAAAGAAGGGGAGTTCAGGTAAGGGGCGGGTGTGTGTGTGTGTGTGTGTCTCTGACCATTGGGTGGGTGTTGTCCATAAATCAGGGGAAACAGGGGTTCCTCTCTTAATCCCAGCTATACCCACAGGACATCCAAGAGCTGGTGCCCAGGAGAGGCTTAAAGCTCCCGTGCCGCCTCCCTTGGGGGGCGAGGTAGGGGCTGCACTTAGGAAGGAACGGCTGGTGTTGGGGCACCTTTTCTGGGGTGCTCCTGGCGACCCGAGCCTGGATCAGAGAGTTCGGACTCGGCTGGCGCCGGGTCCCCTGCCTACCCCAACGCCCTTGACCTCGCAGGGCTGGCCTCCTCCGGCCCAGGTTTCCGCCCGCCGCCTCCTCGCGCGCCGCTCTCACCTGGCCTGAGGAAGAAGCCCACGCCTCGTCCTCTGCCAAGAAGCCCTGACCTCCGCCCTGCCGCCCTCCCGCGGAGTCTCCAGGCGACAGCCCGCAGCCCGCGCGCCCGCCCGGCCTTTGTATGAACGTCGCCACGGCAACGCCATTATGACGGCCGAGCTGGGGAGGGGCGTGGCGTGCGCGGCGCCCGAGGATGAGGGGGAGGTGCGCTGGCAGCACCCGGCCAATTACAGCCCGCTGCAGCGCTGCGAGCCCTCCCCGACCTGCCCCGTAGAGGTCCCCAGCCCCGTTTCCAGGATGGGGAAACAGGCTCAGTGTTCACAGAAGTAGCTCCAAGTCTTACAGCGGGGAAGGAGCAGACTCGAGAATCCTTCCTACTGACCTTAGCTCTAGGCTCGGTGCGTTGAGGAGGGGGTGGTCAGGCGTGGGAGGGTAATGGAGCTGAACCACGAGAAGCCTGGAGGTTAGTCCCCCCGTCCCACCCGAATCTCTAGTTCTCTCTGTTGTGGAGGAGAAAACAGAGTAAGCTGGGGGACCATCACTTCTGGGGATGGGGGTGGAGATGGGAGATAGGTGCGGTGGAAGGAACACTTCTGAAAGAATGGAAGATTCTCCCACGTGCTAGGAAAAGGGTATTTACAAGCCCACAACCTTACTGTTCCTGTCCTTCCCTGTCAAAACTCGCGTTTATTCATTCATGTGTTCTTTACTTCTACAAACATCACCTGAGTCCCTACAAGGTCAGACGGTGGCCCCAGTGTTGACCTGGATCAGATCCTTAAGAAACCCCCCCGCACTCCCCATGGGCACGGGGCTGGGGGGATGGAGCGTGTGGAGAAGACATGCAAATGCTAACTATCTCCCCTCACCCCATGTCACCTCTTTTCAGATCAGCCCCTTCTGTCTGGGAGCAGAACAGCCCCGCTGACTACCTACAGAATGCCTCATTTCCCTGCCAGGAAATGACTGACAAGGTGCCCCAAGACAAACTCAAAATATTCATCTGAGAAAGATGAAAGATGGCAGACTCCACTCTAGTCAATTAGAAGAAGATATAAGAGAGAAAAATCATGGAAATCGATATGGGATGGAATATATGGTAAAGATGCTCCCACATGCCTAGAGGCTCTTGGAAATGCACATTCCCTGGCACAGACCTCAGAGATTCTGATTAAGCAGCTCTGGAGCATGGTCCAGGAATGAATTTGTTGCATTCTTGCAAATTCCTTGTGCATTTGTTAAAAGCTTGGCAAAACCTCAGGACTTATTCAACCCTGCAGTTGAATGGCAGAGCCCTCCCAGAACTTTTCCCTAGAAATCTCTTCCAGGCCCTCAGTCAGCCTGGAAGGTTCTGCCATTCGACCAGAAAGACCTTAGGAATGTATGAGGAGTGACCACAGAGGCCGGGGCCCTGAGTGGTAACTTCAGAGGAACAGAGAGGGTCGGGCTCAACTCTCCAGGCACATTTCTGCCTCAGGGCCTTTGCAGTTAATGTTTCTTCTCCCTACAGGGCAATTCCCCCAGGGATCTCCTTCAGCTCCTTTAGATTTTTACTCAAATATCACCCTATTTAAAATGGTCTTGGAATTCCCTGGTGGTCCAGTGTTTAGGACTCGGTGCTTTCACTGCCTGGTTCGATCCCTGGTCGATCCTGCAAGCCCCATGATGCCACCCAAAAAAACAAAACAAAACAAAAAACACCCCCCAAAAAACATGAAGAACAAAACAAACACCTCACTCTATTGCTCTTCCCTTCATCTTACCACTCCTCTAACATGCTATTTATTTAGTTTCCTTCTCTTATTTTTTGTCAGTCTCCTCACTCCCAACTCCCCCCTGCCCCCCAACTTAAGCTCCATGAGGGCAGGGATTTCTTTTCTCTTTTGTTCACTGCTGTATCACCAGTACCTAGAACAGTGCCTGAATGAACGAATGAGTGAATGAACAGGGCCAACCCTTGCCACCCGCCCACAGCCTTGCCTACTACTCTTGAGCTGCTGAGCTGAACTGTCCTTACCCCAGGACCTAGGCTTCTGTAGCCTTGGCCCTCCCCAGCCCCACCCCCATCTCCATGCTTGTCTTCAGTCTCATCAACATGAGCACAGAATGCAACCCTGCTCACTGTCAGTCAGACCCTATGGAGCCCATCCAGGCCAGCCTGGAGCCGGAGCTGCCCATGGCCCCCTGATAGGCTTGGGAGAGCATCTGTTACCATTAGTCCATCTCTCGATGAGGAAATACTAAACGGAGAACAAAGCTGACATTCAGGCTCACTGGAGCAGAAATTGCCAAATCTTGATTGGATCCTGCCGCTCCCCACAGGATGCCACAGTCATCTGAAAGGGTGTGTGAAAGTCTAAAAACCCAGTTCAATGTCATCCACTTAAATTTCAAAAACAGAAACTAAAATACCCCAATAACTCATGGCTTTATCATAGCATGTCCTGGGCTGAGTGAGAGTTGTACTTTGCGATGATAGGGTGATCAAAATACTGCACCTGGGGAATTCCCTGGCGGTCCACTGGTTCGGACTTGGTGCTTTCACTGCCATGGCCCGGGTTCAATCCCTGGTGGGGAAATTAAGATCCCGCAAGCCACACGGCATGGCCAAAAAAAAAAAAGAGGTTTCTAGCTAATATGGGCTCCTTGGTGATGCCTGTAATCAATCAATCTTATTGAGCTCTGGGTGGCTACCAAGGCTGTACTGTATCTCCATCAACATCAGGATGTTGGTGTCTGAAAGGCCTGGGTCCATGTCCCAGCTTTGTCATTCCCAGCTGTCCTCCTAATACTGGAGCGAGTGATGTTAACTCCGGGCTTTCCACCCGCAGGGCACTGTCCCAGTCCTTCCTGTAGATCATCTCATTTAATCCTCACCATAACCTGGGGCAGTAGGTGTGTGTGAAACACCTGGAACAGGGAGCTCTGCAGAGAAACGCTCAAAAATGTCGTGATGGGTATTATTTCTATCACATCACTCCCACTTGAACAGGAAAATAAGGCTCAAGAGACATGGAGGTATGTGACCAAGGTGACACAGCCAGAAAAGGATTTCAATCTAGATGACTGTGCTGGGAAGGTATTTTCCCCGGGGACCACAGGTGACAGGTGTCACAGCCACGAGCACCCATGCTCACCACCTGCTTTCCCTCAGCCCTGAACAATCTGGGCTTCTGGCTGTCCTGAAGTTTGGGCAGTGCCTGCAGCAAGAGGGGGAGGGAGCTGAGGCCAAGAGGACGTAGCTGGGGCTTGCCAGGGACCTCTCCTGCCACCCACTGGGCTTCTTTCCTGCAGGACCTCTGCCCCATAAAATCTCATTGGGCCGCAGTTACCTTCCCTGGGCTGTCCTTGACTGGGAGAGCCCATTCACTGTGCCCCCTCCCCAGATCTGCTTGTTGTCCCCTGCATTCCAACAAGAAATGAATGCTGGCCTCCTGCCTGGAAGAGGTAGGGAGCTTGCCCAGCCTTTAAGGGGTAAGAGAGAGCCAGGGAAAGAGCTAGAACAGGAGAAAGGGAGTGTAAAAGAGAGAGAGAGCGCTCGAAGATCAGGAAGTAGCTAAGCTGTTGAGTAGGTGTCAGATGGGAGAGCAAAGGGCCATTGGAGGCTCCACAGTCCATTCATAACCTGACGCTATGGGCTAAGGAAATGCAGGTTTTTATACACACACACACACACAGGTTCACAAAAATAAATTCAAACCACAAAATCACAGCTGGTCACTGAGGCCTTCTGCAGCCGTGCTCACCCCCTTCCCCTGTCAGAAAATGAGAAATCACCCAGGTGTTTTCTCAGATAGAGACAAGGCTGGTTGGGACCTTCATCTCTTGCAAATCAGAGCTTTGCCAGGGGGCTTCCCTGGTGGCGCAGTGGTTGAGAATCTGCCTGCCAATGCAGGGGACGTGGGTTCGAGCCCTTGTCTGGGAGGATCCCACATGCCGCGGAGCAACTAGGCCCGTGAGCCACAACTACTGAGCCTGCGCGTCTGGAGCTTGTGCTCTGCAACAAGAGAGGCCACGATAGTGAGAGGCCTGTGCACCGTGATGAAGAGTGACCCCCGCTTGCCACAACTGGAGAAAGCCCTCGCACAGAAACGAAGACCCAACACAGCCAAAAATAAATAAATTAATTAATTTTTAAAAATTAAAACAAAAACAAAATACTACTCTCTCTAAAAAACAACAACACAGAAAAAAAGGTTTGCCAGGGAGGTCAGTCTGTATGTTCTGTTTGAAAGCTGCAGATGAAGGGTGCTGATCCCACCTCTGATCGGCCTGGTTTCGTTTGTTTGTTTGTTTTATTCTGTCTGTACCTCACTTCTCTCACCTGTAAAATGGAGGTAATAACAGCATTGACTGTAAAGACCAAATGGGTTAATATGTGTGAAGTAGTAAACTGTGCCCGGTACCACAGACTCCTTCTGTGAATGTCCGCGTTGCTGTCTGTCTCTTTGCTTGTTTTTGTTGCTTTCTTGATGATGTGGGAGGACAGCACCATCTCAACCCGATCACAGCCATCCTGGGGAGAGCTTTGATTTGCATCGTCTCAGTCCCAACCCAGAGCAAAGTTGACCTCAGAACACTCGCATATCATCTTGCTTGTTGCCCAGGGACCTTTCTGGGTGTGGGTGTCAGAGGCAGGCTGAGCTCCCCCGATCGCTGCTAGAGGGATTCTGAGAATCCAGCTGGTCTCTGTGGGGTGGTACCTGCAGGACAACTCCATAAATTCGACTTCCAGGCATCCAGGCAAATCAACCTCCACTACTTCTTTTTTTTTGAGATTAACAATGAACCATTATGAATGAGGTGAACCAAACTAGCTAATATTTATTGAGGCTTGTTAGGTACCAGCCACTATGCCATGCACTGTTTTATTTAATTCTTAGCCCAACCCATTTTACAGAGGCGGGCTCAGAAAAGTCAAGTAACTTGCCCAGTTACAAATCTTGTAAGTGATAGGTCCAAGATTCGAACCCTAGCTGTTGGACTCCAGCATATTGTCTTTTTTGTAAACTTTTGTTTTCAAAACATAATATACATCTCGAAAAGAACACAACTGATAAGTGTACGCTTGAAGAATTTTCACAAAGTGTATGCACCCACCCTAACCAGAACCCAGAACAAGAAGCAGAACATCACCACCCGCCCCGGCCCCTCTGAGAAGACTCCCTGTGCTCACTTCTGGTTACCCCCTCCCGCTTGTCTGACTTCCAATCATAGATTAGTTCTGCTTGTTTTTGAACTTCATGGAAATGGAATCTTACAGATTCCATTTGCTGCCTGGTTTCTTTCACTCAAGTATGTGAGGTTCGACCACGTTGTCTGATGTAGCTGTGGTTCATTCATTCTCACTGCTGCATTGCTTTACACTCTGTTATCTATTCCTGCAGAACAAATTATGGCAAACTTAACGGATCCAAAAAAACACACACTTATGTCACAGTTTGTGTGGGTCAGGAATCCGGGCACTGCTTAGCTGGGTTCTCTGCTCAGGGTCTCTCCCAGGCTGCAATGAGGGAGGTGGCCAGGGCTGGGGTCTCATCTGAGGGTCAGCTGGGGAAGGACCCTCTTTCCAGTTCATGTGGTGGTTGGCAGGATACAGTTTCCTGAGGGTTGTTAGTTAGTCTGAGGGCCTCACCTCCTTGCTGGCTGTTAGCCAGAGATCCTGCACTGTTTCTTGCCATGTGGGCCTCTCCATAAGGTGTCTTGCTTCATCAAAGCCAGTGAGAGTCCATAGAGAGAGTCTCCAGGCAAGATGGAAGTTACAATCTTCTGTAACATAGTCACAGAAATGACATGCCCATCACCTTTGCAGCATCTACTGATTAGAAATAAGGTACAGTCCTGCCTACTCTCAAGGGGAGGGGACACAGAGGTGTGAACACCAGGGATAATTGGGGGCCGTTGTGTATGCCTTTTGGTCTGCACATGTGCACATATCTCTTGGGTATATATCTAGGAGTAGAATTTCTGGGTCCCACATACGTCCCGCTTTACGAGATTCTGCCAAACATTTTTCCAAAGTGCAGGTACCCTCTACACTCCCTCAGCAGGCTATGAGCTTCCCAGTTAGAGCACATGCTTTCAATACACTCCTCCCCTCTCTCCTTACAGAAGGGGTGTTTGAGCTGGGGCTCTTTGGGACGACAGGTCCTAATTCTAGCCCCTTGTCAGAATCACTGAATTCCCGGGCCGCTTCGCCAGACATTCTGATCATTTGAGGGCTCAGATACAAACTGGAAGGTCCACTCCATGAGGCGAGGATCCCTGTACCCTTGGTGCCCGGAGCAGTACCTGGCAGCAGTGCCTGGCAGGTACCAGGGAGCTGGCACTCAATAAATGTTTTTTTGATTAAGTGAATGAGTTTAGGAAATATTGTTCAAGAGATGGGCCCCAGGGCGGGTATAAGCTGCTTAAACGGGAAGGAAACTTTGTTGTGACTGAGGCTGTGTGCATTTTTCTGGGAAGAGGGCTCAGAACCTCAACCAGGTATGTCCCCAACAAAGGTTAAAGGCCGCTGTGATTGGATACTGTCCGGCTTAGGTATTTTATCACATGAAGAAACAACTGGTCCCACGGTAGGAGGCATGGGAACTGTGGACAAGGTCCCATGGTCCTTAGAAGTAAAAAGCGAGACAGTGCTTGCCTGGGGTGGCTCATAAACTGAGACCTTGCTTGTTTTGATCTTTGACCCATGGTAGGTCTTTTGGTACATCTAGCAACTGCCTGGCCTCCTGGGACCCTCCCTGTGTCTGTCTGTTGAACAGAAAATTCCAGAAGGCCTCGGTGCCCTGAGTTTCCATCAGGGGCAAGCCAACATGAGCCCTAGCTTTTGAAAAACCCCTTTCAATCCATAGAAAGCCTCCCAGTTTATCTGGTTTGAAATGACCTCATCCTTTGTCACCTTCTCTCTTGTTTTCTGGAGGTTTCTCAGCGTCTTGTTGCTGTCTGCATTCTTTTCTCATGTGAACAGTGCACCTATTTTGGGCATTTTGTCGTTGTTGTTTTGGGTCATTCCCGTCACACATTTTTTGTATTCCTTTACAGTCAGATCAATCTCATGCCTCTCTAGACATTTCTTCTCAGGTTTCCTCTGAATCATTTCGTTTGGTCTAAATATGTCCAGTGGTTCCTCCTTCCTCACTGCACTCCACATAGACCCTCTCTTTTCCCCGGAACAACTGTTCTTTTCTTTCGAATCCCTGACCCAAATCCTCATCTTTCACCATGTTTTCTTTTTTTTTTTTTTTTTTTTTTTTATTTTATTTTTTTGCTTTATAACAAATTTAATCAGTTATACATATACATATGTTTCCATATCCCCTCCCATTTGCATCTCCCTCCCACCCTCCATATCCCACCCCTCCAGGCGGTCACAAGGCACCAAGCTGATCTCCCTGTGCTATGCGGCTGCTTCCCACTAGCTATCTACCTTACGTTTGGTAGTGTATATATGTCCATGCCGCTCTTTCACTTTGTCACAGCTTACCCTTCCCCCTCCCCATATCCTCAAGTCCATTCTCTAGTAGGTCTGTGTCTTTATTCCTGTCTTACCCCTAGGTTCTTCATGACACTTTTTTTTTCTTCTTAAATTCCATATATATGTGTTAGCATACAGTATTTGTCTTTCTCTTTCTGACTTACTTCACTCTGTATGACAGACTCTAGGTCTATCCACCTCATTACAAATAGCTCAATTTCATTTCTTTTTTCACCATGTTTTCTGACTTCTCCTAAGAACTGATTGTTTTTTGAAACTTAAGCCTCAAATATCATCCCTTCTAATCTGCGTCTGAATTTGGATCACGGTCAAGAAGCAGGGGAGACAGGAACGTGGCTGCGTAATTAGGATCCTCAGCAGAAGGGCTGAGTGTTCATCGGGGGGGTCACAGGGGCCTGGGGATGGAGGGAGAGGTATCTTCTTCTGCCTCGGGTAGGGCTTAGGGTGGGGTGGTCAGGAAAGCGCTAAGAAAAAAGGACCCATTTGACTTGAGTTCTGAAGGATGAGTAGGATTTCCAGAGGCAGAGCAGGGAGAGAAGAGGATGGTCCAGGGCAGGAGCAGTGGGAATGGAGGCTAGAAGATGAGTCATCAGAGAAGCTAGGGACAGGAGTACAGAAGGAGAGGGTTGGCCAGGTGCTGAGACCGCAGACTGAAGGTCCATGGTCAGCCCTCAGATATGTTTGTCTAGCTTTCCCAGCGTGTTAAAAGACTTTTAATTAGTTGCTGAATGGAGAGGCCTCTTTCTGTGGAGTGACAGAGAAACCTATTCAAATTGTCTTTAGCACGAATGCAAATTCACTGGTTACCAAAAATGAAAAGTCTAGAGGGAAACTCTGGGTTCAGGCTCAGATGATTTCATGAGGCCTTGGCCTCTCTCCAGCTCTCAGGGTATCTTTGAACCACGTGGATCCAACCTTAGACAGAATATCTGTATAATGGTCACAAAAAGCTCCAGCCCTTACATCTTCTCAGCTTTGAATTCCATAGGGAAGGATAAGAGTCTTTTTCCTAAGCTTCCCCCAATGGCCTCACTTCTTCTCATTTTCTCTGGGTGGGTCACAAGCCCATTCCTGAGCCAATTATTGTGGCCCAGGAGACTGCTCTGATTAGCCAACGTGCCCATCCCTGAAGCCAGAGGTGGAATCAACACCATCTCTGAGAAACTGGACTGAGACTAGGAGAAAGGTGTTGTCCCCAAAGGGGGATGATAACACCATAATATTTTAGAAGAGAGGTGAATTGTTATTAGGTGACAAAAACCAGATGTCTACCACAGTAGCCAACATGTACAGATCATTGACATCTGGATTTATGCCTTTTTTTGCGAAAATGGGAATATCTGGCAATACCTGGACTCTCTTCTTGTATATAGATCAACAATCTGCTGGGGTTGAGAAGAGGCTCCCTCTTTAGATACAGCCTATGTTCTGCCTGCCCAATGCACTGCTCATATTTCCTCTCTGGCTCCTGGAAGCACTTGAATATTTATTGCCAGCATAATTTGATTCTGTAAAGAAATCTGTTTTCCCCACCAGAATGGAAGAGCCAAATGTACAGGGGTCAAATAGCTCTCCTGTGCTCCCACAAACTCCTGAGGACAAATGTCTGGCCATTTTGATAGTCTCATTCCTTGCTCATTTTAAAAGCCTTCTTTAAAAAAAATATTGAATACATAGTGATTTTAGAATCTGTTATCTGATAATTCCAACATCTGAAGTCTTTGGGTGGGAGTGGCGGGGGCGGGGTCTCAATGTCTTGTTTGTTGTGTCTGCTTACTCTGGCTCATACTGACTTATTGCTTGGATGTTTAGTAATTTGACTGTGATCTCATTCTTGATTGAACTTAATCTGTGGGAATCCTGAGGGGTCTGATTCCTGGCTGCTTTGCTCTCGGAAGTCTTTTTTGTTTGTTTCAACTGGATGCCAGGGATGCTAATAACCTCTGAACACTGACATTTATTTCCTCAACTTGGAGTTTTCCCACTGAATACATGGAGTGTAAACTTGAGCCCCAGACCCACGTGGTTACAAACCTTCAGGGTGATCATCATCATCATCAGTATTGTGGCCATTATTAGTTTTCCCCTCCAGAGCCACATTGAAAACTTCAGGTTTTCATAGGCTGCGCTTTCTGAAAGACCAGAAAAAAAAATTTTAAGCCCTCCTCTTGCCAGGGTGTGGAGCATCTTTGAGGGTGCCAGCTTAATACAGGCATCTTAGACTTGGTTAGCTCACTTTGCAAGGCCCAAGGCTTAATCTACCGTTTCCTGCACTTATTAAACGCAAATGGCTTCCTCATTTGCTTACGCTTTGGTTGTAGCTCACTCTGTTTGTGTGTGTGTCTGTATGTTCCTTTGAGATTGCCTACATAAAAATTGTTTTTTATTATGGGATTTTGGAAACACACACAAAACTAGAGAAGCCTGCGATTAACTCCATGTATTCATCATCCAGCTTCAACATTTTCCCAGTGTTCTTTCATTCTTTTTTCTTCCTTTTTGAGTTTTTTTCTAGGTTAATTTAAAGCAAGTTGTGTCATTTCACCCATAAAGACATCCTAACTGAAAGGACTTTTTTTTCTTTTACATTATCCCCGCCTGGACATGATCACAGCTAAAAATACTTATAATCATTCCTGAATATCATCTAATATTCAGTCCATGCTCACATTTCCTTGATTCTCTCAGAAATATCTTTTTTACTGTTGGTTTGTTAGAATTAGGATCCAGACAATGTCCACACATTACACTTTGTTGTTATGTCTCTGAAATGTCTTTAATTCTGTAACAGCAACTCCCCGCCTCTGACCTTTTTTATCCCCCAGCCACTGATTTGTTGGAGAAACTGGGTCTTGTGTCCTGGAGAATATTCACATCCTGGATTTGGCTGATCACTTCCTCTTGGTTTCAGTTAACTTGTTCTTCTTTTCCCCATGTTTCCTGTAAACTAATAGTTAGATCTAGAGGACTGAGGAGATCAAAGTCTTTTTGTTGTCCAGACGCCTTCATAGGCGGTACTGTGTGATCCATCCTGCATCACACAGTGAGCACATAATGTCTGGTCATCCTGTTTTTAACGATATTGAGATTGAATGGTAGGTCCAATGCTAACAGACTGAGCCATCCATTACAACGTCTCCAACGGCTCTTTTTCCCCCAATAATTGACATTTTTAATTTTTCATTATGGTAAAATATACATAACATAACATTTACCATCTTAACCATTTAAAAATATACAGTTCACTAATGTTAAGGATATTCACATTGTTGCTTAACCAACCTCCAAAAACTTTTCATCATGTTAAACCGAAACTGTGTACCCCTTAAACAACTACTCTCCATTTTCCCCTTACTGCAGCCCCGGGCAACCACCCATCTCTTTTCTACTTCTATGAATCTGGCTACGCTAGGGACCTCATATAAGTGGAATCATACGGTATTTGTCTTTTTAGTGACCGGCTTCTTTCACTTAGCATAATATCCTCAAGGTTCATCCATGTTGTAGCATGTGTCAGAATTTCCTTCCTTTTTAAGGCCGAATAATATTTCCTTGTGTGTATATACCTTGTTTTATCCATTCATTTGTAAATGGGCACTGGAGCTCATCCATCAACTTTTTACCTAATAGTTTTAGCATCCTTTGAGGATCATTCCCTGGATCCGTATTTCTTGTGGGGTCGCAGAGTTGTGATTTTTTTCTGATTGTTATTCCTTTGGTAATTATTAGCTAGAATCCTTCATCAACCATTTGTTTATTTGTTTATCATAAAATACAGTTGGTTCAGGGAAGGCAGAATAAGAGATTGGTTCTTTCCTCCTATGTGTCATTATTCAAAGAAGCAACTGCCAAAGTGACCAGTGAGTTTTAAAAAATATCATTAGGAGTCTTTGATTTAAACAGTGTAGATGTGTTTTAATCCACTGAACTCATTATGTGGTTTGAGGCTCGTACTATGCCACCTCAGGGGTTCATGCAGTTTGGCTCCCGTGTTTTTGTTTTTCCAGGTGGAAACTACGCAGTATTTACTGGTAACCACCTATGTTTGTATTGCATTGGTGTGGTCTTTAGACAAACAACTCTGCCTCTCAGTTTTCCTTCGCTGTACAAGGAAGTTGGACAAAATGAGCTCGAGCACCATTCCTGTTCAAAACTCTCCCTTTTGTAGCATTTTCATTACATAGAACAGTATGATTGAGTCATTGGATTCTTCCAGTCCTGTGACTGAATGCAGTTACCAACACCTTCCTTTCAGAAACATGAAAATTGCCACCCTGCTGATACTGTTTTTAGTCTACTTCTCCATACTGCATTTCCCCCCAGTAGACTTAAAGCTGTACCTCTCAGTTAGGGATATTTTGCCTCCCAGGGGACTTTTGACAATGTCTAGAGACATGTTGGATTGTCACACCAGGGAGGAGCTACTGGTATCCAGTAGGTAGAGGCCAGGGATGCTGCTAAACATCCTACAGTGCACAGGACGGCCCCCCTCACGTAAATGCTCTCTGGCACCAAATATCATTAGTGGCAAAGCTGAGAAACCCTGACTTGAAGAAATCCATAGAGATAAAATCATATTCCTCTTACTTATATGTTTCAGTGAAAGGAAGTACATATAAAAATGTATACATCACAGAATTCGGCTATACATGACGTAGGACAATGATATCGTCTGTTTTTAACCTACCCATAGAATTTAGTCATTTGATGTGCATCTCCTTACTGTTTCCCATTCAATCTTATTTCTGGCTCCTATTCTACCCCTTGAGACCTTTCTATTATTGGCCTGAGGGAAGGTTAATGGACAATTTTTACTGCTTTCAGGTCAATGGAAAAATCTTAGGTCTTAAATTTTTTTTTTAGACTCGGGAAATAAACATCAAAATCAACTTTTATCGTAAATAGCACTTAGATATTTTTGGTCCCAATTCCTCTTTGCCATTTTAATTCATTGAGTGGATATTTTCAATAAACTTAGCATTACCTTTCAAATTATTGCTCTCTTCTGCTCACAGCATCTCCTGTGAGATGTGTATTCCTGAATCTTTCTCTCTCATGCTTTTGTGCTGATTTGAAAGAACCCACTTGGTGCTAAAATGAATTTATCATTGGCAACTGCTAGAATGGTGTTTCCTTTCCTAATCAAAAAGTCAATTCGTGGGCTCATACTTTGACTCTGATTTTCAAAACAGACAACTAATTTGTCAGAAACAAAAAAAAATGCAGCTTTTATCTTTTTTGTGGTTGTTGTTCAGCTTTGAAAGAGGCAGCATTTAGATAAGGCAGGTACATTTATTTTTATTTTTGGCTGCGTTGGGTCTTTTTTGCTACGCACTGGCTTTCTCTAGTTGCGGCGAGCGGGGGCTACTATTCGTTGCGGTGCGCGGGCTTCTCATTGCAGTGGCTTCTCTTGTTGCAAAGCACGGGCTCTAGGCACATGGGCTTCAGTAGTTGTGGCACGCGGGCTCAGTAGTTGTGGCTCACGCACTCTAGAGCACAGGCTCGGTAGTTGTCGCACATGGGCTTAGTTGCTCCGCGGCATGTGAGATCTTCCCAGACCAGGGCTCGAACCCATGCCCCCTGCATTGGCAGGCGGATTCTTAACCACTGTGCCACCAGGGAAGCCCAGGTAGGTACATTTACTCACTTGTTTATATCAAGTATTCACACAATTTCTCTTACCAACACATATATTCACAGCTTGTCAAGTTTTACCCAAAAAGTGAAGGAAAAAGCTTGCTATCCCATTATTATATGATTTTTCTCTCTTTTGTGTTTTGTTAAAGTAGATGCTGATGATTTTTCTTGACTGGACATATCATCAAGGATGCTTTCTGAAATAAGTCATCTTGATGATAAACACTAAGGACATTTTCTTGCATTTAAAGTTCCCATGCACTTCTCCAATTTTATACAGTATTGAGCCTAGGTGATCTCTGAGATGCATGCTGTATTGTTTGACATTGGTTCTTTTTTCTGATAAGGAAGACCTATAGCCCAGAAGGCTTTTTGCCATAACTTTTGCTTCCCAAATTGTATTCTAGTTGGTTTTGTTGTGGTTATTCACCCTCCATTAGTTCCAAGTATGCTTTTAAATAATCTAAAATTTCTCCCAATCAATTTGAGTTTCTAACTACTACTGACTCTTTTCTTTCCCACATTTTTTATATTACAATTAAATTCCAGGTTTTAATGCACAGAGTTGGGACTGGAGATAGAGAAAAGGAGAAAGGGAAGAGAAGTCTGTTTATATCATGCCATGGAGAATTTGATTTATAGTTCTGGACCGGGGAGGGATAGGAAAACAGTCTTTGTAAAAGACTGTTTCTTTAAAGGAAAATGGTAAGTACCACACTCAGACTGGTCTCCAAGGATGATTGTTTCCTGCTTCTTTCTTATGGAACTGACACCGGGTGTCCAGGCTCTCTGCTGGGAATCCTCACTGCCCAAGAGAATGGATTTTCCTTTGTTCAGGGCAGCGTTTTTCAAACTCGGCCCCATTGACTGTGGGGTAGAACAGTTCTTTGTTGTGGGGACTGTCCTATGCATTGGTGGGTGTTTAGCAGAATCCCTGCTCTCCTAGATGCCAGCAGCAGCTCCCCCTCCGGCCACTGTGACTTTGCCAAATGTCCACTGGGGGCAAACCCAATCCTGGTTGAGAACCACTGATCTGAGGTGAGAACATTCAGTTCTGGCGTTGGCTTGAATCCTTAACAGTGTCACTGCAAGCTGAGAACGTTTTGTCACATGTTGCATCTGGGAGCTGGTCGGCTTGTATCAGCATGTCATCCACCTAACTGCCTTCCTGGAAAGTGCAGAGTTCCAGGGGTCTGATGAGACACATGGCAGTCAGGCGGGTTGGTCCCAAGGAAACTCCTGTTGCCAGGGCTACGTTTTAAAGGTGTCTGGTGCACGTGTATACATGTTCTCTCTAGTGGCTTTTCTGGAGAAATTTGCATCTGTGTATTGTGTGCTCGTATTTCCCTATCTTTCCCTCCCTCTCTGGGTCAGCTTGCTTCGCAATGTCCAAGGAGAGCAGGTTTCCTGACCACTACTCTCCTTCAGTTATTGGAGGATCTGAGCCTGATGTGCTGTGGCTCGCTGTCACGTACCATCCCATCTTCAGGCACTCTGGGACATCGCTTCCTAGGCCAGCTGCATTGCTACAAAGACACCGGGGAATGGCTTTCTCCTGTCGGCTCAGCATGAAAGGTGCTTCTGAATGGTCTGACGGTGCCTTGCGAACCACCACCCACACAGGTGGCAAGAACTTTGGAAAGCATCCACCCCTCTGCCATGAGGCTGTCATGAGGGGGTGCAGGCTTCCCATCAGAGGCACACGCTTCCCTGTCGGGGAGTGGACACAGGGGGGTCTGAGCTGGAGGTTCCAGGCGCCTGTGCCTGGCTCATCCTGCACCCATGAACTTGGTTCTACCCCGCTGCCCACCGCCACCACTGCCAGGCGCTGCTGGGCCATCTTAGTGGCTTGCCCTTACTGGTGATCTGCGATCTGAATGCCACCTAGCGAGAAAGCTGATGGACGACTTCATCAATGAGCTGTAGGACTATGGGCAACCCTTGTCTGCTCTGGGCCCATTTCTCCCCCTGCAGAATATCACATGTGGCTGCATCACCATTCCCTGCAGGGTGTTCTGTGAAAGCTGACCCTGGAAGATGCTCTGTGGGGAAAAAGAGTTTTGTGGCCAAATGGGTTTGGGAAATGTGACGTCATACAGCATCTGTTTGGAGATTCATAATGCGCACAAACATTTGAGAGATTTTCCGGAATTCTCTGCACCCAGGTGTCCATGTGGCTCACTCGTCACTTTTCTGCAATGTGATTTCCCTCGAGACTTTTCCTGATCACCCAGATCTGTGATCCCTTCTCATCTGTCCTTTACCCTGCCTCATTTGTCTTCACAGCACTTCTCATTTTCTGACATTGCATCATATTTTTATTTATTGGTTTATTTTATGTCCCCCCTCCACCCAAGATGTGCCCTCTGTGTCAGCAGGGACTTGATCCATTTGTTTGCAGATTATCCCTAGCATGTGACCCATAGTAGGTGCTCAATAAAAATGTGTTGAATGAATAGACTGTTTAACTTGGAGATTCCCAAATGGAGCTCATCAGGGACGTTTTCCCATGAAAATCCTGGGAAATGTGCTTGGGGACTCACCAGGAAGAGGGTGGCTAAACTCCTGATGGCTGTGGTTCCTAGTACCAGCCACTTAGTTCTGAGTACACAGACAACTTGGCGTTAGACTGAAAACAAACAAAACGGACGTCATGAGAGTTGCCATCACGTGCCTTGAGGAACCAAGCCTTGTGCAAGGCTGACCCCAGGGCTGCCTCAACTGGTCTTACCTACGTGGCCCTGCTGCCGTTTTCCTGAGATGGCTTTATATGAAGATCCCTTGCAAAGTATTGGTGGCGCCTGGTGAATTTTCCCAAAACACGTTTTCAGAAATGAGTGTGAGGCTCACACTTGGAGAAGTGCTTGAATCTTCAAGTTCTCCATCAGGAGACTGTGGTCTAGTCACAGCCACCACGTGGCAACTCCCCCACACACCCCCGCCTCCACTCTGTGTCAGGTGTAGCTTTGGCACTTTGCCTGTGGTTTCCTCAGGTGCTCAAAAGTAGGAAACTCCAAGGCTTCCCTGGTGGTGCAGTGGTTGGGAGTCCGCCTGCCGATGCAGGGGACGCGGGTTCGTGCCCTGGTCCAGGAGGTTCCCACATGCCACGGAGCGGCTGGGCCCATGAGCCATGGCTGCTGGACCTGTGCATCTGGAGCCTGTGCTCCACAACGGGAGAGACCACAACAGTGAGAGGCCTGCGTCCCACAAAAAAAAAAAAAAAAAAAAAAAAAAAATTAGGAAACTCCATTTTGCTGGTGTAGAGAGGAAGGCTCAGAGGGATCCAATTATTTGCTCACGATCATCCTTCTAGGAAGCAGCAGTGCTTGGATGAAAACAAAGTCCTCCCCAGTTGAAAGCCCATCTCTCGCCCTCTGCGCTTGCATACAGAACAGGGGCTGTCCTTTTGTACCTCCACACTTAAATACTCAGCACAATTTGTCCTAGGAGCTAAATGGGCATGGCCAGGGCCCTTAAGGCAACAAATGAGACCAGTAATCCTCAGAAGGGCTCTTCGTGTACTGCCCATTTATGGCCTGTGGTTTGATTGATCCATCCATTTCCAGGGATAAAGCTGTGTCCCATTTTCAGTTTTGCTCCACAGTTGTGGGTTTAGTTTAGAGTTCCCATCTCACACGTGTTCATCCAGAGCCAAGGCGTCTCAGAACATTGGGCATCAAGCAACAGAAACCCACTGCAACTCGTTTAAGCATAAGATAGGACTTTATTGAAAGTAGCCTGGGGCATCCTATAGGACAGTGAGTGAGGCCAGGCTAAGGAGAGCCCAGAACTGCCTCTTTCTCTGAAGGACTGTTTTCTCCGTGAACCTCTGCTTCACGAGTCTCCTCTTGCAGAGCAGCTTTCTCTGTGCACGTGGCTCCCTGGTGGCTTTCAAGTTGATTAGATCCAGTGCAAGTAGCCAGTCCACAATGACCATGGTCATGGTCACCCAAGGCCACGGGACCCACTTTGGGAAACACTGTTCAAGCAAGGACCCTTCCCATGGAGAGCGGGGCTTCATGCTTTGTCCCCAGAGCCCAGAACAGTACCCTGGCACATATCTGTGGAGCTCCATACTTATCTGTGGGTGGAAGCAGCTGACTTAGCTGCACACACACACCAGGCAGCGCTCTGCACTGCAGTCACAGTTGTGCTCCAACACGATCTTTATCTCAATCATCTGCTTGTGGCTCCCCTTTTCAGAACTGTAACTGGTCTGAGAAAAGTGAAAATCAAAATCGAGACCAGGTGGAGTATCCACTGTGGGCCCAGCACTGCCTGATATGATGCAAAGGCAGGGCGCGCCTTCAAGGACATGGACTACATTTAGGATCCGACCTTAAAAGGGGAATTTATTGGGAGGACACAGCATTTCTTGTGGAACCCAGGGGCAGAAGTACAGCTGGGCTTTCCAAGGCATCAGGACCAAAGACCAGAAAGTCATCAGGACACAGCTATGTCTGAGGTCTCATCCTCATGTCGGCCTCTTTCAGCAGTCAGCTTCTCTCTGTGCTGAGGTACGTCCCCTGCTTCACTCACCTGTGGCCCCTTAATCCCTGGTACCACATTGCCCAACCCAGGACCTGGGAGAGATGAGCCTAGCCCAGCCCAGCTTCTGATTGGTTCTCCTGGGTCAGGTGAACACATACCTATCAGCTGTGACTTGAGAGGGTGGAGGTCACATGGCACCAATATGGCTGCTGAGATTCCTCCTTTTGGGTGGCGGGGGAGTGCTGGGGGGAATTTTCTTTGCTCTTTCATAGCCCTGGGGCCAGTTAGGGCCCAAGAACAGGTGAGGTGGGTGGCTTTTGATTTTTCTCCCCTGTCTCTGCCTTTCTTATATTTAGTCTAAGAACAAAAACACGGCGGAGAGGAAAGGAAGGGCCAGGGTCTTTCTTCTGGTTTTTACCTTTTTAGCTTTTTCTGTAGTGAAAAGATAGAGAGCTCTGAGAAGTCTGAACCAGTGAACAAGCAGGACGAGTGTGCCTTCGGGAATTTTGAGGTGAAAGTGACCTCCTGCTTTGGGTTTAATTTACTCTTGCAGATAACTTCCTTGTCTTCCTAGGCACTATTCAGGGCTCCAGCCTATTGCTACCATTCCCAGCTAACATTCTCCCTGCCTTCCTTTTAGACGGAGGTGCATCCATGCTCCATATTTTACGTACTAAACATCCATGAGCTATTCTCTGAATAACGTGAATAATTTTCTACTTGATTGTTTCCACACATACAAAACAACTAAGGTCCTTTGTGCAATTCCCACAGCACTCCTGCCGTATAGGAAGAGTCCAGAAGTGTTCAGATCAAAGTGGGGGGCTGGTCTCTAATGAGTTGAAGATTGAGCCCCGTGTTGGTTTGCTAAACACAGTGATGAATTCCCACAAGCTTAGTGGCCTAAAACAACAAACGTATTCTCTCATGGGTCTGGGGGCTGGAAGCGCCAAATCAGCATCAGCTGGGCTGCAATCAAGGTTTTTCAGAAGGACCAAACTCCCTTGGATGTTCTAGGGAGGAGTCCATCCCTTGCCTCTTCCAGCTCTGGTGGCTGCTGGCATCCCTTTTTTCTTTTTCTTTTTTTTTCTCGCTATGTAGGATTCCCATCTAGGGAAATACAATAATTTATATGTGCATTTTCCTGTTGATGGACATTTAAATTGTTTCCAATTTTCAATATGATTTCTTTTAAAAAAATTTTTATATACTTTTTCAAGGTTACTTTACATTTACAGTTATTACAAAATATTGGCTATATTCCCTGTGTTGTACAATACATCCCTGAGCCTATCGTACACCCAGAAATTTACATCTCTCACCTCCCCACCCTGTATTGTACCCTCCTCCCCCTCCGCGCTGGCAACCATTAGTTTGTTCTCTATATCTGTGACTCTCCTTCTTTTTTGGTATATTCGGTAGTTTGTTGTATTTTTTACATTCCATATATAGGTGATATCCTATAGTATTTGTTTTTCTTTGACTTATTTCACTTACCACAATGCCCTCCAAGTCCACCCATGTTGCTGCAAATGGCAAAATTTCATTATTTTTTAAGGCTGAGTAGTATTCCATTGGTTATATGTACCACATCTTCTTTATCCATTCATCTCTTTTAAATTTTTTTTTTTTGCGGTATGTGGGCCTCTCACTGTTGTGGCCTCCCCCGTTGCAGAGCACAGGCTCCAGATGCACAGGCTCAACGGCCATGGCTCACGGGCCCAGCCTCACCGCAGCATGTGGGATCTTCCTGGACCGGGGCACAAACCCATGTCCCCTGCATCAGCAGGCGGACTCTCAACCACTGCGCCACCAGGGAAGCCCTTATCCATTCATCTCTTGATGACACTTAGGTTGCTTCCATATCTTGGTAATTGTAAATAATGATGCTCTGAACATTGGGGTGCATGTATCTTTTCAAATGCATGTTTTTGAAAACACGTGTTTTTGTTTTTTTCGGATTTATACCAAGGAGTTGAGTTTCGAGGTCATATGGTAGTTCTATTTTTAGTTTTCTGAGAACCCTCCATACTGTTTTCCACAGTGGCTGTGCCAGTTTACATTCCTACCAACACTGTACCAGGGTTCCATTTTCTCTAAAAATTGTAAATTTTCTTCCTAGGGGTAATTGAGATGGTAGTTCAATAATAACATAAGATCAGGTGAAGTCTAAAGAAATTTTAGAAAACCTGGATAAAGTAAGAAAACATCTGTTCGCTGGCATCTGAATGTTAGAGAGACACCAAGACATGTGGGCCAAGTTCTGGAGAGAAGGGAAACACAGACGCAAGCTTGACATTGGGTGCAGCTTTTCTCCTTGGGGCATTTGCGGATTCAAATCTAACAGCCTAGGAGCTGAAAAGCCAAGGAGTTCAAAAGACTCTAACCACAGAAGCTGCTGGCATCCCTTGACTTGTAGGTGCAGCACTCTAGTCCTGCCTCTGTGGTCACTGCCTCCGCCTCTTCTTTGTATATAATCTCCTCCTGTCTCTCACTTATAAGTACACTTACAGATGGCACTTAGGGCGAGGATAGTCTCAACTCAAAATCCTTATATCTGCAAAACTTTACCTTGTAAGGTAATATTCTCAGGTCCCAGGGATTAGAGCCTGAGATCTCTGGGGCCACCAGTCAGCCCACTGTAAGCCCTAAACGTCTTCTCTCCTGAGGAGGGTCTAGGCTGGGCAGAAACCCCGACAGACATCTACCAGAGGCCAGATTGAGAGCCCTTTTAGAAGGTCAATTCTCAGCTCATTTGGAACCTTGCTATTGCCCTTTTTTTTTTTCTTTTCTTTTCGGTACGTGGGTCTCTCACTGTTGCGGCCTCTACCGCTGCGGAGCACAGGCTCTGGACGCACAGGCTCAGCAGCCATGGCTCACGGGCCCAGCCGCTCGGTGGCATGTGGGATCCTCCCGGACTGGAGCACGAACCCGTGTCCCCTGCACTGGCAGGCAGACTCTCAACCACTGCGCCACCAAGGAAGCCCTGCCTTTTCTTTTTTCCTCCTGTTTGTCCTCAACAGGGGGAAGCATTAAGAGTAAATGAGGGGCTTCCCTGGTGGAGCAGTGGTTAAGAATCCGCCTGCCAATGCAGGGGACACAGGCTTGAGCCCTGGTCCAGGAAGATCCCACATGCCGCGGAGCAACTAAGCCCGTGCCCCACAACTACTGAGCCTGCGTTCTTGAGCCTGCGAGCCACAACTACTGAAGGCTCCATGCCTAGAGCCTGTGCTCCGCAACAAGAGAAGGCCATGGAATGAGAAGCCCGCACAACACAACAAAGAGTAACCCCTGCTCGCCACATCTAGAGAAAGCCCGGGTGCAGCAACGAAGACCCAATGCAGCCATAACTTTAAAAAAAATAATAATAAAAAAATAAATGCATTAGCAGATTTTGTGTTTCCTCTCATCGTTAGTGTATTGCTTTCATTCCTAAGACCCTAAAAAATTAGAAACCACTCCACTTACCAGGAACACACTTTGCAACACGGATCCAGGGGAAGCTGTTTTCTTCCGTAGACACTTCATGACCCCGGTTTCCACAACAGCAGGCACTGCTGGCTCTGCCAAGTTGCTGGAGAAGGGCACCTTATCTGCAAAGTCACGAATCCAAATGGGCCCCCACTGGCAAGGGTGGAAGGAAGTTGTTTGGCTTAGCTTCTTGGGGGATCAGAAGGTTGGGAGTTCTGGTGGGGGGACTGCAGGTACCCTGCTGTCCCTTGGTACAACGTCAGGGGAAAGAAAGGTCGCTGGTAGCTTCTCAGAGCTACCAGTTGGGGCTGTGCAGAGCGTCTTAGTAAATGCCATTTTGGTTGCAAATAACAGAAACTCAAACCCGCTGAAGCAAAAAAGGGGACATCTACGGGGAAGAAAAGATGGCTCCTGACTGTCCAGACTCCTCCGCTTTGCTTGCCCTTTGATTCTCTAACCTTCCTCATTTCCTTTCAGTAAACTCCTTTTCTGTTTAAGTTAGGCACAGGAGATTTCTGTTGGTTGCAACCAGAGAATCTTGAGTGATACAAAAAGTCCTAGTGGAACCCAAGGGCAGGCATTGGAATGGGCCTTTCCAAGGAAAGAAACCAAGAACCAGAAAGTCATCAGGAATCAGGGCAACTTTCTGCATCAGTTGGAAAGCCTTCAGCTTTTTTTTTTTTTTTTTCCTTCATGGAGCTCATAATCCATTCATTTATTCAATAAGCAATTATTGAGTGTCTACCCTGTGCCAGGCACCCTGCTAGGTCTTAGAGTTCCATACAGGTGTAAAATATGCCAAGACCCCTGCCCTCAAGTAGCTCACATTCTAGTGAAGATAAGACATGTGAGCACATAGAGTATATTCACAACACAGAATAAGAAGAGCTATGCCATGGACACATATACACCAGCAAACATAAAATAGATAGCTAGTGGGAAGCAGCCGCACAGCACAGGGAGATCAGCTCGGCGCCCCGCGACCACCTAGAGGGGTGGGACAGGGACGGCGGGAGGGAGGGAGACGCAAGAGGGAAGAGACATGGGAACACATGCACATGCATAACTGATTCACCCTGCCACAAAGCAGAAACCGACACACCATTGTAAAGCAACTACACTCCAACAAAGATGCAAAAAAAAAAAAAACAAGAGCTATGCCAGAGGGATGAAGCATGACTGTCTTCATAGACCTAGAAAGCACAGATGCAATTATCCTGGTAGAGAGGGCCTGGGCAGAGAATCGCAGGTAGGTGAACCTGTGTGCACAGAGAACATGGTGTGTATGAGAAGCTGCAAGTTTGCAACATCCGTGGAGCAAAAGAGTTCTTGCAAAAGTAGTGGGAGACATGGCTGAAGAAATTGGTTGAGGATGAAGCATAAAAAACCCACTGAAGTGTGATCTTTTTTTCCTGAGGAGGCATGGGGGAGCCATGGAAGACTTTTAAGCTGTTTGAGGACATGGTCAATTCTCTGGGTTTCAGAAAAGTCCCTCTGGAGTCTGGAATGTGGTGAAAGCTGGGCTGGACCTTTCACCAGCGGGCATGCTCAGTCGCTCAGGAAAGGTTTTTGCTCTGCCTTGGGAAATTTTTCACGCCGCTCTGGCAGCGGAGCTCGCCCCGCCCACGGCTTCTCCTCACTGGATTGGTTGAACTCAGGGAGGCTACCAGGAGGCCCAGTTGACCTCCCAACTCCACACCCCCGCCCCCGCCCGTTAACGCTCTGGGCGCGCGCTGCCTTCAGCTTTAAATAACAGAAACCTGGATGTGGGTAGATGGTAAAAATTTGGAGCCCCTCCCAAATGAACTCTAGCCATGTGGCTTGCTTTGTCTGATGAGATGTTGGCAAACACATGGCAGGTGGAGACTTGAAAAGTGTGCTTTGGGGCTTTCTCTCTCCTCTTGCTCTTGGAAACCTGTACTCACCACACGTGGCCTGGTCTGGCCTGCTGGGTGATGAGGGACCACACCAGGCAGAATCAGACGTCCCAGATGAGGCCTTTCTAGACCAGGGTTTCTCATTCTCGGTACTATTGACATATTGGATCAAATAAGTCTTGGTTGTGGGCAGCTGTTCTGTGCACTGCAGGATGTTTAGCAGCATCCCTGGCCTCTACCCCGAGATGATAGTATCACCCCCACCCCAGTTTAACAACCAAAGTGTGTCCAGACATTGCCAAATGCCCCCTGGGAGGCAAAATGCCCCCAGTTGAGAACCACTGTCCTAACCCAGCTTGCCTGGCAATGACCAGGCAGGCATGTACGAAGCCACCCTAAACGAGCCCCAGCCAAACCCACCAGACCAGTACAAGTGGCCAGCTTGACGCCTGGAATCATGAGAACTAATAGTCGCCATTTTAAGTCACTAACTTTTGAGTGATTTGCTCCACAGCACAAACAGGTACATCTGACTACAGTGGCTGAAACTGATAGGATTGATTTATTTCTACAACAGGATGTACAGAGGTAGGCAGTTCAGGTACAGTGCAGAGCACAGTGATGCCACTAGGCTCCCACCCAGGCTTTTCATGTCTTTCCACTCCACTGTCCTTTGAGGTGGGCTTTGGTCTCCGGCTTGTTACCTGGTGATCCCCAACATGGCTGCTCCAGCTCCAAGTCCGAGCTCCAGGAGAGGAAAAGGAGACAAGGCAAAGGGACAAAGAGAAAAACTTTCTCCTAGCAAAGCCTTGCCTTTAATTCCAGAAGGGAAGCCCTGCCCAGGGCCTTCACCTGCATGTCACTGGCCAGAACTGAACAACACAGCCAGGTCTAGCTGCAAGGGAGGCTGGGAAATGAGGGCATTTCGCGTGCTGCTTATACAGTAGAGGGAGGCAATGACTAAGGGGCTTGTAGTGTCTGCTGCACTGTCTCTCTGGGGGTCGTCTTGGTTTCTTCTTCTTTTTTTTTTTTTTGCGCCACACGGTGTGGCTTATGGGATCCTAGCTCCCTGACCAGGGATTGAGTCCGGGCTCTTGGCAGTGAAAGCGCAGGGTGGACTGCCAGGGAATTCCCTGGGTCTTGGTTTCTTGTCTCTACCTGTTGCTTATCTATCCTGGCCATCTCTTTCTAAGACTGGCTTTGTTTCTCCAAACACAGTGGGAGAAATGGCCACCCCAGCTGGGAACTGCATCAAGACTTTCAGCTCCGGGCCATTAATGACCTGTGTGGTAACTCCGTGTCCCACTTCCAAATATCAAGGGCACAGGTGCTGATTGGCCCAGCTTGGGTTAGAAGAGAAACCTGATTGGTCTGGCTTGGGTAGACTATCTACTGATCAGCCAGTCAGGTGTGGCCAAGAGAGCAGCAGTAGGTAGGGTAAACCTGGTTGGGGAATGTGCATTCTCAGAGAAAGGGGTGTGTGGCTGAGGAGACACCTAAAGAACCATCTAGTTCAAGGAGTGAAGAAAGGACATTGCCATTGTGGGTTGCAATGTTGATATGATAAAGATTAACACGTCCTTTGAAAGACCTCAAATACAGTGGAGCCACATAGGCATTACATTTAACTTATGCAAATTCAAATATTTGTATTCAACCAAAGTGTTTTTTTCCCACACAATTTGGCTTCCAAACATGAGCCAGCTACTTAACTACTGCCTGACCAAGTGATCTTTTCTGGTGCTGGAGATTGCTGTTTTGGATTTGGGGGATATGGTACAGTATAAGTAATATGTTCTTTATGGAAAACTGCTGGGATTTTCAAGATTATTTTTAAGGTCAGGTATGCTCCCCCTTCTCACTGTGTAAGAAGTACCTTTAGTGGAAGATCATGCCAATCATTTTTCCCATTTCCTTCTAGTTTTAATCAGTATAAAGAATGCATTTGGTTTTAAAATATCAAAATACTTTTATTGTGGCTTTTTAAAAATAAAAAATAAATGATATTCATGGCTTCTGGCTCTTCCTCCTGTTTTGTTTGGTGGTCTCTGGCCGTACAAGAAAGGCAGGGAGAGAACAGATGGCTGGAGAGAAGGCAAAAATGAGGGTCTCTTCAAACACCACAGGAAAGGGGTGTGTCCACCTGGGCAGTGTGTGTTCTTTGATGACTGGGTACTTGGTCTGTCCTGATGGCCTGGGACTTGACCTACTGGGCTGTCTTGGTGCGGCAGAATGGGCAGCGTGAGATGGAGTTAGAAACCTGGGTTCCAGCCCCAATTCTTCAATTTACTAGCTGTGTGACTTTAGACGGGCCATTTAACCTCTCTGGGCCTCAGCTTCCTCATTTGTAAAATGGGGAACATAATGCTATTTACCTCCCAGGGCTTGAGAGAGGATTAGACGAGAAGTGTTTTGAACACCGCAGAGCGCCATATAAACATGACTCACTGTTATGTAAGCGATAAAACTGGTTGCTGTTCACATTTATTATAATCAATTCAGATATAAATGCACTATACCATGGCCCCAACAGCCCTGAGGTTACCATTCTGTCCTGTGGCCCCAGTACACGCCCTGGGTTTTCTCCACTGCGGGCTTCTCAGAGCTCCTTGGAGGTGTGACATTTGGGTTTGTCACTACCCAAACACATAATTGCATCTACCAGGCCTAGGAGTCTGAATTTCAAACTTATTCTTCATATGCCTGTGTATGTTTACATTCATAATATCTGTGAAAAGAACCCCTCTCCTCACACACTCCAAAATACAGTATTGTGCAAAATACCAGTCTAGGAAGCAACACACTAGGGTAGCAACCTTTAATGTCCTAAAAAAGCATCTTAGTAGTTGGACGCAGAAGAGTAACACTGAGTCACGGAGGATCACGCGAGGCCCAGCGGGACGACGTTTCTAGTTCCTTCCACCAGGTTTAGAAAACAGAAGGCTCTGGCTGGATTTGCTGGACATTTCTCTCTTCAGCATCTCCCTTCCTTGGTCCATCTTTGGGGTGCCTTTTCTGGCTCCAACCTACAACAAGCAAGAGCAACAAATGCCCAAACTCTATAATTGTAGGGAGATCCCCAAATATTTCTCAAATGGCATTTTTTTTTTTTTACTGAAAATAAAATCTTTGTTGTAAAAAATATTTATATATACACATAGACGTGAGCAAAACGAAGGTAAAATGATCCACCATTATCACACTACCCACAGGTAACCTTATTCACATTTTGGTGTACACTCTTCCAGATACACAGATAACGTTTTCTTCTGACATTTGCATCTTTTTTTGAACCAGGAGTTTCTGATGATAGGCAATTTCATTGGGATGGACTTTCTCTCGAAAAGCTGTTACTGAACTGAATGCCTTATGTCTCTGATGTCTTAGGAGGGTAAAATGCAGCATACTCTAGGGGGTCTGTCTAACCCTTTTCTGAGCACTACTCCTGGATCCAGGCAGCCATGTGTGTGACTCTGTCCCTGGTCATAGCTGATCGGGCACTTGGCACGGGCTGGGCTTTTAAGATGGTCACTCCCAGGATTTGGGTTATGGGTTCTAAGATGCTACTTGCTTCCTGGGCTGGTCCTTTGAACTGGGGGACCATGAGGTCATTCCTTCCTGTCACATGACTGGAGAGAGCAGAGATCAGGGGAGCCACACAGAGACACAGAGAGGAGATACGGCCTATGTGTGCGTGTGCGCACGCTTGTGTGTGCATAAAAGAGATGATGCCTGAGATCTGATGGCTTACCAGTTCTATTTCGAGGCCAGTCTCTCTTTCAGCTCCCAGTTTTTATGAGGCACTCACCCCTATATCCTTAAAAAAGCCCCCTCCACCCCCTTTTTTTTTTTTGCGGTACACGGGCCTCTCAGTGTTGTGGCCTCTCCCGTTGCGGAGCACAGGCTCGGGACGCGCAGGCTCAGCGGCCATGGCTCACAGGCCCAGCCGCTCCGCGGCATGTGGGATCTTCCCAGACCGGGGCATGAACCCGTGTCCCCTGCATCGGCAGGCGGACTCTCAAACACTGCGCCACCAGGGAAGCCCAAGGCCCACTCTTGGGGATGGAGTCGCCCAAGGTACACTTGGCAAGGAACCTGGAGGAAACCTTTCTGTACTGAGGAGATCCTAGACACCAAACTTCTAAGCTCAGGCTGGAGGGCAGGGAGAATGGGAAGCTGGCTCTTTGCTCTTAGCCGAAGCACCATCTGCCCCGCTTCTGTTAAAGCCAGAGGCAGCGTGAAGTTCCAGGGCGTCTCACATCTCAGAGAAGCACAATGTTCCCACAACATCCGGGGCCCATCCCAATATCTCCTCTGCCATTTCACATCCGCAGGTGGTCCTCAGACAAAACCTAGATGTAGGGCAGTTTCTGCCTCCTCCCAGCTCAGTCATATATGTGAGTGAATAAGTAACAAACTTCCAGTCGTTTCCACTTTGCAGGGTGGCAAACGTCTCAGATCAAGTGGGGCCCTCAGGATGCTCTCTATCCTCTTAACATCCTGCTCTGGGGAGTAACCACCTTCTGGTCTTTGCACAAGGATGCTGGTTGAGAAGCTTCTATTTTTCAAATATATCCCTCACCTAGAATATCTTCGTTTCTTCCCATGATAATTTGGTTGCCTCAGCATGACTGTGGCCTTTTATCAAACTTGAATGTCTCCTATTTCATATTCAACCAAAATGTGTTTGGCTTTCTAGCTTCCTGAGAGCTCGCCTCTACTGTCTGCAAAGTGGGAACGTGGACTGGCTTAATTCCAGTTCCAGGGCTGATTTGTCAATGGCAATGTTTCAACATGTTCAAGATTTCATAGTCTTAATTCTCAACTTTGAAGAGAATTCTAGAGGATGCTTCCTTGAAATTTAAGAGAAATACCACTGGAAATGTATCAGGTTTATTACCTGGAGGTTTCTAACCTAAAGGAGGAAAAGCTAGCACTCACCTGGGTGTCAGATCTGCACTGATTCCCAGCTCTCCTACTGAGCTGTGAGGCTCTGGACAAAGAAAGTCTCTGAGCCTCAGACACCTCATCTGTAAATTGGGTATAATAACAACACCCACCCCATAGGGTTGTTGTGAAGCTTAAAAGAGATACTGCACGTCGAGTGTTTGGCTCTGTGCCCGGCACATGCCAAATGCTCAATACATAATAGATGTGGGATAACTGTCCACTGGGCTTCCTGCTGACGTTCTAGGGTTTTCTCTCTTCTCTCTTCTGGCTCACCTGGAAATGTGAGTTCTGCATCTTTGAGTTCTTCATCAGCTCTCCAAACATTCGTCTCTTTAACACAGAAAGAATATTGACAAAATTTAGCTTATGTTCTTCTTTGCCTTTTGCATCAGAGAAAAATGGATTTTTCTCAACTTTCAGATGCTACCCATTTGGATGGAATGTTGAGCCTTCCTAGGTGAGGAGGTGAGGATAGAGGTCTGCAGAAGGGGGTGTGGCTTTGGGGCAACGCTACACTGTCCTGCTGCACCTTTTAGGGAATCTCTGTTCCAGATTCCAGCAGAGAAGGAGGTGGTCAACCAAGAAGGCTATGAAGGATACTGTATTCTTCTTGGAGGACAGATCTGCTTTAGCTGGAAGCAGAGCCTCCTAGATCAGTGGAAGAGGCTGTAGATGTCCAGTGGCTTTCCACCCAGTGGAAATGTTGAAAGCCCCAGTGGCTAACCTCCCTGGCAGGGACTACAGGGGCCTGTTGGGAAGCCAGCATCACTGAAAACCTGGAGCTTGCCGCTCCCCTGGGGTTTGATTACTATTGCTGACCCTGATCTGCTCAAGACCCTGCACCTCAGGGGCAGCTCATCAAAGAAAGAGCATCCCCTAGGCACTGGAGGCACAAAAGTGAGAGGGAACTGGGGTCTCCCTTGCAGACAAACACTCCGCAGGTGAATGTGCAGTGGTGTCAGGAAGGAGACGTTCTCCTAGAGCCCTGAGCATCCACTGGGGTCGCCAACCTGATTCCTACAGCGGCCAGGAAAGGAAAAGAAGTGGGTGAAGTGAGCTGGGGTGGTGGTGGACAGCAGCAAACACACGAGCCCAGGGCCTTTCTAAGGGGCCTGGAAGATGGAGGCTTGTGATGGTGGCTTGTGGGTCTGTGGGCCTAGGGTCGCCAGATCTTCCAAGTTTCCCAGAGAAGCTGGAAATCCAGAGTATTCCAGGAAACTGCCCTATTTTGAAATGTAACTTAAAAAAAAATCCCATGAGCCAAATGGAATATATCTGTGGGCTGCCATCTTGCGACACCTGCTTCAGAACCTCCCTGCTTGGTGTCTAGTTGGTGCTCAGTAAATGTTGGAGGGGTTGCCAGATAAAATACAGGATGCCCAGTTAAATCTGAATTTCAGAATGAAGCCAACAAATTTGTGAGTGTGAATATGCCCCGTGTAATAGTTAGGACATTTATACTGAATAGCTTTTGTTGTTTATCTGAAATTAAAATTTAACTGGGCATCGTGTTTTTGGTTTGTTTGTTTTCCCCTAAATCTGGCAACCCTACCGGGTAGTCACAAAACTCAGGGAGGAAATAAGGCTGTCTTTTGGGACAGGGCATAGGTGCTTACAAGACTCTTCCATTCTCCCAGAAGGATGCTAACTCTACCCTCAGAGGACTGTCTGTGAAGGCTGATGGGCCCGTATTGAACTGACAGTTGCCCTCCAGGCATTTTCCGTGGAGAAGGCCTCGAGCCTGCAGCCACTCAGTATTTATCACAAACTCAGTTGAGACAATCACTATCCAAATTCCCAGATATTATAAAGCAGGGGTTAGTTTTAAACCAACAGCCTTCTTCTCTCCCACCCCATTCCCCGCCTTTTTTTTGGCAGAACCGTATATCCAAGCAAAATCCCATGAGGAACTTGGGGTATAAGATAATGGAGAGCTTCTCTGGCGGGAGAAAGGTGTGTGTGCTTTGAGAGTCACACCTTTCCATGGCACCCAAAGGCTCCAGGGAACCCCAGTTTGAACATTGCTGCAAAATTCCTTCCTGGATTAAGTTCCGTCAGTGGGCAACTGGGCACTGAAGGGCAGAGCCTGGCCCCTGTGCACCTGCTTTTCCTGAACTTTACTGAACACACTGGGATGTGATGAAGGGGGTGCGGGAGGGTCTTTTTCTTTAGCCTTCTTCTATCCGTATGCTGCATAGGCCTGGCCACATGGTTCTACTTCATCATTGTGGGCGGAAGAGTACCACCCCAAGCCCCTCCCATCCCACGCTCCTCCTACACAACATCTACCAATTGTGGGGCTTCCCTGGTGGCGCAGAGGTTGAGAGTCCGCCTGCCGACGCAGGGCACACGGGTTCGTGTCCCGGTCAAGGAGGATCCCACATGCCGCGGAGCGGCTGGGCCCGTGAGCCATGGCCGCTGAGCCTGTGCGTCTGGAGCCTGTGCTCCACAACGGGAGAGGCCACAACAGTGAGAGGCCTGCGTACCGCAAAAACAAACAAACAAACAAACAAAACACACAAGTGGCACGGAGGAAGCCAGAATCTTGAGAATACCTGGGCCCAAGGAAATCTTGGAAGATAGTGAGTTAAAGAGAATAGTGAGGATAATGACGATGGTAGGAGAGCATGTATGCTTTGTGGGCCTATGTACTAAGGGTTTTGTATACAAGCTCCCATTGGGAAGGCTACGAGCTAGGTGCCATTTTTATTCTCATCTTAAAGAAGAGGGATCTGAGCTAATTAAGCAGAGGGAAGGTTAGGGGCTTTTCCTGGCTGAGACCACAAGGCAAAGCGGTGGTCACGCCCCCTAGCCAGGACTTGATTGGCTGGAGATTTGATTGGCAGGAGATTTGATTGGCAGGAGAGCTGAGCGGCTTCTCCTGCCAGAAGCAGCCGGTGCCCTTCAGCCTTTCTTACACTTCAAGCCCTAAGAAAGGGCTTGCGTGCTTCCCAAGTGGCAACTTCTGTGCATTTAAAAATTTCCTCTTGAAAATCCCAGCCTTAGCCCATTCACAAAAGGTATCTGGGTCCTTTCTTGGCCGTGGCCTAGTCGTATTCACCAAAGAGAAGAGCGCGTCCCATAAGAGCTGGCGGCTTTGGGAGGACCGGGGAAGGCGTCAGCTGGCAGGAAGCTCCCTGAAAGAAATAGAGGAATCCCCACCCATCCATGAGCTGCCTATTCTTCCCCCTTAGAAACGGGGCTTGTGATGTGCCAGGCACTGCAGGCATTTTGCCATTTAACCCTCCCACTCCCCCACGGAGTAGGCCCCTTGCTAACAGTTTTGGTTGCTTTTGTTGAGGAACCTGGGATACAGAGGTCAAGCCACTTACTCAGGGTCATTCGGGGCAGCGGTGGGGCTTGACCCCTATTTGTTTGACTCCAAATCTGGCCTCTGAACTCTGAGAGACACTGCCGGCTTCTTGGGTGATGTGGGAAGTGGATTCGAGTGAGCACGGCCTGGGCAGCGGTTCCCGTCCCTCTGCCACATGGACAGAGCCACAGACCCAGTTCGCTGTGAAGGCCCAGCATCTTATACCAAGTCTCATTTTCACAGCCAGAGATATTAGTGTGGAAATAGGACTTTTGATTCTTGAAAGGTCTGCTTGGTGAAGAGATGGTCAAAAATTAAAACTACAAACTCCATTTTTTTTTGGGGGGTGGGCAATTCTGAGGCTAAAGATGTGTAATTTCATCTCAGTGCTTCAACACTGCCACCTCTGTGAACGGGTGAAGAGTTTCAAAGTTTCATACAGGAGGCTAAAAAACTAAGGCTCCTTGTGAAAATACTAAGTGTAAAACTTAGAAAAGAGGAATTCTACTTTCTGTTCATTTCTGCTTAAAGACAACGAAGATATACTCCCTGGAAGGAACGGATGCCAAGACAGATATATACAAGTGCCCTTTAGGATCCAGCAAAACTTTAAGATGTATTATTGTTTTCTTCCTGACAAACAGGCTGGCCTGTCCCTTGCACTGTGTATGAATGAGGCAGCCCATGAATAATGCATGTGAAGCCTGATTATGTAAATCCTCAGGTTTTCAGTACATGACAATGGCTTTTTTTGGGCCCTTCTCTGTCCCATTCTGTGGTCTGGTGTCTCTGCTTTGGGACCTAGTCTGCCAAGCCCTGGGGGCGGGGGCGGCATTTCGGGGAGGGGTGAGCTCTCCAGAGGGCACATCAAAGGGAAAGTCACAACTCTGTCACTGGCCCAGCTCTCCCTGGCATTGCTTGGTGTGAAAGGAAACTGTCCTCTGCCTGAGGCAGCCCCATGTCACACACAGACTAAGGCCTGTGATGTTTAATTCACAGCAGTGAGCACTGGAAACACCGCATCCAGGCTCCCTCAGAGCAGGACAGCCACTTTTCATTTCTGGGGCTCTAAGCCAGAGAGCCTGCTGTCTGGAAACCTATTGCCTAGAAGGTTCTCAGGATGGAGGGCAGGCTTCTGCAAGGAACTATCTGACCATCACCTCCTGGTTGAGGAGAAGGGCACCCTTCTATGACCTTGGCCTCCTTAGAGCTCATGCAGGCAACAAACACACACATGCAAATACACACACATGCAAACACACAGCACATACTCACATGTACACACATACACGCAAGCATGCGTGTACAAATACACAGCCCCAAGTCAGAAAGACTGGAGTACTATTCTGGCTACTCAGAATAGCAAACCCAAATCTTTATTCTCAGAGAGCTTATTCCTCGGTGTATCCCTGGCACCTGGCAGAACAATGAAAATCAGAAGCGCCGCCTTTAAAAACACTCGGGCTGTTCACTCAACTGATTGTGGTCATCATTTCAGGAGGCAGGGAAGTCAGATCATGATGCTGGACACCCTTAAGCTCAGTACAGTGCTGTGTGTCAATTATGTCTCAATAAAACTGGTAGAAAAAATAGTTATCTGGATAGAAAAAACAAGATAAAATACACGAATTATCAAAAGTTAAAAAAATACAGACGAGCTAGACTATGAGTCTCAGAAAGCACTGTTCACAACAGCCAGGACATGGAAGCAGCCTAAATGTCGATGGAGGAGTGGATAAAGAAGATGTGGTACAAATATACAGTGGAATACTACTCAGCCATAAAAAAGAATGAAGTAATGCCATTTGCAGCAACATGGATGGACCTAGAGACTATCATACTATGTGAAGTAAGTCAGACAAAGACAAATATCATATTATATCACTTATATGTGGAATCTAAAAAAAATGATACAAATGAGCTTAGTTACAAAACAGAAAGAGACTCACAGACTTTGAAAACAAACTTATGGTTACCAAAGTGGAAATGTGGTGGGGAGGGATAAATTAAGAGTTTGGGATTAACATATACACACTATTATATATAAAATATATAATCAACAAGGACCTACTGTATAGCACAGGGAACTCTACTCAATATTCTGTAATAACTTATATGGGAAAAGAATCTGAAAAAGAATAGATATATGTGTATGTATAACTGAATCACTTTGCTATACACCTGAAACTAACACAACTCTGTAAATCAACTATACTCCAATATAAAATAAAAATTAAATTAAAAAAAAAGAAAGTTAAAAAAAATAGAGGCAAGCTAGACTGAGTCTCAGAGAGGTTAAGCTAACACATATATATGGAATCTAAAAAAAAAAAAAAAAAGAAGGTTCTGATGAACCTAGGGGCAGCCCGGAATAAAGACACAGATGTAGAGAATGGACTTGAGGAAATGGGGAGGGGGAAGGGTAAGCTGTGATGAAGTGAGAGAGTGGCATGGACATATATACACTACCAAATGTAAAATAGAAAGCTAGTGGGAAGCAGCTGCATAGCACAGGGAGATCAGCTCATTGCTTTGCGACCACCTAGAGGGGTGGGATAAGGAGGGTGTGAGGGAGACACAAGAGGGAGGGATGTGAGGATATACGTATGCATATAGCTGATTCACTTTGTTACACAGCAGAAATGAACACAACACTGTAAAGCAATTATACTCCAATAAAGATGTTAAAAAAATAAAAAGCTGCCTGAAGTCACACAGTAAATGGCAGAACAAGAGTCTAAACCTATGTCTGCCTAATGCTAAAGCTATTCTGCCACCTTCCTTTGCAATGAGCGAATGCATTCTGTGCTGCCTGGATCCCACTGGGACCTCAGTTGGCTGTTTCTAAAGGGAGCTGAGGGGCAGCCTCAGAGGCTCTGCTCCGAGCAGGGACCTCTCACCTTCTGCTGCCTGATCGCCCTGGTGACCCTCTTCTCCTGGTGCAGCCGCTCTTCCATGTGCGCCAGGGCCTCCTTCAGCAGCGCCTTTTCTTCGGCCTCTTTGCAGATGTCGTCCTTCAGCTTTGCCACCTGTGACTGGTACATCTGAACCGACACTTTGCTCTGCCTGAGCACACAGGAGAGACAAAGTCTCTTTTCTCCTCAGCTTTCTCACTCACCACCAATGCTCCCGACCTGGGAGATCCTCAGAACACTTCCATATATGCCTGGCTTCGCGGTTTCCTTACAAGTGGGGGGAAGGCTGAAGATGTGGGGACTAGAGGGCAGAATAAATAGCCCATTGGCTGTGGACGTGCAGCATGAAGGGGGCAACGGTTATGCTACCAGCCCCTCCCAATTTTCCAGAGAGGGTGGGGGAACGGATACTACTGAAAATAGGATGGAATTATGAAAAGCACACACATGGTGAAACATCAGACACATTTATAAAAGGTGCACCTTATTCCTTAATAGTAGGGTACTTTAACTGCTGCTTTCTTGCCCAGAGACTTGGGTCCATCAGGCCCTGAGTCACCATCCCGCCTGCCCCCCTCCACACCCAGGCCTCTGTCCTCTTGTCCTGGTCCCTACGGGTCTGCAGCTGCACCGAGGTTTAGCCTGGAGAATGGAGGCCTGGGCCTTTTGCCGGAGACATGGGCCATACTTGAGCTGTTCAATGTCCTTCTCGTATCGTCTCAAAAGCTCCTCTTTTCTCTGCAGCTGGTTCTTGAGTAGGGTGATCTTATCAAACACCAGGTACAGGTCTCTTTGTCGAAGCTGGTAGACTCTCTCCCTCTCTTTTGGGGAGAGGTGTTTCATGGACACGTGACCTGACATACCTTTGATGTTCATCAAAGTCCCGAGGGTTTTGCTCATGTCCATGTACTACGAGAAAGCATTTTGCAGGTAAGAGGCCTGGCCCAAGACCGCTGGTGGCCCCTTTGAGGAGGCAAACGTCTAATTCTGTTTCATTCATTTTCTGCAGTTGCAGAGAAGAAACACATGCTTTGCAAATGAGTGCATTTGGGGTTTTTAGTACGACTTTCATTTTCCCCCGCATCCATTTACACTATGCCTTTTTGAGAATTGGGGGGAAGTGGGGAGGGGGAATGACAACAGATATAAACATTCATTCTTACTACCCAGTCTTGCAAGGAATTGGGCTCTGCAATTTCCAGCCCATGCTGGGATAGGAGATGGGTCTCGTGGAGCTACTGTAACAACTAAACATGTATGTGGAGTTGATGTTTAAACTACCTGCAGGGCACGCAGGTTTGGACAGGAGGGGACTGATGCTGGGTATACCTACCAGCTTTTCACTAAGATCTAAAGCGTCAGCCACATCCATTTTCCTTAACTTCTCAGAGACCATGATGGACCCTGGGCTGGAAAGGCCATTTTGAGGCTGAAATTAAAAAAAAGAAGAAAAACTCTCTTGGCATTCCATTATGATTTTCTACATCCAGAAGAATAACCCAAAGAATAATGGAAGAACTGGAAAGATACTAAAGAATAATTTGAGAGAGTTAATTTTTTTAACATCTTTATTGGAGTATAATTGCTTTACAATGGTGTGTTAGTTTCTGCTGTATCAAAAAGTGAATCAGCTATACGTATCCATATATCCCCATATCCCCTGCCTCTTGCATCTCCCTCCCACCCTCCCTATCCCACCCCTCTAGGTAGACACACAGCACCGACCTGCTCTCCCTGTGCGATGCAGCTGCTTCCCACGAGCTATCTATTTTACCTTTGGTAGCGTGTGTGTGTATATATGTCCATGCCAAGAGAGTTGGTTTTAAATCCAGTCTGACTCTGTGAACTGCTTTCTATATGACTGTGTTCCTACCCCTTCAGAGCACGACTGCCTTTGAAATGATGCATCACTTATGCCGTTCTTTGGCCACCGTCTCGTCTGTCTTCCCTTTAGGCCAGTGGTTCTCAACCGGGGGTGACTCTGTCCACCCTACCCCCTCCAGGACATTTAGCAATGCCTGGACACATTTGTGGTTGTCATAATTGCTGCTGGCGTCTAGTGGGTAGAGGACAAGGATGCTGCTAAACACCCCACGATGCATAGGGCAGTCTCCCAAACAAAGAGTTACCTGGCTCAAAAAATCAGTACCGCTGATGTTGAGAGGACAAGCTCCAGAAAAATGGGGACCATGCGGCTTTTGCTCACTATCTCCCTCCTTGTGCCCAGCATGGCACCTGGCACCGAGTGGTGCATAGTGGGCATGTTCGTGGAATGAACGAATGAAGGTTAAGTGGAAAATAGCCTCCCTCCTTTTTATTAAAGGAATCTCATTTCTGTGCAGCAGAAACCATACCCTCACAAAATTTGGCCCAACCTTCTCCTAGTTCTGGAACCTGGTGGGTGAGCATCACTTCAGACCCTTTCCAGAGACAATGCAGATAGTGTTTGCAGCTGCATCTCCCTAAGACCCCAACCAGCCAGCTGGCTGCTGGAAGCCCAAATGACTGCATGGAATGGCCACCAGTCTGAGTAGGTTACCTGATCTGAACGACTACAAATAACCATAATAAGCCTCCTTAAAAAATAAATTGGCTTTTAATGCTTGCCATGAGCATCTCTTAGCCCTAGCATTTGTTGGCACTACCCTGAAAACCTCTGAGATTAAAAACAAAACAACTAAAAAACTATAATGGCCCCCAAAATGACTGTGATAGATAAGAGTGGACATATTTGTCTATGTATCTATGGAGATGAGAATAAAAGAGGGTATCTGAAGATGACAATAAACCGGGCAGATCTGCTGCAAAAAGAACCTGAGATGCTGCTCAGTGTCTTCAGCTACCCTGAGCTGCATCCTCTGTACCTCTCCAGACGCCCCTTCTTTTCCTGAGGGGAGGGTCACTAAGGAAGAGCCTGGGCTACAGGATCCAAGCACACAGTCCCCACCCGGTCTCTGCAGGCTAGCAGACACACCACCAGGGACACACCCCTGGTGTGTCTTCAATCATTATTCTGTGACCTTGGGTGAGGTACTTGACCTCCTGAAGCCTTAATTTTTCTTATCTGTTAAATGGGGACAATAATAGTAACTATGACACAAGGCTGCTATGATCGTTCAATGACATAAGGCATGGAGCCGGCTGAGCTCAACGCCTGGCACACAGTAAGCAGTTCACAGATGTCAGCTATTCTTCCTCTTGCTCTTTCATTTAATTACTGCCAACCTTGGAGGATTGAGAGTTAGGAGGTTTCCTGCTCTGTGGTGTCAGTGGTGGGATGAGGGCTTGTTGCCAAGGAGAAGGTCTTGGAAGCAGGACCATCAGGACATGAGATCCAGCTGAGCTTCCCCCCTGGAGACGGTCCCTCTACTCCCAACCTCAGAGAAGGAAGGTTCGATTTTATCAGGAAGACCAACACGTTTCTGAAGACTCACATCTCTAGACGTGTGAGCAAATGTCTAGAAAAATTGTAGAAGAAAATGCTGGTACAGAGAGGATGGCTTTATTATGTTTTCCAAAAGCTGGTTTAGACCAGCTGCCACAGCAAGCCACGCTGACCTGAGCTGTCCATTGTCATGTGTCAGTCAAACACCCGATCAAACATCCATTTAGGATACAGGGCACCTTCAACCTAACAATCAAATTACTTCTGAAAATCCTGGAAAACACAAACTATGCTCCCTAAGAAAGGAAGGTTTTCTTGGATAATACTCTTTAAATACTGTTTGACAATAATAACTATCATCTATTAAAGTGCTCGCTATGAGCTAGGCACTGGGATAAGCACTTTACATAATGATCTCCTTTAATTTTTCCATCATCATTTTACGGCTGGGAAATTGAAGTCCCAGAAAGGTTAGGAGGCTGCCCAAGGTCACAGAGCTTGCAGAGCTGGGATTAGGACACAGGTCTCTGATTCTAGAACTTGTGTCTTCTTAATCATCATGGCTCCCTTCTGCTGCCCTTTATGTGTTCATGTTTTTCAGTTTATAGCAAAAAGCAAATGTTAGGCAAGCTCATGACATACTGTTGTACATTAGCTTGTTGGATATTTTCTGCAGAATATAACATGTGATGTGAAAAGGAGGGCCCAGAGATTGACCTGGCCAGCATCAGTGCAATGCTATATCATGCTGTACATGATGGCAAGCCGCCTTTCTATTCAAACATTGGATCGGTGGTACGGCCAGGCACTGATCAGTCCATACAGGTGCCAGCCCATCAGGGAGGACCTGGCCTCGAACCAATGATGTATACAGTGGTGCCAGGGCACACGGCTAGTGTCTGTCCTCATGCCCACCCTCCCCACGTGTCAGTCAATGCAGAGACAAAGTTTCTTTGGTTACCGTTCCGATCTCTACTCTTGAAAAAGTTGGCAAGTCAGGTTTTACATCCAATATTTTCTGAACATTTTTTTCCATCCCGAGGGTCTTTAAGTCTAGAAATGATCCATCCATGTGGTCCTTGTGATCTATAAAAGAAATAACTTACACTCAAAAGAAAGGCTCAGGAAGAAGTTACTGCATGTAAAAGTCACAGCTGCTATTTACTGGACACTTACCACAGGCCAGTACTAATTAGCTCACCATCCTCCCTTGGCAGGTGAGGCATCGAGGCCCAGAGAGGTGAAATGACTTGTCCAAGGCCACACAGCTCATATGAGGCTGCAGCCTCCCAGGGCGGGGGCACTGAGGGGGAACCTTCGGCCACAGGTGTGAGGATGGACTTGAACCCAGGCTTCTGTGTCCTAGCCCAGGGCTCCACCCAGCAGCAAGCTTGGCTCCTTGAAAGCCCTATTCCCTCTAAACACGGTATTTATCCTGGGAAGTTCCCCAAGGTTGGTCCTTGCACAGCATCCGTCTATGAAAAAGTCCCAGGGGAGGCGCCATCATTCACCTGGTGTGATCACTGCTTGGCTGAGGCCCCACTGGGCGTGGGCACGCATGGGTATGCAGAGTTGGAGGGGATGGCGTGTCAGAATGGAAGAGGTGGTTGGGTGAATGATGCCTCCCCCCCAAAGATGTCTGGGTCCTAATCCTTAGAGCCTATGAACATTACCTGACAGGGCAGAAGGACCTTTGCAGATGTGATGAAGGTAAGGATCTTGAGATGCGGGCTTATCCTGGATTAGCTGGGGGGACCCAATATAGGTGCATGGGTTCTTACAAGAAGCAGACACAGGGAGTCTGACTACAGACAGACAGAGACGGTGATGTGACAGAAGCAGAGAGTTGAAGGTGCTCCTCTGCCGTGAGCCAAGGAAAGCGGGGAATTTTTATTTCCTCGCCTTTTCCAGTCTAGAGACTAGAAAAGGCAAGGAAACGGATTCTTTCCTAGAGCCTCCAGAAGGAACCAGCCCCTTGCCTTTACCTTAGCGAAACTGATTTTGGACCTTTGGCCTCCAGAACTGTAAAAGAATAAATATGAGTTGTGTTAAGCCCCTAAGTTTGTGGTAATTTGTTAGAAGAGCCATAGGAAACTAATATGGGGGGTGAAGGCAGGAGGTAGGATGAGAGGTGGGGAAATGCAGTGCATGTTCTGGAAGAGCTTAATTGGGTTAGAGCAGATGATGGGGGAGGGGAGGAGTAGAGGGAAGAGTCGGGATGGAACGATGAGCTCAGTTTGTGGCCAGCCTAGAACAGTAGCCTAAAGAGTATAAACTTGATTTAAACATCACTGAAATGTCACGAGTGTGACCTGTGTGCCCGGCCCTCTGCCAAGCAATCAACGCATCACCCCACTGTATTGTCCCGCCATCGCCTCCTTTTACACATGAGGCAGTCGGGCTCTGAGACCTGTGGCTGCTGGACGCCACACAGCTGGCAAATGGCTGAGCCAGGGCTTGGGATCACAGTGGTGTGACTCCAGGATCTGAGTCACTGCTATTTCAGCTTCTGATGGAGCAGTGAGTTGGCTTAATGAAGGGTGATTTTTTTTTTTCAGAAAAATAACCGGGATGTATCAGAGACGAAGGAGCCAGCAGCATTTCTCAGCTGCAGCATCTCGACGTGTTGGGCTGGACAGTCCTCGTCGTGGGAGCCGTCCTGGGCACCGTAGGACGTTTAGCAGCATCCCTGGCCTCCACCTACTGGCTGCCAGGAGCATCACCCACCCAAGCTGTAATTATCAAAGATGAGAGGGTTTCAAGAAAGCAAACCGAGAGGGTTGGGTAGGCCAGAGAGGACATGGCGGGGGGAGGAAGCTGGGGTTTCAGTGCAGGGGGGGCCACGTCAGTTGCCAAAGAGGCAAAGACAATGTGGGAAGTTGGTGGTGAGCACACAGGGTGTAATGCACTTCAAGGTCTTAGTGGGACCGGAGTACAAGCAGTAGAAAAGGAGCTAAAGAAGCAGTGGTCCCAGTGAAGATGCACCAGCTTGAAGTGCATGTTTGATGACGAAGGAGAAAGATAGAGTGGGAGGCTGTAGACGCTGAAGAAGGAGGTCGTGATTCAGGAGCTTGTGCACAAGGTGGTCTGGGAGGGAGAGAGAAGGGGAGACTCAGGGAGGGAAGAGCTGCATTTGGAAAGAGAACGTAGTGAGGGAAGATGGAGGGAAAGGAGGAAAGGTGGGTGCGGAGAGAGACAGGAGGGGAGCTGAATAGGCTCGTGCCTGGGCCCTTGACCTCTGACAATGCCACTTGCTGAGAATTTCCAGCTTGGAAGAGTGAGAATAATAATATTATAATAATAGCTATTCAGTATTAACCACTTGCCATGTGCCAGGCACCATGCCAGAAGTTTACCACGTGATATTTTCTGATCATTACAAACAGCCTAGCAAGGAAATGTGTTTGCATTTATAGGTGAGACACAGACGCCCAGCAAGGTTAAGCTATGGAGCTGGTAAGCAGTAGGATCAGAATTCAGACCTAGGTCTCTCATTCTCTTTTCAGAGAGACTAGAGGCTGGAGACTGAAGCGCTGGGCTGGCTTATGTGAAGGGTGCGTGAGGAGAGGGGCACTGGGTGGATCCCGAGATGGCAGAGATGGGTGATGCAGACTTGGGCTGTTGGAAAGAGGGATTTTCTTCTCTGGGAGAAGCAGCAATTCTTGATTATAGTTCTGGTTACAAAATTTACACATGCCTGTTACACAAATCCAAACAGGGCAGAAACCCATAAAGTGGAAAGTGTCCCCCCGCTGTATCCTCAGTGGCCGGCACACAGTAGGGCTGCAATAAATAGCTGTTGAACGACTGAGGGAAAGTCAAGGCTCACGCAGTCTTATCATGCTGGGATAATACTCTCAACACTTTTATGTCTTTTCCTCCAGATTTCTCCTGTGGTTGGATATTGGCATTTGAAAAAAAAAAAAAAAAGAAAAAAAAGGGGAGAACACTGTGCATATTGTATTACAACTTTCTTTTTTTTCACATAAAAATACTGTGTATCTTGGATATCTGAGAAAGAGCGATTTTCTATGTATGCAGGGAATCCTTTTATTTGCAACAAAGTCTTGCAGAAATAGACACAATCAACTGAGCTTGCAAAGATCAATGTAAAAAGTCCTTTCTTTCCCTTATCAAAAGAAGCTGAGAAACCAGGCAGGAGGAGAGGGGAGCTGACTTTTAAGGTCCTCCTTAGATGTTTCCTGTCTTCCAGTGGGACCACACAGTAATCCTTCACCAATTAGATTTTTTTTTTTTAGGTCGCAGCTTTTTTATTTTTTAATTGAGATATAGTCAATGTAAAATATTGTATGTTTCAGGTGTACAACATAGTGATTCACAATTTTTAAAGGTTATATTCCATTTATAGTTATTATAAAATATTGGCTATGGGCTTCCCTGGTGGCGCAGTGGTTGAGAGTCTGCCTGCTAATGCAGGGGACACGGGTTCGGGCCCTGGTCTGGGAGGATCCCAAATGCCGCGGAGCGACTAGGCCTGTGAGCCACAACTACTGAGCCTGCGCGTCTGGAGCCTGTGTTCCGCAATGAGAGAGGCCGCGATAGTGAGTGGCCCCCGCTTGCCACAACTAGAGAAAGCCCTCGCACAGAAACGAAGACCCAAGACAGCCAAAAAAATAAATAAATGAACAAATGTGGGGTTTAAAAAAAAAAGAAAAAAAATTAGGAAAAAGTGAAATTAAAAAAAATATATTGGCTATATTCCCTGTGCTGTAAAATATATCATTGTAGCTTATTTATTTTATACATAGTAGTTTGTACCTCTTTTTTTTAAAATTGGAGTATAGCTGCTTTACGATGTTGTGTTAGTTTCAACTGTACAGCAACGTGAATCAGCTCTATGTATTCATATAGCCCCTCTTTTTTGAATTTCCTTCCCATTCTGGTCACAAAAGGATGGAACGCTTCATGAATTTCCGTGTCATCCTTGCACAGGGGCCATGTTAATCTTCTCTGTATTGTTCCGATTTTAGTATATGTGCTGCTGAAGTGAGCACGGTAGTTTGTTCCTCTTATTTCCCTACCTCTAACTTGTCCCTCCCCCTTTCCCGCTCCCCACTGGTAACCACTAGTTTGTTTTCTATATCTATGAGTCTATTTCTTTTTTTCTTATATTCACTAGTTTTATTTTTTAGATTCCACATAAAAGTCATATCATACAGTATTTGTCTTTCTCTGTCTGACTTATTTCACTAAGCATAGTACCCTCCAAGTCCATCCATGTTGCTGCAAATGGCAAAATTGCATTCTTTTTTATGGCTGAGTACTATTCCACTGCATATATATATATATATATATATATATATATATATCACATCTATTTTTTTGGGGGGCCACACCATGCAGCTTCTGGGATCTTAGTTCCCCAACCAGGGACTGAACCTGGGCCGTAGCAGTGAAAGCGTCAACTCCTATCCACTGGACCGCCAGGGAATTCCCTACTGCATCTTCCTTATCCACTCATCTGTGGATGGGCACTTAGGTTGCTTTCATGTCTTGGCTATCGTAAATAATGCTGCTATGAACATTGGGGTGCATGTATCTTTCTGAATTAGTGTTTTCCATTTTAGAGGAATAAATACCCAGGAGTGGAATTGCTGGATCATGTGGTAGTTCTATTTTTAGTGTTTTGAGAAACCTTCAAACTGTTTTCCGTAGTGGCCACACCAATTTACATTTCCACCAACAGTGTACAAGGGTTCCCTTTTCTCCATAGCCTCGCCAACAGTTGTTATTTGTGTTCTTTTTGGTGACGGCCATTGTGACAGGTGTTAGGTGATATCTTAACCAATCAGATCTTTAGTAGTGACCCCAATCTCCTGGGCTGCTCATGACATGATCCAACAATAGTTACTCAACCTGGATTTCCCTGAGGGATTTATTCCAGGATTTTACAGACCTAGCTTGTTACGTGCGTTTTATCCCTTAGGACAATATTTTAAAAGGCAGGTAGTATGGTGGTTCAGAGCAGGGGCTTTGAGGTCAGAGGGACCTGGATGGAGTCCCAGCTTTACCACTCGGCAGCTAGGAAATGCAGCCCATTGTCAAGAGCCGAGGAAGAAGGCCTGGGAAGAGAACTGAGTGCTCACGGCTAAGAAAATCTGACTAGCTGTCAAATAGAGATGCGGCAGGGGTCACAGGTAAAGGCCCCTCGGCGTGAGTAAATCACGCTGCCCTACCTGTGTGCATACCCATCTGCTTGCCATCCACATTTAGTTCACATTCAATCAACAAGTATTCAAGGCTGATGCGGATGGCAGCTACCGTTTCCTAAGGCTTATGTGTGACCCCATGATTTGGGTACCACGTCGTTTAATCCTCACAACTACCTGGTGAGATCTTAACCCCATTTTATAACCAAGTAAACAGAGGCACACAGAAGTCGAGACCTGCTCACACAATGAGTAAGCGCACACTTGAGAGTCACACCTTAGCAGCTGGTCTCCAAAGCCTGAACTCAGACTTATTCGTTCTAATGCAAATGGGGCTTTGCTGGGGCGAGGCCCGCGGCGCGCATCAGACACCCTTCACTCCAGGGAATGAAACTCTCAGGTTTGTCTCTGTTCAAGTTAACGACAGAACCTGTCCTCTAGGAACTGGGCATGCACCTGGTACCCCTCTGGATCTTCGGAGGGCGTGTGGGGTCACAGAAAAAACACAAGTGCCAGGATCACAACGACCTCAGTTTGAGTCCTGACCCTACCATGTACCAGCTGTGTGACTTTGAGCAAGTTCCTTAATGTTATTGATACTCAGTTTCCTTACTTGCAAAATAAAGACGACAATAGTACCTGGCTCATTGGGCTGTTGGAAGATGAAAGTACACAGTACACGTAAAACAACTAACACAGTGACAAGTACCCAGGAGGAGTTAAACAAACCATGGTTCCTACCCTCCTCTTAGGAACTGTGAACACACAAGGCTCTTAGGACTGCTTGCGTATGGTGATGAGTGACTGGGGATCCCCTGCTGGCCTCAGTAATGGGAAGTACCTTGAATCACTTATCATGGTGGACTAACACATAAAAAGTTTTTGAGCCAGCTTCTTTTTTTTTTTTTGCGGTACGTGGGCCTCTCACTGTTGTGGCCTCTCCTGTTGCGGAGCACAGGCTCCGGACGTGCAGGCTCAGCGGCCATGGCTCACGGGCCCAGCCGCTCCGCGGCATGTGGGATCTTCCCGGACTGGGGCACGAACCCGTGTCCCCTGCATGAGCAGGCGGACTCTCAACCACTGCGCCACCAGGGAAGCCCCTGATGGCTTAATTTTGCAACCCATGTTTCTTTACGGGAATGTATGACTAGATTTAGAGGCAGAGGCTTCAGTGACTCCTAAAGCCTGGGGAGGGGACAGTGCACACATTGCTTGGCCCCGCTATTACTAGGATAGAGATCATGGTCTTTCCTTGTTTTAGTTCTGATTTTGAAGAACAGCTAGAACTGTGGGCCACATCTCTCTTGGTTTCACGCACACTCAGACTCTGCCATGATTACAACGACAGTAATACGGGGGTTGGGGAGGGGCTGGGTTGCCGGGAGCAATGCAGCGCCCCCGTTCTCTACGCTATCGGTGAGGGGCAGGCACTTACAGAAAAGTTCATCTGGATTTTGCCTCTCTTTTTTTTCTTAAACCCCACATTTGTTTATTTATTTATTTTTTTGGCTGTCTTGGGTCTTCGTTTCTGTGAGAGGGCTTTCTCTAGTTGCGGCAAGCAGGGGCCAATCTTCATCGCGGTGCGCGGGCCTCTCACTATCGCGGCCTCTCGTTGCGGAGCACAGGCTCCAGACACGCAGGCTCAGTAGTTGTGGCTCACGGGCCTAGCTGCTCCGCGGCATGTGGGATCCTCCCAGACCAGGGCTCGAACCCGTGTCCCCTGCATTAGCAGGCAGACTCCCAACCACTGTGCCACCAGGGAAGCCTTGCCTTTCTTTTTAAACACGTTTAAAAGAAATTCACACCACCTTCTGGATTACCTTAGACATATCCTGGCTGGGGTTGCTTAATCACCAGAGTGAAAATCACTCCTCTATTCTCATTCATTATTGTAAGAATGTCAAATTTGCGCAGCCTCTCTGGAGAGCGCTTTGGCAAGAAGGATCAACGATAAATGTTGGAGTTTCCCAGGTGTGGCCCTGGGCTCTCCCTTCTCATTCAATACTTTCTTCCTAGTGATACCATTCACACGTATGGCTTTAATCACCATCCATCCATCCACCCGTCCATCCATCCCATCTGACTAAGCACCCGCTATGTGGCACATGTTCTTCTGGGTTCCGGGGCCACATCACTGATACGGTTGGATATCCAGGGTGACAGCTGCGTCCTTGGCACCTCACTTTGGATGTCTACAGGCACCTCACACTCATCTTTCCTCTCAAACCTGGTCCTCCTGTGGCATTCTTTACTCTGGATTTTAGTGAAGGAACCACATCTGTACTTTTAACACAAGCCAGAAACCTGGAGACCTGTAGCCCCCTTTCTCTCCATCACTTCCCTTCTAGCCATATCTAACTCCATCACTGAGGCCTGTTGATTCATCTCTTAAATGCCCCTGGAATCTTCTCTCTTGCTCCGTCCCCTCCATTGCCACAGTGAGGGCCACCATCATGTCTTGTGAGAGCCTCCTAACTGCTCTCCCGGGGTTCTGTGCTGGCCACCTTCCTGTACATTTTCCACTCGTGGCCAAGATGACTGTCTCCAAATGCAAGCCTGTTCCATCAGTTCCTTACTTAAAACCTTTCGTGGGCTTCTCTCTGCTCTCAGGTTAAAGCAGAGCTTCTTACCAGGGCTCTGCAAGACCCCGGCCACACCATGATACAGCCCCTGTGGACCTCCTTCACCAGTCCCTGCCCTCCGCCTCCATTTCTTTTAGTCCCGTGAGTTTTCCATGCTTCCTGCGATCCCACCACGCTGCTCCCTCCACCCAGAATGCCCTCCCCTCCCCTCTTTGGCAAATAACTCCTATGCACCCTGCAGGTGCCCTGCCGTCCCTGACCAGGTCAGAGCCCTGCACTTCTCCTTCAAAGCAACTGTCATGATTAAAGTTTTACATGTGAGTGATTTTTCAGTTAATGCCCCACCCCTATTCCTCCCTGAGACCCTAAGATCTACAAGCGCAGGGAGAGTGCCTGTTAGTTCCCCAATATTTTATAATGAAAGATTTCAAATGTACAGTGAAGAGGGAGGAATTTTACAGCCAACATCCATATACCCCATAACCTGAATTCTACCTGTTTCTGACCCCATTATATTTCCAACCTGCACTGTGCCTGGTATCTAGGAGGCCTGCGATAAATCTTTGTTGAATGAAAGTGGTTCATATCCTTCCACATCTAGGATGATAAAGATAAGATGAACAGGTATGTGTGAATAATATTTATGTCAGCCTCATCTATTAAGTGTGAAAAACTGGAAGCAACTTAAATGCCCATTATAGAGGACTGGCTAAATAAATTACGGTACACCCTTCAGAATGGGGTTCCTTGCCATCAGTGACAGCGATGATGTAGATCTGTGTGTATTGACATGGAAGGGTGCTCCAGATGTACTGTTAGGAATGAAACTAAAGGAAATTGGGTATAATATGACATTATTCTTTTGTAAAGTTAAAAAATCAATACACGTGGATAGGTAGTGCCTATTTTATGCCAGGTACTATTTTAAGTACTTTACATGTATCAATGCATTTTAATCCTCACAAAAATCCTACGGGGTGAGTATTCCCTATTATCCCCATTTTACAGGTAAAGAAACAGGCACAGAGAGGGGAAGTAACTTGCCTAGAATCACACAGCTCTTTCCATGGGAAAATGCCCTGGAAGTTCCACACAAAATATGATCGTAGTGACGATACCAAACGCTAGCGAGGATGTGAAGCAACAGGAACTCTCATTCATTGTTGGCGGGAACGCAAAACAGCCACTTTGGAAAAGAGTTTTGTGGTTTTCTTAAAAACTAAACGTACTCTACGGACTTCCCTGGTGGCCTAGTGGTTAAGAATCCGCCTGCCAATGCAAGGGACACAGGTTCAAGCCCTGGTCTGGGAAGATCCCACATGCCACGGAGCAACTAAGCCTGTGTGCCACAACTACTGAGCCTGTGCTCTAGAGCCCGTGAGCCACAACTACTGAGACCGTGTGCCACAACTACTGAAGCCTGCGCACCTAGAGCCCATGCAACGCAACAAGAGAAGCCACTGCAATGAGAAGCCCGTGCACCACAAGGAAGAGTAGCCCCCGCTTGCCGTAACTAGAGAAAGCCCGTGCGCAGCAATGAAGACCCAATGCAGCCAAAAATAAATAAAATAAAATAAATTAATTAAAAAAAAAAACTAAATGTACTCTAACCACACGATTCAGCAACCGCGCCCTTGGTATTTACTCAAAGAAGTTGAAAACATGTCCACACAAAACCCTGCATGTGGACGTTTATGGTAGCTTTATTCATAACTGCCAAAACTTGGAAGCCACCAGGATGTCCTTCAGTAGGTGAATGGATAATGGAATATTATTGGGCACTTAAAAAGAAAAAAAGAGCTATCAAGCCATGAAAAGACTTGGAGGAAATGAAAATGCATATTACTAAATAAAAAAAACTAATCTGAAAAGTTGTATGATTCCAACTACATGATATCCTGGAAAAGGCAAAAACTATGGCGACGGTAAAAAGATCTGTGGTTGCCAGGGGCTGCAGGGGGGCTGGGAGGGAGCACAGAGGATTTTCAGGGCAGTGAAACTATTCTTTTTTTGGGGGGGGATAGGTTCTTTTATTTGGAATAAAAATGTCCAGTTTTGAAAAGAAAAGACGTTATCTTAAAAACTTAAGTCCTCAAACCACAGGTTTCCCCATGACGAGTTGAATTCCTGAACACTGCAGAGGGATTACTGGAGATGTTGATTACTTAAGGCACTAATAGGAAGGCACTGAAGAACAGCAGGGCCAGGCTTCAATCAGACAAACATGCGCTGCCATGGAGGAATTGCATAGGCTGGCTCTGAAGTTGGCTTCTCCTTTGCTTCTTTTTATTTTGTTAAACTTGTAGCTTTACTTTCCTCAGTTTCTAGAATATCAGTTTCTAGATATTTGGGTTTATGGGTTATCATCATTTTGCTTTATTACCACGTCCCTGATCTGTAACTTCACCCACCCCACTTCCCCTCTATGGACTCCACAGGTGGCTTTTAATGAATTCTGCGTACTTTCTATTACTGTGTAGTTACAGAGTGACCTGAGAAGTGAAACTCATAAATCGAGTTGACCTAATACCAGGGCTTTGTGCACAGAATCCACCAATCTGCTCAGAGATGGCCTGATCTGAACCACATCCCCCGCCGTGCTCCCTGGCTTCTGCTTAGGGCAGTAGATTTGGGATCAAAGGCACGTTCAGGACTGGACCATCTTCCCGGTGGAGCATTGTGATTTACAGGGCCTCTGGGTCCTCCCCGGGGTGGGCCTCATTATTGGTGGACCTGCTGGTCTCAGGACTTAATGAAGCTCAGGTTGTTGATGTCTCATCGCAGAAAGAATTCAGTGAGAGACAAAGTGATAGGTAAGACGTGGACTTATTTAGAGAGAAACACACTCCACAGACAGAGCGTGGGCCATCTCAGAAGGCGAGAAAGGCCAGGGCAGTGAAACGATTCTGTATGATATTATAATGGTGGATACATGTCATCACACATTTGTCCAAGTCCAAACCCATAGGATGTACAACACCAAGAGTGACCCCTACACAGCACTGTAAATCAACTACACTCCAATAAAATTAAAATGAAAAAGAGTGAACCCTAATATAAACCATGGACTTTGGGTGATTAGGATGTGTCAATGTAGGTTCATCAGTCCTGACAACTGTACCTCTCTGGTGCTGATGCTGATAAATGGGGGAGGCTGTGTATGAGTGGGGACAGGGGGTACCTGGGAAATCTCTGTATCATCCTCTCAATTTTGCCATGAACATAAAACTGCTCTAAAAAACGTCTCTACTCTATATATGTATATATATGGTTACTTCTGAGAGAGAAGATTTAGCATAATTTCGATTTTTCCTTTTGCCACTGTCACGTCTCATTTTTCTCCAGTAATCACGTCTCACTTGTGTACTTTTTTCCAGGAACACTGCTTCTCAAGTGGTGAAGCAAAGTGAAGTCTGGAGAAGGGAACACTTGGCCACATACCTAAGAAGCCTCCCTCAATAGATGTCCCATCGTGATCAGATTCAACGCAATATTTCAGTCATGTAACTATGTGAGAAAAGAGTTTCAATCACCTTTGTCGGAGCTGGAGAACTGGATCCCCACCTCGTGGAGGAGATGCTCCGTTTCCTCCAGCCAGGACAGTGACAGGCGCAAGATGTCCAGTGCCACCTTCTGGAGCCCTGAGACAGGTGGGCTCACCTGCAGGTGCTGTAGGAGGTCGACCTCCTTCTTCAGCTCATTGCTAGAGCAAGACATTGTCATGCACGCCTGGAAAGAGATGAGGTCGTGAGGAGCCCGGGCACCATCGCCAGAAATACCACCTGACGGTTGTGACCCACACAGAGCAGTGTTCTTGACGGGCCCGTGAAGCAGGCAGAGCCGTATGTTGGCCGCCCTGTGACGGCCCAGTTTTACTTCCCTTTTTCGGGGGGCGGAAGGAAGGAGGCAGCTTTTATTTCACGTGCACTCTAACTGGGACTCTAGATGGACAAATAGACCCTTTGTTTAGGTATAGGCAATTCCAAAGCCAAATTGCCAAGGACGATTTGGCTGAAAGGAGAAGCAAATTTGGTTACAGAATTCCTGCTGAGATCAACACACAAGCTGGTCATAAAGTGCGGTTTCCTGATTTGAAAGAGTGCTGACAAGCCAACATTTGCCCAGACTCCCCAAATAGTAGCTGCATATTTCCAGAGAAAGCAGAAGCAGCTGCCTGATGTGATAAGCTGGATCCCTGCATGGGGGCCATGAAGTGGGGGCTCTGCCAGACCCTCTGGTCCAATAAGGGTAAGAGCAGCCTTCCACTGCTGGGACAGAAAAGAAAACTGCAAATAAAGAGCAGAAGGTTTCTTTGGTTTCTCTGGAAATAACACGGGGCTGTTTTTTTTCCCCCGGGGTCTGGGGCCTCCCAAAGGCAGTACTTGGAGTGTGTCGGGCAGCTTCTCCTTGGCCACACCAAGTTCACCTGGGAGGCATTTCTGGAGGTCCTTTGTTTTCTGATCTCAAACAGATTTCTCCAACAAGAGAAAAGGTGGACTAAAAGCAGAGCTGGACAATTTCCTGAACAAGGAGCACAGAAATGAGACACAGGGGACATTTGAGGAATGGAGAAGGGGGCACCTGGCAACTGTCTAAGGATGTCTTCAGCTTCTTGATGTTCTGGGTGATTTCCTCCTCTTTGCAGCTGCTGAGCTGGGTCTCCTTCTGCAGGGTCCACTTTTGCTGCCAAACGTTGCTATTGTCCTCTGTGACCCTGCTGCTCTTTTCTGGTAACTGGTGAGAAAAAGAAAAAAAAAAGATTTAAAATGCAGGGTGGGGCTTCCCTGGTGGCGCGGTGGTTGGGAGTCTGCCTGCCGATGCAGGGGATGCGGGTTCAAGCCCTGGTCGGGGAAGATCCCACATGCCGCGGAGCAACTGGGCCTGTGAGCCACAACTACTGAGCCTGCGCGTCTGGAGCCTGTGCTCCGCAACAAGAGAGGCTGCGATAGTGAGAGGCCCGCGCACCGCGATGAAGGGTGGCCCCTGCTCGCCGCAACTGGAGAAAGCCCTCGCACAGAAACGAAGACCCAACCCAGCAAAAATTAATTAATTAATTAATTAAAATGCAGGGTGGCTCTGGGGGGAGGGGACCTGGAGGGCTTCAGCTTAAGCTCGGAGGAGGGAGGTCCTGGTGTGTTTTGGGGTTGGCTCTGGAGCGTGGATATTGGCTCTGTCACCGGGGCATGTTTCCCAGGATCAGAGATGGTGTTTTAAGAGCCAAAGGCCTGTCATGTGGCCACGAGTGTGTTCTAGATTCTTCTGCATTCTGGGAGGGATTCATCACGCTGAGCCTGATGCTGTGGGCTCCTAAAAAGGAGGTCGTCCGAGAGAAGCCCGTGGTGTGATCTTGTGACCCGCGCGCTGACACCCAGGATTGGAGAGGATAAACGGAAGGATAATAAGGCATCGTTACAGCCAGAGGCCCACCCTCACTGCCATCCGCCACTTCAGGAGGAACGAGCGAGCGAGGACGCACCGTCCATGCTGAGGCCGCTCCTTTCCTCGAGGGGCTAACGGAGGTTCACCGTGCGGGTCTGCCGACCAGACACAGTCCTGGGTGGTTTAATTTGATTTTCACAGAAACACTGCAAGGGAGTTTAACTGGCTTTTACTTGAAAAGCCAGGAAATCCCAGAAAATCAAAACAAATCTTTATGGTGTAGCAACAGTGTGAAAATTATGTGCCACCAACAAAAAACAGAAACATATGCTCCCAGTGTCTGGAGCCCCGGGTCCCTGAAGGAGAAAGTGGGGAAGAGAGACGAGCCTGCTGATTGGAGACGGGTGTGTCCTGGACCGGTTTCACGCGTCCGCAGGTGGCCTTGAGGACCTGACCTCTGAAAAGCTCCAGCTGCAGCACAAAGAAAGGGACGGGGATGAGGTGAGGGGCGCAGCTGCAGCGGCAAGGCTGGGGGAGGCGCCTCCGTCGCTGGGTCTGGGAGAAATCGGTGAGAAGGCTCTGCACGCCTTCAGTGGTCATTATGGGTAATTAACACCTTCACCTCTCACCGGAAGGGGCAGTGCCCACACAAGAGAGGGGGACAGCAGGTTTTAATGACTTTTCAGGTGTGCCCGCCTAACCTAGCCGACGCACACGGTCGGCACACACACGTCTCGGGCTCTCGGAAGAGCCACTTGCTGCCAATTATCCAGTGGGAAGTCCAGGGCCGGGAGCGCTCTTCCGTAATTGCTACGTTGGCACCAGGCTGTGAGATAAACATTGAGGCTGTCAGCCCGGGTAACTCGTGTCATCAGCAAGGGCGCCTGGGGAGAGAAGGAGGAGCTGCCTGCTGCCGTTTTGTGCCTTAGACCTTGTGTCCTGAAGACGACGTCTCCTGTACTCCTCTCCAGGTCCCCGGAGCCAGGTGCAGCGCCTGCCACACAGCAGGCACTCAATAAACGTTCATCGAATGCTTAGAACAGAAACACCTGTCAAGTCAGATGTTCAAAGTCCTCTCCTTCAGTTCAGCCAGTTTTTACTGAGTGCCTCCCTGATGCTGGTGTCTTCATATTACGGATGATGAAACAACGCAGTTAAATTAAGTCAGGGCTTCTAGAATGACGAGTTCAAGATGCCCCAGGCTCATGAGACTTGAACGGCAAAGAAGCCCAAGTTTCTCTGGAAATTTCCCAACGTGATGGCCCTTGGCCTGGGTTTTTGGCTCACTGGCAAAATGTGGTCATGAAAGGCTCTAAAACAGAGCCCTGAAGGACCACAAGGGCCACAGAATCAATAAGAACGTGAACAGGTCCTAAGACACAGGAGTCTGCTGCACACCAGGGAGCTCTGGGAAGCCAAGTAGAGGAACTGTGACTCTCCTAAGGACACCTCTGCAGTCATCCTGCCAGAAGCCAGCTGGGTGATTGGAGGGACTCTGGGTCGTCTGCTGGTTTCATGGCCAAGGGAGGGTCCTAGCTCACCCGAGGAAGAGGTTATGCAGAGGGCCCTGTGGGCAATGGCCCGTGTTATCACCAGAGGCGCCCTACAGGACTGCTTGGTGGGGGGTGGGGGTGGGGAGGGACAGGTCCTGCTGGATGGTGGGCTGAGTCCTGTGGTCACTGGCCTGGGGAAGGGCAGGACCTCAGGCCGGGAGCGGGCTGTGGAGACAAGGGGGTGAAGCAGCAAGGCCCAGGCAGCGCAGAGAAGCCTTGTTCGTCCTTTCTCTCTCGAGTCTAGACCTGGAGGAATCTCAGTGTCTCTGAGGGTCTTCCTGGATGACCCCTGGCCAGAGCCATGACCAGGCGCTCGGCAAGTGGCGCAGATCATGCCCTCAAGGCGGGTGTTCGCCATGGGTGCAGAGTGCCAGCAAGGTGAGGGGTAGCCCAGGTGCACGGAGGGAAGCCCAGGCTGGCGGGCTCTCTGCCTTGCTAAGGGGTCGGCACCCTGCAGGAGAAAGGACACCGGGGGTGATGGTGTGGAAGTTGGTTGAAGAGGCTTTCAAACCTGCCTGAGGGTCAGCATCATCATTTAACTTGTGGGTGCCTCTGAAGTTCAGCGCGTGGGACAAATTCCGGTCACACTGATGGTTCAGGCTTGGATGCTACCAAACTCAAGGGCTTTGGGAGCTGGGCTGGGTGGGACGGAGGGCTCCTTTAAGGATCGTGGTTCTTAACCTTTTTTGGTGGTTTACAAATCCTTCTGAGCATCCAATGAGTGACGAGGTGGACTCACTCTCCCAGAAAAAGAAAAGCACAAACACATACATGCAAAACGTTCTTGGTCCCCCTGGAGCCGTGGCTGCCAGGAGAGGATGCCTTGTGGAGGGGGTCCAAGATGGGCTGCCCTCGGTGGGCTGTGTTCTGGAGGGCCAGTGCCCCGTCTTGGGTTCTCCTTTGCTCTCCCTTAGCCTTTGGTGAAGGCTCGTTTGCATGTTCTGGCCCTCATGTCTGTGCCACGTGTCAGAGGAAGGGCCACTGGGCCATCTTGGGTCAGAGCCCTGGGAAATGGCCCTCTCCCCACCCTGCCCACCTCCACCTGGCATAAGCTGTGGTATTCTGGGTTTTACTTTATTAAGAAAAGTGGCAGGACTTCCCTGGCGCTCCAGTGGTTAAGACTCCATGCAGCCACTGCAGGGGGCACGGGTTCCATCCCTGGTCGGGGAACTAAAATCCTGCAAGCCACGCGGTTCGGCCAAACAAAACAAACAAACAAACAAACAGAAATGTGGCAATTCCCTGGGGACACTGACTGTAGCATCTCTTTGGGGGCCCAGAGGAAGAAAGATCGCTCTAAATGTCAGGACAAAAAATGTGAAGGAGAAAGTGCTAGAAACACCACCGAGGTCAAGAGCTCAAACCCTTCCCAAGAGGGAACCGCACAGCTGGTTCACTGGGGTGGGCCTTGAGCTGGGACTGGCTGCTTGGTCAGGGTCTCAGGCAACAGCAAACACTGGAGTGGGCAGCTTCCCAGAAGGAAAAGCCTCTTTAGTGAAATCCACGGGGACGCGGAAGCCGCACAAAGCCCTGCCCCTGAGATAAGCGGGTGAACTAAGGCAGGCCGTCTTCCTCCTCATTCATCCCTGCCGGCCGCTTGGGTGCGGGATTCCGTGGAGAGCACGGGCCCGTGAAGGGGCTCTGCAGCACGCCTACCTGACCTACTGCCCTTTCCAAATTGGCTTTAATGAGGTTTTCTCTGTTCCTCATTTCTTTCAGCTGAAGCAATTTCCTTCTGGAATCCTCCCGAAGCTTCTCTTCCACCTGAAAGGATGATGAAAGCGTGGGCTTGCTGCTAATGTGATCATCATGCCCTCTGGGGAAACTTTTCTGGGTGGGCTAATGGCAGTGGGGGAGTCCCTGAGGGGTAGGGACAGCTGCAGCCCAGCAGCAGGGGTCACAGGCATGCACAGGGTGGAGGCAAACTCACAGGGAGTTGCCCCCTACGGGAAAGGGCCGAGCTCTGCACCCGGGGCTCAACTATGTTCTACCGCACACTCCCATCCCAGCTCGGTCCCTAACAAGCCGTACGACACTCGGAAAGTTACTTCACTGCTCCGTGACTCAGTGTCCTCATCTGTCAAATGGGAATGATGATACTAGTATCACTGCATAGAGTCATTGTGGGGATTCAATGTTTGGAATAGTGCTTAAGGGCTCTGTGAGAGTGTTAAGTACCGTTGTAACCTATGAAAGGTGGACGGGAATGTCCGCCGTACAGTCTCGTTCTAATAACTCGTGATGGGTACTTGGAAATGTTATGATTGGGTTTATTATCATAACTGTTTGTCGTTACCACTTTGAGCACACTCACTGGTGGTAACCTCTCTGGAGGCTTGCCAAAGCAATGTCTATTAAGAACTGCAGCCTGCAAAGGAAGGCGTTTAAAGTGGAGAAGCTTGCCTAGTTTTCCCCCCTTGCTTGGGTAACAGTCAACGCACGGTAAGCTTGGGAGTGCTCCACGCTACCCTTGGCTGGCCAGTGTAGGCCTCGCAGCTGCTCAATTCTTGGATGCACCTGCTGAGCCCTGGGCCCTGGCACTAACAGGAAATGAGGCAAACACTCGTAAATAAATGGAAAGTTTTTGTGCTGAAACAAATTCACAGGCTGTGTTTTTAGGGATCTGAAGAGGGGGATCACAGGGATGTAATAAAAGACCCAGAAAAGCCCTTAAGAGCTTTCTTCTGAGTAGTGTGGCCCAGTGGAAGAGCCTCTACCCAGCTCCGTTACCTTGGAAAAGTCATCTAAGCTCTCTGGGCCTTAGTTTTCTCCCAGGTCTAAACATGCTCTGACTTCTATTTCAGCAGCCTGTTTCATATGCTGCAAAAGCCAAGTCCAGCCTTGGACTCTGCCCCTGTTTGTGTTCTGCATGAACAGCCCCCGTTCCTGTCCCCAAGCCTCAGAGTCACCTTCAGCGGCCGCCCTGCTCCCTCTCTCACACTCGGGGGTCTCACGCCTGTCCTCCAACCCCTCTCAAATGCAAGCTGGACTGTGACAACTGGCCTCCTCGCCTCAAGTTTAGTTTCTTCCAGTGCAATCTTAACGGTACTGTGAGAGTTACCCTGCTATAAGGCAGCTCTGTCCACCAGAACTTTCTGCAACGGTACAGGTACTCTGAGCGAGGCTGTGTTGTCTAATACGGCAGCCACCAGCCACATCTGGGGATCGAGCACTCGAAATGGGGCTGGTGTGGCGGAGGAACTGAATTAAAATTTTATTTAATTTTCATTAATTTCAGTGTAAACAGTAGCATGTGGCTGTTTGCTATGCCAGGGTAACTGAAGTCAGACAAACCTGGAGTCAGACAAAACCGACTGTGCCATTGGGCTAGTTACTTTACTAGTAACTAGTAGCCTTGACTTTCTCATCTGTAAAATGGAGAGGATGATTTCTAGATCACAGCGCTGTTGTAAAGATTAAGAGGTGAAAAGTTCAGGGTAACGCCTAGTACATGAGAAATTGTAACTCTCATTTTCACCCTAATTACTGTCCACGAATGTCATTGCATCAGTCACTTGTTCAGGAGGCTTAGTAGCTCCCCACTGCCTGTGTGGTACAGAGCCCAAGCGCCTGAACTAAGGCAAAACACCAAGCCAGAGATTCAAGAAGCCCCTACGAACTCTGTACGAGGTAAATAAAACTGGATCCACACCTAGATAAACCATAATAAAACTGCTGGAAATCAAGGAAAAAGACAATCTTAAAAGCAACCGGAGGGCCTCCCTGGTGGCGCAGTGGTTGAGAGTCCGCCTGCCGATGCACGGGATACGGGTTCGTGCCCCGGTCTGGGAGGATCCCATATGCCGCGGAGCGGCTGGGCCCGTGAGCCACGGCCGCTGGGCCGGCGCGTCCGGAGCCTGTGCTCCGCAACGGGAGAGGCCACAACAGTGAGAGGCCCGCATACCGCAAAAAGAAAAAAAAAAAAAAAAAAGCAACCGGAGAAAAAGACAGATTATGCAAAGGTACAACAGTTAGGCTTACAGATGACTTCTAAATAGAAATAATAGGAGCCACAAGACAATAGTGACATATCTAATGCTGTATCTAATGTGCTGAAAGAAAAGAGTTGCCATTGTAGAATTCAATACGCAGTCAAATGTGTTTTAAGAATGAAGGTTAAATATACATCTCCAGACAGACACACAGGCACATTTGAGAATTTGTCATCAGCAGAGCCACAATGAGGGAAAACATTAAAGGGTATTCTTCAGACACAAGAAAAATGAACCCAGGTGGGTGATCAGAGATGCAGAAAAGACAAGCAACAGTAAGGGTAATGTGTGGATATGATACTGACTATAGAAAAACACTAATAATGTCTTGTGGGGTTTTAACTATCAAGAGGAGTTTAGAAAATGACAGTAATGGCTTATAAATCTGGAGGGGGTAAGTGAAGTTAAGGTGTTTGAAACTCATTGCACTGTCAAGGAGAAGGGCATCATTATCAACTACTATTGCCTCTTGGTAAGTTAAGAATGCAGGGCTTCCCTGGTGGCGCAGCGGTTGAGAGTCTGCCTGCCGATGCAGGGGACATGGGTTCGTGTCCTGGTCCAGGAGGATCCCACATGCCGCAGAGCGGCTGGGCCTGTGAGCCATGGCCACTGAGCCTGTGCGTCCAGAGCCTGTGCTCCACAACGGAAGAGGCCATAACAGTGAGAGGCCCGCGTACCGAAAAAAAAAAAAAAAAATGCACTTTATAGTCTTCAGGATGACTACTAAGAGAATAGTAGAAGAGTGAAAAACTTAATTAATGTGTGATTTTGGTGAGTCAAGGATGAATGTTATTGTCTTACTATGACTAAAAGAATAGTAAAAAAGTGAAATATTTCCAAGCTAATAGAGGGGGAAAGTGGAATAAGAGAAAACCATCCACTCAGAAGGAGGCAAGAAAGGAGAGAAAAAGGAACATACCACAGATGGTACATCTGGTATTGAGCAAGAAGGTAGATTTAAATCCCAGTACACGAGTAATTACATAATATAAATGGACTAAAAGTCAAAGATGGTCAAACTGTATTTTGTAAAAATGATACGCTATTTGAAGGCATATGTCTAAAACTTAAGACAAAAATTGACAGAGAACGTATGAAAAAGATAAGGTATGAAAACTCTAACCAACAGAAAGCCAGTGGTGAACCTAAATGACAAAGGAGACGTTAAGGGAGAAACACTACTAGAGATGAAAAGGGACATTTCATGATGATCTAAAGTTTTGCTCTACAGGAAGTATTAGGATCCTAAATTTATATGTACCTAGTAACACAGCCTCAAAATATATAAAGCAAACATCGTTCATATTAAAAGAAGAAACACACAAATTACAAACATGCTGAGATTTTTAAAAACATTCTCAATGATGGAACAAAAAGACAAAAAAAATCAATATGAGAATTTAAGTTGGAACAACATCATTGGCAAACTTGATTTAATGGATCAATTCTTTCTTAGATAATTTCACAATTAAGATTTGAAGGCAGTCTAGGGTAGTGGTTACACACAGGAGCTTTGGAGTCAGGCAGACCTGGATTCAAGTTCTGCCACAACTACTTTATGCAAGTGAACTTGGATAACTTCCTTCACCTCTGTGAGCCTCAGTTTTCCCGACTGTAAAGTGGGGATAATACCAGTATAGACCGCATGGGGTCATTGTGAGGATGAAGAGAGATGATGCAGGTGGAGTGCTGGCCCCAGAGTGGTTCCCAGGCCGACCTGTCCCTGCCATACCTTGCTCTTTTCCCGCAGCGTCATAGAGATCAGGCTCTGCTCGGTACTGCTCCTTTTCAGCTCCACCCTGAGCTTCCTCATTTCTTTTTCCATGTCATGGATTTGCTGAAAGAGTTCCAACAACAGGGAAGTCAACTTCACAACTCATTTCATCCGGTTCATTAAGGCAGAAACCTAGTCTGGGATTCGCTTCATTCCTTCCCTTGGGGGACAATTCCACATCTTTGAGGCAAAGTAGACTTTCTTTCAACGGGTGCAATGAAAGGGCTGGGTGAGGGAAAATTTGAGTTTCTTTTGAAGATCAGCATGGATCCTGGATTAAACAGTACAAGATACCTATCCACTCATTAGAATCTCTTTCCTTGGGGTATATTTTTGAGTTCAATCTAAATAAGGGCTGTTTGGAAGACACAATGGGCACAGTTTGGAAGAAAAGAACAATGACATTTTTCTTTTTTCTCATTTGAGGCAGAGAAGTGTGCTCCTGACAGAGAGAAGAACACACGTCTCCTCCCCCCTGTCCCAGGCACCGGGCTTCCCAACGGATGGAAAACGTATGCCTGGTGATGTGCACGAGGGTTCGGGCCGGTACAGGGGGTGAACATTTACATTGAGTGGTCATCTTTTCATTGTGTTAATTTTTATGTTCACCTTCCATACAAGGCCAGTGATACATTTGCTTTTTATTTTGTTTTTATGAATTGTTGTAAAATTGAATGTATTTAAGTAAAAATACTTCAAGAAGAGTTGTGTTAATAACAGTGCTCAGGGCTGTGATAAAACTTGTGACAGTGGATCATGAAAGTCTGGGCATCACAAGTCCAGGGGTAGGGACCACGGTGAATTTCTAGCAGCATATGGTGGCCACCTCCCGTCCCTTTCCCCAGGGGAAACCTGATGAGGGGCCTTGAGCCAACTGCCCAGAAAATCTGGGGAGAGTGTGTTTTCCATGGTCTTTTCACCCATCTCTTTGAGGCCAGCAAATCAAAGCATTAACACACAAACACCCAGAAAGCCCCAGAGCTTGTGCTAGCTAATGGGCCAAGGAACCCCTCCAAAACCCTCAAGGCCCCAATCTAGGCTTTCAGTGGACACCTAGGGGTCAGGAGGTTCAACGCACGGTTTTGCAGAGTTTTAACTCTTTCTCTTGGGCTTCCCACTTCTCCTTCTGGGCATCTTCCTTCTGTAACTCTTCTTTCAGCACTGAGCACTGTGGAGAAAAAGGACAAGGCCACGGGGGCTTGGCTGGGGGTCCCAAGTAATTGTGTTCACGCCCAGGAGTGTTTCCTGCTGTACAACCCAATCACACCTCTGAATTCTGAGAGGCGAGACCATTTGTGTGATGGGAGCACGGGATCCTGCAGTCGTTCCCAGTTCACCCCTCTCATGAGTTCTGAGGAATAGAGCGTCTAAATTCCTCTTCAAAAGCCAGCAAACTTCACTGCAGGGGAAATCCAGCTTTGTAGAGTCTGGGGACTTAGGGTGCAGGAATTGGGATGTTTTCACGCTGTGAACGGTGAGGGTGGAGGGGGCCGAGGCAGTGAGCTGGGGTCCATCTTAGGGCTCTTGTGCAGGTTGCATCTCAAAGACACAACTGCCCCGACTGGTGTGGAGGGGTAAACGGAGCTGTCTTGCCTGAGGGCGGCTTGGCAACAGGCATTAAGGGCTTAAGCATGGATGTGCCTTCTTTTGACCCAGCAATTCCCACTTTAGGAATGTACCTTAAGGACAATGACTGGAGAAATAAGTAAATCTGTAGTTTCAAGGATGCTCTTCACAGAATTGTCAGTAACAGTGGAAGAAAAAAAAAAAGAGGAAACAACCCAAGTGTTGTTTAGAACAGCAGACCACTTTATAACACTGGGTACATCCAGGAGAAAGTATGTAGCTTTTAAGACGAATGATAAGAGCGTTGATTTATTAGAATGGAAAAATAATAAGTATTTAAAAATTTAAAAAATGTGCATAGTATAAATTCACTATAAAATGATTGATTGATTGATTTCTAGGCAATATATAGAAACAAGACTGGAAGAACATACATGAAAATATTAACACTGATTTCTCAAGGTAGCATTTCCTCTCCTCTCTTTTTATTTTTTCTTCTCAATGTCATCTACTTATTTTTCTAAAATTAACACACATGATATATGTCATTAAAAAAAAGGCATCTCAAATGTTCACAAGAGCAGTATCCTTGGTGGTGACGAGCCCTTGTGCTATTGGCCAGCAGAGTCTAGAGGAGAAGGGCCCTCATTCCAAGGTCAACGAGGAAGGGGAAATGGGGACATAAATCATCCAAATGCACTTCAGGAGGTAGAAGAGCCAAGCAGGTGCTGTCTTTGCAGATTCCTTCTACTTAGCACCAGCTCTGCATCCCCTTCCCGTCCCCAACACACACACAGACACACACACACACACACACACACACACCCCACATTAAACAGCTATAGCACATGCCTGGGAAGACACTCTGCTTGGGAGAAACGAATGCAGAGGGCTTGGCCAGGCAGCCGACCTCAGGCATAGGCAGAAGAGCACAACTAAAACCAGCCTCCCACTTCTTGGAAAACGATTTTGTCATCCCCATTTCACACATGGGGAAATGGAGGCCAAATAAGTTACAATAAAAGAAAGCTCTGGGATGGGACCCTGGTCTGTCTGATCCCAAAGCTCGTGCAGTGCCTTTCACCAGCTCCAAACTGGGTATGGTACTACGTTCCAGGTATTACTTACTGTGCCTTTTCCTTGGAACCTCAAGATCTGTTCTCACCCCACCCCCATGCAGACCTAGCTATCGGGTAGCCTCTGGGAATCTCTGAGTTGCCACCTGAGATGAAAGCTTTGAGGTTTTACCTTGACTCACAGAAACAGGCACATCATGCAAATACTGAGAAATCTTATCCTATAGAGTCAGGATTCTAAAGTTAGCATTGAAGGCAAGATTTGCAAAGAGTCAAAGTTACATGTGAAAAGCTCTTTGCTTGCCTACCACGTTCATCTTCCACAGAGACATTCCACACACTAGAGTCTAAGGAAGAAATGAGCGTCTGCGTGTTTGCATCTGGATCTTCAGACGTTCTGCTGTGAAGACAGTTATGAGAACCAGCGGTGCTGGGACCACGATGCAGCCGTGTGGTCATCCGTGCTCACAGGGAGATCGTATTCTGCTTAATGTTAAACTTTGCAATGGCAGTATATGCTCATAGGTGGGTTTGTTGCTGGGATTAAACAAACTCATTTATAATAGGGGTTAGAAAATCTTTGCTGGATTTGAAAATCTATTATGCTTCTTCTGAGCCACATACACGCTGTCCTTTGAAAGGCTTCAGAGAAGTTGGCCACCTGCCCAGCAGCTACCCTCCCTGTGTCCTTGGGCACTGGCCTCATCTCACCACCGTGTGTCATGTGACTCCACTGTGTCTGCTTTTCGCAGCTACAATTTGCTGATGACCCGACACTCACTCTGGAGCTGAGGGCTTCGAGCTGGTGATCCTTTTCTTTGTTCTCACTTTTCAGTTGATTCACCTCCTGTTGTAGTTGTTGAACTTGACCATCCTTTACTAACACGTCTCTTTGCAAAGATGACACCATCTCTGTAAAAGAACCAAACCAAACCAAAACAAAAGACTCATGGAGGTGAAAGAGGCAGGAAGGATTATTGGCAACACCATGGCTGTCAGCCAACGTTTGGACAAGACTTTCCAAGCCCGGGCCACCACCGGTGCCCTCCTAGGACTGGGGAGGCTTTTTCCAAGGGTCACAGAGCAGGAATGGGAATGAGAGCAAAGTCCACGGAACAGGGTTTGAGGCTTCAGTGAGAATGAGGGGCAGTCAGCACCAGCGAGAGGAGAAGCCTTGGGGGCCTCTTGTGGGCACAGGCCAGGCAAAGCCGGGAGGAGAGGCCACACCATGGGCCTGGGGAACAAAGGCCCAGCACAGGGAAGGTCCAGGAATTCTTCTCCAGAGGCCAGGACACGGGCGTGTGGCAGAGGGCACTGCTGGACACTATTGATGGGGTGGGTGGTTGGTTTCTCAGTCCTCTGAGTTTGGACCCCTCTCTACCACTTATTAGCTTGGTGGTCTTGGACAAGCTATTTCACCTCCCACTGTCTGTCCTACACAGAGTTATTGTAAGCGTCAAATGAGATGGTATGCCCCAAGAACACAAAGTGGCTAAATTATGTTTGTTCCATGGCGCCTATTATTTTTCTCGGCAGCCAGCTTCCAAAATGGCCCCAATGATCCCTACCACCTAGAATTCATGCTCTGGTTAGCCCCTCCCACCCTGAATAGGGCTGCCATGGGTCACCAATATGATACTGTGGAAATGACGGACTGTTTCCTCTCAGGCTGGGTCATAAAAGACACTGTGGCCTCCTCTTTGCTCTCTCTCCAATCACTCACTCTGGGGGAAGCCAACTGCTGTGTCGTGACGACACTCAAGCAGCCCTAGAGAGAAGCATGTGTGCTGAGGGACTAAGGCCTCCAGCCAATAGCCACATGAGCAGCCATTCTGAAGGGGGATCCTCCGGCTCCCCCCGAGGCTTTAGATGACATGACTGATGCCCCAGCCGACATCTTGCCTGCAACTCATGAGAACTAAGTCACCCCCCCCTCAAATTCCTGAACTACAGAAACTGGAGGAGATAATAAATATTGGTTGGGGTTTTATCCATTACATTTTGGGGTAACTTGTTATGCAGCAATAGATAACTCCTCCATTACTGTAGTATCATTTTTTAAACATCTTTATTGGAGTATAATTGCTTTACAATGGTGTTTTAGTTTCTGCTTTATAACCAAGTGAATCAGTTATGCATATACATATCTCCCCATATCTCTTCCCTCTTGCATTGTAGTATCATTTTGAATAAAAGTGGGAAGAAGGGTGCATAAATGCAGTGGTATTGGGTTATCTCCTACGGTTCTTTTCTTGAAAGAACATCAGGCCCAGTTTTAGTGGTAGGTTTCAATCAAGAATGTCTATGAAATAAAGCACAAAATGCTCCAGAATTTCATTTTAAAAATGAGCTTTGCCTCCAGGACAGAGTTCAGTTACTTGGAAATCCCTCTGGGGCTTGCCACACTTTGAGTGGGTCCAGCCCATCTCAAGCGTTATCCCAACCCAGGCCTGTCCGACTCCCTGATCGGAGAAGGTGGGATCTGAGACAGGCTTGATGCTTGGATGAGGTTTCACTGGCCGACATACGGGAGGAAGGTGAGGACCAGCGAGTTCATCCTTCCATTCCTGGTGCCCAGAACAGCACCTAGCCTGGGGGAGGTGCTCAGAAAACATCTGAGGACATCCCAAGTGAGGGAGGAGCATAAGCAGAGACCTGGGGGCAGCAGGGGGTGGGTGTGGGTGTGATTAAGTTGCAGAGTGAGGCAGAAGAAAAGCACAGATTCATACAGAGATGGGGATTCACGTGCGACTCAATGCTATGCCTGGCTTCTACAGCTGTGGGCATGTTTCCTGCTACGCACTGGCTGCTTTCAGAGTGACGTGCCCCTCCGAGGCTCACTGCCTCCTCCCTGTCACCTGCTTCTCTCTCTCCCCTCGTCTGTGAGTGGCCCCATCCTCTTCAGGTCTCTAGACATGTCAGTTTCTGCTTAAAAACCTCCACTGGATTCCCAACACCCTTGGAATAAAAACCCAGACCCCCCCGACCCTGCCCAGCCCCACAATCCCCTGTTCACTCCACGCAGGCTCGCTTGCCCTTGGCTTGTCCTTGCCCACCTGAAACAGGTCCTCTCTAAAAGAAGGACATAGCGGTGGAGGATACAACATGAACTGGTTAGAATCGGCTAGGTCCAAGGGGGCGTAAGATTCGAGTTCCAGGGGAACTGGAGCCCCATTACAGGCTCATTGTAACACATGAGCGAAATGACACACCCATCAGCACCAGGACTGTTCCGAGGCTGACCATAAAGGTCAAAAAGTGGGTGGTGGGGCTTCCCTGGTGGCGCGGTGGTTGAGAGTCCGCCTGCCGATGCAGGGGACACGGGTTCGTGCCCCGGTCCGGGAAGATCCCACATGCTGCGTAGCGGCTGGGCCCGTGAGCCATGGCTGCTGAGCCTGCACGTCCGGAGCCTGTGCTCCGCAATGGGAGAGGCCACAACTGTGAGAGGCCCGCGTACAGGAAAAAAAAAAAAAAAAGTGGGTGTTGGCCCAATTCCTGGAAATCCCCGCCCCTTCCCCAAAATATTAGAGTTGTCCCAATCCTCCCACTCTTGAGCCTATAAAATTACCCAGCCCATAAAAACTAACTGCCCCATATTTGGGGGCCTCTAGCCTTCTGAAATGGCCCACACTCTGTCTGTGGAGTGTGTTTCTCTCTAAAGAAATCCACTTCTTACTTTGTCTCTCACTGAATTCTTTCTGCATGAGACATAAAGAACCTGAGCTTTATTAAGTCCCGAGACCAGATGCATGATCTCGATTAAAAGATAGTGGGTTCTGAGTGGGTTCGAGTCCCAGCCCACGGGTTCAAGTCCCACCTGAGTTCCATGGTTGCACACCCACTAAGCTGGTCCCCCTTGGCCTCCCCCCTTGAAGCGCTGGCCACCACGACACACAGTTTATTTTCTCCACAGCAGCACTGCTCTCTGAAGTGGGCTTGTTTATTCATCCGTTTACTTTTATTGTCTGTCACCCCCTCCCAAATCTGTGAGTACAGGAATCTGACTGTCTTTTTTGGCTCTCCCTCCCTGGAGCCTGGAACGGGGCCTGACACCTAGAAGGAGGTCAAGAAACATGTGGAAGCAATGAAGGAATCCAGGGAATCAAAGCTCAGCCACAGCTGTGCGTTGGCTGCCCCTCTCCCAACCCAAGCCCTTTATCAGGGAACCACCTCTGATCAAATTAGAAAATGGTTTCCCTTGGGCCCAAGTGCACTCGGCTGAAATGGGTGAGACCATGGGTGCCTTAAAGGAGTGACCCCATTTTGTCCATGCTCTAGTTTGCACTCAGGCTGCTTTGTGGAACCACCCAAGCCACAAGGCGACCTGTGTTCTCCCTGGTGGGGCCAGTGCTCAGGAGACCTTGTAGCCAAGAGATACCATTCTCTCAAATATTTACCAGGCCCTGCCCTCGGAACTGGGTGGCAAGAAACCTCCACTGAGGGAGAACTCTAATGCACTGACACGGGTGATCCCTGAGGCTGCACCCAGGTCACGGGCACAGGTGCGCTGGTTGACTGGTGATGTCTGCAGGGGGAGGGCAGAAGCTCTGGGGCCTGAATGCAGAAGGGCCTCACCTGACGTGATGGCGGCGTCCCTCCTTAAGTTCTCGGCCTCGTGCTTCAGGGAGGTGATTTCTAAGTTTCTCTCAGACAGGGTCTGGCTCAGCACCTGGTTGTAGCCTTGCTGTAGGGCACTGATCTGTGGAAAGAGGCAACACACAGTCAGAGGGGGCCAGCCAGGCCTGCAGGACACGCCGGTACTTCTCCAACGTTGGGCAAAGAGTCGGGTTGATCTTGGATCGGGGTGTTGGGGAAACCAAGGTTTTCCGTTGTCACTAGTGGAAGGGGCAGGAGGGGGCCTGTTCCTTCAGTGACCACCATGTCATCGGTCCTCGAGACACGGACCTTATCTTTGTGGCCACCCAGGGGCTCCGGTGCTGCTGTCTTCCTATGACCTGTGGGTTTTCAGCCATAAATAGACCAGCTGTTGGTTCCAGATCATCCAGCACTGACTGGATGCACAGCAAAGTTCAAGAGCCGGGAGCAGGTTATGAAATGAATTCCCTCTAATGAGAATAGAGGGTAGTTTATACCTCACAGAACACTCCAGAGTTTACAGAGCCCGTTCACACATGCTACACTGATACTCGTCACAGCGTTGCTGAAGGCTGACGTTCCCATTAATGTGCGCATTTTGCAAGGGAGCCAGGTTGAGACTCAGAGAGGCGAGGCCCCCTGCTCGGGATCACGCGGCTGGTCAGACGTGGAGTCTGATTCAAACCCAGTCTTTAGTTGCCTGGTTCCTCCTTCCCAGGTGGCTCTAGGAATGAGCGTGAGAAGTTGGAGGCTGTAAAGCATGGCATGGACTCGGGAGCCGGACTGTGGCCTTCAAGTCCTGCCTCTGCCAGTTAATTGGCTTTGTGAACACAAGGAGGACACCATATTCTGTTTCCTTTTGTTCAGTCTGTATGCGGGGTGATGGTAGTCCCAACCTGATAGGATTGTTAGAAGTATTTTAATAAGTTAACATGTGTACAAGTGCTCAGATCATGCCTGGCACACGGCACAGGGGGATGAGCTGTGACGGTCCTCTCCTCTACCTACCACGGGGTGTTTTTTTTGTTTTTTTTTTTTTGCGGCACGCGGGCCTCTCACTGTTGTGGCCTCTCCCTTTGTGGAGCACAGGCTCCGGACGCGCAGGCTCAGCGGCCATGGCTCACGGGCCCAGCCGCTCCATGGCATGTGGGATCTTCCCGGACCGGGGCACGAACCCATGTCCCCTGCATCGGCAGGCGGACTCTCAACCACTGCGCCACCAGGTAAGCCCTCACGGGGTGTTTTAGCTTCAGCTTCCCTCGTGCGTCTCTGGGGAAGATAGTTGGTAATCTTTATGTGTGCATTTGCAAGCCTTGCCAGGCTCACTTAAATGCCAGTGTGGTTGTTATTAAGAGGAAATACAAGGGCTTCCTTGGTGGTGCAGTGGTTGAGAGTCTGCCTGCCGATGCAGGGGACACGTGTTCATGTCCCGGTCTGGGAAGATCCCACATGCCGCGGAGCGGCTGGGCCCGTAGCCATGGCCCCTGAGCCTGCGCGTCCGGAGCCTGTGCTCCGCACTGGGAGAGACCACAACAGTGAGAGGCATGCGTACCACAAAAAAAAAAAAAAAAAAAAAGAGGAAATACAGGAATCGTGGGTGGGAGCACCACAGGCCGGCTCTATCTATGGCTGCTGTGAGCACCCTCTAAATCCATGGATCAGAGCCCCCTCAAGGGCCGGTCCCTCTCCAGGGGTCTAGGTCTACACGTGGGGTGCGGAAGGCTCTCCATCAAATGCAACGTTGGTAAGGGCCCGAAAGTAGCTGCCAGGCCTCGGCCTCCACAGAGCAGGTACCCGAGAGGCCGGGAAAGAGAGCTGGGCCCAGAACCCCCTCCCTCTCGGTCTGATGTGGCCAGACTGCTTGTTCTGAGTGGCCAGGACTTTCCCAACTCAAGGTGCACTGTGGGCCTTTGCCCTGTGATTTTTCAGATGTCAGGCCTCAGTACTCCCACAGGGACCCATTTACTGGGGCATAAATGCTACGCAATCCGTAGACAGGACAAGAGCTAGCTTGTTTTGCTTTTCTTTTTTTTTTTTTTTGCAGTACGCGGGCCTCTCACTGTTGTGGCCTCTCCCGTTGTGGGGCGCAGGCTCCGGACGCACAGGCTCAGCGACCATGGCCCACGGGCCCAGCCGCTCTGCGGCATGTGGGATCTTCCCGAACTGGGGCACGAACCTGCGTCCCCTGCATCGGCAAGCGGACTCTCAACCACTGCACCACAAGGGAAGCCCCACTAGCTTATTCTGATAGATCAAAATGGAAGTGACAAGGAGAAGGGTGCAGTTTCTTTTCTTTTTTTAAAAATAAATTTATTTATTTTTGGTTGCGTTGGGTCTTTGTTGCGGTGCACAGGCTTATTGCAGCGCCTTCTCTTGTTGCAGAGCATGGGCTCTAAGTACACGGGCTTCAGTAGTTGTGGCACGAGGGACTCAGTAGTTGTGGCGCACGGGCTTAGATGCTCCGCGGCATGTGGGATCTTCCCCGACCAGGGCTCGAGCCCGTGTCCCCTGCACTGGCAGGCGGATTCCTAACCACTGTGCCACCAGGGAAGTCCTGGGTGCAATTTCTTTGTTCTCCTAAGGTAAGGTTGCCAGATTTAGGGGAGGAAAAAAGGATGTTCACTTAAAATAGGATTTCAGATAATGAATAATATTTTAGTGCAAATGTGTCCCATGCAATATTTGGGACACACACTAAAACGAAATTCTAAAATTCAAATTTAACTGGGTGTCCTTACTTTTTCTAGCAACCCCACCCGAAGAGAGTTCCTAAACTTCAGTCATTCATATACCACTTTCACTATTTTTCCCATGTCTCTTGGCTAGCCCCACTATAATTTCTTAGCATTTTTCGTAGAAGCAGCTCCCTTTTTAAACTTAAAAACGTGCATTAAATTAAAAATAACTGTTATAAGAGTAAATAGAGATTCAGTATCTTAAATAAAAATAATCCCTCCAAAAGAAGAAATACAGGAATTTCCCTGTTTACCATCAGGCCAGGTTGTGGGCATCACACTAAAAAAAAAAAAAAAAAAAAAAAAAGATTGGGGGGAGGTGGTGGGCATGCCCAGGTAATGGAGTTCGGGCGTGCTGATATGGCCACCAGATGGCGGTCACAGCCTTTGGTCTTGGTTTGTGTCCTTGGAAATCTTGTCATTATTACTCTGGTAGAATTAACAGATACGTCAAGGTCTCACAAGTTTTCTGACTCGTTTCATGCACCATCATGGTTCAGAGTCTAGGACATTTGGGGCAGTTACACTTATTTTTTCCCTGGGGCACCTGAGACATTATTGGGGGGGGTCTATGCTAGAAGTTGCGGGGACACAGGTCACTCTGACCCCCACTCTCCCCAAAGCTATACTTTTGCATGTTTGTGCTTTGGAAACTTTGAGTGAAAAAATTCTTTCACATCTTACTTTTCTCTGTTGGGGGGAAATACAACTTTTCCATAAAAGGTCCTTGGAACACTGAAAGTGTTTGTAAGCTCTTCTCAGCTTAATGCTTTTATTTGCATGATACCAGAGATAGAACACACAGAGACAAACTTCCAGAAGGGAAAACATACGTTCCCCTCTAAGACTCCAGTGGTTTTGACAGATTGAAAATATTTCAATCTGAGTGTCAGAGTTTTAGGATTTCGGATTGCTGGAAAACTCCAAAGAGTCTTCAAACCTCTTTGATACTTTTACTATCAAAGTAAATATCCATATTGTTTGTAATGGCATAAATTCCAAGATGTTTAATGTCTGTTAAGCTGTGTAATAAAATGGGCACTGAATCATAAGAAAGTTAAGAGTGCTAGGAGGAGTGATTCTTTCAGGATGATAATTTGGCTTCTAATTAGCACAGGCGTATAAGAGCACATGGAGGTAAGAATTTTCTAGTGATATTGTAGCGGATCGAAGATCTCTGAGAGCAAATCATTATGCACACACCTTCGGGGACCAGGGAAAACACATAAAGTAATCAGAACCATAAATCAACCTGCCATGTGGCTTACACTTCTGGTGGAATGCTCTGCAGGCAGTAGAATACTTAAGAAACTAAAATGTCAGTGGATGAAACTCGATTTGAGTTCAAACCAATGGAGCCTCTGGTTCATATATGCCTTGCTATAAAATATTCTTCTTCAGTTATAAGTGAAGCTCCAGGGGTAGGGGCGGCAACAGCATGATGCATCAGTGTAATTATTTCTAGATAATTTCTTTGTAAAAAAACATTTTTTCCCCAAGATATCGGCAGCCACTTTAAATAAAACTCAAATTGGGACCGGCTGATATTCAAAGCTATGTGGAAATTATATAATATTCTATGTCAAATATATTTCAATTATTTAAAAAAAGGTATGTGGGGAATTCCCTGGCAGTCCAGTGGTTAGGACTCTGTGCTTCCACTGCTGGAGGCCTGGGTTTGATCCCTGGTCAGGGAACTAAGATCCTGCAAGGTGCGTGGTACGGCCAAAAAAAAAAAAAGGTATGTGGGAATAATTCAGCCTCGTCCATGTACCTGAAAAAGACATGTCATTTTCTCAGGAAAGCTCTGAAATGGGAGAATAACTGAAAGGAATATTTCAGCAAAATTGGGTTCAGTTCAAGAAAAAGATGCTCATTAATGTGTCAGCTACATGTCAAGGTAGCTGTTTGCACTAATAATTCCTATAGGACCTGTTACTTTCATTGTTTTTTGAAAACCACGTTTGAAGGAGAGTCATGAGTTCATTTAAATATTAGAGCATGTATTTGTTGACTTGTTTATTCTGTCTCCCTCACTAGAGCATAACAGGGGGAAGGATCATGTCTGTCTTGTTCTCTGCTGAATTCTCAGAGCCTGGAAGAGGGCATGGCACGGGATAGGCCCCCCAAAATATTTCTTTGGATTAATGGACGGATGGATGAATAAAGAACAAACAAACAGCCACAGTCCTAACAGAGTTCTAGAAGGTTACTGGGCCCAACCTTTGCCTTCATGGAGCTTACAGTTTCCTGCTAGAATCTCCTAGGTTCACCATACACAATCTGTGTCCTTTCTAGAGCACCATTTCTAGGACTGAAACTGTGTACCTAGAATCGGTTACAGAAGGGAAAGACAGTAAACAGAGCACAAGAGAACAAAGGCCCCCAAGCACTGACTACGGTTTTTTTTTTTTTCTCTCTCTCTCTTTTTTTAAATGTTTATTTATTTATTTATACTTTTCTTATTAGTCACCCATTTTATACACATCAGTGTATACATGTAAATCCCAATCTCTCAATTCATCATACCACCATCCCCACCCCCTGCCGCTTTCCCCCCTTGGTGTCCATACGTTTGTTCTCTACATGTGTGTCTCCATTTCTGCTCTGCAAACTGGTTCATCTTTACCATTTTTCTAGGTTCCAAATATATGTGTTAATATATGATATTTGTTCTTCTCTTTCTGACTTACTTCACTCTGTATGGCAGTCTCTAGATGCATCCACGTCTCTACAAATAACCCAATTTTCTTCCTTTTCATGGCTGAGTAATATTCCATTGTACATATGTACCATTTCCTCTTTAACCATTCGTCTGTTGATGGGCATTTAGGTTGCTTCCATGATCTGGCTATTGTAAATAGTACTGCAATGAACACTGGGGTGCATGTGGCTTTTTGAATTATGGTTTTCTCTGGGTATATGCCCAGTAGTGGGATTGCTGGGTCCTATGGTAATTCTATTTTTAGTTTTTTAAGGAACCTCCATACTGTTCTCCATAGTGGCTGTATCAATTTACATTCCCACCAACAGTGCAAGACGGTCCCCTTTTCTCCACACCGTCTCCAGCATTTGTTGTTTGTAGATTTTCTGATGATGCCCATTCTAACTGGTGTGAGGTGATACCTCATTGTAGTTTTGATTTGCATTTCTCTAATAATTAATGATGTTGAGCAGCTTTTCATGTGCTTCTTGGCCAGTGGTATATCTTCTTTGGAGAAATGTCTATTTAGGTTTTCTGCCCATTTTTGGATTAGGTTGTTTGTTTTTTTAATATTGAGCTGCATGAGCTGTTTATATATTTTGGAAATTAATCATTTGTCAGTTGCTTCCTTTGCAAATATTTTCTCCCATTCTGAGGGTTGTCTCTTCATCTTGTTTATGGTTTCCTTTGCTGTGCAAAAGCTTTGAAGTTTCATTAGGTCCCATTTGTTTATTTTGGTATTTATTTCCATTACTCTAGGAAGTGGATCAAAAAATATCTTGCTGTGATTTATGTCGAAGAGTGTTCTTCCTATGTTTTCCTCTAAGAATTTTATAGTGTCTGGTCTTACATTTAGGTCTCTAATCCATTTTGAGTTTATTTTTGTGTATGGCGTTAGGGAGTGTTCTAATTTCATTCTTTTACATGTAGCTGTCCAGTTTTCCCAGCACCACTTATTGAAGAGACTGTCTTTTCTCCACTGTATATCCTTGCCTCCTTTGTCATAGATTAGTTGACCATAGGTGCGTGGGTTTATCTCTGGGCTTTCTATCCAGTTCCATTGACCTATATTTCTGTTTTTGTGCCAGTACCATATTGTCTTGATTACTGTGGCTTTGTAGTATAGGCTGAACTTAGGGAGTCTGATTCCTCCATCTCCGTTTTTTCCCCTCAAGACTGATTTGGCTATTCGGGGTCTTTTGTGTCTCCACACAAATTTTAAGCTTTTTTGTTCCAGTTCTGTAAAAAATGCCATTGGTAATTTGATAGGGATTGCATTGAATCTGTAGATTGCTTTGGGTAGTATAGCCATTTTCACAATTTTGATTCTTCCAATCCAAGAACGTGGTATATCTCTCCATCTGTTGCTATCATCTTTAATTTCTTTCATCAGTGTCTTACAGTTTTCTGCATACAGGTCTTTGTCTCCCTAGGTAGGTTTATTCCTAGGTATTTTATTTTTTGGTTGCAGTGGTACATGGGAGTGTTTCCTTAATTTCTCTTTCAGATTTTTCATCATTAGTGTATAGGAATGCAAGAGATTTCTGTGCATTCATTTTGTGTCCTGCAACTTGACCAAGTTCATTGATTAGCTCTAGTAGATTTCTGGTGGCATCTTTAGGATTCTCTCTGTAGAGTATCCTGTCATCTGCAAACAGTGACAGTTTTACTTCTTCTTTTTCAATTTGGATTCCTTTTATTGCTTTTTCTTCACTGATTGCTGTGGCTAGGACTTCCAAAACTATGTTGAAGAATAGTAGTGAGAGTGGACATCCTTGTCTTGTTCCTGATCTTAGAGGAAATGCTTTCAGTTTTTCACCATTGAGAATGATGTTTGCTGTGGCTTTGTCATATATGGCCTTTACTATGGTGAAGTAGGTTCCCTCTATGCCCACTTTCTGGAGAGTTTTTATCATAAATCAGTGTTGAATTTTGTCAAAAGTGTTTTCTGCATCCATTGAGATGATCATATGGTTTTTCTTTTTCAATTTGTTAATATCGTGTATCACATTGATTGATTTGCATATATTGAAGAATCCTTGCCTCTCTGGGATAAATCCCACTTGATCATGGTGTATGATCCTTTTAATGTGTTGTTGGATTCTGTTTGCTAGTATTTTGTTGAAGATTTTTGCATCTATATTCATCAGTCATATTGGTCTGTAATTTTCTTTTTTTGTAGTATCTTTGTCTGGTTTTGGTATCAGGGTGATGGTGGCCTCAGAGAATGCGTTTGGGAGTGTTCCTTCCTCTGCAATTTTTTGGAAGAGTTTGAGAAGGATGGGTGTTAGCTCGTCTCTAAATGTTTGATAGAATTCACCTGTGAAGCCTTCTGGTCCTGGACTTCTGTTTGTTGGAAGATTTTTAATCACAGTTTCAATTCCATTACTTGTGATTGGTCTGTTCATATTTTCTATTTCTTCCTGGTTCAGTCTTGAAAGGTTATAACTTTCTAAGAATTTGTTCATGTCTTCTAGGTTGTCCATTTTATTGGCATAGAGTTGCTTGTAGTTGTCTCTTAGGATGCTTTGTATTTCTGCGGTGTCTGTTGTAACTTCTTTTTCCTTTCTAATTTTATTGATTTGAGTCCTCTCCCTCTTTTTCTTGATGAGTCTGGCTAATGGTTTATCAATTTTGTTTAACTTCTCAAAGAACCAGCTTTTAGTTTTATTGATCTTTGCTATTGTTTTCTTTGTTTCTATTTCATTTATCTCTGCTCTGATCTTTATGATTTCTTGCCTTCTGCTCACTTTGGGTTTTGTTTGTTCTTCTTTCTCTAGTTCCTTTAGGTGTAACGTTAGATTGTTTATTTGAGATTTTGCTTGTTTCTTGAGGTGGGCTTCTATAGCTATAAACTTCCCTCTAAATCTATGGGATGCTTTTGCTGCATCCCATAGGTTTTGGATCGTCGTGTTTTCATTGTCATTTGTCTCAAGGTATTTTTTGATTTCCTCTTTGATTTCTTCAGTGATGTCTTGGTTATTTAGTAACGTACTGTTTAGCCTCCGTGTGTTTGTGTTTTTTACAGGTTTTTCCCTGTAATTCATTTCTAATCTCATAGCGTTGTGGTCAGAAAAGATGCTTGATATGATTTTAATTTTCTTAAATTTCCTGAGGCTTGATTTTTGACCCAAGACGTGATCTATCCTGGAAAATGTTCCATGCGCACTTGAGAAGAAAGTGCAATCCGCTGTTTTTGGACAGAATGTCCTACAAATATCAATTAAATCTATCTGGTCTATTGTGTCATTTAAAGCTTGTGTTTCCTTATTAATTTTCTCTTTGGATGATCTGTCCATTGGTGTAAGTGAGGTGTTCAAGTCCCCCACTATTATTGTGTTACTGTTGATTTCCTCTTTTAGAGCTGTTAGCAGTTGCCTTATGTATTGAGGTGCTGCTATGCTGGGTGCATATATATTTATAATTGTTACATCTTCTTCTTGGATTGATCCCTTGATCATTACGTAGTGTCCTTCCTTGTCTCTTGTAACATTCTTTATTTTAAAGTGTATATTATCTGATATGAGTAATGCTACTCCAGCTTTCTTTGATTTCCATTTGCATGGAATATCTTTTTCCATCCCCTCACTTTCAGTCTGTATGTGTCCCTAGGTCTGAAGTGGGTCTTCTGTAGAAAGCATATATATGGGTCTTGTTTTTGTATCCATTCAGCAACCCTGTGTCTTTTGGTTGGAGCATTTAATCCATTCACGTTTAAGGTAATTATCGATATGTATGTTCCTATGACCATTTTCTTAATTGTTTTGGGTTTGTTTTTGTAGGTCCTTTTCTTCTCTTGTGTTTCCCACTTACAGAAGTTCCTTTAACATTTGTTGTAGAGCTGGTTTGGTGGTGCTCAATTCTCTTATCTTTTGCTTGTCTGTCAAGCTTTTGATTTCTCCATCGAATCTGAATGAGATCCTTGCTGGGTAGAGTAATCTTGGTTGTACGTTCTTCCCTTTCATCACTTTAAGTATATCATGCCACTCCCTTCTGGCTTGTAGACTTTCTGCTGAGAAATCAGCTGGTAACCTTCTGGGAGTTCCCTTGAATGTTATTTGTCATTTTTCCCTTGCTGCTGTCAATAATTTTTCTTTAATTTTTGCCAAGTTGATTACTATGTGTCTCGGTGTGTTTCTCCTTGGGTTTCTCCTGTATGGGACTCTCTGTGCTTCCTGGACTTGGGTGGCTATTTCCTTTCCGATGTTAGGGAAGTTTTTGACTATAATCTCTTCAATATCTTCTCGGGTCCTTTCTCTCTCTCTTCTCCTTCTGGGACCCGTATAATGTGAACGTTGTTGTGTTTAATGTTGTCCCCGAGGTCTCTTAAGCTGTCTTCATTTCTTTTCATTCTTTTATCTTTATTCTGTTCCGCAGCAGTGAATTCCACCATTCTGTATTCCAGGTCACTTATCTGTTCTTTTGCCCCAGTTATTCTATTGATTCCTTCTAGTGTATTTTTTTTTCAGTTATTGTATTCTTCATCTCTGTTTGTTTGTTCTTGAATTCTTCTAGATCTTTGTTAAACGTTTCTTGCATCTTCTGGATCTTTGCCTCCATTCTTTTTCTGAGGTCCAGGATCATCTTCACTATCATTATTCTGAATTCTTTTTCTGGAATATTGCCTCTCTCCATTTCATTTAGTTGTTTTTCTGGGGTTTTATCTTGTTCCTTCATCTGTTACATAGCCCTCTGCCTTTTCATCTTCGCTGTCTTTCTGTGGATATGGTTTTTGTTCCACAGGCTGCAGGATTGTAGTTCTTCTTGCTGCTGCTGTCTGCCCTCTGGTGGATGAGGCTATCTAAGAGGCTTGTGGAAGTTTCCTGATGGGAGGGACTGGTGCTGGGTAGAGCTGGCTCTTGCAATGGTGGGCAGAGCTCAGTAAAACTTTAATCTGCTTGTCTGCTGATGGGTGGGTTGGTTTCCCTCCCTGTTAGTTGTTTGGCCTGAGGTGACCCAACACTGGAGCCTACCCAGGCTCTTTGGTGGGGTTAATGGCATACTCTGGGAGGGCTCATGCCAAGGAATACTTCCCAGAACTTCTGCTGCCAGTGTCCTTGTCCCTTGGTGAGCCACAGCTGCCCCCCGCCTCTGCAGGAGACCCTCCAACACTAGCAGGTAGGTCTGGTTCAGTCTCCTATGGGGGTCACTGCTCCTTCCCCTGCGTCCCAATGCACACACTACTTTGTGTGTGCCCTCCAAGAGTGGAATCTCTCTTTCCCCCAGTCCTGCCAAAGTCCTGCAATCAAATCCCACTAGCCTTCAAAGTCTGAGTCTCTAGGAATTCCTCCTCCCATTGCCAGACCCCCAGGTTGGGAAGCCCGATGTTGAGCTCAGAACCTTCACTCCAGTGGGTGGACTTCTGTGGTATAAGTGTTCTCCAGTTTGTGAGTCACCCACCCACCAGTTATGGGATTTGATTTTATTGGGATTGCGCCCCTCCTACTGTCTCTTTGCGCCTTCTCCTTTGTCTTTGCATGTGGGGTATCTTTTTGGTGAGCTCCAGTGTCTTCCTGTCGATGATTGTTCAGCAGTTAGTTGTGATTCCAGTGTTCTCGAAAGAGGGAGTGAGAACATGTCCTTCTACTCCGCCATGTTGAACCAAATCTGACTACGGTTTTAAGCAGAATTATGCACTGAGGCCAAAATTCATCAATGACCAATTGCTTTTTTATCAACTTTGTTGAGATATAATTTATGAACAAGATCAGTGGCCAATTTTAAAGTAGTTCTTTAAAACTTAAAATTTTTTTTTTTTTTTTTTTTTTGGATTTAGTTTCAGGAGGAAGGAAGTTGACTGGTAAATCCAAACATTCTGGGTGGAGAATTTTTGGTGAAATTCCCTATAAATGAACCAGCAGCTGCCTTCAGGGTTTGATAAAGGCCTCAGTGTTTGGAACACTGTGGGGTTCCTTCTCCCCATCTCCAGCTCTTTCTGGCTGGGTCCGGGTGGGTGTGAGAAGTGGTCACTGAAGCGACAGGAGTTGGGTGGAAATGCAAAGTGGGTGTGAAAGCATGAGGTGTACAAGGTGGCAGAGCTGAGCCCAAATCACATCACTGCCTCTCACTTGCTGTGCAAGCTGTAACAAGCTCCTGGGCATCTCTGAGCGTGCCTCAGTCTCCTCATCTGTAGAATGGCATCTGCCAGAAGACTGAGGTTTAAATAGCTAATGAGGGGACTTCCCTCATGGTGCAGTGGTTAAGAATCTGCCTGCCAATGCAGGGGACACGAGTTCGAGCCCTGGTCCAGGAAGATCCCACATGCTGTGGAGAAACTATGCCCGTGGGCCACAACTACTGAGCCTGCACTCTAGAGTCCGCGAGCCACAGCTACTGAAGCCCTCATGCTGCAACTACCGAAGCCCACGTGCCTAGAGCCCATGGTCTGCAGCAAGAGAAGCCACTGAAATGAGAAGCCCACGCACCGCAGTGAAGAGTAGCCCCTACTCACTGCAACTAGAGAAAGCCCGTGCACAGCAACGAAGACCCAATGCAGCCATAAATAAATACATTAAATAAGCAAATAAATAAATAAATAAGCTAATGCACCCAAAGCACCTGCACCGGGGCCTGAACATGGTAGGCACTTAATCAAATCTAATATTGTTCTTACAAGGCTAGAAACTTGCCAACCCTCCACTCCCTGGATCTGCACTCTTCACCATGCTGTGCTCACTGCCCATTTCTAACTACCCGGGTGGCTCCCCCCAGGCTCTACCTGAGAGCTGTCACCCTGTGTTGTGACCCCAAGGCCCCGACCCACTTGTCTCTGAGCCCTACCTGGTTTTTCAAGCTCTGGATCTCTCTCTGTTGGGCATCGTCCTCTTCATGCAGAACCTGAAACTTGGGCGGGATCACCCTCTCCTTCTGCCTGGAGGTGGCTGTTTCCAACAGCTTCTGCCTCAGGTTGGCCACTTGGTTCTGCAGGCTTGCTATCACGGTGTCTTTGTATTTAGATTCAAGTTCAAAATCGGAGAGACGGCTGACTTCTTTTCCCAGCAGCAGAATTATTTCATCCTGGGTGGAGGACAGATGGGAAATTTACTAGGTGTGGGTCTGGATGTAAGGCTGAGCCCATTTAAAGAAAGACAGGAAAAATATGGTATCATTCTTTGGGAAGGTGAGGGCAGGCAGGGAGGGAAAAAGCAGACTTTCAAGGCTATCTCTGTCACTTCGAAAATCTCATAGAGACAAGAATTGGGTTAAAATGAGGTAATTGTATATAGACTCCTGTAATGGATGTCTGTACCTCACAGGTACGGAAACTTTCCTTTCCCCGAGAATTAGACTTTCATATTAAGAACAACCATCCCACTTGGGAACATTTGTTGCTAGAAAGTTTACTTAGAATGATTTCATTTATAATATAGAGCCTAGCACACTGGGGACCTAGGAAAGGTACTTAGGAAAACAACATTCTGTATGACCACTTTCTGCCTATAATGAGGGTTATTTGTTTTAACTTAAAACATTCTTAACTGTTTGTTTTCCCTTTCCTCTCTTCTAATATTTCCTGCCTCTTTTGGCTATTCATGTATGAATTTTTTCCAGGTAACTCAATCAGGAAAGTAAATGAGACAGGAATAGTGATTTATTTGCATGGGCTCATGTAAACTTTCGGCTGGAAAAACAAAATTGCTGGTAGACTGTACCCACAGGTATAATTAACCCTGTCCTCCATCTCTCCAGTGAAAAAGCTCTGCAGCCAAAGAATTGGTTAGGTTTTCCAAAAAAGGAAAAAAAAATTCCCCCAAACTTCTCACCAGACGTTATCAATAAAATGTCAGAAAAACTGAAGAAGAAGAAGAAGAAGAAAAAATTCCCCAGAGGCCTTTTCCAAAGCAGTCACGGGAGGAGGTAAACGGGCAATTTCTGGGCCAGCTCATTCCCAGGAGAGCCTTCCAGTCAGCCTCACGACCTGCTAGCTCCGTGACCTGGGGCAGGACAGGGTCTCGCTCATGAGAAAGCCTGTCTGACATTGCCAGCTGCTGCCAGGGGCCTTCCTTTGGGTCCTTGTGAAAGTTGGTGGCAAAACTTCAAGAGAGAGCATCAGACATATTCCCTACTCCTGGGCAGTTTCCCCTGTTTCACCCTGTTATGATCAGCCAGGTGCTTATTCATTTTTCATGCAACAAACATTCATCGGGCAGCAACTAAGTGCCAGGCCCCGTGCCAGTGCTGGAATATAAGAAGTTTGCAGAGGGCAGTGGACAGCTGTGGGTTCTGCTTTCCTGGTGAGGGTCCCCTTGCCCTTCTGGAGGGAGCATTCCTCCTTCCATGGGGTCTGGGTAGGATTGTCAGTCATGTGCCCTGCTCCTTCTTGTCCCGCCTCCCCATGTGCATGTGGCCCAAGCTGGTCAATCAGAGATTTCACACATCGATTACAGAGGGAGAGGATCTTGCCTTCTTTTGGATCATAAACTTTAAATATGTAGGCTTGTTTGCCTGAGTTTGTCTTTTCTGACACACAAAGCCAGCCTTATGTAGAAAGCCAGACTCTGAGGGAAACAGAGGGGAGAGGTTGGTAGTGGGGAAGTGTTCTGATGACATTATTCAAGCTCCTGGATCTAGCCATACCTGAAGCTAGTGGCCCTTTAAATTTTCCAATAAGTTGAGCTAATCGATGCTCCCCCTCAAGCTAATTTGTTTATTGTCACTTGAAGGAGTCCTGGCAAGTCAGGGTATAAACGACTTATAAAGAGAAAGAATTCTTTCTATTATAAATAGAAAAAATGATAAATGGCTTATAAACATTTTCTATAAATAGAAAAAATTATAGTGGTTGCACGATATTTCCGAGTTAAAATTGAGGCAGGTTGAAAAATGGCAACAAATACTTTGCAGTTTTGCCATCCAGTCTATTTCCCCACCCTCTAGTCTGGGCTGGCCCCGTGACTTGCTTTAACCAATGGAATGGAGTGGAAGTGATGCTGCATGATCTCCAGGCAAGTTCTTACAGGCTGTGCAGCTTCTGCTCTGGCCCCCTGGGAACCCCGAGACCACCGTGCTGTGATGAAAAACCACATGCACAAAGGGGCGCACCAGTCCAGGCGTCCTGGCTGAGGCCCTAGATGTGGGAAGGAGGCCAATGGAGACCGACCACCAAACTGGCCAAGCCAGCGGCTGACTGAGGCCGCATGAGTGAGGCCAGAGGACGCGAGCAAAGGAACCTTCTAGGTCAACCCATAGATTCTGGGGAATAATGAATTGCTGTTGGAAGCCGCTAAGTTTTGGGATGGCTTGTTACACAGCGATAAATACAGAATCTGAGTGTGGCTTCTCGCCTTTCTGCAACATTTTTCAGAGTCTGGTCCCAGGATGCCTGGTTGGAACCCCCTGCCTCCTGAAGGTTTGAATTTCCGTGTCTGACAAGAACCCCAGGTAGGTCTGCTCCTCACAAACTCTGAGAATTGCTGCAGGAGCAGGCCCTGGCCCTGAAGGAAAGCGAGATATTATAGACTGCTTCTTTTAGAGTAACTTTCGAGTCGTGTCTGAGTGGGGAGAAATTGACCTGGGCCCTTCCCAGGATGGCTTGAATCCACCTGTTCTGCTCGCATACCTGCTTTAAACCTCTCTGGTTCTTTAACGAGTCTCTTGGCCCAGGCCTCCCTGACTTCAGGGCTCAATTCCTCCTGCTAGGAACGTGTTTTTGCGTCACTGTCCCATCACTGAAGGTTGACCAAGTGATTACTGTGTGGGAGTTAGAAGTACCCGCTGAGAAGCTAACCAGACCTCGCTTTGAATCCTAACACTGCTCCTTGCATTGGGCAGCCGTGAACACATCACTGAACCTCTCTGAGCTTCAGTTTCCTCATCTGCAAAGTGAGGGTGATAAAATCTATTTTGAAGATGGTGAAGATTAACGAGCTAATAAATGTCAAGTGCACAGGACATGGCCCAGCACACAGTAGGTGCTCAGTACCTTGTAGTTGTAGATGTTATTTGGGATAAAATGAGCAGTGGCCAAACCTGGCTGAATGTCTTGGGAGGAAGAGGTGGTTTCTTGGAAGTAGGAAAAAGGGACGGTCCTTGAGACACAGAGAACAAGAGGCAGTGGCAATCTCTCCATGGTCCCTCTTGCTGCTGTAGCTCTGTGCTTCCCCGAGACCCCTCACCTTATCATACTGGGCCAGGTCCTGGTCCACAAAAATTTCTCTGTAGGGCTCTGCCCCAGGAATTTCCTCGGCCACTGATTGTTCCGACAGTTCCGCCGCGTTGGTCCACACTAACACACAAGATCAACAGAGAATGCAGAGGAGACTGTGAGTTTCCCCAAAGTCTTAAAAAATATTTTCAGATTAACCTTCACATTCATGAGACTTATGCACTGAAAGCATTACAGGAGGACAGGAAAGGGTAAGAGCTGCCTCATTTCTCTTCCCCAGCATTAACTGCACTGATGCACTGTGGTGTGTCTCTTTCCAGACATTTTTCTATGCCGCATAAGAGGTGATGACCTTGGGCAAGTCATTTGCTCTTTCTAAGCCTTCGTTTCCACATCCATAATTTAGGATCACTGATAGTCTCTGCTATAAAGGGCTATCTGGAGATTAAATAGAATAATGATATAGAGCCGGGGTTGGCAAACTATGGCCCTGCGGCCAAATCTGGCCTTCTGCCTATTTTTGTAAATAAAGTTTTATTGCAACACAGCCACAGTGATTCATTTACATATTATTTATGGCTGCTTCCCAGCTACAAAGGCAGAGCTGAGTAGTTGCAGCACAGACCATGTGACCCACAAATCCTAAAGTATTTACTATCTGGCTCTTTACAGGAAAAGTTTGCTGACCCCTCATGTAGATCATTTAGCACTAAACATTAGCTATATATTTTTTATTGCAGTCATATCTTTTCAAAAAACAAAAATGCATTTACATGTCAGAGATTCTTATCCAGCTTACTTTTCAGCTAACAATATGAAAAACATCTTCCCATGTCAGTATTTGAAGCTGTACTGGGTCCTTTTCAAGGGTAGCATTGTGGTCCATTGTCCAAGTGTGCCAAACGTGTTTAACTAGGATCCACTTGATAGACATTTAAGCTTTCCTAATTTTTTTCTTATTTACCCCAATATTACAAGGCCTGTTTATATGACTTTCGGGGAATATGGCATTGTGTTTGGGGGCCCCACTCTGTATCACATCAGACATCTCGCAATTCACTCACATCAACACTGAATGGTGTAGAAACCATTTTCTTGGTGTAGAAACGTTTGTAAAGATTTCTATAATTCTACTTGTGAAACCACTTGGGCCCAAGCAGCGTATTTTAAATTTCCAAGTGACTATGGTTTCTGGACAGTCACTGCACATTCTTATCTTCCTGTGAAGTGAGAAGCTGAACAAATTGTTTTCAGTGGTGATGAAACTTTAATGAGTATTAACATTAATGATGAATGAAGCACGCACTATCATGTTTGTGGACATTCATCATTTATTCATTTTGCTTCTGCCTTTTTTATTTATGCATTTTAGAATCAAAGATTCCTGCCCCCCAGCCAGGTCTCAAACCTCTTTGTGGACCCCAGAACCTCTAGTGGACATAGCTGATGGCCTGTGGTGCCCGGAGAATGCACAGCCTTGCGTGTTGAATGAGCAGCCCTGGCCACAGTGTTTCCTGGGGCACGAGGAACAGAAGGGCCTGGAACTTCAGCAGCTGCCCATTTTCTCTCCCTCCACCTCCCCAGCTAGGTCCATGATTAGAAAACTTTTATTTGAAGCTCACTGCCCCCATCTGACTCTCTTGGATCCTGAGCAGCTAAGTCCTAACTGACTATAGCAGCAGTGCCTGATAGAGAAATAAAGGGAGCTACAGAATGCAATTTTCAATTTTCTAGTAGTCGCATTAAAAAGGTGAAAAGGAGAGATGAATTTTTTAATGATCAATTTGATTTAACCCAATACATTAAAAAAACATCATTTCAACACGTAATCGACAAAAAATATGGAGATATTTTATATTCTTTTTCTTCGAGGCATGAAGCCTTTGAAATCTGGGGTTTATTTTACACTGATTGTGTATCTCAATTTGGAAACTGAGTTTTCAGGAGGAAGATTTCATCTGTTTTCAGATTCCTCAAGGAATCGGCTCCCACTGGAGGAAGGTACTGCCTGGCCTGTGTCCCCAGGGAGGGCCACGGGGTCTGACCCTAAATGGGCCCCTGTCCAGTCTCAGCTTAGAGTTCTGGCATCTGATGCCATCTCTAGGGGTGACTCTGGCTGCCTCTGCAACCCTGTCGTGGCTGTCTTGAGGGACCCTTCCCCGCAAGATGATGGCCGGAGGGGGGACTTCATAAAACTTACAGAACAGGCTGATCGACGGGGTCCCTTTATTAGGGAAGGTGTGTTTACCGAAAGTCTTTGTGGGGCTAGAATTTGCTCTGAGACTCGCTTTCCTTACACCCAGGCAGGGAGGTGCTGGAGCAGTTACCCCTCACCTGCCCCAAACTTCTTTACCGGCTACTGTTATTTATCAGAAAGAACCTAAGGGCCATGTATGACCAAACCGGCTTAACTCTAGCTGCCGGATCCTTCGGAGGTCCCAGTGGGGAGAAGCCCCAGGGAGGGTCGGGAGGGCTGGGGCGGTGGGAAGGCGGATATGGGGACGCAGTCACTTTAAGAATTTTCGGGCATGAGCTGTTGGCCAAAGGGCAGGGAAGTTACTTTAATATTTTAACAACCCCCAGCTGTCCTGGTGCGCTCCAATAATCACCAGTCTGCAGCAGGGGCAGTATGTGTGCACCTTAACTGTGTCTTTCAGACATTGTAAGTTGTAAATAAAAGTTAAATAACAATCATGGTTAGGTAATAACTTAATTTTTAAATTTTAATATTTAAAATTTAAATATTAAAATTATTAAAATATTAAAATTAAAATATTAAAATATTAAATATTTTAATATTTACTGAATGTTCGCTATGCACCTGGCGCTGTGCTCAGCACTTACACGCAGGATACGATTTCGTCTTCATAACAACCCAGTGAGATAGGCATTATTATTCCCATCTCCATTTTATACGTGAGAGATATGAGGCACAGAGACGGCAAGTCACCTGCTCAAGGACACACAGCTGGTAAGTGGTAGAGTCAAGGGATGAACCTAAGTTTGTTGGATTCAGAGCCTATGCTTTTAACCACTATGTAGTCAATGTATTGAAGTGGGAAGATGTTTATGACATATTATTGAATTTTAAAAATCAGGTAGGGAATTCCTTGGCAGTCCAGTGATTAGGATTCTGTGCTTCCACTGCAGGGGGCACAGGTTCCATCCCTGGCTGGGGAACAAAGATCCTGCAAGCTGAGCGGCACGGCAAAAAAAAGAAAAAAAAAGGTTACCTATGTTAGGTTCATATGATCCCATTATTGGAATATATATATATATATATATGAATCAAGATGCTATTTTAATAAGTCACTCCACATATTTTCTTTTCTCAGTAATTCTTCCCCACCTCCCATGAGCTCTTGCCATTAAGATTTGGCCTTGGAGCTGACGTTTTATTGCCTTGTGGTAAAGGAAGGATGAGTATTAACTAGAACAGGGTGAGTTTTCCCCCAGGCAAAATGACGTTCTGACTTTTGACAACGTCTGGAGACATTTTTGAGAACCACAGTTAGGGGGGGTGGTGGTGGTGTTGCTACTGGTATCTCTGGTGGGTAGGAGTCAGGGATGCTGCTAAACACTCTACAGTGGACAGGACAGATCCTTCAACAAGGAGTTATGCGACCCACCTGTCACTGTGCCAAGATTGAGAAACCCTGACCTGATCTGCAGTAAATAAATCCTTGGCTTTGGGTTTTCAAATAGAATTTTTCAAGTCTAAAGCAAGGTGACAGTCTAACAGTAAACCAATTTAATTGGAAGAGCCCAGCTTTGCTAAGAGAGGAAAGAGCTTTCTCGGAACCCTTAAAAAGAGGTGTTTTCTGTCAAGAGACAGCATGGAGGACTGGAGCACAGAGTTTTCTCTGAAGCGTGGAGTAGAGAGGCCCAGACACAAAGGAACTCCCCATGACACGGGAAGATGAAAGTCCTTTTCTGAGGATGGGGAGTGTGTCAGGGGAACGAGGGTAAACGTTTGGAAACATGAGACCTGGCTGAGAGGCTGAGGAGATAGAGCCCAGGTAGATGTGAGGGACTCTAAGCCATATGACTCTTCCTTCATTTCTCCAGGGGGGATGCAAGTCCTTTAGAGAAGCCCCAAGTTCAACATGGCACTGGAGAAACCGGTGATTACAGTGGAAAAATTTAAATGGCGGAGTGAAAAAAAGAAAAGAAACAGCCCATGTGACATGTGTCCAAAGGACGCATTAAAAAAACCCCACAAAACCCTGTATATATGTTCATAAAACAAAACATGATCCATACAACAAAATGAATGAATCTCAGAAATACTATGCTGAGTGAAAGAAGCCTTCCACAAAGGAACGTGTACTACATGGTTCTGTGTACTTGAGATTCTAGAACAGGAATATCTAATCCATGGCTGGAAAAGAGTTCAGAAGAGTGGGTGCCTCTGGGGCCTGGGGCTGGGAATTGACTGGGGAGGGACATGAGGGAACTTTCTGGGGTGATGGTAATGTTCTATATCTTGATAGGAGTTTGGGTTACATAGGTGTACACGACCGTCAAAACTCAGTGAGCACACTCAAGATCTACACCTTTCATGGTGTGGTAGCCAGTCTCCAAGATGGCCCCACTGATTCTTGTCTCCTGGTATTCAGACCCTTGCATCATCCTCTCCAATACTGGATGGACTTTAAATTAGTTAGCTGGGGCTGCCATAACAAAACACCACAGGAGGTCTTAACAAAAGAAATTCATTTTCTCACAGTTCTGGAGGCTGGAAGTCCAAGATCAAGGTGTGGGCAGGGTTAGGCCTCTCTCCTTGGCTTGCAGACGGCCACCTTCCTGCTGTGTCCTCACATGCCCTTTTCTCTGTGCACGTGCATCCCTGGCGTCTCTCTCTCTCTTCTTACAAGGACACCAGCCCTTGGATTAGGGCCCACCCAATCATCTCATTTGAACTTACTCATCTATTTCAATACACTATCTCCAAATATGGTCACATTCTGCGATATTGGGATTGAGGCCTCAGCATATGCATTTTGGGGGAATGCAATTCAGTCTGTAACAAAGCTTCTCTATGTAACCAAGGATATTGCAGAAATGACACAGTTTGATTCCTGAGGTTAGATCCTAAAAGACATTGCAGCTTCTGCCTCACTCTCTAGGACCACTTGTCTGGAGGAGCTGGCAGCTTGAGGATACTGAAGCAACATATGGAGAGGTCCGCTTAGTGAAGAACTGAGGCCTCTTACCAAAAGCCATGGGAGTGAACCATCCTAGAGGTGGGTCCTCCAGCCCCAGACAAGCCTCCAGAGGACCACAGCCCAGCCACCACCATTACTGCCACCTCATGGACAAGCCTGAGCAAGAATCCCCCAGCTAAGCCATTCCCAACTTCCTGACTCAGAGAAGCTATGAGATAATAAATGTTTACTGTTGTTTTAGGCCATTACATCCTGCAGTAATTTGTTATGCAACAATAAGTAGCAAATACAGGTTTGGGCACCAGGAGTGGTGGAAAATTTAACAAAAACCCTAAAATGTGGAGTGGTTTGGGATGGAACAGTGGCCAGAAGCTGGAGGACTTTGGCCAAGACTCTTTGAGAAAGCCTGAAGAGTCTTAGTAGAAGCCCGATGGCCTTTGAGGAGGCCGTGAGGGAAGGGTTCCAGGAAAGTGAGGAAAATGTTACTGGGGTTAAGGGATCCTTGTCAGGTGGTGGCAGAAGGTTTCCTAACACGTTGCCTGTGGTCATGAGGAAGGTAGAAAATGTTTGTGATGAGGCTGAGTGGTCAAGCTAAAGAGAGTCCCAGACAGAGTCTTGGAAGGTGCTGCCTGGTTACTTCTTGCTACTTATAGTGAAATGTGAGGGGGAGAGACAGTTAAAGGAAGGGCTGTTAAACCAGGGCAATGCTCTGGGCTTGAAAATTCCCTGCCTCTCCAGGTGGCAAATGAAATGTAAGAAACAGGTTCTGGGCAAAGATCAAATCAAGGGCACTCTCAAGAAATCACAGTCTAGAGAAGAAGCTGAGGGTGTGGTTTTAAAATCCTTTGTTAAGAATACAGGTCCAGGGCAGTGTCCAAGACAACCCTTCGATCCAAGAACTGGGCTTCTAAGAAGCTTCTGTCCTTTGTCAGTCTTTGCAGAAGCCCATGGTGGAAGGGCTTGTGACAAAAAAATCTGTGGGCGTGGTTTTTGCCTGATAGGATGAACCCCAATAAGAAGCACTGCCAACTCAGACTGACAGAGACCCACAAAAGTCAAAGAAGCGTCTGGACCCCCAAGCTTCTACAGGCAGGAAGCAGGCTATAAAACTATGCAGCCACATCCATGGGACACCTTTCATAGGAAAGGGAGGACGACTCAGAAGGCGGAACTCACGGACCAGGGGCAGAGCCAAGAGCCCTGGAAAGTCATTTCTGGGCAAGAGTTGGACTGAAGCCCAGTCAAGGAACTGCCGATATTTTCCCAGCTGGACTTCAGAACTGCTTTGGGCCAGGGACTCCTGTGTGTTTCCTGTTTTTCTTCTTTTGGAACAAGAGGAGTGTATGTAGCAGTGATGCTATGTCTGTCCCACCAATATGTGCTGGGTGTGTGAGGGACAGACCCTTTGTTCAGAGGTCTTCAGATTTCTGGAAGTAGTACTTGATGAGCTGAACGTAACGTACTACACCCATGAGCCCTATCTGTACCTGGACTTGATTTAGACGAGATTCTGGAATTTGAGCCGATGCTGTTACTGGGGTGAGATTTTGGGGGGCCTCGGGAGAGAGGAGGAGGAGTGTGAATCATTGAGGACCCGAGGGCAGGCTGTGGTAGCCAGCCTCCAAGATGACTGCTGATAATCCCCGCCTCCTGGTCTTCAGGCCTGTCTGTAGTCTTCTCCCACACTGGAGGGTGACGCCCTGTGTAACCAGCAGGATATTGCAGCAATGACAGAGCATGACTTCTGAAGCTTAGTCACAAGAGATGTTGCCATTTCCATCTTGTCCTCCAGGATCACTTGCTCAGGAGGAGCAGCTGCCTTGTCATGAGAACGCTCGAGCCACTCTCTGGGGAGGTCCATGTGGTGAGGAACCGGGGCCCCCTGCTGACAGCCATGTGAGCACGCCGTCTTGGAAGTGGATCCTCCGGCCCAGGTCAAGCCTTCAGATGACTGCAGCCTTACGAGGGACCCTGAGCCACAGCCGTCCTGCTAAGCTGCTGCCAAATTCCTGACCCACAGAAACCATATAGATGATAACACATGTTTGATTTTTGCTTTAGGCTGCTACGTTTGGGGAGAATTCGTTATGCAATCATGATAACTAATACACATTGTGTGTTCATTTTACATGAAGGAGACAAAAATGTTGAATTCTAGTTAATGGTATATGTGCTAAAGCATTTAGGGGGAGGACTACAGATGTGTGCTATTTATTTTGAAATGCATCCAAAAAATAAGATGGATTAATGCAGGACAAGAAGGATGGGTAGACAGAAATGTAATAAAGAGTACAGCAAAGTGTTAGCGGTAGAATTAGGAGGAGAGGTGTCCCTGTAAAATTCTTTTTGCTTTGCTGTAGGTTTGAAAGTTTTCACATTAAAATGCTGGGGGGAAACGGCTGAGTAATTTCTTAACTTGTGTTGTAGGTACATGAGCATTCCTTAGATGATGATGATGATGATGTAAACTGCAGAGATACCTTTCATTTGCTCCTTAGTCTGTATATTTCAGAATAATAACTATTATTTGAATGGCTGAGGGAAGTGAATAGGTGAGTGGTCCTGAGTGAGACCAGGGAAGGGTGTGGAGGCATCGAGAGACCTGGGGACTCAGAGGGGTCTGGGGCTGGGACGCAGAAAACAGAGAATGGGACCTTCACACCAGTGGCCACAGAAGAAACCTGGGAATCATGCCAGGGACTAAGTTGAGCCAGCTACTCTGCCAGTAAGGCTGACAAGGCCAAGAGGATGGTGACAGACAGGAAGTCTCCTCCCCAAATGCCATGAGGCCTTCTCGGGGGGAGGGGGGGAGAAGGAAACCCTGATGGCTGCGTGTCCCCAAAGTGACCAGGCTGTGAGTGACAGTCACTGAGATAACCAGCCTTAAATTTGACTGAAAAGCGTTAGATTAGATTAGATTGAATACATAACCTCTGGAGAAGTAATTTTCTCCATAAGCCTCAGTCTCCTCTTACCTGTAAAATGGTAATAAAATATTTAAAATCCTCTTAAGGCAAGAGGGATTTCAGTTACCAATATGTCTGTACATCTGAGTCGAAGTATATAAATTTAGATTCTGATACACATTCATATATATTCATATATATGTACAAACACACACACACACACACACACACACACACACACACACACTCACCACAGAGGTACTGACGTGTGCAGATGGGCAGAGCACAGTCTTGGAGGAGTTTGTACCAAAAAGTCAACAGGGAGAATTCTGGTGATAAGGGTGACAGCTTATCTTTTACTGTTTTCTAACTTTCTGCTTATCCCAATTTTTTCACATTTGATTATGTTCTACTTCAGAACCAGAGAACATAAGCAAAAGCCAGAGAAAGACAAATATCATACCATATTGCTTATATGTGGAATCTAAAAAAAGGTACAAATGAACTTATCTACAAAACAGAGATAGAGTTACAGATGTAGAAAATAAACTTATGGTTACCGGGAATAAGAGGGGGGAGGGATAAATTGGAAGAGAGGGATTGACATACACAATACTATACATAAAGGAGATAACTAAGAAGGACCTACTGGATAGCACAGGGAACTCTCCTCAACACTCTGTAATGGTCTATATGGGAAAAGAATCTAAAAAAGAGTGGATACATGTATATGTTGAACAGATTCAGTGTGCTGCATACCTGAAACTAACACAACACTGTAAATCAACTGCACCTCAATAAAAATTTTAAAAAAAAGGGGAAAGCAGAAACTGAGACCCATCCTCCTAGCAAAAGCCCCTCCCCTAAGCCGCCAAGGAAGCACCCATGAGTACCTTGCCTGATGATGGGAACGCTGTGGGCGGCTCTGTCCACCTCGAAGGAGAACATCTTCTTGCTGGCACTCATGGGCTGCCTGTGGGAGGCTGGTGGGACCATGGGGGGCTCGGGGGACCCCTGCGACCAGCTCCTCTGCACTGGCGCTGGCCAGATGCCCGGGTAGAAGGGGGTCTGTGGTGGTGAGGGTGACTGGTTCAGTTGCTGGGTGGCCCAAGGTGGCTGTGGCCTTGGCCAAGGTGCTGGGCCCCTCACCCATGGGAAGGAGACCTGCAGGGGCAGACAAGAGGGTCAGGGGAGGTTACGAGCAGCTGGGGTGGTCTTCACCTTTCTGTCCCGGCGACATAATTGCTGCCCTAGATTTCGGCGTATAAGTCACTTCTCCCAGGAAGCCCTCCCAGACTCTCCCCAAATTTGGGATGGTGGTCCCCACCATGGGTCACCTTGCACACTATCGCACCACCATTTATTGGGTGCAGACTTCGTGCCAGGCACCCAGTCAAGAGATTCACATGCATTACCTCATTTAATACCCCTGATGCTTTGTGACGAGCCCGAGGCTGAGCAAGACCTAGTGACTTTCCCAGGATCACAGATTTGGCAGTGAGCGTCTGAGCTGGTACAACGCCACCTCTGAGCTCTGAGAGGCTGACAGCTTTTTTTCTACCTTGCTCAGCACCGTATCCTCAGCTCCTAGAATAAACCCTTGGCACATACACAGTAGGTCCTTAAATACTGGTTGAAAGAATGAATGAACACATCTCCGAGATTCAAGCCCAGCTCTCCAGGACACACACATCCACACTGTGTCTCCCTGGCACTCCCATTCCACTTGTTCCCCGAAGCCGAGAGCTCTGGGGTGGCAGGCACCCCAACTGGCTCGAAACCCAGCTGGCTCATTAGCCTGTGATCCTCAACATCTGCCACATCTGATTCTTGCCAGACGCTCCATAAATATCTATCGAGAGAACCTTTTTTCATCTGACCCGGCGGAAGATGTCTGTATCTACTTTCATTAGAGAGCACATCAAAATCCATCTACACCGGGAGAAGCAAATGCTGAGAGGTGCTGACACCTGGCTTTGTCTTGGTTAATGCTGTTGTGGCCGTCCCTCCCCGAGCCTAGTGGTTAAACCGTGACATCGTGAATGCTACCATTTATTGTAATTACTCACCGATTTCTCTCGATAGCCCTGAAGGGGAGGAGCTCTCCTTATTCCTAGCTTACAAATGAGGCTTGGAGAGGTTAAGGACTTCACCAAGCTCAGGTGGTGGTGGAGAGGGTGGTGGGACTGGGGTTCTGGAAAGCCCTTTCCCTCTCTGTCTCTCTCTCCCTTTTCCGCCCCAACCCCACCCCCAGTCGCTTGGCAGAAAAAAACACACTTTTCAAGGAAGAAGCTAAGTTCAAAGGTTTGCCGCCTGTGGCGGTCACGTTTCTCTTTCTGCAGACTGCAGACACATAATGAGAAACAGGACAGAATGCTTCCGAAATAGGAGCACTGGCAGACAGAACTTCCTATAGCTCCAGCTGGATTGTATTCAAGAGGAAGGTTCTCCACTCACTCAGGTTCCCAAACCAGTCTTTTAGCTACAGTCTTTCCCAGCCAAGTCAAGAATCCGATGAATTCCCCTGAAGACTTTTTTGGAGTCAGAGAGAACACTGTTCGGGAAAATCAAACTCCAATTGCCTGGCGACACCTGGCCCAGCATTTATGATGACACTGGCCCCGTTGAAACCTGTTTCAGGAACGGACTTGGCAGTGTTCCAGAACTCTGTTACCTTATGTGAAGATTCGAATTTCTCTCCACGGTGGGCACCTCGGTCTCCACCTAAGCTTTCTTCCTTTCTCTCCTTTTAGAAGCTGAGGTGTCCTGCTTCTGCCTTGCACTCACTTCTCCATCCATCCTATCCCTTCCCGTCCTCTCCTCTGGGGCTGTCTTGCCTCAATCATTCCTACAACCTTTCCTCATCGATTTAATAAAGATTTATCGAATGAAAGGGCTGAAGGTGGGAAGGGGGAAATTTGAATATGTTTTACCCCCGCCTGATAGAAAACAAATCGAGAGACCACGGGTAGTGTGGAGGAATTCCCTTTTGTGCTGGGATGCTCAGGTAGATGTGCCTCACTGCCCACTAACTGCCAGGGTGCTAAAGGGAGTGCTCATATCTCATGCCTCAAGTGGTTCACTGCCGTAGTGGACAGGCCGCAACCCACCTGGCTCTTCTGGAAATTCCAGGAATCTCCCTCCCAATCTGTCGGCCCATTGCTGTGGGTGGGGCTAAGCAATCAACCAATCACACTCCCTGGACATACTGATTGGTTCAGTGGTGGGGCAAGTGATCCAATCAGAGCCAAGGAGACCCAAGAAGACTTGGCTGGACACCAGGATCTGGAGTGACCTGGTGGGACTTCACAATGCAGCCAGCATGAGGGAGTGGAGCCCAGACATGGAGAGAGGGAAGCTGTTTATTTATTTTTCAGATTGTGGTAAATAACCTGCAACATAAAATTTATCATCTTAGCCATTTTAAAGTATACAGTTCAGTGGTGTTAAGTATAGTCACATTTCTGTGAGATGGATCTCCAGAACTTTTTCGTCTTGCAAAACGTAAACTCTATTAACCATTAGACAACAACTCCCCATTCCCTCTGCCACCCAGCCCGTGGTGACCAACATTCTGTCTCTATGAATTGGACTACTCTAAGTACCAAGTACCTCAAATAAGTGAAATCACATGGTACCTGTCTTTTTGTGACTGGCGTATTTCACTTAGCATAATGCCCTCAAGGTTCATCCATGTTGTAACATGTCAGAATTTCCTTCATTTTTAAGGCTAAACAATATTCCATCATACAGTTTAGAGTGTATTTTGTTTATCCATTAAGCGTCACGGGCATTTGGATGGTTTCTACCTCTTGGCTATTGTAACTATGCTGCTGTGAACATGGTGGGGAAAATAAGGAAGCTGGTTTTGAGCCTTGGCTGGGGTGCTACCCTGAAGTGCTCCATCCCTGAGGCCGGCTAGAGCTGGTTTCTGTCGCTTGCAGCACACAGAGCCCGAACGATAGGGCCCCTATGGGGGAAGGATTCAAAGATGTGTAAATGCAGCAGACTCCAAGCTCTTTGGGTTTAAAAATTAAAAAATAAAGTGTTTTTTTTTTTCTCTGAAGCGTGTTGCTTGAGGGTAGCTTTAGTTGGATGGTTAAAGTGGGTTTTCTCTAGTTTGCCGGCTTGCTCTATCACAGGGAAGGTCAAGGTTTTCTCAGAAATTGCTGATGGTAACTACAATGAAACAGGCAGGGAGAAAAGCAAACATAAGAAAAAGACTCACATTTAAAAGCCAGCTCTGGGCTGTACAGGAAGCATGGGGTCAATGTCAGTTATCAACAAGTCTGTTTTTATTATTTTTTTATTTTAGATTTAATTTTATTTATTTTTGGCGGTGTTGGGTTTTCGTTGCTACGTGCAGGCTTTCTTTAGTTGCGGCGAGCAGGGGGTACTCCTCGTTGTGGTGCATGGGCTTCTCCTTGCGGTGGCTTCTCTTGTTTCGGAGTGTGGGCTCTAGGCACATGGGCTGCAGTAGCTGGGGCACATGGGCTCAGTAGTTGTGGCTCGTGGGCTCTAGAGCGCAGGCTCAGTAGTTGTGGTGCACGGGCTGTTACTCTGCAACATGTGGGATCTTCCCGGACCAGGGCTCGAACCTGTGTCCCCTGCATTGGCAGGTGGGTTCTTATCCACGGTGTCACCGGGGAAGTCCCCAAGTCTGTTTTTAGAAACTTTAGTTTAAAAATACACACTAATGCCTTTTCTCTTTCTTTGTGTCTGTTCTCTGACCATATGGTATGTTACCATGGTTGGTTTTTTTGTTTTGTTTTTGAGATAGCATATGTGATACTCCTGATTTCTTTTCCATACTACCTTTAAAATAGCAGGTTGTCAACCACCTGGTTAACCACGACCACATCCACAGGTGAATTTATATTAGCTTTAAAAAACATGAGTCAATGATTTACTCAAGAAGTCACTATCCATTTTCTTTCAAATTATCTACTTGTTCTTTGTGTTATTTCTCCAATATCTGCTTCTAACCCTGTAAAGAGTATAAGTTGAAAGGGAGACCCTAAAAAAAATTGGAAGTAGTTTGCACATCGAGTGCCTACAGTACACATGAATTCTGCCAGGAAGCCCTGGAGCCTGCAGAGAAGGTGGAAACTTAGACCTTGCCCTTGGAGAGCTTGTTATGTGCTCTGCCATTTGTAAGTAATTGTGGACAATACAACGGCTATGAGCCACTGTGTAGAGAAGCCTCAGATGTGCCACAGACTGTGCTGGGCACTTAATGCATGTGGTCTCATCTGATCTCCAGAATAACCTTGCAGGAGGCATTTTACCCCTCATTGTGTGGATTAAGAAACTGAAGCTCAGAGAGGTTAAATGACTTGCCCAAGGTCTCACAGCCAGGAAGTGGTGACACTATTGGACTCCAATACCTGTGCTCTTAGGACTTCTAGGTTACTCGAAGTCATGATTTATTACCTGCTTTCCATACTCACAAACGGATCTTAGATGATTGGTTAGTGAATGATAGGATATTTTCCGAGTTAAAAAAAGGAAATGAACATTAGATGGTGTGAAAAACCACAAGACATCACATGGGCTACTTAGAAATGGGATTTTCTAGGAACACTGACAACTGTCTTATGGAAGTGTTATTCATCTGGTACATGCCACGCCCTGGAAGCAGCTCAGAGGACCCCAGCCTCCATCCGGGAAGACCTGTGGTATGTTTACTGCTGTACCAGAGGAGTCCTGGGGTCAGCTGGTACCCGCCCACGAGAACCGATTGTTAAATGTCCAGGAATTTTGCCAACTGGTTGATAAACACAGCCATTAGTAAGAATTAACTTACATAAATTTACACTTAAATTATATCAGAAACAAAGGTGATACAAACTTAAAACTCACCCCTTCCTAATTATTTTACTCTATTTTATTATTACCTATGCTCTTGAGGTTATTTCACTCTACTATATGTGTCTGTTGGAAATGCTACACAGTGATGTGTTACCACACCTCTCTTTCCATCTCTGTATTCAGGGATGTGTCATTGGGAGCTTGAAGTTGACCGTGGAGGGCGTATTACACCATAGAAATCAGGAAATGCTATAAATCAGGGCTTGATTTTTAAAAATTTTATAAATAGGTTTAATAATGGTGGTTCATGTACAGTTCGATTTTGTTTCTTTGTTTGTTTTGTTGATTGCCTAGACTTAAGATGATAATGGAGAAAATGTTAACAGTGCAGATTATACAAAAGCATGTTGTGTCTTAGCCATTATGTTATGAATAGAAAAAAAAATTGAGGAAACGTTCTTCGAGTATTTGAAAATTATTATCTGATGCAGCAACAAAGTCACTCATGTCACTGATGAACATGTGAAGTTCTAACGTCTTTCTTTTTTCACTTGTATTATTCATAAATCCAAAATATCCAAAAATACCCACGAGTGCTCAGGTTGGGAACTCTCTCATTCGTCAACTGCAATGAGAAATTGGCTATGGATACAAGAGTTCACCTAAAGTCAATGAAAGCATTCTGTGAGACTCAGCTGGCTATATAGAATTTACAAGAAAGAGTACTGCATTTCTTGTTACATGGAAAGACTGTGCTACACATTCTTTATATCAGTAAACCTTATGCTATGCATCCATGTACTTTACTTTTTCCAGAGAGCTGGTCATTAAATATTTACCAGCCAATCGTTGGCTGTGCTGGCACCCAGCAGAGTGCCTACTACTCATGGTAGGTGTTCGCTGACTGAGCTGAACAGTTGGCAAATATAGTGCAAATAAAAAGCACTTTGATTCTGGGGCTGGGATGGGGAAAATACATGATAAGCCTGGCACACCTTGTAACAGCAGAGAGTAAGGAAGTGCCCAAAATGAAAAGGTGGGGAGATGCTCAAGGACACAGCAACCAACCTGAAAGAGCTCCCAGTGGCCAAGGCTGGAAGAATTTGAGCAAAGTAATAGTTAATGAGTATTGGATTATAACTCAAAGTGTAAAATCAGTATACATGGATCCATACTGACATAGATACATTAGTGAGTAAATACATAAAGGAGGGAGAAGAGACCGGCTTCCTTACAGAAGAATTTAACATACATAGATGTGGAGCTTAATTCCCACAGTATGGAAGGGCCTGGGGGGTAGGGGTGATGGTGGCGAGCAGGCACACTGACCACAGCATGGAGGAGCCATGGACCTGGAAAGGCAGAATGGAGACTAGAAAACATGGCCAGTAGAACTCAGAAGCCAGGAGAGGGGGCTACATGGTGCCAGGACAAATGGCCTTTATCTCAACAAGTCCCGGGATGTCACCGTAACTCAGAGACGGGTAATAATTCTATGTCCCCAAGAAAAGGGTAAATCATGTACGGGGTTTCAGTGTGAGAAATCAGGGTTATACATTTAGAACACAGAACCGCCAAGTTATACATTATTTTTAGGTTTTGGAACTTAAAAGAATTAAGTCTCTTTGAGCTGTTCAGAAAAGCCATTCGTTTGGGGTTTTCCCAGCTGTGTTAAAGGAGATCTGGCCCATCTAATTTTCCCATTTTCTTGTAAATCTTCAATCTTATGGTTTTTCCTTTCCTTTCAAGTTCTAATCAGCTTCCTGGTCAGTCCATTAAATGGGAAATAGAAGCTAATGAGAAAACAGCCGGATTTTTGCAAATAGCTTTTGCTACCCCTAGACTTGGCCTGCTTCAATTCGGTCTTGCCAGATAGAGAGACGGAATGAATGAATGAATGAATGAAGGATCATCAACTAAGTTCAGAGAAGGAGCAACGTAGTTCTGATTTGGTAACAAAGGGTGTGGTCTGCCAGAGGAAGCAGGACGCGGCCAGGTTCCTGGCCGGGTCCGCGTTCTGTCTCAGCAGGATGCTAAGGGTTCAGCCCGCGCTCCCGTCTCCACCTCCCCCGATGTCATCTGCATCGCCTGTAGACATCTGGTGACAACACAGCCTCAGGGGTCCTTTTGTGTGAGTTTTTGCTGCGGAGGCCGAGCCTGAGGCTGCCTGCTGCCCCGTGCCCTCCACTTCACTGGTCTCGGGAAATCGCCTTTAATATAAAACACCCAGCCTCAGGAGTTCTCATCACATCAGTAAGTCCCCACAGGACCTGTAAGAGCACAGGGTAGAGGAAATCCTATAAGCTCAGGTAGGAGATGACAAAGCTTGACAAGAAACAGGTTTTGTTCTGAAGGGCACCATGCTCTCTGGTCATTCACTCCGTTGCCGGCTCCTCAAACCCCGGTACAGTAAAGCCACATCCTCCTCAAGAACGGGCCCTATTCAGAGGTCCCAGGGACATAGAAATGCCATCCTTCTTGGGGATGGACAACTAAGGCCCTGACTCTGAGCTTCTCATCACACCAGTTCACCACAGGAGAGAAATGAGCAACTCTGCTTCCTTGGAGACTGGCCTTGGACTTTTCCAATGGAAAAGTGGATTATTCGTCATTTTCCTCCCCCCACATCCCTAGTAGCAAATCCCGTTCGGAAGGCTCCACTTAGGCAATAGGAATGCTTCCTAATGTCATGGACATCTTCTTTGTTTTTGCGTCCCCCGCATCCATTTCTTCCGTCTTTTGGATGGGCACCTTAATTTTTTTGCAGGGAAGACACCCTTTCCCTGACAATCCTGAGTCCATAGAATTCTGACCCTTCCACCCCACGGGTGAGACCATAACCCAGGCCTGGCCAATCAGAGCATTCCTTGCCCCTGGCCTCAGGGATTGGTTCAGGGGAAGCCACGTGATCCAAGCCACTGCCAATGAAGATGCTGGCTCTTTCCCTGGAACTGCTACTTTGTAGGATGCTGGGGCTGCTGGTGGCTACTTTCCTACAGGTGAGGCAAGAGTCTGTCTGAGATTGGGAAGCTAACAGGGAAGAAAGAGTCAGATTCCTGACCATGATTTGGGCGCCTGGATCCAGCTGGGCCTAAGCTGCAGCTTTTGGCCTTTTCAGTTCCATGAGCTTTTTTTTTTTTTTTTTTTTTTGCCTAGGCTAGTTTTAGTTGGTTTTCTGACACTTGCAAACAATCAAATTTCCTGGACAGTATGCTTACTGAGACTTTAGCATAAGCATCACTATGTACTCAGAGTGAAAGTTGTTTTAAAGGTTATGACATGCTCAAATAAAACCCACCAGACTGTCATCATGCACCAAATTTACCTTTCAACTTATAAAAGTAAAGCAGCATCTCCAGAGAAGAATGATTTAAGACCAAGGAACCAATCATAAGACAAGTAGTAAAACGCTGCTTAGAGAAACTTTGATAGATAAATAGTTCTCTAGCTACAGCAGGCTTCAGACTACAAACCCCAAATTTCTGCTTCAAAAGTGACTCAGGGAAGACATTCCATAGTTTCATTTATTTCGTTTTTTGGCCTCGCCGTGCACTTGTGGGATCTTAGTTACCTGACCGGGAATTGAACCCAGGCCCTCAGCAGTGAGAGCACGGAGAGCACTGAGTCCTAACCACTGGACCACCAGGGAGTTCCCAACAGTCCACAGTTTTAAAAGAAAACTTTCCAGTTGAAGAAACAGGCAAAATTTGTAATATGCATCTGTTGTATATATAATATGTTAATGTCTAGTATATTTATCAGATCCATGTCAATGTAATTATATTATTACTATATTTGCAAATGCATATATATGTGTATGTATATTTAGAACCACATATTTCCAGCTCTTTTTTAAAGAGGTATTGAAAAGACTGTTCAAAGTTTAGTTTTCCAGCTTGTCTGTTTCTTCTTATTCCTCAGTAAACTTAAGCAATTAACCAGCACATTTCCTGGCACACAGTAAGGCTCAATCTGAGTGAGTTCTTTCTCCCCAGCTCCCCCCTCTATTTTAAGTTCTTCTTTTAGAAACCAAGTCAAATGAAAGAGGCAGTACTGCATAATGTTACAAGCAGAGGCTGGTAAACGTTTTCTGTAGACAGTAAGCATTTCCAGCCCTGTGGGCCATAGGATCTGCCCAGCTTACTCTGCCGTTGTAGCCGACAACACAGGCAATACTGAAATGAATGGGTTGGCTGTGTTCCCAGGAAACTTTACAAAAGCAGGCGATGGCCCGCACTTGGCCCTGGGCCATAACGTGCCGACCTCGGGTTAAGACCTTGGGATCCGGCGTCACACAGACTCTGGTCCGGCTCCCGGCTCTGCTCCTTCTCTGGGACCCTGACGAGTGTGTCATTTCTGTGCCTTGTCTGGAAGACATAGGGATACTAACAGCCATTTCTTAGTCTGTGAGAAGTGGGTGAGATAGTGCACGTGAAATGCTGGGAACACTTCCTGGTCCATAATAAATGAGCATAAAACATTAGCCATCAGGTATGATCACCATCGTCAAAATAGAAGAAGAAAGGGGGCAACTGAATTTGTCCAGGAACGGCAGCAATATCCCTGGTAAAGAGTTAGTGGATGGACTTCCCTGGGGGCGCAGTGGTTAAGAATCCCCCTGCCAATGCAGGGGACAGGGATTCAAGCCCTGGTCCAGGAAGATCCCACATGCCGCGGAGCAACTAAGCCCATGGGCCACAACTACTGAGCCTGTGCTCTAGAGCCCGCGAGCCACAACAACTGAGCCCGCATGCCACAACTACTGAAGCGCATGCACCTAGAGCCCATGCTCCGCAACAAGAGAGGCCACCGCAGTGAGAAACCCGCGCACTGCAATGAAGGGTAGCCCCCGCTCGCCGCAACTAGAGAAAGACCGCGCGCATCAATGGAGACCCAACACAGCCAAAAATAAATAAATAAAATAAATAAAATAATTAAAGAAAAAAAGTTAGTGGAGCCAGGGACTTCCCTGACCGTCCAGTGGTTAAGATTCCACGCTTCCAATGCAGGGGGTGCAGGTTTGATCCCCGGTTGAGGAACTAAGATCCTGCATTGGTGTAGCCAAAAAAAAAGTTAGTGGAGCCAAACAAGCAAGGAAGCCAGATAACTGAAAATGCAGTTTCTCCTATTATCAGTGGCTTTCGTTTTTACCCACATAATGAATCATCCCCTGTCAGCGTGTGAAATTGCAGGTTGGACTGGGAATTGCAAGACCTTCATTAACCGCTGGGCAGTGAAGGACCTGCCTGGGCTCTCACGGCCCCACGATGCTTCGTGCTATTAGGAAAAGCCTCCAAGGGACTCAGGAGAGCTGGCTTTTAATCCTGTCTCTGGATCTATATGACTGATGCCTAACCTTGGGGAAGTCACTGAAACTCTCTGAGCCTCAGTTTATGCCATGATAGGGGTGGTCCCAGGGACCTCTATAAAAACAACTGAAGGGGGAAAGGGGACCTGGGATTAATGAGTAGCTCCTTGGCAGAAATTGGAAATTGAAGCTCAGAAAGGTAAAGTCAGTTGCAGCTGGCATTTCAACTTGGGTCCATCTAACTCCAAAGGCCTTGCTTTCTCGATTGTGTTCTGCAGAGCTTCCCCATTAAAGCAGCAAGGAATATTGGCCGACAGAGGGCGCTCTTCTCGCAAGACAGGACGTCATGACATTGCAGGGACAGAAGACAGTATCCAGGAGCCACGTGGGAGAGTCTGGCTGGACTGGGAACAGGGCAGAGCAGGCTACAGGGAAGGCCAGACACAGGCCGTCATGGGGATGGGGGCTGCCGCCAAGGAGCTGTCAACCCCCTCATGGAACAACTCGGCACGTCATTTGTGGCGCCTGGCTTCCTTTTTCATTCTGGCCATTTCCATCCGTTTTGCCATATTTCAGAACAGAGAAAGACATGATGGATACATATGGGTGACGTGGGTTTCCTTACTCAGCTGCCTTGTAAGAACGGCGCCACTGTGACTAGCACAGCTTGTTTCCACACCTCCTTTCCCAGAGCTCAGAAAGCACGAGTAAAGGCAACAACATACAAAACCCACAACACGGCAGCACACCTGACTCTGGGACTTCAATTTCCCACGCCTGGTGCCAAGACTCTACGGGATTAATCAACGGTTGCTTCAGGGCATTGCAGATGGCCCTGCGGGTTTTGTCCTGCACAGTTTCAGTGGGCGCCATCCACATGGACTACGTTGTGAATGGTGACCCTGGAGTTGTGCAATATGGCAGCCCTAGGTTATACTTTGATGAGAGAGGTATAATTTACAAAGTATGGTCCTGGGGGCTTCCCTGGTGGCGCAGTGGTTGAGAGTCCACCTGCCGATGCAGGGGACACGGGTTTGTGACCCGGTCCGGGAAGATCCCACATGCCGCAGAGCGGCTGGGCATGTGAGCCTTGGCCTCTGAGCCTGCACGTCCGGAGCCTGTGTTCTGCAACGGGAGAGGCCACAACAGTGAGAGGCCCGCGACCGCAAAAAAAAAAAAAAAAAAAAGGATGGTCCTGGGCACAACCTGCTTGCCAATGCACTTTGTCAAACAAGAGTTTTTCTTTATATTTTTCCATCTTGTATGTTATTCTATGGGTAATTTATCTGCAAATATATTTATCTGCTAGCGGGGGCAGGTCTTGGGAGGTTTCCCTGTCCAAAAGGACACTTACAAAGGAGGCATCTTGGCTGCTCCATGCTGGTTTGCTTGACTCTAAAGCTGAGGGTTATCATGTGCTTATTAGGTGCCAGACGCTGGACTAAGCAATTTACGCACTTTGCCCACTTAATACCACAGTCACTCAAGGTGGTAGGAACTATTGTTACAGGAGTGGGGACCGAGGCTCTGAGAGGTAGATGATTTGTGCACGTCCAGTATAAAAGCCGGTCAAGAGCAGGGCTGGGACGGCGCTGGAGTCAGCCTGACCTCAGGGCACGTGCTCTAACCACTGTGACATCTGCACACACATCTGGATTCCTAAGCGCCCCGCACCTCACCCCCCTCCCCCAGTAAAATGCTGTCACACCCTCCTCTATTGGTTAGGGTCACCACAACACCTGAACTAAATGCTTTCATTTGGGAACTCTTTGTCGGGAGAAGAACAGTTCTCATCATACTTAATCTGTATGATATCAGGGCAGTCCTCCGTGGAAACTCCATCCAAGGAGGAAACACAGCGCCCTCACCAGGGACCCCAAAATCAATTGGAAACAAGAATAGGCCTGAAGCAAGAGGGCCACGAATTTTTTTAGAAAAACTGGGCTTCAAAATATTTGATGAGAGATGCTCTTCAATACCTCTCCCTTTTTCCCCTCTTCCTTTCTCTTCTTTTAAACAGCCAGCAGGTTGGAGTCATCAGGAAGTGCAATTTGTAGGAAGGTGTCAGTCAGTCCACAGGCCGCCCTCACACGGACGCTGCAAAGGACCCCTCCATGAATATGAGCATCATGGATGGAAGCTTCTCAAGCTGGGGATGCCCCGGCAGAGAGCGCTTTTGAGAAGATGGGGTTGGGGAGAGTCCTGCAAAGTGCCCTGGGCACAGGCCAGGGGAACACTTGTGCAGCTGCCTGCAGTCAACCGAGGAATGAAGCAAGGTGCAAGTGCGTGTAGGAATAAGAATTGAAAAAATCCGTGTATATTCGAGTGACCGTGAGAGTATGCTTTCCTCGGTGTGAAAACCAGTCAAGGCTACTGCTCCAGCTAGCATCAGACTAAATGGTTTTCTCCCCTCCTTTTTCCACAAGTGGGGATAGTGTTTAATTTGCACTGACAAGCTGTGTGGCCCTGGGGAAATTACTTAACCTCTCTGAGTTTCGGATTCCTTGTCTGTAAAATGGGGATCATGGGAGAACCCATCTCATAGGTTGCTATGAGCGTGAAATAAGGGAGAGCAGGTGAATTGCTTAGCACAGTGCTGTTCACGTCAGTGATTCCTCCTGCTGCTCTCCTGGTTTCTCTTCTTACAAAGCATCTTCTTCCGTCTTATCTACTCAAGGTTAGAGGTCGTCATCACTGTTTCCCACAATTATATAAGAAGCACCTTGTAAAATAAAGTCCCCATTCCATAGTTGTACACCCGTGTGCATAACAAACTTACTCAAAATGGCCAAAAGGTGGAAGCAACCCAAGTGGCCATGGATGGATGAGCAGATAAACAAAATGTGGTGAATCCATACAATGAAATATTCAACTGGAATGAACCATGAGGATATCATACTAAGTGAAATAAGATGATCGCAAAAGGACAAACAATGTAAGATTCCATTTATATGAGGAACCTAGAATAGTCCAATTCACAGACACAGCATGGTGGGAGGGGAGGAAGGAAGCAGGGGGTTTGATTTGATGGGCTTAGAGTTTCAGTTTGGGAAGATGAACAAAGTTCTGATGATGGATGGGGATGATGGCTGCACAACAGTGTGAATAGATTTAATGCCACTGTGAACTGTACACTTAAACATGGTTAAGATGGTAAATTTTATGTGTATTTTACCATAATTTTGAAAATTAAAAGTTAAAAACAAACCCCAAAATGAAATACCTCCAAGGTTTCTCCGAGGTTTGGGGTGATAGAAATGGATGAAAGTGTTCTGAAAGCAGGTTGTGGTGATGGCTGCACAACTCCATCAATATATTCAAATTGATTGAATTGGACACTTCAAATGGGTGAAGTTTCTGTTATGTAAATTGTACTTCAGTGAAGCTGTTAAGAGCAAGCAAGCAAACAAACACATGCTGTGATCCGGAGGAAACTTTGGAGGATGAAGGAGCTGTTCACTGTCTTGATTGTGGCTATGGTTTCACAGGTGTACCCATATGTCAAAGCCCATCCACTTACAGACTTGAAACATGTGCCGTTTATGGCATGTCAATTATGTCTCAAGAAAGCTGTGTTTTAAAAAGGCAGAACAGTATTCCATATATAAACAAACTCCTTATAATATATTAAACTCCTTATAATATATTAAACAATATAATTAATTAAACAATGCCTCCTTTGGATGGAAATTTAGGTTTCAAATTTTATGCCCCTATCAATAATATTTCAATAAATATCTTTGTAGGAAAAAAAAAGAAAAAAATGCAGATATTATTTGCTGCTCCCCTATTCTTCTGCCCACAGGCAAGCCACAGAGTCAGAATTTCCCAGGGAGGGGGCCTGGGAACCTGTAATTTTACTGAACATTCCTGAAAATTTCTTGGAATCAGACATGTTGGGGCACATTGAATCAAACTTCATGAACTTGGATTTTCAGGCTTGGGAGTGTGAAATCCCCTTTTCTTTGATCCCTAAAAATTTCTGTAAGTGTTCCATACAAATGATTCTAAATTTCGGTTTCCCTCCTATTGGCGGTGCATCAGAATCATCAGGGAGCTTGTGAGAATGCATATTCCCAGGCCCTGCTCCCAGGGAGGATGTGTATGGTTGCCAGATTTCGCATAAATAAAGAAATGAATAAATCAATATATAATAAACTATAGGGTGTCCGTTAAATCTGAATTTCAGATAAACACCAAATAATTATTTTAGCATAAGTGGTTCCTTGCAATAGTTGGGCCACACCTGCACATAACAATGATTTGTTGCTTCTCTGAAATTCAGATTTAACTGCGTGTCCTGTATTTCATCTGGGAATCCTAAGTATGAGTCCTCAGGCCTGGGGTGAAGCCCACATCTGCACTGTGGGTCTGCTCCCCACGTGCTTCTGACGAGGGGGATCCTTAGAACCCATGTTGAGAACCCCTGATCAGGTCAACACCTTCTATGTCAGGAGCCCCTCCTCAGGGCGGCCAGTGGATCCCAGTGCATCCCACAAGTGAGCACACTTTAATGTTGGCCCAAGGAGGAAAGGGGGCTGAGAAGCAGCAGGACAAAACTGTCCCAGGTTTTCAAAGCCAAACGTGGTGGATGCGGTGTCACGGGCCCTGCAGCCTGAGGGACGGTGCTGATCTTCTCTGAGTGAGTATTTAGGGCTGCCTAGGGGACCCACACCCCAGGGTTCTGTCTAGATTCTCTAAACTTTATTTATTTATACCCAGCCTCGTCCCCGAAAGGACTTTAAGCCTCGGAGGTCTCACTCCATGCAGCGTTCTTGGTGCTGGGGAGTGAGGTTAACACGCCGTCTCTCTGGGACACACACGACAGGTATTAATTGTGTGCTCACCACGAATGGATATTATTCTGGGAGTTTTACAGTTAGAACCATCTCATTTAGCCCTCGAGATAAGCCTGCAAGGTCATTGCTGTCGTTGGCCCCATTTTGTAGATGAGGAAACCGAGGTTCCGAGGGGTCCAATGGCTTGTGCAAGAGCGCACCGAGTAGGCCAGTGGCAGAGCTGGGGTTCTGACCCAGGACTGTGTTGCTAACCAGCCCCCATCCTGCCTCCCTACTGAACCAGATACTTCTGGTGACTGAGCTTTGCTGGGCGAATTTTGGCTTACGTTCCGCTTAACCTGGGGCCATACCTTAGGTCCTGATCCCGGGAACATTTCTGATACGGTGTGATAACAGCTGGCAGGCCTTGAGTGTCTACTCTGGCCAGAGACTTTGACTTTTTATACATAGATACTCTCTCAACGCCCTGCACCGCTGAGAAGACCAAGACCCAGGCACGCAGAGAAGCCTGGCCGAGGTCGCAAAGCTAGGAAGTTGCAGAGCACTGATCTACCTAAAAAGGAAGCATCCATCTCTGCATCTTCAAAAGCACACACCTGCTTTCCACCTCCCCTCGCCAAGCTTCACTTTTCAGGAAAACGCTCTCGCTCTGGGCTGGTCGCTAGGCAACCCTTGCATGTAATTCCACGAAATGCCCAGAAGAGGGCGCGAGGACTCGCTCTCCCCGGGCACCCACGCGATGGGGCTGAACTTCGCAGAATCGCGAAAGGAAGAGTGACGCGCTCCAGACGAACTCCACCTGTGGCCGTACCCGAGCCCTAGGCTGCACGGAAGGTGACACAACACGGCACCTCTGCACCCCGCCCTCCCCCCCCGCCCCCGCAGGGCCTGGACTCACCGAGGCTGGGTTTTCGATGACCAGTTCGTAGGTCAGCCCTCTGGACCCAAACCTCAGGATGTCTCCGGGTAGGAGCTTCACAGCCACGTTCTGAATGTGGCACTCATTGACGAACGTGCCGTTGCAGGAATTGAAGTCGTGGAGAACAAAGCTGCTTTCGGCCTCATTATATTCAATGAGTGCGTGATGGTTGTCGACGTCTGCAGACTGAAATGCAGAAGGGGGACAGTCAGAGCCAGGAATAACAGGAATAACAAGGAATAACTAGTGCCACTGACACTGGGGGCCCCAATGTGCTAACCACTTCATCTGGCTGGACAGTCACTGCAATCCTCATTTTAAGAGGAGGATGCTGAGGGTCAGAGAGGTTAAGTGACTTGCCTAAGGCCACACAGCTAGTGAGTGGAGGGTCACCAGACCCTGACAGCAGACCCAGAATAGATGCCCAGTTTTGGGGTAGGGCGTCAGGCAACACAGAGGCAAGAGGTAACTCGGGGGGAATTGGCCAGGAATTGGCCACTTGATAGTTCTCTGATCCCATGCCAGTATCCTTTTGGTTGTCCCGAGTGGCAAGACAGCAGAAATGGCCCAACACAAACCAGAAAGGTCAGTTGGCAAGTGACAACTGTCCATTTACTGCAAGTGTTAAAGTTAAGGGGAGGTTTTGTCATAATTGTTGTTTGTTCTATTCATTTTTAAAATAACATGTTTTTTGTAATAATGCAGAAAATGAGAACTAGAGAAAAACACAAAGAAGACATTAAAATCACTTAGACTCCCGTCCCCCAGAGGCAGGCACCGAGAACACGGTGGTTCACATCCTTCCAGTCTTTTCTCTATGCTTACAATCTTTTTAAAAAGTTTAAACACAATTGAGCTCACACCACAAAACATAGTTTTATAACTACCTTTTAAAAGCCTTGGTGTACAATGAAGGTTTTTCCCATGTGTTTAATTATTACTGTTGCTTCTTAAAAGCTAATCAGAATTTATCTAACCAAAGATGATCTATTTTTCAATAGGGGCCCTGGTGTGACCACATTTCCCTCAAAAGAGAGAGACCCCAGACAGTGATTTGTCAGTGGCGTCAGAAACCTCCTGTGTAACCACTTTAATAAGAAGAATGAGTAAAACTCGGCACCAAGGAGGAAATATCACATCCCCCCCTGGCCCCGGCGCCCTAGACTATGGGCTGCAGGGCACGTGCGAAGTCCTCTGTCTTCTCAGGACACTGCCTATGAGCCATCCACTCCAGCCTGAGACTTTGCAAATATTTTCTAAGTCACTCTTCTCAGAGTGCCTCATCCAACTTTCATAGAGAGTACTTGGACTTAGAAATCTATACTGATGTCCCACAATATAATTATAACCAATAGCTTATATTAATAATAGCTTATAGTATATGAATAGATAATAATATAACTGCATATATTAGTAGAATATATTAATGACACATTATGTGTAATTACACAAATGCCAGGAAATTTGCTAAGTGCTTTACTGCATTATCCCGTTTCATCTTCACAATAATTCAAAGGGATAGTTCCTCATTTAAAAAAAATTTAATTTTTTATTGAAGTCTAGTTGATTTACAATGTTGTGTTAGTTTCAGGTGTACAGCAAAGTGATTCAGTTATACATATATATAATATCTATTCTTTTTCAGATTCTTTTCTATCACAGGTTACTGCAAGATATTGAATATAGTTCCCTGTGCTGTACAGTAGGTCCGATAGTTACTCATTTCTTAGATGAGGAAACTGAGGCATAGAACGATTACGTGTGCCCACAGTCAGCCACTTTGACTCGCTTGGCTTGTTCCCAGGTTTGCCTGATTCAAATGACTGTGCCTTTACCCACTTTTCAAATTCCTACCAAACACTTTGGCACTTAAAATACTGAAACACAAGAAGAAAGCAGGAGTAGCTCTATTAATTTCAGGCAGAGCCAACTTCAGAGGAAGGAAAGTTATCAGGGATAAAGAGAGGCGATACATAGTGATGAAGGGGTCGATTCTCCAAGCAGACATAACAGTCCTTCATTGTATGTACCCAACAATAGAGCATCAAAGTATGGAAGGCAAAAACTGATAGGACTGCAAGGAGAAGCAGATGAATCCATCATGGTAGCTGGAGACCTCAACAGCCCTGGGTCAGTGACGGGCAGACCCACCAGGCAGAAAATTAGGAAGAATGAAGTTGAACTGAATAGCACTATCATCATCTGGATCTAACTGGCAACCACACAGCTTCATCCCACAGCAACAAAACACACATCTTTCTCAAGCTCCCATGGAACATTCATGAAGCAGACCACATTCCAGGCCACAAAATATACCTCAACAAATGTAAAAGAATAGAAATTATGCAAAGTACGTTTTCAGAACACAGTGGAATTAGGCTAGAAACCAATACCAGAAAGACAGCTGGAAAATCCCCAAATATTTGGAGATTAAACAACACACCTCTAAATAACAGATGGGTCAAGGAGGGAGTCTCATGGGAAATAAAAATTTATCTTGAGCTAAATGAAAATGAAAATACAACCTATGAAAATTTGCAAGATGCAGTGAAAGCAGTGCTTGGAGGGAAGTTTATGGCATTGAAGGCATACATTTGAAAAGATCTAAGCTTCCACCTTATGAAACTAGAGAAAGAAGAGCAATATAAGCCTACCACAAGCACAAGAAAAGAAGCAATGAATGAAATAAAAAGCAGGAAAACAAGAGAGAAAAGTCAGCAAAATAAAGAGCTTTTTTTTTTTTTTTGTAAAGATCAATAAAATTGACAAACCTCTAGCAGGATAACCAAGAAAAAAAGAGAGAAGATACAAATTACTCAAATCAGAAATGAAAGCGATGGCATCACTACTGATCTCATGGACACTGAAGGGATAATAAAGGAATATTATGAATAATTCTATGCCCACAGATTTTATAACTTAATGAAGTGGACCATTTCCTTGAAAGACACAATCTACTGAAAGTCACACAAGGAGAAATAAATACTCTGAATAGACTCATATCTAGTAAAGAATTTGAATCAATAATGAATAACCTTCCAAAATGGAAAGCACCAGGCCTGGATGGGTTCACTGGTCAATTCTATCAAACATTAAGGAAAGAATGATATCAGTTCTAAATAATCTCTTCCAGAAAATAGAAGAAGAGAGAACACTTCCCAGCTCATTCTGTGAGGCCAAGCTTATTCTAATAGCAAAACCAGATAAAGATATTGCAAAACAGGAAAATTGCAGACCAATACCTCCCATGAACATAGATGCAAAATCCTCAACAAAATATTAGCAAATTGAATCCAGTGATGTATAAAAAGACTTCTACACCACAGTCAAGTGGGATTTATTCCAGGTATGCAAGGCTGGTTCAACATTTGGAAATCAATTAATGTAATCCATCACATCAACAGCGTAGAGAAGAGAAATCGCATTATCATAACAGTAGATGCAAAAAGAGCATTTGACAAAATTAAACACCATCCATGATAAACTAACAAACCACCGAACCACCACAACAACTCTGGGCAAATTAGGGATGGAGGGGAACTTCCTCAACCTGATAAAGTACATCTATAAAAACCCTAAAGCTAACGTCATATTTAATGGTGAGAAACTAGAAACTTTCCAATTAAGATCAGGAATAAGGTGAAGATGTCCCCTTTCACCACTCATTTTCAACATTGTACTGTATGTCCTAGCTAATGCAACAAGGCAAGAAAAGAGAATAAAAGATAGATTGGGAAGGAAAAAGAAATCTTCTTTGGTGAGGTGTTTGTTCAGATCTTTTGCCCATTTTGCAGATGGCATGATTGTCTATGCAGAAAATCCCAAAGAACCGACAGAAAGCCCTCCTGGAACTAATGAGCAATTGTACCCAGGTTGCAGAATACATGATTAATATACAAAAGTCAATTGCTTTCCTATATACCAACAATGAACAAGTGGAATATGAAATTAAAAACACAACACCATTTACATTTGCACCAAAAAAAAAAAAAAAATGAAGTGCTTAGGAATAAATCTAACAAAATACTTAGCTATATGAAGAGGTATATGAAGAAAACTACAAAATGTTGATGAAAGAAATCAAAGTAGTCTAAATAAATGAAGAGATATTTCATGTTTATTTGAAATTCCTTAATGATGTATGATGTTTAACATCTTTTCATATGCTGATTTGACATCTGTAGATTTTCTTTGGTGAGGTGTCTGTTGAGCTCTTTTGCCCATTTTTAAGTTGGGTTGTTTGGTTTCTTATTGTTGACATTTAAGACTCATTTATATTGTTTATTTATTTATTTTATTGAAATGTAGTCGATTTACAATGTTGTATTAATTTCTGCTGTACAGCAAAGTGATTCAGTTATACATATATATACATTCTTTTTAAAATATTCTTTTCCATTATGGTTTATCACAGGATATTGAATATAGTTCCCTGTGCTCTACAGTAGGACCTTGTTGTTTCTCCATCCTGGATGTAACAGCTCACATCTGCTAACCTCAACCCCCCACTCCATCTCTCCCTCAACCCCCTCCCCCTTGGCAACCACAGTCTGTTCTCTATATCCATGAAGACTCATTTAGTTTGGATACATGCTTACAGCATCTTTCTTCATAACTGCCAAAAACTGGAAGCAACCAAGATGTCCTTTAAAAGGTAAATGGATAGACAAATTGTGGTACATCCATACAATGAAATACTAGTGATAAAAATAAATGAGTTATCAAATAACAAAAAAGACATGGAGGAATCTTAAATGCATATTGCTTAGTGAAAGAACCTAGTTTGAAAAGGTTACATACCGTATGATTCCAACTGTATGAAATTCTGGAAAAAGTAAAACTATAAGGAGAGTAAAAGATCAGTGCTTGCCAGGGGCACAGGGGCTCTGGGGCTCAGAAGGAAGAGGAGGGGCACAGGGGATTTCAGGGCAGTGAAAATATTTTTTATGATACTGTAATGGTGGATACTTGTCACTATACATTTGTCAAAAGGAAAGAACGTACAACGCAAAGAGTGAACCCTAATGTAAACTATGGACTTAGTTAATAATAGCATATCAATATTGGTTCATCAGTTGTAACAAATGTACCGCACTAATGCATGATGTTAATAATAGGGGAAACTGTGTGTATTGGAGGGGTGGATATATGGGAACTCTCTGTATTCTCTGCTAAAATTCCTGTAAACCTAAAACTGTTCAAAAAAATAAAGTATTTAAAAAAATGAAAACACATTAGTTCTTTGGAAAATGTCACCCACATCATCTTCATCACCATTGCCATTGATCTTTGTGTCCTTTGAACCTTTGATAACCCATGAATGAGAGAAATTCTGTGTGTTACATTTTGTTTGTCTCTTGCCAGGCTTCACTGCTTTCAGTTCCTCAAAAACTGTCAAGCCATTATTAAGAAATCAAAGCAAGCAGGAAGTTTTAAATGACTCCACAAATTTGGGTGAGCCTCTACCACATGTTAGGCCAGGAGACAGCTTCCTAGTTTGGCCCTATAATATCACTCGCTCCCTTTACTTGGAAAATTGCTAAATGCTGCTACTGGACAGACGCCCTGCTGCTAATACAGACTGACTCTCTAAGCCCCAGCCTACTGAGCTGTCCAACTATGAGATGAACTGTTATTTATTTATTATTATTTTTATTATTATCCTTATCATCCTCTAACATATTTTGAGGGCTTCCTGTGAACTGGGCCCTGCTGAAGCATTTTGTGTGCATTTTTATCATTTAATCTGCATGACAGCCCTAAACAGGGACTCTATTATTATCTCCATCTTAGAGATGAAGAAGCTGAGACTCAAAAGGTGAAGTGAGAGGACAGCATTACCTTGATACCAAACCCAGACAAAGACACTACAAGAAAACTACAGACCAATATCTCTTATGAACACTGATACCACAATCCTCAACAAAATAGGAGGAAACCGAATTCAACAGCACATTAAAAGGATCATACACTATGACCAAGTGGGATTTATTCTTGGAATGCAGACTTGATGGTTCAACATATGAAAATTAATCCACGTAATACATCACATTAACAGAAAGAAGGAAAAAAATGGTCATCTCGATTGATGTACAAAAAGCATTTGACAAAATGCAACACTCTTTCATGATAAAAGCACTCAACAAACAGGGAATAGAGGGAAATTACCTCAACATAATAAAGGTCAAATATGAAAGGCCCACAGTTAGCATCATACTCAAAGGTGAAAGACTGAAAGCTTTTCCTCTAATTTCAAGAATAAGATAAGGATACCTGCTCTTGCCACTTCTATTCAACAAAGTACTGGAAGTCCTAGCCAGAGCAATTAGGCAAGAAAAAGAAATAAAGGCATCCAAATTCGAAAGGAAGAAGTAAAATTATCTCTGTTCACAGGCAACATGATCTTACATGTACAAAATCCTAAAGAGTCCATGAAAAACCACAACCCTCTTAGAACTAAAAAATAACATTCACTAGCAAAATCGTAGGACACAAAATCAACACACAAACATCAGTTGTGTTTCTATATGCTCACAATGAACAATCTGAAAAGGAAGTTAAGAAAATAATTTCATTTATGATAGCATCAAAAAGAATAACATATTTTGGGATAAATTTAACCAAGGTGGTAAAAGATGTGTACACTGAAAACTACCAAGTGCTGCTGAAAGAAATTAAAGACACAAATAAATGGAAAGACACCCTGTATTCGTGGGTTGGAAGACTTAATATTGTGAAGATGTCATTACTACACAGCAGGATCTACAGATTCAAAATCCCAACAGCAGTTTTGGCAGAAATAGAAAAATCCATCCTAAAATTCATATGGAATCTCAGTGGGCCCCAAATAGCCAAAAGAATCTTGAGAAAGAAAAGCAAAGTTGGAGGTCTCACACTTTCTGATTTCAAAACTTACTGCATACAAAGGTACAGTAATCAAAACAGTGTGATACTGACATAAGGTCAGGCACATAGGCCAATAGAATAGAATAGAGAGCACAGAAATAAAACTTTGCATATATGGTCCAATGATTTTTGACAAGGGTGCCAAGATTATTCAATGGGGAAAGAACAGTATTTTCAACAAATGATGCTGGGAAAGACTGCAAAAGAATTAAGTTGAACTCTTACCTTACACCATGTATAAAAATTAACTCAAAGTGGATCAAAGACTTAAACAGAGTCTAAAACTATAAAACTTTTAGAGGAAAGCACAGGAGGAAAGCTTTATGACATTGGATTTGGCAATGCATTTTGGGATATGATACCAAAAGCATAGGCAGCAAAAGTAAAAATAGATAAATTCAACTATATCAAAAATTAAAACTTCTGTGAATCAAAGGACACAATAAACAGGGTGAAAGGCCATCTAGAGAATGGGAGAAAATAGTTGCAAATCACAAATCTGAAAAAGGGTTAATATGAAGAATATATAGAGAACTATAACTCAACAACAACAACAAAAAAGAACCCCCAAATAACTTGATCAAATATGGGCATAGAACTGGAATAGACATTTCTCCAAAGAAGATATATAAATGTCCAACAAGCATATAAAAAGATGCTCAACATTACTAGTCATTAGGGAAATGCAAATCAAAACCACAGTGAGATACCACCTCATACCCATTAGGATGGCTACTATCAAAAACAAACAAACAGCAACAGAAAATAACAAGTGTTGGCAAGGATGTAGAGTAGGGGAACACTTATGCACTGCTGAGAATGTAAAATGGTGCAGCTGATAGGAAAAACAGTAGAGCGGCTTCTCAAACAATTTAGAATAAAATTATCATATGATCCAGCAAGTCCACTTCTGGGTATATACCCCGAAGAATTGAAAGCAGGAACTTAAAGAGTTATTTGTACACTCATGTTTATAGTAGCATTATTCACAATTGCCAAAAGGTGGAAGCCACCCAAGTGCCCACTGACCGATGATTGGATAAGCAAAATGTGGTCCATCCATACAGTGGAATATTATTCAGTGTAGGAGGAAGGAAATTCTGACACATGCTACAACATGGATGAACCGTGAGGACATGATGTGAAATAAGTGTCACAAAAAAGCAAATTTTGTATGATTCCACTATGTGAGGTACATAAAGTAGTCAAGCTCATTGAAACAAAATAGAACGGGGGTTGCCAGGAGCTGGGGAAGGGGAAACGGGGAATTGTTCTTTAATGGGTACAGTTTCAGTTTTGCAAGATGAAAAATTCTGAGGCTGGTTGCACAACAATGTGAATAACTTACAACTACTGATCTGTACACTTAAAAGTGGTTAAGACGGTAAACTTTATAGGTATTTTACCACGATTTAAAAAATGGCTAAGATGAAGGGACTCACTCAACATCAGGATGCTGGCCCAGGGCAATGTCAGGGTTTGAACCCAAGTCTAATTCCAAAACTTGTACCTTTGATTTGTACCCTGTGATTTTCAGAGTAGAGAGTGATTTAATAATGAGAGAGGAGACAGGCAGGACCTAATATAGAAAACAAGTGCATTTTTTAAGGCTCCTGCATTGAAAATGTCTTTAAAAAGTATATAGTGAGTCCATAAAATATTGAGACGTTTAAACTTCTATTAACAATGACCATCTGCTCTGACGACCCCTGTGCTTTAAGGAAGCCTCCTCGGGAAGCTGACTTAGTTATGACATTGCCCTGAGGTTCACTGACATTGTCGCTGAGGTTCGACGTGTACCTGGAACCGTCCTTTGGAGCTAGGTTTCAACCTTGCATCACCTGGCACTGGGAAGCCCCATCTCAGACCATAACCTCCCACTCCCGGCCTTCCTTATCCTCTGTCTCGTCCTCTCCTTGAGTCACGTAGCCTTTGCTCCCTGTTTGCTCCCTATGGGTAATGCCCTACGCTCACCCAGCCTGGGCCCTGCTCAAGCTCACCAGCTCCTTCAAGTCCATCCCGGCCCCCAAACCCTCCTGCCACCCTCACACTTCTGTCCTGAGGCTGGCCCAGTGCCCTTTGGGCCCCCCAGCCAGCAGGTCCCTGCTCTCAGGCTTTTCATTCTACTTTGACAACAGCCTCCTAGGTCTTCACCTCCTGCACCTGCCAGCATTCTCCGTCTGCTTCTCCCGACCCTCCTCCATCCCTTTACACGGTGCCCTCTGCCCAGCAGGCCCACCTGTGCGGCTACATCCATGGGCTGATGGGCTCCTTGTCTCTGGTTTCTTGTTGGGTTTGGCCAATGGGGGGTTAGAGATCAGAGCAGGGAGGAGAGAGGTTGGGGTACTTACTCCCCTGGCTTCCTTTCTGTGGGGCCACACAGCTTCCCTCAGAGGGACTCTACCCAGCCCCCGGGGTCTCCGGGACCCAGGAAATGCCCCTGCCCCTCACCCCTCAGCTCTGGGGGTGGGAACAGTCCTCACTCATACTAGCTCTGGGCCCTGCACTATCCTTTGTGGTTTCTCTGAGCCCTGCCCACTCCCTATGGAGTCCCTTCAGGAAACTCCTCTCCATCACTCCACACCCCTGTGAATGTGCCTTTAGCTCCCTGCCAGGACCTGGACTTCCCAGGCATGGAGAAGCTCCTAGATGGGACCTTCAAGACTTCTCCTAGCTGCCAAGGGCCTCCGGGTGGTCCTGCCTTCATCCCACCCTGGTCTGGTCCCTCTCCTCAACCATCTCCTCTTCTGCATCCTCACCTTGACAGTATAACTTCCGTCTAACCTGTGAACGTGCTCACCACCCCCTCGGCCTGGAAACACCGCCCCTTCCCCCTTCCTTTCCTTTATTGTCAAATGGCTTCAAGAGGGTCCTCTCCCACTGGGTCCTCAACCCACTGCCATTGCCCTCGGGGGCCTCCTCGGGCTCTCGGCCTCCCTGTGACATGTGACACAGTTGTCAGAGAGAGGCACGTGGCCTGGTGGTTCAGGGGTTGGGGGAGCAGGGCAACGTGGTGGTTATTAGACTGGGCTCGAGTCCAGCTCTCCTACTTCCTAGCAGGGTGACCTTGGGCAAGTGATACCTCAGCTTCCTCATCTGTAAGGTAACAAAAGGACAGTCTTATAAGCTACTGCTGACGTATAAATGATATAATACATACTAAAGCACTTACAAGAGAACATAGGGCAAATGGGAAATGTTCTCTATTATGAGCAAGAGGATGGGCTCTGGAGTTAGAAAGCCTTGAGTTCAAGTCCCACCTCTGCTATCTTCCAGCTGTGCAGCCTGGGGCACGGTTCTTTGCTTCTCTTTGGTTGCTCCCTGAGCAGCAAAAATGAGTTTGATAAGCTGGGCTTCGTAGGATTGACAAAAGGTACTGCTTGGTGACATGTTCAAAGGAGTGGGATAACATTTTTGAAATTAACTTGTGTGTGTGTGTTTGTGTGTGTGTGTGTGTGTGTTTTATCTATTTCTTTTAACCTTTTGGTTCTAGGCTATCCCATCCCCCAGCCCCATCCCCCCACTGCCTCCAGAAAGGGATGTAGTGCAGAAATAGTAAAAAAAAAAAAAATGGGGTTTTCAAAAGAATAAGGATATGAGGAAACGGCCAGGCGCTGGTGAGACGACGGGTCTGGGATTGGAAGGAAAGAAGAAGCTTCTCTGCTTCCCCGTCAGCTGGATCCTTCCTTCCCGGTCTCCCCGGGAGAGCCCTGTGGACCGGCAAGGCCTCAGGAGAGGCTGGTCCTGAAATCAGACTGCCCGAGCGTGGTGCCCAGTGCCCCAGCCTCCCTCTGTGACCTCAGGCAGGATACTCAGCCTATCTGTGCCTCAACGCCCTCATCTGTAAAGTGGGGCAAACAACATTAACCTCCTAAGGATGAAATGAGTTAATACACTCGAGAGTGAAAAGAACAGTACCTGGCACAAAGCAAGCTGTCTCTGTGATGAATACCCTCAGCCTGGCAGCAGCTCTCTGGCTCCCTCACCTCTCTGACTGCTTCCAGGTCTCCACGCCGGGCTCCTCTCCCCTCAGATGTCCGTTTCCTCCGCACTCTGTCCATGGGCTGGGGCCACTGTGCCACCCCCTCGATTCGCAGGTGTGTATTTCCAACCCCTGGTTCATCTCCAGACCCCAAACTGCCTGGCTGCTTCCGGGATGTTGAGGTGCTCACTCAACCAGTCCTGCTTCCTCCCCTCTTGGTAACGGTATTATCACCTGCCAGCTCATCCAGCCATCTTTCTCCGTGGCCTGTGGCATTGATCCTACTGATTCTTCCAGAAAGCTCTCAGACCAGTCCCAAAGCAACGGTCCAGTCAGGTGGTAGTATTAATGTGGTGGGCAGAATTGTCTCCCAAAGATGCCCATGCCCTGATCCCCAGAACCTGGGAATATGCTCCATGACGTGGCCAAAGGGTCTGTGACGATGTCAAGGTTACTAATCAGTGCTCTTAAAAGAGGGAGACTAAGGACTTCCCTGGTGTTGCAGTGGTTAAGAATCCGCCTGCCAATGCAAGAGACACGGGTTCGAGCCCTGGTCCAGGAAGATCCCACATGCCATGGAGCAACGAAGCCCGTGTGCCACAACTACCGAGCCTGCGCTCCAGAGCCCACGAGCCACAACTACTGAGCCCATGTGCCACAACTACTGAATCCGCGTGCCTAGAGCCTGTGCTCCACAACAAGAGAAGCCACTGCAATGAGAAGCCCGTGCACCGCAACAAAGAGTAACCCTCGCTCGCTGCAACTAGAGAAAGCCTGTGCTCAGCAACGAAGACCAAACCCAGCCAAAAACTTTTTAAAAATTTTTTAAAAAGTGGGAGACTATCCTGGGTCATCCAGGTGGGACTAATTGAACTCCACCAGTCCTTATAAGCAGAGAACTTACTCTGGCTGGATTGGAGAGATAAGTGGTGTTTCTTGCTGGGCCCCCACTTAACAGCCCCAATGCTCCTCTTCCTGGGAAAGCACCAGGTCAACATTTCCTCTTTACCCAAATCCCCCCCTAGATGGCACCACCTCAGTCTGTTGCATGAATGAGGATCACAAGAACATTCATCTCACATTTCACTGACAACCCCCATTCTCCATTCCACAGGGTGGAATTTCCCTAGCTTAGTCAATTATCTTGTTATCTCAGTTAACTGAGAATTTCCAATTTAGATATTAGATGTTCCCAAAGCTAAATTTACACTCAAAAAGTGAAGCTTCTGTTTTTAGAAGCTTGAGTCAGCTCAGTCTGAAACTCAGCCCCACCTCCCCCGTCTAGCTGTGTGATTTGGGCCAGTTCCTTAACCTTTCTGAGTCCCATGTCCATGTCATCAAATGAGGATAATAATGATAATAGTAGTTCTCACCCGCACAGGATTTGTTTTGTGGATATAATTCTATAAATATATATACAGAACATACATAGATGATGTATAAAGCCATGTGAGATACAGTAAGTAGTCCAGAAATGTATGCTGTAGCTCTTTGTATTATGTATGCTATTCAAAAGATTATGATCTTTCTTTCATCTCACATCCATCAGAATGGCTAGTATATAAAAAAAAAGGGAAATAACAAGTGTTGGTTAGGACTCAGGGAAAGTGGAACCCTTGTGCCCTGTTGTGAGAATGTAACTTGATGCAGCCACTATGGAAAACAGCATGGCAGTTCCTCAAACAATTAAACATAAAATTATCATATGATCCAGCAAGTCTACTTTTGGGTATATATCCCAAAGAACTGAAAGCAGGGGCTTGAAGAGATATTTATACACCCATGTTCATAGCATTGTTTGCAACAGCCAAAAGGTGGAAACAACCCAAGTGTCCATCAGTAGATGAATGAATAAACAAAATGTGGTGAATCCACACAATGGAATATTATTCAGCCTTAAAAAAGGAAGGAAATTCGGACACATGCTACAGCATGGATGAACATGGACATTATACTCAGTGAAAGGATATTATACTCAGTGAAAGAAGCCAGTCATGAAAAGATAAATACTGTTATGATTCTACTTATATGAGATACCCAGAGTAGCCAAGGTCATAGAGACAGAAAGCAGAACGGTGGTTGCTGGGGGCTGGGATGGGGGGACAAGGGGAGTTGTTGTTTCATGGGTGCAGTTTCAGTTCTGCAAGATTCAAAGAGTTCTGGAGATGGATGGGGGTGATGGCTGCACAACAGTGTGAATATATTTAATGCCACTGAACTGCACACTTAATAAAAGTGGTTAAGATGGTAAATTTTATGTTATGCATATCTTACCACAATAAAAAAAATGAGAAAAATGAGATCACGATCTAGCCCTTTCCTCTGAACTTTTTCCTCTTGGAAGCCCTCCATCTGCTGGTGAGAAACTAGTCCCATCAATTGCTGTGCTGGGTACTGAGCAATGAAATCAGCCGCCAGTTCCCAAACAGGGGACAAAACAGTCCCTGAGGACTGGTGAGACCAGACAGGTGAACCCCCAGAGCAAGGAGCACTTGGGGAGAAGCCAGGGGTGAGGTGGGGGTGAGGGGGGAGGATGGGAGCACGACCCAGGCAGGAGGACAAGCGCGATGCAGATGGGGAGCCAGCAAGTGCACCCTCCCAGGCCTGTTTCATTCCGTGGATTTCCCCACAGAGAGTCCACCTGTCACCTTCTGTCTCAAAATGCAGGTGTTCGCTTAGAATAAGAGAAATGTGAGTTGAAATGACACAGGTACCATACTTCACCCCGTAGATCAGTGAAGATCCAATGGGGGGTCAGCACCCTAGGCTGGGGAGGGAGTGGGAGACGGGCGTCCACTGCTGGCAGGACAGCACATCCGGAAACCTCTGGTGGACAATTTGGCCATGCCCATCAGAGTTACAGCTGTATGTGTCCTTTGACAGAGCAGACATACCTGCACGTCCGTGAAATGATGCAAATAATAGGAGAATCCCAACAGCCTTGTTTAATAATAATAAACAAGATTATGGTGTAGGCTCTGGTTCTTTTCTGAGAGGGAGCCCAGAACTGGCAGGGGCCAGGAAAAGGGACGAGAGTCATCCGGCTGGATGGGATCTGGGGTGTGTGTATGAGATCAGTCTGGCTTCACGACCCTCAGATCCCACGCTAGAAGGGCTGACACAGGCTGGAGAGATGGCTCCACCCATGAGAAAGGAGATGGCTGGCAGGACACTGATCACCGAGGGTGAGGGGTGGACACCAGCATTTCATCCCCCTGTCATGTCTGTTCTTTCTTTTTCTCTTCCATCTCCACCCTCGTAGCTGCAGCCCTGCACTGACTTGGGCTGTCCTAGAGCTCAGTCTTCTAGGGATCCTGGGACTTCCCCAGGGTGGGACTGGGGGAGTCCCTGGGGAGGGGTAGGGTCAGTCAGCCCTTCATTGTTTACCCTTCGCTTCTCTTTTCCTCAAAACAAAGTTTATTGAAAGAATACACACACACACACACACACACACACACACACAAGCAGGAGTTCTGCTGATCAAGAACGGAGAGGGAGGGAGCACTGATGGTGGGGTTCTCAAAGTGTGGTCCTGGAGCCAACTCCAGGGGACTCCATTCCCCCCACCTGAACCTGGGGAGCATATAAATGTGAAGATTCCTGGGCCTTACCCCAAACCCACTGGGTCAGAATGACTAGGAGTTCATGTTGAACAACCACTCTTAAACATGTGGAAAATCCAACAACCACTGGCTTTGGTGTTTCTTCATTCTGGAAGAACTGAGTCCCTTTCTCAGCACAGTTTAAATAACAGCCACATCCAACTCTAAAGATTACAGTTTACAAGGCACATCAAATCATATAAATTATAACTTGCAAGGTTTAGCTGTGAAATGAGCAAGGCTGAGGCTTTTGAGCCATGTAAAATGGGAGAGGGGAGATTGTGAATAGAGCTCCTGATGGCTCGCCTGCACACAGCAGCCGGGATGTTCACTGGCAGGTCTCCCCCTTGTTTACAATCCTTCAAGCCTTCTTCCCACTGCTTTTCAGATAAAGATCAAAACCCTTATGGTGACATGAAGGAGGCCGACTTGTCCCTTAGCCCTCCTCCTTCCCACTGTGACTTCTGGACGCCCTGGTTTTCTCTCAGTCCCTTGGGTTCACAATATGCTCTTCCACCCCAGGGCCCTTGCACATGCCATTCCCTTCTCCTTTTGTCTAGTTAAGTCCTCCTTGTCTTCCATATTCCTTTCCTTTACAGCCCCAATGTTGGAATGGAATTAGTCACACCTTTGTGGGATCATTTGACTTATTTCTCTCTCTCCTGGCAGCTTCCTGATGGCAGGGACCATGTCCAGTTCTGACATCACTGTACCCCTAGACTAGGCTCGGTGCTGAGGCTCTGGGTAAATACTGTGCAATGAATGAGTGATAGCAACAGTTATCACTGTTGACTATAAACAGTTCTCACTAGCCTGGCTATAAACAGGCTTCCTATTGCCTTAGGGAACCAAACTCCTTACAGGATATAGAAAAAAGTCTGGAGGGTAAAACCCTGCAAATATCAATATTGATTTTTCCCTGAGCCAAATGATTACAAGTGACTTTTATTTTCTTCCTTATATTTTCCTTTCTCCCAATTTTTAAAAACAAGAAGCATATAACTACCTTCCATTATCGGAAAGAGTAAATGATGTCAAAATACTACGATACCAATAGTCAAAACAACATGTCAGCCTTGCTGATGAGTAGAAATCTTTAGAAGCATGACTGCCTATTCTTTAGGATTGATCCAAGCAAATAAAACAATCTTTTTTATTTGCTAGATGTAACCTCTGGGTAAATGCAATGATGACTTTTTAGTAATATAAATCCCTGAATTTTTTTTTTTTTTTTTTTTTTTTTTCGGTACGCGGGCCTCTCACTGTTGTGGCCTCTCCCGTTGCAGAGCTCAGGCTCCGGACACGCTGGCTCAGCGGCCATGGCTCACGGGCCCAGCCGCTCCGCGGCATGTGGGATATTCCCGGACCGGGCACGAACCCACGTCCCTTGCATCGGCAGGCGGACTCTCAACCACTTCGCCACCAGGGAAGCCTAGTGACGTATTTCTTAAGCTAAGTCCGAGGAGCAGTAAGCAGTGAATTATTTATATACAATGAATGCAACTCAATTTCTGTCTAGTTAATAACTGTCCTCATTAGTTCCCTTTTCCAAATGGCTTATTAATGTCAGTGGATCCTCATCTCAACCCTGTGCACCTCTGAGGATTCTTCTCAGTCTCTGTTTTATGAGACCATAATAATGATCATTGTGTCATTCACTGAGCACCACATGCCAGGCTCTTTATATGCATTTCTCACTTAATCCTCAGAATAACCCTGTGAGGTAAGAGGTTTACAGACAGGGAAAAGGAGCTCAGAGTGATTAAGTAATTTGGTTGAAGTCACTCAGCCACAAAGTAGCCTAATGAGATTCAAACCCAGGTCTGTCTATCTCCAAAGCCTGTGCTTTTAAAAATTACTACAGTTTTCTAATATCATCGGCCGGTTCAAAACAGAGATCTCTGTCTCTACTTTAGCCAGACAGGAAATAAAACTACCCCAAATCTATGCCTTGTTAGGATAAAGAAGAAACTACAGTTCTTCTTCTTCTTCTTTTTCCTCCCACTTTGCACACTGAACAGATGTTCTGTGTCCTTGAAGGGAGACCATATCATGGAGGAGAATCTCACGGGGAGGTTCATGGAGTTATCTTTAAACCTGTTGCGTTTACAATAAACATTCTCAGAAAACTAGGAATAAAGGGGGAAATTTCTCACTTGGTAAGAACATGTATAAATACCCTACAGCTAACCTCGTACTTAACGGTTAAAGACTGACTTTTTTCCCCTAAGGTCAGGAACAAGTGAATATAAGGATTTATACACTGCTCTTGTTCAGCAGAGTCCTGGAAGTCTTAACCAGGGAAATAAAGCAAGGAAAAGAAGATTCAAGGCATTCACATCTCCTTTTCTGAAAGGAGAAATAAAATTGTTCTTATTTGCAGATGACATGATTGTTTATGTATAAAATCCCAAGAAATCTACAAAAGCCCTTATATAAGAAAGTGCAGTTAAGGTTCCAAGATACCAAGAAGCATACAAAAATCAACTGTATTTCTATATACTGTCAATTAACATGTGGACACCAAAATTAAAAATATAATACCATTTACAATCACTCAAAAAAAAAAAAGAGAGATATACTTAAGTGTAAATCTAACAAAACATGTTCAGGACTGGTATGCTGAAAACTACAAAACACTCATGAGAGACACTGAATAAATGGAGAAATATACCATGATCATGAATTGGAAGACAATGTAGGTGTATATCAATTATTCTCACATTGTTATATACGATTAAACACAATTCCAATCAAAATTACAGCATGATATTTTGTATATACAGACAGGCTTACACTAAAATGTAAATGGAAAGGCAAAGGAACTAGAATAGGTTAAAAATTTTTTTTAAAGAAAAGTGGGAGGAATCACTCTACCTGATTTAAGACTTACATAGCGACAGTAATCAAGGCTATCTCATAATGGTAGATCCATTATGACAAATAGATCCATGAAACATAATAGGGAACTAAGAAGTAGCCCCCATAGAAAGTATGGCCAGATTATTTTTGACAAACTTGCAAAAGCAATTCAATGGAGAAAGGATAGTCTTTTCAACAAATGGTTCTGGAACAACTAAATATCCACATGGAAGAAAAATGAACTTTGACCTAAATCTCACATCATAAACGACAGTGAACCCAAAATGGTTCATAGATTTAAACATAAAACTATAAAACACTTAGAAGAAAACATAAGAGAAAATCCTCAGGGCCAGGGACCTTGTGGCATGTTCTTAGACATGACACTAAAAGCATGATCTATAAAAGAAAAAATAACTACCTGGACTTCATCAAAAGTTAAAGCTTTTGCTCTGTGAAATACTCTGCTAAGAGAATGAAAAGACAAGCTACGGATGGGAGAAAATATTTGCAAACCATCTATCTGACAAGGGACTCATATCTAAAATACATAAAGAATTCTCAAAACTCAATGGTAAAAAAATTAACAATTCGATTAGAGACACTTAAAAGATATGAAGAGATATTTCACTGAAGAGGATATGCAGAAGGCAAACACGTACATGAAAAGACATTTAACATCACTATCGATTTGGGAAATGCAAGTTAAGACTATGATGAGATACCAGTAACTAAAACAGCTAAAATGAAAAACAGTGTTTATGCTAATTGCTGGTGAGGATGTGTCTCATACATTGCTGGTGGAAATGAAAAATGGTACAGCCATGCTGGATAAGCCTGGCAGTTTCTTTACAAACCGAATCTATATAAACACATATGTTAATCCATGCAATCATACTCCTGAGCATTTATCACAGAGAAATAAAAACTTATGTTCACACAAAAACCTGTATACAAATGTTTATAGTACATTTATTTGTAATAGCCCCAAATGGAAACAAAATGTCCTTCAAAAAGTGAATGGTTAAACATAGGTGATACGTCCATACCGTGGACTATTACTCAGCAATAAAAGAACAAGCTAATAACCTAAATGGATGTCAAGGGCATTACAATGACTAAAAAAAAAAAAAAAAACAATCGCAAAGGTCATAGATAAATGATGAAAATTATAGAGACGGAGAACAGATTAGTGCTTTTCGGAGCGTGGGGACGATGGTGGGAGGAGGAATTGTGACTATAAAAGGAGCATCACAAGGGACATCTCTGATGATGGAATACTCCTATATCCTGAGGGCCACACCCAAATCCACACGTGGTAAAATGGCACAGGACTCCACACATGCTTCGTGCCATTCTCTCTACCATTTGTGCATCTATAATTATTTCAAAATAAAGTTTAAAAAACTCTGTTGAGTGAAGTCTGACAGTGGTCTGCCTTTCACAGTCCTAAAGGGATTCCATTGCATTTCTCTTTCTGCTTCAATATTTTAATCCCTTTCAAAATGTTAAAAGGCTCAAAGCCACTGTTTTTATAATTCCTTACTTACAATTTCTTCCAACTTCCTTGGCTGTCAATGAGCTGGGACTGTGGACCAAGCCACAGCTAATTCAGAGAATGGAATGAAATGAAGTGAGAGAGCGCTGAGGCCACGCCCAGGGCTTACCCTGATTTACTACTTGGAGGTACGGGGGCGGGGGAGGCCTCTGAGGGGCCCGTAGTCTCCAGAAGCTCTGGAAAGGGCGAGAGGCCATTGCTCAAGCTGGGCCCTTCAGGTGGCCGTGGCTGCCACACGCGGAGCAGGTGAAGGTCAAGCATCAGCTCTACGCCCACCTTCCAAACCGCGCCATCAGGGTGGGACACTGCACACACAGTCAGCAAAGGACACAGGGCCCATCGCACTTTGCACTGTGCTCATTCTTACCACATGTGCCAGGGAGACCCAGCACATGCCGGGATTGGTTATTGGTGGCACACCGAGGAAGGCTGGGACTGTTAGCCAGAGGCTGTGCTTTACAAGAGACTGGAGTCCACAGAACAGTAAAGACTTTTGGTGGTGTGAGGGGTAGGGAGGGTCGGGGACTGGCTAGGAAGAGGTCTTACCTCTAAAACAAGGTCTGAATTTTCATGCCTTCCAATCGTAGTGCTTTTATTCAGGACAAAATAGCCTTCTGCACTCTTTAGATAGGCTTTCATATTCTCTGCTTTCCCTATAAAAGGTTTTCAGAAAACAATTTTGTTAGAAAAATACAGTCCTCTAATTATTCAATGTCATATTTAGAATGAATGGAATACACCATAATGTCCACAGGAGAAGTCAGCAGAGGTAGGAGTGGATAGCTGGATTTAACAATGATCACAATGATAATTCCACACATTTTTAAGACTGTCCTTTTAACAGTGATATCCGGCATAGATGAGCTTGCTTCTGATCACAAGAGGACATCCTTTATGTAATTCAGAGCACAAACAAGCAATAGCAAAAAACAAAACAAAACAAAAAAAACAAATCTGAATTCCACTGATAACCACTCTCCACCTCCCATTAAGCTTAGTTTGGGGTTAGTTATCTGACAGAATCAAGTACTCAGTGTTACTAACCCACCACTTACTAGCTCTGTGACTCTGGGTGATTTACTTATTCTCTCTTTATGCCTCTGTTTCCTCATCTGTAAAATGGGGCTAATAATACTCTGTATCCCAAAGAGTTTTGTGAGGATTAAATGTGAAGCATCTAGAATGGTGATTGCTACACTAAACACCCATTTGTCCTACTGTGATTGTGACTGTTATTAATCTTGGGCTTCTGAACTTTGACTCAAGAAACCCCAACTTCTACAGAGCTTCTTAAAGTGTGGAAGAGTCAGTCATCAAGGAAATGGGCATTAGAAGATACTTTCTTTTTAAGTCACCGCATTCCTTCATATATTTAGGTTGAAAAGAAATGATTTCCAAAGACAAAATATCAAGATTATAGCTTGGCTGTACGGTCAAGACTCTGTACGTATCTTTTCCTGGCATTTTATTAGGAAAATGTCAAACACACAGAAAAGTTGAAAGAAGTGGATGGTGAACTTCTATAGAACCACCACCCAGATTCTACAATCAACATTTTGCTCTATTTGCTTTATCACATATCTACCCATCTATACATTTTATATTTTAATGCATTTCAAAGTAAATCCTATACATGGTTTTAAAATTTATTTATTAATTTTTGGCTGTGTTGGGTCTTCGTTTCTGCGCGAGGGCTTTCCCTAGGTGTGGCAAGCGGGGGCCACTCTTCATCGCGGTGCGCGGGCCTCTCACTATCGCGGCCTCTCTTGTTGTGGAGCACAGGCTCCAGATGCGCAGGCTCAGTAGTTGTGGCTCACGGGCCTAGTTGCTCCGTGGCACGTGGGATCTTCCCAGACCTGGGCTCGAACCCATGTGCCCTGTATTAGCAGGCAGATTCTCAACCACTGCGCCACCAGGGAAGCCCTATACATGTTTTTTATTATTTATTTATTTATTTATTTATTTATTTTAATTTTTTTTTTTTTTTTTTGCGTTACGCGGGCCTCTCACTGTTGTGGCCTCTCCCGTTGCGGAGCACAGGCTCCGGATGCACAGGCTCAGAGGCCATGGCTCACGGGCCCAGCCGCTCTGCGGCATGTGGGATCCTCCAAGACCGGGGCATGAACCCGTGTCCCCTGCATCGGCAGGCGGACTCTCAACCACTGTGCCACCAGGGAAGCCCATATATACATGTTTTTTAAAACATAAAAATTTCAGTGACTTCAGCTGGTTCCAAGATGTTGATGATAATTCACATGATATTGGAATTCTGATCCATCTCAGTGCCATGTCACAGATAGCCTCCTTTCTTTTTTTTCCTTTTTTTTTTTTTTGGCTCTGTGGGGTCTTCGTTGCTGCATGCGGGCTTTCTCTAGTTGCGGCGAGCGGAGGCTACTCTTCCTCACGGTGCGCAGGCTTCTCACTGCGGTGGCTTCTCCTGTTGTGGAGCATGGGCTCCTGGTGTGCAGGCTTCAGTAGTTGGAGCACGTGGGCTCAGTAGTTGCGGCACTAGGGCCCTAGCTGTGGCTCGCTGGCTCTAGAGTGCAGGCTCAGTAGTTGTGGTGCACTGGCTTAGTTCCTCCGAGGCATGTGGGATCTTCCTGCACCAGGGCTCGAACCCGTGTCCCCTGCATTGGCAGGCAGATTCCTAACCGCTGAGCCACCAAGAAAGTCCCCAAAGTCTCTTTTCAACTGAAAGGTCACTGAAGTGTGAAGTTGTTAGACTGTGGATAAAAACAAAAATCATCTAGGTCTGACCGTAGAGGGTCTCCGGTCTGGCTCTGCTTTCCATCAACATCTCCATCATCATTCCGTCACTGAATCCCTACTAAGTGCCAGGCACTGGGCTATCCTTTTACACACATGGCCTCTTTTCATCCTCAGAACCACCCTGCGAGGCAGGTGTCAGTATTGTCCCGCTTTACAAATGAGGAAACTGAGACTCAGAGAAGTTAAGGTCACACAATAGTAAGTGTGTGACAACTCTGGGCCTTTGCATGTAACCAGTGTACAAACCTCCATTGCTGCTGGTGGGGCAGAGTAGGGGTGGGGGAATTGCACTGTCTGCTGACACTTGGGACATGTAGTAAAAGAAAGTCCTTGAAACCAGCATTCTATCCTCTGAAAGGAAGACGAGACCCTACCTGGGGGTAAGAGAAATAAAAATAAGCAGGATAGTTTATATTTGTAAACTTTGAGGCCTGTGGATGTCCCACAAATATTGATGCTTTCAGATAATGAGAAATACATTTGATTAAGTTCGCTGTCATGTGTACAGGGGAAAAGACATTTCCTCTTCCCAAAGAACCATGCTCTGCTGCCTTCAGTTATTAATCTTCAATTGCAGAGGACCATGTTAGCACGCAACACATTCAAGTCTAATTAAGCTAAAATGGAAACTTCCAAGAAATGTCTCTTCTGCAGGAAAACCACAGGAAACGCCACTAATCGAAAACTTAAACTTGGATCATGTGCATATTTGTTTTTTAGCTCTCACCCCAGACATCCCCAAGGCTGGGGTCTTCTCTCTGCTCAGACGTCCCCCCTCGGGGCAACCACCTGACTGACCACTCTGGCTAAAGGCACCCTCAGTCATGTTATTCCCCTGCTAGTTTTCCCCTGCTGTGTTTCCTTCCTTGTACTTATCATTCTCTGACATGTTCTTGTTCCTTTCTTTAGTTATGCTTGCTGTTGGTTTCTCTTTCACTAACATATATGTTCCTGGAAAACCAGGACTGTGTTCATTTTGTTCAGAAGCAATTCTTCATGGGTATGTTGTGTTTGTACCCATCTTCAGAGCAAAGGCATTGAAAGATTTTGTCCTGCACTCACTTTCCGAGGATGCTTGTATGGCAAACAGCCTGGGAGGATAGAGGTAATGTTTCTAATAAAGATAACGGCTCCTTCTGGGGCAAAAGTTGGGCAAGTTTGCTTGCAGCCCCTTTCAAAGATTGCAGTTTCCTGAGTTTGGAGTTCCTTACCTGGGACACAGACCCACTGTGTGCACAGCATCCACACTGGCTGCTCTGCACCAGCCCGAGGGACTTTCAGGGCAACAGGAACCAATGTGCATATGCAGCTCTGCAGCCTTTTATGTCAGCTGTGCTGTGAGTCATCAAGTTCTTTGTTTCTGGCCCAGGAGTCTCTTGTCTTCTGCCAGGAACTATAAGCTGGGCAGGCTAACTTACTAACTTTCAAACAGGGTCAAATGTCAGACCCTTTGCAGTTCCTGCCAGTTCTGTGCATTACCCCTTCTCCAGGGCAGGGGGCGGCGGGGGGGGGGCAGAACCTGACACATAGTAGGTGCTTGGGAAACACTTGCTGAGTGAATGAAAATACAAAGGACACCTCAAAGCAAGTCAGTACAGCCAGCTGGCTAGGAAGCTTTGATAGTAACTCCCTTTCATTTTTCCTGTCAGTATCTAGCTTAGATGACTCCTTGGAAAACCTAAATTCTATCTCTTTAGCTTTTGGATTGGACAATATTTCTCCACCTTCATTTTGCCCTGTGCATCACTTCCTTGCGTGAAAACACTGTCAAAGTAATTTGAATGTGTGGAGCTCTGTGAATTCGTTCTTACTCAGCGCCATGGAGCACCAGCCACAGGAAAGAGCAAAAGGGCTTCAGTCATCTGCGTTCCCCCGACCACTTTGGATGGCTCAGAATTGGGCTATAGGAACAAACTTTCTTTTGAGGTTTACAGTGGCCTCAAAGTTCCTTAAAGAAGGGGAGTTCAGGTAAGGGGCGGGTGTGTGTGTGTGTGTGTCTCTGACCATTGGGTGGGTGTTGTCCATAAATCATGGGAAACAGGGGTTCCTCTCTTAATCCCAGCTATACCCACAGGACATCCAAGAGCTAGTGCCCAGGAGAGGCTTAAAGCTCCGTGCCGCCTCCCTTGGGGGGCGAGGTAGGGGCTGCACTTAGGAAGGAATGGCTGGTGTTGGGGCACCTTTTCTGGGGTGCTCCTGGCGACCCAAGCCTGGATCAGAGAGTTCAGACTCGGCTGGCGCCGGGTCCCCTGCCTACCCCAACGCCCTTGACCTCGCAGGGCTGGCCTCCTCCGGCCCAGGTTTCCGCCCGCCGCCTCCTCGCGCGCCGCTCTCACCTGGCCAGAGGAAGAAGCCCACGCCTCGTCCTCCGCCGAGAGCCCTGACCTCCGCTCTGCCGCCCTCCCGCGGAGTCTCTGGGCGAAGGCCCGCAGCCCGCGCGCCCGCCCGGCCTTTTTACAAACGTCGCCACGGCAACGCCATTCTGACGGCCGAGCTGGGAAGGGGCGTGGCGTGCGCGGCGCCCGAGGATGAGGGGGAGGTGCGCTGGCAGCACCCGGCCAATTACAGCCCGCTGCAGCGCTGCGAGCCCTCCCCGACCTGCCCGCTAGAGGATGGAGAAACAGGCTCAGTGTTCACAGAAGTAGCTCCAAGTCTTACAGCGGGGAAGGAGCAGACTCGAGAATCCTTCCTACTGACCTTAGCTCTAGGCTCGGTGCGTTGAGGAGGGGGTGGTCAGGCGTGGGAGGGTAATGGAGCTGAACCACGAGAAGCTTGGAGGTTAGTACCCCCCGTCCCACCCGAAACTCTAGTTCTCTCTGTTGTGGAGGAGAAAACAGAGTAAGCTGGGGGGACCATCACTTCTGGGTGTGGGGGTGGAGATGGGAGATGGGTGGGGTGGAAGGAACACTTCTGAAAGAATGGAAGATTCTCCCACGTGCTAGGAAAAGGGTATTTACAAGCCCACAGCCTTACTGTTCCTGTCCTTCCCTGTCAAAACTCGCGTTTATTCATTCATGTGTTCTTTACTTCTACAAACATCACCTGAGTCCCTACAAGGTCAGACGGTGGCCCCAGTGTTGACCTGGATCAGATCCTTAAGAAACCCCCCCGCACTCCCCATGGGCACGGGGCTGGGGGGATGGAGCGTGTGGAGAAGACACGCAAATGCCAACTATCTCCCCTCACCCCATGTCACCTTTTTCAAATCAGCCCCTTCTGTCTGGGAGCAGAACAGCCCTGCTGACTACCTACAGAATGCCTCATTTCCCTGGCAGGAAATGACGGACAAGGTGCCCCAAGACAAACTCAAAATATTCATCTGAGAAAGATGAAAGATGGCAGACTCCACTCTAGTCAATTAGAAGAAGATATAAGAGAGAAAAATCATGGAAATCGATATGGGATGGAATATATGGTAAAGATGCTCCCACATGCCTAGAGGCTCTTAGAAATGCACATTCCCTGGCACAGACCTCAGAGATTCTGATTAGGCAGCTCTGGAGCATGGTCCAGGAATGAATTTGTTGCATTCTTGCAAATTCCTTGTGCATTTGTTAAAAGCTTGGCAAAACCTCAGGACTTTTTCAACCCTGCAGTTGAATCGCAGAGCCCTCCCAGCACTTGTCCCTAGAAATCTCTTCCAGGCCCTCAGTCAGCCTGGAAGGTTCTGCCTGGGTTAGTTCCCTTCGACCAGAAAGACCTTAGGAATGTATGAGGAGTGACCACAGAGGCCGGGGCCCTGAGTGGTAACTTCAGAGGAACAGAGAGGGTCAGGCTCAACTCTCCAGGCACATTTCTGCCTCAGGGCCTTTGCAGTTACTGTTTCTTCTCCCTACCAGGCACTTCCCCCAGGGATCTCCTTCAGCTCCTTCAGATTTTTACTCAAATATCACCCTATTTAAAAGGGTCTTGGAATTCCCTGGCGGTCCAGTGTTTAGGACTCGGTGCTTTCACTGCCCGGTTCGATCCCTGGTCGATCCTGCAAGCCCCATGATGCCACCCAAAAAAACAAAACAAAACAAAACACACACACCCAAAAACATGAATAACAAAACAAACACCTCACTCTATTGCTCTTCCCTTCATCTTACCACTCCTCTAACATGCTATTTATTTAGTTTCCTTCTCTTATTTGTTGTCAGTCTCCACACTCCCAACTTCCCCCTGCCCCCCAACTTAACCTCCATGAGGGCAGGGATTTTTTTTTTCTCTTTTGTTCACTGCTGTATCACCAGTACCTAGAACAGTGCCTGAATGAACGAATGAGTGAATGAACAGGGGCAGCCCTTGCCACCCGCCCACAGCCTTGCCTCCTACTCTTGAGCTGCTGAGCTGAACTGTCCTTACCCCAGGACCTAGGCTTCTGTAGCCTTGGCCCTCGCCAGCCCCACCCCCATCTCCATGCTTGTCTTCAATGTCATCAACATGAGCACAGAACGCAACCCTGCTCATTGCCAGCCAGACCCTACGGAGCCCATCCAGGCCAGCCTGGAGCCGGAGCCGCCCTTGGCCCCCTGATAGGCTTGGGAGAGCATAGGTTGCCATTAGTCCATCTCTCGATGAGGAAATACTAAACGGAGAACAAAGCTGACATTCAGGCTCACTGGAGCAGAAATTGCCAAATCTTGATTGGATCCTGCCGCTCCCCACAGGATGCCACAGTCATCTCAAAGGGTGTGTGAAAGTCTAAAAACCCAGTTCCATGTCATCCACTTAAATTTCAAAAACAGAAACTAAAATACCCCAATAACTCATGGCTTTATCATAGCATGTCCTGGGCTGAGTGAGAGTTGTACTTTGCGATGATGGGGTGTTCAAAATACTGCACCTGGGGAATTCCCTGGCGGTCCACTGGTTAGGACTTGGTGCTTTCACTGCCATGGCCCGGGTTCAATCCCTGGTGGGGAAATTAAGATCCCGCAAGCCACAAGGCATGGCCAAAAAAAAAAAGAGATTTCTAGTTTATATGGGCTCCTTGGTGATGCCTGTAATCAATCAATCTTATTGAGCTCTGGGTGGCTACCAAGGCTGTACTGTATCTCCATCAACATCAGGATGCTGGTGTCTGAAAGGCCTGGGTCCAGGTCCCAGCTTTGTCATTCCCAGCTGTCCTCATAATACTGGAGCGAGTAATGTTAACTCTGGGCTTTCCACCCTCAGGGCACTGTCGCAGTCTTTCCTGTGGATCATCTCATTTAATCCTCAGCATAACCTGGGGCAGTAGGTGTGTGTGAAACACCTGGAACAGGGAGCTCTGCAGAGAAGTGCTCAAAAATGTCGTGATGGGTATTATTTCTATCACATCACTCCCACTTGAACAGGAAAATAGGGCTCAAGAGACATGGAGGTATGTGACCAAGGTGACACAGCCAGAAAAGGATTTCAATCTAGATGACTGTGGTGGGAAGGTATTTTCCCCGGGGACCACAGGTGACAGGTGTCACAGCCACGAGACACCCATGCTCACCACCTGCTTTCCCTCAGCCCTGAACAATCTGGGCTTCTGGCTGTCCTGAGGTTTGGGCAGTGCCTGCAGCAAGAGAGGGAGGGAGCTGAGGCCAGGAGGGGGTAGCTGGGGCTTGCCAGGGACCTCTCCTGCCACCCACTGGGCTTCTTTCCTGCAGGACCTCTGCCCCATAAAATCTCATTGGGCCACAGTTACCTTCCCTGGGCTGTCCTTGACTGGGAGAGCCCATCCACTGTGCCCCCTCCCCAGATCTGCTTGTTGTCCCCTGCATTCCAACAAGAAATGAATGCTGGCCTCCCGCCTGGAAGAGGTAGGGAGATTGCCCAGCCTTTAAGGGGTAAGAGAGAGCCAGGGAAAGAGCTGGAAAAGGAGAAAGGGAGAGTAAAAGAGAGAAAGAGCGCTCAAGGATCAGGAAGTAGCTAAGCTGTTGAGTAGGTGACAGATGGGAGAGCAAAGGGCCAGTGGAGGCTCCACAGTCCATTCATAACCTGACGCTATGGGCTAAGGAAATGCAGGTTTTTATACACACACACACACACACACACACACAGGTTCACAAAAATAAATTCAAACCACAAAATCACAGCTGGTCACTGAGGCCTTCTGCAGCTGTGCTCACCCCCTTCCCCTGTCAGAAAATGAGAAGTCACCCAGGTGTTTTCTCAGATAGAGACAAGGCTGGTTGGGATGTTCATCTCTTGCAAATCAGAGCTCTGCCAGGGGGCTTCCCTGGTGGCACAGTGGTTGAGAATCTGCCTGCCAATGCAGGGGACGTGGGTTCGAGCCCTTGTCCGGGAGGATCCCACATGCCGCGGAGCAACTAGGCCCGTGAGCCACAACTACTGAGCCTGCGCGTCTTGAGCTTGTGCTCTGCAACAAGAGAGGCCGCGATAGTGAGAGGCCTGTGCACCGCGATGAAGAGTGACCCCCGCTTGCCACACCTGGAGAAAGCCCTCGCACAGAAACGAAGACCCAACACAGCCAAAAATAAATAAATTAATTAATTTTAAAAATTAAAACAAAACCAAAAAACCACTCTCTCTAAAACAAACAAACAAAAAAACAGAAAAAAAGCTTTGCCAGGGAGGTCAGTCTGTATGTTCTGTTTGAAAGCTGCAGATGAAGGGTGCTGATCCCACCTCTGATCGGCCTGGTTTCGTTTGTTTGTTTGTTTTATTCTGTCTGTACCTCACTTCTCTCACCTGTAAAATGGAGGTAATAACAGCATTGACTGTAAAGACCACATGGGTTAATATGTGTGAAGTAGTAAACTGTGCCCGGTACCACAGACTCCTTCTGTGAATGTCCGCGTTGCTGTCTGTCTCTTTGCTTGTTTTTGTTGCTTTCTTGATGATGTGGGAGGACAGCACCATCTCAACCCGATCACAGCCATCCTGGGGAGAGCTTTGATTTGCATCATCTCAGTCCCAACCCAGAGCAAAGTTGACCTCTGAACACTCGCATATCATCTTGCTTGTTGCCCAGGGACATTTCTGGGTGTGGGTGTCAGAGGCAGGCTGAGCTCCCCTGATCGCTGCTAGAGGGGTTCTGAGAATCCAGCTGGTCTCTGTGGCGTGGCATGTGCAAGACAACTCCATATATTCGACTTCCAGGCATCCAGGCAAATCAACCTCCACTACTTTTTGGGGGGGGGGATTAAAAATGAACCACTATGAATGAGGTTAACCAAACTAGCTAATATTTACTGAGGCTTGTTAGGTACCAGCCGCTATGCCATGCACTGTTTTATTTAATTCTTGGCCCAACCCATTTCACAGAAGCGGGCTCAGAAAAGTCAAGTAATTTGCCCAGTTACAAATCTTGTAAGTGATAGGTCCAAGATTCGAACCCTAGCTGTTGGACTCCAGCATATTTTCTTTTTTGTAAAGTTTTGTTTTCAAAACATAATCTACATCTCGAAAAGAGCACAACTGATAAGTGTACATTTGAAGAATTATCACAAAGTGTATGAACCCACCCTAACCAGAACCCAGAACAAGAAGCAGAACATCACCACCCACCCCCGCCCCTCTGAGAAGACTCCCTGTGCTCATTCTGGTTACCCCCTCCAGCTTGTCTGACTTCCAATCATAGATTAATTCTGCTTGGTTCTGAACTTCATGGAAATGGAATCTTACAGATTCCATTTGCTGCCTGGTTTCTTTCACTCAAGTATGTGAGGTTCGACCACGTTGTCTGATGTAGCTGTGGTTCATTCATTCTCACTGCTGCATTGCATTACACTCTGTTATCTATTCCTGCAGAACAAATTATGGCAAACTTAACGGATCCAAAAAACACACACTTATGTCACAGTTTCTGTGGGTCACGAATCCGGGCACTGCTTAGCTGGGTTCTCTGCTCAGGGTCTCTCCCAGGCTGCAATGAGGGAGGTGGCCAGGGCTGGGGTCTCATCTGAGGCTCAGCTGGGGAAGGATCCTCTTTCCAGTTCATGTGGTGGTTGGCAGGATACAGTTCCCTGAGGGTTGTTAGTTAGTCTGAGGGCCTCACCTCCTTGCTGGCTGCTAGCCAGAGATCCTGCACTGTTTCTTGCCATGTGGGCCTCTCCATAAGGTGGCTTGCTTCATCAAAGCCAGTGAGAGTCCATAGAGAGAGTCTCCAGGCAAGATGGAAGTTACAATCTTCTGTAACATAATCACAGAAATGACATGCCCATCACCTTTGCAGCATCTACTGATTAGAAATAAGGTACAGTCCTGCCTACTCTCAAGGGGAGGGGACACAGAGGTGTGAACACCAGGGATAATTGGGGGCCGTTGTGTATGCCTTTTGGTCTGCACATGTGCACATATCTCTTGGGTATATATCTAGGAGTAGAATTTCTGGGTCACACATACGTCCGGCTTTACGAGATTCTGCCAAACATTTTTCCAAAGTGCAGGTACCCTCTACACTCCCTCAGCAGGCTATGAGCTTCCCAGTTAGAGCACATGCTTTCAATACACTCCTCCCCTCTCTCCTTACAGAAGGGGTGTTTGAGCTGCGGCTCTTTGGGACGACAGGTCCTAATTCTGGCCCCATGTCAGAATCACTGAATTCCCGGGCCGCTTCGCCAGACATTCTGATCATTTGAGGGCTCAGATACAAACTGGAAGGTCCACTCCATGAGGCGCGGATCCCTGTACCCTTGGTGCCCGGAGCAGTACCTGGCAGCAGTACCTGGCAGGTACCAGGGAGCTGGCACTCAATAAATGTTTTTTTGATTAAGTGAATGAGTTTAGGAACTATTGTTCAAGAGATGGGCCCCAGGGCGGGTATAAGCTGCTTAAACGGGAAGGAAACTTTGTTGTGTCTGAGGCTGTGTGCATTTTTCTGGGAAGAGGGCTCAGAACCTCAACCAGGTATGTCCCCAACAAAGGTTAAAGGCCGCTGTGATTGGATACTGTCCGGCTTAGGTATTTTATCACATGAAGAAAGACTTGGTCCCAGGTTAGGTGGCATGGGAACTGTGGACAAGGTCCCATGTTCCTTAGAAGTAAAAAGCGAGACAGTGCTTGCCTGGGGTGGCTCATAAACTGAGACCTTGCTTGTTTTGTCCTTTGACCCATGGTAGTTCTTTTGGTACATCTAGCCACTGCCTGGCCTCCTGGGACCCTCCCTGTGTCTGTCTGTTGAACAGAAAATTCCAGAAGGCCTCGGTGCCCTGAGTTTCCATCAGGGTCAAGCCAACATGAGCCCTAGCTTTTGAAAAACCCCTTTCAATCCATAGAAAGCCTCCCAGTTTATCTGGTTTGAGATGACCTCATCCTTTGTCACCTTCTCTCTTGTTTTCTGGAGGTTGCTCAGCGTCTTGCTGCTGTCTGCATTCTTTTCTCACGGGAACAGTGCACCTATTTTGGGCATTTTGTCGTTGTTGTTTTGGGTCATTCCCGTCACACATTTTTTGTATTCCTTTCCAGTCAGATCAACCTCATGCCTCTCTAGACATTTCTTCTCAGGTTTCCTCTGAATCATTTCGTTTGGTCTAAATATGTCCAGTGTTTCCTCCTTCCTCACTGCACTCCACATAGTCCCTCTCTTTTCCGCGGAACAACTGTTCTTTTCTTTCGAATCCCTGACCCAAATCCTCATCTTTCACCATGTTTTCTGACTTCTCTTAAGAACTGATTGTTTTTTGAAACTTAAGCCTCAAATATCATCCCTTCCAATCTGCGTCTGAATTTGGATCATGGTCAAGAAGCAGGCGAGACAGGAACGTGGCTGGGTAATTAGGATCCTCAGCAGAAGGGCTGAGTGTTCATCAGGGCTGTCAGAGGGGCCTGGGGATGGAGGGAGAGGTATCTTCTTCTGCCTCGGGTAGGGCTTAGGGTGGGGTTCTCAGGAAAAGCGCTAAGAAAAAAGGACCCATTTGACTTGAGTTCTGAAGGAAGAGTAGGATTTCCGGAGGCAGAGCAGGGAGAGAAGAGGATGGTCCAAGGAAGGAGCAGTGGGAATGGAGGCTAGAAGACGAGTCATCAGAGAAGCTAGGGACAGGAGTACAGAAGGAGAGGGGTGGTCAGGTGCTGAGACCGCAGACTGAAGGTCCATGGTCAGCCCTCAGATATCTTTGTCTCGCTTTCCCAGCGTGTTAAAAGACTTTTAATTAGTTGCTGAAGGGAGAGGTCTCTTTCTGTGGACTGACAGAGAAACCTATTCAAATTGGCTTCAGCATGAATGCAAATTCACTGGTTACCAAAAATGAAAAGTCTAGAGGGAACCTCTGGGTTCAGGCTCAGATGATTTCATGAGGCCTTGGCCTCTCTCCAGCTCTCAGGGATTCTTTGAACCATGTGGATCCAACCTTAGACAGAATCTCTGTATAATGGTCACAAAAAGGCGGCCGAAGCTCCAGCCCTTTCATCTTCTCGGCTTTGAATTCCATAGGGAAGGATAGGAGTCTTTTTCCTAAGCTTCCCCCAATGGCCTCACTGCTTCTCATTTTCTCTGGGTGGGTCACAAGCCCATTGCTGAGCCAATTATTGTGGCCCAGGAGACTGCTCTGATTGGCTGAGCTTGACCCACATGCCCATCCCTGCAGCCAGAGGTGGAATCAACAGCGTCTCTGAGAAACTGGACTGAGACTAGGAGAAAGGTTTTGTCCCCAAAGGGGGATCATAACGCCATAATATTTTAGAAGAGAGGTGAATTGTTATTAGGTGACAAAAACCAGATGTCTACCACAGTAGCCAACATGTACAGATCATTGACATCTGGATTTATGCCTTTTTTTGCGAAAATGGGAATATCTGGCAATACCTGGACTCTCTTCTTGTATATAGATCAACAATCTGCTGGGGCTGAGAAGAGGCTCCCTCTTTAGATACAGCCTATGTTCTGCCTGCCCAATGCAGTGCTCATATATCCTCGCTGGCTCCTGGAAGCACTTGAATTTTTATTGCCAGCATAATTTGATTCTGTAAAGAAATCTGTTTTTCCCACCAGAATGGAAGAGCCAAATGTACAGGGGTCAAATAGCTCTCCTGTGCTCCCACAAACTCCTGAGGACAAATGCCTGGCCATTTTGATAGTCTCATTCCTTGCTCATTTTAAAAGCCTTCTTTAAAAAAATATTGAATACATAGTGATTTTAGAATCTGTTATCTAATAATTCCAACATCTGAAGTCTTTGGGTGGGAGTGGCTGGGGGGGTGTCTCAATATCTTGTTTGTTGTGTCTGCTTACTCTGGCTCATACTGACTTATTGCTTGGATGTTTAGTAATTTGACTGTGATCTCATTCTTGACTGAACTTAATCTGTGGGAATCCTGAGGGGTCTGATTCCTGGCTGCTTTGCTCTCGGAAGTCTTTTTTGTTTGTTTCAGCTGGATGCCGGGGATGCTAATAACCTCTGAACACTGACATTTATTTCCTCAACTTGGAGTTTTCCCACTGAATACATGGAGTGTAAACTTGAGCCCCAGACCCACGTGGTTACAAACCTTCAGGGTGATCATCATCATCATCAGTATTGTGGCCATTATTAGTTTTCCCCTCCAGAGCCACATTGAAAACTACAGGTTTTCATAGGCTCCGCTTTCTGAAAGACCAGAAAAAAAAAATTTTAAGCCCTCCTCTTGCCAGGGTGTGGAGCATCTTTGAGGGTGCCAGCTTAATACAGGCATCTTAGACTTGGTTAGCTCACTTTGCAAGGCCCAAGGCTTAATCTCCCATTTCCTGCACTTATTAAACGCAAATGGCTTCCTCATTTGCTTACGCTTTGGTTGTAGCTCACTCTGTTTGTGTGTGTGTCTGTATGTTCCTTTGAGATTGCCTACATAAAAATTGTTTTTTATTCTGGGATTTTGGAAACACACACAAAACTAGAGAAGCCTGCGATTAACTCCATGTATTCATCATCCAGCTTCAACATTTTCCCAGTGTTCTCTCATTCTTTTTTCTTCCTTTTTGAGTTTTTTTCTAGGTTAATTTAAAGCAAGTTGTGTCATTTCACCCATAAAGACATCCTAACTGAAAGGCCTTTTTTTTCCTTTACATTATCCCCGCCTTGACATGATCACAGCTAAAAATACTTATAATCATTCCTGAATATCATCTAATATTCAGTCCATGCTCACATTTCCTTGATTCTCTCAGAAATATCTTTTTTTTTTTGCGGTACTCGGGCCTCTCACTGTTATGGCCTCTCCCGTTGTGGAGCACAGGCTCCGCGGCCATGGCTCACGGGCCCAGCTGCTCCGCGGCATGTGGGATCTTCCCAGACCAGGGCTCGAACCCATGCCCCCTGCATTGGCAGGCGGATTCTTAACCACTGTGCCACCAGGGAAGCCCAGGCAGGTACATTTATTCACTTGTTTATATCAAGTATTCACACAATTTCTCTTACCAAAACATATATTCACAGCTTGTCAAGTTTTACCCAAAAAGTGAAGGAAAAAGCTTGCTATCCCATTATTATATGATTTTTCTCTCTTTTGTGTTTTGTTAAAGTAGATGCTGATGATTTTTCTTGACTGGACATATCATCAAGGATGCTTTCTGAAATAAGTCATCTTGATGATAAACACTAAGGACATTTTCTTGCATTTAAAGTTCCCATGCACCTCTCCAATTTTATACAGTATTGAGCCTAGGTGATCTCTGAGATGCATGCTGTATTGTTTGACATTGGTTCTTTTTTCTGATAAGGAAGACCTATAGCCCAGAAGGCTTTTTGCCATAACTTTTGCTTCCCAAATTGTATTCTAGTTGGTTTTGTTCTGGTTATTCACCCTCCATTAGTTCCAAGTATGCTTTTAAATAATCTAAAATTTCTCCAAATCAATTTGAGTTTCTAACTACTACTGACTCTTTTCTTTCCCACAGTTTTTATATTACAATTAAATTCCAGGTTTTAATGCACAGAGTTGGGACTGGAGATAGAGCAAAGGAGAAAGGGAAGAGAAGTCTGTTTATATCATGCCATGGAGAGTTTGATTTATAGTTCTGGACTGGGGAGGGATAGGAAAACAGTCTTTGTAAAAGGCTGTTTCTTTAAAGGAAAATGGTAAGTACCACACTCAGACTGGTCTCCAAGGATGATTGTTTCCTGCTTCTTTCTTATGGAACTGACACCGGGTGGCCAGGCTCTCTGATGGGAATCCTCACTGCCCAAGAAAATGGATTTTCCTTTGTTCAGGGCAGCGTTTTTCAAACTCGGCCCCATTGACTGTGGGGTAGAACAGTTCTTTGCTGTGGGGACTGTCCTATGCATTGGTGGGTGTTTAGCAGAATCCCTGCTCTCCTAGATGCCAGCAGCAGCTCCCCCTCCAGCCACTGTGACTTTGCCAAATGTCCACTAGGGGGAAACCCAATCCTGGTTGAGAACCACTGATCTGAGGTGAGAACATTCAGTTCTGGCGTTGGCTTGAATCCTTAACAGTGTCACCGCAAGCTGAGAACGTTTTGTCACATGTTGCATCTGGGAGTTGGTCGGCTTGTATCAGCATGTCATCCACCTAACTGCCTTCCTGGAAAGTGCAGAGTTCCAGGGGTCTGATGAGACACATGGCAGTCAGGCGGGTTGGTCCCAAGGAAACTCCTGTTGCCAGGGCTACGTTTTAAAGGTGTCTGGTGCACGTGTATACATGTTCTCTCTAGTGGCTTTTCTGGAGAAATTTGCATCTGTGTATTGTGTGCTCGTATTTCCCTATCTTTCCCTCCCTCTCTGGGTCAGCTTGCTTCGCAATGTCCAAGGAGAGCAGGTTTCCTGACCACTACTCTCTTTCAGTTATTGGAGGATCTGAGCCTGATGTGCTGTGGCTCGCTGTCACGTACCATCCCATCTTCAGGCACTCTGGGACATCGCTTCCTAGGCCAGCTGCATTGCTACAAAGACACCGGGGAATGGCTTTCTCCTGTCGGCTCAGCATGAAAGGTGCTTCTGAATGGTCTGACGGTGACTTGCGAACCACCACCCACACAGGTGGCAAGAACTTTGGAAAGCATCCACCCCTCTGCCATGAGGCTGTCATGAGGGGGTGCAGGCTTCCCATCAGAGGAACATGCTTCCCTGTCGGGGAGTGGACACAGGGGGGTCTGAGCTGGAGGTTCCAGGCGCCTGTGCCTGGCTCATCCTGCACCCATGAACTTGGTTCTACCCCGCTGCCCACCACCACCACTGCCAGGCGCTGCTGGGCCATCTTAGTGGCTTGCCCTTACTGGTGATCTGCGATCTGAATGCCACCTAGCGAGAAAGCTGATGGACGACTTCATCAATGAGCTGTAGGACTATGGGCAACCCTTGTCTGCTCTGGGCCCGTTTCTCCCCCTGCAGAATATCACATTTGGCTCCATCACCATTCCCTGCAGGGTGTTCTGTGAAAGCTGACCCTGGAAGATGCTCTGTGGGGAAAAAGAGTTTTGTGGCCAAATGGGTTTGGGAAATGTGACGTCATACAGCATCTGTTTGGAGATTCATAATGTGCACAAACATTTGAGAGATTTCCTGGAATTCTCGGCACCCAGGTATCCATGTGGCTCACTCGCCACTTTTCTGCAATGTGATTTCCCTCGAGACTTTTCCTGATCACCCAGATCTGTGATCCCTTCTCATCTGTCCTTTACCCTGCCTCATTTGTCTTCATAGCACTTCTCATTTTCTGACATTGCATCATATTTTTATTTATTGGTTTATTTTATGTCCCCCCTCCACCCAAGATGTGCCCTCTGTGTCAGCAGGGACTTGATCCATTTGTTTGCAGATTATCCCTAGCATGTGACCCATAGTAGGTGCTCAATAAAAATGTGTTGAATGAATAGACTGTTTAACTTGGAGATTCCCAAATGGAGCTCATCAGGGACGTTTTCCCATTAAAATCCTGGGAAATGTGCTTGGGGACTCACCAGGAAGAGGGTGGCTAAACTCCTGATGGCTGTGGTTCCTAGTACCAGCCACTTAGTTCTGAGTACACAGACAACTCGGCGTTAGACTGAAAACAAACAAAACGGACGTCATGAGAGTTGCCATCACGTGCCTTGAGGAACCAAGCCTTGTGCAAGGCTGACCCCAGGGCTGCCTCAACTGGTCTTACCTACGTGGCCCTGCTGCCGTTTTCCTGAGATGGCTTTATGTGAAGATTCCTTGCAAACTATTGGTGGCGCCTGGTGAATTTTCCCAAAACACGGTTTCAGAAATGAGTGTGGGGCTCACACTTGGAGAAGTGCTTGAATCTTCAAGTTCTCCATCAGGAGACTGTGGTCTAGTCACAGCCACCACATGGCAACTCCCCCCCGCACCCCCGCCTCCACTCTGTGTCAGGTGTAGCTTTGGCACATTGCCTGTGGTTTCCTCAGGGGCTCAAAATTAGGAAACTCCAGGGCTTCCCAGGTGGCGCAGTGGTTGGGAGTCCGCCTGCCGATGCAGGGGACGCAGGTTCGTGCCCCGGTCCAGGAGGTTCCCACATGCCACGGAGCAGCGGGGCCCATGAGCCATGGCTGCTGGACCTGCGCATCTGGAGCCTGTGCTCCACAACGGGAGAGACCACAACAGTGAGAGGCCCGCGTACCACAAAAAAAAAAAAAAAAAAAAAAAAAAATTAGGAAACTCCATATTGGTGGTGTAGAGAGGAAGGCTCAGAGGGATCCAATTATTTGCTCACGATCATCCTTCTAGGAAGCAGCAGTGCTTGGATTAAAACAAAGTCCTCCTCAGTTGAAAGCCCATCTCTCGCCCTCTGCTCTTGCATACAGAACAGGGGCTGTCCTTTTGTACCTCCACACTTAAATACTCAGCACAATTTGTCCTAGGAGCTAAATGGGCATGGCCAGGGCCCTTAAGGCAACAAATGAGACCAGTAATCCTCAGAAGGGCTCTCCGTGTACTGCCCATTTATGGCCTGTGGTTTGATTGATCCATCCATTTCCAGGGATAAAGCTGTGTCCCATTTTCAGTTTTGCTCCACAGTTGTGGGTTTAGTTTAGAGTTCCCATCTCACACGTGTTCATCCAGAGCCAAGGCGTCTCAGAACATTGGGCATCAAGCAACAGAAACCCACTGCAACTCGTTTAAGCATAAGATAGGACTTTATTGAAAGTAGCCTGGGGCATCCTATAGGACAGTGAGTGAGGCCAGGCTAAGGAGAGCCCAGAACTGCCTCTTTCTCTGAAGGACTGTTTTCTCCGTGAACCTCTGCTTCGTGAGTCTCCTCTTGCAGAGCAGCTTTCTCTGTGCACGTGGCTCCCTGGTGGCTTTCAAGTTGATTAGATCCAGTGCAAGTAGCCAGTCCACAATGACCATGGTCATGGTCACCCAAGGCCACGGGACCCACTTTGGGAAACACTGTTCAAGCAAGGACCCTTCCCATGGAGAGCGGGGCTTCATGCTTTGTCCCCAGAACCCAGAACAGTACCCTGGCACATATCTGTGGAGCTCCATACTTACCTGTGGGTGGAAGCAGCTGACTTAGCTGCACACACACACCAGGCAGCGCTCTGCACTGCAGTCACAGTTGTGCTCCAACACGATCTTTATCTCAATCATCTGCTTGTGGCTCCCCTTTTCAGAACTGTAACTGGTCTGAGAAAAGTGAAAATCAAAATCGAGACCAGGTGGAGTATCCACTGTGGGCCCAGCACTGCCTGATATGATGCAAAGGCAGGGCCCGCCTTCAAGGACATGGACTACATTTAGGATCCGACCTTAAAAGGGGAATTTATTGGGAGGACACAGCATTTCTTGTGGAACCCAGGGGCAGAAGTACAGCTGGGCTTTCCAAGGCATCAGGACCAAAGACCAGAAAGTCATCAGGACACAGCTATGTCTGAGGTCTCATCCTTATGTCGGCCTCTTTCAGCAGTCAGCTTCTCTCTGTGCTGAGGTACGTCCCCTGCTTCACTCACCTGTGGCCCCTTAATCCCTGATACCACATTGCCCAACCCAGGACCTGGGAGAGATGAGCCTAGCACAGCCCAGCTTCTGATTGGTTCTCCTGGGTCAGGTGAACACATACCTATCAGCTGTGACTTGAGAGGGTGGAGGTCACATGGCACCAATATGGCTGCTGAGATTCCTCCTTTTGGGTGGGGTGGGAGTGCTGGGGGGAATTTTCTTTGCTCTTTCATAGCCCTGGGGCCAGTTAGGGCCCAAGAACAGGTGAGGTGGGTGGCTTTTGATTTTTCTCCCCTGTCTCTGCCTTTCTTATATTTAGTCTAAGAACAAAAACACGGCGGAGAGGAAAGGAAGGGCCAGGGTCTTCTGGTTTTTACCTTTTTAGCTTTTTCTGTAGTGAAAAGATAGAGAGCTCTGAGAAGTCTGAACCAGTGAACAAGCAGGACGAGTGTGCCTTCGGGAATTTTGAGGTGAAAGTGACCTCCTGCTTTGGTTTTAATTTACTCTTGCAGATAACTTCCTTGTCTTCCTAGGCACTATTCAGGGCTCCAGCCTATTGCTACCATTCCCAGCTAACATTCTCCCTGCCTTCCTTTTAGATGGAGGTGCATCCATGCTCCATATTTTATGTACTAAACATCCATGAGCTATTCTCTGAACAACGTGAATAATTTTCTACTTGATTGTTTCCACACATACAAAACAACTAAGGTCCTTTGTGCAATTCCCACAGCACTCCTGCCGTATAGGAAGAGTCCAGAAGTGTTCAGATCAAAGTGGGGGGCTGGTCTCTAATGAGTTGAAGATTGAGCCCCGTGTTGGTTTGCTAAACACAGTGATGAATTCCCACAAGCTTAGTGGCCTAAAACAACAAACGTATTCTCTCATGGGTCTGGGGGCTGGAAGCGCCAAATCAGCATCAGCTGGGCTGCAATCAAGGTTTTTCAGAAGGACCAAACTCCCTTGGATGTTCTAGGGAGGAGTCCATCCCTTGCCTCTTCCAGCTCTGGTGGCTGCTGGCATCCCTTTTTTCTTTTTTTTTTTTTCTCGCTATGTAGGATTCCCATCTAGGGAAATACAATAATTTATATGTGCATTTTCCTGTTGATGGACATTTAAATTGTTTCCAATTTTCAATATGATTTCTTTTAAAAAAATTTATATACTTTTTCAAGGTTACTTTACATTTACAGTTATTACAAAATATTGGCTATATTCCCTGTGTTGTACAATACATCCTTGAGCCTATCGTACACCCAGAAGTTTACATCTCTCACCTCCCCACCCTGTATTGTACCCTCCTCCCCCTCCGCGCTGGCAACCATTAGTTTGTTCTCTATATCTGTGACTCTCCTTCTTTTTTGGTATATTCGGTAGTTTGTTGTATTTTTTACATTCCATATATAGGTGATATCCTACAGTATTTGTTTTTGTTTGACTTATTTCACTTACCACAATGCCCTCCAAGTCCACCCATGTTGCTGCAAATGGCAAAATTTCGTTCTTTTTTAAGGCTGAGTAGTATTCCATTGGTTATATGTACCACATCTTCTTTATCCATTCATCTCTTTAAAATTTTTTTTTTTTTTGCGGTACACGGGCCTCTCCCTGTGAAGTCTAAAGAAATTTTAGAAAACCTGGATAAAGTAAGAAAACATCTGTTCGCTGGCATCTGAATGTTAGAGAGACACCAAGACATGTGGGCCAAGTTCTGGAGAGAAGGGAAACACAGACACAAGCTTGACATTGGGTGCAGCTTTTCTCCTTGGGGCATTTGCGGATTCAAATCTAACAGCCTAGGAGCTGAAAAGCCAAGGAGTTCAAAAGACTCTAACCACAGAAGCTGCTGGCATCCCTTGACTTGTAGGTGCAGCACTCTAGTCCTGCCTCTGTGGTCACTGCCTCCGCCTCTTCTTTGTATATAATCTCCTCCTGTCTCTCACTTATAAGTACACTTACAGATGGCACTTAGGGCGAGGATAGTCTCAACTCAAAATCCTTATATCCGCAAAGCTTTACCTTGTAAGGTAACATTCTCAGGTCCCAGGGATTAGAGCCTGAGATCTTTGGGGCCACCAGTCAGCCCACTGTAAGCCCAAAACGTCTTCTCTCCTGAGGAGGGTCTAGGCTGGGCAGAAACCCCGACAGACATCTACCAGAGGCCAGATTGAGAGCCCTTTTAGAAGGTCAATTCTCAGCTCATTTGGAACCTTGCTATTGCCCTTTTTTTTTTTTCTTTTCTTTTCGGTACGTGGGTCTCTCACTGTTGCGGCCTCTACCGCTGCGGAGCACAGGCTCTGGACGCACAGGATCAGCAGCCATGGCTCACGGGCCCAGCCACTCGGTGGCATGTGGGATCCTCCCAGACCGGAGCACGAACCCGTGTCCCCTGCACTGGCAGGCAGACTCTCAACCACTGCGCCACCAAGGAAGCCCTGCCCTTTCTTTTTTCCTCCTGTTTGTCCTCAACAGGGGGAAGCATTAAGAGTAAATGAGGGGCTTCCCTGGTGGAGCAGTGGTTAAGAATCCGCCTGCCAATGCAGGGGACACGGGCTCGAGCCCTGGTCCAGGAAGATCCCACATGCCGCGGAGCAACTAAGCCCGTGTCCCACAACTACTGAGCCTGCGTTCTTGAGCCTGCGAGCCACAACTACTGAAGCCTCCATGCCTAGAGCCTGTGCTCCGCAACAAGAGAAGGCCATGGAATGAGAAGCCCGCACAACACAACAAAGAGTAACCCCTGCTCGCCACAACTAGAGAAAGCCCGGGCGCAGCAACAAACACCCAATGCAGCCATAAATTTAAAAATAATAATAAAAAAAAAATAGATGCATTAGCAGATTTTGTGTTTCCTCTCATCGTTAGTGTATTGCTCTCATTCCTAAGACCCTAAAAAATTGGAAACCACTCCACTTACCAGGAACACACTTTGCAACACGGTTCCAGGGGAAGCTGTTTTCTTCCGTAGACACTTCATGACCCCGGTTTCCACAACAGCAGGCACTGCTGGCTCTGCCAAGTTGCTGGAGAAGGGCACCTTATCTGCAAAGTCACGAATCCAAATGGGCCCCCATTGGCAAGGGTGGAAGGAAGTTGTTTGGCTTAGCTTCTTGGGGGATCAGAAGATTGGGAGTTCTGGGGGGGAACTGCAGGTACCTTGCTGTCCCTTGGTACAACGTCAGGGGAGAGAAAGGTCGCTGGTAGCTTCTCAGAGCTACCAGTTGGGGCTGTGCAGAGCGTCTTAGTAAATGCCATTTTGGTTGCAAATAACAGAAACTCAAACCGGCTGAAGCAAAAAAGGGGACATCTACGGGGAAGAAAAGATGGCTCCTGCCTGTCCAGACTCCTCAGCTTTGCTTGCCCTTTGATTCTCTAACCTTCCGCATTTCCTTTCAGTAAACTCCTTTTCTGTTTAAGTTAGCCACAGGAGATTTCTGTTGGTTGCAACCAGAGAATCTTGAGTGATACAAAAAGTCCTAGTGGAACCCAAGGGCAGGCATTGGAATGGGCCTTTCCAAGGAAAGAAACCAGGAACCAGAAAGTCATCAGGAATCAGGGCAACTTTCTGCATCAGTTGGAATGCCTTCAGCTTTCTTTTTTTCCTTCATGGAGCTCATAATCCATTCATTTATTCAATAAACAATTATTGAGTATCTATCCTGTGCCAGGCACCCTGGTAGGTCTTAGAGTTCCATACAGGTATAAAATATGCCAGGACCCCTGCCCTCAAGTAGCTCACATTCTAGTGAAGATAAGACATGGAGCACATAGAGTATATTCACAACACAGAATAAGAAGAGCTATGCCATGGACACATATACACCAGCAAACATAAAATAGATAGTTAGTGGGAAGCAGCCGCACAGCACAGGGAGATCAGCTCGGCGCCCCGCGACCACCTAGAGGGGTGGGACAGGGAGGGCGGGAGGGAGGGAGACGCAAGAGGGAAGAGACATGGGAACACATGCAGATGCATAACTGATTCACCCTGCCACAAAGCAGAAACCAACACACCATTGTAAAGCAACTACACTCCAACAAAGATGCAAAACAAACAAACAAACAAAAAAAACCAAGAGCTATGCCAGAGGGATGAAGCATGACTGTCTTCATAGACCTAGAAAGCACAGATGCAATTATCCTGGTAGAGAGGGCCTGGGCAGAGAATCGCAGGTAGGTGAACCTGTGTGCACAGAGAACATGGTATGTATGAGAAGCTGCAAGTTTTCAACATCCGTGGAGCAAAAGAGTTCTTGCAAAAGTAGTGGGAGACGTGGCTGAAGAAATTGGTTGAGGATGAAGCATAAAAAACCCACTGAAGTGTGATCTTTTTTTCCTGAGGAGGCATGGGGGAGCCCTGGAAGATTTTTAAGCTGTTTGAGGACATGGTCAATTCTCTGGGTTTCAGAAAAGTCTCTCTGGAGTCTGGGATGTGGTGAAAGTTGGGCTGGACCTTTCACCAGCGGGCATGCTCAGTCGCTCAGGAAAGGTTTTTGCTCTGCCTTGGGAAATTTTTCACGCCGCTCTGGCAGCGGAGCTCGCCCCGCCCACGGCTTCTCCTCACTGGATTGGTTGAACTCAGGGAGGCTACCAGGAGGCCCAGTTGACCTCCCAACTCCACACCCCCGCCCCCGCCCGTTAACGCTCTGGGCGCGCGCTGCCTTCAGCTTAAATAACAGAAACCTGGATGTGGGTAGATGGTAAAAATTTGGAGCCCCTCCCAAATGAACTCTAGCCATGTGGCTTGCTTTGTCTGATGAGATGTTGGCAAACACATGGCAGGTGGAGACTTGAAAAGTGTGCTTTGGGGCTTTCTCTCTCCTGCTGCTCTTGGAAACCTGTACCCACCACACGTGGCCTGGTCTGGCCTGCTGGGTGATGAGGGACCACACCAGGCAGAATCCGACGTCCCAGCTGAGGCCTTTCTAGACCAGGGTTTCTCATTCTCGGTACTATTGACATATTGGATCAAATAAGTCTTGGTTGTGGGCAGCTGTTCTGTGCACTGCAGGATGTTTAGCAGCATCCCTGGCCTCTACCCCTAGATGATAGGATCACCCCCACCCCAGTTTAACAACCAAAGTGTGTCCAGACATTGCCAAATGCCCCCTGGGTGGCAAAATCGCCCCCAGTTGAGAACCACTGTCCTAACCCAGCTTGCCTGGCAATGACCAGGCAGGCATGTACACGAAGCCACCCTAAACTAGCCCCAGCCAAACCAACCAGACCAGTACAAGTGGCCAGCTTGACGCCTGGAATCATGAGAAATAATAGTTGCCATTTTAAGTCACTAACGTTTGAGTGGTTTCCTCCACACCACAAACAGGTACATCTGACCATAGTGGCTTAAACTGATAGGATTGATTTATTTCTACAACAGGATGTACAGAGGTAGGCAGTTCAGGTACAGTGCAGAGCACAGTGATGCCACTAGGCTCCCACCCAGGCTTTTCATGTCTTTCCACTCCACTGTCCTTTGAGGTGGGCTTTGGTCTCTGGCTTGTTACCTGGTGATCCCCAACATGGCTGTTCCAGCTCCAAGACTGAGCTCCAGGAGAGGAAAAGGAGACAAGGCAAAGGGACAAAGAGAAAAACTTTCTCCTAGCAAAGCCTTGCCTTTAATTCCAGAAGGGAAGCCCTGCCCAGGGCCTTCACCTGCATGTCACTGGCCAGAACTGAACAACACAGCCAGGTCTAGCTGCAAGGGAGGCTGGGAAATGAGGGCATTTCGCGTGCTGCTTATACAGTAGAGGGAGGCAATGACTAAGGGGCTTGTAGTGTCTGCTGCACTGTCTCTCTGGGGGTCGTCTTGGTTTCTTCTTCTTCTTTTTTTTTTGCCACACGGTGTGGCTTATGGGATCCTAGCTCCCTGATCAGGGATTGAGTCCAGGCCCTTGGCAGTGAAAGCACAGGGTGGACTGCCAGGGAATTCCCTGGGGCTTGGTTTCTTGTCTCTACCTGTTGCTTATCTATCCTGGCCATCTCTTTCTAAGACTGGCTTTGTTTCTCCAAACACAGTGGGAGAAATGGCCACCCCAGCTGGGAACTGCATCAAGACTTTCAGCTCCGGGCCATTAATGACCTGTGTGGTAACTCCGTGTCCCACTTCCAAATATCAAGGGCACAGGTGCTGATTGGCCCAGCTTGGGTTAGAAGAGAAACCTGATTGGTCTGGCTTGGGTAGACTATCTACTGATCAGCCAGTCAGGTGTGGCCAAGAGAGCAGCAGTAGGTAGGGTAAACCTGGTTGGGGAATGTGCATTCTCAGAGAAAGGGGTGTGTGGCTGAGGAGACACCTAAAGAACCATCTAGTTCAAGGAGTGAAGAAAGGACATTGCCATTGTGGGTTGCAATGTTGATACGATAAAGATTAACACGTCCTTTGAAAGACCTCAAATACAGTGAAGTCACATAGGCATTACATTTAACTTATGCAAATTCAAATATTTGTATTCAACCAAAGTAGTTTTTTTTTCCACACAATTTGGCTTCCAAACATGAGCCAGCTACTTAACTACTGACTGACCAAGTGATCTCTTCTGGTGCTGGAGATTGCTGTTTTGGATTTTGGGGATATGGTACAGTATAAGTAATATGTTCTTTATGGAAAACTGCTGGGATTTTCAAGATTATTTTTAAGGTCAGGTGATGCTCACCCTTCTCACTGTGTAAGAAGCACCGTTAGAGGAAGATCATGCAAATCATTTTTCCCATTTCCTTTTAGTTTTAATCAGTATAAAGAATGCATTTGGTTTTAAAATATCAAAATACTTTTATTGTGGCTTTTTAAAAATAAAAAATAAATGATATTCATGGCTTCTGGCTCTTCCTCCTGTTTTTTTTTTTTTTTTTTTTTTTTTTTTTTTGGTGGTCTCTGGCCATACAAGAAAGGCAGGGAGAGAACAGATGGCTGGAGAGAAGGCAAAAATGAGGGTCTCTTCAAACACCACAGGAAAGGGGTGTGTCCACCTGGGCAGTGTGTGTTCTTTGTTGACTGGGTACTTGGTCTGTCCTGATGGCCTGGGACTTGACCTACTGGGCTGTCTTGGTGCGGCAGAATGGGCAGCGTGAGACGGAGTTAGAAACCTGGGTTCCAGACCCAATTCTTGAATTTACTAGCTGTGTGACTTTAGGCGGGCCATTTAACCTCTCTGGGCCTCAGCTTCCTCATTTGTAAAATGGGGAACATAATGCTATTTACCTCCCAGGGCTTGAGAGAGGATTAGACGAGAAGTGTTTTGAACACCGCAGAGTGCCATATAAACATGACTCACTGTTATGGAAGCGATAAAACTGGTTGCTGTTCACATTTATTATAATCAATTCAGATATAAATGCACTATACCATGGCCCCAACAGCCCTGAGGTTACCATTCTGTCCTGTGGCCCCAGTACACGCCCTGGGTTTTCTCCACTGCGGGCTTCTCAGAGCTCCTTGGAGGTGTGACATTTGGGTTTGTCACTACCCAAACACATAATTGCATCTACCAGGCCTAGGAGTCTGAATTTCAAACTTATTCTTCATACGCCTGTGTATGTTTACATTCATAATATCTGTGAAAAGAACCCCTCTCCTCACACACTCCAAAATACAGTATTGTGCAAAATACCAGTCTAGGAAGCAACACACTAGGGTAGCAACCTTTAATGTCCTAACAAAGCATCTTAGTAGTTTGACGCAGAAGAGTTACACTGAGTCACAGAGGATCACGCGAGGCCCAGCGGGACGACGTTTCTAGTTCCTTCCACCAGGTTTAGAAAACAGAAGGCTCTGGCTGGATTTGCTGGACATTTCTCTCTTCAGCATCTCCCTTCCTTGGTCCATCTTTGGGGTGCCTTTTCTGGCTCCAACCTACAACAAGCAAGAGCAACAAATGCCCAAACTATATAATTGTAGGGAGATCCCCAAATATTTCTCAAATGGCATTTTTTTTTTACTCCAAATAAAATCTTTGTTGTAAAAAATATTTATATACACACATAGACGTGAGCAAAATGAAGGAAAAATGATCCACCATTATCACACTACCCACAGGTAACCTTATTCACATTTTGGTGTACACTCTTCCAGATACACAGATAATGTTTTCTTCTGACATTTGCATCTCTTTTTGAACCAGGAGTTTCTGATGATAGGCAATTTCATTGGGATGGACTTTCTCTCGAAAAGCTGTTACTGAACTGAATGCCTTATGTCTCTGATGTCTTAGGAGGGTAAAATGCAGCATACTCTAGGGGGTCTGTCTCACCCTTTTCTGAGCACTACTCCTGGATCCAGGCAGCCATGTGTGTAACTCTGTCCCTGGTCATAGCTGATCGGGCACTTGGCACGGGCTGGGCTTTTAAGATGGTCACTCCCAGGATTTGGGGTTATGGGCTCTAAGATGCCACTTGCTTCCTGGGCTGGTCCTTTGAACTGGGGGACCATGAGGTCATTCCTTCCTGTCACATGACTGGAGAGAGCAGAGATCAGGGGAGCCACACAGAGACACAGAGAGGAGATACGGCCTGTGTGTGCGTGTGCGCATGCTTGTGTGTGTGTAAAAGAGATGATGCCTGAGATCTGATGGCTTACCAGTTCTATTTCGAGGCCAGGCTCTCTTTCAGCTCCCAGTTTTTATGAGGCACTCACCCCTATATCCTTAAAAAAGCCCCCTCCCCCCCCTTTTTAATTTTTTGCGGTACGCAGGCCTCTCAGTGTTGTGGCCTCTCCCGTTGCGGAGCACAGGCTCCGGACGTGCAGGCTCAGCGGCCATGGCTCCCAGGCCCAGCCGCTCTGCGGCATGTGGGATCTTCCCAGACCGGGGCAAGAACCTGTGTCCCCTGCATCGGCAGGCGGACTCTCAACCACTGCGCCACCAGGGAAGCCCAAGGCCCACTCTTGGGGAAGGAGTCGCCCAAGTTACACTTGGCAAGGAACCTGAAGGAAACCTTTCTGTACTGAGGAGATCTTAGACACCAAACTTCTAAGCTCAGGCTGGAGGGCAGGGAGAATGGGAAGTTGGCTCTTTGCTCTTAGCCGAAGCACCATCTGCCCCGCTTCTGTTAAAGCCAGAGGCAGCGTGAAGTTCCAGGGCGTCTCACATCTCAGAGAAGCACAATGTTCCCACAACATCCGGGACTCATCCCAATATCTCCCCTGCCATTTCACATCCCCAGGTGGTCCTCAGACAAAACCTAGATGTAGGGCAGTTTCTGCCTCCTCCCAGCTCAGTCATATATGTGAGTGAATAAGTAACAAACTTCCAGTCGTTTCCACTTTGCAGGGTGGCAAACGTCTCAGATCAAGTGGGGCCCTCAGGATGCTCTCTATCCTCTTAACATCCTGCTCTGGGGAGTAACCACCTTCTGGTCTTTGCACAAGGATGCTGGTTGAGAAGCTTCTATTTTCCAAATATATCCCTCACCTAGAATATCTTCGTTTCTTCCCATGATAATTTGGTTGCCTCAGCATGACTGTGGCCTTTTATCAAACTTGAATGTCTCCTATCTCATATTCAACCAAAATGTGTTTGGCTTTCTAGCTTCCTGAGAGCTCGCCTCTACTGTCTGCAAAGTGGGAACGTGGACTGGCTTAATTCCAGTTCCAGGGCTGATTTGTCAATGGCAATGTTTCAACATGTTCAAGATTTCATAGTCTTAATTCTCAACTTTGAAGAGAATTCTAGAGGATGCTTCCTTGAAATTTCAGAGAAATGCCACTGGAAATGTATCAGGTTTATTACCTGGAGGTTTATAACCTAAAGGAGGAAAAGCTAGCACTCACCTGGGTGTCAGATCTGCACTGATTCCCAGCTCTCCTACTGAGCTGTGTGGCTCTGGACAAAGAAAGTCTCTGAGCCTCAGACACCTCATCTGTAAATTGGGTATAATAACAACACCCACCCCATAGGGTTGTTGTGAAGCTTAAAAGAGATACTGCACGTCGAGTGTTTGGCTCTGTGCCCGGCACATGCCAAATGCTCAGTACATAATAGATGTGGGATAACTGTCAACTGGGCTTCCTGCTGACGTTCTAGGGTTTTCTCTCTTCTCTCTTCTGGCTCACCTGGAAATGTGAGTTCTGCATCTTTGAGTTCTTCATCAGCTCTCCAAACATTTGTCTCTTTAACACAGAAAGAATATTGACAAAATTTAGCTTATGTTCTTCTTTGCCTTTTGCATCAGAGAAAAATGGATTTTTCTCAACTTTCAGATGCTACCCATTTGGATGGAATGTTGAGCCTTCCTAGGTGAGGAGGTGAGGATAGAGGTCTGCAGAAGGGGGTGTGGCTTTGGGGTAACGCTACACTGTCCTGCTGCACCTTTTAGGGAATCTCTGTTCCAGATTCCAGCAGAGAAGGAGGTGGTCAACCAAGAAGGCTACGAAGGATACTGTATTCTTCTTGGAGGACAGATCTGCTTTAGCTGGAAGCAGAGCCTCCTAGATCAGTGGAAGAGGCTGTAGATGTCCAGTGGCTTTCCACCCAGTGGAAATGTTGAAAGCCCCAGTGGCTAACCTCCCTGGCAGGGACTACAGGGGCCTGTTGGGAAGCCAGCATCACTGAAAACCTAGAGCTTGCTGCTCCCCTGGGGTTTGATTACTATTGCTGACCCTGATCTGCTCAAGACCCTGCACCTCAGGGGCAGCTCGTCAAAGAAAGAGCATCCCCTAGGCACTGGAGACACAAAAGTGAGAGGGAACTGGGGTCTCCCTTGCAGACTGACACTCCGCAGGTGAATGTGCAGTGGTGTCAGGAAGGAGACATTCTCCTAGAGCCCTGAGCATCCACTGGGGTCGCCAACCTGATTCCTACAGCGGCCAGGAAAGGAAAAGAAGTGGGTGAAGTGAGCTGGGGTGGTGGTGGACAGCAGCAAACACACGAGCCCAGCGCCTTTCTAAGGGGCCTGGAAGATGGAGGCTTGTGATGGTGGCTTGTGGGTCTGTGGGCCTAGGGTCGCCAGATCTTCCAAGTTTCCCAGAGAAGCTGGAAATCCAGAGTATTCCAGGAAACTGCCCTATTTTGAAATGTAACTTCAAAAAAAAATCCCATGAGCCAAATGGAATATATCTGTGGGCTGCCATCTTGCGACACCTGCTTCAGAACCTCCCTGCTTGGTGTCTAGTTGGTGCTCAGTAAATGTTGGAGGGGTTGCCAGATAAAATACAAGATGCCCAGTTAAATCTGAATTCCAGAATGAAGCCAACAAATTTGTGAGTGTGAATATGCCCCGTGTAATAGTTAGGACATTTATACTGAATAGCTTTTGTTGTTTATCTGAAATTAAAATTTAACTGGGCATCGTGTTTTTGGTTTGTTTGTTTTCCCCTAAATCTGGCAACCCTACCGGGTAGTCACAAAACTCAGGGAGGAAATAAGGCTGTCTTTTGGGACAGGGCATAGGTGCTTACAAGACTCTTCCATTCTCCCAGAAGGATGCTAACTCTACCCTCAGAGGACTGTCTGTGAAGGCTGGTGGGCCCGTATTGAACTGACAGTTGCCCTCCAGGCATTTTCCGTGGAGAAGGCCTTGAGCCTGCAGCCACTCAGTATTTATCACAAACTCAGTTGAGACAATCACTATCCAAATTCCCAGACATTATAAAGCAGGGGTTAGTTTTAAACCAACAGCCTTCTTCTCTCCCACCCCATCCCCCGCCTTTTTTTTTGCAGAACCGGTTTATCCAAGCAAAATCCCATGAGGAACTTGGGGTATAAGATAATGGAGAGCTTCTCTGGCGGGAGAAAGGTGTGTGTGCTTTGAGAGTCACACCTTTCCATGGCACCCAAAGGCTCCAGGGAACCCCAGTTTGAACATTGCTGCAAAATTCCTTCCTGGATTAAGTTCCGTCAGTGGGCAACTGGGCACTGAAGGGCAGAGCCTGGCCCCTGTGCACCTGCTTTTCCTGAACTTTACTGAACACACTGGGATGTGATGAAGGGGGTGCGGGAGGGTCTTTTTCTTTAGCCTTCTTCTATCCGTATGCTGCATAGGCCTGGCCACATGGTTCTACTTCATCATTGTGGGCGGAAGAGCACCACCCCAAGCCCCTCCCATCCCACGCTCCTCCTACACAACATCTACCAATTGTGGGGCTTCCCTGGTGGAGCAGAGGTTGAGAGTCCGCCTGCCGACGCAGGGTTCGTGTCCCGGTCCAGGAGGATGCCACATGCCGCAGAGCGGCTGGGCCCGTGAGCCATGGCCGCTGAGCCTGCGCGTCCGGAGCCTGTGCTCCACAACGGGAGAGGCCACAACAGTGAGAGGCCTGCGTACCGCAAAAACAAACAAACAAACAAAACACACAAGTGGCACGGAGGAAGCCAGAATCTTGAGAATACCTGGGCCCAAGGAAATCTTGGAAGATAGTGAGTTAAAGAGAATAGTGAGGATAATGACGATGGTAGGAGAGGGTGAATGCTTTGTGGTCCTATGTGCTAAGGCTTTTGTATACAAGCTCCCATTGGGAAGGCTACGAGCTAGGTGCCATTTTTATTCTCATCTTAAAGAAGAGGGATCTGAGCTAATTAAGCAGAGGGAAGGTTAGGGGGTTTTCCTGGCTTAGACCACAAGGCAAAGCGGTGGTCACGCCCCCTAGCCAGGACTTGATTGGCTGGAGATTTGATTGGCAGGAGAGCTGAGCGGCTTCTCCTGCCAGAAGCAGCCGGTGCCCTTCAGCCTTTCTTACACTTCAAGCCCTGAGAAAGGGCTTGCGTGCTTCCCAAGTGGCAACTTCTGTGCATTTAAAAATTTCCTCTTGAAAATCCCAGCCTTAGCCCATTCACAAAAGGTATCTGGGTCCTTTCTTGGCCGTGGCCTAGTCGTATTCACCAAAGAGAAGAGCGCGTCCCATAAGAGCTGGCGGCTTTGGGAGGACCGGGGAAGGCGTCAGCTGGCAGGAAGCTCCCTGAAAGAAATAGAGGAATCCCCACCCATCCATGAGCTGCCTATTCTTCCCCCTTAGAAACGGGGCTTGTGATGTGCCAGGCACTGCAGGCATTTTGCCATTTAACCCTCCCACTGCCCCACGGAGTAGGCCCCTTGCTAACAGTTTTGGTTGCTTTTGTTGAGGAACCTGCGATACAGAGGTCAAGCCACTTACTCAGGGTCATTCGGGGCAGTGGTGGGGCTTGACCCCTATTTCTTTGACTCCAAATCTGGCCTCTGAACTCTGAGAGACACTGCCGGGTTCTCGAGGGATGTGGGATGTGGATTCGAGTGAGCACGGCCTGGGCCGCGTTTCCCGTCCCTCTGCCACATGGAGAGAGCCACAGGCCCAGTTCGCTGTGAAGGCCCAGCATCTTATACCAAGTCTCATTTTCACAGCCAAAGATATTAGTGTGGATATAGGACTTTTGATTCTTGAAAGGTCTGCTTGGTGAAGAGATGATCAAACATTAAAACTACAAACTCCATTTTTTTTGGGGGGGGGCAATTGTGAAGCTTAAGATGTGTAATTTCATCTCAGTGCTTCAACCTTGCCACCTCTGTGAACGGGTGAAGAGTTTCAAAGTTTTATACAGGAGGCTAAAAAACTAAGGCTCCTTGTGAAAATACTAAGTGTAAAACTTAGAAAAGAGGAATTCTACTTTCTGTTCATTTCTGCTTAAAGACAACGAAGATCTACTCCCTGGAAGGAATGGATGCCAAGACAGATATATACAAGTGCCCTTTAGGATCCAGCAAAACTTTAAAATGTATTATTGTTTTCTTCCTGACAAACAGGCTGGCATGTCCCTTGCATTGTGTATGAATGAGGCAGCCCATGAATAATGCATGTGAAGCCTGATTATGTAAATCCTCAGGTTTTCAGTACATGACAATGGCTTTTTTTGGGCCCTTCTCTGTCCCATTCTGTGGTCTGGTGTCTCTGCTTTGGGGCCTAGTCTGCCAAGCCCTGTGGGGGGGGGGTGCATTTCAGGGAGGGGTGAGCTCTCCAGAGGGCACATCAAAGGGAAAGTCACAACTCTGTCACTGGCCCAGCTCTCCCTGGCATTGCTTGGTGTGAAAGGAAACTGTCCTCTGCCTGAGGCAGCCCCATGACACATGCAGACTAAGGCCTGTGATGTTTAATTCAGAGCAGTGAGCACTGGAAACACCGCATCCAGGCTCCCTCAGAGCAGGACAGCCACTTTTCATTTCTAGGGCTCTAAGTCAGAGAGCCTGCTGTCTGGAAACCTGTTGCCTGGAAGGTTCACAGGATGGAGGGCAGGCTTCTGCAAGGAACTATCTGGCCATCACCTCCTGGTTGAGGAGAAGGGCACCATTCTATCACCTTGGCCTCCTTAGAGCTCATGCAGGCAACAAACACACACATGCAAATACACACACATGCAAACACACGCAAGCATGCGTGTACAAATACACAGCCCCAAGTCAGAAAGACTGGAGTACTATTCTGGCTACTCAGAAGAGCAAACCCAAATCTTTATTCTCAGAGAGCTTATTCCTCGGTGTATCCCTGGCACCTGGCAGAACAATGAAAATCAGAAGCGCCGCCTTTAAAAACACTCGGGCTGTTCACTCAACTGATTGTGGTCATCATTGCAGGAGGCAGGGAAGTCAGATCATGATGCTGGACACCCTTAAGCTCAGTACAGTGCTGTGTGTCGCTTATGTCTCAATAAAACTGGTAGAAAAAATAGTTATCTGGATAGAAAAAAACAAGATAAAATACACGAATTATCAAAAGTTAAAAAATACAGACGAGCTAGACTATGAGTCTCACAAAGCACTGTTCACAACAGCCAGGACATGGAAGCAGCGTAAATGTCGATGGAGGAGTGGATAAAGAAGATGTGGTACAAATATACAGTGGAATACTACTCAGCCATAAAAAAGAGTGAAGTAATGCCATTTGCAGCAACATGGATGGACCTAGAGACTATCATACTATGTGAAGTAGGTCAGACAAAGACAAATATCATATGATATCACTTATATGTGGAATCTAAAAAAAATGATACAAATGAGCTTATTTACAAAACAGAAAGAGACTCACAGACTTTGAAAACAAACTTATGGTTACCAAAGTGGAAATGTGGTGGGGAGGGATAAATTAGGAGTTTGGGTTTAACATATACACAGTATTATATATACAATATGTAATCAACAAGACCCTACTGTATAGCACAGGGAACTCTACTCAATATTCTGTAATAACTTATATGGGAAAAGAATCTGAAAAAGAATAGATATATGTATATGTATAACTGAATCACTTTGCTGTACACGTGAAATTAACACAACTCTGTAAATCAACTATACTCCAATATAAAATAAAAATTAAATTTAAAAAAAGAAAGTTAAAAAAAATAGAGGCAAGCTAGACTATGAGTCTCAGAGAGGTTAAGCTAACACATATATATGGAATCTAAAAAAAAAAAAAAAGAATGTTCTGATGAACCTAGGGGCAGCCAGGAATAAAGACACAGATGTAGAGAATGGACTTGAGGACATGGGGAGGGGGAAGGGTAAGCTGGGACGAAGTGAGAGAGTGGCATGGACATATATACACTACCAAAGGTAAAACAGATAGCAGCCGCATGGCACAGGGAGATCAGCTCAGTGCTTTGCGACCACCTAGAGGGGTGGGATAAGGAGGGTGGGAGGGAGACACAAGAGGGAGGGATGTGAGGATATACGTATGCATATAGCTGATTCACTTTGTTATACAGCAGAAACGAACACCACACTGTAAAGCAATTATACTCCAATAAAGATGTTAAAAAAAAAAGCTGCCTGAAGTCACACAGTAAATGGCAGAACAAGAGTCTAAACCTAAGTCTGCCTAACGCTAAAGCTATTCTGCCACCTTCCTTTGCAATGAGCGAATGCATTCTGTGCTGCCTGGATCCCACTGGGACCTCAGTTGGCTGTTTCTAAAGGGAGCTGAGGGGCAGCCTCAGAGGCTCTGCTCCGAGCAGGGACCTCTCACCTTCTGCTGCCTGATCGCCCTGGTGACCCTCTTCTCCTGGTGCAGCCGCTCTTCCATGTGCGCCAGGGCCTCCTTCAGCAGCGCCTTTTCTTCGGCCTCTTTGCAGATGTCGTCCTTCAGCTTTGCCACCTGTGACTGGTACATCTGAACCGACACTTTGCTCTGCCTGAGCACACAGGAGAGACAAAGTCTCTTTTCTCCTCATCTTTCTCACTCACCACCAATGCTCCCGACCTGGGAGATCCTCAGAACACTTCCATATATGCCTGGCTTCGCGGTTTCCTTACAAGTGGGGGGAAGGCTGAAGATGTGGGGACTAGAGGGCAGAATAAATAGCCCATTGGCTGTGGACGTGCAGCATGAAGGGGGCACAGGTTATGCTACCAGCCCCTCCCAATTTTCCAGAGAGGGTGGGGGAACGGATACCACTGAAAATAGGATGGAATTATGAAAAGCACACACATGGTGAAACATCAGACACATTTATAAAAGGTGCACCTTATTCCTTAACAGTAGGGTACTTTAACTGCTGCTTTCTTGCCCAGAGACTTGGGTCCATCAGGCCCTGAGTCACCATCCCGCCTCCCCACTCCACACCCAGGCCTCTGTCCTCTTGTCCTGGTCCCTACGGGTCTGCAGCTGCACCGAGGTTTAGCCTGGAGAATGGAGGCCTGGGCCTTTTGCCGGAGACATGGGCCATACTTGAGCTGTTCAATGTCCTTCTCGTATCGTCTCAAAAGCTCCTCTTTTCTCTGCAGCTGGTTCTTGAGTAGGGTGATCTTATCAAACACCAGGTACAGGTCTCTTTGTCGAAGCTGGTAGACTCTCTCCCTCTCTTTTGGGGAGAGGTGTTTCATGGACACGTGACCTGACATACCTTTGATGTTCATCAAAGTCCCGAGGGTTTTGCTCATGTCCATGTACTACGAGAAAGCATTTCGCAGGTAAGAGGCCTGGCCCAAGACCGCTGGTGGCCCCTTTGAGGAGGCAAACGTCTAATTCTGTTTCATTCATTTTCTGCAGTTGCAGAGAAGAAACACATGCTTTGCAAATGAGTGCATTTGGGGTTTTTAGTACGACTTTCATTTTCCCCCGCATCCATTTACACTATGCCTTTTTGAGAATTGGGGGGAGGGGTGGAGGGGGAATGACAACAGACATAAACATTCATTCTTACTACCCAGTCTTGCAAGGAATTGGGCTCTGCAATTTCCAGCCCATGCTGGGATAGGAGATGGGTCTCGTGGACCTACTGTAACAACTAAAATGTATGTGGAGTTGATGTTTAAACTATCTGCAGGGCACGCAGGTTTGGACAGGAGGGGACTGATGCTGGGTATACCTACCAGCTTTTCACTAAGATCTAAAGCCTCAGCCACATCCATTTTCCTTAACTTCTCAGAGACCATGATGGACCCTGGGCTGGAAAGGCCATTTTGAGGCTGAAATAAAAAAAAAGAAGAAAAACTCTCTTGGCATTCCATTATGATTTTCTACATCCAGAAGAATAACCCAAAGAATAATGGAAGAACTGGAAAGATACTAAAGAATAATTTGAGAGAGTTAATTTTTTTAACATCTTTATTGGAGTATAATTGCTTTACAATGGTGTGTTAGTTTCTGCTGTATCAAAAAGTGAATCAGCTATACGTATCCATATATCCCCATATCCCCTGCCTCTTGCGTCTCCCTCCCACCCTCCCTATCCCACCCCTCTAGGTAGACACACAGCACCGACCTGCTCTCCCTGTGCGATGCAGCTGCTTCCCACGAGCTATCTATTTTACCTTTGGTAGCGTGTGTGTGTATATATGTCCACGCCAAGAGAGTTGGTTTTAAATCCAGTCTGACTCTGTGAACTGCTTTCTATATGACTGTGTTCCTACCACTTCAGAGCACGACTGCCTTTGAAATGATGCATCACTTATGCCGTTCTTTGGCCACCGTCTCGTCTGTCTTCCCTTTAGGCCAGTGGTTCTCAACCGGGGGTGACTCTGGCCACCCTACCCCCTCCAGGACATTTAGCAATGCCTGGACACATTTGTGGTTGTCATAATTGCTGCTGGCGTCTAGTGGGTAGAGGACAAGGATGCTGCTAGACACCCCACGATGCATAGGGCAGTCTCCCAAACAAAGAGTTACCTGGCTCAAAAAATCAGTACCGCTGATGTTGAGAAGACAAGCTCCAGAAAAATGGGGACCATGCGGCTTTTGCTCACTATCTCCCTCCTTGTGCCCAGCATGGCACCTGGCACCAAGTGGTGCATAGTGGGCATGTTTGTGGAATGAACGAATGAAGGTTAAGTGGAAAATAGCCTCCCTCCTTTTTATTAAAGGAATCTCATTTCTGTGCAGCAGAAACCATACCCTCACAAAATTTGGCCCAACCTTCTCCTAGCTCTGGAACCTGGTGGGTGGGCATCACTTCAGACCCTTTCCAGAGACAATGCAGATAGTGTTTGCAGCTGCATCTCCCTAAGACCCCAACCAGCCAGCTGGCTGCTGGAAACCCAAATGACTGCATGGAATGGCCACCAGTCTGAATAGGTTACCCGATCTGAACGACTACAAATAACCCTAATAAGCCTCCTTAAAAAATAAATTGGCTTTTAATGCTTGCCATGAGCATCTCTTAGCCCTAGCATTTGTTGGCACTACCCTGAAAACCTCTGAGATTAAAAACAAAACAACTAAAAAACTATAATGGCCCCCAAAGTGACTGTGATAGATAAGAGTGGACATATTTGTCTATGTATCTATGGAGATGAGAATAAAAGAGGGTATCTGAAGATGACAATAAACCGGGCAGATCTGCTGCAAAATGAACCTGAGATGCTGCTCAGTGTCTTCAGCTACCCTGAGCTGCATCCTCTATACCTCTCCAGACGCCCCCTCTTTTCCTGAGGGGAGGGTCACTAAGGAAGAGCCTGGGCTACAGGATCCAAGCACACAGTCCCCACCCGGTCTCTGCAGGCTAGCAGACAGACCATCAGGGACACACCCCTGGTGTGTCTTCAATCATTATTCTGTGACCTTGGGTGAGGTACTTGACCTCCTGAAGCCTTAATTTTTCTTATCTGTTAAATGGGGACAATAATAGTAACTATGACACAAGGCTGCTACGATGGTTAAATGACATAAGGCATGGAGCCGGCTGAGCTCAACGCCTGGCACACAGTAAGCAGTTCATAGATGTCAGCTATTCTTCCTCCTGCTCTTTCATTTAATTACTGCCAACCTTGGAGGATTGAGAGTTAGGAGGTTTCCTGCTCTGTGGTGTCAGTGGTGGGATGAGGGCTTGTTGCCAAGGAGAAGGTCTTGGAAGCAGGACCATCAGGACGTGAGATCCAGCTGAGCTCCCCACCTGGAGACGGTCCCTCTACTCCCAACCTCAGAGAAGGAAGGTTCGATTTTATCAGGAAGACCAACAAGTTTCTGAAGACTCACATCTCTAGACGTGTGAGCAAATGTCTAGAAAAATTGTAGGAGAAAATGCTGGTACAGAGAGGATGGCTTTATTATGTTTTCCAAAAGCTGGTTTAGACCAGCTGCCGCAGCAAGCCACGCTGGCCTGAGCTGTCCATTGTCATGTGTCAGTCAAACACCCGATCAAACATCCATTTAGGATACAGGGCACCTTCAACCTAACAATCAAAGTACTTCTGAAAATCCTGGAAAACACAAACTATGCTCCCTAAGAAAGGAAGGTTTTCTTGGATAATACTCTTTAAATACTGTTTGACAATAATAACTATCATCTATTAAAGTGCTCGCTATGAGCTAGGCACTGGGATAAGCACTTTACATAATGATCTCCTTTAATTTTTCCATCATCATTTTACAGCTGGGAAATTGAAGTCCCAGAAAGGTTAGGAGCCTGCCCAAGGTCACAGAGCTTGCAGAGCTGGGATTAGGACACAGGTCTCTGATTCTAGAACTTGTGTCTTCTTAATCATCATGGCTCCCTTCTGCTGCCCTTTATGTGTTCATGTTTTTCAGTTTATAGCAAAAAGCAAATGTTAGGCAAGCTCATGGCATAATGTTGTACATTAGCTTGTTGAATCTTTTCTGCAGAATACAACATGTGATGTGAAAAGGAGGGCCCAGAGATTGTCCGGGCCAGCATCAGTGCAATGTTATATCATGCTGTACACGATGGGAAGCCACCTTTCTATTCAAACATTGGATCACTGGTACGGCCAGGCACCAACCAGTCCATACAGGTGTTAGCCCATCAGGGAGGACCTGGCCTCGAACCAATGATGTATACAGTGGTGCCAGGGCACACGGCTAGTGTCTGTCCTCATGCCCACCCTCCCCACGTGTCAGTCAATGCAGAGACAAAGTTTCTTTGGTTACCGTTCCGATCTCTACTCTTGAAAAAGTTGGCAAGTCAGGTTTTGCATCCAATATTTTCCGAACATTTTTTTCCATCCCGAGGGTCTTTAAGTCTAGAAATGATTCATCCATGTGGTCCTTGTGATCTATAAAAGAAATAATTTACACTCAAAAGAAAGGCTCAGGAAGAAGTTACTGCATGTAAAAGTCACAGCTGCTATTTACTGGACACTTACCACAGGCCAGTACTAATTAGCTCACCATCCTCCCTTGGCAGGTGAGGCATCGAGGCCCAGAGAGGTGACATGACTTGTCCAAGGCCACACAGCTCATATGAGGCTGCAGCCTCCCAGGGCGGGGGCACTGAGGGGGAGCCTTCGGCCACAGGTGTGAGGATGGACTTGAACCCAGGCTTCTGTGTCCTAGCCCAGGGCTCCACCTAGCAGCAAGCTTGGTTTCTTGAAAGCCCTATTCCCTCTAAACAGGGTATTTATCCTGGGAAGTTCCCCAAGGTTGGTCCTTGCACAGCATGCATCTATGAAAAAGTTTCCACTGGGCCACAGTGAAATAAGAAAAAGAAGGACAAGGTTCTGAGTTTTTCATGAAATCCTGTTTATTTAATATCAAGGCCTGCTCTTGACTCTGAGCTCATGCCTACACATCTATTTTTTTTCCTGCCCATCTTTTTTTTATAACTATGTTTTTTTAGTTATGAAATGATGGGGATAGAAGATGGTGGTCCTGGCAAATTGGTTAGTCCCTAAAGTGAACCCTCAAGTCTGGGGCCCATGGTTCTCAGCACAGAGGGGTGACTAGGCAGGAGGAAACTTACTTGACAAGCTGGCCTTCTCAAGTTCTTTAATTCGCACACAAAGCTCAGATAAGGCCTTTTTCTGACACTGAATGACTTCCTCATGTCGGGACCCTTTGCACTTGGCTCCTAGATCACTGAAGGACTGCTCCTGTGGCCAGAATGGTGAGGACAGCAGCTTTATCAGTGATCACAATCTCCCTCTCTTGTATTTGAAGAAACATGAACAAATCATGGATTAGCAGAAACCCTGTCACTTACTTAGTACCTTGGAAAATATCATTACAGGGCTTCAGCAGAGAAGGAATTTAAAAATTTCATTTCGAATACAAAGTCACATCTAGGAAGATTTCCAACTTTCCTACCTACTTAGCATCATTATAAATAAGAGATCCCCCCATGTTCCCTCCCCATGTTTTATTTCTTTTTTTCTTCTAATGTTCTTCTAAGCTTGGGTTTCCACTTGTTGTCATTCTGGTCTCATCTCTGAACAATCACACCAAATTTGCTCCTGGAGGGGCTTTTTTTTTTTTTGCCTGCACCATGCGGCATGCGGGATCTTAGTTCCCTGACCGGGGATTGAAACCGTGCCCCCTGCAGCAGAAGCACAGAGTCTTAACAACTGGAACACCAGGGAAGTCCCTGGAGGGGCTTTATTTATTTATTTTTTTTCCACGTTACGCGGGCCTCTCACTCTTGTGGCCTCTCCGGTTGCGGAGCACAGGCTCCGGACACGCAGGCTCAGTGGCCATGGCTCACGGGCCCAGCCGCTCCGCGGCATGTGGGATCCTCCCGGACCGAGGCATGAACCGGTGTCCCCTGCATCGGCAGGCAGACTCTCAACGCACTGCGCCACCAGGGAAGACCCAGGTGGTTCTTATCGGCCAACTTGGGGAAAACCTTCTTCTAAGACTTTGTGGCTGAAAATGTAGTCTGCAGAGCTGTGCTATCGGTACCAGCTGGGAGCTGTTCAGAAATGCAGAATCCCAGGCTCCCCCCACCCGAGACCTGCTGAGTCACAATCTGCATTTCAACAACATCCCCATATGATCCGTGGACACCTTTGAGTTGAGAGGTGCCACTGTAAAGTATCCTCTAATTGGCTGGTTTCTGGAAAAGTAAGTAGCCGTTTTGGCCATGTGTTTCCCCTGATATGCATGAAGAGAAAGCAAAAGACTGAAATACTATTGGTTGGTCTTGCACACACTTAGACACAAACCAGGACCCGCAGTAACGACTGGGATTTGTATCAGTAAAATCAGCTGCGGTATATAAACAAAGTACCATTTCTAGACATTTCAATAAACTTGCCTCTTCAAGTTGATCTTCAAGTTGATCTCTGAGTTTTAGGATTCAAGCTTCATGTTAATTCCTCCTACATCATTCACCCTCTTTAATTAATTTAGTTCCCAACGAGGAGTTGCTGAGATTCCTCCATCTAAGTACGTGCCCTCTGTTTCTCATAGGAAAGCCCATTTCATCAGTTTCCAGTAGTAAAGAGAAGGACGGGGACCACCTTACCGATTTCTCTGCCATTAGCCGCTTGACTCTGGCTTTCAGCTTCTCCTCTTGCTGTAGCCTTTCCTCGGTCAGCTTCTCCTTCTCTGCCAGATGCTGCCGTAACTCTTCTTGCAGCAAACACTGCTGAGTTTCCCGAGAACTGTTGATCTTCATCTGAAATGAGGGGAAGGGGAACTGCAGCTGATGGGGGACAGGACTAACACAGGAGTCATTTCCACTACCTTTGGGGGCGGGACAAAGGTTCACGAAACTTTCTTCAAAACACAGAAAAATGATGCTTAGCTTAGTAACTAATAGCGAAGTAGTAGAGCATCGTGGTTAAAAGCTCAGGCTCTAGATCTAGATAGAATCTCAGCTCTAGTTCTTTCTAGACACTTCTTCGTATAGAAAATAAGCGGGTGAACTAAGGCAGGCCGTCTTCCTCCTCATTCATCCCTGCCGGCCGCTTGGGTGCGGGATTCCGTGGAGAGCACGGGCCCGTGAAGGGGCTCTGCAGCACGCCTACCTGACCTACTGCCCTTTCCAAATTGGCTTTAATGAGGTTTGCTCTGTTCCTCATTTCTTGCAGCTGAAGCAATTTCCTTCTGGAATCCTCCCGAAGCTTCTCTTCAACCTGAAAGGATGATGAAACCGAGGGCTTGCTGCTAATGTGATCATCATGCCCTCTGGGGAAACCCTTCTGGGGGGGCTAATGGCAGTGGGGGAGTCCCTGAGGGGTAGGGACAGCTGCAGCCCAGCAACAGCGGTCACAGGCATGCACAGGGTGGAGGCAAACTCACAGGGAGTTGCCCCCTACGGGAAAGGGCCGAGCTCTGCACCCGGGGCTCAACTATGTTCTACCGCACACTCCCATCCCAGCTCGGTCCCTAACAAGCCGTACGACACTCGGAAAGTTATTTCACTGCTCCGTGACTCAGTGTCCTCATCCGTCAAATGGGGATGATGATACTAGTATCACTGCATAGAGTCATTGTGGGGATTCAATGTTTGGAATAGTGCTTAAGGGCTCTGTGAGTGTGTTAAGTACCGTTGTAACCTATGAAAGGTGGACGGGAATGTCCGCCGTACAGTCTCGTTCTAATAACTCGTGATGGGTACTTGGAAATGTTATGATTGGGTTTATTATCATAACTGTTTGTCGTCACCACTTTGAGCACACTCACTGGTGGTAACCTCTCTGGAGGCTTGCCAAAGCAATGTCTATTAAGAATTGCAGCCTGAAAAGGAAGGCCTTTAAAGTGGAGAAGCTTGCCTACTTTTTCCCCCTTGCTTGGGTAACAGTCAACACACGGTAAGCTTGGGTGTGCTCCACGCTACCCTTGGCTGGCCAGTGTAGGCCTCGCAGCTGCTCAGTTCTTGGATGCACCTGCTGAGCCCTGGGCCCTGGCACTAACAGGAAATGAGGCAAACTCTCGTAAATAAATGGAAAGTTTTTGTGCTGAAACAAATTCACAGGCTGTGTTTTTAGGGATCTGAAGAGGGGGATCACAGGGATGTAATAAAAGACCCAGAAAAGCCCTTAAGAGCTTTCTTCTGAGTAGTGTGGTCCAGTGGAAGAGCCTCTACCCAGCTCCGTTACCTTGGAAAAGTCATCTAAGCTCTCTGGGCCTTAGTTTTCTCCCAGGTCTAAACATGCTCTGACTTCTATGTCAGTAGCCTTTTTCATATGCTGCAAAAGCCAAGTCCAGCCTTGGACTCTGCCCTTATCTGTGCTCTGCATGAACAGCCCCCGTTCCCGTCCCCAGGCCTCAGAGTCACCTTCAACAGCCGCCCTGCTCCCTCTCTCACACTCGGGGGTCTCATGCCTGTCCTCCAACCCCTCTCACATGCAAGCTGGACTGTGACAAGTGGCCTCCTCGCCTCGAGTTTAGTTTCTTCCAGTGCAATCTTAACGGTACTGTGAGAGTTACCCAGCTGTAAGGCAGCTCTGCGCAACAGAACTTTCTGCAACGATACAGGTACTCTGAGCGAGGCTGTGTTGTCTAGTACGGCAGCCACCAGCCACATCTGGGGATCGAGCACTCGAAATGGGGATGGTGTGACAGAGGAACTGAACTAAAAATTTTAGTTAATTTTCATTAATTTCAGTGTAAACAGTAGCATGTGGCTGTTTGCTACGCCAGGGTCACTGAAGTCAGACGAACCTGGAGTCAGACAAAACCGACTGTGCCATTGGGCTAGTTACTTTACTAGTAACTGGTAGCCTTGACTTTCTCATCTGTAAAATGGAGAGGATGAATTCTAGATCACAGCGCTGTTGTGAAGATGAAGAGATGAAATGTTCAAGGTAACTCCTAGTACGTGAGAAATTGTAACTATCATTTTCACCCTGATTACTGTCCACGAATGTCATTGCATCAGTCACTTGTTCAGAAGCCTTAGGAGCTCCCCACTGCCTGTGTGGTACAGAGCCCAAGCACCTGAACTAAGGCAAAACACCAAGCCAGGGATTCAAGAAGCCCCTACGAACTCAACGAGGTAAATAAAACTGAATCCACACCTAGATAAACCATAATAAAACTGCTGGAAATCAAGGGAAAAGACAATCTTAAAAGCAACCGGAGAAAAAGACAGATTATGCAAAGGTACAACAGTTAGGCTTACAGATGACTTCTAAATAGAAATAATAGGAGCCACAAGACAATAGTGACATATCTAATGCTGTATCTAATGTGCTGAAAGAAAAGAGTTGCCATTGTAGAATTCAATACGCAGTCAAATGTGTTTTAAGAATGAAGGTTAAATATACATCTCCAGACAGACACACAGGCACATTTGAGAATTTGTCATCAGCAGAGCCACAATGAGGGAAAACATTAAAGGGTATTCTTCAGACACAAGAAAAATGAACCCAGGTGGGTGATCAGAGATGCAGAAAAGACAAGCAACAGTAAGGGTAATGTGTGGATATGATACTGACTATAGAAAAACACTAATAATGTCTTGTGGGGTTTTAAGTATCAAGAGGAGTTTAGAAAATGACAGTAATGGCTTATAAATCTGGAGGGGGTAAGTGAAGTTAAGGTGTTTGAAACTCATTGCACTGTCAAGGAGAAGGGCATAATTATCAACTACTATTGTCTCTTGGTAAGTTAAGAATGCAGGGCTTCCCTGGTGGCGCAGCGGTTGAGAGTCTGCCTGCCGATGCAGGGGACATGGGTTCGTGTTCCGGTCCGGGAGGATCCCACATGCCACGGAGCGGCTGGGCCCGTGAGCCATGGCCGCTGAGCCTGTGCATCCGGAGCCTGTGCTCCACAACGGAAGAGGCCATAACAGTGAGAGGCCCGCGTACCGAAAAAAAAAAAAAGAATGCATATTGTAGTCTTTAGGATGACTACTAAGAGAATAGTAGAAGAGTGAAAAACTTAATTAATGTGTGATTTTGGTGAGTCAAGGATGAATGCTATTGTCTTACTATTACTAAGAGAATAGTAAAAAAGTGAAATATTTCCAAGCTAATAGAGGGGGAAAGTGGAATAAGAGAAAACCATCCACTCAGAAGGAGGCAAGAAAGGAGAGAAAAAGGAACATACCACAGATGGTACAAGTGGTATTGAGCAAGAAGGTAGATTTAAACCCCAGTACATGAGTAATTACATAATATAAATGGACTAAAAGTCAAAGATGGTCAAACTGTATTTTGTAAAAATGATACGCTATTTGAAGGCATATGTCTAAACCTTAAGACAAAAATTGACAGAGAACGTATGAAAAAGATATGGTATGAAAACTCTAACCAACAGAAAGCCAGTGATGAAGCTAAATGACAAAGGAGACATTAAGGGAGAAACACTACTAGAGATGAAAAGGGATATTTCATGATGATCTAAAGTTTTGCTCTACAGGAAGTATTAGGATTCTAAATTTATATGCACCTAGTAACACAGCCTCAAAATATATAAAGCAAACATCGTTCATATTAAAATAAGAAACACACAAATGACAAACATGTTGAGATTTTTAAAAACATTCTCAATGATGGAACAAAAAGACAAAAAAAATCAATATGAGAATTTAAGTTGGATCAACATCATTGGCAAACTTGATTTAATGGATCAATTCTTTCTTAGATAATTTCACAATTAAGATCTGAAGGCAGTCTAGGGTTGTGGTTACACACAGGAGCTTTGGAGTCAGGCAGACCTGGATTCAAGTTCTGCCACAACTACTTTATGCAAGTGAACTTGGATAACTTCCTTCACCTCTGTGAGCCTCAGTTTTCCCGACTGTAAAGTGGGGTTAATACCAGTATAGACCGCATGGGGTCATTGTGAGGATGAACAGAGATGATGCAGGTGGAGTGCTGGCCCCAGAGTGGTTCCCAGGCCAACCTGTCCCTGCCATACCTTGCTCTTTTCCCACAGCGTCATAGAGATCAGGCTCTGCTCGGTACTGCTCCTTTTCAGCTCCACCCTGAGCTTCCTCATTTCTTTTTCCATGTCATGGATTTGCTGAAAGAGTTCCAACAACAGGGAAGTCAACTTCACAACTCATTTCATCCGGTTCATTAAGGCAGAAACCTAGTCTGGGATTCGCTTCATTCCTTCCCTTGGGGGACAATTCCACATCTTTGAGGCAAAGTAGACTTTCTTTCAACGGATGCAATGAAAGGGCTGGGTGAGGGAAAATTTGAGTTTCTTTTGAAGATCAGCATGGATCCTGGATTAAACAGTACAAGATACCTATCCACTCATTAGAATCTCTTTCCTTGGGGTATATTTTTGAGTTCAATCTAAATAAGGGCTGTTTGGAAGACACAATGGGCACAGTTTGGAAGAAAAGAACAATGACATTTTTCTTTTTTCTCATTTGAGGCAGAGAAGTGTGTTCCTGACAGAGAGAAGAACACACGTCTCCTCCCCCTGTCCCAGGCACCGGGCTTCCCAACGGATGGAAAACGTATGCCTGGTGATGTGCACGAGGGTTCGGGCCGGTACAGGGGGTGAACATTTACATTGAGTGGCCATCTTTTCATTGTATTCATTTTTATGTTCACCTTCCATACAAGGCCAGTGATACATTTGCTTTTTATTTTGTTTTTATGAATTGTTGTAAAATTGAATGTATTTAAGTAAAAATATTTCAAGAAGAGTTGTGTTAATAACAGTGTTCAGGGCTGTGATAAAACTTGTGACAGTGGATCATGAAAGTCTGGGCATCACAAGTCCAGGGGTAGGGACCACGTTGAATTTCTAGCAGCATACGGTGGCCACCTCTCGTCCCTTTCCCCAGGGGAATCCTGATGAGGGGCCTTGAGCCAACTGCCCAGAAAATCTGGGGAGAGTGTGTTTTCCATGGTCTTTTCACCCATCTCTTTGAGGCTAGCAAATCAAAGAATTAGGAGACTACATTAACAGACAAACACCCAGAAAGCCCCAGAGCTTGTGCTAGCTAATGGGCCAAGGAACCCCTCCAAAACCCTGAAGGCCCCAATCTAGGCTTTCAGTGGACACCTAGGGGTCAGGAGGTTCAACGCACGGTTTTGCAGAGTTTTAACTCTTTCTCTTGGGCTTCCCACTTCTCCTTCTGGGCATCTTCCTTCTGTAACTCTTCTTTCAGCACTGAGCACTGTGGAGAAAAAGGACAAGGCCACGGGGGCTTGGCTGGGGGTCCCAAGTACCTGTGTTCACGCCCAGGAGTGTTTCCTGCTGTATAACGCAATCACACCTCTGAATTCTGAGAGGCGAGACCATTTGTGTGATGGGAGCACGGGATCCTGCAGTCGTTCCCAGTTCACCCCTCTCATGAGTTCTGAGGAATAGAGCGTCTAAATTCCTCTTCAAAAGCCAGCAAGCTTCACTGCAGGGGAAATCCAGCTTTGTAGGCTCTGGGTACTTAGGGTGCAGGAATTGGGATGTTTTCACGCTGTGACCAGTGAGAGTGGAACGGGCCAAGCCAGTGAGCCCAGGTCCATCTTAGGGCTTTTGTGCAGGTTGCATCTCAAAGACACAACTGCCCTGACTGGTGTGGACGGGTAAACGGAGCTGTCTTGCCCGAGAGCGGCTTGGCAACAGGCATTAAGGGCATAAGGATGGATGTGCCTTCTTTTGACCCAGCAATTCCCACTTTAGGAATGTACCTTAAGGACAATGACTGGAGAAATAAGTAAATCTGTAGTTTCAAGGATGCTCTTCACAGAATTGTCAGTAACAGTGGAAGAAAAAAAAAAAAAGAGGAAACAACCCAAGTGTTGTTTAGAACAGCAGACCACTTTATAACACTGGGTACATCCAGGAGAAAGTATGTAGCTTTTAAGACGAATGATAAGAGCATTGATTTATTAGAACGGGAAAATAATAAGTATTTAAAAATTTTAAAAATGTGTATATTATAAATTCACTATAAAATGATTGATTGATTTCTAGGCAATATATAGAAATAAGACTGGAAGAACATACATGAAAATATTAACACTGATTTCTGAAGGTAGCATTTCCTCTCTCCTCTTTTTATTTTTTCTTCTCAATGTCATCTACTTATTTTTCTAAAATTAACACACATGATGTATGTCATTAAAAAAAAAGGCATATCAAATGTTCACAAGAGCAGTACCCTTGGTGGTGACGAGCCCTTGTACTATTGGCCAGCACAGTCTAGAGGAGAAGGGACCTCATTCTGAGGTCAATGAGGAAGGGGAAACGGGGACATAAATCATCCAAAGGCACTTCAGGAGGTAGAAGAGCCAAGCAGGTGCTGTCTTTGCAGATTCCTTCTACTTAGCACCAGCTCTGCATCCCCTTCCCGTCCCCAACACACACACACACACACACACACACACACACACACACACACACACACACACCACATTAAACAGCTATAGCACATGCCTGGGAAGACACTCTGCTTGGGAGAAACGAATGCAGAGGGCTTGGCCAGGCAGCCGACCTCGGGCAGAGGCCGAAGAGCACAACGAAAACCAGCCTCCCACTTCTCGGAAAACGATTTTGTCATCCCCATTTCACACATGGGGAAATGGAGGCCAAATAAGTTACAATAAAAGAAAGCTCTGGGATTGGACCCTGGTCTGTCTGATCCCAAAGCTCGTGCAGTGCCTTTCACCAGCTCCAAACTGGGTATGGTACTACGTACCAGGTATTACTTACTGTGCCTTTTCCTTGGAACCTCAAGATCTGTTCTCACCCCACCCCCATGCAGACCTAGCTATCGGGTAGCCTCTGGGAATCTCTGAGTTGCCACCTGAGATGAAAGCTTTGAGGTTTTACCTTGACTCACAGAAACAGGCACATCATGCAAATACTGAGAAATCTTATCCTATAGGGGCAGGATTCTCAAGTTAGCATTGAAGGCAAGATTTGCAAATAGTCAAAGTTACATGTGAAAAGCTCTTTGCTTGCCTACCACGTCCATCTTCCATAGAGACATTCCACACACTAAAGTCTAAGGAAGAAATGAGCGTCTGCGTGTTTGCATCTGGATCTTCAGACGTTCTGCTGTGAAGACAGTTATGAGAACCAGCGGTGCTGGGGCCACGATGCAGCCGTGTGGTCATCCGTGCTCACAGGGAGATCGTATTCTGTTTAATGTTAAACTTTGCAATGGCAGTATATGCTCATAGGTGGGTTTGTTGCTGGGATTAAACAAACTCATTTATAATAGGGGTTAGAAAATGTTTGCTGGATTTGAAAATCTATTATGCTTATTCTGAGCCACATACATGCTGTCCTTTGAAAGGCTTCAGAGAAGTTGGCCACCTGCCCAGCAGCTACCCTCCCTGTGTCCTTGGGCACTGGCCTCATCTCACCACCGTGTGTCATGTGACTCCACTGTGTCTGCTTTTCGCAGCTACAATTTGCTGATGACCCGACACTCACTCTGGAGCTGAGGGCTTCGAGCTGGTGATCCTTTTCTTTGTTCTCACTTTTCAGTTGATTCACCTCCTGTTGTAGTTGTTGAACTTGACCATCCTTTACTAACACGTCTCTTTGCAAAGATGACACCATCTCTGTAAAAGAACCAAACCAAACCAAAACAAAAGACTCATGGAGGTGAAAGAGGCAGGAAGGATTATTGGCAACACCATGGCTGTCAGCCAACGTTTGGACAAGACTTTCCAAGCCCGGGCCACCACCGGTGCCCTCCTAGGACTGGGGAGGCTTTTTCCAAGGGTACCAGAGCAGGAATGGGAATGAGAGCAAAGTCCACAGAACAGGGTTTGAGGCTTCAGTGAGAATGAGGGGCAGTCAGCACCAGCGAGAGGAGAAACCTTTGGGGGCCCCTTTTGGGCACAGGCCAGGCAAACCTGGGAGGAGAGGCCACACCATGGACCTGGGGAACAAAGTCCCAGCACAGGGAAGTTCTAGGAATTCTTCTCCAGAGGCCAGGACACGGGCGTGTGGCAGAGGGCACTGCTGGACACTATTGATGGGGTGGGTGGTTGGTTTCTCAGTCCTCTGAGTTTGGACCCCTCTCTACCACTTATTAGCTTGGTGGTCTTGGAGAAGCTATTTCACCTCCCACTGTCTGTCCCACACAGAGTTATTTTAAGGGTCAAATGATGCGATATGTCCCAAGAACACAAAGTGGCTAAATTATGTTTGTTACAGGGCGCCTATGATTTTTCTCGGCAGCCAGCTTCCAAAATGGCCCCAATGATCCCTACCACCTAGAATTCATGCCTTGTGTAGCCCCTCCCAACCTGAATAGGGCTGCCATGGGTAACCAATATGATACTGTGGAAATGACGGACTGTTTCCTCTCAGGCTGGGTCATAAAACACACTGTGGCCTCCTCTTTGCTCTCTCTCCAATCACTCACTCTGGGGGAAGCCAACTGCTGTGTCGTGATGACACTCAAGCAGCCCTAGAGAGAAGCATGTGTGCTCAGGGACTAAGGCCTCCAGCCAATAGCCATATGAGCCGCCATTCTGAAGGGGGATCCTCCAGCTCCCCCCGAGGCTTTAGATGACATGACTTATGTCCCAGCCGACATGTTGACTGCAACTCATGAGAACTAAGTCACCCCCCTCTCAAATTCCTGAACTACAGATACTGGGTGAGATCATAAATATTAGTTGGGGATTTATCCATTACATTTTGGGGTAACTTGTTATGCAGCAATAGATAACTACTCCATTACTGTAGTATCATTTTTTTAAAACATCTTTATTGGAGTATAATTGCTTTACAATGGTGTGTTAGTTTCTGCTTTATAACCAAGTGAATCAGTTATGCATATACATATCTCCCCATATCTCTTCCCTCTTGCATTGTAGTATCATTTTGACTAAAAGTGGGAAGAAGGGTGCATAAATGCAGTGGTATTGGGTTATCTCCTACGGTTCTTTTCTTAAAAGAACATCAGGCCCAGTTTTAGTGGTAGGTATCAATCAAGAATGTCTATGAAATAAAGCACAAAATGCTCCAGAATTTCATTTTAAAAATGAGCTTTGCCTCCAGGACACAGTTCAGTTACTTGGAAATCCCTCTGGGGCTTGCCACACTTTGAGTGGGTCCAGCCCATCTCAAGCATTATCCCAACCCAGGTCTGTCCGACTCCCTGATCGGAGAAGGTGGGATCTGAGACAGGCTTGATGCTTGGATGAGGTTTCACTGGCCGACATACGGGAGGAAGGTGAGGACCAGCGAGTTCATCCTTCCATTCCTGGTGCCCAGAACAGCACCTAGCCTGGGGGAGGGGCTCAGAAAATATCTGAGGACATCCCAAGTGAGGGAGGAGAATAAGCAGAGACCTGGGGGCAGCAGGGGGTGGGGCTGGGTGTGATTAAGTTGCAGAGTGAGGCAGAAGAAAAGCACAGATTCATACAGAGATGGGGATTCACGTGCGACTCAATGCTATGCCTGCCTTCTACAGCTGTGGGCATGTTTCCTGCTACGCGCTGGCTGCTTTCAGAGTGATGTGCCCCTCCGAGGCTCACTGCCTCCTCCCTGTCACCTGCTTCTCTCCCTCCCCTCGTCTGTGAGTGGTCCCATCCTCTTCAGGTCTCTAGACATGTCAGTTTTGGCTTAAAAAACTCCACTGGATTCCCAACACCCTTGGAATAAAAACCCAGACCCCCCGACCCTGCCCAGCCCCACAATCCCCTGTTCACTCCACGCAGCCTCGCTTGCCCTTGGCTTGTCCTTGCCCACCTGAAACAGGTCCTCTCTAAAAGAAGGACATAGCCGTGGAGGATACAGCATAAACTGGTTAGAATCGGCTAGGTCCAAGGGGGCGTAAGATTCGAATTCCAGGGGGAACAGGAGCCCCATTACAGGCTCATTGTAACACATGAGCGAAATGACACACGCACCAGCACCAGGACAGTTCCGAGGCTGACCATAAAGGTCAAAAAGTGGGTGGTGGGGATTCCCTGGTGGCGCGGTGGTTGAGAGGCTGCCTGCCGATGCAGGGGACATGGGTTCGTGCCCCGGTCCGGGAAGATCCCACATGCCGTGGAGCGGATGTGCCCGTGAGCCATGGCCACTGAGCCTGCGCGTCCAGAGCCTGTGCTCCGCAACGGGAGAGGCCACAACAGTGAGAGGCCCGCGTACAGAAAAAAAAAAAAAAAAAAGTGGGTGGTGGCCCAATGCCTCGAAATCCCCGCCCCTTCCCCAAAATATTAGAGTTGTCCCAATCCTCCCACTCATTAGCCTATAAAATTACCCAGCCCATAAAAACTAACCGCCCCATATTTGGGGGCCTCTAGCCTTCTGAGATGGCCCACACTCTGTCTGTGGAGTGTGTTTCTCTCTAAAGAAATCCACTTCTTACTTTGTCTCTCACTGAATTCTTTCTGCATGAGACATAAAGAACCTGAGCTTTATTAAGTCCCGAGACCAGATGCGTGATCTCGATTAAAAGATAGTGGGTTCTGACTGGGTTCGAGTCCCAGCCCACGGGTTCAAGTCCCACCTGAGTTCCATGGTTGCACACCCACTAAGCTGGTCCCCCATGGCCTCCCCCCTTGAAGCGCTGGCCACCACAACACACAGTTTATTTTCTCCACAGCACCACTGCTCTCTGAAGTGGGCTTGTTTATTCATCCGTTTACTTTTATTGTCTGTCACCACCTCCCAAATCTGTGAGTACAGGAATCTGACTGTCTTGCTTGGCTCTCCCTCCCCGGAGCCTGGAACGGGGCCTGACACCTAGAAGGAGCTCAAGAAACATGTTGAAGCAATGAAGGAATCCAGGGAATCAAAGCTCAGTCACAGCTGTGCGTTGGCTGCCCCTCTCCCAACCCAAGCCCTTTATCAGGGAACCACCTCTGATCAAATTAGAAAATGGTTTCCTTTGGGCCCAAGTGCACTCGGCTGAAATGGGTGAGACTATGGGTGCCTTAAAGGAGTGACCCCATTTTGTCCATGCTCTAGTTTGCACTCAGGCTGCTTTGTGGAACCACCCAAGCCACAAGGCGACCTGTGTTCTCCCTGGTGGGGCCAGTGCTCAGGAGACCTTGTAGCCAAGAGATACCATTCTCTCAAATATTTACCAGGCCCTGCCCTCGGAACTGGGTGGCAAGAAACCTCCACTGAGGGAGAACTCTAATGCACCGACACGGGTGATCCCTGAGGCTGCACCCATGTCACGGGCACAGGTGCGCTGGTTGACTGGTGATGTCTGCAGGGGGAGGGCAGAAGCTCTGGGGCCTGAATGCAGAAGGGCCTCACCTGACGTGATGGCGGCGTCCCTCCTTAAGTTCTCGGCCTCGTGCTTCAGGGAGGTGATATCCAGGGTCTGGCTCAGCACCTGGTTGTAGCCTTGTTGTAGGGCACTGATCTGTGGAAGGAGGCAACACACAGTCAGAGGGGGTCAGCCAGGCCTGCAGGACACGCCGGTACTTCTCCAACGTTGGGCAAAGAGTCGGGCTGATCTTGGATCGGGGTGTTGGGGAAACCAAGGTTTTCAGTTGTCACTAGTGGAAGGGGCAGGAGGGGCCTGTTCCTTCAGTGACCACCATGTCATCGGTCCTCAAGACATGAACCTTATCTTTGTGGCCACCCAGGGGCTCCGGTGCTGCTGTCTTCCTATGACCTGTGGGTTTTCATCCATAAATAGACCAGCTGTTGGTTCCAGATCATCCAGCACTGACTGGATGCACAGCAAAGTTCAAGAGCCGGGAGCAGGTTATGAAATGAATTCCCTCTAATGAGAATAGAGGGTAGTTTATACCTCACAGAACACTCCAGAGTTTACAGAGCCCGTTCACACATGCTACACTGATACTCGTCACAGCGTTGCTGAAGGCTGACGTTCCCATTAATGTGCCCATTTTGCAAGGGAGCCAGGTTGAGACTCAGAGAGGCGAGGCCCCCTGCTCGGGATCACGCGGCTGGTCAGACGTGGAGTCTGATTCAAACCCAGTCTTTAGTTGCCTGGTTCCTCCTTCCCAGGTGGCTCTAGGAATGAGCGTGAGAAGTTGGAGGCTGTAAAGCATGGCATGGACTCGGGAGCCGGACTGTGGCCTTCAAGTCCTGTCTCTGCCAGTTAACGGGCATTGGGAACACAAGGAGGACACCATATTCTGTTTCCTTTTGTTCAGTCTGTACGCGGGGTGATGGTAGTCCCAACCTGATAGGATTGTTAGAAGTATTTTAATAAGTTAACATGTGTACAGGTGCTCAGATCAAGCCTGGCACACGGCACAGGGGGATGAGCTGTGACGGTCCTCTCCTCTGACTACCCACAGGGTGTTTTTTTTCTTTTGTTTTGGGTTTATTTTGGTTTTTTTTTGTGGTACGCGGGCCTCTCACTGTTGTGGCCTCTCCCATTGCGGAGCACAGGCTCCGGTCGCGCAGGCTCAGCGACCATGGCTCAGGGGCCCAGCCACTCCGCAGCATGTGGTATCTTTCCGGACCGGGGCACGAACCCGTGTCCCCTGCATCGGCAGGTGGACTCTCAACCACTGCGCCACCAGGGAAGCCCTCACGGTGTGTTTTAGCTTCAACTTCCCTCGTCCGTCTCTGGGGAAGGTAGTTGGTAATCTTTATGTGTGCATTTGTAAGCCTTGCCAGGCTCACTTAAATGCCAGTGTGGTTGTTATTAAGAGGAAATACAGGGGCTTCCCTGGTGACGAGGTGGGTGACAGTCCGCCTGCCGATGCAGGGGACACGGGTTCGTGACCCAGTCCGGGAAGATCCCACATGCCGCGGTGCGGCTGGGTCTGTGGGCCATGGCCGCCAAGCCTGCGCATCCGGAGCCTGTGCTCCGCAATGGGAGAGGCCACAACAGTGAGAGGCATGTGTACCACAAAAAAATAATAATAATAAAAAAATAAAGGAAATACAGGAATCGTGGGTGGGAGCACCACAGGCCAGCTCTATCTATGGCTGCTGTGAGCACCCTCTAAATCCATGGCTCAGAGCCCCCTCAAGGGCGGGCCCCCCTCCAGGGGTCTAGGTCTACACGTGGGGTGCGGAAGGCTCTCCATCAAATGCAACGTTGGTAAGGGCCCGAAAGTAGCTGCCAGGCCTCGGCCTCCACAGAGCAGGTACCCGAGAGGCCGGGAAAGAGAGCTGGGCCCAGAACCCCCTCCCTCTCGGTCTGATGTGGCCAGACTGCTTGTTCTGAGTGGCCCGGACATTCCCACCTCAAGGTGCACTGTGGGCCTTTGCCCTGTGATTTTTCAGATGTCAGGCCTCAGTACTCCCACAGGGACACGTTTATTGGGGCATAAATGTCAAGCAATCCGTAGACAGGACAAGAGCTAGCTTGTTTTTTTTTTTTTTTTTTTTTTCGCTGTACGCGGGCTTCTCACTGTTGTGGCCTCTCCCGTTGTGGAGCACTGGCTCCGGATGCGCAGGCTCAGTGGCCATGGCCCACGGGCCCAGCCACTCTGCGGCATGTGGGATCTTCCCGAACCGGGGCACGAACCTGTGTCCCCTGCATCGGCAGGCGGACTGTCAACCACTGCACCACCAGGGAAGCCCCACTAGCTTGTTTTGATAGATCAAAACGGAAGTGACAAAGAGAAGGATGCAATTTCTTTTCTTTTTTTAAAAATAAATTTTATTTATTTTTGGCTGCGTTGGGTCTTTGTTGCGGTGCATAGGCTTATTGTGGCACCTTCTCTTGTTGCAGAGCCTGGGCTCTAAGCACACGGGCTTCAGTAGTTGTGGCACGAGGGCTCAGTAGCTGTGGCGCACAGGCTTACATGCTCCACGGCATGTGGGATCTTCCCGGACCAGGGCTCGATCCCGTGTCCCCTGCACTGGCAGGCGGATTCCTAACCACTGTCCCACCAGGGAAGTCCTGGGTGCAATTTCTTTGTTCTCCTAAGGTAAGGTTGCCAGATTTAGGGGAGGAAAAAAGGATGTTCACTTAAAATAGGATTTCAGATAATGAATAATATTTTAGTGCAAATGTGTCCCATGCAATATTTGGGACACACGCTAAAACGAAATTCTAAAATTCAAATTTAACTGGGTGTCCTTACTTTATCTGGCAACCCCACCCGAAGAGAGTTCCTAAACTTCAGTCATTCATATACCACTTTCACTATTTTTCCCATGTCTCTTGGCTAGCCCCACTATAATTTCTTAGCATTTTTCGTAGAAGCAGCTCCCTTTTTAAACTTAAAAACGTGCATTAAATTAAAAATAACTGTTATAAGAGTAAATAGAGACTCAGTGTCTTAAATAAAAATAATCCCTCCAAAAGAAGAAATACAGGAATTTCCCTGTTTACCATCAGACCAGGTTGCGGGCATCACACTAAAAAAAAAAAAAAAAAAAAAAAGATTGGGGGGAGGTGGTGGGCATGCCCAGGTAATGGAGTTCGGGCGTGCTGATATGGCCACCAGATGGCGCTCACAGCCTTTGGTCTTGGTTTGTGTCCTTGGAAATCTTGTCATTATTACTCTGGTAGAATTAACAGAACCGTCAAGGTCTCACAAGTTTTCTGACTCGTTTCATACACCATCATGGTTCAGAGTCTAGGACATTTGGGGCAGTTACACTTACTTTTTCCCTGGGGCACCTGAGACATTATTGGGGGGGGTCTATGCTAGAAGTTGCGGGGACACAGGCCACTCTGACCCCCACTCTCCCCAAGGCTATACTTTTGCATGTTTGTGCTTTGGAAACTTTGAGTGAAAAAATTCTTTCACATCTTACTTTTCTCTGTTGGGGGGAAATACAACTTTTCCATAAAAGGTCCTTGGAACACTGAAAGTGTTTGTAAGCTCTTCTCAGCTTAATGCTTTTATTTGCATGATACCAGAGATAGAACACACAGAGACAAACTTCCAGAAGGGAAAACATACGTTCCCCTCTAAGACTCCAGTGGTTTTGACAGATTGAAAATATTTCAATCTGAGTGTCAGAGTTTTAGGATTTCGGATTGCTGGAAAACTCCAAAGAGTCTTCAAACCTCTTTGATACTTTTACTATCAAAGTAAATATCCATATTGTTTGTAATGGCATAAATTCCAAGATGTTTAATGTCTGTTAAGCTGTGTAATAAAATGGGCACTGAATCATAAGAAAGTTAAGAGTGCTAGGAGGAGTGATTGTTTCAGGATGATAATTTGGCTTCTAATTAGCACAGGCGTATAAGAGCACATGGAGGTAAGAATTTTCTAGTGATACTGTAGCAGGTCGAAGATCTCTGAGAGCAAATCATTATGCACACACCTTCGGGGACCAGGGAAAACACATAAAGTAATCAGAACCATAAATCAACCTGCCATGTGGCTTACACTTCTGGTGGAATGCTCTGCAGGCAGTAGAATAGTTAAGAAACTAAAATGTCAGTGGATGAAACTCGATTTGAGTTCAAACCGATGGAGCCTCTGGTTCATATATGCCTTGCTATAAACTATTCTTCTTCAGTTATAAGTGAAGCTCCAGGGGTAGGGGAGGCAAGAGCATGATGCATCAGTGTAATTATTTCTAGATAATTTCTTTGTAAAAAAACATTTTTTCCCCCAGATATCGGCAGCCACTTTAAATAATACTCAAATTGGGACCGGCTGATATTCAAAGCTATGTGGAAATTATATAATATTCTATGTCAAATATATTTCAATTATTTAAATAAAGGTATGTGGGGAATTCCCTGGCAGTCCAGTGGTTAGGGCTCTGTGCTTCCACTGCTGGAGGCCTGGGTTTGATCCCTGGTCAGGGAACTAAGATCCTGCAAGCCGCGTGGTATGGCCAAAAATAAAAAAGGTATGTGGGAATAATTCAGCCTCATCCATGTACCTGAAAAAGACATGTCATTTTCTCAGGAAAGCTCTGAAATGGGAGAATAACTGAAAGGAATATTTCAGCAAAATTGTGTTCAGTTCAAGAAAAAGATGCTCATTAATGTGTCAGCTACCTGTCAAGGTAGCTGTTTGCACTAATAATTCCTACAGGACCTGTTACTTTCATTGTTTTTTCAAAACAAGGTTTGAAGGAGTGTCATTAGTTCATTTAAATATTAGAGCATGTATTTGTTGACTTGTTTTTTCTGTCTCCCTCACTAGAGCATAACAGGGGGAAGGATCATGTCTGTCTTGTTCTCTGCTGAATTCTCAGAGCCTGGAAGAGGGCATGGCACGGGATAGGCCCCCCAAAATATTTCTTTGGATTAATGGACGGATGGATGGATGGATGAATAAAGAACAAACAAACAGACATGGTCCTAACAGAGTTCTAGAAGGTTACTGGGCCCAACCTTTGCCTTCATGGAGCTTACAGTTTCCTGCTAGAATCTCCTAGGTTCACCATACACAATCTGTGTCCTTTCTAGAGCACCATTTCTAGGATTGAAACTGTGTACCTAGAATCGGTTACAGAGGGAAAGACAGTAAACAGAGAACAAGAGAACAAGGGCCCCCAAGCACTGACTACGTTTTTTTTTTGCTCTCTCTTTTTTAAAAATGTTTATTTATTTATTTATATTTTTCTTATTAGTCACCCATTTTATACACATCAGTGTATACATGTAAATCCCAATCTCTCAATTCATCATACCACCACCCCCACCCCCTGCCGCTTTCCCCCCTTGGTGTCCATACGTTTGTTCTCTACATGTGTGTCTCCATTTCTGCTCTGCAAACTGGTTCATCTTTACCATTTTTCTAGGTTCCACATATATGCGTTAATATAGGATATTTGTTCTTCTCTTTCTGACTTACTTCACTCTGTATGGCAGTCTCTAGATGCATCCACGTCTCTACAAATGACCCAATTTTGTTCCTTTTTATGGCTGAGTAATATTCCATTGTATATATGTACCACTTCCTCTTTAACCATTCGTCCGTCGATGGGCATTTAGGTTGCTTCCATGATCTGGCTATTGTAAATAGTACTGCAATGAACATTGGGGTGCATGTGGCTTTTTGAATTATGGTTTTCTCTGGGTATATGCCCAGTAGTGGGATTGCTGGGTCCTATGGTAATTCTATTTTTAGTTTTTTAAGGAACCTCCATACTGTTCTCCATAGTGGCTGTATCAGTTTACATTCCCACCAACAGTGCAAGACGGTCCCCTTTTCTCCACACCTTCTCCAGAATTTGTTGTTTGTAGATTTTCTGATGATGCCCATTCTAACTGGTGTGAGGTGATACCTCATTGCAGTTTTGATTTGCATTTCTCTAATAATTAATGATGTTGAGCAGCTTTTCATGTGCTTCTTGGCCAGCGGTATATCTTCTTTGGAGAAACGTCTATTTAGGTCTTCTGCCCATTTTTGGATTGGGTTGTTTGTTTTTTTAATATTGAGCTGCATGAGGTCTTTATATATTTTGGATATTAATCATTTGTCAGTTGCTTCCTTTGCAAATATTTTCCCCCAGTCTGAGGGTTGTCTTTTCATCCTGTTTATGGTTTCCTTTGCTGTGCAAAAGCTTTGAAGTTTCATTAGGTCCCATTTGTTTATTTTTGTATTTATTTCCATTACTCTAGGAAGTGGATCAAAAAATATCTTGCTGTGATTTATGTCAAAGAGTGTTCTTCCTATGTTTTCCTCTAAGAATTTTAGAGTGTCTGGTCTTACATTTAGGTCTCTAATCCGTTTTGAGTTTATTTTTGTGAATGGCGTTAGGGAGTGTTCTAATTTCATTCTTTTACATGTAGCTGTCCAGTTTTCCCATCACCACTTATTGAAGAGACTGTCTTTTCTCCACTGTATATCCTTGCCTCCTTTGTCATAGATTAGTTGACCATAGGTGTGTGGGTTTATCTCTGGGCTTTCTATTCTGTTCCATTGACCTATATTTCTGTTTTTGTGCCAGTACCATATTGTCTTGATTACTGTGGCTTTGTAGTATAGGCTGAAGTTAGGGAGTCTGATTCCTCCAGCTCCGTTTTTTTCCCTCAAGACTGCTTTGGCTATTCGGGGTCTTTTGTGTCTCCACACAAATTTTAAGCTTTTCTGTTCTAGTTCTCTAAAAAATGCCATTGGTAATTTGATAGGGATTGCATTGAATCTGTAGATTGCTTTGGGTAGTAGAGTCATTTTCACAATATTGATGCTTCCAATCCAAGAACATGATATATCTCTCGATCTGTTGCTATCATCTTTAATTGCTTTCATCAGTGTCTTACAGTTTTCTGCATACAGGTCTTTGTCTCCCTAGGTAGGTTTATTCCTAGCTATTGTATTTTTTGGTTGCAGTGGTACATGAGAGTGTTTCCTTAATTTCTCTTTCAGATTTTTCATCATTAGTGTATAGGAATGCAAGAGATTTCTGTGCATTCATTTTGTGTCCTGCAACTTTACCAAGTTCATTGATTAGCTCTAGTAGATTTCTGGTGGCATCTTTAGGATTCTCTCTGTAGAGTATCCTGTCATCTGCAAACAGTGACAGTTTTACTTCTTCTTTTTCAATTTGGATTCCTTTTATTGCTTTTTCTTCACTGATTGCTGTGGCTAGGACTTCCAAAACTATGTTGAAGAATAGTAGTGAGAGTGGACATCCTTGTCTTGTTCCTGATCTTAGAGGAAATGCTTTCAGTTTTTCACCATTGAGAATGATGTTTGCTGTGGCTTTGTCATATATGGCCTTTACTATGGTGAAGTAGGTTCCCTCTATGCCCACTTTCTGGAGAGTTTTTATCATAAATCAGAGTTGAATTTTGTCAAAAGCTTTTTCTGCATCCATTGAGATGATCATATGGTTTTTCTTTTTCAATTTGTTAATATGGTGTATCACATTGATTGATTTGCATATATTGAAGAATCCTTGCCTCTTTGGGATAAATCCCCCTTGATCATGGTGTATGATCCTTTTCATGTGTTGTTGGATTCTGTTTGCTAGTATTTTGTTGAGGATTTTTGCATCTATATTCATCAGTGATATTGGTCTGTAATTTTCTTTTTTTGTAGTATCTTTGTCTGGTTTTGGTATCAGGGTGATGGTGGCCTCAGAGAATGAGTTTGGGAGTGTTCCTTCCTCTGCAATTTTTTGGAAGAGTTTGAGAAAGATGGGTGTTAGCTCGTCTCTAAATGTTTGATAGCATTCACCTGTGAAGCCTTCTGGTCCTGGACTTCTGTTTGTTGGAAGATTTTTAATCACACTTTCAATTTCATTACTTGTGATTGGTCTGTTCATATTTTCTATTTCTTCCTGGTTCAGACTTGAAAGGTTATAACTTTCTAAGAATTTGTTCATGTCTTCCAGGTTGTCCATTTTATTGGCATAGAGTTGCTTGTAGTTGTCTCTTAGGATGCTTTGTATTTCTGCGGTGTCTGTTGTAACTTCTTTTTCCTTTCTAATTTTATTGATTTGAGTCCTCTCCCTCTTTTTCTTGATGAGTCTGGCTAATGGTTTATCAATTTTGTTTAACTTCTCAAAGAACCAGCTTTTAGTTTTATTGATCTTTGCTATTGTCTTCTTTGTTTCTATTTCATTCATTTCTGCTCTGATCTTTATGATTTCTTTCCTTCTGCTCACTTTGGGTTTTGTTTGTTCTTCTTTCTCTAGTTCCTTTAGGTGTAACGTTAGATTGTTTATTTGAGATTTTTCTTGTTTCTTGAGGTAGGCTTGTATAGCTATGAACTTCCCTCTTAGAACTATGGGATGCTTTTGCTGCATCCCATAGGTTTTGGATCGTCGTGTTTTCATTGTCATTTGTCTCAAGGTATTTTTTGATTTCCTCTTTGATTTCTTCAGTGATCTCTTGGTTATTTAGTAACGTACTGTTTAGCCTCTATGTGTTTGTGGTTTTTACAGGTTTTTCCCTGTAATTTATTTCTAATCTCATAGCGTTGTGGTCAGAAAAGATGCTTGATATGATTTTAATTTTCTTAAATTTCCTGAGGCTTGATTTGTGACCCAAAACGTGATCTATCCTGGAAAATGTTCCGTGCGCACCTGAGAAGAAAGTGTAATCTGCTGTTTTAGGATGGAATGTCCTACAAATATCAATTAAATCTATCTGGTCTATTGTGTCATTTAAAGCTTGTGTTTCCTTATTAATTTTCTCTTTGGATGATCTGTCCATTGGTGTAAGTGAGGTGTTCAAGTCCCCCACTATTATTGTGTTACTGTTGATTTCCTCTTTTAGAGCTGTTAGCGATTGCCTTTTGTATTGAGGTGTTCCTATGTTGGGTGCATATATATTTATAATTGTTATATCTTCCTCTTGGATTGATCCCTTGATCATTACGTAGTGTCCTTCCTTGTCTCTTGTAACATTCTTTATTTTAAAGTGTATTTTACCTGATATGAGTATTGCTACTCCAGCTTTCCTTTCATTTCCATTTGCATGGAATATCTTTTTCCATCCCCTCACTTTCAGTCTGTATGTGTCCCTAGGTCTGAAGTGGGTCGCCTGGAGACAGCATATAGATGGTTCTTGTTTTTGTATCCTTTCAGCAACCCTGTGTCTTTTGGTTGGAGCATTTGATCCATTCACGTTTAAGGTAATTATCGATATGTATGTTTCTATGACCATTTTCTTAATTGTTTTGGGTTTCCCACTTAGAGAAGTTCCTTTAACATTTGTTGTAGAGCTGGTTTGGTGGTGCTCAATTCTCTTAGCTTTTGCTTGTCTGTAAAGCTTTTGATTTCTCCATCGAATCTCAATGAGATCCTTGCTGGGTAGAGTAATCTTGGTTGTACGTTCTTCCCTTTCATCACTTTAAGTATATCATGCCACTCCCTTCTGGTTGGTAGAGTTTCTGCTGAGAAATCAGCTGTTAACCTTCTGGGAGTTCCCTTGTATGTTATTTGTCATTTTTCCCTTGCTGCTGTCAATAATTTTTCTTTAATTTTTGCCAAGTTGATTACTATGTGTCTCGGTGTGTTTCTCCTTGGGTTTCTCCTGTATGGGACTCTCTGTGCTTCCTGGACTTGGGTGGCTATTTCCTTTCTGATGTTAGGGAAGTTTTTGACTATAATCTCTTCAATATCTTCTCGGGTCCTTTCTCTCTCTCTTCTCCTTCTGGGACCCGTATAATGTGAACGTTGTTGTGTTTAATGTTGTCCCAGAGGTCTCTTAAGCTGTCTTCATTTCTTTTCATTCTTTTTTCTTTATTCTGTTCCGCAGCAGTGAATTCCACCATTCTGTCTTCCAGGTCACTTATCCGTTCTTTTGCCTCAGTTATTCTATTGATTCCTTCTAGTGTGTTTTTTTTTTTCAGTTATTGTATTGTTCATCTCTGTTTGTTTGTTCTTGAATTCTTCTAGATCTTTGTTAAACATTTCTTGCATCTTCTCGATCTTTGCCTCCATTCTTTTTCTGAGGTCCAGGATCATCTTCACTATCATTATTCTGAATTCTTTTTCTGGAAGGTTGCCTATCTCCATTTCATTTAGTTGTTTTCTGGGGTTTTACCTTGTTCCTTCATCTGTTACATAGCCCTCTGCCTTTTCATCTTTTCTGTCTTTCTGTGAATATTGTTTTTGTTCCACAAGCTGCAGGATTGTAGTTCTTCTTGTTGCTGCTGTCTGCCCTCTGGTGGATGAGGCTATCTAAGAGGCTTGTGGAAGTTTCCTGATAGGAGGGACTGGTGGTGGGTAGAGCTGGCTGTGGCATTGGTAGGCAGAGCTCAGTAAAACTTTAATCTGCTTGTCTGCTGATGGGTGGTTCTGGGTTCCCTCCCTGTTAGTTGTTTGGCCTGAAGTGACCCAACACTGGAGCCTACCCGGGCTCTATGTTGGGGCTAATGGCAGACTCTGGGAGGGCTCATGCCAAGGAATACTTCCCAGAACTTCTGCTGCCAGTGTCCTTGTCCCTTGGTGAGCCACAGCTGCCCCCCGCCTCTGCAGGAGACCCACCAACACTAGCAGGAAGGTCTGGTTCAGTCTCCTATGGGGGTCACTGCTCCTTCCCCTGGGTCCCAATGCACACACTACTTTGTGTGTGCCCTCCAGGAGTGGAATCGCTCTTTCCCCCAGTCCTGCCAAAGTCCTGCAATCAAATCCCACTAGCCTTCAAAGTCTGAGTCTCTAGGAATTCCTCCTCCCATTGCTGGACCCCCAGGTTCGGAAGCCCGACGTGGGGCTCAGAACCTTCACTCCAGTGGGTAGACTTCTGTGGTATAAGTGTTCTCCAGTTTGTGAGTCACCCACCCAGCAGGGATGGGATTTGATTTTATTGGGATTGCGCCCCTCCTACTGTCTTTGCGCCTTCTCCTTTGTCTTTGCATGTGGGGTATCTTTTTTGGTGAGTTCCAGTGTCTTCCTGTCGATGATTGTTCAGCAGTTAGTTGTGATTCCAGTGTTCTCGAAAGAGGGAGTGACAGCATGTCCTTCTACTCCGTCATGTTGAACCAAATCTGACTACGGTTTTAAGCAGAATTACGCACTGAGGCCAAAATTCATCAATGAACAATTGCTTTTTTATCAACGTTGTTGAGATATAAATTATGTACAAGATCAGTGGCCAATTTTAAAGTAGTTCTTTAAAACTTAAAAAAATTTTTTTTTTCTTTTGGATTTAGTTTCAGGAGGAAGGAAGTTGACTGGTAAACCCAGACATTCTGGGTGGAGATTTTTTGGTGAAATTCCCTATAAATGAACCAGCAGCTGCCTTCAGGGTTTGATAAAGGCCTCAGTGTTTGGAACACTGTGGGGCTCCTTCTCCCCATCTCCAGCTCTTTCTGGCTGGGTCCGGGTGGGTGTGAGAAGTGGTCACTGAAGCGACAGGAGTTGGGTGGAAATGCAAAGTGGGTGTGAAAGCATGAGGTGTACAAGGCGGCAGAGCTGAACCCAAATCACATCACTGTCTCTCACTTGCTGTGCAAGCTGTAACAAGCTCCTGGGCATCTCTGAGCGTGCCTCAGTCTCCTCATCTGTAGAATGGCATGTGTCAAAAGACTGAGGTTTAAATAGCTAATGAGGGGACTTCCCTCATGGTGCAGTGTTTAAGAATCCCCCTGCCAATGCAGGGGACACGAGTTCGAGCCCTGGTCCAGGAAGATCCCACATGCTGTGGAGAAACTATGCCCGTGGGCCACAACTACTGAGCCTACACTCTAGAGTCCGCAAGCCACAGCTACTGAAGCCCTAATGCTGCAACTACTGAAGCCCACGTGCCTAGAGCCCATGGTCTGCAGCAAGAGAAGCCACTGCAATGAGAAGCCCATGCACCACAGTGAAGAGTAGACCCTGCTCACTGCAACTAGAGAAAGCCCGTGCACAGCAACGAAGACCCAATGCAGCCATAAATAAATAAATTAAATAAATAAATAAATAAGCTAATGCACCCAAAGCACCTGCACCGGGGCCTGAACATGGTAGGCACTTAATCAAATCTAATATTGTTCTTACAAGGCTAGAAACTTGCCAACCCTCCACTCCCTGGATCTGCACTCTTCACCATGCTGTGCTCACTGCCCATTTCTAACTACCCGGGTGGCTCCCCCCAGGCTCTACCTGAGAGCTGTCACCCTGTGTTGTGACCCCAAGGCCCCGACCCACTTGTCTCTGAGCCCTACCTGGTTTTTCAAGCTCTGGATCTCTCTCTGTTGGGCATCGTCCTCTTCATGCAGAACCTGAAACTTGGGCGGGATCACCCTCTCCTTCTGCCTGGAGGTGGCTGTTTCCAACAGCTTCTGCCTCAGATTGGCCACTTGGTTCTGCAGGCTTGCTATCACGGTGTCTTTGTATTTAGATTCAAGTTCAAAATCGGAGAGACGGCTGACTTCTTTTCCCAGCAGCCGAATTATTTCATCCTGGGTGGAGGCCAGATGGGAAATTTACTAGGTGTGGGTCTGGGTGTAAGGCTGAGCCCATTCAAAGAAATACAGGAAAAATATGGTATCATTCTTTGGGAAGGTGAGGGCAGGCAGGGAGGGAAAAAGCAGACTTTCAAGGCTATCTCTGTCACTTCGAAAATCTCATAGAGACAAGAATTGGGTTAAAATGAGGTAATTGTATATAGACTCCTGTAATGGATGTCTATACGTCACAGGTACGGAAACTTTCCTTTCCCCGAGAATTAGACTTTCATATTAAGAACAACCATCCCACTTGGGAACTTTTGTTGCTAGAAAGTTTACTTAGAGCGTTTTCATTTATAATATTCAGCCTAGCACACTGGGGACCTAGGAAAGGTAGTTAGGAAAACAACATTCTGTTTGACCACATTCTGCCTATAATGAGGGTTATTTGTTTTAACTTAAAACATTCTGAACTATTTGTTTTCCCTTTCCTCTCTTCTAATATTTCCTGCCTCTTTTGGCTATTCATGTATGAATTTTTTCCAGGTAACTCAATCTGGAAAGTAAATGAGACAGGAATACTGATTTATTTGCATGGGCTCATGTCAACTTTCGGCTGGAAAAACAAAATTGCTGGTAGACTGTACCCACAGGTATAATTAACCCTGTCCTCCATCTCTCCAGTGATAAAGCTCTGCAGCCAAAGAATTGGTTAGGTTTTCCAAAAAAGGAAAAAAAAATCCCCCAAACTTCTCACCAGACATTATCAATAAAATGTCAGAAAAACTGAAGAAGAAGAAGAAGAAAAATTTCCCCAGAGGCCTTTTCCAAAGCAGTCACGGGAGGAGGTAAACGGGCAATTTCTGGGCCAGCTCATTCCCAGGAGAGCCGTCCAGTCAGGCTCACGACCTGCTAGTTCCGTGACCTGGGGAAGGACAGGGTCTTGCTCATGAGAAAGCCTGTCTGACATTGCCAGCTGCTGCCAGGGGCCTTCCTTTGGGTCCTTGTGAAAGTTGGTGGCAAAACTTCAGGAGAGAGCATCAGACATATTCCCTACTCCTGGGCAGTTTCCCCTGTTTCACCCTGTTATGATCAGCCAGGTGCTTATTCATTTCTCATGCAACAAACATTCATCGGGCAGCAACTAAGTGCCAGGCCCCGTGCCAGTGCTGGAATATAAGAAGTTTGCAGAGGGCAGTGGACAGCTGTGGGTTCTGCTTTCCTGCTGAGGGTCCCCTTGCCCTTCTTGGAGGGAGTGTTCCTCCTTCCATTTGGTCTGGGTAGGACTGTCAGTCATGTGCCTTGCTCCTTCCTGTCCCACCTCCCCATGTGCATGTGGCCCAAGCTGGTCAATCAGAGATTTCACACATCGATTACAGAGGGAGAGGATCTTGCCTTCTTTTGGATCATGTAGGCTTGTTTGCCTGAGTTTGTCTTTTCTAACACACAAAGCCAGCCTTATGAAGAAAGCCAGACACTGAGGGAAACAGAGGGGAGAAGTTGGTAGTGGGGAGGTGTTCTGATGACATTATTCAAGCTCCTGGATCTAGCCATACCTGAAGCTAGTGGCCCTTTAAATTTTCCAATAAGATGAGCTAATCAATGCTCCCCCTCAAGCTAATTTGTTTATTGTCACTTGAAGGAGTCCTGGCAAGTCAGGGTATAAACGACTTATAAAGAGAAAGAATTATTTCTATTATAAATAGAAAAAATGATAAATGGCTTATAAAAATTTTCTATAAATAGAAAAAATTATAGTGGTTGCACTATATTTCCAAGTTAAAATTGAGGCAGGTTGAAAAATGGCTACAAATACTTTGCAGTTTTGCCATCCAGTCTATTTCCCCACCCTCTAGTCTGGGCTGGCCCCGTGACTAGCTTTAACCAACGGAATGGAGTGGAAGTGATGCTGCATGATCTCCAGGCAAGTTCTTACAGGCTGTGCAGCTTCTGCTCTGGCCCCCTGGGAACCCCGAGACCACCGTGCTGTGATGAAAAACCACATGCACAAAGGGGCGCACCAGTCCAGGCGTCCTGGCTGAGGCCCTAGATGTGGGAAGGAGGCCAATGGAGACCGACCACCAGCCTGGCCAAGCCAGCGGCTTACTGAGGCCGCATGAGTGAGGCCAGGGGACACGAGCAAAGGAACCTTCCAGGTCAACCCATAGATTCTGGGGAATAATGAATTGCTGTTGGAAGCCGCTAAGTTTTGGGATGGCTTGTTACACAGTGATAAATACAGAATCTGAGTGTGGCTTCTCGCCTTTCTTCTCGCCTTCTACATTTTTCAGAGTCTGGTCCCAGGATGCCTGGGTTGGAACCCCCTGCCTCCTGAAGGTTTGGATTTCCGTGTCTGACAAGAACCCCAGGTAGGTCTGCTCCTCACAAACTCTGAGAATTGCTGCAGGAGCAGGCCCTGGACCTGAAGGAAAGCGAGATATTATAGACTGCTTCTTTTAGAGTAACTTTCGAGTCGTATCTAAGTGGGGAGAAATTGACCTGGGCCCTTCCCAGGATGGCTTGAATCCACCTGTTCTGCTCGCATCCCTGCTTTAAACCTCTCTGGTTCTTTAACGAGTCTCTTGGCCCAGGCCTCCCTGACTTCAGGGCTCAATTCCTCCTGCTAGGAACGTGTTTTTGCGTCACTGTTCCATCACTGAAGGTTGACCAAGTGATTACTGTGTGGGAGTTAGAAGTACCCGCTGAGAAGCTAACCAGACCTCGCTTTGAATCCTAACACTGCTCCTTGCACTGGGCAGCCGTGAACACATCACTGAACCTCTCTGAGCTTCAGTTTCCTCATCTGCAAAGTGAGGCTGATAAAATCTATTTTGAAGATGGTGAAGATTAACGAGCTAATAAATGTCAAGTGCACAGGACATGGCCCAGCACACAGTAGGTGCTCAGTACCTTGTAGTTGTAGATGTTATTTGGGATAAAATGAGCAGTGGCCAAACCTGGCTGAATGTCTTGGGAGGAAGAGGTGGTTTCTTGGAAGTAGGAAAAAGGGACGGTCCTTGAGACACAGAGAACAAGAGGCAGTGGCAATCTCTCCATGGTCCCTCTTGCTGCTGTAGCTCTGTGCTTCCCCGAGACCCCTCACCTTATCATACTGGGCCAGGTCCTCGTCCACAAAAATTTCTCTGTAGGGCTCTGCCCCAGGAATTTCCTCGGCCACTGATTGTTCCGACAGTTCCGCCGCGTTGGTCCACACTAACACACAAGGTCAACAGAGAATGCAGAGGAGACAGTGAGTTTCCCCAAAGTCTTAAAGAATATTTTCAGATTAACCTTCACATTCATGAGACTTATGCACTGAAAGCATTACAGGAGGACTGGAAAGGGTAAGAGCTGCCTCATTTCTCTTCCCCAGCGTTAACTGCACTGATGCACTATGGTGTGTCTCTTTCCAGACTTTTTTCTATGCTGCATAAGAGCTGAGGACCTTGGGCAAGTCATTTGCTCTCTCTAAGCCTTCGTTTCCACATACATAATTCAGGATCCCTGATAGTCTCTGTTATAAAGGGCTATCTGGAGATTAAATAGAATAATGATATAGAGCAGGGGTTGGCAAACTATGGCCCTGTGGCCCAATCTGGAATTCTGCCTATGTTTGTAAATAAAGTTTTATTGCAACATAGCCACAGTGATCATTTACATATTATTTATGGCTGCTTCCCAGCTACAAAGGCAGAGCTGAGTAGTTGCAGCAGAGACCATGTGACCCACAAATCCTAAAGTATTAACTATCTGGCTCTTTACAGGAAAAGTTTGCTGACCCCTCAAGTAGAGCATTTAGCACTAAATATTAGCTATATATTTTTTATTGCAGTCATATCTTTTCAAAAAACAAAAATGCATTTACATGACAGAGATTCTTATCCAGCTTACTTTTCAGCTAACAATATCAAAAACATCTTCCCATGTCAGTATTTGAGGCTGTACTTGGTTCTTTTCCAGGGTAGCATTGTGGTCCATTGTCCAAGTGTGCCAGACGTGTTTAACTAGGATCCACTTGATAGACATTTAAGCTTTCCTATATTTTTTCTTATTTACCCCAGTATTACAAGGCCTTTTTATATGACTTTCAGGGATTATGGCATTGTGTTTGGGGACCCCACTCTGTATCACATCAGACATCTCACAATTCACTCACATCAACACTGAATACATTTCTTTTTATTGGTGTAGAAACGTTTGTAAAGATTTCTATAATTCTACGTGTGAGATCACTTGGGCCCAAGCAGCATATTTTAAATTTCCAAGTGACTATGGTTTCTGGACAGTCACTGCACATTCTTATCTTCTTGTGAAGTGAGAAACTGAACAAATTGTTTTCAGTGGTGATGAAACTTTAATGAGTATTAACATTAATGATGAATGAAGCACGCACTGTCATGTTTGTGGACATTCATCATTTATTCATTTTGCTTCTGTATTTTTTATTTATGCATTTTAGAGTCCAAGATTCCTGTCCCCCAGCCAGGTCTCAAACCTCTTTGTGGACCCCAGAACCTCTAGTGGACATAGCTGATGGCCTGTGGTGCCCAGAGAATGCACAGCCTTGCGTGTTGAATGAGCAGCCCTGGCCACACTGTTTCCTGGGGCACGAGGAAGAGAAGGGGCTGGAACTTCAGCAGCTGCCCATTTTCTCTCCCTCCACCTCCCCAGCTAGGTCCATGATTAGAAAACTTTTATTTGAAGCTCACTGCCCCCATCTGACTCTCTTGGATCCTGAGCAGCAAAGTCCTAACTGACTACAGCAGCAGTACCTGATAGAGAAATAACGGGAGCTACAGAATGCAATTTTCAATGTTCTCGTAGTCACGTTAAAAAGGTAAAAAGAAGAGAGGAATTTTTAATGATCAATTTTATTTAACCCAATACATTAAAAAGCATCATTTCAACACGTGATCGACAAAAAATATGGAGATATTTTATATTCTTTTTCTTCGAGGCATGAAGCCTTTGAAATCTGGGGTTTATTTGACACTGATTGCGCATCTCAATTTGGAAACTGAATTTTCAGGAGGAAGATTTCATCTGTTTTCAGATTCCTCAAGAAATCGGCTCTCATTGGAGGAAGGTACTGACTGGCCTGTGTCCCCAGGGAGGGCCTCGGGGTCTGACCCTAACTGGGCCCCTGTCCAGTCTCAGCTTAGAGTTCTGGCGTCTGATGCCATCTCTAGGGGTGACTCCGGCTGCCTCTACGACCGTGTCGTGGCTGTCTTGAGGGACGCTTCCCTGCAAGATGATGGCCGGAGGGGGGACTTCATCAATCTTACAGAACAGGCTGATCGATGGGGTCCCTTTACTGGGGAAGGTGTGTTTACTCAAAGTCTTTGTGGGGCTAGAATTTGCTCTGAGACTTGCTTTCCTTACACCCAGGCAGGGAGGTGCGGGAGCAGTTACCCCTCACCTGCCCCAAACTTCTTTACCGGCTACTGTTATTTATCAAAAAGAACCTAAGGGCCATGTATGACCAAACCGGCTTAACTCTAGATGCTGGATCCTTCGGAGGTCCCAGTGGGGAGAAGCCCCAGGGAGAGTCGGGAGGGCTGGGGCGGTGGGACGGCGGATATGGGGACGCAGGCACTTTAAGAATTTTCGGGCATGAGCTGTTGGCCAAAAGGCAGGGGAGTTACTTTAATATTTTAACAACCCCCAGCTGTCCTGGTGCGCTCCAGTAATCACCAGTCTGCAGCAGGGGCAGTATGTGTGCACCTTAACTGTGTCTTTCAGACATTGTAAGTTGTAAATAAAAGTTAAATAACAATCATGGTTAGGTAATAACTTAATTTTTAAATTTTAATATTTAAAATTTAAATATTAAAATTTTAAAATATTTAAATTATTAAGATTGTAAAATTTAAAATTTAAATATTAAAATATTAAATATTTTAATATTTACTGAATGTTCGCTATGCACCAGGCGCTGTGCTCAGCACTTACAGGCAGGATACGATTTCGTCTTCATAACAACCCAGTGAGATAGGCATTATTATTCCCATCTCCATTTTATACGTGAGAGATATGAGGCACAGAGACGGCAAGTCACCTGCTCAAGGACACACAGCTGGTAAGTGGTAGAGTCAAGGGATGAACCTAAGTTTGTTGGATTCAGAGCCTATGCTTTTAACCACTATGTAGTCAATGTATTGAAGTGGGAAGATGTTTATGACATATTACTGAATTTTAAAAATCAGGTAGGGAATTCCTTGGCAGTCCAGTGATTAGAATTCTGTGCTTCCACTGCAGGGGGCACAGGTTCCATCCCTGGCTGGGGAACAAAGATCCTGCAAGCTGAGCGGCACGGCCAAAAAAAGAAAAAAAAAGGTTACCTATGTTAGGTTCATATGATCCTATTATTGGGAAAAATATATATATATATGAATCAAGATGCTATTTTAATAAGTCACTCCACATATTTTCTTTTCTCAGTAATTCTTCCCCACCTCCCATGAGCTCTTGCCATTAAGATTTGGCCTTGGAGCTGACGTTTTATTGCCTTGTGGTAAAGGAAGGATGAGTATTAACTAGAACAGGGTGAGTTTTCCCCCAGGCAAAATGACGTTTTCATTTTTGACAACGTCTGGAGACATTTTTGAGAACCACAGTTAGGGGGGGTGGTGGTGTTGCTACTGGTATCTCTGGTGGGTAGGAGTCAGGGATGCTGCTAAACACTCTACAGTGGACAGGACAGATCCTTCAACAAGGAGTTATGCGACCCACCTGTCACTGTGCCAAGATTGAGAAACCCTGACCTGATCTGCAGTAAATAAATCCTTGGCTTTGGGTTTTCAAATAGAATTTTTCAAGTCTAAAGCAAGGTGACAGTCTAACAGTAAACCAATTTAATTGGAAGAGCCCAGCTTTGCTAAGAGAGGAAAGAGCTTTCTCAGAACCCTTAAAAAGAGGTGTTTTCTGTCAAGAGACAGCATGGAGGACTGGAGCACAGAGTTTTCTCTAAAGCGTGCAGTAGAGAGGCCCAGACACAAAGGAACTCCCCATGACACGGGAAGATGAAAGTCCTTTTCTGAGGATGGCGAGAGTGTCAGGGGAACGAGGGCAAACGTTTGGAAACATGAGACCTGGCTGAGAGGCTGAGGAGATAGAGCCCAGGTAGATGTGAGGGACTCTAAGCCATACGACTCATCCTTCATTTCTCCAGGGGGAATCCAAGTCCTTCAGAGAAGCCCCAAGTTCAGCATGGCACTGGAGAGACCAGTGATTACAGTGGAAAAATTTAAATGGCGGAGTGAAAAAAAGAAAAGAAACAGCCCATGTGCCATGTGTCCAAAGGACACATTAAAAAAAAACCCCGGGCCTCCCTGGTGGCGCAGTGGTTGAGAGTCCGCCTGCCGATGCAGGGGATACGGGTTCGTGCCCCGGTCTGGGAGGATCCCATGTGCCGCGGAGCGGCTGGGCCCGTGAGCCATGGCCGCTGAGCCTGCGCTTCCGGAGCCTGTGCTCCGCAGCGGGAGAGGCCACAACAGTGAGAGGCCCGCATACCGCAAAAAAAAAAAAAAAAAAAACCCCAAAAACCCTGTATATATGTTCATAAGACAGAACATGATGCATACAACAAAATGAATGAATCTCAGAAATACTATGCTGAGTGAAAAAAGCCTTCCACAAAGGAACATGTACTACATGGTTCTGTGTACTTGAGATTCTAGAACAGGAATATCTAATCCATGGCGGGAAAAGAATTCAGAAGAGTGGGTGCCTCTGGGGCCTGGGGCTGGGAATTGACTGGGGAGGGACATGAGGGAACTTTCTGGGGTGATGGTAATGTTCTATATCTTGATAGGAATTTGGGTTACATAGGTGTGCACGACTGGCAAAACTCAGTGAGCACATTCAAGATCTACACCTTTCAGGGTGTGGTAGCCAGTCTCCCAGATGGCCCCACTGATTCTTGTCTCCTGGTATTCAGAGCCTTGCATCATCCTCTCCAATACTGGATGGACTTTATATTAGTTAGCTGGGGCTGCCATAACAAAACACCACAGGAGGTCTTAACAAAAGAAATTCATTTTCTCACAGTTCTGGAGGCTGGAAGTCCAAGATCAAGGTGTGGGCAGGGTTAGGCCTCTCTCCTTGGCTTGCAGACGGCCACCTTCCTGCTGTGTCCTCACATGCCCTTTTCTCTGTGCACGTGCATCCCTGGCGTCTCTCTCTCTCTTCTTACAAGGACACCAGCCCTTGGATTAGGGCCCACCCAATCATCTCATTTGAACTCACTCATCTATTTCAATACACTATCTCCAAATATGGTCACATTCTGCAATATTCGGATTGAGGCCTCAGCATATGAATTTTGGGGGAATGCAATTCAGTCCGTAACAAAGCTTCTCTATGTAACCAAGGATATTGCAGAAATGACACAGTTTGATTCCTGAGGTTAGATCATAAAAGACATTGCAGCTTCTGCCTCACTCGCTAGGACCACTTGTCTGGAGGAGCTGGCAGCTTGAGGATGCTCAAGCAACGTATGGAGAGGTGCACTTAGTGAAGAACTGAGGCCTCTTACCAAAAGCCATGGGAGTGACCCATCCTGGAGGTGGGTCCTCCAGCCCCAGACAAGCCCCCAGAGGACCACAGCCCAGCCACCACCATTACTGCCACCTCATGGACAAGCCTGAGCAAGAATCCCCCAGCTAAGCCATTCCCAACTTCCTGCCTCAGAGAAGCTATGAGATAATAAATGTTTACTGTTGTTTTAGGCCATTACATCCTGCAGTAATTTGTTATGCAACAATAAGTAGCAAATACAGGTTTGGGCACCAGGAGTGGTGCAAAATTTAACAAAAACCCTACAATGTGGAGTGGTTTGGGATGGAACAGTGGCCAGAAGCTGGAGGACTTTGGCCAAGAGTCTTTGAGAAAGCCTGAATAGTCTTAGTAGAAGCCCGATGGCCTTTGAGGAGGCCGTGAGGGAAGGGTTCCAGGAAAGTGAGGAAAATGTTACTGGGGTTAAGGGATCCTTGTCAGGTGGTGGCAGAAGGTTTCCTAACACGTTGCCTGTGGTCATGAGGAAGGTAGAAAATGTTTGTGATGAGGCTGAGTGGTCAAGCTAAAGAGAGTCCCAGACAGAGTCTTGGAAGGTGCTGCCTGGTTACTTCTTACTACTTATAGTGAAATGTGAGGGGGAGAGACAGTTAAAGGAAGGGCTGTTAAATCAGGGCAATGTTCTGGGCTTGAAAATTCCCTGCCTCTCCAGGTGGCAAATGAAATGTAAGAAACAGGTTCTGGGCAAAGATCAAATCAAGGGCGCTCTCAAGAAAACACAGTCCAGAGAAGAAGCTGAGGGTGTGGTTGTAAAATCCTTTGTTAAGAATACAGATCCAGGGCAGTGTCCAAGAGAACCCTTCGGTCAAAGAACTCGGCTTCTAAGAAGCTTCGGTCCTTTGTCAGTCTTTGCAGAAGCCCATGGTGGAAGGGCTTGTGACAAAAAAGTCTGTGGGCGTGGTTTTTGCCTGATAGGATGAACCCCAATAAGAAGCACTGCCAACTCAGACTGACAGAGACCCACAAAAGTCAAAGAAGCGTCTGGACCCCCAAGCTTCTACAGGCAGGAAGCAGGCTATAAAACTATGCAGCCACATCCATGGGACACCTTTCATAGGGAAGGGAGGACGACTCAGAAGGCGGAACTCACGGACCAGGGGCAGAGCCAAGAGCCCTGGAAAGTCATTTCTGGGCAAGAGTTGGACTGAAGCCCAGTCAAGGAACTGCCGATATTTTCCCAGCTGGACTTCAGAACTGCTTTGGGCCAGGGACTCCTGTGTGTTTCCTGTTTTTCTTCTTTTGGAACAAGAGGAGTGTATGTAGCAGTGATGCTATGTCTGTCCCACCAATATGTGCTGGGTGTGTGAGGGACAGACCCTTTGTTCAGAGGTCTTCAGATTTCTGGAAGTAGTACTTGATGAGCTGAACGTAACGTACTACACCCATGAGCCCCATCTGTACCTGGACTTGATTTAGACGAGATTCTGGAATTTGAGCCGATGCTGTTACTGGGGTGAGATTTTGGGGGGCCTCGGGAGAGAGGAGGAGGAGTGTGAATCATTGAGGACCCGAGGGCAGGCTGTGGTAGTCGGCCTCCAAGATGACTGCTGATAATCCCCACCTCCTGGTCTTCAGGCCCGTGTGTAGTCTTCTCCCACACTGGAGGGTGACGCCCTGGGTAACCAGCAGGATATTGCAACAATGACAGAGCATGACTTCTGAGGCTTAGTCACAAGAGATGTTGCCATTTCCATCTTGTCCTCCAGGATCACTTGCTCAGGAGGAGCAGCTGCCGTGTCATGGGAACGCTCGAGCCACTCTCTGGGGAGGCCCATGCGGTGAGGAACCGGGGCCTCCTGCTGACACCCATGTGAGCAGCCGTGTTCCAAGTGGATCCTCTGGCCCAGGTCAAGCCTTCAGATGACTGCAGCCTTACGAGGGACCCTGAGCCACAGCCGTCCTGCTAAGCTGCTGCCAAATTCCTGACCCACAGAAACTGTATAGATGATAACACATGTTTGATTTTGCTTTAGGCTGCTACGTTTGGGGAGAATTCGTTACGCAATCATGATAACTAATACACATTCTGTGTTCATTTTACATGAAGGAGACAAAACATGTTGAGTTCTAGTTAATGGTATATGTGCTAAAACATTTAGGGGGAGGACTACAGATGTGTGCTATTTATTTTGAAATGCATCCAAAAAATAAGATGGATTAATGCAGGACAAGAAGGATGGGTAGACAGAAATGTAATAAAGAGTACAGCAAAGTGTTAGTGGTAGAATTAGGAGGAGAGCTGTCTCTGTAAAATTCTTTTTGCTTTGCTGTATGTTTGAACGTTTTCACATTAAAATGCTGGGGTGGGGGCTTCCCTGGTGGCGCAGTGGTTGAGAGTCTGCCTGCCAATGCAGGGGACACTGGTTCGAACCCTGGTCTGGGAAGATCCCACATGCCACGGAGCAGCTGGACCCGTGAGCCACGACTACTGAGCCTGCACGGCTGGAACTTGTGCTCCGCAACAAGAGAGGCCGCGATGGTTAGAGGCCCGCGCACCGCGATGAAGAGTGGCCCCTGCTCGCCGCAGCTGGAGAAAGCCCTCACACAGAAGTGAAGACCCAACACAGCCATAAATAAAGAAATAAATAAAATTAAATTTAAAAAAATGCTGGGGGGAAATGGCTGAGTAATTTCTTAACTTGGGTGGTTGGTACATGAGCGTTCCTTAGATGATGATGATGATGATGTAAACTGCAGAGATACCTTTCATTTGCTCCTTAGTCTGTTTATTTCAGAATAATAACTATTATTTGAATGGCTGAGGGAAGTGACTAGGTGAGTGGTCCTGAGTGAGACCAGGGAAGGGTGTGGAGGCATCGAGAGACCTGGGGACTCAGAGGGGTCTGGGGCTGGGACACAGAAAACAGAGAATGGGACCTTCACACCAGTGGCCACAGAAGAAACCTGGGAATCATGCCAGGGACTAAGTCGACCCAGCTACTCTGCCAGTAAGCCTGGCAAGGCCAAGAGGATGGTGACAGACAGGAAGTCTCCTCCCCAAGTGCCATGAGGCCTTCTGGGGGGGAGGGGGGGAGAAGGAAACCCTGATGGCTGTGTGTCCCCAAAGTGACCAGGCTGTGAGTGACAGTCACTGAGATAACCAGCCTTAAATTTGACTGAAAAGCGTTATTTTAGATTAGATTGAATACATAACCTCCGGAGAAGTAATTTTCTCCATAAGCCTCAGTCTCCTCTTACCTGTAAAATGGTAATAAAATATTTAAAAACCTCCTAAGGCAAGAGGGATTTCAGTTACCAATATGTCTGTACATCTGAGTCGAAGTATATAAATTTAGATTCTGATACACATTCATATATATTCATATATATGTACAAACACACACACACACACACACACACACACTCACCACAGAGGTACTGATGTGTGCAGATGGGCAGAGCACAGTCTTGGAGGAGTTTGTACCAAAAAGTCAACAGGGAGAATTCTGGTGATAAGGGTGACAGCTTATCTTTTACTGTTTTCTAACTTTCTGCTTATCCCAATTTTTTCACATTTGATTATGTTCTACTTCAGAACCAGAGAACATAAGCAAAAGCCAGAGAAAGACAAATATCATACCATATTGCTTATATGTGGAATCTAAAAAAAGGTACAAATGAACTTATCTACAAAACAGAGATAGAGTTACAGATGTAGAAAATAAACTTATGGTTACCGGGAATAAGAGGGGGGAGGGATAAATTGGAAGAGAGGGATTGACATACACAATACTATACATAAAAGAGATAACTAACAAGGACCTACTGGATAGCACAGGGAACTCTCCTCAATACTCTGTAATGGTCTATATGGGAAAAGAATCTAAAAAAGAGTGGATACATGTATATGTTGAACAGATTCAGTGTGCTGCATACCTGAAACTAACACAACACTATAAATCAACTGCACCTCAATAAAAATTTTTAAAAAAAGGGGAAAGCAGAAACTGAGACCCATCCTCCTAGCAAAAGCCCCTCCCCTAAGCCGCCAAGGAAGCACCCATGAGTACCTTGCCTGATGATGGGAACGCTGTGGGCGGCTCTGTCCACCTTGAAGGAGAACATCTTCTCGCTGGCACTCACGGGCCGCCTGTGGGAGGCTGGTGGGACCATGGGGGGCTCGGGGGACCCCTGCGACCAGCTCCTCTGCACTGGCGCTGTCCAGATGCCCGGGTAGAAGGGGGTCTGTGGTGGTGAGGGTGACTGGTTCAGTTGCTGGGTGGCCCAAGGTGGCTGTGGCCTTGGCCAAGGTGCTGGGCCCCTCACCCATGGGAAGGAGACCTGCAGGGGCAGACAAGAGGGTCAGGGGAGGTTACGAGCAGCTGGGGTGGCCTTCACCTTTCTGTCCCGGCGACATAATTGCTGCCCTAGATTTCGGCGTATAAGTCACTTCTCCCAGGAAGCCCTCCCAGACTCCCCAAATTTGGGATGGTGGTCCCCACCATAGGTCACCTTGCACACTATCGCACCACCATTTATTGGGTGCAGCCTTCGTGCCAGGCACCCAGTCAAGAGATTCACATGCATTACCTTATTTAATACCCCTGATGCTCTGTGATGAGCCCGAGGCTGAGCAAGACCTAGTGACTTTCCCAGGACCACAGATTTGGCAGTGAGCGTCTGAGCTGGTACAACGCCACCTCTGAGCTCTGAGAGGCTGACAGCTTTTTGTCTACCTTGCTCAGCACCGTATCCTCAGCTCCTAGAATAAACCCTTGGCACATACACAGTAGGTCCTTAAATACTGGTTGAAAGAATGAATGAACACATCTCCGAGATTCAAGCCCAGCTCTCCAGGACACACACATCCACACTGTGTGTCTCCCTGGCACTCCCATTCCACCTGTTCCCCGAAGCCGAGAGCTCTGGGGTGGAAGGCACCCCAACTGGCTCGAAACCCAGCTGGCTCATTAGCCTGTGATCCTCAACATCTGCCACATCTGATTCTTGCCAGACGCTCCATAAATATCTATCGAGGGAACCTTTTTTCATCTGACCCGGCGGAAGATGTCTGTAGCTACTTTCATTAGAGAGCACATCAAAATCCATCTACACCGGGAGAAGCAAACGCTGAGAGGTGCTGACACCTGGCTTTGTCTTGGTTAATGCTGTTGTGGCCGTTCCTCCCCGAGCCTAGTGGTTAAACCGTGACATCGTGAATGCTACCATTTATTGTAATTACTCACCGATTTCTCGCGATAGCCCTGAAGGGGAGGAGCTCTCCTTATTCCTAGCTTACAAATGAGGCTTGGAGAGGTTAAGGACTTCACCAAGCTCAGGTGGTGGTGGAGAGGGTGGTGGGACTGGGGTTCTGGAAAGCTCTTTCCCTCTCTGTCTCTCTCTCCCTTCTCTGCCCCGCCCCCAGTCTCTTGGCAGAAAAAAAACACACTTTTCAAGGAAGAAGCTAAGTTCAAAGGTTTGCCGCCTGTGGCGGTCACGTTTCTCTTTCTGCAGACTGCAGACACGTAATGAGAAACAGGACAGAATGCTTCCGAAATAGGAGCACTGGCAGACAGAACTTCCTATAGCTCCAGCTGGATTGTATTCAAGAGGAAGGTTCTCCACTCACTCAGGTTCCCAAACCAGTCTTTTAGCTACAGTCTTTCCCAGCCAAGTCAAGAATCCGGTGAATTCCCCTGAAGACTTTTTTGGAGTCAGGGAGAACACTGTTCGGGAAAATCAAACTCCAATTGCCTGGCGACACCTGGCCCAGCATTTATGATGACACTGGCCCCGTTGAAACCTGTTTCAGGAACGGACTTGGCAGTGTTCCAGAACTCTGTTACCTTATGTGAAGATTCGAATTTCTCTCCACTGTGGGCACCTCGGTCTCCACCTAAGCTTTCTTCCTTTCTCTCCTTTCAGAAGCTGAGGTGTCCTGCTTCTGCCTTGCACTCACTTCTCCATCCATCCTATCCCTTCCCGTCCTCTCCTCTGGGGCTGTCTTGCCTCAATCATTCCTACAACCTTTCCTCATCGATTTAATAAAGATTTATCGAATGAAAGGGCTGAAGGTGGGAAGGGGGAAATTTGAATATGTTTTACCCCCGCCTGATAGAAAACAAATCGAGAGACCACGGGTAGTGTGGAGGAATTCCCTTTTGTGCTGGGATGCTCAGGTAGATGTGCCTCACTGCCCACTAACTGCCAGGGTGCTAAAGGGAGTGCTCATATCTCATGCCTCAAGTGGTTCACTGCCGTAGTGGACAGGCCGCAACCCACCTGGCTCTTCTGGAAATTCCAGGAATCTCCCTCCCAATCTGTCGGCCCATTGCTGTGGGTGGGGCTAAGCAATCAACCAATCACACTCCCTGGACATACTGATTGGTTCAGTGGTGGGACAAGTGATCCAATCAGAGCCAAGGAGACCCAAGAAGACTTGGCTGGACACCAGGATCTGGAGTGACCTGGTGGGACTTCAGAATGCAGCCAGCATGAGGGAGTGGAGCCCAGACATGGAGAGAGGGAAGCTGTTTATTTATTTTTCAGATTGTGGTAAATAACCTGCAACATAAAATTTATCATCTTAGCCATTTTAAAGCATACAGTTCAGTGGTGTTAAGTATAGTCACATTTCTGTGAGATGGATCTCCAGAACTTTTTCGTCTTGCAAAACGTAAACTCTATTAACCATTAGACAACAACTGCCCATTCCCTCCGCCACCCAGCCCGTGGTGACCAACATTCTGTCTCTATGAATTGGACTACTCTAAGTACCAAGTACCTCAAATAAGTGAAATCACATGGTACCTGTCTTTTTGTGACTGGCGTATTTCACTTAGCATAATGCCCTCAAGGTTCATCCATGTTGTAACATGTCAGAATTTCCTTCTTTTATTTTATTATTTTTTTGTGTGTGTGGTAGGCGGGCCTCTCACTGCTGTGGCCTCTCCCGTTGTGGAGCACAGGCTCCGGACGTGCAGGCTCAGCGGCCATGGCTCACGGGCCCGGCCGCTCCGCGGCATGCGGGATCCTCCCGGACTGGGGCATGAACCCGTGTCCCCTGCATCAGCAGGCGGACTCTCAACCACTGCGCCACCAGGGAAGCCCTTCCTTCATTTTTAAGGCTAAATAATATTCCACCATACAGTTTAGAGTGTATTTTTTTTATCCATTAAGCGTCATGGGCACTTGGGTGGTTTCTACCTCATGGCTATTATAACTATGCTGCTGTGAACATGGTGGGGAAAATAAGGAAGCTGGTTTTGAGCACTGGCTGGGGTGCTACCCTGAAGTGCTCCATCCCTGAGGCTGGCTAGAGCTGGTTTCTGTTGCTTGCAGCACACAGAGCCCGAACGATAGGGCCCCTAGTGGGAAGGAGCCAAAGATGTATAAACGCAGCAGAGACTCCAAGCTCTTCGGGTTTAAAAATTTAAAAATAAAGGTTTTTTTTTTTTTTTCTCTCTGAAGCATGTTGGTTGAGGGTAGCTTTAGTTGGATGGTTAAAGTTGGTTTTCTCTAGTTTCCCGGCTTGCTTTATCAAAGGGAAGGTCAAGGTTTTCTCAGAAATTGCTGCTGGCAACTACAACGATACAGGCAGGGAGAAAAGCAAACATAAGAAGAAGACTCACATTAAAAGCTAGCTCTGGGCTGTACAGGAAGCATGGGGTCAAGGTCAGTTATCAACAAGTTTGTTTTTATTATTTATTTATTTTAGATTTAATTCTATTTATTTTTGTCTGTGTTGGGTTTTCGTTGCTACGTGCAGGCTTTCTTTAGTTGCGGCGAGCGGGGGGCTACTCTTGTTGTGGTGCACAGGCTTCTCCTTGTGGTGGCTTCTCTTGTTTCGGAGTGTGGGCTCTAGGCGCATGGGCTGCAGTAGCTGGGGCACATGGGCTCAGCAGTTGTGGCACGTGGGCTCTAGAGCGCAGGCTCAGTAGTTGTGGCGCATGGGCTTAGTTCCTCCACGACATATGGGATCTTCCCAGACCAGGGCTCAAACCTGTGTCCCCTGCACTGGCAGGTGGATTCTTATCCACTGTGTCACCAGGGAAGTCTTCAAGTCTGTTTTTAGAAACTTTAGTTTAAAAATACACGCTAATGCCTTTTCTCTTTCTTTGTGTCTGTTCTCTGACCATATGGTATGTTGCCATGGTTGGGTTTTTTGTTTTGTTTTTGAGGTAGCATATGTAATAGTCCTGATTTCTTTTCCATACTACCTTTAAAATAGCAGGTTGGGGCTTCCCTGGTGGTGCAGTGGTTGAGAGTCCGCCTGCCGATGCAGGGAACACGGGTTCGTGCCCCGGTCCGGGAAGATCCCACATGCCACAGAGCGGCTAGGCCCGTGAGACATGGCCACTGAACCTGCGCGTCTGGAGCCTGTGCTCCGCAACGGGAGAGGCCACAACAGTGAGAGGCCCGTGTACAAAAAAAAACAAAAAAAAAGCAGGTTGTCAACCACCTGGATTAACCATGACCACATCCACGGCTGAATTTATATTAGCTTTAATAAACACAGGTCAATGATTTACTCAAGAAATCACTATCTATTTTTTTTCAAATTATCTATTTGTTCTTTGTGTTATCTCCCCAATATCTGCTTCTAACCCTGAAAAGAGTATAAGTTGAACGGGAGACCCTAAAAAAAATTCGAAGTAGTTTGCACATCGAGTGCCTACAGTACACATGAATTCTGCCAGGAAGCCCTGGAGCCTGCAGAGAAGGTGGAAACTTAGACCTTGCCCTTGGAGAGCTTGCTATGTGCTCTGCCATTTGTAAGTAATTGTGGACAATACAACGGCTATGAGCCACTGTGTAGAGAAGCCTCAGATGTGCCACAGACTGTGCTGGGCACTTAATGCATGTGGTCTCATCTGATCTCCAGAATAACCTTGCAGGAGGCATTTTACCCCTCATTGTGTGGATTAAGAAACTGAAGCTCAGAGAGGTTAAATGACTTGCCCAACGTCTCACGGCCAGGAAGTGGTGACACAATTTGACTCCAATACCTGTGCTCTTAGGACTTCTAGGTTACTCGAAGTCATGATTTATTACCTGCTTTCCATACTCACAAACGGATCTTAGATGATTGGTTAGTGAATGATAGGATATTTTCCAAGTTAAAAAAAGGAAATGAACATTAGATGGTGTGAAAAAACACAAGACATCGCATGGGCTACTTAGAAATGGGATTTTCTAGGAACACTGACAACTGTCTTATGGAAGTGTTATTCATCTGGTACATGCCACGCCCTGGAAGCAGCTCAGAGGACCCCAGCCTCCATCCGGGAAGACCTGTGGTATGTTCACTGCTGTACCAGAGGAGTGCTGGGGCCAGCTGGTACCCGCCCACGAGAACTGATTGTTAAATGTCCAGGAATTTTGCCAACTGGTTGATAAACACAGCCATTAATAAGAATTAACTTACATAAATTTACACTTAAATTATATCAGAAACAATTGGTATACAAACTTAAAAGTCACCCCTTCCTAATTATTTTACTCTATTTTATTATTACCTATGCTCTTGAGGTTATTTCACTCTACTATATGTTTCTGTTGGAAATGTTACATAGTAATGTGTTACCACACCTCTCTTTCCTTCTCTGTATTCAGGGATGTGTCATTGGGAGCTTGAAATTGACCGTGGAGGGCGTATTACACCATAGAAATCAGGAAATGTTATAAATGAGGGCTTGGTTTTTAAAAAGTTTTATAAATAGGTTTAATAATGGTGGTTCATATAGAGCTTGATTTTGTTTGTTTGTTTGTTTTGTTGATTGCCTAGACTTAAGACAGTAATGGAGAAAATGTTAACAATGCAGATTATACCAAAGCATGTTGTGTCTTAGCCATTATGTTATGAATAGAGCAAAAAGTTGGGGAAACGTTCTTCCAGTATTTAAAAATTATTATCTGATGCAGCAACAAAGTCACTCATGTCACTGATGAACATGTGAAGTTCTAACGTCTTTCTTTTTTCACTTGTATTATTCATAAATCCAAAATATCCAAAAATACCCACGAGTGCTCAGGTTGGGAACTCTCTCATTCGTCAACTGCAATGAGAAATTGGCTATGGATACAAGAGTTCACCTAAAGTCAATGAAAGCATGCTGTGAGACTTAGCTGGCTATATAGAATTTACAAGAAAGAGTACTGTATATTTTGTTACATGGATAGACTGTGCTACACATTCTTTATATCAGTAAACCTTATGCTATGCATCCATGTACTTTACTTTTTCCAGAGAGCTGGTCATTAAATATTTACCAGCCAATTGCTGGCTGTGCTGGCACCCAGCAGAGTGCCTGCTACTTATGGTAGGTGTTCGCTGACTGAGCTGAACAGTTGGCAAATGGAGTGTAAATAAAAAGCACTTTGATTCTGGGGCTGGGATGGGGAAAACACATGCTAAGCCTGGCGCATCTTGTAACAGCAGAGAGTAAGGAAGTGCCCAAAACGAAAAGGTGGGGAGATGCTCAAGGACACAGCAAGCAATCTGAAAGAGCTCCCAGTGGCCAAGGCTGGAAGAATTTGAGCGATGAACAAGTTAATGAGTATTGGATTATAATTCAAAGTGTAAAATCAGTATACATGGATCCATACTGACATAGATACATTAGTGAGTAAATACATAAAGGAGGGAGAAGAGACCGGCTTCCTTACAGAAGAATTTAACATACATAGATGTGGAGCTTAATTCCCACAGTATGGAAGGGCCTGGGGGGTAGGGGTGATGGTGGCGAGCAGGCACACTGACTGCAGCATGGAGGAGCCATGGACCTGGAAAGACAGAATGGAGACTAGAAAACATGGCCAGTAGAACTCAGAAGCCAGGAGAGGGGGCTACATGGTGCCAGGACAAATGGCCTTTATCTCAACAAGTCCCGGGATGTCACCATAACTCAGAGACGGATAATAATTCTATGTCCCCAAGAAAAGGGTAAATCATGTATGGGGTTTCAGTGTGAGAAATCAGGGTTATACATTTAGAACACAGAACTGCCAAGTTATACATTATTTTTAGGTTTTGGAACTTAAGAGAATTAAGTCCCTTTGAGCTGTTCAGAAAAGCCATTCGTTTGGGTTTTTCCCAGCTGTGTTAAAGGAGATCTGGCCCATCTAATTTTCCCATTTTCTTGTAAATCTTCAACCTTACGGTTTTTCCTTTCCTTTCAAGTTCTAATCAGCTTCCTGGTCAGTCCATAAAATGTGAAATAGAATCTAATGAGAAAACAGCCGGATTTTTGCAAATAGCTTTTGCTACCCCTAGACTTGGCCTGCTTCAATTGGGTCTTGCCAGATAGAGAGACGGAATGAATGAATGAATGAATGAATGATCATCAACTAAGTTCAGAGAAGGAGCAACGTGGTTCTGATTTGGTAACAAAGGGTGTGGTCTGCCAGAGGAAGCAGGACACGGCCCGGTTCCTGGCCGGGTACGGGTTCTGTCTCAGCAGGATGCTAAGGGTTCAGCCCGCGCTCCCGTCTCCACCTCCCCCGATGTCATCTGCATCGCCTGTAGACATCTGGTGATAACACAGCCTCAGGGGTCCTTTTGTGTGAGTTTCTGCTGCGGAGGCCGAGCCTGAGGCTGTCTGCTGCCCCGTGCCCTCCACTTCACTGGTCTCGGGAAATCGCCTTTGATATAAAACACCCAGCCTCAGGAGTTCTCATCACATAAGTAAGTCCCCACGGCACCTGTAAGAGCACAGGGTAGAGGAAATCCTACAAGGTCAGGTAGGAGATGACAAAGCTTGACCAGAAAGAGGCTTTGTTCTGAAGGGCACCATACTCTCTGGTCATTCACTCAGTTGCCGGCTTCTCAACTCCCGGTACAGTAAAGCCACATCCTCCTCAACAACGGGCCCTATTCAGAGGTCCCAGGAATATGGAAACACCACCCTTCTTGGGGATGGACAACTAAGGCCCCGACTCTGAGCTTCTCATCACACCTGTTCACCACAGGAGAGAAATGAGCAACTCTACTTCCTTGGAGACTGGCCTGGGACTTTTCCAATGGAAAAGTGGATTATTCATCATTTTCCTCCCCCCAGATCCCTGGTGGCAAATCCCGTTAGGAAGGCTCCACTTAGGCAATAAGAATGCTTCCTAATGTCATGGACATCTTCTTTGTTTTTGCCTCCCCCGCATCCATTTCTTCCATCTTCTGGATGGGCACCTTAATTTTTTTGCAGGGAAGACACCCTTTCCCTGACAATCCTGAGTCCATAGAACTCTGACCCTTCCACCCCACGGGTGAGACCATAACCCAGGCCTGGCCAATCAGAGCATTCCTGGCCCCTGGCCTCAGTGATTGGTTCAGGGGAAGCCACGTGATCCAAGCCACTGTCAATGAAGATGCTGGCTCTTTCCCTGGAACTGCTACTTTGTAGGGTGCTGGGGCTGCTGCTGGCCACTTTCCTACAGGTGAGGCAAGAGTCTGTCTGAGATTGGGAAGCTAACAGGGAAGAAGGAGTCAGATTCCTGACCATGATTTGGGCGCCTGGATCCAGCTGGGCCTTAGCTGCAGCTTTTGGCCTTTTCAGTTCCATGAGCTTTTTTTTTTTTTTTTGCCTAGGCTAGTTTTAGTGGGTTTTCTGACACTTGCAAACAATCAAATTTCCTGGACAGTATGCTTATTGAGACTTTAGCATAAGCATCACTATGTACTCAGAGTGAAAGTTGTTTTAAAGGTTATGACATGCTCAAATAAAACCCACCAGACTGTCATCATGCACCAAATTTACCTTTCAACTTATAAAAGTAAAGCAGCATCTCCAGAGAAGAATGATTTAAGACCAAGGAACCAATCATAAGACAAGTAGTAAAACGCTGCTTAGAGAAACTTTGATAGATAAATAGTTCTCTAGCTACAGCAGGCTTCAGACTACAAACCCCAAATTTCTGCTTCAAAAGTGACTCAGGGAAGACATTCCATAGTTTCATTTATTTCGTTTTTTGGACTCGCTGTGCACTTGTGGGATCTTAGTTACCTGACCAGGAACTGAACCCAGGTCCTCAGCAGTGAGAGCACTGAGTCCTAACCACTGGACCACCAGGGAATTCCCAACATTCCACAGTTTTAAAAGAAAACTTTCCAGTTGAAGAAACAGGTAAAATTTATAATATGCATCTGTTGTATATATAATATGTTAATGTCTAGTATATTTATCAGATCCATGTCAATGTAATTATATTATTACTATATTTGCAAATGCATATCTATGTGTATGTATACTTAGAACCACATATTTCCAGCTCTTTTTTAAAGAGGTATTGAAAAGACTGTTCAAAATTTATTTTTCCAGCTTGTCTGTTTCTTCTTATTCCTCAGTAAACTTAAGCAATTAACCAGCACATTTCCTGGCACACAGTAAGGCTCAATCTGAGTGAGTTCTTTCTCCCCAGCTCCCCCGTCTATTTTAAGTTCTTCTTTCAGAAACCAAGTCAAATGAAAGAGGCAGTACTGCATAGTGTTTCAAGCAGAGGCTGGTGAACGTTTTCTGTAGAGCCAGACAGTAAGCATTTCCAGCCCTGTGGGCCATAGGATCTGCCCAGCTTACTCTGCCATTGTAGCCGACAACACAGGCAATACTGAAATGAATGGGACGGCTGTGTTCCCAGGAAACTTTACAGAAACAGCCGATGGCCCGCACTTGGCCCTGGGCCATAACGTGCCGACCCCGGGTTAAGACCTTGGGATCCGGCATCACACAGACTCTGGTCCAGCTCCCGGCTCTGCTCCGTCTCTGGGACCCTGACGAGTGTGTCATTTCTCTGCCTTGTCTGTAAGACACAGGGATACCAACAGCCATTTCTTAGTCTGTGAGAAGTGCGTGAGATAGTGCACGTGACATGCTGGGAACACTTCCTGGTCCATAATAAATGAGCATAAAACATTAGCCATCAGGTATGATCACCATCGTCAAAATAGAAGAAGAATGGGGGCAACTGAATTTGTCCAGGAACGGCAGCAATATCCCTGGTAAAGAGTTAGTGGGTGGACTTCCCTGGGCGCACAGTGGTTAATAATCCGCCTGCCAATGCAGGGGACAGGGATTCGAGCCCTGGTCCAGGAAGATCCCACATGCCGCGGAGCAACTAAGCCCATGGGCCACAACTACTGAGCCTGTGCTCTAGAGCCCGCGAGCCACAACTACTGAGCCCGCGTGCCACAACTACTGAAGCCCACGCACCTAGAGCCCATGCTCCGCAACAAGAGAAGCGACCGCAATGAGAAACCAAGCACTGCAACGAAGGGTAGCCCCCGCTCGCCGCAACTAGAGAAAGACCGCGCGCATCAACGAAGACCCAACGCAGCCAAAAATAAATAAATTAAATAAATAAAATAATTAAAGAAAAAAAGTTAGTGGAGCCAGGGACTTCCCTGGCCGTCCAGTGGTTAAGACTCCACGCTTCCAATGCAGGGGGTGCAGGTTTGATCCCCGGTTGAGGAACTAAGATCCTGCATTGGTGTAGCCAAAAAAAAAGTTAGTGGAGCCAAAGAAGCAAGGAAGCCAGGTAACTGAAAATGCATTTTCTTCTATTATCAGTGGCTTTCGTTTTTACCCACATAATGAATCATCCCCTGTAAGCGTGTGAAATTACAGGTTGGACTGGGAATTGCAAGACCTTCCTTAACCGCTGGGCAGTGAAGGACCTGCCTGGGCTCTCACGGCCCCACGATGCTTCGTGCTATTAGGAAAAGCCTCCAAAAGACTCAGGAGAGCCGGCTTTTAATCCTGTCTCTGGATCTATATGATTGATGCCTAACCTTGGGGAAGTCGCTGAAACTCTCTGAGCCTCAGTTTATGCCATGATAGGGGTGGTCCCAGGGACCTCTATAAAAACAACTGAAGGGGGAAAGGGGACCTGGGATTAATGAGTAGCTCCTTGGCAGAAATTGGAAATTGAAGCTCAGAAAGGTAAAGCCAGTTGCAGCTGGCATTTCAACTTGGGTCCATCCAACTCCAAAGCCCTTGCTTTCTCGATTGTGTTCTGCAGAGCTTCCCCATTAAAGCAGCAAGGAATATTGGCCGACAGAGGGCGCTCTTCTCGCAAGACAGGACGTCATGACATTGCAGGGACAGAAGACACTATCCAGGAGCCACGTGGGAGAGTCTGGCTGGACTGGGAACAGGGCAGAGCAGGCTACAGGGAAGGCCAGACACAGGCAGTCATGGGGATGGGGGCTGCCGACAAGGAGTTGTCAACCCCCTCATGGAACAACTCGGCACGTCATTTGTGGCGCCTGGCTTCCTTTTTCATTCTGGCCATTTCCATCAGTTTTGCCGTAATTCAGAACAGAGAAAGACATGATGGATACATACGGGTGACGTGGGTTTCCTTACTCAGCTGCCTTGTAAGAACGGCGCCACTGTGACTAGCGCAGCTTGTTTCCACACCTCCTTTCCCAGAGCTCAGAAAGCACGAGTAAAGGCAACAACCAACAAAACCCACAACACGGCAGCACACCTGACTCTGGGACTTCAATTTCCCACGCCTGGTGCCAAGACTCTATGGGATTAATTAACGGTTGCTTCAGGGCATTGCAGATGGCCCTGCGGGTTATGTCCTGCACAGCTTCAGTGGGCGCCATCCACATGGACTACGTTGTGAATGGTGACCCTGGAGTTGTGCAACATGGCAGCCCTAGGTAATACTTTGATGAGAGAGGTATAATTTACAAAGTATGGTCCTGGGGGCTTCCCTGGTAGTGCAGTGGTTGAGAGTCCACTAGCCGATGCAGGGGACACGGGTTTGTGCCCCAGTCCCAGATGATCCCACATGCCGCAGAGCGGCTGGACCTGTGAGCCATGGCCGCTGAGCCTGCACGTACGGAGCCTGTGTTCTGCAACGGGAGAGGCCACAACAGTGAGACGCCCGCGACCGCAAAAAAAAAAAAAAAAAAAAAAAGAATGGTCCTAGGCACAACCTGGCTGCCAATGCACTTTGTCAAACAAAAGTTTTTCTTTATATTTTTCCATCTTGTATTTTATTCTAAGGGTAATTTATCTGCAAATGTATTTATCTGCTAGCGGGGGCAGGTCTTGGGAGGTTTCCCTGTCCAAAAGGACACTTACAAAGGAGGCATCTTGGCTGCTCCATGCTGGTTTGCTTGACTCTAAAGCTGAGGGTTATCATGTGCTTATTAGGTGCCAGACACTGGACTAAGCAATTTACGCACTTTGCCCACTTAATACCACAGTCACTCAAGGTGGTAGGAACTATTGTTACAGGAGTGGGGACCGAGGCCCTGAGAGGTAGATGATTTGTGCACGTCCAGTATAAAAGCCGGTCAAGAGCAGGGCTGGGACGGCGCTGGAGTCAGCCTGACCTCAGGGCACGTGCTCTAACCACTGTGACATCTGCACACACATCTGGATTCCTAAGCGCCCCGCACCTCACCCCCATCCCCCAGTAAAATGCTGTCACACCCTCCTCTATTGGTTAGGGTCACCACAACACCTGAACTAAATGCTTTCATTTGGGAACTCTTTGTCGGGAGAAGAACAGTTCTCATCATACTTAATCTGTATGATATCAGGGCAGTCCTCCGTGGAAACTCCATCCAAGGAGGAAACACAGCGCCCTCACCAGGAACCCCAAAATCAATTGGAAACAAGAATATGCCGGAAGCAAGACGGCCACGAATTTTTTAGAAAAACTGGGCTTCAAAATATTTGATGAGAGATGCTCTTCAATACCTCTCCCTTTCCCCCCTCTTCCTTTCTCTTCTTTTAAATAGCCAGCAGGTTGGGGTCATCAGGAAGTGGAATTTGTAGGAAGGTGTCAGTCAGTCCACAGGCCGCCCTCACACGGATGCTGCAAAGGACCCCTCCATGAATATGAGCGTCATGGATGGAAGCTTCTCAAGCTGGGGACGCCCCGACAGAGAGCACTTTTGAGAAGATGGGGCTGTGGAGAGTCCTGCAAAGTGCCCTGGGCACAGGCCAGGGGAACACTTGTGCAGCTGCCTGTAGTCAACCGAGGAATGAAGCAAGGTGCAAGTGCGTGTAGGAATAAGAATTGAAAAAATCCGTGCATATTCGAGTGACCTTGAGAATATGCTTTCCTCAGTGTGAAAACCAGTCAAGGCTACTGCTCCAGCTAGCATCAGGCTAAATGGTTTTCTCCCCTCCTTTTTCCACAAGTGGGGATAGTGTTTAATTTGCACTGACTAGCTGTGTGGCCCTGGGGAGATTACTTAACCTCTCTGAGTTTCGGATTCCTTGTCTGTCAAATGGGGATCACGGGAGAACCCAGCTCATAGGTTGCTGTGAGCGTGAAATAAGGGAGAGCAGGCGAATTGCTTAGCACAGTGCTGTTCACGTCAGTGATTCCTCCTGCTGCTCTCCTGGTTTCTCTTCTTACAAAACATCTTCTTCCGTCTTATCTACTCAAGGTTAGAGGTCTTCATCGCTGTTTCCCACAATTATATAAGAAGCACCTTTTAAAATAAAGTCCCCATTCCATAGTTGTACACCCGTGTTCATAACAAACTTACTCAAAATGGCCAAAAGGTGGAAGCAACCCAAGTGGCCATGGATGGATGAGCAGATAAACAAAATGTGGTGAATCCATACAATGAAATATTCAACTGGAATGAACCATGAGGATATCATACTAAGTGAAATAAGATGATCGCAAAAGGACAAACAATGTAAGATTCCATTTATATGAGGAACCTAGAATAGTCCAATTCACAGACACAGCATGGTGGGAGGGGAGGAAGGAAGCAGGGGGTTTGATTTGATGGGCTTAGAGTTTCAGTTTGGGAAGATGAACAAAGTTCTGAAGATGGATGGGGATGATGGCTGCACAACAGTGTGAATAGATTTAATGCCACTGTGAACTGTACACTTAAACATGGTTAAGATGGTAAATTTTATGTGTATTTTACCATAATTTTGAAAATTAAAAGTTAAAAACAAACCCCAAAATGAAACACCTCCAAGGTTTCTCCGAGGTTTGGGGTGATAGAAATGGATGAAAGTGTTCTGAAAGCAGGTTGTGGTGATGGCTGCACAACTCCATCAATATATTCAAATTGATTGAATTGGACACTTCAAATGGGTGAAGTTTCTGTTATGTAAATTGTACTTCAGTGAAGCTGTTAAGAGCAAGCAAGCAAACAAACACATGCTGTGATCCGGAGGAAACTTTGGAGGATGAAGGAGCTGTTCACTGTCTTGATTGTGGCTATGGTTTCACAGGTGTACCCATATGTCAAAGCCCATCCACTTACAGACTTTAAACATGTGCCGTTTATGGCATGTCAATTATATCTCAAGAAAGCTGTGTTTTAAAAAGGCAGAACAGTATTCCATATATAAACAAACTCCTTATAATATATTAAACTCCTTAGAATATATTAAACAATATAATTTATTAAACAATGCCTCCTTTGGATGGAAATTTAGGTTTCAAATTTTATGCCCCTATCAATAATATTTCAATAAATATCTTTGTAGGAAAAAAAAAGAAAAAAATGCAGATATTATTTGCTGCTCCCCTATTCTTCTCCCCACAGGCAAGCCACAGAGTCAGAATTTCCCAGGGAGGGGGCCTGGGAACCTGTAATTTTACTGAACATTCCTGAAAATTTCTTGGAATCAGACATGTTGGGGCACATTGAATCAAACTTCATGAACTTGGATTTTCAGGCTTGGGAGTGTGAAATCCCCTTTTCTTTGATCCCTAAAAAATTCTGTAAGTGTTCCATACAAATGATTCTAAATTTCGGTTTCCCTCCTATTGGCGGTGCATCAGAATCATCAGGGAGCTTGTGAGAATGCATATTCCCAGGCCCTGCTCCCAGGGAGGATGTGTATGGTTGCCAGATTTCGCATAAATAAAGAAATGAATAAGTCAATATATAATAAACTATAGGGTGTCCGTTAAATCTGAATTTCAGATAAACACCAAATAATTATTTTAGCATAAGTGGTTCCTTGCAATAGTTGGGCCACACCTGTACATAACAATGATTTGTTGCTTCTCTGAAATTCAGATTTAACTGCGTGTCCTGTATTTCATCTGGGAATCCTAAGTATGAGTCCTCAGGCCTGGGGTGAAGCCCACATCTGCACTGTGGGTCTGCTCCCCACGTGCTTCTGACGAGGGGGATCCTTAGAACCCATGTTGAGAACCCCTGATCAGGTCAACACCTTCTGGGTCAGGAGCCCCTCCTCAGGGCGGCCAGTGGATCCCAGTGCATCCCACAAGTGAGCACACTTTAATGTTGGTCCAAGGAGGAAAAGGGGGCTGAGAAGCAGCAGGACAAAACTGCCCCAGGTTTTCAAAGCCAAACGTGGTGGATGCGGTGTCACGGGCCCTGCAGCCTGAGGGACGGTGCTCATCTTCTCTGAGTGAGTATTTAAGGCTGCCTAGTGGACCCACACCCCAGGATTCTGTCTAGATTCTCTAAACTTTATTTATTTATACCCAGCCTCGTCCCAGAAAGGACTTTAAGCCTCGGAGGTCTCAGTCCATGCAGGGTTCTTGGTGCTGGGGAGTGAGGTTAACACGCCGTCTCTCTGGGACACACACGACAGGTATTAATTGTGTGCTCACCACGAATGGGCATTATTCTGGGAGTTTTACAATTAGAACCATCTCATTTAGCCCTCGAGATAAGCCTGCAAGGTCGTTGCTGTCGTTGGCCCCAATTTGTAGATGAGGAAACCGAGGTTCCGAGGGGTCCAATGGCTTGTGCAAGAGCGCACCGAGTAGGCCAGTGGCAGAGCTGGGGTTCTGACCCAGGACTGTGTTGCTAACCAGCCCCCATCCCGCCTCCCTACTGAACCAGATACTTCTGGTGACTGAGCTTTGCTGGGCGAATTTTGGGTTACGTTCCGCTTAACCTGGGGCCATACTTTAGGTCCTGATCCCGGGAACATTTCTGATCCGGTGTGATAACAGCTGGCAGGCCTTGAGCGTCTACTCTGGCCAGAGACTTTGACTTTTTATACATAGATACTCTCTCAACGCCCTGCACCGCTGAGAAGACCCAGACCCAGGCATACAGAGAAGCCTGGCCGAGGTCGCAAAGCTAGGAAGTTGCAGAGCACTGATCTGCCTAAAAAGGAAGCATCCATCTCTGCATCTTCAAAAGCACACACTTGCTTTCCACCTCCCCTCGCCAAGCTTCACTTTTCAGGAAAACGCTCTCGCTCCGGGCTGGTCGCTAGGCAACCCTTGCATGTAATTCCATGAAATGCCCAGAAGAGGGCGCGAGGACTCGCTCTCCCCGGGCATCCACGCGACGGGGCTGAACTTCGCAGAATCGCGAAAGGAAGAGTGACGCGCTCCAGACGAACTCCACCTGTGGCCGTACCCGAGCCCTAGGCTGCACGGAAGGTGACACAACACGGCACCTCTGCACCCCACCCCACCCCACCCCCGAAGGGGCCTGGACTCACCGAGGCTGGATTTTCGATGACCAGTTCGTAGGTCAGCCCTCTGGACCCAAACCTCAGGATGTCTCCGGGTAGGAGCTTCACAGCCACGTTCTGAATGTGGCACTCATTGACGAACGTGCCGTTGCAGGAATTGAAGTCGTGGAGAACAAAGCTGCTTTCGGCCTCATTATATTCAATGAGTGCGTGATGGTTGTCGACGTCTGCAGACTGAAATGCAGAAGGGGGACAGTCAGAGCCAGGAATAACAGGAATAACAAGGAATAACTAGTGCCGCTGACACTGGGGGCCCCAATGTGCTAACCACTTCATCTGGCTGGACAGTCACTGCAATCCTCATTTTAAGAGGAGGATGCTGAGGGTCAGAGAGGTTAAGTGACTTGCCTAAGGCCACACAGCTAGTGAGTGGAGGGTCACCAGAGCCTGACAGCAGACCCAGAATAGATGCCCAGTTTTGGGGTAGGGCGTCAGGCAACACAGAGGCAAGAGGGAACTCGGGGGGAATTGGCCAGGAATTGGCCACTTGATAGTTCTCTGATCCCATGCCAGTATCGTTTTGGTTGTCCCGAGTGGCAAGACAGCAGAAATGGCCCAACACAAACAAGAAAGGTCAGTTGGCAAGTGACAACTGTCCATTTACAGCAAGTGTTAAAGTTCAGGGGAGGTTTTGTAATAATTGTTGTTTGTTCTATTCATTTTTAAAATAACATGTTTTTTGTAATAATGCAGAAAATGAGAACTAGAGAAAAACACAAAGAAGACATTAAAATCACTTAGACTCCCGTCCCCCAGAGGCAGGCACCAAGAACACGGTGGTTCACATCCTTCCAGTCTTTTCTCTATGCTTACAATCTTTTTAAAAAGTTTAAACACAATTGAGCTCATACCACAAAACATAGTTTTATAAACTACCTTTTAAAAGCCTTGGTGTACAATGAAGGTTTTTCCCATGTGCTTAATTATTACTGTTGCTTCTTAAAAGCTAATCAGAATTTATCTAACCAAAGATGATCTATTTTTCAATAGGGGCCCTGGTGTGACCACATTTCCCTCAAAAGAGAGAGACCCCAGACAGTGATTTGTCAGTGGTGTCAGAAACCTCCTGTGTAACCACTTTAATAAGAAGAATGAGCAAAACTCGGCACCAAGGAGGAAATATCACATCCCCCCCTGGCCCCGGCGCCCTGGACTATGGGCTGCAGGGCACATGCGAAGTCCTCTGTCTTCTCGGAACACTGCCTATGAGCCATCCACTCCAGCCTGAGACTTTGCAAATATTTTCTAAGTCACTCTTCTCAGAGTGCCTCATCCAACTTTCATAGAGAGTACTTGGACTTAGAAATCTATACTAATGTCCCACAATATAATTATAACCAATAGCTTATATTAATAATAGCTTATAGTATATGAATAGATAATAATATAACTGCATATATTAGTAGAATATATTAATGACACATTATGTGTAATTACACAAATGCCAGGAAATTTGCTAAGTGCTTTACTGCATTATCCCGTTTCATCTTCACAATAATTCAAAGGGATACTTCCTCATTTAAAAAAAAATTTAATTTTTTATTGAAGTCTAGTTGATTTACAATGTTGTGTTAGTTTCAGGTGTACAGCAAAGTGATTCAGTTATACATATATATAATATCTATTCTTTTTCAGATTCTTTTCTATCACAGGTTACTGCAAGATATTGAATATAGTTCCCTGTGCTGTACAGTAGGTCCGATAGTTACTCATTTCTTAGATGAGGAAACTGAGGCATAGAACGATTAAGTGTGCCCACAGTCAGCCACTTTGACTCGCTTGGCTTGTTCCCAGGTTTGCCTGATTCAAATGACTGTGCCTTTACCCACTTTTCAAATTCCTACCAAACACTTTGGCACTTAAAATACTGAAACACAAGAAGAAAGCAGGAGTAGCTCTATTAATTTCAGGCAGATCCAACTTCAGAGGAAGGAAAGTTATCAGGGATAAAGAGAGGCGATACATAGTGATAAAGGGGTCGATTCTCCAAGCAGACATAACAGTCCTTCATTGTATGTACCCAACAATAGAGCATCAAAGTATGGAAGGCAAAAACTGATAGGACTGCAAGTAGAAGCAGATGAATCCATCATGGTAGCTGGAGACCTCAACAGCCCTCTGTCAGTGACGGGCAGACCCACCAGGCAGAAAATTAGGAAGAATGAAGTTGAACTGAACAGCACTACCATCATCTGGATCTAACTGGCAACCACACAGCTTCATCCCACAGCAACAAAACACACATCCTTCTCAAGCTCCCATGGAACATTCATGAAGCAGACCACATTCCAGGCCACAAAATATACCTCAACAAATGTAAAAGAATAGAAATTATGCAAAGTACATTTTCAGAACACAATGGAATTAGGCTAGAAACCAATACCAGAAAGACAGCTGGAAAATACCCAAATATTTTCAGATTAAACAACACACCTCTAAATAACAGATGGGTCAAGGAGGGAGTCTCATGGGAAATAAAAATTTATCTTGAGCTAAATGAAAATGAAAATACAACCTATGAAAATTTGCAAGATGCAGTGAAAGCAGTGCTTGGAGGGAAGTTTATGGCATTGAAGGCATACATTTGAAAAGACCTAAGCTTCCACCTTATGAAACTAGAGAAAGAAGAGCAATATAAGCCTACCACAAGCACAAGAAAAGAAGCAATGAATGAAATAAAAAGCAGGAAAACAAGAGAGAAAAGTCAGCAAAATAAAGAGCTGTTTGGTTTTTTTTTTTTTGTAAAGATCAATAAAATTGACAAACCTCTAGCAGGATAACCAAGAAAAAAAGAGAGAAGATACAAATTACTCAAATCAGAAATGAAAGCGATGGCATCACTACTGATCTCATGGACACTGAAGGGATAATAAAGGAATATTATGAATAATTCTATGCCCACAGATTTTATAAGTTAATGAAGTGGACCATTTCCTTGAAAGACACAATCTACTGAAACTCACACAAGGAGAAATAAATACTCTGAATAGACTCATATCTAGTAAAGAATTTGAATCAATAATGAATAACCTTCCAAAATGGAAAGCACCAGGCCTGGATGGGTTCACTGGTAAATTCTATCAAACATTAAGGAAAGAATGATATCAGTTCTCAGTAATCTCTTCCAGAAAATAGAAGAGAGAACACTTCCCAGCTCATTCTGTGAGGCCAAGCTTATTCTAATAGCAAAACCAGATAAAGATATTGCAAAACAGGAAAATTGCAGACCAATACCTCCCATGAACATAGATGCAAAATCCTCAACAAAATATTAGCAAATTGAATCCAGTGATGTATAAAAAGACTTATACACCACAGTCAAGTGGGATTTATTCCAGGTATGCAAGGCTGGTTCAACATTTGGAAATCAATTAATGTAATCCATCACATCAACAGCGTAGAGAAGAGAAATCGCATTATCATAACAGTAGATGCAAAAAGAGCATTTGACAAAATTAAACACCATCCATGATAAACTAACAAACCACCAAACCACCACAACAACTCTTGGCAAATTAGGGATGGAGGGGAACTTCCTCAACCTGATAAAGTACATCTATAAAAACCCTAAAGCTAACGTCATATTTAGTGGTGAGAAACTAGAAACTTTCCAATTAAGATCAGGAATAAGGTGAAGATGTCCCCTTTCACCACTCATTTTCAACATTGTACTGTATGTCCTAGCTAATGCAACAAGGCAAGAAAAGAGAATAAAAGATAGATTGGGAAGGAAAAAGAAATCTTCTTTGGTGAGGTGTTTGTTCAGATCTTTTGCCCATTTTGCAGATGGCATGATTGTCTATGCAGAAAATCCCAAAGAACCGACAAAAAGCCCTCCTGGAACTAATGAGCAATTGTACCCAGGTTGCAGAATACATGATTAATATACAAAAGTCAATTGCTTTCCTATATACCAACAATGAACAAGTGGAATATGAAATTAAAAACACAACACCATTTACATTTGCACCAAAAAAAAAAAATGAAGTACTTAGGAATAAATCTAACAAAATACTTAGCTATATGAAGAGGTATATGAAGAAAACTACAAAATGTTGATGAAAGAAATCAAAGTAGTCTAAATAAATGAAGAGATATTTCATGTTTATTTGAAATTCCTTAATGATATATGATGTTTAACATCTTTTCATATGCTTATTTGACATCTGTAGATTTTCTTTGGTGAGGTGTCTGTTGAGCTCTTTTGCCCATTTTTAAGTTGGGTTGTTTGGTTTCTTATTGTTGATTTTTAAGACTCATTTATATTGTTTATTTATTTATTTTATTGAAATGTAGTCGATTTACAATGTTGTATTAATTTCTGCTGTACAGCAAAGTGATTCAGTTATACATATATATACATTCTTTTTAAAATATTCTTTTCCATTATGGTTTATCACAGGATATTGAATATAGTTCCCTGTGCTCTACAGTAGGACCTTGTTGTTTCTCCATCCTGGATGTAACAGCTCACATCTGCTAACCTCAACCTCCCACTCCATCTCTCCCTCAACCCCCTCCCCCTTGGCAACCACAGTCTGTTCTCTATATCCATGAAGACTCATTGATTTTGGATACATGCTTACAGCATCTTTCTTCATAACTGCCAAAAACTGGAAGCAACCAAGATGTCCTTTAAAAGGTAAATGGATAGACAAATTGTGGTACATCCATACAATGAAATACTAGTGATAAAAATAAATGAGTTATCAAATAACAAAAAAGACATGGAGGAATCTTAAATGCATATTGCTTAGTGAAAGAACCTAGTCTGAAAAGGTTACATACCGTATGATTCCAACTGTATGAAATTCTGGAAAAAGTAAAACTATAAGGAGAGTAAAAGATCAGTGCTTGCCAGGGGCACAGGGGCTCTGGGGCTCAGGATGCAGAGGAGGGGCACAGGGGATTTCAGGGCAGTGAAAATATTTTTTATGATACTGTAATGGTGGATACTTGTCACTATACATTTGTCAAAAGGAAAGAACGTACAACGCAAAGAGTGAACCCTAATGTAAACTATGGACTTAGTTAATAATAGCATATCAATATTGGTTCATCAGTTGTAACAAATGTACCGCACTAATGCATGATGTTAATAATAGGGGAAACTGTGTGTATTGGAGGGGTGGATATATGGGAACTCTCTGTATTCTCTGCTAAAATTCCTGTAAACCTAAAACTGTTCAAAAAAATAAAGTATTAAAAAAAATGAAAACACATTAGTTCTTTGGAAAATGTCACCCACATCATCTTCATCACCATTGCCATTGATCTTTGTGTCCTCTGAACCTTTGATAACCCATGAATGAGAGAAATTCTGTGTGTTACATTTTGTTTGTCTCTTGCCAGGCTTCACTGCTTTCAGTTCCTCAAAAACTGTCAAGCCATTATTAAGAAATCAAAGCAAGCAGGAAGTTTTAAATGACTCCACAAATTTGGGTGAGCCTCTACCACATGTTAGGCCAGGAGACAGCTTCCTAGTTTGGCCCTATAATATCACTCGCTCCCTTTACTTGGAAAATTGCTAAATGCTGCTACTGGACAGACGCCCTGCTGCTAATACAGACTGACTCTCTAAGCCCCAGCCTACTGAGCTGTCCAACTATGAGATGAACTGTTATTTATTTATTATTATTTTTATTATTATCCTTATCATCCTCTAACATATTTTGAGGGCTTCCTGTGAACTGGGCCCTGCTGAAGCATTTTGTGTGCATTTTTATCATTTAATCTGCATGACAGCCCTAAACAGGGACTCTATTATTATCTCCATCTTAGAGATGAAGAAGCTGAGACTCAAAAGGTGAAGTGAGAGGACAGCATTACCTTGATACCAAACCCAGACAAAGACACTACAAGAAAACTACAGACCAATATCTCTTATGAACACTGATACCACAATCCTCAACAAAATAGGAGGAAACCGAATTCAACAGCACATTAAAAGGATCATACACTATGACCAAGTGGGATTTATTCTTGGAATGCAGACTTGATGGTTCAACATATGAAAATTAATCCACGTAATACATCACATTAACAGAAAGAAGGAAAAAAATGGTCATCTCGATTGATGTACAAAAAGCATTTGACAAAATGCAACACTCTTTCATGATAAAAGCACTCAACAAACAGGGAATAGAGGGAAATTACCTCAACATAATAAAGGTCAAATATGAAAGGCCCACAGTTAGCATCATACTCAAAGGTGAAAGACTGAAAGCTTTTCCTCTAATTTCAAGAATAAGATAAGGATACCTGCTCTTGCCACTTCTATTCAACAAAGTACTGGAAGTCCTAGCCAGAGCAATTAGGCAAGAAAAAGAAATAAAGGCATCCAAATTCGAAAGGAAGAAGTAAAATTATCTCTGTTCACAGGCAACATGATCTTACATGTACAAAATCCTAAAGAGTCCATGAAAAACCACAACCCTCTTAGAACTAAAAAATAACATTCACTAGCAAAATCGTAGGACACAAAATCAACACACAAACATCAGTTGTGTTTCTATATGCTCACAATGAACAATCTGAAAAGGAAGTTAAGAAAATAATTTCATTTATGATAGCATCAAAAAGAATAACATATTTTGGGATAAATTTAACCAAGGTGGTAAAAGATGTGTACACTGAAAACTACAAAGTGCTGCTGAAAGAAATTAAAGACACAAATAAATGGAAAGACACCCTGTATTCGTGGGTTGGAAGACTTAATATTGTGAAGATGTCATTACTACACAGCAGGATCTACAGATTCAAAATCCCAACAGCAGTTTTGGCAGAAATAGAAAAATCCATCCTAAAATTCATATGGAATCTCAGTGGGCCCCAAATAGCCAAAAGAGTCTTGAGAAAGAAAAGCAAAGTTGGAGGTCTCACACTTTCTGATTTCAAAACTTACTGCATACAAAGGTACAGTAATCAAAACAGTGTGATACTGACATAAGGTCAGGCACATAGGCCAATAGAATAGAATAGAGAGCACAGAAATAAAACTTTGCATATATGGTCCAATGATTTTTGACAAGGGTGCCAAGATTATTCAATGGGGAAAGAACAGTATTTTCAACAAATGATGCTGGGAAAGACTGCAAAAGAATTAAGTTGAACTCTTACCTTACACCATGTATAAAAATTAACTCAAAGTGGATCAAAGACTTAAACAGAGTCTAAAACTATAAAACTTTTAGAGGAAAGCACAGGAGGAAAGCTTTATGACATTGGATTTGGCAATGCATTTTGGGATATGATACCAAAAGCATAGGCAGCAAAAGTAAAAATAGATAAATTCAACTATATCAAAAATTAAAACTTCAGTGAATCAAAGGACACAATAAACAGGGTGAAAGGCCATCTAGAGAATGGGAGAAAATAGTTGCAAATCACAAATCTGAAAAAGGGTTAATATGAAGAATATATAGAGAACTATAACTCAACAACAACAACAAAAAAGAACCCCCAAATAACTTGATCAAATATGGGCGTAGAACTGGAATAGACATTTCTCCAAAGAAGATATATAAATGTCCAACAAGCATATAAAAAGATGCTCAACATTACTAGTCATTAGGGAAATTCAAATCAAAACCACAGTGAGATACCACCTCATACCCATTAGGATGGCTACTATCAAAAACAAACAAACAGCAACAGAAAATAACAAGTGTTGGCAAGGATGTAGAGTAGGGGAACACTTATGCACTGCTGAGAATGTAAAATGGTGCAGCTGATAGGAAAAACAGTAGAGCGGCTTCTCAAACAATTTAGAATAAAATTATCATATGATCCAGCAAGTCCACTTCTGGGTATATACCCCGAAGAATTGAAAGCAGGAACTTAAAGAGTTATTTGTACACTCATGTTTATAGTAGCATTATTCACAATTGCCAAAAGGTGGAAGCCACCCAAGTGCCCACTGACCGATGATTGGATAAGCAAAATGTGGTCCATCCATACAGTGGAATATTATTCAGTGTAGGAGGAAGGAAATTCTGACACATGCTACAACATGGATGAACCGTGAGGACATGATGTGAAATAAGTGTCACAAAAAAGCAAATTTTGTATGATTCCACTATGTGAGGTACATAAAGTAGTCAAGCTCATTGAAACAAAATAGAACGGGGGTTGCCAGGAGCTGGGGAAGGGGAAACGGGGAATTGTTCTTTAATGGGTACAGTTTCAGTTTTGCAAGATGAAAAATTCTGAGGCTGGTTGCACAACAATGTGAATAACTTACAACTACTGATCTGTACACTTAAAAGTGGTTAAGATGGTAAACTTTATAGGTATTTTACCACGATTCAAAAAATGGCTAAGATGAAGGGACTCACTCAACCTCAGGATGCTGGCACAGGGCAATGTCAGGGTTTGAACCCAAGTCTAATTCCAAAACCTGTACCTTTGATTTGTACCCTGTGATTTTCAGAGTAGAGAGTGATTTAATAATGAGAGGGGAGACAGGCAGGACCTAATAGAGAAAACAAGTGCATTTCTTAAAGGCTCCTGCATTTTAAATGTTTAAAAATTATATAGTGAGTCCATAAAATATTAAGACGTTTAAACATCTCTTAACAATGACCATCTGCTCTGATGACTCCCGTGCTTTGAGGAAGTCTCCTCGGGAAGCTGACTTAGTTATGACATTGCCCTGAGGTTCACTGACATTGTCACTGAGGTTCGACGTGTACCTGGAACCGTCCTTTGGAGCTAGGTTTCAACCTTGCATCACCTGGCACTGGGAAGCCCCATCTCAGACCATAACCTCCCGCTCCCGGCCTTCCTTATCCTCTGTCTCGTCCTCTCCTTGAGTCACGTAGCCTTTGCTCCCTGTTTGCTCCCTATGGGTAATGCCCTATGCTCACCCAGCCTGGGCCCTGCTCAAGCTCACCAGCTCCTTCAAGTCCATCCCGGCCCCCAAACCCTCCTGCCACCCTCACACTTCTGTCCTGAGGCTGGCCCAGTGCCCTTTGGGCACCCCAGACAGCAGGTCCCTGCTCTCAGGCTTTTCATTCTACTTTGACAACAGCCTCCTAGGTCTTCACCTCCTGCACCTGCCTGCATCCTCCGTCTGCTTCTCCCGACCCTCCTCCATCCCTTTACACGGCGCCCTCTGCCCAGCAGGCCCACGTGTGCGGCTACATCCATGGGCTGATGGGCTCCTTGCCTCTGGTTTCTGGTTGGGTTTGGCCAATGGGGGGGTTAGAGATCAGAGCAGGGAGGAGAGAGCTTGGGGTACTTACTCCCCTGGCTTCCATTCTCTGGGGCCACACAGCTTCCCTCAGAGGACTCTACCCAGCCCTCGGGGTCCCAGGAAATGCCCCTGCCCCTCACCCCTCAGCTCTGGGGGTGGGAACAGTCCTCACTCATACTAGCTCTGGGCCCTGCACTATCCTTTGAGGTTTCTCTGAGCCCTGCCCACTCCCTATGGAGTCCCTTCAGGAAACTCCCCTCCATCACTCCACACCCCTGTGAATGTGCCTTCAGCTCCCTGCCAGGACCTGGACTTCCCAGGCATGGAGAAGCTCCTAGATGGGACCTTCAAGGCTTCTCTTAGCTGCCAAGGGCCTCCGGGTGGTCCTGCCTTCATCCCACCCTGGTCTGGTCCCTCTCCTCAACCATCTCCTCTTCTGCATCCTCACCTTGACAGTATAACTTCCGTCTAACCTGTGAACGTGCTCACCACCCCCTCGGCCTGGAAACACCGCCCCTTCCCCCTTCCTTTCCTTTATTGTCAAATGGCTTCAAGAGGGTCCTCTCCCACTGGGTCCTCAACCCACTGCCATTGCCCTCGGGGGCCTCCTCGGGCTCTCGGCCTCCCTGTGACATGTGACACAGTTGTCAGAGAGAGGCACGTGGCCTGGTGGTTCAGGGGTTGGGGGAGCAGGGCAACGTGGTGGTTATTAGACTGGGCTCGAGTCCAGCTCTCCTACTTCCTAGCAGGGTGACCTTGGGCAAGTGATACCTCAGCTTCCTCATCTGTAAGGTAACAAAAGGACAGTCTTATAAGCTACTGCTGACGTATAAATGATATAATACATACTAAAGCACTTACAAGAGAACATAGGGCAAATGGGAAATGTTCTCTATTATGAGCAAGAGGATGGGCTCTGGAGTTAGAAAGCCTTGAGTTCAAGTCCCACCTCTGCTACCTTCCAGCTGTGCAGCCTGGGGCACGGTTCTTTGCTTCTCTTTGGTTGCTCCCTGAGCAGCAAAAATGAGTTTGATAAGCTGGGCTTCGTAGGATTGACAAAAGGTACTGCTTGGTGACATGTTCAAAGGAGTGGGATAACATTTTTGAAATTAACTTGTGTGTGTGTGTTTGTGTGTGTGTGTTTTATCTATTTCTTTTAACCTTTTGGTTCTAGGCTATCCCATCCCCCAGCCCCATCCCCCCACTGCCTCCAGAAAGGGATGTAGTGCAGAAATAGTAAAAAAAAAATATGGGGTTTTCAAAAGAATAAGGATATGAGGAAACGGCCAGGCACTGGTGAGACGACGGGTCTGGGATTGGAAGGAAAGAAGAAGCTTCTCTGCTTCCCCGTCAGCTGGATCCTTCCTCCCCGGTCTCCCCAGGAGAGCCCTGTGGACCGGCAAGGCCTCAGGAGAGGCTGGTCCTGAAATCAGACTGCCCGAGCGTGGTGCCCAGTGCCCCAGCCTCCCTCTGTGACCTCAGGCAGGATACTCAGCCTATCTGTGCCTCAACGCCCTCATCTGTAAAGTGGGGCAAACAACATTAACCTCCTAAGGATGAAATGAGTTAATACACTCGAGAGTGAAAAGAACAGTACCTGGCACAAAGCAAGCTGTCTCTGTGATGAATACCCTCAGCCTGGCAGCAGCTCTCTGGCTCCCTCACCTCTCTGACTGCTTCCAGGTCTCCACGCCGGGCTCCTCTCCCCTCAGATGTCCGTTTCCTCCGCACTCTGTCCATGGGCTGGGGCCACTGTGCCACCCCCTTGATTCGCAGGTGTGTATTTCCAACCCCTGGTTCATCTCCAGACCCCAAACTGCCTGGCTGCTTCCGGGATGTTGAGGTGCTCACTCAACCAGTCCTGCTTCCTCCCCTCTTGGTAACGGTATTATCACCTGCCAGCTCATCCAGCCATCTTTCTCCGTGGCCTGTGGCATTGATCCTACTGATTCTTCCAGAAAGCTCTCAGACCAGTCCCAAAGCAACGGTCCAGTCAGGTGGTAGTATTAATGTGGTGGGCAGAATGGTCTCCCAAAGATGCCCATGCCCTGATCCCCAGAACCTGGGAATATGCTCCATGACGTGGCCAAAGGGTCTGTGACGATGTCAAGGTTACTAATCAGTGCTCTTAAAAGAGGGAGACTAAGGACTTCCCTGGTGTTGCAGTGGTTAAGAATCCGCCTGCCAATGCAAGAGACACGGGTTCGAGCCCTGGTCCAGGAAGATCCCACATGCCATGGAGCAACGAAGCCCGTGTGCCACAACTACCGAGCCTGCGCTCCAGAGCCCACGAGCCACAACTACTGAGCCCACGTGCCACAACTACTGAATCCGCGTGCCTAGAGCCTGTGCTCCACAACAAGAGAAGCCACTGCAATGAGAAGCCCGTGCACCGCAACAAAGAGTAACCCTCGCTCGCTGCAACTAGAGAAAGCCTGTGCTCAGCAACGGAGACCAAACCCAGCCAAAAACTTTTTAAAAATTTTTTAAAAAGTGGGAGACTATCCTGGGTTATCCAGGTGGGACTAATTGAACTCCACCAGTCCTTATAAGCAGAGAACTTACTCTGGCTGGATTGGAGAGATAAGTGGTGTTTCTTGCTGGGCCCCCACTTAACAGCCCCAATGCTCCTCTTCCTGGGAAAGCACCAGGTCAACGTTTCCTCTTTACCCAAATCCCCCCCTAGATGGCACCACCTCAGTCTGTTGCATGAATGAGGATCACAAGAACATTCATCTCACATTTCACTGACAACCCCCATTCTCCATTCCACAGGGTGGAATTTCCCTAGCTTAGTCAATTATCTTGTTATCTCAGTTAACTGAGAATTTCCAATTTAGATATTAGATGTTCCCAAAGCTAAATTTACACTCAAAAAGTGAAGCTTCTGTTTTTAGAAGCTTGAGTCAGCTCAGTCTGAAACTCAGCCCCACCTCCCCCGTCTAGCTGTGTGATTTGGGCCAGTTCCTTAACCTTTCTGAGTCCCATGTCCATGTCATCAAATGAGGATAATAATGATAATAGTAGTTCTCACCCGCACAGGATTTGTTTTGTGGATATAATTCTATAAATATATATACAGAACATACATAGATGATGTATAAAGCCATGTGAGATACAGTAAGTAGTCCAGAAATGTATGCTGTAGCTCTTTGTATTATGTATGCTATTCAAAAGATTATGATCTTTCTTTCATCTCACATCCATCAGAATGGCTAGTATATAAAAAAAAAGGGAAATAACAAGTGTTGGTTAGGACTCAGGGAAAGTGGAACCCTTGTGCCCTGTTGTGAGAATGTAACTTGATGCAGCCACTATGGAAAACAGCATGGCAGTTCCTCAAACAATTAAAAATAAAATTATCATATGATCCAGCAAGTCTACTTTTGGGTATATATCCCAAAGAACTGAAAGCAGGGCCTTGAAGAGATATTTATACACCCATGTTCATAGCATTGTTTGCAACAGCCAAAAGGTGGAAACAACCCAAGTGTCCATCAGTAGATGAATGAATAAACAAAATGTGGTGAATCCACACAATGGAATATTATTCAGCCTTAAAAAAGGAAGGAAATTCGGACACATGCTACAGCATGGATGAACATGGACATTATACTCAGTGAAAGCATATTATACTCAGTGAAAGAAGCCAGTCATGAAAAGACAAATACTGTTATGATTCTACTTATATGAGATACCCAGAGTAGCCAAGGTCATAGAGACAGAAAGCAGAACGGTGGTTGCTGGGGGCTGGGATGGGGGGACAAGGGGAGTTGTTGTTTCATGGGTGCAGTTTCAGTTCTGCAAGATTCAAAGAGTTCTGGAGATGGATGGGGGTGATGGCTGCACAACAGTGTGAATATATTTAATGCCACTGCACTGCACACTTAATAAAAGTGGTTAAGATGGTAAATTTTATGTTATGCATATCTTACCACAATAAAAAAAATGAGAAAAATGAGATCACGATCTAGCCCTTTCCTCTGAACTTTTTCCTCTTGGAAGCCCTCCATCTGCTGGTGAGAAACTAGTCCCATCAATTGCTGTGCTGGGTACTGAGCAATGAAATCAGCCGCCAGTTCCCAAACAGGGGACAAAACAGTCCCTGAGGACTGGTGAGACCAGACAGGTGAACCCCCAGAGCAAGGAGCACTTGGGGAGAAGCCAGGGGTGAGGTGGGGGTGAGGGGGGAGGATGGGAGCACGACCCAGGCAGGAGGACAAGCGCGATGCAGATGGGGAGCCAGCAAGTGCACCCTCCCAGGCCTGTTTCATTCCGTGGATTTCCCCACAGAGAGTCCACCTGTCACCTTCTGTCTCAAAATGCAGGTGTTCGCTTAGAATAAGAGAAATGTGAATTGAAATGACACAGGTACCATACTTCACCCCGTAGATCAGTGAAGATCCAATGGGGGGTCAGCACCCTAGGCTGGGGAGGGAGTGGGAGACGGGCGTCCACTGCTGGCAGGACACCACATCCGGAAACCTCTGGTGGACAATTTGGCCATGCCCATCAGAGTTACAGCTGTATGTGTCCTTTGACAGAGCAGACATACCTGCACGTCCGTGAAATGATGCAAATAATAGGAGAATCCCAACAGCCTTGTTTAATAATAATAAACAAGATTATGGTGTAGGCTCTGGTTCTTTTCTGAGAGGGAGCCCAGAACTGGCAGGGGCCAGGAAAAGGGACGAGAGTCATCCGGCTGGATGGGATCTGGGGTGTGTGTATGAGATCAGTCTGGCTTCACGACCCTCAGATCCCACGCTAGAAGGGCTGACACAGGCTGGAGAGATGGCTCCACCCATGAGAAAGGAGATGGCTGGCAGGACACTGATCACCGAGGGTGAGGGGTGGACACCAGCATTTCATCCCCCTGTCATGTCTGTTCTTTCTTTTTCTCTTCCATCTCCACCCTCGTAGCTGCAGCCCTGCACTGACTTGGGCTGTCCTAGAGCTCAGTCTTCTAGGGATCCTGGGACTTCCCCAGGGTGGGACTGGGGGAGTCCCTGGGGAGGGGTAGGGTCAGTCAGCCCTTCATTGTTTACCCTTCGCTTCTCTTTTCCTCAAAACAAAGTTTATTGAAAGAATACACACACACACACACACACACACACACACACACACAAGCAGGAGTTCTGCTGATCAAGAACGGAGAGGGAGGGAGCACTGATGGTGGGGTTCTCAAAGTGTGGTCCTGGAGCCAACTCCAGGGGACTCCATTCCCCCCACCTGAACCTGGGGAGCATATAAATGTGAAGATTCCTGGGCCTTACCCCAAACCCACTGGGTCAGAATGCCTAGGAGTTCATGTTGAAAAACCACTCTTAAACATGTGGAAAATCCAACAACCACTGGCTTTGGTGTTTCTTCATTCTGGAAGAACTGAGTCCCTTTCTCAGCAGAGTTTAAATAACAGCCACATCCAACTCTAAAGATTACAGTTTACAAGGCACATCAAATCATATAAATTATAACTTGCAATGTTTAGCTGTGAAATGAGCAAGGCTGAGGCTTTTGAGCCATGTAAAATGGGAGAGGGGAGATTGTGAATAGAGCTCCTGATGGCTCGTCTGCACACAGCAGCCGGGATGTTCACTGGCAGGTCTCCCCCTTGTTTACAATCCTTCAAGCCTTCTTCCCACTGCTTTTCAGATAAAGATCAAAACCCTTATGGTGACATGAAGGAGGCCGACTTGTCCCTTAGACCTCCTCCTTCCCACTCTGACTTCTGGACGCCCTGGTTTTCTCTCAGTCCCTTGGGTTCACAATATGCTCTTCCACCCCAGGGCCCTTGCACATGCCATTCCCTTCTCCTTTTGTCTAGTTAAGTCCTCCTTGTCTTCCATATTCCTTTCCTTTACAGCCCCAATGTTGGAATGGAATTAGTCACACCTTTGTGGGATCATTTGACTTATTTCTCTCTCTCCTGGCAGCTTCCTGATGGCAGGGACCATGTCCAGTTCTGACATCACTGTACCCCTAGGCTTGGCTCGGTGCTGAGGCTCTGGGTAAATACTGTGCAATGAATGAGTGATAGCAACAGTTATCACTGTTGACTATAAACAGTTCTCACTAGCCTGGCTATAAACAGGCTTCCTATTGCCTTAGGGAACCAAACTCCTTACAGGATATAGAAAAAAGTCTGGAGGGTAAAACCCTGCAAATATCAATATTGATTTTTCCCTGAGCCAAATGATTACAAGTGACTTTTATTTTCTTCCTTATATTTTCCTTTCTCCCAATTTTTAAAAACAAGAAGCATATAACTACCTTCCATTATCGGAAAGAGTAAATGATGTCAAAATACTACGATACCGGGGCTTCCCTGGTGGCGCAGTGGTTGAGAGTCCGCCTGCCGATGCAGGGGACGCGGGTTCGTGCCCCGGTCCCGGAGGATCCCGCGTGCCGCGGAGCGGCTGGGCCCGCGAGCCATGGCCGCGGAGCCTGTGTGTCCGGAGCCTGTGCTCCGCAACGGGAGAGGCCACAGCAGTGAGAGGCCCGCGTACAGCAAAAAATACTACGATACCAATAGTCAAAACAACATGTCAGCCTTGCTGATGAGTAGAAATCTTTAGAAGCATGACTGCCTATTCTTTAGGATTGATCCAAGCAAATAAAACAATCTTTTTTATTTGCTAGATGTAACCTCTGGGTAAATGCAATGATGACTTTTTAGTAATATAAATCCCTGAATTCTTTTTTTTTTTTTTTTTTTTTTTCGGTACGCGGGCCTCTCACTGTTGTGGCCTCTCCCGTTGCAGAGCTCAGGCTCCGGACACGCTGGCTCAGCGGCCATGGCTCATGGGCCCAGCCGCTCCGCGGCATGTGGGATATTCCCGGACCGGGCACGAACCCACGTCCCTTGCATCGGCAGGCGGACTCTCAACCACTTCGCCACCAGGGAAGCCTAGTGACGTATTTCTTAAGCTAAGTCCGAGGAGCAGTAAGCAGTGAATTATTTATATACAATGAATGCAACTCAATTTCTGTCTAGTTAATAACTGTCCTCATTAGTTCCCTTTTCCAAATGGCTTATTAATGTCAGTGGATCCTCATCTCAACCCTGTGCACCTCTGAGGATTCTTCTCAGTCTCTGTTTTATGAGACCATAATAATGATCATTGTGTCATTCACTGAGCACCACATGCCAGGCTCTTTATATGCATTTCTCACTTAATCCTCAGAATAACCCTGTGAGGTAAGAGGTTTACAGACAGGGAAAAGGAGCTCAGAGTGATTAAGTAATTTGGTTGAAGTCACTCAGCCACAAAGTAGCCTAATGAGATTCAAACCCAGCTCTGTCTATCTCCAAAGCCTGTGCTTTTAAAAATTACTACAGTTTTCTAATATCATAGGCCGGTTCAAAACAGAGATCTCTGTCTCTACTTTAGCCAGACAGGAAATAAAACTACCCCAAATCTATGCCTTGTTAGGATAAAGAAGAAACTACAGTTCTTCTTCTTCTTCTTTTTCCTCCCACTTTGCACACTGAACAGATGTTCTGTGTCCTTGAAGGGAGACCATATCATGGAGGAGAATCTCACGGGGACGTTCATGGAGTTATCTTTAAACCTGTTGCGTTTACAATAAACATTCTCAGAAAACTAGGAATAAAGGGGGAAATTTCTCACTTGGTAAGAACATGTATAAATACCCTACAGCTAACCTCGTACTTAACGGTTAAAGACTGACTTTTTTCCCCTAAGGTCAGGAACAAGTGAATATAAGGATTTATACACTGCTCTTGTTCAGCAGAGTCCTGGAAGTCTTAACCAGGGAAATAAAGCAAGGAAAAGAAGATTCAAGGCATTCACATCTCCTTTTCTGAAAGGAGAAATAAAATTGTTCTTATTTGCAGATGACATGATTGTTTATGTATAAAATCCCAAGAAATCTACAAAAGCCCTTATATAAGAAAGTGCAGTTAAGGTTCCAAGATACCAAGAAGCATATAAAAATCAACTGTATTTCTATATACTGTCAATGAACATGTGGACACCAAAATTAAAAATATAATACCATTTACAATCACTCAAAAAAAAAAAAAAGAGAGATATACTTAAGTGTAAATCTAACAAAACATGTTCAGGACTGGTATGCTGAAAACTACAAAACACTCATGAGAGACACTGAATAAATGGAGAAATATACCATGATCATGAATTGGAAGACAATGTAGGAGTATATCAATTATTCTCACATTGTTATATACGATTAAACACAATTCCAATCAAAATTACAGCATGATATTTTGTATATACAGACAGGCTTACACTAAAATGTAAATGGAAAGGCAAAGGAACTAGAATAGGTTAAAAAATTTTTTTAAAGAAAAGTGGGAGGAATCACTCTACCTGATTTAAGACTTACATAGCGACAGTAATCAAGGCTATCTCATAATGGTAGATCCATTATGACAAATAGATCCATGAAACATAATAGGGAACTAAGAAGTAGCCCCCATAGAAAGTATGGCCAGATTATTTTTGACAAACTTGCAAAAGCAATTCAATGGAGAAAGGATAGTCTTTTCAACAAATGGTTCTGGAACAACTAAATATCCACATGGAAGAAAAATGAACTTTGACCTAAATCTCACATCATAAACGACAGTGAACCCAAAATGGTTCATAGATTTAAACATAAAACTATAAAACACTTAGAAGAAAACATAAGAGAAAATCCTCAGGGCCAGGGACCTTGTGGCATGTTCTTAGACATGACACTAAAAGCATGATCTATAAAAGAAAAAATAACTACCTGGACTTCATCAAAAGTTAAAGCTTTTGCTCTGTGAAATACTCTGCTAAGAGAATGAAAAGACAAGCTACGGATGGGAGAAAATATTTGCAAACCATCTATCTGACAAGGGACTCATATCTAAAATACATAAAGAATTCTCAAAACTCAATGGTAAAAAAATTAACAATTCGATTAGAGACACTTAAAAGATATGAAGAGATATTTCACTGAAGAGGATATGCAGAAGGCAAACACGTACATGAAAAGACATTTAACATCACTATCGATTTGGGAAATGCAAGTTAAGACTATGATGAGATACCAGTAACTAAAACAGCTAAAATGAAAAACAGTGTTTATGCTAATTGCTGGTGAGGATGTGTCTCATACATTGCTGGTGGAAATGAAAAATGGTACAGCCATGCTGGATAAGTCTGGCAGTTTCTTTACAAACCGAATCTATATAAACACATATGTTAATCCATGCAATCATACTCCTGAGCATTTATCACAGAGAAATAAAAACTTATGTTCACACAAAAACCTGTACACAAATGTTTATGGTACATTTATTTGTAATAGCCCCAAATGGAAACAAAATGTCCTTCAAAAAGTGAATGGTTAAACATAGGTGATACGTCCATACCGTGGACTATTACTCAGCAATAAAAGAACAAGCTAATAACCTAAGTGGATGTCAAGGGCATTACAATGACTAAAAAAAAAAAAAAAAATCAATCGCAAAGGTCATAGATAAATGATGAAAATTATAGAGACGGAGAACAGATTAGTGCTTTTCGGAGCGTGGGGACGATGGTGGGAGGAGGAATTGTGACTATAAAAGGAGCATCACAAGGGACATCTCTGATGATGGAATACTCCTATATCCTGAGGGCCACACGCAAATCCACACGTGGTAAAATGGCACAGGACTCCACACATGCTTCGTGCCATTCTCTCTACCATTTGTGCATCTATAATTATTTCAAAATAAAGTTTAAAAAACTCTGTTGAGTGAAGTCTGAGAGTGGTCTGCCTTTCACAGTCCTAAAGGGATTCCATTGCATTTCTCTTTCTGCTTCAATATTTTAATCCCTTTCAAAATGTTAAAAGGCTCAAAGCCACTGTTTTTATAATTCCTTACTTACAATTTCTTCCAACTTCCTTGGCTGTCAATGAGCTGGGACTGTGGACCAAGCCACAGCTAATTCAGAGAATGGAATGAAATGAAGTGAGAGAGCGCTGAGGCCATGCCCAGGGCTTACCCTGATTTACTACTTGGAGGTACGGGGGCGGGGGAGGCCTCTGAGGGGCCCGTAGTCTCCAGAAGCTCTGGAAAGGGCGAGAGGCCATTGCTCAAGCTGGGCCCTTCAGGTGGCCGTGGCTGCCACACGCGGAGCAGGTGAAGGTCAAGCATCAGCTCTACGCCCACCTTCCAAACCGCGCCATCAGGGTGGGACACTGCACACACAGTCAGCAAAGGACACAGGGCCCATCGCACTTTGCACTGTGCTCATTCTTACCACATGTGCCAGGGAGACCCAGCACATGCCGGGATTGGTTATTGGTGGCACACCGAGGAAGGCTGGGACTGTTAGCCAGAGGCTGTGCTTTACAAGAGACTGGAGTCCACAGAACAGTAAGGACTTTTGGTGGTGTGAGGGGTAGGGAGGGTCGGGGACTGGCTAGGAAGAGGTCTTACCTCTAAAACAAGGTCTGAATTTTCATGCCTTCCAATCGTAGTGCTTTTATTCAGGACAAAATAGCCTTCTGCACTCTTTAGATAGGCTTTCATATTCTCTGCTTTCCCTATAAAAGGTTTTCAGAAAACAATTTTGTTAGAAAAATACAGTCCTCTAGTTATTCAATGTCATATTTAGAATGAATGGAATACACCATAATGTCCACAGGAGAAGTCAGCAGAGGTAGGAGTGGATAGCTGGATTTAACAATGATCACAATGATAATTCCACACATTTTTAAGACTGTCCTTTTAACAGTGATAGCCGGCATAGATGAGCTTGCTTCTGATCACAAGAGGACATCCTTTATGTAATTCAGAGCACAAACAAGCAATAGCAAAAAACAAAACAAAACAAAAAAAACAAATCTGAATTCCACTGATAACCACTCTCCACCTCCCATTAAGCTTAGTTTGGGGTTAGTTATCTGACAGAATCAAGTACTCAGTGTTACTAACCCACCACTTACTAGCTCTGTGACTCTGGGTGATTTACTTATTCTCTCTTTATGCCTCTGTTTCCTCATCTGTAAAATGGGGCTAATAATACTCTGTATCCCAAAGAGTTTTGTGAGGATTAAATGTGAAGCATCTAGAATGGTGATTGCTACACTAAACACCCATTTGTCCTACTGTGATTGTGACTGTTATTAATCTTGGGCTTCTGAACTTTGACTCAAGAAATCCCAACTTCTACAGAGCTTCTTAAAGTGTGGAAGAGTCAGTCATCAAGGAAATGGGCATTAGAAGATACTTTCTTTTTAAGTCACCGCATTCCTTCATATATTTAGGTTGAAAAGAAATGATTTCCAAAGACAAAATATCAAGATTATAGCTTGGCTGTACGGTCAAGACTCTGTACGTATCTTTTCCTGGCATTTTATTAGGAAAATGTCAAACACACAGAAAAGTTGAAAGAAGTGGATGGTGAACTTCTATAGAACCACCACCCAGATTCTACAATCAACATTTTGCTCTATTTGCTTTATCACATATCTACCCATCTATACATTTTATATTTTAATGCATTTCAAAGTAAATCCTATACATGGTTTTAAAATTTATTTATTAATTTTTGGCTGTGTTGGGTCTTCGTTTCTGCGCGAGGGCTTTCCCTAGGTGTGGCAAGCGGGGGCCACTCTTCATCGCGGTGCGCGGGCCTCTCACTATCGCGGCCTCTCTTGTTGTGGAGCACAGGCTCCAGATGTGCAGGCTGAGTAGTTGTGGCTCGCGGGCCTAAATGCTCCGTGGCACGTGGGATCTTCCCAGACCAGGGCTCGAACCCATGTGCCCTGTATTAGCAGGCAGATTCTCAACCACTGCGCCACCAGGGAAGCCCTATACATGTTTTTTATTATTTATTTATTTATTTATTTATTTATTTTAATTTTTTTTTTTTTTTTTTGCGTTACGCGGGCCTCTCACTGTTGTGGCCTCTCCCGTTGCGGAGCACAGGCTCCGGACGCACCGGCTCAGAGGCCATGGCTCACGGGCCCAGCCGCTCCGCAGCATGTGGGATCCTCCAAGACGGGGCACGAACCCGTGTCCCCTGCATCGGCAGGCAGACTCTCAACCACTGTGCCACCAGGGAAGCCCATATATACATGTTTTTTAAAACAAAAATTTCAGTGACTTCAGCTGGTTCCAAGATGTTGATGATAATTCACATGATATTGGAATTCTGATCCATCTCAGTGACATGTCAAACATAGTCTCTTTTCTTTTTTTTCCTTTTTTTTTTTTTGGCTCTGTTGGGTCTTCGTTGCTGCATGCGGGCTTTCTCTAGTTGCGGCGAGCGGAGGCTACTCTTCCTCACGGTGCGCAGGCTTCTCACTGCGGTGGCTTCTCCTGTTGTGGAGCATGGGCTCCTGGTGTGCAGGCTTCAGTAGTTGAAGCACGTGGGCTCAGTAGTTGCGGCACTAGGGCCCTAGCTGTGGCTCGCAGGCTCTAGAGTGCAGGCTCAGTAGTTGTGGTGCACTGGCTTAGTTGCTCCGAGGCATGTGGGATCTTCCTGGACCAGGGCTCGAACCCATGTCCCCTGCATTGGCAGGCGGATTCTTAACCGCTGAGCCACCAGGAAAGTCCCCAAAGTCTCTTTTCAACTGAAAGGTCACTGAAGTGTGAAGTTGTTAAACTGTGGATAAAAACAAAAATCTCTAGGTCTGACCGTCGAGGGTCTCCTGTCTGGCTCTGCTTTCCATCAACATCTCCATCATCATTCCATTACTGAATCCCTACTAAGTGCCAGGCACTGGGCTATCCTTTTACACACATGGCCTCTTTTCACCCTCAGAACCACCCTGCGAGGCAGGTGTCAGTATTGTCCCGCTTTACAAATGAGGAAACTGAGACTCAGAGAAGTTAAGGTCACACAGTAAGTAAGTGTGTGACAACTCTGAGCCTTTGCATGTAACCAGTGTACAAACCTCCATTGCTGCTGGTTGGGCAGAGTAGGGGTGGGGGAATTGCACTGTCTGATGACACTTGGCACATGTAATAAAAGAAAGTCCTTGAAACCAGCATTCTATCCTCTGAAAGGAAGACGAGACCCTACCTGGGGGTAAGAGAAATAAAAATAAGCAGCATAGTTTATATTTGTAAACTTTGAGGCCTGTGGATGTCCCACAAATATTGATGCTTTCAGATAATGAGAAATACATTTGATTAAGTTCGCTGTCATGTATACAGGGGAAAAGACATTTCCTCTTCCCAAAGAACCATGCTCTGCTGCCTTCAGTTATTAATCTTCAATTGCAGAGGACCATGTTAGCACGCAACACATTCAAGTCTAATTAAGCTAAAATGGAAACTTCCAAGAAATGTCTCTTCTGCAGGAAAACCACAGGAAAAGCCACTAATCTAAAACTTAAACTTGGATTATGCACATATTTGTTTTTTAGCTCTCACCCCAGACGTCCCCAAGGCTGAGGTCTTCTCTCTGCTCAGACGTCCCCCCTCGGGGCAACCACCTGACCACTCTGGCTAAAGGCACCCTCAGTCATGTTATTCCCCTGCTAGTTTTCCCCTGCTGTGTTTCCTTCCTTGTACTTATCATTCTCTGACATGTTCTTGTTCCTTTCTTTAGTTATGCTTGCTGTTGGTTTCTCTTTCACTAACATATATGTTCCTGGAAAACCAGAACTGTGTTCATTTTGTTCAGAAGCAATTCTTCATGGGTATGTTGTGTTTGTACCCATCTTCAGAGCAAAGGCATTGAAAGATTTTGTCCTGCACTCACTTTCCGAGGATGCTTGTATGGCAAACAGCTTGGGAGGATACAGGTAATGTTTCTAATAAAGATAACGGCTCCTTCTGGGGCAAAAGTTGGGCAGGTTTGCTAGCAGCCCCTTTCAAAGATTGCAGTTTCCTGAGTTTGGAGTTCCTTACCTGGGACACAGACCCACTGTGCGCACAGCATCCACACTGGCTGCTCTGCACCACCCCGAGGGACTTTCAGGGCAACAGGAACCAATGTGCATATGCAGCTCTGGCTGCCTGTTATGTAGGCTGTGTTGTGAGTAATCAAGTTCTTTGTTTCTGGCCCAGGAGTCTCTTGTCTTCTGCCAGGAACTATAAGCTGGGCAGGCTAACTTACTAACTTTCAAACAGGGTCAAATCTCAGACCCTTTGCAGTTCCTGCCAGTTCTGTGCATTACCCCTTCTCCAGGGTAGGGGGCGGCGGGGGGGCAGAACCTGACATATAGTAGGTGCTTGGGAAACACTTGCTGAGTGAATGAAAATACAAAGGACACCTCAAAGCAAGTCAGTACAGCCAGCTGGCTAGGAAGCTTTGATAGTAACTACCTTTCATTTTTCCTGTCAGTATCTAGCTTAGATGACTCCTTGGAAAACCTAAATTCTATCTCTTTAGCTTTTGGATTGGACAATATTTCTCCACCTTCATTTTGCCCTGTGCATCACTTCCTTGCGTGAAAACACTGTCAAAGTAATTTGAATGTGTGGAGCTCTGTGAATTCGTTCTTACTCAGGGCCATGGAGCACCAGCCACAGGAAAGAGCAAAAGGGCTTCAGTCATCTGCGTTCCCCCGACCACTTTGGATGGCTCAGAATTGGGCTATAGGAGCAAACTTTCTTTTGAGGTTTACAGTGGCCTCAAAGTTCCTTAAAGAAGGGGAGTTCAGGTAAGGGGCGGGTGTGTGTGTGTGTGTGTGTCTGACCATTGGGTGGGTGTTGTCCATAAATCATGGGAAACAGGGGTTCCTCTCTTAATCCCAGCTATACCCACAGGACATCCAAGAGCTGGTGCCCAGGAGAGGCTTAAAGCTCCCGTGCCGCCTCCCTTGGGGGGCGAGGTAGGGGCTGCACTTAGGAAGGAACGGCTGGTGTTGGGGCACCTTTTCTGGGGTGCTCCTGGCGACCCGAGCCTGGATCAGAGAGTTCGGACTCGGCTGGCGCCGGGTCCCCTGCCTATCCCAACACCCTTGACCTCGCAGGGCTGGCCTCCTCCGGCCCAGGTTTCCTCCCGCCGCCTCCTCGCGCGCCGCTCTCACCTGGCCTGAGGAAGAAGCCCACGCCTCGTCCTCTGCCAAGAAGCCCTGACCTCCGCCCTGCCGCCCTCCCGCGGAGTCTCCAGGCGACAGCCCGCAGCCCGTGCGCCCGCCCGGCCTTTGTACGAACGTCGCCACGGCAACGCCATTATGACGGCCGAGCTGGGGAGGGGCGTGGCGTGCGCGGCGCCCGAGGATGAGGGGGAGGTGCGCTGGCAGCACCCGGCCAATTACAGCCCGCTGCAGCGCTGCGAGCCCTCCCCGACCTGCCCGCTAGAGGTCCCCAGCCCCGTTTCCAGGATGGGGAAACAGGCTCAGTGTTCACAGAAGTAGCTCCAAGTCTTACAGCGGGGAAGGAGCAGACTCGAGAATCCTTCCTACTGACCTTAGCTCTAGGCTCGGTGCGTTGAGGAGGGGGTGGTCAGGCGTGGGAGGGTAATGGAGCTGAACCACGAGAAGCTTGGAGGTTAGTACCCCCCGTCCCACCCGAATCTCTAGTTCTCTCTGTTGTGGAGGAGAAAACAGAGTAAGCTGGGGGACCATCACTTCTGGGGATGGGGGTGGAGATGGGAGATGGGTGCGGTGGAGGGAACGCTTCTGAAAGAATGGAAGATTCTCCCACGTGCTAGGGAAGGGGTATTTACAAGCCCACAGCCTTACTGTTCCTGTCCTTCCCTGTCAAAACTCGCGTTTATTCATTCATGTGTTCTTTACTTCTACAAACATCACCTGAGTCCCTACAAGGTCAGACGGTGGCCCCAGTGTTGACCTGGATCAGATCCTTAAGAAATCCCCCCGCACCCCCCATGGGCACGGGGCTGGGGGGATGGAGCGTGTGGAGAAGACATGCAAATGCCAACTATCTCCCCTCACCCCATGTCACCTCTTTTCAGATCAGCCCCTTCTGTCTGGGAGCAGAACAGACCTGCTGACTACCTACAGAATGCCTCATTTCCCTGCCAGGAAATGACTGACAAGGTGCCCCAAGACAAACTCAAAATATTCATCTGAGAAAGATGAAAGATGGCAGACTCCACTCTAGTCAATTAGAAGAAGATATAAGAGAGAAAAATCATGGAAATCGATATGGGATGGAATATATGGTAAAGATGCTCCCACATGCCTAGAGGCTCTTAGAAATGCACATTCCCTGGCACAGACCTCAGAGATTCTGATTAGGCAGCTCTGGAGCATGGTCCAGGAATGAATTTGTTGCATTATTGCAAATTCCTTGTGCATTTGTTAAAAGCTTGGCAAAACCTCAGGACTTTTTCAACCCTGCAGTTGAATCGCAGAGCCCTCCCAGCAATTTTCCCTAGAAATCTCTTCCAGGCCCTCAGTCAGCCTGGAAGGTTCTGCCTGGGTTAGTTCCCTTCGACCAGAAAGACCTTAGGAATGTATGAGGAGTGACCACAGAGGCCGGGGCCCTGAGTGGTAACTTCAGAGGAACAGAGAGGGTCAGGCTCAACTCTCCAGGCACATTTCTGCCTCAGGGCCTTTGCAGTTACTGTTTCTTCTCCCTACCAGGCACTTCCCCCAGGGATCTCCTTCAGCTCCTTTAGATTTTTACTCAAGTATCACCCTATTTAAAAGGGTCTTGGAATTCCCTGGCAATCCAGTGTTTAGGACTCAGTGCTTTCACTGCCCGGTTCGATCCCTGGTCGATGCTGCAAGCCCCATGATGCCACCCAAAAAAACAAAACAAAACAAAAAACACCCCCCCAAAAACATGAATAACAAAACAAACACCTCACTCTATTGCTCTTCCCTTCATCTTACCACTCCTCTAACATGCTATTTATTTAGTTTTCTTCTCTTATTTGTTGTCAGTCTCCCCACTCCCAACTCCCCCCTGCCCCCAACTTAAGCTCCATGAGGGCAGGGATTTTTTTCTCTTTTGTTCACTGCTGTATCACCAGTACCTAGAACAGTGCCTGAATGAACGAATGAGTGAATGAACAGGGGCAGCCCTTGCCACCTGCCCACAGCCTTGCCTCCTACTCTTGAGCTGCTGAGCTGAACTGTCCTTACCCCAGGACCTAGGCTTCTGTAGCCTTGGCCCTCCCCAGCCCCACCCCCATCTCCATGCTTGTCTTCAGTCTCATCAACATGAGCACAGAACAGCAACCCTGCTCACTGCCAGCCAGACCCTATGGAGCCCATTCAGGCCAGCCTGGAGCCGGAGCCGCTCATGGCCCCCTGATAGGCTTGGGAGAGCATATGTTGCCATTAGTCCATCTCTCGATGAGGAAATACTAAACGCAGAACAAAGCTGACATTCAGGCTCACTGGAGCAGAAATTGCCAAATCTTGATTGGATCCTGCCGCTCCCCACAGGATACCACAGTCATCTCAAAGGGTGTGTGAAAGTCTAAAAACCCAGTTCCATGTCATCCACTTAAATTTCAAAAACAGAAACTAAAATACCCCAATAACTCATGGCTTTATCATAGCATGTCCTGGGCTGAGTGAGAGTTGTACTTTGCAATGATAGGGTGATCAAAATACTGCACCTGGGGAATTCCCTGGCGGTCCACTGGTTCGGACTTGGTGCTTTCACTGCCATGGCCCGGGTTCAATCCCTGGTGGGGAAATTAAGATCCCGCAAGCCACACGGCATGGCCAAAAAAAAAAAAAGAGGTTTCTAGCTTATATGGGCTCCTTGGTGATGCCTGTAATCAATCAATCTTATTGAGCTCTGGGTGGCTACCAAGGCTGTACTGTATCTCAATCAACATCAGGATGCTGGTGTCTGAAAGGCCTGGGTCCATGTCCCAGCTTTGTCATTCCCAGCTGTCCTCCTAATACTGGAGCGAGTGATGTTAACTCCGGGCTTTCCACCCGCAGGGCACTGTCCCAGTCCTTCCTGTGGATCATCTCATTTAATCCTCACCATAACCTGGGGCAGTAGGTGTGTATGAAACACCTGGAACAGGGAGCTCTGCAGAGAAATGCTCAAAAATGTCGTGATGGGTAGTATTTCTATCACATCACTCCCACTTGAACAGGAAAATAAGGCTCAAGAGACATGGAGGTATGTGACCAAGGTGACACAGCCAGAAAAGGATTTGAATCTAGATGACTGTGATGGGAAGGTATTTTCCCCGGGGACCACAGGTGACAGGTGTCACAGCCACGAGACACCCATGCTCACCACCTGCTTTCCCTCAGCCCTGAACAATCTGGGCTTCTGGCTGTCCTGAAGTTTGGGCAGTGCCTGCAGCAAGAGGGGGAGGGAGCTGAGGCCAAGAGGGCGTAGCTGGGGCTTGCCAGGGACCTCTCCTGCCACCCACTGGGCTTCTTTCCTGCAGGACCTCTGCCCCATAAAATCTCATTGGGCCACAGTTACCTTCCCTGGGCTGTCCTTGACTGGGAGAGCCCATCCACTGTGCCCCTTCCCGAGATCTGCTTGTTGTCCCCTGCATTCCAACAAGAAATGAATGCTGGCCTCCTGCCTGGAAGAGGTAGGGACCTTGCCCAGCCTTTAAGGGGTAAGAGAGAGCCAGGGAAAGAGCTGGAACAGGAGAAAGGGAGTGTAAAAGAGAGAGAGAGCTCTCGAAGATCAGGAAGTAGCTAAGCTGTTGAGTAGGTGTCAGATGGGAAAGCAAAGGGCCATTGGAGGCTCCACAGTCCATTCATAACCTGACGCTATGGGCTAAGGAAATGCAGGTTTTTATACACACACACACACACAGGTTCACAAAAATAAATTCAAACCACAAAATCACAGCTGGTCACTGAGGCCTTCTGCAGCCGTGCTCACCCCCTTCCCCTGTCAGAAAATGAGAAATCACCCAGGTGTTTTCTCAGATAGAGACAAGGCTGGTTGGGACATTCATCTCTTGCAAATCAGAGCTTTGCCGGGGGCTTCCCTGGTGGCACAGTGGTTGAGAATCTGCCTGCCAATGCAGGGGACGTGGGTTCGAGCCCTTGTCCGGGAGGATCCCACATGCCGCGGAGCATCTAGGCCCGTGAGCCACAACTACTGAGCCTGCGCGTCTGGAGCTTGTGCTCTGCAACAAGAGAGGCCGCGATAGTGAGAGGCCTCTGCACCGTGATGAAGAGTGACCCCCGCTTGCCACAACTGGAGAAAGCCCTCGCACAGAAACGAAGACCCAACACAGCCAAAAATAAATAAATTAATTAATTTTAAAAAATTAAAACAAAAACAAAAAACTACTCTCTCTAAAAAAAAAACAACAACACAGAAAAAAAGCTTTGCCAGGGAGGTCAGTCTGTATGTTCTGTTTGAAAGCTGCAGATGAAGGGTGCTGATCCCACCTCTGATCGGCCTGGTTTCGTTTGTTTGTTTGTTTTATTCTGTCTGTACCTCACTTCTCTCACCTGTAAAATGGAGGTAATAACAGCATTGACTGTAAAGACCAAATGGGTTAATATGTGTGAAGTAGTAAACTGTGCCCGGTACCACAGACTCCTTCTGTGAATGTCCGCGTTGCTGTCTGTCTGTTTGCTTGTTTTTGTTGCTTTCTTGATGATGTGGGAGGACAGCACCATCTCAACCCGATCACAGCCATCCTGGGGAGAGCTTTGATTTGCATCGTCTCAGTCCCAACCCAGAGCAAACTTGACCTCAGAACACTCGCATATCATCTTGCTTGTTGCCCAGGGACCTTTCTGGGTGTGGGTGTCAGAGGCAGGCTGAGCTCCCCTGATCGCTGCTAGAGGGATTCAGAGAATCCAGCTGGTCTCTGTGGGGTGGCACCTGCAGGACAACTCCATAAATTCGACTTGCAGGCATCCAGGCAAATCAACCTCCACTACTTCTTTTTTTTTGAGATTAACAATGAACCATTATGAATGAGGTGAACCAAACTAGCTAATATTTATTGAGGCTTGTTAGGTACCAGCTGCTATGCCATGCACTGTTTTATTTAATTCTTAGCCCAACCCATTTTACAGAAGCGGGCTCAGAAAAGTCAAGTAACTTGAGCAGTTACAAATCTTGTAAGTGATAGGTCCAAGATTCGAACCCTGGCTGTTTGACTCCAGCATATTGTCATTTTTGTAAACTTTTGTTTTCAAAACATAATCTACATCTCGAAAAGAGCACAACTGATAAGTGTACGCTTGAAGAATTTTCACAAAGTGTATGCACCCAACCTAACCAGAACCCAGAACAAGAAGCAGAACGTTACCACCCGCCCCCACCCCTCCGAGAAGACTCCCTGTGCTCACTTCTGGTTAGCCCCTCCCGCTTGTCTGACTTCCAATCATAGATTAGTTCTGCTTGTTTTTGAACTTCATGGAAATGGAATCTTACAGATTCCATTCGCTGCCTGGTTTCTTTCACTCAACTATGTGAGGTTCGACCATGTTGTCTGATGTAGCTGTGGTTCATTCATTCTCACTGCTGCATTGCTTTACACTCTGTTATCTATTCCTGCAGAACAAATTATGGCAAACTTAACGGATCCAAAAAACACACACTTATGTCACAGTTTGTGTGGGTCAGGAATCCGGGCACTGCTTAGCTGGGTTCTCTGCTCAGGGTCTCTCCCAGGCTGCAATGAGGGAGGTGGCCAGGGCTGGGGTCTCATCTGAGGCTCAGCTGGGGAAGGACCCTCTTTCCAGTTCATGTGGTGGTTGGCAGGATACAGTTTCCTGAGGGTTGTTAGTTAGTCTGAGGGCCTCACCTCCTTGCTGGCTGTTAGCCAGAGATCCTGCACTGTTTCTTGCCATGTGGGCCTCTCCATAAGGTGGCTTGCTTCATCAAAGCCAGTGAGAGTCCTTAGAGAGAGTCTCCAGGCAAGATGGAAGTTACAATCTTCTGTAACATAATCACAGAAATGACATGCCCATCACCTTTGCAGCATCTACTGATTAGAAATAAGGTACAGTCCTGCCTACTCGCAAGGGGAGGGGACACAGAGGTGTGAACACCAGGGATAATTGGGGGCCGTTGTGTATGCCTTTTGGTCTGCACATGTGCACATATCTCTTGGGTATATATCTAGGAGTAGAATTTCTGGGTCCCACATACGTCCTGCTTTACGAGATTCTGCCAAACATTTTTCCAAAGTGCAGGTACCCTCTACACTCCCTCAGCAGGCTATGAGCTTCCCAGTTAGAGCACATGCTTTCAATACACTCCTCCCCTCTCTCCTTACAGAAGGGGTGTTTGAGCTGGGGCTCTTCGGGACGACAGGTCCTAATTCTGGGCCCATGTCAGAATCACTGAATTCCCGGGCCGCTTCGCCAGACATTCTGATCATTTGAGGGCTCAGATACAAACTGGAAGGTCCACTCCATAAGGCGAGGATCCCTGTACCCTTGGTGCCCGGAGCAGTACCTGGCAGCAGTACCTGGCAGGTACCAGGGAGCTGGCACTCAATAAATGTTTTTTTGATTAAGTGAATGAGTTTAGGAACTATTGTTCAAGAGATGGGCCCCAGGGCGGGTATAAGCTGCTTAAACGGGAAGGAAACTTTGTTGTGACTGAGGCTGTGTTCATTTTTCTGGGAAGAGGGCTCAGAACCTCAACCAGGTATGTCCCCAACAAAGGTTAAAGGCCGCTGTGATTGGATACTGTCCGGCTTAGGTATTTTATCACATGAAGAAAGAATTGGTCCCGGGGTAGGTGGCATGGGAACTGTGGACAAGGTCCCATGGTCCTTAGAAGTAAAAAGCGAGACAGTGCTTGCCTGGGGTGGCTCATAAACTGAGACCTTGCTTGTTTTGACCTTTGACCCATGGTAGCTCTTTTGGTACATCTAGCCACTGCCTGGCCTCTTGGGACCCTCCCTGTGTCTGTCTGTTGAACAGAAAATTCCAGAAGGCCTCGGTGCCCTGAGTTTCCATCAGGGGCAAGCCAACATGAGCCCTAGCTTTTGAAAAACCCCTTTCAATCCATAGAAAGCCTCCCAGTTTATCTGGTTTGAGATGACCTCATCCTTTGTCACCTTCTCTCTTGTTTTCTGGAGGTTGCTCAGCGTCTTGCTGCTCTCTGCATTCTTTTCTCACGTGAACAGTGCACCTATTTTGGGCATTTTGTCGTTGTTGTTTTGGGTCATTCCCATCACACATTTTTTGTATTCCTTTCCAGTCAGATCAACCTCATGCCTCTCTAGACATTTCTTCTCAGGTTTCCTCTGAATCATTTCGTTCGGTCTAAATATGTCCAGTGTTTCCTCCTTCCTCACTGCACTCCACATAGACCCTCTCTTTTCCCCGGAACAACTGTTCTTTTCTTTCGAATCCCTGACCCAAATCCTCATCTTTCACCATGTTATCTGACTTCTCCTAAGAACTGATTGTTTTTTGAAACTTAAGCCTCAAATATCATCCCTTCTAATCTGCGTCTGAATTTGGATCACGGTCAAGAAGCAGGCGAGACAGGAATGTGGCTGGGTAATTAGGATCCTCAGCAGAAGGGCTGAGTGTTCATCGTGGGGTCAGAGGGGCCTGGGGATGGAGGGAGAGGTATCTTCTTCTGCCTCGGGTAGGGCTTAGGGTGGGGTGGTCAGGAAAGCGCTAAGAAAAAAGGACCCATTTGACTTGAGTTCTGAAGGAAGAGTAGGATTTCCGGAGGTAGAGCAGGGAGAGCAGAGGATAGTCCAGGGAAGGAGCAGTGGGAATGGAGGCTAGAAGATGAGTCATCAGAGATGCTAGGGACAGGAGTACAGAAGGAGAGGGGTGGCCAGGTGCTGAGACCGCACACTGAAGGTCCATGGTCAGCCCTCAGATATGTTTGTCTGGCTTTCCCAACGTGTTAAAAGACTTTTAATTAGTTGCTGAAGGAATAGGCCTCCTTCTGTGGAGTGACAGAGAAACCTATTCAAATTGTCTTTAGCATGAATGCAAATTCACTGGTTACCAAAAATGAAAATTCTAGAGGGAACCTCTGGGTTCAGGCTCAGATGATTTCATGAGGCCTTGGCCTCTCTCCAGCTCTCAGGGATTCTTTGTACCATGTGGACCCAACCTTAGACAGAATCTCTGTATAATGGTCACAAAAAGGCGGCCGAAGCTCCAACCCTTACATCTTCTCAGCTTTAAATTCCATAGGGAAGAATAGGAGTCTTTTTCCTAAGCTTCCCCCAATGGCCTCACTGCTTCTCATTTTCTCTGGGTGGGTCACAAGCCCATTGCTGAGCCAATTATTGTGGCCCAGGAGACTGCTCTGATTGGCTGAGCTTGAGCCAACATGCCCATCCCTGCAGCCAGAGGTGGAATCAACAGCGTCTCTGAGAAACTGGAATGAGACTAGGAGAAAGGTGTTGTCCCCAAAGGAGGATCATAACGCCATAATATTTTAGAAGAGGTGAATTGTTATTAGGTGACGAAAACCAGATGTCTACCACAGTAGCCAACATGTACAGATCATTAACATCTGGATTTATGCCTTTTTTTGCGAAAATGGGAATATCTGGCAATACCTGGACTCTCTTCTTGTATATAGATCAGCAATCTGCTGGGGATGAGTAGAGGCTCCCTCTTTAGATACAGCCTATGTTCTGCCTGCCCAATGCACTGCTCATATTTCCTCTCTGGCTCCTGGAAGCACTTGAATTTTTATTGCCAGCATAATTTGATTCTGTAAAGAAATCTGTTTTTCCCACCAGAATGGAAGAGGCAAATGTACAGGGGTCAAATAGCTCTCCTGTGCTCCCACAAACTCCTGAGGACAAATGCCTGGCCATTTTTAATAGTCTCATTCCTTGCTCATTTTAAAAGCCTTCTTTAAAAAAAAATATTGAATACATAGTGATTTTAGAATCTGTTATCTGATAATTCCAACATCTGAAGTCTTTGGGTGGGAGTGGCAGAGGGGTGGTGTCTCAATGTCTTGTTTGTTGTGTCTGCTTACTCTGGCTCATACTGACTCATTGCTTGGATGTTTAGTAATTTGACTGTGATCTCATTCTTGATTGAACTTAATCTGTGGGAATCCTGAGGGGTCTGATTCCTGGCTGCTTTGCTCTCGGAAGTCTTTTTTGTTTGTTTCAGCTGGATGCCGGGGATGCTAATAACCTCTGAACACTGACATTTATTTCCTCAACTTGGAGTTTTCCCACTGAATACATGGAGTATAAACTTGAGCCCCAGACCCACGTGGTTACAAACCTTCAGGGTGATCATCATCATCACCAGTATTGTGGCCATTATTAGTTTTCCCCTCCAGAGCCACATTGAAAACTACAGGTTTTCATAGGCTCTCCTTTCTGAAAGTCCAGAAAAAAAAATTTTTTAAGCCCTCCTCTTGCCAGGGTGTGGAGCATCTTTGAGGGTGCCAGCTTAATACAGGCATCTTAGACTTGGTTAGCTCATCTTGCAAAGGCCCAAGGCTTAATCTCCCTTTTCCTGCACTTACTAAAGGCAAATGGCTTCCTCATTTGCTTATGCTTTGGTTGTAGCTCACTCTGTTTGTGTGTGTGTGTGTATGTTCCTTTGAGATTGCCTACATAAAAATTGTTTTTTATTCTGGGATTTTGGAAACACACACAAAACTAGAGAAGCCTGCGATTAACTCCATGTATTCATCATCCAGCTTCAACATTTTCCCAGTGTTCTCTCATTCTTTTTTCTCCCTTTTTGAGTTTTTTTCTAGGTTAATTTAAAGCAAGTTGTGTCATTTCACCCATAAAGACATCCTAACTGAAAGGACTTTTTGTTCCTTTACATTATCCCCGCCTGGACATTATCACAGCTAAAAATACTTATAATCATTCCTGAATATCATCTAATATTCAGTCCATGCTCACATTTCCTTGATTCTCTCAGAGATATCTTTTTTACTTTTATCTTTGTTAGAATCAGGATCCAGACAAGGTCCACACATTACACTTGGTTGTTATGTCTCTGAAATGTCTTTAATTCTGTAACAGCAACACCCCGCCCCTGACCTTTGTTATCCCCCAGCCACTGATTTGTTGGAGAAACTGGGTCTTTTGTCCTGGAGAACATTCACATCCTGGATTTGGCTGATCACTTCTTCTTGGTTTCAGTTAACTTGTTCCTCTTTTCCCCATGTTTCCTGTAAACAAATAGTTAGATCTAGAGGTCTGAGGAGATCAAAGTCTTTTTGTTGTCCAGACGCCTTCATAGGCGATACTGTGTGATCCATCCTGCATCACACAGTGAGCACATAATGTCTGGTCATCCTGTTTTTAACGATATTGAGATTGAATGGTAGGTCCAGTGCTAACAGACTGAGCCATCCATTACAAAGTCCCCAACGGCTTTTTTTCCCCCAATAATTAACATTTTTAATTATTCATTATGGCAAAATATACATAATATAACATTTACCATCTTAACCATTTAAAAATATACAGTTCGGGCTTCCCTGGTGGCACAGTGGTTGAGAGTCCGCTTGCCGATGCAGGGGACGCGTGTTCGTGCCCCGGTCCGGGAAGATGCCACATGCCGCAGAGCGGCTGGGCCCGTGAGACATGGCCGCTGAGCCTGCGCGTCCAGAGCCTGTGCTCCACAATGGGAGAGGCCACAACAGTGAGAGGCCTGCGTACCGCAAAAACAAACAAACAAACAAAACACACAAGTGGCACAGAGGAAGCCAGAATCTTGAGAATACCTGGGCCCAAGGAAATCTTGGAAGATAGTGAGTTAAAGAGAATAGTGAGGATAATGACGATGGTAGGAGAGCATGTATGCTTTGTGGGCCTATGTACTAAGGGTTTTGTATACAAGCTCCCATTGGGAAGGCTATGAGCTAGGTGCCATTTTTATTCTCATCTTAAAGAAGAGGGATCTGAGCTAATTAAGCAGAGGGAAGGTTAGGGGCTTTTCCTGGCTGAGACCACAAGACAAAGCGGTGGTCACGCCCCCTAGCCAGGACTTGATTGGCTGGAGATTTGATTGGCAGGAGAGCTGAGCGGCTTCTCCTGCCAGAAGCAGCCGCTGCCCTTCAGCCTTTCTTCCACTTCAAGCCCTGAGAAAGGGCTTGCGTGCTTCCCAAGTGGCAACTTCTGTGCATTTAAAAATTTCCTCTTGAAAATCCCAGCCTTAGCCCATTCACAAAAGGTATCTGGGTCCTTTCTTGGCCGTGGCCTAGTCGTATTCACCAAAGAGAAGAGCGCGTCCCATAAGAGCTGGCGGCTTTGGGAGGACCGGGGAAGGCGTCAGCTGGCAGGAAGCTCCCTGAAAGAAATAGAGGAATCCCCACCCATCCATGAGCTGCCTATTCTTCACCCTTAGAAACGGGGCTTGTGATATGCCAGGCACTGCAGGCATTTTGCCATTTAACCCTCCCGCTGCCCCACGGAGTAGGCCCCTTGCTAACAGTTTTGGTTGCTTTTGTTGAGGAACCTGGGATACAGAGGTCAAGCCACTTACTCAGGGTCATTCGGGGCAGTGGTGGGGCTTGACCCCTATTTGTTTGACTCCAAATCTGGCCTCTGAACTCTGAGAGACACTGCCGGCTTCTCGAGTGATGTGGGAAGTGGATTCGAGTGAGCACGGCCTGGGCAGCGGTTCCCGTCCCTCTGCCACATGGACAGAGCCACAGACCCAGTTCGCTGTGAAGGCCCAGCATCTTATACCAAGTCTCATTTTCACAGCCAGAGATAATAGTGTGGAAATAGGACTTTTGATTCTTGAAAGGTCTGCTTGGTGAAGAGATGGTCAAACATTTAAACTACAAACTCCATTTTTTTTGGGGGGGGGCAATTCTGAAGCTTAAGATGTGTAATTTCATCTCAGTGCTTCAACCTTGCCACCTCTGTGAATGGGTGAAGAGTTTCAAAGTTTCATACAGGAGGCTAAAAAACTAAGGCTCCTTGTGAAAATACTAAGTGTAAAACTTAGGAAAGAGGAATTCTACTTTCTGTTCTTTTCTGCTTAAAGACAACGAAGATATACTCCCTGGAAGGAACGGATGCCAAGACATATGTATACAAGTGCCCTTTAGGATCCAGCAAAACTTTCAAATGTATTATTGTTTTCTTCCCGACAAACAGGGATTTCTGACGACATATTAACAACAAGCATGAAATGCAAACCTGAGTCCTGGAGTGAAACCCCCAGGAGCAATGGTGCGATGTATCCAAGGGGGCCACCCTGGTAAGGGAGACACAGAAGGAGGGGGTGTGGAAAAGTGAACATGGGCGGGGGAGGGCAGCAGGTGGGGAGGGAATCCTGTTTCTGCCACTTAGTAGCCAGGGAACGGTACCCTCTGTCAACTCACCTTTCCCCTCTCTCTAAGGGGCTGACACTTGCCAGCATCCCTTGCGGGTTGATGGGAGAGATGAAGCATGTGCGGTGTGGAGCAGGTGCCTGTCCCTTGGTAAGTCTTTCCCCCAGTTGTGAACTCCACGAATTTGAAAGCTTCTAGCTGTAGCTCTTCTGGGGACCCTGACACAGGTTCAGCTTGGCCATTTCAGACCCTTCTCTGCTGAGGGATGTCCAGCGCCAAACAGGCTGGCATGTCCCTTGCGTTGTGTGTGAATGATGCAGCCCAGGAATAATGCATGTGAAACCTCATTATGTAAATCCTCAGGTTTTCAGTACATGACAATGGCTTTTTTGGGGCCCTTCTCTGTCCCATTCTGTGGTCTGGTGTCTCTGCTTTGGGACCTAGTCTGCCAAGCCCTGGGGGCGGGGGTGGGCACCTTGGGGAGGGGTGAGCTCTCCAGAGGGCACATCAAAGGGAAAGTCACAACTCTGTCACTGGCCCAGCTCTCCCTGGCATTGCTTGGTGTGAAAGGAAACTGTCCTCTGCCTGAGGCAGCCCCATGTCACACACAGACTAAGGCCTGTGATGTTTAATTCAGAGCAGTGAGCACTGGAAACACTGCATCCAGGCTCCCTCAGAGCAGGACAGCCACTTTTCATTTCTGGGGCTCTAAGCCAGAGAGCCTGCTGTCTGGAAACCTATTGCCTGGAAGGTTCGCAGGATGGAGGGCAGGCTTCTGCAAAGAACTATCTGACCATCACCTCCTGGTTGAGGAGAAGGGCACCCTTCTATGACCTTGGCCTCCTTAGAGCTCATGCAGGCAACAAACACACACATACAAATACACACACATGCCAACCCACAGCACATACTCACATGTACACACATACACGCAAGCATGCGTGTACAAATACACAGCCCCAAGTCAGAAAGACTGGAGTACTATTCTGGCTACTCAGAAGAGGAAACCCAAATCTTTATTCTCAGAGAGCTTATTCCTCGGTGTATCCCTGGCACCTGGCAGAACAATGAAAATCAGAAGCGCCGCCTTTAAAAACACTCGGGCTGTTCACTCAACTAATTGTGGTCATCTTTTCAGGAGGCAGGGAAGTCAGATCATGATGCTGGACACCCTTAAGCTCAGTACAGTGCTGTGTGTCAATTATGTCTCAATAAAACTGGTAGAAAAAACAGTTATCTGGATAGAAAGAACAAGATAAAATACACGAATTATCAAAAGTTAAAAAAATACAGACGAGCTAGACTATGAGTCTCACAAAGCACTGTTCACAACAGCCAGGACATGGAAGCAGCCTAAATGTCGATGGAGGAGTGGATAAAGAAGATGTGGTACAAATATACAGTGGAATACTACTCAGCCATAAAAAAGAATGAAGTAATGCCATTTGCAGCAACATGGATGGACCTAGAGACTATCATACGATGTGAAGTAAGTCAGACAAAGACAAGTATCATATGATATCACTTATATGTGGAATCTAAAAAAAAATGATACAAATGAGCTTATTTACAAAACAGAAACAGACTCACAGACTTTGAAAACAAACTTATGGTTACCAAAGTGGAAATGTGGTGGGGAGGGATAAATTAGGAGTTTGGGATTAACATATACACACTATTATATATAAAATATGTAATCAACAAGGACCTACTGTATAGCACAGGGAACTCTACTCAATATTCTGTAATAACTTATATGGGAAAAGAATCTGAAAAAGAATAGATATATGTGTATGTATAACTGAATCACTTTGCTGTACACCTGAAACTAACACAACACTGTAAATCAACTATACTCCAATATAAAATAAAAATTAACTTAAAAAAAAAGAAAGTTTAAAAAAATAGAGGCAAGCTAGACTATGAGTCTCAGAGAGGTTAAGCTGACATATATATATAGAATCTAAAAAAAAAAAAATGTTCTGATGAACCTAGGGGCAGGCCAGGAATAAAGACACAGATGTAGAGAATGGACTTGAGGACATGGGGAGGGGGAAGGGTAAGCTGGGACGAAGTGAGAGAGTGGCATGGACATATATACACTACCAAATGTAAAACAGATAGCTAGTGGGAAGCAGCTGCATGGCACAGGGAGATCAGCTCAGTGCTTTGCGACCATCTAGAGGGGTGGGATAAGGAGGGTGGGAGGGAGACACAAGAGGGAGGGATGTGAGGATATACGTATGCATATAGCTGATTCACTTTGTTATACAGCAGAAACGAACACCACACTGTAAAGCAATTATACTCCAATAAAGATGTTAAAAAAAAAAGCTGCCTGAAGCCACACAGTAAATGGCAGAACAAGAGTCTAAACCTAAGTCTGCCTAACGCTAAAGCTATTCTGCCACCTTCCTTTGCAATGAGCGAATGCATTCTGTGCTGCCTGGATCCCACTGGGACCTCAGTTGGCTGTTTCTAAAGGGAGCTGAGGGGCAGCCTCAGAGGCTCTGCTCCGAGCAGGGACCTCTCACCTTCTGCTGCCTGATCGCCCTGGTGACCCTCTTCTCCTGGTGCAGCCGCTCTTCCATGTGCGCCAGGGCCTCCTTCAGCGGCGCCTTTTCTTCGGCCTCTCTGAAGATGTCCTTCAGCTTTGCCACCTGTGACTGGTACATCTGAACCGACACTTTGCTCTGCCTGAGCACACAGGAGAGACAAAGTCTCTTTTCTCCTCAGCTTTCTCACTCACCACCAATGCTCCCGACCTGGGAGATCCTCAGAACACTTCCATATACGCTTGGCTTCGCGGTTTCCTTACAAGTTGGGGGAAGGCTGAAGATGTGGGGACTAGAGGGCAGAATAAATAGCCCATTGGCTGTGGACGTGCAGCATGAAGGGGGCACAGGTTATGCTACCAGCCCCTCCCAATTTCCCAGAGAGGGTGGGGGAACGGATACCACTGAAAATACGATGGAATTACGAAAAGCACACACATGGTGAAACATCAGACACATTTATAAAAGGTGCACCTTATTCCTTAACAGTAGGGTACTTTAACTGCTGCTTTCTTGCCCAGAGACTTGGGTCCATCAGGCCCTGAGTCACCATCCCGCCTCCCCACTCCACACCCAGGCCTCTGTCCTCTTGTCCTGGTCCCTACGGGTCTGCAGCTGCCCCGAGGTTTAGCCTGGAGAATGGAGGCCTGGGCCTTTTGCCGGGGACACGGGCCATACTTGAGCTGTTCAATGTCCTTCTCGTATCGTGTCAAAAGCTCCTCTTTCCTCTGCAGCTGGTTCTTGAGTAGGGTGATCTTATCAAACACCAGGTACAGGTCTCTTTGTCGAAGCTGGTGGACTCTCTCCCTCTCTTTTGGGGAGAGGTGTTTCATGGACACGTGACCTGACATATCTTTGATGTTCAGCATAGTCCCGAGGGTTTTGCTCATATCCAAGTACTACGAGAAAGCGTTTCACAGGTAAGAGGCCTGGCCCAAGACCGCTGGTGGCCACTTTGAGGAGGCAAACGTCTAATTCTGTTTCATTCATTTTCTGCAGTTGCAGAGAAGAAACACATGCTTTGCAAATGAGTGCATTTGGGGCTTTTAGTAGGACTTTCATTTTCCCCCGCATCCATTTACACTATGCCTTTTTGAGAATTGGGAGGAGGGGGTGAGGGGGAATGACAACAGACATAAACATTCATTCTTACTACCCAGTCTCCCAAGGAATTGGGCTCTGCAATTTCCAGCCCATGCTGGGATAGGAGATGGGTCTCGTGGAGCTACTGTAACAACTAAAATGTATGTGGAGTTGATGTTTAAACTATCTGCAGGGCACACAGGTTTGGACAGGAGGGGACTGATGCTGGGTATACCTACCAGCTTTTCACTAAGATCTAAAGCCTCAGCCACATCCGTTTTCCCTATCTTCTCAGTGGCCATGATGGACCCTGGGCTGGAAAGGCCATTTTGAGGCTGAAATAAAACAAAAGAAAAAAACTCACTTGGCATTCCATTATGATTTTCTACATCCAGAAGAATAACCCAAAGAATAATGCAAGAACTGGAAAAAATAATTTGAGAGAGTTGATTTTTTATATCATCTTTATTGGAGTATAATTGCTATACAATGGTGTATGTTCGTTTCTGCTGTATCAAAAAGTGAATCACCTATACGTATCCATATATCCCCATATCCCCTGCCTCTTGCGTCTCCCTCCCACCCTCCCTATCCCACCCCTCTAGGTAGACACACAGCACCGACCTGCTCTCCCTGTGTGATGCAGCTGCTTCCCACGAGCTATCTATTTTACCTTTGGTAGCGTGTGTGTGTATATATGTCCACGCCAAGAGAGTTGGTTTTAAATCCAGTCTGACTCTGTGAACTGCTTTCTTTATGACTGTGTTCCTACCCCTTCAGAGCACGACTGCCTTTGAAATGATGCATCACTTGTGCCGTTCTTTGGCCACCGTCTCGTCTGTCTTCCCTTTAGGCCAGTGGTTCTCAACCGGGGGTGACTCTGGCCACCCTACCCCCTCCAGGACATTTAGCAATGCCTGGGCACATTTGTGGTTGTCATAATTGCTGCTGGCGTCTAGTGGGTAGAGGACAAGGATGCTGCTAAACACCCCACGATGCATAGGGCAGTCTCCCAAACAAAGAGTTACCTGGCTCAAAAAATCAGTACCGCTGATGTTGAGAGGACAAGCTCCAGAAAAATGGGGACCATGCGGCTTTTGCTCACTATCTCCCTCCTTGTGCCCAGCATGGCACCTGGCACCGAGTGGTGCATAGTGGGCATGTTTATTGAATGAACGAATGAAGGTTAAGTGGAAAATAGCCTCCCTCCTTTTTATTAAAGGAATCTCATTTCTGTGCAGCAGAAACCATACCCTCACAAAATTTGGCCCAACCTTCTCCTAGCTCTGGAACCTGGTGGGTGGGCATCCCTTCAGAACCTTTCCAGAGACAATGCAGATAGTGTTTGCAGCTGCATCTCCCTAAGACCCCAACCAGCCAGCTGGCTGTTGGAAGCCCAACTGACTGCATGGAAAGGCCACCAGACTGAATAGGGGACCTGATCTGAACGACCACAAATAACCATAATAAGACTCCTTAAAAAATAAATTGGCTTTTAATGCTTGCCATGAGCATCTCTTAGCCCTAGCATTTGTTGGCACTACCCTGAAAACCTCTGAGATTTTAAAAAAAACAACTACAAAAATATAAAGGCCCCCAAGTGACTGTGATAGACAAGAGTGGACATATTTGTCTATGTATCTATGGAGATGAGAATAAAAGAGGGTATCTGAAGATGACAATAAACCGGGCAGATCTGCTGCAAAAAGAACCTGAGATGCTGCTCAGTGTCTTCAGCTACCCTGAGCTGCATCCTCTGTACCTCTCCAGACGCCCCCTCTTTTCCTGAGGGGAGGGTCACTAAGGAAGAGCCTGGGCTACAGGATCCAAGCACGCAGTCCCCACCCGGTCTCTGCAGGCTAGCAGACACACCACCAGGGACACACCCCTGGTGTGTCTTCAATCATTATTCTGTGACCTTGGGTGAGGTACTTGACCTCCTGAAGCCTTACTTTTTCTTATCTGTTAAATGGGGACAATAATAGTAACTATGACACAAGGCTGCTACGATGGTTCAATGACATAAGGCATGGAGCCGGCTGAGCTCAACGCCTGGCACACAGTAAGCAGTTCACAGATGTCAGCTATTCTTCCTCCTGCTCTTTCGTTTAATTACTGCCAACCTTGGAGGATTGAGAGTTAGGAGGTTTCCTGCTCTGTGGTGTCAGTGGTGGGATGAGGGCTTGTTGCCAAGGGGAAGGTCAATCTTGGAAGCAGGACCATCAGGACATGAGATCCAGCTGAGCTCCCCACCTGGAGACGGTCCCTCCACTCCCAGCCTCAGAGAAGGAAGGTTCGATTTTATCAGGAAAACCAACACATTTCTGAAGACTCACATCTCTAGAAGTGTGAGCAAATGTCTAGAAAAATTGTAGGAGAAAATGCTGGTACAGAGAGGATGGCTTTATTATGTTTTCCCAAAGCTGGTTTAGACCAGCTGCCGCAGCAAGGCACGCTGATCAGAGCTGTCCACTGTCATGTGTCAATCAAACACCCGATCAAACATCCATTTAGGATACAGGGCACCTTCAACCTAACAATCAAATTACTTCTGAAAATCCTGGAAAACACAAACTATGCTCCCTAAGAAAGGAAGGTTTTCTTGGATAATACTCTTTAAATACTGTTTGACAATAATAACTATCATCTATTAAAGTGCTCGCTATGAGCTAGGCACTGGGATAAGCACTTTACATAATGATCTCCTTTAATTTTTCCATCATCATTTTACAGCTGGGAAATTGAAGTCCCAGAAAGGTTAGGAGCCTGCCCAAGGTCACAGAGCTTGCAGAGCTGGGATTAGGACACAGGTCTCTGATTCTAGAACTTGTGTCTTCTTAATCATCATGGCTCCCTTCTGCTGCCCTTTATGTGTTCATGTTTTTCAGTTTATAGCAAAAAGCAAATGTTAGGCAAGCTCATGACATAATGTTGTACATTAGCTTGTTGAATCTTTTCTGTAGAATACAACATGTGATGTGAAAAGGAGGGCCCAGAGATTGTCCGGGCCAGCATCAGTGCAATGTTATATCATGCTGTACACGATGGGAAGCCGCCTTTCTATTCAAACATTGGATCACTGGTACGGCCAGGCACCAACCAGTCCATACAGGTGTTAGCCCATCAGGGAGGACCTGGCCTCGAACCAATGATGTATACAGTGGTGCCAGGGCACACGGCTCGTGTCTGTCCTCATGCCCACCCTCCCCACGTGTCAGTCAATGCAGAGACAAAGTTGCTTTGGTTACCGTTCCGATCTCTACTCTTGAAAAAGTTGGCAAGTCAGGTTTTGCATCCAATATTTTCCGAACATTTTTTTCCATCCCGAGGGTCTTTAAGTCTAGAAATGATCCATCCATGTGGTCCTTGTGATCTATAAAAGAAATAATTTACACTCAAAAGAAAGGCTCAGGAAGAAGTTACTGCATGTAAAAGTCACAGCTGCTATTTACTGGACACTTACCACAGGCCAGTACTAATTAGCTCACCATCCTCCCTTGGCAGGTGAGGCATCGAGGCCCAGAGAGGTGAAATGACTTGTCCAAGGCCACACAGCTCATATGAGGCTGCAGCCTCCCAGGGCGGGGGCACTGAGGGGGAACCTTCGGCCACAGGTGTGAGGATGGACTTGAACCCAGGCTTCTGTGTCCTAGCCCAGGGCTCCACCCAGCAGCAAGCTTGGTTTCTTGAAAGCCCTATTCCCTCTAAACAGGGTATTTATCCTGGGAAGTTCCCCAAGGTTGGTCCTTGCACAGCATGCGTCTATGAAAAAGTTTCCACTGGGCCACAGTGAAATAAGAAAAAGAAGGACAAGGTTCTGAGTTTTTCATGAAATCCTGTTTATTTAATATCAAGGCCTGCTCTTGACTCTGAGCTCATGCCTACACATCTATTTTTTTCCTGCCCATCTTTTTTTTATAACTATGTTTTTTTAGTTATGAAATGATGGGGATAGAAGATGGTGGTCCTGGCAAATTGGTTAGTCCCTAAAGTGAACCCTCAAGTCTGGGGCCCATGGTTCTCAGCACAGAGGGATGACTAAGCAGGAGGAAACTTACTTGACAAGCTGGCCTTCTCAAGTTCTTTAATTCGCGCACGAAGCTCAGATAAGGCCTTTTTCTGACACTGAATGACTTCCTCATGTCGGGACCCTTTGCACTTGGCTCCTAGATCACTGAAGGACTGCTCCTGTGGCCAGAATGGTGAGGACAGCAGCTTTATCAGTGATCACAATCTCACTGTCTTGTATTTGAAGAAACATGAACAAATCATGGATTAGCAGAAACCCTGTCACTTACTTAGTACCTTGGAAAATATCATTACAGGGCTTCAGCAGAGAAGGAATTTAAAAATTTCATTTCGAATACAAAGTCACATCTAGGAAGATTTCCAACTTTCCTACCTACTTAGCATCATTATAAATAAGAGATCCCCCCTATGTTCCCTCCCCATGTTTTATTTCTTTTTTTCTTCTAATGTTCTTCTAAGCTTGGGTTCCCACTTGTTGTCATTCTGGTCTCATCTCTGAACAATCACATCAAATTTGCTCCTGGAGGGGCTTTTTTTTTTTGCCTGCACCATGAGGCATGCGGGATCTTAGTTCCCTGACCGGGGATCGAAACCGCGCCCCCTGCAGCGGAAGCACAGAGTCTTAATAACTGGAACACCAGGGAAGTCCCTGGAGGGGCTTTTATTTATTTTTTTTTTTTCTGCGTTACGTGGGCCTCTCACTCTTGTGGCCTCTCCGGTTGCGGAGCACAGGCTCCGGACACGCAGGCTCAGTGGCCATGGCTCACGGGCCCAGCTGCTCCGCGGCATGTGGGATCCTCCCGGACCGAGGCATGAACCGGTGTCCCCTGCATCGGCAGGCAGACTCTCAACGCACTGCGCCACCAGGGAAGCCCCAGGTGGTTCTTATCGGCCAACTTGGGGAAAACCTTCTTCTCAGACTTTGTGGCTGAAAATGTAGTCTGCAGAGCTGTGCTATCGGTACCAGCTGGGAGCTGTTCAGAAATGCAGAATCCCAGGCTCCCCCCACCTGAGACCTGCTGAGTCAGAATCTGCATTTCAACAACATCCCCATATGATCCGTGGACACCTTTGAGTTGAGAGGTGCCACTGTAAAGTATCCTCTAATTGGCTGGTTTCTGGAAAAGGAAGTAGCAGTTTTGGCCATGTGTTTCCCCTGATATGCATGAAGAGAAAGACTGAAATACTATTGGTTGGTCTTGCACACACTTAGACACAAACCAGGAGCCGCAGTAACGACTGGGATTTGTATCAATAAAATCAGCTGCGGTATATAAACAAAGTACCATTTCTAGACATTTCAATAACCTTGCCTCTTCAAGTTGATCTTCAAGTTGATCTCTGAGTTTTAGGATTCAAGCTTCATGTTAATTCCTCCTACATCATTCACCCTCTTTAATTAATTTAGTTCCCAACAAGGAGTTGCTGAGATTCCTCCATCTAAGTACATGCCCTCTGTTTCTCATAGGAAAGCCCATTTCATCAGTTTCCAGTAGTAAAGAGAAGGACGGGGACCACCTTACCGATTCCTCTGCCATTAGCCGCTTGACTCTGGCTTTCAGCTTCTCCTCTTGCTGCGGTCTTTCCTCGGTCAGCTTCTCCTTCTCTGCCAGATGCTGCTGTAACTCTTCTTGCAGCAAATACTGCTGAGTTTCCCGAGAACTGTTGATCTTCATCTGAAATGAGGGGAAGGGGAACTGCAGCTGATGGGGGACAGGACTAACGCAGGAGTCATTTCCACTACCTTTGGGGGCGGGACAAAGGTTCACGAAACTTTCTTCAAAACACAGAAAAATGATGCTTAGCTTAGTAACTAATAGCGAAGTAGTAGAGCATCGTGGTTAAAAGCTCAGACTCTAGATCTAGATAGAATCTCAGCTCTAGTTCTTTCTAGACACTTCTTCGTATAGAAAATAAGTGGGTGAACTAAGGCAGGCCGTCTTCCTCCTCATTCATCCCTGCCGGCCGCTTGGGTGCGGGATTCCGTGGAGAGCACGGGCCCGTGAAGGGGCTCTGCAGCACGCCTACCTGACCTACTGCCCTTTCCAAATTGGCTTTAATGAGGTTTGCTCTGTTCCTCATTTCTTTCAGCTGAAGCAATTTCCTTCTGGAATCCTGCCGAAGCTTCTCTTCAACCTGAAAGGATGATGAAACCGAGGGCTTGCTGCTAATGTGATCATCATGCCCTCTGGGGAAACTCTTCTAGGGGGGCTAATGGCAGTGGGGGAGTCCCTGAGGGGTAGGGACAGCTGCAGCCCAGCAGCAGGGGTCACAGGCATGCACAGGGTGGAGGCAAACTCACAGGGAGTTGCCCCCTATGGGAAAGGGCCGAGCTCTGCACCCGGGCCTCAAGTATGTTCTACCGCACACTCCCATCCCAGCTCGGTCCCTAACCAGCCGTACGACACTCGGAAAGTTACTTCACTGCTCCGTGACTCAGTGTCCTCATCCGTCCAATGGGGATGATGATACTAGTATCACTGCATAGAGTTCTTGTGGGGATTCAATGTTTGGAATAGTGCTTAAGGGCTCTGTGAGTGTGTTAAGTACCGTTGTAACCTATGAAAGGTGGACGGGAATGTCCGCCGTACAGTCTCGTTCTAATAACTCGTGATGGGTACTTGGAAATGTTATGATTGGGTTTATTATCATAACTGTTTGTCGTCACCACTTTGAGCACACTCACTGGTGGTAACCGCTCTGGAGGCTTGCCAAAGCAATGTCTATTAAGAATTGCAGCCTGCCAAGGAAGGCCTTTAAAGTGGAGAAGCTTGCCTACTTTTCCCCCCTTGCTTGGGTAACAGTCAACACACGGTAAGCTTGGGCGTGCTCCACGCTACCCTTGGCTGGCCAGTGTAGGCCTCGCAGCTGCTCAGTTCTTGGATGCACCTGCTGAGCCCTGGGCCCTGGCACTAACAGGAAATGAGGCAAACTCTCGTAAATAAATGGAAAGTTTTTGTGCTGAAACAAATTCACAGGCTGTTTTTTTAGGGATCTGAAGAGGGGGATCACAGGGATGTAATAAAAGACCCAGAAAAGCCCTTAAGAGCTTTCTTCTGAGTAGTGTGGTCCAGTGGAAGAGCCTCTACCCAGCTCCGTTACCTTGGAAAAGTCATCTAAGCTCTCTGGGCCTTAGTTTTCTCCCAGGTCTAAACATGCTCTGACTTCTATGTCAGCAGCCTTTTTCATATGCTGCAAAAGCCAAGTCCAGCCTTGGACTCTGCCCTTATCTGTGCTCTGCATGAACAGCCCCCGTTCCCGTCCCCAAGCCTCAGAGTCACCTTCAACAGCCGCCCTGCTCCCTCTCTCACACTCGGGGGTCTCACGCCTGTCCTCCAACCCCTCTCACATGCAAGCTGGACTGTGACAAGTGGCCTCCTCGCCTCGAGTTTAGTTTCTTCCAGTGCAATCTTAACGGTACTGTGAGAGTTACCCAGCTGTAAGGCAGCTCTGTCCAACAGAACTTTCTGCAATGATACAGGTACTCTGAGCGAGGCTGTGTTGTCTAATATGGCAGCCACCAGGCACATCTGGGGATCGAGCACTCGAAATGGGGATGGTGTGACGGAGGAACTGAACTAAAAATTTTAGTTAATTTTCATTAATTTCAGTGTAAACAGTAGCATGTGGCTGTTTGCTACGCCAGGGTCACTGAAGTCAGACGAACCTGGAGTCAGACAAAACCGACTGTGCCATTGGGCTAGTTACTTTACTAGTAACTAGTAGCCTTGACTTTCTCATCTGTAAAATGGAGAGGATGATTTCTAGATCACAGCGCTGTTGTGAAGATGAAGAGATGAAATGTTCAAGGTAACTCCTAGTACGTGAGAAATTGTAACTACCATTTTCACCCTGATTACTGTCCACGAATGTCATTGCATCAGTCACTTGTTCAGAAGCCTTAGTAGCTCCCCACTGCCTGTGTGGTACAGAGCCCAAGCACCTGAACTAAGGCAAAACACCAAGCCAGGGATTCAAGAAGCCCCTACGAACTCAACGAGGTAAATAAAACTGAATCCACACCTAGATAAACCATAATAAAACTGCTGGAAATCAAGGGAAAAGACAATCTTAAAAGCAACCGGAGAAAAAGACAGATTATGCAAAGGTACAACAGTTAGGCTTACAGATGACTTCTAAATAGAAATAATAAGAGCCACAAGACAATAGTGACATATCTAATGCTGTATCTAATGTGCTGAAAGAAAAGAATTGCCATTGTAGAATTCAATACGCAGTCAAATGTGTTTTAAGAGTGAAGGTTAAATATACATCTCCAGACAGACACAGAGGCACATTTGAGAATTTGTCATCAGCAGAGCCACAATGAGGGAAAACATTAAAGGGTATTCTTCAGACACAAGAAAAATGAACCCAGGTGGGTGATCAGAGATGCAGAAAAGACAAGCAACAGTAAGGGTAATGTGTGGATATGATACTGACTATAGAAAAACACTAATAATGTCTTGTGGGGTTTTAAGTATCAAGAGAAGTTTAGAAAATTACAGCAATGGCTTATAAATCTGGAGGGGGTAAGTGAAGTTAAGGTGTTTGAAACTCATTGCACTGTCAAGGAGAAGGGCATAATTATCAACTACTATTGCCTCTTGGTAAGTTAAGAATGCAGGGCTTCCCTGGTGGTGCAGTGGTTGAGAGTCCGCCTGCCGATGCAGGGGACATGGGTTCGTGTTCCGGTCCGGAAGGATCCCACATGCCACGGAGCGGCTGGGCCCGTGAGCCATGGCCGCTGAGCCTGTGCATCCGGAGCCTGTGCTCCACTACGGGAGAGGCCACAACAGTGAGAGGCCCGCGTACCGCAAAAAAAAAAAAAAAAAAAAAAAAGAATGCATATTGTAGTCTTCAGGATGACTACTAAGAGAATAGTAGAAGAGTGAAAAACTTAATTAATGTGTGATTTTGGTGAGTCAAGGATGAATGCTATTGTCTTACTATTACTAAGAGAATAGTAAAAAAGTGAAATATTTCCAAGCTAATAGAGGGGGAAAGTGGAATAAGAGAAAACCATCCACTCAGAAGGAGGCAAGAAAGGAGAGGAAAAGGAACATACCACAGATGGTACATCTGGTATTGAGCAAGAAGGTAGATTTAAACCCCAGTACACGAGTAATTACATAATATAAATGGACTAAAAGTCAAAGATTGTCAAACTGGATTTTGTAAAAATGATACGCTATCTGAAGGCATATGTCTAAACCTTAAGACAAAAATTGACAGAGAACATATGAAAAAGATATGGTATGAAAACTCTAACAAACAGAAAGCCAGTGGTGAAGCTAAATGACAAAGGAGACATTAAGGGAGAAACACTACTAGAGATGAAAAGGGATATTTCATGATGATCTAAAGTTTTGCTCTACAGGAAGTATTAGGATTCTAAATTTATATGCACCTAGTAACACAGCCTCAAAATATATAAAGCAAAAATCGTTCATATTAAAAGAAGAAACACACAAATGACAAACATGTTGAGATTTTTAAAAACATTCTCAATGATGGAACAAAAAGACAAAAAAAAATCAATATGAGAATTTAAGTTGGATCAACATCATTGGCAAACTTGATTTAATGGATCAATTCTTTCTTAGATAATTTCACAATTAAGATCTGAAGGCAGTCTAGGGTTGTGGTTACACACAGGAGCTTTGGAGTCAGGCAGACCTGGATTCAAGTTCTGCCACAACTACTTTATGCAAGTGAACTTGGATAACTTCCTTCACCTCTGTGAGCCCCAGTTTTCCCGACTGTAAAGTGGGGTTAATACCAGTATAGACCGCATGGGGTCATTGTGAGGATGAACAGAGATGATGCAGGTGGAGTGCTGGCCCCAGAGTGGTTCCCAGGCCGACCTGTCCCTGCCATACCTTGCTCTTTTCCCACAGCGTCATAGAGATCAGGCTCTGCTCGGTACTGCTCATTTTCAGCTCCACCCTGAGCTTCCTCATTTCTTTTTCCATGTCATGGATTTGCTGAAAGAGTTCCAACAACAGGGAAGTCAACTTCACAACTCATTTCATCCGGTTCATTAAGGCAGAAACCTAGTCTGGGATTCGCTTAACTCCTTCCCTTGGGGGACAATTCCACGTATTTGAGGCAAAGTAGACTTTCTTTCAACGGATGCAATGAAAGGGCTGGGTGAGGGAAAATTTGAGTTTCTTTTGAAGATCAGCATGGATCCTGGATTAAACAGTACAAGATACCTATCCACTCATTAGAGTCTCTTTCCTTGGGGCATATTTTTGAGTTCAATCTAAATAAGGGCTGTTTGGAAGACACAATGGGCACAGTTTGGAAGAAAAGAACAATGACATTTTTCTTTTTTCTCATTTGAGGCAGAGAAGTGTGCTCCTGACAGAGAGAAGAACACATGTCTCCTGCCTCCGTCCCAGGCACCGTCCTTCCCAACGGATGGAAAACGTATGCCTGGTGATGTGCACGAGGGTTCGGGCCGGTACAGGGGGTGAACATTTACATTGAGTGGTCATCTTTTCATTGTATTCATTTTTATGTTCACCTTCCATACAAGGCCAGTGATACATTTGCTTTTTATTTTGTTTTTATGAATTGTTGTAAAATTGAATGTATTTAAGTAAAAATACTTCAAGAAGAGTTGTGTTAATAACAGTGCTCAGGGCTGTGATAAAACTTGTGACAGTGGATCATGAAAGTCTGGGCATCACAAGTCCAGGGGTAGGGACCACGGTGAATTTCTAGCAGCATATGGTGGCCACCTCCCATCCATTTCCCCAGGGGAATCCTGATGAGGGGCCTTGAGCCAACTGCCCAGAAAATCTGGGGAGAGTGTGTTTTCCATGGTCTTTTCACCCATCTCTTTGAGGCCAGCAAATCAAAGAATTAGGAGACTACATTAACAGACAAACACCCAGAAAGCCCCAGAGCTTGTGCTAGCTAATGGGCCAAGGAACCCCTCCAAAACCCTCAAGGCCCCAATCTAGGCTTTCAGTGGACACCTAGGGGTCAGGAGGTTCAACGCACGGTTTTGCAGAGTTTTAACTCTTTCTCTTGGGCTTCCCACTTCTCCTTCTGGGCATCTTCCTTCTGTAACTCTTCTTTCAGCACTGAGCACTGTGGAGAAAAAGGACAAGGCCACGGGGGCTTGGCTGGGGGTCCCAAGTACCTGTGTTCATGCCCAGGAGTGTTTCCTGTTGTATAACCCAATCACACCTCTGAATTCTGAGAGGCGAGACCATTTGTGTGATGGGAGCATGGGATCCTGCAGTCCTTCCCAGTTCACCCCTCTCCTGAGTTCTGAGGAATAGAGCATCTAAGTTCCTCTTCAAAAGCCAGCAAACTTCACTGCAGGGGAAATCCAGCTTTGTAGAGTCTGGGGACTTAGGGTGCAGGAATTGGGATGTTTTCACGCTGTGACCAGTGAGGGCGGAGGGGGCTGAGCCAGTGAGCTCAGGTCCATCTTAGGGCTTTTGTGCAGGTTGCATCTCAAAGACACAACTGCCCCGACTGGTGTGGAGGGGTAAACGGAGCTGTCTTGCCTGAGGGCGGCTTGGCAACAGGCATTAAGGGCATAAGGATGGATGTGCCTTCTTTTGACCCAGCAATTCCCACTTTAGGAATGTACCTTAAGGACAATGACTGGAGAAATAAGTAAATCTGTAGTTTCAAGGATGCTCTTCACAGAATTGTCAGTAACAGTGGAAGAAAAAAAAAAAAGAGGAAACAACCCAAGTGTTGTTTATAACAGCAGACCACTTTATAACACTGGGTACATCCAGGAGAAAGTATGTAGCTTTTAAGACGAATGATAAGAGCGTTGATTTATTAGCACGGGAAAATAGTAAGCATTTAAAAATTTAAAAAATGTGCATAGTATAAATTAACTATAAAATGATTGATTGATTGATTTCTAGGCAATATATAGAAACAAGACTGGAAGAACATACATGAAAATATTAACACTGATTTCTCAAGGTAGCATTTCCTCTCCTCTCTTTTTATTTTTTCTTCTCAATCATCTACTTATTTTTCTAAAATTAACACACATGATGTATGTCATTAAAAAAAAGGCATCTCAAATGTTCACAAGAGCAGTACCCTTGGTGATGACGAGCCCTTGTGCTATTGGCCAGCACAGTCTAGAGGAGAAGGGACCTCATTCCAAGGTCAACGAGGAAGGGGAAACGGGGACATAAATCATCCAAATGCACTTCAGGAGTTAGAAGAGCCAAGCAGGTGCTGTCTTTGCAGATTCCTTGTACTTAGCACCAGCTCTGCATCCCCTTCCCGTCCCCAACACACACACACACACACACACACACACACACACACACACACACACCACATTAAACAGCTATAGCACATGCCTGGGAAGTCACCCTGCTTGGGAGAAACGAATGCAGAGGGCTTGGCCAGGCAGCTGACCCGGGGCAGAGGCAGAAGAGCACAACGAAAACCAGCCTCCCACTTCTCAGAAAACGATTTTGTCATCCCCATTTCACAGATGGGGAAATGGAGGCCAAATAAGTTACAATAAAAGAAAGCTCTGGGATGGGACCCTGGTCTGTCTGATCCCAAAGCTCGTGCAGTGCCTTTCACCAGCTCCAAACTGGGTATGGTACTACGTACCAGGTGTTACTTACTGTGCCTTTTCCTTGGAACCTCAAGATCTGTTCTCACCCCACCCCCATGCAGACCTAGCTATCGGGTAGCCTCTGGGAATCTCTGAGTTGCCACCTGAGATGAAAGCTTTGAGGTTTTACCTTGACTCACAGAAACAGGCACATCATGCAAATACTGAGAAATCTTATCCTATAGAGTCAGGATTCTAAAGTTAGCATTGAAGGCAAGATTTGCAAATAGTCAAAGTTACATGTAAAAAGCTCTTTGCTTGCCTACCACGTTCATCTTCCATAGAGACATTCCACACACTAAAGTCTAAGGAAGAAATGAGCGTCTGCGTGTTTGCATCTGGATCTTCAGACGTTCTGCTGTGAAGACAGTTATGAGAACCAGCGGTGCTGGGACCACGATGCAGCCGTGTGGTCATCCTTGCTCACAGGGAGATCGTATTCTGTTTAATGTTAAACTTTGTACTGGCAGTATATGCTCATAGGTGTGTTTGTTGCTGGGATTAAACAAACTCATTTATAATAGGGGTTAGAAAATGTTTGCTGGATTTGAAAATCTATTATGCTTCTTCTGAGCCACATACACGCTGTCCTTTGAAAGGCTTCAGAGAAGTTGGCCACCTGCCCAGCAGCTACCCTCCCTGTGTCCTTGGGCACTGGCCTCATCTCACCACCGTGTGTCATGTGACTCCACTGTGTCTGCTTTTCGCAGCTACAATTTGCTGATGACCCGACACTCACTCTGGAGCTGAGGGCTTCGAGCTGGTGATCCTTTTCTTTGTTCTCACTTTTCAGTTGATTCACCTCCTGTTGTAGTTGTTGAACTTGACCATCCTTTACTAACACGTCTCTTTGCAAAGATGACACCATCTCTGTAAAAGAACCAAACCAAACCAAAACAAAAGACTCATGGAGGTCAAAGAGGCAAGAAGGATTCTTGGCAGCACCATGGCTCTCAGCCAACGTTCGGACAAGACGTTCAAAACCCGGGCCACCACCGGTGCCCGCCTAGAACTGGGGGGCTTTTTGCAAGGGTCCCAGAGCAGGAATGGGAATGAGAGCAAAGTCCACGGAACAGGGTTTGAGGCTTCAGTGAGAATAAGGGGCAGTCAGCACCAGCGAGAGGAGAAGCCTTTGGGGGCCCCTTGTGGGCACAGGCCAGGCAAAGCCGGGAGGAGAGGCCACACCATGGGCCTGGGGAACAAAGGCCCAGCACAGGGAAGGTCCAGGAATTCTTCTCCAGAGGCCAGGAGACGGGCGTGTGGCAGAGGGAACTGCTGGACACTATTGATGGGGTGGGTGGTTGGTTTCACAGTCCTCTGAGTTTGGACCCCTCTCTACCACTTATTAGCTTGGTGGTCTTGGACAAGCTATTTCACCTCCCACTGTCTGTCCCACACAGAGTTATTGTAAGGGTCAAATGATGCGGTATGTCCCAAGAACACAAAGTGGCTAAATTATGTTTGTTCCATGGCGCCTATGATTTTTCTCGGCAGCCAGCTTCCAAAATGGGCCCAATGATCCCTACCACCTAGAATTCATGCCTTGTGTAGCCCCTCCCACCCTGAATAGGGCTGCCATGGGTAACCAATATGATACTCTGGAAATGACGGACTGTTTCCTCTCAGGCTGGGTCATAAAACACACTGTGGCCTCCTCTTTGCTCTCTCTCCAATCATTCACTCTGGGGGAAGCCAACTGCTGTGTCGTGACGACACTCAAACAGCCCTAGAGAGAAGCATGTGTGCTGAGGGACTAAGGCCTCCAGCCAATAGCCACATGAGCAGCCATTCTGAAGGGGGATCCTCCGGCTCCCCCCGAGGCTTTAGATGACATGACTGATGCCCCAGCCGACATCTTGCCTGCAACTCATGAGAACTAAGTCACCCCACCCTCAAATTCCTGAACTACAGAAACTGGGGGAGATAATAAATATTGGTTGGGGTTTTATCCATTACATTTTGGGGTAACTTGTTATGCAGCAATAGATAACTACTCCATTACTGTAGTATCATTTTTTTTAACATCTTTATTGGAGTATAATTGCTTTACAATGGTGTGTTAGTTTCTGCTTTATAACCAAGTGAATCAGTTATGCATATACATATCTCCCCATATCTCTTCCCTCTTGCATTGTAGTATCATTTTGAATAAAAGTGGGAAGAAGGGTGCATAAATGCAGTGGTATTGGGTTATCTCCTACGGTTCTTTTCTTAAAAGAACATCAGGCCCAGTTTTAGTGGTAGGTTTCAATCAAGAATGTCTATGAAATAAAGCACAAAATGCTCCAGAATTTCATTTTAAAAATGAGCTTTGCCTCCAGGACACAGTTCAGTTACTTGGAAATCCCTCTGGGGCTTGCCACACTTTGAGTGGGTCCAGCCCATCTCAAGCATTATCCCAACCCAGGTCTGTCCGACTCCCTGATCGGAGAAGGTGGGATCTGAGACAGGCTTGATGCTTGGATGAGGTTTCACTGGCCGACATACGGGAGGAAGGTGAGGACCAGCGAGTTCATCCTTCCATTCCTGGTGCCCAGAACAGCACCTAGCCTGGGGGAGGTGCTCAGAAAATATCTGAGGACATCCCAAGTGAGGGAGGAGAATAAGCAGAGACCTGGGGGCAGCAGGGGGTGGGGCTGGGTGTGATTAAGTTGCAGAGTGAGGCAGAAGAAAAGCACAGATTCATACAGAGATGGGGATTCACGTGCGACTCAATGCTGTGCCTGGCTTCTACAGCTGTGGGCATGTTTCCTGCTACGCGCTGGCTGCCTTCAGAGTGATGTGCCCCTCCGAGGCTCACTGCCTCCTCCCTGTCACCTGCTTCTCTCCCTCCCCTCGTCTGTGAGTGGTCCCATCCTCTTCAGGTTTCTAGGCATGTCAGTTTCGGCTTAAAAAACTCCACTGGATTCCCAACACCCTTGGAATAAAAACCCAGACCCCCCGACCCTGCCCAGCCCCACAATCCCCTGTTCACTCCACGCAGCCTCGCTTGCCCTTGGCTTGTCCTTGCCCACCTGAAACAGGTCCTCTCTAAAAGAAGGACATAGCCGTGGAGGATACAGCATAAACTGGTTAGAATCGGCTAGGTCCAAGGGGGCGTAAGATTCGACTTCCAGGGGAACTGGAGCCCCATTACAGGCTCATTGTAATACATGAGCAAAATGACACACGCACCAGCACCAGGACTGTTCCGAGGCTGACCATAAAGGTCAAAAAGTGGGTGGTGGGGCTTCCCTGGTGGCGCGGTGGTTGACAGTCCGCCTGCCGATGCAGGGGACATGGGTTCGTGCCCCGGTCCGGGAAGATCCCACATGCCGTGGAGCGGATGGGCCCGTGAGCCATGGCCACTGAGCCTGCGTGTCCAGAGCCTGTGCTCCGCAACGGGAGAGACCACAACAGCGAGAGGCCCGCGTACAGAAAAAAAAAAAAAAAAAAAGTGGGTGTTGGCCCAATTCCTGGAAATCCCCGCCTCTTCCCCAAAATATTAGAGTTGTCCCAATCCTCCCACTCATTAGCCTATAAAATTACCCAGCCCATAAAAACTAACCGCCCCATATTTGGGGGCCTCTAGCCTTCTGAGATGGCCCACACTCTGTCTGTGGAGTGTGTTTCTCTCTAAAGAAATCCACTTCTTACTTTGTCTCTCACTGAATTCTTTCTGCGATGAGACATAAAGAACCTGAGCTTTAGTAAGTCCCGAGACCAGATGCATGATCTCGATTAAAAGATAGTGGGTTCTGACTGGGTTCGAGTCCCAGCCCACGGGTTCAAGTCCCACCTGAGTTCCATGGTTGCACACCCACTAAGCTGGTCCCCCTTGGCCTCCCCCCTTGAAGCGCTGGCCACCACGACACACAGTTTATTTTCTCCCCAGCACCACTGCTCTCTGAAGTGGGCTTGTTTATTCATCCGTTTACTTTTATTGTCTGTCACCCCCTCCCGAATCTGCGAGTACAGGAATCTGACTGTCTTGCTTGGCTCTCCCTCCCCGGAGCCTGGAACGGGGCCTGACACCTAGAAGGAGCTCAAGAAACATGTGGAAGCAATGAAGGAATCCAGGGAATCAAAGCTCAGTCACAGCTGTGCATTGGCTGCCCCTCTCCCAACCCAAGCCCTTTATCAGGGAACCACCTCTGATCAAATTAGAAAATGGTTTCCTTTGGGCCCAAGTGCACTCGGCTGAAATGGGTGAGACTAAGGGTGCCTTAAAGGAGTGACCCCATTTTGTCCATGCTCTAGTTTGCACTCAGGCTGCTTTGTGGAACCACCCAAGCCACAAGGCGACCTGTGTTCTCCCTGGTGGGGCCAGTGCTCAGGAGACCTTGTAGCCAAGAGATACCATTCTCTCAAATATTTACCAGACCCTGCCCTCGGAACTGGGTGGCAAGAAACCTCCACTGAGGGAGAACTCTAATGCACCGACACGGGTGATCCCTGAGGCTGCACCCGTGTCACGGGCACAGGTGCGCTGGTTGACTGGTGATGTCTGCAGGGGGAGGGCAGAAGCTCTGGGGCCTGAATGCAGAAGGGCCTCACCTGACGTGATGGCGGCGTCCCTCCTTAAGTTCTCGGCCTCGTGCTTCAGGGAGGTGATTTCCAGGGTCTGGCTCAGCACCTGGTTGTAGCCTTGTTGTAGGGCACTGATCTGTGGAAGGAGGCAACACACAGTCAGAGGGGGTCAGCCAGGCCTGCAGGACACGCCGGTACTTCTCCAACGTTGGGCAAAGAGTCGGGCTGATCTTGGATCGGGGTGTTGGGGAAACCAAGGTTTTCAGTTGTCACTAGTGGAAGGGGCAGGAGGGGGCCTGTTCCTTCAGTGACCACCATGTCATCGGTCCTCAAGACACAAACCTTATCTTTGTGGCCACCCAGGGGCTCCGGTGCTGCTGTCTTCCTATGACCTGTGGGTTTTCAGCCATAAATAGACCAGCTGTTGGTTCCAGATCATCCAGCACTGACTGGATGCACAGCAAAGTTCAAGAGCCGGGAGCAGGTTATGAAAGGAATTCCCTCTAATGAGAATAGAGGGTAGTTTATACCTCACAGAACACTCCAGAGTTTACAGAGCCCGTTCACACATGCTACACTGATACTCGTCACAGCGTTGCTGAAGGCTGACGTTCCCATTAATGTGCCCATTTTGCAAGGGAGCCAGGTTGAGACTCAGAGAGGCGAGGCCCCCTGCTCGGGATCACGCGTCTGGTCAGACGTGGAGTCTGATTCAAACCCAGTCTTTAGTTGCCTGGTTCCTCCTTCCCAGGTGGCTCTAGGAATGAGCGTGAGAAGTTGGAGGCTGTAAAGCATGGCATGGACTCGGGAGCCGGACTGTGGCCTTCAAGTCCTGTCTCTGCCAGTTAACGGGCTTTGTGAACACAAGGAGGACACCATATTCTGTTTCCTTTTGTTCAGTCTGCACGCGGGGTGATGGTAGTCCCAACCTGATAGGATTGTTAGAAGTATTTTAATAAGTTAACATGTGTACAGGTGCTCAGATCAAGCCTGGCACACGGCACAGGGGGAAGAGCTATGACGGTCCTCTCCTCTGACTACCCACGGGGTGTTTTCTTTCTTTTGTTTTGGGTTTATTTTGGGGTTTTTTTGCTGTATGCGGGCCTCTCACAGTTGTGGCCTCTCCCATTGCGGAGCACAGGCTCCGGTCGCGCAGGCTCAGCGACCATGGCTCAGAGGCCCAGCCACTCCGCAGCATGTGGTATCTTTCCGGACCGGGGCACGAACCCGTGTCCCCTGCATCGGCAGGTGGACTCTCGACCACTGCGCCACCAGGGAAGCCCTCACGGTGTGTTTTAGCTTCAACTTCCCTCGTCCGTCTCTGGGGAAGGTAGTTGGTAATCTTTATGTGTGCATTTGTAAGCCTTGCCAGGCTCACTTAAACGCCAGTGTGGTTGTTATTAAGAGGAAATACAGGGGCTTCCCTGGTGACGAGGTGGGTGACAGTCCGCCTGCCGATGCAGGTGACGCGGGTTCGTGACCCAGTCCGGGAAGATCCCACATGCCGCGGTGCGGCTGGGTCTGTGGGCCATGGCTGCCGAGCCTGCGCATCTGGAGCCTGTGCTCCGCAACGGGAGAGGCCACAACAGTGAGAGGCCCGCGTACCGCAAAAAAAAAAAATAATAAAAAAATAAAGGAAATACAGGAATCGTGGGTGGGAGCACCACAGGCCGGCTCTATCTATGGCTGCTGTGAGCACCCTCTAAGTCCATGGCTCAGAGCCCCCTCAAGGGCGGGCCCCCCTCCAGGGGTCTAGGTCTACACGTGGGGTGCGGAAGGCTCTCCATCAAATGCAACGTTGGTAAGGGCCCGAAAGTAGCTGCCAGGCCTCGGCCTCCACAGAGCAGGTACCCGAGAGGCCGGGAAAGAGAGCTGGGCCCAGAACCCCCTCCCTCTCGGTCTGATGTGGCCAGACTGCTTGTTCTGAGTGGCCCGGACATTCCCACCTCAAGGTGCACTGTGGGCCTTTGCCCTGTGATTTTTCAGATGTCAGGCCTCAGTACTCCCACAGGGACACGTTTATTGGGGCATAAATGTCAAGCAATCCGTAGACAGGACAAGAGCTAGGTTGTGTTTTTTTTTTTTTTTTTTTTTTTTTTGCTGTACGCGGGCTTCTCACTGTTGTAGCCTCTCCCGTTGTGGAGCACAGGCTCCGGAAGTGCAGGCTCAGTGGCCATGGCCCACGGGCCCAGCCGCTCTGCAGCATGTGGGATCTTCCCAGACCGGGGCACGAACCTGTGTCCCCTGCATCGGCAGGCGGACTGTCAACCACTGCACCACCAGGGAAGCCCCACTAGCTTGTTTTGATAGATCAAAATGGAAGTGACAAGGAGAAGGATGCAATTTCTTTTCCTTTTTTAAAAATAAATTTTATTTATTTATTAATTTATTTTTGGCTGCGTTGCGTCTTTGTTGCGGTGCATAGGCTTATTGCGGCACCTTCTCTTGTTGCGGAGCCTGGGCTCTAAGCACACGGGCTTCAGTAGTTGTGGCACGAGCGCTCAGTAGTTGTGGCGCACAGGCTTAGATGCTCCACGGCAGGTGGGATCTTCCCGGACCAGGGCTCGATCCCGTGTCCCCTGCACTGGCAGGCGGATCCCTAACCACTGTCCCACCAGGGAAGTCCTGGGTGCAATTTCTTTGTTCTCCTAAGGTAAGGTTGCCAGATTTAGGGGAGGAAAAAAGGATGTTCACTTAAAATAGGATTTCAGATAATGAATAATATTTCAGTGCAAATGTGTCCCATGCAATATTTGGGACACACACTACAACGAAATTCTAAAATTCAAATTTAACTGGGTGTCCTTACTTTATCTGGCAACCCCACCCGAAGAGAGTTCCTAAACTTCAGTCATTCATATACCACTTTCACTATTTTTCCCATGTCTCTTGGCTAGTCCCACTATAATTTCTTAGCGTTTTTCGTAGAAGCAGCTCCCTTTTTAAACTTAAAAACGTGCATTAAATTAAAAATAACTGTTATAAGAGTAAATAGAGACTCAGTGTCTTAAATAAAAATAATCCCTCCAAAAGAAGAAATACAGGAATTTCCCTGTTTACAATCAGACCAGGTTGCGGGCATCACGCTAAAAAAAAAAAAAAAAAAAAAAAAAAGATTGGGGGGAGGTGTTGGGCATGCCCAGGTAATGGAGTTCGGGCGTGCTGATATGGCCACCAGATGGCGCTCACAGCCTTTGGTCTTGGTTTGTGTCCTTGGAAATCTTGTCATTATTACTCTGGTAGAATTAACAGAACCGTCAAGGTCTCACAAGTTTTCTGACTCGTTTCATACACCATCATGGTTCAGAGTCTAGGACATTTGGGGCAGTTACACTTACTTTTTCCCTGGGGCACCTGAGACATTAATGGGGGGGGTCTATGCTAGAAGTTGCGGGGACACAGGCCACTCTGACCCCCACTCTCCCCAAGGCTATACTTTTGCATGTTTGTGCTTTGGAAACTTTGAGTGAAAAAATTCTTTCACATCTTACTTTTCTCTGTTGGGGGGAAATACAACTTTTCCATAAAAGGTCCTTGGAACACTGAAAGTGTTTGTAAGCTCTTCTCAGCTTAATGCTTTTATTTGCATGATACCAGAGATAGAACACACAGAGACAAACTTCCAGAAGGGAAAACATACGTTCCCCTCTAAGACTCCAGTGGTTTTGACAGATTGAAAATATTTCAATCTGAGTGTCAGAGTTTTAGGATTTTGGATTGCTGGAAAACTCCAAAGAGTCTTCAAACCTCTTTGATACTTTTACTATCAAAGTAAATATCCATATTGTTTGTAATGGCATAAATTCCAAGATGTTTAATGTCTGTTAAGCTGTGTCATAAAATGGGCACTGAATCATAAGAAAGTTAAGAGTGCTAGGAGGAGTGATTGTTTCAGGATGATAATTTGGTTTCTAATTAGCACAGGCGTATAAGAGCACATGGAGGTAAGAATTTTCTAGTGATACTGTAGCAGATCGAAGATCTCTGAGAGCAAATCATTATGCACACACCTTCGGGGACCAGGGAAAACACATAAAGTAATCAGAACCATAAATCAACCTGCCATGTGGCTTACACTTCTGGTGGAATGCTCTGCAGGCAGTAGAATAGTTAAGAAACTAAAATGTCAGTGGTTGAAACTCGATTTGAGTTCAAACCGATGGAGCCTCTGGTTCATATATGCCTTGCTATAAAATATTCTTCTTCAGTTATAAGTGAAGCTCCAGTGGTAGGGGAGGCAAGAGCATGATGCATCAGTGTAATTATTTCTAGATAATTTCTTTGTAAAAAAACATTTTTTCCCCCAGATATCGGCAGCCACTTTAAATAAAACTCAAATTGGGACCGGCTGATATTCAAAGATATGTGGAAATTATATAATATTCTATGTCAAATATATTTCAATTATTTAAAAAAAGGTATGTGGGGAATTCCCTGGCAGTCCAGTGGTTAGGACTCTGTGCTTCCACTGCTGGAGGCCTGGGTTTGATCCCTGGTCAGGGAACTAAGATCCTGCAAGCCGCGTGGTATGGCCAAAAATAAAAAAGGTATGTGGGAATAATTCAGCCTCATCCATGTACCTGAAAAAGACATGTCATTTTCTCAGGAAACCTCTGAAATGGGAGAATAACTGAAAGGAATATTTCAGCAAAATTGGGTTCAGTTCAAGAAAAAGATGCTCATTAATGTGTCAGCTACATGTCAAGGTAGCTGTTTGCACTAATAATTCCTACAGGACCTGTTACTTTCATTGTTTTTTCAAAACCAGGTTTGAAGGAGAGTCATTAGTTCATTTAAATATTAGAGCATGTATTTGTTGACTTGTTTTTTCTGTCTCCCTCACTAGAGCGTAACAGGGGGAAGGATCATGTCTGTCTTGTTCTCTGCTGAATTCTCAGAGCCTGGAAAAGGGCATGGCACGGGATAGGCCCCCCAAAATATTTCTTTGGATTAATGGACGGATGGGTGGATGGATGAATAAAGAACAGACAAACAGACACGGTCCTAACAGAGTTCTAGAAGGTTACTGGGCCCAACCTTTGCCTTCATGGAGCTTACAGTTTCCTGCTAGAATCTCCTAGGTTCACCATACACAATCTGTGTCCTTTCTAGAGCACCATTTCTAGGATTGAAACTGTGTACCTAGAATCGGTTACAGAGGGAAAGACAGTAAACAGAGAACAAGAGAACAAAGGCCCCCAAGCATTGACTATGATTTTTTTTTCCTCTCTCCTTTTTTAAAATGTTTATTTATTTATATTTTTCTTATTAGTCACCCATTTTATACACATCAGTGTATACATGTAAATCCCAATCTCTCAATTCATCATACCACCACCCCCACCCCCTGCTGCTTTCTCCCCTTGGTGTCCATACGTTTGTTCTCTACATGTGTGTCTCCATTTCTGCTCTGCAAACTGGTTCATCTTTACCATTTTTCTAGGTTCCACATATATGCGTTAATATAGGATATTTGTTCTTCTCTTTCTGACTTACTTCACTCTGTATGGCAGTCTCTAGATGCATCCACGTCTCTACAAATGACCCAATTTTGTTCCTTTTTATGGCTGAGTAATATTCCATTGTATATATGTACCACTTCCTCTTTAACCATTCGTCCGTCGATGGGCATTTAGGTTGCTTCCATGATCTGGCTGTTGTAAATAGTACTGCAATGAACATTGGGGTGCATGTGGCTTTTTGAATTATGGTTTTCTCTGGGTATATGCCCAGTAGTGGGATTGCTGGGTCCTATGGTAATTCTATTTTTCGTTTTGTAAGGAACCTCCATACTGTTCTCCATCGTGGCTGTATCAATTTACATTCCCACCAACAGTGCAAGACGGTCCCCTTTTCTCCACACCTTCTCCAGCATTTGTTGTTTGTAGATTTTCTGATGATGCCCATTCTAACTGGTGTGAGGTGATACTTCATTGCAGTTTTGATTTGCATTTCTCTAATAATTAATGATGTTGAGCAGCTTTTCATGTGCTTCTTGGCCAGCGGTATATCTTCTTTGGAGAAACGTCTATTTAGGTATTCTGCACATTTTTGGATTGGGTTGTTTGTTTTTTTAATATTGAGCTGCATGAGCTCTTTATATATTTTGGATATTAATCATTTGTCAGTTGCTTCCTTTGCAAATATTTTCCCCCAGTCTGAGGGTTGTCTTTTCATCCTGTTTATGGTTTCCTTTGCTGTGCAAAAGCTTTGAAGTTTCATTAGGTCCCATTTGTTTATTTTTGTATTTATCTCCATTACTCTAGGAAGTGGATCAAAAAATATCTTGCTGTGATTTATGTCAAAGAGTGTTCTTCCTATGTTTTCCTCTAAGAATTTTAGAGTGTCTGGTCTTACATTTAGGTCTCTAATCCGTTTTGAGTTTATTTTTGTGTATGGCGTTAGGGAGTGTTCTAATTTCATTCTTTTACATGTAGCTGTCCAGTTTTCCCATCACCACTTATTGAAGAGACTGTCTTTTCTCCACTGTATATCCTTGACTCCTTTGTCATAGATTAGTTGACCATAGGTGTGTGGGTTTATCTCTGGGCTTTCTATTCTGTTCCATTGACCTATATTTCTGTTTTTGTGCCAGTACCATATTGTCTTGATTAGTGTGGCTTTGTAGTATAGGCTGAAGTTAGGGAGTCTGATTCCTCCATCTCCATTTTTTTCCCTCAAGACTGCTTTGGCTATTCGGGGTCTTTTGTGTCTCCACACAAATTTTAAGCTTTTCTGTTCTAGTTCTCTAAAAAATGCCATTGGTAATTTGATAGGGATTGCATTGAATCTGTAGATTGCTTTGGGTAGTAGAGTCATTTTCACAATATTGATGCTTCCAATCCAAGAACATGGTATATCTCTCCATCTGTTGCTATCATCTTTAATTGCTTTCATCAGTGTCTTACAGTTTTCTGCATACAGGTCTTTGTCTCCCTAGGTAGGTTTATTCCTAGGTATTGTATTTTTTGGTTGCAGTGGTACATGAGAGTGTTTCCTTAATTTCTCTTTCAGATTTTTCATCATTAGTGTATAGGAATGCAAGAGATTTCTGTGCATTCATTTTGTGTCCTGCAACTTGACCAAGTTCATTGATTAGCTCTAGTAGATTTCTGGTGGCATCTTTAGGATTCTCTCTGTAGAGTATCCTGTCATCTGCAAACAGTGACAGTTTTACTTCTTCTTTTTCAATTTGGATACCTTTTATTGCTTTTTCTTCACTGATTGCTGTGGCTAGGACTTCCAAAACTATGTTGAAGAATAGTAGTGAGAGTGGACATCCTTGTCTTGTTCCTGATCTTAGAGGAAATGCTTTCAGTTTTTCACCATTGAGAATGATGTTTGCTGTGCCTTTGTCATATATGGCCTTTACTATGGTGAAGTAGGTTCCCTCTATGCCCACTTTCTGGAGAGTTTATATCATAAATCAGAGTTGAATTTTGTCAAAAGCTTTTTCTGCATCCATTGAGATGATCATATGGTTTTTCTTTTTCAATTTGTTAATATCGTGTATCACATTGATTGATTTGCATATATTGAAGAATCCTTGCCTCTTTGGGATAAATCCCACTTGATCATGGTGTATGATCCTTTTAATGTGTTGTTGGATTCTGTTTGCTAGTATTTTGTTGAGGATTTTTGCATCTATATTCATCAGTGATATTGGTCTGTAATTTTCTTTTTTTGTAGTATCTTTGTCTGGTTTTGGTTTCAGGGTGATGGTGGCCTCAGAGAATGAGTTTGGGAGTGTTCCTTCCTCTGCAATTTTTTGGAAGAGTTTGAGAAAGATGGGTGTTAGCTCGTCTCTAAATGTTTGATAGCATTCACCTGTGAAGCCTTCTGGTCCTGGACTTCTGTTTGTTGGAAGATTTTTAATCACAGTTTCAATTTCATTACTTGTGATTGGTCTGTTCATATTTTCTATTTCTTCCTGGTTCAGACTTGAAAGGTTATAACTTTCTAAGAATTTGTTCATGTCTTCCAGGTTGTCCATTTTATTGGCATAGAGTTGCTTGTAGTTGTCTCTTAGGATGCTTTGTATTTCTGCGGTGTCTGTTGTAACTTCTTTATCCTTTCTAATTTTATTGATTTGAGTCCTCTCCCTCTTTTTCTTGATGAGTCTGGCTAATGGTTTATCAATTTTGTTTAACTTCTCAAAGAACCAGCTTTTAGTTTTATTGATCTTTGCTATTGGTTTCTTTGTTTCTATTTCATTTATTTCTGCTCTGATCTTTATGATTTCTTTCCTTCTGCTCACTTTGGGTTTTGTTTGTTCTTCTTTCTCTAGTTCCTTTAGGTGTAACGTTAGATTGTTTATTTGAGATTTTTCTTGTTTCTTGAGGTAGGCTTGTATAGCTATGAACTTCCCTCTTAGAACTATGGGATGCTTTTGCTGCATCCCATAGGTTTTGGATCGTCATGTTTTCATTGTCATTTGTCTCAAGGTATTTTTTGATTTCCTCTTTGATTTCTTCAGTGATCTCTTGGTTATTTAGTAACGTAATGTTTAGCCTCTATGTGTTTGTGTTTTTTACAGGTTTTTCCCTGTAATTCATTTCTAATCTCATAGCGTTGTGGTCAGAAAAGATGCTTGATATGATTTTAATTTTCTTAAATTTCCTGAGGCTTGATTTGTGACCCAAAACGTGATCTATCCTGGAAAATGTTCCGTGCGCACTTGAGAAGAAAGTGTAATCTGCTGTTTTAGGATGGAATGTCCTACAAATATCAATTAAATCTATCTGGTCTATTGTGTCATTTAAAGCTTGTGTTTCCTTATTAATTTTCTCTTTGGATGATCTGTCCATTGGTGTAAGTGAGGTGTTCAAGTCCCCCACTATTATTGTGTTACTGTAGATTTCCTCTTTTAGAGCTGTTAGCGATTGCCTTTTGTATTGAGGTGTTCCTATGTTGGGTGCATATATATTTATAATTGTTATATCTTCCTCTTGGATTGATCCCTTGATCATTACGTAGTGTCCTTCCTTGTCTCTTGTAACATTCTTTATTTTAAAGTGTATTTTACCTGATATGAGTATTGCTACTCCAGCTTTCCTTTGATTTCCATTTGCATGGAATATCTTTTTCCATCCCCTCACTTTCAGTCTGTATGTGTCCCTAGGTCTGAAGTGGGTCGCCTGGAGACAGCATATAGATGGGTCTTGTTTTTGTATCCTTTCAGCAACCCTGTGTCTTTTGGTTGGAGCATTTGATCCATTCACATTTAAGGTAATTATCAATATGTATGTTTCTATGACCATTTTCTTAATTGTTTAGGGTTTGTTTTTGTAGGTCCTTTTCTTCTCTTGTGTTTCCCACTTACAGAAGTTCCTTTAACATTTGTTGTAGAGCTGGTTTGGTGGTGCTCAATTCTCTTAGCTTTTGCTTGTCTGTCAAGCTTTTGATTTCTCCATCGAATCTCAATGAGATCCTTGCTGGGTAGAGTAATCTTGGTTGTAGGTTCTTCCCTTTCATCACTTTAAGTATATCATGCCACTCCCTTCTGGTTGGTAGAGTTTCTGCTGAGAAATCAGCTGTTAACCTTCTGGGAGTTCCCTTGTATGTTATTTGTCATTTTTCCCTTGCTGCTGTCAATAATTTTTCTTTAATTTTTGCCAAGTTGATTACGATGTGTCTCGGTGTGTTTCTCCTTGGGTTTCTCCTGTATGGGACTCTCTGTGCTTCCTGGACTTGGGTGGCTATTTCCTTTCCGATGTTAGGGAAGTTTTTGACTATAATCTCTTCAATATCTTCTCGGGTCCTTTCTCTCTCTCTTCTCCTTCTGGGACCCGTATAATGTGAACGTTGTTGTGTTTAATGTTGTCCCAGAGGTCTCTTAAGCTGTCTTCATTTCTTTTCATTCTTTTTTCTTTATTCTGTTCCGCAGCAGTGAATTCCACCATTCTGTCTTCCAGGTCACTTATCCGTTCTTTTGCCTCAGTTATTCTATTGATTCCTTCTAGTGTGTTTTTTTTTTCAGTTATTGTATTGTTCATCTCTGTTTGTTTGTTCTTGAATTCTTCTAGATCTTTGTTAAACATTTCTTGCATCTTCTCGATCTTTGCCTCCATTCTTTTTCTGAGGTCCAGGATCATCTTCACTATCATTATTCTGAATTCTTTTTCTGGAAGGTTGCCTATCTCCATTTCATTTAGTTGTTTTCTGGGGTTTTACCTTGTTCTTTCATCTGTTACATAGCCCTCTGCCTTTTCATCTTTTCTGTCTTTCTGTGAATATTGTTTTTGTTCCACAAGCTGCAGGATTGTAGTTCTTCTTGTTGCTGCTGTCTGCCCTCTGGTGGATGAGGCTATCTAAGAGGCTTGTGGAAGTTTCCTGATAGGAGGGACTGGTGGTGGGTAGAGCTGGCTGTGGCATTGGTAGGCAGAGCTCAGTAAAACTTTAATCTGCTTGTCTGCTGATGGGTGGTTCTGGGTTCCCTCCCTGTTAGTTGTTTGGCCTGAAGTGACCCAACACTGGAGCCTACCCGGGCTCTTTGGTGGGGTTAATGGCATACTCTGGGAGGGCTCATGCCAAGGAATACTTCCCAGAACTTCTGCTGCCAGTGTCCTTGTCCCTTGGTGAGCCACAGCTGCCCCCCGCCTCTGCAGGAGACCCACCAACACTAGCAGGTAGGTCAGGTTCAGTCTCCTATGGGGTCACTGCTCCTTCCCCTGGGTCCCAATGCACACACTACTTTGTGTGTGCCCTCCAAGAGTGGAATCGCTCTTTCCCCAAGTCCTGCCAAAGTCCTGCAATCAAATCCCACTAGCCTTCAAAGTCTGAGTCTCTAGGAATTCCTCCTCCCATTGCCGGACCCCCAGGTTGGGAAGCCCGACGTGGGGCTCAGAACCTTCACTCCAGTGGGTGGACTTCTGTGGTATAAGTGTTCTCCAGTTTGTGAGTCACCCACCCAGCAGTGATGGGATTTGATTTCATTGGGATTGCGCCCCTCCTACTGTCTCTTTGCGCCTTCTCCTTTGTCTCTGCACGTGGGGTATCTTTTTTGGTGAGTTCCAGTGTCTTCCTGTCGATGATTGTTCAGCAGTTAGTTGTGATTCCAGTGTTCTCGAAAGAGGGAGTGACAGCATGTCCTTCCACTCCGTCATGTTGAACCAAATCTGACTACGGTTTTAAGCAGAATTATGCACTGAGGCCAAAATTCATCAATTTCCAATTGCTTTTTTATCAACGTTGTTGAGATATAATTTATGTACCAGATCAGTGGCCAATTTTAAAGTAGTTCTTTAAAACTTAAGAAAAAAATTTTTTTTCTTTTGGATTTAGTTTCAGGAGGAAGGAAGTTGACTGGTAAATCCAGACATTCTGGGTGGAGAATTTTTGGTGAAATTCCCTATAAATGAACCAGCAGCTGCCTTCAGGGTTTGATAAAGGCCTCAGTGTTTGGAACACTGTGGGGTTCCTTCTCCCCATCTCCAGCTCTTTCTGGCTGGGTCCGGGTGGGTGTGAGAAGTGGTCACTGAAGCGACAGGAGTTGGGTGGAAATGCAAAGTGGGTGTGAAAGCATGAGGTGTACAAGGTGGCAGAGCTGAGCCCAAATCACATCACTGTCTCTCACTTGCTGTGCAAGCTGTAACAAGCTCCTGGGCATCGCTGAGCGTGCCTCAGTCTCCTCATCTGTAGAATGGCATGTGTCAGAAGACTGAGGTTTAAATAGCTAATGAGGGGACTTCCCTCATGGTGCAGTGTTTAAGAATCCCCCTGCCAATGCAGGGGACAAGAGTTCGAGCCCTGGTCCAGGAAGATCCCACATGCTGTGGAGAAACTATGCCCGTGGGCCACAACTACTGAACCTACACTCTAGAGTCCGTGAGCCACAGCTACTGAAGCCCTCATGCTGCAACTACTGAAGCCCACGTGCCTGGAGCCCATGGTCTGCAGCAAGAGAAGCCACTGCAATGAGAAGCCCATGCACCACAGTGAAGAGTAGACCCTGCTCACTGCAACTTGAGAAAGCCCGTGCACAGCAACGAAGACCCAATGCAGCCATAAATAAATAAATTAAATAAATAAATAAATAAATAAGCTAATGAACCCAAAGCACCTGCACCGGGGCCTGAACATGGTAGGCACTTAATCAAATCTAATATTGTTCTTACAAGGCTAGAAACTTGCCAACCCTGCACTCCCTGGAACTGTACTCCTCACCATGCTGTGCTCACTGCCCATTTCTAACTACCCGGGTGGCTCCCCCCAGGCTCTACCTGAGAGCTGTCACCCTGTGTTGTGACCCCAAGGCCCCGACCCACTTGTCTCTGAGCCCTACCTGGTTTTTCAAGCTCTGGATCTCTCTCTGTTGGGCATCGTCCTCTTCAGGCAGAACCTGAAACTTGGGCGGGATCACCCTCTCCTTCTGCCTGGAGGCAGCTGTTTCCAACAGCTTCTGGCTCAGGTTGGCCAATTGGTTCTGCAGGCTTGCTATCACGGTGTCTTTGTATTTAGATTCAAGTTCAAAATCGGAGAGACGGCTGACTTCTTTTCCCAGCAGCAGAATTATTTCATCCTGGGTGGAGGCCAGATGGGAAATTTACTAGGTGTGGGTCTGGGTGTAAGGCTGAGCCCATTTAAAGAAAGACAGGAAAAATATGGTATCATTCTTTGGGAAGGTGAGGGCAGGCAGGGAGGGAAAAAGCAGACTTTCAAGGCTATCTCTGTCACTTCGAAAATCTCATAGAGACAAGAATTGGGTTAAAATGAGGTAACTGTATATAGACTCTTGTAATGGATGTCTATACCTCACAGGTACGGAAACTTTCCTTTCCCCGAGAATTAGACTTTCATATTAAGAACAACCATCCCACTTGGGAACTTTTGTTGCTAGAAAGTTTACTTAGAGTGTTTTCATTTATAATATACAGCCTAGCACACTGGGGACCTAGGAAAGGTAGTTAGGAAAACAACATTCTGTTTGACCACATTCTGCCTATAATGAGGGTTATTTGTTTTAACTTAAAACATTCTGAACTATTTGTTTTCCCTTTCCTCTCTTCTAATATTTCCTGCCTCTTTTGGCTATTCATGTATGAATTTTTTCCAGGTAACTCAATCTGGAAAGTAAATGAGACAGGAATAGTGATTTATTTGCATGGGCTCATGTCAACTTTCGGCTGGAAAAACAAAATTGCTGGTAGACTGTACCCACAGGTATAATTAACCCTGTCCTCCATCTCTCCAGTGATAAAGCTCTGCAGCCAAAGAATTGGTTAGGTTTTCCAAAAAAGGAAAAAAAAATTCCCCCAAACTTCTCACCAGACGTTATCAATAAAATGTCAGAAAAACTGAAGAAGAAGAAGAAGAAAAAATTCCCCAGAGGCCTTTTCCAAAGCAGTCACGGGAGGAGGTAAACGGGCAATTTCTGGGCCAGCTCATTCCCAGGAGAGCCGTCCAGTCAGCCTCACGACCTGCTAGCTCCGTGACCTGGGGAAGGACAGGGTCTTGCTCATGAGAAAGCCTGTCTGACATTGCCAGCTGCTGCCAGGGGCCTTCCTTTGGGTCCTTGTGAAAGTTGGTGGCAAAACTTCAAGAGAGAGCATCAGACATATTCCCTACTCCTGGGCAGTTTCCCCTGTTTCACCCTGTTATGATCAGCCAGGTGCTTATTCATTTTTCATGCAACAAACTTTCATAGGGCAGCAACTAAGTGCCAGGCCCCGTGCCAGTGCTGGAATATAAGAAGTTTGCAGAGGGCAGTGGACAGCTGTGGGTTCTGCTTTCCTGGTGAGGGTCCCCTTGCCCTTCTGGAGGGAGCGTTCCTCCTTCCATGGGGTCTGGGTAGGATTGTCAGTCATGTGCCCTGCTCCTTCCTGTCCCACCTCCCCATGTGCATGTGGCCCAAGCTGGTCAATCAGAGATTTCACACATCGATTACAGAGGGAGAGGATCTTGCCTTCTTTTGGATCATAAACTTTAAATATGTAGGCTTGTTTGCCTGAGTTTGTCTTTTCTGACACACAAAGCCAGCCTCATGTAGAAAGCCAGACTCTGAGGGAAACAGAGGGGAGAGGTTGGTAGTGAGGAGGTGTTCTGATGACATTATTCAAGCTCCTGGATCTAGCCATACCTGAAGCTAGTGGCCCTTTAAATTTTCCAATAAGTTGAGCTAATCGATGCTCCCCCTCAAGCTAATTTGTTTATTGTCACTTGAAGGAGTCCTGGCAAGTTAGGGTAGAAATGGCTTATAAAGAGAAAGAATTCTTTCTATTATAAATAGAAAAAATGATAAATGGCTTATAACAATTTTCTATAAATAGAAAAAATTATAGTGGTTGCACTATATTTCCGAGTTAAAATTGAGGCAGGTTGAAAAATGGCAACAAATACTTTGCAGTTTTGCCATCCAGTCTATTTCGCCACCCTCTAGTCTGGGCTGGCCCCGTGACTTGCTTTAACCAACGGAATGGAGTGGAAGTGATGCTGCATGATCTCCAGGCAAGTTCTTACAGGCTGTGCAGCTTCTGCTCTGGCCCCCTGGGAACCCTGAGACCACCGTGCTGTGATGAAAAACCACATGCACAAAGGGGCGCACCAGTCCAGGCATCCTGGCTGAGGCCCTAGATGTGGGAAGGAGGCCAATGGAGACCGACCACCAAACTGGCCAAGCCAGCGGCTGACTGAGGCCGCATGAGTGAGGCCAGGGGACGCGAGCAAAGGAACCTTCCAGGTCAACCCATAGATTCTGGGGAATAATGAATTGCTGTTTGAAGCCGCTAAGTTTGGGGATGGCTTGTTACACAGCGGTAAATACAGAATCTGAGCGTGGCTTCTCGCCTTTCTGCAACATTTTTCAGAGTCTGGTCCCAGGATGCCTGGGTTGGAACCCCCTGCCTCCTGAAGGTTTGGATTTCCGTGTCTGACAAGAACCCCAGGTAGGTCTGCTCCTCACAAACTCTGAGAATTGCTGCAGGAGCAGGCCCTGGCCCTGAAGGAAAGCGAGATATTATAGACTGCTTCTTTTAGAGTAACTTTCGAGTCGTGTCTAAGTGGGGAGAAATTGACCTGGGCCCTTCCCAGGATGGCTTGAATCCACCTGTTCTGCTTGCATCCCTGCTTTAAACCTCTCTGGTTCTTTAACGAGTCTCTTGGCCCAGGCCTCCCTGACTTCAGGGCTCAATTCCTCCTGCTAGGAACGTGTTTTTGCATCACTGTTCCATCACTGAAGGTTGACCAAGTGATTACTGTGTGGGAGTTAGAAGTACCCGCTGAGAAGCTAACCAGACCTCGCTTTGAATCCTAACACTGCTCCTTGCACTGGGCAGCCGTGAACACATCACTGAACCTCTCTGAGCTTCAGTTTCCTCATCTGCAAAGTGAGGCTGATAAAATCTATTTTGAAGTTGGTGAAGATTAACGAGCTAATAAATGTCAAGTGCACAGGACATGGCCCAGCACACAGTAGGTGCTCAGTACCTTGTAGTTGTAGATGTTATTTGGGATAAAATGAGCAGTGGCCAAACCTGGCTGAATGTCTTGGGAGGAAGAGGTGGTTTCTTGGAAGTAGGAAAAAGGGACAGTCCTTGAGACACAGAGAACAAGAGGCAGTGGCAATCTCTCCATGGTCCCTCTTGCTGCTGTAGCTCTGTGCTTCCCCAAGACCCCTCACCTTATCGTGCTGGGACAGGTCCTGGTCCACAAAAATTTCTCTGTAGGGCTCTGCCCCAGGAATTTCCTCGGCCACTGATTGTTCCGACAGTTCCGCCGCGTTGGTCCACACTAACACACAAGATCAACAGAGAATGCAGAGGAGACTGTGAGTTTCCCCAAAGTCTTAAAGAATATTTTCAGATTAACCTTCACATTCATGAGACTTATGCACTGAAAGCATTACAGGAGGACTGGAAAGGGTAAGAGCTGCCTCATTTCTCTTCCCCAGCGTTAACTGCACTGATGCACTGTGGTGTGCCTCTTTCCAGACTTTTTTCTATGCCGCATAAGAGCTGATGACCTTGGGCAAGTCATTTGCTCTTTCTAAGCCTTCGTTTCCACATACATAATTCAGGATCCCTGATAGTCTCTGTTATAAAGGGCTATCTGGAGATTAAATAGAATAATGATATAGAGCAGGGGTTGGCAAACTATGGCCCTGCGGCCAAATCTGGCCTTCTGCCTATGTTTGTAAATAAAGTTTTATTGCAACACAGCCACAGTGATTCATTTACATATTATTTATGGCTGCTTTCCAGCTACAAAGGCAGAGCTGAGTAGTTGCAGCAGAGACCATGTGACCCACAAGTCCTAAAGTATTTACTATCTGGCTCTTTACAGGAAAAGTTTGCTGACCCCTCATGTAGCGCATTTAGCGCTAAACATTAGCTATATTTTTTATTGCAGTCATATCTTGTCAAAAAACAAAAATGCATTTACATGACAGAGATTCTTATCCAGCTTACTTTTCAGCTAACAATATCAAAAACATCTCCCCATGTCAGTATTTGTAGCTGTACTTGGTTCTTTTCCAGGGTAGCATTGTGGTCCATTGTCCAAGTGTGCCAGACGTGTTTAACTAGGATCCACTTGATAGACATTTAAGCTTTCCTATATTTTTTCTTATTTACCCCAGTATTACAAGGCCTTTTTATATGACTTTCAGGGATTATGGCATTGTGTTTGGGGACCCCACTCTGTATCACATCAGACATCTCGCAATTCACTCACATCAACACTGAATACATTTCTTTTTATTGGTGTAGAAATGTTTGTAAAGATTTCTATAATTCTACGTGTGAGATCACTTGGGCCCAAGCAGCATATTTTAAATTTCCAAGTGACTATGGTTTCTGGACAGTCACTGCACATTCTTATCTTCCTGTGAAGTGAGAAACTGAACAAATTGTTTTCAGTGGTGATGAAACTTTAATGAGTATTAACATTAATGATGAATGAAGCACGCACTATCATGTTTGTGGACATTCATCATTTATTCATTTTGCTTCTGCCTTTTTTATTTATGCATTTTAGAATCAAAGATCCCTGCCCCCCAGCCAGGTCTCAAACCTCTTTGTGGACCCCAGAACCTCTAGTGGACATAGCTGATGGCCTGTGGTGCCCAGAGAATGCACAGCCTTGCGTGTTGAATGAGCAGCCCTGGCCACAGTGTTTCCTGGGGCACGAGGAACACAAGGGCCTGGAACTTCAGCAGCTGCCCATTTTCTCTCCCTCCACCTCCCCAACTAGGTCCATGACTAGAAAACTTTTATTTGAAGCTCACTGCCCCCATCTGACTCTCTTGGATCCTGAGCAGCTAAGTCCTAACTGACTATAGCAGCAGTGCCTGATAGAGAAATAAAGGGAGCTACAGAATGCAATTTTCAATGTTCTCGTAGTCACGTTAAAAAGGTAAAAAGAAGAGAGGAATTCTTAATGATCAATTTTATTTAACCCAATACATTAAAAAGCATCATTTCAACACGTAATCGACAAAAAATATGGAGATATTTTATATTCTTTTTCTGCGAGGCATGAAGCCTTTGAAATCTGGGGTTTATTTTACACTGATTGTGTATCTCAATTTGGAAACTGAGTTTTCAGGAGGAAGAGTTGATCTGTTTTCAGATTCCTCAAGAAATCGGCTCCCACTGGAGGAAGGTACTGACTGGCCTGTGTCCCCAGGGAGGGCCTCGGGGTCTGACCCTAAATGGGCCCCTGTCCAGTCTCAGCTTAGAGTTCTGGCATCTGATGCCATCTCTAGGGGTGACTCCGGCTGCCTCTACGACCCTGTCGTGGCTGTCTTGAGGGACGCCTCCCTGCAAGATGATGGCCGGAGGGGGGACTTCATCAAACTTACAGAACAGGCTGATCGATGGGGTCCCTTTACTGGGGAAGGTGTGTTTACTCAAAGTCTTTGTGGGGCTAGAATTTGCTCTGAGACTTGCTTTCCTTACACCCAGGCAGGAAGGTGCGGGAGCAGTTACCCCTCACCTGCCCCAAACTTCTTTACCGGCTACTGTTATTTATCAAAAAGAACCTAAGGGCCATGTATGACCAAACCGGCTTAACTCTAGATGCTGGATCCTTCGGAGGTCCCAGTGGGGAGAAGCCCCAGGGAGGGTCGGGAGGGCTGGGGCGGTGGGACGGCGGATATGGGGACGCAGGCACTTTAAGAATTTTCGGGCATGAGCTGTTGGCCAAAAGGCAGGGGAGTTACTTTAATATTTTAACAACCCCCAGCTGTCCTGGTGCGCTCCAGTAATCACCAGTCTGCAGCAGGGGCAGTATGTGTGCACCTTAACTGTGTCTTTCAGACATTGTAAGTTGTAAATAAAAGTTAAATAACAATCATGGTTAGGTAATAACTTAATTTTTAAATTTTAATATTTAAAATTTAAATATTAAAATTTTAAAATATTTAAATTTAAATATTAAAATATTAAATATTTTAATATTTACTGAATGTTCGCTATGCACCAGGCGCTGTGCTCAGCACTTACAGGCAGGATACGATTTCGTAACAACCCAGTGAGATAGGCATTATTATTCCCATCTCCATTTTATACGTGACAGATATGAGGCACAGAGACGTCAAGTCACCTGCTCAAGGACACACAGCTGGTAAGTGGTAGAGTCAAGGGATGAACCTAAGTTTGTTGGATTCAGAGCCTATGCTTTTAACCACTATGTAGTCAATGTATTGAAGTGGGAAGATGTTTATGACATATTATTGAATTTTAAAAATCAGGTAGGGAGGGCCTCCCTGGTGGCGCAGTGGTTGAGAGTCCGCCTGCCGATGCAGGGGATACGGGTTCGTGCCCCGGTCTCGGAGGATCCCATATGCCGCGGAGCAGCTGGGCCCGTGAGCCATGGCCGCTGGGCCTGCGCGTCCGGAGCCTGTGCTCCGCAACGGGGGAGGCCACAACAGTGAGAGGCCCGCATACCGCAAAAAAAAAAAATCAGGTAGGGAATTCCTTGGCAGTCCAGTGATTAGGATTCTGTGCTTCCACTGCAGGGGGCACAGGTTCCATCCCTGGCTGGGGAAGAAAGATCCTGCAAGCTGAGCGGCACGGCCAAAAAAAGAAAAAAAAAAGGTTACCTATGTTAGGTTCATATGATCCCATTATTGGGAAAAAAAAAAATATATATATATATATATGAATCAAGATGCTATTTTAATAAGTCACTCCACATATTTTCTTTTCTCAGTAATTCTTCCCCACCTCCCATGAGCTCTTGCCATTAAGATTTGGCCTTGGAGCTGACGTTTTATTGCCTTGTGGTACAGGAAGGATGAGTATTAACTAGAACAGGGTGAGTTTCCCCCAGGCAAAATGACGTTTTAATTTTTGACAACGTCTGGAGACATTTTTGAGAACCACAGTTAGGGGGGGCGGTGGTGGTGTTGCTACTGGTATCTCTGGTGGGTAGGAGTCAGGGATGCTGCTAAACACCCTACAGTGGACAGGACAGATCCTACAACAAGGAGTTATGCGACCCACCTGTCACTGTGCCAAGATTGAGAAACCCTGACCTGATCTGCAGTAAATAAATCCTTGGCTTTGGGTTTTCAAATAGAATTTATCAACTCTAAAGCAAGGTGACAGTCTAACAGTAAACCAATTTAATTGGAAGAGCCCAGCTTTGCTAAGAGAGGAAAGAGCTTTCTCGGAACCCTTAAAAAGAGGTGTTTTCTGTCAAGAGACAGCATGGAGGACTGGAGCACAGAGTTTTCTCTAAAGCGTGGAGTAGAGAGGCCCAGACACAAAGGAACTCCCCATGACACGGGAAGATGAAAGTCCCTTTCTGAGGATGGCGAGAGTGTCAGGGGAACGAGGGCAAACGTTTGGAAACATGAGACCTGGCTGAGAGGCTGAGGAGATAGAGCCCAGGTAGATGTGAGGGACTCTAAGCCATACGACTCATCCTTCATTTCTCCAGGGGGAATCCAAGTCCTTCAGAGAAGCCCCAAGTTCAGCATGGCACTTGAGAAACCGGTGATTACAGTGGAAAAATTTAAATGGCGGAGTGAAAAAAAGAGAAGAAACAGCCCATGTGCCATGTGTCCAAAGGACACATTAAAAAAAAAAACCCAAAAACCCTGTATATATGTTCATAAGACAGAACATGATGCATACAACAAAATGAATGAATCTCAGAAATACTATGCTGAGTGAAAAAAGCCTTCCACAAAGGAACATGTACTACATGGTTCTGTGTACTTGAGATTCTAGAACAGGAATATCTAATCCATGGCGGGAAAAGAATTCAGAAGAGTGGGTGCCTCTGGGGCCTGGGGCTGGGAATTGACTGGGGAGGGACATGAGGGAACTTTCTGGGGTGATGGTAATGTTCTATATCTTGATAGGAATTTGGGTTACATAGTTGTGCACGACTGGCAAAACTCAGTGAGCACATTCAAGATCTACACCTTTCAGGGTGTGGTAGCCAGTCTCCAAGATGGCCCCACTGATTCTTGTCTCCTGGTATTCAGACCCTTGCATCATCCTCTCCAATACTGGATGGACTTTATATTAGTTAGCTGGGGCTGCCATAACAAAACACCACAGGAGGTCTTAACAAAAGAAATTCATTTTCTCACAGTTCTGGAGGCTGGCAGTCCAAGATCAAGGTGTGGGCAGGGTTAGGCCTCTCTCCTTGGCTTGCAGACGGCCCCCTTCCTGCTGCGTCCTCACATGCCCTTTTCTCTGTGCACGTGCATCCCTGGCGTCTCTCTCTCTCTTCTTACAAGGACACCAGCCCTTGGATTAGGGCCCACCCAATCATCTCATTTGAACTTACTCATCTATTTCAATACACTATCTCCAAATATGGTCACATTCTGCGATATTGGGATTGAGGCCTCAGCATATGCATTTTGGGGGAATGCAATTCAGTCCGTAACAAAGCTTCTCTATGTAACCAAGGATATTGCAGAAATGACACAGTTTGATTCCTGAGGTTAGATCATAAAAGACATTGCAGCTTCTGCCTCACTCGCTAGGACCACTTGTCTGGAGGAGCTGGCAGCTTGAGGATACTCAAGCAACGTATGGAGAAGTCTGCTTAGTGAAGAACTGAGGCCTCTTACCAAAAGCCATGGGAGTGAACCATCCTAGAGGTGGGTCCTCCAGCCCCAGACAAGCCTCCAGAGGACCACAGCCCAGCCACCACCATTACTGCCACCTCATGGACAAGCCTGAGCAAGAATCCCCCAGCTAAGCCATTCCCAACTTCCTGACTCAGAGAAGCTATGAGATAATAAATGTTTACTGTTGTTTTAGGCCATTACATCCTGCAGTAATTTGTTATGCAACAATAAGTAGCAAATACAGGTTTGGGCACCAGGAGTGGTGCAAAATTTAACAAAAACCCTACGATGTGGAGTGGTTTGGGATGGAACAGTGGCCAGAAGCTGGAGGACTTTGGCCAAGAGTCTTTGAGAAAGCCTGAATAGTCTTAGTAGAAGCCCGATGGCCTTTGAGGAGGCAGTGAGGGAAGGGTTCCAGGAAAGTGAGGAAAATGTTACTGGGGTTAAGGGATCCTTGTTAGGTGGTGGCAGAAGGTTTCCTAACACATTGCCTGTGGTCATGAGGAAGGTAGAAAATGTTTGTGATGAGGCTGAGTGGTCAAGCTAAAGAGAGTCCCAGACAGAGTCTTGGAAGGTGCTGCCTGGTTACTTCTTGCTACTTATAGTGAAATGTGAGGGGGAGAGACAGTTAAAGGAAGGGCTGTTAAATCAGGGCAATGTTCTGGGCTTGAAAATTCCCTGCCTCTCCAGGTGGCAAATGAAATGTAAGAAACAGGTTCTGGGCAAAGATCAAATCAAGGGCACTCTCAAGAAAACACAGTCCAGAGAAGAAGCTGAGGGTGTGGTTGTAAAATCCTTTGTTAAGAATACAGATCCAGGGCAGTGTCCAGGAGCACCCTTCGGTCAAAGAACTGGGCTTCTAAGAAGCTTCTGTCCTTTGTCAGTCTTTGCAGAAGCCCATGGTGGAAGGGCTTGTGACAAAAAAGTCTGTGGGCATGGTTTTTGCCTGATAGGATGAACCCCAATAAGAAGCACTGCCAACTCAGACTGACAGAGACCCACAAAAGTCAAAGAAGCGTCTGGACCCCCAAGCTTCTACAGGCAGGAAGCAGGCTATAAAACTATGCAGCCACATCCATGGGACACCTTTCATAGGAAAGGGAGGACGACTCAGAAGGCGGAACTCACGGACCAGGGGCAGAGCCAAGAGCCCTGGAAAGTCATTTCTGGGCAAGAGTTGGACTGAAGCCCAGTCAAGGAACTGCTGATATTTTCCCAGCTGGACTTCAGAACTGCTTTGGGCCAGGGACTCCTGTGTGTTTCCTGTTTTTCTTCTTTTGGAACAAGAGGAGTGTATGTAGCAGTGATGCTATGTCTGTCCCACCAATATGTGCTGGGTGTGTGAGGGACAGACCCTTTGTTCAGAGGTCTTCAGATTTCTGGAAGTAGTACTTGATGAGCTGAACATAAGGTACTACACCCATGAGCCCCATCTGTACCTGGACTTGATTTAGACGAGATTCTGGAATTTGAGCCGATGCTGTTACTGGGGTGAGATTTTGGGGGGCCTCGGGAGAGAGGAGGAGGAGTGTGAATCATTGAGGACCCGAGGGCAGGCTGTGGTAGCCGGCCTCCAAGATGACTGCTGATAATCCCCGCCTCCTGGTCTTCAGGCCCGTGTGTAGTCTTCTCCCACACTGGAGGGTGACGCCCTGGGTAACCATCAGGATATTGCAACAATGACAGAGCATGACTTCTGAGGCTTAGTCACAAGAGATGTTGCCATTTCCATCTTGTCCTCCAGGATCACTTGCTCAGGAGGAGCAGCTGCCGTGTCATGAGAATGCTCGAGCCACTCTCTGGGGAGGCCCATGTGGTGAGGAACCGGGGCCTCCTGCTGACACCCATGTGAGCAGCCGTGTTCGAAGTGGATCCTCTGGCCCAGGTCAAGCCTTCAGATGACTGCAGCCTTACGAGGGACCCTGAGCCACAGCCGTCCTGCTAAGCTGCTGCCAAATTCCTGACCCCACAGAAACCGTATAGATGATAACACATGTTTGATTTTGCTTTAGGCTGCTACGTTTGGGGAGAATTCGTTACGCAATCATGATAACTAATACACATTCTGTGTTCATTTTACATGAAGGAGACAAAACATGTTGAGTTCTAGTTAATGGTATATGTGCTAAACCATTTAGGGGGAGGACTACAGATGTGTGCTATTTATTTTGAAATGCATCCAAAAAATAAGATGGATTAATGCAGGACAAGAAGGATGGGTAGACAGAAATGTAATAAAGAGTACAGCAAAGTGTTAGCGGTAGAATTAGGAGAGCTGTCTCTGTAAAATTCTTTTGCTTTGCTGTATGTTTGAACGTTTTCACATTAAAATGCTGGGGTGGGGGCTTCCCTGGTGGCGCAGTGGTTGAGAGTCTGCCTGCCAATGCAGGGGACACAGGTTCGAACCCTGGTCTGGGAAGATCCCACATGCCACGGAGCAGCTGGACCCGTGAGCCACGACTACTGAGCCTGCGCGGCTGGAACTTGTGCTCCGCAACAAGAGAGGCCGCGATGGTTAGAGGCCCGCGCACCGCGATGAAGAGTGGCCCCTGCTCGCCGCAGCTGGAGAAAGCCCTCGCACAGAAGTGAAGACCCAACACAGCCATAAATAAAGAAATAAATAAAATTAAATTTAAAAAAATGCTGGGGGGAAATGGCTGAGTAATTTCTTAACTTGGGTGGTTGGTACATGAGCGTTCCTTAGATGATGATGATGATGATGTAAACTGCAGAGATACCTTTCATTTGCTCCTTAGTCTGTTTATTTCAGAATAATAACTATTATTTGAATGGCTGAGGGAAGTGACTAGGTGAGTGGTCCTGAGTGAGACCAGGGAAGGGTGTGGAGGCATCGAGAGACCTGGGGACTCAGAGGGGTCTGGGGCTGGGACACAGAAAACAGAGAATGGGACCTTCACACCAGTGGCCACAGAAGAAACCTGGGAATCATGCCAGGGACTAAGTCGACCCAGCTACTCTGCCAGTAAGCCTGGCAAGGCCAAGAGGATGGTGACAGACAGGAAGTCTCCTCCCCAAGTGCCATGAGGCCTTCTGGGGGGGAGGGGGGGAGAAGGAAACCCTGATGGCTGTGTGTCCCCAAAGTGACCAGGCTGTGAGTGACAGTCACTGAGATAACCAGCCTTAAATTTGACTGAAAAGCATTATTTTAGATTAGATTGAATACATAACCTCCGGAGAAGTAATTTTCTCCATAAGCCTCAGTCTCCTCTTACCTGTAAAATGGTAATAAAATATTTAAAAAACTCCTAAGGCAAGAGGGATTTCAGTTACCAATATGTCTGTACATCTGAGTTGAAGTATATAAATTTAGATTCTGATACAAATTCATATATATTCATATATATGTACAAACACACACACACACACACACACACACACACTCACCACAGAGGTACTGACGTGTGCAGATGGGCAGAGCACAGTCTTGGAGGAGTTTGTACCAAAAAGTCAACAGGGAGAATTCTGGTGATAAGGGTGACAGCTTATCTTTTACTGTTTTCTAACTTTCTGCTTATCCCAATTTTTTCACATTTGATTATGTTCTACTTCAGAACCAGAGAACATAAGCAAAAGCCAGAGAAAGACAAATATCATACCATATTGCTTATATGTGGAATCTAAAAAAAGGTACAAATGAACTTATCTACAAAACAGAGATAGAGTTACAGATGTAGAAAATAAACTTATGGTTACCGGGAATAAGTGGTGGGAGGGATAAATTGGAAGAGAGGGATTGACATACACAATACTATACATAAAAGAGATAACTAAGAAGGACCTACTGGATAGCACAGGGAACTCTCCTCAATACTCTGTAATGGTCTATATGGGAAAAGAATCTAAAAAAGAGTGGATACATGTATATGTTTAACAGATTCAGTGTGCTGCATACCTGAAACGAACACAACACTATAAATCAACTGCACCTCAATAAAAATTTTTAAAAAAAGGGGAAAGCAGAAACTGAGACCCATCCTCCTAGCAAAAGCCCCTCCCCTAAGCCGCCAAGGAAGCACCCATGAGTACCTTGCCTGATGATGGGAACGCTGTGGGCGGCTCTGTCCACCTTGAAGGAGAACATCTTCTCGCTGGCACTCACGGGCCGCCTGTGGGAGGCTGGTGGGACCATGGGGGGCTCGGGGGACCCCTGCGACCAGCTCCTCTGCACTGGCGCTGGCCAGATGCCCGGGTAGAAGGGGTTCTGTGGTGGTGAGGGTGACTGGTTCAGTTGCTGGGTGGCCCAAGGTGGCTGTGGCCTTGGCCAAGGTGCTGGGCCCCTCACCCATGGGAAGGAGACCTGCAGGGGCAGACAAGAGGGTCAGGGGAGGTTACGAGCAGCTGGGGTGGTCTTCACCTTTCTGTCCCGGCGACATAATTGCTGCCCTAGATTTCGGCGTATAAGTCACTTCTCCCAAGAATCCCTCCCACACTCTCCCCAAATTTGGGATGTTGGTCCCCACCATGGGTCACCTTGCACACTATCACACCACCATTTATTGGGTGCAGCCTTCGTGCCAGGCACCCAGTCAAGAGATTCACATGCATTACCTCATTTAATACCCCTGATGCTCTGTGATGAGCCCGAGGCTGAGCAAGACCTAGTGACTTTCCCAGGACCACAGATTTGGCAGTGAGCGTCTGAGCTGGTACAACGCCACCTCTGAGCTCTGAGAGGCTGACAGCTTTTTGTCTACCTTGCTCAGCACCGTATCCTCAGCTCCTAGAATAAACCCTTGGCACATACACAGTAGGTCCTTAAATACTGGTTGAAAGAATGAATGAACACATCTCCGAGATTCAAGCCCAGCTCTCCAGGACACACACATCCACACTGTGTGTCTCCCTGGCACTCCCATTCCACCTGTTCCCTGAAGCCGAGAGCTCTGGGGTGGCAGGCACCCCAACTGGCTCGAAACCCAGCTGGCTCATTAGCCTGTGATCCTCAACATCTGCCACATCTGATTCTTGGCAGACGCTCCATAAGTATCTATCGAGGGAACCTTTTTTCATCTGACCCGGCGGAAGATGTCTGTAGCTACTTTCATTAGAGAGCACATCAAAATCCATCTACACCGGGAGAAGCAAATGCTGAGAGGTGCTGACACCTGGCTTTGTCTTGGTTAATGCTGTTGTGGCCGTCCCTCCCCGAGCCTAGTGGTTAAACCGTCACATCGTGAATGCTACCATTTACTGTAATTACTCACCGATTTCTCGCGATAGCCCTGAAGGGGAGGAGCTCTCCTTATTCCTAGCTTACAAATGAGGCTTGGAGAGGTTAAGGACTTCACCAAGCTCAGGTGGTGGTGGAGAGGGTGGTGGGACTGGGGTTCTGGAAAGCTCTTTCCCTCTCTGTCTCTCTCTCCCTTCTCTGCCCCGCCCCCAGTCTCTTGGCAGAAAAAAACACACTTTTCAAGGAAGAAGCTAAGTTCAAAGGTTTGCCGCCTGTGGCGGTCACGTTTCTCTTTCTGCAGACTGCAGACACGTAATGAGAAACAGGACAGAATGCTTCCGAAATAGGAGCACTGGCAGACAGAACTTCCTATAGCTCCAGCTGGATTGTATTCAAGAGGAAGGTTCTCCACTCACTCAGGTTCCCAAACCAGTCTTTTAGCTACAGTCTTTCCCAGCCAAGTCAAGAATCTGGTGAATTCTCCTGAAGACTTTTTTGGAGTCAGGGAGAACACTGTTCGGGAAAATCAAACTCCAATTGCCTGGCGACACCTGGCCCAGCATTTATGATGACACTGGCCCCGTTGAAACCTGTTTCAGGAACGGACTTGGCAGTGTTCCAGAACTCTGTTACCTTATGTGAAGATTCGAATTTCTCTCCACTGTGGGCACCTCGGTCTCCACCTAAGCTTTCTTCCTTTCTCTCCTTTCAGAAGCTGAGGTGTCCTGCTCCTGCCTTGCACTCACTTCTCCATCCATCCGATCCCTTCCCGTCCTCTCCTCTGGGGCTGTCTTGCCTCAATCATTCCTACAACCTTTCCTCATCGATTTAATAAAGATTTATCGAATGAAAGGGCTGAAGGTGGGAAGGGGGAAATTTGAATATGTTTTACCCCCGCCTGATAGAAAACAAATCGAGAGACCACGGGTAGTGTGGAGGAATTCCCTTTTGTGCTGGGATGCTCAGGTAGATGTGCCTCACTGCCCACTAACTGCCAGGGTGCTAAAGGGAGTGCTCATATCTCATGCCTCAAGTGATCCACTGCCGTAGTGGACAGGCCGCAACCCACCTGGCTCTTCTGGAAATTCCAGGAATCTCCCTCCCAATCTGTCGGCCCATTGCTGTGGGTGGGGCTAAGCAATCAACCAATCACACTCCCTGGACATACTGATTGGTTCAGTGGTGGGACAAGTGATCCAATCAGAGCCAAGGAGACCCGAGAAGACTTGGCTGGACACCAGGATCTGGAGTGACCTGGTGGGACTTCACAATGCAGCCAGCAGGAGGGAGTGGAGCCCGACATGGAGAGAGGGAAGCTGTTTATTTATTTTTCAGATTGTGGTAAATAACCTACCTGCAACATAAAATTTATCATCTTAGCCATTTTAAAGTATACAGTTAAGTGGTGTTAAGTATTTTCACATTTCTGTGAGATGGATCTCCAGAACTTTTTCGTCTTGCAAAACGTAAACTCTATTAACCATTAGACAACAACTCCCCCTTCCCTCCGCCACCCAGCCCGTGGTGACCAACATTCTGTCTCTATGAATTGGACTACTCTAAGTACCAAGTACCTCAAATAAGTGAAATCACATGGTACCTGTCTTTTTGTGACTGGCGTATTTCACTTAGCATAATGCCCTCAAGGTTCATCCATGTTGTAACATGTCAGAATTTCCTTGTTTTATTTTATTATTTTTGTGTGTGTGTGGTAGGCGGGCCTCTCACTGCTGTGGCCTCTCTCGTTGTGGAGCACAGGCTCCGGACGTGCAGTCTCAGCGGCCATGGCTCACGGGCCCGGCCGCTCCGCGGCATGCAGGATCCTCCCGGACTGGGGCCTGAACCCGTGTCCCCTGCATCGGCAGGCGGACTCTCAACCACTGCGCCACCAGGGAAGCCCTTCCTTCATTTTTAAGGCTAAATAATATTCCACCATACAGTTTAGAGTGTATTTTGTTTATCCATTAAGTGTCATGGGCACTTGGGTGGTTTCTACCTCATGGCTATTATAACTATGCTGCTGTGAACATGGTGGGGAAAATAAGGAAGCTGGTTTTGAGCACTGGCTGGGGTGCTACCCTGAAGTGCTCCATCCCTGAGGCTGGCTAGAGCTGGTTTCTGTTGCTTGCAGCACACAGAGCCCGAACGATAGGGCCCCTAGTGGGAAGGAGCCAAAGATGTATAAACGCAGCAGAGACTCCCAGCTCTTCGGGTTTAAAAATTTAAAAATAAAGGTTTTTTTTTTTTTTTTTTTCTCTGAAGCATGTTGGTTGAGGGTAGCTTTAGTTGGATGGTTAAAGTTGGTTTTCTCTAGTTTCCCGGCTTGCTTTATCAAAGGGAAGGTCAAGGTTTTCTCAGAAATTGCTGATGGTAACTACAATGAAACAGGCAGGGAGAAAAGCAAACATAAGAAGAAGACTCACATTAAAAGCTAGCTCTGGGCTGTACAGGAAGCATGGGGTCAAGGTCAGTTATCAACAAGTTTGTTTTTATTATTTATTTATTTTAGATTTAATTCTATTTATTTTTGTCTGTGTTGGGTTTGCGTTGCTACGTGCAGGCTTTCTTTAGTTGCGGCGAGCGGGGGGCTACTCTTGTTGTGGTGCGCAGGCTTCTCCTTGTGGTGGCTTCTCTTGTTTTGGAGTGTGGGCTCTAGGCGCATGGGCTGCAGTAGCTGGGGCACATGGGCTCAGCAGTTGTGGCACGTGGGCTCTAGAGCGCAGGCTCAGTAGTTGTGGCGCATGGGCTTAGTTCCTCCACGACATATGGGATCTTCCCAGACCAGGGCTCGAACCTGTGTCCCCTGCACTGGCAGGTGGATTCTTATCCACTGTGTCACCAGGGAAGTCTTCAAGTCTGTTTTTAGAAACTTTAGTTTAAAAATACATGCTAATGCCTTTTCTCTTTCTTTGTGTCTGTTCTCTGACCATATGGTATGTTGCCATGGTTGGGTTTTTTGTTTTGTTTTTGAGGTAGCATATGTGATAGTCCTGATTTCTTTTCCATACTACCTTTAAAATAGCAGGTTGGGGCTTCCCTGGTGGTGCAGTGGTTGAGAGTCCACCTGCCGATGTAGGGAACACGGGTTCGTGCCCCGGTCCGGGAAGATCCCACATGCCACAGAGCGGCTAGGCCCGTGAGACATGGCTGCTGAACCTGCGCGTCTGGAGCCTGTGCTCCACAACGGGAGAGGCCACAACAGTGAGAGGCCCGTGTACCGAAAAAAAAAAAAAAAAGCAGGTCGTCAACCACCTGGATTAACCATGACCACATCCATGGCTGAATTTATATTAGCTTTAATAAACACGGGTCAATGATTTACTCAAGAAAACACTATCCATTTTTTTTCAAATTATCTATTTGTTCTTTGTGTTATTTCCCCAATATCTGCTTCTAACCCTGAAAAGAGTGTAAGTTGAACGGGAGACCCTAAAAAACATTCGAAGTAGTTTGCACATCGAGTGCCTACAGTACACATGAATTCTGCCAGGAAGCCCTGGAGCCTGCAGAGAAGGTGGAAACTTAGACCTTGCCCTTGGAGAGCTTGTTATGCGCTCTGCCATTTGTAAGTAATTGTGGACAATACAACGGCTATGAGCCACTGTGTAGAGAAGCCACAGATGTGCCACAGACTGTGCTGGGCACTTAATGCATGTGGTCTCATCTGATCTCCAGAATAATCTTGCAGGAGGCATTTTACCCCTCATTGTGTGGATTAAGAAACTGAAGCTCAGAGAGGTTAAATGACTTGCCCAACGTCTCACGGCCAGGAAGTGGTGACACAATTTGACTCCAATACCTGTGCTCTTAGGACTTCTAGGTTACTCGAAGTCATGATTTATTACCTGCTTTCCATACTCACAAACGGATCTTAGACGATTGGTTAGTGAATGATAGGATATTTTCCAAGTTAAAAAAAGGAAATGAACATTAGATGGTGTGAAAAAACACAAGACATCGCATGGGCTACTTAGAAATGGGATTTTCTAGGAACACTGACAACTGTCTTATGGAAGTGTTATTCTTTCTGGTACATGCCACGCCCTGGAAGCAGCTCAGAGGACCCCAGCCTCCATCCGGGAAGACCTGTGGTATGTTCACTGCTGTACCAGAGGAGTGCTGGGGCCAGCTGGTACCCGCCCACGAGAACTGATTGTTAAATGTCCAGGAATTTTGCCAACTGGTTGATAAACACAGCCATTAATAAGAATTAACTTACATAAATTTACAATTAAATTATATCAGAAACAATTGGTATACAAACTTAAAAGTCACCCCTTCCTAATTATTTTACTCTATTTTATTATTACCTATGCTCTTGAGGTTATTTCACTCTACTATATGTTTCTGTCGGAAATGTTACATAGTAATGTGTTACCACACCTCTCTTTCCTTCTCTGTATTCAGGGATGTGTCATTGGGAGCTGGAAATTGACCGTGGAGTGCGTATTACACCATAGAAATCAGGAAATGTTATAAATGAGGGCTTGGTTTTTAAAAAGTTTTATAAATAGGTTTAATAATGGTGGTTCATGTAGAGCTTGATTTTGTTTGTTTGTTTGTTTTGTTGATTGCCTAGACTTAAGACGGTAATGGAGAAAATGTTAACAATGCAGATTATACAAAAGCACGTTGTGTCTTAGCCGTTATGTTATGAATAGAGCAAAAAATTGGGGAAACGTTCTTCCAGTATTTAAAAATTATTATCTGATGCAGCAACAAAGTCACTCATGTCACTGATGAACATGTGAAGTTCTAACGTCTTTCTTTTTTCACTTGTATTATTCATAAATCCAAAATATCCAAAAATACCCACGAGTGCTCAGGTTGGGAACTCTCTCATTCGTCAACTGCAATGAGAAATTGGCTATGGATACAAGAGTTCACCTAAAGTCAATGAAAGCATTCTGTGAGACTCAGCTGGCTATATAGAATTTACGAGAAAGAGTACTGTATATTTTGTTACATGGATAGACTGTGCTACACATTCTTTATATCAGTAAACCTTATGCTATGCATCCATGTACTTTACTTTTTCCAGAGAGCTGGTCATTAAATATTTACCAGCCAATTGCTGGCTGTGCTGGCACCCAGCAGAGTGCCTGCTACTCATGGTAGGTGTTCGCTGACTGAGCTGAACAGTTGGCAAATGGAGTGTAAATAAAAAGCACTTTGATTCTGGGGCTGGGATGGGGAAAACACATGCTAAGCCTGGTGCATCTTGTAACAGCAGAGAGTAAGCAAGTGCCCAAAACGAAAAGGCGGGAAGATGCTCAAGGACACAGCAAGCAATCTGAAAGAGCTCCCAGTGGCCAAGGCTGGAAGAATTTGAGCGAAGAAATATTTAATGAGTATTGGATTATAATTCAAGGCGTAAAATCAGTATACATGGATCCATACTGACATAGATACATTAGTGAGTAAATACATAAAGGAGGGAGAAGAGACCGGCTTCCTTACAGAAGAATTTAACATACATAGATGTGGAGCTTAATTCCCATGGTCTGGAAGGGCCTGGGGGGTAGGGGTGATGGTGGAGAGCAGGCACACTGACCGCAGCATGGAGGAGCCATGGACCTGGAAAGACAGAATGGAGACTAGAAAACATGGCCAGTAGATCTCAGAAGCCAGGAGAGGGTGCTACATGGTGCCAGGACAAATGGCCTTTATCTCAACAGCTACCGGGGTGTCACCGTAACTCAGAGACGGGTAATAATTCTATGTCCCCAAGAAAAGGGTAAATCACGTACGGGGCTTCAGTGTGAGAAATCAGGGTTATACATTTAGAACACAGAACCGCCAAGTTATACATTATTTTTAGGTTTTGGAACTTAAAAGAATTAAGTCCCTTTGAGCTGTTCAGAAAAGCCATTCGTTTGGGTTTTTCCCAGCTGTGTTAAAGGAGATCTGGCCCATCTAATTTTCCCATTTTCTTGTAAATCTTCAATCTTACGGTTTTTCCTTTCCTTTCAAGTTCTAATCAGCTTCCTGGTCAGTCCATAAAATGGGAAATAGAATCTAATGAGAAAACAGCCGGATTTTTGCAAATAGCTTTTGCTACCCCTAGACTTGGCCTGCTTCAATTCGGTCTTGCCAGATAGAGAGACGGAATGAATGAATGAATGAATGATCATCAACTAAGTTCAGAGAAGGAGCAACGTGGTTCTGATTTAGTAACAAAGGGTGTGGTCTGCCAGAGGAAGCAGGACACGGCCCGGTTCCTGGCCGGGTACGGGTTCTGTCTCAGTAGGATGCTAAGGGTTCAGCCCGCGCTCCCGTCTCCACCTCCCCCGATGTCATCTGCATCGCCTGTAGACATCTGGTGACAACACAGCCTCAGGGGTCCTTTTGTGTGAGTTTCTGCTGCAGAGGTCGAGACTGAGGCTGTCTGCTGCCCCATGCCCTCCACTTCACTGGTCTCGGGAAATCGCCTTTGATATAAAACACCCAGCCTCAGGAGTTCTCATCACATAAGTAAGTCCCCACGGGACCTGTAAGAGCACAGGGTAGAGGAAATCCTACAAGGTCAGGTAGGAGATGACAAAGCTTGACCAGAAAGAGGCTTTGTTCTGAAGGGCACCATACTCTCTGGTCATCCACTCAGTTGCCGGCTTCTCAACCCCCGGTACAGTAAAGCCACATCCTCCTCAACAACGGGCCCTATTCAGAGGTCCCAGGAACGTGGAAACACCACCCTTCTTGGGGATGGACAACTAAGGCCCCGACTCTGAGCTTCTCATCACACCAGTCACCACAGGAGAGAAATGAGCAACTCTGCTTCCTTGGAGACTGGCCTGGGACCTTTCCAATGGAAAAGTGGATTATTCATCATTTTCCTCCCCCCAGATCCCTAGTGGCAAATCCCGTTAGGAAGGCTCCACTTAGGCAATAGGAATGCTTCCTAATGTCATGGACATCTTCTTTGTTTTTGCCTCCGCCGCATCCATTTCTTCCATCTTCTGGATGGGCACCTTAATTTTTTTGCAGGGAAGACACCCTTTCCCTGACAATCCTGAGTCCATAGAACTCTGACCCTTGCACCCCAGGGGTGAGACCATAACCCAGGCCTGGCCAATCAGAGCATTCCTGGCCCCTGGCCTCAGTGATTGGTTCAGGGGAAGCCATGTGATCCAAGCCACTGTCAATGAAGATGCTGGCTCTATCCCTGGAACTGCTACTTTGTAGGGTGCTGGGGCTGCTGGTGGCCACTTTCCTACAGGTGAGGCAAGAGTCTGTCTGAGATTGGGAAGCTAACAGGGAAGAAAGAGTCAGATTCCTGACCATGATTTGGGCGCCTGGATCTAGCTGGACCTAAGCTGCAGCTTTTGGCCTTTTCAGTTCCATGAGCTTTTTTTTTTTTTTTTTTTTTGCCTAGGCTACTTTTAGTTGGTTTTCTGATACTTGCAAACAATCAAATTTCCTGGACAGTATGCTTACTGAGACTTTAGCATAAGCATCACTATGTACTCAGAGTGAAAGTTGTTTTAAAGGTTATGACATGCTCAAATAAAACCCACCAGACTGTCATCATGCACCAAATTTACCTTTCAACTTATAAAAGTAAAGCAGCATCTCCAGAGAAGAATGATTTAAGACCAAGGAACCAATCATAAGACAAGTAGTAAAACGCTGCTTAGAGAAACTTTGATAGATAAATAGTTCTCTAGCTACAGCAGGCTTCAGACTACAAACCCCAAATTTCTGCTTCAAAAGGGACTCAGGGAAGACATTCCATAGTTTCATTTATTTCGTTTTTTGGCCTCGCTGTGCACTTGTGGGATCTTAGTTACCTGACCGGGAATTGAACCCAGGCCCTCAGCAGCGAGAGCACTGAGAGCACTGAGTCCTAACCACTGGACCACCAGGGAATTCCCAACAGTCCACAGTTTTAAAAGAAAACTTTCCAGTTGAAGAAACGGGTAAAATTTATAATATGCATCTGTTGTATATATAATATGTTAATGTCTAGTACATTTATCAGATCCATGTCAATGTAATTATATTATTACTATATTTGCAAATGCATATATATGTGTATGTATATTTAGAACCACATATTTCCAGCTCTTTTTTAAAGAGGTATTGAAAAGACTGTTCAAAATTTAGTTTTCCAGCTTGTCTGTTTTTTCTTATTCCTCAGTAAACTTAAGCAATTAACCAGCACATTTCCTGGCACACAGTAAGGCTCAATCTGAGTGAGTTCTTTCTCCCCAGCTCCCCCCTCTATTTTAAGTTCTTCTTTTAGAAACCAAGTCAAATGAAAGAGGCAGGACTGCATAGTGTTACAGGCAGAGGCTGGTCAACGTTTTCTGTAGAGCCAGACAGTAAGCATTTCCAGCCCTGTGGGCCATAGGATCTGCCCAGCTTACTCTGCCCTTGTAGCCGACAACACAGGCAATACTGAAATGAATGGGATGGCTGTGTTCCCAGGAAACTTTACAAAAGCAGGCGATGGCCCGCATTGGCCTTGGGCCATAACGTGCCGACCTCGGGTTAAGACCTTGGGATCCGGCGTCACACAGACTCTGGTCCGGTTCCCGGCTCTGCTCCGTCTCTGGGACTCTGACGAGTGTGTCATTTCTGTGCCTTGTCTGTAAGACACAGGGATACCAACAGCCATTTCTTAGTCTGTGAGAAGTGGGTGAGATAGTGCACGTGAAATGCTGGGAACACTTCCTGGTCCATAATAAATGAGCATAAAACATTAGCCACCAGGTGTGATCACCATCGTCAAAAAAGGAGAAGAAAGGGCGCAACTGAATTTGTCCAGGAACGGCAGCAATATCCCTGGTAAAGCGTTAGTGGGTGGACTTCCCTGGGGGCGCAGTGGTTAAGAATCCGCCTGCCAATGCAGGGGACAGGGATTCGAGCCCTGGTCCAGGAAGATCCCACATGCCGCGGAGCAACTAAGCCCATGGGCCACAACTACTGAGCCTGTGCTCTAGAGCCCGCGAGCCACAACTACTGAGCCCGCGTGCCACAACTACTGAAGCCCACGCACCTAGAGCCCATGCTCCGCAACAAGAGAAGCCACCGCAAAGAGAAACTCGCGCACTGCAAAGAAGGGTAGCCCCCTCTCGCCGCAACTAGAGAAAGCCCGCGCACATCAACGAAGACCCAACGCAGCCAAAAATAAATAAATAAAATAAATAAAATAATTAAAGAAAAAAAGTTAGTGGAGCCAGGGACTTCCCTGGCCGTCCAGTGGTTAAGACTCCATGCTTCCAATGCAGGGGGTGCAGGTTTGATCCCCGGTTGAGGAACTAAGATCCTGCATTGGTGTAGCCAAAAAAAAAGTTAGTGGAGCCAAACAAGCAAGGAAGCCAGATAACTGAAAATGCAGTTTCTCCTATTATCAGTGGCTTTCGTTTTTACCCACATAATGAATCATCCCCTGTCAGCGTGTGAAATTGCAGGTTGGACTGGGAATTGCAAGACCTTCATTAACCGCTGGGCAGTGAAGGACCTGCCTGGGCTCTCACGGCCCCACGATGCTTCGTGCTATTAGGAAAAGGCTCCAAGGGACTCAGGAGAGCCGGCTTTTAATCCTGCCTCTGGATCTATATGATTGATGCATAACCTTGGGGAAGTCACTGAAACTCTCTGAGCCTCAGTTTATGCCATGATAGGGGTGGTCCCAGGGACCTCTATAAAAACAACTGAAGGGGGAAAGGGGACCTGGGATTAATGAGTAGCTCCTTGGCAGAAATCGGAAATTGAAGCTCAGAAAGGTAAAGCCAGTTGCAGCTGGCATTTCAACTTGGGTCCATCCAACTCCAAAGCCCTTGCTTTCTGGATTGTGTTCTGCAGAGCTTCCCCATTAAAGCAGCAAGGAATATTGGCCGACAGAGGGCGCTCTTCTCGCAAGACAGGACGTCATGACATTGCAGGGACAGAAGACAGTATCCAGGAGCCACGTGGGAGAGCCTGGCTGGACTGGGAACAGGGCAGAGCAGGCTACAGGGAAGGCCAGACACAGGCTGTCATGGGGATGGGGGCTGCCGCCAAGGAGCTGTCAACCCCCTCATGGAACAACTCGGCACGTCATTTGTGGCGCCTGGCTTCCTTTTTCATTCTGGCCATTTCCATCCGTTTTGCCGTATTTCAGAACAGAGAAAGACATGATTGATACATACGGGTGACGTGGGTTTCCTTACTCAGCTGCCTTGTAAGAACGGCGCCACTGTGACTAGCACAGCTTGTTTCCACACCTCCTTTCCGAGAGTTCAGAAAGCACGAGTAAAGGCAACAACAAACAAAACCCACAACACGGCGGCACACCTGATTCTGGGACTTCAATTTCCCACGCCTGGTGCCAAGACTCTATGGGATTAATCAACGGTTGCTTCAGGGCATTGCAGATGGCCCTGCGGGTTATGTGCTGCACAACTTCAGTGGGCGCCATCCACATGGACTACGTTGTGAATGGTGACCCTGGAGTTGTGCAATATGGCAGCCCTAGGTTATACTTTGATGACAGAGCTATAATTTACAAAGTATGGTCGTGGGGGCTTCCCTGGTGGCGCAGTGGTTGAGAGTCCACCTGCCGATGCAGGGGACACGGGTTTGGGCCCCGGTCCGGGAAGATCCCACATGCCGCGGAGCGGCTGGGCCTGTGAGCCATGGTCGATGAGCCTGCACGTCCGGAGCCTGTGCTCTGCAACGGGAGAAGCCACAACAGTGAGACGCCCGCGACCACAAAAAAAAAAAAAAAGGATGGTCCTGGGCACAACCTGGCTGCCAATGCACTTTGTCAAACAAGAGTTTTTCTTTATATTTTTCCATCTTGTATGTTATTCTATGGGTAATTTATCTGCAAATGTATTTATCTGCTAGCGGGGGCAGGTCTTGGGAGGTTTCCCTGTCCAAAAGGACACTTACAAAGGAGGCATCTTGGCTGCTCCATGCTGGTTTGCTTGACTCTAAAGCTGAGGGTTATCATGTGCTTATTAGGTGCCAGACGCTGGACTAAGCAATTTACGCACTTTGCCCACTTAATACCACAGTCACTCAAGGTGGTAGGAACTATTGTTACAGGAGTGGGGACCAAGGCCCTGAGAGGTAGATGATTTGTGCACGTCCAGTATAAAAGCTGGTCAAGAGCAGGGCTGGGATGGCGCTGGAGTCAGCCTGACCTCAGGGCACGTGCTCTAACCACTGTGACATCTGCACACACATCTGGATTCCAAAGCACCCCGCATCTCAACCCCCTCCCCCAGTAAAATGCTGTCACACCCTCCTCTGTTGGTTAGGGTCACCACAACACCTGAACTAAATGCTTTCATTTGGGAACTCTTTGTCGGGAGAAGAACAGTTCTCATCATACTTAATCTGTATGATATCAGGGCAGTCCTCCATGGAAACTCCATCCAAGGAGGAAACACAGCACCCTCACCAGGGACCCCAAAATCAATTGGAAACAAGAATATGCCGGAAGCAAGAGGGCCACGAAATTTTTAGAAAAACTGGGCTTCAAAATATTTGATGAGAGATGCTCTTCAATACCTCTCCCTTTTCCCCTCTTCCTTTCTCTTCTTTTAAATAGCCAGCAGGTTGGGGTCATCAGGAAGTGGAATTTGTAGGAAGGTGTCAGGCAGTCCACAGGCTGCCCTCACACGGACGCTGCAAAGAACCCCTCCATGAATATGAGCATCATGGATGGAAGCTTCTCAAGCTGGGGACACCCCGGCAGAGAGCACTTTTGAGAAGATGGGGCTGTGGAGAGTCCTGCAAAGTGCCCTGGGCACAGGCCAGGGGAACACTTGTGCAGCTGCCTGCAGTCAACCGAGGAATGAAGCAAGGTGCAAGTGCGTGTAGGAATAAGAATTGAAAAAATCCGTGCATATTCGAGTGACCGTGAGAGTATGCTTTCCTCGGTGTGAAAACCAGTCAAGGCTACTGCTCCAGCTAGCATCAGACTAAATGGTTTTCTCCCCTCCTTTTTCCGCAAGTGGGGATAGTGTTTAATTTGCACTGACAAGCTGTGTGGCCCTGGGGAAATTACTTAACCTCTCTAAGTTTCGGATTCCTTGTCTGTCAAATGGGGATCATGGGAGAACCCATCTCATAGGTTGCTATGAGCGTGAAATAAGGGAGAGCAGGTGAATTGCTTAGCACAGTGCTGTTCACGTCAGTGATTCCTCCTGCTGCTCTCCTGGTTTCTCTTCTTACAAAGCATCTTCTTCCGTCTTATCTACTCAAGGTTAGAGGTCGTCATCACTTTTTCCCGCAATTATATAAGAAGCACCTTGTAAAATAAAGTCCCCATTCCATAGTTGTACACCCGTGTGCATAACAAACTTACTCAAAATGGCCAAAAAGTGGAAGCAACCCAAGTGGCCATGGATGGATGAACAGGTAAACAAAATGTGGTGAATCCATACAATGAAATATTCAACTGGAATGAACCATGAGGATATCATACTAAGTGAAATAAGATGGTCACAAAAGGACAAACAATGTAAGATTCCATTTATATGAGGAACCTAGAATAGTCCAATTCACAGACACAGAAAGCATGGTGGGAGGGGAGGAAGGAAGCAGGGGGTTTGATGTGATGGGCTTAGAGTTTCAGTTTGGGAAGATGAACAAAGTTCTGAAGATGGATGGGGGTGATGGCTGCACAACAGTGTGAATAGATTTAATGCCACTGTGAACTGTACACTGAAACATGGTTAAGATGGTAAATTTTATGTGTATTTTACCATAATTTTGAAAATTAAAAATTAAAAACAAACCCCAAAATGAAATACCTCCAAGGTTTCTCCGAGGTTTGGGGTGATAGAAATGGAGGAAAATGTTCTGAGAGCAGGTTGTGGTGATGGCTGCACAACTCCATCAATATATTCAAATTGATTGAATTGGACACTTCAAATGGGTGAAGTTTCTGTTATGTAAATTGTACTTCAGTGAAGCTGTTAAGAGCAAGCAAGCAAACAAACACATGCAGTGATCCGGAGGAAACTTTGGAGGATGAAGGAGCTGTTCACTGTCTTGATTGTGGCTATGGTTTCACAGGTGTACCCATATGTCAAAGCCCATCCACTTACAGACTTTAAACATGTGCTGTTTATTGCATGTCAATTATATCTTAATAAAGCTGTGTTTTAAAAAGGCAGAAGAGTATTCCATATATAACGAACTCCTTATAATATATTAAACTCCTTAGAATATATTAAACAATATAATTTATTAAACAATGCCTCCTTTGGATGGAAATTTAGGTTTCAAATTTTATGCCCCTATCAATAATATTTCAATGAATATCTTTGTAGGAAAAAAGAAGAAAAAAATGCAGATATTGTTTGCTGCTCCCCCTCTTCTTCTCCCCACGGGCAAGCCACAAAGTCAGAATTTCCCAGGGAGGGGGCCTGGGAACCTGTAATTTTACTGAACATTCCTGAAAATTTCTTGGAATCAGACATGTTGGGGCACATTGAATCAAACTTCATGAACTTGGATTTTCAGGCTTGGGGGTGTGAAATCCCCTTTTCTTTGATCCCTAAAAAATTCTGTAAGTGTTCCATACAAATGATTCTAAATTTCGGTTTCCCTCCTATTGGCGGTGCATCAGAATCATCAGGGAGCTTGTGAGAATGCATATTCCCAGGCCCTGCTCCCAGGGAGGATGTGTATGGTTGCCAGATTTCGCATAAATAAAGAAATGAATAAGTCAATATATAATAAACTATAGGGTGTCCGTTAAATCTGAAGTTCAGATAAACACCGAATAATTTTTTTAGCATAAGTGGTTCCTTGCAATAGTTGGGCCACACCTGTACATAACAATGATTTGTTGCTTCTCTGAAATTCAGATTTAACTGCGTGTCCTGTATTTCATCTGGGAATCCTAAGTATGAGTCCTCAGGCCTGGGGTGAAGCCCAGATCTGCACTGTGGGTCTGCTCCCCACGTGCTTCTGACGAGGGGGATCCTTAGAACCCATGTTGAGAACCCCTGATCAGGTCAACACCTTCTATGTCAGGAGCCCCTCCTCAGGGCGGCCAGTGGATCCCAGTGCATCCCACAAGTGAGCACACTTTAATGTTGGTCCAAGGAGGAAAAGGGGGCTGAGAAGCAGCAGGACAAAACTGCCCCAGGTTTTCAAAGCCAAACGTGGTGGATGCGGTGTCACGGGCCCTGCAGCCTGAGGGACGGTGCTCATCTTCTCTGAGTGAGTATTTAAGGCTGCCTAGGGGACCCACACCCCAGGATTCTGTCTAGATTCTCTAAACTTTATTTATTTATAACCAGCCTCGTCCCAGAAAGGACTTTAAGCCTCGGAGGTCTCAGTCCATGCAGGGTTCTTGGTGCTGGGGAGTGAGGTTAACACGCCATCTCTCTGGGACACACACGACAGGTATTAATTGTGTGCTCACCACGAATGGGCATTATTCTGGGAGTTTTACAATGATAACCATCTCATTTAGCCCTCGAGATAAGCCTGCAAGGTCATTGCTGTCGTTGGCCCCATTTTGTAGATGAGGAAAACGAGGTTCAGAGGGGTCCAATGGCTTGTGCAAGAGTGCACCGAGTAGGCCAGTGGCAGAGCTGGGGTTCTGACCCAGGTCTGTGTTGCTAACCAGCCCCCATCCTGCCTCCCTACTGAACCAGATACTTCTGGTGACTGAGCTTTGCTGGGCGAATTTTGGGTTACGTTCCGCTTAACCTGGGGCCATACTTTAGGTCCTGATCCCGGGAACATTTCTGATCCGGTGTGATAACAGCTGGCAGGCCTTGAGTGTCTACTCCGGCCAGAGACTTTGACTTTTTATACATAGATACTCTCTCAACGCCCTGCACCGCTGAGAAGACCCAGACCCAGGCACGCAGAGAAGCCTGGCCGAGGTCACAAAGCTAGGAAGTTGCAGAGCACTGATCTGCCTAAAAAGGAAGCATCCATCTCTGCATCTTCAAAAGCACACACCTGCTTTCCACCTCCCCTCGCCAAGCTTCACTTTTCAGGAAAATGCTCTCGCTCTGGGCTGGTCCCTAGACAACTCTTGCATGTAATTCCACGAAATGCCCAGAAGAGGGCGCGAGGACTCGCTCTCCCCGGGCACCCACGCGATGGGGCTGAACTTCGCAGAATCGCGAAAGGAAGAGTGACGCGCTCCAGACGAACTCCACCTGTGGCCGTACCCGAGCCCTAGGCTGCACGGAAGGTGACACAACACGGCACCTCTGCACCCCACCCCACCCCACCCCCGCAGGGGCCTGGACTCACCGAGGCTGGGTTTTCGATGACCAGTTCGTAGGTCAGCCCTCTGGACCCAAACCTCAGGATGTCTCCGGGTAGGAGCTTCACAGCCACGTTCTGAATGTGGCACTCATTGACGAACGTGCCGTTGCAGGAATTGAAGTCGTGGAGAACAAAGCTGCTTTCGGCCTCATTATATTCAATGAGTGCGTGATGGTTGTCGACGTCTGCAGACTGAAATGCAGAAGGGGGACAGTCAGAGCCAGGAATAACAGGAATAACAAGGAATAACTAGTGCCACTGACACTGGGGGCCCCAATGTGCTAATCACTTCATCTGGCTGGACGGTCACTGCAATCCTCATTTTAAGAGGAGGATGCTGAGGGTCAGAGAGGTTAAGTGACTTGCCTAAGGCCACACAGCTAGTGAGTGGAGGGTCACCAGAGCCTGACAGCAGACCGAGACTAGATGCCCAGTTTTGGGGTAGGGCGTCAGGCAACACAGAGGCAAGAGGGAACTCGGGGGGAATTGGCCAGGAATTGGCCACTTGATAGTTCTCTGATCCCATGCAAGTATCCTTTTGGTTGTCCCGAGTGGCAAGACAGCAGAAATGGCCCAACACAAACCAGAAAGGTCAGTTGGCAAGTGACAACTGTCCATTTACTGCAAGTGTTAAAGTTAAGGGGAGGTTTTGTAATAATTGTTGTTTTCATTTGTTTGTTCTATTCATTTCAAAAATAACAAGTGTTTTCTAATAATGCAGAAAATGAGAACTAGAGAAAAACACAAAGAAGACATTAAAATCACTTAGACTCCCGTCCCCCAGAGGCAGGCACCGAGAACACGGTGGTTCACATCCTTCCATTCTTTTCTCTATGCTTACAATCTTTTTAAAAAGTTTAAACACAATTGAGCTCACACCACAAAACATAGTTTTATAACTACCTTTTAAAAGCCTTGGTGTACAATGAAGGTTTTTCCCATGGGATTAATTATTACTGTTGCTTCTTAAAGCTAATCAGAATTTATCTAACCAAAGATGATCTATTTTTCAATAGGGGCCCTGGTGTGACCACATTTCCCACAAAAGAGAGAGACCCCAGACAGTGAATTGTCAGTGGGGTCAGAAACCTCCTGTTTAACCACTTTAATAAGAAGAATGAGCAAAACTCGGCACCAAGGAGGAAATATCACATCCCCCCTGGCCCTGGCGCCCTGGACTATGGGCTGCAGGGCACGTGTGAAGTCTTCTGTCTTCTCAGGACACTGCCTATGAGCCATCCACTCCAGCCTGAGACTTTGCAACTATTTTCTAAGTCACTCTTCTCAGAGCGCCTCATCCAACTTTCATAGAGAGTACTTGGACTTAGAAATCTATACTAATGTCCCACAATATAATTATAACCAATAGCTTATATTAATAATAGCTTATATTATATGAATAGATAATAATATAACTGCATATATTAGTAGAATATATTAATGACACATTATGTGTAATTACAAAAATGCCAGGAAATTTGCTAAGTGCTTTACTGCATTATCCCATTTCATCTTCACAATAATTCAAAGGGATACTTCCTCATTTCAAAAAAATTTAATTTTTTATTGAAGTCTAGTTGATTTACAATGTTGTGTTAGTTTCAGGTGTACAGCAAAGTGATTCACTTATACATATATATAATATCTATTCTTTTTCAGATTCTTTTCCATCACAGGTTACTGCAAGATATTGAATATAGTTCCCTGTGCTGTACAGTAGGTCTGACAATTACTCATTTTTTAGACGAGGAAACTGAGGCATAGAACGATTACGTGTGCCCACAGTCAGCCACTTCGACTCGCCTGGCTTGTTCCCAGGTTTTCCTGATTCAAATGACTGTGCCTTTACCCACTTTTCAAATTCCTACGACACACTTTGGCACTTAAAATACTGGAACACAAGAAGAAAGCAGGAGTAGCTCTATTAATTTCAGGCAGAGCCAACTTCAGAGGAAGGAAAGTTATCAGGGATAAAGAGAGGCGATACATAGTGATAAAGGGGTCGATTCTCCAAGCAGACATAACAGTCCTTCATTGTATGTACCCAACAATAGAGCATCAAAGTATGGAAGGCAAAAACTGATAGAACTGCAAGGAGAAGCAGATGAATCCATCATGGTAGCTGGAGACCTCAACAGCCCTCTGTCAGTGACGGGCAGACCCACCAGGCAGAAAATTAGGAAGAATGAAGTTGAACTGAATAGCACTACCATCATCTGGATCTAACTGGCAACCACACAGCTTCATCCCACAGCAACAAAACACACATCCTTCTCAAGCTCCCATGGAACATTCACCAAGCAGACCACATTCCAGGCCACGAAATATACCTCAACAAATGTAAAAGAATAGAAATTATGCAAAGTACGTTTTCAGAACACAATGGAATTAGGCTAGAAACCAATACCAGAAAGACAGCTGGAAAATACCCAAATATTTGGAGATTAAACAACACACCTCTAAATAACAGATGGGTCAAGGAGGAAGTCTCATGGGAAATAAAAATTTATCTTGAGCTAAATGAAAATGAAAATACAACCTATGAAAATTTGCAAGATGCAGTGAAAGCAGTGCTTGGAGGGAAGTTTATGGCATTGAAGGCATACATTTGAAAAGATCTAAGCTTCCACTTTATGAAACTAGAGAAAGAAGAGCAATATAAGCCTACCACAAGCAGAAGAAAAGAAGCAATACATGAAATAAAAAGCAGGAAAACAAGAGAGAAAAGTCAGCAAAATAAAGAGCTTTTTTTTTTTTTTTGTAAAGATCAATAAAATTGACAAACCTCTAGCAGGATAACCAAGAAAAAAAGAGAGAAGATACAAATTACTCAAATCAGAAATGAAAGCGATGGCATCACTACTGATCTCATGGACACTGAAGGGATAATAAAGGAATATTATGAATAATTCTATGCCCACAGATTTTATAAGTTAATGAAGTGGACCATTTCCTTGAAAGACACAATCTACTGAAACTCACACAAGGAGAAATAAATACTCTGAATAGACTCAAATCTAGTAAAGAATTTGAATCAATAATGAATAACCTTCCAAAATGGAAAGCACCAGGCCTGGATGGGTTCACTGGTAAATTCTATCAAATATTAAGGAAAGAATGATACCAGTTCTCAATAATCTCTTCCAGAAAATAGAAGAAGAGAGAACACTTCCCAGCTCATTCTGTGAGGCCAAACTTATTCTAATAGCAAAACCAGATAAAGATATTACAAAACAGGAAAATTGCAGACCAATACTGCTCATGAACATAGATGCAAAATCCTCAACAAAATATTAGCAAATTGAATCCAGTGATGTATAAAAAGAGTTCTACACCACAGTCAAGTGGGATTTATTCCAGGTATGCAAGGCTGGTTCAACATTTGGAAATCAATTAATGTAATCCATCACATCAACAGTGCAGAGAAGAGAAATCGCATTAGCATAACAGCAGATGCAAAAGGAGCATTTGACAAAATTACACACCATCCATGATAAACTAACAAACCACCAAACCACCACAACAACTCTTGGCAAATTAAGGATGGAGGGGAACTTCCTCAACCTGATAAAGTACATCTATAAAAACCCTAAAGCTAACATCATATTTAATGGTGAGAAACTAGAAACTTTCCAATTAAGATCAGGAATAAGGTGAAGATGTCCCCTTTCACCACGCATTTTCAACATTGTACTGTATCTCCTAGCTAATGCAACAAGGCAAGACAAGAGAATAAAAGACAGATTGGGAAGGAAAAAAAAATCTTCTTTGGTGAGGTGTTTGTTCAGATCTTTTGCCCATTTTGCAGATGGCATGATTGTCTATGCAGAAAATCCCAAAGAACCGACAGAAAGCCCTCCTGGAACTAATGAGCAATTATAGCCAGGTTGCAGGATACATGATTAACATACAAAAGTCAATTGCTTTCCTATATACCAACAATGAACAAGTGGAATTTGAAATTAAAAACACAACACCATTTACATTAGCACCAAAAAAAAAAAAAATGAAGTACTTAGGAATAAATCTAACAAAATACTTAGCTATATGAAGAGGTATATGAAGAAAACTACAAAATGTTGATGAAAGAAATCAAAGTAGTCTAAATAAATGAAGAGATATTTCATGTTTATTTGAAATTCCTTAATGATGTATGATGTTTAACATCTTTTCATATGCTGATTTGACATCTGTAGATTTTCTTTTGTGAGGTGTCTGTTCAGATCTGTTGCCCATTTTTAAGTTGGGTTGGTTGGTTTCTTATTGTTGACTTTTAAGACTCATTTATTTTGTTTATTTATTTATTTTATTGAAATGTAGTCGATTTACAATGTTGTATTAATTTCTGCTGTACAGCAAAGTGATTCAGTTATACATATATATACATTCTTTTTAAAATATTCTTTTCCATTATGCTTTATCACAAGATATTGAATATAGTTCCCTGTGCTATACAGGGAACAAAAAGCATTTGACAAAATGCAACACTCTTTCATGATAAAAGCACTCAACAAGCAGGTAATAAAGGGAAATTACCTCAACATAATAAAGGTCAAATATGAAAAGCCCACAGGTAGCATCATACTCAAAGGTGAAAGACTGAAAGCTTTTCCTCTAAGATCAAGAAGAAGATAAGGATACCTGCTTTTGACAATTCTATTCAACAAAGTACTGGAAGTCCTAGCCAGAGCAATTAGGCAAGAAAAAGAAATAAAGGCAATCCAAATTCGAAAGGAAGAAGTAAAATTATCTCTGTTCACAGGTAACATGATCTTACATGTACAAAATCCTAAAGAGTCCATGAAAAACCACAACCCTCTTAGAACTAATAAACAACATTCAGAAGCAAAATCGTAGGATACAAAATCAACAACAAACATCAGTTGTGTTTCTATATGCTCTCAATGAACAATCGGAAAAGGAAGTTAAGAAAATAATTTCATTTATGATAGCATCAAAAAGAATAACATACTTTGGGATAAATTTAACCAAGTTGGTAAAAGATGTGTACACTGAAAACTACAAAGTGCTGCTGAAAGAAATTAAAGACACAAATAAATGGAAAGACACCCTGTATTCGTGGGTTGGAAGACTTAAGATTGTTAAGATGTCATTACTACACAGCAGGATCTACAGATTCAAAATCCCAACAGCAGTTTTGGCTGAAATAGAAAAATCCATCCTAAAATTCATATGGAATCTCAGTGGACCCCAAATAGCCAAAATAATCTTGAAAAAGAAAAGCAAAGCTGGAGGTCTCACACTTCCTGATTTCAAAACTTACTGCATACAAAGGTACAGCAATCAAAACAGTGTGATACTGACATAAGGTCAGGCACATAGGCCAATAGAATAGAAGAGAGAGCACAGAAATAAAACTTTGCATATATGGTCCAATGATTTTTGACAAGGGTGCCAAGATTATTCAATGGGGAAGGAACAGTATTTTCAACAAATGATGCTGGGAAAGACTGCAAAAGAATTAAGTTGAACTCTTACCTTACACCATGTATAAAAATTAACTCAAAGTGGATCAAAGACTTAAACGTAGTCTAAAACTATAAAACTTTTAGAGGAAAACACAGGAGGAAAGCTTTATGACACTGGATTTGGCAATGCTTTTTTGGATATGATACCAAAAGCATAGGCAGCAAAAGTAAAAATAGATAAATTCAACTATGTCAAAATTTAAAACTTCTGTGAATCAAAGGACACAATAAACAGGGTGAAAGGCCATCTAGAGAATGGGAGAAAATAGTTGCAAATCACAAATCTGAAAAAGGGTTAATATGAAGAATATATAGAGAACTATAACTCAACAACAACAACAAGAAAAAAAACCCCAAATAAGCTGATCAAATATGGGCAAAGAACTGGAATAGACATTTCTCCAAAGAAGATATACAAATGTCCAACAAGCATATAAAAAGATGCTCAACATTACTAGTCATTAGGGAAATGCAAATCAAAACCACAGTGAGATACCACCTCATACCCATTAGGATGGCTACTATCAAAAACAAACAAACAGCAACAGAAAATAACAAGTGTTGGCAAGGATGTAGAGTAGGGGAACACTTATGCACTGCTGAGAATGTAAAATGGTGCAGCTGATAGGAAAAACAGTAGAGCGGCTTCTCAAACAATTTAGAATAAAATTATCATATGATCCAGCAAGTCCGCTTCCGGGTATATACCCCAAAGAATTGAAAGCAGGAACTTAAAGAGATATTTGTACACTCATGTTTATAGTAGCATTATTCACAATTGCCAAAAGGTGGAAGCCACCCAAGTGCCCACTGACCGATGATTGGATAAGCAAAATGTGGTCCATCCATACAGTGGAATATTATTCAGTGTAGGAGGAAGGAAATTCTGACACATGCTACAACATGGATGAACCGTGAGGACATGATGTGAAATAAGTGTCACAAAAAGGCAAATTTTGTATGATTCCACTTATGTGAGGTACATAGAGTAGTCAAGCTCATAGAAACAAAATAGAATAGGGGTTGCCAGGGGCTGGGGAAGGGGGAAACGGGGAGTTGTTGTTTAATGGGTACAGTTTCAGTTTTGCAAGGTGAAAAATTCTGAGGCTGGTTGCACAACAATGTGAATAACTTACAACTACTGATCTGTACACTTAAAAGTGGTTAAGACGGTAAACTTTATATGTATTTTACCACGATTCAAAAATTGGCTAAGATGAAGGGACTCACTCAACATCAGGATGCTGGCACAGGGCAATGTCAGGGTTTGAACCCAAGTCTAATTCCAAAACCTGTACCTTTGATTTGTACCCTGTGATTTTCAGAGTAGAGAGTGATTTAATAATGAGAGAGGAGACAGGCAGGACCTAATAGAGAAAACAAGTGCATTTCTTAAAGGCTCCTGCATTTTAAATGTTTAAAAATTATATAGTGAGTCCATAAAATATTGAGACGTTTAAACATCTCTTAACAATGACCATCTGCTCTGATGACTCCTGTGCTTTGAGGAAGCCTCCTCGGGAAGCTGACTTAGTTATGACGTTGCCCTGAGGTTCGCTGACGTTGTCGCTGAGGTTCGACGTGTACCTGGAACCGTCCTTTGAGCTAGGTTTCAACCTTGCATCACCTGGAACTGGGAAGCCCCATCTCAGACCATAACTTCCCGCTCCCAGCCTTCCTTATCCTCTGTCTCGTCCTCTCCTTGAGTCACGTAGCCTTTGCTCCCCATCCCCTCCCTATGCGTAATGCCCTACGCTCACCCAGCCTGGGCCCTGCTCGAGCTCACCAGCTCCTTCAAGTCCATCCTGGCCCCCAAACCCTCCTGCCACCCTCACACTTCTGTCCTGAGGCTGGCCCAGTGCCCTCTGGGCCCCCCCCAGCCAGCAGGTTCCTGGTCTTAGGCTTTTAATTCTACTTTGACAACAGCCTCCTAGGTCTTCACCTCCTGCACCTGCCTGCATCCTCCGTCTGCTTCTCCAGACCCTCCTCCATCCCTTTACACGGTGCCCTCTGCCCAGTAGGCCCACCTGTGCAGCTACATCCATGGGCTGATGGGCTCCTTGCCTCTGGTTTCTGGTTGGGTTTGGCCAATGGGGGGTTAGAGATCAGAGCAGGGAGGAGAGAGGTTGGGGTACTTACTCCCCTGGCTTCCTTTCTGTGAGGCCACACAGCTTCCCTCAGAGGGACCCTACTCAGCCCTCGGGGTCTCCGGGACCCAGGAAATGCCCCTGCCCCTCACCCCTCAGCTCTGGGGGTGGGAACAGTCCTCACTCATACTAGCTCTGGGCCCTGCACTATCCTTTGTGGTTTCTCTGAGCCCTGCCCACTCCCTGTGGAGTCCCTTCAGGAAACTCCCCTCCATCACTCCACACCCCTGTGAATGCGCCTTCAGCTCCCTGCCAGGACCTGGACTTCCCAGGCAGGGAGAAGCTCTTAGATGGGAACTTCAAGGCTTCTTTTAGCTGCCAAGGGCCTCCGGGTGGTCCTGCCTTCATCCCACCCTGGTCTGGTCCCTCTCCTCAACCATCTCCTCTTCTGCATCCTCACCTTGACAGTGTAACTTCCATCTAACCTGTGAACGTGCTCACCACCCCCTCGGCCTGGAAACGCCGCCCCTTCCCCCTTCCTATCCTTTATTGTCAAATGGCTTCAAGAGGTTCCTCTCCCGCTGGGTCCTCAACTCACTGCCATTGCCCTCGGGGGCCTCCTCGGGCTCTCGGCCTCCCTGTGACATGTGACACAGTTGTCAGAGAGAGGCACGTGGCCTGGTGGTTCAGGGGTTGGGGGAGCAGGGCAACGTGGTGGTTACTAGACTGGGCTCGAGCCCAGCTCTCCTACTTCCTAGCAGGGTGACCTTGGGCAAGTGATACCTCAGCTTCCTCATCTGTAAGGTAACAAAAGGACAGTCTTATAAGTTACTGGTGACATATAAATGATATAATACATACTAAAGCACTTAGAAGAGAACATAGGGCAAATGGGAAATGTTCTCTATTATGAGCAAGAGGATGGGCTCTGGAGTTAGAAAGCCTTGAGTTCAAGTCCCACCTCTGCTACCTTCCAGCTGTGTAGCCTGGGGCACGGTTCTTTGCTTCTCTTTGGTTGCTCCCTGAGCAGCAAAAATGAGTTTGATAAGCTGGGCTTTGTAGGATTGACAAAAGGTACTGCTTGGTGACTTGTTCAAAGGAGTGGGATAACATTTTTGAAATTAACTTGTGTGTGTGTGTGTGTGTGTGTGTGTGTGTTTTATCTATTTCTTTTAACCTTTTGGTTCTAGGCTATCCCATCTCCCAGCCCTATCCCCCCACTGCCTCAGGAAACGGATGTAGTGCAGAAATAGTAAAAAAAAAAATGGGGTTTTCAAAAGAATAAGGATATGAGGAAACGGCCAGGCGCTGGTGAGACGACGAGTCTGGGATTGGAAGGAAAGAAGAAGCTTCTCTGCTTCCCCATCAGCTGGATCCTTCCTCCCCGGTCTCCCCGGGAGAGCCCTGTGGACCAGCAAGGCCTCAGGAGAGGCTGGTCCTGAAATCAGACTGCCCGAGCGTGGTGCCCAGTGCCCCAGCCTCCCTCTGTGACCTCAGGCAGGATACTCGGCCTATCTGTGCCTCAACGCCCTCATCTGTAATGTGGGGCAAACAACACTAACCTCCTAAGGATGAAATGAGTTAATACACTCGAGAGTGAAAAGAACAGTACCTGGCACAAAGCAAGCTGTCTCTGTGATGAATACCCTCAGCCTGGCAGCAGCTCTCTGGCTCCCTCACCTCTCTGACTGCTTCCAGGTCTCCACGCCGGGCTCCTCTCCCCGCAGATGTCCGTTTCCTCCACACTCTGTCCATGGGCTGTGGCCACTGTGCCACCCCCTCGATTCGCAGGTGTGTATTTCCAACCCCTGGTTCATCTCCAGGCCCCAAACTGCCTGGCTGCTTCCGGGATGTTGAGGTGCTCACGCAACCAGTCCTGCTTCCTGCCCTCTTGGTAATGGTATTATCACCTGCCAGCTCATCCAGCCATCTTTCTCCATGGCCTGTGGCATTGATCCTACTGATACTTCCAGAAAGCTCTCAGACCAGTCCCAAAGCAACGGTCCAGTCAGGTGGTAGTATTAATGTGGTGGGCAGAATGGTCTGCCAAAGATGCCCATGCCCTGATCCCCAGAACCTGGGAATATGCTCCATGACGTGGTCAAAGGGACTGTGCTGATGTTAAGGTTACTAATCAGTGCTCTTAAAAGAGGGAGACTAAGGACTTCCCTGGTGTTGCAGTGGTTAAGAATCCGCCTGCCAATGCAGGGGACACGGGTTCGAGCCCTGGTCCGGGAAGATCCCACATGCCATGGAGCAACGAAGCCCACGTGCCACAACTACTGAGCTTGCGCTCCAGAGCCCACGAGCCACAACTACTGAGCCCACGTGCCACCACTACTGAATCTGCATGCCTAGAGCCCGTGCTCCACAACAAGAGAAGCTACTGCAATGAGAAGCCCGTGCACCGCAACAAAGAGTAACCCTCGCTCGCTGCAACTAGAGAAAGCCTGTGCTCAGCAACGAAGACCAAACCCAGCCAAAAACTTTTTAAAAATTTTTTAAAAAGTGGGAGACTATCCTGGGTTATCCAGGTGGGACTAATTGAACTCCACCAGTCCTTATAAGCAGAGAACTTACTCTGGCTGGATTGGAGAGATAAGTGGTGTTTCTTGCTGGGCCCCCACTTAACAGCCCCAATGCTCCTCTTCCTGGGAAAGCACCAGGTCAACGTTTCCTCTTTACCCAAATCCCCCCCTAGATGGCACCACCTCAGTCTGTTGCATGAATGAGGATCACGAGAACATTGATCTCACATTTCACTGACAACCCCCATTCTCCATTCCTCAGGGTGGAATTTCCCTAGCTTAGTCAATTATCTTGTTATCTCAGTTAACTGAGAATTTCCAATTTAGATATTAGATGTTCCCAAAGCTAAATTTACACTCAAAAAGTGAAGCTTCTGTTTTTAGAAGCTTGAGTCAGCTCAGTCTGAAACTCAGCCCCACCTCCCCGGTCTAGCTGTGTGATTTGGGCCAGTTCCTTAACCTTTCTGAGTCCCATGTCCATGTCATCAAATGAGGATAATAATGATAATAGTAGTTCTCACCCGCACAGGATTTGTTTTGTGGATATAATTCTGTAAATATATATACAGAACATACATAGATGATGTATAAAGCCATGTGAGATGCAGTAAGTAGTCCATAAATGTATGCTGTAGCTGTTTGCATTATGTATGCTATTCAAAAGATTATGATCTTTCTTTCAGCTCACATCCATCAGAATGGCTACTTTAAAAAAAAAGGGAAATAACAAGTGTTGGTGAGGACGCAGGGAAAGTGGAACCCTTGTGCCCTGTTGTGAGAATGTAACTTGGTGCAGCCACTATGGAAAACAGCATGGCAGTTCCTCAAACAATTAAAAATAAAATTATCATATGATCCAGCAAGTCTACTTTTGGGTATATATCCCAAAGAACTGAAAGCAGGGGCTTGAAGAGATATTTATACACCCATGTTCATAGCATTGTTTGCAACAGCCAAAAGGTGGAAACAACCCAAGTGTCCATCAGTAGATGAATGAATAAACAAAATGTGGTGAATCCACACAATGGAATATTATTCAGCCTTAAAAAAGGAAGGAAATTCGGACACATGCTACAGCATGGATGAACATGGACGTTATACTCAGTGAAAGGATATTATACTCAGTGAAAGAAGTCAGTCATGAAAAGACAAATACTGTTATGATTCTACTTATATGAGATACCCAGAGTAGCCAAGGTCATAGAGACAGAAAGCAGAATGGTGGTTGCTGGGGGCTGGGATGGGGGGACAAGGGGAGTTGTTGTTTCATGGGTGCAGTTTCAGTTCTGCAAGATTCAAAGAGTTCTGGAGATGGATGGGGGTGATGGCTGCACAACAGTGTGAATATATTTAATGCCACTGAACTGCACACTTAATAAAAGTGGTTAAGATGGTAAATTTTATGTTATGCATATCTTACCACAATAAAAAAAAAAAAGAAAAATGAGATCACGATCTAGCCCTTTCCTCTGAACTTTTTCCTCTTGGAAGCCCTCCATCTGCTGGTGAGAAACTAGTCCCATCAATTGCTGTGCTGGGTACTGACCAATGAAATCAGCCGCCAGTTCCCAAACAGGGGACAAAACATTCCTTGAGGACTGGTGAGACCAAACAGGTGAACCCCCAGAGCAAGGAGCACATGGGGAGAAGCCAGGGGTGAGGTGGGGGTGAGGGGGGAGGATGGGAGCACGACCCAGGCAGGAGGACAAGCGTGATGCAGATGGGGAGCCAGCAAGTGCACCCTCCCAGGCCTGTTTCATTCCGTGGATTTCCCCACAGAGAGTCCACCTGTCACCTTATGTCCCAAAATGCAGGTGTTTGCTTAGAATAACAGAAATGTGAATTACACAGGTACCATACTTCACCCCGTAGATCAGTGAAGATCCAATGGGGGGTCAGCACCCTAGGCTGGGGAGGGAGTGGGAGACGGGCGTCCACTGCTGGCAGGACACCACATCCGGAAACCTCTGGTGGACAATTTGGCTATGCCCATCAGAGTTACAGCTGTATGTGTCCTTTGACAGAGCAGACATACCTGCACGTCCGTGAAATGATGCAAATAATAGGAGAATCCCAGCAGCCTTGTTTAATAATAATAAACAAGATTATGGTGTAGGCTCTGGTTCTTTTCTGAGAGGGAGCCCAGAACTGGCAGGGGCCAGGAAAAGGGACGAGAGTCATCCGGCTGGATGGGATCTGGGGTGTGTGTATGAGATCAGTCTGGCTTCACGACCCTCAGATCCCACGCTAGAAGGGCTGACACAGGCTGGAGAGATGGCTCCACCCATGAGAAAGGAGATGGCTGGCAGGACACTGATCACCGAGGGTGAGGGGTGGACACCAGCATTTCATCCCCCTGTCATATCTGTTCTTTCTTTTTCTCTTCCATCTCCACCTTCCTAGCTGCAGCCCTGCACTGACTTGGGCTGTCCTAGAGCTCAGTCTTCTAGGGATCCTGGGACTTCCCCAGGGTGGGACTGGGGGAGTCCCTGGGGAGGGGGTAGGGTCAGTCAGCCCTTCATTGTTTACCCTTCGCCTCTCTTTTCCTCAAAACAAAGTTTATTGAAAGAATACACACACACACACACACACACACACACACACAAGCAGGAGCTCTGCTGATCAAGAAGGGAGAGGGAGGGAGCACTGATGGTGGGGTTCTCAAAGTGTGGTCCTGGAGCCAACTCCAGGGGACTCCATTCCCCCCACCTGAACCTGGGGAGCATATAAATGTGAAGATTCCTGGGCCTTACCCCAAACCCACTGGGTCAGAATGCCTAGGAGTTCATGTTGAACAACCACTCTTAAACATGCGGAAAATCCAACAACCACTGGCTTTGCTGTTTCTTCATTCTGGAAGAACTGAGTCCCTTTCTCAGCAGAGTTTAAATAACAGTCATATCCAACTCTAAAGATTACACTTTACAAGGCACATCAAATCATATAAATTATAACTTGCAAGGTTTAGCTGTGAAATGAGCAAGGCTGAGGATTTTGAGCCGTGTAAAATGGGAGAGGGGAGATTGTGAATAGAGCTCCTGATGGCTCGTCTGCACACAGCAGGCGGGATGTTCACTGGCAGGTCTCCCCCTTGTTTACAATCCTTCAAGCCTTCTTCCCACTGCTTTCAGATAAAGATCAAAACCCTTATGGTGACATGAAGGAGGCCGACTTGTCCCTTAGCCCTCCTCCTTCCCACTCTGACTTCTGGACGCCCTGGTTTTCTCTCAGTCCCTTGGGTTCACAATATGCTCTTCCACCCCAGGGCCCTTGCACATGCCATTCCCTTCTCCTTTTGTCTAGTTAAGTCCTCCTTGTCTTCCATATTCCTTTCCTTTACAGCCCCAATGTTGGAATGGAATTAGTCACACCTTTGTGGGATCATTTGACTTATTTCTCTCTCTCCTGGCAGCTTCCTGATGGCAGGGACCATGTCCAGTTCTGCCATCACTGTACCCCTAGACTTGGCTCGGTGCTGAGGCTCTGGGTAAATACTGTGCAATGAATGAGTGATAGCAACAGTTATCACTGTTGACTATAAACAGTTCTCACTAGCCTGGCTATAAACAGGCTTCCTACTGCCTTAGGGAACCAAACTCCTTACAGGATATAGAAAAAAGTCTGGAGGGTAAAACCCTGCAAATATCAATATTGATTTTTCCCTGAGCCAAATGATTACAAGTGACTTTTATTTTCTTCCTTATATTTTCCTTTCTCCCAATTTTTAAAAACAAGAAGCATGTAACTACCTTCCATTATCGGAAAGAGTAAATGATGTTGAAATACTACGATACCAATAGTCCAAACAACATGTCAACCTTGCTGATGAGTAGAAATCTTTAGAAGCATGACTGCCTATTCTTTAGGATTGATCCAGGCAAATAAAACAAACAATCTTTTTTATTTGCTAGATGTAACCTCTGGTAATTGCAAAGATGATTTTTAGTAATATAAATCCCTGAAATTTTTTTTTTTTTTTTTTTTTTTTGTGGTACACGGGCCTCTCACTGTTGTGGCCTCTCCCGTTGCGGAGCTCAGGCTCCGGACACGCTGGCTCAGCGGCCATGGCTCACGGGCCCAGCCGCTCCGCGGCATGTGGGATATTCCCGGACCGGGGCACGAATCCGTGTCCCTTGAATCGGCAGACGGACTCTCAACCATTTCGCCACCAGGGAAGCCTAGTGACGTATTTCTTAAGCTAAGTCCGAGGAGCAGTAAGCGGTCAATTATTTATATACAATGAATGCAACTCAATTTCTGTCTAGTTAATAACTGTCCTCATTAGTTCCCTTTTCCAAATGGCTTATTAATGTCAGTGGATCCTCATCTCAACCCTGTGCACCTCTGAGGATTCTTCTCAGTCTCTGTTTTAGGAGACCATAATAATGGTCATTGTGACATTCACTGAGCACCACATGCCAGGCTCTTTCTATGCATTTCTCACTTAATCCTCAGAATAACCCTGTGAGGTAAGAGGTTTACAGACAGGGAAAAGGAGCTCAGAGTGATTAAGTAATTTGGTTGAAGTCACTCAGCCACAAAGTAGCCTAATGAGATTCAAACCCAGCTCTGTCTATCTCCAAAGCCTGTGCTTTTAAAAATTACTACAGTTTTCTAATATCATAGTCCGGTTCAAAACAGAGATCTCTGTCTCTACTTTAGCCAGACAGGAAATAAAACTACCCCAAATCTATGCCTTGTTAGGATAAAGAAGAAACTACAGTTCTTCTTCTTCTTCTTTTTCCTCCCACTTTGCACACTGCACAGATGTTCTGTGTCCTTGAAGGGAGACCATATCATGGAGGAGAATCTCACGGGGAGGTTCATGGAGTTATCTTTAAATCTGTTGCGTTTACAATAAACATTATCAGAAAACTAGGAATAAAGGGGGAAATTTCTCACTTGGTAAGAACATGTATAAAAACCCTACAGCTAACCTCCTACTTAATGGTGAAAGAGTAACTGCTTTCCCCTAAGGTCAGGAACAAGCGAATGTAAGGATTTATACACTGCTCTTGTTCAGCAGAGTCCTGGAAGTCTTAACCAGGGAAATAAAGCAAGGAAAAGAAGATTAAAAGCATTCAGATCTCCTTTTCTGAAAGAAGAAATAAAATTGTTCTTATTTGCAGATGACATGATTGTTTATGTATAAAATCCCAAGAAATCTACAAAAGCCCTTATATAAGAAAGTGCAGTTAAGGTTGCAAGATACCAAGAAGCATACAAAAATCAACTGTATTTCTATATACTGTCAATGAACATGTGGACACCAAAATTAAAAATATAATACCATTTACAATCACTCAAAAAAAAAAAGAGAGACATACTTAAGTGTAAATCTAACAAAACATGTTCAGGACTCGTATGCTGAAAACGACAAAACACTCATGAGAGACACTGAATAAATGGAGAAATATACCATGTTCATGAATTGGAAGACAATGTAGGAGTATATCAATTATTCTCACATTGATATATAGGATAAAACACAATTCCAATCAAAATTACAGCATGATATTTTGTGTATACAGACAGGCTTACACTAAAATGTAAATGGAAAGGCAAAGGAACTAGAATAGGTTAAAAAATTTCTTTAAAGAAAAGTGGGAGGAATCACACTACCTGATTTAAGACTTACATAGCGACAGTAATCAAGGCTATCTCATAATGGTAGATCCATTATGACAAATAGATCCATGAAACATAATAGGGAACTAAGAAGTAGCCCCCATAGAAAGTATGGCCAGATTATTTTTGACAAACTTGCAAAAGCAATTCAATGGAGAAAGGATAGTCTTTTCAACAAATGGTTCTGGAACAACTAAATATCCACATGCAAGAAAAATGAACTTTGACCTAAATCTCACATCATTAACGACAGTGAACCCAAAATGGTTCATAGATTAGAAATAAAACTATAAAACACTTAGAAGAAAACATAAGAGAAAATCCTCAGGGTCAGGGACCTGGTGGCATGTTCTTAGACATGACACTAAAAGCATGATCTATAAAAGAAAAAATAACTACCTGGACTTCATCAAGAGTTAAAGCTTTTGCTCTGTGAAATACTCTGCTAAGAGAATGAGAAGACAAGCTACGGATGGGAGAAAATATTTGCAAACCATCTATCTGACAAGGGACTCATATCTAAAATACATAAAGAATTCTCAAAACTCAATGGTAAAAAAATTAACAATTCGATTAGAGACACTTAAAAGATATGAAGAGATATTTCACTGAAGAGGATATGCAGAAGGCAAGCACGTACATGAAAAGACATTTAACATCACTATCGATTTGGAAAATGCAAGTTAAGACTATGATGAGATACCACTACACACTTACTAAAACAGCTAAAATGAAAAACAGTGTTTATGCTAATTGCTGGTGAGGATGTGTCTCATACATTGCTGGTGGAAATGAAAAATGGTACAGCAACGCTGGATAAGCCTGGCAGTTTCTTTACAAACCGAATATATATAAACACATATGTTAATCCATGCAATCATAATCCTGAGCATTTATCACAGAGAAATAAAAACTTATGTTCACACAAAAGCCTGTACACAAATGTTTATAGTACATTTATTTGTAATAGCCCCAAATGGAAACAAAATGTCCTTCAAAAAGTGAATGGTTAAACATAGGTGATACGTCCATACCGTGGACTATTACTCAGCAATAAAAGAACAAGCTAATAACCTAAATGGATGTCAAGGGCACTACACTGACTAAAAAAAAAAAAAAATCAATCACAAAGGTCATACATACATGATGAAAATTATAGAGACGGAGAACAGATTAGTGGTTTTCGGAGCGTGGGGACGATGGTGGGAGGAGGAATTGTGACTATAAAAGGAGCATCACAAGGGACATCTCTGATGATGGAATACTCCTATATCCTGAGGGCCACACCCAAATCCACACGTGGTAAAATGGCACAGGACTCCACACATGCTTCGTGCCATTCTCTCTACCATTTGTGCATCTATAATTATTTCAAAATAAAGTTTAAAAAAATCTGTTGAGGGAAGTCTGAGAGTGGTCTGCCTTTCACAGTCCTAAAGGGATTCCATTGCATTTCTCTTTCTGCTTCAATATTTTAATCCCTTTCAAAATGTTAAAAGGCTCAAAGCCACTGTTTTTATAATTCCTTACTTACAATTTCTTCCAACTTCCTTGGCTGTCAATGAGCTGGGACTGTGGACCAAGCCACAGCTAATTCAGAGAATGGAATGAAATGAAGTGAGAGAGTGCTGAGGCCATGCGCAGGGCTTACCCTGATTTACTACTTGGAGGTACGGGGGCGGGGGAGGGCTCTGAGGGGCCCATAGTCTCCAGAAGCTCTGGAAAGGGCGAGAGGCCATTGCTCAAGCTGGGCCCTTCAGGTGGCCGTGGCTGCCAGACGCGGAGCAGGTGAAGGTCAAGCATCAGCTCTAAGCCCACCTTCCAAACCACGCCATCAGGGTGGGACACTGCAGACACAGTTAGCAAAGGACACAGGGCCCATCGCACTTTGCACTGTGCTCATTCTTACCACATGTGCCAGGGAGACCCAGCACATGCCGGGATTGGTTATTGGTGGCACACCGAGGAAGGCTGGGACTGTTAGCCAGAGGCTGTGCTTTACAAGAGACTGGAGTCCACAGAACAGTAAGGACTTTTGGTGGTGTGAGAGGTAGGGAGGGTCGGGGACTGGCTAGGAAGAGGTCTTACCTCTAAAACAAGGTCTGAATTTTCATGCCTTCCAATCGTAGTGCTTTTATTCAGGACAAAATAGCCTTCTGCACTCTTTAGATAGGCTTTCATATTCTCTGCTTTCCCTATAAAAGGTTTTCAGAAAACAATTTTGTTAGAAAAATACAGTCCTCTAATTATTCAATGTCATATTTAGAATGAATGGAATACACCATAATGTCCACAGGAGAAGGCAGCAGAGGTAGGAGTGGATAGCTGAATTTAACAATCAATGATCACAATGATAATTCCGCACATTTTTAAGACTGTCCTTTTAACAGTGATAGCCGGCATAGATGAGCTTGCTTCTGATCACAAGAGGACATCCTTTATGTAACTCAGAGCACAAACAAGCAATAGCAAAAAAAAAAACCAAACAAATCTGAATTCCACTGATAACCGCTCTCCACCTCCCATTAAGCTTAGTTTGGGGTTAGTTATCTGACAGAATCAAGTACTCAGTGTTACTAACCCACCACTTACTAGCTCTGTGACTCTGGGTGAGTTACTTATTCTCTCTCTATGCTTCTGTTTCCTCATCTGTAAAATGGGACTAATAATACTCTGTATCCCAAAGAGTTTTGTGAGGATTAAATGTGAAGCATCTAGAATGGTGATTGCTACACTAAACACCCATTTGTCCTACTGTGATTGTGACTGTTATTAATCTTGGGCTTCTGAACTTTGACTCAAGAAACTCCAACTTCTACAGAGCTTCTTAAAGAGTGGAAGAGTCAGTCATCAAGGAAATGGGCATTAGAAGATACTTTCTTTTTAAGTCACCGCATTCCTTCATATATTTAGGTTGAAAAAAAATGATTTCCAAAGACAAAATATCAAGATTATAGCTTGGCTGTATGGTCAAGACTCTGTATGTATCTTTTGCTGGCATTTTATTATGAAAATGTCAAACACACAGAAAAGTTGAAAGAAGTGGATGGTGAACTTCTATAGAACCACCACCCAGATTCTACAATCAACATTTTGTTCTATTTGCTTTATCACATATCTACCCATCTAAACATTTTATATATATTTTTTTTTTTTTTTTTGCGGTATGCGGGCCTCTCACTGTTGTGGCCTCCCCCGTTGCGGAGCACAGGCTCCGGATGCGCAGGCCCAGCGGCCATGGCTCACGGGCCCAGCCGCTCCGCGGCATATGGGATCCTCCCAGACCGGGGCACGAACCCGTATCCCCTGCATCGGCAGGCGGACTCTCAACCACTGCGCCACCAGGGAGGCCCAACATTTTATATTTTAATGCATTTCAAAGTAAACCCTATACATGTTTTTAAATTTTATTTATTAATTTTTGCTGGGTTGGGTCTTCGTTTCTGTGCGAGGGCTTTCTCCAGTTGTGGCAAGCGGGGGCCACTCTTCATCACGGTGCACGGGCCTCTCACTATTGCGGCCTCTCATGTTGTGGAGCACAGGCTCCAGATGCGCAGGCTCAGTAGTTGTGGCTCACGGGCCTAGTTGCTCCGCGGCACATGGGATCTTCCCAGACCAGGGCTCGAATCCATGTCCCCTGTATTAGAAGGCAGATTCTCAACCACTGTGCCACCAGGGAAGCCCTATACATGTTTTTTATTTTTTTTATTTTTATTTATTTATTATTATTATTATTTTTTTTTTGCGGTACGCGGGCCTCTCACTGTTGTGGCCTATCCCGTTGCGGAGCACAGGCTCCGGACGCACAGGCTCAGAGGCCATGGCTCACGGGCCCAGCCGCTCCGCGGCATGTGGGATCCTCCCAGACCGGGGCACGAACCTGTGTCCTCTGCATCGGCAGGCGGACTCTCAACCACTGTGCCACCAGGGAAGCCCATATATACATGTGTTTTTAAACATAAAAATTTCAGTGACTTCAGCTGGTTCCAAGATGTTGATGATAATTCACATGATATTTGAATTCTGATCCATCTCAGTGCCATGTCACAGATAGTCTCTTTTCTTTTTTTTCCTTTTTTTTTTTTGGCTCTGTTGGGTCTTCGTTGCTGCATGCGGGCTTTCTCTAGTTGCGGCGAGCGGAGGCTACTCTTCCTCACGGTGCGCAGGCTTCTCACTGCGGTGGCTTCTCCTGCTGTGGAGCATGGGCTCCTGGTGTGCAGGCTTCAGTAGTTGAAGCACGTGGGCTCAGTAGTTGCGGCACACGGGCCCTAGTTGTGGCTCGCAGGCTCTAGAGTGCAGGCCCAGTTGTGGTGCACTGGCTTAGTTGCTCCGAGGCATGTGGGATCTTCCTGGACCAGGGCTCGAACCCGTGTCCCCTGCATTGGCAGGTGGATTCTTAACCGCTGAGCCACCAGGAAAGTGCCCAAAGTCTCTTTTCAACTGAAAGGTCACTGAAGTGTGAAGTTGTTAGACTGTGGATAAAAACAAAAATCATCTAGGTCTGACCGTAGAGGGTCTCCGGTCTGGCTCTGCTTTCCATCAACATCTCCATCATCATTCCATCACTGAATCCCTACTAAGTGCCAGGCACTGGGCTATCCTTTTACACACATGGCCTCTTTTCATCCTCAGCACCACCCTGCGAGGCAGGTGTCAGTATTGTCCTGCTTTCCAAATGAGGAAACTGAGACTCAGAGAAGTTAAGGTCACACAATAGTAAGTGTGTGACAACTCTGAGCCTTTGCATATAACCAGTGTACAAACCTCCATTGCTGCTGGTGGGGCAGAGTAGGGGTGGGGGAATTGCACTGTCTGCTGACACTTGGCACATGTAATAAAAGAAAGTCCTTGAAACCAGCATTCTATCCTCTGAAAGGAAGACGGGACCCTACCTGGGGGTAAGAGAAATAAAAATAAGCAGCATAGTTTATATTTGTAAACTTTGAGGCCTGTGGATGTCCCACAAATATTGATGCTTTCATATAATGAGAAATACATTTGATTAAGTTCGCTGTCATGTATACAGGGGAAAAGACATTTCCTCTTCCCAAAGAACCATGCTCTGCTGCCTTCAGTTATTAATCTTCAATTGCAGAGGACCATGTTAGCACGCAACACATTCAAGTCTAATTAAGCTAAAATGGAAACTTCCAAGAAATGTCTCTTCTGCAGGAAAACCACAGGAAACGCCACTAATCGAAAACTTAAACTTGGATCATGTGCATATTTGTTTTTTAGCTCTCACCCCAGACGTCCCCAAGGCTGGGGTCTTCTCTCTGCTCAGACGTCCCCCCTCGGGGCAACCACCTGACTGACCACTCTGGCTAAAGGCACCCTCAGTCATGTTATTCCCCTGCTAGTTTTCCCCTGCTGTGTTTCCTTCCTTGTACTTATCATCCTCTGACATGTTCTTGTTCCTTTCTTTAGTTATGCTTGCTGTTGGTTTCTCTTTCACTAAGATATATGTTCCTGGAAAACCAGGACTGTGTTCATTTTGTTCAGAAGCGATTCTTCATGGGTATTTTGTGTTTGTACCCATCTTCAGAGCAAAGGCATTGAAAGATTTTGTCCTGCACTCACTTTCCGAGGATGCTTGTATGGCAAACAGCCTGGGAGGAGAGAGGTAATGTTTCTAATAAAGATAACGGCTCCTTCTGGGGCAAAAGTTGGGCAGGTTTGCTAGCAGCCCCTTTCAAAGATTGCAGTTTCCTGAGTTTGGAGTTCCTTACCTGGGACACAGACCCACTGTGCGCACAGCATCCACACTGGCTGCTCTGCACCACCCCGAGGGACTTTCAGGGCAACAGGAACCAATGTGCATATGCAGCTCTGCTGCCTGTTATGTCGGCTGTGCTGTGAGTCATCAAGTTCTTTGTTTCTGGCCCAGGAGTCTCTTGTCTTCTGCCAGGAACTATAAGCTGGGCAGGCTAACTTACTAACTTTCAAACAGGGTCAAATCTCAGACCCTTTGCAGTTCCTGCCAGTTCTGTGCATTACCCCTTCTCCAGGGTAGGGGGCGGCGGGGGGGCAGAACCTGACATATAGTAGGTGCTTGGGAAACACTTGCTGAGTGAATGAAAATACAAAGGACACCTCAAAGCAAGTCAGTACAGCCAGCTGGCTAGGAAGCTTTGATAGTAACTACCTTTCATTTTTCCTGTCAGTATCTAGCTTAGATGACTCCTTGGAAAACCTAAATTCTATCTCTTTAGCTTTTGGATTGGACAATATTTCTCCACCTTCATTTTGCCCTGTGCATCACTTCCTTGCGTGAAAACACTGTCAAAGTAATTTGAATGTGTGGAGCTCTGTGAATTCGTTCTTACTCAGGGCCATGGAGCACCAGCCACAGGAAAGAGCAAAAGGGCTTCAGTCATCTGCGTTCCCCCGACCACTTTGGATGGCTCAGAATTGGGCTATAGGAGCAAACTTTCTTTTGAGGTTTACAGTGGCCTCAAAGTTCCTTAAAGAAGGGGAGTTCAGGTAAGGGGCGGGTGTGTGTGTGTGTGTGTGTCTGACCATTGGGTGGGTGTTGTCCATAAATCATGGGAAACAGGGGTTCCTCTCTTAATCCCAGCTATACCCACAGGACATCCAAGAGCTAGTGCCCAGGAGAGGCTTAAAGCTCCCGTGCCGCCTCCCTTGGGGGGCGAGGTAGGGGCTGCACTTAGGAAGGAATGGCTGGTGTTGGGGCACCTTTTCTGGGGTGCTCCTGGCGACCCGAGCCTGGATCAGAGAGTTCGGACTCGGCTGGCGCCGGGTCCCCTGCCTACCCCAACGCCCTTGACCTCGCAGGGCTGGCCTCCTCCGGCCCAGGTTTCCGCCCGCCGCCTCCTCGCGCGCCGCTCTCACCTGGCCAGAGGAAGAAGCCCACGCCTCGTCCTCCGCCGAGAGCCCTGACCTCCGCCCTGCCGCCCTCCCGCGGAGTCTCCAGGCGAAGGCCCGCAGCCCGCGCGCCCGCCCGGCCTTTGTACAAACGTCGCCACGGCAACGCCATTCTGACGGCCGAGCTGGGGAGGGGCGTGGCGTGCGCGGCGCCCGAGGATGAGGGGGAGGTGCGCTGGGAGCACCCGGCCAATTACAGCCCGCTGCAGCGCTGCGAGCCCTCCCCGACCTGCCCCCTAGAGGTCCCCAGCCCCGTTTCAAGGATGGAGAAACAGGCTCAGTGTTCACAGAAGTAGCTCCAAGTCTTACAGCGGGGAAGGAGCAGACTCGAGAATCCTTCCTACTGACCTTAGCTCTAGGCTCGGTGCGTTGAGGAGGGGGTGGTCAGGCGTGGGAGGGTAATGGAGCTGAACCACGAGAAGCTTGGAGGTTAGTACCCCCCGTCCCACCCGAATCTCTAGTTCTCTCTGTTGTGGAGGAGAAAACAGAGTAAGCTGGGGGGACCATCACTTCTGGGGGTGGGGGTGGAGATGGGAGATGGGTGGGGTGGAAGGAACACTTCTGAAAGAATGGAAGATTCTCCCACGTGCTAGGGAAAGGGTATTTACAAGCCCACAGCCTTACTGTTCCTGTCCTTCCCTGTCAAAACTCGCGTTTATTCATTCATGTGTTCTTTATTTCTACAAACATCACCTGAGTCCCTATAAGGTCAGACGGTGGCCCCAGTGTCGACCTGGATCAGATCCTTAAGAAACCCCCCCGCACTCCCCATGGGCACGGGGCTGGGGGGATGGAGCGTGTGGAGAAGACATGCAAATGCCAACTATCTCCCCTCACCCCATGTCACCTTTTTCAGATCAGCCCCTTCTGTCTGGGAGCAGAACAGACCTGCTGACTACCTACAGAATGCCTCATTTCCCTGCCAGGAAATGACGGACAAGGTGCCCCAAAACAAACTCAAAATATTCATCTGAGAAAGATGAAAGATGGCAGACTCCACTCTAGTCAATTAGAAGAAGATATAAGAGAGAAAAATCATGGAAATGGATATGGGATGGAATATATGGTAAAGATGCTCCCGCATGCCTAGAGGCTCTTGGAAATGCACATTCCCTGGCACAGACCTCAGAGATTCTGATTAGGCAGCTCTGAAGCATGGTCCAGGAATGAATTTGTTGCATTCTTTCAAATTCCTTGTGCATTTGTTAAAAGCTTGGCAAAACCTCAGGACTTTTTCAACCCTGCAGTTGAATCGCACAGCCCTCCCAGCACTTGTCCCTAGAAATCTCTTCCAGGCCCTCAGTCAGCCTGGAAGGTTCTGCCTGGGTTAGTTCCCTTCGACCAGAAAGACCTTAGGAATGTATGAGGAGTGACCACAGAGGCCGGGGCCCTGAGTGGTAACTTCAGAGGAACAGAGAGGGTCAGGCTCAACTCTCCAGGCACATTTCTGCCTCAGGGCCTTTGCAGTTACTGTTTCTTCTCCCTACCAGGCACTTCCCCCAGGGATCTCCTTCAGCTCCTTCAGATTTTTACTCAAATATCACCCTATTTAAAAGGGTCTTGGAATTCCCTGGCGGTCCAGTGTTTAGGACTCGGTGCTTTCACTGCCCGGTTCGATCCCTGGTCGATCCTGCAAGCCCCATGATGCCACCCAAAAAAACAAAACGAAACAAAAGACACCCCCCCAAAAACATGAATAACAAAACAAACACCTCACTCTATTGCTCTTCCCTTCATCTTACCACTCCTCTAACATGCTATTTATTTAGTTTCCTTCTCTTATTTGTTGTCAGTCTCCCCACTCCCAACTCCCCCCTGCCCCCCAACTTAAGCTCCATGAGGGCAGGGATTTCTTTTCTCTTTTGTTCACTGCTGTATCACCAGTACCTAGAACAGTGCCTGAATGAACGAATGAGTGAATGAACAGGGGCAGCCCTTGCCACCCGCCCACAGCCTTGCCTCCTACTCTTGAGCTGCTGAGCTGAACTGTCCTTACCCCAGGACCTAGGCTTCTGTAGCCTTGGCCCTCGCCAGCCCCATGCCCATCTCCATGCTTGTCTTCAATGTCATCAACATGAGCACAGAACGCAACCCTGCTCATTGCCAGCCAGACCCTACAGAGCCCATCCAGGCCAGCCTGGAGCCGGTGCCGCCCTTGGCCCCCTGATAGGCTTGGGAGAGCATATGTTGCCATTAGTCCATCTCTCCATGAGGAAATACTAAACGGAGAACAAAGCTGACATTCAGGCTCACTGGAGCAGAAATTGCCAAATCTTGATTGGATCCTGCCGCTCCCCACAGGATGCCACAGTCATGTCAAAGGGTGTGTGAAAGTCTTAAAACCCAGTTCCATGTCATCCACTTAAATTTCAAAAACAGAAACTACAATACCCCAATAACTCATGGCTTTATCATAGCATGTCCTGGGCTGAGTGAGAGTTGTACTTTGCGATGATGGGGTGTTCAAAATACTGCACCTAGGGAATTCCCTGCTGGTCCACTGGTTAGGACTTGGTGCTTTCACTGCCATGGCCCGGGTTCAATCCCTGGTGGGGAAATTAAGATCCCGCAAGCCACAAGGCATGGCCAAAAAAAAAAAGAGATTTCTAGCTTATATGGGCTCCTTGGTGATGCCTGTAATCAATCAATCTTATTGAGCTCTGGGTGGCTACCAAGGGTGTACTGTATCTCCATCAACATCAGGATGCTGGTGTCTGAAAGGCCTGGGTCCAGGTCCCAGCTTTGTCATTCCCAGCTGTCCTCATAATACTGGAGCGAGTAATGTTAACTCTGGGCTTTCCACCCTCAGGGCACTGTCACAGTCTTTCCTGTGGATCATCTCATTTAATCCTCACCATAACCTGGGGCAGTAGGTGTGTGTGAAACACTTGGAACAGGGAGCTCTGCAGAGAAGCGCTCAAAAATGTTGTGATGGGTATTATTTCTATCACATCACTCCCACTTGAACAGGAAAATAAGGCTCAAGAGACATGGAGGTATGTGACCAAGGTGACACAGCCAGAAAAGGATTTCAATCTAGATGACTGTGGTGGGAAGGTATTTTCCCCGGGGACCACAGGTGACAGGTGTCACAGCCACGAGACACCCATGCTCACCACCTGCTTTCCCTCAGCCCTGAACAATCTGGGCTTCTGGCTGTCCTGAAGTTTGGGCAGTGCCTGCAGCAAGAGAGGGAGGGAGCTGAGGCCAGGAGGGGGTAGCTGGGGCTTGCCAGGGACCTCTCCTGCCACCCACTGGACTTCTTTCCTGCAGGACCTCTGCCCCATAAAATCTCATTGGGCCGCAGTTACCTTCCCTGGGCTGTTCTTGACTGGGAGAGCCCATCCACTGTGCACCCTCCCGAGATCTGCTTGTTGTCCCCTGCATTCCAACAAGAAATGAATGCTGGCCTCCTGCCTGGAAGAGGTAGGGAGCTTGCCCAGCCTTTAAGGGGTAAGAGAGAGCCAGGGCAATAGCTGGAAAAGGAGAAAGGGAGAGTAAAAGAGAGAGAGAGAGCGCTCGAGGATCAGGAAGTAGCTAAACTCTTGAGTAGGTGACAGATGGGAGAGCAAAGGGCCATTGGAGGCTCCACAGTCCATTCATAACCTGACGCTATGGGCTAAGGAAATGCAGGTTTTTATACACACACACACACAGGTTCACAAAAATAAATTCAAACCACAAAATCACAGCTGGTCACTGAGGCCTTCTGCGGCCGTGCTCACCCCCTTCCCCTGTCAGAAAATGAGAAGTCACCCAGGTGTTTTCTCAGATAGAGACAAGGCTGGTTGGGACATTCATCTCTTGCAAATCAGAGCTCTGCCAGGGGGCTTCCCTGGTGGCACAGTGGTTGAGAATCTGCCTGCCAATGCAGGGGACGTGGGTTCGAGCCCTTGTCTGGGAGGATCCCACATGCCGCGGAGCAACTAGGCCCGTGAGCCACAACTACTGAGCCTGCGCGTCTGGAGCTTGTGCTCTGCAACAAGAGAGGCCGCGATAGTGAGAGGCCTGTGCACCGTGATGAAGAGTGACCCCCGCTTGCCACACCTGGAGAAAGCCCTCGCGCAGAAACGAAGACCCAACACAGACAAAAATAAATAAATAAATTAATTAAAAAAATTAAAACAAAACCAAAAAACCACTCTCTCTAAAAAAAACAAACAAAAAAACAGAAAAAAAGCTTTGCAGGGAGGTCAGTCTGTATGTTCTGTTTGAAAGCTGCAGATGAAGGCTGCTGATCCCACCTCTGATCGGCCTGGTTTCGTTTGTTTGTTTGTTTTATTCTGTCTGTACCTCACTTCTCTCACCTGTAAAATGGAGGTAATAACAGCATTGACTGTAAAGACCACATGGGTTAATATGTGTGAAGTAGTAAACTGTGCCCGGTACCACAGACTCCTTCTGTGAATGTCCGCGTTGCTGTCTGTCTCTTTGCTTGTTTTTGTTGTTTTCTTGATGATGTGGGAGGACAGTACCATCTCAACCCGATCATGGCCATCCTGGGGAGAGCTTTGATTTGCATCATCTCAGTCCCAACCCAGAGCAAAGTTGACCTCTGAACACTCATATATCATCTTGCTTGTTGCCCAGGGACCTTTCTGGGTGTGGGTGTCAGAGGCAGGCTGAGCTCCCCTGATCGCTGCTAGAGGGATTCTGAGAATCCAGCTGGTCTCTGTGGCATGGCACGTGCAAGAGAACTCCATATATTCGACTTCCAGGCATCCAGGCAAATCAACCTCCACTACTTTTTTTGGGGGGATTAACAATGAACCACTATGAATGAGGTTAACCAAACTAGCTAATATTTACTGAGGCTTGTTAGGTACCAGCCTCTATGCCATGCACTGTTTTATTTAATTCTTGGCCCAGCCCATTTCACAGAAGCGGGCTCAGAAAAGTCAAGTAACTTTCCCAGTTACAAATCTTGTAAGGGATAGGTCCAAGATTCGAACCCTAGCTGTTGGACTCCAGCATATTTTCTTTTTTGTAAAGTTTTGTTTTCAAAACATAATATACATCTCGAAAAGAGCACAGCTGATAAGTGTACACTTGAAGAATTATCACAAAGTGTATGCACCCACCCTAACCAGAACCCAGAACAAGAAGCAGAACATCACCACCCACCCCCGCCCCTCCGAGAAGACTCCCTGTGCTCATTCTTGTTACCACCTCCCACTTGTCTGACTTCCAATCATAGATTAATTCTGCTTGGTTTTGAACTTCATGGAAATGGAATCTTACAGATTCCATTTGCTGCCTGGTTTCTTTCACTCAACTATGTGAGGTTCGACCACGTTGTCTGATGTAGCTGTGGTTCATTCATTCTCACTGCTGCATTGCATTACACTCCGTTATCTATTCCTGCAGAACAAATTATGGCAAACTTAACGGATCCAAAAAACACACACTTATGTCACAATTTCTGTGGGTCACGAATCCGGGCACTGCTTAGCTGGGTTCTCTGCTCAGGGTCTCTCCCAGGCTGCAATGAGGGAGGTGGCCAGGGCTGGGGTCTCATCTGAGGCTCAGCTGGGGAAGGATCCTCTTTCCAGTTCATGTGGTGGTTGGCAGGATACAGTTTCCTGAGGGTTGTTAGTTAGTCTGAGGGCCTCACCTCCTTGCTGGCTGTTAGCCAGAGATCCTGCACTGTTTCTTGCCATGTGGGCCTCTCCATAAGGTGGCTTGCTTCATCAAAGCCAGTGAGAGTCCATAGAGAGAGTCTCCAGGCAAGATGGAAGTTACAATCTTCTGTAACATAGTCACAGAAATGACATGCCCATCACCTTTGCAGCATCTACTGATTAGAAATAAGGTACAGTTCTGCCTACTCTCAAGGGGAGGGGACACAGAGGTGTGAACACCAGGGATAATTGGGGGCCGTTGTGTATGCCTTTTGGTCTGCACATGTGCACATATCTCTTGGGTATATATCTAGGAGTAGAATTTCTGGGTCACACATACGTCCCGCTTTATGAGATTCTGCCAAACATTTTTCCAAAGTGCAAGTACCCTCTACACTCCCTCAGCAGGCTATGAGCTTCGCAGTTAGATCACATGCTTTCAATACACTCCTCCCCTCTCTCCTTACAGAAGGGGTGTTTGAGCTGGGGCTCTTTGGGACGACATGTCCTAATTCTGGCACCATGTCAGAATCACTGAATTCCCGGGCCGCTTCGCCAGACATTCTGATCATTTGAGGGCTCAGATACAAACTGGAAGGTGCACTCCATGAGACGAGGATCCCTGTACCCTTGGTGGCCGGAGCAGTACCTGTCAGCAGTACCTGGCAGGTACCGGGAGCTGGCACTCAATAAATGTTTTTTTGATTAAGTGAATGAGTTTAGGAAATACTGTTCAAGAGATGGGCCCCAGGGCGGGTATAAGCTGCTTAAACGGGAAGGAAACTTTGTTGTGTCTGAGGCTGTGTGCATTTTTCTGGGAAGAGGGCTCAGAGCCTCAACCAGGTATGTCCCCAACAAAGGTTAAAGGCTCCTGTGATTGGCTACTGTCCGGCTTAGGTATTTTATCACATGAAGAAAGAACTGGTCCCAGGGTTGGAGGCATGGGAATTGTGGACAAGGTCCCATGGTCCTTAGAAGTAAAAAGCGAGACAGTGCTTGCCTGGGGTGGCTCATAAACTGACACCTTGCTTGTTTTGACCTTTGACCCATGGTAGCTCTTTTGGTACATCTAGCCACTGCCTGGCCTCCTGGGACCCTCCCTGTGTCTGTCTGTTGAACAGAAAATTCCAGAAGGCCTCGGTGCCCTGAGTTTCCATGAGGGGCAAGCCAACATGAGCCTTAGCTTTTGAAAAACCCCTTTCAATGAATAGAAAGCCTCCCAGTTTATCTGGTTTGAGATGACCTCATCCTTTGTCACCTTCTCTCTTGTTTTCTGGAGGTTGCTCAGCGTCTTGCTGCTCTCTGCATTCTTTTCTCATGTGAACAGTGCACCTATTTTGGGTATTTTGTCATTGTTGTTTTGGGTCATTCCCGTCACACATTTTTTATATTCCTTTCCAGTCAGATCAACCTCATGCCTCTCTAGACATTTCTTCTCGGGTTTCCTCTGAATCATTTCGTTTGGTCTAAATATGTCCAGTGGTTCCTCCTTCCTCACTGCACTCCACATAGACCCTCTCTTTTCCCCGGAATAACTGTTCTTTTCTTTCGAATCCCTGACCCAAATCCTCATCTTTCACCATGTTTTCTGACTTCTCCTAAGAACTGATTGTTTTTTGAAACTTAAGCCTCAAATATCATCCTTTCTAATCTGGGTCTGAATTTGGATCACGGTCAAGAAGCAGGGGAGACAGGAACGTGGCTGGGTAATTAGGATCCTCAGCAGAAGGGCTGAGTGTTCATCGGGGGGGTCAGAGGGGCCTGGGGATGGAGGGAGAGGTATCTTTTTCTGCCTCGGGTAGGGCTTAGGGTGTGGTTGTCAGGAAAGCGCTAAGAAAAAAGGAACCATTTGACTTGAGTTTTGAGGGAAGAGTAGGATTTCCGGAGGCAGAGCAGGGAGAGAAGAGGATGGTCCAAGGAAGGAGCAGTGGGAATGGAGGCTAGAAAATGAGTCATCAGAGAAGTTAGGGAAAGGAGTACAGAAGGAGAGGGGTGGCCAGGTGCTGAGACCTCAGACTGAAGGTCCATGGTCAGCACTCAGATATGTTTTTCTGGCTTTCCCAGTGTGTTAAGACTTTTAACTAGTTGCTGAAGGGAGAGGCCTCTTTCTGTGGAGTGACAGAGAAACCTATTCAAATTGTCTTCAGCATGAATGCAAATTCACTGGTTACCAAAAATGAAAATTCTAGAGGGAACCTCTGGGTTCAGGCTCAGATGATTTCATGAGGCCTTGGCCTCTCTCCAGCTCTCAGGGATTCTTTGAACCATGTGGATCCAACCTTAGACAGAATCTCTGTATAATGGTCACAAAAAGGCGGCCGAAGCTCCAGCCCTTACATCTTCTCAGCTTAGAATTCCATAGGGAAGTATAGGAGTCTTTTTCCTAAGCTTCCCCCAATGGCCTCACTGTTTCTCATTTTCTCTGGGTGGGTCACAAGCCCATTGCTGAGCCAATTATTGTGGCCCAGGAGACTGCTCTGATTGGCTGAGCTTGAGCCACATGCCCAGCCCTGCAGCCAGAGGTGGAATCAACACCATCTCTGAGAAACTGGACTGAGACTAGGAGAAAGGTGTTGTCCCCAAAGGGGGATCATAACCCCATAATATTTTAGAAGAGAGGTCAATTGCTATTAGGTGGCAAAAACCAGATGTCTACCACAGTCGCCAACATGTACAGCTCATTGACATCTGGATTTATGCCTTTTTTTGGGAAAATGGGAATATCTGGCAATACCTGGACTCTCTTCTTGTATATAGATCAACAATCTGCTGGGGCTGAGAAGAGGCTCCCTCTTTAGATACAGCCTATGTTCTGCCTGCCCAATGCACTGCTCATATTTCCTCTCTGGCTCTTGGAAGCACTTGAATTTTTATTGCCAGCATCATTTGATTCTGTAAAGAAATCTGTTTTTCCCACCAGAATGGAAGAGCCAAATGTACAGGGGTCAAATAGCTCTCCTGTGCTCCCACAAACTCCTGAGGACAAATGCCTGGCCATTTTTGATAGTCTCATTCCTTGCTCATTTTAAAAGCCTTCTTTAAAAAAATATTGAATACATAGTGATTTTAGAATCTGTTATCTGATAATTCCAACATCTGAAGTCTTTGGGTGGGAGTGGCAGAGGGGTGGTGTCTCAATGTCTTGTTTGTTGTTTCTGCTTACTCTGGCTCATACTGACTTATTGCTTGGATGTTTAGTAATTTGACTGTGATCTCATTCTTGATTGAACTTAATCTGTGGGAATCCTGAGGGGTCTGATTCCTGGCTGCTTTGCTCTCGGAAGTCTTTTTTGTTTGTTTCAGCTGGATGCCGGGGATGCTAATAACCTCTGAACACTGACATTTATTTCCTCAACTTGGAGTTTTCCCACTGAATACATGGAGTGTAAACTTGAGCCCCAGACCCACGTGGTTACAAACCTTCAGGGTGATCATCATCATCATCAGTATTGTGGCCATTATTAGCTTTCCCCTCCAGAGCCACATTGAAAACTACAGGTTTTCATAGGCTCCCCTTTCTGAAAGTCCAGAAAAAAAAAGTTTTTAAGCCCTCCTCTTGCCAGGGTGTGGAGCATCTTTGAGGGTGCCAGCTTAATACAGGCATCTTAGACTTGGTTAGCTCATTTTTCAAGGCCCAAGGCTTAATCTCCCTTTTCCTGCACTTACTAAAGGCAAATGGCTTCCTCATTTGCTTATGCTTTGGTTGTAGCTCACTGTGTTTGTGTGTGTGTCTGTATGTTCCTTTGAGATTGCCTACATAAAAATTGTTTTTTGTTCTGGGATTTTGGAAACACACACAAAACTAGAGAAGCCTGCGATTAACTCCATGTATTCATCATCCAGCTTCAACATTTTCCCAGTGTTCTCTCATTCTTTTTTCTTGCTTTTTGAGTTTTTTTCTAGGTTAATTTAAAGCAAGTTGTGTCATTTCACCCATAAAGACATCCTAACTGAAAGGACTTTTTTTTCCTTTACATTATCCCCGCCTTGACATGATCACAGCTAAAAATACTTATAATCATTCCTGAATATCATCTAATATTCAGTCCATGCTCACATTTCCTTGATTCTCTCAGAGATATCTTTTTTACTGTTGGTTTGTTAGAATCAGGATCCAGACAAGGTCCACACATTACACTTGGTTGTTATGTCTCTGACATGTCTTTAATTCTGTAACAGCAACACCCCGCCCCTGACCTTTTTCATCCCCCAGCCACTGATTTGTTGGAGAAACTGGGTCTTTTGTCCTGGAGAACATTCACATCCTGGATTTGGCTGATCACTTCTTCTTGGTTTCAGTTAACTTGTTCCTCTTTTCCCCATGTTTCCTGTAAACAAATAGTTAGATCTAGAGGTCTGAGGAGATCAAAGTCTTTTTGTTGTCCAGACGCCTTCATAGGCGGTACTGTGTGATCCATCCTGCATCACACAGTGAGCACACAATGTCTGGTCATCCTGTTTTTAACGATATTGAGATTGAATGGTAGGTCCAGTGCTAACAGACTGAGCCATCCATTACAAAGTTCCCAACGGCTTTTTTTCCCCCAATAATTAACGTTTTTAATTTTTAATTATGGTAAAATATACATAACATTTACCATCTTAACCATTTAAAAATATACAGTTCGGGCTTCCCTGGTGGCGCAGTGTTTGAGAGTCCGCCTGCCGATGCAGGGGATGCGGGTTCGTGCCCCGGTCCGGGAAGATGCCACATGCCGCGGAGCAGCTTGGCCCGTGAGCCATGGCCGCTGAGCCTGCGCGTCCGGAGCCTGTGCTCCGCAACGGGAGAGGCTACAACAGTGAGAGCCCTGCCTACCGCAAAAACAAACAAACAAACAAACAAACAAAACACACAAGTGGCACAGAGGAAGCCAGAATCTTGAGAATACCTGGGCCCAAGGAAATCTTGGAAGATAGTGAGTTAAAGAGAATAGTGAGGATAATGACGGTGGTAGGAGAGCATGTATGCTTTGTTGGCCTATGTACTAAGGGTTTTGTATACAAGCTCCCATTGGGAAGGCTACGAGCTAGGTGCCATTTTTATTCTCATCTTAAAGAAGAGGGATCTGAGCTAATTAAGCAGAGGGAAGGTTAGGGGCTTTTCCTGGCTGAGACCACAAGACAAAGCGGTGGTCACGCCCCCTAGCCAGGACTTGATTGGCTGGGGATTTGATCGGCAGGAGAGCTGAGCGGCTTCTCCTGCCAGAAGCAGCCGGTGCCCTTCAGCCTTTCTTCCACTTCAAGCCCTAAGAAAGGGCTTGCGTGCTTCCCAAGTGGCAACTTCTGTGCATTTAAAAATTTCCTCTTGAAAATCCCAGCCTTAGCCCATTCACAAAAGGTATCTGGGTCCTTTCTTGGCCGTGGCCTAGTCGTATTCACCAAAGAGAAGAGCGCGTCCCATAAGAGCTGGCGGCTTTGGGAGGACCGGGGAAGGCGTCAGCTGGCAGGAAGCTCCCTGAAAGAAATAGAGGAATCCCCACCCATCCATGAGCTGCCTATTCTTCACCCTTAGAAACGGGGCTTGTGATGTGCCAGGCACTGCAGGCATTTTGCCATTTAACCCTCCCACTGCCCCACGGAGTAGGCCCCTTGCTAACAGTTTTGGTTGCTTTTGTTGAGGAACCTGGGATACAGAGGTCAAGCCACTTACTCAGGGTCATTCGGGGCAGTGGTGGGGCTTGACTCCTATTTGTTTGACTCCAAATCTGGCCTCTGAACTCTGAGAGACACTGCCGGCTTCTCGAGTGATGTGGGAAGTGGATTCGAGTGAGCACGGCCTGGGCAGCGGTTCCCGTCCCTCTGCCACATGGACAGAGCCACAGACCCAGTTCGCTGTGAAGGCCCAGCATCTTATACCAAGTTTCATTTTCACAGCCAGAGATATTAGTGTGGAAATAGGACTTTTGATTCTTGAAAGGTCTGCTTGGTGAAGACATGGTCAAACATTAAAACTACAAACTCCATTTTTTTTGGGGGGCAATTCTGAAGCTTAAGATGTGTCATTTCATCTCAGTGCTTCAACACTGCCACCTCTGTGAACGGGTGAAGAGTTTCAAAGTTTTATACAGGAGGCTAAAAAACTAAGGCTCCTTGTGAAAATACTAAGTGTAAAACTTAGGAAAGAGGAATTCTACTTTCTGTTCTTTTCTGCTTAAAGACAACGAAGATATACTCCCTGGAAGGAACGGATGCCAAGACAGATGTATACAAGTGCCCTTTAGGATCCAGCAAAACTTTCAAATGTATTATTGTTTTCTTCCCGACAAACAGGGATTTCTGACAACATATTAACAACAAGCCTGAAATGCAAACCTGAGTCCTGGAGTGAAACCCCCAGGAGCAATGGTGCGATGTATCCAAGGGGGCCACCCTGGTAAGGGAGACACAGAAGGAGGGGGTGTGGAAAAGTGAACATGGGCGGGGGAGGGCAGCAGGTGGGGAGGGAATCCTGTTTCTGCCACTTTGTAGCCAGGGAACGGTACCCTCTGTCAACTCAGCTTTCCCCTCTCTCTAAGGGGCTGACACTTGCCAGCATCCCTTGCGGGTTGATGGGAGAGATGAAGCATGTGCGGTGTGGAGCAGGTGCCTGTCCCTTGGTAAGTCTTTCCCCCAGTTGTGAATTCCACGAATTTGAAAGCTACTAGTTGTAGCTCTTCTGGGGACCCTGACACAGGTTCAGCTTGGCCATTTCAGACCCTTCTCGGCTGAGGGATGTCCAGCGCCAAACAGGCTGGCATGTCCCTTGCATTGTGTGTGAATGAGGCAGCCCAGGAATAATGCATGTGAAACCTCATTATGTAAATCCTCAGGTTTTCAGTACATGACAATAGCTTTTTTGGGGGCCCTTCTCTGTCCCATTCTGTGGTCTGGTGTCTCTGCTTTGTGACCTAGTCTGCCAAGCCCTGGGGGCGGGGGTGGGCACCCTGGGGAGGGGTGAGCTCTCCAGAGGGCACATCAAAGGGAAAGTCACAACTCCGTCACCGGCCCAGCTCTCCCTGGCATTGCTTGGTGTGAAAGGAAACTATCCTCTGCCTGAGGCAACCCCATGTCACACACAGATTAAGGCCTGTGGTGTTTAATTCAGAGCAGTGAGCACTGGAAACACCGCATCCAGGCTCCCTCAGAGCAGGACAGCCACTTTTCATTTCTGGGGCTCTAAGCCAGAGAGCCTGCTGTCTGGAAACCTATTGCCTGGAAGGTTCGCAGGATGGAGGGCAGGCTTCTGCAAGGAACTATCTGACCATCACCTCCTGGTTGAGGAGAAGGGCACCCTTCTATGACCTTGGCCTCCTTAGAGCTCATGCAGGCAACAAACACACACATACAAATACACACACATGCCAACACACAGCATATACTCACATGTACACACATACACGCAAGCATGCGTATACAAATACACAGCCCCAAGTCAGAAAGACTGGAGTACTATTCTGGCTACTCAGAAGAGCAAACCCAAATCTTTATTCTCAGAGAGCTTATTCCTCGGTGTATCCCTGGCACCTGGCAGAGCAATGAAAATCAGAATCGCCGCCTTTAAAAACACTCGGGCTGTTCACTCAACTGATTGTGGTCATCACTGCAGGAGGCAGGGAAGTCAGATCATGATGTTGGACACCCTTAAGCTCAGTACAGTGCTGTGTGTCAATTATGTCTCAATAAAACTGGTAGAAGAAATAGTTATCTGGATAGAAAGAACAAGATAAAATACACGAATTATCAAAAGTTAAAAAAATACAGACAAGCTAGACTATGAGTCTCAGAAAGCACTGTTCACAACAGCCAGGACATGGAAGCAGCCTAAATGTCGATGGAGGAGTGGATAAAGAAGATGTGGTACAAATATACAGTGGAATACTACTCAGCCGTAAAAAAGAATGAAGTAATGCCATTTGCAGCAACGTGGATGGACCTAGAGACTATCATACTATGTGAAGTAAGTCAGACAAAGACAAGTATCATATGATATCACTTATATGTGGAATCTAAAAAAAATGATACAAATGTGCTTATTTATAAAACAGAAACAGATTCACAGACTTTGAAAACAAACTTATGGTTACCAAAGTGGAAATGTGGTGGGGAGGGATAAATTAAGAGTTTGGGATTAACATATACACACTATTATATATAAAATATGTAATCAACAAGGACCTACTGTATAGCACAGGGAACTCTACTCAATATTCTGTAATAACTTATATGGGAAAAGAATCTGAAAAAGAATAGATATATGTATATGTATAACTGAATCACTTTGCTGTACACCTGAAACTAACACAACACTGTAAATCAACTATACTCCAATATAAAATAAAAATTAACTTAAAAAAAAGAAAGTTTAAAAAAATAGAGGCAAGCTAGACTATGAGTCTCAGAGAGGTTAAGCTGACATATATATAGAAACTAAAAAAAAAAATGTTCTGATGAACCTAGGGGCATGCCAGGAATAAAGACACAGATGTAGAGAATGGACTTGAGGACATGGGGAGGGGGAAGGGTAAGCTGGGACGAAGTGAGAGAGTGGCATGGACATATATACACTACCAAATGTAAAACAGATAGCTAGTGGGAAGCAGCCGCATGGCACAGGGAGATCAGCTCAGTGCTTTGCGACCATCTAGAGGGGTGGGAATAGGAGGGTGGGAGGGAGACACAAGAGGGAGGGATGTGAGGATATACGTATGCATATAGCTGATTCACTTTGTTATACAGCAGAAACGAACACCACACTGTAAAGCAATTATACTCCAATAAAGATGTTTAAAAAAAAGCTGCCTGAAGTCACACAGTAAATGGCAGAACAAGAGTCTAAACCTAAGTCTGCCTAACGCTAAAGCTGTTCTGCCACCTTCCTTTGCAATGAGCGAATGCATTCTGTGCTGCCTGGATCCCACTGGGACCTCAGTTGGCTGTTTCTAAAGGGAGCTGAGGGGCAGCCTCAGAGGCTCTGCTCCGAGCAGGGACCTCTCACCTTCTGCTGCCTGATCGCCCTGGTGACCCTCTTCTCCTGGTGCAGCCGCTCTTCCATGTGCGCCAGGGCCTCCTTCAGCAGTGCCTTTTCTTCGGCCTCTTTGGAGATGTCGTCCTTCAGCTTTGCCACCTGTGACTGGTACATCTGAACCGACACTTTGCTCTGCCTGAGCACACAGGAGAGACAAAGTCTCTTTTCTCCTCAGCTTTCTCACTCACCACCAATGCTCCTGACCTGGGAGATCCTCAGAACACTTCCATATATGCCTGGCTTCGCGGTTTCCTTACAAGTGGGGGGAAGGCTGAAGATGTGGGGACTAGAGGGCAGAATAAATAGCCCATTGGCTGTGGACGTGCAGCATGAAGGGGGCAACGGTTATGCTACCAGCCCCTCCCAATTTTCCAGAGAGGGTGGGGGAACGGATACCACTGAAAATACGATGGAATTACGAAAAGCACACACATGGTGAAACATCAGACACATTTATAAAAGGTGCACCTTATTCCTTAACAGTAGGGTACTTTAACTGCTGCTTTCTTGCCCAGAGACTTGGGTCCATCAGGCCCTGAGTCACCATCCCACCTGCCCCCCTCCACACCCAGGCCTCTGTCCTCTTGTCCTGGTCCCTACGGGTCTGCAGCTGCCCCGAGGTTTAGCCTGGAGAATGGAGGCCTGGGCCTTTTGCCGGGGACACGGGCCATACTTGAGCTGTTCAATGTCCTTCTCGTATCGTCTCAAAAGCTCTTCTTTTCTCTGCAGCTGGTTCTTGAGTAGGGTGATCTTATCAAACACCAGGTACAGGTCTCTTTGTCGAAGCTGGTGGACTCTCTCCCTCTCTTTTGGGGAGAGGTGTTTCATGGACACGTGACCTGACATACCTTTGATGTTCATCAAAGTCCCGAGGGTTTTGCTCATATCCAAGTACTACGAGAAAGCGTTTCACAGGTAAGAGGGCTGGCCCAAGACCGCTGGTGGCCACTTTGAGGAGGCAAACGTCTAATTCTGTTTCACTCATTTTCTGCAGTTGCAGAGAAGAAACACATGCTTTGCAAATGAGTGCATTTGGGGCTTTTAGTAGGACTTTCATTTTCCCCCGCATCCATTTACACTATGCCTTTTTGAGAATTGGGAGGAGGGGGTGAGGGGGAATGACAACAGACATAAACATTCATTCTTACTACCCAGTCTTGCAAGGAATTGGGCTCTGCAATTTCCAGCCCATGCTGGGATAGGAGATGGGTCTCGTGGAGCTACTGTAACAACTAAACATGTATGTGGCGTTGGTTTTAAACTATCTGCAGGGCACACAGGTTTGGACAGGAGGGGACTGATGCTGGGTATACCTACCAGCTTTTCACTAAGATCTAAAGCCTCAGCCACATCCGTTTTCCATAACTTCTCAGTGGCCATGATGGACCCTGGGCTGGAAAGGCCATTTTGAGGCTGAAATTAAAAAAAAGAAAAAAAACTCTCTTGGCATTCCATTATGATTTTCTACATCCAGAAGAATAACCCAAAGAATAATGGAAGAACTGGAAAGTTACTAAAGAATAATTTGAGAGAGTTAATTTTTTTAACATCTTTATTGGAGTATAATTGCTTTACATGGTGTGTTAGTTTCTGCTGTATCAAAAAGTGAATCAGCTATACATATCCATATATCACCATATCCCCTGCCTCTTGCGTCTCCCTCCCACCCTCCCTATCCCACCCCTCTAGGTAGACACACAGCACCGACCTGCTCTCCCTGTGCGATGCAGCTGCTTCCCACTAGCTATCTATTTTACCTTTGGTAGCGTGTGTGTGTATATATGTCCACGCCAAGAGAGTTGTTTTTAAATCCATTCTGACTCTGTGAACTGCTTTCTTTATGACTGTGCTCCTACCCCTTCAGAGCATGACTGCCTTTGAAATGATACATCACTTGTGCCGTTCTTTGGCCACTGTCTCGTCTGTCTTCCCTTTAGGCCAGTGGTTCTCAACCGGGGGTGACTCTGTCCACCCTACCCCCTCCAGGACATTTAGCAATGCCTGGACACATTTGTGGTTGTCATAATTGCTGCTGGCGTCTAGTGGGTAGAGGACAAGGATGCTGCTAAACACCCCACGATGCATAGGGCAGTCTCCCAAACAAAGTTACCTGGCTCAAAAAATCAGTACCGCTGATGTTGAGAAGACAAGCTCCAGAAAAATGGGGACCATGCGGCTTTTGCTCACTATCTCCCTCCTTGTGCCCAGCATGGCACCTGGCAACGAGTGGTGCATAGTGGGCATGTTTGTGGAATGAACGAATGAAGGTTAAGTGGAAAATAGCCTCCCTCCTTTTTATTAAAGGAATCTCATTTCTGTGCAGCAGAAACCATACCCTCACAAAATTTGGCCCAACCTTCTCCTAGCTCTGGAACCTGGTGGGTGGGCATCACTTCAGACCCTTTCCAAAGACAATGCAGATAGTGTTTGCAGCTGCATCTCCCTAAGACCCCAACCAGCCAGCTGGCTGCTGGAAGCCCAAATGACTGCATGGAAAGGCCACCAGACTGAATAGGGGACCTGATCTGAACGACTACAAATAACCATAGTAAGCCTCCTTAAAAAATAAATTGGCTTTTAATGCTTGCCATGAGCCTCTCTTAGCCCTAGCATTTGTTGGCACTACCCTGAAAACCTCTGAGATTAAAAACAAAACAACTAAAAAACTATAATGGCCCCCAAAGTGACTGTGATAGACAAGAGTGGACATATTTGTCTATGTATCTATGGAGATGAGAATAAAAGAGGGTATCTGAAGATGACAATAAACCGGGCAGATCTGCTGCAAAAAGAACCTGAGATGCTGCTCAGTGTCTTCAGCTACCCTGAGCTGCATCCTCTGTACCTCTCCAGACGCCCCCTCTTTTCCTTAGGGGAGGGTCACTAAGGAAGAGCCAGGGCTACAGGATCCAAGCACACAGTCCCCACCCAGTCTCTGCAGGCTAGCAGACACACCACCAGGGACACACCCCTGGTGTGTCTTCAATCATTATTCTGTGACCTTGGGTGAGGTACTTGACCTCCTGAAGCCTTAATTTTTCTTATCTGTTAAATGGGGACAATAATAGTAACTATGACACAAGGCTGCTACGATGGTTCAATGACATAAGGCATGGAGCCGGCTGAGCTCAACGCCTGGCACACAGTAAGCAGTTCACAGATGTCAGCTATTCTTCCTCCTGCTCTTTCGTTTAATTACTGCCAACCTTGGAGGATTGAGAGTTGGGAGGTTTCCTGCTCTGTGGTGTCAGTGGTGGGATGAGGGCTTGTTGCCAAGGGGAAGGTCAATCTTGGAAGCAGGACCATCAGGACGTGAGATCCAGCTGAGCTCCCCACCTGGAGACGGTCCCTCTACTCCCAACCTCAGAGAAGGAAGGTTCGATTTTATCAGGAAGACCAACACGTTTCTGAAGACTCACATCTCTAGACGTGTGAGCAAATGTCTAGAAAAATTGTAGGAGAAAATGCTGGTACAGAGAGGATGGCTTTATTATGTTTTCCAAAAGCTGGTTTAGACCAGCTGCCGCAGCAAGCCACGCTGACCTGAGCTGTCCATTGTCATGTGTCAGTCAAACACCCGATCAAACATCCATTTAGGATACAGGGCACCTTCAACCTAACAATCAAATTACTTCTGAAAATCCTGGAAAACACAAACTATGCTCCCTAAGAAAGGAAGATTTTCTTGGATAATACTCTTTAAATACTGTTTGACAATAATAACTATCATCTATTAAAGTGCTCGCTATGAGCTAGGCACTGGGATAAGCACTTTACATAATGATCTCCTTTAATTTTTCCATCATCATTTTACAGCTGGGAAATTGAAGTCCCAGAAAGGTTAGGAGGCTGCCCAAGGTCACAGAGCTTGCAGAGCTGGGATTAGGACACAGGTCTCTGATTCTAGAACTTGTGTCTTCTTAATCATCATGGCTCCCTTTGGCTGCCCTTTATGTGTTTATGTTTTTCAGTTTATAGCAAAAAGCAAATGTTAGGCAAGCTCATGACATAATGTTGTACATAAGCTTGTTGGATATTTTCTGCAGAATATAACATGTGATGTGAAAAGGAGGGCCCAGAGATTGACCTGGCCAACATCAGTGCAATGCTATATCATGCTGTACATGATGGGAAGCCGCCTTTCTATTCAAACATTGGATTGCTGGTACGGCCAGGCACCTCCTGGTCTTCAGGCCCGTGTGTAGTCTTCTCCCACACTGGAGGGTGACGCCCTGGGTAACCAGCAGGATATTGCAACAATGACAGAGCATGACTTCTGAGGCTTAGTCACAAGAGATGTTGCCATTTCCATCTTGTCCTCCAGGATCACTTGCTCAGGAGGAGCAGCTGCCGTGTCATGAGAATGCTCGAGCCACTCTCTGGGGAGGCCCATGTGGTGAGGAACCGGGGCCTCCTGCTGACACCCATGTGAGCAGCCGTGTTCGAAGTGGATCCTCTGGCCCAGGTCAAGCCTTCAGATGACTGCAGCCTTACGAGGGACCCTGAGCCACAGCCGTCCTGCTAAGCTGCTGCCAAATTCCTGACCCCACAGAAACCGTATAGATGATAACACATGTTTGATTTTGCTTTAGGCTGCTACGTTTGGGGAGAATTCGTTATGCAATCATGATAACTAATACACATTCTGTGTTCATTTTACATGAAGGAGACAAAACATGTTGAGTTCTAGTTAATGGTATATGTGCTAAAACATTTAGGGGGAGGACTACAGATGTGTGCTATTTATTTTGAAATGCATCCAAAAAATAAGATGGATTAATGCAGGACAAGAAGGATGGGTAGACAGAAATGTAATAAAGAGTACAGCAAAGTGTTAGCGGTAGAATTAGGAGGAGAGCTGTCTCTGTAAAATTATTTTTGCTTTGCTGTATGTTTGAACGTTTTCACATTAAAATGCTGGGGTGGGGGCTTCCCTGGTGGCGCAGTGGTTGAGAGTCTGCCTGCCAATGCAGGGGACACGGGTTCGAACCCATGTCTGGGAAGATCCCACATGCCACGGAGCAGCTGGACCCGTGAGCCACGACTACTGAGCCTGCGCGGCTGGAACTTGTGCTCCGCAACAAGAGAGGCCGCGATGGTTAGAGGCCCGCGCACCGCGATGAAGAGTGGCCCCTGCTCGCCGCAGCTGGAGAAAGCCCTCGCACAGAAGTGAAGACCCAACACAGCCATAAATAAAGAAATAAATAAAATTAAATTAAAAAAAATGCTGGGGGGAAATGGCTGAGTAATTTCTTAACTTGGGTGGTTGGTACATGAGCATTCCTTAGATGATGATGATGATGATGTAAACTGCAGAGATACCTTTCATTTGCTCCTTAGTCTGTTTATTTCAGAATAATAACTATTATTTGAATGGCTGAGGGAAGTGACTAGGTGAGTGGCCTTGAGTGAGACCAGGGAAGGGTGTGGAGGCATCGAGAGACCTGGGGACTCAGAGGGGTCTGGGGCTGGGACACGGAAAACAGAGAATGGGACCTTCACACCAGTGGCCACAGAAGAAACCTGGGAATCATGCCAGGGACTAAGTCGACCCAGCTACTCTGCCAGTAAGCCTGGCAAGGCCAAGAGGATGGTGACAGACAGGAAGTCTCCTCCCCAAGTGCCATGAGGCCTTCTGGGGGGGAGGGGGGGAGAAGGAAACCCTGATGGCTGTGTGTCCCCAAAGTGACCAGGCTGTGAGTGACAGTCACTGAGATAACCAGCCTTAAATTTGACTGAAAAGCGTTATTTTAGATTAGATTGAATACATAACCTCTGGAGAAGTAATTTTCTCCATAAGCCTCAGTCTCCTCTTATCTGTAAAATGGTAATAAAATATTTAAAAACCTCCTAAGGCAAGAGGGATTTCAGTTACCAATATGTCTGTACATCTGAGTTGAAGTATATAAATTTAGATTCTGATACAGATTCATATATATTCATATATATGTACAAACACACACACACACACACACTCACCACAGAGGTACTGACGTGTGCAGATGGGCAGAGCACAGTCTTGGAGGAGTTTGTACCAAAAAGTCAACAGGGAGAATTCTGGTGATAAGGGTGACAGCTTATCTTTTACTGTTTTCTAACTTTCTGCTTATCCCAATTTTTTCACATTTGATTATGTTCTACTTCAGAACCAGAGAACATAAGCAAAAGCCAGAGAAAGACAAATATCATACCATATTGCTTATATGTGGAATCTAAAAAAAGGTACAAATGAACTTATCTCAAAACAGAGATAGAGTTACAGATGTAGAAAATAAACTTATGGTTACCGGGAATAAGTGGTGGGAGGGATAAATTGGAAGAGAGGGATTGACATACACAATACTATACATAAAAGAGATAACTAAGAAGGACCTACTGGATAGCACAGGGAACTCTCCTCAATACTCTGTAATGGTCTATATGGGAAAAGAATCTAAAAAAGAGTGGATACATGTATATGTTGAACAGATTCAGTGTGCTGCATACCTGAAACTAACACAACACTATAAATCAACTGCACCTCAATAAAAATTTTTTAAAAAAGGGGAAAGCAGAAACTGAGACCCATCCTCCTAGCAAAAGCCCCTCCCCTAAGCCGCCAAGGAAGCGCCCATGAGTACCTTGCCTGATGATGGGAACGCTGTGGGCGGCTCTGTCCACCTCGAAGGAGAACATCTTCTCGCTGGCACTCACAGGCCGCCTGTGGGAGGCTGGTGGGACCATGGGGGGCTCGGGGGACCCCTGCGACCAGCTCCTCTGCACTGGCGCTGTCCAGATGCCCGGGTAGAAGGGGGTCTGTGGTGGTGAGGGTGACTGGTTCAGTTGCTGGGTGGCCCAAGGTGGCTGTGGCCTTGGCCAAGGTGCTGGGCCCCTCACCCATGGGAAGGAGACCTGCAGGGGCAGACAAGAGGGTCAGGGGAGGTTACGAGCAGCTGGGGTGGTCTTCACCTTTCTGTCCCGGCGACATAATTGCTGCCCTAGATTTCGGCGTATAAGTCACTTCTCCCAAGAATCCCTCCCACACTCTCCCCAAATTTGGGATGGCGGTCCCCACCATGGGTCACCTTGCACACTATCACACCACCATTTATTGGGTGCAGCCTTCGTGCCAGGCACCCAGTCAAGAGATTCACATGCATTACCTCATTTAATACCCCTGATGCTCTGTGATGAGCCCGAGGCTGAGCAAGACCTAGTGACTTTCCCAGGACCACAGATTTGGCAGTGAGCGTCTGAGCTGGTACAATGCCACATCTGAGCTCTGAGAGGCTGACAGCTTTTTGTCTACCTTGCTCAGCACCGTATCCTCAGCTCCTAGAATAAACCCTTGGCACATACACAGTAGGTCCTTAAATACTGGTTGAAAGAATGAATGAACACATCTCCGAGATTCAAGCCCAGCTCTCCAGGACACACACATCCACACTGTGTGTCTCCCTGGCACTCCCATTCCACTTGTTCCCCGAAGCCGAGAGCTCTGGGGTGGCAGGCACCCCAACTGGCTCGAAACCCAGCTGGCTCATTAGCCTGTGATCCTCAACATCTGCCACATCTGATTCTTGGCAGACGCTCCATAAATATCTATCGAGGGAACCTTTTTTCATCTGACCCGGCGGAAGATGTCTGTAGCTACTTTCATTAGAGAGCACATCAAAATCCATCTACACCGGGAGAAGCAAATGCTGAGAGGTGCTGACACCTGGCTTTGTCTTGGTTAATGCTGTTGTGGCCGTCCCTCCCCGAGCCTAGTGGTTAAACCGTGACATCGTGAATGCTACCATTTACTGTAATTACTCACCGATTTCTCGCGATAGCCCTGAAGGGGAGGAGCTCTCCTTATTCCTAGCTTACAAATGAGGCTTGGAGAGGTTAAGGACTTCACCAAGCTCAGGTGGTGGTGGAGAGGGTGGTGGGACTGGGGTTCTGGAAAGCTCTTTCCCTCTCTGTCTCTCTCTCCCTTCTCTGCCCCGCCCCCAGTCTCTTGGCAGAAAAAAACACACTTTTCAAGGAAGAAGCTAAGTTCAAAGGTTTGCCGCCTGTGGCGGTCACGTTTCTCTTTCTGCAGACTGCAGACACATAATGAGAAACAGGACAGAATGCTTCCGAAATAGGAGCACTGGCAGACAGAACTTCCTATAGCTCCAGCTGGATTGTATTCAAGAGGAAGGTTCTCCACTCACTCAGGTTCCCAAACCAGTCTTTTAGCTACAGTCTTTCCCAGCCAAGTCAAGAATCTGGTGAATTCCCCTGAAGACTTTTTTGGAGTCAGGGAGAACACTGTTCGGGAAAATCAAACTCCAATTGCCTGGCGACACCTGGCCCAGCATTTATGATGACACTGGCCCCGTTGAAACCTGTCTCAGGAACGGACTTGGCAGTGTTCCAGAACTCTGTTACCTTATGTGAAGATTCGAATTTCTCTCCACTGTGGGCACCTCGGTCTCCACCTAAGCTTTCTTCCTTTCTCTCCTTTCAGAAGCTGAGGTGTCCTGCTCCTGCCTTGCACTCACTTCTCCATCCATCCGATCCCTTCCCGTCCTCTCCTCTGGGGCTGTCTTGCCTCAATCATTCCTACAACCTTTCCTCATCGATTTAATAAAGATTTATCGAATGAAAGGGCTGAAGGTGGGAAGGGGGAAATTTGAATATGTTTTACCCCCGCCTGAGAGAAAACAAATCGAGAGACCACGGGTAGTGTGGAGGAATTCCCTTTTGTGCTGGGATGCTCAGGTAGATGTGCCTCACTGCCCACTAACTGCCAGGGTGCTAAATGGAGTGCTCATATCTCATGCCTCAAGTGATCCACTGCCGTAGTGGACAGGCCGCAACCCACCTGGCTCTTCTGGAAATTCCAGGAATCTCCCTCCCAATCTGTCGGCCCATTGCTGTGGGTGGGGCTAAGCAATCAACCAATCACACTCCCTGGACATACTGATTGGTTCAGTGGTGGGGCAAGTGATCCAATCAGAGCCAAGGAGAACCAAGAAGACTTGGCTGGACACCAGGATCTGGAGTGACCTGGTGGGACTTCAGAATGCAGCCAGCATGAGGGAGTGGAGCCCAGACATGGAGAGAGGGAAGCTGTTTATTTATTTTTCAGATTGTGGTAAATAACCTGCAACATAAAATTTATCATCTTAGCCATTTTAAAGTATACAGTTCAGTGGTGTTAAGTATAGTCACATTTCTGTGAGATGGATCTCCAGAACTTTTTCGTCTTGCAAAACGTAAACTCTATTAACCATTAGACAACAACTCCCCATTCCCTCCGCCACCCAGCCCGTGGTGACCAACATTCTGTCTCTATGAATTGGACTACTCTAAGTACCAAGTACCTCAAATAAGTGAAATCACATGGTACCTGTCTTTTTGTGACTGGCGTATTTCACTTAGCATAATGCCCTCAAGGTTCATCCATGTTGTAACATGTCAGAATTTCCTTCTTTTATTTTATTATTTTTGTGTGTGTGTGGTAGGCGGGCCTCTCACTGCTGTGGCCTCTCTCGTTGTGGAGCACAGGCTCCGGACGCGCAGGCTCAGCGGCCATGGCTCACGGGCCCGGCCGCTCCGCGGCATGCGGGATCCTCCCGGACTGGGGCATGAACCCGTGTCCCCTGCATCGGCAGGTGGACTCTCAACCACTGCGCCACCAGGGAAGCCCTTCCTTCATTTTTAAGGCTAAATAATATTCCACCATACAGTTTAGAGTGTATTTTGTTTATCCATTAAGCGTCATGGGCACTTGGGTGGTTTCTACCTCATGGCTATTATAACTATGCTGCTGTGAACATGGTGGGGAAAATAAGGAAGCTGGTTTTGAGCACTGGCTGGGGTGCTACCCTGAAGTGCTCCATCCCTGAGGCTGGCTAGAGCTGGTTTCTGTTGCTTGCAGCACACAGAGCCCGAACGATAGGGCCCCTAGTGGGAAGGAGCCAAAGATGTATAAACGCAGCAGAGACTCCTAGCTCGTCGGGTTTAAAAATTTAAAAATAAAGGTTTTTTTTTTTTTTTTTCTCTGAAGCATGTTGGTTGAGGGTAGCTTTAGTTGGATGGTTAAAGTTGGTTTTCTCTAGTTTCCCGGCTTGCTTTATCAAAGGGAAGGTCAAGGTTTTCTCAGAAATTGCTGCTGGCAACTACAACGATACAGGCAGGGAGAAAAGCAAACATAAGAAGAAGACTCACATTAAAAGCTAGCTCTGGGCTGTACAGGAAGCATGGGGTCAAGGTCAGTTATCAACAAGTTTGTTTTTATTATTTATTTATTTTAGATTTAATTCTATTTATTTTTGTCTGTGTTGGGTTTTCGTTGCTACGTGCAGGCTTTCTTTAGTTGCGGCGAGCGGGGGGCTACTCTTGTTGTGGTGCACAGGCTTCTCCTTGTGGTGGCTTCTCTTGTTTCGGAGTGTGGGCTCTAGGCGCATGGGCTGCAGTAGCTGGGGCACATGGGCTCAGCAGTTGTGGCACGTGGGCTCTAGAGCGCAGGCTCAGTAGTTGTGGCGCATGGGCTTAGTTCCTCCACGACATATGGGATCTTCCCAGACCAGGGCTCGAACCTGTGTCCCCTGCACTGGCAGGTGGATTCTTATCCACTGTGTCACCAGGGAAGTCTTCAAGTCTGTTTTTAGAAACTTTAGTTTAAAAATACACGCTAATGCCTTTTCTCTTTCTTTGTGTCTGTTCTCTGACCATATGGTATGTTGCCATGGTTGGGTTTTTTGTTTTGTTTTTGAGGTAGCATATGTGATACTCCTGATTTCTTTTCCATACTACCTTTAAAATAGCAGGTTGGGGCTTCCCTGGTGGTGCAGTGGTTGAGAGTCCGCCTGCCGATGTAGGGAACACGGGTTCGTGCCCCGGTCCGGGAAGATCCCACATGCCACAGAGCGGCTAGGCCCGTGAGACATGGCCACTGAACCTGCGCGTCTGGAGCCTGTGCTCCGCAACGGGAGAGGCCACAACAGTGAGAGGCCCGTGTACCGAAAAAAAAAAAAAAAGCAGGTTGTCAACCACCTGGATTAACCATGACCACATCCACGGCTGAATTTATATTAGCTTTAATAAACACATGTCAATGATTTACTCAAGAAATCACTATCCATTTTTTTTCAAATTATCTATTTGTTCTTTGTGTTATTTCCCCAATATCTGCTTCTAACCCTGAAAAGAGTATAAGTTGAACGGGAGACCCTAAAAAACATTCGAAGTAGTTTGCACATCGAGTGCCTACAGTACACATGAATTCTGCCAGGAAGCCCTGGAGCCTGCAGAGAAGGTGGAAACTTAGACCTTGCCCTTGGAGAGCTTGTTATGTGCTCTGCCATTTGTAAGTAATTGTGGACAATACAACGGCTATGAGCCACTGTGTAGAGAAGCCACAGATGTGCCACAGACTGTGCTGGGCACTTAATGAATGTGGTCTCATCTGATCTCCAGAATAATCTTGCAGGAGGCATTTTACCCCTCATTGTGTGGATTAAGAAACTGAAGCTCAGAGAGGTTAAATGACTTGCCCAACATCTCACGGCCAGGAAGTGGTGACACAATTTGACTCCAATACCTGTGCTCTTAGGACTTCTAGGTTACTCGAAGTCATGATTTATTACCTGCTTTCCATACTCACAAACGGATCTTAGACGATTGGTTAGTGAATGATAGGATATTTTCCAAGTTAAAAAAAGGAAATGAACATTAGATGGTGTGAAAAACCACAAGACATCGCATGGGCTACTTAGAAATGGGATTTTCTAGGAACACTGACAACTGTCTTATGGAAGTGTTATTCTTTCTGGTACATGCCACGCCCTGGAAGCAGCTCAGAGGACCCCAGCCTCCATCTGGGAAGACCTGTGGTATGTTCACTGCTGTACCAGAGGAGTGCTGGGGCCAGCTGGTACCCGCCCACGAGAACTGATTGTTAAATGTCCAGGAATTTTGCCAACTGCTTGATGAACACAGCCATTAATAAGAATTAACTTACATAAATTTACAATTAAATTATATCACAAACAATTGGTATACAAACTTAAAAGTCACCCCTTCCTAATTATTTTACTCTATTTTATTATTACCTATGCTCTTGAGGTTATTTCACTCTACTATATGTTTCTGTTGGAAATGTTACATAGTAATGTGTTACCACACCTCTCTTTCCTTCTCTGTATTCAGGGATGTGTCATTGGGAGCTGGAAATTGACCGTGGAGTGCGTATTACACCATAGAAATCAGGAAATGTTATAAATGAGGGCTTGGTTTTTAAAAAGTTTTATAAATAGGTTTAATAATGGTGGTTCAGGTAGAGCTTGATTTTGTTTGTTTGTTTGTTTTGTTGATTGCCTAGACTTAAGACGGTAATGGAGAAAATGTTAACAATGCAGATTATACAAAAGCATGTTGTGTCTTAGCCGTTATGTTATGAATAGAGCAAAAAATTGGGGAAACGTTCTTCCAGTATTTAAAAATTATTATCTGATGCAGCAACAAAGTCACTCACGTCACTGATGAACATGTGAAGTTCTAACGTCTTTCTTTTTTCACTTGTATTATTCATAAATCCAAAATATCCAAAAATACCCACCAGTGCTCAGGTTGGGAACTCTCTCATTCGTCAACTGCAATGAGAAATTGGCTATGGATACAAGAGTTCGGCTAAAGTCAATGAAAGCATTCTGTGAGACTCAGCTGGCTATATAGAATTTACAAGAAAGAGTACTGCATTTCTTGTTACATGGATAGACTGTGCTACACATTCTTTATATCAGTAAACCTTATTCTATGCATCCATGTACTTTACTTTTTCCAGAGAGCTGGTCATTAAATATTTACCAGCCAATTGCTGGCTGTGCTGGCACCCAGCAGAGTGCCTGCTACTCATGGTAGGTGTTCGCTGACTGAGCTGAACAGTTGGCAAATGGAGTGTAAATAAAAAGCACTTTGATTCTGGGGCTGGGATGGGGAAAACACATGCTAAGCCTGGTGCATCTTGTAACAGCAGAGAGTAAGCAAGTGCCCAAAACGAAAAGGTGGGGAGATGCTCAAGGACACAGCAAGCAATCTGAAAGAGCTCCCAGTGGCCAAGGCTGGAAGAATTTGAGCGAAGAAATATTTAATGAGTATTGGATTATAATTCAAAGTGTAAAATCAGTATACATGGATCCATACTGACATAGATACATTAGTGAGTAAATACATAAAGGAGGGAGAAGAGACCGGCTTCCTTACAGAAGAATTTAACATACATAGATGTGGAGCTTAATTCCCATGGTCTGGAAGGGCCTGGGGGGTAGGGGTGATGGTGGTGAGCAGGGACACTGACCGCAGCATGCAGGAGCCATGGACCTGGAAAGACAGAATGGAGACTAGAAAACATGGCCAGTAGATCTCAGAAGCCAGGAGAGGGTGCTACTTGGTGCCAGGACAAATGGCCTTTATCTCAACAGCTACCGGGGTGTCACCGTAACTCAGAGACGGGTAATAATTCTATGTCCCCAAGAAAAGGGTAAGTGAACTACAGGGCTTCAGTGTGAGAAATCAGGGTTATACATTTAGAACACAGAACCGCCAAGTTATACATTATTTTTAGGCTTTGGAACTTAAAAGAATTAAGTCCCTTTGAGCTGTTCAGAAAAGCCATTCGTTTGGGGTTTTCCCAGCTGTGTTAAAGGAGATCTGGCCCATCTAATTTTCCCATTTTCTTGTAAATCTTCAATCTTACGGTTTTTCCTTTCCTTTCAAGTTCTAATCAGCTTCCTGGTCAGTCCATAAAATGGGAAATAGAATCTAATGAGAAAACAGCCGGATTTTTGCAAATAGCTTTTGCTACCCCTAGACTTGGCCTGCTTCAATTCGGTCTTGCCAGATAGAGAGACGGAATGAATGAATGAATGAATGATCATCAACTAAGTTCAGAGAAGGAGCAACGTGGTTCTGATTTGGTAACAAAGGGTGTGGTCTGCCAGAGGAAGCAGGACGCGGCCTGGTTCCTGACCGAGTCTGGGTTCTGTCTCAGCAGGATGCTAAGGGTTCAGCCCGCGCTCCCGTCTCCACCTCCCCCGATGTCATCTGCATCGCCTGTAGACATCTGGTGACAACACAGCCTCAGGGGTCCTTTTGTGTGAGTTTCTGCTGCAGAGGCCGAGCCTGAGGCTGTCTGCTGCCCCGTGCCCTCCACTTCACTGGTCTCGGGAAATCGCCTTTGATATAAAACACCCAGCCTCAGGAGTTCTCATCACATAAGTAAGTCCCCACGGGACCTGTAAGAGCACAGGGTAGAGGAAATCCTACAAGGTCAGGTAGGAGATGACAAAGCTTGACCAGAAAGAGGCTTTGTTCTGAAGGGCACCATACTCTCTGGTCATTCACTCAGTTGCCGGCTTCTCAACCCCCAGTACAGTAAAGCCACATCCTCCTCAACAACGGGCCCTATTCAGAGGTCCCAGGAACGTGGAAACACCACCCTTCTTGGGGATGGACAACTAAGGCCCTGACTCTGAGCTTCTCATCACACCAGTTCACCACAGGAGAGAAATGAGCAACTATGCTTCCTTGGAGACTGGCCTGGGACTTTTCCAATGGAAAAGTGGATTATTCATCATTTTCCTCCCCCCAGATCCCTAGTGGCAAATCCCGTTCGGAAGGCTCCACTTAGGCAATAGGAATGCTTCCTAATGTCATGGACATCTTCTTTGTTTTTGCCTCCCCCGCATCCATTTCTTCCATCTTCTGGATGGGCATCTTAATTTTTTTGCAGGGAAGACACCCTTTCCCTGACAATCCTGAGTCCATAGAACTCTGACCCTTCCACCCCAGGGGTGAGACCATAACCCAGGCCTGGCCAATCAGAGCATTCCTGGCCCCTGGCCTCAGTGATTGGTTCAGGGGAAGCCACGTGATCCAAGCCACTGTCAATGAAGATGCTGGCTCTATCCCTGGAACTGCTACTTCGTAGGGTGCTGGGGCTGCTGGTGGCCACTTTCCTACAGGTGAGGCAAGAGTCTGTCTGAGATTGGGAAGCTAACAGGGAAGAAAGAGTCAGATTCCTGACCATGATTTGGGCGCCTGGATCTAGCTGGACCTAAGCTGCAGCTTTTGGCCTTTTCAGTTCCATGAGCTTTTTTTTTTTTTTTTTTTTTTTTTTGCCTAGGCTAGTTTTAGTTGGTTTTCTGATACCTGCAAACAATCAAATTTCCTGGACAGTATGCTTATTGAGACTTTAGCATAAGCATCACTATGTACTCAGAGTGAAAGTTGTTTTAAAGGTTATGACATGCTCAAATAAAACCCACCAGACTGTCATCATGCACCAAATTTACCTTTCAACTTATAAAAGTAAAGCAGCATCTCCAGAGAAGAATGATTTAAGACCAAGGAACCAATCATAAGACAAGTAGTAAAACGCTGCTTAGAGAAACTTTGATAGATAAATAGTTCTCTAGCTACAGCAGGCTTCAGACTACAAACCCCAAATTTCTGCTTCAAAAGTGACTCAGGGAAGACATTCCATAGTTTCATTTATTTCGTTTTTTGGCCTCGCAGTGCACTTGTGGGATCTTAGTTACCTGACCGGGAATTGAACCCAGGCCCTCAGCAGTGAGAGCAGTGAGAGCACTGAGTCCTAACCACTGGACCACCAGGGAATTCCCAACAGTCCACAGTTTTAAAAGAAAACTTTCCAGTTGAAGAAACAGGTAAACTTTATAATATGCATCTGTTGTATATATAATATGTTAATGTCTAGTACATTTATCAGATCCATGTCAATGTAATTATATTATTACTATATTTGCAAATGCATATATATGTGTATGTATATTTAGAACCACATATTTCCAGCTCTTTTTTAAAGAGGTATTGAAAAGACTGTTCAAAATTTAGTTTTCCAGCTTGTCTGTTTTTTCTTATTCCTCAGTAAACTTAAGCAATTAACCAGCACATTTCCTGGCACACAGTAAGGCTCAATCTGAGTGAGTTCTTTCTCCCCAGCTCCCCCCTCTATTTTAAGTTCTTCTTTTAGAAACCAAGTCAAATGAAAGAGGCAGGACTGCATAGTGTTACAGGCAGAGGCTGGTCAACGTTTTCTGTAGAGCCAGACAGTAAGCATTTTCAGCCCTGTGGGCCATAGGATCTGCCCAGCTTACTCTGCCCTTGTAGCCGACGACACAGGCAATACTGAAATGAATGGGATGGCTGTGTTCCCAGGAAACTTTACAGAAACAGGCGATGGCCCGCACTTGGCCCTGGGCCATAACGTGCCGACCTCGGGTTAAGACCTTGGGATCCGGCGTCACACAGACTCTGGTCCGGCTCCCGGCTCTGCTCCGTCTCTGGGACCCTGACGAGTGTGTCATTTCTGTGCCTTGTCTGTAAGACACAGGGATACCAACAGCCATTTCTTAGTCTGTGAGAAGTGGGTGAGATAGTGCACGTGAAATGCTGGGAACACTTCCTGGTCCATAATAAATGAGCATAAAACATTAGCCACCAGGTGTGATCACCATCGTCAAAAAAGGAGAAGAAAGGGCGCAACTGAATTTGTCCAGGAACGGCAGCAATATCCCTGGTAAAGAGTTAGTGGGTGGACTTCCCTGGGGGCGCAGTGGTTAAGAATCCACCTGCCAATGCAGGGGACAGGGATTCGAGCCCTGGTCCAGGAAGATCCCACATGCCGCGGAGCAACTAAGCCCATGGGCCACAACTACTGAGCCTGTGCTCTAGAGCCCGCGAGCCACAACTACTGAGCCCGCGTGACACAACTACTGAAGCCCACGCACCTAGAGCCCATACTCCGCAACAAGAGAAGCCACTGCAAAGAGAAACTCGCGCACTGCAAAGAAGGGTAGCCCCCGCTTGCCGCAACTAGAGAAAGCCCGCGCGCATCAACGAAGACCCAACGCAGCCAAAAATAAATAAATAAAATAAATAAAATAATTAAAGAAAAAAGTTAGTGGAGCCAGGGACTTCCCTGGCCGTCCAGTGGTTAAGACTCCACGCTTCCAATGCAGGGGGTGCAGGTTTGATTCCCGGTTGAGGAACTAAGATCCTGCATTGGTGTAGTCAAAAAAAAAGTTAGTGGAGCCAAACAAGCAAGGAAGCCAGATAACTGAAAATGCAGTTTCTCCTATTATCAGTGGCTTTCGTTTTTACCCACATAATGAATCATCCCCTGTCAGCGTGTGAAATTGCAGGTTGGACTGGGAAATGCAAGACCTTCATTAACCGCTGGGCAGTGAAGGACCTGCCTGGGCTCTCACGGCCCCACGATGCTTCGTGCTATTAGGAAAAGGCTCCAAGGGACTCAGGAGAGCCGGCTTTTAATCCTGCCTCTGGATCTATATGATTGATGCCTAACCTTGGGGAAGTCACTGAAACTCTCTGAGCCTCAGTTTAGGCCATGATAGGGGTGGTCCCAGGGACCTCTATAAAAACAACTGAAGGGGGAAAGGGGACCTGGGATTAATGAGTAGCTCCTTGGCAGAAATCGGAAATTGAAGCTCAGAAAGGTAAAGCCAGTTGCAGCTGGCATTTCAACTTGGGTCCATCCAACTCCAAAGCCCTTGCTTTCTCGATTGTGTTCTGCAGAGCTTCCCCATTAAAGCAGCAAGGAATATTGGCCGACAGAGGGCGCTCTTCTCGCAAGACAGGACGTCATGACATTGCAGGGACAGAAGACAGTATCCAGGAGCCACGTGGGAGAGTCTGGCTGGACTGGGAACAGGGCAGAGCAGGCTACAGGGAAGGCCAGACACAGGCAGTCATGGGGATGGGGGCTGCCGACAAGGAGCTGTCAACCCCCTCATGGAACAACTCGGCACGTCATTTGTGGCGCCTGGCTTCCTTTTTCATTCTGGCCATTTCCATCCGTTTTGCCATATTTCAGAACAGAGAAAGACATGATGGACACATACGGGTGACGTGGGTTTCCTTACTCAGCTGCCTTGTAAGAACGGCGCCACTGTGACTAGCACAGCTTGTTTCCACACCTCCTTTCCCAGAGCTCAGAAAGCACGAGTAAAGGCAACAACCAACAAAACCCACAACACGGCAGCACACCTGACTCTGGGACTTCAATTTCCCACGCCTGGTGCCAAGACTCTATGGGATTAATTAACGGTTGCTTCAGGGCATTGCAGATGGCCCTGCGGGTTTTGTCCTGCACAGTTTCAGTGGGCGCCATCCACATGGACTACGTTGTGAATGGTGACCCTGGAGTTGTGCAATATGGCAGCCCTAGGTTATACTTTGATGAGAGAGCTATAATTTACAAAGTATGGTCCTGGGGGCTTCCCTGGTGGCGCAGTGGTTGAGAGTCCACCTGCCGATGCAGGGGACACGGGTTTGGGCCCCGGTCCGGGAAGATCCCACATGCCGCGGAGCGGCTGGGCATGTGAGCCATGGCCGCTGAGACTGCACGTCCGGAGCCTGTGTTCTGCAACGGGAGAAGCCACAACAGTGAGACGCCCGCGACCACAAAAAAAAAAAAAAAAAAAAAGGATGGTCCTGGGCACAACCTGGCTGCCAATGCACTTTGTCAAACAAGAGTTTTTCTTTATATTTTTCCATCTTGTATGTTACTCTATGGGTAATTTATCTGCAAATGTATTTATCTGCTAACGGGGGCAGGTCTTGGGAGGTTTCCCTTTCCAAAAGGACACTTACAAAGGAGGCATCTTTGCTGCTCCATGCTGGTTTGCTTGACTCTAAAGCTGAGGGTTATCATGTGCTTATTAGGTGCCAGACGCTGGACTAAGCAATTTACGCACTTTGCCCACTTAATACCACAGTCACTCAAGGTGGTAGGAACTATTGTTACAGGAGTGGGGACCGAGGCCCTGAGAGGTGGATGATTTGTGCACGTTCAGTATAAAAGCCGGTCAAGAGCAGGGCTGGGACGGCGCTGGAGTCAGCCTGACCTCAGGGCACGTGCTCTAACCACTGTGACATCTGCACACACATCTGGATTCCTAAGCGCCCCGCACCTCACCCCCCTCCCCCAGTAAAATGCTGTCACACCCTCCTCTATTGGTTAGGGTCACCACAAAACCTGAACTAAATGCTTTCATTTGGGAACTCTTTGTCGGGAGAAGAACAGTTCTCATCATACTTAATCTGTATGATATCAGGGCAGTCCTCCGTGGAAACTCCATCCAAGGAGGAAACACAGCGCCCTCACCAGGGACCCCAAAATCAATTGGAAACAAGAATATGCCGGAAGCAAGACGGCCACGAATTTTTTAGAAAAACTGGGCTTCAAAATATTTGATGAGAGATGCTCTTCAATACCTCTCCCTTTTCCCCTCTTCCTTTCTCTTCTTTTAAATAGCCAGCAGGTTGGGGTCATCAGGAAGTGGAATTTGTAGGAAGGTGTCAGTCAGTCCACAGGCTGCCCTCACACGGACGCTGCAAAGAACCCCTCCATGAATATGAGCATCATGGATGGAAGCTTCTCAAGCTGGGGACGCCCCGGCAGAGAGCACTTTTGAGAAGATGGGGCTGTGGAGAGTCCTGCAAAGTGCCCTGGGCACAGGCCAGGGGAACACTTGTGCAGCTGCCTGCAGTCAACCGAGGAATGAAGCAAGGTGCAAGTGCGTGTAGGAATAAGAATTGAAAAAATCCGTGCATATTCAAGTGACCGTGAGAGTATGCTTTCCTCGGTGTGAAAACCAGTCAAGGCTACTGCTCCAGCTAGCATCAGACTAAATGGTTTTCTCCCCTCCTTTTTCCACAAGTGGGGATAGTGTTTAATTTGCACTGACTAGCTGTGTGGCCCTGGGGAAATTACTTAACCTCTCTGAGTTTCGGATTCCTTGTCTGTCAAATGGGGATCATGGGAGAACCCATCTCATAGGTTGCTGTGAGCGTGAAATAAGGGAGAGCAGGTGCGTTGCTTAGCACAGTGCTGTTCACGTCAGTGATTCCTCCTGCTGCTCTCCTCGTTTCTCTTCTTACAACGCATCTTCTTCCGTCTTATCTACTCAAGGTTAGAGGTCGTCATCACTTTTCCCCACAATTATATAAGAAGCACCTTGTAAAATAAAGTCCCCATTCCATAGTTGTACACCCGTGTTCATAACAAACTTACTCAAAATGGCCAAAAGGTGGAAGCAACCCAAGTGGCCATGGATGGATGAACAGGTAAACAAAATGTGGTGAATCCATACAATGAAATATTCAACTGGAATGAACCATGAGGATATCATACTAAGTGAAATAAGATGGTCACAAAAGGACAAACAATGTAAGATACCATTTATATGAGGAACCTAGAATAGTCCAATTCACAGACACAGAAAGCATGGTGGGAGGGGAGGAAGGAAGCAGGGGGTTTGATGTGATGGGCATAGAGTTTCAGTTTGGGAAGATGAACAAAGTTCTGAAGATGGATGGGGGTGATGGCTGCACAACAGTGTGAATAGATTTAATGCCACTGTGAACTGTGCACTGAAACATGGTTAAGATGGTAAATTTTATGTGTATTTTACCATAATTTTGAAAATTAAAAGTTAAAAACAAACCCCAAAATGAAATACCTCCAAGGTTTCTCCGAGGTTTGGGGTGATAGAAATGGATGAAAGTGTTCTGAAAGCAGGTTGTGGTGATGGCTGCACAACTCCATCAATATATTCAAATTGATTGAATTGGACACTTCAAATGGGTGAAGTTTCTGTTATGTAAATTGTACTTCAGTGAAGCTGTTAAGAGCAAGCAAGCAAACAAACACATGCTGTGATCCGGAGGAAACTTTGGAGGATGAAGGAGCTGTTCACTGTCTTGATTGTGGCTATGGTTTCACAGGTGTACACATATGTCAAAGCCCATCCACTTACAGACTTTAAACATGTGACGTTTATGGCATGTCAATTATATCTCAAGAAAGCTGTGTTTTAAAAAGGCAGAACAGTATTCCATATATAAACAAACTCCTTATAATATATTAAACTCCTTATAATATATTAAACAATATAATTAGTTAAACAATGCCTCCTTTGGATGGAAATTTAGGTTTCAAATTTTATGCCCCTATCAATAATATTTCAATAAATATCTTTGTAGGAAAAAAAAGAAAAAAATGCAGATATTATTTGCTGCTCCCCTATTCTTCTCCCCACAGGCAAGCCACAGAGTCAGAATTTCCCAGGGAGGGGGCCTGGGAACCTGTAATTTTACTGAACATTCCTGAAAATTTCTTGGAATCAGACATGTTGGGGCACATTGAATCAAACTTCATGAACTTGGATTTTCAGGCTTGGGAGTGTGAAATCCCCTTTTCTTTGATCCCTAAAAAATTCTGTAAGCGTTCCATACAGATGATTCTAAATTTCGGTTTCCCTCCTATTGGCGGTGCATCAGAATCATCAGGGAGCTTGTGAGAATGCATATTCCCAGGCCCCGCTCCCAGGGAGGATGTGTATGGTTGCCAGATTTCGCATAAATAAAGAAATGAATAAATCAATATATAATAAACTATAGGGTGTCCGTTAAATCTGAAGTTCAGATAAACACCGAATAATTATTTTAGCATAAGGGGTTCCTTGCAATAGTTGGGCCACACCTGTACATAACAATGATTCGTTGCTTCTCTGAAATTCAGATTTAACTGCGTGTCCTGTATTTCATCTGGGAATCCTAAGTATGAGTCCTCAGGCCTGGGGTGAAGCCCAGATCTGCACTGTGGGTCTGCTCCCCACGTGCTTCTGACGAGGGGGATCCTTAGAACCCATGTTGAGAACCCCTGATCAGGTCAACACCTTCTGGGTCAGGAGCCCCTCCTCAGGGCGGCCAGTGGATCCCAGTGCATCCCACAAGTGAGCACACTTTAATGTTGGCCCAAGGAGGAAAAGGGGGCTGAGAAGCAGCAGGAGAAAACTGTCCCAGGTTTTCAAAGCCAAACGTGGTGGATGCGGTGTCACGAGCCCTGCAGCCTGAGGGACGGTGCTCATCTTCTCTGAGTGGGTATTTAGGGCTGCCTAGGGGACCCACACCCAGGATTCTGCCTAGATTCTCTAAACTTTATTTATTTATACCCAGCCTCGTCCCCGAAAGGACTTTAAGCCTCGGAGGTCTCAGTCCATGCAGCGTTCTTGGTGCTGGGGAGTGAGGTTAACACGCCGTCTCTCTGGGACACACACGACAGGTATTAATTGTGTGCTCACCACGAATGGGCATTATTCTGGGAGTTTTACAATGATAACCATCTCATTTAGCCCTCGAGATAAGCCTGCAAGGTCATTGCTGTCGTTGGCCCCATTTTGTAGATGAGGAAACCGAGGTTCCGAGGGGTCCAATGGTTTGTGCAAGAGTGCACCGAGTAGGCCAGTGGCAGAGCTGGGGTTCTGACCCAGGACTGTGTTGCTAACCAGCCCCCATCCTGCCTCCCTACTGAACCAGATACTTCTTGTCACTGAGCTTTGCTGGGCGAATTTTGGCTTACGTTCCGCTTAACCTGGGGCCATACCTTAGGTCCTGATCCCGGGAACATTTCTGATCCGGTGTGATAACAGCTGGCAGGCCTTGAGCGTCTACTCTGGCCAGAGACTTTGACTTTTTATACATAGATACTCTCTCAACGCCCTGCACCGCTGAGAAGACCCAGACCCAGGCACGCAGAGAAGCCTGGCCGAGGTCGCAAAGCTAGGAAGTTGCAGAGCACTGATCTGCCTAAAAAGGAAGCATCCATCTCTGCATCTTCAAAAGCACACACCTGCTTTCCACCTCCCCTCGCCAAGCTTCACTTTTCAGGAAAACGCTCTCGCTCCGGGCTGGTCGCTAGGCAACCCTTGCATGTAATTCCATGAAATGCCCAGAAGAGGGCGCGAGGACTCGCTCTCCCCGGGCACCCACGCGATGGGGCTGAACTTCGCAGAATCGCGAAAGGAAGAGTGACGCGCTCCAGACGAACTCCACCTGTGGCCGTACCCGAGCCCTAGGCTGCACGGAAGGTGACACAACACGGCACCTCTGCACCCCACCCCACCCCACCCCCGCAGGGGCCTGGACTCACCGAGGCTGGGTTTTCGATGACCAGTTCGTAGGTCAGCCCTCTGGACCCAAACCTCAGGATGTCTCCGGGTAGGAGCTTCACAGCCACGTTCTGAATGTGGCACTCATTGACGAACGTGCCGTTGCAGGAATTGAAGTCGTGGAGAACAAAGCTGCTTTCGGCCTCATTATATTCAATGAGTGCGTGATGGTTGTCGACGTCTGCAGACTGAAATGCAGAAGGGGGACAATCAGAGCCAGGAATATCAGGAATAACAAGGAATAACTAGTGCCACTGACACTGGGGGCCCCAATGTGCTAACCACTTCATCTGGCTGGACAGTCACTGCAATCCTCATTTTAAGAGGAGGATGCTGAGGGTCAGAGAGGTTAAGTGACTTGCCTAAGGCCACACAGCTAGTGAGTGGAGGGTCACCAGACCCTGACAGCAGACCCAGAATAGATGCCCAGTTTTGGGGTAGGGCGTCAGGCAACACAGAGGCAAGAGGGAACTCGGGGGGAATTGGCCAGGAATTGGCCACGTGATAGTTCTCTGATCCCATGCAAGTATCCTTTTGGTTGTCCCGAGTGGCAAGACAGCAGAAATGGTCCAACACAAACCAGAAAGGTCAGTTGGCAAGTGACAACTGTCCATTTACTGCAAGTGTTAAAGTTCAGGGGAGGTTTTGTAATAATTGTTGTTTTCATTTGTTTGTTCTATTCATTTTTAAAATAACATGTTTTTTCTAATAATGCAGAAAATGAGAACTAGAGAAAAACACAAAGAAGACATTAAAATCACTTAGACTCCCGTCCCCCAGAGGCAGGCACTGAGAACACGGTGGTTCACATCATTCCAGTCTTTTCTCTATGCTTACAATCTTTTTAAAAAGTTTAAACACGGGCCTCCCTGGTGGCGCAGTGGTTGAGAGTCCACCTGCCGATGCAGGGGATACGGGTTCGTGCCCCGGTCTGGGAGGATCCCATATGCCGCGGAGCGGCTGGGCCCGTGAGCCATGGCCGCTGAGCCTGCGCATCCGGAGCCTGCGCGTCCGGAGCCTGTGCTCCGCAACGGGAGAAGCCACAGCAGTGAGAGGCCCGCATACGCAAAAAGAAAAAAAAAAAAAAAGTTTAAACACAATTGAGCTCACACCACAAAACATAGTTTTATAACTACCTTTTAAAAGCCTTGGTGTATAATGAAGGTTTATCCCATGTGATTAATTATTACTGTTGCTTCTTAAAAGCTACTCAGAATTACCAAAGATGATCTATTTTTCAATAGGGGCCCTGGTGTGACCACATTTCCCTCAAAAGAGAGAGACCCCAGACAGTGATTTGTCAGTGGCGTCAGAAACCTCCTGTGTAACCACTTTAATAAGAAGAATGAGCAAAACTCGGCACCAAGGAGGAAATATCACATCCCCCCCTGGCCCCGGCGCCCTGGACTATGGGCTGCAGGGCACGTGCGAAGTCCTCTGTCTTCTCAGGACGCTGCCTATGAGCCATCCACTCCAGCCTGAGACTTTGCAAATATTTTCTAAGTCAGTCTTCTCAGAGTGCCTCATCCAACTTTCATAGAGAGTACTTGGACTTAGAAATCTATACTAATGTCCCACCATATAATTATAACCAATAGCTTTTATTAATAATAGCTTATAGTATATGAATAGATAATAATATAACTGCATATATTAGTAGAATATATTAATGACACATTATGTGTAATTACACAAATGCCAGGAAATTTGCTAAGTGCTTTACTGCATTATCCCGTTTCATCTTCACAATAATTCAAAGGGATAGTTCCTCATTTCAAAAAAAATTTAATTTTTTATTGAAGTCTAGTTGATTTACAATGTTGTGTTAGTTTCAGGTGTACAGCAAAGTGATTCAGTTATACATATATATGATATCTATTCTTTTTCAGATTCTTTTCTATCACAGGTTACTGCAAGATATTGAATATAGTTCCCTGTGCTGTACAGTAGGTCCGATAGTTACTCATTTCTTAGATGAGGAAACTGAGGCATAGAACGATTAAGTGTGCCCACAGTCAGCCACTTTGACTCGCTTGGCTTGTTCCCAGGTTTGCCTGATTCAAATGACTGTGCCTTTACCCACTTTTCAAATTCCTACCAAACACTTTGGCACTTAAAATACTGAAACACAAGAAGAAAGCAGGAGTAGCTCTATTAATTTCAGGCAGAGCCAACTTCAGAGGAAGGAAAGTTATCAGGGATAAAGAGAGGCGATACATAGTGATAAAGGGGTCGATTCTCCAAGCAGACATAACAGTCCTTCATTGTATGTACCCAACAATAGAGCATCAAAGTATGGAAGGCAAAAACTGATAGGACTGCAAGGAGAAGCAGATGAATCCATCATGGTAGCTGGAGACCTCAACAGCCCTCTGTCAGTGACGGGCAGACCCACCAGGCAGAAAATTAGGAAGAATGAAGTTGAACTGAACAGCACTACCATCATCTGGATCTAACTGGCAACCACACAGCTTCATCCCACAGCAACAAAACACACATCCTTCTCAAGCTCCCATGGAACATTCACCAAGCAGACCACATTCCAGGCCACGAAATATACCTCAACAAATGTAAAAGAATAGAAATTATGCAAAGTACGTTTTCAGAACACAGTGGAATTAGGCTAGAAACCAATACCAGAAAGACAGCTGGAAAATCCCCAAATATTTGGAGATTAAACAACACACCTCTAAATAACAGATGGGTCAAGGAGGGAGTCTCATGGGAAATAAAAATTTATCTTGAGCTAAATGAAAATGAAAATACAACCTATGAAAATTTGCAAGATGCAGTGAAAGCAGTGCTTGGAGGGAAGTTTATGGCATTGAAGGCATACATTTGAAAAGATCTAAGCTTCCACCTTATGAAACTAGAGAAAGAAGAGCAATATAAGCCTACCACAAGCACAAGACAAGAAGCAATGAATGAAATAAAAAGCAGGAAAACAAGAGAGAAAAGTCAGCAAAATAAAGAGCTGTTTGGTCTTTTTTTTTTTTTTTTGTAAAGATCAATAAAATTGACAAACCTCTAGCAGGATAACCAAGAAAAAAAGAGAGAAGATACAAATTACTCAAATCAGAAATGAGGGCTTCCCTGGTGGCGCAGTTGTTGAGAATCCGCCTGCCGATGCAGGGGACACGGGTTCGTGCCCCGGTCTGGGAAAATCCCACATGCCGCAGAGCAGCTAGGCCCATGAGCCATGGCCGCTGAGCCTGCGCGTCTGGAGCCTGCGCTCCACAACAGGAGAGGCCACAACAGTGAGAGGCCCGCGTACCGCAAAAAAAAAAAAAAAAAGAAATGAAAGCGATGGCATCACTACTGATCTCATGGACACTGAAGGGATACTAAAGGAATATTATGAATAATTCTATTCCCACAGATTTTATAAGTTAATGAAGTGGACCATTTCCTTGAAAGACACAATCTACCGAAACTCACACAAGGAGAAATAAATACTCTGAATAGACTCATATCTAGTAAAGAATTTGAATCAATAATGAATAACCTTCCAAAATGGAAAGCACCAGGCCTGGATGGGTTCACTGGTCAACTCTATCAAACATTAAGGAAAGAATGATCCCAGTTCTCAATAATCTCTTCCAGAAAATAGAAGAAGAGAGAACACTTCCCAGCTCATTCTGTGAGGCCAAGCTTATTCTAATAGCAAAACCAGATAAAGATATTGCAAAACAGGAAAATTGCAGACCAATACCTCCCATGAACATAGATGCAAAATCCTCAACAAAATATTAGCAAATTGAATCCAGTGATGTATAAAAAGACTTCTACACCACAGTCAAGTGGGATTTATTCCAGGTATGCAAGGCTGGTTCAACATTTGGAAATCAATTAATGTAATCCATCACATCAACAGCGTAGAGAAGAGAAATCGCATTATCATAACAGTAGATGCAAAAAGAGCATTTGACAAAATTAAACACCATCCATGATAAACTAACAAACCACCAAACCACCACAACAACTCTTGGCAAATTAGGGATGGAGGGGAACTTCCTCAACCTGATAAAGTACATCTATAAAAACCCTAAAGCTAACGTCATATTTAATGGTGAGAAACTAGAAACTTTCCAATTAAGATCAGGAATAAGGTGAAGATGTCCCCTTTCACCACGCATTTTCAACATTGTACTGTATCTCCTAGCTAATGCAACAAGGCAAGAAAAGAGAATAAAAGCTAGATTGGGAAGGAAAAAGAAATCTTCTTTGGTGAGGTGTTTGTTCAGATCTTTTGCCCATTTTGCAGATGGCATGATTGTCTATGCAGAAAATCCCAAAGAACCGACAGAAAGCCCTCCTGGAACTAATGAGCAATTGTACCCAGGTTGCAGAATACATGATTAATATACAAAAGTCAATTGCTTTCCTATATACCAACAATGAACAAGTGGAATATGAAATTAAAAACACAACACCATTTACATTAGCACCAAAAAAAAAATGAAGTACTTAGGAATAAATCTAACAAAATACTTAGCTATATGAAGAGGTATATGAAGAAAACTACAAAATGTTGATGAAAGAAATCAAAGTAGTCTAAATAAATGAAGAGATATTTCATGTTTATTTGAAATTCCTTAATGATATATGATGTTTAACATCTTTTCATATGCTTATTTGACATCTGTAGATTTTCTTTGGTGAGGTGTCTGTTGAGCTCTTTTGCCCATTTTTAAGTTGGGTTGTTTGGTTTCTTATTGTTGATTTTTAAGACTCATTTATATTGTTTATTTATTTATTTTATTGAAATGTAGTCGATTTACAATGTTGTATTAATTTCTGCTGTACAGCAAAGTGATTCAGTTATACATATATATACATTCTTTTTAAAATATTCTTTTCCATTATGGTTTATCACAGGATATTGAATATAGTTCCCTGTGCTCTACAGTAGGACCTTGTTGCTTCTCCATCCTGGATGTAACAGCTCACATCTGCTAACCTCAACCCCTGACTCCATCTCTCCCTCAACCCCCTCCCCCTTGGCAACCACAGTCTGTTCTCTATATCCATGAAGACTCATTGATTTTGGATACATGCTTACAGCATCTTTATTCATAACTGCCAAAAACTGGAAGCAACCAAGATGTCCTTTAAAAGGTAAATGGATAGACAAATTGTGGTACATCCATACAATGAAATACTAGTGATAAAAATAAATGAGTTATCAAATAACAAAAAAGACATGGAGGAATCTTAAATGCATATTGCTTAGTGAAAGAACCTAGTCTGAAAAGGTTACATACCGTATGATTCCAACTGTATTAAATTCTGGAAAAAGTAAAACTATAAGGAGAGTAAAAGATCAGTGCTTGCCAGGGGCACAGGGGCTCTGGGGCTCAGAATGAAGAGGAGGGGCACAGAGGATTTCAGGGCAGTGAAAATATTTTTTATGATACTGTAATGGTGGATACTTGTCACTATACATTTGTCAAAAGGAAAGAACGTACAACGCAAAGAGTGAACCCTAATGTAAACTATGGACTTAGTTAATAATAGCATATCAATATTGGTTCATCAGTTGTAACAAACGTACCGCACTAATGCATGATGTTAATAATAGGGGAAACTGTGTGTATTGGAGGGGTGGATATATGGGAACTCTCTGTATTCTCTGCTCAATTTCCTGTAAACCTAAAACTGTTCAAAAAATAAAGTATTTAAAAAAATGAAAACACATTAGTTCTTTGGAAAATGTCACCCACATCATCTTCATCACCGTTGCCATTGATCTTTGTGTCCTTTGAACCTTTGATAACCCATGAATGAGAGAAATTCTGTGTGTTACATTTTGTTTGTCTCTTGCCAGGCTTCACTGCTTTCAGTTCCTCAAAAACTGTCAAGCCATTATTGAGAAATCAAAGCAAGCAGGAAGTTTTAAATGACTCCACAAATTTGGGTGAGCCTCTACCACATGTTAGGCCAGGAGACAGCTTCCTAGTTTGGCCCTATAATATTACTCGCTCCCTTTACTTGGAAAATTGCTAAATGCTGCTACTGGACAGACGCCCTGCTGCTAATACAGACTGACTCTATAAGCCCCAGCCTACTGAGCTGTCCAACTATGAAATGAACTGTTATTTATTTATTATTATTTTTATTATTATCCTTATCATCCTCTAACATATTTTGAGGGCTTCCTGTGAACTGGGCCCTGCTGAAGCATTTTGTGTGCATTTTTATCATTTAATCTGCATGACAGCCCTAAACAGGGTCTCTATTATTATCTCCATCTTAGAGATGAAGAAGCTGAGACTCAAAAGGTGAAGTGAGAGGACAGCATTACCTTGATACCAAACCCAGACAAAGACACTACAAGAAAACTACAGACCAATATCTCTTATGAACACTGATACCACAATCCTCAACAAAATAGGAGGAAACCGAATTCAACAGTACATTAAAAGGATCATACACTATGACCAAGTGGGATTTATTCTTGGAATGCAGACTTGATGGTTCAACATATGAAAATTAATCCACGTAATACATCACATTAACAGAAAGAAGGAAAAAAATGATCATCTCGATTGATGTACAAAAAGCATTTGACAAAATGCAACACTCTTTCATGATAAAAGCACTCAACAAACAGGGAATAGAGGGAAATTACCTCAACATAATAAAGGTCAAATATGAAAGGCCCACAGGTAGCATCATACTCAAAGGTGAAAGACTGAAAGCTTTTCCTCTAATTTCAAGAATAAGATAAGGATACCTGCTTTTGCCACTTCTATTCAACAAAGTACTGGAAGTCCTAGCCAGAGCAATTAGGCAAGACAAAGAAATAAAGGCATCCAAATTCGAAAGGAAGAAGTAAAATTATCTCTGTTCACAGGCAACATGATCTTACATGTACAAAATCCTAAAGAGTCCATGAAAAACCACAACCCTCCTAGAACTAATAAATAACATTCACTAGCAAAATCGTAGGACACAAAATCAACACACAAACATCAGTTGTGTTTCTATATGCTCACAATGAACAATCTGAAAAGGAAGTTAAGAAAATAATTTCATTTACAATAGCATCAAAATGAATAACATATTTTGGGATAAATTTAACCAAGGTGGTAAAAGATGTGTACACTGAAAACTACAAAGTGCTGCTGAAAGAAATTAAAGACACAAATAAATGGAAAGACACCCTGTATTCGTGGGTTGGAAGACTTAATATTGTTAAGATGTCATTACTACACAGCAGGATCTACAGATTCAAAATCCCAACAGCAGTTTTTGCAGAAATAGAAAACTCCATCCTAAAATTCATATGGAATCTCAGTGGGCCCCAAATAGCCAAAATAATCTTGAGAAAGAAAAGCAAAGCTGGAGGTCTCACACTTCCTGATTTCAAAACTTACTGCATACAAAGGTACAGTAATCAAAACAGTGTGATACTGACATAAGGTCAGGCACATAGGCCAATAGAATAGAATAGAGAGCACAGAAATAAAACTTTGCATGTATGGTCCAATGATTTTTGACAAGGGTGCCAAGATTATTCAATGGGGAAAGAGCAGTATTTTCAACAAATGATGCTGGGAAAGACTGCAAAAGAATTAAGTTGAACTCTTACCTTACACCATGTATAAAAATTAACTCAAAGTGGATCAAAGGCTTAAACAGAGTCTAAAACTATAAAACTTTTAGAGGAAAGCACAGGAGGAAAGCTTTATGACATTGGATTTGGCAATGCATTATTGGATATGATACCAAAAGCATAGGCAGCAAAAGTAAAAATAGATAAATTCAACTATATCAAAAATTAAAACTTCAGTGAATCAAAGGACACAATAAACAGGGTGAAAGGCCATCTAGAGAATGGGAGAAAATAGTTGCAAAACACAAATCTGAAAAAGGGTTAATATGAAGAATATATAGAGAACTATAACTCAACAACAACAACAAAAAAGAACCCCCAAATAACTTGGTCAAATATGGGCATAGAACTGGAATAGACATTTCTCCATAGAAGATATATAAATGTCCAACAAGCATATAAAAAGATGCTCAACATTACTAGTCATTAGGGAAATTCAAATCAAAACCACAGTGAGATACCACCTCATACCCATTAGGATGGCTACTATCAAAACCAAACAAACAGCAACAGAAAATAACAAGTGTTGGCAAGGATGTAGAGTAGGGGAACACTTATGCACCGCTGAGAATGTAAAATGGTGCAGCTGATATGGAAAACAGTAGAGCGGCTTCTCAAACAATTTAGAATAAAATTATCATATGATCCAGCAAGTCCACTTCTGGGTATATACCCCAAAGAATTGAAAGCAGGAACTTAAAGAGTTATGTGTACACTCATGTTTATAGTAGCATTATTCACAATTGCCAAAAGGTGGAAGCCACCCAAGTGCCCACTGACTGATGATTGGATAAGCAAAATGTGGTCCATCCATACAGTGGAATATTATTCAGTGTAGGAGGAAGGGAATTCTGACACATGCTACAACATGGATGAACCGTGAGGACATTATGTGAAGTAAGTGTCACAAAAAGGCAAATTTTGTATGATTCCACTGTGTGAGGTACATAAAGTAGTCAAGCTCATAGAAACAAAATAGAACGGGGGTTGCCAGGAGCTGGGGAAGGGGAAACGGGGAATTGTTGTTTAATGGGTACAGTTTCAGTTTTGCAAGATGAAAAATTCTGAGGCTGGTTGCACAACAATGTGAATAACTTACAACTACTGATCTGTACACTTAAAAGTGGTTAAGACGGTAAACTTTATAGGTATTTTACCATGATTTAAAAAATGGCTAAAATGAAGGGACTCACTCAACATCAGGATGCTGGCCCAGGGCAATGTCAGGGTTTGAACCCAAGGCTAATTCCAAAACTTGTACCTTTGATTTGTACCCTGTGATTTTCAGAGTAGAGAGTGATTTAATAATGAGAGAGGAGACAGGCAGGACCTAATATACAAAACAAGTGCATTTTTTAAGGCTCCTGCATTGAAAATGTCTTTAAAAAGTATATAGTGAGTCCATAAAATATTGAGACGTTTAAACTTCTATTAACAATGACCATCTGCTCTGATGACCCCTGTGCTTTAAGGAAGCCTCCTCAGGAAGCTGACTTAGTTATGACATTGCCCTGAGGTTCACTGACATTGTCGCTGAGGTTCGACGTGTACCTGGAACCGTCCTTTGGAGCTAGGTTTCAACCTTGCATCACCTGGCACTGGGAAGCCCCATCTCAGACCATAACCTCCCACTCCCGGCCTTCCTTATCCTCTGTCTCGTCCTCTCCTTGAGTCACGTAGCCTTTGCTCCCTGTTTGCTCCCTATGGGTAATGCCCTATACTCACCCAGCCTGGGCCCTGCTCAAGCTCACCAGCTCCTTCAAGTCCATCCCGGCCCCTAAACCCTCCTGCCACCCTCACACTTCTGTCCTGAGGCTGGCCTAGTGCCCTTTGGGCCCCCCAGCCAGCAGGTCCCTGCTCTCAGGCTTTTCATTCTACTTTGACAACAGCCTCCTAGGTCTTCACCTCCTGCACCTGCCTGCATCCTCTGTCTGCTTCTCCCGACCCTCCTCCATCCCTTTACACGGCGCCTTCTGCCCAGCAGGCCCACCTGTGCGGCTACATCCATGGGCTGATGGGCTCCTTGTGTCTGGTTTCTTGTTGGGTTTGGCCAATGGGGGGGTTAGAGATCAGAGCAGGGAGGAGAGAGGTTGGGGTACTTACTCCCCTGGCTTCCATTCTCTGGGGCCACACAGCTTCCCTCAGAGGACTCTACCCAGCCCTCGGGGTCTCCGGGTCCCAGGAAATGCCCCTGCCCCTCACCCCTCAGCTCTGGGTGTGGGAACAGTCCTCACTCATACTAGCTCTGGGCCCTGCACTATCCTTTGAGGTTTCTCTGAGCCCTGCCCACTCCCTATGGAGTCCCTTCAGGAAACTCCCCTCCATCACTCCACACCCCTTTGAATGTGCCTTCAGCTCCCTGCCAGGACCTGGACTTCCCAGGCATGGAGAAGCTCCTAGATGGGACCTTCAAGGCTTCTCCTAGCTGCCAAGGGCCTCTGGGTGGTCCTGCCTTCATCCCACCCTGGTCTGGTCCCTCTCCTCAACCATCTCCTCTTCTGCATCCTCACCTTGACAGTGTAACTTCCGTCTAACCTGTGAACATGCTCACCACCCCCTCGGCCTGGAAACACCGCCTCTTCCCCCTTCCTTTCCTTTATTGTCAAATGGCTTCAAGAGGTTCCTCTCCCGCTGGGTCCTCAACCCACTGCCATTGCCCTCGGGGGCCTCCTCGGGCTCTCGGCCTCCCTGTGACATGTGACACAGTTGTCAGAGAGAGGCACATGGCCTGGTGGTTCAGGGGTTGGGGGAGCAGGGCAACGTGGTGGTTATTAGACTGGGCTCGAGTCCAGCTCTCCTACTTCCTAGCAGGGTGACCTTGGGCAAGTGATACCTCAGATTCCTCATCTGTAAGGTAACAAAAGGACAGTCTTATAAGCTACTGGTGATGTATAAATGATATAATACATACAAAAGCACTTAGAAGAGAACATAGGGCAAATGGGAAATGTTCTCTATTATGAGCAAGAGGATGGGCTCTGGAGTTAGAAAGCCTTGAGTTCAAGTCCCACCTCTGCTACCTTCCAGCTGTGCAGCCTGGGGCACGGTTCTTTGCTTCTCTTTGGTTGCTCCCTGAGCAGCAAAAATGAGTTTGATAAGCTGGGCTTCGTAGGATTGACAAAAGGTACTGCTTGGTGACATGTTCAAAGGAGTGGGATAACATTTTTGAAATTAACTTGTGTGTGTGTGTTTGTGTGTGTGTGTGTGTGTGTGTTTTATCTATTTCTTTTAACCTTTTGGTTCTAGGCTATCCCATCCCCCAGCCCTATCCCCCCACTGCCTCCAGAATGGGATGTAGTGCAGAGATAGTAAAAAAAAAAAAATGGGGTTTTCAAAAGAATAAGGATATGAGGAAACGGCCAGGCGCTGGTGAGACGACGAGTCTGGGATTGGAAGGAAAGAAGAAGCTTCTCTGCTTCCCCGTCAGCTGGATCCTTCCTCCCCGGTCTCCCCGGGAGAGCCCTGTGGACCGGCAAGGCCTCAGGAGAGGCTGGTCCTGAAATCAGACTGCCCGAGCGTGGTGCCCAGTGCCCCAGCCTCCCTCTGTGACCTCAGGCAGGATACTCAGCCTATCTGTGCCTCAACGCCCTCATCTGTAAAGTGGGGCAAACAACACTAACCTCCTAAGGATGAAATGAGTTAATACACTCGAAAGTGCCCAGAACAGTACCTGGCACAAAGCAAGCTGTCTCTGTGATGAATACCCTCAGCCTGGAAGCAGCTCTCTGGCTCCCTCACCTCTCTGACTGCTTCCAGGTCTCCACGCCGGGCTCCTCTCCCCTCAAATGTCCGTTTCCTCCGCACTCTGTCCATGGGCTGGGGCCACTGTGCCACCCCGTCGATTCGCAGGTGTGTATTTCCAACCCCTGGCTCATCTCCAGGCCCCAAACTGCCTGGCTGCTTCCGGGATGTTGAGGTGCTCACTCAACCAGTCCTGCTTCCTGCCCTCTTGGTAACGGTATTATCACCTGCCAGCTCATCCAGCCATCTTTCTCCGTGGCCTGTGGCATTGATCCTACTGATTCTTCCAGAAAGCTCTCAGACCAGTCCCAAAGCAACGGTCCAGTCAGGTGGTAGTATTAATGTGGTGGGCAGAATGGTCTCCCAAAGATGCCCATGCCCTGATCCCCAGAACCTGGGAATATGCTCCATGACGTGGCCAAAGGGACTGTGCCGATGTCAAGGTTACTAATCAGTGCTCTTAAAAGAGGGAGACTAAGGACTTCCCTGGTGTTGCAGTGGTTAAGAATCCGCCTGCCAATGCAAGAGACACGGGTTCGAGCCCTGGTCCGGGAAGATCCCACATGCCATGGAGCAACGAAGCCCGTGTGCCACAACTACTGAGCCTGCGCTCCAGAGCCCACGAGCCACAACTACTGAGCCCACGTGCCACAACTACTGAATCTGCGTGCCTAGAGCCCGTGCTCTACAACAAGAAAAGCCACTGCAATGAGAAGCCCGTGCACCGCAACAAAGAGTAACCCTCACTCGCTGCAACTAGAGAAAGCCTGTGCTCAGCAACGAAGACCAAACCCAGCCAAAAACTTTTTAAAAATTTTTTTAAAAGTGGGAGGCTATCCTGGGTTATCCAGGTGGGACTAATTGAACTCCACCAGTCCTTATAAGCAGAGAACTTACTCTGGCTGGATTGGAGAGATAAGTGGTGTTTCTTGCTGGGCCCCCACTTAACAGCCCCAATGCTCCTCTTCCTGGGAAAGCACCAGGTCAACGTTTCCTCTTTACCCAAATCCCCCCCTAGATGGCAACACCTCAGTCTGTTGCATGAATGAGGATCACTAGAACATTGATCTCACATTTCACTGACAACCCCCATTCTCCATTCCACAGGGTGGAATTTCCCTAGCTTACTCAATTCTCTTGTTATCTCAGTTAACTGAGAATTTCCCATTTAGATATTAGATGTTCCCAAAGCTAAATTTACACTCAAAAAGTGAAGCTTCTGTTTTTAGAAGCTTGAGTCAGCTCAGTGTGAAACTCAGCCCCACCTCCCCCGTCTAGCTGTGTGATTTGGGCCAGTTCCTTAACCTTTCTGAGTCCCATGTCCATGTCATCAAATGAGGATAATAATGATAATAGTAGTTCTCACCTGCACAGGATTTGTTTTGTGGATATAATTCTATAAATATATATACAGAACATACATAGATGATGTATAAAGCCATGTGAGATACAGTAAGTAGTCCATAAATGTATGCTGTAGCTGTTTGCATTATGTATGCTATTCAAAAGATTATGATCGAAAATTTCTTTCATCTCACATCCATCAGAATGGCTACTATAAAAAAAAAAAGGGAAATAACAAGTGTTGGTGAGGACGCAGGGAAAGTGGAACCCTTGTGCCCTGTTGTGAGAATGTAACTTGGTGCAGCCACTATGGAAAACAGCATGGCAGTTCCTCAAACAATTAAAAATAAAATTATCATATGATCCAGCAAGTCTACTTTTGGGTATATATCCCAAAGAACTGAAAGCAGGGCCTTGAAGAGATATTTATACACCCATGTTCATAGCATTGTTTGCAACAGCCAAAAGATGGAAACAACCCAAGTGTCCATCAGTAGATGAATGAATAAACAAAATGTGGTGAATCCACACAATGGAATATTATTCAGCCTTAAAAAAGGAAGGAAATTCGGACACATGCTACAGCATGGATGAACATGGACATTATACTCAGTGAAAGCATATTATACTCAGTGAAAGAAGCCAGTCATGAAAAGACAAATACTGTTATGATTCTACTTATATGAGATACCCAGAGTAGCCAAGGTCATAGAGACAGAAAGCAGAACGGTGGTTGCTGGGGGCTGGGATGGGGGGACAAGGGGAGTTGTTGTTTCATGGGTGCAGTTTCAGTTCTGCAAGATTCAAAGAGTTCTGGAGATGGATGGGGGTGATGGCTGCACAACAGTGTGAATATATTTAATGCCACTGCACTGCACACTTAATAAAAGTGGTTAAGATGGTAAATTTTATGTTATGCATATCTTACCACAATAAAAAAAAATGAGAAAAATGAGATCACGATCTAGCCCTTTCCTCTGAACTTTTTCCTCTTGGAAGCCCTCCATCTGCTGGTGAGAAACTAGTCCCATCAGTTGCTGTGGTGGGTACTGACCAATGAAACCAGCCGCCAGTTCCCAAACAGGGGACAAAACATTCCCTGAGGACTGGTGAGACCAAACAGGTGAACCCCCAGAGCAAGGAGCACTTGGGGAGAAGCCAAGGGTGAGGTGGGGGTGAGGGGGGAGGATGGGAGCACGACCCAGGCAGGAGGACAAGCGCGATGCAGATGGGGAGCCAGCAAGTGCACCCTCCCAGGCCTGTTTCATTCCGTGGATTTCCCCACAGAGAGTCCACCTGTCACCTTCTGTCTCAAAATGCATGTGTTCGCTTAGAATAACAGAAATGTGAATTAAAATGACACAGGTACCATACTTCACCCCGTAGATCAGTGAAGATCCAATGGGGGGTCAGCACCCTAGGCTGGGGAGGGAGTGGGAGACGGGCGTCCACTGCTGGCAGGACACCACATCCGGAAACCTCTGGTGGGCAATTTGGCCATGCCCATCAGAGATACAGCTGTATGTGTCCTTTGACAGAGCAGACATACCTGCACGTCCGTGAAATGATGCAAATAATAGGAGAATCCCAGCAGCCTTGTTTAATAATAATAAACAAGATTATGGTGTAGGCTCTGGTTCTTTTCTGAGAGGGAGCCCAGAACTGGCAGGGGCCAGGAAAAGGGACGAGAGTCATCCGGCTGGATGGGATCTGGGGTGTGTGTATGAGATCAGTCTGGCTTCACGACCCTCAGATCCCACGCTAGAAGGGCTGACACAGGCTGGAGAGATGGCTCCACCCATGAGAAAGGAGATGGCTGGCAGGACACTGATCACCGAGGGTGAGGGGTGGACACCAGCATTTCATCCCCCTGTCATGTCTGTTCTTTCTTTTTCTCTTCCATCTCCACCCTCGTAGCTGCAGCCCTGCGCTGACTTGGGCTGTCCTAGAGCTCAGTCTTCTAGGGATCCTGGGACTTCCCCAGGGTGGGACTGAGGGAGTCCCTGGGGAGGGGTAGGGTCAGTCAGCCCTTCATTGTTTACCCTTCGCTTCTCTTTTCCTCAAAACAAAGTTTATTGAAAGAATACACACACACACACACACACACACACACACACACAAAAGCAGGAGCTCTGCTGATCAAGAACGGAGAGGGAGGGAGCACTGATGGTGGGGTTCTCAAAGTGTGGTCCTGGAGCCAACTCCAGGGGACTCCATTCCCCCCACCTGAACCTGGGGAGCATATAAATGTGAAGATTCCTGGGCCTTACCCCAAACCCACTGGGTCAGAATGCCTAGGAGTTCATGTTGAACAACCACTCTTAAACATACGGAAAATCCAACAACCACTGGCTTTGGTGTTTCTTCATTCTGGAAGAACTGAGTCCCTTTCTCAGCAGAGTTTAAATAACAGCCACATCCAACTCTAAAGATTACAGTTTACAAGGCACAACAAATCATATAAATTATAACTTGCAAGGTTTAACTGTGAAATGAGCAAGGCTGAGGCTTTTGAGCCATGTAAAATGGGAGAGGGGAGATTGTGAATAGAGCTCCTGATGGCTCGCCTGCACACAGCAGCTGGGATGTTCACTGGCAGGTCTCCCCCTTGTTTACAATCCTTCAAGCCTTCTTCCCACTGCTTTTCAGATAAAGATCCAAACCCTTATGGTGACATGAAGGAGGCCGACTTGTCCCTTAGCCCTCCTCCTTCCCACTCTGACTTCTGGACGCCCTGGTTTTCTCTCAGTCCCTTGGGTTCACAATATGCTCTTCCACCTCAGGGCCCTTGCACATGCCATTCCCTTCTCCTATTGTCTAGTTAAGTCCTCCTTGTCTTCCATATTCCTTTCCTTTACAGCCCCAATGTTGGAATGGAATTAGTCACACCTTTGTGGGATCATTTGACTTATTTCTCTCTCTCCTGGCAGCTTCCTGATGTCAGGGACCATGTCCAGTTCTGCCATCACTGTACCCCTAGACTTGGCTCGGTGCTGAGGCTCTGGGTAAATACTGGGCAATGAATGAGTGATAGCAACAGTTATCACTGTTGACTATAAACAGTTCTCACTAGCCTGGCTATAAACAGGCTTCCTATTGCCTTAGGGAACCAAACTCCTTACAGGATATAGAAAAAAGTCTGGAAGGTAAAACCCTGCAAATATCAATATTGATATTTCCCTGAGCCAAATGATTACAAGTGACTTTTATTTTCTTCCTTATATTTTCCTTTCTCCCAATTTTTAAAAACAAGAAGCATGTAACTACGTTCCATTATCGGAAAGAGTAAATGATGTCGAAATACTACGATACCAATAGTCAAAACAACATGTCAGCCTTGCTGATGAGTAGAAATCTTTAGAAGCATGACTGCCTATTCTTTAGGATTGATCCAAGCAAATAAAACAATCTTTTTTATTTGCTAGATGTAACCTCTGGGTAAATGCAATGATGACTTTTTAGTAATATAAATCCCTGAATTTTTTTTTTTTTTTTTTTTTTTTTTTCGGTACGCGGGCCTCTCACTGTTGTGGCCTCTCCCGTTGCAGAGCTCAGGCTCCGGACACGCTGGCTCAGCGGCCATGGCTCACGGGCCCAGCCGCTCCGCGGCATGTGGGATATTCCCGGAACGGGTACGAACCCGTGTCCCTTGCATCGGCAGGCGGAATCTCAACCACTTCGCCACCAGGGAAGCCTAGTGACGTATTTCTTAAGCTAAGTCCGAGGAGCAGTAAGCAGTGAATTATTTATATACAATGAACGCAACTCAATTTCTGTCTAGTTAATAACTGTCCTCATTAGTTCCCTTTTCCAAATGGCTTATTAATGTCAGTGGATCCTCATCTCAACCCTGTGCACCTCTGAGGATTCTTCTCAGTCTCTGTTTTAGGAGACCATAATAATGATCATTGTGTCATTCACTGAGCACCACATGCCAGGCTCTTTCTATGCATTTCTCACTTAATCCTCAGAATAACCCTGTGAGGTAAGAGGTTTACAGACAGGGAAAAGGAGCTCAGAGTGATTAAGTAATTTGGTTGAAGTCACTCAGCCACAAAGTAGCCTAATGAGATTCAAACCCAGCTCTGTCTATCTCCAAAGCCTGTGCTTTTAAAAATTACTACAGTTTTCTAATATCATAGTCCGGTTCAAAACAGAGATCTCTGTCTCTACTTTAGCCAGACAGGAAATAAAACTACCCCAAATCTATGCCTTGTTAGGATAAAGAAGAAACTACAGTTCTTCTTCTTCTTCTTTTTCCTCCCACTTTGCACACTGAACAGATGTTCTGTGTCCTTGAAGGGAGACCATATCATGGAGGAGAATCTCACGGGGACGTTCATGGAGTTATCTTTAAATCTGTTGCGTTTACAATAAACATTCTCAGAAAACTAGGAATAAAGGGGGAAATTTCTCACTTGGTAAGAACATGTATAAATACCCTACAGCTAACCTCGTACTTAACGGTTAAAGACTGACTTTTTTCCCCTAAGGTCAGGAACAAGTGAATATAAGGATTTATACACTGCTCTTGTTCAGCAGAGTCCTGGAAGTCTTAACCAGGGAAATAAAGCAAGGAAAAGAAGATTCAAGGCATTCACATCTCCTTTTCTGAAAGGAGAAATAAAATTGTTCTTATTTGCAGATGACATGATTGTTTATGTATAAAATCCCAAGAAATCTACAAAAGCCCTTATATAAGAAAGTGCAGTTAAGGTTCCAAGATACCAAGAAGCATACAAAAATCAACTGTATTTCTATATACTGTCAATTAACATGTGGACACCAAAATTAAAAATATAATACCATTTACAATCACTCAAAAAAAAAAAAGAGAGATATACTTAAGTGTAAATCTAACAAAACATGTTCAGGACTCGTATGCTGAAAACTACAAAACACTCATGAGAGACACTGAATAAATGGAGAAATATACCATGATCATGAATTGGAAGACAATGTAGGAGTATATCAATTATTCTCACATTGTTATATACGATTAAACACAATTCCAATCAAAATTACAGCATGATATTTTGTATATACAGACAGGCTTACACTAAAATGTAAATGGAAAGGCAAAGGAACTAGAATAGGTTAAAAATTTTTTTTAAAGAAAAGTGGGAGGAATCACACTACCTGATTTAAGAGTTACATAGCGACAGTAATCAAGGCTATCTCATAATGGTAGATCCATTATGACAAATAGATCCATGAAACATAATAGGGAACTAAGAAGTAGCCCCCATAGAAAGTATGGCCAGATTATTTTTGACAAACTTGCAAAAGCAATTCAATGGAGAAAGGATAGTCTTTTCAACAAATGGTTCTGGAACAACTAAATATCCACATGCAAGAAAAATGAACTTTGACCTAAATCTCACATCATAAACGACAGTGAACCCAAAATGGTTCATAGATTTAAACATAAAAGTATAAAACACTTAGAAGAAAACATAAGAGAAAATCCTCAGGGTCAGGGACCTTGTGGCATGTTCTTAGACATGACACTAAAAGCATGATCTATAAAAGAAAAAATAACTACCTGGACTTCATCAAAAGTTAAAGCTTTTGCTCTGTGAAATACTCTGCTAAGAGAATGAAAAGACAAGCTACGGATGGGAGAAAATATTTGCAAACCATCTATCTGACAAGGGACTCATATCTAAAATACAGAAAGAATTCTCAAAACTCAATGGTAAAAAAATTAACAATTCGATTAGAAATACTTAAAAGATATGAAGAGATATTTCACTGAAGAGGATATGCAGAAGGCAAACACGTACATGAAAAGACATTTAACATCACTATCGATTTGGGAAATGCAAGTTAAGACTATGATGAGATACCACTACACACTTACTAAAACAGCTAAAATGAAAAACAGTGTTTAGGCTAATTGCTGGTGAGGATGTATCTCACACATTGCTGGTGGAAATGAAAAATGGTACAGCCACGCTGGATAAGCCTGGCAGTTTCTTTACAAACCGAATCTATATAAACACATATGTTAATCCATGCAATCATACTCCTGAGCATTTATCACAGAGAAATAAAAACTTATGTTCACACAAAAACCTGTACACAAATGTTTATGGTACATTTATTTGTAATAGCCCCAAATGGAAACAAAATGTCCTTCAAAAAGTGAATGGTTAAACATAGGTGATACGTCCATACCGTGGACTATTACTCAGCAATAAAAGAACAAGCTAATAACCTAAATGGATGTCAAGGGCATTACAATGACTAAAAAAAAAAAAAAAAAAATCAATCGCAAAGGTCATAGATAAATGATGAAAATTATAGAGACGGAGAACAGATTAGTGGTTTTCGGAGCGTGGGGACGATGGTGGGAGGAGGAATTGTGACTATAAAAGGAGCATCTCAAGGGACATCTCTGATGATGGAATACTCCTATATCCTGAGGGCCACACCCAAATCCACACGTGGTAAAATGGCACAGGACTCCACACATGCTTCGTGCCATTCTCTCTACCATTTGTGCATCTATAATTATTTCAAAATAAAGTTTAAAAAACTCTGTTGAGTGAAGTCTGAGAGTGGTCTGCCTTTCACAGTCCTAAAGGGATTCCATTGCATTTCTCTTTCTGCTTCAATATTTTAATCCCTTTCAAAATGTTAAAAGGCTCAAAGCCACTGTTTTTATAATTCCTTACTTACAATTTCTTCCAACTTCCTTGGCTGTCAATGAGCTGGGACTGTGGACCAAGCCACAGCTAATTCAGAGAATGGAATGAAATGAAGTGAGAGAGCGCTGAGGCCATGCGCAGGGCTTACCCTGATTTACTACTTGGAGGTACGTGGGTGGGGGAGGGCTCTGAGGGGCCCATAGTCTCCAGAAGCTCTGGAAAGGGCGAGAGGCCATTGCTCAAGCTGGGCACTTCAGGTGGCCGTGGCTGCCACACGCGGAGCAGGTGAAGGTCAAGCATCAGCTCTAAGCCCACCTTCCAAACCACGCCATCAGGGTGGGACACTGCACACACAGTCAGCAAAGGACACAGGGCCCATCGCACTTTGCACTGTGCTCATTCTTACCACATGTGCCAGGGAGACCCAGCACATGCCGGGAGTGGTTATTGGTGGCACACCGAGGAAGGCTGGGACTGTTAGCCAGAGGCTGTGCTTTACAAGAGACTGGAGTCCACAGAACAGTAAGGACTTTTGGTGGTGTGAGGGGTAGGGAGGGTCGGGGACTGGCTAGGAAGAGGTCTTACCTCTAAAACAAGGTCTGAATTTTCATGCCTTCCAATCGTAGTGCTTTTATTCAGGACAAAATAGCCTTCTGCACTCTTTAGATAGGCTTTCATATTCTCTGCTTTCCCTATAAAAGGTTTTCAGAAAACAATTTTGTTAGAAAAATACAGTCCTCTAATTATTCAATGTCGTATTTAGAATGAATGGAATACACCATAATGTCCACAGGAGAAGTCAGCAGAGGTAGGAGTGGATAGCTGGATTTAACAATGATCACAATGATAATTCCGCACATTTTTAAGACTGTCCTTTTAACAGTGATAGCCGGCATAGATGAGCTTGCTTCTGATCACAAGAGGACATCCTTTATGTAACTCAGAGCACAAACAAGCAATAGCAAAAAAAAAAAAAACCAAACAAATCTGAATTCCACTGATAACCGCTCTCCACCTCCCATTAAGTTTAGTTTGGGGTTAGTTATCTGACAGAATCAAATACTCAGTGTTACTAACCCACCACTTACTAGCTCTGTGACTCTGAGTGAGTTACTTATTCTCTCTCTATGCCTCTGTTTCCTCATCTGTAAAATGGGGCTAATGATACTCTGTATCCCAAAGAGTTTTGTGAGGATTAAATGTGAAGCATCTAGAATGGTGATTGCTACACTAAACACCCATTTGTCCTACTGTGATTGTGACTGTTATTAATCTTGGGCTTCTGAACTTTGACTCAAGAAACTCCAACTTCTACAGAGCTTCTTAAAGTGTGGAAGAGTCAGTCATCAAGGAAATGGGAATTAGAAGATACTTTCTTTTTAAGTCACCGCATTCCTTCATATATTTAGGTTGAAAAAAAAATGATTTCCAAAGACAAAATATCAAGATTATAGCTTGGCTGTACGGTCAAGACTCTGTACGTATCTTTTCCTGGCATTTTATTAGGAAAATGTCAAACACACAGAAAAGTTGAAAGAAGTGGATGGTGAACTTGTATAGAACCACCACTCAGATTCTACAATCAACATTTTGTTCTATTTGCTTTATCACATATCTACCCATCTATACATTTTATATTTTAATGCATTTCAAAGTAAACCCTATACATGTTTTTAAATTTTCTTTATTTATTTTTGGCTGTGTTGGGTCTTCGTTCCTGTGCGAGGGCTTTCTCTAGTTGTGGCAAGCGGGGGCCACTCTTCATCACGGTGCACGGGCCTCTCACTATCGCGGCCTCTCATGTTGTGGAGCACAGGCTCCAGATGCGCAGGCTCAGTAGTTGTGGCTCGCGGGCCTAGCTGCTCCGCGGCACGTGGGATCTTCCCAGACCAGGGCTCGAACCCATGTCCCCTGTATTAGCAGGCAGATTCTCAACCACTGCGCCACCAGGGAAGCCCTATACATGTTTTTTATTATTTATTTATTTATTTATTTTAATTATTTTTTTTTTTTGCGTTACGCGGGCCTCTCACTGTTGTGGCCTCTCCCGTTGCGGAGCACAGGCTCCGGACGCACAGGCTCAGAGGCCATGGCTCACGGGCCCAGCCGCTCCACAGCATGTGGGATCCTCCAAGACCGGGGCACGAACCCGTGTCCCCTGCATCGGCAGGCAGACTCTCAACCACTGTGCCACCAGGGAAGCCCATATATACATGTTTTTTTTTTTTTTTTTTTTTTTTTATTGCGGTACGTGGGCCTCTCACTGTTGTGGCCTCTCCCGCCGCGCAGCACAGGCTCCGGACGCGCAGGCTCAGCGGCCATGGCCCACGGGCCCAGCCGCTCCGCGGCATGTGGGATCCTCCCGGACCGGGGCATGAACCTGTGTCCCCTGCATCGGCAGGCGGACTCCCAACCACTGCGCCACCAGGGAAGCCCACATGTTTTTTAAAACATAAAAATTTCAGTGACTTCAGCTGGTTCCAAGATGTTGATGATAATTCACATGATATTTGAATTCTGATCCATCTCAGTGCCATGTCAAAGATAGCCTCTTTTCTTTTTTTTCCTTTTTTTTTTTTTTGGCTGTGTTGGGTCTTCGTTGCTGCATGCGGGCTTTCTCTAGTTGCGGCGAGCGGAGGCTACTCTTCCTCACAGTGCGCAGGCTTCTCACTGCGGTGGCTTCTCCTGTTGTGGACCATGGGCTCTAGGTGTGCAGGCTTCAGTAGTTGCAGCACGTGGGCTCAGTAGTTGCGGCACTAGGGCCCTAGCTGTGGCTCGCAGGCTCTAGAGTGCAGGCTCAGTAGTTGTGGTGCACTGGCTTAGTTGCTCCGAGGCATGTGGGATCTTCCTGGACCAGGGCTCGAACCCGTGTCCCCTGCATTGGCAGGTGGATTCTTAACTGCTGAGCCACCAGGAAAGTCCCCAAAGTCTCTTTTCAACTGAAAGGTCACTGAAGTGTGAAGTTGTTAAACTGTGGATAAAAACAAAAATCTCTAGGTCTGACCGTAGAGGGTCTCCTGTCTGGCTCTGCTTTCCATCAACATCTCCATCATCATTCCATCACTGAATCCCTACTAAGTGCCAGGCACTGGGCTATCCTTTTACACACATGGCCTCTTTTCATCCTCAGAACCACCCTGCGAGGCAGGTGTCAGTATTGTCCCGCTTTACAAATGAGGAAACTGAGACTCAGAGAAGTTAAGGTCACACAGTAGTAAGTGTGTGACAACTCTGGGCCTTTGCATGTAACCAGTGTACAAACCTCCATTGCTGCTGGTGGGGCAGAGTAGGGGTGGGGGAATTGCACTGTCTGCTGACACTTGGCACATGTAATAAAAGAAAGTCCTTGAAACCAGCATTCTATCCTCTGAAAGGAAGACGAGACCCTACCTGGGGGTAAGAGAAATAAAAATAAGCTGGATAGTTTATATTTGTAAACTTTGAGGCCTGTGGATGTCCCACAAATATTGATGCTTTCAGATAATGAGAAATACATTTGATTAAGTTCGCTGTCATGTATACAGGGGAAAAGACATTTCCTCTTCCCAAAGAACCATGCTCTGCTGCCTTCAGTTATTAATCTTCAATTGCAGAGGACCATGTTAGCACGCAACACATTCAAGTCTAATTAAGCTAAAATGGAAACTTCCAAGAAATGTCTCTTCTGCAGGAAAACCACAGGAAAAGCCACTAATCTAAAACTTAAACTTGGATTATGCACATATTTGTTGTTTAGCTCTCACCCCAGACGTCCCCAAGGCTGGGGTCTTCTCTCTGCTCAGACGTCCCTCTTCGGGGCAACCACCTGACCACTCTGGCTAAAGGCACCCTCAGTCATATTATTCCCCTGCTAGTTTTCCCCTGCTGTGTTTCCTTCCTTGTACTTATCATTCTCTGACATGTTCTTGTTCCTTTCTTTAGTTATGCTTGCTGTTGGTTTCTCTTTCACTAACATATATGTTCCTGGAAAACCAGGACTGTGTTCATTTTGTTCAGAAGCAATTCTTCATGGGTATTTTGTGTTTGTACCCATCTTCAGAGCAAAGGCATTGAAAGATTTTGTCCTGCACTCACTTTCCGAGGATGCTTGTATGGCAAACAGCCTGGGAGGATAGAGGTAATGTTTCTAATAAAGATAACGGCTCCTTCTGGGGCAAAAGTTGGGCAGGTTTGCTAGCAGCCCCTTTCAAAGATTGCAGTTTCCTGAGTTTGGAGTTCCTTACCTGGGACACAGACCCACTGTGCGCACAGCATCCACACTGGCTGCTCTGCACCACCCCGAGGGACTTTCAGGGCAACAGGAACCAATGTGCATATGCAGCTCTGCTGCCTGTTATGTAGGCTGTGCTGTGAGTAATCAAGTTCTTTGTTTCTGGCCCAGGAGTCTCTTGTCTTCTGCCAGGAACTATAAGCTGGGCAGGCTAACTTACTAACTTTCAAACAGGGTCAAATGTCAGACCCTTTGCAGTTCCTGCCAGTTCTGTGCATTACCCCTTCTCCAGGGTAGGGGGCGGCGGGGGGGCAGAACCTGACACATAGTAGGTGCTTGGGAAACACTTGCTGAGTGAATGAAAATACAAAGGGCACCTCAAAGCAAGTCAGTACAGCCAGCTGGCTAGGAAGCTTTGATAGTAACTACCTTTCATTTTTCCTGTCAGTATCTAGCTTAGATGACTCCTTGGAAAACCTAAATTCTATCTCTTTAGCTTTTGGATTGGACAATATTTCTCCACCTTCATTTTGCCCTGTGCATCACTTCCTTGCGTGAAAACACTGTCAAAGTAATTTGAATGTGTGGAGCTCTGTGAATTCGTTCTTACTCAGTGCCATGGAGCACCAGCCACAGGAAAGAGCAAAAGGGCTTCAGTCATCTGCGTTCCCCCGACCACTTTGGATGGCTCAGAATTGGGCTATAGGAGCAAACTTTCTTTTGAGGTTTACAGTGGCCTCAAAGTTCCTTAAAGAAGGGGAGTTCAGGTAAGGGGCGGGTGTGTGTGTGTGTGTGTCTCTGACCATTGGGTGGGTGTTGTCCATAAATCAGGGGAAACAGGGGTTCCTCTCTTAATCCCAGCTATACCCACAGGACATCCAAGAGCTGGTGCCCAGGAGAGGCTTAAAGCTCCCGTGCCGCCTCCCTTGGGGGGCGAGGTAGGGGCTGCACTTAGGAAGGAACGGCTGGTGTTGGGGCACCTTTTCTGGGGTGCTCCTGGCGACCCGAGCCTGGATCAGAGAGTTCGGACTCGGCTGGCGCCGGGTCCCCTGCCTATCCCAACACCCTTGACCTCGCAGGGCTGGCCTCCTCCGGCCCAGGTTTCCTCCCGCCGCCTCCTCGCGCGCCGCTCTCACCTGGCCTGAGGAAGAAGCCCACGCCTCGTCCTCTGCCAAGAAGCCCTGACCTCCGCCCTGCCGCCCTCCCGCGGAGTCTCCAGGCGACAGCCCGCAGCCCGCGCGCCCGCCCGGCCTTTGTACGAACGTCGCCACGGCAACGCCATTCTGACGGCCGAGCTGGGGAGGGGCGTGGCGTGCGCGGCGCCCGAGGATGAGGGGGAGGTGCGCTGGGAGCACCCGGCCAATTACAGCCCGCTGCAGCGCTGCGAGCCCTCCCCGACCTGCCCGCTAGAGGTCCCCAGCCCCGTTTCCAGGATGGGGAAACAGGCTCAGTGTTCACAGAAGTAGCTCCAAGTCTTACAGCGGGGAAGGAGCAGACTCGAGAATCCTTCCTACTGACCTTAGCTCTAGGCTCGGTGCGTTGAGGAGGGGGTGGTCAGGCGTGGGAGGGTAATGGAGCTGAACCACGAGAAGCCTGGAGGTTGGTCCCCCCCGTCCCACCCGAATCTCTAGTTCTCTCTGTTGTGGAGGAGAAAACAGAGTAAGCTGGGGGACCATCACTTCTGGGGATGGGGGTGGAGATGGGAGATGGGTGCGGTGGAGGGAACGCTTCTGAAAGAATGGAAGATTCTCCCACGTGCTAGGGAAGGGGTATTTACAAGCCCACAGCCTTACTGTTCCTGTCCTTCCCTGTCAAAACTCGCGTTTATTCATTCATGTGTTCTTTACTTCTACAAACATCACCTGAGTCCCTACAAGGTCAGACGGTGGCCCCAGTGTTGACCTGGATCAGATCCTTAAGAAATCCCCCCGCACCCCCCATGGGCACGGGGCTGGGGGGATGGAGCGTGTGGAGAAGACATGCAAATGCCAACTATCTCCCCTCACCCCATGTCACCTCTTTTCAGATCAGCCCCTTCTGTCTGGGAGCAGAACAGACCTGCTGACTACCTACAGAATGCCTCATTTCCCTGCCAGGAAATGACTGACAAGGTGCCCCAAGACAAACTCAAAATATTCATCTGAGAAAGATGAAAGATGGCAGACTCCACTCTAGTCAATTAGAAGAAGATATAAGAGAGAAAAATCATGGAAATCGATATGGGATGGAATATATGGTAAAGATGCTCCCACATGCCTAGAGGCTCTTAGAAATGCACATTCCCTGGCACAGACCTCAGAGATTCTGATTAAGCAGCTCTGGAGCATGGTCCAGGAATGAATTTGTTGCATTCTTGCAAATTCCTTGTGCATTTGTTAAAAGCTTGGCAAAACCTCAGGACTTTTTCAACCCTGCAGTTGAATGGCAGAGCCCTCCCAGAACTTTTCCCTAGAAATCTCTTCCAGGCCCTCAGTCAGCCTGGAAGGTTCTGCCATTCGACCAGAAAGACCTTAGGAATGTATGAGGAGTGACCACAGAGGCCGGGGCCCTGAGTGGTAACTTCAGAGGAACAGAGAGGGTCAGGCTCAACTCTCCAGGCACATTTCTGCCTCAGGGCCTTTGCAGTTACTGTTTCTTCTCCCTACCAGGCACTTCCCCCAGGGATCTCCTTCAGCTCCTTTAGATTTTTACTCAAGTATCACCCTATTTAAAAGGGTCTTGGAATTCCCTGGCGATCCAGTGTTTAGGACTCAGTGCTTTCACTGCCCGGTTCGATCCCTGGTCGATCCTGCAAGCCCCATGATGCCACCCAAAAAAACAAAACAAAACAAAAAACACCCCCCCAAAAACATGAATAACAAAACAAACACCTCACTCTATTGCTCTTCCCTTCATCTTACCACTCCTCTAACATGCTATTTATTTAGTTTTCTTCTCTTATTTGTTGTCAGTCTCCCCACTCCCAACTCCCCCCTGCCCCCAACTTAAGCTCCATGAGGGCAGGGATTTTTTTCTCTTTTGTTCACTGCTGTATCACCAGTACCTAGAACAGTGCCTGAATGAACGAATGAGTGAATGAACAGGGGCAGCCCTTGCCACCCGCCCACAGCCTTGCCTCCTACTCTTGAGCTGCTGAGCTGAACTGTCCTTACCCCAGGACCTAGGCTTCTGTAGCCTTGGCCCTCCCCAGCCCCACCCCCATCTCCATGCTTGTCTTCAGTCTCATCAACATGAGCACAGAACAGCAACCCTGCTCACTGCCAGCCAGACCCTATGGAGCCCATTCAGGCCAGCCTGGAGCCGGAGCCGCTCATGGCCCCCTGATAGGCTTGGGAGAGCATATGTTGCCATTAGTCCATCTCTCGATGAGGAAATACTAAACGCAGAACAAAGCTGACATTCAGGCTCACTGGAGCAGAAATTGCCAAATCTTGATTGGATCCTGCCGCTCCCCACAGGATGCCACAGTCATCTCAAAGGGTGTGTGAAAGTCTAAAAACCCAGTTCCATGTCATCCACTTAAATTTCAAAAACAGAAACTAAAATACCCCAATAACTCATGGCTTTATCATAGCATGTCCTGGGCTGAGTGAGAGTTGTACTTTGCAATGATAGGGTGATCAAAATACTGCACCTGGGGAATTCCCTGGCGGTCCACTGGTTCGGACTTGGTGCTTTCACTGCCATGGCCCGGGTTCAATCCCTGGTGGGGAAATTAAGATCCCGCAAGCCACACGGCATGGCCAAAAAAAAAAAAAGAGGTTTCTAGCTTATATGGGCTCCTTGGTGATGCCTGTAATCAATCAATCTTATTGAGCTCTGGGTGGCTACCAAGGCTGTACTGTATCTCAATCAACATCAGGATGCTGGTGTCTGAAAGGCCTGGGTCCATGTCCCAGCTTTGTCATTCCCAGCTGTCCTCCTAATACTGGAGCGAGTGATGTTAACTCCGGGCTTTCCACCCGCAGGGCACTGTCCCAGTCCTTCCTGTGGATCATCTCATTTAATCCTCACCATAACCTGGGGCAGTAGGTGTGTATGAAACACCTGGAACAGGGAGCTCTGCAGAGAAATGCTCAAAAATGTCGTGATGGGTATTATTTCTATCACATCACTCCCACTTGAACAGGAAAATAAGGCTCAAGAGACATGGAGGTATGTGACCAAGGTGACACAGCCAGAAAAGGATTTGAATCTAGATGACTGTGATGGGAAGGTATTTTCCCCGGGGACCACAGGTGACAGGTGTCACAGCCACGAGACACCCATGCTCACCACCTGCTTTCCCTCAGCCCTGAACAATCTGGGCTTCTGGTTGTCCTGAAGTTTGGGCAGTGCCTGCAGCAAGAGGGGGAGGGAGCTGAGGCCAAGAGGGCGTAGCTGGGGCTTGCCAGGGACCTCTCCTGCCACCCACTGGGCTTCTTTCCTGCAGGACCTCTGCCCCATAAAATCTCATTGGGCCACAGTTACCTTCCCTGGGCTGTCCTTGACTGGGAGAGCCCATCCACTGTGCCCCCTCCCGAGATCTGCTTGTTGTCCCCTGCATTCCAACAAGAAATGAATGCTGGCCTCCTGCCTGGAAGAGGTAGGGAGCTTGCCCAGCCTTTAAGGGGTAAGAGAGAGCCAGGGAAAGAGCTGGAACAGGAGAAAGGGAGTGTAAAAGAGAGAGAGAGCACTCGAAGATCAGGAAGTAGCTAAGCTGTTGAGTAGGTGTCAGATGGGAGAGCAAAGGGCCATTGGAGGCTCCACAGTCCATTCATAACCTGACGCTATGGGCTAAGGAAATGCAGGTTTTTATACACACACACACACACACAGGTTCACAAAAATAAATTCAAACCACAAAATCACAGCTGGTCACTGAGGCCTTCTGCAGCCGTGCTCACCCCCTTCCCCTGTCAGAAAATGAGAAATCACCCAGGTGTTTTCTCAGATAGAGACAAGGCTGGTTGGGACATTCATCTCTTGCAAATCAGAGCTTTGCCAGGGGCTTCCCTGGTGGCGCAGTGGTTGAGAATCTGCCTGCCAGTGCAGGGGACATGGGTTCGAGCCCTTGTCCGGGAGGATCCCACATGCTGCGGAGCATCTAGGCCCGTGAGCCACAACTACTGAGCCTGCGCGTCTGGAGCTTGTGTTCTGCAACAAGAGAGGCCGCGATAGTGAGAGGCCTCTGCACCGTGATGAAGAGTGACCCCCGCTTGCCACAACTGGAGAAAGCCCTCGCACAGAAACGAAGACCCAACACAGCCAAAAATAAATAAATTAATTAATTTTAAAAAATTAAAACAAAAACAAAAAACTACTCTCTCTAAAAAAAAACAACAACACAGAAAAAAAGCTTTGCCAGGGAGGTCAGTCTGTATGTTCTGTTTGAAAACTGCAGATGAAGGGTGCTGATCCCACCTCTGATCGGCCTGGTTTCGTTTGTTTGTTTGTTTTATTCTGTCTGTACCTCACTTCTCTCACCTGTAAAATGGAGGTAATAACAGCATTGACTGTAAAGACCAAATGGGTTAATATGTGTGAAGTAGTAAACTGTGCCCGGTACCACAGACTCCTTCTGTGAATGTCCGCGTTGCTGTCTGTCTCTTTGCTTGTTTTTGTTGCTTTCTTGATGATGTGGGAGGACAGCACCATCTCAACCCGATCACAGCCATCCTGGGGAGAGCTTTGATTTGCATCGTCTCAGTCCCAACCCAGAGCAAACTTGACCTCAGAACACTCGCATATCATCTTGCTTGTTGCCCAGGGACCTTTCTGGGTGTGGGTGTCAGAGGCAGGCTGAGCTCCCCTGATCGCTGCTAGAGGGATTCTGAGAATCCAGCTGGTCTCTGTGGGGTGGCACCTGCAGGACAACTCCATAAATTCGACTTGCAGGCATCCAGGCAAATCAACCTCCACTACTTCTTTTTTTGAGATTAACAATGAACCATTATGAATGAGGTGAACCAAACTAGCTAATATTTATTGAGGCTTGTTAGGTACCAGCTGCTATGCCATGCACTGTTTTATTTAATTCTTAGCCCAACCCATTTTACAGAAGCGGGCTCAGAAAAGTCAAGTAACTTGAGCAGTTACAAATCTTGTAAGTGATAGGTCCAAGATTCGAACCCTGGCTGTTTGACTCCAGCATATTGTCATTTTTGTAAACTTTTGTTTTCAAAACATAATCTACATCTCGAAAAGAGCACAACTGATAAGTGTACGCTTGAAGAATTTTCACAAAGTGTATGCACCCACCCTAACCAGAACCCAGAACAAGAAGCAGAACATTACCACCCGCCCCCACCCCTCCGAGAAGACTCCCTGTGTTCACTTCTGGTTAGCCCCTCCCGCTTGTCTGACTTCCAATCATAGATTAGTTCTGCTTGTTTTTGAACTTCATGGAAATGGAATCTTACAGATTCCATTTGCTGCCTGGTTTCTTTCACTCAACTATGTGAGGTTCGACCATGTTGTCTGATGTAGCTGTGGTTCATTCATTCTCACTGCTGCATTGCTTTACACTCTGTTATCTATTCCTGCAGAACAAATTATGGCAAACTTAACGGATCCAAAAAACACACACTTATGTCACAGTTTGTGTGGGTCAGGAATCCGGGCACTGCTTAGCTGGGTTCTCTGCTCATGGTCTCTCCCAGGCTGCAATGAGGGAGGTGGCCAGGGCTGGGGTCTCATCTGAGGCTCAGCTGGGGAAGGACCCTCTTTCCAGTTCATGTGGTGGTTGGCAGGATACAGTTTCCTGAGGGTTGTTAGTCTGAGGGCCTCACCTCCTTGCTGGCTGTTAGCCAGAGATCCTGCACTGTTTCTTGCCATGTGGGCCTCTCCATAAGGTGGCTTGCTTCATCAAAGCCAGTGAGAGTCCTTAGAGAGAGTCTCCAGGCAAGATGGAAGTTACAATCTTCTGTAACATAATCACAGAAATGACATGCCCATCACCTTTGCAGCAGCTACTGATTAGAAATAAGGTACAGTCCTGCCTACTCTCAAGGGGAGGGGACACAGAGGTGTGAACACCAGGGATAATTGGGGGCCGTTGTGTATGCCTTTTGGTCTGCACGTGTGCACATATCTCTTGGGTATATATCTAGGAATAGAATTTCTGGGTCACACATACGTCCAGCTTTACGAGATTCTGCCAAACATTTTTCCAAAGTGCAGGTACCCTCTACACTCCCTCAGCAGGCTATGAGCTTCCCAGTTAGAGCACATGCTTTCAATACACTCCTCCCCTCTCTCCTTACAGAAGGGGTGTTTGAGCTGGGGCTCTTTGGGACGACAGGTCCTAATTCTGGCACCATGTCAGAATCACTGAATTCCCGGGCCGCTTCGCCAGACATTCTGATCATTTGAGGGCTCAGATACAAACTGGAAGGTCCACTCCATGAGGCGAGGATCCCTGTACCCTTGGTGCCCGGAGCAGTACCTGGCAGCAGTACCTGGCAGGTACCAGGGAGCTGGCACTCAATAAATGTTTTTTTGATTAAGTGAATGAGTTTAGGAACTATTGTTCAAGAGATGGGCCCCAGGGCGGGTATAAGCTGCTTAAACGGGAAGGAAACTTTGTTGTGACTGAGGCTGTGTTCATTTTTCTGGGAAGAGGGCTCAGAACCTCAACCAGGTATGTCCCCAACAAAGGTTAAAGGCCGCTGTGATTGGATACTGTCCGGCTTAGGTATTTTATCACATGAAGAAAGAATTGGTCCCGGGGTAGGTGGCATGGGAACTGTGGACAAGGTCCCATGGTCCTTAGAAGTAAAAAGCGAGACAGTGCTTGCCTGGGGTGGCTCATAAACTGAGACCTTGCTTGTTTTGACCTTTGACCCATGGTAGCTCTTTTGGTACATCTAGCCACTGCCTGGCCTCTTGGGACCCTCCCTGTATCTGTCTGTTGAACAGAAAATTCCAGAAGGCCTCGGTGCCCTGAGTTTCCATCAGGGGCAAGCCAACATGAGCCCTAGCTTTTGAAAAACCCCTTTCAATCCATAGAAAGCCTCCCAGTTTATCTGGTTTGAGATGACCTCATCCTTTGTCACCTTCTCTCTTGTTTTCTGGAGGTTGCTCAGCGTCTTGCTGCTCTCTGCATTCTTTTCTCACGGGAACAGTGCACCTATTTTGGGCATTTTGTCGTTGTTGTTTTGGGTCATTCCCATCACACATTTTTTGTATTCCTTTCCAGTCAGATCAACCTCATGCCTCTCTAGACATTTCTTCTCAGGTTTCCTCTGAATCATTTCGTTCGGTCTAAATATGTCCAGTGTTTCCTCCTTCCTCACTGCACTCCACATAGACCCTCTCTTTTCCCCGGAATAACTGTTCTTTTCTTTCGAATCCCTGACCCAAATCCTCATCTTTCACCATGTTATCTGACTTCTCCTAAGAACTGATTGTTTTTTGAAACTTAAGCCTCAAATATCATCCCTTCTAATCTGCGTCTGAATTTGGATCACGGTCAAGAAGCAGGCGAGACAGGAATGTGGCTGGGTAATTAGGATCCTCAGCAGAAGGGCTGAGTGTTCATCGTGGGGTCAGAGGGGCCTGGGGATGGAGGGAGAGGTATCTTCTTCTGCCTCGGGTAGGGCTTAGGGTGGGGTTGTCAGGAAAGCGCTAAGAAAAAAGGACCCATTTGACTTGAGTTCTGAAGGAAGAGTAGGATTTCCGGAGGTAGAGCAGGGAGAGCAGAGGATAGTCCAGGGAAGGAGCAGTGGGAATGGAGGCTAGAAGATGAGTCATCAGAGATGCTAGGGACAGGAGTACAGAAGGAGAGGGGTGGCCAGGTGCTGAGACCGCACACTGAAGGTCCATGGTCAGCCTTCAGATATGTTTGTCTGGCTTTCCCAACGTGTTAAAAGACTTTTAATTAGTTGCTGAAGGAATAGGCCTCCTTCTGTGGAGTGACAGAGAAACCTATTCAAATTGTCTTTAGCATGAATGCAAATTCACTGGTTACCAAAAATGAAAATTCTAGAGGGAACCTCTGGGTTCAGGCTCAGATGATTTCATGAGGCCTTGGCCTCTCTCCAGCTCTCACGGATTCTTTGTACCATGTGGACCCAACCTTAGACAGAATCTCTGTATAATGGTCACAAAAAGGCGGCCGAAGCTCCAACCCTTACATCTTCTCAGCTTTAAATTCCATAGGGAAGTATAGGAGTCTTTTTCCTAAGCTTCCCCCAATGGCCTCACTGCTTCTCATTTTCTCTGGGTGGGTCACAAGCCCATTGCTGAGCCAATTATTGTGGCCCAGGAGACTGCTCTGATTGGCTGAGCTTGAGCCAACATGCCCATCCCTGCAGCCAGAGGTGGAATCAACAGCGTCTCTGAGAAACTGGACTGAGACTAGGAGAAAGGTGTTGTCCCCAAAGGAGGATCATAACGCCATAATATTTTAGAAGAGGTGAATTGTTATTAGGTGACGAAAACCAGATGTCTACCACAGTAGCCAACATGTACAGATCATTAACATCTGGATTTATGCCTTTTTTTGCGAAAATGGGAATATCTGGCAATACCTGGACTCTCTTCTTGTATATAGATCAGCAATCTGCTGGGGATGAGTAGAGGCTCCCTCTTTAGATACAGCCTATGTTCTGCCTGCCCAATGCACTGCTCATATTTCCTCTCTGGCTCCTGGAAGCACTTGAATTTTTATTGCCAGCATAATTTGATTCTGTAAAGAAATCTGTTTTTCCCACCAGAATGGAAGAGCCAAATGTACAGGGGTCAAATAGCTCTCCTGTGCTCCCACAAACTCCTGAGGACAAATGCCTGGCCATTTTTAATAGTCTCATTCCTTGCTCATTTTAAAAGCCTTCTTTAAAAAAAAATATTGAATACATAGTGATTTTAGAATCTGTTATCTGATAATTCCAACATCTGAAGTCTTTGGGTGGGAGTGGCAGAGGGGTGGTGTCTCAATGTCTTGTTTGTTGTGTCTGCTTACTCTGGCTCATACTGACTTATTGCTTGGATGTTTAGTAATTTGACTGTGATCTCATTCTTGATTGAACTTAATCTGTGGGAATCCTGAGGGGTCTGATTCCTGGCTGCTTTGCTCTCGGAAGTCTTTTTTGTTTGTTTCAGCTGGATGCCGGGGATGCTAATAACCTCTGAACACTGACATTTATTTCCTCAACTTGGAGTTTTCCCACTGAATACATGGAGTGTAAACTTGAGCCCCAGACCCACGTGGTTACAAACCTTCAGGGTGATCATCATCATCACCAGTATTGTGGCCATTATTAGTTTTCCCCTCCAGAGCCACATTGAAAACTACAGGTTTTCATAGGCTCTCCTTTCTGAAAGTCCAGAAAAAAATTTTTTTTAAGCCCTCCTCTTGCCAGGGTGTGGAGCATCTTTGAGGGTGCCAGCTTAATACAGGCATCTTAGACTTGGTTAGCTCATCTTGCAAAGGCCCAAGGCTTAATCTCCCTTTTCCTGCACTTACTAAAGGCAAATGGCTTCCTCATTTGCTTATGCTTTGGTTGTAGCTCACTCTGTTTGTGTGTGTGTCTGTATGTTCCTTTGAGATTGCCTACATAAAAATTGTTTTTTGTTCTGGGATTTTGGAAACACACACAAAACTAGAGAAGCCTGCGATTAACTCCATGTATTCATCATCCAGCTTCAACATTTTCCCAGTGTTCTCTCATTCTTTTTTCTCCCTTTTTGAGTTTTTTTCTAGGTTAATTTAAAGCAAGTTGTGTCATTTCACCCATAAAGACATCCTAACTGAAAGGACTTTTTTTTCCTTTATATTATCCCCGCCTGGACATGATCACAGCTAAAAATACTTATAATCATTCCTGAATATCATCTAATATTCAGTCCATGCTCACATTTCCTTGATTCTCTCAGAGATATCTTTTTTACTTTTATCTTTGTTAGAATCAGGATCCAGACAAGGTCCACACATTACACTTGGTTGTTATGTCTCTGAAATGTCTTTAATTCTGTAACAGCAACACCCCGCCCCTGACCTTTGTTATCCCCCAGCCACTGATTTGTTGGAGAAACTGGGTCTTTTGTCCTGGAGAATATTCACATCCTGGATTTGGCTGATCACTTCTTCTTGGTTTCAGTTAACTTGTTCCTCTTTTCCCCATGTTTCCTGTAAACAAATAGTTAGATCTAGAGGTCTGAGGAGATCAAAGTCTTTTTGTTGTCCAGACGCCTTCATAGGCGGTACTGTGTGATCCATCCTGCATCACACAGTGAGCACATAATGTCTGGTCATCCTGTTTTTAACGATATTGAGATTGAATGGTAGGTCCAGTGCTAACAGACTGAGCCATCCATTACAAAGTCCCCAACGGCTTTTTTTCCCCCAATAATTAACATTTTTAATTATTCATTATGGTAAAATATACATAATATAACATTTACCATCTTAACCATTTAAAAATATACAGTTCGGGCTTCCCTGGTGGCACAGTGGTTGAGAGTCCGCTTGCCGATGCAGGGGACGCGTGTTCGTGCCCCGGTCCGGGAAGATGCCACATGCCGCAGAGCGGCTGGGCCCGTGAGACATGGCCGCTGAGCCTGCGCGTCCAGGGCCTGTGCTCCACAATGGGAGAGGCCACAACAGTGAGAGGCCTGCGTACCGCAAAAACAAACAAACAAACAAAACACACAAGTGGCACAGAGGAAGCCAGAATCTTGAGAATACCTGGGCCCAAGGAAATCTTGGAAGATAGTGAGTTAAAGAGAATAGTGAGGATAATGACGATGGTAGGAGAGCATGTATGCTTTGTGGGCCTATGTACTAAGGGTTTTGTATACAAGCTCCCATTGGGAAGGCTACGAGCTAGGTGCCATTTTTATTCTCATCTTAAAGAAGAGGGATCTGAGCTAATTAAGCAGAGGGAAGGTTAGGGGCTTTTCCTGGTTGAGACCACAAGACAAAGCGGTGGTCACGCGTCCTAGCCAGGACTTGATTGGCTGGAGATTTGATTGGCAGGAGAGCTGAGCGGCTTCTCCTGCCAGAAGCAGCCGCTGCCCTTCAGCCTTTCTTCCACTTCAAGCCCTGAGAAAGGGCTTGCGTGCTTCCCAAGTGGCAACTTCTGTGTATTTAAAAATTTCCTCTTGAAAATCCCAGCCTTAGCCCATTCACAAAAGGTATCTGGGTCCTTTCTTGGCCGTGGCCTAGTCGTATTCACCAAAGAGAAGAGCGCGTCCCATAAGAGCTGGCGGCTTTGGGAGGACCGGGGAAGGCGTCAGCTGGCAGGAAGCTCCCTGAAAGAAATAGAGGAATCCCCACCCATCCATGAGCTGCCTATTCTTCCCCCGTAGAAACGGGGCTTGTGATGTGCCAGGCACTGCAGGCATTTTGCCATTTAACCCTCCCGCTGCCCCACGGAGTAGGCCCCTTGCTAACAGTTTGGGTTGCTTTTGTTGAGGAACCTGGGATACAGAGGTCAAGCCACTTACTCAGGGTCATTCGGGGCAGTGGTGGGGCTTGACCCCTATTTGTTTGACTCCAAATCTGGCCTCTGAACTCTGAGAGACACTGCCGGCTTCTCGAGTGATGTGGGAAGTGGATTCGAGTGAGCACGGCCTGGGCCGCGGTTCCCGTCCCTCTGCCACATGGACAGAGCCACAGACCCAGTTCGCTGTGAAGGCCCAGCATCTTATACCAAGTCTCATTTTCACAGCCAGAGATATTAGTGTGGAAATAGGACTTTTGATTCTTGAAAGGTCTGCTTGGTGAAGAGATGGTCAAACATTTAAACTACAAACTCCATTTTTTTTGGGGGGGGGCAATTCTGAAGCTTAAGATGTGTAATTTCATCTCAGTGCTTCAACCTTGCCACCTCTGTGAACGGGTGAAGAGTTTCAAAGTTTCATACAGGAGGCTAAAAAACTAAGGCTCCTTGTGAAAATACTAAGTGTAAAACTTAGGAAAGAGGAATTCTACTTTCTGTTCTTTTCTGCTTAAAGACAACGAAGATATACTCCCTGGAAGGAACGGATGCCAAGACAGATGTATACAAGTGCCCTTTAGGATCCAGCAAAACTTTCAAATGTATTATTGTTTTCTTCCCGACAAACAGGGATTTCTGACGACATATTAACAACAAGCCTGAAATGCAAACCTGAGTCCTGGAGTGAAACCCCCAGGAGCAATGGTGCGATGTATCCAAGGGGGCCACCCTGGTAAGGGAGACACAGAAGGAGGGGGTGTGGAAAAGTGAACATGGGCGGGGGAGGGCAGCAGGTGGGGAGGGAATCCTGTTTCTGCCACTTAGTAGCCAGGGAACGGTACCCTCTGTCAACTCAGCTTTCCCCTCTCTCTAAGGGGCTGACACTTGCCAGCATCCCTTGCGGGTTGATGGGAGAGATGAAGCATGTGCGGTGTGGAGCAGGTGCCTGTCCCTTGGTAAGTCTTTCCCCCAGTTGTGAACACCACGAATTTGAAAGCTTCTAGCTGTAGCTCTTCTGGGGACCCTGACACAGGTTCAGCTTGGCCATTTCAGACCCTTCTCTGCTGAGGGATGTCCAGCGCCAAACAGGCTGGCATGTCCCTTGCGTTGTGTGTGAATGATGCAGCCCAGGAATAATGCATGTGAAACCTCATTATGTAAATCCTCAGGTTTTCAGTACATGACAATGGCTTTTTTGGGGCCCTTCTCTGTCCCATTCTGTGGTCTGGTGTCTCTGCTTTGGGACCTAGTCTGCCAAGCCCTGGGGGTGGGGGTGGGCACCTTGGGGAGGGGTGAGCTCTCCAGAGGGCACATCAAAGGGAAAGTCACAACTGTGTCACTGGCCCAGCTCTCCGTGGCATTGCTTGGTGTGAAAGGAAACTGTCCTCTGCCTGAGGCAGCCCCATGTCACACACAGACTAAGGCCTGTGATGTTTAATTCAGAGCAGTGAGCACTGGAAACACTGCATCCAGGCTCCCTCAGAGCAGGACAGCCACTTTTCATTTCTGGGGCTCTAAGCCAGAGAGCCTGCTGTCTGGAAACCTATTGCCTGGAAGGTTCGCAGGATGGAGGGCAGGCTTCTGCAAAGAACTATCTGACCATCACCTCCTGGTTGAGGAGAAGGGCACCCTTCTATGACCTTGGCCTCCTTAGAGCTCATGCAGGCAACAAACACACACATACAAATACACACACATGCCAACCCACAGCACATACTCACATGTACACACATACACGCAAGCATGCGTGTACAAATACACAGCCCCAAGTCAGAAAGACTGGCGTACTATTCTGGCTACTCAGAAGAGGAAACCCAAATCTTTATTCTCAGAGAGCTTATTCCTCGGTGTATCCCTGGCACCTGGCAGAACAATGAAAATCAGAAGCGCCGCCTTTAAAAACACTCGGGCTGTTCACTCAACTAATTGTGGTCATCTTTTCAGGAGGCAGGGAAGTCAGATCATGATGCTGGACACCCTTAAGCTCAGTACAGTGCTGTGTGTCAATTATGTCTCAATAAAACTGGTAGAAAAAACAGTTATCTGGATAGAAAGAACAAGATAAAATACACGAATTATCAAAAGTTAAAAAAATACAGACGAGCTAGACTATGAGTCTCAGAAAGCACTGTTCACAACAGCCAGGACATGGAAGCAGCCTAAATGTCGATGGAGGAGTGGATAAAGAAGATGTGGTACAAATATACAGTGGAATACTACTCAGCCATAAAAAAGAATGAAGTAATGCCATTTGCAGCAACATGGATGGACCTAGAGACTATCATACGATGTGAAGTAAGTCAGACAAAGACAAGTATCATATGATATCACTTATATGTGGAATCTAAAAAAAAATGATACAAATGAGCTTATTTACAAAACAGAAACAGACTCACAGACTTTGAAAACAAACTTATGGTTACCAAAGTGGAAATGTGGTGGGGAGGGATAAATTAGGAGTTTGGGATTAACATATACACACTATTATATATAAAATATGTAATCAACAAGGACCTACTGTATAGCACAGGGAACTCTACTCAATATTCTGTAATAACTTATATGGGAAAAGAATCTGAAAAAGAATAGATATATGTGTATGTATAACTGAATCACTTTGCTGTACACCTGAAACTAACACAACACTGTAAATCAACTATACTCCAATATAAAATAAAAATTAACTTAAAAAAAAAGAAAGTTTAAAAAAATAGAGGCAAGCTAGACTATGAGTCTCAGAGAGGTTAAGCTGACATATATATATAGAATCTAAAAAAAAAAAAATGTTCTGATGAACCTAGGGGCAGGCCAGGAATAAAGACACAGATGTAGAGAATGGACTTGAGGACATGGGGAGGGGGAAGGGTAAGCTGGGACGAAGTGAGAGAGTGGCATGGACATATATACACTACCAAATGTAAAACAGATAGCTAGTGGGAAGCAGCTGCATGGCACAGGATCAGCTCAGTGCTTTGCGACCATCTAGAGGGGTGGGATAAGGAGGGTGTGAGGGAGACACAAGAGGGAGGGATGTGAGGATATATGTATGCATATAGCTGATTCACTTTGTTATACAGCAGAAACGAACACAACACTGTAAAGCAATTATACTCCAATAAAGATGTTAAAAAAAAAAGCTGCCTGAAGCCACACAGTAAATGGCAGAACAAGAGTCTAAACCTAAGTCTGCCTAACGCTAAAGCTATTCTGCCACCTTCCTTTGCAATGAGCGAATGCATTCTGTGCTGCCTGGATCCCACTGGGACCTCAGTTGGCTGTTTCTAAAGGGAGCTGAGGGGCAGCCTCAGAGGCTCTGCTCCGAGCAGGGACCTCTCACCTTCTGCTGCCTGATCGCCCTGGTGACCCTCTTCTCCTGGTGCAGCCGCTCTTCCATGTGCGCCAGGGCCTCCTTCAGCGGCGCCTTTCCTTCGGCCTCTCTGAAGATGTCCTTCAGCTTTGCCACCTGTGACTGGTACATCTGAACCGACACTTTGCTCTGCCTGAGCACACAGGAGAGACAAAGTCTCTTTTCTCCTCAGCTTTCTCACTCACCACCAATGCTCCCGACCTGGGAGATCCTCAGAACACTTCCATATACGCTTGGCTTCGCGGTTTCCTTACAAGTTGGGGGAAGGCTGAAGATGTGGGGACTAGAGGGCAGAATAAATAGCCCATTGGCTGTGGACGTGCAGCATGAAGGGGGCACAGGTTATGCTACCAGCCCCTCCCAATTTCCCAGAGAGGGTGGGGGAACGGATACCACTGAAAATACGATGGAATTACGAAAAGCACACACATGGTGAAACATCAGACACATTTATAAAAGGTGCACCTTATTCCTTAACGGTAGGGTACTTTAACTGCTGCTTTCTTGCCCAGAGACTTGGGTCCATCAGGCCCTGAGTCACCATCCCGCCTCCCCACTCCACACCCAGGCCTCTGTCCTCTTGTCCTGGTCCCTACGGGTCTGCAGCTGCCCCGAGGTTTAGCCTGGAGAATGGAGGCCTGGGCCTTTTGCCGGGGACACGGGCCATACTTGAGCTGTTCAATGTCCTTCTCGTATCGTCTCAAAAGCTCTTCTTTTCTCTGCAGCTGGTTCTTGAGTAGGGTGATCTTATCAAACACCAGGTACAGGTCTCTTTGTCGAAGCTGGTGGACTCTCTCCCTCTCTTTTGGGGAGAGGTGTTTCATGGACACGTGACCTGACATATCTTTGATGTTCAGCATAGTCCCGAGGGTTTTGCTCATGTCCAAGTACTATGAGAAAGCATTTCGCAGGTAAGAGGCCTGGCCCAAGACCACTGGTGGCCCCTTTGAGGAGGCAAACGTCTAATTCTGTTTCACTCATTTTCTGCAGTTGCAGAGAAGAAACACATGCTTTGCAAATGAGTGCATTTGGGGCTTTTAGTAGGACTTTCATTTTCCCCCGCATCCATTTACACTATGCCTTTTTGAGAATTGGGGGGAGGGGTGGAGGGGGAATGACAACAGACATAAACATTCATTCTTACTACCCAGTCTCCCAAGGAATTGGGCTCTGCAATTTCCAGCCCATGCTGGGATAGGAGATGGGTCTCGTGGAGCTACTGTAACAACTAAAATGTATGTGGAGTTGATGTTTAAACTACCTGCAGGGCACGCAGGTTTGGACAGGAGGGGACTGATGCTGGGTATACCTACCAGCTTTTCACTAAGATCTAAAGCCTCAGCCACATCCGTTTTCCTTATCTTCTCAGAGACCATGATGGACCCTGGGCTGGAAAGGCCATTTTGAGGCTGAAATAAAACAAAAGAAAAAAACTCACTTGGCATTCCATTATGATTTTCTACATCCAGAAGAATAACCCAAAGAATAATGCAAGAACTGGAAAAAATAATTTGAGAGAGTTGATTTTTTATATCATCTTTATTGGAGTATAATTGCTTTACAATGGTGTGTTAGTTTCTGCTGTATCAAAAAGTGAATCACCTATACGTATCCATATATCCCCATATCCCCTGCCTCTTGCGTCTCCCTCCCACCCTCCCTATCCCACCCCTCTAGGTAGACACACAGCACCGACCTGCTCTCCCTGTGTGATGCAGCTGCTTCCCACGAGCTATCTATTTTACCTTTTGTAGCGTGTGTGTATATATGTCCACGCCAAGAGAGTTGGTTTTAAATCCATTCTGACTCTGTGAACTGCTTTCTTTATGACTGTGTTCCTACCCCTTCAGAGCACGACTGCCTTTGAAATGATGCATCACTTGTGCCGTTCTTTGGCCACCGTCTCGTCTGTCTTCCCTTTAGGCCAGTGGTTCTCAACCGGGGGTGACTCTGGCCACCCTACCCCCTCCAGGACATTTAGCAATGCCTGGACACATTTGTGGTTGTCATAATTGCTGCTGGCGTCTAGTGGGTAGAGGACAAGGATGCTGCTAAACACCCCACGAGGCATAGGGCAGTCTCCCAAACAAAGAGTTACCTGGCTCAAAAAATCAGTACCGCTGATGTTGAGAAGACAAGCTCCAGAAAAATGGGGACCATGCGGCTTTTGCTCACTATCTCCCTCCTTGTGCCCAGCATGGCACCTGGCACCGAGTGGTGCATAGTGGGCATGTTTGTGGAATGAACGAATGAAGGTTAAGTGGAAAATAGCCTCCCTCCTTTTTATTAAAGGAATCTCATTTCTGTGCAGCAGAAACCATACCCTCACAAAATTTGGCCCAACCTTCTCCTAGCTCTGGAACCTCGTGGGTGGGCATCCCTTCAGAACCTTTCCAGAGACAATGCAGATAGTGTTTGCAGCTGCATCTCCCTAAGACCCCAACCAGCCAGCTGGCTGTTGGAAACCCAACTGACTGCATGGAAAGGCCACCAGACTGAATAGGGGACCTGATCTGAATGACCACAAATAACCATAATAAGACTCCTTAAAAAATAAATTGGCTTTTAATGCTTGCCATGAGCCTCTCTTAGCCCTAGCATTTGTTGGCACTACCCTGAAAACCTCTGAGATTTTAAAAAAAACAACTAAAAAATATAAAGGCCCCCAAGTGACTGTGATAGACAAGAGTGGACATATTTGTCTATGTATCTATGGAGATGAGAATAAAAGAGGGTATCTGAAGATGACAATAAACCGGGCAGATCTGCTGCAAAAAGAACCTGAGATGCTGCTCAGTGTCTTCAGCTACCCTGAGCTGCATCCTCTGTACCTCTCCAGACGCCCCCTCTTTTCCTGAGGGGAGGGTCACTAAGGAAGAGCCTGGGCTACAGGATCCAAGCACGCAGTCCCCACCCGGTCTCTGCAGGCTAGCAGACACACCACCAGGGACACACCCCTGGTGTGTCTTCAATCATTATTCTGTGACCTTGGGTGAGGTACTTGACCTCCTGAAGCCTTACTTTTTCTTATCTGTTAAATGGGGACAATAATAGTAACTATGACACAAGGCTGCTACGATCGTTCAATGACATAAGGCATGGAGCCGGCTGAGCTCAACGCCTGGCACACAGTAAGCAGTTCACAGATGTCAGCTATTCTTCCTCCTGCTCTTTCGTTTAATTACTGCCAACCTTGGAGGATTGAGAGTTAGGAGGTTTCCTGCTCTGTGGTGTCAGTGGTGGGATGAGGGCTTGTTGCCAAGGGGAAGGTCAATCTTGGAAGCAGGACCATCAGGACGTGAGATCCAGCTGAGCTCCCCACCTGGAGACGGTCCCTCTACTCCCAACCTCAGAGAAGGAAGGTTCGATTTTATCAGGAAAACCAACACATTTCTGAAGACTCACATCTCTAGACGTGTGAGCAAATGTCTAGAAAAATTGTAGGAGAAAATGCTGGTACAGAGAGGATGGCTTTATTATGTTTTCCCAAACCTGGTTTAGACCAGCTGCCACAGCAAGCCACGCTATTCAGAGCTGTCCATTGTCATGTGTCAATCAAACACCCGATCAAACATCCATTTAGGATACAGGGCACCTTCAACCTAACAATCAAATTACTTCTGAAAATCCTGGAAAACACAAACTATGCTCCCTAAGAAAGGAAGGTTTTCTTGGATAATACTCTTTAAATACTGTTTGACAATAATAACTATCATCTATTAAAGTGCTCGCTATGAGCTAGGCACTGGGATAAGCACTTTACATAATGATCTCCTTTAATTTTTCCATCATCATTTTACAGCTGGGAAATTGAAGTCCCAGAAAGGTTAGGAGGCTGCCCAAGGTCACAGAGCTTGCAGAGCTGGGATTAGGACACAGGTCTCTGATTCTAGAACTTGTGTCTTCTTAATCATCATGGCTCCCTTCTGCTGCCCTTTATGTGTTCATGTTTTTCAGTTTATAGCAAAAAGCAAATGTTAGGCAAGCTCATGGCATAATGTTGTACATTAGCTTGTTGAATCTTTTCTGCAGAATATAACATGTGATGTGAAAAGGAGGGCCCAGAGATTGTCCGGGCCAGCATCAGTGCAATGTTATATCATGCTGTACACGATGGGAAGCCGCCTTTCTATTCAAACATTGGATCACTGGTACGGCCAGGCACCAACCAGTCCATACAGGTGTTAGCCCATCAGGGAGGACCTGGCCTCGAACCAATGATGTATACAGTGGTGCCAGGGCACACGGCTCGTGTCTGTCCTCATGCCCACCCTCCCCACGTGTCAGTCAATGCAGAGACAAAGTTTCTTTGGTTACCGTTCGGGTCTCTACTCTTGAGAAAGTTGGCAAGTCAGGTTTTGCATCCAATATTTTCCGAACATTTTTTTCCATCCCGAGGGTCTTTAAGTCTAGAAATGATTCATCCATGTGGTCCTTGTGATCTATAAAAGAAATAATTTACACTCAAAAGAAAGGCTCAGGAAGAAGTTACTGCATGTAAAAGTCACAGCTGCTATTTACTGGACACTTACCACAGGCCAGTACTAATTAGCTCACCATCCTCCCTTGGCAGGTGAGGCATCGAGGCCCAGAGAGGTGACATGACTTGTCCAAGGCCACACAGCTCATATGAGGCTGCAGCCTCCCAGGGCGGGGGCACTGAGGGGGAACCTTCGGCCACAGGTGTGAGGATGGACTTGAACCCAGGCTTCTGTGTCCTAGCCCAGGGCTCCACCCAGCAGCAAGCTTGGTTTCTTGAAAGCCCTATTCCCTCTAAACAGGGTATTTATCCTGGGAAGTTCCCCAAGGTTGGTCCTTGCACAGCATGCGTCTATGAAAAAGTTTCCACTGGGCCACAGTGAAATAAGAAAAAGAAGGACAAGGTTCTGAGTTTTTCATGAAATCCTGTTTATTTAATATCAAGGCCTGCTCTTGACTCTGAGCTCATGCCTACACATCTATTTTTTTTCCTGCCCATCTTTTTTTTATAACTATGTTTTTTTAGTTATGAAATGATGGGGATAGAAGATGGTGGTCCTGGCAAATTGGTTAGTCCCTAAAGTGAACCCTCAAGTCTGGGGCCCATGGTTCTCAGCACAGAGGGATGACTAAGCAGGAGGAAACTTACTTGACAAGCTGGCCTTCTCAAGTTCTTTAATTCGCGCAGGAAGCTCAGATAAGGCCTTTTTCTGACACTGAATGACTTCCTCATGTCGGGACCCTTTGCACTTGGCTCCTAGATCACTGAAGGACTGCTCCTGTGGCCAGAATGGTGAGGACAGCAGCTTTATCAGTGATCACAATCTCACTCTCTTGTATTTGAAGAAACATGAACAAATCATGGATTAGCAGAAACCCTGTCACTTACTTAGTACCTTGGAAAATATCATTACAGGGCTTCAGCAGAGAAGGAATTTAAAAATTTCATTTCGAATACAAAGTCACATCTAGGAAGATTTCCAACTTTCCTACCTACTTAGCATCATTATAAATAAGAGATCCCCCCTATGTTCCCTCCCCATGTTTTATTTCTTTTTTTCTTCTAATGTTCTTCTAAGCTTGGGTTTCCACTTGTTGTCATTCTGGTCTCATCTCTGAACAATCACATCAAATTTGCTCCTGGAGGGGCTTTTTTTTTTTTGCCTGCACCATGAGGCATGCGGGATCTTAGTTCCCTGACCGGGGATCGAAACCGCGCCCCCTGCAGCGGAAGCACAGAGTCTTAATAACTGGAACACCAGGGAAGTCCCTGGAGGGGCTTTTATTTATTTATTTTTTTTCTGCGTTACGTGGGCCTCTCACTCTTGTGGCCTCTCCGGTTGCGGAGCACAGGCTCCGGACACGCAGGCTCAGTGGCCATGGCTCACGGGCCCAGCTGCTCCGCGGCATGTGGGATCCTCCCGGACCGAGGCATGAACTGGTGTCCCCTGCATCGGCAGGCAGACTCTCAACGCACTGCGCCACCAGGGAAGCCCCAGGTGGTTCTTATCGGCCAACTTGGGGAAAACCTTCTTCTCAGACTTTGTGACTGAAAATGTAGTCTGCAGAGCTGTGCTATCGGTACCAGCTGGGAGCTGTTCAGAAATGCAGAATCCCAGGCTCCCCCCACCCGAGACCTGCTGAGTCAGAATCTGCATTTCAACAACATCCCCATATGATCCGTGGACACCTTTGAGTTGAGAGGTGCCACTGTAAAGTATCCTCTAATTGGCTGGTTTCTGGAAAAGTAAGTAGCAGTTTTGGCCATGTGTTTCCCCTGATATGCATGAAGAGAAAGACTGAAATACTATTGGTTGGTCTTGCACTCACTGAGACACAAACCAGGACCCGCAGTAACGACTGGGATTTGTATCAATAAAATCAGCTGCGGTATATAAACAAAGTACCATTTCTAGACATTTCAATAACCTTGCCTCTTCAAGTTGATCTTCAAGTTGATCTCTGAGTTTTAGGATTCAAGCTTCATGTTAATTCCTCCTACATCATTCACCCTCTTTAATTAATTTAGTTCCCAACAAGGAGTTGCTGAGATTCCTCCATCTAAGTACATGCCCTCTGTTTCTCATAGGAAAGCCCATTTCATCAGTTTCCAGTAGTAAAGAGAAGGACGGGGACCACCTTACCGAGTCCTCTGCCATTAGCCGCTTGACTCTGGCTTTCAGCTTCTCCTCTTGCTGCGGTCTTTCCTCGGTCAGCTTCTCCTTCTCTGCCAGATGCTGCTGTAACTCTTCTTGCAGCAAATACTGCTGAGTTTCCCGAGAACTGTTGATCTTCATCTGAAATGAGGGGAAGGGGAACTGCAGCTGATGGGGGACAGGACTAACGCAGGAGTCATTTCCACTACCTTTGGGGGCGGGACAAAGGTTCATGAAACTTTCTTCAAAACACAGAAAAATGATGCTTAGCTTAGTAACTAATAGCGAAGTAGTAGAGCATCGTGGTTAAAAGCTCAGACTCTAGATCTAGATAGAATCTCAGCTCTAGTTCTTTCTAGACACTTCTTCGTATAGAAAATAAGTGGGTGAACTAAGGCAGGCCGTCTTCCTCCTCATTCATCCCTGCCGGCCGCTTGGGTGCGGGATTCCGTGGAGAGCATGGGCCCGTGAAGGGGCTCTGCAGCACGCCTACCTGACCTACTGCCCTTTCCAAATTGGCTTTAATGAGGTTTGCTCTGTTCCTCATTTCTTTCAGCTGAAGCAATTTCCTTCTGGAATCCTGCCGAAGCTTCTCTTCAACCTGAAAGGATGATGAAACCGAGGGCTTGCTGCTAATGTGATCATCATGCCCTCTGGGGAAACACTTCTTGGGGGGCTAATGGCAGTGGGGGAGTCCCTGAGGGGTAGGGACAGCTGCAGCCCAGCAGCAGGGGTCACAGGCATGCACAGGGTGGAGGCAAACTCACAGGGAGTTGCCCCCTATGGGAAAGGGCTGAGCTCTGCACCCGGGGCTCAACTATGTTCTACCGCACACTCCCATCCCAGCTCGGTCCCTAACAAGCCGTACGACACTCGGAAAGTTACTTCACTGCTCCGTGACTCAGTGTCCTCATCCGTCAAATGGGGATGATGATACTAGTATCACTGCATAGAGTTATTGTGGGGATTCAATGTTTGGAATAGTGCTTAAGGGCTCTGTGAGTGTGTTAAGTACCGTTGTAACCTATGAAAGGTGGACGGGAATGTCCGCCATACAGTCTCGTTCTAATAACTCGTGATGGGTACTTGGAAATGTTATGATTGGGTTTATTATCATAACTGTTTGTCGTTACCACTTTGAGCACACTCACTGGTGGTAACCTCTCTGGAGGCTTGCCAAAGCAATGTCTATTAAGAATTGCAGCCTGCAAAGGAAGGCCTTTAAAGTGGAGAAGCTTGCCTACTTTTCCCCCCTTGCTTGGGTAACAGTCAACACACGGTAAGCTTGGGCGTGCTCCACGCTACCCTTGGCTGGCCAGTGTAGGCCTCGCAGCTGCTCAGTTCTTGGATGCACCTGCTGAGCCCTGGGCCCTGGCACTAACAGGAAATGAGGCAAACTCTCGTAAATAAATGGAAAGTTTTTGTGCTGAAACAAATTCACAGGCTGTTTTTTTAGGGATCTGAAGAGGGGGATCACAGGGATGTAATAAAAGACCCAGAAAAGCCCTTAAGAGCTTTCTTCTGAGTAGTGTGGTCCAGTGGAAGAGCCTCTACCCAGCTCCGTTACCTTGGAAAAGTCATCTAAGCTCTCTGGGCCTTAGTTTTCTCCCAGGTCTAAACATGCTCTGACTTCTATGTCAGCAGCCTTTTTCATATGCTGCAAAAGCCAAGTCCAGCCTTGGACTCTGCCCTTATCTGTGCTCTGCATGAACAGCCCCCGTTCCCGTCCCCAAGCCTCAGAGTCACCTTCAACAGCCGCCCTGCTCCCTCTCTCACACTCGGGGGTCTCACGCCTGTCCTCCAACCCCTCTCACATGCAAGCTGGACTGTGACAAGTGGCCTCCTCGCCTCGAGTTTAGTTTCTTCCAGTGCAATCTTAACGGTACTGTGAGAGTTACCCAGCTGTAAGGCAGCTCTGTCCAACAGAACTTTCTGCAATGATACAGGTACTCTGAGCGAGGCTGTGTTGTCTAATATGGCAGCCACCAGGCACATCTGGGGATCGAGCACTCGAAATGGGGATGGTGTGACGGAGGAACTGAACTAAGAATTTTAGTTAATTTTCATTAATTTCAGTGTAAACAGTAGCATGTGGCTGTTTGCTACGCCAGGGTCACTGAAGTCAGACGAACCTGGAGTCAGACAAAACCGACTGTGCCATTGGGCTAGTTACTTTACTAGTAACTAGTAGCCTTGACTTTCTCATCTGTAAAATGGAGAGGATGATTTCTAGATCACAGCGCTGTTGTGAAGATGAAGAGATGAAATGTTCAAGGTAACTCCTAGTACGTGAGAAATTGTAGCTACCATTTTCACCCTGATTACTGTCCACGAATGTCATTGCATCAGTCACTTGTTCAGAAGCCTTAGTAGCTCCCCACTGCCTGTGTGGTACAGAGCTCAAGCACCTGAACTAAGGCAAAACACCAAGCCAGGGATTCAAGAAGCCCCTACGAACTCAACGAGGTAAATAAAACTGAATCCACACCTAGATAAACCATAATAAAACTGCTGGAAATCAAGGGAAAAGACAATCTTAAAAGCAACTGGAGAAAAAGACAGATTATGCAAAGGTACAACAGTTAGGCTTACAGATGACTTCTAAATAGAAATAATAGGAGCCACAAGACAATAGTGACATATCTAATGCTGTATCTAATGTGCTGAAAGAAAAGAATTGCCATTGTAGAATTCAATACGCAGTCAAATGTGTTTTAAGAGTGAAGGTTAAATATACATCTCCAGACAGACACACAGGCACATTTGAGAATTTGTCATCAGCAGAGCCACAATGAGGGAAAACATTAAAGGCTATTCTTCAGACACAAGAAAAATGAACCCAGGTGGGTGATCAGAGATGCAGAAAAGACAAGCAACAGTAAGGGTAATGTGTGGATATGATACTGACTATAGAAAAACACTAATAATGTCTTGTGGGGTTTTAAGTATCAAGAGGAGTTTAGAAAATTACAGCAATGGCTTATAAATCTGGAGGGGGTAAGTGAAGTTAAGGTGTTTGAAACTCATTGCACTGTCAAGGAGAAGGGCATAATTATCAACTACTATTGCCTCTTGGTAAGTTAAGAATGCAGGGCTTCCCTGGTGGTGCAGTGGTGGAGAGTCCGCCTGCCGATGCAGGGGACATGGGTTCGTGTTCCGGTCCGGAAGGATCCCACATGGCACGGAGCGGCTGGGCCCGTGAGCCATGGCCGCTGAGCCTGTGCATCCGGAGCCTGTGCTCCACTACGGGAGAGGCCACAACAGTGAGAGGCCCGTGTACCGCAAAAAAAAAAAAAAAAAAAAAGAATGCATATTGTAGTCTTCAGGATGACTACTAAGAGAATAGTAGAAGAGTGAAAAACTTAATTAATGTGTGATTTTGGTGAGTCAAGGATGAATGCTATTGTCTTACTATTACTAAGAGAATAGTAAAAAAGTGAAATATTTCCAAGCTAATAGAGGGGGAAAGTGGAATAAGAGAAAACCATCCACTCAGAAGGAGGCAAGAAAGGAGAGAAAAAGGAACATACCACAGATGGTACATCTGGTATTGAGCAAGAAGGTAGATTTAAACCCCAGTACACGAGTAATTACATAATATAAATGGACTAAAAGTCAAAGATTGTCAAACTGGATTTTGTAAAAATGATACGCTATCTGAAGGCATATGTCTAAACCTTAAGACAAAAATTGACAGAGAACATATGAAAAAGATATGGTATGAAAACTCTAAGCAACAGAAAGCCAGTGGTGAAGCTAAATGACAAAGGAGACATTAAGGGAGAAACACTACTAGAGATGAAAAGGGATATTTCATGATGATCTAAAGTTTTGCTCTACAGGAAGTATTAGGATTCTAAATTTATATGCACCTAGTAACACAGCCTCAAAATATATAAAGCAAACATCGTTCATATTAAAAGAAGAAACACACAAATGACAAACATGTTGAGATTTTTAAAAACATTCTCAATGATGGAACAAAAAGACAAAAAAAATCAATATGAGAATTTAAGTTGGATCAACATCATTGGCAAACTTGATTTAATGGATCAATTCTTTCTTAGATAATTTCACAATTAAGATCTGAAGGCAGTCTAGAGTTGTGGTTACACACAGGAGCTTTGGAGTCAGGCAGACCTGGATTCAAGTTCTGCCACAACTACTTTATGCAAGTGAACTTGGATAACTTCCTTCACCTCTGTGAGCCCCAGTTTTCCCGACTGTAAAGTGGGGTTAATACCAGTATAGACCGCATGGGGTCATTGTGAGGATGAACAGAGATGATGCAGGTGGAGTGCTGGCCCCAGAGTGGTTCCCAGGCCGACCTGTCCCTGCCATACCTTGCTCTTTTCCCACAGCGTCATAGAGATCAGGCTCTGCTCGGTACTGCTCATTTTCAGCTCCACCCTGAGCTTCCTCATTTCTTTTTCCATGTCATGGATTTGCTGAAAGAGTTCCAACAACAGGGAAGTCAACTTCACAACTCATTTCATCCGGTTCATTAAGGCAGAAACCTAGTCTGGGATTCGCTTAACTCCTTCCCTTGGGGGACAATTCCACGTATTTGAGGCAAAGTAGACTTTCAACGGATGCAATGAAAGGGCTGGGTGAGGGAAAATTTGAGTTTCTTTTGAAGATCAGCATGGATCCTGGATTAAACAGTACAAGATACCTATCCACTCATTAGAGTCTCTTTCCTTGGGGCACATTTTTTAGTTCAATCTAAATAAGGGCTGTTTGGAAGACACAATGGGCACAGTTTGGAAGAAAAGAACAATGACATTTTTCTTTTTTCTCATTTGAGGCAGAGAAGTGTGCTCCTGACAGAGAGAAGAACACATGTCTCCTGCTCCCGTCCCAGGCACCGTCCTTCCCAACGGATGGAAAACGTATGCCTGGTGATGTGCACGAGGGTTCGGGCCGGTACAGGGGGTGAACATTTACATTGAGTGGTCATCTTTTCATTGTATTCATTTTTATGTTCACCTTCCATACAAGGCCAGTGATACATTTGCTTTTTATTTTGTTTTTATGAATTGTTGTAAAATTGAATGTATTTAAGTAAAAATACTTCAAGAAGAGTTGTGTTAATAACAGTGCTCAGGGCCGTGATAAAACTTGTGACAGTGGATCATGAAAGTCTGGGCATCACAAGTCCAGGGGTAGGGACCATGGTGAATTTCTAGCAGCATATGGTGGCCACCTCCCATCCCTTTCCCCAGGGGAAACCTGATGAGGGGCCTTGAGCCAACTGCCCAGAAAATCTGGGGAGAGTGTGTTTTCCATGGTCTTTTCACCCATCTCTTTGAGGCCAGCAAATCAAAGAATTAGGAGACTACATTAACAGACAAACACCCAGAAAGCCCCAGAGCTTGTGCTAGCTAATGGGCCAAGGAACCCCTCCAAAACCCTCAAGGCCCCAATCTAGGCTTTCAGTGGACACCTAGGGGTCAGGAGGTTCAACGCACGGTTTTGCAGAGTTTTAACTCTTTCTCTTGGGCTTCCCACTTCTCCTTCTGGGCATCTTCCTTCTGTAACTCTTCTTTCAGCACTGAGCACTGTGGAGAAAAAGGACAAGGCCACGGGGGCTTGGCTGGGGGTCCCAAGTACCTGTGTTCATGCCCAGGAGTGTTTCCTGTTGTATAACCCAATCACACCTCTGAATTCTGAGAGGCGAGACCATTTGTGTGATGGGAGCATGGGATCCTGCAGTCCTTCCCAGTTCACCCCTCTCCTGAGTTCTGAGGAATAGAGCATCTAAGTTCCTCTTCAAAAGCCAGCAAACTTCACTGCAGGGGAAATCCAGCTTTGTAGACTCTGGGTACTTAGGGTGCAGGAATTGGGATGTTTTCACGCTGTGACCAGTGAGGGCGGAGGGGGCTGAGCCAGTGAGCTCAGGTCCATCTTAGGGCTTTTGTGCAGGTTGCATCGCAAAGAAACAACTGCCCCGACTGGTGTGGAGGGGTAAACGGAGCTGTCTTGCCCGAGGGCGGCTTGGCAACAGGCATTAAGGGCATAAGGATGGATGTGCCTTCTTTTGACCCAGCAATTCCCACTTTAGGAATGTACCTTAAGGACAATGACTGGAGAAATAAGTAAATCTGTAGTTTCAAGGATGCTCTTCACAGAATTGTCAGTAACAGTGGAAGAAAAAAAAAAAAGAGGAAACAACCCAAGTGTTGTTTATAACAGCAGACCACTTTATAACACTGGATACATCCAGGAGAAAGTATGTAGCTTTTAAGACGAATGATAAGAGCGTTGATTTATTAGCACGGGAAAATAGTAAGCATTTAAAAATTTAAAAAATGTGCATAGTATAAATTAACTATAAAATGATTGATTGATTGATTTCTAGGCAATATATAGAAATAAGACTGGAAGAACATACATGAAAATATTAACACTGATTTCTCAAGGTAGCATTTCCTCTCCTCTCTTTTTATTTTTTCTTCTCAATGTCATCTACTTATTTTTCTAAAATTAACACACATGATGTATGTCATTAAAAAAAAGGCATCTCAAATGTTCACAAGAGCAGTACCCTTGGTGATGACGAGCCCTTGTGCTATTGGCCAGCACAGTCTAGAGGAGAAGGGACCTCATTCCAAGGTCAACGAGGAAGGGGAAACGGGGACATAAATCATCCAAATGCACTTCAGGAGGTAGAAGAGCCAAGCAGGTGCTGTCTTTGCAGATTCCTTCTACTTAGCACCAGCTCTGCATCCCCTTCCCGTCCCCAACACACACACACACACACACACACACACACACACACACCACATTAAACAGCTATAGCACATGCCTGGGAAGTCACCCTGCTTGGGAGAAACGAATGCAGAGGGCTTGGCCAGGCAGCCAACCCAGGGCAGAGGCAGAAGAGCACAACTAAAACCAGCCTCCCACTTCTCAGAAAACGATTTTGTCATCCCCATTTCACAGATGGGGAAATGGAGGCCAAATAAGTTACAATAAAAGAAAGCTCTGGGATGGGACCCTGGTCTGTCTGATCCCAAAGCTCGTGCAGTGCCTTTCACCAGCTCCAAACTGGGTATGGTACTACGTACCAGGTATTACTTACTGTGCCTTTTCCTTGGAACCTCAAGATCTGTTCTCACCCCACCCCCATGCAGACCTAGCTATCGGGTAGCCTCTGGGAATCTCTGAGTTGCCACCTGAGATGAAAGCTTTGAGGTTTTACCTTGACTCACAGAAACAGGCACATCATGCAAATACTGAGAAATCTTATCCTATAGAGTCAGGATTCTAAAGTTAGCATTGAAGGCAAGATTTGCAAAGGGTCAAAGTTACATGTAAAAAGCTCTTTGCTTGCCTACCACGTTCATCTTCCATAGAGACATTCCACACACTAGAGTCTAAGGAAGAAATGAGCGTCTGCGTGTTTGCATCTGGATCTTCAGACGTTCTGCTGTGAAGACAGTTATGAGAACCAGCGGTGCTGGGACCACGATGCAGCCGTGTGGTCATCCGTGCTCACAGAGAGATCGTATTCTGTTTAATGTTAAACTTTGCAATGGCAGTATATGCTCATAGGTGGGTTTGTTGCTGGGATTAAACAAACTCATTTATAATAGGGGTTAGAAAATGTTTGCTGGATTTGAAAATCTATTATGCTTCTTCTGAGCCACATACACGCTGTCCTTTGAAAGGCTTCAGAGAAGTTGGCCACCTGCCCAGCAGCTACCCTCCCTGTGTCCTTGGGCACTGGCCTCATCTCACCACCGTGTGTCATGTGACTCCACTGTGTCTGCTTTTCGCAGCTACAATTTGCTGATGACCCGACACTCACTCTGGAGCTGAGGGCTTCGAGCTGGTGATCCTTTTCTTTGTTCTCACTTTTCAGTTGATTCACCTCCTGTTGTAGTTGTTGAACTTGACCATCCTTTACTAACACGTCTCTTTGCAAAGATGACACCATCTCTGTAAAAGAACCAAACCAAACCAAAACAAAAGACTCATGGAGGTCAAAGAGGCAAGAAGGATTCTTGGCAACACCATGGCTCTCAGCCAACGTTCGGACAAGACGTTCAAAACCCGGGCCACCACCGGTGCCCGCCTAGAACTGGGGAGGCTTTTTGCAAGGGTCCCAGAGCAGGAATGGGAATGAGAGCAAAGTCCACGGAACAGGGTTTGAGGCTTCAGTGAGAATGAGGGGCAGTCAGCACCAGCGAGAGGAGAAGCCTTTGGGGGCCCCTTGTGGGCACAGGCCAGGCAAAGCCGGGAGGAGAGGCCACACCATGGGCCTGGGGAACAAAGGCCCAGCACAGGGAAGGTCCGGGAATTCTTCTCCAGAGGCCAGGAGACGGGCGTGTGGCAGAGGGAACTGCTGGACACTATTGATGGGGTGGGTGGTTGGTTTCACACTCCTCTGAGTTTGGACCCCTCTCTACCACTTATTAGCTTGGTGGTCTTGGACAAGCTATTTCACCTCCCACTGTCTGTCCCACACAGAGTTATTGTAAGGGTCAAATGATGCGGTATGTCCCAAGAACACAAAGTGGCTAAATTATGTTTGTTCCATGGCGCCTATGATTTTTCTCGGCAGCCAGCTTCCAAAATGGGCCCAATGATCCCTACCACCTAGAATTCATGCCTTATGTAGCCCCTCCCACCCTGAATAGGGCTGCCATGGGTAACCAATATGATACTGTGGAAATGACGGACTGTTTCCTCTCAGGCTGGGTCATAAAACACACTGTGGCCTCCTCTTTGCTCTCTCTCGAATTACTCACTCTGGGGGAAGCCAACTGCTGTGTTGAGGAAACTCAAGCAGCCCTAGAGAGAAGCATGTGTGCTCAGGGACTAAGGCCTCCGGCCAATAGCCACATGAGCAGCCATTCTGAAGGGGGATCCTCCGGCTCCCCCCGAGGCTTTAGATGACATGACTGATGCCCCAGCCGACATCTTGACTGCAACTCATGAGAACTAAGTCACCCCCCGCTCAAATTCCTGAACTACAGAAACTGGGGGAGATAATAAATATTGGTTGGGGTTTTATCCATTACATTTTGGGGTAACTTGTTATGCAGCAATAGATAACTACTCCATTACTGTAGTATCATTTTTTTTAACATCTTTATTGGAGTATAATTGCTTTACAATGGTGTGTTAATTTCTGCTTTATAACCAAGTGAATCAGTTATGCATATACATATCTCCCCATATCTCTTCCCTCTTGCATTGTAGTATCATTTTGAATAAAAGTGGGAAGAAGGGTGCATAAATGCAGTGGTATTGGGTTATCTCCTACGGTTCTTTTCTTAAAAGAACATCAGGCCCAGTTTTAGTGGTAGGTTTCAATCAAGAATGTCTATGAAATAAAGCACAAAATGCTCCAGAATTTCATTTTAAAAATGAGCTTTGCCTCCAGGACACAGTTCAGTTACTTGGAAATCCCTCTGGGGCTTGCCACACTTTGAGTGGGTCCAGCCCATCTCAAGCATTATCCCAACCCAGGTCTGTCCGACTCCCTGATCGGAGAAGGTGGGATCTGAGACAGGCTTGATGCTTGGATGAGGTTTCACTGGCCGACATACGGGAGGAAGGTGAGGACCAGCGAGTTCATCCTTCCATTCCTGGTGCCCAGAACAGCACCTAGCCTGGGGGAGGTGCTCAGAAAATATCTGAGGACATCCCAAGTGAGGGAGGAGAATAAGCAGAGACCTGGGGGCAGCAGGGGGTGGGGCTGGGTGTGATTAAGTTGCAGAGTGAGGCAGAAGAAAAGCACAGATTCATACAGAGATGGGGATTCACGTGCGACTCAATGCTGTGCCTGGCTTCTACAGCTGTGGGCATGTTTCCTGCTACGCGCTGGCTGCCTTCAGAGTGATGTGCCCCTCCGAGGCTCACTGCCTCCTCCCTGTCACCTGCTTCTCTCCCTCCCCTCGTCTGTGAGTGGTCCCATCCTCTTCAGGTCTCTAGGCATGTCAGTTTCGGCTTAAAAAACTCCACTGGATTCCCAACACCCTTGGAATAAAAACCCAGACCCCCCGACCCTGCCCAGCCCCACAATCCTCTGTTCACTCCACGCAGCCTCGCTTGCCCTTGGCTTGTCCTTGCCCACCTGAAACAGGTCCTCTCTAAAAGAAGGACATAGCCGTGGAGGATACAGCATAAACTGGTTAGAATCGGCTAGGTCCAAGGGGGCGTAAGATTCGACTTCCAGGGGAACTGGAGCCCCATTACAGGCTCATTGTAATACATGAGCAAAATGACACACGCACCAGCACCAGGACTGTTCCGAGGCTGACCATAAAGGTCAAAAAGTGGGTGGTGGGGCTTCCCTGGTGGCGCGGTGGTTGACAGTCCGCCTGCCGATGCAGGGGACATGGGTTCGTGCCCCGGTCCGGGAAGATCCCACATGCCGTGGAGCGGATGGGCCCGTGAGCCATGGCCACTGAGCCTGCGTGTCCAGAGCCTGTGCTCCGCAACGGGAGAGACCACAACAGCGAGAGGCCCGCGTACAGAAAAAAAAAAAAAAAAAAGTGGGTGTTGGCCCAATTCCTGGAAATCCCCGCCTCTTCCCCAAAATATTAGAGTTGTCCCAATCCTCCCACTCATTAGCCTATAAAATTACCCAGCCCATAAAAACTAACCGCCCCATATTTGGGGGCCTCTAGCCTTCTGAGATGGCCCACACTCTGTCTGTGGAGTGTGTTTCTCTCTAAAGAAATCCACTTCTTACTTTGTCTCTCACTGAATTCTTTCTGCGATGAGACATAAAGAACCTGAGCTTTAGTAAGTCCCGAGACCAGATGCATGATCTCGATTAAAAGATAGTGGGTTCTGACTGGGTTCGAGTCCCAGCCCACGGGTTCAAGTCCCACCTGAGTTCCATGGTTGCACACCCACTAAGCTGGTCCCCCTTGGCCTCCCCCCTTGAAGCGCTGGCCACCACGACACACAGTTTATTTTCTCCACAGCACCACTGCTCTCTGAAGTGGGCTTGTTTATTCATCCGTTTACTTTTATTGTCTGTCACCCCCTCCCAAATCTGTGAGTACAGGAATCTGACTGTCTTGCTTGGCTCTCCCTCCCCGGAGCCTGGAACGGGGCCTGACACCTAGAAGGAGCTCAAGAAACATGTGGAAGCAATGAAGGAATCCAGGGAATCAAAGCTCAGTCACAGCTGTGCATTGGCTGCCCCTCTCCCAACCCAAGCCCTTTATCAGGGAACCACCTCTGATCAAATTAGAAAATGGTTTCCTTTGGGCCCAAGTGCACTCGGCTGAAATGGGTGAGACCATGGGTGCCTTAAAGGAGTGACCCCATTTTGTCCATGCTCTAGTTTGCACTCAGGCTGCTTTGTGGAACCACCCAAGCCACAAGGCGACCTGTGTTCTCCCTGGTGGGGCCAGTGCTCAGGAGACCTTGTAGCCAAGAGATACCATTCTCTCAAATATTTACCAGGCCCTGCCCTCGGAACTGGGTGGCAAGAAACCTACACTGAGGGAGAACTCTAATGCACCGACACGGGTGATCCCTGAGGCTGCACCCATGTCACGGGCACAGGTGCGCTGGTTGACTGGTGATGTCTGCAGGGGGAGGGCAGAAGCTCTGGGGCCTGAATGCAGAAGGGCCTCACCTGACGTGATTGCGGCGTCCCTCCTTAAGTTCTCAGCCTCGTGCTTCAGGGAGGTGATTTCCAGGGTCTGGCTCAGCACCTGGTTGTAGCCTTGCTGTAGGGCACTGATCTGTGGAAGGAGGCAACACACAGTCAGAGGGGGCCAGCCAGGCCTGCAGGACACGCCGGTACTTCTCCAACGTTGGGCAAAGAGTCGGGCTGATCTTGGATCCGGGTGTTGGGGAAACCAAGGTTTTCAGTTGTCACTAGTGGAAGGGGCAGGAGGGGCCTGTTCCTTCAGTGACCACCATGTCATCGGTCCTCAAGACACGAACCTTATCTTTGTGGCCACCCAGGGGCTCCGGTGCTGCTGTCTTCCTATGACCTGTGGGTTTTCAGCCATAAATAGACCAGCTGTTGGTTCCAGATCATCCAGCACTGACTGGATGCACAGCAAAGTTCAAGAGCCGGGAGCAGGTTATGAAAGGAATTCCCTCTAATGAGAATAGAGGGTAGTTTATACCTCACAGAACACTCCAGAGTTTACAGAGCCCGTTCACACATGCTACACTGATACTCGTCACAGCGTTGCTGAAGGCTGACGTTCCCATTAATGTGCCCATTTTGCAAGGGAGCCAGGTTGAGACTCAGAGAGGCGAGGCCCCCTGCTCGGGATCACGCGGCTGGTCAGACGTGGAGTCTGATTCAAACCCAGTCTTTAGTTGCCTGGTTCCTCCTTCCCAGGTGGCTCTAGGAATGAGCGTGAGAAGTTGGAGGCTGTAAAGCATGGCATGGACTCGGGAGCCGGACTGTGGCCTTCAAGTCCTGTCTCTGCCAGTTAACGGGCTTTGTGAACACAAGGAGGACACCATATTCTGTTTCCTTTTGTTCAGTCTGCACGCGGGGTGATGGTAGTCCCAACCTGATAGGATTCTTAGAAGTATTTTAATAAGTTAACATGTGTACAGGTGCTCAGATCAAGCCTGGCACACGGCACAGGGGGATGAGCTATGACGGTCCTCTCCTCTGGCTACCCACGGGGTGTTTTCTTTCTTTTGTTTTGGGTTTATTTTGGGTTTTTTTTGCTGTATGCGGGCCTCTCACAGTTGTGGCCTCTCCCATTGCAGAGCACAGGCTCCGGTCACGCAGGCTCAGCGACCATGGCTCAGGGGCCCAGCCACTCCGCGGCATGTGGTATCTTTCCGGACCGGGGCACGAACCCGTGTCCCCTGCATCGGCAGGTGGACTCTCGACCACTGCGCCACCAGGGAAGCCCTCACGGTGTGTTTTAGCTTCAACTTCCCTCGTCCGTCTCTGGGGAAGGTAGTTGGTAATCTTTATGTGTGCATTTGTAAGCCTTGCCAGGCTCACTTAAACGCCAGTGTGGTTGTTATTAAGAGGAAATACAGGGGCTTCCCTGGTGACGAGGTGGGTGACAGTCCGCCTGCCGATGCAGGGGACGCGGGTTCGTGACCCAGTCCGGGAAGATCCCACATGCCGCGGTGCGGCTGGGTCTGTGGGCCATGGCCGCCGAGCCTGCGCATCCGGAGCCTGTGCTCCGCAATGGGAGAGGCCACAACAGTGAGAGGCCCGCGTACCGCAAAAAAAAAAAACAATAAAAAAATAAAGGAAATACAGGAATCGTGGGTGGGAGCACCACAGGCCGGCTCTATCTATGGCTGCTGTGAGCACCCTCTAAGTCCATGGCTCAGAGCCCCCTCAAGGGCGGGCCCCCCTCCAGGAGTCTAGGTCTACACGTGGGGTGCGGAAGGCTCTCCATCAAATGCAACGTTGGTAAGGGCCCGAAAGTAGCTGCCAGGCCTCGGCCTCCACAGAGCAGGTACCCGAGAGGCCGGGAAAGAGAGCTGGGCCCAGAACCCCCTCCCTCTCGGTCTGATGTGGCCAGACTGCTTGTTCTGAGTGGCCCGGACATTCCCACCTCAAGGTGCACTGTGGGCCTTTGCCCTGTGATTTTTCAGATGTCAGGCCTCAGTACTCCCACAGGGACACGTTTATTGGGGCATAAATGTCAAGCAATCCGTAGACAGGACAAGAGCTAGCTTGTTTTGTTTTTTTTTGTTTTTTTTTTGCTGTACGCGGGCTTCTCACTGTTGTGGCCTCTCCCGTTGTGGAGCACAGGCTCCGGAAGTGCAGGCTCAGTGGCCATGGCCCACGGGCCCAGCCGCTCCGCAGCATGTGGGATCTTCCCAGACCGGGGCACGAACCTGTGTCCCCTGCATCGGCAGGCGGACTGTCAACCACTGCACCACCAGGGAAGCCCCACTAGCTTGTTTTGATAGATCAAAATGGAAGTGACAAGGAGAAGGATGCAATTTCTTTTCCTTTTTTAAAAATAAATTTTATTTATTTATTAATTTATTTTTGGCTGCGTTGGGTCTTTGTTGCGGTGCATAGGCTTATTGCGGCACCTTCTCTTGTTGCGGAGCCTGGGCTCTAAGCACACGGGCTTCAGTAGTTGTGGCACGAGCGCTCAGTAGTTGTGGCGCACAGGCTTACATGCTCCACGGCAGGTGGGATCTTCCCGGACCAGGGCTCGATCCCGTGTCCCCTGCACTGGCAGGCGGATCCCTAACCCCTGTGCCACCAGGGAAGTCCTGGGTGCAATTTCTTTGTTCTCCTAAGGTAAGGTTGCCAGATTTAGGGGAGGAAAAAAGGATGTTCACTTAAAATAGGATTTCAGATAATGAATAATATTTCAGTGCAAATGTGTCCCATGCAATATTTGGGACACACACTACAACGAAATTCTAAAATTCAAATTTAACTGGGTGTCCTTACTTTATCTGGCAACCCCACCCGAAGAGAGTTCCTAAACTTCAGTCATTCATATACCACTTTCACTATTTTTCCCATGTCTCTTGGCTAGTCCCACTATAATTTCTTAGCGTTTTTCGTAGAAGCAGCTCCCTTTTTAAACTTAAAAACGTGCATTAAATTAAAAATAACTGTTATAAGAGTAAATAGAGACTCAGTGTCTTAAATAAAAATAATCCCTCCAAAAGAAGAAATACAGGAAATTCCCTGTTTACAATCAGACCAGGTTGCGGGCATCACGCTAAAAAAAAAAAAAAAAAAAAAGATTGGGGGGAGGTGGTGGGCATGCCCAGGTAATGGAGTTCGGGCGTGCTGATATGGCCACCAGATGGCGCTCACAGCCTTTGGTCTTGGTTTGTATCCTTGGAAATCTTGTCATTATTACTCTGGTAGAATTAACAGAACCGTCAAGGTCTCACAAGTTTTCTGACTCGTTTCATACACCATCATGGTTCAGAGTCTAGGACATTTGGGGCAGTTACACTTACTTTTTCCCTGGGGCACCTGAGACATTATTGGGGGGGGGTCTATGCTAGAAGTTGCGGGGACACAGGCCACTCTGACCCCCACTCTCCCCAAGGCTATACTTTTGCATGTTTGTGCTTTGGAAACTTTGAGTGAAAAAATTCTTTCACATCTTACTTTTCTCTGTTGGGGGTAAATACAACTTTTCCATAAAAGGTCCTTGGAACACTGAAAGTGTTTGTAAGCTCTTCTCAGCTTAATGCTTTTATTTGCATGATACCAGAGATAGAACACACAGAGACAAACTTCCAGAAGGGAAAACATACGTTCCCCTCTAAGACTCCAGTGGTTTTGACAGATTGAAAATATTTCAATCTGAGTGTCAGAGTTTTAGGATTTTGGATTGCTGGAAAACTCCAAAGAGTCTTCAAACCTCTTTGATACTTTTACTATCAAAGTAAATATCCATATTGTTTGTAATGGCATAAATTCCAAGATGTTTAATGTCTGTTAAGCTGTGTCATAAAATGGGCACTGAATCATAAGAAAGTTAAGAGTGCTAGGAGGAGTGATTGTTTCAGGATGATAATTTGGTTTCTAATTAGCACAGGCGTATAAGAGCACATGGAGGTAAGAATTTTCTAGTGATACTGTAGCAGATCGAAGATCTCTGAGAGCAAATCATTATGCACACACCTTCGGGGACCAGGGAAAACACATAAAGTAATCAGAACCATAAATCAACCTGCCACGTGGCTTACACTTCTGGTGGAATGCTCTGCAGGCAGTAGAATAGTTAAGAAACTAAAATGTCAGTGGTTGAAACTCGATTTGAGTTCAAACCGATGGAGCCTCTGGTTCATATATGCCTTGCTATAAAATATTCTTCTTCAGTTATAAGTGAAGCTCCAGTGGTAGGGGAGGCAAGAGCATGATGCATCAGTGTAATTATTTCTAGATAATTTCTTTGTAAAAAAACATTTTTTCCCCAAGATATCGGCAGCCACTTTAAATAATACTCAAATTGGGACCAGCTGATATTCAAAGATATGTGGAAATTATATAATATTCTATGTCAAATATATTTCAATTATTTAAAAAATGGTATGTGGGGAATTCCCTGGCAGTCCAGTGGTTAGGACTCTGTGCTTCCACTGCTGGAGGCCTGGGTTTGATCCCTGGTCAGGGAACTAAGATCCTGCAAGCCGCGTGGTATGGCCAAAAATAAAAAAGGTATGTGGGAATAATTCAGCCTCATCCATGTACCTGAAAAAGACATGTCATTTTCTCAGGAAACCTCTGAAATGGGAGAATAACTGAAAGGAATATTTCAGCAAAATTGGGTTCAGTTCAAGAAAAAGATGCTCATTAATGTGTCAGCTACATGTCAAGGTAGCTGTTTGCACTAATAATTCCTACAGGACCTGTTACTTTCATTGTTTTTTCAAAACCAGGTTTGAAGGAGAGTCATTAGTTCATTTAAATATTAGAGCATGTATTTGTTGACTTGTTTTTTCTGTCTCCCTCACTAGAGCATAACAGGGGGAAGGATCATGTCTGTCTTGTTCTCTGCTGAATTCTCAGAGCCTGGAAGAGAGCATGGCACGGGATAGGCCCCCCAAAATATTTCTTTGGATTAATGGACGGATGGGTGGATGGATGAATAAAGAACAGACAAACAGACACGGTCCTAACAGAGTTCTAGAAGGTTACTGGGCCCAACCTTTGCCTTCATGGAGCTTACAGTTTCCTGCTAGAATCTCCTAGGTTCACCATACACAATCTGTGTCCTTTCTAGAGCACCATTTCTAGGATTGAAACTGTGTACCTAGAATCGGTTACAGAGGGAAAGACAGTAAACAGAGAACAAGAGAACAAAGGCCCCCAAGCATTGACTATGGTTTTTTTTTTCCTCTCTCCTTTTTTAAAATGTTTATTTATTTATATTTTTCTTATTAGTCACCCATTTTATACACATCAGTGTATACATGTAAATCCCAATCTCTCAATTCATCATACCACCACCACCACCCCCTGCCGCTTTCTCCCCTTGGTGTCCATACGTTTGTTCTCTACATGTGTGTCTCCATTTCTGCTCTGCAAACTGGTTCATCTTTACCATTTTTCTAGGTTCCACATATATGCGTTAATATATGATATTTGTTCTTCTCTTTCTGACTTACTTCACTCTGTATGGCAGTCTCTAGATGCATCCACGTCTCTACAAATGACCCAATTTTGTTCCTTTTCATGGCTGAGTAATATTCCATTGTACATATGTACCATTTCCTCTTTAACCATTCGTCTGTTGATGGGCATTTAGGTTGCTTCCATGATCTGGCTATTGTAAATAGTACTGCAATGAACACTGGGGTGCATGTGGCTTTTTGAATTATGGTTTTCTCTGGGTATATGCCCAGTAGTGGGATTGCTGGGTCCTATGGTAATTCTATTTTTCGTTTTGTAAGGAACCTCCATACTGTTCTCCATCGTGGCTGTATCAATTTACATTCCCACCAACAGTGCAAGACGGTCCCCTTTTCTCCACACCTTCTCCAGCATTTGTTGTTTGTAGATTTTCTGATGATGCCCATTCTAACTGGTGTGAGGTGATACCTCATTGCAGTTTTGATTTGCATTTCTCTAATAATTAATGATGTTGAGCAGCTTTTCATGTGCTTCTTGGCCAGCGGTATATCTTCTTTGGAGAAACGTCTATTTAGGTCTTCTGCCCATTTTTGGATTGGGTTGTTTGTTTTTTTAATATTGAGCTGCATGAGCTCTTTATATATTTTGGATATTAATCATTTGTCAGTTGCTTCCTTTGCAAATATTTTCCCCCAGTCTGAGGGTTGTCTTTTCATCCTGTTTATGGTTTCCTTTGCTGTGCAAAAGCTTTGAAGTTTCATTAGGTCCCATTTGTTTATTTTTGTATTTATTTCCATTACTCTAGGAAGTGGATCAAAAAATATCTTGCTGTGATTTATGTCAAAGAGTGTTCTTCCTATGTTTTCCTCTAAGAATTTTAGAGTGTCTGGTCTTACATTTAGGTCTCTAATCCGTTTTGAGTTTATTTTTGTGTATGGCGTTAGGGAGTGTTCTAATTTCATTCTTTTACATGTAGCTGTCCAGTTTTCCCAGCACCACTTATTGAAGAGACTGTCTTTTCTCCACTGTATATCCTTGACTCCTTTGTCATAGATTAGTTGACCATAGGTGTGTGGGTTTATCTCTGGGCTTTCTATTCTGTTCCATTGACCTATATTTCTGTTTTTGTGCCAGTACCATATTGTCTTGATTAGTGTGGCTTTGTAGTATAGGCTGAAGTTAGGGAGTCTGATTCCTCCAGCTCCATTTTTTTCCCTCAAGACTGCTTTGGCTATTCGGGGTCTTTTGTGTCTCCACACAAATTTTAAGCTTTTCTATTCTAGTTCTCTAAAAAATGCCATTGGTAATTTGATAGGGATTGCATTGAATCTGTAGATTGCTTTGGGTAGTAGAGTCATTTTCACAATATTGATGCTTCCAATCCAAGAACATGGTATATCTCTCCATCTGTTGCTATCATCTTTAATTGCTTTCATCAGTGTCTTACAGTTTTCTGCATACAGGTCTTTGTCTCCCTAGGTAGGTTTATTCCTAGGTATTGTATTTTTTGGTTGCAGTGGTACATGAGAGTGTTTCCTTAATTTCTCTTTCAGATTTTTCATCATTAGTGTATAGGAATGCAAGAGATTTCTGTGCATTCATTTTGTGTCCTGCAACTTTACCAAGTTCATTGATTAGCTCTAGTAGATTTCTGGTGGCATCTTTAGGATTCTCTCTGTAGAGTATCCTGTCATCTGCAAACAGTGACAGTTTTACTTCTTCTTTTTCAATTTGGATACCTTTTATTGCTTTTTCTTCACTGATTGCTGTGGCTAGGACTTCCAAAACTATGTTGAAGAATAGTAGTGAGAGTGGACATCCTTGTCTTGTTCCTGATCTTAGAGGAAATGCTTTCAGTTTTTCACCATTGAGAATGATGTTTGCTGTGCCTTTGTCATATATGGCCTTTACTATGGTGAAGTAGGTTCCCTCTATGCCCACTTTCTCGAGAGTTTTTATCATAAATCAGAGTTGAATTTTGTCAAAAGCTTTTTCTGCATCCATTGAGATGATCATATGGTTTTTCTTTTTCAATTTGTTAATATGGTGTATCACATTGATTGATTTGCATATATTGAAGAATCCTTGCCTCTTTGGGATAAATCCCACTTGATCATGGTGTATGATCCTTTTAATGTGTTGTTGGATTCTGTTTGCTAGTATTTTGTTGAGGATTTTTGCATCTATATTCATCAGTGATATTGGTCTGTAATTTTCTTTTTTTGTAGTATCTTTGGTTTTGGTATCAGGGTGATGGTGGCCTCAGAGAATGAGTTTGGGAGTGTTCCTTCCTCTGCAATTTTTTGGAAGAGTTTGAGAAAGATGGGTGTTAGCTCGTCTCTAAATGTTTGATAGCATTCACCTGTGAAGCCTTCTGGTCCTGGACTTCTGTTTGTTGGAAGATTTTTAATCACAGTTTCAATTTCATTACTTGTGATTGGTCTGTTCATATTTTCTATTTCTTCCTGGTTCAGACTTGAAAGGTTATAACTTTCTAAGAATTTGTTCATGTCTTCCAGGTTGTCCATTTTATTGGCATAGAGTTGCTTGTAGTTGTCTCTTAGGATGCTTTGTATTTCTGCGGTGTCTGTTGTAACTTCTTTTTCCTTTCTAATTTTATTGATTTGAGTCCTCTCCCTCTTTTTCTTGATGAGTCTGGCTAATGGTTTATCAATTTTGTTTAACTTCTCAAAGAACCATCTTTTAGTTTTATTGATCTTTGCTATTGGTTTCTTTGTTTCTATTTCATTTATTTCTGCTCTGATCTTTATGATTTCTTTCCTTCTGCTAACTTTGGGTTTTGTTTGTTCTTCTTTCTCTAGTTCCTTTAGGTGTAACGTTAGATTGTTTATTTGAGATTTTTCTTGTTTCTTGAGGTAGGCTTGTATAGCTATGAACTTCCCTCTTAGAACTATGGGATGCTTTTGCTGCATCCCATAGGTTTTGGATCGTCGTGTTTTCATTGTCATTTGTCTCAAGGTATTTTTTGATTTCCTCTTTGATTTCTTCAGTGATCTCTTGGTTATTTAGTAACGTAATGTTTAGCCTCTATGTGTTTGTGTTTTTTACAGGTTTTTCCCTGTAATTCATTTCTAATCTCATAGCGTTGTGGTCAGAAAAGATGCTTGATATGATTTTAATTTTCTTAAATTTCCTGAGGCTTGATTTGTGACCCAAAACGTGATCTATCCTGGAAAATGTTCCATGCGCACTTGAGAAGAAAGTGTAATCTGCTGTTTTAGGATGGAATGTCCTACAAATATCAATTAAATCTATCTGGTCTATTGTGTCATTTAAAGCTTGTGTTTCCTTATTAATTTTCTCTTTGGATGATCTGTCCATTGGTGTAAGTGAGGTGTTAAAGTCCCCCACTATTATTGTGTTACTGTTGATTTCCTCTTTTAGAGCTGTTAGCGATTGCCTTTTGTATTGAGGTGTTCCTATGTTGGGTGCATATATATTTATAATTGTTATATCTTCCTCTTGGATTGATCCCTTGATCATTACGTAGTGTCCTTCCTTGTCTCTTGTAACATTCTTTATTTTAAAGTGTATTTTACCTGATATGAGTATTGCTACTCCAGCTTTCCTTTGATTTCCATTTGCATGGAATATCTTTTTCCATCCCCTCACTTTCAGTCTGTATGTGTCCCTAGGTCTGAAGTGGGTCGCCTGGAGACAGCATATAGATGGGTCTTGTTTTTGTATCCTTTCAGCAACCCTGTGTCTTTTGGTTAGAGCATTTGATCCATTCACATTTAAGGTAATTATCGATATGTATGTTTCTATGACCATTTTCTTAATTGTTTTGGGTTTGTTTTTGTAGGTCCTTTTCTTCTCTTGTGTTTCCCACTTAGAGAAGTTCCTTTAACATTTGTTGTAGAGCTGGTTTGGTGGTGCTCAATTCTCTTAGCTTTTGCTTGTCTGTCAAGCTTTTGATTTCTCCATCGAATCTCAATGAGATCCTTGCTGGGTAGAGTAATCTTGGTTGTAGGTTCTTCCCTTTCATCACTTTAAGTATATCATGCCACTCCCTTCTGGTTGGTAGAGTTTCTGCTGAGAAATCAGCTGTTAACCTTCTGGGAGTTCCCTTGTATGTTATTTGTCATTTTTCCCTTGCTGCTGTCAATAATTTTTCTTTAATTTTTGCCAAGTTGATTACTATGTGTCTCGCTGTGTTTCTCCTTGGGTTTCTCCTGTATGGGACTCTCTGTGCTTCCTGGACTTGGGTGGCTATTTCCTTTCCGATGTTAGGGAAGTTTTTGACTATAATCTCTTCAATATCTTCTCGGGTCCTTTCTCTCTCTCTTCTCCTTCTGGGACCCGTATAATGTGAACGTTGTTGTGTTTAATGTTGTCCCAGAGGTCTCTTAAGCTGTCTTCATTTCTTTTCATTCTTTTTTCTTTATTCTGTTCCGCAGCAGTGAATTCCACCATTCTGTCTTCCAGGTCACTTATCCGTTCTTTTGCCTCAGTTATTCTATTGATTCCTTCTAGTGTGTTTTTTTTTTTTCAGTTATTGTATTGTTCATCTCTGTTTGTTTGTTCTTGAATTCTTCTAGATCTTTGTTAAACATTTCTTGCATCTTCTCGATCTTTGCCTCCATTCTTTTTCTGAGGTCCAGCATCATCTTCACTATCATTATTCTGAATTCTTTTTCTGGAAGGTTGCCTATCTCCATTTCATTTAGTTGTTTTCTGGGGTTTTACCTTGTTCTTTCATCTGTTACATAGCCCTCTGCCTTTTCATCTTTTCTGTCTTTCTGTGAATATTGTTTTTGTTCCACAAGCTGCAGGATTGTAGTTCTTCTTGTTGCTGCTGTCTGCCCTCTGGTGGATGAGGCTATCTAAGAGGCTTGTGGAAGTTTCCTGATAGGAGGGACTGGTGGTGGGTAGAGCTGGCTGTGGCATTGGTAGGCAGAGCTCAGTAAAACTTTAATCTGCTTGTCTGCTGATGGGTGGGTCTGGGTTCCCTCCCTGTTAGTTGTTTGGCCTGAAGTGACCCAACACTGGAGCCTACCCGGGCTCTTTGGTGGGGATAATGGCATAGTCTGGGAGGGCTCATGCCAAGGAATACTTCCCAGAACTTCTGCTGCCAGTGTCCTTGTCCCTTGGTGAGCCACAGCTGCCCCCCGCCTCTGCAGGAGACCCACCAACACTAGCAGGTAGGTCTGGTTCAGTCTCCTATGGGGTCACTGCTCCTTCCCCTGGGTCCCAATGCACACACTACTTTGTGTGTGCCCTCCAAGAGTGGAATCTCTCTTTCCCCCAGTCCTGCCAAAGTCCTGCAATCAAATCCCACTAGCCTTCAAAGTCTGAGTCTCTAGGAATTCCTCCTCCCATTGCCGGACCCCCAGGTTGGGAAGCCCGACGTGGGGCTCAGAACCTTCACTCCAGTGGGTGGACTTCTGTGGTATAAGTGTTCTCCAGTTTGTGAGTCACCCACCCAGCAGTGATGGGATTTGATTTCATTGGGATTGCGCCCCTCCTACTGTCTCTTTGCGCCTTCTCCTTTGTCTTTGCACGTGGGGTATCTTTTTTGGTGAGTTCCAGTGTCTTCCTGTCGATGATTGTTCAGCAGTTAGTTGTGATTCCAGTGTTCTCGAAAGAGGGAGTGACAGCATGTCCTTCTACTCCGTCATGTTGAACCAAATCTGACTACGGTTTTAAGCAGAATTATGCACTGAGGCCAATTTCCAATTGCTTTTTTATCAACGTTGTTGAGATATAATTTATGTACCAGATCAGTGGCCAATTTTAAAGTAGTTCTTTAAAACTTAAGAAAAATTTTTTTTTTCTTTTGGATTTAGTTTCAGGAGGAAGGAAGTTGACTGGTAAATCCAGACATTCTGGGTGGAGAATTTTTGGTGAAATTCCCTATAAATGAACCAGCAGCTGCCTTCAGGGTTTGATAAAGGCCTCAGTGTTTGGAACACTGTGGGGTTCCTTCTCCCCATCTCCAGCTCTTTCTGGCTGGGTCCGGGTGGGTGTGAGAAGTGGTCACTGAAGCGACAGGAGTTGGGTGGAAATGCAAAGTGGGTGTGAAAGCATGAGGTGTACAAGGTGGCAGAGCTGAGCCCAAATCACATCACTGTCTCTCACTTGCTGTGCAAGCTGTAACAAGCTCCTGGGCATCGCTGAGCGTGCCTCAGTCTCCTCATCTGTAGAATGGCATGTGTCAGAAGACTGAGGTTTAAATAGCTAATGAGGGGACTTCCCTCATGGTGCAGTGGTTAAGAATCCCCCTGCCAATGCAGGGGACAGGAGTTTGAGCCCTGGTCCAGGAAGATCCCACATGCTGTGGAGAAACTATGCCCGTGGGCCACAACTACTGAGCCTACACTCTAGAGTCCGTGAGCCACAGCTACTGAAGTCCTCATGCTGCAACTACTGAAGCCCACGTGCCTAGAGCCCATGCTCTACAGCAAGAGAAGCCACTGAAATGAGAAGCCCATGCACCACAGTGAAGAGTAGACCCTGCTCACTGCAACTAGAGAAAGCCCGTGCACAGCAACGAAGACCCAATGCAGCCATAAATAAATAAATAAAATAAATAAATAAATAAATAAATAAATAAATAAATAAGCTAATGCACCCAAAGCACCTGCACCGGGGCCTGAACATGGTAGGCACTTAATCAAATCTAATATTGTTCTTACAAGGCTAGAAACTTGCCAACCCTCCACTCCCTGGATCTGCACTCCTCACCATGCTGTGCTCACTGCCCATTTCTAACTACCCGGGTGGCTCCCCCCAGGCTCTACCTGAGAGCTGTCACCCTGTGTTGTGACCCCAAGGCCCCGACCCACTTGTCTCTGAGCCCTACCTGGTTTTTCAAGCTCTGGATCTCTCTCTGTTGGGCATCGTCCTCTTCATGCAGAACCTGAAACTTGGGCGGGATCACCCTCTCCTTCTGCCTGGAGGCAGCTGTTTCCAACAGCTTCTGCCTCAGGTTGGCCACTTGGTTCTGCAGGCTTGCTATCACGGTGTCTTTGTATTTAGATTCAAGTTCAAAATCGGAGAGACGGCTGACTTCTTTTCCCAGCAGCAGAATTATTTCATCCTGGGTGGAGGCCAGATGGGAAATTTACTAGGTGTGGGTCTGGGTGTAAGGCTGAGCCCATTTAAAGAAAGACAGGAAAAATATGGTATCATTCTTTGGGAAGGTGAGGGCAGGCAGGGAGGGAAAAAGCAGACTTTCAAGGCTATCTCTGTCACTTCGAAAATCTCATAGAGACAAGAATTGGGTTAAAATGAGGTAACTGTATATAGACTCCTGTAATGGATGTCTATACCTCACAGGTACGGAAACTTTCCTTTCCCCGAGAATTAGACTTTCATATTAAGAACAACCATCCCACTTGGGAACTTTTGTTGCTAGAAAGTTTACTTAGAGTGTTTTCATTTATAATATAGAGCCTAGCACACTGGGGACCTAGGAAAGGTAGTTAGGAAAACAACATTCTGTTTGACCACATTCTGCCTATAATGAGGGTTATTTGTTTTAAGTTAAAACATTCTTAACTATTTGTTTTCCCTTTCCTCTCTTCTAATATTTCCTGCCTCTTTTGGCTATTCATGTATGAATTTTTTCCAGGTAACTCAATCTGGAAAGTAAATGAGACAGGAATACTGATTTATTTGCATGGGCTCATGTCAACTTTCGGCTGGAAAAACAAAATTGCTGGTAGACTGTACCCACAGGTATAATTAACCCTGTCCTCCATCTCTCCAGTGATAAAGCTCTGCAGCCAAAGAATTGGTTAGGTTTTCCAAAAAAGGAAAAAAAAATTCCCCCAAACTTCTCACCAGACGTTATCAATAAAATGTCAGAAAAACTGAAGAAGAAGAAGAAGAAAAAATTCCCCAGAGGCCTTTTCCAAAGCAGTCACGGAAGGAGGTAAATGGGCAATTTCTGGGCCAGCTCATTCCCAGGAGAGCCGTCCAGTCAGCCTCACGACCTGCTAGCTCCGTGACCTGGGGAAGGACAGGGTCTTGCTCATGAGAAAGCCTGTCTGACATTGCCAGCTGCTGCCAGGGGCCTTCCTTTGGGTCCTTGTGAAAGTTGGTGGCAAAACTTCAAGAGAGAGCATCAGACATATTCCCTACTCCTGGGCAGTTTCCCCTGTTTCACCCTGTTATGATCAGCCAGGTGCTTATTCATTTTTCATGCAACATTCATCGGGCAGCAACTAAGTGCCAGGCCCCGTGCCAGTGCTGGAATATAAGAAGTTTGCAGAGGGCAGTGGACAGCTGTGGGTTCTGCTTTCCTGGTGAGGGTCCCCTTGCCCTTCTGGAGGGAGCGTTCCTCCTTCCATGGGGTCTGGGTAGGATTGTCAGTCATGTGCCCTGCTCCTTCCTGTCCCACCTCCCCATGTGCATGTGGCCCAAGCTGGTCAATCAGAGATTTCACACATCGATTACAGAGGGAGAGCATCTTGCCTTCTTTTGGATCATAAACTTTAAATATGTAGGCTTGTTTGCCTGAGTTTGTCTTTTCTGACACACAAAGCCAGCGTCATGTAGAAAGCCAGACTCTGAGGGAAACAGAGGGGAGAGGTTGGTAGTGAGGAGGTGTTCTGATGACATTATTCAAGCTCCTGGATCTAGCCATACCTGAAGCTAGTGGTCCTTTAAATTTTCCAATAAGTTGAGCTAATCGATGCTCCCCCTCAAGCTAATTTGTTTATTGTCACTTGAAGGAGTCCTGGCAAGTTAGGGTAGAAATGGCTTATAAAGAGAAAGAATTCTTTCTATTATAAATAGAAAAAATGATAAATGGCTTATAAAAATTTTCTATAAATAGAAAAAATTATAGTGGTTGCACTATATTTCCAAGTTAAAATTGAGGCAGGTTGAAAAATGGCAACAAATACTTTGCAGTTTTGCCATCCAGTCTATTTCCCCACCCTCTAGTCTGGGCTGGCCCCATGACTTGCTTTAACCAACGGAATGGAGTGGAAGTGATGCTGCATGATCTCCAGGCAAGTTCTTACAGGCTGTGCAGCTTCTGCTCTGGCCCCCTGGGAACCCCGAGACCACCGTGCTGTGATGAAAAACCACATGCACAAAGGGGCGCACCAGTCCAGGCATCCTGGCTGAGGCCCTAGATGTGGGAAGGAGGCCAATGGAGACCGACCACCAAACTGGCCAAGCCAGCGGCTGACTGAGGCCGCATGAGTGAGGCCAGGGGACGCGAGCAAAGGAACCTTCCAGGTCAACCCATAGATTCTGGGGAATAATGAATTGCTGTTGGAAGCCGCTAAGTTTTGGGATGGCTTGTTACACAGCGATAAATACAGAATCTGAGTGTGGCTTCTCGCCTTTCTGCAACATTTTTCAGAGTCTGGTCCCAGGATGCCTGGGTTGGAACCCCCTGCCTCCTGAAGGTTTGGATTTCCGTGTCTGACAAGAACCCCAGGTAGGTCTGCTCCTCACAAACTCTGAGAATTGCTGCAGGAGCAGGCCCTGGCCCTGAAGGAAAGCGAGATATTATAGACTGCTTCTTTTAGAGTAACTTTCGAGTCGTGTCTAAGTGGGGAGAAATTGACCTGGGCCCTTCCCAGGATGGCTTGAATCCACCTGTTCTGCTCGCATCCCTGCTTTAAACCTCTCTGGTTCTTTAACGAGTCTCTTGGCCCAGGCCTCCCTGACTTCAGGGCTCAATTCCTCCTGCTAGGAACGTGTTTTTGCATCACTGTTCCATCACTGAAGGTTGACCAAGTGATTACTGTGTGGGAGTTAGAAGTACCCGCTGAGAAGCTAACCAGACCTCGCGTTGAATCCTAACACTGCTCCTTGCACTGGGCAGCCGTGAACACATCACTGAACCTCTCTGAGCTTCAGTTTCCTCATCTGCAAAGTGAGGCTGATAAAATCTATTTTGAAGTTGGTGAAGATTAACGAGCTAATAAATGTCAAGTGCACAGGACATGGCCCAGCACACAGTAGGTGCTCAGTACCTTGTAGTTGTAGATGTTATTTGGGATAAAATGAGCAGTGGCCAAACCTGGCTGAATGTCTTGGGAGGAAGAGGTGGTTTCTTGTAAGTAGGAAAAAGGGACAGTCCTTGAGACACAGAGAACAAGAGGCAGTGGCAATCTCTCCATGGTCCCTCTTGCTGCTGTAGCTCTGTGCTTCCCCAAGACCCCTCACCTTATCGTGCTGGGACAGGTCCTGGTCCACAAAAATTTCTCTGTAGGGCTCTGCCCCAGGAATTTCCTCGGCCACTGATTGTTCCGACAGTTCCGCCGCGTTGGTCCACACTAACACACAAGATCAACAGAGAATGCAGAGGAGACTGTGAGTTTCCCCAAAGTCTTTTTTTTTTTTTTTTTTTTTTTTTTTTTTTCTTTTTGCGGTATGCGGGCCTCTCACTGTTGTGGCCTCCCCCGTTGCGGAGCACAGGCTCCGGATGCGCAGGCCCAGCGGCCATGGCTCACGGGCCCAGCCGCTCCGCGGCATATGGGATCCTCCCAGACCGGGGCACGAACCCGTATCCCCTGCATCGGCAGGCGGACTCTCAACCACTGCGCCACCAGGGAGGCCCTCCCCAAAGTCTTAAAAAATATTTTCAGATTAACCTTCGCATTCATGAGACTTATGCACTGAAAGCATTACAGGAGGACTGGAAAGGGTAAGAGCTGCCTCATTTCTCTTCCCCAGCGTTAACTGCACTGATGCACTGTGGTGTGCCTCTTTCCAGACTTTTTTCTATGCCGCATAAGAGCTGATGACCTTGGGCAAGTCATTTGCTCTTTCTAAGCCTTCGTTTCCACATACATAATTCAGGATCCCTGATAGTCTCTGTTATAAAGGGCTATCTGGAGATTAAATAGAATAATGATATAGAGCAGGGGTTGGCAAACTATGGCCCTGCGGCCAAATCTGGCCTTCTGCCTATGTTTGTAAATAAAGTTTTATTGCAACACAGCCACAGTGATTCATTTACATATTATTTATGGCTGCTTTCCAGCTACAAAGGCAGAGCTGAGTAGTTGCAGCAGAGACCATGTGACCCACAAGTCCTAAAGTATTTACTATCTGGCTCTTTACAGGAAAAGTTTGCTGACCCCTCATGTAGCGCATTTAGCGCTAAACATTAGCTATATTTTTTATTGCAGTCATATCTTGTCAAAAAACAAAAATGCATTTACATGACAGAGATTCTTATCCAGCTTACTTTTCAGCTAACAATATCAAAAACATCTCCCCATGTCAGTATTTGAAGCTGTACTGGGTCCTTTTCAAGGGTAGCATTGTGGTCCATTGTCCAAGTGTGCCAAACGTGTTTAACTAGGATCCACTTGATAGACATTTAAGCTTTCCTAATTTTTTTCTTATTTACCCCAATATTACAAGGCCTGCTTATATGACTTTCGGGGAGTATGGCATTGTGTTTGGGGGCCCCACTCTGTATCACATCAGACATCTCGCAATTCACTCACATCAACACTGAATACATTTCTTTTTATTGGTGTAGAAACGTTTGTAAAGATTTCTATAATTCTACGTGTGAGATCACTTGGGCCCAAGCAGCATATTTTAAATTTCCAAGTGACTATGGTTTCTGGACAGTCACTGCACATTCTTATCTTCTTGTGAAGTGAGAAACTGAACAAATTGTTTTCAGTGGTGATGAAACTTTAATGAGTATTAACATTAATGATGAATGAAGCACGCACTGTCATGTTTGTGGACATTCATCATTTATTCATTTTGCTTCTGTATTTTTTATTTATGCATTTTAGAGTCAAAGATCCCTGCCCCCCAGCCAGGTCTCAAACCTCTTTGTGGACCCCAGAACCTCTAGTGGACATAGCTGATGGCCTGTGGTGCCCAGAGAATGCACAGCCTTGCGTGTTGAATGAGCAGCCCTGGCCACAGTGTTTCCTGGGGCACGAGGAACACAAGGGCCTGGAACTTCAGCAGCTGCCCATTTTCTCTCCCTCCACCTCCCCAACTAGGTCCATGACTAGAAAACTTTTATTTGAAGCTCACTGCCCCCATCTGACTCTCTTGGATCCTGAGCAGCAAAGTCCTAACTGACTATAGCAGCAGTGCCTGATAGAGAAATAAGGGGAGCTACAGAATGCAATTTTCAATTTTCTAGTAGTCACGTTAAAAAGGTAAAAAGAAGAGAGGAATTTTTAATGATCAATTTTATTTAACCCAATACATTAAAAAGCATCATTTCAACACGTAATCAACAAAAAATATGGAGATATTTTATATTCTTTTTCTGCGAGGCATGAAGCCTTTGAAATCTGGGGTTTATTTTACACTGATTGTGTATCTCAATTTGGAAACTGAATTTTCAGGAGGAAGACTTGATCTGTTTTCAGATTCCTCAAGAAATCGGCTCCCACTGGAGGAAGGTACTGACGGGCCTGTGTCCCCAGGGAGGGCCTCGGGGTCTGACCCTAACTGGGCCCCTGTCCAGTCTCAGCTTAGAGTTCTGGCGTCTGATGCCATCTCTAGGGGTGACTCCGGCTGCCTCTACGACCCTGTCGTGGCTGTCTTGAGGGACGCTTCCCTGCAAGATGATGGCCGGAGCGGGGACTTCATCAATCTTACAGAACAGGCTGATCGATGGGGTCCCTTTACTGGGGAAGGTGTGTTTACTCAAAGTCTTTGTGGGGCTAGAATTTGCTCTGAGACTTGCTTTCCTTACACCCAGGCAGGGAGGTGCGGGAGCAGTTACCCCTCACCTGCCCCAAACTTCTTTACCGGCTACTGTTATTTATCAAAAAGAACCTAAGGGCCATGTATGACCAAACCGGCTTAACTCTAGCTGCCGGATCCTTCGGAGGTCCCAGTGGGGAGAAGCCCCAGGGAGAGTCGGGAGGGCTGGGGCGGTGGGACGACGGATACGGGGACGCAGGCACTTTAAGAATTTTCGGGCATGAGCTGTTGGCCAAAAGGCAGGGGAGTTACTTTAATATTTTAACAACCCCCAGCTGTCCTGGTGCGCTCCAATAATCACCAGTCTGCAGCAGGGGCAGTATGTGTGCACCTTAACTGTGTCTTTCAGACATTGTAAGTTGTAAATAAAAGTTAAATAACAATCATGGTTAGGTAATAACTTAATTTTTAAATTTTAATATTTAAAATTTAAATATTTAAATTTTAAAATATTTAAATTATTAAGATTGTAAAATTTAAAATTTAAATAATAAAATATTAAATATTTTAATATTTACTGAATGTTCGCTATGCACCAGGCGCTGTGCTCAGCACTTACAGGCAGGATACGATTTCGTCTTCATAACAACCCAGTGAGATAGGCATTATTATTCCCATCTCCATTTTATACGTGAGAGATATGAGGCACAGAGACGTCAAGTCACCTGCTCAAGGACACACAGCTGGTAAGTGGTAGAGTCAAGGGATGAGCCTAAGTTTGTTGGATTCAGAGCCTATGCTTTTAACCACTATGTAGTCAATGTATTGAAGTGGGAAGATGTTTATGACATATTATTGAATTTTAAAAATCAGGTAGGGAATTCCTTGGCAGTCCAGTGATTAGGATTCTGTGCTTCCACTGCAGGGGGCACAGGTTCCATCCCTGGCTGGGGAACAAAGATCCTGCAAGCTGAGCGGCACGGCCAAAAAAAGAAAAAAAAAGAAGGTTACCTATGTTAGGTTCATATGATCCCATTATTGGGAAAAAATATATATATATATATATGAATCAAGATGCTATTTTAATAAGTCACTCCACATATTTTCTTTTCTCAGTAATTCTTCCCCACCTCCCATGAGCTCTTGCCATTAAGATTTGGCCTTGGAGCTGACGTTTTATTGCCTTGTGGTACAGGAAGGATGAGTATTAACTAGAACAGGGTGAGTTTTCCCCCAGGCAAAATGACGTTCTGATTTTTGACAACGTCTGGAGACATTTTTGAGAACCACAGTTAGGGGGGTGGTGGTGGTGTTGCTACTGGTATCTCTGGTGGGTAGGAGTCAGGGATGCTGCTAAACACTCTACAGTGGACAGGACAGATCCTTCAACAAGGAGTTATGCGACCCACCTGTCACTGTGCCAAGATTGAGAAACCCTGACCTGATCTGCAGTAAATAAATCCTTGGCTTTGGGTTTTCAAATAGAATTTTTCAAGTCTAAAGCAAGGTGACAGTCTAACAGTAAACCAATTTAATTGGAAGAGCCCAGCTTTGCTAAGAGAGGAAAGAGCTTTCTCGGAACCCTTAAAAAGAGGTGTTTTCTGTCAAGAGACAGCGTGGAGGACTGGGGCACAGAGTTTTCTCTAAAGCGTGGAGTAGAGAGGCCCAGACAGAAAGGAACTCCCCATGACACGGGAAGATGAAAGTCCTTTTCTGAGGATGGGGAGTGTGTCAGGGGAACGAGGGTAAACATTTGGAAACATGAGACCTGGCTGAGAGGCTGAGGAGATAGAGCCCAGGTAGATGTGAGGGAATCTAAGCCATACGACTCATCCTTCATTTCTCCAGGGGGGATGCAAGTCCTTTAGAGAAGCCCCAAGTTCAGCATGGCACTGGAGAAACCGGTGATTACAGTGGAAAAATTTAAATGGCGGAGTGAAAAAAAGAAAAGAAACAGCCCATGTGCCATGTGTCCAAAGGATGCATTAAAAAAACAACCCCAGGGCCTCCCTGGTGGCGCAGTGGTTGGGAGTCCGCCTGCCGATGCAGGGGATACGGGTTCGTGCCCCGGTCTGGGAGGATCCCATATGCCGCGGAGCGGCTGGGCCCGTGAGCCATGGCCGCTGGGCCTGCGCATCCGGAGCCTGTGCTCCGCAACGGGGGAGGCCACAGCAGTGAGAGGCCCGCATACTGCAAAAAAAAAAAAAAAAAAAAAAAAAAAAACAACCCCAAAAACCCTGTATATATGTTCATAAAACAGAACATGATCCATACAACAAAATGAATGAATCTCAGAAATACTATGCTGAGTGAAAAAAGCCTTCCACAAAGGAACATGTACTACATGGCTCTGTGTACTTGAGATTCTAGAACAGGAATATCTAATCCATGGCGGGAAGAGAATTCAGAAGAGTGGGTGCCTCTGGGGCCTGGGGCTGGGAATTGACTGGGGAGGGACATGAGGGAACTTTCTGGGGTGATGGTAATGTTCTATATCTTGATAGGAGTTTGGGTTACATAGGTGTACACGACCGCCAAAACTCAATGAGCACACTCAAGATCTACACCTTTCATGGTGTGGTAGCCAGTCTCCAAGATGGCCCCACTGATTCTTGTCTCCTGGTATTCAGACCCTTGCATCATCCTCTCCAATACTGGATGGACTTTATATTAGTTAGCTGGGGCTGCCATAACAAAACACCACAGGAGGTCTTAACAAAAGAAATTCATTTTCTCACAGTTCTGGAGGCTGGAAGTCCAAGATCAAGGTGTGGGCAGGGTTAGGCCTCTCTCCTTGGCTTGCAGACGGCCACCTTCCTGCTGTGTCCTCACATGCCCTTTTCTCTGTGCACGTGCATCCCTGGCGTCTCTCTCTCTCTTCTTACAAGGACACCAGCCCTTGGATTAGGGCCCACCCAATCATCTCATTTGAACTTACTCATCTATTTCAATACACTATCTCCAAATATGGTCACATTCTGCGATATTGGGATTGAGGCCTCAGCATATGCATTTTGGGGGAATGCAATTCAGTCCGTAACAAAGCTTCTCTATGTAACCAAGGATATTGCAGAAATGACACAGTTTGATTCCTGAGGTTAGATCATAAAAGACATTGCAGCTTCTGCCTCACTCTCTAGGACCACTTGTCTGGAGGAGCTGGCAGCTTGAGGATGCTCAAGCAACGTATGGAGAGGTGCACTTAGTGAAGAACTGAGGCCTCTTACCAAAAGCCATGGGAGTGACCCATCCTAGAGGTGGGTCCTGCAGCCCCAGACAAGCCTCCAGAGGACCACGGCCCAGCCACCACCATTACTGCCACCTCATGGACAAGCCTGAGCAAGAATCCCCCAGCTAAGCCATTCCCAACTTCCTGCCTCAGAGAAGCTATGAGATAATAAATGTTTACTGTTGTTTTAGGCCATTACATCCTGCAGTAATTTGTTATGCAACAATAAGTAGCAAATACAGGTTTGGGCACCAGGAGTGGTGCAAAATTTAACAAAAACCCTACGATGTGGAGTGGTTTGGGATGGAACAGTGGCCAGAAGCTGGAGGACTTTGGCCAAGAGTCTTTGAGAAAGCCTCAATAGTCTTAGTAGAAGCTCTGATGGCCTTTGAGGAGGCAGTGAGGGAAGGGTTCCAGGAAAGTGAGGAAAATGTTACTGTGGTTAAGGGATCCTTGTTAGGTGGTGGCAGGAGGTTTCCTAACACGTTGCCTGTGGTCATGAGGAAGGTAGAAAATGTTTGTGATGAGGCTGAATGGTCTAGCTAAAGAGAGTTCCAGAAAGAGTCTTGGAAGGTGCTGCCTGGTTACTTCTTGCTACTTATAGTGAAATGTGAAGGGGAGAGACAGTTAAAGGAAGGGCTGTTAAACCAGGGCAATGCTCTGGGCTTGAAAATTCCCCGCCTCTCCACGTGGCAAATGAAATGTAAGAAACAGGTTCTGGGCAAAGATCAAATCAAGGGCGCTCTCAAGAAAACACAGTCTAGAGAAGAAGCTGAGGGTGTGGTTGTAAAATCCTTTGTTAAGAATACAGATCCAGGGCAGTATCCAAGAGAACCCTTCGGTCCAAGAACTGGGCTTCTAAGAAGCTTCGGTTCTTTGTCAGTCTTTGCAGAAGCCCATGGTGGAAGGGCTTGTGTCCAAAAATATCTCTGGGCGTGGGTTTTGCCTAATAGGATGAACCCCAATAAGAAGCACTGCCAACTCAGACTGACAGAGACCCACAAAAGTCAAAGAAGCGTCTGGACCCCCAAGCTTCTACAGGCAGGAAGCAGGCTATAAAACTATGCAGCCACATCCATGGGACACCTTTCATAGGAAAGGGAGGACGACTCAGAAGGCGGAACTCAGGGACCTGGGGGCAGAGCCCAGAGCCCTGGAAAGTCATTTCTGGGCAAGAGTTGGACTGAAGCCCAATCAAGGAACTGCCGATATTTTCCCAGCTGGACTTCAGAACTGCTTTGGGCCAGGGACTCCTGTGTGTTTCCTGTTTTTCTTCTTTTGGAACAAGAGGAGTGTATGTAGCAGTTATGCTATGTCTGTCCCACCAATATGTGCTGGGTGTGTGAGGGACAGACCCTTTGTTCAGAGGTCTTCAGATTTCTGGAAGTAGTACTTGATGAGCTGAACATAAGGTACTACACCCATGAGCCCCATCTGTACCTGGACTTGATTTAGACGAGATTCTGGAATTTGAGCCGATGCTGTTACTGGGGTGAGATTTTGGGGGGCCTCGGGAGAGAGGAGGAGGAGTGTGAATCATTGAGGACCCGAGGGCAGGCTGTGGTAGCCGGCCTCCAAGATAACTGCTGAAAATCCCCGCCTCCTGGTCTTCAGGCCCGTGTGTAGTCTTCTCCCACACTGGAGGGTGACGCCCTGTGTAACCAGCAGGATATTGCAGCAATGACAGAGCATGACTTCTGAGGCTTAGTCACAAGAGATGTTGCCACTTCCATCTTGTCCTCCAGGATCACTTGCTCAGGAGGAGCAGCTGCCGTGTCATGGGAATGCTCGAGCCACTCTCTGGGGAGGCCCATGTGGTGAGGAGCTGGGGCCTCCTGCTGACAGCCATGTGAGCACGCCATCTTGGAAGTGGATCCTGCGGCCCAGGTCAAGCCTTCAGATGACTGCAGCCTTACGAGGGACCCTGAGCCACAGCCGTCCTGCTAAGCTGCTGCCAAATTCCTGACCCACAGAAACCGTATAGATGATAACACATGTTTGATTTTTGCTTTAGGCTGCTACGTTTGGGGAGAATTCGTTATGCAATCATGATAACTAATACACATTGTGTGTTCATTTTACATGAAGGAGACAAAAAATGTTGAATTCTAGTTAATGGTATATGTGCTAAAACATTTAGGGGGAGGACTACAGATGTGTGCTATTTATTTTGAAATGCATCCAAAAAATAAGATGGATTAATGCAGGACAAGAAGGGTGGGTAGACAGAAATGAAATAAAGAGTACAGCAAAGTGTTAGGGGTAGAATTAGGAGGAGAGCTGCTCTCTAAAATTCTTTTTGCTTTGCTGTATGTTTGAAAGTTTTCACATTAAAATGCTGGGGGGAAATGGCTGAGTAATTTCTTAACTTGGGTGGTAGGTACATGAGCGTTCCTTAGATGATGATGATGATGATGTAAACTGCAGAGATAACTTTCATTTGCTCCTTAGTCTGTATGCTTCAGAATAATAACTATTATTTGAATGGCTGAGGGAAGTGACTAGGTGAGTGGCCTTGAGTGAGACCAGGGAAGGGTGTGGAGGCATCGAGCGACCTGGGGACTCAGAGGAGTCTGGGGCTGGGACGCAGAAAACAGAGAATGGGACCTTCACACCAGTGGCCACAGAAGAAACCTGGGAATCATGCCAGGGACTAACTCGACCCAGCTACTCTGCCCGTAAGGCTGGAAAGGCCAAGAGGATGGTGACAGACAGGAAGTCTCCTCCCCAAATGCCATGAGGCCTTTTGGGGGGGAGGGGGGGAGAAGGAAACCCTGATGGCTGTGTGTCCCCAAAGTGACCAGGCTGTGAGTGACAGTCACTGAGATAACCAGCCTTAAATTTGACTGAAAAGCGTTAGATTAGATTAGATTGAATACATAACCTCCGGAGAAGTAATTTTCTCAGTAAGCCTCAGTCTCCTCTTACCTGTAAAATGGTAATAAAATATTTAAAAACCTCCTAAGGCAAGAGGGATTTCAGTTACCAATATGTCTGTACATCTGAGTCGAAGTATATAAATTTAGATTCTGATACACATTCATATATATTCATATATACGTACAAACACACACACACACACACTCACCACAGAGGTACTGACGTGTGCAGATGGGCAGAGCACAGTCTTGGAGGAGTTTGTACCAAAAAGTCAACAGGGAGAATTCTGGTGATAAGGGTGACAGCTTATCTTTTACTGTTTTCTAACTTTCTGCTTTCCCCAATTTTTTCACAATTGATTATGTTCTACTTCAGAACCAGAGAACATAAGCGAAAGCCAGAGAAAGACAAATAACATACTATATTGCTTATATGTGGAATCTAAAAAAAGGTACAAATGAACTTATCTACAAAACAGAGATAGAGTTACAGATGTAGAAAATAAACTTATGGTTACCGGGAATAAGAGGGGGGAGGGATAAATTGGAAGAGAGGGATTGACATACACAATACTATACATAAAAGAGATAACTAAGAAGGACCTACTGGATAGCACAGGGAACTCTCCTCAATACTCTGTAATGGTCTATATGGGAAAAGAATCTAAAAAAGAGTGGATACATGTATATGTTTAACAGATTCAGTGTGCTGCATACCTGAAACTAACACAACACTGTAAATCAACTGCACCTCAATAAAAATTTTTTAAAAAGGGGAAAGCAGAAACTGAGACCCATCCTCCTAGCAAAAGCCCCTCCCCTAAGCCGCCAAGGAAGCGCCCATGAGTACCTTGCCTGATGATGGGAACGCTGTGGGCGGCTCTGTCCACCACGAAGGAGAACATCTTCTCGCTGGCACTCACGGGCCGCCTGTGGGAGGCTGGTGGGACCATGGGGGGCTCGGGGGACCCCTGCGACCAGCTCCTCTGCACTGGCGCTGGCCAGATGCCCGGGTAGAAGGGGTTCTGTGGTGGTGAGGGTGACTGGTTCAGTTGCTGGGTGGCCCAAGGTGGCTGTGGCCTTGGCCAAGGTGCTGGGCCCCTCACCCATGGGAAGGAGACCTGCAGGGGCAGACAAGAGGGTCAGGGGAGGTTACGAGCAGCTGGGGTGGTCTTCACCTTTCTGTCCCGGCGACATAATTGCTGCCCTAGATTTCGGCGTATAAGTCACTTCTCCCAGGAAGCCCTCCCAGACTCTCCCCAAATTTGGGATGGTGGTTCCCACCATGGGTCACCTTGCACACTATCGCACCACCATTTATTGGGTGCAGCCTTCGTGCCAGGCACCCAGTCAAGAGATTCACATGCATTACCTCATTTAATACCCCTGATGCTCTGTGATGAGCCCGAGGCTGAGCAAGACATAGTGACTTTCCCAGGATCACAGATTTGGCAGTGAGCGTCTGAGCTGGTACAATGCCACCTCTGAGCTCTGAGAGGCTGACAGCTTTTTGTCTACCTTGCTCAGCACCGTATCCTCAGCTCCTAGAATAAACCCTTGGCACATACACAGTAGGTCCTTAAATACTGGTTGAAAGAATGAATGAACACATCTCCGAGATTCAAGCCCAGCTCTCCAGGACACACACATCCACACTGTGTGTCTCCCTGGCACTCCCATTCCACCTGTTCCCCGAAGCCGAGAGCTCTGGGGTGGCAGGCACCCCAACTGGCTCGCACCCCAACTGGCTCATTAACCTGTGATCCTCAACATATGCCACATCTGATTCGTGGCAGACGCTCTATAAATATCTATTGAGGGAACCTTTTTTCATCTGATCCAGCGGAAGATGTCTGTAGCTACTTTCATTAGAGAGCACATCAAAATCCATCTACACCGGGAGAAGCAAATGCTGAGAGGTGCTGACACCTGGCTTTGTGTTGGTTAATGCTGTTGTGGCCATCCCTCCCTGAGCCTAGTGGTTAAACCGTGACATCGTGAATGCTACCATTTATTGTAATTACTCACCGATTTCTCACCATAGCCCTGAAGGGGAGGAGCTCTCCTTATTCCTAGCTTACAAATGAGGCTTGGAGAGGTTAAGGACTTCACCAAGCTCAGGTGGTGGTGGAGAGGGTGGTGGGACTGGGGTTCTGGAAAGCTCTTTCCCTCTCTGTCTCTCTCTCCCTCCTCTGCCCCGCCCCCAGTCTCTTGGCAGAAAAAAACACACTTTTCAAGGAAGAAGCTAAGTTCAAAGGTTTGCCGCCTGTGGCGGTCACGTTTCTCTTTCTGCAGACTGCAGACACATAATGAGAAACAGGACAGAATGCTTCTGAAATAGGAGCACTGGCAGACAGAACTTCCTATAGCTCCAGCTGGATTGTATTCAAGAGGAAGGTTCTCCACTCACTCAGGTTCCCAAACCAGTCTTTTAGCTACAGTCTTTCCCAGCCAAGTCAAGAATCCGGTGAATTCCCCTGAAGACTTTTTTGGAGTCAGGGAGAACACTGTTCGGGAAAATCAAACTCCAATTGCCTGGCGACCCCTGCCCAGCATTTATGATGACACTGGCCCCGTTGAAACCTGTTTCAGGAACGGACTTGGCAGTGTTCCAGAACTCTGTTACCTTATATGAAGATCCGAATTTCTCTCCACTGTGGGCACCTCGGTCTCCACCTAAGCTTTCTTCCTGTCTCTCCTTTCAGAAGCTGAGGTGTCCTGCTCCTGCCTTGCACTCACTTCTCCATCCATCCTATCCCTTCCCGTCCTCTCCTCTGGGGCTGTCTTGCCTCAATCATTCCTACAACCTTTCCTCATCGATTTAATAAAGATTTATCGAATGAAAGGGCTGAAGGTGGGAAGGGGGAAATTTGAATATGTTTTACCCCCGCCTGATAGAAAACAAATCGAGAGACCACGGGTAGTGTGGAGGAATTCCCTTTTGTGCTGGGATGCTCAGGTAGATGGGCCTCACTGCCCACTAACTGCCAGGGTGCTAAAGGGAGTGCTCATATCTCATGCCTCAAGTGGTTCACTGCCGTAGTGGACAGGCCGCAACCCACCTGGCTCTTCTGGAAATTCCAGGAATCTCCCTCCCAATCTGTTGGCCCATTGCTGTGGGTGGGGCTAAGCAATCAACCAATCACACTCCCTGGACATACTGATTGGTTCAGTGGTGGGGCAAGTGATCCAATCAGAGCCAAGGAGACCCAAGAAGACTTGGCTGGACACCAGGATCTGGAGTGACCTGGTGGGACTTCAGAATGCAGCCAGCATGAGGGAGTGGAGCCCAGACATGGAGAGAGGGAAGCTGTTTATTTATTTTTCAAATTGTGGTAAATAACCTGCAACATAAAATTTATCATCTTAGCCATTTTAAAGTATACAGTTCAGTGGTGTTATGTATAGTCACATTTCTGTGAGATGGATCTCCAGAACTTTTTCGTCTTGCAAAACGTAAACTCTATTAACCATTAGACAACAACTCCCCATTCCCTCCGCCACCCAGCCCGTGGTGACCAACATTCTGTCTCTATGAATTGGACTACTCTAAGTACCAAGTACCTCAAATAAGTGAAATCACATGGTACTTGTCTTTTTGTGACTGGCGTATTTCACTTAGCATAATGCCCTCAAGGTTCATCCATGTTGTAACATGTCAAAATTTCCTTCTTTTTATTTTATTTTATTTTTTTTATGATAGGTGGGCCTCTCACTGCTGTGGCCTCTGCCGTTGTGGAGCACAGGCTCCGGACACACAGGCTCAGCGGCCATGGCTCACGGGCCCAGCCGCTCCGCAGCATGTGGGATCCTCCCGGACTGGGGCACGAACCCGTGTCCCCTGCATCGGCAGGTGGACTCTCAACCACTGCGCCACCAGGGAAGACCTTCCTTCATTTTTAAGGCTAAATAATATTCCATTTATTTATATAGTTTAGAGTGTATTTTGTTTATTCATTAAGCGTCATGGGCACTTGTGTGGTTTCTACCTCTTGGCTATTATAACTATGCTGCTGTGAACATGGTGGGGAAAATAAGGAAGCTGGTTTTGAGCCCTGCCTGGGGTGCTACCCTGAAGTGTTCCATCCCTGAGGCCGGCTAGAGCTGGTTTCTGTCGCTTGCAGCACATAGAGCCCGAACGATAGGGCCCCTAGGGGGAAGGAGCCAAAGATGTATAAACGCAGCAGAGACTCCAAGGTCTTCGGGGTTAAAAATTAAAAAAATAAAGTTTTGGTTTTTTCTTTTTCTCTGAAGCGTGTTGGTTGAGGGTAGCTTTAGTTGGATGGTTAAAGTTGGTTTTCTCTAGTTTGCTGGCTTGCTTTATCAGAGGGAAGGTCAAGGTTTTGGGCTGTACAGGAAGCATGGGGTCAAGGTCAGTTATCAACAAGTCTGTTTGTATTATTTATTTATTTTAGATTTAATTCGGTTTATTTTTGGCTGTGTTGGGTTTTCGTTGCTACGTGCAGGGTTTCTTAGTTACGGCGAGCGGGGGGCTCTTCGTTGTGGTGGGCAGGCTTCTCCTTGTGGTGGCTTCTCTTGTTTCGGAGTGTGGGCTCTAGGCGCATGGGCTGCAGTAGCTAGGGTACATGGGCTCAGCAGTTGTGGCACGTGGGCTCTAGAGCGCAGGCTCAGTAGTTGTGGCGCATGGGCTTAGTTCCTCCGCGACATGTGGGATCTTCCCAGACCAGGGCTCGAACCTGTGTCCCCTGCGCTGGCAGGTGGATTCTTATCCACTGTGTCACCAGGGAAGTCTTCAAGTCTGTTTTTAGAAACTTTAGTTGAAAAATACACGCTAATGCCTTTTCTCTTTCTTTGTGTCTGTTCTCTGACCATATGGTATGTTGCCATGGTTGGGTTTTTTGTTTTGTTTTTGATGTAGCGTATGTTATACTCCTCATTTCTTTTCCATACTACCTTTAAAATAGCAGGTTGGGGCTTCCCTGGTGGTGCAGTGGTTGAGAGTCCACCTGCCGATGTAGGGAACACGGGTTCGTGCCCCGGTCCGGGAAGATCCCACATGCCACAGAGCGGCTAGGCCCGTGAGACATGGCCGCTGAACCTGCGCGTCTGGAGCCTGTGCTCCGCAACGGGAGAGGCCACAACAGTGAGAGGCCCGTGTACCGAAAAAAAAAAAAAAAACAGGTTGTCAACCACCTGGATTAACCATGACCACATCCACGGCTGAATTTATATTAGCTTTAATAAACACAGGTCAATGATTTACTCAAGAAATCACTATCCATTTTTTTTCAAATTATCTATTTGTTCTTTGTGTTATTTCCCCAATATCTGCTTCTAACCCTGTAAAGAGTATAAGTTGAACGGGAGACCCTAAAAAACATTCGAAGTAGTTTGCACATCGAGTGCCTACAGTACACATGAATTCTGCCAGGAAGCCCTGGAGCCTGCAGAGAAGGTGGAAACTTAGACCTTGCCCTTGGAGAGCTTGTTATGTGCTCTGCCATTTGTAAGTAATTGTGGACAATACAACGACTATGAGCCACTGTGTAGAGAAGCCTCAGATGTGCCACAGACTGTGCTGGGCACTTAATGCATGTGGTCTCATCTGATCTCCAGAATAATCTTGCAGGAGGCATTTTACCCCTCATTGTGTGGATTAAGAAACTGAAGCTCAGAGAGGTTAAATGACTTGCCCAAAGTCTCACGGCCAGGAGGTGGTGACACAATTTGACTCCAATACCTGTGCTCTTAGGACTTCTAGGTTACTCGAAGTCATGATTTATTACCTGCTTTCCATACTCACAAACGGATCTTAGACGATTGGTTAGTGAATGATAGGATATTTTCCAAGTTAAAAAAAGGAAATGAACATTAGATGGTGTGAAAAAACACAAGACATCGCATGGGCTACTTAGAAATGGGATTTTCTAGGAACACTGACAACTGTCTTATGGAAGTGTTATTCATCTGGTACATGCCACGCCCTGGAAGCAGCTCAGAGGACCCCAGCCTCCATCCGGGAAGACCTGTGGTATGTTCACTGCTGTACCAGAGGAGTGCTGGGGCCAGCTGGTACCCGCCCACGAGAACCGATTGTTAAATGTCCAGGAATTTTGCCAACTGGTTGATAAACACAGCCATTAATAAGAATTAACTTACATAAATTTACAATTAAATTATATCACAAACAATTGGTATACAAACTTAAAAGTCACCCCTTCCTAATTATTTTACTCTATTTTATTATTACCTATGCTCTTGAGGTTATTTCACTCTACTATATGTTTCTGTTGGAAATGTTACATAGTAATGTGTTACCACACCTCTCTTTCCTTCTCTGTATTCAGGGATGTGTCATTGGGAGCTGGAAATTGACCGTGGAGTGCGTATTACACCATAGAAATCAGGAAATGTTATAAATGAGGGCTTGGTTTTTAAAAAGTTTTATAAATAGGTTTAATAATGGTGGTTCAGGTAGAGCTTGATTTTGTTTGTTTGTTTGTTTTGTTGATTGCCTAGACTTAAGACGGTAATGGAGAAAATGTTAACAATGCAGATTATACAAAAGCACGTTGTGTCTTAGCCGTTATGTTATGAATAGAGCAAAAAATTGGGGAAACGTTCTTCCAGTATTTAAAAATTATTATCTGATGCAGCAACAAAGTCACTCATGTCACTGATGAACATGTGAAGTTCTAACGTCTTTCTTTTTTCACTTGTATTATTCATAAATCCAAAATATCCAAAAATACCCACGAGTGCTCAGGTTGGGAACTCTCTCATTCGTCAACTGCAATGAGAAATTGGCTATGGATACAAGAGTTCACCTAAAGTCAATGAAAGCATTCTGTGAGACTCAGCTGGCTATACAGAATTTACGAGAAAGAGTACTGTATATTTTGTTACATGGATAGACTGTGCTACACATTCTTTATATCAGTAAACCTTATGCTATGCATCCATGTACTTTACTTTTTCCAGAGAGCTGGTCATTAAATATTTACCAGCCAATTGCTGGCTGTGCTGGCACCCAGCAGAGTGCCTGCTACTCATGGTAGGTGTTCGCTGACTGAGCTGAACAGTTGGCAAATGGAGTGTAAATAAAAAGCACTTTGATTCTGGGGCTGGGATGGGGAAAACACATGCTAAGCCTGGTGCATCTTGTAACAGCAGAGAGTAAGCAAGTGCCCAAAACGAAAAGGTGGGGAGATGCTCAAGGACACAGCAAGCAATCTGAAAGAGCTCCCAGTGGCCAAGGCTGGAAGAATTTGAGCGAAGAAATATTTAATGAGTATTGGATTATAATTCAAGGCGTAAAATCAGTATACATGGATCCATACTGACATAGATACATTAGTGAGTAAATACATAAAGGAGGGAGAAGAGACCGGCTTCCTTACAGAAGAATTTAACATACATAGATGTGGAGCTTAATTCCCATGGTCTGGAAGGGCCTGGGGGGTAGGGGTGATGGTGGCGAGCAAGCACACTGACCCCAGCATGGAGGAGCCATGGACCTGGAAAGACAGAATGGAGACTAGAAAACATGGCCAGTAGATCTCAGAAGCCAGGAGAGGGTGCTACTTGGTGCCAGGACAAATGGCCTTTATCTCAACAGCTACCGGGGTGTCACCGTAACTCAGAGACGGGTAATAATTCTATGTCCCCAAGAAAAGGGTAAATCACGTACGGGGCTTCAGTGTGAGAAATCAGGGTTATACATTTAGAACACAGAACCGCCAAGTTATACATTATTTTTAGGTTTTGGAACTTAAAAGAATTAAGTCCCTTTGAGCTGTTCAGAAAAGCCATTCGTTTGGGTTTTTCCCAGCTGTGTTAAAGGAGATCTGGCCCATCTAATTTTCCCATTTTCTTGTAAATCTTCAATCTTACGGTTTTTCCTTTCCTTTCAAGTTCTAATCAGCTTCCTGGTCAGTCCATAAAATGGGAAATAGAATCTAATGAGAAAACAGCCGGATTTTTGCAAATAGCTTTTGCTACCCCTAAACTTGGCCTGCTTCAATTCGGTCTTGCCAGATAGAGAGACGGAATGAATGAATGAATGAATGATCATCAACTAAGTTCAGAGAAGGAGCAACGTGGTTCTGATTTGGTAACAAAGGGTGTGGTCTGCCAGAGGAAGCAGGACGCGGCCCGGTTCCTGGCCGAGTCTGGGTTCTGTCTCAGCAGGATGCTAAGGGTTCAGCCCGCGCTCCCGTCTCCACCTCCCCCGATGTCATCTGCATCGCCTGTAGACATCTGGTGACAACACAGCCTCAGGGGTCCTTTTGTGTGAGTTTCTGCTGCAGAGGTCGAGACTGAGGCTGTCTGCTGCCCCGTGCCCTCCACTTCACTGTTCTCGGGAAATCGCCTTTGATATAAAACACCCAGCCTCAGGAGTTCTCATCACATAAGTAAGTCCCCACAGGACCTGTAAGAGCACAGGGTAGAGGAAATCCTACAAGGTCAGGTAGGAGATGACAAAGCTTGACCAGAAAGAGGCTTTGTTCTGAAGGGCACCATACTCTCTGGTCATTCACTCAGTTGCCGGCTTCTCAACCCCCGGTACAGTAAAGCCACATCCTCCTCAACAACGGGCCCTATTCAGAGGTCCCAGGAACGTGGAAACACCACCCTTCTTGGGGATGGACAACTAAGGCCCCGACTCTGAGCTTCTCATCACACCAGTCACCACAGGAGAGAAATGAGCAACTCTGCTTCTTGGAGACTGGCCTGGGACCTTTCCAATGGAAAAGTGGATTATTCATCATTTTCCTCCCCCCAGATCCCTAGTGGCAAATCCTGTTAGGAAGGCTCCACTTAGGCAATAGGAATGCTTCCTAATGTCATGGACATCTTCTTTGTTTTTGCCTCCGCCACATCCATTTCTTCCATCTTCTGGATGGGCACCTTAATTTTTTTTCAGGGAAGACACCCTTTCCCTGACAATCCTGAGTCCATAGAACTCTGACCCTTCCACCCCAGGGGTGAGACCATAACCCAGGCCTGGCCAATCAGAGCATTCCTGGCCCCTGGCCTCAGTGATTGCTTCAGGGGAAGCCATGTGATCCAAGCCACTGTCAATGAAGATGCTGGCTCTATCCCTGGAACTGCTACTTTGTAGGATGCTGGGGCTGCTGGTGGCCACTTTCCTACAGGTGAGGCAAGAGTCTGTCTGAGATTGGGAAGCTAACAGGGAAGAAAGAGTCAGATTCCTGACCATGATTTGGGCGCCTGGATCCAGCTGGGCCTAAGCTGCAGCTTTTGGCCTTTTCAGTTCCATGAGCTTTTTTTTTTTTTTTTTTTGCCTAGGCTAGTTTTAGTTGGTTTTCTGATACTTGCAAACAATCAAATTTCCTGGACAGTATGCTTATTGAGACTTTAGCATAAGCATCACTATGTACTCAGAGTGAAAGTTGTTTTAAAGGTTATGACATGCTCAAATAAAACCCACCAGACTGTTATCATGCACCAAATTTACCTTTCAACTTATAAAAGTAAAGCAGCATCTCCAGAGAAGAATGATTTAAGACCAAGGAACCAATCATAAGACAAGTAGTAAAACGCTGCTTAGAGAAACTTTGATAGATAAATAGTTCTCTAGCTACAGCAGGCTTCAGACTACAAACCCCAAATTTCTGCTTCAAAAGTGACTCAGGGAAGACATTCCATAGTTTCATTTATTTCGTTTTTTGGCCTCGCTGTGCACTTGTGGGATCTTAGTTACCTGACCGGGAATTGAACCCAGGCCCTCAGCAGTGAGAGCACTGAGAGCACTGAGTCCTAACCACTGGACCACCAGGGAATTCCCAACAGTCCACAGTTTTAAAAGAAAACTTTCCAGTTGAAGAAACAGGTAAAATTTATAATATGCATCTGTTGTATATATAATATGTTAATGTCTAGTACATTTATCAGATCCATGTCAATGTAATTATATTATTACTATATTTGTAAATGCATATATATGTGTATGTATATTTAGAACCACATATTTCCAGCTCTTTTTTTTTTTTTTTTTTTTTTTTTTCTTTTTGCGATATGCGGGCCTCTCACTGTTGTGGCCTCTCCCGTTGAGGAGCACAGGCTCCGGATGCGCAGGCCCAGCGGCCATGGCTCACGGGCCCAGCCGCTCCGCGGCATATGGGATCCTCCCAGACCGGGGCACGAACCCGTATCCCCTGCATCGGCAGGCGGACTCTCAACCACTGCGCCACCAGGGAGGCCCTCCAGCTCTTTTTTAAAGAGGTATTGAAAAGACTGTTCAAAATTTAGTTTTCCAGCTTGTCTGTTTTTTCTTATTCCTCAGTAAACTTAAGCAATTAACCAGCACATTTCCTGGCACACAGTAAGGCTCAATCTGAGTGAGTTCTTTCTCCCCAGCTCCCCCCTCTATTTTAAGTTCTTCTTTTAGAAACCAAGTCAAATGAAAGAGGCAGGACTGCATAGTGTTACAGGCAGAGGCTGGTCAACGTTTTCTGTAGAGCCAGACAGTAAGCATTTCCAGCCCTGTGGGCCATAGGATCTTCCCAGCTTACTCTGCCGTTGTAGCCGACAACACAGGCAATACTGAAATGAATGGGATGGCTGTGTTCCCAGGAAACTTTACAGAAACAGGCGATGGCCCGCACTTGGCCCTGGGCCATAACGTGCCGACCTCGGGGTAAGACCTTGGGATCCGGCGTCACACAGACTCTGGTCCGGTTCCCGGCTCTGCTCCGTCTCTGGGACCCTGACGAGTGTGTCATTTTTGTGCCTTGTCTGTAAGACACAGGGATACCAACAGCCATTTCTTAGTCTGTGAGAAGTGGGTGAGATAGTGCACGTGAAATGCTGGGAACACTTCCTGGTCCATAATAAATGAGCATAAAACATTAGCCACCAGGTGTGATCACCATCGTCAAAAAAGGAGAAGAAAGGGCGCAACTGAATTTGTCCAGGAACGGCAGCAATATCCCTGGTAAAGAGTTAGTGGGTGGACTTCCCTGGGGGCGCAGTGGTTAAGAATCCACCTGCCAATGCAGGGGACAGGGATTCGAGCCCTGGTCCAGGAAGATCCCACATGCCGCGGAGCAACTAAGCCCATGGGCCACAACTACTGAGCCTGTGCTCTAGAGCCCGCGAGCCACAACTACTGAGCCCGCGTGCCACAACTACTGTAGCCCACGCACCTAGAGCCCATGCTCCGCAACAAGAGAAGCCACCGCAAAGAGAAACTCGCGCACTGCAAAGAAGGGTAGCCCCCGCTCGCCGCAACTAGAGAAAGCCCGCGCGCATCAACGAAGACCCAACGCAGCCAAAAATAAATAAATAAAATAAAGAAAAATAATTAAAGAAAAAAAGTTAGTGGAGCCAGGGACTTCCCTGGCCGTCCAGTGGTTAAGACTCCATGCTTCCAATGCAGGGGCTGCAGGTTTGATCCCCGGTTGAGGAACTAAGATCCTGCATTGGTGTAGCCAAAAAAAAAGTTAGTGGAGCCAAACAAGCAAGGAAGCCAGATAACTGAAAATGCAGTTTCTCCTATTATCAGTGGCTTTCGTTTTTACCCACATAATGAATCATCCCCTGTCAGCGTGTGAAATTGCAGGTTGGACTGGGAAATGCAAGACCTTCATTAACCGCTGGGCAGTGAAGGACCTGCCTGGGCTCTCACGGCCCCACGATGCTTCGTGCTATTAGGAAAAGGCTCCAAGGGACTCAGGAGAGCCGGCTTTTAATCCTGCCTCTGGATCTATATGATTGATGCCTAACCTTGGGGAAGTCACTGAAACTCTCTGAGCCTCAGTTTAGGCCATGATAGGGGTGGTCCCAGGGACCTCTATAAAAACAACTGAAGGGGGAAAGGGGACCTGGGATTAATGAGTAGCTCCTTGGCAGAAATCGGAAATTGAAGCTCAGAAAGGTAAAGCCAGTTGCAGCTGGCATTTCAACTTGGGTCCATCCAACTCCAAAGCCCTTGCTTTCTCGATTGTGTTCTGCAGAGCTTCCCCATTAAAGCAGCAAGGAATATTGGCCGACAGAGGGCGCTCTTCTCGCAAGACAGGACGTCATGACATTGCAGGGACAGAAGACAGTATCCAGGAGCCACGTGGGAGAGTCTGGCTGGACTGGGAACAGGGCAGAGCAGGCTACAGGGAAGGCCAGACACAGGCAGTCATGGGGATGGGGGCTGCCGACAAGGAGTTGTCAACCCCCTCATGGAACAACTCGGCACGTCATTTGTGGCCCCTGGCTTCCTTTTTCATTCTGGCCATTTCCATCCGTTTTGCCGTATTTCAGAACAGAGAAAGACATGATGGATACATACGGGTGACGTGGGTTTCCTTACTCAGCTGCCTTGTAAGAACGGCGCCACTGTGACTAGCACAGCTTGTTTCCACACCTCCTTTCCCAGAGCTCAGAAAGCACGAGTAAAGGCAACAACCAACAAAACCCACAACACGGCAGCACACCTGACTCTGGGACTTCAATTTCCCACGCCTGGTGCCAAGACTCTATGGGATTAATCAACGGTTGCTTCAGGGCATTGCAGATGGCCCTGCGGGTTATGTCCTGCACAGTTTCAGTGGGCGCCATCCACATGGACTACGTTGTGAATGGTGACCCTGGAGTTGTGCAATATGGCAGCCCTAGGTTATACTTTGATGAGAGAGCTATAATTTACAAAGTGTGGTCCTGGGGGCTTCCGTGGTGGCGCAGTGGTTGAGAGTCCACCTGCCGATGCAGGGGACACGGGTTTGGGCCCCGGTCCGGGAAGATCCCACATGCCGCGGAGCGGCTGGGCCTGTGAGCCATGGTCAATGAGCCTGCACGTCCGGAGCCTGTGCTCTGCAACGGGAGAAGCCACAACAGTGAGACGCCCGCGACCACAAAAAAAAAAAAAAAAAGGATGGTCCTGGGCACAACCTGGCTGCCAATGCACTTTGTCAAACAAGAGTTTTTCTTTATATTTTTCCATCTTGTATGTTATTCTATGGGTAATTTATCTGCAAATGTATTTATCTGCTAGCGGGGGCAGGTCTTGGGAGGTTTCCCTGTCCAAAAGGACACTTACAAAGGAGGCATCTTTGCTGCTCCATGCTGGTTTGCTTGACTCTAAAGCTGAGGGTTATCATGTGCTTATTAGGTGCCAGACGCTGGACTAAGCAATTTACGCACTTTGCCCACTTAATACCACAGTCACTCAAGGTGGTAGGAACTATTGTTACAGGAGTGGGGACCGAGGCCCTGAGAGGTAGATGATTTGTGCACGTCCAGTATAAAAGCCGGTCAAGAGCAGGGCTGGGACGGCGCTGGAGTCAGCCTGACCTCAGGGCACGTGCTCTAACCACTGTGACATCTGCAAACACATCTGGATTCCTAAGCGCCCCGCACGTCACCCCCTCCCCCAGTAAAATGCTGTCACACCCTCCTCTGTTGGTTAGGGTCACCACAACACCTGAACTAAATGCTTTCATTTGGGAACTCTTTGTCGGGAGAAGAACAGTTCTCATCATACTTAATCTGTATGATATCAGGGCAGTCCTCCATGGAAACTCCATCCAAGGAGGAAACACAGCGCCCTCACCAGGGACCCCAAAATCAATTGGAAACAAGAATAGGCCGGAAGCAAGAGGGCCACGAAATTTTTAGAAAAACTGGGCTTCAAAATATTTGATGAGAGATGCTCTTCAATACCTCTCCCTTTTCCCCTCTTCCTTTCTCTTCTTTTAAATAGCCAGCAGGTTGGGGTCATCAGGAAGTGGAATTTGTAGGAAGGTGTCAGGCAGTCCACAGGCTGCCCTCACACGGACGCTGCAAAGGACCCCTCCATGAATATGAGCATCATGGATGGAAGCTTCTCAAGCTGGGGACGCCCCGGCAGAGAGCACTTTTGAGAAGATGGGGCTGTGGAGAGTCCTGCAAAGTGCCCTGGGCACAGGCCAGGGGAACACTTGTGCAGCTGCCTGCAGTCAACCGAGGAATGAAGCAAGGTGCAAGTGCGTGTAGGAATAAGAATTGAAAAAATCCGTGCATATTCGAGTGACCATGAGAGTATGCTTTCCTCGGTGTGAAAACCAGTCAAGGCTACTGCTCCAGCTAGCATCAGACTAAATGGTTTTCTCCCCTCCTTTTTCCACAAGTGGGGATAGTGTTTAATTTGCACTGACAAGCTGTGTGGCCCTGGGGAAATTACTTAACCTCTCTAAGTTTCGGATTCTTTGTCTGTCAAATGGGGATCATGGGAGAACCCATCTCATAGGTTGCTATGAGCGTGAAATAAGGGAGAGCAGGTGAATTGCTTAGCACAGTGCTGTTCACGCCAGTGATTCCTCCTGCTGCTCTCCTGGTTTCTCTTCTTACAAAGCATCTTCTTCCGTCTTATCTACTCAAGGTTAGAGGTCGTCATCACTTTTTCCCACAATTATATAAGAAGCACCTTGTAAAATAAAGTCCCCATTCCATAGTTGTACACCCGTGTGCATAACAAACTTACTCAAAATGGCCAAAAAGTGGAAGCAACCCAAGTGGCCATGGATGGATGAACAGGTAAACAAAATGTGGTGAATCCATACAATGAAATATTCAACTGGAATGAACCATGAGGATATCATACTAAGTGAAATAAGATGGTCACAAAAGGACAAACAATGTAAGATTCCATTTATATGAGGAACCTAGAATAGTCCAATTCACAGACACAGAAAGCATGGTGGGAGGGGAGGAAGGAAGCAGGGGGTTTGATGTGATGGGCTTAGAGTTTCAGTTTGGGAAGATGAACAAAGTTCTGAAGATGGATGGGGGTGATGGCTGCACAACAGTGTGAATAGATTTAATGCCACTGTGAACTGTACACTGAAACATGGTTAAGATGGTAAATTTTATGTGTATTTTACCATAATTTTGAAAATTAAAAGTTAAAAACAAACCCCAAAATGAAATACCTCCAAGGTTTCTCCGAGGTTTGGGGTGATAGAAATGGAGGAAAATGTTCTGAGAGCAGGTTGTGGTGATGGCTGCACAACTCCATCAATATATTCAAATTGATTGAATTGGACACTTCAAATGGGTGAAGTTTCTGTTATGTAAATTGTACTTCAGTGAAGCTGTTAAGAGCAAGCAAGCAAACAAACACATGCTGTGATCCGGAGGAAACTTTGGAGGATGAAGGAGCTGTTCACTGTCTTGATTGTGGCTATGGTTTCACAGGTGTACCCATATGTCAAAGCCCATCCACTTACAGACTTTAAACATGTGCTGTTTATTGCATGTCAATTATATCTTAATAAAGCTGTGTTTTAAAAAGGCAGAAGAGTATTCCATATATAACGAACTCCTTATAATATATTAAACTCCTTAGAATATATTAAACAATATAATTTATTAAACAATGCCTCCTTTGGATGGAAATTTAGGTTTCAAATTTTATGCCCCTATCAATAGTATTTCAATAAATATCTTTGTAGGAAAAAAGAAGAAAAAAATGCAGATATTGTTTGCTGCTCCCCCTCTTCTTCTCCCCACGGGCAAGCCACAAAGTCAGAATTTCCCAGGGAGGGGGCCTGGGAACCTGTAATTTTACTGAACATTCCTGAAAATTTCTTGGAATCAGACATGTTGGGGCATATTGAATCAAACTTCATGAACTTGGATTTTCAGGCTTGGGAGTGTGAAATCCCCTTTTCTTTGATCCCTAAAAAATTCTGTAAGTGTTCCATACAGATGATTCTAAATTTCGGTTTCCCTCCTATTGGCGGTGCATCAGAATCATCAGGGAGCTTGTGAGAATGCATATTCCCAGGCCCTACTCCCAGGGAGGATGTGTATGGTTGCCAGATTTCGCATAAATAAAGAAATGAATAAATCAATATATAATAAACTATAGGGTGTCCGTTAAATCTGAAGCTCAGATAAACACCAAATAATTTTTTTAGCATAAGTGGTTCCTTGCAATAGTTGGGCCACACCTGTACATAACAATGATTTGTTGCTTCTCTGAAATTCAGATTTAACTGGGTGTCCAGTATTTCATCTGGGAATCCTAAGTATGAGTCCTCAGGCCTGGGGTGAAGCCCAGATCTGCACTGTGGGTCTGCTCCCCACGTGCTTCTCACGAGGGGGATCCTTAGAACCCATGTTGAGAACCCCTGATCAGGTCAACACCTTCTATGTCAGGAGCCCCTCCTCAGGGCGGCCAGTGGATCCCAGTGCATCCCACAAGTGAGCACACTTTAATGTTGGTCCAAGGAGGAAAAGGGGGCTGAGAAGCAGCAGGAGAAAACTGTCCCAGGTTTTCAAAGCCAAACGTGGTGGATGCGGTGTCACAAGCCCTGCAGCCTGAGGGACGGTGCTCATCTTCTCTGAGTGAGTATTTAAGGCTGCCTAGTGGACCCACACCCCAGGATTCTGTCTAGATTCTCTAAACTTTATTTATTTATACCCAGCCTCGTCCCCGAAAGGACTTTAAGCCTCGGAGGTCTCAGTCCATGCAGGGTTCTTGGTGCTGGGGAGTGAGGTTAACATGCCGTCTCTCTGGGACACACACGACAGGTATTAGTTTTGTGCTCACCACGAATGGGCATTATTCTGGGAGTTTACAATGATAACCATCTCATTTAGCCCTCGAGATAAGCCTGCAAGGTCATTGCTGTCGTTGGCCCCATTTTGTAGATGAGGAAACCGAGGTTCAGAGGGGTCCAATGGTTTGTGCAAGAGCGCACCGAGTAGGCCAGTGGCAGAGCTGGGGTTCTGACCCAGGACTGTGTTGCTAACCAGTCCCCATCCTGCCTCCCTACTGAACCAGATACTTCCGGTCACTGAGCTTTGCTGGGCGAATTTTGGCTTACGTTCCGCTTAACCTGGGGCCATACTTTAGGTCCTGATCCCGGGAACATTTCTGATCCGGTGTGATAACACCTGGCAGGCCTTGAGCGTCTACTCTGGCCAGAGACTTTGACTTTTTATACATAGATACTCTCTCAACGCCCTGCACCGCTGAGAAGACCCAGACCCAGGCATACAGAGAAGCCTGGCCGAGGTCACAAAGCTAGGAAGTTGCAGAGCACTGATCTGCCTAAAAAGGAAGCATCCATCTCTGCATCTTCAAAAGCACACACTTGCTTTCCACCTCCCCTCGCCAAGCTTCACTTTTCAGGAAAACGCTCTCGCTCTGGGCTGGTCGCTAGGCAACCCTTGCATGTAATTCCACGAAATGCCCAGAAGAGGGCGCGAGGACTCGCTTTCCCCGGGCACCCACGCGATGGGGCTGAACTTCGCAGAATCGCGAAAGGAAGAGTGACGCGCTCCAGACGAACTCCACCTGTGGCCGTACCCGAGCCCTAGGCTGCACGGAAGGTGACACAACACGGCACCTCTGCACCCCACCCCACCCCACCCCCGCAGGGGCCTGGACTCACCGAGGCTGGGTTTTCGATGACCAGTTCGTAGGTCAGCCCTCTGGACCCAAACCTCAGGATGTCTCCGGGTAGGAGCTTCACAGCCACGTTCTGAATGTGGCACTCATTGACGAACGTGCCGTTGCAGGAATTGAAGTCGTGGAGAACAAAGCTGCTTTCGGCCTCATTATATTCAATGAGTGCGTGATGGTTGTCGACGTCTGCAGACTGAAATGCAGAAGGGGGACAGTCAGAGCCAGGAATAACAGGAATAACAAGGAATAACTAGTGCCACTGACACTGGGGGCCCCAATGTGCTAACCACTTCATCTGGCTGGACAGTCACTGCAATCCTCATTTTAAGAGGAGGATGCTGAGGGTCAGAGAGGTTAAGTGACTTGCCTAAGGCCACACAGCTAGTGAGTGGAGGGTCACCAGACCCTGACAGCAGACCCAGAATAGATGCCAAGTTTTGGGGTAGGGCGTCAGGCAACACAGAGGCAAGAGGGAACTCGGGGGGAATTGGCCAGGAATTGGCCACTTGATAGTTCTCTGATCCCATGCAAGTATCCTTTTGGTTGTCCCGAGTGGCAAGACAGCAGAAATGGCCCAACACAAACCAGAAAGGTCAGTTGGCAAGTGACAACTGTCCATTTACTGCAAGTGTTAAAGTGAAGGGGAGGTTTTGTAATAATTGTTGTTTGTTCTATTCATTTTTAAAATAACATGTTTTTTGTAATAATGCAGAAAATGAGAACTAGAGAAAAACACAAAGAAGACATTAAAATCACTTAGACTCCCGTCCCCCAGAGGCAGGCACCGAGAACACGGTGGTTCACATCCTTCCAGTCTTTTCTCTATGCTTACAATCTTTTTAAAAAGTTTAAACACAATTGAGCTCACACCACAAAACATAGTTTTATAACTACCTTTTAAAAGCCTTGGTGTACAATGAAGGTTTTTCCCCTGTGCTTAATTATTACTGTTGCTTCTTAAAAGCTAATCAGAATTTATCTAACCAAAGATGATCTATTTTTCAATAGGGGCCCTGGTGTGACCACATTTCCCTCAAAAGAGAGAGACCCCAGACAGTGATTTGTCAGTGGCGTCAGAAACCTCCTGTGTAACCACTTTAATAAGAAGAATGAGCAAAACTCGGCACCAAGGAGGAAATATCACATCCCCCCCTGGCCCCGGCGCCCTGGACTATGGGCTGCAGGGCACGTGCGAAGTCTTCTGTCTTCTCAGGACACTGCCTATGAGCCATCCACTCCAGCCTGAGACTTTGCAACTATTTTCTAAGTCAGTCTTCTCAGAGTGCCTCATCCAACTTTCATAGAGAGTACTTGGACTTAGAAATCTATACTAATGTCCCACAATATAATTATAACCAATAGCTTATAGTAATAATAGCTTATAGTATATGAATAGATAATAATATAACTGCATATATTAGTAGAATATATTAATGACACATTATGTGTAATTACACAAATGCCAGGAAATTTGCTAAGTGCTTTACTGCATTATCCCGTTTCATCTTCACAATAATTCAAAGGGATACTTCCTCATTTAAAAAAAATTTAATTTTTTATTGAAGTCTAGTTGATTTACAATGTTGTGTTAGTTTCAGGTGTACAACAAAGTGATTCACTTATACATATATATAATATCTATTCTTTTTCAGATTCTTTTCTATCACAGGTTACTGCAAGATATTGAATATAGTTCCCTGTGCTGTACAGTAGGTCCGATAGTTACTCATTTCTTAGATGAGGAAACTGAGGCATAGAACGATTAAGTGTGCCCACAGTCAGCCACTTTGACTCGCTTGGCTTGTTCCCAGGTTTGCCTGATTCAAATGACTGTGCCTTTACCCACTTTTCAAATTCCTACCAAACACTTTGGCACTTAAAATACTGAAACACAAGAAGAAAGCAGGAGCAGCTCTATTAATTTCAGGCAGAGCCAACTTCAGAGGAAGGAAAGTTATCAGGGATAAAGAGAGGCGATACATAGTGATAAAGGGGTCGATTCTCCAAGCAGACATAACAGTCCTTCATTGTATGTACCCAACAATAGAGCATCAAAGTATGGAAGGCAAAAACTGATAGGACTGCAAGGAGAAGCAGATGAATCCATCATGGTAGCTGGAGACCTCAACAGCCCTCTGTCAGTGACGGGCAGACCCACCAGGCAGAAAATTAGGAAGAATGAAGTTGAACTGAACAGCACTACCATCATCTGGATCTAACTGGCAACCACACAGCTTCATCCCACAGCAACAAAACACACATCCTTCTCAAGCTCCCATGGAACATTCACCAAGCAGACCACATTCCAGGCCACGAAATATACCTCAACAAATGTAAAAGAATAGAAATTATGCAAAGTACGTTTTCAGAACACAATGGAATTAGGCTAGAAACCAATACCAGAAAGACACCTGGAAAATACCCAAATATTTGGAGATTAAACAACACACCTCTAAATAACAGATGGGTCAAGGAGGGAGTCTCATGGGAAATAAAAATTTATCTTGAGCTAAATGAAAATGAAAATACAACCTATGAAAATTTGCAAGATGCAGTGAAAGCAGTGCTTGGAGGGAAGTTTATGGCATTGAAGGCATACATTTGAAAAGATCTAAGCTTCCACCTTATGAAACTAGAGAAAGAAGAGCAATATAAGCCTACCACAAGCAGAAGAAAAGAAGCAATGAATGAAATAAAAAGCAGGAAAACAAGAGAGAAAAGTCAGCAAAATAAAGAGCTGTTTGGTTTTTTTTTGTAAAGATCAATAAAATTGACAAACCTCTAGCAGGATAACCAAGAAAAAAAGAGAGAAGATACAAATTACTCAGATCAGAAATGAAAGCGATGGCATCACTACTGATCTCATGGACACTGAAGGGATAATAAAGGAATATTATGAATAATTCTATGCCCACAGATTTTATAAGTTAATGAAGTGGACCATTTCCTTGAAAGACACAATCTACTGAAACTCACACAAGGAGAAATAAATACTCTGAAAAGACTCATATCTAGTAAAGAATTTGAATCAATAATGAATAACCTTCCAAAATGGAAAGCACCAGGCCTGGATGGGTTCACTGGTCAACTCTATCAAACATTAAGGAAAGAATGATACCAGTTCTCAATAATCTCTTCCAGAAAATAGAAGAAGAGAGAACACTTCCCAGCTCATTCTGTGAGGCCAAGCTTATTCTAATAGCAAAACCAGATAAAGATATTGCAAAACAGGAAAATTGCAGACCAATACCTCCCATGAACATAGATGCAAAATCCTCAACAAAATATGAGCAAATTGAATCCAGTGATGTATAAAAAGAGTTCTACACCACAGACAAGTGGGATTTATTCCAGGTATGCAAGGCTGGTTCAATATTTGGAAATCAATTAATGTAATCCATCACATCAACAGCGCAGAGAAATCGCATTATCATAACAGTAGATGCAAAAAGAGCATTTGACAAAATTAAACACCATCCATGATAAACTAACAAACCACCAAACCACCACAACAACTCTTGGCAAATTAGGGATGGAGGGGAACTTCCTCAACCTGATAAAGTACATCTATAAAAACCCTAAAGCTAACGTCATATTTAATGGTGAGAAACTAGAAACTTTCCAATTAAGATCAGGAATAAGGTGAAGATGTCCCCTTTCACCACGCATTTTCAACATTGTACTGTATCTCCTAGCTAATGCAACAAGGCAAGAAAAGAGAATAAAAGATAGATTGGGAAGGAAAAAGAAATCTTTGGTGAGGTGTTTGTTCAGATCTTTGCCCATTTTGCAGATGGCATGGTTGTCTATGCAGAAAATCCCAAAGAACCGACAAAAAGCCCTCCTGGAACTAATGAGCAATTATAACCAGGTTGCAGGATACATGATTAATATACAAAAGTCAATTGATTTCCTATATACCAACAATGAACAAGTGGAATATGAAATTAAAAACACAACACCATTTACATTAGCACCAAAAAAAAAAAAAACTGAAGTACTTAGGAATAAATCTAACAAAATACTTAGCTATATGAAGAGGTATATGAAGAAAACTACAAAATGTTGATGAAAGAAATCAAAGTAGTCTAAATAAATGAAGAGATATTTCATGTTTATTTGAAATTCCTTAATGATGTATGATGTTTAACATCTTTTCATATGCTGATTTGACATCTGTAGATTTTCTTTGGTGAGGTGTCTGTTGAGCTCTTTTGCCCATTTTTAAGTTGGGTTGTTTGGTTTCTTATTGTTGACATTTAAGACTCATTTATATTGTTTATTTATTTATTTTATTGAAATGTAGTCGATTTACAATGTTGTATTAATTTCTGCTGTACAGCAAAGTGATTCAGTTATACATATATATACATTCTTTTTAAAATATTCTTTTCCATTATGCTTTATCACAGGATATTGAATATAGTTCCCTGTGCTCTACAGTAGGACCTTGTTGTTTCTCCATCCTGGATGTAACAGCTCACATCTGCTAACCTCAACCCCCCACTCCATCTCTCCCTCAACCCCCTCCCCCTTGGCAACCACAGTCTGTTCTCTATATCCATGAAGACTCATTTAGTTTGGATACATGCTTACAGCATCTTTCTTCATAACTGCCAAAAACTGGAAGCAACCAAGATGTCCTTTAAAAGGTAAATGGATAGACAAATTGTGGTACATCCATACAATGAAATACTAGTGATAAAAATAAATGAGTTATCAAATAACAAAAAAGACATGGAGGAATCTTCAATGCATATTGCTTAGTGAAAGAACCTAGTCTGAAAAGGTTACATACCGTATGATTCCAACTGTATGAAATTCTGGAAAAAGTAAAACTATAAGGAGAGTAAAAGATCAGTGCTTGCCAGGGGCACAGGGGCTCTGGGGCTCAGGATGAAGACGAGGGGCACAGGGGATTTTACGGCAGTGAAAATATTTTTTTATGATACTGTAATGGTGGATACTTGTCACTATACATTTGTCAAAACGAAAGAACGTACAATGCAAAGAGTGAACCCTAATGTAAACTATGGACTTAGTTAATAATAGCATATCAATATTGGTTCATCAGTTGTAACAAATGTACCGCACTAATGCATGATGTTAATAATAGGGGAAACTGTGTGTATTGGAGGGGTGGATATATGGGAACTCTCTGTATTCTCTGCTAAAATTCCTGTAAACCTAAAACTGTTCAAAAAAATAAAGTATTAAAAAAATGAAAACACATTAGTTCTTTGGAAAATGTCACCCACATCATCTTCATCACCATTGCCATTGATCTTTGTGTCCTTTGAACCTTTGATAACCCATGAATGAGAGAAAATCTGTGTGTTACATTTTGTTTGTCTCTTGCCAGGCTTCACTGCTTTCAGTTCCTCAAAAACTGTCAAGCCATTATTAAGAAATCAAAGCAAGCAGGAAGTTTTAAATGACTCCACAAATTTGGGTGAGCATCTGCCACATGTCAGGCCAGGAGACAGCTTCGTAGTTCGGCCCTATAATATCACTCGCTCCCTTTACTTGCAAAAATTGCTAAATGCTGCTCCTGGACAGACGCCCTGCTGCTAATACAGACTGACTGTATAAGCTCCATCCTACTCAGCTGTCCAACTATGAGATGAACTGTTATTTATTTATTATTATTTTTATTATTATCCTTATCATCATCTAACATATTGTGAGGGCATCCTGTGAACTGGGCCCTGCTGAAGCATTTTGTGTGCATTTTTATCATTTAATCTGCATGACAGCCCTAAACAGGGTCTCTATTATTATCTCCATCTTAGAGATGAAGAAGCTGAGACTCAAATGGTGAACTGAGAGGACAGCATTACATTGATACCAAACCCAGACAAAGACACTACAAGAAAACTACAGACCAGTATCTCTTATGAACACTGATACCACAATCCTCAACAAAATAGGAGGAAACCAAATTCAACAGCACATTAAAAGGATCATACACTATGACCAAGTGGGATTTATTCTTGGAATGCAGACTTGATGGTTCAACATATGAAAATTAATCCACGTAATACATCACATTAACAGAAAGAAGGAAAAAAATGATCATCTCGATTGATGTACAAAAAGCATTTGACAAAATGCAACACTCTTTCATGATAAAAGCACTCAACAAACAGGGAATAGAGGGAAATTACCTCAACATAATAAAGGTCAAATATGAAAGGCCCACAGGTAGCATCATACTCAAAGGTGAAAGACTGAAAGCTTTTCCTCTAATTTCAAGAATAAGATAAGGATACCTGCTTTTGCCACTTCTATTCAACAAAGTACTGGAAGTCCTAGCCAGAGCAATTAGGCAAGACAAAGAAATAAAGGCATCCAAATTCGAAAGGAAGAAGTAAAATTATCTCTGTTCACAGGCAACATGATCTTACATGTACAAAATCCTAAAGAGTCCATGAAAAACCACAACCCTCCTAGAACTAATAAATAACATTCACTAGCAAAATCGTAGGACACAAAATCAACACACAAACATCAGTTGTGTTTCTATATGCTCACAATGAACAATCTGAAAAGGAAGTTAAGAAAATAATTTCATTTACAATAGCATCAAAATGAATAACATATTTTGGGATAAATTTAACCAAGGTGGTAAAAGATGTGTACACTGAAAACTACAAAGTGCTGCTGAAAGAAATTAAAGACACAAATAAATGGAAAGACACCCTGTATTCGTGGGTTGGAAGACTTAATATTGTTAAGATGTCATTACTACACAGCAGGATCTACAGATTCAAAATCCCAACAGCAGTTTTTGCAGAAATAGAAAAATCCATCCTAAAATTCATATGGAATCTCAGTGGGCCCCAAATAGCCAAAATAATCTTGAGAAAGAAAAGCAAAGCTGGAGGTCTCACACTTCCTGATTTCAAAACTTACTGCATACAAAGGTACAGCAATCAAAACAGTGTGATACTGACATAAGCTCAGGCACATAGGCCAATAGAATAGAATAGAGAGCACAGAAATAAAACTTTGCATATATGGTCCAATGATTTTTGACAAGGGTGCCAAGATTATTCAATGGGGAAAGAGCAGTATTTTCAACAAATGATGCTGGGAAAGACTGCAAAAGAATTAATTTGAACTCTTACCTTACACCATGTATAAAAATTAACTCAAAGTGGATCAAAGACTTAAACATAGTCTAAAACTATAAAACTTTTAGAGGAAAACACAGGAGGAAAGCTTTATGACATTGGATTTGGCAATGCATTTTTGGATATGATACCAAAAGCATAGGCAGCAAAAGTAAAAATAGATAAATTCAACTATATCAAAAATTAAAACTTCTGTGAATCAAAGGACACAATAAACAGGGTGAAAGGCCATCTAGAGAATGGGAGAAAATAGTTGCAAATCACAAATCTGAAAAAGGGTTAATATGAAGAATATATAGAGAACTATAACTCAACAACAACAACAAAAAAGAACCCCCAAATAACTTGATCAAATATGGGCATAGAACTGGAATAGACATTTCTCCAAAGAAGATATATAAATGTCCAACAAGCATATAAAAAGATGCTCAACATTACTAGTCATTAGGGAAATTCAAATCAAAACCACAGTGAGATACCACCTCATACCCATTAGGATGGCTACTATCAAAAACAAACAAACAGCAACAGAAAATAACAAGTGTTGGCAAGGATGTAGAGTAGGGGAACACTTATGCACTGCTGAGAATGTAAAATGGTGCAGCTGATAGGGAAAACAGTAGAGCGGCTTCTCAAACAATTTAGAATAAAATTATCATATGATCCAGCAAGTCCACTTCTGGGTATATACCCCAAAGAATTGAAAGCAGGAACTTAAAGAGTTATTTGTACACTCATGTTTATAGTAGCATTATTCACAATTGCCAAAAGGTGGAAGCCACCCAAGTGCCCACTGACCGATGATTGGATAAGCAAAATGTGGTCCATCCATACAGTGGAATATTATTCAGTGTAGGAGGAAGGGAATTCTGACACATGCTACAACATGGATGAACCGTGAGGACATTATGTGAAGTAAGTGTCACAAAAAGGCAAATTTTGTATGATTCCACTATGTGAGGTACATAAAGTAGTCAAGCTCATAGAAACAAAATAGAACGGGGGTTGCCAGGAGCTGGGGAAGGGGAAACGGGGAATTGTTGTTTAATGGGTACAGTTTCAGTTTTGCAAGATGAAAAATTCTGAGGCTGGTTGCACAACAATGTGAATAACTTACAACTACTGATCTGTACACTTAAAAGTGGTTAAGATGGTAAACTTTATAGGTATTTTACCACGATTTAAAAAATGGCTAAGATGAAGGGACTCACTCAACATCAGGATGCTGGCATAAGGCAATGTCAGGGTTTGAACCCAAGTCTAATTCCAAAACTTGTACCTTTGATTTGTACCCTGTGATTTTCAGAGTAGAGAGTGATTTAATAATGAGAGAGGAGACAGGCAGGACCTAATATAGAAAACAAGTGCATTTTTTAAGGCTCCTGCATTGAAAATGTCTTTAAAAAGTATATAGTGAGTCCATAAAATATTGAGACGTTTAAACTTCTATTAACAATGACCATCTGCTCTGATGACCCCTGTGCTTTAAGGAAGCCTCCTCGGGAAGCTGACTTAGTTATGACGTTGCCCTGAGGTTCGCTGACATTGTCGCTGAGGTTCGACGTGTACCTGGAACCGTCCTTTGGAGCTAGGTTTCAACCTTGCATCACCTGGCACTGGGAAGCCCCATCTCAGACCATAACCTTGCGCTCCCGGCCTTCCTTATCCTCTGTCTCGTCCTCTCCTTGAGTCACGTAGCCTTTGCTCCCTGTTTGCTCCCTATGAGTAATGCCCTACGCTCACCCAGCCTGGGCCCTGCTCAAGCTCACCAGCTCCTTCAAGTCCATCTCGGCCCCCAAACCCTCCTGCCACCCTCACACTTCTGTCCTGAGGCTGGCCCAGTGCCCTTTGGGCCCCCCAGCCAGCAGGTCCCTGCTCTCAGGCTTTTCATTCTACTTTGACAACAGCCTCCTAGGTCTTCACCTCCTGCACCTGCCAGCATTCTCCGTCTGCTTCTCCCGACCCTCCTCCATCCCTTTACACGGTGCCCTCTGCCCAGCAGGCCCACCTGTGCAGCTACATCCATGGGCTGATGGGCTCCTTGTCTCTGGTTTCTTGTTGGGTTTGGCCAATGGGGGGTTAGAGATCAGAGCAGGGAGGAGAGAGGTTGGGGTACTTACTCCCCTGGCTTCCTTTCTGTGGGGCCACACAGCTTCCCTCAGAGGGACTCTACCCAGCCCTCGGGGTCTCCGGGACCCAGGAAATGCCCCTGCCCCTCACCCCTCAGCTCTGGGGGTGGGAACAGTCCTCACTCATACTAGCTCTGGGCCCTGCACTATCCTTTGTGGTTTCTCTGAGCCCTGCCCACTCCCTATGGAGTCCCTTCAGGAAACTCCTCTCCATCACTCCACACCCCTGTGAATGTGCCTTCAGCTCCCTGCCAGGACCTGGACTTCCCAGGCATGGAGAAGCTCCTAGATGGGACCTTCAAGACTTCTCCTAGCTGCCAAGGGCCTCCGGGTGGTCCTGCCTTCATCCCACCCTGGTCTGGTCCCTCTCCTCAACCATCTCCTCTTCTGCATCCTCACCTTGACAGTGTAACTTCCGTCTAACCTGTGAACGTGCTCACCACCCCCTTGGCCTGGAAACACCGCCCCTTCCCCCTTCCTTTCCTTTATTGTCAAATGGCTTCAAGAGGTTCCTCTCCCGCTGGGTCCTCAACCCACTGCCATTGCCCTCGGGGGCCTCTTCGGGCTCTCGGCCTCCCTGTGACATGTGACACAGTTGTCAGAGAGAGGCACGTGGCCTGGTGGTTCAGGGGTTGGGGGAGCAGGGCAACGTGGTGGTTACTAGACTGGGCTCGAGTCCAGCTCTCCTACTTCCTAGCAGGGTGACCTTGGGCAAGTGATACCTCAGCTTCCTCATCTGTAAGGTAACAAAAGGACAGTCTTATAAGTTACTGGTGACGTATAAATGATATAATACATACTAAAGCACTTAGAAGAGAACATAGGGCAAATGGGAAATGTTCTCTATTATGAGCAAGAGGATGGGCTCTCGAGTTAGAAAGCCTTGAGTTCAAGTCCCACCTCTGCTACCTTCCAGCTGTGCAGCCTGGGGCACGGTTCTTTGCTTCTCTTTGGTTGCTCCCTGAGCAGCAAAAATGAGTTTGATAAGCTGGGCTTCGTAGGATCGACAAAAGGTACTGCTTGGTGACATGTTCAAAGGAGTGGGATAACATTTTTGAAATTAACTTGTGTGTGTGTGTTTGTGTGTGTGTGTGTGTGTGTGTGTTTTATCTATTTCTTTTAACCTTTTGGTTCTAGGCTATCCCATCCCCCAGCCCCATCCCCCCACTGCCTCCAGAAAGGGATGTAGTGCAGAAATAGTAAAAAAAAAATGGGGTTTTCAAAAGAATAAGGATATGAGGAAACGGCCAGGCGCTGGTGAGACGACGGGTCTGGGATTGGAAGGAAAGAAGAAGCTTCTCTGCTTCCCTGTCAGCTGGATCCTTCCTCCCCGGTCTCCCCGGGAGAGCCCTGTGGACCGGCAAGGCCTCAGGAGAGGCTGGTCCTGAAATCAGACTGCCCGAGCGTGGTGCCCAGTGCCCCAGCCTCCCTCTGTGACCTCAGGCAGGATACTCAGCCTATCTGTGCCTCAACACCCTCATCTGTAAAGTGGGGCAAACAACACTAACCTCCTAAGGATGAAATGAGTTAATACACTCGAAAGTGCCCAGAACAGTACCTGGCACAAAGCAAGCTGTCTCTGTGATGAATACCCTCAGCCTGGCAGCAGCTCTCTGGCTCCCTCACCTCTCTGACTGCTTCCAGGTCTCCACGCCGGTCTCCTCTCCCCTCAGATGTCCGTTTCCTCTGCACTCTGTCCATGAGCTGGGGCCACTGTGCCACCCCCTCGATTCGCAGGTGTGTATTTCCAACCCCTGGTTCATCTCAAGGCCCCAAACTGCCTGGACGCTTCCGGGATGTTGAGGTGCTCACTCAACCAGTCCTGCTTCCTGCCCTCTTGGTAACGGTATTATCACCTGCCAGCTCATCCAGCCATCTTTCTCCGTGGCCTGTGGCATTGATCCTACTGATTCTTCCAGAAAGCTCTCAGACCAGTCCCAAAGCAACGGTCCAGTCAGGTGGTAGTATTAATGTGGTGGGCAGAATGGTCTCCCAAAGATGCCCATGCCCTGATTCCCAGAACCTGGGAATATGCTCCATGACATGGCCAAAGGGACTGTGATGATGTCAAGGTTACTAATCAGTGCTCTTAAAAGAGGGAGACTAAGGACTTCCCTGGTGTTGCAGTGGTTAAGAATCCGCCTCCCAATGCAAGAGACACGGGTTCGAGCCCTGGTCCGGGAAGATCCCACATGCCATGGAGCAACGAAGCCCGTGTGCCACAACTACCGAACCTGCGCTCCAGAGCCCACGAGCCACAACTACTGAGCCCACGTGCCACAACTACTGAATCCGCGTGCCTAGAGCCCGTGCTCCACAACAAGAGAAGCCACTGCAGTGAGAAGCCCGTGCACCGCAACAAAGAGTAACCCTCGCTCACTGCAACTAGAGAAAGCCTGTGCTCAGCAACGGAGACCAAACCCAGCCAAAAACTTTTTAAAAATTTTTTAAAAAGTGGGAGACTATCCTGGGTTATCCAGGTGGGACTAATTGAACTCCACCAGTCCTTATAAGCAGAGAACTTACTCTGGCTGGATTGGAGAGATAAGTGGTGTTTCTTGCTGGGCCCCCACTTAACAGCCCCAATGCTCCTCTTCCTGGGAAAGCACCAGGTCAACGTTTCCTCTTTACCCAAATCCCCCCCTAGATGGCACCACCTCAGTCTGTTGCATGAATGAGGATCACGAGAACATTGATCTCACATTTCACTGACAACCCCCATTCTCCATTCCACAGGGTGGAATTTCCCTAGCTTAGTCAATTATCTTGTTATCTCAGTTAACTGAGAATTTCCAATTTAGATATTAGATGTTCCCAAAGCTAAATTTACACTCAAAAAGTGAAGCTTTTGTTTTTAGAAGGTTGAGTCAGCTCAGTCTGAAACTCAGCCCCACCTCCCCCGTCTAGCTGTGTGATTTGGGCCAGTTCCTTAACCTTTCTGAGTCCCATGTCCATGTCATCAAATGAGGATAATAACGATAATAGTAGTTCTCACCCGCACAGGATTTGTTTTGTGGATATAATTCTATAAATATATATACAGAACATACATAGATGATGTATAAAGCCATGTGAGATGCAGTAAGTAGTCCATAAATGTATGCTGTAGCTGTTTGTATTATGTATGCTATTCAAAAGATTATGGGGGCTTCCCTGGTGGCGCAGTGGTTGAGAGTCCGCCTGCCGATGCAGGGGACGCGGGTTCGTGCCCCTGTCCGGGAGGATCCCACATGCCGCGGAGTGGCTGGGCCCGTGAGCCATGGCCACTGGGCCTGCGCTTCCAGAGCCTGTGCTCCGCAACGGGAGAGGCCACAACAGTGAGAGGCCCGCGTAATGCAAAAAAAAAAAAAAAAAAAAAGATTATGATCTTTCTTTCATCTCACATCCATCAGAATGGCTAGTATAAAAAAAAAAAAGGGAAATAACAAGTGTTGGTGAGGACGCAGGGAAAGTGGAACCCTTGTGCCCTGTTGTGAGAATGTAACTTGGTGCCGCCACTATAGAAAACAGCATGGCAGTTCCTCAAACAATTAAAAATAAACTTATCATATGATCCAGCAAGTCTACTTTTGGGTATATATCCCAAAGAACTGAAAGCAGGGCCTTGAAGAGATATTTATACACCCATGTTCATAGCATTGTTTGCAACAGCCAAAAGGTGGAAACAACCCAAGTGTCCATCAGTAGATGAATGAATAAACAAAATGTGGTGAATCCACACAATGGAATATTATTCAGCCTTAAAAAAGGAAGGAAATTCGGACACATGCTACAGCATGGATGAACATAGACATTATACTCAGTGAAAGAAGCCAGTCATGAAAAGACAAATACTGTTATGATTCTACTTATATGAGATACCCAGAGTAGCCAAGGTCATAGAGACAGAAAGCAGAACGGTGGTTGCTGGGGGCTGGGATGGGGGGACAAGGGGAGTTGTTGTTTCATGGGTGCAGTTTCAGTTCTGCAAGATTCAAAGAGTTCTGGAGATGGATGGGGGTGATGGCTGCACAACAGTGTGAATATATTTAATGCCACTGAACTGCACACTTAATAAAAGTGGTTAAGATGGTAAATTTTATGTTATGCATATCTTACCACAATAAAAAAAAATGAGAAAAATGAGATCACGATCTAGCCCTTTCCTCTGAACTTTTTCCTCTTGGAAGCCCTCCACCTGCTGGTGAGAAACTAGTCCCATCAATTGCTGTGCTGGGTACTGACCAATGAAATCAGCCGCCAGTTCCCAAACAGGGGACAAAACATTCCCTGAGGACTGGTGAGACCTAACAGGTGAACCCCCAGAGCAAGGAGCACTTGTGGAGAAGCCAGGGGTGAGGTGGGGGTGAGGGGGGAGGATGGGAGCACGACCCAGGCAGGAGGACAAGTGCGATGCAGATGGGGAGCCAGCAAGTGCACCCTCCCAGGCCTGTTTCAGTCCGTGGATTTCCCCACAGAGAGTCCACCTGTCACCTTATGTCTCAAAATGCAGGTGTTCGCTTAGAATAACAGAAATGTGAATTAAAATGACACAGGTACCATACTTCACCCCGTAGATCAGTGAAGATCCAATGGGGGGTCAGCACCCTAGGCTGGGGAGGGAGTGGGAGACGGGTGTCCACTGCTGGCAGGACACCACATCCGGAAACCTCTGGTGGACAATTTGGCCATGCCCATCAGAGTTACAGCTGTATGTGTCCTTTGACAGAGCAGACATACCTGCACGTCCGTGAAATGATGCAAATAATAGGAGAATCCCAGCAGCCTTGTTTAATAATAATAAACAAGATTATGGTGTAGGCTCTGGTTCTTTTCTGAGAGGCAGCCCAGAACTGGCAGGGGCCAGGAAAAGGGACGAGAGTCATCCGGCTGGATGGGATCTGGGGTGTGTGTATGAGATCAGTCTGGCTTCACGACCCTCAGATCCCACGCTAGAAGGGCTGACACAGGCTGGAGAGATGGCTCCACCCATGAGAAAGGAGATGGCTGGCAGGACACTGATCACCGAGGGTGAGGGGTGGACACCAGCATTTCATCCCCCTGTCATGTCTGTTCTTTCTTTTTCTCTTCCATCTCCACCCTCGTAGCTGCAGCCCTGCGCTGACTTGGGCTGTCCTAGAGCTCAGTCTTCTAGGGATCCTGGGACTTCCCCAGGGTGGGACTGGGGGAGTCCCTGGGGAGGGGTAGGGTCAGTCAGCCCTTCATTGTTTACCCTTCGCTTCTCTTTTCCTCAAAACAAAGTTTATTGAAAGAATACACACACACACACATACACACACACACACACACAAGCAGGAGCTCTGCTGATCAAGAAGGGAGAGGGAGGGAGCACTGATGGTGGGGTTCTCAAAGTGTGGTCCTGGAGCCAACTCCAGGGGACTCCATTCCCCCACCTGAACCTGGGGAGCATATAATGTGAAGATTCCTGGGCCTTACCCCAAACCCACTGGGTCAGAATGCCTAGGAGTTCATGTTGAACAACCACTCTTAAACATACGGAAAATCCAACAACCACTGGCTTTGGTGTTTCGTCATTCTGGAAGAACTGAGTCCCTTTCTCAGCAGAGTTTAAATAACAGCCACATCCAACTCTAAAGATTACAGTTTACAAGGCACATCAAATCATATAAATTATAACTTGCAAGGTTTAGCTGTGAAATGAGCAAGGCTGAGGCTTTTGAGCCATGTAAAATGGGAGAGGGGAGATTGTGAATAGAGCTCCTGATGGCTCGCCTGCACACAGCAGCTGGGATGTTCACTGGCAGGTCTCCCCCTTGTTTACAATCCTTCAAGCCTTCTTCCCACTGCTTTTCAGATAAAGATCAAAACCCTTATGGTGACATGAAGGAGGCCGACTTGTCCCTTAGACCTCCTCCTTCCCACTCTGACTTCTGGACGCCCTGGTTTTCTCTCAGTCCCTTGGGTTCACAATATGCTCTTCCACCCCAGGGCCCTTGCACATGCCATTCCCTTCTCCTTTTGTCTAGTTAAGTCCTCCTTGTCTTCCATATTCCTTTCCTTTACAGCCCCAATGTTGGAATGGAATTAGTCACACCTTTGTGGGATCATTTGACTTATTTCTCTCTCTCCTGGCAGCTTCCTGATGGCAGGGACCATGTCCAGTTCTGCCATCACTGTACCCCTAGACTAGGCTCGGTGCCGAGGCTCTGGGTAAATACTGTGCAATGAATGAGTGATAGCAACAGTTATCACTGTTGACTATAAACAGTTCTCACTAGCCTGGCTATAAACAGGCTTCCTATTGCCTTAGGGAACCAAACTCCTTACAGGATATAGAAAAAAGTCTGGAGGGTAAAACCCTGCAAATATCAATATTGATTTTTCCCTGAGCCAAATGATTACAAGTGACTTTTATTTTCTTCCTTATATTTTCCTTTCTCCCAATTTTTAAAAACAAGAAGCATGTAACTACCTTCCATTATCGGAAAGAGTAAATGATGTCGAAATACTAGGATACCAATAGTCAAAACAACGTCAGCCTTGCTGATGAGTAGAAATCTTTAGAAGCATGACTGCCTATTCTTTAGGATTGATCCTGGCAAATAAAACAATCTTTTTTATTTGTTAGATGTAACCTCTGGGTAAATGCAATGATGACTTTTTAGTAATATAAATCCCTGAATTTTTTTTTTTTTTTTTTTTTTTTGCGGTACGCGGGCCTCTCACTGTTGTGGCCTCTCCCGTTGCAGAGCTCAGGCTCCGGACACGCTGGCTCAGCGGCCATGGCTCATGGGCCCAGCCGCTCCGCGGCATGTGGGATATTCCCGGACCGGGCACGAACCCGTGTCCCTTGCATCGGCAGGTGGACTCTCAACCACTTCGCCACCAGGGAAGCCTAGTGACGTATTTCTTAAGCTAAGTCCGAGGAGCAGTAAGCAGTCAATTATTTATATACAATGAATGCAACTCAATTTCTGTCTAGTTAATAACTGTCCTCATTAGTTCCCTTTTCCAAATGGCTTATTAATGTCAGTGGATCCTCATCTCAACCCTGTGCACCTCTGAGGATTCTTCTCAGTCTCTGTTTTATGAGACCATAATAATGATCATTGTGACATTCACTGACCACCACATGCCAGGCTCTTTCTATGCATTTCTCACTTAATCCTCAGAATAACCCTGTGAGGTAAGAGGTTTACAGACAGGGAAAAGGAGCTCAGAGTGATTAAGTAATTTGGTTGAAGTCACTCAGCCACAAAGTAGCCTAATGAGATTCAAACCCAGCTCTGTCTATCTCCAAAGCCTGTGCTTTTAAAAATTACTACAGTTTTCTAATATCATAGGCCGGTTCAAAACAGAGATCTCTGTCTCTACTTTAGCCAGACAGGAAATAAAGTACCCCAAATCTATGCCTTGTTAGGATAAAGAAGAAACTACAGTTCTTCTTCTTCTTCTTTTTCCTCCCACTTTGCACACTGCACAGATGTTCTGTGTCCTTGAAGGGAGACCATATCATGGAGGAGAATCTCACGGGGAGGTTCATGGAGTTATCTTTAAATCTGTTGCGTTTACAATAAACATTCTCAGAAAACTAGGAATAAAGGGGGAAATTTCTCACTTGGTAAGAACATGTATAAAACCCTACAGCTAACCTCCTACTTAACGGTGAAAGAGTAACTGCTTTCCCCTAAGGTCAGGAACAAGCGAATATAAGGATTTATAAACTGCTTTTGTTCAGCAGAGTCCTGGAAGTCTTAACCAGGGAAATAAAGGAAGGAAAAGAAGATTCAAGGGATTCACATCTCCTTTTCTGAAAGGAGAAATAAAATTGTTCTTATTTGCAGATGACATGATTGTTTATGTATAAAATCCCAAGAAATCTACAAAAGCCCTTATATAAGAAAGTGCAGTTAAGGTTCCAAGATACCAAGAAGCATACAAAAATCAACTGTATTTCTATATACTGTCAATGAACATGTGGACACCAAAATTAAAAATATAATACCATTTACAATCACTCAAAAAAAAAAAAAGAGAGATATACTTAAGTGTAAATCTAACAAAACATGTTCAGGACTGGTATGCTGAAAACTACAAAACACTCATGAGAGACACTGAATAAATGGAGAAATATACCATGATCATGAATTGGAAGACAATGTACGAGTATATCAATTATTCTCACATTGTTATATAGGATTAAACACAATTCCAATCAAAATTACAGCATGATATTTTGTATATACAGACAGGCTTACACTAAAATGTAAATGGAAAGGCAAAGGAACTAGAATAGGTTAAAAATTTTTTTTAAAGAAAAGTGAGAGGAATCACTCTACCTGATTTAAGACTTACATAGCGACAGTAATCAAGGCTATCTCATAATGGTAGATCCATTATGACAAATAGATCCATGAAACATAATAGGGAACTAAGAAGTAGCCCCCATAGAAAGTATGGCCAGATTATTTTTGACAAACTTGCAAAAGCAATTCAATGGAGAAAGGATAGTCTTTTCAACAAATGGTTCTGGAACAACTAAATATCCACATGCAAGAAAAATGAACTTTGACCTAAATCTCACATCATAAACGACAGTGAACCCAAAATGGTTCATAGATTTAAACATAAAACTATAAAACACTTAGAAGAAAACATAAGAGAAAATCCTCAGGGTCAGGGACCTTGTGGCATGTTCTTAGACATGACACTAAAAGCATGATCTATAAAAGAAAAAATAACTACCTGGACTTCATCAAAAGTTAAAGCTTTTGCTCTGTGAAATACTCTGCTAAGAGAATGAAAAGACAAGCTACGGATGGGAGAAAATATTTGCAAACCATCTATCTGACAAGGGACTCATATCTAAAATACATAAAGAATTCTCAAAACTCAATGGTAAAAAAATTAACAATTCGATTAGAGACACTTAAAAGATATGAAGAGATATTTCACTGAAGAGGATATGCAGAAGGCAAACACGTACATGAAAAGACATTTAACATCACTATCGATTTGGGAAATGCAAGTTAAGACTATGATGAGATACCACTACACACTTACTAAAACAGCTAAAATGAAAAACAGTGTTTAGGCTAATTGCTGGTGAGGATGTATCTCACACATTGCTGGTGGAAATGAAAAATGGTACAGCCACGCTGGATAAGCCTGGCAGTTTCTTTACAAACCGAATCTATATAAACACATATGTTAATCCATGCAATCATACTCCTGAGCATTTATCACAGAGAAATAAAAACTTATGTTCACACAAAAACCTGTACACAAATGTTTATGGTACATTTATTTGTAATAGCCCCAAATGGAAACAAAATGTCCTTCAAAAAGTGAATGGTTAAACATAGGTGATACGTCCATACCGTGGACTATTACTCAGCAATAAAAGAACAAGCTAATAACCTAAATGGATGTCAAGGGCATTACAATGACTAAAAAAAAAAAAAAAAAATCAATCGCAAAGGTCATAGATAAATGATGAAAATTATAGAGACGGAGAACAGATTAGTGGTTTTCGGAGCGTGGGGACGACGGTGGGAGGAGGAATTGTGACTATAAAAGGAGCATCACAAAGGACATCTCTGATGATGGAATACTCCTATATCCTGATGGCCACACCCAAATCCACACGTGGTAAAATGGCACAGGACTCCACACATGCTTCGTGCCATTCTCTCTACCATTTGTGCATCTATAATTATTTCAAAATAAAGTTTAAAAAAATCTGTTGAGTGAAGTCTGAGAGTGGTCTGCCTTTCACAGTCCTAAAGGGATTCCATTGCATTTCTCTTTCTGCTTCAATATTTTAATCCCTTTCAAAATGTTAAAAGGCTCAAAGCCACTGTTTTTTTTTTTTTTTTTTTTTTTGCTGTACGCGGGCCTCTCACTGCTGTGGCCTCTCCCGTTGCGGAGCACAGGCTCCGGACACACAGGCTCCGCGGCCATGGCTCGCGGGCCCAGCCGCTCCGCGGAATGTGGGATCTTCCGGGATCGGGGCACGAACCCGTGTCCCCTGCATCGGCAGGCGGACTCTCAATCACTGCGCCACCAGGGAAGCCCTCAAAGCCACTGTTTTTATAATTCCTTACTTACAATTTCTTCCAACTTCCTTGGCTGTCAATGAGCTGGGACTGTGGACCAAGCCACAGCTAATTCAGAGAATGGAATGAAATGAAGTGAGAGAGCACTGAGGCCATGCCCAGGGCTTACCCTGATTTACTACTTGGAGGTACGGGGGCACGGGAGGGCTCTGAGGGGCCCATAGTCTCCAGAAGCTCTGGAAAGGGCGAGAGGCCATTGCTCAAGCTGGGCACTTCAGGTGGCCGTGGCTGCCACACGCGGAGCAGGTGAAGGTCAAGCATCAGCTCTAAGCCCACCTTCCAAACCACGCCATCAGGGTGGGACACTGCAGACATAGTCAGCAAAGGACACAGGGCCCATCACACTTTGCACTGTGCTCATTCTTACCACATGTGCCAGGGAGACCCAGCACATGCCGGGAGTGGTTATTGGTGGCACACCGAGGAAGGCTGGGACTGTTAGCCAGAGGCTGTGCTTTACAAGAGACTGGAGTCCACAGAACAGTAAGGACTTTTGGTGGTGTGAGGGGTAGGGAGGGTCGGGGACTGGCTAGGAAGAGGTCTTACCTCTAAAACAAGGTCTGAATTTTCATGCCTTCCAATCGTAGTGCTTTTATTCAGGACAAAATAGCCTTCTGCACTCTTTAGATAGGCTTTCATATTCTCTGCTTTCCCTATAAAAGGTTTTCAGAAAACAATTTTGTTAGAAAAATACAGTCCTCTAATTATTCAATGTCATATTTAGAATGAATGGAATACACCATAATGTCCACAGGAGAAGTCAGCAGAGGTAGGAGTGGATAGCTGGATTTAACAATGATCACAATGATAATTCTGCACATTTTTAAGACTGTCCTTTTAACAGTGATAGCCGGCATAGATGAGCTTGCTTCTGATCACAAGAGGACATCCTTTATGTAACTCAGAGCACAAACAAGCAATAGCAAAAAAAAAAAAAACCCAAACAAATCTGAATTCCACTGATAACTGCTCTCCACCTCCCATTAAGCTTAGCTTGGGGTTAGTTATCTGACAGAATCAAATACTCAGTGTTACTAACCCACCACTTACTAGCTCTGTGACTCTGGGTGAGTTCCTTATTCTCTCTCTATGCCTCTGTTTCCTCATCTGTAAAATGGGGCTAATAATACTCTGTATCCCAAAGAGTTTTGTGAGGATTAAATGTGAAGCATCTAGAATGGTGATTGCTACACTAAACACCCATTTGTCCTACTGTGATTGTGACTGTTATTAATCTTGGGCTTCTGAACTTTGACTCAAGAAACCCCAACTTCTACAGAGCTTCTTAAAGTGTGGAAGAGTCAGTCATCAAGGAAATGGGCATTAGAAGATACTTTCTTTTTAAGTCACCGCATTCCTTCATATATTTAGGTTGAAAAAAAAATGATTTCCAAAGACAAAATATCAAGATTATAGCTTGGCTGTACGGTCAAGACTCTGTACGTATCTTTTGCTGGCATTTTATTATGAAAATGTCAAACACACAGAAAAGTTGAAAGAAGTGGATGGTGAACTTCTATAGAACCACCACCCAGATTCTACAATCAACATTTTGTTCTATTTGCTTTATCACATATCTACCCATCTATACATTTTATATTTTAATGCATTTCAAAGTAAATCCTATACATGTTTTTAAATTTTATTTATTTATTTTTGGCTGTGTTGGGTCTTCGTTTCTGTGCGAGGGCTTTCTCTAGTTGTGGCAAGCGGGGGCCACTCTTCATCACGGTGCACGGGCCTCTCACTATCGCGGCCTCTCTTGTTGTGGAGCACAGGCTCCAGATGCGCAGGCTCAGTAGTTGTGGCTCACGGGCCTAGTTGCTCCGTGGCACGTGGGATCTTCCCAGACCAGGGCTCGAACCCATGTGCCCTGTATTAGCAGGCAGATTCTCAACCACTGCGCCACCAGGGAAGCCCTATACATGTTTTTTATTTTTTATTTATTTATTTATTTGTTTGTTTGTTTGTTTATTTATTTTAATTTTTTTTTTTTTTTTTTTTTGCGTTACGCGGGCCTCTCACTGTTGTGGCCTCTCCCGTTGCGGAGCACAGGCTCCGGACGCACAGGCTCAGAGGCCATGGCTCACGGGCCCAGCCGCTCCGCAGCATGTGGGATCCTCCAAGACCGGGGCACGAACCCGTGTCCCCTGCATCGGCAGGCAGACTCTCAACCACTGTGCCACCAGGGAAGCCCATATATACATGTTTTTTAAAACATAAAAATTTCAGTGACTTCAGCTGGTTCCAAGATGTTGATGATAATTCACATGATATTGGAATTCTGATCCATCTCAGTGCCATGTCAAAGATAGCCTCTTTTCTTTTTTTCCTTTTTTTTTTTTTGGCTGTGTTGGGTCTTCGTTGCTGCATGCGGGCTTTCTCTAGTTGCGGCGAGCGGAGGCTACTCTTCCTCACGGTGCGCAGGCTTCTCACTGCGGTGGCTTCTCCTGTTGTGGAGCATGGGCTCCTGGTGTGCAGGCTTCAGTAGTTGAAGCACGTGGGCTCAGTAGTTGCGGCACACGGGCCCTAGTTGTGGCTCGCTGGCTCTAGAGTGCAGGCTCAGTAGTTGTGGTGCACTGGCTTAGTTGCTCCGAGGCATGTGGGATCTTCCTGGACCAGGGCTCGAACCCGTGTCCCCTGCATTGGCGGGCGGATTCTTAACTGCTGAGCCACCAGGAAAGTCCCCAAAGTCTCTTTTCAACTGAAAGGTCACTGAAGTGTGAAGTTGTTAAACTGTGGATAAAAACAAAAATCTCTAGGTCTGACCGTCGAGGGTCTCCTGTCTGGCTCTGCTTTCCATCAACATCTCCATCATCATTCCATCACTGAATCCCTACTAAGTGCCAGGCACTAGGCTTTCCTTTTACACACATGGCCTCTTTTCACCCTCAGAACCACCCTGCGAGGCAGGTGTCAGTATTGTCCCGCTTTACAAATGAGGAAACTGAGACTCAGAGAAGTTAAGGTCACACAATAGTAAGTGTGTGACAACTCTGAGCCTTTGCATGTAACCAGTGTACAAACCTCCATTGCTGCTGGTGGGGCAGAGTAGGGGTGGGGGAATTGCACTGTCTGCTGACACTTGGCACATGTAATAAAAGAAAGTCCTTGAAACCAGCATTCTATGCTCTGAAAGGAAGACGAGACCCTACCTGGGGGTAAGAGAAATAAAAATAAGCAGCATAGTTTATATTTGTAAACTTTGAGGCCTGTGGATGTCCCACAAATATTGATGCTTTCAGATAATGAGAAATACATTTGATTAAGTTCGCTGTCATGTATACAGGGGAAAAGACATTTCCTCTTCCCAAAGAACCATGCTCTGCTGCCTTCAGTTATTAATCTTCAATTGCAGAGGACCATGTTAGCACGCAACACATTCAAGTCTAATTAAGCTAAAATGGAAACGTCCAAGAAATGTCTCTTCTGCAGGAAAACCACAGGAAAAGCCACTAATCTAAAACTTAAACTTGGATTATGCGCATATTTGTTTTTTAGCTCTCACCCCAGACGTCCCCAAGGCTGGGGTCTTCTCTCTGCTCAGACGTCCCCCCTCGGGGCAACCACCTGACCACTCTGGCTAAAGGTACCCTCAGTCATGTTATTCCCCTGCTAGTTTTCCCCTGCTGTGTTTCCTTCCTTGTACTTATCATTCTCTGACATGTTCTTGTTCCTTTCTTTAGTTATGCTTGCTGTTGGTTTCTCTTTCACTAACATATATGTTCCTGGAAAACCAGAACTGTGTTCATTTTGTTCAGAAGCGATTCTTCATGGGTATGTTGTGTTTGTACCCATCTTCAGAGCAAAGGCATTGAAAGATTTTGTCCTGCACTCACTTTCCGAGGATGCTTGTATGGCAAACAGCTTGGGAGGATACAGGTAATGTTTCTAATAAAGATAACGGCTCCTTCTGGGGCAAAAGTTGGGCAGGTTTGCTAGCAGCCCCTTTCAAAGATTGCAGTTTCCTGAGTTTGGAGTTCCTTACCTGGGACACAGACCCACTGTGCGCACAGCATCCACACTGGCTGCTCTGCACCACCCCGAGGGACTTTCAGGGCAACAGGAACCAATGTGCATATGCAGCTCTGCTGCCTGTTATGTCGGCTGTGCTGTGAGTCATCAAGTTCTTTGTTTCTGGCCCAGGAGTCTCTTGTCTTCTGCCAGGAACTATAAGCTGGGCAGGCTAACTTACTAACTTTCAAACAGGGTCAAATGTCAGACCCTTTGCAGTTCCTGCCAGTTCTGTGCATTACCCCTTCTCCAGGGCAGGGGGCGGCAGGGGGGCAGAACCTGACACATAGTAGGTGCTTGGGAAACACTTGCTGAGTGAATGAAAATACAAAGGGCACCTCAAAGCAAGTCAGTACAGCCAGCTGGCTAGGAAGCTTTGATAGTAACTACCTTTCATTTTTCCCGTCAGTATCTAGCTTACATGACTCCTTGGAAAACCTAAATTCTATCTCTTTAGCTTTTGGATTGGACAATATTTCTCCACCTTCATTTTGCCCTGTGCATCACTTCCTTGCGTGAAAACACTGTCAAAGTAATTTGAATGTGTGGAGCTCTGTGAATTCGTTCTTACTCAGTGCCATGGAGCACCAGCCACAGGAAAGAGCAAAAGGGCTTCAGTCATCTGCGTTCCCCCGACCACTTTGGATGGCTCAGAATTGGGCTATAGGAGCAAACTTTCTTTTGAGGTTTACAGTGGCCTCAAAGTTCCTTAAAGAAGGGGAGTTCAGGTAAGGGGCGGGTGTGTGTGTGTGTGTGTCTCTGACCATTGGGTGGGTGTTGTCCATAAATCAGGGGAAACAGGGGTTCCTCTCTTAATCCCAGCTATACCCACAGGACATCCAAGAGCTGGTGCCCAGGAGAGGCTTAAAGCTCCCGTGCCGCCTCCCTTGGGGGGCGAGGTAGGGGCTGCACTTAGGAAGGAACGGCTGGTGTTGGGGCACCTTTTCTGGGGTGCTCCTGGCGACCCGAGCCTGGATCAGAGAGTTCGGACTCGGCTGGCGCCGGGTCCCCTGCCTATCCCAACACCCTTGACCTCGCAGGGCTGGCCTCCTCCGGCCCAGGTTTCCGCCCGCCGCCTCCTCGCGCGCCGCTCTCACCTGGCCTGAGGAAGAAGCCCACGCCTCGTCCTCTGCCAAGAAGCCCTGACCTCCGCCCTGCCGCCCTCCCGCGGAGTCTTCAGGCGACAGCCCGCAGCCCGCGCGCCCGCCTGGCCTTTGTACGAACGTCGCCACGGCAACGCCATTCTGACGGCCGAGCTGGGGAGGGGCGTGGCGTGCGCGTCGCCCGAGGATGAGGGGGAGGTGCGCTGGGAGCACCCGGCCAATTACAGCCCGCTGCAGCGCTGCGAGCCCTCCCCGACCTGCCCGCTAGAGGTCCCCAGCCCCGTTTCCAGGATGGGGAAACAGGCTCAGTGTTCACAGAAGTAGCTCCAAGTCTTACAGCGGGGAAGGAGCAGCCTCAAAAATCCTTCCTAGTGATCTTAGCTCCAGGCTCGGTGCGTTGAGGAGGGGGTGGTCAGGCGTGGGAGGGTAATGGAGCTGAACCAGGAGAAGCCTGGAGGTTAGTCCCCCCCCGTCCCACCCGAATCTCTAGTTCTCTCTGTTGTGGAGGAGAAAACAGAGTAAGCTGGGGGACCATCACTTCTGGGGATGGGGGTGGAGATGGGAGATGGGTGCGGTGGAGGGAACGCTTCTGAAAGAATGGAAGATTCTCCCACGTGCTAGGGAAGGGGTATTTACAAGCCCACAGCCTTACTGTTCCTGTCCTTCCCTGTCAAAACTCGCGTTTATTCATTCATGTGTTCTTTACTTCTACAAACATCACCTGAGTCCCTACAAGGTCAGACGGTGGCCCCAGTGTTGACCTGGATCAGATCCTTAAGAAATCCCCCCGCACCCCCCATGGGCACGGGGCTGGGGGGATGGAGCGTGTGGAGAAGACATGCAAATGCCAACTATCTCCCCTTACCCCATGTCACCTCTTTTCAGATCAGCCCCTTCTGTCTGGGAGCAGAACAGCCCTGCTGACTACCTACAGAATGCCTCATTTCCCTGCCAGGAAATGACGGACAAGGTGCCCCAAGACAAACTCAAAATATTCATCTGAGAAAGATGAAAGATGGCAGACTCCACTCTAGTCAATTAGAAGAAGATATAAGAGAGAAAAATCATGGAAATCGATATGGGATGGAATATATGGTAAAGATGCTCCCACATGCCTAGAGGCTCTTAGAAATGCACATTCCCTGGCACAGACCTCAGAGATTCTGATTAAGCAGCTCTGGAGCATGGTCCAGGAATGAATTTGTTGCATTCTTGCAAATTCCTTGTGCATTTGTTTAAAGCTTGGCAAAACCTCAGGACTTATTCAACCCTGCAGTTGAATCGCAGAGCCCTCCCAGCACTTGTGCCTAGAAATCTCTTCCAGGCCCTCAGTCAGCCTGGAAGGTTCTGCCTGGGTTAGTTCCATTCGACCAGAAAGACCTTAGGAATGTATGAGGAGTGACCACAGAGGCCGGGGCCCTGAGTGGTAACTTCAGAGGAACAGAGAGGGTCAGGCTCAACTCTCCAGGCACATTTCTGCCTCAGGGCCTTTGCAGTTACTGTTTCTTCTCCCTACCAGGCACTTCCCCCAGGGATCTCCTTCAGCTCCTTTAGATTTTTACTCAAGTATCACCCTATTTAAAAGGGTCTTGGAATTCCCTGGCAATCCAGTGTTTAGGACTCAGTGCTTTCACTGCCCAGTTCGATCTCTGGTCGATCCTGCAAGCCCCATGATGCCACCCAAAAAAACAAAACAGAACAAACCCCCCCCCAAAAAACATGAATAACAAAACAAACACCTCACTCTATTGCTCTTCCCTTCATCTTACCACTCCTCTAACATGCTATTTATTTAGTTTCCTTCTCTTATTTGTTGTCAGTCTCCCCACTCCCAACTCCCCCCTGCCCCCAACTTAAGCTCCATGAGGGCAGGGATTTTTTTCTCTTTTGTTCACTGCTGTATCACCAGTACCTAGAACAGTGCCTGAATGAACGAATGAGTGAATGAACAGGGGCAGCCCTTGCCACCCGCCCACAGCCTTGCCTCCTACTCTTGAGCTGCTGAGCTGAACTGTCCTTACCCCAGGACCTAGGCTTCTGTAGCCTTGGCCCTCCCCAGCCCCACCCCCATCTCCATGCTTGTCTTCAATGTCATCAACATGAGCACAGAACGCAACCCTGCTCACTGCCAGCCAGACCCTATGGAGCCCATCCAGGCCAGCCTGGAGCCGGAGCCGCCCATGGCCCCCTGATAGGCTTGGGAGAGCATATGTTGCCATTAGTCCATCTCTCGATGAGGAAATACTAAACGGAGAACAAAGCTGGCATTCAGGCTCACTGGAGCAGAAATTGCCAAATCTTGATTGGATCCTGCCGCTCCCCACAGGATGCCACAGTCATCTCAAAGGGTGTGTGAAAGTCTAAAAACCCAGTTCCATGTCATCCACTTAAATTTCAAAAACAGAAACTAAAATACCCCAATAACTCATGGCTTTATCATAGCATGTCCTGGGCTGAGTGAGAGTTGTACTTTGCAATGATAGGGTGATCAAAATACTGCACCTGGGGAATTCCCTGGCGGTCCACTGGTTAGGACTTGGTGCTTTCACTGCCATGGCCCGGGTTCAATCCCTGGTGGGGAAATTAAGATCCCGCAAGCCACACGGCATGGCCAAAAAAAAAAAAAGAGGTTTCTAGCTTATATGGGCTCCTTGGTGATGCCTGTAATCAATCAATCTTATTGAGCTCTGGGTGGCTACCAAGGCTGTACTGTATCTCAATCAACATCAGGATGCTGGTGTCTGAAAGGCCTGGGTCCATGTCCCAGCTTTGTCATTCCCAGCTGTCCTCCTAATACTGGAGCGAGTGATGTTAACTCCGGGCTTTCCACCCGCAGGGCACTGTCCCAGTCCTTCCTGTGGATCATCTCATTTAATCCTCACCATAACCTGGGGCAGTAGGTGTGTGTGAAACACCTGGAACAGGGAGCTCTGCAGAGAAGCGCTCAAAAATGTCGTGACAGGTATTATTTCTATCACATCACTCCCACTTGAGCAGGAAAATAGGGCTCAAGAGACATGGAGGTATGTGACCAAGGTGACACAGCCAGAAAAGGATTTGAATCTAGATGACTGTGATGGGAAGGTATTTTCCCCGGGGACCACAGATGACAAGTGTCACAGCCACGAGACACCCATGCTCACCACCTGCTTTTCCTCCGCTCTGAACAATCTGGGCTTCTGGCTGTCCTGAAGTTTGGGCAGTGCCTGCAGCAAGAGGGGGAGGGAGCTGAGGCCAAGAGGGGGTAGCTGGGGCTTGCCAGGGACCTCTCCTGCCACCCACTGGGCTTCTTTCCTGCAGGACCTCTGCCCCATAAAATCTCATTGGGCCGCAGTTACCTTCCCTGGGCTGTCCTTGACTGGGAGAGCCCATCCACTGTGCCCCCTTCCCAGATCTGCTTGTTGTCCCCTGCATTCCAACAAGCAATGAATGCTGGCCTCCTGCCTGGAAGAGGTAGGGAGCTTGCCCAGCCTTTAAGGGGTAAGAGAGAGCCAGGGAAAGAGCTGGAACAGGAGAAAGGGAGTGTAAAAGAGAGAGAGCGCTCGAAGATCAGGAAGTAGCTAAGCTGTTGAGTAGGTGTCAGATGGGAGAGCAAAGGCCCATTGGAGGCTCCACAGTCCATTCATAACCTGACGCTATGGGCTAAGGAAATGCAGGTTTTTATACACACACACACACACAGGTTCACAAAAGTAAATTCAAACCACAAAATCACAGCTGGTCACTGAGGCCTTCTGCAGCCGTGCTCACCCCCTTCCCCTGTCAGAAAATGAGAAATCACCCAGGTGTTTTCTCAGATAGAGACAAGGCTGGTTGGGACATTCATCTCTTGCAAATCAGAGCTTTGCCAGGGTGCTTCCCTGGTGGCGCAGTGGTTGAGAATTTGCCTGCCAATGCAGGGGACGTGGGTTCGAGCCCTTGTCTGGGAAGATCCCACATGCCGCGGAGCAACTAGGCCCGTGAGCCACAACTACTGAGCCTGCGCGTCTGGAGCTTGTGCTCTGCAACAAGAGAGGCCGCGATAGTGAGAGGCCTGTGCACCGCGATGAAGAGTGACCCCCGCTTGCCACAACTGGAGAAAGCCCTCGCACAGAAACGAAGACCCAACACAGCCAAAAATAAATAAATTAATTAATTTTTAAAAATTAAAACAAAAACAAAAAACTACTCTCTAAAAAAAAACAACAACACAGAAAAAAAAGCTTTGCCAGGGAGGTCAGTCTGTATGTTCTGTTTGAAAACTGCAGATGAAGGGTGCTGATCCCACCTCTGATCGGCCTGGTTTCGTTTGTTTGTTTGTTTTATTCTGTCTGTACCTCACTTCTCTCACCTGTAAAATGGAGGTAATAACAGCATTGACTGGAAAGACCAAATGGGTTAATATGTGTGAAGTAGTAAACTGTGCCCGGTACCACAGACTCCTTCTGTGAATGTCCGCGTTGCTGTCTGTCTGTTTGCTTGTTTTTGTTGCTTTCTTGATGATGTGGGAGGACAGCACCATCTCAACCCGATCACAGCCATCCTGGGGAGAGCTTTGATTTGCATCGTCTCAGTCCCAAACCAGAGCAAACTTGACCTCAGAACACTCGCATATCATCTTGCTTGTTGCCCAGGGACCTTTCTGGGTGTGGGTGTCAGAGGCAGGCTGAGCTCCCCTGATCGCTGCTAGAGGGATTCTGAGAATCCAGCTGGTCTCTGTGGGGTGGCACCTGCAGGACAACTCCATAAATTCGACTTGCAGGCATCCAGGCAAATCAACCTCCACTACTTCTTTTTTTTTGAGATTAACAATGAACCATTATGAATGAGGTGAACCAAACTAGCTAATATTTATTGAGGCTTGTTAGGTACCAGCTGCTATGCCATGCACTGTTTTATTTAATTCTTAGCCCAACCCATTTTACAGAGGCGGGCTCAGAAAAGTCAAGTAACTTGCCCAGTTACAAATCTTGTAAGTGATAGGTCCAAGATTCGAACCCTGGCTGTTTGACTCCAGCATATTGTCATTTTTGTAAACTTTTGTTTTCAAAACATAATCTACATCTCGAAAAGAGCACAACTGATAAGTGTACGCTTGAAGAATTTTCACAAAGTGTATGCACCCACCCTAACCAGAACCCAGAACAAGAAGCAGAACATTACCACCCGCCCCCGCCCCTCCGAGAAGACTCCCTGTGCTCACTTCTGGTTAGCCCCTCCCGCTTGTCTCACTTCCAATCATAGATTAGTTCTGCTTGTTTTTGAACTTCATGGAAATGGAATCTTACAGATTCCATTTGCTGCCTGGTTTCTTTCACTCAACTATGTGAGGTTCGACCACGTTGTCTGATGTAGCTGTGGTTCATTCATTCTCACTGCTGCATTGCATTACACTCCGTTATCTATTCCTGCAGAACAAATTATGGCAAACTTAACGGATCCAAAAAACACACACTTATGTCACAGTTTTTGTGGGTCAGGAATCCGGGCACTGCTTAGCTGGGTTCTCTGCTCAGGGCCTCTCCCAGGCTGCAATGAGGGAGGTGGCCAGGGCTGGGGTCTCATCTGAGGCTCAGCTGGGGAAGGATCCTCTTTCCAGTTCATGTGGTGGTTGGCAGGATACAGTTTCCTGAGGGTTGTTAGTTAGTCTGAGGGCCTCACCTCCTTGCTGGCTGTTAGCCAGAGATCCTGCACTGTTTCTTGCCATGTGGGCCTCTCCATAAGGTGGCTTGCTTCATCAAAGCCAGTGAGAGTCCATAGAGAGAGTCTCCAGGCAAGATGGAAGTTACAATCTTCTGTAACATAATCACAGAAATGACATGCCCATCACCTTTGCAGCATCTACTGATTAGAAATAAGGTACAGTTCTGCCTACTCTCAAGGGGAGGGGACACAGAGGTGTGAACACCAGGGATAATTGGGGGCCGTTGTGTATGCCTTTTGGTATGCACATGTGCACATATCTCTTGGGTATATATCTAGGAGTAGAATTTCTGGGTCCCACATACGTCCCGCTTTACGAGATTCTGCCAAACATTTTTCCAAAGTGCAGGTACCCTCTACACTCCCTCAGCAGGCTATGAGCTTCCCAGTTAGAGCACATGCTTTCAATACACTCCTCCCCTCTCTCCTTACAGAAGGGGTGTTTGAGCTGGGGCTCTTTGGGACGACAGGTCCTAATTCTGGGCCCATGTCAGAATCACTGAATTCCCGGGCCGCTTCGCCAGACATTCTGATCATTTGAGGGCTCAGATACAAACTGGAAGGTCCACTCCATAAGGCGAGGATCCCTGTACCCTTGGTGCCCAGAGCAGTACCTGGCAGCAGTACCTGGCAGGTACCAGGGAGCTGGCACTCAATAAATGTTTTTTTGATTAAGTGAATGAGTTTAGGAACTATTGTTCAAGAGATGGGCCCCAGGGCGGGTATAAGCTGCTTAAATGGGAAGGAAACTTTGTTGTGTCTGAGGCTGTGTGCATTTTTCTGGGAAGAGGGCTCAGAACCTCAACCAGGTATGTCCCCAACAAAGGTTAAAGGCCGCTGTGATTGGCTACTGTCCGGCTTAGGTATTTTATCACATGAAGAAAAAAGTGGTCCCACGGTAGGAGGCATGGGAACTGTGGACAAGGTCCCATGGTCCTTAGAAGTAAAAAGTGAGACAGTGCTTGCCTGGGGTGGCTCATAAACTGAGACCTTGCTTGTTTTGACCTTTGACCCATGGTAGCTCTTTTGGTACATCTAGCCACTGCCTGGCCTCCTGGGACCCTCCCTGTGTCTGTCTGTTGAACAGAAAATTCCAGAAGGCCTCGGTGCCCTGAGTTTCCATCAGGGGCAAGCCAACATGAGCCCTAGCTTTTGAAAAACCCCTTTCAATCCATAGAAAGCCTCCCAGTTTATCTGGTTTGAAATAACCTCATCCTTTGTCACCTTCTCTCTTGTTTTCTGGAGGTTGCTCAGCGTCTTGCTGCTCTCTGCATTCTTTTCTCACGGGAACAGTGCACCTGTTTTGGGCATTTTGTCGTTGTTGTTTTGGGTCATTCCCGTCACACATTTTTTATATTCCTTCCCAGTCAGATCAATCTCATGCCCTCTAGACATTTCTTCTCGGGTTTCCTCTGAATCATTTCGTTTGTTCTAAATATGTCCAGTGTTTCCTCCTTCCTCACTGCACTCCACATAGACCCTCTCTTTTCCCCGGAACAACTGTTCTTTTCTTTCAAATCCCTGACCCAAATCCTCATCTTTCACCATGTTTTCTGACTTCTCCTAAGAACTGATTGTTTTTTGAAACTTAAGCCTCAAATATCATCCCTTCTAATCTGCGTCTGAATTTGGATCACGGTCAAGAAGCAGGCGAGACAGGAACGTGGCTGCGTAATTAGGATCCTCAGCAGAAGGGCTGAGTGTTCATCGGGGGGGTCAGAGGGGCCTGGGGATGGAGGGAGAGGTATCTTCTTCTGCCTCGGGTAGGGCTTAGGGTGGGGTTGTCAGGAAAGCTCTAAGAAAAAAGGACCCATTTGACTTGAGTTCTGAAGGATGAGTAGGATTTCCGGAGGCAGAGCAGGGAGAGAAGAGGATGGTCCAGGGCAGGAGCAGTGGGAATGGAGGCTAGAAGACTAGTCATCAGAGAAGCTAGGGACAGGAGTACAGAAGGAGAGGGGTGGCCAGGTGCTGAGACTGCAGACTGAAGGTCCATGGTCAGCCCTCAGATATGTTTGTCTAGCTTTCCCAGCGTGTTAAAAGACTTTTAATTAGTTGCTGAATGGAGAGGTCTCTTTCTGTGGAGTGACAGAGAAACCTATTCAAATTGTCTTTAGCATGAATGCAAATTCACTGGTTACCAAAAATGAAAATTCTAGAGGGAACCTCTGGGTTCAGGCTCAGATGATTTCATGAGGCCTTGGCCTCTCTCCAGCTCTCAGGGTATCTTTGAACCACGTGGATCCAACCTTAGACAGAATCTCTGTATAATGGTCACAAAAAGGCGGCCGAAGCTCCAGCCCTTACATCTTCTCAGCTTTGAATTCCATAGGGAAGGATAAGAGTCTTTTTCCTAAGCTTCCCCCAATGGCCTCACTGCTTCTCATTTTCTCTGGGTGGGTCACAAGCCCATTGCTGAGCCAATTATTGTGGCCCAGGAGACTGCTCTGATTGGCTGAGCTTGAGCCAACGTGCCCATCCCTGAAGCCAGAAGTGGAATCAACACCATCTCTGAGAAACTGGACTGAGACTAGGAGAAAGGTGTTGTCCTCAAAGGGGGATGATAACACCATAATATTTTAGAAGAGAGGTGAATTGTTATTAGGTGACAAAAACCAGATGTCTACCACAGTAGCCAACATGTACAGCTCATTGACATCTGGATTTATGCCTTTTTTTGCGAAAATGGGAATATCTGGCAATACCTGGACTCTCTTCTTGTATATAGATCAACAATCTGCTGGGGTTGAGAAGAGGCTCCCTCTTTAGATACAGCCTATGTTCTGCCTGCCCAATGCACTGCTCATATTTCCTCTCTGGCTCCTGGAAGCACTTGAATTTTTATTGCCAGCATAATTTGATTCTGTAAAGAAATCTGTTTTCCCCACCAGAATGGAAGAGCCAAATGTACAGGGGTCAAATAGCTCTCCTGTGCTCCCACAAACTCCTGAGGACAAATGCCTGGCCATTTTGATAGTCTCATTCCTTGCTCATTTTAAAAGCCTTCTTTAAAAAAAATATTGAATACATAGTGATTTTAGAATCTGTTATCTGATAATTCCAACATCTGAAGTCTTTGGGTGGGAGTGGCGGGGGGGGTCTCAATGTCTTGTTTGTTGTGTCTGTTTACTCTGGCTCATACTGACTTATTGCTTGGATGTTTAGTAATTTGACTGTGATCTCATTCTTGATTGAACTTAATCTGTGGGAATCCTGAGGGGTCTGATTCCTGGCTGCTTTTCTCTCGGAAGTCTTTTTTGTTTGTTTCAGCTGGATGCCAGGGATGCTAATAACCTCTGAACACTGACATTTATTTCCTCAACTTGGAGTTTTCCCACTGAATACATGGAGTGTAAACTTGAGCCCCAGACCCACGTGGTTACAAACCTTCAGGGTGATCATCATCATCATCAGTATTGTGGCCATTATTAGTTTTCCCCTCCAGAGCCACATTGAAAACTTCAGGTTTTCATAGGCTCCGCTTTCTGAAAGACCAGAAAAAAAAAAATTTAAGCCCTCCTCTTGCCAGGGTGTGGAGCACCTTTGAGGGTGCCAGCTTAATACAGGCATCTTAGACTTGGTTAGCTCACTTTGCAAAGCCCAAGGCTTAATCTCCCGTTTCCTGCACTTATTAAACGCAAATGGCTTCCTCATTTGCTTACGCTTTGGTTGTAGCTCACTCTGTTTGTGTTGTGTGTCTGTATGTTCCTTTGAGATTGCCTACATAAAAATTGTTTTTTATTAGGGGATTTTGGAAACACACACAAAACTAGAGAAGCCTGCGATTAACTCCATGTATTCATCATCCAGCTTCAACATTTTCCGAGTGTTCTTTCATTCTTTTTTCTTCCTTTTTGAGTTTTTTTCTAGGTTAATTTAAAGCAAGTTGTGTCATTTCACCCATAAAGACATCCTAACTGAAAGGACTTTTTTTTCCTTTACATTATCCCCGCCTTGACATTATCACAGCTAAAAATACTTATAATCATTCCTGAATATCATCTAATATTCAGTCCATGCTCACATTTCCTTGATTCTCTCAGAAATATCTTTTTTACTGTTGGTTTGTTAGAATCAGGATCCAGACAATGTCCACACATTACACTTGGTTGTTATGTCTCTGAAATGTCTTTAATTCTGTAACAGCAACTCCCCGCCCCTGACATTTTTTATCCCCCAGCCACTGATTTGTTGGAGAAACTGGGTCTTGTGTCCTGTAGAATATTCACATCCTGGATTTGGCTGATCACTTCCTCTTGGTTTCAGTTAACTTGTTCTTCTTTTCCCCATGTTTCCTGTAAACTAATAGTTAGATCTAGAGGACTGAGGAGATCAAAGTCTTTTTGTTGTCCAGGCGCCTTCATAGGCGGTACTGTGTGATCCATCCTGCATCACACAGTGAGCACATAATGTCTGGTCATCCTGTTTTTAACGATATTGAGATTGAATGGTAGGTCCAATGCTAACAGACTGAGCCATCCATTACAAAGTCCCCAATGGCTTTTTTTCCCCCAATAATTAACATTTTTAATTTTTCATTATGGTAAAATATACATAATATAACAGTTACCATCTTAACCATTTAAAAATATACAGTTCACTGATGTTAAGGATATTCACATTGTTGCTTAACCAACCTCCAAAAACTTTTCATCATGTAAAACCGAAACTGTGTACCCCTTAAACAACTACTCTCCATTTTCCCCTTACTGCAGCCCCTGGCAACCACCCATCTATTTTCTACTTCTATGAATCTGGCTACGCTAGGGACCTCATATAAGTGGAGTCATACGGTATTTGTCTTTTTAGTGACTGGCTTCTTTCACTTAGCATAATATCCTCAAGGTTCATCCATGTTGTAGCATGTGTCAGAATTTCCTTCCTTTTTAAGGCTGAATAATATTTCCTTGTGTGTATATACCTTGTTTTATCCATTCATTTGTAAATGGGCACTGGAGCTCATCCATCAACTTTTTACCTAATAGGTTTAGCATCCTTTGAGGATCATTCCCTGGATCTGTATTTCTTGTGGGGTCACAGAGTTGTGATTTTTTTCTGATTGTTATTCCTTTGGTAATTATTAGCTAGAATCCTTCATCAACCATTTGTTTATTTGTTTATCATAAAATACAGTTGGTTCAGGGAAGGCAGAATAAGAGATTGGTTCTTTCCTCCTATGTGTCATTATTCAAAGAAGCAACTGCCAAAGTGACCAGTGAGTTTTAAAAAATATCATTAGGAGTCTTTGATTTAAACAGTGTAGATGTGTTTTAATCCACTGAACTCATTATGTGGTTTGAGGCTCGTACTATGCCACCTCAGGGGTTCATGCAGGTTGGCTCCCGTGTTTTTGTTTTTCCAGGTGGAAACTACGCAGGATTTAGTGGTAACCACCTATGTTTGTATTGCATTGGTGTGGTCTTTAGACAAACAACTCTGCCTGTCAGTTTTCCTTCGCTGTACAAGGAAGTTGGACAAAATGAGCTCGAGCACCATTCCTGTTCAAAACTCTCCCTTTTGTAGCATTTTCATTACATAGAACAGTATGGTTTAGTCATTGGATTCTTCCAGTCCTGTGACTGAATGCAGTTACCAACACCTTCCTTTCAGAAACATGAAAATTGCCACCCTGCTGATACTGTTTTTAGTCTACTTCTCCATACTGCATTTTCCCCCAGTAGACTTAAAGCTGTACCTCTCAGTTAGGGATATTTTGCCTCCCAGGGGACTTTTGACAATGTCTAGAGACATGCTTGATTGTCACACCAGGGAGGAGCTACTGGTATCCAGTAGGTAGAGGCCAGGGATGCTGCTAAACATCCTACAGTGCACAGGACGGCCCCCCTCACATAAATGCTCTCCGGCACCAAATATCATTAGTGCCAAAGCTGAGAAACCCTGACTTGAAGAAATCCATAGAGATAAAAGCATATTCCTCTTACTTATATGTTTCAGTGAAAGGAAGTACATATAAAAATGTACACATCTGAGAATTCGGCTTTCCATGACGTAGGACAATGAGATCGTCTGTTTTTAACCTACCCTTAGAATTTAGTCATTTGATGTGCATCTCCTTACTGTTTCCCCTTCAATCTTATTTCTGGCTCCTATTCTACCCCTTGAGACCTTTCTATTATTGGCCTGAGGGAAGGTTAATGGACAATTTTTACTGCTTTCAGGTCAATGGAAAAATCTTAGGTCTTAAATTTTTTTTTTTAGACTCGGGAAATAAACATCAAAATCAACTTTTATCGTAAATAGCAGTTAGATATTTTTGGTCCCAATTCCTCTTTGTCATTTTAATTCATTGAGTGGATATTTTCAATAAACTTAGCATTACCTTTCAAATTATTGCTCTCTTCTGCTCACAGCATCTCCTGTGAGATGTGTATTCCTGAATCTTTCTCTCTCATGCTTTTGTGCTGATTTGAAAGAACCCACTTGGTGCTAAAATGAATTTATCATTGGCAACTGCTAGAATGGTGTTTCCTTTCCTAATCAAAAAGTCAATTCGTGGGCTCATACTTTGAATCTGATTTTCAAAACAGACAACTAATTTGTCAGAAACAAAAAAAAATGCAGCTTTTATCTTTTTTGTGGTTGTTGTTCAGCTTTGAAAGAGGCAGCATTTAGATAAGGCAGGTACATTTATTTTTATTTTTGGCTGCGTTGGGTCTTTTTTGCTGCACACTGGCTTTCTCTAGTTGCTGCGAGCGGGGGCTACTATGCGTTGCGGTGCGCGGGCTTCTCATTGCAGTGGCTTCTCTTGTTGCGAAGCACGGGCTCTAGGCACATGGGCTTCAGTAGTTGTGGCACGCGGGCTCAGTAGTTGTGGCTCACGGACTCTAGAGCACAGGCTCGGTAGTTGTCGCACATGGGCTTAGTTGCTCCGCGGCATGTGAGATCTTCCCAGACCAGGGCTCGAACCCATGCCCCCTGCATTGGCAGGCGAATTCTTAATTACTGTGCCACCAGGGAAGCCCAGGCAGGTATATTTATTCACTTGTTTATATCAAGTATTCACACAATTTCTCTTTCCAACACATATATTCACAGCTTGTCAAGTTTTACCCAAAAAGTGAAGGAAAAAGCTTGCTATCCCATTATTATATGATTTTTCTCTCTTTTGTGTTTTGTTAAAGTAGATGCTGATGATTTTTCTTGACTGGACATATCATCAAGGATGCTTTCTGAAATAAGTCATCTTGATGATAAACACTAAGGACATTTTCTTGCATTTAAAGTTCCCATGCACCTCTCCAATTTTATACAGTATTGAGCCTAGGTGATCTCTGAGATGCATGCTGTATTGTTTGACATTGGTTCTTTTTTCTGATAAGGAAGACCTATAGCCCAGAAGGCTTTTTGCCATAACTTTTGCTTCCCAAATTGTATTCTAGTTGGTTTTGTTGTGGTTATTCACCCTCCATTAGTTCCAAGTATGCTTTTAAATAATCTAAAATTTCTCCCAATCAATTTGAGTTTCTAACTACTACTGACTCTTTTCTTTCCCACATTTTTTATATTACAATTAAATTCCAGGTTTTAATGCACAGAGTTGGGACTGGAGATAGAGAAAAGGAGAAAGGGAAGAGAAGTCTGTTTATATCATGCCATGGAGAATTTGATTTATAGTTCTGGACTGGGGAGGGATAGGAAAACAGTCTTTGTAAAAGACTGTTTCTTTAAAGGAAAATGGTAAGTACCACACTCAGACTGGTCTCCAAGGATGATTGTTTCCTGCTTCTTTCTTATGGAACTGACACCGGGTGGCCAGGCTCTCTGCTGGGAATCCTCACTGCCCAAGAGAATGGATTTTCCTTTGTTCAGGGCAGCGTTTTTCAAACTCGGCCCCATTGACTGTGGGGTAGAACAGTTCTTTGTTGTGGGGACTGTCCTATGCATTGGTGGGTGTTTAGCAGAATCCCTGCTCTCCTAGATGCCAGCAGCAGCTCCCCCTCCGGCCACTGTGACTTTGCCAAATGTCCACTGGGGGGCAAACCCAATCCTGGTTGAGAACCACTGATCTGAGGTGAGAACATTCAGTTCTGGCGTTGGCTTGAATCCTTAACAGTGTCACTGCAAGCTGAGAACGTTTTGTCACATGTTGCATCTGGGAGCTGGTCGGCTTGTATCAGCATGTCATCCACCTAACTGCCTTCCTGGAAAGTGCAGAGTTCCAGGGGTCTGATGAGACACATGGCAGTCAGGCGGGTTGGTCCCAAGGAAACTCCTGTTGCCAGGGCTACGTTTTAAAGGTGTCTGGTGCACGTGTATACATGTTCTCTCTAGTGGCTTTTCTGGAGAAATTTGCATCTGTGTATTGTGTGCTCGTATTTCCCTATCTTTCCCTCCCTCTCTGGGTCAGCTTGCTTCGCAATGTCCAAGGAGAGCAGGTTTCCTGACCACTACTCTCCTTCAGTTATTGGAGGATCTGAGCCTGATGTGCTGTGGCTCGCTGCCACGTACCATCCCATCTTCAGGCACTCTGGGACATCGCTTCCTAGGCCAGCTGCATTGCTACAAAGAAACCGGGGAATGGCTTTCTCCTGTCGGCTCAGCATGAAAGGTGCTTCTGAATGGTCTGACGGTGCCTTGCGAACCACCACCCACACAGGTGGCAGGAACTTTGGAAAGCATCCACCCCTCTGCCATGAGGCTGTCATGAGGGGGTGCAGACTTCCCATCAGAGGCACACGCTTCCCTGTCGGGGAGTGGACACAGGGGGGTCTGAGCTGGAGGTTCCAGGCGCCTGTGCCTGGCTCATCCTGCACCCATGAACTTGGTTCTACCCCGCTGCCCACCACCACCACTGCCAGGCGCTGCTGGGCCATCTTAGTGGCTTGCCCTTACTGGTGATCTGCGATCTGAACGCCACCTAGCGAGAAAGCTGATGGACGACTTCATCAATGAGCTGTAGGACTATGGGCAACCCTTGTCTGCTCTGGGCCCGTTTCTCCCCCTGCAGAATATTAGATTTGGCTCCATCACCATTCCCTGCAGGGTGTTCTGTGAAAGCTGACCCTGGAAGATGCTCTGTGGGGAAAAAGAGTTTTGTGGCCAAATGGGTTTGGGAAATGTGACGTCATACAGCATCTGTTTGGAGATTCATAATGTGCACAAACATTTGAGAGATTTTCCGGAATTCTCTGCACCCAGGTGTCCATGTGGCTCACTCGTCACTTTTCTGCAATGTGATTTCCCTCGAGACTTTTCCTGATCACCCAGATCTGTGGTCCCTTCTCATCTGTCCTTTACCCTGCCCCATTTGTCTTCACAGCACTTCTCATTTTCTGACATTGCATCATATTTTTATTTATTGGTTTATTTTATGTCCCCCCTCCACCCAAGATGTGCCCTCTGTGTCAGCAGGGACTTGATCCATTTGTTTGCAGATTATCCCTAGCATGTGACCCATAGTAGGTGCTCAATAAAAATGTGTTGAATGAATAGACTGTTTAACTTGGAGATTCCCAAATGGAGCTCATCAGGGACGTTTTCCCATTAAAATCCTGGGAAATGTGCTTGGGGACTCACCAGGAAGAGGGTGGCTAAACTCCTGATGGCCGTGGTTCCTAGTACCAGCCACTTAGTTCTGAGTACACAGACAACTCGGCGTTAGACTGAAAACAAACAAAACGGACGTCATGAGAGTTGCCATCACGTGCCTTGAGGAACCAAGCCTTGTGCAAGGCTGACCCCAGGGCTGCCTCAACTGGTCTTACCTACGTGGCCCTGCTGCCGTTTTCCTGAGATGGCTTTATGTGAAGATTCCTTGCAAACTATTGGTGGCGCCTGGTGAATTTTCCCAAAACACGGTTTCAGAAATGAGTGTGGGGCTCACACTTGGAGAAGTGCTTGAATCTTCAAGTTCTCCATCAGGAGACTGTGGTCTAGTCACAGCCACCACGTGGCAACTCCCCCCCGCACCCCCGCCTCCACTCTGTGTCAGGTGTAGCTTTGGCACATTGCCTGTGGTTTCCTCAGGGGCTCAAAATTAGGAAACTCCAGGGCTTCCCAGGTGGCGCAGTGGTTGGGAGTCCGCCTGCCGATGCAGGGGACGCAGGTTCGTGCCCCGGTCCAGGAGGTTCCCACATGCCACGGAGCAGTGGGGCCCATGAGCCATGGCTGCTGGACCTGCGCATCTGGAGCCTGTGCTCCACAACGGGAGAGACCACAACAGTGAGAGGCCCGCGTACCACAAAAAAAAAAAAAAAAAAAAAAATTAGGAAACTCCATTTTGCTGGTGTAGAGAGGAAGGCTCAGAGGGATCCAATTATTTGCTCATGATCATCCTTCTAGGAAGCAGCAGTGCTTGGATGAAAACAAAGTCCTCCCCAGTTGAAAGCCCATCTCTCGCCCTCTGCGCTTGCATACAGAACAGGGGCTGTCCTTTTGTACCTCCACACTTAAATACTCAGCACAATTTGTCCTAGGAGCTAAATGGGCATGGCCAGGGCCCTTAAGGCAACAAATGAGACCAGTAATCCTCAGAAGGGCTCTTCGTGTACTGCCCATTTATGGCCTGTGGTTTGATTGATCCATCCATTTCCAGGGATAAAGCTGTGTCCCATTTTCAGTTTTGCTCCACAGTTGTGGGTTTAGTTTAGAGTTCCCATCTCACACGTGTTCATCCAGAGCCAAGGCGTCTCAGAACATTGGGCATCAAGCAACGGAAACCCACTGCAACTCGTTTAAGCATAAGATAGGACTTTATTGAAAGTAGCCTGGGGCATCCTATAGGACGGTGAGTGAGGCCAGGCTAAGGAGAGCCCAGAACTGCCTCTTTCTCTGAAGGACTGTTTTCTCCGTGAACCTCTGCTTCACGAGTCTCCTCTTGCAGAGCAGCTTTCTCTGTGCACGTGGCTCCCTGGTGGCTTTCAAGTTGATTAGATCCAGTGCAAGTAGCCAGTCCACAATGACCATGGTCATGGTCACCCAAGGCCACGGGACCCACTTTGGGAAACACTGTTCAAGCAAGGACCCTTCCCATGGAGAGCGGGGCTTCATGCTTTGTCCCCAGAACCCAGAACAGTACCCTGGCACGTATCTGTGGAGCTCCGTACTTACCTGTGGGTGGAAGCAGCTGACTTAGCTGCACACACACACCAGGCAGCGCTCTGCACTGCAGTCACAGTTGTGCTCCAACACGATCTTTATCTCAATCATCTGCTTGTGGCTCCCCTTTTCAGAACTGTAACTGGTCTGAGAAAAGTGAAAATCAAAATCGAGACCAGGTGGAGTATCCACTGTGGGCCCAGCACTGCCTGATATGATGCAAAGGCAGGGCCCGCCTTCAAGGACATGGACTACATTTAGGATCCGACCTTAAAAGGGGAATTTATTGGGAGGACACAGCATTTCTTGTGGAACCCAGGGGCAGAAGTACAGCTGGGCTTTCCAAGGCATCAGGACCAAAGACCAGAAAGTCATCAGGACACAGCTATGTCTGAGGTCTCATCCTCATGTCGCCCTCTTTCAGCAATCAGCTTCTCTCTGTGCTGAGGTACGTCCCCTGCTTCACTCACCTGTGGCCCCTTAATCCCTGATACCACATTGCCCAACCCAGGACCTGGGAGAGATGAGCCGAGCACAGCCCAGCTTCTGATTGGTTCTCCTGGTCAGGTGAACACATACCTATCAGCTGTGACTTGAGAGGGTGGAGGTCACATGGCACCAATATGGCTGCTGAGATTCCTCCTTTTGGGTGGGGTGGGAGTGCTGGGGGGAATTTTCTTTGCTCTTTCATAGCCCTGGGGCCAGTTAGGGCCCAAGAACAGGTGAGGTGGGTGGCTTTTGATTTTTCTCCCCTGTCTCTGCCTTTCTTATATTTAGTCTAAGAACAAAAACACGGCGGAGAGGAAAGGAAGGGCCAGGGTCTTCTGGTTTTTACCTTTTTAGCTTTTTCTGTAGTGAAAAGATAGAGAGCTCTGAGAAGTCTGAACCAGTGAACAAGCAGGACGAGTGTGCCTTCGGGAATTTTGAGGTGAAAGTGACCTCCTGCTTTGGTTTTAATTTACTCTTGCAGATAACTTCCTTGTCTTCCTAGGCACTATTCAGGGCTCCAGCCTATTGCTACCATTCCCAGCTAACATTCTCCCTGCCTTCCTTTTAGACGGAGGTGCATCCATGCTCCATATTTTACGTACTAAACATCCATGAGCTAGTCTCTGAACAACGTGAATAATTTTCTACTTGATTGTTTCCACACATACAAAACAACTAAGGTCCTTTGTGCAATTCCCACAGCACTCCTGCCGTATAGGAAGAGTCCAGAAGTGTTCAGATCAAAGTGGGGGGCTGGTCTCTAATGAGTTGAAGATTGAGCCCCGTGTTGGTTTGCTAAACACAGTGATGAATTCCCACAAGCTTAGTGGCCTAAAACAACAAACGTATTCTCTCATGGGTCTGGGGGCTGGAAGCGCCAAATCAGCATCAGCTGGGCTGCAGTCAAGGTTTTTCAGAAGGACCAAACTCCCTTGGATGCTCTAGGGAGGAGTCCATCCCTTGCCTCTTCCAGCTCTGGTGGCTGCTGGCATCCCTTTTTTCTTTTTCTTTTTTTTCTTGCTATGTAGGATTCCCATCTAGGGAAATACAATAATTTATATGTGCATTTTCCTGTTGATGGACATTTAAATTGTTTCCAATTTTCAATATGATTTCTTTTAAAAAAAATTATATACTTTTTCAAGGTTACTTTACATTTACAGTTATTACAAAATATTGGCTATATTCCCTGTGTTGTACAATACATCCTTGAGCCTATCGTACACCCAGAAGTTTACATCTCTCACCTCCCCACCCTGTATTGTACCCTCCTCCCCCTCCGCGCTGGCAACCATTAGTTTGTTCTCTGTATCTGTGACTCTCCTTCTTTTTTGGTATATTCGGTAGTTTGTTGTATTTTTTACATTACATATATAGGTGATATCCTACAGTATTTGTTTTTGTTTGACTTATTTCACTTACCACAATGCCCTCCAAGTCCACCCATGTTGCTGCAAATGGCAAAATTTCATTCTTTTTTAAGGCTGAGTAGTATTCCATTGGTTATATGTACCACATCTTCTTTATCCATTCATCTCTTTTAAATTTTTTTTTTTTTTTTGCGGTACGCGGGCCTCTCCCTGTTGTGGCCTCCCCCGTTGCAGAGCACAGGCTCCAGATGCACAGGCTCAACGGCCATGGCTCACGGGCCCAGCCTCACCGCGGCATGTGGGATCTTCCTGGACTGGGGCACAAACCCGTGTCCCCTGCATCGGCAGGCAGACTCTCAACCACTGCACCACCAGGGAAGCCCCTATCCATTCATCTCTTGATGACACTTAGGTTGCTTCCATATCTTGGTAATTGTAAATAATGATGCTCTGAACATTGGGGTGCATGTATCTTTTCAAATACATGTTTTTGAAAACACGTGTTTTTGTTTTTTTCAGATTTATACCCAGGAGTTGAGTTTCGAGGTCATATGGTAGTTCTATTTTTAGTTTTCTGAGAACCCTCCATACTGTTTTCCACAGTGGCTGTGCCAGTTTACATTCCTACCAACACTGTACTAGGGTTCCATTTTCTCTAAAAATTGTAAATTTTCTTCCTAGGGGTAATTGAGATGGTAGTTCAATAATAACATAAGATCAGGTGAAGTCTAAAGAAATTTTAGAAAACCTGGATAAAGTAAGAAAACATCTGTTCGCTGGCATCTGAATGTTAGAGAGACACCAAGACATGTGGGCCAAGTTCTGGAGAGAAGGGAAACACAGACACAAGCTTGACATTTGGTGCAGCTTTTCTCCTTGGGGCATTTGCGGATTCAAATCTAACAGCCTAGGAGCTGAAAAGCCAAGGAGTTCAAAAGACTCTAACCACAGAAGCTGCTAGCATCCCTTGACTTGTAGGTGCAGCACTCTAGTCCTGCCTCTGTGGTCACTGCCTCCGCCTCTTCTTTGTATATAATCTCCTCCTGTCTCTCACTTATAAGTACACTTACAGATGGCACTTAGGGCGAGGATAGTCTCAACTCAAAATCCTTATATCCGCAAAACTTTACCTTGTAAGGTAACATTCTCAGGTCCCAGGGATTAGAGCCTGAGATCTTTGGGGCCACCAGTCAGCCCACTGTAAGCCCAAAACGTCTTCTCTCCTGAGGAGGGTCTAGGCTGGGCAGAAACCCCGACAGACATCTACCAGAGGCCAGATTGAGAGCCCTTTTAGAAGGTCAATTCTCAGCTCATTTGGAACCTTGCTATTGCCCTTTTTTTTTTTTCTTTTCTTTTCGGTACGTGGGTCTCTCACTGTTGCGGCCTCTACCGCTGCGGAGCACAGGCTCTGGACGCACAGGCTCAGCAGCCATGGCTCACGGGCCCAGCCACTCGGTGGCATGTGGGATCCTCCCGGACCGGAGCACGAACCCGTGTCCCCTGCACTGGCAGGCAGACTCTCAACCACTGCGCCACCAAGGAAGCCCTGCCCTTTCTTTTTTCCTCCTGTTTGTCCTCAACAGGGGGAAGCATTAAGAGTACATGAGGGGCTTCCCTGGTGGAGCAGTGGTTAAGAATCCGCCTGCCAATGCAGGGGACACGGGCTCAAGCCCTAGTCCAGGAAGATCCCACATGCCGCGGAGCAACTAAGCCCGTGCCCCACAACTACTGAGTCTGCGTTCTTGAGCCTGCGAGCCACAACTACTGAAGCCTCCATGCCTAGAGCCTGTGCTCCGCAACAAGAGAAGGCCATGGAATGAGAAGCCCGCACAACACAACAAAGAGTAACCCCTGCTCGCCACAACTAGAGAAAGCCCGGGCGCAGCAACGAAGACCCAATGCAGCCATAAATTTAAAAATAATAATAATAAAAAAATAGATGCATTAGCAGATTTTGTGTTTCCTCTCATCGTTAGTGTATTGCTTTCATTCCTAAGACCCTAAAAAATTGGAAACCACTCCACTTACCAGGAACACACTTTGCAACACGGATCCAGGGGAAGCTGTTTTCTTCCGTAGACACTTCATGACCCTGGTTTCCACAACAGCAGGCACTGCTGGCTCTGCCAAGTTGCTGGAGAAGGGCACCTTATCTGCAAAGTCACGAATCCAAATGGGCCCCCATTGGCAAGGGTGGAAGGAAGTTGTTTGGCTTAGCTTCTTGGGGGATCAGAAGATTGGGAGTTCTGGGGGGGAACTGCAGGTACCTTGCTGTCCCTTGGTACAACGTCAGGGGAAAGAAAGGTCGCTGGTAGCTTCTCAGAGCTACCAGTTGGGGCTGTGCAGAGCGTCTTAGTAAATGCCATTTTGGTTGCAAATAACAGAAACTCAAACCGGCTGAAGCAAAAAAGGGGACATCTACGGGGAAGAAAAGATGGCTCCTGCCTGTCCAGACTCCTCCGCTTTGCTTGCCCTTTGATTCTCTAACCTTCCGCATTTCCTTTCAGTAAACTCCTTTTCTGTTTAAGTTAGCCACAGGAGATTTCTGTTGGTTGCAACCAGAGAATCTTGAGTGATACAAAAAGTCCTAGTGGAACCCAAGGGCAGGCATTGGAATGGGCCTTTCCAAGGAAAGAAACCAGGAACCAGAAAGTCATCAGGAATCAGGGCAACTTTCTGCATCAGTTGGAATGCCTTCAGCTTTTTTTTTTTCCTTCATGGAGCTCATAATCCATTCATTTATTCAATAAGCAATTATTGAGTATCTATCCTGTGCCAGGCACCATGGTAGGTCTTAGAGTTCCATACAGGTATAAAATATGCCAGGACCCCTGCTCTCAAGTAGCTCACATTCTAGTGAATATAAGACATGGAGCACATAGAGTATATTCACAACACAGAATAAGAAGAGCTATGCCATGGACACATATACACCAGCAAACATAAAATAGATAGCTAGTGGGAAGCAGCCGCACAGCACAGGGAGATCAGCTCGGCGCCCCGCGACCACCTAGAGGGGTGGGACAGGGAGGGCGGGAGGGAGGGAGACGTAAGAGGGAAGAGACATGGGAACACATGCACATGCATAACTGATTCACCCTGCCACAAAGCAGAAACCAACACACCATTGTAAAGCAACTACACTCCAACAAAGATGCAAAAAAGACGAACAAACAAAAAAAAACAAGAGCTATGCCAGAGGGATGAAGCATGACTGTCTTCATAGACCTAGAAAGCACAGATGCAATTATCCTGGTAGAGAGGGCCTGGGCAGAGAATCGCAGGTAGGTGAACCTGTGTGCACAGAGAACATGGTATGTATGAGAAGCTGCAAGTTTTCAACATCCGTGGAGCAAAAGAGTTCTTGCAAAAGTAGTGGGAGACGTGGCTGAAGAAATTGGTTGAGGATGAAGCATAAAAACCCCACTGAAGTGTGATCTTTTTTTCCTGAGGAGGCATGGGGGAGCCCTGGAAGATTTTTAAGCTGTTTGAGGACATGGTCAATTCTCTGGGTTTCAGAAAAGTCTCTCTGGAGTCTGGGATGTGGTGAAAGCTGGGCTGGACCTTTCACCACCGGGCATGCTCAGTCGCTCAGGAAAGGTTTTCGCTCTGCCTTGGGAAATTTTTCACGCCACTCTGGCAGTGGAGCTCGCCCCGCCCACGGCTTCTCCTCACTGGATTGGTTGAACTCAGGGAGGCTACCAGGAGGCCCAGTTGACCTCCCAACTCCACACCCCCGCCCCCGCCCGTTAACGCTCTGGGCGCGCGCTGCCTTCAGCTTTAAATAACAGAAACCTGGATGTGGGTAGATGGTAAAAATTTGGAGCCCCTCCCAAATGAACTCTAGCCATGTGGCTTGCTTTGTCTGATGAGATGTTGGCAAACACATGGCAGGTGGAGACTTGAAAAGTGTGCTTTGGGGCTTTCTCTCTCCTGTTGCTCTTGGAAACCTGTACCCACCACACGTGGCCTGGTCTGGCCTGCTGGGTGATGAGGGACCACACCAGGCAGAATCCGACGTCCCAGCTGAGGCCTTTCTAGACCAGGGTTTCTCATTCTCGGTACTATTGACATATTGGATCAAATAAGTCTTGGTTGTGGGCAGCTGTTCTGTGCACTGCAGGGTGTTTAGCAGCATCCCTGGCCTCTACCCCTAGATGATAGGATCACCCCCACCCCAGTTTAACAACCAAAGTGTGTCCAGACATTGCCAAATGCCCCCTGGGTGGCAAAATCGCCCCCAGTTGAGAACCACTGTCCTAACCCAGCTTGCCTGGCAATGACCAGGCAGGCATGTACACGAAGCCACCCTAAACTAGCCCCAGCCAAACCAACCAGACCAGTACAAGTGGCCAGCTTGACTCATGGAATCATGAGAAATAATAGTTGCCATTTTAAGTCACTAACGTTTGAGTGGTCTCCTCCACAGCACAAACAGGTACATCTGACTACAGTGGCTGAAACTGAAAAGATTTATGTATTTCTACAACAGGATGTACAGAGGTAGGCAGTTCAGGTACAGTGCAGAGCACAGTGATGCCACTAGGCTCCCACCCAGGCTTTTCATGTCTTTCCACTCCACTGTCCTTTGAGGTGGGCTTTGGTCTCTGGCTTGTTACCTGGTGATCCCCAACATGGCTGTTCCAGCTCCAAGACCGAGCTCCAGGAGAGGAAAAGGAGACAAGGCAAGGGGACAAAGAGAAAAACTTTCTCCTAGCAAAGCCTTGCCTTTAATTCCAGAAGGGAAGCCCTGCCCAGGGCCTTCACCTGCATGTCACTGGCCAGAACTGAACAACACATCCAGGTCTAGCTGCAAGGGAGGCTGGGAAATGAGGGCATTTCGCGTGCTGCTTATACAGTAGAGGGAGGCAATGACTAAGGGGCTTGTAGTGTCTGCTGCACTGTCTCTCTGGGGGTCGTCTTGGTTTCTTCTTCTTTTTTTTTTTGCCACACGGTGTGGCTTATGGGATCCTAGCTCCCTGATCAGGGATTGAGTCCAGGTCCTTGGCAGTGAAAGCGCAGGGTGGACTGCCAGGGAATTCCCTGGGTCTTGGTTTCTTGTCTCTACCTGTTGCTTATCTATCCTGGCCATCTCTTTTTAAGACTGGCTTTGTTTCTCCAAACACAGTGGGAGAAATGGCCACCCCAGCTGGGAACTGCATCAAGACTTTCAGCTCCGGGCCATTAATGACCTGTGTGGTAACTCCGTGTCCCACTTCCAAATATCAAGGGCACAGGTGCTGATTGGCCCAGCTTGGGTTAGAAGAGAAACCTGATTGGTCTGGCTTGGGTAGACTATCTACTGATCAGCCAGTCAGGTGTGGCCAAGAGAGCAGCAGTAGGTAGGGTAAAGCTGGTTGGGGAATGTGCATTCTCAGAGAAAGGGGTGTGTGGCTGAGGAGACACCTAAAGAACCATCTAGTTCAAGGAGTGAAGAAAGGACATTGCCATTGTGGGTTGCAATGTTGATATGATAAAGATTAACACGTCCTTTGAAAGACCTCAAATACAGTGGAGTCACATAGGCATTACATTTAACTTATGCAAATTCAAATATTTGTATTCAACCAAAGTATTTTTTTCCCCACACAATTTGGCTTCCAAACATGAGCCAGCTACTTAACTACTGCCTGACCAAGTGATCTTTTCTGGTGCTGGAGATTGCTGTTTTGGATTTTGGGGATATGGTACAGTATAAGTAATATGTTCTTTATGGAAAACTGCTGGGATTTTCAAGATTATTTTTAAGGTCAGGTGATGCTCCCCCTTCTCATTGTGTAAGAAGTACCTTTAGTGGAAGATCATGCCAATCATTTTTCCCATTTCCTTCTAGTTTTAATCAGTATAAAGAATGCATTTGGTTTTAAAATATCAAAATACTTTTATTGTGCCTTTTTAAAAATAAAAAATAAATGATATTCATGGCTTCTGGCTCTTCCTCCTGTTTTGTTTGGTGGTCTCTGGCCATACAAGAAAGGCAGGGAGAGAACAGATGGCTGGAGAGAAGGCAAAAATGAGGGTCTCTTCAAACACCACGGGAAAGGGGTGTGTCCACCTGGGCAGTGTGTGTTCTTTGATGACTGGGTACTTGGTCTGTCCTGATGGCCTGGGACTTGACCTACTGGGCTGTCTTGGTGCGGCAGAATGGGCAGCGTGAGACGGAGTTAGAAACCTGGGTTCCAGACCCAATTCTTGAATTTACTAGCTGTGTGACTTTAGGCGGGCCATTTAACCTCTCTGGGCCTCAGCTTCCTCATTTGTAAAATGGGGAACATAATGCTATTTACCTCCCAGGGCTTGAGAGAGGATTAGACGAGAAGTGTTTTGAACACCGCAGAGCGCCCTATAAACATGACTCACTGTTATGGAAGCGATAAAACTGGTTGCTGTTCACACTTATTATAATCAATTCAGATATAAATGCACTATACCATGGCCCCAACAGCCCTGAGGTTACCATTCTGTCCTGTGGCCCCAGTACACGCCCTGGGTTTTCTCAACTGCGGGCTTCTCAGAGCTCCTTGGAGGTGTGACATTTGGGTTTGTCACTACCCAAACACATAATTGCATCTACCAGGCCTAGGAGTCTGAATTTCAAACTTATTCTTCATATGCCTGCGTATATTTACATTCATAATATCTGTGAAAAGAACCCCTCTCCTCACACACTCCAAAATACAGTATTGTGCAAAATACCAGTCTAGGAAGCAACACACTAGGGTAGCAACCTTTAATGTCCTAACAAAGCATCTTAGTAGTTTGACGCAGAAGAGTTACACTGACTCACGGAGGATCACGCGAGGCCCAGCGGGACGACGTTTCTAGTTCCTTCCACCAGGTTTAGAAAACAGAAGGCTCTGGCTGGATTTGCTGGACATTTCTCTCTTCAGCATCTCCCTTCCTTGGTCCATCTTTGGGGTGCCTTTTCTGGCTCCAACCTACAACAAGCAAGAGCAACAAATGCCCAAACTCTATAATTGTAGGGAGATCCCCAAATATTTCTCAAATGGCATTTTTTTTTTACTCAAAATAAAATCTTTGTTGTAAAAAATATTTATATACACACATAGACGTGAGCAAAATGAAGGAAAAATGATCCACCATTATCACACTACCCACAAGTAACCTTATTCACATTTTGGTGTACACTCTTCCAGATACACAGATAATGTTTTCTTCTGACATTTGCATCTCTTTTTGAACCAGCAGTTTCTGATTATAGGCAATTTCATTGGGATGGACTTTCTCTCGAAAAGCTGTTACTGAATTGAATGCCTTATGTCTCTGATGTCTTAGGAGGGTAAAATGCAGCATACTCTAGGGGGTCTGTCTCACCCTTTTCTGAGCACTACTCCTGGATCCAGGCAGCCATGTGTGTAACTCTGTCCCTGGTCATAGCTGATCGGGCACTTGGCACGGGCTGGGCTTTTAAGATGGTCACTCCCAGGATTTGGGGTTATGGGCTCTAAGATGCCACTTGCTTCCTGGGCTGGTCTTTTGAACTGGGGGACCATGAGGTCATTCCTTCCTGTCACATGACTGGAGAGAGCAGAGATCAGGGGAGCCACACAGAGACACAGAGAGGAGATACGGCCTGTGTGTGCGTGTGCGCATGCTTGTGTGTGTGTAAAAGAGATGATGCCTGAGATCTGATGGCTTACCAGTTCTATTTCGAGGCCAGGCTCTCTTTCAGCTCCCAGTTTTTATGAGGCACTCACCCCTATATCCTTAAAAAAGCCCCCTCCCCCCCTTTTTAATTTTTTGCGGTACGCGGGCCTCTCAGTGTTGTGGCCTCTCCCGTTGCGGAGCACAGGCTCCGGACGCGCAGGCTCAGTGGCCATGGCTCCCAGGCCCAGCCGCTCCGCGGCATGTGGGATCTTCCCAGACCGGGGCAAGAACCCGTGTCCCCTGCATCGGCAGGCGGACTCTCAACCACTGCGCCACCAGGGAAGCCCAAGGCCCACTCTTGGGGAAGGAGTCGCCCAAGGTACACTTGGCAAGGAACCTGGAGGAAACCTTTCTGTACTGAGGAGATCCTAGACACCAAACTTCTAAGCTCAGGCTGGAGGGCAGGGAGAATGGGAAGCTGGCTCTTTGCTCTTAGCCGAAGTACCATCTGCCCTGCTTCTGTTAAAGCCAGAGGCAGCGTGAAGTTCCAGGGCGTCTCACATCTCAGAGAAGCACAATGTTCCCACAACATCCGGGACCCATCCCAATATCTCCTCTGCCATTTCACATCCGCAGGTGGTCCTCAGACAAAACCTAGATGTAGGGCAGTTTCTGCCTCCTCCCAGCTCAGTCATATATGTGAGTGAATAAGTAACAAACTTCCAGTCGTTTCCACTTTGCAGGGTGGCAAACGTCTCAGATCAAGTGGGGCCCTCAGGATGCTCTCTATCCTCTTAACATCCTGCTCTGGGGAGTAACCACCTTCTGGTCTTAGCACAAGGATGCTGGTTGAGAAGCTTCTATTTTTCAAATATATCCCTCACCTAGAATATCTTCGTTTCTTCCCATGATAATTTGGTTGCCTCAGCATGACTGTGGCCTTTTATCAAACTTGAATGTCTCCTCTCTCATATTCAACCAAAATGTGTTTGGCTTTCTAGCTTCCTGAGAGCTCGCCTCTACTGTCTGCAAAGTGGGAACGTGGACTGACTTAATTCCAGTTCCAGGGCTGATTTGTCAATGGCAATGTTTCAACATGTTCAAGATTTCATAGTCTTAATTCTCAACTTTGAAGAGAATTCTAGAGGATGCTTCCTTGAAATTTAAGAGAAATGCCATTGGAAATGTATCAGGTTTATTACCTGGAGGTTTATAACCTAAAGGAAGAAAAGCTAGCACTCACCTGGGTGTCAGATCTGCACTGATTCCCAGCTCTCCTACTGAGCTGTGTGGCTCTGGACAAAGAAAGTCTCTGAGCCTCAGACACCTCATCTGTAAATTGGGTATAATAACAACACCCACCCCATAGGGTTGTTGTGAAGCTTAAAAGAGATACTGCACGTCGAGAGTTTGGCTCTGTGCCCGGCACATGCCAAATGCTCAGTACATAATAGATGTGGGATAACTGTCAACTGGGCTTCCTGTTGACGTTCTAGGGTTTTCTCTCTTCTCTCTTCTGGCTCACCTGGAAATGTGAGTTCTGCATCTTTGAGTTCTTCATCAGCTCTCCAAACATTTGTCTCTTTAACACAGAAAGAATATTGACAAAATTTAGCGTATGTTCTTCTTTGCCTTTTGCATCAGAGAAAAATGGATTTTTCTCAACTTTCAGATGCTACCCATTTGGATGGAATGTTGAGCCTTCCTAGGTGAGGAGGTGAGGATAGAGGTCTGCAGAAGGGGGTGTGGCTTTGGGGCAACGCTACACTGTCCTGCTGCACCTTTTAGGGAATCTCTGTTCCAGATTCCAGCAGAGAAGGAGGTGGTCAACCAAGAAGGCTACGAAGGATACTGTATTCTTCTTGGAGGACAGATCTGCTTTAGCTGGAAGCAGAGCCTCCTAGATCAGTGGAAGAGGCTGTAGATGTCCAGTGGCTTTCCACCCAGTGGAAATGTTGAAAGCCCCAGTGGCTAACCTCCCTGGCAGGGACTACAGGGGCCTGTTGGGAAGCCAGCATCACTGAAAACCTGGAGCTTGCCGCTCCCCTGGGGTTTGATTACTATTGCTGACCCTGATCTGCTCAAGACCCTGCACCTCAGGGGCAGCTCGTCAAAGAAAGAGCATCCCCTAGGCACTGGAGACACAAAAGTGAGAGGGAACTGGGGTCTCCCTTGCAGACTGACACTCCGCAGGTGAATGTGCAGTGGTGTCAGGAAGGAGACGTTCTCCTAGAGCCCTGAGCATCCACTGGGGTCGCCAACCTGATTCCTACAGCGGCCAGGAAAGGAAAAGAAGTGGGTGAAGTGAGCTGGGGTGGTGGTGGACAGCAACAAACACACGAGCCCAGCGCCTTTCTAAGGGGCCTGGAAGATGGAGGCTTGTGATGGTGGCTTGTGGGTCTGTGGGCCTAGGGTCGCCAGATCTTCCAAGTTTCCCAGAGAAGCTGGAAATCCAGAGTATTCCAGGAAACTGCCCTATTTTGAAATGTAACTTAAAAAAAAAATCCCATGAGCCAAATGGAACATATCTGTGGGCTGCCATCTTGCGACACCTGCTTCAGAACCTCCCTGCTTGGTGTCTAGTTGGTGCTCAGTAAATGTTGGAGGGGTTGCCAGATAAAATACAAGATGCCCAGTTAAATCTGAATTCCAGAATGAAGCCAACAAATTTGTGAGTGTGAATATGCCCTGTGTAATATTTAGGACATTTATACTGAATAGCTTTTGTTGTTTATCTGAAATTAAAATTTAACTGGGCATCGTGTTTTTGGTTTGTTTGTTTTCCCCTAAATCTGGCAACCCTACCGGGTAGTCACAAAACTCAGGGAGGAAATAAGGCTGTCTTTTGGGACAGGGCATAGGTGCTTACAAGACTCTTCCATTCTCCCAGAAGGATGCTAACTCTACCCTCAGAGGACTGTCTGTGAAGGCTGATGGGCCCGTATTGAACTGACAGTTGCCCTCCAGGCATTTTCCGTGGAGAAGGCCTCGAGCCTGCAGCCACTCAGTATTTATCACAAACTCAGTTGAGACAATCACTATCCAAATTCCCAGATATTATAAAGCAGGGGTTAGTTTTAAACCAACAGCCTTCTTCTCTCCCACCCCATCCCCCGCCTTTTTTTTTGCAGAACCGTTTATCCAAGCAAAATCCCATGAGGAACTTGGGGTATAAGATAATGGAGAGCTTCTCTGGCGGGAGAAAGGTGTGTGTGCTTTGAGAGTCACACCTTTCCATGGCACCCAAAGGCTCCAGGGAACCCCAGTTTGAACATTGCTGCAAAATTCCTTCCTGGATTAAGTTCCGTCAGTGGGCAACTGGGCACTGAAGGGCAGAGCCTGGCCCCTGTGCACCTGCTTTTCCTGAACTTTACTGAACACACTGGGATGTGATGAAGGGGGTGCGGGAGGGTCTTTTTCTTTAGCCTTCTTCTATCCGTATGCTGCATAGGCCTGGCCACATGGTTCTACTTCATCATTGTGGGCGGAAGAGCACCACCCCAAGCCCCTCCCATCCCACGCTCCTCCTACACAACATCTACCAATTGTGGGGCTTCCCTGGTGGAGCAGAGGTTGAGAGTCCGCCTGCCGACGCAGGGCACACGGGTTCGTGTCCCGGTCAAGGAGGATCCCACATGCCGCGGAGCGGCTGGGCCCGTGAGACATGGCCGCTGAGCCTGCGCGTCTGGAGCCTGTGCTCCGCAACGGGAGAGGCCACAACAGTGAGAGGCCTGCGTACCGCAAAAACAAACAAACAAACAAACAAAACACAGAAGTGGCACGGAGGAAGCCAGAATCTTGAGAATACCTGGGCCCAAGGAAATCTTGGAAGATAGTGAGTTAAAGAGAATAGTGAGGATAATGAGGATGGTAGGAGAGGGTGAATGCTTTGTGGTCCTATGTGCTAAGGCTTTTGTATACAAGCTCCCATTGGGAAGGCTACGAGCTAGGTGCCATTTTTATTCTCATCTTAAAGAAGAGGGATCTGAGCTAATTAAGCAGAGGGAAGGTTAGGGGCTTTTCCTGGCTGAGACCACAAGACAAAGCGGTGGTCACGCCCCCTAGCCAGGACTTGATTGGCTGGAGATTTGATTGGCAGGAGAGCTGAGCGGCTTCTCCTGCCAGAAGCAGCCGCTGCCCTTCAGCCTTTCTTCCACTTCAAGCCCTGAGAAAGGGCTTGCGTGCTTCCCAAGTGGCAACTTCTGTGCATTTAAAAATTTCCTCTTGAAAATCCCAGCCTTAGCCCATTCACAAAAGGTATCTGGGTCCTTTCTTGGCCGTGGCCTAGTCGTATTCACCAAAGAGAAGAGCGCGTCCCGTAAGAGCTGGCGGCTTTGGGAGGACCGGGGAAGGCGTCAGCTGGCAGGAAGCTCCCTGAAAGAAATAGAGGAATCCCCACCCATCCATGAGCTGCCTATTCTTCACCCTTAGAAACGGGGCTTGTGATGTGCCAGGCACTGCAGGCATTTTGCCATTTAACCCTCCCACTGCCCCACGGAGTAGGCCCCTTGCTAACAGTTTTGGTTGCTTTTGTTGAGGAACCTGCGATACAGAGGTCAAGCCACTTACTCAGGGTCATTCGGGGCAGTGGTGGGGCTTGACCCCTATTTGTTTGACTCCAAATCTGGCCTCTGAACTCTGAGAGACACTGCCGGCTTCTCGAGGGATGTGGGATGTGGATTCGAGTGAGCACGGCCTGGGCCGCGTTTCCCGTTCCTCTGCCACATGGACAGAGCCACAGGCCCAGTTCGCTGTGAAGGCCCAGCATCTTATACCAAGTCTCATTTTCACAGCCAAAGATATTAGTGTGGATATAGGACTTTTGATTCTTGAAAGGTCTGCTTGGTGAAGAGATGATCAAACATTAAAACTACAAACTCCATTTTTTTTGGGGGGGGGGCAATTCTGAAGCTTAAGATGTGTAATTTCATCTCAGTGCTTCAACCTTGCCACCTCTGTGAACGGGTGAAGAGTTTCAAAGTTTTATACAGGAGGCTAAAAAACTAAGGCTCCTTGTGAAAATACTAAGTGTAAAACTTAGAAAGAGGAATTCTACTTTCTGTTCATTTCTGCTTAAAGACAACGAAGATCTACTCCCTGGAAGGAATGGATGCCAAGACAGATGTATACAAGTGCCCTTTAGGATCCAGCAAAACTTTAAAATGTATTATTGTTTTCTTCCTGACAAACAGGCTGGCATGTCCCTTGCATTGTGTATGAATGAGGCAGCCCATGAATAATGCATGTGAAGCCTGATTATGTAAATCCTCAGGTTTTCAGTACATGACAATGGCTTTTTTTGGGCCCTTCTCTGTCCCATTCTGTGGTCTGGTGTCTCTGCTTTGGGGCCTAGTCTGCCAAGCTCTGTGGGCGGGGGGGGGGGGCATTTCGGGGAGGGGTGAGCTCTCCAGAGGGCACATCAAAGGGAAAGTCACAACTCTGTCACTGGCCCAGCTCTCCCTGGCATTGCTTGGTGTGAAAGGAAACTGTCCTCTGCCTGAGGCAGCCCCATGACACATGCAGACTAAGGCCTGTGATGTTTAATTCACAGTGGTGAGCACTGGAAACACCGCATCCAGGCTCCCTCAGAGCAGGACAGCCACTTTTCATTTCTAGGGCTCTAAGTCAGAGAGCCTGCTGTCTGGAAACCTGTTGCCTGGAAGGTTCGCAGGATGGAGGGCAGGCTTCTGCAAGGAACTATCTGGCCATCACCTCCTGGTTGAGGAGAAGGGCACCCTTCTATGACCTTGGCCTCCTTAGAGCCCATGCAGGCAACAAACACACACATGCAAATACACACACATGCAAACACACAGCACATACTCACATGTACACACATACACGCAAGCATGCGTGTACAAATACACAGCCCCAAGTCAGAAAGACTGGAGTACTATTCTGGCTACTCAGAATAGCAAACCCAAATCTTTATTCTCAGAGAGCTTATTCCTCGGTGTATCCCTGGCACCTGGCAGAACAATGAAAATCAGAAGCGCCGCCTTTAAAAACACTCGGGCTGTTCACTCAACTGATTGTGGTCATCATTGCAGGAGGCAGGGAAGTCAGATCATGATGCTGGACACCCTTAAGCTCAGTACAGTGCTGTGTGTCACTTATGTCTCAATAAAACTGGTAGAAAAAATAGTTATCTGGATAGAAAAAACAAGATAAAATACACGAATTATCAAAAGTTAAAAAAATACAGATGAGCTAGACTATGAGTCTCAGAAAGCACTGTTCACAACAGCCAGGACATGGAAGCAGCGTAAATGTCGATGGAGGAGTGGATAAAGAAGATGTGGTACAAATATACAGTGGAATACTACTCAGCCATAAAAAAGAGTGAAGTAATGCCATTTGCAGCAACATGGATGGACCTAAAGACTATACTATGTGAAGTAGGTCAGACAAAGACAAATATCATATGATATCACTTATATGTGGAATCTAAAAAAAATGATACAAATGAGCTTATTTACAAAACAGAAACAGACTCACAGACTTTGAAAACAAACTTATGGTTACCAAAGTGGAAATGTGGTGGGGAGGGATAAATTAGGAGTTTGGGTTTAACATATACACAGTATTATATATAAAATATGTAATCAACAAGGCCCTACTGTATAGCACAGGGAACCCTACTCAATATTCTGTAATAACTTATATGGGAAAAGAATCTGAAAAAGAATAGATATATGTATATGTATAACTGAGTCACTTTGCTGTACACGTGAAACTAACACAACACTGTAAATCAACTATACTCCAATATAAAATAAAAATTAAATTTAAAAAAAGAAAGTTAAAAAAAATAGAGGCAAGCTAGACTATGAGTCTCAGAGAGGTTAAGCTAACACATATATATGGAATCTAAAAAAAAAAAAAAAAAAGAATGTTCTGATGAACCTAGGGGCAGCCAGGAATAAAGACACAGATGTAGAGAATGGACTTGAGGACATGGGGAGGGGGAAGGGCAAGCTGGGACGAAGTGAGAGAGTGGCATGGACATATATACACTACCAAAGGTAAAACAGATAGCAGCCGCATGGCACAGGGAGATCAGCTCAGTGCTTTGCGACCATCTAGAGGGGTGGGATAAGGAGGGTGGGAGGGAGACACAAGAGGGAGGGATGTGAGGATATACGTATGCATATAGCTGATTCACTTTGTTATACAGCAGAAAGGAACACCACACTGTAAAGCAATTATACTCCAATAAAGATGTTAAAAAAAAAAGCTGCCTGAAGTCACACAGTAAATGGCAGAACAAGAGTCTAAACCTAAGTCTGCCTAACGCTAAAGCTATTCTGCCACCTTCCTTTGCAATGAGCGAATGCATTCTGTGCTGCCTGGATCCCACTGGGACCTCAGTTGGCTGTTTCTAAAGGGAGCTGAGGGGCAGCCTCAGAGGCTCTGCTCCGAGCAGGGACCTCTCACCTTCTGCTGCCTGATCGCCCTGGTGACCCTCTTCTCCTGGTGCAGCCGCTCTTCCATGTGCGCCAGGGCCTCCTTCAGCAGCGCCTTTTCTTCGGCCTCTTTGCAGATGTCGTCCTTCAGCTTTGCCACCTGTGACTGGTACATCTGAACCGACACTTTGCTCTGCCTGAGCACACAGGAGAGACAAAGTCTCTTTTCTCCTCAGCTTTCTCACTCACCACCAATGCTCCTGACCTGGGAGATCCTCAGAACACTTCCATATATGCCTGGCTTCGCGGTTTCCTTACAAGTGGGGGGAAGGCTGAAGATGTGGGGACTAGAGGGCAGAATAAATAGCCCATTGGCTGTGGACGTGCAGCATGAAGGGGGCAACGGTTATGCTACCAGCCCCTCCCAATTTCCCAGAGAGGGTGGGGGAACGGATACTACTGAAAATACGATGGAATTACGAAAAGCACACACATGGTGAAACATCAGACACATTTATAAAAGGTGCACCTTATTCCTTAACAGTAGGGTACTCTAACTGCTGCTTTCTTGCCCAGAGACTTGGGTCCATCAGGCCCTGAGTCACCATCCCGCCTCCCCCCTCCACACCCAGGCCTCTGTCCTCTTGTCCTGGTCCCTACGGGTCTGCAGCTGCACCGAGGTTTAGCCTGGAGAATGGAGGCCTGGGCCTTTTGCCGGAGACATGGGCCATACTTGAGCTGTTCAATGTCCTTCTCGTATCGTCTCAAAAGCTCCTCTTTTCTCTGCAGCTGGTTCTTGAGTAGGGTGATCTTATCAAACACCAGGTACAGGTCTCTTTGTCGAAGCTGGTAGAATCTCTCCCTCTCTTTTGGGGAGAGGTGTTTCATGGACACGTGACCTGACATACCTTTGATGTTCAGCATAGTCCCGAGGGTTTTGCTCATGTCCAAGTACTACGAGAAAGCGTTTCACAGGTAAGAGGCCTGGCCCAAGACCGCTGGTGGCCCCTTTGAGGAGGCAAACGTCTAATTCTGTTTCATTCGTTTTCTGCAGTTGCAGAGAAGAAACACATGCTTTGCAAATGAGTGCATTTGGGGTTTCTACTACGACTTTCATTTTCCCCCGCATCCATTTACACTATGCCTTTTTGAGAATTGGGGGGAAGTGGGGAGGGGGAATGACAACAGACATAAACATTCATTCTTACTACCCAGTCTTGCAAGGAACTGGGCTCTGCAATTTCCAGCCCATGCTGGGATAGGAGATGGGTCTCGTGGAGCTACTGTAACAACTAAACATGTATGTGGCGTTGATGTTTAAACTACCTGCAGGGCACGCAGGTTTGGACAGGAGGGGACTGATGCTGGGTATACCTACCAGCTTTTCACTAAGATCTAAAGCGTCAGCCACATCCATTTTCCTTAACTTCTCAGAGACCATGATGGACCCTGGGCTGGAAAGGCCATTTTGAGGCTGAAATAAAAAAAAAGAAGAAAAACTCTCTTGGCATTCCATTATGATTTTCTACATCCAGAAGAATAACCCAAAGAATAATGGAAGAACTGGAAAGATACTAAAGAATAATTTGAGAGAGTTAATTTTTTTAACATCTTTATTGGAGTATAATTGCTTTACAATGGTGTGTTAGTTTCTGCTGTATCAAAAAGTGAATCACCTATACGTATCCATATATCCCCATATCCCCTGCCTCTTGCGTCTCCCTCCCACCCTCCCTATCCCACCCCTCTAGGTAGACACACAGCACCGACCTGCTCTCCCTGTGTGATGCAGCTGCTTCCCACTAGCTATCTATTTTACCTTTGGTAGCGTGTGTGTGTATATATGTCCACGCCAAGAGAGTTGGTTTTAAATCCAGTCTGACTCTGTGAACTGCTTTCTTTATGACTGTGTTCCTACCCCTTCAGAGCACGACTGCCTTTGAAATGATGCATCACTTGTGCCGTCCTTTGGCCACCGTCTCGTCTGTCTTCCCTTTAGGCCAGTGGTTCTCAACCGGGGGTGACTCTGGCCACCATACCCCCTCCAGGACATTTAGCAATGCCTGGACACATTTGTGGTTGTCATAATTGCTGCTGGCGTCTAGTGGGTAGAGGACAAGGATGCTGCTAAACACCCCACGATGCATAGGGCAGTCTCCCAAACAAAGAGTTACCTGGCTCAAAAAATCAGTACCGCCGATGTTGAGAAGACAAGCTCCAGAAAAATGGGGACCATGCGGCTTTTGCTCACTATCTCCCTCCTTGTGCCCAGCATGGCACCTGGCACCGAGTGGTGCATAGTGGGCATGTTTGTTGAATGAACGAATGAAGGTTAAGTGGAAAATAGCCTCCCTCCTTTTTATTAAAGGAATCTCATTTCTGTGCAGCAGAAACCATACCCTCACAAAATTTGGCCCAACCTTCTCCTAGCTCTGGAACCTGGTGGGTGGGCATCACTTCAGACCCTTTCCAGAGACAATGCAGATAGTGTTTGCAGCTGCATCTCCCTAAGACCCCAACCAGCCAGCTGGCTGCTGGAAGCCCAAATGACTGCATGGAATGGCCACCAGTCTGAATAGGTTACCCGATCTGAACGACTACAAATAACCCTAATAAGCCTCCTTAAAAAATAAATTGGCTTTTAATGCTTGCCATGAGCATCTCTTAGCCCTAGCATTTGTTGGCACTACCCTGAAAACCTCTGAGCTTAAAAACAAAACAACTAAAAAACTATAATGGCCCCCAAAGTGACTGTGATAGATAAGAGTGGACATATTTGTCTATGTATCTATGGAGATGAGAATAAAAGAGGGTATCTGAAGATGACAATAAACCGGGCAGATCTGCTGCAAAAAGAACCTGAGATGCTGCTCAGTGTCTTCAGCTACCCTGAGCTGCATCCTCTGTACCTCTCCAGACGCCCCCTCTTTTCCTGAGGGGAGGGTCACTAAGGAAGAGCCTAGGCTACAGGATCCAAGCACACAGTCCCCACCCAGTCTCTGCAGGCTAGCAGACACACCACCAGGGACACACCCCTGGTGTGTCTTCAATCATTATTCTGTGACCTTGGGTGAGGTACTTGACCTCCTGAAGCCTTGCTTTTTCTTATCTGTTAAATGGGGACAATAATAGTAACTATGACACAAGGCTGCTACGATCGTTCAATGACATAAGGCATGGAGCCGGCTGAGCTCAACGCCTGGCACACAGTAAGCAGTTCACAGATGTCAGCTATTCTTCCTCCTGCTCTTTCCTTTAATTACTGCCAACCTTGGAGGATTGAGAGTTGGGAGGTTTCCTGCTCTGTGGTGTCAGTGGTGGGATGAGGGCTTGTTGCCAAGGGGAAGGTCAATCTTGGAAGCAGGACCATCAGGACGTGAGATCCAGCTGAGCTCCCCACCTGGAGACGGTCCCTCTACTCCCAACCTCAGAGAAGGAAGGTTCGATTTTATCAGGAAGACCAACACGTTTCTGAAGACTCACACCTCTAGACGTGTGAGCAAATGTCTAGAAAAATTGTAGGAGAAAATGCTGGTACAGATAGGATGGCTTTATTATGTTTTCCCAAACCTGGTTTAGACCAGCTGCCACAGCAAGCCACGCTGACCTGAGCTGTCCATTGTCATGTTTCAGTCAAACACCCGATCAAACATCCATTTAGGATACAGGGCACCTTCAACCTAACAATCAAATTACTTCTGAAAATCCTGGAAAACACAAACTATGCTCCCTAAGAAAGGAAGGTTTTCTTGGATAATACTCTTTAAATACTGTTTGACAATAATAACTATCATCTATTAAAGTGCTCGCTATGAGCTAGGCACTGGGATAAGCACTTTACATAATGATCTCCTTTAATTTTTCCATCATCATTTTACAGCTGGGAAATTGAAGTCCCAGAAAGGTTAGGAGCCTGCCCAAGGTCACAGAGCTTGCAGAGCTGGGATTAGGACACAGGTCTCTGATTCTAGAACTTGTGTCTTCTTAATCATCATGGCTCCCTTTGGCTGCCCTTTATGTGTTCATGTTTTTCAGTTTATAGCAAAAAGCAAATGTTAGGCAAGCTCATGACATACTGTTGTACATTAGCTTGTTGAATCTTTTCTGCAGAATACAACATGTGATGTGAAAAGGAGGGCCCAGAGATTGTCCGGGCCAGCATCAGTGCAATGTTATATCATGCTGTACACGATGGGAAGCCGCCTTTCTATTCAAACATTGGATCACTGGTACGGCCAGGCACCAACCAGTCCATACAGGTGTTAGCCCATCAGGGAGGACCTGGCCTCGAACCAATGATGTATACAGTGGTGCCAGGGCACACGGCTCGTGTCTGTCCTCATGCCCACCCTCCCCACGTGTCAGTCAATGCAGAGACAAAGTTTCTTTGGTTACCGTTCGGATCTCTACTCTTGAAAAAGTTGGCAAGTCAGGTTTTGCATCCAATATTTTCCGAACATTTTTTTCCATCCCGAGGGTCTTTAAGTCTAGAAATGATTCATCCATGTGGTCCTTGTGATCTATAAAAGAAATAATTTACACTCAAAAGAAAGGCTCAGGAAGAAGTTACTGCATGTAAAAGTCACAGCTGCTATTTACTGGACACTTACCACAGGCCAGTACTAATTAGCTCACCATCCTCCCTTGGCAGGTGAGGCATCGAGGCCCAGAGAGGTGAAATGACTTGTCCAAGGCCACACAGCTCATATGAGGCTGCAGCCTCCCAGGGCGGGGGCACTGAGGGGGAACCTTCGGCCACAGGTGTGAGGATGGACTTGAACCCAGGCTTCTGTGTCCTAGCCCAGGGCTCCACCCAGCAGCAAGCTTGGTTTCTTGAAAGCCCTATTCCCTCTAAACAGGGTATTTATCCTGGGAAGTTCCCCAAGGTTGGTCCTTGCACAGCATGCGTCTATGAAAAAGTTTCCACTGGGCCACAGTGAAATAAGAAAAAGAAGGACAAGGTTCTGAGTTTTTCATGAAATCCTGTTTATTTAATATCAAGGCCTGCTCTTGACTCTGAGCTCATGCCTACACATCTATTTTTTTCCTGCCCATCTTTTTTTTATAACTATGTTTTTTTAGTTATGAAATGATGGGGATAGAAGATGGTGGCCCTGGCAAATTGGTTAGTCCCTAAAGTGAACCCTCAAGTCTGGGGCCCATGGTTCTCAGCACAGAGGGGTGACTAGGCAGGAGGAAACTTACTTGACAAGCTGGCCTTCTCAAGTTCTTTAATTCGTGCACGAAGCTCAGATAAGGCCTTTTTCTGACACTGAATGACTTCCTCATGTCGGGACCCTTTGCACTTGGCTCCTAGATCACTGAAGGACTGCTCCTGTGGCCAGAATGGTGAGGACAGCAGCTTTATCAGTGATCACAATCTCCCTCTCTTGTATTTGAAGAAACATGAACAAATCATGGATTAGCAGAAACCCTGTCACTTACTTAGTACCTTGGAAAATATCATTACAGGGCTTCAGCAGAGAAGGAATTTAAAAATTTCATTTCGAATACAAAGTCACATCTAGGAAGATTTCCAACTTTCCTACCTACTTAGCATCATTATAAATAAGAGATCCCCCCATGCTCCCTCCCCATGTTTTATTTCTTTTTTTCTTCTAATGTTCTTCTAAGCTTGGATTTCCACTTGTTGTCATTCTGGTCTCATCTCTGAACAATCACACCAAATTTGCTCCTGGAGGGGCTTTTTTTTTTTTTTGCCTGCACCATGCGGCATGCGGGATCTTAGTTCCCTGACCGGGGATCGAAACCGCGCCCCCTGCAGCGGAAGCACAGAGTCTTAACAACTGGAACACCAGGGAAGTCCCTGGAGGGGCTTTATTTATTTATTTTTTTTCTGCGTTACGCGGGCCTCTCACTCTTGTGGCCTCTCCGGTTGCGGAGCACAGGCTCCGGACACGCAGGCTCAGTGGCCATGGCTCACGGGCCCAGCCGCTCCGCGGCATGTGGGATCCTCCCGGACCGAGGTATGAACCGGTGTCCCCTGCATCGGCAGGCAGACTCTCAACCACTGCGCCACCAGGGAAGCCCCAGGCGGTTCTTATCGGCCAACTTGGGGAAAACCTTCTTCTAAGACTTTGTGGCTGAAAATGTAGTCTGCAGAGCTGTGCTATCGGTACCAGCTGGGAGCTGTTCAGAAATGCAGAATCCCAGGCTCCCCCCACCCGAGACCTGCTGAGTCACAATCTGCATTTCAACAACATCCCCATATGATCCGTGGACACCTTTGAGTTGAGAGGTGCCACTGTAAAGTATCCTCTAATTGGCTGGTTTCTGGAAAAGTAAGTAGCCGTTTTGGCCATGTGTTTCCCCTGATATGCATGAAGAGAAAGCAAAAGACTGAAATACTATTGGTTGGTCTTGCACACACTTAGACACAAACCAGGACCCGCAGTAACGACTGGGATTTGTATCAGTAAAATCAGCTGCGGTATATAAACAAAGTACCATTTCTAGACATTTCAATAACCTTGCCTCTTCAAGTTGATCTTCAAGTTGATCTCTGAGTTTTAGGATTCAAGCTTCATGTTAATTCCTCCTACATCATTCACCCTCTTTAATTAATTTAGTTCCCAACAAGGAGTTGCTGAGATTCCTCCATCTAAGTACGTGCCCTCTGTTTCTCATAGGAAAGCCCATTTCATCAGTTTCCAGTAGTAAAGAGAAGGACGGGGACCACCTTACCGATTTCTCTGCCATTAGCCGCTTGACTCTGGCTTTCAGCTTCTCCTCTTGCTGTAGCCTTTCCTCGGTCAGCTTCTCCTTCTCTGCCAGATGCTGGGGTAACTCTTCTTGCAGCAAATACTGCTGAGTTTCCCGAGAACTGTTGATCTTCATCTGAAATGAGGGGAAGGGGAACTGCAGCTGATGGGGGACAGGACTAACACAGGAGTCATTTCCACTACCTTTGGGGGCGGGACAAAGGTTCACGAAACTTTCTTCAAAACACAGAAAAATGATGCTTAGCTTAGTAACTAATAGCGAAGTAGTAGAGCATCGTGGTTAAAAGCTCAGGCTCTAGTTCTAGATAGAATCTCAGCTCTAGTTCTTTCTAGACACTTCTTCGTATAGAAAATAAGCGGGTGAACTAAGGCAGGCCGTCTTCCTCCTCATTCATCCCTGCCGGCCGCTTGGGTGCGGGATTCCGTGGAGAGCACGGGCCCGTGAAGGGGCTCTGCAGCATGCCTACCTGACCTACTGCCCTTTCCAAATTGGCTTTAATGAGGTTTGCTCTGTTCCTCATTTCTTGCAGCTGAAGCAATTTCCTTCTGGAATCCTCCCGAAGCTTCTCTTCAACCTGAAAGGATGATGAAACCGAGGGCTTGCTGCTAATGTGATCATCATGCCCTCTGGGGAAACCCTTCTGGGGGGGCTAATGGCAGTGGGGGAGTCCCTGAGGGGTAGGGACAGCTGCAGCCCAGCAGCAGGGGTCACAGGCATGCACAGGGTGGAGGCAAACTCACAGGGAGTTGCCCCCTACGGGAAAGGGCCGAGCTCTGCACCCGGGGCTCAACTATGTTCTACCGCACACTCCCATCCCAGCTCGGTCCCTAACAAGCCTTACAACACTTGGAAAGTTATTTCACTGCTCTGTGACTCAGTGTCCTCATCTGTCAAATGGGGATGATGATACTAGTATCACTGCATAGAGTTATTGTGGGGATTCGATGTTTGGAGTAGTGCTTAAGGGCTCTGTGAGAGTGTTAAGTACTGTTGTAACCTATGAAAGGTGGACGGGAATGTCCGCCGTACAGTCTCGTTCTAATAACTCGTGATGGGTACTTGGAAATGTTATGATTGGGTTTATTATCATAACTGTTTGTCGTCACCACTTTGAGCACACTCACTGGTGGTAACCTCTCTGGAGGCTTGCCAAAGCAATGTCTATTAAGAATTGCAGCCTGAAAAGGAAGGCCTTTAAAGTGGAGAAGCTTGCCTACTTTTCCCCCCTTGCTTGGGTAACAGTCAACGCACGGTAAGCTTGGGCGTGCTCCACGCTACCCTTGGCTGGCCAGTGTAGGCCTCGCAGCTGCTCAATTCTTGGATGCACCTGCTGAGCCCTGGGCCCTGGCACTAACAGGAAATGAGGCAAACTCTCATAAATAAATGGAACGTTTTTGTGCTGAAACAAATTCACAGGCTGTGTTTTTACGGATCTGAAGAGGGGGATCACAGGGATGTAATAAAAGACCCAGAAAAGCCCTTAAGAGCTTTCTTCTGAGTAGTGTGGTCCAGTGGAAGAGCCTCTACCCAGCTCCGTTACCTTGGAAAAGTCATCTAAGCTCTCTGGGCCTTAGTTTTCTCCCAGGTCTAAACATGCTCTGACTTCTATGTCAGCAGCCTTTTTCATATGCTGCAAAAGCCAAGTCCAGCCTTGGACTCTGCCCTTATCTGTGCTCTGCATGAACAGCCCCCGTTCCCGTCCCCAAGCCTCAGAGTCACCTTCAACAGCCGCCCTGCTCCCTCTCTCACACTCGGGGGTCTCATGCCTGTCCTCCAACCCCTCTCACATGCAAGCTGGACTGTGACAAGTGGCCTCCTCGCCTCGAGTTTAGTTTCTTCCAGTGCAATCTTAAAGGTACTGTGAGAGTTACCCAGCTGTAAGGCAGCTCTGTCCAACAGAACTTTCTGCAACGGTACAGGTACTCTGAGCGAGGCTGTGTTGTCTAGTACGGCAGCCACCAGGCACATCTGGGGATCGAGCACTCGAAATGGGGATGGTGTGACGGAGGAACTGAACTAAAAATTTTAGTTAATTTTCATTAATTTCAGTGTAAACAGTAGCATGTGGCTGTTTGCTATGCCAGGGTAACTGAAGTCAGACGAACCTGGAGTCAGACAAAACTGACTGTGCCATTGGGCTAGTTACTTTACTAGTAACTGGTAGCCTTGACTTTCTCATCTGTAAAATGGAGAGGATGATTTCTAGATCACAGCGCTGTTGTGAAGATGAAGAGATGAAATGTTCAAGGTAACTCCTAGTACGTGAGAAATTGTAACTATCATTTTCACCCTGATTACTGTCCACGAATGTCATTGCATCAGTCACTTGTTCAGAAGCCTTAGTAGCTCCCCACTGCCTGTGTGGTACAGAGCCCAAGCGCCTGAACTAAGGCAAAACACCAATCCAGGGATTCAAGAAGCCCCTACGAACTCAACGAGGTAAATAAAACTGAATCCACACCTAGATAAACAATAATAAAACAATAATAACAATAATAAAACTGCTGGAAATCAAGGGAAAAGACAATCTTAAAAGCAACCGGAGAAAAAGACAGATTATGCAAAGGTACAACAGTTAGGCTTACAGATGACTTCTAAATAGGAATAATAGGAGCCACAAGACAATAGTGACATATCTAATGCTGTATCTAATGTGCTGAAAGAAAAGAGTTGCCCTTGTAGAATTCAATACGCAGTCAAATGTGTTTTAAGAATGAAGGTTAAATATTCATCTCCAGACAGACACACAGGCACATTTGAGAATTTGTCATCAGCAGAGCCACAATGAGGGAAAACATTAAAGGGTATTCTTCAGACACAAGAAAAATGAACCCAGGTGGGTGATCAGAGATGCAGAAAAGACAAGCAACAGTAAGGGTAATGTGTGGATATGATACTGACTATAGAAAAACACTAATAATGTCTTGCGGGGTTTTAAGTATCAAGAGGAGTTTAGAAAATGACAGCAATGGCTTATAAATCTGGAGGGGGTAAGTGAAGTTAAGGTGTTTGAAACTCATTGCACTGTCAAGGAGAAGGGCATCATTATCAACTACTATTGCCTCTTGGTAAGTTAAGAATGCAGGGCTTCCCTGGTGGCGCAGTGGTTGAGAGTCCGCCTGCCGATGCAGGGGACATCGGTTCGTGTTCCGGTCCGGGAGGATCCCACATGCCACGGAGCGGCTGGGCCCGTGAGCCATGGCCGCTGAGCCTGTGCATCCGGAGCCTGTGCTCCACTACAGGAGAGGCCACAACAGTGAGAGGCCCGTGTACTGAAAAAAAAAAAAAAAAAAAAAAAAAAAAGAATGCATATTGTAGTCTTCAGGATGACTACTAAGAGAATAGTAGAAGAGTGAAAAACTTAATTAATGTGTGATTTTGGTGAGTCAAGGACGAATGCTATTGTCTTACTATTACTAAGAGAATAGTAAAAAAGTGAAATATTTCAAAGCTAATAGAGGGGGAAAGTGGAATAAGAGAAAACCATCCACTCAGAAGGAGGCAAGAAAGGAGAGAAAAAGGAATATACCACAGATGGTACAACTGGTATTGAGCACGAAGGTAGATTTAAACCCCAGGACACGAGTAATTACATAATATAAATGGACTAAAAGTCAAAATTGTCAAACTGGATTTTGTAAAAATGATACGCTATTTGAAGGCATATGTCTAAACCTTAAGACAAAAATTGACAGAGAACATATGAAAAAGATATGGTATGAAAACTCTAACCAACAGAAAGCCAGTGGTGAATCTGAATGACAAAGGAGACGTTAAGGGAGAAACACTACTAGAGATGAAAAGGGACATTTCATGATGATCTAAAGTTTTGCTCTACAGGAAGTATTAGGATTCTAAATTTATATGCACCTAGTAACACAGCCTCAAAATATATAAAGCAAACATCGTTCATATTAAAAGAAGAAACACACAAATTACAAACATGTTGAGATTTTTAAAAACATTCTCAATGATGGAACAAAAAGACAAAAAAAATCAATATGAGAATTTAAGTTGGATCAACATCATTGGCAAACTTGATTTAATGGATCAATTCTTTCTTAGATAATTTCACAATTAAGATCTGAAGGCAGTCTAGGGTTGTGGTTACACACAGGAGCTTTGGAGTCAGGCAGACCTGGATTCAAGTTCTGCCACAACTACTTTATGCAAGTGAACTTGGATAACTTCCTTCACCTCTGTGAGCCTCAGTTTTCCCGACTGTAAAGTGGGGTTAATACCAGTATAGACCGCATGGGGTCATTGTGAGGATGAACAGAGATGATGCAGGTGGAGTGCTGGCCCCAGAGTGGTTCCCAGGCCGACCTGTCCCTGCCATACCTTGCTCTTTTCCCGCAGCGTCATAGAGATCAGGCTCTGCTCGGTACTGCTCCTTTTCAGCTCCACCCTGAGCTTCCTCATTTCTTTTTCCATGTCATGGATTTGCTGAAAGAGTTCCAACAACAGGGAAGTCAACTTCACAACTCATTTCATCCGGTTCATTAAGGCAGAAACCTAGTCTGGGATTCGCTTAACTCCTTCCCTTGGGGGACAATTCCACGTATTTGAGGCAAAGTAGACTTTCTTTCAACGGATGCAATGAAAGTGCTGGGTGAGGGAAAATTTCAGTTTCTTTTGAAGATAAGCATGGATCCTGGATTAAACAGTACAAGATACCTATCCACTCATTAGAGTCTCTTTCCTTGGGGCACATTTTTGAGTTCAATCTAAATAAGGGCTGTTTGGAAGACACAATGGGCACAGTTTGGAAGAAAAGAACAATGACATTTTTCTTTTTTCTCATTTGAGGCAGAAAAGTGTGCTCCTGACAGAGAGAAGAACACATGTCTCCTGCCCCCGTCACAGGCACCGTCCTTCCCAACGGATGGAAAACGTATGCCTGGTGATGTGCACGAGGGTTCGGGCCAGTACAGGGGGTGAACATTTACATTTAGTGGTCATCTTTTCATTGTGTTAATTTTTATGTTCACCTTCCATACAAGGCCAGTGATACATTTGCTTTTTATTTTGTTTTTATGAATTGTTGTAAAATTGAATGTATTTAAGCAAAAATACTTCAAGAAGAGTTGTGTTAATAACAGTGTTCAGGGTTGTGATAAAACTTGTGACAGTGGATCATGAAAGTCTGGGCATCACAAGTCCAGGGGTAGGGACCACGGTGAATTTCTAGCAGCATATGGTGGCCACCTCCCGTCCCTTTCCCCAGGGGAAACCTGATGAGGGGCCTTGAGCCAACTGCCCAGAAAATCTGGGGAGAGTGTGTTTTCCATGGTCTTTTCACCCATCTCTTTGAGGCTAGCAAATCAAAGCATTAACACACAAACACCCAGAAAGCCCCAGAGCTTGTGCTAGCTAATGGGCCAAGGAACCCCTCCAAAACCCTCAAGGCCACAATCTAGGCTTTCAGTGGACACCTAGGGGTCAGGAGGTTCAACGCACGGTTTTGCAGAGTTTTAACTCTTTCTCTTGGGCTTCCCACTTCTCCTTCTGGGCATCTTCCTTCTGTAACTCTTCTTTCAGCACTGAGCACTGTGGAGAAAAAGGACAAGGCCACGGGGGCTTGGCTGGGGGTCCCAAGTACCTGTGTTCATGCCCAGGAGTGTTTCCTGCTGTATAACCCAATCACACCTCTGAATTCTGAGAGGCGAGACCATTTGTGTGATGGGAGCACGGGATCCTGCAGTCGTTCCCAGTTCACCCCTCTCCTGAGTTCTGAGGAATAGAGCATCTAAGTTCCTCTTCAAAAGCCAGCAAACTTCACTGCAGGGGAAATCCAGCTTTGTAGAGTCTGGGGACTTAGGGTGCAGGAATTGGGATGTTTTCACGCTGTGACCAGTGAGGGCGGAGGGGGCTGAGCCAGTGAGCTCAGGTCCATCTTAGGGCTTTTGTGCAGGTTGCATCTCAAAGAAACAACTGCCCCGACTGGTGTGGAGGGGTAAACGGAGCTGTCTTGCCCGAGGGCGGCTTGGCAACAGGCATTAAGGGCATAAGGATGGATGTGCCTTCTTTTGACCCAGCAATTCCCACTTTAGGAATGTACCTTAAGGACAATGACTGGACAAATAAGTAAATCTGTAGTTTCAAGGATGCTCTTCACAGAATTGTCAGTAACAGTGGAAGAAAAAAAAAAAGAGGAAACAACCCAAGTGTTGTTTACAATAGCAGACCACTTTATAACACTGGATACATCCAGGAGAAAGTATGTAGCTTTTAAGACAAATGATAAGAGCGTTGATTTATTAGCACGGGAAAATAGTAAGCATTTAAAAATTTTAAAAATGTGCATAGTATAAATTAACTATAAAATGATTGATTGATTGATTTCTAGGCAATATATAGAAATAAGACTGGAAGAACATACATGAAAATATTAACACTTATTTCTGAAGGTAGCATTTCCTCTCCTCTCTTTTTATTTTTTGTTCTCAATGTCATCTACTTATTTTTCTAAAATTAACACACATGATATATGTCATTAAAAAAAAGGCATCTCAAATGTTCACAAGAGCAGTACCCTTGGTGGTGACGAGCCCTTGTGCTATTGGGCAGCACAGTCTAGAGGAGAAGGGACCTCATTCCAAGGTCAACGAGGAAGGGGAAACGGGGACATAAATCATCCAAATGCACTTCAGGAGGTAGAAGAGCCAAGCAGGTGCTGTCTTTGCAGATTCCTTCTACTTAGCACCAGCTCTGCATCCCCTTCCCGTCCCCAACACACACACACACACACACACACACACACACACACCACATTAAACAGCTATAGCACATGCCTGGGAAGACACTCTGCTTGGGAGAAACGAATGCAGAGGGCTTGGCCAGGCAGCCGACCTCGGGCACAGGCAGAAGAGCACAACGAAAACCAGCCTCCCACTTCTCGCAAAACGATTTTGTCATCCCCATTTCACAGATGGGGAAATGGAGGCCAAATAAGTTACAATAAAAGAAAGCTCTGGGATGGGACCCTGGTCTGTCTGATCCCAAAGCTCGTGCAGTGCCTTTCACCAGCTCCAAACTGGGTATGGTACTACGTACCAGGTATTATTTACTGTGCCTTTTCCTTGGAACCTCAAGATCTGTTCTCACCCCAGCCCCATGCAGACCTAGCTATCGGGTAGCCTCTGGGAATCTCTGAGTTGCCACATGAGATGAAAGCTTTGAGGTTTTACCTTGACTCACAGAAACAGGCACATCATGCAAATACTGAGAAATCTTATCCTATAGAGTCAGGATTCTAAAGTTAGCATTGAAGGCAAGATTTGCAAATAGTCAAAGTTACATGTAAAAAGCTCTTTGCTTGCCTACCACGTCCATCTTCCATAGAGACATTCTACACACTAAAGTCTAAGGAAGAAATGAGCGTCTGCGTGTTTGCATCTGGATCTTCAGACGTTCTGCTGTGAAGACAGTTATGAGAACCAGCGGTGCTGGGACCACGATGCAGCCGTGTGGTCATCCTTGCTCACAGGGAGATCGTATTCTGCTTAATGTTAAACTTTGTACTGGCAGTATATGCTCATAGGTGTGTTTGTTGCTGGGATTAAACAAACTCATTTATAATAGGGGTTAGAAAATGTTTGCTGGACTTGAAAATCTATTATGCTTCTTCTGAGCCACATACACACTCTCCTTTGAAAGGCTTCAGAGAAGTTGGCCACCTGCCCAGCAGCTACCCTCCCTGTGTCCTTGGGCACTGGCCTCATCTCACCACCGTGTGTCATGTGACTCCACTGTGTCTGCTTTTCGCAGCTACAATTTGCTGATGACCCGACACTCACTCTGGAGCTGAGGGCTTCGAGCTGGTGATCCTTTTCTTTGTTCTCACTTTTCAGTTGATTCACCTCCTGTTGTAATTGTTGAACTTGACCATCCTTTACTAACACGTCTCTTTGCAAAGATGACACCATCTCTGTAAAAGAACCAAACCAAACCAAAACAAAAGACTCATGGAGGTGAAAGAGGCAGGAAGGATTATTGGCAACACCATGGCTGTCAGCCAACGTTTGGACAAGACTTTCCAAGCCCGGGCCACCACCGGTGCCCTCCTAGGACTGGGGAGGCTTTTTCCAAGGGTCACAGAGCAGGAATGGGAATGAGAGCAAAGTCCACGGAACAGGGTTTGAGGCTTCAGTGAGAATGAGGGGCAGTCAGCACCAGCGAGAGGAGAAGCCGTTGGGGGCCCCTTGTGGGCACAGGCCAGGCACACCTGGGAGGAGAGGCCACACCATGGGCCTGGGGAACAAAGTCCCAGCACAGGGAAGTTCTAGGAATTCTGCTCCAGAGGCCAGGAGACGGGCGTGTGCCAGAGGGCACTGCTGGACACTATTGATGGGGTGGTTGGTTTCACAGTCCTCTGAGTTTGGAACCCTCTCTACCACTTATTAGCTTGGTGGTCTTGGACAAGCTATTTCACCTCCCACTGTCTGTCCCACACAGAGTTATTGTAAGGGTCAAATGATGCGATATGTCCCAAGAACACAAAGTAGCTAAATTATGTTTGTTACAGGGCGCGTATTGTTTTTCTCGGCAGCCAGCTTCCAAAATGGGCCCAATGATCACTACCACCTAGAATTCATGCCTTGTGTAGCCCCTCCCAACCTGAATAGGGCTGCCATGGGTAACCAATATGATACTGTGGAAATGACGGACTGTTTCCTCTCAGGCTGGGTCATAAAACACACTGTGGCCTCCTCTTTGCTCTCTCTCGAATTACTCACTCTGGGGGAAGCCAACTGCTGTGTTGAGGAAACTCAAGCAGCCCTAGAGAGAAGCATGTGTGCTCGGGGACTAAGGCCTCCGGCCAATAGCCACATGAGCAGCCATTCTGAAGGGGGATCCTCCGGCTCCCCCCGAGGCTTTAGATGACATGACTGATGCCCCAGCCGACATCTTGACTGCAACTCATGAGAACTAAGTCACCCCCCGCTCAAATTCCTGAACTACAGATACTGGGTGAGATCATAAATATTAGTTGGGGATTTATCCATTACATTTTGGGGTAACTTGTTATGCAGCAATAGATAACTACTCCATTACTGTAGTATCATTTTTTTTAAAACATCTTTATTGGAGTATAATTGCTTTACAATGGTGTGTTAGTTTCTGCTTTATAACCAAGTGAATCAGTTATGCATATACATATCTCCCCATATCTCTTCCCTCTTGCATTGTAGTATCATTTTGAATAAAAGTGGGAAGAAGGGTGCATAAATGCAGTGGTATTGGGTTATCTCCTACGGTTCTTTTCTTAAAAGAACATCAGGCCCAGTTTTAGTGGTAGGTTTCAATCAAGAATGTCTATGAAATAAAGCACAAAATGCTCCAGAATTTCATTTTAAGAATGAGCTTTGCCTCCAGGACAGAGTTCAGTTACTTGGAAATCCCTCTGGGGCTTGCCACACTTTGAGTGGGTCCAGCCCATCTCAAGCATTATCCCAACCCAGGTCTGTCCGACTCCCTGATCGGAGAAGGTGGGATCTGAGACAGGCTTGATGCTTGGATGAGGTTTCACTGGCCGACATACGGGAGGAAGGTGAGGACCAGCGAGTTCATCCTTCCATTCCTGGTGCCCAGAACAGCACCTAGCCTGGGGGAGGTGCTCAGAAAATATCTGAGGACATCCCAAGTGAGGGAGGAGAATAAGCAGAGACCTGGGGGCAGCAGGGGGTGGGGCTGGGTGTGATTAAGTTGCAGAGTGAGGCAGAAGAAAAGCACAGATTCATACAGAGATGGGGATTCACGTGTGACTCAGTGCTGTGCCTGGCTTCTACAGCTGTGGGCATGTTTCCTGCTACGCGCTGGCTGCCTTCAGAGTGATGTGCCCCTCCGAGGCTCACTGCCTCCTCCCTGTCACCTGCTTCTCTCCCTCCCCTCGTCTGTGAGTGGTCCCATCCTCTTCAGGTCTCTAGGCATGTCAGTTTCGGCTTAAAAAACTCCACTGGATTCCCAACACCCTTGGAATAAAAACCCAGACCCCCCGACCCTGCCCAGCCCCACAATCCCCTGTTCACTCCACGCAGCCTCGCTTGCCCTTGGCTTGTCCTTGCCCACCTGAATCAGGTCCTCTCTAAAAGAAGGACATAGCCGTGGAGGATACAGCATAAACTGGTTAGAATCGGCTAGGTCCAAGGGGGCATAAGATTCGACTTCCAGGGGAACTGGAGCCTCATTACAGGCTCATTGTAACACATGAGCGAAATGACACACGCACCAGCACCAGGACTGTTCCGAGGCTGACCATAAAGGTCAAAAAGTGGGTGGTGGGGCTTCCCTGGTGGCGCGGTGGTTGAGAGTCCGCCTGCCGATGCAGGGGACATGGGTTCGTGCCCCGGTCCGGGAAGATCCCACATGCCGTGGAGCGGATGGGCCCGTGAGCCATGGCCACTGAGCCTGCGTGTCCAGAGCCTGTGCTCCGCAACGGGAGAGACCACAACAGCGAGAGGCCCGCGTACAGAAAAAAAAAAAAAAAAAAAAAAGTGGGTGGTGGCCCAATGCTTCGAAATCCCCGCCCCTTCCCCAAAATATTAGAGTTGTCCCAATCCTCCCACTCATTAGCCTATAAAATTACCCAGCCCATAAAAACTAACTGCCCCATATTTGGGGGCCTCTAGCCTTCTGAGATGGCCCACACTCTGTCTGTGGAGTGTGTTTCTCTCTAAAGAAATCCACTTCTTACTTTGTCTCTCACTGAATTCTTTCTGCGATGAGACATAAAGAACCTGAGCTTTATTAAGTCCCGAGACCAGATGCGTGATCTCGATTAAAAGATAGTGGGTTCTGAGTGGGTTCGAGTCCCAGCCCACGGGTTCAAGTCCCACCTGAGTTCCATGGTTGCACACCCACTAAGCTGGTCCCCCTTGGCCTCCCCCCTTGAAGCGCTGGCCACCACAACACACAGTTTATTTTCTCCACAGCAGCACTGCTCTCTGAAGTGGGCTTGTTTATTCATCCGTTTACTTTTATTGTCTGTCACCCCCTCCCAAATCTGTGAGTACAGGAATCTGACTGTCTTGCTTGGCTCTCCCTCCCCGGAGCCTGGAACGGGGCCTGACACCTAGAAGGAGCTCAAGAAACATGTGGAAGCAATGAAGGAATCCAGGGAATCAAAGCTCAGTCACAGCTGTGCGTTGGCTGCCCCTCTCCCAACCCAAGCCCTTTATCAGGCAACAACCTCTGATCAAAATAGAAAATGGTTTCCTTTGGGCCCAAGTGCACTCGGCTGAAATGGGTGAGACTATGGGTGCCTTAAAGGAGTGACCCCATTTTGTCCACGCTCTAGTTTGCACTCAGGCTGCTTTGTGGAACCACCCAAGCCACAAGGCGACCTGTGTTCTCCCTGGTGGGGCCAGTGCTCAGGAGACCTTGTAGCCAAGAGATACCATTCTCTCAAATATTTACCAGGCCCTGCCCTTGGAACTGGGTGGCAAGAAACCTCCACTGAGGCAGAACTCTAATGCACCGACACGGGTGATCCCTGAGGCTGCACCCATGTCACGGGCACAGGTGCGCTGGTTGACTGGTGATGTCTGCAGGGGGAGGGCAGAAGCTCTGGGGCCTGAATGCAGAAGGGCCTCACCTGACGTGATTGCGGCGTCCCTCCTTAAGTTCTCGGCCTCGTGCTTCAGGGAGGTGATATCCAGGGTCTGGCTCAGCACCTGGTTGTAGCCTTGCTGTAGGGCACTGATCTGTGGAAGGAGGCAACACACAGTCAGAGGGGGCCAGCCAGGCCTGCAGGACACGCCGGTACTTCTCCAACGTTGGGCAAAGAGTCGGGCTGATCTTGGATCGGGGTGTTGGGGAAATCAAGGTTTTCCGTTGTCACTAGTGGAAGGGGCAGGAGGGGGCCTGTTCCTTCAGTGACCACCATGTCATCGGTCCTCAAGACACGAACCTTATCTTTGTGGCCACCCAGGGGCTCCGGTGCTGCTGTCTTCCTATGACCTGTGGGTTTTCAGCCATAAATAGACCAGCTGTTGGTTCCAGATCATCCAGCACTGACTGGATGCACAGCAAAGTTCAAAAGCCAGGAGCAGGTTATGAAATGAATTCCCTCTAATGAGAATAGAGGGTAGTTTATACCTCACAGAACACTCCAGAGTTTACAAAGCCCGTTCACACGTGCTACACTGATACTCGTCACAGCGTTGCTGAAGGCTGACGTTCCCATTAATGTGCCCATTTTGCAAGGGAGCCAGGTTGAGACTCAGAGAGGCGAGGCCCCCTGCTTGGGATCACGCGGCTGGTCAGACATGGAGTCTGATTCAAACCCAGTCTTTAGTTGCCTGGTTCCTCCTTCCCAGGTGGCTCTAGGAATGAGCGTGAGAAGTTGGAGGCTGTAAAGCAAGGCATGGACTCGGGAGCCGGACTGTGGCCTTCAAGTCCTGTCTCTGCCAGTTAACGGGCTTTGGGAACACAAGGAGGACACCATGTACTGTTTCCTTTTGTTCAGTCTGCACACGGGGTGATGGTGGTCCCAACCTGATAGGATTGTTAGAAGTATTTTAATAAGTTAACATGTGTACAAGTGCTCAGATCAAGCCTGGCACACGGCACAGGGGGAAGAGCTATTGACGGTCCTCTCCTCTGACTACCCACTGGGTGTTTTTTTTCTTTTGTTTTGGGTTTATTTTGGTTTTTTTTTTTGCGGTACGCGGGCCTCTCACTGTTGTGACCTCTCTCATTGTGGAGCACAGGCTCCGGTCACGCAGGCTCAGCGACCATGGCTCAGGGGCCCAGCCACTCCGCAGCATGTGGTATCTTTCCGGACCGGGGCACGAACCCGTGTCCCCTGCATCGGCAGGTGGACTCTCAACCACTGCGCCACCAGGGAAGCCCTCACGGTGTGTTTTAGCTTCAACTTCCCTCGTCCGTCTCTGGGGAAGGTAGTTGGTAATCTTTATGTGTGCATTTGTAAGCCTTGCCAGGCTCACTTAAACGCCAGTGTGGTTGTTATTAAGAGGAAATACAGGGGCTTCCCTGGTGACGAGGTGGGTGACAGTCCGCCTGCCGATGCAGGGGACGCGGGTTCGTGACCCAGTCCGGGAAGATCCCACATGCCGCGGTGCGGCTGGGTCTGTGGGCCATGGCCGCCGAGCCTGCGCATCTGGAGCCTGTGCTCCGCAACGGGAGAGGCCACAACAGTGAGAGGCATGTGTACCACAAAAAAAAATAATAATAAAAAAATAAAGGAAATACAGGAATCGTGGGTGGGAGCACCACAGGCCGGCTCTATCTATGGCTGCTGTGAGCACCCTCTAAGTCCATGGCTCAGAGCCCCCTCAAGGGCGGGCCCCCCTCCAGGGGTCTAGGTCTACACGTGGGGTGCGGAAGGCTCTCAATCAAATGCAACGTTGGTAAGGGCCTGAAAGTAGCTGCCAGGCCTCAGCCTCCACAGAGCAGGTACCCGAGAGGCCGGGAAAGAGAGCTGGGCCCAGAACCCCCTCCCTCTCGGTCTGATGTGGCCAGACTGCTTGTTCTGAGTGGCCCGGACATTCCCACCTCAAGGTGCACTGTGGGCCTTTGCCCTGTGATTTTTCAGATGTCAGGCCTCAGTACTCCCACAGGGACACGTTTATTGGGGCATAAATGTCAAGCAATCCGTAGACAGGACAAGAGCTAGCTTGTTTTGCTTTTCTTTTTTTTTTTTTCGCTGTACGCGGGCTTCTCACTGTTGTGGCCTCTCCCGTTGTGGAGCACAGGCTCCGGATGCGCAGGCTCAGTGGCCATGGCCCACGGGCCCAGCCACTCTGCGGCATGTGGGATCTTCCCGAACCGGGGCACGAACCTGTGTCCCCTGCATCGGCAGGCGGACTGTCAACCACTGCACCACCAGGGAAGCCCCACTAGCTTGTTTTGATAGATCAAAACGGAAGTGACAAGGAGAAGGATGCAATTTCTTTTCTTTTTTTAAAAATAAATTTTATTTATTTATTTATTTATTTTTGGCTGCGTTGGGTCTTTGTTGCGGTGCATAGGCTTATTGTGGCGCCTTCTCTTGTTGCAGAGCCTGGGCTCTAAGCACACAGGCTTCAGTAGTTGTGGCACGAGGGCTCAGTAGCTGTGGCGCACAGGCTTACATGCTCCACGGCATGTGGGATCTTCCCGGACCAGGGCTCGAGCCCGTGTCCCCTGCACTGGCAGGTGGATTCCTAACCACTGTCCCACCAGGGAAGTCCTGGGTGCAATTTCTTTGTTCTCCTAAGGTAAGGTTGCCAGATTTAGGGGAGGAAAAAAGGATGTTCACTTAAAATAGGATTTCAGATAACGAATAATATTTTAGTGCAAATGTGTCCCATGCAATATTTGGGACACACGCTAAAACGAAATTCTAAAATTCAAATTTAACTGGGTGTCCTTACTTTATCTGGCAACCCCACCCGAAGAGAGTTCCTAAACTTCAGTCATTCATATACCACTTTCACCATTTTTCCCATGTCTCTTGGCTAGCCCCACTATAATTTCTTAGCGTTTTTCGTAGAAGCAGCTCCCTTTTTAAACTTAAAAACGTGCATTAAATTAAAAATAACTGTTATAAGAGTAAATAGAGACTCAGTGTCTTAAATAAAAATAATCCCTCCAAAAGAAGAAATACAGGAATTTCCCTGTTTACCATCAGACCAGGTTTCGGGCATCATGCTAAAAAAAAAAAAAAAAAAAAAGATTGGGGGGAGGTGGTGGGCATGCCCAGGTAATGGAGTTCGGGCGTGCTGATATGGCCACCAGATGGCGCTCACAGCCTTTGGTCTTGGTTTGTGTCCTTGGAAATCTTCTCATTATTACTCTGGTAGAATTAACAGATACGTCAAGGTCTCACAAGTTTTCTGACTCGTTTCATACACCATCATGGTTCAGAGTCTAGGACATTTGGGGCAGTTACACTTACTTTTTCCCTGGGGCACCTGAGACATTATTGGGGGGGGTCTATGCTAGAAGTTGCGGGGACACAGGCCACTCTGACCCCCACTCTCCCCAAGGCTATACTTTTGCATGTTTGTGCTTTGGAAACTTTCAGTGAAAAAATTCTTTCACATCTTACTTTTCTCTGTTGGGGGGAAATACAACTTTTCCATAAAAGGTCCTTGGAACACTGAAAGTGTTTGTAAGCTCTTCTCAGCTTAATGCTTTTATTTGCATGATACCAGAGATAGAACACACAGAGACAAACTTCCAGAAGGGAAAACATACGTTCCCCTCTAAGACTCCAGTGGTTTTGACAGATTGAAAATATTTCAATCTGAGTGTCAGAGTTTTAGGATTTCGGATTGCTGGAAAACTCCAAAGAGTCTTCAAACCTCTTTGATACTTTTACTATCAAAGTAAATATCCATATTGTTTGTAATGGCATAAATTCCAAGATGTTTAATGTCTGTTAAGCTGTGTAATAAAATGGGCACTGAATCATAAGAAAGTTAAGAGTGCTAGGAGGAGTGATTGTTTCAGGATGATAATTTGGCTTCTAATTAGCACAGGCGTATAAGAGCACATGGAGGTAAGAATTTTCTAGTGATATTGTAGCGGATCGAAGATCTCTGAGAGCAAATCATTATGCACACACCTTCGGGGACCAGGGAAAACACATAAAGTAATCAGAACCATAAATCAACCTGCCATGTGGCTTATACTTCTGGAGGAATGCTCTGCAGGCAGTAGAATAGTTAAGAAACTAAAATGTCAGTGGATGAAACTCGATTTGAGTTCAAACCGATGGAGCCTCTGGTTCATATATGCCTTGCTATAAAATATTCTTCTTCAGTTATAAGTGAGGCTCCAGTGGTAGGGGAGGCAAGAGCATGATGCATCAGTGTAATTATTTCTAGATAATTTCTTTGTAAAAAAACATTTTTCCCCCAGATATCGGCAGCCACTTTAAATAAAACTCAAATTGGGACCAGCTGATATTCAAAGATATGTGGAAATTATATAATATTCTATGTCAAATATATTTCAATTATTTAAAAAAAGGTATGTGGGGAATTCCCTGGCAGTCCAGTGGTTAGGACTCTGTGCTTCCACTGCTGGAGGCCTGGATTTGATCCCTGGTCAGGGAACTAAGATCCTGCAAGCCGCGTGGTATGGCCAAAAATAAAAAAGGTATGTGGGAATAATTCAGCCTCATCCATGTAGCTGAAAAAGACATGTCATTTTCTCAGGAAAGCTCTGAAATGGGAGAATAACTGAAAGGAATATTTCAGCAAAATTGGGTTCAGTTCAAGAAAAAGATGCTCATTAATGTGTCAGCTACCTGTCAAGGTAGCTGTTTGCACTAATAATTCCTACAGGACCTGTTACTTTCATTGTTTTTTCAAAACCAGGTTTGAAGGAGAGTCATTAGTTCATTTAAATATTAGAGCATGTATTTGTTGACTTGTTTTTTCTGTCTCCCTCACTAGAGCATAACAGGGGGAAGGATCATGTCTGTCTTGTTCTCTGCTGAATTCTCAGAGCCTGGAAGAGGGCATGGCATGGGATAGGCCCCCCAAAATATTTCTTTGGATTAATGGACGGATGGATGGATGGATGAATAAAGAACAAACAAACAGACACGGTCCTAACAGAGTTCTAGAAGGTTACTGGGCCCAACCTTTGCCTTCATGGAGCTTACAGTTTCCTGCTAGAATCTCCTAGGTTCACCATACACAATCTGTGTCCTTTCTACAGCACCATTTCTAGGATTGAAACTGTGTACCTAGAATCGGTTACAGAGGGAAAGACAGTAAACAGAGAACAAGAGAACAAGGGCCCCCAAGCACTGACTACGTTTTTTTTTTTTCTCTCTCTTTTTAAAAAATGTTTATTTATTTATTTATATTTTTCTTATTAGTCACCCATTTTATACACATCAGTGTATACATGTAAATCCCAATCTCTCAATTCATCATACCACCACCCCCACCCCCTGCCGCTTTCCCCCCTTGGTGTCCATACGTTCGTTCTCTACATGTGTGTCTCCATTTCTGCTCTGCAAACTGGTTCATCTTTACCATTTTTCTAGGTTCCACATATATGCGTTAATATAGGATATTTGTTCTTCTCTTTCTGACTTACTTCACTCTGTATGGCAGTCTCTAGATGCATCCACGTCTCTACAAATGACCCAATTTTGTTCCTTTTTATGGCTGAGTAATATTCCATTGTATATATGTACCACTTCCTCTTTAACCATTCGTCCGTCGATGGGCATTTAGGTTGCTTCCATGATCTGGCTATTGTAAATAGTACTGCAATGAACATTGGGGTGCATGTGGCTTTTTGAATTATGGTTTTCTCTAGGTATATGCCCAGTAGTGGGATTGCTGGGTCCTATGGTAATTCTATTTTTAGTTTTTTAAGGAACTTCCATACTGTTCTCCATAGTGGCTCTATCAATTTACATTCCCACCAACAGTGCAAGACGGTCCCCTTTTCTCCACACCTTCTCCAGAATTTGTTGTTTGTAGATTTTCTGATGATGCCCATTCTAACTGGTGTGAGGTGATACCTCATTGCAGTTTTGATTTGCATTTCTCTAATAATTAATGATGTTGAGCAGCTTTTCATGTGCTTCTTGGCCAGCGGTATATCTTCTTTGGAGAAACGTCTATTTAGGTCTTCTGCCCATTTTTGGATTGGGTTGTTTGTTTTTTTAATATTGAGCTGCATGAGCTCTTTATATATTTTGGATATTAATCATTTGTCAGTTGCTTCCTTTGCAAATATTTTCCCCCAGTCTGAGGGTTGTCTTTTCATCCTGTTTATGGTTTCCTTTGCTGTGCAAAAGCTTTGAATTTTCATTAGGTCCCATTTGTTTATTTTGGTATTTATTTCCATTACTCTAGGAAGTGGATCAAAAAATATCTTGCTGTGATTTATGTCAAAGAGTGTTCTTCCTATGTTTTCCTCTAAGAATTTTAGAGTGTCTGGTCTTACATTTAGGTCTCTAATCCGTTTTGAGTTTATTTTTGTGTATGGCGTTAGGGAGTGTTCTAATTTCATTCTTTTACATGTAGCTGTCCAGTTTTCCCAGCACCACTTATTGAAGAGACTGTCTTTTCTCCACTGTATATCCTTGACTCCTTTGTCATAGATTAGTTGACCATAGGTGTGTGGGTTTATCTCTGGGCTTTCTATTCTGTTCCACTGACCTATATTTCTGTTTTTGTGCCAGTACCATATTGTCTTGATTAGTGTGGCTTTGTAGTATAGGCTGAAGTTAGGGAGTCTGATTCCTCCATCTCCATTTTTTTCCCTCAAGACTGCTTTGGCTATTCGGGGCCTTTTTTCTCTCCACACAAATTTTAAGCTTTTCTGTTCTAGTTCTCTAAAAAATGCCATTGGTAATTTGATAGGGATTGCATTGAATCTGTAGATTGCTTTGGGTAGTAGAGTCATTTTCACAATATTGATGCTTCCAATCCAAGAACATGGTATATCTCTCCATCTGTTGCTATCATCTTTAATTGCTTTCATCAGTGTCTTACAGTTTTCTGCATACAGGTCTTTGTCTCCCTAGGTAGGTTTATTCCTAGGTATTGTATTTTTTGGTTGCAGTGGTACATGAGAGTGTTTCCTTAATTTCTCTTTCAGATTTTTCATCATTAGTGTATAGGAATGCAAGAGATTTCTGTGCATTCATTTTGTGTCCTGCAACTTTACCAAGTTCATTGATTAGCTCTAGTAGATTTCTGGTGGCATCTTTAGGATTCTCTCTGTAGAGTATCCTGTCATCTGCAAACAGTGACAGTTTTACTTCTTCTTTTTCAATTTGGATACCTTTTATTGCTTTTTCTTCACTGATTGCTGTGGCTAGGACTTCCAAAACTATGTTGAAGAATAGTAGTGAGAGTGGACATCCTTGTCTTGTTCCTGATCTTAGAGGAAATGCTTTCAGTTTTTCACCATTGAGAATGATGTTTGCTGTGGCTTTGTCATATATGGCCTTTACTATGGTGAAGTAGGTTCCCTCTATGCCCACTTTCTGGAGAGTTTTTATCATAAATCAGAGTTGAATTTTGTCAAAAGCTTTTTCTGCATCCATTGAGCTGATCATATGGTTTTTCTTTTTCAATTTGTTAATATGGTGTATCACATTGATTGATTTGCATATATTGAAGAATCCTTGCCTCTCTGGGATAAATCCCACTTGATCATGGTGTATGATCCTTTTAATGTGTTGCTGGATTCTGTTTGCTAGTATTTTGTTGAGGATTTTTGCATCTATATTCATCAGTGATATTGGTCTGTAATTTTCTTTTTTTGTAGTATCTTTGTCTGGTTTTGGTATCAGGGTGATGGTGGCCTCAGAGAATGAGTTTGGGAGTGTTCCTTCCTCTGCAATTTTTTGGAAGAGTTTGAGAAGGATGGGTGTTAGCTCGTCTCTAAATGTTTGATAGAATTCACCTGTGAAGCCTTCTGGTCCTGGACTTCTGTTTGTTGGAAGATTTTTAATCACAGTTTCAATTTCATTACTTGTGATTGGTCTGTTCATATTTTCTATTTCTTCCTGGTTCAGACTTGAAAGGTTATAACTTTCTAAGAATTTGTTCATGTCTTCCAGGTTGTCCATTTTATTGGCAGAGAGTTGCTTGTAGTTGTCTCTTAGGATGCTTTGTATTTCTGCAGTGTCTGTTGTAACTTCTTTTTCCTTTCTAATTTTATTGATTTGAGTCCTCTCCCTCTTTTTCTTGATGAGTCTGGCTAATGGTTTATCAATTTTGTTTAACTCCTCAAAGAACCATCTTTTAGTTTTATTGATCTTTGCTATTGTTTTCTTTGTTTCTATTTCATTTATTTCTGCTCTGATCTTTATGATTTCTTGCCTTCTGCTCACTTTGGGTTTTGTTTGTTCTTCTTTCTCTAGTTCCTTTAGGTGTAACGTTAGATTGTTTATTTGAGATTTTTCTTGTTTCTTGAGGTAGGCTTGTATAGCTATGAACTTCCCTCTTAGAACTATGGGATGCTTTTGCTGCATCCCATAGGTTTTGGATAGTCGTGTTTTCATTGTCATTTATCTCAAGGTATTTTTTGATTTCCTCTTTGATTTCTTCAGTGATCTCTTGGTTATTTAGTAACATACTGTTTAGCCTCTATGTGTTTGTTTTTTTTACAGGTTTTTCCCTGTAATTCATTTCTAATCTCATAGCGTTGTGGTCAGAAAAGATGCTTGATATGATTTTAATTTTCTTAAATTTCCTGAGGCTTGATTTGTGACCCAAAACGTGACCTATCCTGGAAAATGTTCCGTGCGCACTTGAGAAGAAAGTGCAATCTGCTGTTTTTGGACGGAATGTCCTACAAATACCAATTAAATCTATCTGGTCTATTGTGTCATTTAAAGCTTGTGTTTCCTTATTAATTTTCTCTTTGGATGATCTGTCCATTGGTGTAAGTGAGGTGTTCAAGTCCCCCACTATTATTGTGTTACTGTTGATTTCCTCTTTTAGAGCTGTTAGCGATTGCCTTTTGTATTGAGGTGTTCCTATGTTGGGTGCATATATATTTATAATTGTTATATCTTCCTCTTGGATTGATGCCTTGATCATTACGTAGTGTCCTTCCTTGTCTCTTGTAACATTCTTTATTTTAAAGTGTATTTTACCTGATATGAGTATTGCTACTCCAGCTTTCCTTTGATTTCCATTTGCATGGAATATCTTTTTCCATCCCCTCACTTTCAGTCTGTATGTGTCCCTAGGTCTGAAGTGGGTCGCCTGGAGACAGCATATAGATGGGTCTTGTTTTTGTATCCTTTCAGCAACCCTGTGTCTTTTGGTTGGAGCATTTGATCCATTCACGTTTAAGGTAATTATCGATATGTATGTTTCTATGACCATTTTCTTAATTGTTTTGGGTTTGTTTCTGTAGGTCCTTTTCTTCTCTTGTGTTTCCCACTTAGAGAAGTTCCTTTAACATTTGTTGTAGAGCTGGTTTGGTGGTGCTCAATTCTCTTAGCTTTTGCTTGTCTGTCAAGCTTTTGATTTCTCCATCGAATCTCAATGAGATCCTTGCTGGGTAGAGTAATCTTGGTTGTAGGTTCTTCCCTTTCATCACTTTAAGTATATCATGCCACTCCCTTCTGGTTGGTAGAGTTTCTGCTGAGAAATCAGCTGTTAACCTTCTGGGAGTTCCCTTGTATGTTATTTGTCATTTTTCCCTTGCTGCTGTCAATAATTTTTCTTTAATTTTTGCCAAGTTGATTACGATGTGTCTCGGTGTGTTTCTCCTTGGGTTTCTCCTGTATGGGACTCTCTGTGCTTCCTGGACTTGGGTGGCTATTTCCTTTCCGATGTTAGGGAAGTTTTTTTTTTGTTTTTTTTGTTTTTTTTTTTTTAATTTATTTTTGCTGTGTTGGGTCTTCGTTTCTGTGCGAGGGCTTCTCCTAGTTGTGGCAAGCGGGGACCACTCTTCATCGCGGTGCGTGGGCCTCTCAGTATCGCGGCCTCTCTTGTTGCGGAGCACAGGCTCCAGACGCGCAGGCTCAGTAGTTGTGGCTCACGGGCCTAGTTGCTCCGCGGCATGCGGGATCTTCCCAGACCAGGGCTCGAACCCGTGTCCCCTGCATTGGCAGGCAGACTCCCAACCACTGCGCCACCAGGGAAGCCCCGGGAAGTTTTTGACTATAATCTCTTCAATATCTTCTCGGGTCCTTTCTCTCTCTCTTCTCCTTCTGGGACCCGTATAATGTGAACGTTGTTGTGTTTAATGTTGTCCCAGAGGTCTCTTAAGCTGTCTTCATTTCTTTTCATTCTTTTTTCTTTATTCTGTTCCGCAGCAGTGAATTCCACCATTCTGTCTTCCAGGTCACTTATCCGTTCTTTTGCCTCAGTTATTCTATTGATTCCTTCTAGTGTGTTTTTTTTTCAGTTATTGTATTGTTCATCTCTGTTTGTTTATTCTTGAATTCTTCTAGATCTTTGTTAAACATTTCTTGCATCTTCTCGATCTTTGCCTCCATTCTTTTTCTGAGGTCCAGGATCATCTTCACTATCATTATTCTGAATTCTTTTTCTGGAAGGTTGCCTATCTCCATTTCATTTAGTTGTTTTCTGGGGTTTTACCTTGTTCCTTCATCTGTTACATGGCCCTCTGCCTTTTCATCTTTTCTGTCTTTCTGTGAATATTGTTTTTGTTCCACAAGCTGCAGGATTGTAGTTCTTCTTGTTGCTGCTGTCTGCCCTCTGGTGGATGAGGCTATCTAAGAGGCTTGTGGAAGTTTCCTGATAGGAGGGACTGGTGGTGGGTAGAGCTGGCTGTGGCATTGGTAGGCAGAGCTCAGTAAAACTTTAATCTGCTTGTCTGCTGATGGGTGGGTCTGGGTTCCCTCCCTGTTAGTTGTTTGGCCTGAAGTGACCCAACACTGGAGCCTACCTGGGCTCTATGTTGGGGCTAATGGCAGACTCTGGGAGGGCTCATGCCAAGGAATACTTCCCAGAACTTCTGCTGCCAGTGTCCTTGTCCCTTGGTGAGCCACAGCTGCCTCCCGCCTCTGCAGGAGACCCTCCAACACTAGCAGGTAGGTCTGGTTCAGTCTCCTATAGGGGTCACTGCTCCTTCCCCTGGGTCCCAATGCACATACTACTTTGTGTGTGCCCTCCAGGAGTGTAATCGCTCTTTCCCCCAGTCCTGCCAAAGTCCTGCAATCAAATCCCACTAGCCTTCAAAGTCTGAGTCTCTAGGAATTCCTCCTCCCATTGCTGGACCCCCAGGTTGGGAAGCCTGACGTGGGGCTCAGAACCTTCACTCCAGTGGGTGGACTTCTGTGGTATAAGTGTTCTCCAGTTTGTGAGTCACCCACCCAGCAGTGATGGGATTTGATTTTATTGGGTTTGCGCCCCTCCTACTGTCTCTTTGCGCCTTCTCCTTTGTCTTTGCATGTGGGGTATCTTTTTTGGTGAGTTCCAGTGTCTTCCTGTCGATGATTGTTCAGCAGTTAGTTGTGATTCCAGTGTTCTCGAAAGAGGGAGTGACAGCATGTCCTTCTACTCCGTCATGTTGAACCAAATCTGACTACGGTTTTAAGCAGAATTATGCACTGAGGCCAAAATTCATCAATGACCAATTGCTTTTTTATCAACGTTGTTGAGATATAATTTATGTACAAGATCAGTGGCCAATTTTAAAGTAGTTCTTTAAAACTTAAAAAAAAATTTTTTTTTCTTTTGGATTTAGTTTCAGGAGGAAGGAAGTTGACTGGTAAACCCAGACATTCTGGGTGGAGATTTTTTGGTGAAATTCCCTATAAATGAACCAGCAGCTGCCTTCAGGGTTTGATAAAGGCCTCAGTGTTTGGAACACTGTGGGGTTCCTTCTCCCCATCTCCAGCTCTTTCTGGCTGGGTCCGGGTGGGTGTGAGAAGTGGTCACTGAAGCGACAGGAGTTGGGTGGAAATGCAAAGTGGATGTGAAAGCATGAGGTGTACAAGGTGGCAGAGCTGAGCCCAAATCACATCACTGTCTCTCACTTGCTGTGCAAGCTGTAACAAGCTTCTGGGCATCTCTGAGCGTGCCTCAGTCTCCTCATCTGTAGAATGGCATGTGTCAGAAGACTGAGGTTTAAATAGCTAATGAGGGGACTTCCCTCATGGTGCAGTGGTTAAGAATCCCCCTGCCAATGCAGGGGACAGGAGTTCGAGCCCTGGTCCAGGAAGATCCCACATGCTGTGGAGAAACTATGCCCGTGGGCCACAACTACTGAGCCTACACTCTAGAGTCCGCGAGCCACAGCTACTGAAGCCCTCATGCTGCAACTACTGAGGCCCACGTGCCTAGAGCCCATGGTCTGCAGCAAGAGAAGCCACTGCAATGAGAAGCCCATGCACCACAGTGAAGAGTAGACCCTGCTCACTGCAACTAGAGAAAGCCCGTGCACAGCAACGAAGACCCAATGCAGCCATAAATAAATAAATTAAATAAATAAATTAAATAAGTAAGTAAATAAATAAATAAGCTAATGCACCCAAAGCACCTGCACCAGGGCCTGAACATGGTAGGCACTTAATCAAATCTAATATTGTTCTTACAAGGCTAGAAACTTGCCAACCCTCCACTCCCTGGAACTGTACTCCTCACCATGCTGTGCTCACTGCCCATTTCTAACTACCCGGGTGGCTCCCCCCAGGCTCTACCTGAGAGCTGTCACCCTGTGTTGTGACCCCAAGGCCCCGACCCACTTGTCTCTGAGCCCTACCTGGTTTTTCAAGCTCTGGATCTCTCTCTGTTGGGCATCGTCCTCTTCATGCAGAACCTGAAACTTGGGCGGGATCACCCTCTCCTTCTGCCTGGAGGCAGCTGTTTCCAACAGCTTCTGGCTCAGGTTGGCCACTTGGTTCTGCAGGCTTGCTATCACGGTGTCTTTGTATTTAGATTCAAGTTCAAAATCGGAGAGACGGCTGACTTCTTTTCCCAGCAGCAGAATTATTTCATCCTGGGTGGAGGCCAGATGGGAAATTTACTAGGTGTGGGTCTGGGTGTAAGGCTGAGCCCATTTAAAGAAAGACAGGAAAAATATGGTATCATTCTTTGGGAAGGTGAGGGCAGGCAGGGAGGGAAAAAGCAGACTTTCAAGGCTATCTCTGTCACTTCGAAAATCTCATAGAGACAAGAATTGGGTTAAAATGAGGTAAGTGTATATAGACTCCTGTAATGGATGTCTATACCTCACAGGTACGGAAACTTTCCTTTCCCCGAGAATTAGACTTTCATATTAAGAACAACCATCCCACTTGGGAACTTTTGTTGCTAGAAAGTTTACTTAGAGTGTTTTCATTTATAATATATAGCCTAGCACACTGGGGACCTAGGAAAGGTAGTTAGGAAAACAACATTCTGTTTGACCACATTCTGCCTATAATGAGGGTTATTTGTTTTAACTTAAAACATTCTGAACTATTTGTTTTCCCTTTCCTCTCTTCTAATATTTCCTGCCTCTTTTGGCTATTCATGTATGAATTTTTTCCAGGTAACTCAATCTGGAAAGTAAATGAGACAGGAATACTGATTTATTTGCATGGGCTCATGTCAACTTTCGGCTGGAAAAACAAAATTGCTGGTAGACTGTACCCACAGGTATAATTAACCCTGTCCTCCATCTCTCCAGTGATAAAGCTCTGCAGCCAAAGAATTGGTTAGGTTTTCCAAAAAAGGAAAAAAAAATTCCCCCAAACTTCTCACCAGACGTTATCAATAAAATGTCAGAAAAACTGAAGAAGAAGAAGAAGAAAAAATTCCCCAGAGGCCTTTTCCAAAGCAGTCACGGGAGGAGGTAAATGGGCAATTTCTGGGCCAGCTCATTCCCAGGAGAGCCATCCAGTCAGCCTCACGACCTGCTAGCTCCGTGACCTGGGGAAGGACAGGGTCTTGCTCATGAGAAAGCCTGTCTGACATTGCCAGCTGCTGCCAGGGGCCTTCCTTTGGGTCCTTGTGAAAGTTGGTGGCAAAACTTCAAGAGAGAGCATCAGACATATTCCCTACTCCTGGGCAGTTTCCCCTGTTTCACCCTGTTATGATCAGCCAGGTGCTTATTCATTTTTCATGCAACAAACATTCATCGGGCAGCAACTAAGTGCCAGGCCCCGTGCCAGTGCTGGAATATAAGAAGTTTGCAGAGGGCAGTGGACAGCTGTGGGTTCTGCTTTCCTGGTGAGGGTCCCCTTGCCCTTCTGGAGGGAGCGTTCCTCCTTCCATGGGGTCTGGGTAGGATTGTCAGTCATGTGCCCTGCTCCTTCCTGTCCCACCTCCCCATGTGCATGTGGCCCAAGCTGGTCAATCAGAGATTTCACACATCGATTACAGAGGGAGAGCATCTTGCCTTCTTTTGGATCATAAACTTTAAATATGTAGGCTTGTTTGCCTGAGTTTGTCTTTTCTGACACACAAAGCCAGCGTCATGTAGAAAGCCAGACTCTGAGGGAAACAGAGGGGAGAGGTTGGTAGTGAGGAGGTGTTCTGATGACATTATTCAAGCTCCTGGATCTAGCCATACCTGAAGCTAGTGGTCCTTTAAATTTTCCAATAAGTTGAGCTAATCGATGCTCCCCCTCAAGCTAATTTGTTTATTGTCACTTGAAGGAGTCCTGGCAAGTTAGGGTAGAAATGGCTTATAAAGAGAAAGAATTCTTTCTATTATAAATAGAAAAAATGATAAATGGCTTATAAAAATTTTCTATAAATAGAAAAAATTATAGTGGTTGCACTATATTTCCAAGTTAAAATTGAGGCAGGTTGAAAAATGGCAACAAATACTTTGCAGTTTTGCCATCCAGTCTATTTCCCCACCCTCTAGTCTGGGCTGGCCCCATGACTTGCTTTAACCAACGGAATGGAGTGGAAGTGATGCTGCATGATCTCCAGGCAAGTTCTTACAGGCTGTGCAGCTTCTGCTCTGGCCCCCTGGGAACCCCGAGACCACCGTGCTGTGATGAAAAACCACATGCACAAAGGGGCGCACCAGTCCAGGCATCCTGGCTGAGGCCCTAGATGTGGGAAGGAGGCCAATGGAGACCGACCACCAAACTGGCCAAGCCAGCGGCTGACTGAGGCCGCATGAGTGAGGCCAGGGGACGCGAGCAAAGGAACCTTCCAGGTCAACCCATAGATTCTGGGGAATAATGAATTGCTGTTTGAAGCCGCTAAGTTTTGGGATGGCTTGTTACACAGCGATAAATACAGAATCTGAGCGTGGCTTCTCGCCTTTCTGCAACATTTTTCAGAGTCTGGTCCCAGGATGCCTGGGTTGGAACCCCCTGCCTCCTGAAGGTTTGGATTTCCGTGTCTGACAAGAACCCCAGGTAGGTCTCCTCCTCACAAACTCTGAGAATTGCTGCAGGAGCAGGCCCTGGCCCTGAAGGAAAGCGAGATATTATAGACTGCTTCTTTTAGAGTAACTTTCGAGTCGTGTCTAAGTGGGGAGAAATTGACCTGGGCCCTTCCCAGGATGGCTTGAATCCACCTGTTCTGCTTGCATCCCTGCTTTAAACCTCTCTGGTTCTTTAACGAGTCTCTTGGCCCAGGCCTCCCTGACTTCAGGGCTCAATTCCTCCTGCTAGGAACGTGTTTTTGCATCACTGTTCCATCACTGAAGGTTGACCAAGTGATTACTGTGTGGGAGTTAGAAGTACCCGCTGAGAAGCTAACCAGACCTCGCTTTGAATCCTAACACTGCTCCTTGCACTGGGCAGCCGTGAACACATCACTGAACCTCTCTGAGCTTCAGTTTCCTCATCTGCAAAGTGAGGCTGATAAAATCTATTTTGAAGTTGGTGAAGATTAACGAGCTAATAAATGTCAAGTGCACAGGACATGGCCCAGCACACAGTAGGTGCTCAGTACCTTGTAGTTGTAGATGTTATTTGGGATAAAATGAGCAGTGGCCAAACCTGGCTGAATGTCTTGGGAGGAAGAGGTGGTTTCTTGGAAGTAGGAAAAAGGGACAGTCCTTGAGACACAGAGAACAAGAGGCAGTGGCAATCTCTCCATGGTCCCTCTTGCTGCTGTAGCTCTGTGCTTCCCCAAGACCCCTCACCTTATCGTGCTGGGACAGGTCCTGGTCCACAAAAATTTCTCTGTAGGGCTCTGCCCCAGGAATTTCCTCGGCCACTGATTGTTCCGACAGTTCCGCCGCGTTGGTCCACACTAACACACAAGATCAACAGAGAATGCAGAGGAGACTGTGAGTTTCCCCAAAGTCTTAAAGAATATTTTCAGATTAACCTTCACATTCATGAGACTTATGCACTGAAAGCATTACAGGAGGACTGGAAAGGGTAAGAGCTGCCTCATTTCTCTTCCCCAGCGTTAACTGCACTGATGCACTGTGGTGTGCCTCTTTCCAGACTTTTTTCTATGCCGCATAAGAGCTGATGACCTTGGGCAAGTCATTTGCTCTTTCTAAGCCTTCGTTTCCACATACATAATTCAGGATCCCTGATAGTCTCTGTTATAAAGGGCTATCTGGAGATTAAATAGAATAATGATATAGAGCAGGGGTTGGCAAACTATGGCCCTGCGGCCAAATCTGGCCTTCTGCCTATGTTTGTAAATAAAGTTTTATTGCAACACAGCCACAGTGATTCATTTACATATTATTTATGGCTGCTTTCCAGCTACAAAGGCAGAGCTGAGTAGTTGCAGCAGAGACCATGTGACCCACAAGTCCTAAAGTATTTACTATCTGGCTCTTTACAGGAAAAGTTTGCTGACCCCTCATGTAGCGCATTTAGCGCTAAACATTAGCTATATTTTTTATTGCAGTCATATCTTGTCAAAAAACAAAAATGCATTTACATGACAGAGATTCTTATCCAGCTTACTTTTCAGCTAACAATATCAAAAACATCTCCCCATGTCAGTATTTGTAGCTGTACTTGGTTCTTTTCCAGGGTAGCATTGTGGTCCATTGTCCAAGTGTGCCAAACGTGTTTAACTAGGATCCACTTGATAGACATTTAAGCTTTCCTATATTTTTTTCTTATTTACCCCAGAATTACAAGACTTTTTTATATGACTTTCAGGGATTATGGCATTGTGTTTGGGGACCCCACTCTGTATCACATCAGACATCTCGCAATTCACTCACATCAACACTGAATACATTTCTTTTTATTGGTGTAGAAACGTTTGTAAAGATTTCTATAATTCTACGTGTGAGATCACTTGGGCCCAAGCAGCATATTTTAAATTTCCAAGCGACTATGGTTTCTGGACAGTCACTGCACATTCTTATCTTCTTGTGAAGTGAGAAACTGAACAAATTGTTTTCAGTGGTGATGAAACTTTAATGAGTATTAACATTAATGATGAATGAAGCACACACTGTCATGTTTGTGGACATTCATCATTTATTCATTTTGCTTCTGTATTTTTTATTTATGCATTTTAGAGTCAAAGATTCCTGCCCCCCAGCCAGGTCTCAAACCTGTTTGTGGACCCCAGAACCTCTAGTGGACATAGCTGATGGCCTGTGGTGCCCAGAGAATGCACAGCCTTGCGTGTTGAATGAGCAGCCCTGGCCACAGTGTTTCCTGGGGCACGAGGAACACAAGGGCCTGGAACTTCAGCAGCTGCCCATTTTCTCTCCCTCCACCTCCCAACTAGGTCCATGATTAGAAAACTTTTATTTGAAGCTCACTGCCCCCATCTGACTCTCTTGGATCCTGAGCAGCAAAGTCCTAACTGACTATAGCAGCAGTGCCTGATAGAGAAATAAAGGGAGCTACAGAATGCAATTTTCAATTTTCTCGTAGTCACGTTAAAAAGGTAAAAAGAAGAGAGGAATTTTTAATGATCAATTTTATTTAACCCAATACATTAAAAAGCATCATTTCAACACGTAATCTACAAAAAATATGGAGATATTTTATATTCTTTTCCTTCGAGGCATGAAGCCTTTGAAATCTGGGGTTTATTTTACACTGATTGTGTATCTCAATTTGGAAACTGAATTTTCAGGAGGAAGATTTCATCTGTTCTCAGATTCCTCAAGAAATCGGCTCCCACTGGAGGAAGGTACTGCCTGGCCTGTGTCCCCAGGGAGGGCCACGGGGTCTGACCCTAAATGGGCCCCTGTCCAGTCTCAGCTTAGAGTTCTGGCATCTGATGCCATCTCTAGGGGTGACTCCGGCTGCCTCTGCAACCCTGTCGTGGCTGTCTTGAGGGACCCTTCCCCGCAAGATGATGGCCGGAGGGGGGACTTCATCAAACTTACAGAACAGGCTGATCGATGGGGTCCCTTTATTAGGGAAGGTGTGTTTACCGAAAGTCTTTGTGGGGCTAGAATTTGCTCTGAGACTCGCTTTCCTTACACCCAGGCAGGGAGGTGCGGGAGCAGTTACACCTCACCTGCCCCAAACTTCTTTACCGGCTACTGTTATTTATCAGAAAGAACCTAAGGGCCATGTATGACCAAACCGGCTTAACTCTAGCTGCCGGATCCTTCGGAGGTCCCAGTGGGGAGAAGCCCCAGGGAGGGTCGGGAGGGCTGGGGCAGTGGGAAGGCGGATATGGGGACGCAGGCACTTTAAGAATTTTCGGGCATGAGCTGTTGGCCAAAGGGCAGGGAAGTTACTTTAATATTTTAACAACCCCCAGCTGTCCTGGTGCGCTCCAATAATCACCAGTCTGCAGCAGGGGCAGTATGTGTGCACCTTAACTGTGTCTTTCAGACATTGTAAGTTGTAAATAAAAGTTAAATAACAATCATGGTTAGGTAATAACTTAATTTTTAAATTTTAATATTTAAAATTTAAATATTAAAATTATTAAAATATTAAAATTTAAATATTAAAATATTAAATATTTTAATATTTACTGAATGTTCGCTATGCACCTGGCGCTGTGCTCAGCACTTACACTCAGGATACGATTTCGTCTTCATAACAACCCAGTGAGATAGGCATTATTATTCCCATCTCCATTTTATACGTGAGAGGTATGAGGCACAGAGACGTCAAGTCATCTGCTCAAGGACACACAGCTGGTAAGTGGTAGAGTCAAGGGATGAACCTAAGTTTGTTGGGTTCAGAGCCTATGCTTTTAACCACTATGCAGTCAATGTATTGAAGTGGGAAGATGTTTATGATATATTATTGAATTTTAAAAAACAGGTAGGGAATTCCTTGGCAGTCCAGTGGTTAGGATTCTGTGCTTCCACTGCAGGGGGCACAGGTTCCATCCCTGGCTGGGGAACAAAGATCCTGCAAGCTGAGTGGCACAGCCAAAAAAGGAAAAAAAAAGAAGGTTACCTATGTTAGGTTCATATGATCCCATTATTGTGAAAATATATATATATATATGAATCAGGATGCTATTTTCATAGATCACTCCACATATTTTCTTTTCTCAGTAATTCTTCCCCACCTCCCATGAGCTCTTGCCATTAAGATTTGGCCTTGGAGCTGACGTTTTATTGCCTTGTGGTAAAGGAAGGATGAGTATTAACTAGAACAGGGTGATTTTTCCCCCAGGCAAAATGACGTTTTCATTTTTGACAACGTCTGGAGACATTTTTGAGAACCACAGTTGGGGGGGGGTGGTGGTGTTGCTACTGGTATCTCTGGTGGGTAGGAGTCAGGGATGCTGCTAAACACTCTACAGTGGACAGGACAGATCCTTCAACAAGGAGTTATGCGACCCACCTGTCACTGTGCCAAGATTGAGAAACCCTGACCTGATCTGCAGTAAATAAATCCTTGGCTTTGGGTTTTCAAATAGAATTTTTCAAGTCTAAAGCAAGGTGACAGTCTAACAGTAAACCAATTTAATTGGAAGAGCCCAGCTTTGCTAAGAGAGGAAAGAGCTTTCTCGGAACCCTTAAAAAGAGGTGTTTTCTGTCAAGAGACAGCATGGAGGACTGGAGCACAGAGTTTTCTCTAAAGCGTGCAGTAGAGAGGCCCAGACAGAAAGGAACTCCCCATGACACGGGAAGATGAAAGTCCTTTTCTGAGGACGCGGAGTGTGTCAGGGGAACGAGGGCAAACGTTTGGAAACATGAGACCTGGCTGAGAGGCTGAGGAGATAGAGCCCAGGTAGATGTGAGGGAATCTAAGCCATACGAATCATCCTTCATTTCTCCAGGGGGGATGCAAGTCCTTTAGAGAAGCCCCAAGTTCAACATGGCACTGGAGAAACCGGTGATTACAGTGGAAAAATTTAAATGGTGGAGTGAAAAAAAGAAAAGAAACAGCCCATGTGCCATGTGTCCAAAGGACGCATTAAAAAAACAACCCCCAAAACCCTGTATATATGTTCATAAAACAGAACATGATCCATACAACAAAATGAATGAATCTCAGAAATACTGTGCTGAGTGAAAAAAGCCTTCCACAAAGGAACATGTACTACATGGTTCTGTGTACTTGAGATTCTAGAACAGGAATATCTAATCCATGGCGGGAAGAGAATTCAGAAGAGTGGGTGCCTCTGGGGCCTGGGGCTGGGAATTGACTGGGCAGGGACATGAGGGAACTTTCTGGGGTGATGGTAATGTTCTATATCTTGATAGGAGTTTGGGTTACATAGGTGTACACGACCATCAAAACTCAATGAGCACACTCAAGATCTACACCTTTCATGGTGTGGTAGCCAGTCTCCAAGATGGCCCCACTGATTCTTGTCTCCTGGTATTCAGACCCTTGCATCATCCTCTCCAATACTGGATGGACTTTATATTAGTTAGCTTGCGCTGCCATAACAAAACACCATAGGAAGTCTTAACAAAAGAAATTCATTTTCTCACAGTTCTGGAGGCTGGAAGTCCAAGATCAAGGTGTGGGCAGGGTCAGGCCTCTCTCCTTGGCTTGCAGACGGCCACCTTCCTGCTGTGTCCTCACATGCCCTTTTCTCTGTGCACGTGCATCCCTGGCGTCTCTCTCTCTCTTCTTACAAGGACACCAGCCCTTGGATTAGGGCCCACCCAATCATCTATTTAAATACACTATCTCCATATATGGTCACATTCTGCGATATTGGGATTGAGGCCTCAGCATATGAATTTGGGGGGAATGCAATTCAGTCCGTAACAAAGCTTCTCTATGTAACCAAGGATATTGCAGAAATGACACAGTTTGATTCCTGAGGTTAGATCATAAAAGACATTGCAGCTTCTGCCTCACTCTCTAGGACCACTTGTCTGGAGGAGCTGGCAGCTTGAGGATGCTCAAGCAACGTATGGAGAGGTTCACTTAGTGAAGAACTGAGGCCTCTTACCAAAAGCCATGGGAGTGACCCATCCTAGAGGTGGGTCCTCCAGCCCCAGACAAGCCTCCAGAGGACCACAGCCCAGCCACCACCATTACTGCCACCTCATGGACAATCCTGAGCAAGAATCCCCCAGCTAAGCCATTCCCAACTTCCTGCCTCAGAGAAACTAGGAGATAATAAATGTTTACTGTTGTTTTAGGCCATTACATCCTGCAGTAATTTGTTATGCAACAATAAGTAGCAAATACAGGTTTGGGCACCAGGAGTGGTGCAAAATTTAACAAAAACCCTACGATGTGGAGTGGTTTGGGATGGAACAGTGGCCAGAAGCTGGAGGACTTTGGCCAAGAGTCTTTGAGAAAGCCTCAATAGTCTTAGTAGAAGCCCGATGGCCTTTGAGGAGGCAGTGAGGGAAGGGTTCCAGGAAAGTGAGGAAAATGTTACTGGGGTTAAGGGATCCTTGTTAGGTGGTGGCAGAAGGGTTCCTAACACGTTGCCTGTGGTCAAGAGGAAGGTAGAAAATGTTTGTGATGAGGCTGAATGGTCTAGCTAGAGAGAGTCCCAGACAGAGTCTTGGAAGGTGCTGCCTGGTTACTTCTTGCTACTTTTAGTGAAATGTGAGGGGGAGAGACAGTTAAAGGAAGGGCTGTTAAACCAGGGCAATGCTCTGGGCTTGAAAATTCCCTGCCTCCCCCGGTGGCAAATGAAATGTAAGAAACAGGTTCTGGGCAAAGATCAAATCAAGGGCACTCTCAAGAAAACACAGTCTAGAGAAGAAGCTGAGGGTGTGGTTGTAAAATCCTTTGTTAAGAATACAGATCCAGGGCAGTGTCCAGTAGAACCCTTCGGTCAAAGAACTGGGCTTCTAAGAAGCTTTGGTCCTTTGTCAGTCTTTGCAGAAGTCCATGGTGGAAGGGCTTGGGTCCAAAAAAATCTGTGGGTGTGGGTTTTGCCTAATAGGATGAACCCCAATAAGAAGCACTGCCAACTCAGACTGACAGAGACCCACAAAAGTCAAAGAAGCGTCTGGACCCCCAAGCTTCTACAGGCAGGAAGCAGGCTATAAAACTATGCAGCCACATCCATGGGACACCTTTCATAGGAAAGGGAGGACGACTCAGAAGGCAGAACTCAGGGACCAGCGGGCAGAGCCAAGAGCCCTGGAAAGTCATTTCTGGACAAGAGTTCGACTGAAGCCCAATCAAGGAACTGCCGATATTTTCCCAGCTGGACTTCAGAACTGCTTTGGGCCAGGGACTCCTGTGTGTTTCCTGTTTTTCTTCTTTTGGAACAAGAGGAGTGTATGTAGCAGTTATGCTATGTCTGTCCCACCAATATATGCTGGGTGTGTGAGGGACAGACCCTTTGTTCAGAGGTCTTCAGATTTCTGGAAGTAGTGCTTGATGAGCTGAATGTAAGGTACTACACCCATGAGCCCCATCTGTACCTGGATTTGATTTAGACGAGATTCTGGAATTTGAGCCGATGCTGTTACTGGGGTGAGATTTTGGGGGGCCTCTGGAGAGAGGAGGAGGAGTGTGAATCATTGAGGACCCGAGGGCAGGCTGTGGTAGCCAGCCTCCAAGATGACTGCTGATAATCCCCGCCTCCTGGTCTTCAGGCCCGTGTGTAGTCTTCTCCCACACTGGAGGGTGACGCCCCGTGTAACCAGCAGGATATTGCAGCAATGACAGAGCATGACTTCTGAAGCTTAGTCACAAGAGATGTTGCCATTTCCATCTTGTCCTCCAGGATCACTTGCTCAGGAGGAGCAGCTGCCGTGTCCTGAGAACGCTCGAGCCACTCTCTGGGGAGGTCCATGTGGTGAGGAACCAGGGCCCCCTGCTGACAGCCATGTGAGCACGCCGTCTTGGAAGTGGGTCCTCCGGCCCAGGTCAAGCCTTCAGATGACTGCAGCCTTACGAGGGACCCTGAGCCACAGCTGTCCTGCTAAGCTGCTGCCAAATTCCTGACCCACAGAAACCGTATAGATGATAACACAAGTTTGATTTTGCTTTAGGCTGCTACGTTTGGGGAGAATTCGTTATGCAATCATGATAACTAATACACATTGTGTGTTCATTTTACATGAAGGAGACAAAAATGTTGAATTCTAGTTAATGGTATATGTGCTAAAGCATTTAGGGGGAGGACTACAGATGTGTGCTATTTATTTTGAAATGCATCCAAAAAATAAGATGGATTAATGCAGGACAAGAAGGATGGGTAGACAGAAATGTAATAAAGAGTACAGCAAAGTGTTAGCGGTAGAATTAGGAGGAGAGGTGTCTCTGTAAAATTCTTTTTGCTTTGCTGTAGGTTTGAAAGTTTTCACATTAAAATGCTGGGGGGAAATGGCTGAGTAATTTCTTAACTTGGGTCGTAGGTACATGAGCATTCCTTAGATGATGATGATGATTATGTAAACTGCAGAGATACCTTTCATTTGCCCCTTAGTCTGTATATTTCAGAATAATAACTATTATTTGAATGGCTGAGGGAAGTGACTAGGTGAGTGGTCCTGAGTGAGACCAGGGAAGGGTGTGGAGGCATCGAGAGACCTGGGGACTCAGAGGGGTCTGGGGCTGGGACACAGAAAACAGAGAATGGGACCTTCACACCAGTGGCCACAGAAGAAACCTGCGAATCATGCCAGGGACTAAGTCGAGCCAGCTACTCTGCCAGTAAGGCTGGCAAGGCCGAGAGGATGGTGACAGACAGGAAGTCTCCTGCCCAAATGCCTGAGGCCTTCTCGGGGGGAGGGGGGAGAAGGAAACCCTGATGGCTGTGTGTCCCCAAAGTGACCAGGCTGTGAGTGACAGTCACTGAGATAACCAGCCTTAAATTTGACTGAAAAGCGTTATTTTGATTAGATTGAATACATAACATCCGGAGAAGTAATTTTCTCCATAAGCCTCAGTCTCCTCTTACCTGTAAAATGGTAATAAAATATTTAAAAACCTCCTAAGGCAAGAGGGATTTCAGTTACCAATATGTCTGTACATCTGAGTCGAAGTATATAAATTTAGATTCTGATACACATTCATATATATTCATATATACGTACAAACACACACACACACACACACTCACCACAGAGGTACTGACGTGTGCAGATGGGCAGAGCACAGTCTTGGAGGAGTTTGTACCAAAAAGTCAACAGGGAGAATTCTGGTGATAAGGGTGACAGCTTATCTTTTACTGTTTTCTAACTTTCTGCTTATCCCAATTTTTTCACATCTGATTATGTTCTACTTCAGAACCAGAGAACATAAGCAAAAGCCAGAGAAAGACAAATATCATACCATATTGCTTATATGTGGAATCTAAAAAAAGGTACAAATGAACTTATCTACAAAACAGAGATAGAGTTACAGATGTAGAAAATAAACTTATGGTTACCGGGAATAAGAGGGGGGAGGGATAAATTGGAAGAGAGGGATTGACATACACAATACTATACATAAAGGAGATAACTAAGGACGACCTACTGGATAGCACAGGGAACTCTCCTCAATACTCTGTAATGGTCTATATGGGAAAAGAATCTAAAAAAGAGTGGATACATGTATATGTTGAACAGATTCAGTGTGCTGCATACCTGAAACTAACACAACACTGTAAATCAACTGAACCTCAATAAAAATTTTAAAAAAAAGGGGAAAGCAGAAACTGAGACCCATCCTCCTAGCAAAAGCCCCTCCCCTAAGCCACCAAGGAAGCGCCCATGAGTACCTTGCCTGATGATGGGAACGCTGTGGGCGGCTCTGTCCACCTCGAAGGAGAACATCTTCTTGCTGGCACTCATGGGCTGCCTGTGGGAGGCTGGTGGGACCATGGGGGGCTCGGGGGACCCCTGCGACCAGCTCCTCTGCACTGGTGCTGGCCAGATGCCCGGGTAGAAGGGGGTCTGTGTTGGTGAGGGTGACTGGTTCAGTTGCTGGGTGGCCCAAGGTGGCTGTGGCCTTGGCCAAGGTGCTGGGCCCCTCACCCATGGGAAGGAGACCTGCAGGGGCAGACAAGAGGGTCAGGGGAGGTTACGAGCAGCTGGGGTGGTCTTCACCTTTCTGTCCCGGCGACATAATTGCTGCCCTAGATTTCGGCGTATAAGTCACTTCTCCCAGGAAGCCCTCCCACACTCTCCCCAAATTTGGGATGGCGGTCCCCACCATGGGTCACCTTGCACACTATCGCACCACCATTTATTGGGTGCAGCCTTCGTGCCAGGCACCCAGTCAAGAGATTCACATGCATTACCTCATTTAATACCCCTGATGCTCTGTGACGAGCCCGAGGCTGAGCAAGACCTAGTGACTTTCCCAGGATCACAGATTTGGCAGTGAGCGTCTGAGCTGGTACAACGCCACCTCTGAGCTCTGAGAGGCTGACAGCTTTTTTTCTACCTTGCTCAGCACCGTATCCTCAGCTCCTAGAATAAACCCTTGGCACATACACAGTAGGTCCTTAAATACTGGTTGAAAGAATGAATGAACACATCTCCGAGATTCAAGCCCAGCTCTCCAGGACACACACATCCACACTGTGTATCTCCCTGGCACTCCCATTCCACCTGTTCCCCGAAGCCGAGAGCTCTGGGGTGGCAGGCACCCCAACTGGCTCGAAACCCAAGTGGCTCATTAACCTGTGATCCTCAACATCTGCCACATCTGATTCTTGCCAGACGCTCCATAAATATCTATCGAGGGAACCTTTTTTCATCTGATCCAGTGGAAGATGTCTGTAGCTACTTTCATTAGAGAGCACATCAAAATCCATCTACACCGGGAGAAGCAAATGCTGAGAGGTGCTGACACCTGGCTTTGTCTTGGTTAATGCTGTTGTGGCCATCCCTCCCCGAGCCTAGTGGTTAAACCGTGACATCGTGAATGCTACCATTTACTGTAATTACTCACCGATTTCTCGCGATAGCCCTGAAGGGGAGGAGCTCTCCTTATTCCTAGCTTACAAATGAGGCTTGGAGAGGTTAAGGACTTCACCAAGCTCAGGTGGTGGTGGAGAGGGTGGTGGGACTGGGGTTCTGGAAAGCTCTTTCCCTCTCTGTCTCTCTCTCCCTTCTCTGCCCCGCCCCCAGTCTCTTGGCAGAAAAAAACACACTTTTCAAGGAAGAAGCTAAGTTCAAAGGTTTGCCGCCTGTGGCGGTCACGTTTCTCTTTCTGCAGACTGCAGACACGTAATGAGAAACAGGACAGAATGCTTCCGAAATAGGAGCACTGGCAGACAGAACTTCCTATAGCTCCAGCTGGATTGTATTCAAGAGGAAGGTTCTCCACTCACTCAGGTTCCCAAACCAGTCTTTTAGCTACAGTCTTTCCCAGCCAAGTCAAGAATCCGGTGAATTCCCCTGAAGACTTTTTTGGAGTCAGGGAGAACACTGTTCGGGAAAATCAAACTCCAATTGCCTGGTGACACCTGGCCCAGCATTTATGATGACACTGGCCCCGTTGAAACCTGTTTTAGGAACGGACTTGGCAGTGTTCCAGAACTCTGTTACCTTATGTGAAGATTCGAATTTCTCTCCACTGTGGGCACCTTGGTCTCCACCTAAGCTTTCTTCCTTTCTCTCCTTTCAGAAGCTGAGGTGTCCTGCTCCTGCCTTGCACTCACTTCTCCATCCATCCGATCCCTTCCCATCCTCTCCTCTGGGGCTGTCTTGCCTCAATCATTCCTACAACCTTTCCTCATCGATTTAATAAAGATTTATCGAATGAAAGGGCTGAAGGTGGGAAGGGGGAAATTTGAATATGTTTTACCCCCGCCTGATAGAAAACAAATCGAGAGACCACGGGTAGTGTGGAGGAATTCCCTTTTGTGCTGGGATGCTCAGGTAGATGTGCCTCACTGCCCACTAACTGCCAGGGTGCTGAAGGGAGTGGTCATATCTCATGCCTCAAGTGGTTCACTGCCGTAGTGGACAGGCCGCAACCCACCTGGCTCTTCTGGAAATTCCAGGAATCTCCCTTCTAATCTGTCCGCCTATTGCTCTGGGTGGGGCTAAGCAATAAACCTTTCACACTCCCTGGACATACTGATTGGTTCAGTGGTGGGACAAGTGATCCAATCAGAGCCAAGGAGACCCAAGAAGACTTGGCTGGACACCAGGATCTGGAGTGACCTGGTGGGACTTCACAATGCAGCCAGCATGAGGGAGTGGAGCCCAGACATGGAGAGAGGGAAGCTGTTTATTTATTTTTCAAATTGTGGTAAATAACCTGCAACATAAAATTTATCATCTTAGCCATTTTAAAGTATACAGTTCAGTGGTGTTAAGTATATTCACATTCCTGTGAGATGGATCTCCAGAACTTTTTCGTCTTGCAAAACGTAAACTCTATTAACCATTAGAGAACAACTCCCCATTCCCTCTGCCACCCAGCCCGTGGTGACCAACATTCTGTCTCTATGAATTGGACTACTCTAAGTACCAAGTACCTCAAATAAGTGAAATCACATGGTACTTGTCTTTTTGTGACTGGCGTATTTCACTTAGCATAATGCCCTCAAGGTTCATCCATGTTGTAACATGTCAAAATTTCCTTCTTTTTTTTTATTTTATTTTTTTTGTGATAGGTGGGCCTCTCACTGCTGTGGCCTCTCCCGTTGTGGAGCACAGGCTCCGGACACGCAGGCTCAGCGGCCATGGCTCACGGGCCCAGCTGCTCCGCAGCATGTGGGATCCTCCCGGACTGGGGCACGAACCCGTGTCCCCTGCATCGGCAGGCGGACTCTCAACCACTGCGCCACCAGGGAAGCCCTTCCTTCATTTTTAAGGCTAAATAATATTCCATTTATTTATATAGTTTAGAGTGTATTTTGTTTATTCATTAAGCGTCATGGGCACTTGTGTGGTTTCTACCTCTTGGCTATTATAACTATGCTGCTGTGAACATGGTGGGGAAAATAAGGAAGCTGGTTTTGAGCCCTGCCTGGGGTGCTACCCTGAAGTGTTCCATCCCTGAGGCTGGCTAGAGCTGGTTTCTGTCGCTTGCAGCACATAGAGCCGAACGATAGGGCCCCTAGGGGGAAGGAGCCAAAGATGTATAAACGCAGCAGAGACTCCAAGGTCTTCGGGGTTAAAAATTAAAAAAATAAAGTTTTGGTTTTTTCTTTTTCTCTGAAGCATGTTGGTTGAGGGTAGCTTTAGTTGGATGGTTAAAGTTGGTTTTCTCTAGTTTGCTGGCTTGCTTTATCAGAGGGAAGGTCAAGGTTTTGGGCTGTACAGGAAGCATGGGGTCAAGGTCAGTTATCAACAAGTCTGTTTGTATTATTTATTTATTTTAGATTTAATTCTGTTTATTTTTGGCTGTGTTGGGTTTTCGTTGCTACGTGCAGGGTTTCTTAGTTACGGCGAGCGGGGGGCTCTTCGTTGTGGTGGGCAGGCTTCTCCTTGTGGTGGCTTCTCTTGTTTCGGAGTGTGGGCTCTAGGCGCATGGGCTGCAGTAGCTGGGGCACATGGGCTCAGCAGTTGTGGCACGTGGGCTCTAGAGCGCAGGCTCAGTAGTTGTGGCACATGGGCTTAGTTCCTCCGCGACATGTGGGATCTTCCCAGACCAGGGCTCGAACCTGTGTCCCCTGCGCTGGCAGGTGGATTCTTATCCACTGTGTCACCAGGGAAGTCTTCAAGTCTGTTTTTAGAAACTTTAGTTTAAAAATACACGCTAATGCCTTTTCTCTTTCTTTGTGTCTGTTCTCTGACCATATGGTATGTTGCCATGGTTGGGTTTTTTGTTTTGTTTTTGAGGTAGCATATGTGATACTCCTGATTTCTTTTCCATACTACCTTTAAAATAGCAGGTTGGGGCTTCCCTGGTGGTGCAGTGGTTGAGAGTCCGCCTGCCGATGCAGGGAACACGGGTTCGTGCCCCGGTCCGGGAAGATCCCACATGCCACAGAGCGGCTAGGCCCGTGAGACATGGCCGCTGAACCTGCGCGTCTGGAGCCTGTGCTCCGCAACGGGAGAGGCCACAACAGTGAGAGGCCCGTGTACCAAAAAAAAAAAAAAAAAAAGCAGGTTGTCAACCACCTGGATTAACCATGACCACATCCACGGCTGAATTTATATTAGCTTTAATAAACACAGGTCAATGATTTACTCAAGAAATCACTATCTATTTTTTTTCAAATTATCTATTTGTTCTTTGTGTTATTTCCCCAATATCTGCTTCTAACCCTGAAAAGAGTATAAGTTGAACGGGAGACCCTAAAAAAAATTCGAAGTAGTTTGCACATCGAGTGCCTACAGTACACATGAATTCTGCCAGGAAGCCCTGGAGCCTGCAGAGAAGGTGGAAACTTAGACCTTGCCCTTGGAGAGCTTGTTATGTGCTCTGCCATTTGTAAGTAATTGTGGACAATACAACGACTATGAGCCACTGTGTAGAGAAGCCACAGATGTGCCACAGACTGTGCTGGGCACTTAATGCACGTCATCTCATCTGATCTCCAGAATAATCTTGCAGGAGGCATTTTACCCCTCATTGTGTGGATTAAGAAACTGAAGCTCAGAGAGGTTAAATGACTTGCCCAACGTCTCACGGCCAGGAAGTGGTGACACTATTTGACTCCAATACCTGTGCTTTTAGGACTTCTAGGTTACTCGAAGTCATGATTTATTACCTGCTTTCCATACTCACAAACGGATCTTAGATGATTGGTTAGTGAATGATAGGATATTTTCCAAGTTAAAAAAAGGAAATGAACATTAGATGGTGTGAAAAAACACAAGACATCGCATGGGCTACTTAGAAATGGGATTTTCTAGGAACACTGACAACTGTCTTATGGAAGTGTTATTCATCTGGTACATGCCACGCCCTGGAAGCAGCTCAGAGGACCCCAGCCTCCATCCGGGAAGACCTGTGGTATGTTCACTGCTGTACCAGAGGAGTCCTGGGGTCAGCTGGTACCCGCCCACGAGAACTGATTGTTAAATGTCCAGGAATTTTGCCAACTGCTTGATGAACACAGCCATTAATAAGAATTAACTTACATAAATTTACAATTAAATTATATCAGAAACAATTGGTATACAAACTTAAAAGTCACCCCTTCCTAATTATTTTACTCTATTTTATTATTACCTATGCTCTTGAGGTTATTTCACTCTACTATATGTTTCTGTTGGAAATGTTACATAGTAATGTGTTACCACACCTCTCTTTCCTTCTCTGTATTCAGGGATGTGTCATTGGGAGCTTGAAATTGACCGTGGAGGGCGTATTACACCATACAAATCAGGAAATGTTATAAATGAGGGCTTGGTTTTTAAAAAGTTCTATAAATATGTTTGATAATGGTGGTTCATGTAGAGCTTGATTTTGTTTGTTTGTTTGTTTTGTTGATTGCCTAGACTTAAGACGGTAATGGAGAAAATGTTAACAATGCAGATTATACAAAAGCATGTTGTGTCTTAGCCGTTATGTTATGAATAGAGCAAAAAATTGGGGAAACGTTCTTCCAGTATTTAAAAATTATTATCTGATGCAGCAACAAAGTCACTCATGTCACTGATGAACATGTGAAGTTCTAACGTCTTTCTTTTTTCACTTGTATTATTCATAAATCCAAAATATCCAAAAATACCCACGAGTGCTCAGGTTGGGAACTCTCTCATTCGTCAACTGCAATGAGAAATTGGCTATGGATACAAGAGTTCACCTAAAGTCAATGAAAGCATTCTGTGAGACTCAGCTGGCTATATAGAATTTACAAGAAAGAGTACTGCATTTCTTGTTACATGGAAAGACTGTGCTACACATTCTTTATATCAGTAAACCTTATGCTATGCACCCATGTACTTTACTTTTTCCAGAGAGCTGGTCATTAAATATTTACCAGCAATTTCTGGCTGTGCTGGCACCCAGCAGAGTGCCTACTACTCATGGTAGGTGTTCGCTGACTGAGCTGAACAGTTGGCAAATGGAGTGTAAATAAAAAGCACTTTGATTCTGGGGCTGGGATGGGGAAAACACATGCTAAGCCTGGTGCATCTTGTAACAGCAGAGAGTAAGCAAGTGCCCAAAACGAAAAGGTGGGGAGATGCTCAAGGACACAGCAAGCAATCTGAAAGAGCTCCCAGTGGCCAAGGCTGGAAGAATTTGAGCGAAGAAATATTTAATGAGTATTGGATTATAATTCAAAGTGTAAAATCAGTATACATGGATCCATACTGACATAGATACATTAGTGAGTAAATACATAAAGGAGGGAGAAGAGACCGGCTTCCTTACAGAAAAATTTAACATACATAGATGTGGAGCTTAATTCCCATGGTCTGGAAGGGCCTGGGGGGTAGGGGTGATGGTGGCGAGCAGGGACACTGACCGCAGCATGGAGGAGCCATGGACCTGGAAAGACAGAATGGAGACTAGAAAACATGGCCAGTAGATCTCAGAAGCCAGGAGAGGGTGCTACTTGGTGCCAGGACAAATGGCCTTTATCTCAACAGCTACCGGGGTGTCACCGTAACTCAGAGACGGGTAATAATTCTATGTCCCCAAGAAAAGGGTAAATCACGTACGGGGCTTCAGTGTGAGAAATCAGGGTTATACATTTAGAACACAGAACCGCCAAGTTATACATTATTTTTAGGTTTTGGAACTTAAAAGAATTAAGTCCCTTTGAGCTGTTCAGAAAAGCCATTCGTTTGGGTTTTTCCCAGCTGTGTTAAAGGAGATCTGGCCCATCTAATTTTCCCATTTTCTTGTAAATCTTCAATCTTACGGTTTTTCCTTTCCTTTCAAGTTCTAATCAGCTTCCTGGTCAGTCCATAAAATGGGAAATAGAATCTAATGAGAAAACAGCCGGATTTTTGCAAATAGCTTTTGCTACCCCTAGACTTGGCCTGCTTCAATTGGGTCTTGCCAGATAGAGAGACGGAATGAATGAATGAATGAATGATCATCAACTAAGTTCAGAGAAGGAGCAACGTGGTTCTGATTTGGTAACAAAGGGTGTGGTCTGCCAGAGGGAGCAGGACGCGGCCTGGTTCCTGACCGAGTCTGGGTTCTGTCTCAGCAGGATGCTAAGGGTTCAGCCCGCGCTCCCGTCTCCACCTCCCCCGATGTCATTTGCATCGCCTGTAGACATCTGGTGACAACACAGCCTCAGGGGTCCTTTTGTGTGAGTTTCTGCTGCAGAGGCCGAGCCTGAGGCTGTCTGCTGCCCCGTGCCCTCCACTTCACTGGTCTCGGGAAATCGCCTTTGATATAAAACACCCAGCCTCAGGAGTTCTCATCACATAAGTAAGTCCCCACGGGACCTGTAAGAGCACAGGGTAGAGGAAATCCTACAAGGTCAGGTAGGAGATGACAAAGCTTGACCAGAAAGAGGCTTTGTTCTGAAGGGCACCATACTCTCTGGTCATTCACTCAGTTGCCGGCTTCTCAACCCCCGGTACAGTAAAGCCACATCCTCCTCAACAACGGGCCCTATTCAGAGGTCCCAGGAATGTGGAAACATCACCCTTCTTGGGGATGGACAACTAAGGCCCTGACTCTGAGCTTCTCATCACACCAGTTCACCACAGGAGAGAAATGAGCAACTCTGCTTCCTTGGAGACTGGCCTGGGACTTTTCCAATGGAAAAGTGGATTATTCGTCATTTTCCTCCCCCCAGATCCTTAGTGGCAAATCCTGTTAGGAAGGCTCCACTTAGGCAATAGGAATGCTTCCTAATGTCATGGACATCTTCTTTGTTTTTGCCTCCCCTGCATCCATTTCTTCCATCTTCTGGATGGGCACCTTAATTTTTTTTCAGGGAAGACACCCTTTCCCTGACAATCCTGAGTCCATAGAACTCTGACCCTTCCACCCCAGGGGTGAGACCATAAACCAGGCCTGGCCAATCAGAGCATTCCTGGCCCATGGCCTCAGTGATTGGTTCAGGGGAAGCCACGTGATCCAAGCCACTGTCAATGAAGATGCTGGCTCTATCCCTGGAACTGCTACTTTGTAGGGTGCTGGGGCTGCTGGTGGCCACTTTCCTACAGGTGAGGCAAGAGTCTGTCTGAGATTGGGAAGCTAACAGGGAAGAAAGAGTCAGATTCCTGACCATGATTTGGGCGCCTGGATCCAGCTGGGCCTAAGCTGCAGCTTTTGGCCTTTTCAGTTCCATGAGCTTTTTTTTTTTTTTTTTTTTTTTTTTTTGCCTAGGCTAGTTTTAGTTGGTTTTCTGATACTTGCAAACAATCAAATTTCCTGGACAGTATGCTTACTGAGACTTTAGCATAAGCATCACTATGTACTCAGAGTGAAAGTTGTTTTAAAGGTTATGACATGCTCAAATAAAACCCACCAGACTGTCATCATGCACCAAATTTACCTTTCAACTTATAAAAGTAAAGCAGCATCTCCAGAGAAGAATGATTTAAGACCAAGGAATCAATCATAAGACAAGTAGTAAAACGCTGCTTAGAGAAACTTTGATAGATAAATAGTTCTCTAGCTACAGCAGGCTTCAGACTACAAATCCCAAATTTCTGCTTCAAAAGTGACTCAGGGAAGACATTCCATAGTTTTATTTATTTAGCTTTTTGGCCTCGCCGTGCACTTGTGGGATCTTAGTTACCTGACCAGAAATTGAACCCAGGCCCTCAGCAGTGAGAGCACTGAGAGCACTGAGTCCTAACCACTGGACCACCAGGGAATTCCCAACAGTCCACAGTTTTAAAAGAAAACTTTCCAGTTGAAGAAACAGGCAAAATTTGTAATATGCATCTGTTGTATATATAATATGTTAATGTCTAGTACATTTATCAGATCCATGTCAATGTAATTATATTATTACTATATTTGCAAATGCATATATATGTGTATGTATATTTAGAACCACATATTTCCAGCTCTCTTTTAAAGAGGTATTGAAAAGACTGTTCAAAATTTAGTTTTCCAGCTTGTCTGTTTTTTCTTATTCCTCAGTAAACTTAAGCAATTAACCAGCACATTTCCTGGCACACAGTAAGGCTCAATCTGAGTGAGTTCTTTCTCCCCAGCTCCCCCCTCTATTTTAAGTTCTTCTTTTAGAAACCAAGTCAAATGAAAGAGGCAGTACTGCATAATGTTACAAGCAGAGGCTGGTAAACGTTTTCTGTAGAGCCAGACAGTAAGCATTTCCAGCCCTGTGGGCCATATGATCTGCCCAGCTTACTCTGCCGTTGTAGCCGACAACACAGGCAATACTGAAATGAATGGGATGGCTGTGTTCCCAGGAAACTTTACAAAGACAGGGGATGGCCCGCAATTGGCCCTGGGCCATAACGTGCCGACCTCGGGTTAAGACCTTGGGATCCGGCGTCACACAGACTCTGGTCCGGCTCCCGGCTCTGCTCCGTCTCTGGGACCCTGACGAGTGTGTCATTTCTGTGCCTTGTCTGTAAGACATAGGGATACTAACAGCCATTTCTTAGTCTGTGAGAAGTGGGTGAGATAGTGCACGTGAAATGCTGGGAACACTTCCTGGTCCATAATAAATGAGCATAAAACATTAGCCATCAGGTATGATCACCATCGTCAAAAAAGAAGAAGAAAGGGGGCAACTGAATTTGTCCAGGAACGGCAGCAATATCCCTGGTAAAGAGTTAGTGGATGGACTTCCCTGGGGGCGCAGTGGTTAAGAATCCGCCTGCCAATGCAGGGGACAGGGATTCGAGCCCTGGTCCAGGAAGATCCCACATGCCGCGGAGCAACTAAGCCCATGGGCCACAACTACTGAGCCTGTGCTCTAGAGCCCGCGAGCCACAACAACTGAGCCCGCATGCCACAACTACTGAAGCGCATGCACCTAGAGCCCATGCTCCGCAACAAGAGAGGCCACCGCAATGAGAAACCCGCGCACTGCAATGAAGGGTAGCCCCCGCTCGCCGCAACTAGAGAAAGACCGCGCGCATCAATGAAGACCCAACACAGCCAAAAATAAATAAATAAAATAAATAAAATAATTAAAGAAAAAAAGTTAGTGGAGCCAGGGACTTCCCTGGCCGTCCAGTGGTTAAGATTCCACGCTTCCAATGCAGGGGGTGCAGGTTTGATCCCCGGTTGAGGAACTAAGATCCTGCATTGGTGCAGCCAAAAAAAAAGTTAGTGGAGCCAAACAAGCAAGGAAGCCAGATAACTGAAAATGCATTTTCTTCTATTATCAGTGGCTTTCGTTTTTACCCACATAATGAATCATCCCCTGTCAGAGTGTGAAATTGCAGGTTGGACTGGGAATTGCAAGACCTTCCTTAACCGCTGGGCAGTGAAGGACCTGCCTGGGCTCTCACGGCCCCACGATGCTTCGTGCTATTAGGAAAAGCCTCCAAGGGACTCAGGAGAGCTGGCTTTTAATCCTGTCTCTGGATCTATATGACTGATGCCTAACCTTGGGGAAGTCGCTGAAACTCTCTGAGCCTCAGTTTATGCCATGATAGGGGTGGTCCCAGGGACCTCTATAAAAACAACTGAAGGGGGAAAGGGGACCTGGGATTAATGAGTAGCTCCTTGGCAGAAATTGGAAATTGAAGCTCAGAAAGGTAAAGTCAGTTGCAGCTGGCATTTCAACTTGGGTCCATCTAACTCCAAAGGCCTTGCTTTCTCGATTGTGTTCTGCAGAGCTTCCCCATTAAAGCAGCAAGGAATATTGGCCGACAGAGGGCGCTCTTCTCGCAAGACAGGACGTCATGACATTGCAGGGACAGAGGACAGTATCCAGGAGCCACGTGGGAGAGTCTGGCTGGACTGGGAACAGGGCAGAGCAGGCTACAGGGAAGGCCAGACACAGGCAGTCATGGGGATGGGGGCTGCCGACAAGGAGCTGTCAACCCCCTCATGGAACAACTCGGCACGTCATTTGTGGCGCCTGGCTTCCTTTTTCATTCTGGCCATTTCCATCCGTTTTGCCGTATTTCAGAACAGAGAAAGACACGATTGATACATACGGGTGACGTGGGTTTCCTTACTCAGCTGCCTTGTAAGAACGGCGCCACTGTGACTAGCACAGCTTGTTTCCACACCTCCTTTCCCAGAGCTCAGAAAGCACGAGTAAAGGCAACAACCAACAAAACCCACAACACGGCAGCACACCTGACTCTGGGACTTCAATTTCCCACGCCTGGTGCCAAGACTCTATGGGATTAATCAACGGTTGCTTCAGGGCATTGCAGATGGCCCTGCGGGTTATGTCCTGCACAGCTTCAGTGGGCGCCATCCACATGGACTACGTTGTGAATGGTGACCCTGGAGTTGTGCAATATGGCAGCCCTAGGTAATACTTTGATGAGAGAGCTATAATTTACAAAGTATGGTCCTGGGGGCTTCCGTGGTGGCGCAGTGGTTGAGAGTCCACCTGCCGATGCAGGGGACACGGGTTTGTGACCCGGTCCGGGAAGATCCCACATGCCGCAGAGCGGCTGGGCGTGTGAGCCTTGGCCTCTGAGCCTGCACGTACGGAGCCTGTGTTCTGCAACGGGAGAGGCCAGAACAGTGAGAGGCACGCGACCGCAAAAAAAAAAAAAAAAAAAAAAAGGATGGTCCTGGGCACAACCTGCCTGCCAATGCACTTTGTCAAACAAGAGTTTTTCTTTATATTTTTCCATCTTGTATGTTATTCTATGGGTAATTTATCTGCAAATGTATTTATCTGCTAGTGGGGGCAGGTCTTGGGAGGTTTCCCTGTCCAAAAGGACACTTACAAAGGAGGCATCTTGGCTGCTCCATGCTGGTTTGCTTGACTCTAAAGCTGAGGGTTATCATGTGCTTATTAGGTGCCAGATGCTGGACTACGCAATTTACGCACTTTGCCCACTTAATACCACAGTCACTCAAGGTGGTAGGAACTATTGTTACAGGAGTGGGGACCGAGGCTCTGAGAGGTAGATGATTTGTGCACGTCCAGTATAAAAGCCGGTCAAGAGCAGGGCTGGGACGGCGCTGGAGTCAGCCTGACCTCAGGGCACGTGCTCTAACCACTGTGACATCTGCAAACACATCTGGATTCCTAAGCGCCCCGCACCTCACCCCCCTCCCCCAGTAAAATGCTGTCACACCCTCCTCTATTGGTTAGGGTCACCACAAAACCTGAACTAAATGCTTTCATTTGGGAACTCTTTGTCGGGAGAAGAACAGTTCTCATCATACTTAATCTGTATGATATCAGGGCAGTCCTCCGTGGAAACTCCATCCAAGGAGGAAACACAGCGCCCTCACCAGGGACCCCAAAATCAATTGGAAACAAGAATAGGCCGGAAGCAAGAGGGCCACGAATTTTTTAGAAAAACTGGGCTTCAAAATATTTGATGACAGATGCTCTTCAATACCTCTCCCTTTTCCCCTCTTCCTTTCTCTTCTTTTAAATAGCCAGCAGGTTGGGGACATCAGGAAGTGGAATTTGTAGGAAGGTGTCAGTCAGTCCACAGGCTGCCCTCACACGGACGCTGCAAAGGACCCCTGCATGAATATGAGCATCATGGATGGAAGCTTCTCAAGCTGGGGACGCCCCGGCAGAGAGCACTTTTGAGAAGATGGGGCTGTGGAGAGTCCTGCAAAGTGCCCTGGGCACAGGCCAGGGGAACACTTGTGCAGCTGCCTGCAGTCAACCAAGGAATGAAGCAAGGTGCAAGTGCGTGTAGGAATAAGAATTGAAAAACTCCGTGTATATTCGAGTGACCGTGAGAGTATGCTTTCCTCGGTGTGAAAACCAGTCAAGGCTACTGCTCCAGCTAGCATCAGACTAAATGGTTTTCTCCCCTCCTTTTTCCGCAAGTGGGGATAGTGTTTAATTTGCACTGACAAGCTGTGTGGCCCTGGGGAAATTACTTAACCTCTCTGAGTTTCGGATTCCTTGTCTGTAAAATGGGGATCATGGGAGAACCCATCTCATAGGTTGCTGTGAGCGTGAAATAAGGGAGAGCAGGTGAATTGCTTAGCACAGTGCTGTTCACGTCAGTGATTCCTCCTGCTGCTCTCCTGGTTTCTCTTCTTACAAAACATCTTCTTCCGTCTTATCTGCTCAAGGTTAGAGGTCGTCATCACTGTTTCCCACAATTATATAAGAAGCACCTTGTAAAATAAAGTCCCCATTCCATAGTTGTACACCCGTGTTCATAACAAACTTACTCAAAATGGCCAAAAGGTGGAAGCAACCCAAGTGGCCATGGATGGATGAGCAGATAAACAAAATGTGGTGAATCCATACAATGAAATATTCAACTGGAATGAACCATGAGGATATCATACTAAGTGAAATAAGATGATCGCAAAAGGACAAACAATGTAAGATTCCATTTATATGAGGAACCTAGAATAGTCCAATTCACAGACACAGCATGGTGGGAGGGGAGGAAGGAAGCAGGGGGTTTGATTTGATGGGCTTAGAGTTTCAGTTTGGGAAGATGAACAAAGTTCTGATGATGGATGGGGATGATGGCTGCACAACAGTGTGAATAGATTTAATGCCACTGTGAACTGTACACTTAAACATGGTTAAGATGGTAAATTTTATGTGTATTTTACCATAATTTTGAAAATTAAAAGTTAAAAACAAACCCCAAAATGAAATACCTCCAAGGTTTCTCCAAGGTTTGGGGTGATAGAAATGGATGAAAGTGTTCTGAAAGCAGGTTGTGGTGATGGCTGCACAACTCCATCAATATATTCAAATTGATTGAATTGGACACTTAAAATGGGTGAAGTTACTGTTATGTAAATTGTACTTCAGTGAAGCTGTTAAGAGCAAGCAAGCAAACAAACACTTGCTGTGATCCGGAGGAAACTTTGGAGGATGAAGGAGCTGTTCACTGTCTTGATTGTGGCTGTGGTTTCACAGGTGTACCCATATGTCAAAGCCCATCCACTTACAGACTTTAAACATGTGCCGTTTATGGCATGTCAATTATATCTCAAGAAAGCTGTGTTTTAAAAAGGCAGAACAGTATTCCATATATAAACAAACTCCTTATAATATATTAAACTCCTTAGAATATATTAAACAATATAATTTATTAAACAATGCCTCCTTTGTTTTGTTTTGTTTTGTTTTTTTTTTTTTTTTTGCGGTATGCGGGCCTCTCACTGTTGTGGCCTCCCCCGTTGCGGAGCACAGGCTCCGGATGCGCAGGCCCAGCGGCCACGGCCCACGGGCCCAGCCGCTCCGCGGCATATGGGATCCTCCCAGACCGGGGCACGAACCCGTATCCCCTACATCGGCAGGCGGACTCTCAACCACTGTGCCACCAGGGAGGCCCTAAACAATGCCTCCTTTGGATGGAAATTTAGGTTTCAAATTTTATGCCCCTATCAATAATATTTCAATAAATATCTTTGTAGGAAAAAAAAAAAGAAAAAAATGCAGATATTATTTGCTGCTCCCCTATTCTTCTCCCCACAGGCAAGCCACAGAGTCAGAATTTCCCAGGGAGGGGGCCTGGGAACCTGTAATTTTACTGAACATTCCTGAAAATTCCTTGGAATCAGACATGTTGGGGCACATTGATTCAAACTTCATGAACTTGGATTTTCAGGCTTGGGAGTGTGAAATCCCCTTTTCTTTGATCCCTAAAAAATTCTGTAAGTGTTCCATACAAATGATTCTAAATTTCGGTTTCCCTCCTATTGGCGGTGCATCAGAATCATCAGGGAGCTTGTGAGAATGCATATTCCCAGGCCCTACTCCCAGGGAGGATGTGTATGGTTGCCAGATTTCGCATAAATAAAGAAATGAATAAATCAATATATAATAAACTATAGGGTGTCCGTTAAATCTGAAGTTCAGATAAACACCGAATAATTATTTTAGCATAAGTGGTTCCTTGCAATACTTGGGCCACACCTGTACATAACAATTATTTGTTGCTTCTCTGAAATTCAGATTTAACTGGGTGTCCTGTATTTCATCTGGGAATCCTAAGTATGAGTCCTCAGGCCTGGGGTGAAGCCCACATCTGCACTGTGGGTCTGCTCCCCACGTGCTTCTGACGAGGCGGATCCTTAGAACCCATGTTGAGAACCCCTGATCAGGTCAACACCTTCTGGGTCAGGAGCCCCTCCTCAGGGCGGCCAGTGGATCCCAGTGCATCCCACAAGTGAGCACACTTTAATGTTGGTCCAAGGAGGAAAAGGGGGCTGAGAAGCAGCAGGAGAAAACTGTCCCAGGTTTTCAAAGCCAAACGTGGTGGATGCGGTGTCACGAGCCCTGCAGCCTGAGGGACGGTGCTCATCTTCTCTGAGTGGGTATTTAGGGCTGCCTAGGGGACCCACACCCAGGATTCTGCCTAGATTCTCTAAACTTTATTTATTTATACCCAGCCTCGTCCCCGAAAGGACTTTAAGCCTCGGAGGTCTCAGTCCATGCAGCGTTCTTGGTGCTGGGGAGTGAGGTTAACACGCCGTCTCTCTGGGACACACACGACAGGTATTAATTGTGTGCTCACCACGAATGGGCATTATTCTGGGAGTTTTACAATTAGAACCATCTCATTTAGCCCTCGAGATAAGCCTGCAAGGTCATTGCTGTCGTTGGCCCCATTTTGTAGATGAGGAAACCGAGGTTCCGAGGGGTCCAATGGTTTGTGCAAGAGTGCACCGAGTAGGCCAGTGGCAGAGCTGGGGTTCTGACCCAGGACTGTGTTGCTAACCAGCCCCCATCCTGCCTCCCTACTGAACCAGATACTTCTGGTCACTGAGCTTTGCTGGGCGAATTTTGGCTTACGTTCCGCTTAACCTGGGGCCATACCTTAGGTCCTGATCCCGGGAACATTTCTGATCCGGTGTGATAACAGCTGGCAGGCCTTGAGCGTCTACTCTGGCCAGAGACTTTGACTTTTTATACATAGATACTCTCTCAACGCCCTGCACCGCTGAGAAGACCCAGACCCAGGCATACAGAGAAGCCTGGCCGAGGTCACAAAGCTAGGAAGTTGCAGAGCACTGATCTGCCTAAAAAGGAAGCATCCATCTCTGCATCTTCAAAAGCACACACTTGCTTTCCACCTCCCCTCGCCAAGCTTCACTTTTCAGGAAAACGCTCTCCCTCGGGGCTGGTCGCTAGGCAACCCTTGCATGTAATTCCACGAAATGCCCAGAAGAGGGCGCGAGGACTCGCTCTCCCCGGGCACCCACGCGATGGGGCTGAACTTCGCAGAATCGCGAAAGGAAGAGTGACGCGCTCCAGACGAACTCCACCTGTGGCCGTACCCGAGCCCTAGGCTGCACGGAAGGTGACACAACACGGCACCTCTGCACCCCACCCCACCCCACCCCCGCAGGGGCCTGGACTCACCGAGGCTGGGTTTTCGATGACCAGTTCGTAGGTCAGCCCTCTGGACCCAAACCTCAGGATGTCTCCGGGTAGGAGCTTCACAGCCACGTTCTGAATGTGGCACTCATTGACGAACGTGCCGTTGCAGGAATTGAAGTCGTGGAGAACAAAGCTGCTTTCGGCCTCATTATATTCAATGAGTGCGTGATGGTTGTCGACGTCTGCAGACTGAAATGCAGAAGGGGGACAGTCAGAGCCAGGAATAACAGGAATAACAAGGAATAACTAGTGCCACTGACACTGGGGGCCCCAATGTGCTAACCACTTCATCTGGCTGGACGGTCACTGCAATCCTCATTTTAAGAGGAGGATGCTGAGGGTCAGAGAGGTTAAGTGACTTGCCTAAGGCCACACAGCTAGTGAGTGGAGGGTCACCAGACCCTGACAGCAGACCCAGAATAGATGCCCAGTTTTAGGGTAGGGCGTCAGGCAACACAGAGGCAAGAGGGAACTCGGGGGGAATTGGCCAGGAATTGGCCACGTGATAGTTCTCTGATCCCATGCAAGTATCCTTTTGGTTGTCCCGAGTGGCAAGACAGCAGAAATGGTCCAACACAAACCAGAAAGGTCAGTTGGCAAGTGACAACTGTCCATTTACTGCAAGTGTTAAAGTTCAGGGGAGGTTTTGTAATAATTGTTGTTTTCATTTGTTTGTTCTATTCATTTTTAAAATAACATGTTTTTTCTAATAATGCAGAAAATGAGAACTAGAGAAAAACACAAAGAAGACATTAAAATCACTTAGACTCCCGTCCCCCAGAGGCAGGCACTGAGAACACGGTGGTTCACATCATTCCAGTCTTTTCTCTATGCTTACAATCTTTTTAAAAAGTTTAAACACGGGCCTCCCTGGTGGCGCAGTGGTTGAGAGTCCGCCTGCCGATGCAGGGGATACGGGTTCGTGCCCCGGTCTGGGAGGATCCCATATGCCGCGGAGCGGCTGGGCCCGTGAGCCATGGCCGCTGAGCCTGCGCATCCGGAGCCTGCGCGTCCGGAGCCTGTGCTCCGCAACGGGAGAGGCCACAGCAGTGAGAGGCCCGCATACGCAAAAAGAAAAAAAAAAAAAAAAGTTTAAACACAATTGAGCTCACACCACAAAACATAGTTTTATAACTACCTTTTAAAAGCCTTGGTGTATAATGAAGGTTTATCCCATGTGATTAATTATTACTGTTGCTTCTTAAAAGCTACTCAGAATTACCAAAGATGATCTATTTTTCAATAGGAGCCCTGGTGTGACCACATTTCCCTCAAAAGAGAGAGACCCCAGACAGTGATTTGTCAGTGGCGTCAGAAACCTCCTGTGTAACCACTTTAATAAGAAGAATGAGCAAAACTCGGCACCAAGGAGGAAATATCACATCCCCCCCTGGCCCCGGCGCCCTGGACTATGGGCTGCAGGGCACGTGCGAAGTCCTCTGTCTTCTCAGGACACTGCCTATGAGCCATCCACTCCAGCCTGAGACTTTGCAAATATTTTCTAAGTCACTCTTCTCAGAGTGCCTCATCCAACTTTCATAGAGAGTACTTGGACTTAGAAATCTATACTAATGTCCCACCATATAATTATAACCAATAGCTTTTATTAATAATAGCTTATAGTATATGAATAGATAATAATATAACTGCATATATTAGTAGAATATATTAATGACACATTATGTGTAATTACACAAATGCCAGGAAATTTGCTAAGTGCTTTACTGCATTATCCCGTTTCATCTTCACAATAATTCAAAGGGATACTTCCTCATTTCAAAAAAAATTTAATTTTTTATTGAAGTCTAGTTGATTTACAATGTTGTGTTAGTTTCAGGTGTACAGCAAAGTGATTCAGTTATACATATATATAATATCTATTCTTTTTCAGATTCTTTTCTATCACAGGTTACTGCAAGATATTGAATATAGTTCCCTGTGCTGTACAGTAGGTCCGATAGTTACTCATTTCTTAGATGAGGAAACTGAGGCATAGAACGATTAAGTGTGCCCACAGTCAGCCACTTTGACTCGCTTGGCTTGTTCCCAGGTTTGCCTGATTCAAATGACTGTGCCTTTACCCACTTTTCAAATTCCTACCAAACACTTTGGCACTTAAAATACTGAAACACAAGAAGAAAGCAGGAGTAGCTCTATTAATTTCAGGCAGAGCCAACTTCAGAGGAAGGAAAGTTATCAGGGATAAAGAGAGGCGATACATAGTGATAAAGGGGTCGATTCTCCAAGCAGACATAACAGTCCTTCATTGTATGTACCCAACAATAGAGCATCAAAGTATGGAAGGCAAAAACTGATAGGACTGCAAGGAGAAGCAGATGAATCCATCATGGTAGCTGGAGACCTCAACAGCCCTCTGTCAGTGACGGGCAGACCCACCAGGCAGAAAATTAGTAAGAATGAAGTTGAACTGAACAGCACTACCATCATCTGGATCTAACTGGCAACCACACAGCTTCATCCCACAGCAACAAAACACACATCCTTCTCAAGCTCCCATGGAACATTCACCAAGCAGACCACATTCCAGGCCACGAAATATACCTCAACAAATGTAAAAGAATAGAAATTATGCAAAGTACGTTTTCAGAACACAATGGAATTAGGCTAGAAACCAATACCAGAAAGACAGCTGGAAAATCCCCAAATATTTGGAGATTAAACAACACACCTCTAAATAACAGATGGGTCAAGGAGGGAGTCTCATGGGAAATAAAAATTTATCTTGAGCTAAATGAAAATGAAAATACAACCTATGAAAATTTGCAAGATGCAGTGAAAGCAGTGCTTGGAGGGAAGTTTATGGCATTGAAGGCATACATTTGAAAAGATCTAAGCTTCCACCTTATGAAACTAGAGAAAGAAGAGCAATATAAGCCTACCACAAGCAGAAGAAAAGAAGCAATGAATGAAATAAAAAGCAGGAAAACAAGAGAGAAAAGTCAGCAAAATAAAGAGCTGTTTGGTTTTTTTTTGTAAAGATCAATAAAATTGACAAACCTCTAGCAGGATAACCAAGAAAAAAAGAGAGAAGATACAAATTACTCAGATCAGAAATGAAAGCGATGGCATCACTACTGATCTCATGGACACTGAAGGGATAATAAAGGAATATTATGAATAATTCTATGCCCACAGATTTTATAACTTAATGAAGTGGACCATTTCCTTGAAAGACACAATCTACTGAAAGTCACACATGGAGAAATAAATACTCTGAATAGACTCATATCTAGTAAAGAATTTGAATCAATAATGAATAACCTTCCAAAATGGAAAGCACCAGGCCTGGATGGGTTCACTGGTCAATTCTATCAAACATTAAGGAAAGAATGATATCAGTTCTAAATAATCTCTTCCAGAAAACAGAAGAAGAGAGAACACTTCCCAGCTCATTCTGTGAGGCCAAGCTTATTCTAATAGCAAAACCAGATAAAGATATTGCAAAACAGGAAAATTGCAGACCAATACCTCCCATGAACATAGATGCAAAATCCTCAACAAAATATTAGCAAATTGAATCCAGTGATGTATAAAAAGACTTCTACACCACAGTCAAGTGGGATTTATTCCAGGTATGCAAGGCTGGTTCAACATTTGGAAATCAATTAATGTAATCCATCACATCAACAGCGTAGAGAAGAGAAATCGCATTATCATAACAGTAGATGCAAAAAGAGCATTTGACAAAATTAAACACCATCCATGATAAACTAACAAACCACCAAACCACCACAACAACTCTTGGCAAATTAGGGATGGAGGGGAACTTCCTCAACCTGATAAAGTACATCTATAAAAACCCTAAAGCTAACGTCATATTTAATGGTGAGAAACTAGAAACTTTCCAATTAAGATCAGGAATAAGGTGAAGATGTCCCCTTTCACCATGCATTTTCAACATTGTACTGTATCTCCTAGCTAATGCAACAAGGCAAGAAAAGAGAATAAAAGATAGATTGGGAAGGAAAAAGAAATCTTCTTTGGTGAGGTGTTTGTTCAGATCTTTTGCCCATTTTGCAGATGGCATGATTGTCTATGCAGAAAATCCCAAAGAACCGACAGAAAGCCCTCCTGGAACTAATGAGCAATTGTACCCAGGTTGCAGAATACATGATTAATATACAAAAGTCAATTGCTTTCCTATATACCAACAATGAACAAGTGGAATATGAAATTAAAAACACAACACCATTTACATTAGCACCAAAAAAAAAATGAAGTACTTAGGAATAAATCTAACAAAATACTTAGCTATATGAAGAGGTATATGAAGAAAACTACAAAATGTTGATGAAAGAAATCAAAGTAGTCTAAATAAATGAAGAGATATTTCATGTTTATTTGAAATTCCTTAATGATATATGATGTTTAACATCTTTTCATATGCTTATTTGACATCTGTAGATTTTCTTTGGTGAGGTGTCTGTTGAGCTCTTTTGCCCATTTTTAAGTTGGGTTGTTTGGTTTCTTATTGTTGATTTTTAAGACTCATTTATATTGTTTATTTATTTATTTTATTGAAATGTAGTCGATTTACAATGTTGTATTAATTTCTGCTGTACAGCAAAGTGATTCAGTTATACATATATATACATTCTTTTTAAAATATTCTTTTCCATTATGCTTTATCACAGGATATTGAATATAGTTCCCTGTGCTCTACAGTAGGACCTTGTTGTTTCTCCATCCTGGATGTAACAGCTCACATCTGCTAACCTCAACCCCCCACTCCATCTCTCCCTCAACCCCCTCCCCCTTGGCAACCACAGTCTGTTCTCTATATCCATGAAGACTCATTTAGTTTGGATACATGCTTACAGCATCTTTCTTCATAACTGCCAAAAACTGGAAGCAACCAAGATGTCCTTTAAAAGGTAAATGGATAGACAAATTGTGGTACATCCATACAATGAAATACTAGTGATAAAAATAAATGAGTTATCAAATAACAAAAAAGACATGGAGGAATCTTCAATGCATATTGCTTAGTGAAAGAACCTAGTCTGAAAAGGTTACATACCATATGATTCCAACTGTATTAAATTCTGGAAAAAGTAAAACTATAAGGAGAGTAAAAGATCAGTGCTTGCCAGGGGCACGGGGGCTCTGGGGCTCAGAATGAAGAGGAGGGGCACAGAGGATTTCAGGGCAGTGAAAATATTTTTTATGATACTGTAATGGTGGATACTTGTCACTATACATTTGTCAAAAGGAAAGAACGTACAACGCAAAGAGTGAACCCTAATGTAAACTATGGACTTAGTTAATAATAGCATATCAATATTGGTTCATCAGTTGTAACAAATGTACCGCACTAATGCATGATGTTAATAATAGGGGAAACTGTGTGTATTGGAGGGGTGGATATATGGGAACTCTCTGTATTCTCTGCTCAATTTCCTGTAAACCTAAAACTGTTCAAAAAATAAAGTATTTAAAAAAATGAAAACACATTAGTTCTTTGGAAAATGTCACCCACATCATCTTCATCACCATTGCCATTGATCTTTGTGTCCTTTGAACCTTTGATAACCCATGAATGAGAGAAATTCTGTGTGTTACATTTTGTTTGTCTCTTGCCAGGCTTCACTGCTTTCAGTTCCTCAAAACCTGTCAAGCCATTATTAAGAAATCAAAGCAAGCAGGAAGTTTTAAATGACTCCACAAATTTGGGTGAGCCTCTACCACATGTTAGGCCAGGAGACAGCTTCCTAGTTTGGCCCTATAATATCACTCGCTCCCTTTACTTGGAAAATTGCTAAATGCTGCTACTGTACAGACGCCCTGCTGCTAATACAGACTGACTCTATAAGCCCCAGCCTACTGAGCTGTCCAACTATGAGATGAACTGTTATTTATTTATTATTATTTTTATTATTATCCTTATCATCCTCTAACATATTTTGAGGGCTTCCTGTGAACTGGGCCCTGCTGAAGCATTTTGTGTGCATTTTTATCATTTAATCTGCATGACAGCCCTAAACAGGGTCTCTATTATTATCTCCATCTTAGAGATGAAGAAGCTGAGACTCAAAAGGTGAAGTGAGAGGACAGCATTACCTTGATACCAAACCCAGACAAAGACACTACAAGAAAACTACAGACCAATATCTCTTATGAACACTGATACCACAATCCTCAACAAAATAGGAGGAAACCGAATTCAACAGTACATTAAAAGGATCATACACTATGACCAAGTGGGATTTATTCTTGGAATGCAGACTTGATGGTTCAACATATGAAAATTAATCCACGTAATACATCACATTAACAGAAAGAAGGAAAAAAATGATCATCTCGATTGATGTACAAAAAGCATTTGACAAAATGCAACACTCTTTCATGATAAAAGCACTCAACAAACAGGGAATAGAGGGAAATTACCTCAACATAATAAAGGTCAAATATGAAAGGCCCACAGGTAGCATCATACTCAAAGGTGAAAGACTGAAAGCTTTTCCTCTAATTTCAAGAATAAGATAAGGATACCTGCTTTTGCCACTTCTATTCAACAAAGTACTGGAAGTCCTAGCCAGAGCAATTAGGCAAGACAAAGAAATAAAGGCATCCAAATTCGAAAGGAAGAAGTAAAATTATCTCTGTTCACAGGCAACATGATCTTACATGTACAAAATCCTAAAGAGTCCATGAAAAACCACAACCCTCCTAGAACTAATAAATAACATTCACTAGCAAAATCGTAGGACACAAAATCAACACACAAACATCAGTTGTGTTTCTATATGCTCACAATGAACAATCTGAAAAGGAAGTTAAGAAAATAATTTCATTTACAATAGCATCAAAATGAATAACATATTTTGGGATAAATTTAACCAAGGTGGTAAAAGATGTGTACACTGAAAACTACCAAGTGCTGCTGAAAGAAATTAAAGACACAAATAAATGGAAAGACACCCTGTATTCGTGGGTTGGAAGACTTAATATTGTTAAGATGTCATTACTACACAGCAGGATCTACAGATTCAAAATCCCAACAGCAGTTTTGGCAGAAATAGAAAAATCCATCCTAAAATTCATATGGAATCTCAGTGGGCCCCAAATAGCCAAAATAATCTTGAGAAAGAAAAGCAAAGCTGGAGGTCTCACACTTCCTGATTTCAAAACTTACTGCATACAAAGGTACAGTAATCAAAACAGTGTGATACTGACATAAGGTCAGGCACATAGGCCAATAGAATAGAATAGAGAGCACAGAAATAAAACTTTGCATGTATGGTCCAATGATTTTTGACAAGGGTGCCAAGATTATTCAATGGGGAAAGAGCAGTATTTTCAACAAATGATGCTGGGAAAGACTGCAAAAGAATTAAGTTGAACTCTTACCTTACACCATGTATAAAAATTAACTCAAAGTGGATCAAAGGCTTAAACATAGTCTAAAACTATAAAACTTTTAGAGGAAAGCACAGGAGGAAAGCTTTATGACATTGGATTTGGCAATGCATTATTGGATATGATACCAAAAGCATAGGCAGCAAAAGTAAAAATAGATAAATTCAACTATATCAAAAATTAAAACTTCAGTGAATCAAAGGACACAATAAACAGGGTGAAAGGCCATCTAGAGAATGGGAGAAAATAGTTGCAAAACACAAATCTGAAAAAGGGTTAATATGAAGAATATATAGAGAACTATAACTCAACAACAACAAAAAAGAACCCCCAAATAACTTGATCAAATATGGGCATAGAACTGGAATAGACATTTCTCCAAAGAAGATATATAAATGTCCAACAAGCATATAAAAAGATGCTCAACATTACTAGTCATTAGGGAAATTCAAATCAAAACCACAGTGAGATACCACCTCATACCCATTAGGATGGCTACTATCAAAACCAAACAAACAGCAACAGAAAATAACAAGTGTTGGCAAGGATGTAGAGTAGGGGAACACTTATGCACCGCTGAGAATGTAAAATGGTGCAGCTGATATGGAAAACAGTAGAGCGGCTTCTCAAACAATTTAGAATAAAATTATCATATGATCCAGCAAGTCCACTTCCGGGTATATACCCCAAAGAATTGAAAGCAGGAACTTAAAGAGTTATTTGTACACTCATGTTTATAGTAGCATTATTCACAATTGCCAAAAGGTGGAAGCCACCCAAGTGCCCACTGACTGATGATTGGATAAGCAAAATGTGGTCCATCCATACAGTGGAATATTATTCAGTGTAGGAGGAAGGAAATTCTGACACATGCTACAACATGGATGAACCGTGAGGACATTATGTGAAATAAGTGTCACAAAAAGGCAAATTTTGTATGATTCCACTGTGTGAGGTACATAAAGTAGTCAAGCTCATAGAAACAAAATAGAACGGGGGTTGCCAGGAGCTGGGGAAGCGGAAACGGGGAATTGTTGTTTAATGGGTACAGTTTCAGTTTTGCAAAATGAAAAATTCTGAGGCTGGTTGCACAACAATGTGAATAACTTACAACTACTGATCTGTACACTTAAAAGTGGTTAAGACGGTAAACTTTATAGGTATTTTACCATGATTTAAAAAATGGCTAAGATGAAGGGACTCACTCAACATCAGGATGCTGGCACAGGGCAATGTCAGGGTTTGAACCCAAGGCTAATTCCAAAACTTGTACCTTTGATTTGTACCCTGTGATTTTCAGAGTAGAGAGTGATTTAACAATGAGAGAGGAGACAGGCAGGACCTAATATACAAAACAAGTGCATTTTTTAAGGCTCCTGCATTGAAAATGTCTTTAAAAAGTATATAGTGAGTCCATAAAATATTGAGACGTTTAAACTTCTATTAACAATGACCATCTGCTCTGATGACCCCTGTGCTTTAAGGAAGCCTCCTCAGGAAGCTGACTTAGTTATGACATTGCCCTGAGGTTCACTGACATTGTCGCTGAGGTTCGACGTGTACCTGGAACCGTCCTTTGGAGCTAGGTTTCAACCTTGCATCACCTGGCACTGGGAAGCCCCATCTCAGACCATAACCTCCCACTCCCGGCCTTCCTTATCCTCTGTCTCGTCCTCTCCTTGAGTCACGTAGCCTTTGCTCCCTGTTTGCTCCCTATGGGTAATGCCCTATACTCACTCAGCCTGGGCCCTGCTCAAGCTCACCAGCTCCTTCAAGTCCATCCCGGCCCCTAAACCCTCCTGCCACCCTCACACTTCTGTCCTGAGGCTGGCCTAGTGCCCTTTGGGCCCCCCAGCCAGCAGGTCCCTGCTCTCAGGCTTTTCATTCTACTTTGACAACAGCCTCCTAGGTCTTCACCTCCTGCACCTGCCTGCATCCTCTGTCTGCTTCTCCCGACCCTCCTCCATCCCTTTACACGGCGCCTTCTGCCCAGCAGGCCCACCTGTGCGGCTACATCCATGGGCTGATGGGCTCCTTGTGTCTGGTTTCTTGTTGGGTTTGGCCAATGGGGGGGTTAGATATCAGAGCAGGGAGGAGAGAGCTTGGGGTACTTACTCCCCTGGCTTCCATTCTCTGGGGCCACACAGCTTCCCTCAGAGGACTCTACCCAGCCCTCGGGGTCTCCGGGTCCCAGGAAATGCCCCTGCCCCTCACCCCTCAGCTCTGGGGGTGGGAACAGTCCTCACTCATACTAGCTCTGGGCCCTGCACTATCCTTTGTGGTTTCTCTGAGCCCTGCCCACTCCCTATGGAGTCCCTTCAGGAAACTCCCCTCCATCACTCCACACCCCTTTGAATGTGCCTTCAGCTCCCTGCCAGGACCTGGACTTCCCAGGCATGGAGAAGCTCCTAGATGGGACCTTCAAGACTTCTCCTAGCTGCCAAGGGCCTCCGGGTGGTCCTGCCTTCATCCCACCCTGGTCTGGTCCCTCTCCTCAACCATCTCCTCTTCTGCATCCTCACCTTGACAGTGTAACTTCCGTCTAACCTGTGAACATGCTCACCACCCCCTCGGCCTGGAAACACCGCCTCTTCCCCCTTCCTTTCCTTTATTGTCAAATGGCTTCAAGAGGTTCCTCTCCCGCTGGGTCCTCAACCCACTGCCATTGCCCTCGGGGGCCTCCTCGGGCTCTCGGCCTCCCTGTGACATGTGACACAGTTGTCAGAGAGAGGCACGTGGCCTGGTGGTTCAGGGGTTGGGGGAGCAGGGCAACGTGGTGGTTATTAGACTGGGCTCGAGTCCAGCTCTCCTACTTCCTAGCAGGGTGACCTTGGGCAAGTGATACCTCAGCTTCCTCATCTGTAAGGTAACAAAAGGACAGTCTTATAAGCTACTGGTGATGTATAAATGATATAATACATACAAAAGCACTTAGAAGAGAACATAGGGCAAATGGGAAATGTTCTCTGTTATGAGCAAGAGGATGGGCTCTGGAGTTAGAAAGCCTTGAGTTCAAGTCCCACCTCTGCTACCTTCCAGCTGTGCAGCCTGGGGCACGGTTCTTTGCTTCTCTTTGGTTGCTCCCTGAGCAGCAAAAATGAGTTTGATAAGCTGGGCTTCGTAGGATTGACAAAAGGTACTGCTTGGTGACATGTTCAAAGGAGTGGGATAACATTTTTGAAATTAACTTGTGTGTGTGTGTTTGTGTGTGTGTGTGTGTGTGTTTTATCTATTTCTTTTAACCTTTTGGTTCTAGGCTATCCCATCCCCCAGCCCCATCCCCCCACTGCCTCCAGAAAGGGATGTAGTGCAGAAATAGTAAAAAAAAAAAATGGGGTTTTCAAAAGAATAAGGATATGAGGAAACGGCCAGGCGCTGGTGAGACGACGAGTCTGGGATTGGAAGGAAAGAAGAAGCTCCTCTGCTTCCCCGTCAGCTGGATCCTTCCTCCCCGGTCTCCCCGGGAGAGCCCTGTGGACCGGTAAGGCCTCAGGAGAGGCTGGTCCTGAAATCAGACTGCCCGAGCGTGGTGCCCAGTGCCCCAGCCTCCCTCTGTGACCTCAGGCAGGATACTCAGCCTATCTGTGCCTCAACGCCCTCATCTGTAAAGTGGGGCAAACAACACTAACCTCCTAAGGATGAAATGAGTTAATACACTCGAAAGTGCCAAGAACAGTACCTGGCACAAAGCAAGCTGTCTCTGTGATGAATACCCTCAGCCTGGAAGCAGCTCTCTGGCTCCCTCACCTCTCTGACTGCTTCCAGGTCTCCACGCCGGGCTCCTCTCCCCTCAAATGTCCGTTTCCTCCGCACTCTGTCCATGGGCTGGGGCCACTGTGCCACCCCGTCGATTCGCAGGTGTGTATTTCCAACCCCTGGCTCATCTCCAGGCCCCAAACTGCCTGGCTGCTTCCGGGATGTTGAGGTGCTCACTCAACCAGTCCTGCTTCCTGCCCTCTTGGTAACGGTATTATCACCTGCCAGCTCATCCAGCCATCTTTCTCCGTGGCCTGTGGCATTGATCCTACTGATTCTTCCAGAAAGCTCTCAGACCAGTCCCAAAGCAACGGTCCAGTCAGGTGGTAGTATTAATGTGGTGGGCAGAATGGTCTCCCAAAGATGCCCATGCCCTGATCCCCAGAACCTGGGAATATGCTCCATGACGTGGCCAAAGGGACTGTGCCGATGTCAAGGTTACTAATCAGTGCTCTTAAAAGAGGGAGACTAAGGACTTCCCTGGTGTTGCAGTGGTTAAGAATCCGCCTGCCAATGCAAGAGACACGGGTTCGAGCCCTGGTCCGGGAAGATCCCACATGCCATGGAGCAACGAAGCCCGTGTGCCACAACTACTGAGCCTGCGCTCCAGAGCCCACGAGCCACAACTACTGAGCCCACGTGCCACAACTACTGAATCTGCGTGCCTAGAGCCCGTGCTCTACAACAAGAAAAGCCACTGCAATGAGAAGCCCGTGCACCGCAACAAAGAGTAACCCTCACTCGCTGCAACTAGAGAAAGCCTGTGCTCAGCAACGGAGACCAAACCCAGCCAAAAACTTTTTAAAAATTTTTTTAAAAGTGGGAGACTATCCTGGGTTATCCAGGTGGGACTAATTGAACTCCACCAGTCCTTATAAGCAGAGAACTTACTCTGGCTGGATTGGAGAGATAAGTGGTGTTTCTTGCTGGGCCCCCACTTAACAGCCCCAATGCTCCTCTTCCTGGGAAAGCACCAGGTCAACGTTTCCTCTTTACCCAAATCGCCCCCTAGATGGCGCCACCTCAGTCTGTTGCATGAATGAGGATCAGGAGAACATTGATCTCACATTTCACTGACAACCCCCATTCTGGATTCCACAGGGTGGAATTTCCCTAGCTTACTCAATTCTCTTGTTATCTCAGTTAACTGAGAATTTCCAATTTAGATATTAGATGTTCCCAAAGCTAAATTTACACTCAAAAAGTGAAGCTTCTGTTTTTAGAAGCTTGAGTCAGCTCAGTCTGAAACTCAGCCTCACCTCCCCCGTCTAGCTGTGTGATTTGGGCCAGTTCCTTAACCTTTCTGAGTCCCATGTCCATGTCATCAAATGAGGATAATAATGATAATAGTAGTTCTCACCTTCACAGGATTTGTTTTGAGGATATAATTCTGTAAATATATATACAGAACATACATAGATGATGTATAAAGCCATGTGAGATACAGTAAGTAGTCCATAAATGTATGCTGTAGCTATTTGTATTATGTATGCTATTCAAAAGATTATGATCGAAAATTTCTTTCATCTCACATCCATCAGAATGGCTACTATAAAAAAAAAAAAAAAGGGAAGGGCTTCCCTGGTGGTGCAGTGGTTGGGAGTCTGCCTGCCGATGCAGGGGACACGGGTTCGTGCCCCGGTCTGGGAGGATCCCACATGCCGCGGAGCGGCTGGGCCCGTGAGCCATGGCCGCTGAGCCTGCACGTCCGGAGCCTGGGCTCCGCAACGGGAGAGGCCACAACAGTGAGAGGCCTGCGTACTGCAAAAAAAAAAAAAAAAAAAAAAAAAAGGAAATAACAAGTGTTGGTGAGGACGCAGGGCAAGTGGAACCCTTGTGCCCTGTTGTGAGAATGTAACTTGGTGCAGCCACTATGGAAAACAGCATGGCAGTTCCTCAAACAATTAAAAATAAAATTATCATATGATCCAGCAAGTCTACTTTTGGGTATATATCCCAAAGAACTGAAAGCAGGGCCTTGAAGAGATATTTATACACCCATGTTCATAGCATTGTTTGCAACAGCCAAAAGATGGAAACAACCCAAGTGTCCATCAGTAGATGAATGAATAAACAAAATGTGGTGAATCCACACAATGGAATATTATTCAGCCTTAAAAAAGGAAGGAAATTCGGACACATGCTACAGCATGGATGAACATGGACATTATACTCAGTGAAAGCATATTATACTCAGTGAAAGAAGCCAGTCATGAAAAGACAAATACTGTTATGATTCTACTTATATGAGATACCCAGAGTAGCCAAGGTCATAGAGACAGAAAGCAGAACGGTGGTTGCTGGGGGCTGGGATGGGGGGACAAGGGGAGTTGTTGTTTCATGGGTGCAGTTTCAGTTCTGCAAGATTCAAAGAGTTCTGGAGATGGATGGGGGTGATGGCTGCACAACAGTGTGAATATATTTAATGCCACTGCACTGCACACTTAATAAAAGTGGTTAAGATGGTAAATTTTATGTTATGCATATCTTACCACAATAAAAAAAAATGAGAAAAATGAGATCACGATCTAGCCCTTTCCTCTGAACATTTTCCTCTTGGAAGCCCTCCATCTGCTGGTGAGAAACTAGTCCCATCAATTGCTGTGGTGGGTACTGACCAATGAAACCAGCTGCCAGTTCCCAAACAGGGGACAAAACATTCCCTGAGGACTGGTGAGACCAAACAGGTGAACCCCCAGAGCAAGGAGCACTTGGGGAGAAGCCAAGGGTGAGGTGGGGGTGAGGGGGGAGGATGGGAGCACGACCCAGGCAGGAGGACAAGCGCGATGCAGATGGGGAGCCAGCAAGTGCACCCTCCCAGGCCTGTTTCATTCCGTGGATTTCCCCACAGAGAGTCCACCTGTCACCTTCTGTCTCAAAATGCAGGTGTTCGCTTAGAATAACAGAAATGTGAATTAAAATGACACAGGTACCATACTTCACCCCGTAGATCAGTGAAGATCCAATGGGGGGTCAGCACCCTAGGCTGGGGAGGGAGTGGGAGACGGGCGTCCACTGCTGGCAGGACACCACATCCGGAAACCTCTGGTGGGCAATTTGGCCATGCCCATCAGAGTTACAGCTGTATGTGTCCTTTGACAGAGCAGACATACCTGCACGTCCGTGAAATGATGCAAATAATAGGAGAATCCCAGCAGCCTTGTTTAATAATAATAAACAAGATTATGGTGTAGGCTCTGGTTCTTTTCTGAGAGGGAGCCCAGAACTGGCAGGGGCCAGGAAAAGGGACGAGAGTCATCTGGCTGGATGGGATCTGGGGTGTGTGTATGAGATCAGTCTGGCTTCACGACCCTCAGATCCCACGCTAGAAGGGCTGACACAGGCTGGAGAGATGGCTCCACCCATGAGAAAGGAGATGGCTGGCAGGACACTGATCACCGAGGGTGAGGGGTGGGCACCAGCATTTCATCCCCCTGTCATGTCTGTTCTTTCTTTTTCTCTTCCATCTCCACCCTCGTAGCTGCAGCCCTGCGCTGACTTGGGCTGTCCTAGAGCTCAGTCTTCTAGGGATCCTGGGACTTCCCCAGGGTGGGACTGAGGGAGTCCCTGGGGAGGGGTAGGGTCAGTCAGCCCTTCATTGTTTACCCTTCGCTTCTCTTTTCCTCAAAACAAAGTTTATTGAAAGAATACACACACACACACACACACACACACACACACACACACACACACAAGCAGGAGTTCTGCTGATCAAGAACGGAGAGGGAGGGAGCACTGATGGTGGGGTTCTCAAAGTGTGGTCCTGGAGCCAACTCCAGGGGACTCCATTCCCCCCACCTGAACCTGGGGAGCATATAAATGTGAAGATTCCTGGGCCTTACCCCAAACCCACTGGGTCAGAATGCCTAGGAGTTCATGTTGAACAACCACTCTTAAACATACGGAAAATCCAACAACCACTGGCTTTGGTGTTTCTTCATTCTGGAAGAACTGAGTCCCTTTCTCAGCAGAGTTTAAATAACAGCCACATCCAACTCTAAAGATTACAGTTTACAAGGCACAACAAATCATATAAATTATAACTTGCAAGGTTTAGCTGTGAAATGAGCAAGGCTGAGGCTTTTGAGCCATGTAAAATGGGAGAGGGGAGATTGTGAATAGAGCTCCTGATGGCTCGCCTGCACACAGCAGCTGGGATGTTCACTGGCAGGTCTCCCCCTTGTTTACAATCCTTCAAGCCTTCTTCCCACTGCTTTTCAGATAAAGATCCAAACCCTTATGGTGACATGAAGGAGGCCGACTTGTCCCTTAGCCCTCCTCCTTCCCACTCTGACTTCTGGACGCCCTGGTTTTCTCTCAGTCCCTTGGGTTCACAATATGCTCTTCCACCTCAGGGCCCTTGCACATGCCATTCCCTTCTCCTATTGTCTAGTTAAGTCCTCCTTGTCTTCCATATTCCTTTCCTTTACAGCCCCAATGTTGGAATGGAATTAGTCACACCTTTGTGGGATCATTTGACTTATCTCTCTCTCTCCTGGCAGCTTCCTGATGTCAGGGACCATGTCCAGTTCTGCCATCACTGTACCCCTAGACTTGGCTCGGTGCTGAGGCTCTGGGTAAATACTGGGCAATGAATGAGTGATAGCAACAGTTATCACTGTTGACTATAAACAGTTCTCACTAGCCTGGCTATAAACAGGCTTCCTATTGCCTTAGGGAACCAAACTCCTTACAGGATATAGAAAAAAGTCTGGAAGGTAAAACCCTGCAAATATCAATATTGATATTTCCCTGAGCCAAATGATTACAAGTGACTTTTATTTTCTTCCTTATATTTTCCTTTCTCCCAATTTTTAAAAACAAGAAGCATGTAACTACCTTCCATTATCGGAAAGAGTAAATGATGTCGAAATACTACGATACCAATAGTCAAAACAACATGTCAGCCTTGCTGATGAGTAGAAATCTTTAGAAGCATGACTGCCTATTCTTTAGGATTGATCCAAGCAAATAAAACAATCTTTTTTATTTGCTAGATGTAACCTCTGGGTAAATGCAATGATGACTTTTTAGTAATATAAATCCCTGAATTTTTTTTTTTTTTTTTTTTTTTTTTTTCGGTACGCGGGCCTCTCACTGTTGTGGCCTCTCCCGTTGCAGAGCTCAGGCTCCGGACACGCTGGCTCAGCGGCCATGGCTCACGGGCCCAGCCGCTCCGCGGCATGTGGGATATTCCCGGAACGGGCACGAACCCGTGTCCCTTGCATCGGCAGGCGGAATCTCAACCACTTCGCCACCAGGGAAGCCTAGTGACGTATTTCTTAAGCTAAGTCCGAGGAGCAGTAAGCAGTGAATTATTTATATACAATGAACGCAACTCAACTTCTGTCTAGTTAATAACTGTCCTCATTAGTTCCCTTTTCCAAATGGCTTATTAATGTCAGTGGATCCTCATCTCAACCCTGTGCACCTCTGAGGATTCTTCTCAGTCTCTGTTTTAGGAGACCATAATAATGATCATTGTGTCATTCACTGAGCACCACATGCCAGGCTCTTTATATGCATTTCTCACTTAATCCTCAGAATAACCCTGTGAGGTAAGAGGTTTACAGACAGGGAAAAGGAGCTCAGAGTGATTAAGTAATTTGGTTGAAGTCACTCAGCCACAAAGTAGCCTAATGAGATTCAAACCCAGCTCTGTCTATCTCCAAAGCCTGTGCTTTTAAAAATTACTACAGTTTTCTAATATCATAGTCCGGTTCAAAACAGAGATCTCTGTCTCTACTTTAGCCAGACAGGAAATAAAACTACCCCAAATCTATGCCTTGTTAGGATAAAGAAGAAACTACAGTTCTTCTTCTTCTTCTTTTTCCTCCCACTTTGCACACTGAACAGATGTTCTGTGTCCTTGAAGGGAGACCATATCATGGAGGAGAATCTCACGGGGACGTTCATGGAGTTATCTTTAAATCTGTTGCGTTTACAATAAACATTCTCAGAAAACTAGGAATAAAGGGGGAAATTTCTCACTTGGTAAGAACATGTATAAATACCCTACAGCTAACCTCGTACTTAACGGTTAAAGACTGACTTTTTTCCCCTAAGGTCAGGAACAAGTGAATATAAGGATTTATACACTGCTCTTGTTCAGCAGAGTCCTGGAAGTCTTAACCAGGGAAATAAAGCAAGGAAAAGAAGATTCAAGACATTCACATCTCCTTTTCTGAAAGGAGAAATAAAATTGTTCTTATTTGCAGATGACATGATTGTTTATGTATAAAATCCCAAGAAATCTACAAAAGCCCTTATATAAGAAAGTGCAGTTAAGGTTCCAAGATACCAAGAAGCATACAAAAATCAACTGTATTTCTATATACTGTCAATGAACATGTGGACACCAAAATTAAAAATATAATACCATTTACAATCACTCAAAAAAAAAAAAGAGAGATATACTTAAGTGTAAATCTAACAAAACATGTTCAGGACTCGTATGCTGAAAACTACAAAACACTCATGAGAGACACTGAATAAATGGAGAAATATACCATGATCATGAATTGGAAGACAATGTAGGAGTATATCAATTATTCTCACATTGTTATATAGGATTAAACACAATTCCAATCAAAATTACAGCATGATATTTTGTATATACAGACAGGCTTACACTAAAATGTAAATGGAAAGGCAAAGGAACTAGAATAGGTTAAAAATTTTTTTTAAAGAAAAGTGGGAGGAATCACACTACCTGATTTAAGAGTTACATAGCGACAGTAATCAAGGCTATCTCATAATGGTAGATCCATTATGACAAATAGATCCATGAAACATAATAGGGAACTAAGAAGTAGCCCCCATAGAAAGTATGGCCAGATTATTTTTGACAAACTTGCAAAAGCAATTCAATGGAGAAAGGATAGTCTTTTCAACAAATGGTTCTGGAACAACTAAATATCCACATGCAAGAAAAATGAACTTTGACCTAAATCTCACATCATAAACGACAGTGAACCCAAAATGGTTCATAGATTTAAACATAAAAGTATAAAACACTTAGAAGAAAACATAAGAGAAAATCCTCAGGGTCAGGGACCTTGTGGCATGTTCTTAGACATGACACTAAAAGCATGATCTATAAAAGAAAAAATAACTACCTGGACTTCATCAAAAGTTAAAGCTTTTGCTCTGTGAAATACTCTGCTAAGAGAATGAAAAGACAAGCTACGGATGGGAGAAAATATTTGCAAACCATCTATCTGACAAGGGACTCATATCTAAAATACAGAAAGAATTCTCAAAACTCAATGGTAAAAAAATTAACAATTCGATTAGAAATACTTAAAAGATATGAAGAGATATTTCACTGAAGAGGATATGCAGAAGGCAAACACGTACATGAAAAGACATTTAACATCACTATCGATTTGGGAAATGCAAGTTAAGACTATGATGAGATACCACTACACACTTACTAAAACAGCTAAAATGAAAAACAGTGTTTAGGCTAATTGCTGGTGAGGATGTATCTCACACATTGCTGGTGGAAATGAAAAATGGTACAGCCACGCTGGATAAGCCTGGCAGTTTCTTTACAAACCGAATCTATATAAACACATATGTTAATCCATGCAATCATACTCCTGAGCATTTATCACAGAGAAATAAAAACTTATGTTCACACAAAAACCTGTACACAAATGTTTATGGTACATTTATTTGTAATAGCCCCAAATGGAAACAAAATGTCCTTCAAAAAGTGAATGGTTAAACATAGGTGATACGTCCATACCGTGGACTATTACTCAGCAATAAAAGAACAAGCTAATAACCTAAATGGATGTCAAGGGCATTACAATGACTAAAAAAAAAAAAAAAAAAAATCAATCGCAAAGGTCATAGATAAATGATGAAAATTATAGAGACGGAGAACAGATTAGTGGTTTTCGGAGCGTGGGGACGATGGTGGGAGGAGGAATTGTGACTATAAAAGGAGCATCTCAAGGGACATCTCTGATGATGGAATACTCCTATATCCTGAGGGCCACACCCAAATCCACACGTGGTAAAATGGCACAGGACTCCACACATGCTTCGTGCCATTCTCTCTACCATTTGTGCATCTATAATTATTTCAAAATAAAGTTTAAAAAACTCTGTTGAGTGAAGTCTGAGAGTGGTCTGCCTTTCACAGTCCTAAAGGGATTCCATTGCATTTCTCTTTCTGCTTCAATATTTTAATCCCTTTCAAAATGTTAAAAGGCTCAAAGCCACTGTTTTTATAATTCCTTACTTACAATTTCTTCCAACTTCCTTGGCTGTCAATGAGCTGGGACTGTGGACCAAGCCACAGCTAATTCAGAGAATGGAATGAAATGAAGTGAGAGAGCACTGAGGCCATGCCCAGGGCTTACCCTGATTTACTACTTGGAGGTACGTGGGCGGGGGAGGGCTCTGAGGGGCCCATAGTCTCCAGAAGCTCTGGAAAGGGCGAGAGGCCATTGCTCAAGCTGGGCACTTCAGGTGGCCGTGGCTGCCACACGCGGAGCAGGTGAAGGTCAAGCATCAGCTCTAAGCCCACCTTCCAAACCACGCCATCAGGGTGGGACACTGCAGACACAGTCAGCAAAGGACACAGGGCCCATCGCACTTTGCACTGTGCTCATTCTTACCACATGTGCCAGGGAGACCCAGCACATGCCGGGATTGGTTATTGGTGGCACACCGAGGAAGGCTGGGACTGTTAGCCAGAGGCTGTGCTTTACAAGAGACTGGAGTCCACAGAACAGTAAGGACTTTTGGTGGTGTGAGAGGTAGGGAGGGTCGGGGACTGGCTAGGAAGAGGTCTTACCTCTAAAACAAGGTCTGAATTTTCATGCCTTCCAATCGTAGTGCTTTTATTCAGGACAAAATAGCCTTCTGCACTCTTTAGATAGGCTTTCATATTCTCTGCTTTCCCTATAAAAGGTTTTCAGAAAACAATTTTGTTAGAAAAATACAGTCCTCTAATTATTCAATGTCATATTTAGAATGAATGGAATACACCATAATGTCCACAGGAGAAGTCAGCAGAGGTAGGAGTGGATAGCTGGATTTAACAATGATCACAATGATAATTCCGCACATTTTTAAGACTGTCCTTTTAACAGTGATAGCCGGCATAGATGAGCTTGCTTCTGATCACAAGAGGACATCCTTTATGTAACTCAGAGCACAAACAAGCAATAGCAAAAAAAAAAAAACCAAACAAATCTGAATTCCACTGATAACCGCTCTCCACCTCCCATTAAGTTTAGTTTGGGGTTAGTTATCTGACAGAATCAAATACTCAGTGTTACTAACCCACCACTTACTAGCTCTGTGACTCTGAGTGAGTTACTTATTCTCTCTCTATGCCTCTGTTTCCTCATCTGTAAAATGGGGCTAATGATACTCTGTATCCCAAAGAGTTTTGTGAGGATTAAATGTGAAGCATCTAGAATGGTGATTGCTACACTAAACACCCATTTGTCCTACTGTGATTGTGACTGTTATTAATCTTGGGCTTCTGAACTTTGACTCAAGAAACTCCAACTTCTACAGAGCTTCTTAAAGTGTGGAAGAGTCAGTCATCAAGGAAATGGGCATTAGAAGATACTTTCTTTTTAAGTCACTGCATTCCTTCATATATTTAGGTTGAAAAAAAAAATGATTTCCAAAGACAAAATATCAAGATTATAGCTTGGCTGTACGGTCAAGACTCTGTACGTATCTTTTCCTGGCATTTTATTAGGAAAATGTCAAACACACAGAAAAGTTGAAAGAAGTGGATGGTGAACTTGTATAGAACCACCACTCAGATTCTACAATCAACATTTTGTTCTATTTGCTTTATCACATATCTACCCATCTATACATTTTATATTTTAATGCATTTCAAAGTAAACCCTATACATGTTTTTAAATTTTATTTATTTATTTTTGGCTGTGTTGGGTCTTCGTTCCTGTGCGAGGGCTTTCTCTAGTTGTGGCAAGCGGGGGCCACTCTTCATCACGGTGCACGGGCCTCTCACTATCGCGGCCTCTCATGTTGTGGAGCACAGGCTCCAGATGCGCAGGCTCAGTAGTTGTGGCTTGCGGGCCTAGCTGCTCCGCGGCACGTGGGATCTTCCCAGACCAGGGCTCGAACCCATGTCCCCTGTATTAGCAGGCAGATTCTCAACCACTGCGCCACCAGGGAAGCCCTATACATGTTTTTTATTTTTTATTTATTTATTTTAATTATTTTTTTTTTTTGCGTTACGCATGCCTCTCACTGTTGTGGCCTCTCCCGTTGCGGAGCACAGGCTCCGGACGCACAGGCTCAGAGGCCATGGCTCACGGGCCCAGCCGCTCTGCAGCATGTGGGATCCTCCAAGACCGGGGCACGAACCCGTGTCCCCTGCATCGGCAGGCGGACTCTCAACCACTGTGCCACCAGGGAAGCCCATATATACATGTTTTTTAAAACATAAAAATTTCAGTGACTTCAGCTGGTTCCAAGATATTGATGATAATTCACATGATATTTGAATTCTGATCCATCTCAGTGCCATGTCAAAGATAGCCTCTTTTCTTTTTTTTCCTTTTTTTTTTTTTTGGCTCTGTTGGGTCTTCGTTGCTGCATGCGGGCTTTCTCTAGTTGCGGCGAGCGGAGGCTACTCTTCCTCACAGTGCGCAGGCTTCTCATTGTGGTGGCTTCTCCTGTTGTGGAGCATGGGCTCCTGGTGTGCAGGCTTCAGTAGTTGAAGCACGTGGGCTCAGTAGTTGCGGCACTAGGGCCCTAGTTGTGGCTCGCTGGCTCTAGAGTGCAGGCTCAGTAGTTGTGGTGCACTGGCTTAGTTGCTCCGAGGCATGTGGGATCTTCCTGGACCAGGGCTCGAACCCGTGTCCCCTGCATTGGCAGGTGGATTCTTAACCGCTGAGCCACCAGGAAAGTCCCCAAAGTCTCTTTTCAACTGAAAGGTCACTGAAGTGTGAAGTTGTTAAACTGTGGATAAAAACAAAAATCTCTAGGTCTGACCGTAGAGGGTCTCCTGTCTGGCTCTGCTTTCCATCAACATCTCCATCATCATTCCATCACTGAATCCCTACTAAGTGCCAGGCACTGGGCTATCCTTTTACACACATGGCCTCTTTTCATCCTCAGAACCACCCTGCGAGGCAGGTGTCAGTATTGTCCCGCTTTACAAATGAGGAAACTGAGACTCAGAGAAGTTAAGGTCACACAGTAGTAAGTGTGTGACAACTCTGGGCCTTTGCATGTAACCAGTGTACAAACCTCCATTGCTGCTGGTGGGGCAGAGTAGGGGTGGGGGAATTGCACTGTCTGCTGACACTTGGCACATGTAATAAAAGAAAGTCCTTGAAACCAGCATTCTATCCTCTGAAAGGAAGACGAGACCCTACCTGGGGGTAAGAGAAATAAAAATAAGCAGCATAGTTTATATTTGTAAACTTTGAGGCCTGTGGATGTCCCACAAATATTGATGCTTTCAGATAATGAGAAATACATTCGATTAAGTTCGCTGTCATGTATACAGGGGAAAAGACATTTCCTCTTCCCAAAGAACCATGCTCTGCTGCCTTCAGTTATTAATCTTCAATTGCAGAGGACCATGTTAGCACGCAACACATTCAAGTCTAATTAACCTAAAATGGAAACTTCCAAGAAATGTCTCTTCTGCAGGAAAACCACAGGAAACGCCACTAATCTAAAACTTAAACTTGGATTATGCACATATTTGTTTTTTAGCTCTCACCCCAGACGTCCCCAAGGCTGGGGTCTTCTCTCTGCTCAGACGTCCCCACTCGGGGCAACCACCTGACCACTCTGGCTAAAGGCACCCTCAGTCATGTTATTCCCCTGCTAGTTTTCCCCTGCTGTGTTTCCTTCCTTGTACTTATCATTCTCTGACATGTTCTTGTTCCTTTCTTTAGTTATGCTTGCTGTTGGTTTCTCTTTCACTAACATATATGTTCCTGGAAAACCAGAACTGTGTTCATTTTGTTCAGAAGCAATTCTTCATGGGTATGTTGTGTTTGTACCCATCTTCAGAGCAAAGGCATTGAAAGATTTTGTCCTGCACTCACTTTCCGAGGATGCTTGTATGGCAAACAGCTTGGGAGGATAGAGGTAATGTTTCTAATAAAGATAACGGCTCCTTCTGGGGCAAAAGTTGGGCAGGTTTGCTAGCAGCCCCTTTCAAAGATTGCAGTTTCCTGAGTTTGGAGTTCCTTACCTGGGACACAGACCCACTGTGCGCACAGCATCCACACTGGCTGCTCTGCACCACCCCGAGGGACTTTCAGGGCAACAGGAACCAATGCGCATATGCAGCTCTGCTGCCTGTTATGTCGGCTGTGCTGTGAGTCATCAAGTTCTTTGTTTCTGGCCCAGGAGTCTCTTGTCTTCTGCCAGGAACTATAAGCTGGGCAGGCTAACTTACTAACTTTCAAACAGGGTCAAATGTCAGACCCTTTGCAGTTCCTGCCAGTTCTGTGCATTACCCCTTCTCCAGGGTAGGGGGCGGCGGGGGGGCAGAACCTGACACATAGTAGGTGCTTGGGAAACACTTGCTGAGTGAATGAAAATACAAAGGGCACCTCAAAGCAAGTCAGTACAGCGAGCTGGCTAGGAAGCTTTGATAGTAACTACCTTTCATTTTTCCTGTCAGTATCTAGCTTAGATGACTCCTTGGAAAACCTAAATTCTATCTCTTTAGCTTTTGGATTGGACAATATTTCTCCACCTTCATTTTGCCCTGTGCATCACTTCCTTGCGTGAAAACACTGTCAAAGTAATTTGAATGTGTGGAGCTCTGTGAATTCGTTCTTACTCAGTGCCATGGAGCACCAGCCACAGGAAAGAGCAAAAGGGCTTCAGTCATCTGCGTTCCCCCGACCACTTTGGATGGCTCAGAATTGGGCTATAGGAGCAAACTTTCTTTTGAGGTTTACAGTGGCCTCAAAGTTCCTTAAAGAAGGGGAGTTCAGGTAAGGGGCGGGTGTGTGTGTGTGTGTGTGTCTCTGACCATTGGGTGGGTGTTGTCCATAAATCAGGGGAAACAGGGGTTCCTCTCTTAATCCCAGCTATACCCACAGGACATCCAAGAGCTGGTGCCCAGGAGAGGCTTAAAGCTCCCGTGCCGCCTCCCTTGGGGGGCGAGGTAGGGGCTGCACTTAGGAAGGAACGGCTGGTGTTGGGGCACCTTTTCTGGGGTGCTCCTGGCGACCCGAGCCTGGATCAGAGAGTTCGGACTCGGCTGGCGCCGGGTCCCCTGCCTATCCCAACACCCTTGACCTCGCAGGGCTGGCCTCCTCCGGCCCAGGTTTCCTCCCGCCGCCTCCTCGCGCGCCGCTCTCACCTGGCCTGAGGAAGAAGCCCACGCCTCGTCCTCTGCCAAGAAGCCCTGACCTCCGCCCTGCCGCCCTCCCGCGGAGTCTCCAGGCGACAGCCCGCAGCCCGCGCGCCCGCCCGGCCTGTGTATGAACGTCGCCACGGCAACGCCATTCTGACGGCTGAGCTGGGGAGGGGCGTGGCGTGCGCGGCGCCCGAGGATGAGGGGGAGGTGCGCTGGCAGCACCCGGCCAATTACAGCCCGCTGCAGCGCTGCGAGCCCTCCCCGACCTGCCCCCTAGAGGTCCCCAGCCCCGTTTCCAGGATGGGGAAACAGGCTCAGTGTTCACAGAAGTAGCTCCAAGTCTTACAGCGGGGAAGGAGCAGACTCGAGAATCCTTCCTACTGACCTTAGCTCTAGGCTCGGTGCGTTGAGGAGGGGGTGGTCAGGCGTGCGAGGGTAATGGAGCTGAACCACGAGAAGCCTGGAGGTTAGTCCCCCCGTCCCACCCGAATCTCTAGTTCTCTCTGTTGTGGAGGAGAAAACAGAGTAAGCAGGGGGACCATCACTTCTGGGGATGGGGGTGGAGATGGGAGATAGGTGCGGTGGAAGGAACACTTCTGAAAGAATGGAAGATTCTCCCACGTGCTAGGGAAGGGGTATTTACAAGCCCACAACCTTACTGTTCCTGTCCTTCCCTGTCAAAACTCGCGTTTATTCATTCATGTGTTCTTTACTTCTACAAACATCACCTGAGTCCCTACAAGGTCAGACGGTGGCCCCAGTGTTGACCTGGATCAGATCCTTAAGAAACCCCCCCGCACTCCCCATGGGCACGGGGCTGGGGGGATGGAGCGTGTGGAGAAGACATGCAAATGCCAACTATCTCCCCTCACCCCATGTCACCTCTTTTCAGATCAGCCCCTTCTGTCTGGGAGCAGAACAGCCCCGCTGACTACCTACAGAATGCCTCATTTCCCTGCCAGGAAATGACTGACAAGGTGCCCCAAGACAAACTCAAAATATTCATCTGAGAAAGATGAAAGATGGCAGACTCCACTCTAGTCAATTAGAAGAAGATATACGAGAGAAAAATCATGGAAATCGATATGGGATGGAATATATGGTAAAGATGCTCCCACATGCCTAGAGGCTCTTGGAAATGCACATTCCCTGGCACAGACCTCAGAGATTCTGATTAAGCAGCTCTGGAGCATGGTCCAGGAATGAATTTGTTGCATTCTTGCAAATTCCTTGTGCATTTGTTAAAAGCTTGGCAAAACCTCAGGACTTATTCAAACCTGCAGTTGAATCGCAGAGCCCTCCCAGCACTTGTGCCTAGAAATATTTTCCAGGCCCTCAGTCAGCCTGGAAGGTTCTGCCTGGGTTAGTTCCCTTCGACCAGAAAGACCTTAGGAATGTATGAGGAGTGACCACAGAGGCCGGGGCCCTGAGTGGTAACTTCAGAGGAACAGAGAGGGTCAGGCTCAACTCTCCAGGCACATTTCTGCCTCAGGGCCTTTGCAGTTACTGTTTCTTCTCCCTACCAGGCACTTCCCCCAGGGATCTCCTTCAGCTCCTTTAGATTTTTACTCAAGTATCACCCTATTTAAAAGGGTCTTGGAATTCCCTGGCGATCCAGTGTTTAGGACTCAGTGTTTTCACTGCCCGGTTCGATCCCTGGTCGATCCTGCAAGCCCCATGATGCCACCCAAAAAAACAAAACAAAACAAAAAACACCCCCCCAAAAACATGAATAACAAAACAAACACCTCACTCTATTGCTCTTCCCTTCATCTTACCACTCCTCTAACATGCTATTTATTTAGTTTCCTTCTCTTATTTTTTGTCAGTCTCCTCACTCCCAACTCCCCCCTGCCCCCCAACTTAAGCTCCATGAGGGCAGGGATTTCTTTTCTCTTTTGTTCACTGCTGTATCACCAGTACCTAGAACAGTGCCTGAATGAACGAATGAGTGAATGAACAGGGCCAACCCTTGCCACCCGCCCACAGCCTTGCCTCCTACTCTTGAGCTGCTGAGCTGAACTGTCCTTACCCCAGGACCTAGGCTTCTGTAGCCTTGGCCCTCCCCAGCCCCACCCCCATCTCCATGCTTGTCTTCAGTCTCATCAACATGAGCACAGAATGCAACCCTGCTCACTGTCAGTCAGACCCTATGGAGCCCATCCAGGCCAGCCTGGAGCCGGAGCTGCCCATGGCCCCCTGATAGGCTTGGGAGAGCATCTGTTACCATTAGTCCATCTCTCGATGAGGAAATACTAAACAGAGAACAAAGCTGACATTCAGGCTCACTGGAGCAGAAATTGCCAAATCTTGATTGGATCCTGCCGCTCCCCACAGGATGCCACAGTCATCTGAAAGGGTGTGTGAAAGTCTAAAAACCCAGTTCAATGTCATCCACTTAAATTTCAAAAACAGAAACTAAAATACCCCAATAACTCATGGCTTTATCATAGCATGTCCTGGGCTGAGTGAGAGTTGTACTTTGCGATGATAGGGTGATCAAAATACTGCACCTGGGGAATTCCCTGGCGGTCCACTGGTTCGGACTTGGTGCTTTCACTGCCATGGCCCGGGTTCAATCCCTGGTGGGGAAATTAAGATCCCGCAAGCCACACGGCATGGCCAAAAAAAAAAAAGAGGTTTCTAGCTTATATGGGCTCCTTGGTGATGCCTGTAATCAATCAATCTTATTGAGCTCTGGGTGGCTACCAAGGCTGTACTGTATCTCCATCAACATCAGGATGTTGGTGTCTGAAAGGCCTGGGTCCATGTCCCAGCTTTGTCATTCCCAGCTGTCCTCCTAATACTGGAGCGAGTGATGTTAACTCCGGGCTTTCCACCCACAGGGCACTGTCCCAGTCCTTCCTGTAGATCATCTCATTTAATCCTCACCATAACCTGGGGCAGTAGGTGTGTCTGAAACACCTGGAACAGGGAGCTCTGCAGAGAAACGCTCAAAAATGTCGTGATGGGTATTATTTCTATCACATCACTCCCACTTGAACAGGAAAATAAGGCTCAAGAGACATGGAGGTATGTGACCAAGGTGACACAGCCAGAAAAGGATTTGAATCTAGATGACTGTGCTGGGAAGGTATTTTCCCCGGGGACCACAGGTGACAGGTGTCACAGCCACGAGACACCCATGCTCACCACCTGCTTTCCCTCAGCCCTGAACAATCTGGGCTTCTGGCTGTCCTGAAGTTTGGGCAGTGCCTGCAGCAAGAGGGGGAGGGAGCTGAGGCCAAGAGGACGTAGCTGGGGCTTGCCAGGGACCTCTCCTGCCACCCACTGGGCTTCTTTCCTGCAGGACCTCTGCCCCATAAAATCTCATTGGGCCGCAGTTACCTTCCCTGGGCTGTCCTTGACTGGGAGAGCCCATTCACTGTGCCCCCTCCCCAGATCTGCTTGTTGTCCCCTGCATTCCAACAAGAAATGAATGCTGGCCTCCTGCCTGGAAGAGGTAGGGAGCTTGCCCAGCCTTTAAGGGGTAAGAGAGAGCCAGGGAAAGAGCTAGAACAGGAGAAAGGGAGTGTAAAAGAGAGAGAGAGCGCTCGAAGATCAGGAAGTAGCTAAGCTGTTGAGTAGGTGTCAGATGGGAGAGCAAAGGGCCATTGGAGGCTCCACAGTCCATTCATAACCTGACGCTATGGGCTAAGGAAATGCAGGTTTTTATACACACACACACACACAGGTTCACAAAAATAAATTCAAACCACAAAATCACAGCTGGTCACTGAGGCCTTCTGCAGCCGTGCTCACCCCCTTCCCCTGTCAGAAAATGAGAAATCACCCAGGTGTTTTCTCAGATAGAGACAAGGCTGGTTGGGACCTTCATCACTTGCAAATCAGAGCTTTGCCAGGGGGCTTCCCTGGTGGCGCAGTGGTTGAGAATCTGCCTGCCAATGCAGGGGACGTGGGTTCGAGCCCTTGTCTGGGAGGATCCCACATGCCGCGGAGCAACTAGGCCCGTGAGCCACAACTACTGAGCCTGCGCGTCTGGAGCTTGTGCTCTGCAACAAGAGAGGCCACGATAGTGAGAGGCCTGTGCACCGTGATGAAGAGTGACCCCCGCTTGCCACAACTGGAGAAAGCCCTCGCACAGAAACGAAGACCCAACACAGCCAAAAATAAATTAATTAATTAATTTTAAAAAATTAAAACAAAAACAAAATACTACTCTCTCTAAAAAACAACAACACAGAAAAAAAGGTTTGCCAGGGAGGTCAGTCTGTATGTTCTGTTTGAAAACTGCAGATGAAGGGTGCTGATCCCACCTCTGATCGGCCTGGTTTCGTTTGTTTGTTTGTTTTATTCTGTCTGTACCTCACTTCTCTCACCTGTAAAATGGAGGTAATAACAGCATTGACTGTAAAGACCAAATGGGTTAATATGTGTGAAGTAGTAAACTGTGCCCGGTACCACAGACTCCTTCTGTGAATGTCCGCGTTGCTGTCTGTCTCTTTGCTTGTTTTTGTTGCTTTCTTGATGATGTGGGAGGACAGCACCATCTCAACCCGATCACAGCCATCCTGGGGAGAGCTTTGATTTGCATCGTCTCAGTCCCAACCCAGAGCAAACTTGACCTCAGAACACTCGCATATCATCTTGCTTGTTGCCCAGGGACCTTTCTGGGTGTGGGTGTCAGAGGCAGGCTGAGCTCCCCTGATCGCTGCTAGAGGGATTCTGAGAATCCAGCTGGTCTCTGTGGGGTGGCACCTGCAGGACAACTCCATAAATTCGACTTGCAGGCATCCAGGCAAATCAACCTCCACTACTTCTTTTTTTTTGAGATTAACAATGAACCATTATGAATGAGGTGAACCAAACTAGCTAATATTTATTGAGGCTTGTTAGGTACCAGCCACTATGCCATGCACTGTTTTATTTAATTCTTAGCCCAACCCATTTTACAGAGGCGGGCTCAGAAAAGTCAAGTAACTTGCCCAGTTACAAATCTTGTAAGTGATAGGTCCAAGATTCGAACCCTAGCTGTTGGACTCCAGCATATTGTCTTTTTTGTAAACTTTTGTTTTCAAAATATAATATACATCTCGAAAAGAACACAACTGATAAGTGTACGCTTGAAGAATTTTCACAAAGTGTATGCACCCACCCTAACCAGAACCCAGAACAAGAAGCAGAACATCACCACCCGCCCCGGCCCCTCTGAGAAGACTCCCTGTGCTCACTTCTGGTTACCCCCACCCGCTTGTCTGACTTCCAATCATAGATTAGTTCTGCTTGGTTTTGAACTTCATGGAAATGGAATCTTACAGATTCCATTCGCTGCCTGGTTTCTTTCACTCAACTATGTGAGGTTCGACCACGTTGTCTGATGTAGCTGTGGTTCATTCATTCTCACTGCTGCATTGCTTTACACTCTGTTATCTATTCCTGCAGAACAAATTATGGCAAACTTAACGGATCCAAAAAAACACACACTTATGTCACAGTTTGTGTGGGTCAGGAATCCGGGCACTGCTTAGCTGGGTTCTCTGCTCAGGGTCTCTCCCAGGCTGCAATGAGGGAGGTGGCCAGGGCTGGGGTCTCATCTGACGGTCAGCTGGGGAAGGACCCTCTTTCCAGTTCATGTGGTGGTTGGCAGGATACAGTTTCCTGAGGGTTGTTAGTTAGTCTGAGGGCCTCACCTCCTTGCTGGCTGTTAGCCAGAGATCCTGCACTGTTTCTTGCCATGTGGGCCTCTCCATAAGGTGTCTTGCTTCATCAAAGCCAGTGAGAGTCCATAGAGAGAGTCTCCAGGCAAGATGGAAGTTACAATCTTCTGTAACATAGTCACAGAAATGACATGCCCATCACCTTTGCAGCATCTACTGATTAGAAATAAGGTACAGTCCTGCCTACTCTCAAGGGGAGGGGACACAGAGGTGTGAACACCAGGGATAATTGGGGGCCGTTGTGTATGCCTTTTGGTCTGCACATGTGCACATATCTCTTGGGTATATATCTAGGAGTAGAATTTCTGGGTCCCACATGCGTCCCGCTTTACGAGATTCTGCCAAACATTTTTCCAAAGTGCAGGTACCCTCTACACTCCCTCAGCAGGCTATGAGCTTCCCAGTTAGAGCACATGCTTTCAATACACTCCTCCCCTCTCTCCTTACAGAAGGGGTGTTTGAGCTGGGGCTCTTTGGGACGACAGGTCCTAATTCTAGCCCCTTGTCAGAATCACTGAATTCCCGGGCCGCTTCGCCAGACATTCTGATCATTTGAGGGCTCAGATACAAACTGGAAGGTCCACTCCATGAGGCGAGGATCCCTGTACCCTTGGTGCCCGGAGCAGTACCTGGCAGCAGTGCCTGGCAGGTACCAGGGAGCTGGCACTCAATAAATGTTTTTTTGATTAAGTGAATGAGTTTAGGAAATATTGTTCAAGAGATGGGCCCCAGGGCGGGTATAAGCTGCTTAAACGGGAAGGAAACTTTGTTGTGACTGAGGCTGTGTGCATTTTTCTGGGAAGAGGGCTCAGAACCTCAACCAGGTATGTCCCCAACAAAGGTTAAAGGCCGCTGTGATTGGATACTGTCCGGCTTAGGTATTTTATCACATGAAGAAACAACTGGTCCCACGGTAGGAGGCATGGGAACTGTGGACAAGGTCCCATGGTCCTTAGAAGTAAAAAGCGAGACAGTGCTTGCCTGGGGTGGCTCATAAACTGAGACCTTGCTTGTTTTGACCTTTGACCCATGGTAGGTCTTTTGGTACATCTAGCAACTGCCTGGCCTCCTGGGACCCTCCCTGTGTCTGTCTGTTGAACAGAAAATTCCAGAAGGCCTCGGTGCCCTGAGTTTCCATCAGGGGCAAGCCAACATGAGCCCTAGCTTTTGAAAAACCCCTTTCAATCCATAGAAAGCCTCCCAGTTTATCTGGTTTGAAATGACCTCATCCTTTGTCACCTTCTCTCTTGTTTTCTGGAGGTTTCTCAGCGTCTTGTTGCTGTCTGCATTCTTTTCTCATGTGAACAGTGCACCTATTTTGGGCATTTTGTCGTTGTTGTTTTGGGTCATTCCCGTCACACATTTTTTGTATTCCTTTACAGTCAGATCAATCTCATGCCTCTCTAGACATTTCTTCTCAGGTTTCCTCTGAATCATTTCGTTTGGTCTAAATATGTCCAGTGGTTCCTCCTTCCTCACTGCACTCCACATAGACCCTCTCTTTTCCCCGGAACAACTGTTCTTTTCTTTCGAATCCCTGACCCAAATCCTCATCTTTCACCATGTTTTCTGACTTCTCCTAAGAACTGATTGTTTTTTGAAACTTAAGCCTCAAATATCATCCCTTCTAATCTGCGTCTGAATTTGGATCACGGTCAAGAAGCAGGGGAGACAGGAACGTGGCTGCGTAATTAGGATCCTCAGCAGAAGGGCTGAGTGTTCATCGGGGGGGTCACAGGGGCCTGGGAATGGAGGGAGAGGTATCTTCTTCTGCCTCGGGTAGGGCTTAGGGTGGGGTGGTCAGGAAAGCGCTAAGAAAAAAGGACCCATTTGACTTGAGTTCTGAAGGATGAGTAGGATTTCCAGAGGCAGAGCAGGGAGAGAAGAGGATGGTCCAGGGCAGGAGCAGTGGGAATGGAGGCTAGAAGATGAGTCATCAGAGAAGCTAGGGACAGGAGTACAGAAGGAGAGGGTTGGCCAGGTGCTGAGACCGCAGACTGAAGGTCCCTGGTCAGCCCTCAGATATGTTTGTCTAGCTTTCCCAGCGTGTTAAAAGACTTTTAATTAGTTGCTGAATGGAGAGGCCTCTTTCTGTGTAGTGACAGAGAAACCTATTCAAATTGTCTTTAGCACGAATGCAAATTCACTGGTTACCAAAAATGAAAAGTCTAGAGGGAAACTCTGGGTTCAGGCTCAGATGATTTCATGAGGCCTTGGCCTCTCTCCAGCTCTCAGGGTATCTTTGAACCACGTGGATCCAACCTTAGACAGAATATCTGTATAATGGTCACAAAAAGCTCCAGCCCTTACATCTTCTCAGCTTTGAATTCCATAGGGAAGGATAAGAGTCTTTTTCCTAAGCTTCCCCCAATGGCCTCACTTCTTCTCATTTTCTCTGGGTGGGTCACAAGCCCATTCCTGAGCCAATTATTGTGGCCCAGGAGACTGCTCTGATTAGCCAACGTGCCCATCCCTGAAGCCAGAGGTGGAATCAACACCATCTCTGAGAAACTGGACTGAGACTAGGAGAAAGGTGTTGTCCCCAAAGGGGGATGATAACACCATAATATTTTAGAAGAGAGGTGAATTGTTATTAGGTGACAAAAACCAGATGTCTACCACAGTAGCCAACATGTACAGATCATTGACATCTGGATTTATGCCTTTTTTTGCGAAAATGGGAATATCTGGCAATACCTGGACTCTCTTCTTGTATATAGATCAACAATCTGCTGGGGTTGAGAAGAGGCTCCCTCTTTAGATACAGCCTATGTTCTGCCTGCCCAATGCACTGCTCATATTTCCTCTCTGGCTCCTGGAAGCACTTGAATATTTATTGCCAGCATAATTTGATTCTGTAAAGAAATCTGTTTTCCCCACCAGAATGGAAGAGCCAAATGTACAGGGGTCAAATAGCTCTCCTGTGCTCCCACAAACTCCTGAGGACAAATGTCTGGCCATTTTGATAGTCTCATTCCTTGCTCATTTTAAAAGCCTTCTTTAAAAAAAATATTGAATACATAGTGATTTTAGAATCTGTTATCTGATAATTCCAACATCTGAAGTCTTTGGGTGGGAGTGGCGGGGGGGGGTCTCAATGTCTTGTTTGTTGTGTCTGCTTACTCTGGCTCATACTGACTTATTGCTTGGATGTTTAGTAATTTGACTGTGATCTCATTCTTGATTGAACTTAATCTGTGGGAATCCTGAGGGGTCTGATTCCTGGCTGCTTTGCTCTCGGAAGTCTTTTTTGTTTGTTTCAGCTGGATGCCAGGGATGCTAATAACCTCTGAACACTGACATTTATTTCCTCAACTTGGAGTTTTCCCACTGAATACATGGAGTGTAAACTTGAGCCCCAGACCCACGTGGTTACAAACCTTCAGGGTGATCATCATCATCATCAGTATTGTGGCCATTATTAGTTTTCCCCTCCAGAGCCACATTGAAAACTTCAGGTTTTCATAGGCTGCGCTTTCTGAAAGACCAGAAAAAAAAATTTTAAGCCCTCCTCTTGCCAGGGTGTGGAGCATCTTTGAGGGTGCCAGCTTAATACAGGCATCTTAGACTTGGTTAGCTCACTTTGCAAGGCCCAAGGCTTAATCTCCCATTTCCTGCACTTATTAAACGCAAATGGCTTCCTCATTTGCTTACGCTTTGGTTGTAGCTCACTCTGTTTGTGTGTGTGTCTGTATGTTCCTTTGAGATTGCCTACATAAAAATTGTTTTTTATTATGGGATTTTGGAAACACACACAAAACTAGAGAAGCCTGCGATTAACTCCATGTATTCATCATCCAGCTTCAACATTTTCCCAGTGTTCTTTCATTCTTTTTTCTTCCTTTTTGAGTTTTTTTCTAGGTTAATTTAAAGCAAGTTGTGTCATTTCACCCATAAAGACATCCTAACTGAAAGGACTTTTTTTTCCTTTACATTATCCCCGCCTGGACATGATCACAGCTAAAAATACTTATAATCATTCCTGAATATCATCTAATATTCAGTCCATGCTCACATTTCCTTGATTCTCTCAGAAATATCTTTTTTACTGTTGGTTTGTTAGAATCAGGATCCAGACAATGTCCACACATTACACTTTGTTGTTATGTCTCTGAAATGTCTTTAATTCTGTAACAGCAACTCCCCGCCTCTGACCTTTTTTATCCCCCAGCCACTGATTTGTTGGAGAAACTGGGTCTTGTGTCCTGTAGAATATTCACATCCTGGATTTGGCTGATCACTTCCTCTTGGTTTCAGTTAACTTGTTCTTCTTTTCCCCATGTTTCCTGTAAACTAATAGTTAGATCTAGAGGACTGAGGAGATCAAAGTCTTTTTGTTGTCCAGACGCCTTCATAGGCGGTACTGTGTGATCCATCCTGCATCACACAGTGAGCACATAATGTCTGGTCATCCTGTTTTTAACGATATTGAGATTGAATGGTAGGTCCAATGCTAACAGACTGAGCCATCCATTACAACGTCTCCAACGGCTCTTTTTCCCCCAATAATTGACATTTTTAATTATTCATTATGGTAAAATATACATAACATAACATTTACCATCTTAACCATTTAAAAATATACAGTTCACTAATGTTAAGGATATTCACATTGTTGCTTAACCAACCTCCAAAAACTTTTCATCATGTTAAACCGAAACTGTGTACCCCTTAAACAACTACTCTCCATTTTCCCCTTACTGCAGCCCCTGGCAACCACCCATCTCTTTTCTACTTCTATGAATCTGGCTACGCTAGGGACCTCATATAAGTGGAATCATACGGTATTTGTCTTTTTAGTGACCGGCTTCTTTCACTTAGCATAATATCCTCAAGGTTCATCCATGTTGTAGCATGTGTCAGAATTTCCTTCCTTTTTAAGGCCGAATAATATTTCCTTGTGTGTATATACCTTGTTTTATCCATTCATTTGTAAATGGGCACTGGAGCTCATCCATCAACTTTTTACCTAATAGTTTTAGCATCCTTTGAGGATCATTCCCTGGATCCGTATTTCTTGTGGGGTCGCAGAGTTGTGATTTTTTTCTGATTGTTATTCCTTTGGTAATTATTAGCTAGAATCCTTCATCAACCATTTGTTTATTTGTTTATCATAAAATACAGTTGGTTCAGGGAAGGCAGAATAAGAGATGGGTTCTTTCCTCCTATGTGTCATTATTCAAAGAAGCAACTGCCAAAGTGACCAGTGAGTTTTAAAAAATATCATTAGGAGTCTTTGATTTAAACAGTGTAGATGTGTTTTAATCCACTGAACTCATTATGTGGTTTGAGGCTCGTACTATGCCACCTCAGGGGTTCATGCAGTTTGGCTCCCGTGTTTTTGTTTTTCCAGGTGGAAACTACGCAGTATTTACTGGTAACCACCTATGTTTGTATTGCATTGGTGTGGTCTTTAGACAAACAACTCTGCCTCTCAGTTTTCCTTCGCTGTACAAGGAAGTTGGACAAAATGAGCTCGAGCACCATTCCTGTTCAAAACTCTCCCTTTTGTAGCATTTTCATTACATAGAACAGTATGATTGAGTCATTGGATTCTTCCAGTCCTGTGACTGAATGCAGTTACCAACACCTTCCTTTCAGAAACATGAAAATTGCCACCCTGCTGATACTGTTTTTAGTCTACTTCTCCATACTGCATTTCCCCCCAGTAGACTTAAAGCTGTACCTCTCAGTTAGGGATATTTTGCCTCCCAGGGGACTTTTGACAATGTCTAGAGACATGTTGGATTGTCACACCAGGGAGGAGCTACTGGTATCCAGTAGGTAGAGGCCAGGGATGCTGCTAAACATCCTACAGTGCACAGGACGGCCCCCCTCACGTAAATGCTCTCTGGCACCAAATATCATTAGTGGCAAAGCTGAGAAACCCTGACTTGAAGAAATCCATAGAGATAAAATCATATTCCTCTTACTTATATGTTTCAGTGAAAGGAAGTACATATAAAAATGTATACATCACAGAATTCGGCTATACATGACGTAGGACAATGAGATCGTCTGTTTTTAACCTACCCTTAGAATTTAGTCATTTGATGTGCATCTCCTTACTGTTTCCCATTCAATCTTATTTCTGGCTCCTATTCTACCCCTTGAGACCTTTCTATTATTGGCTTGAGGGAAGGTTAATGGACAATTTTTACTGCTTTCAGGTCAATGGAAAAATCTTAGGTCTTAAATTTTTTTTTTAGACTCGGGAAATAAACATCAAAATCAACTTTTATCGTAAATAGCACTTAGATATTTTTGGTCCCAATTCCTCTTTGCCATTTTAATTCATTGAGTGGATATTTTCAATAAACTTAGCATTACCTTTCAAATTATTGCTCTCTTCTGCTCACAGCATCTCCTGTGAGATGTGTATTCCTGATTCTTTCTCTCTCATGCTGTTGTGCTGATTTGAAAGAACCCACTTGGTGCTAAAATGAATTTATCATTGGCAACTGCTAGAATGGTGTTTCCTTTCCTAATCAAAAAGTCAATTCGTGGGCTCATACTTTGACTCTGATTTTCAAAACAGACAACTAATTTGTCAGAAACAAAAAAAAATGCAGCTTTTATCTTTTTTGTGGTTGTTGTTCAGCTTTGAAAGAGGCAGCATTTAGATAAGGCAGGTACATTTATTTTTATTTTTGGCTGCGTTGGGTCTTTTTTGCTACGCACTGGCTTTCTCTAGTTGCGGCGAGCGGGGGCTACTATTCGTTGCGGTGCGCGGGCTTCTCATTGCAGTGGCTTCTCTTGTTGCAAAGCACGGGCTCTAGGCACATGGGCTTCAGTAGTTGTGGCACGCGGGCTCAGTAGTTGTGGCTCACGGACTCTAGAGCACAGGCTCGGTAGTTGTCGCACATGGGCTTAGTTGCTCCGCGGCATGTGAGATCTTCCCAGACCAGGGCTCGAACCCATGCCCCCTGCATTGGCAGGCGGATTCTTAACCACTGTGCCACCAGGGAAGCCCAGGTAGGTACATTTACTCACTTGTTTATATCAAGTATTCACACAATTTCTCTTACCAACACATATATTCACAGCTTGTCAAGTTTTACCCAAAAAGTGAAGGAAAAAGCTTGCTATCCCATTATTATATGATTTTTCTCTCTTTTGTGTTTTGTTAAAGTAGATGCTGATGATTTTTCTTGACTGGACATATCATCAAGGATGCTTTCTGAAATAAGTCATCTTGATGATAAACACTAAGGACATTTTCTTGCATTTAAAGTTCCCATGCACTTCTCCAATTTTATACAGTATTGAGCCTAGGTGATCTCTGAGATGCATGCTGTATTGTTTGACATTGGTTCTTTTTTCTGATAAGGAAGACCTATAGCCCAGAAGGCTTTTTGCCATAACTTTTGCTTCCCAAATTGTATTCTAGTTGGTTTTGTTGTGGTTATTCACCCTCCATTAGTTCCAAGTATGCTTTTAAATAATCTAAAATTTCTCCCAATCAATTTGAGTTTCTAACTACTACTGACTCTTTTCTTTCCCACATTTTTTATATTACAATTAAATTCCAGGTTTTAATGCACAGAGTTGGGACTGGAGATAGAGAAAAGGAGAAAGGGAAGAGAAGTCTGTTTATATCATGCCATGGAGAATTTGATTTATAGTTCTGGACTGGGGAGGGATAGGAAAACAGTCTTTGTAAAAGACTGTTTCTTTAAAGGAAAATGGTAAGTACCACACTCAGACTGGTCTCCAAGGATGATTGTTTCCTGCTTCTTTCTTATGGAACTGACACCGGGTGTCCAGGCTCTCTGCTGGGAATCCTCACTGCCCAAGAGAATGGATTTTCCTTTGTTCAGGGCAGCGTTTTTCAAACTCGGCCCCATTGACTGTGGGGTAGAACAGTTCTTTGTTGTGGGGACTGTCCTATGCATTGGTGGGTGTTTAGCAGAATCCCTGCTCTCCTAGATGCCAGCAGCAGCTCCCCTTCCGGCCACTGTGACTTTGCCAAATGTCCACTGGGGGCAAACCCAATCCTGGTTGAGAACCACTGATCTGAGGTGAGAACATTCAGTTCTGGCGTTGGCTTGAATCCTTAACAGTGTCACTGCAAGCTGAGAACGTTTTGTCACATGTTGCATCTGGGAGCTGGTCGGCTTGTATCAGCATGTCATCCACCTAACTGCCTTCCTGGAAAGTGCAGAGTACCAGGGGTCTGATGAGACACATGGCAGTCAGGCGGGTTGGTCCCAAGGAAACTCCTGTTGCCAGGGCTACGTTTTAAAGGTGTCTGGTGCACGTGTATACATGTTCTCTCTAGTGGCTTTTCTGGAGAAATTTGCATCTGTGTATTGTGTGCTCGTATTTCCCTATCTTTCCCTCCCTCTCGGGGTCAGCTTGCTTCGCAATGTCCAAGGAGAGCAGGTTTCCTGACCACTACTCTCCTTCAGTTATTGGAGGATCTGAGCCTGATGTGCTGTGGCTCGCTGTCACGTACCATCCCATCTTCAGGCACTCTGGGACATCGCTTCCTAGGCCAGCTGCATTGCTACAAAGAAACCGGGGAATGGCTTTCTCCTGTCGGCTCAGCATGAAAGGTGCTTCTGAATGGTCTGATGGTGCCTTGCGAACCACCACCCACACAGGTGGCAAGAACTTTGGAAAGCATCCACCCCTCTGCCATGAGGCTGTCATGAGGGGGTGCAGGCTTCCCATCAGAGGCACACGCTTCCCTGTCGGGGAGTGGACACAGGGGGGTCTGAGCTGGAGGTTCCAGGCGCCTGTGCCTGGCTCATCCTGCACCCATGAACTTGGTTCTACCCCGCTGCCCACCGCCACCACTGCCAGGCGCTGCTGGGCCATCTTAGTGGCTTGCCCTTACTGGTGATCTGCGATCTGAATGCCACCTAGCGAGAAAGCTGATGGACGACTTCATCAATGAGCTGTAGGACTATGGGCAACCCTTGTCTGCTCTGGGCCCATTTCTCCCCCTGCAGAATATCACATGTGGCTCCATCACCATTCCCTGCAGGGTGTTCTGTGAAAGCTGACCCTGGAAGATGCTCTGTGGGGAAAAAGAGTTTTGTGGCCAAATGGGTTTGGGAAATGTGACGTCATACAGCATCTGTTTGGAGATTCATAATGCGCACAAACATTTGAGAGATTTTCCGGAATTCTCTGCACCCAGGTGTCCATGTGGCTCACTCGTCACTTTTCTGCAATGTGATTTCCCTCGAGACTTTTCCTGATCACCCAGATCTGTGATCCCTTCTCATCTGTCCTTTACCCTGCCTCATTTGTCTTCACAGCACTTCTCATTTTCTGACATTGCATCATATTTTTATTTATTGGTTTATTTTATGTCCCCCCTCCACCCAAGATGTGCCCTCTGTGTCAGCAGGGACTTGATCCATTTGTTTGCAGATTATCCCTAGCATGTGACCCATAGTAGGTGCTCAATAAAAATGTGTTGAATGAATAGACTGTTTAACTTGGAGATTCCCAAATGGAGCTCATCAGTGACGTTTTCCCATGAAAATCCTGGGAAATGTGCTTGGGGACTCACCAGGAAGAGGGTGGCTAAACTCCTGATGGCTGTGGTTCCTAGTACCAGCCACTTAGTTCTGAGTACACAGACAACTTGGCGTTAGACTGAAAACAAACAAAACGGACGTCATGAGAGCTGCCATCACGTGCCTTGAGGAACCAAGCCTTGTGCAAGGCTGACCCCAGGGCTGCCTCAACTGGTCTTACCTACGTGGCCCTGCTGCCGTTTTCCTGAGATGGCTTTATATGAAGATCCCTTGCAAACTATTGGTGGCGCCTGGTGAATTTTCCCAAAACACGGTTTCAGAAATGAGTGTGAGGCTCACACTTGGAGAAGTGCTTGAATCTTCAAGTTCTCCATCAGGAGACTGTGGTCTAGTCACAGCCACCACGTGGCAACTCCCCCCCACACCCCCGCCTCCACTCTGTGTCAGGTGTAGCTTTGGCACTTTGCCTGTGGTTTCCTCAGGTGCTCAAAAGTAGGAAACTCCAAGGCTTCCCTGGTGGCGCAGTGGTTGGGAGTCCGCCTGCCGATGCAGGGGACGCGGGTTCGTGCCCTGGTCCAGGAGGTTCCCACATGCCACGGAGCAGCTGGGCCCATGAGCCATGGCTGCTGGACCTGTGCATCTGGAGCCTGTGCTCCACAACGGGAGAGACCACAACAGTGAGAGGCCTGCGTACCACAAAAAAAAAAAAAAAAAAAAAAAAAAATTAGGAAACTCCATTTTGCTGGTGTAGAGAGGAAGGCTCAGAGGGATCCAATTATTTGCTCACGATCATCCTTCTAGGAAGCAGCAGTGCTTGGATTAAAACAAAGTCCTCCCCAGTTGAAAGCCCATCTCTCGCCCTCTGTGCTGGCATACAGAACAGGGGCTGTCCTTTTGTACCTCCACACTTAAATACTCAGCACAATTTGTCCTAGGAGCTAAATGGGCATGGCCAGGGCCCTTAAGGCAACAAATGAGACCAGTAATCCTCAGAAGGGCTCTTCGTGTACTGCCCATTTATGGCCTGTGGTCTGATTGATCCATCCATTTCCAGGGATAAAGCTGTGTCCCATTTTCAGTTTTGCTCCACAGTTGTGGGTTTAGAGTTCCCATCTCACACGTGTTCATCCAGAGCCAAGGCGTCTCAGAACATTGGGCATCAAGCAACAGAAACCCACTGCAACTCGTTTAAGCATAAGATAGGACTTTATTGAAAGTAGCCTGGGGCATCCTATAGGACAGTGAGTGAGGCCAGGCTAAGGAGAGCCCAGAACTGCCTCTTTCTCTGAAGGACTCTTTTCTCCGTGAACCTCTGCTTCGTGAGTCTCCTCTTGCAGAGCAGCTTTCTCTGTGCACGTGGCTCCCTGGTGGCTTTCAAGTTGATTAGATCCAGTGCAAGTAGCCAGTCCACAATGACCATGGTCATGGTCACCCAAGGCCACGGGACCCACTTTGGGAAACACTGTTCAAGCAAGGACCCTTCCCATGGAGAGCGGGGCTTCATGCTTTGTCCCCAGAACCCAGAACAGTACCCTGGCACATATCTGTGGAGCTCCATACTTATCTGTGGGTGGAAGCAGCTGACTTAGCTGCACACACACACCAGGCAGCGCTCTGCACTGCAGTCACAGTTGTGCTCCAACACGATCTTGATCTCAATCATCTGCTTGTGGCTCCCCTTTTCAGAACTGTAACTGGTCTGAGAAAAGTGAAAATCAAAATCGAGACCAGGTGGAGTATCCACTGTGGGCCCAGCACTGCCTGATATGATGCAAAGGCAGGGCCCGCCTTCAAGGACATGGACTACATTTAGGATCCGACCTTAAAAGGGGAAGTTATTGGGAGGACACAGCATTTCTTGTGGAACCCAGGGGCAGAAGTACAGCTGGGCTTTCCAAGGCATCAGGACCAAAGACCAGAAAGTCATCAGGAGGCAGCTATGTCTGAGGTCTCATCCTCATGTCGGCCTCTTTCAGCAGTCAGCTTCTCTCTGTGCTGAGGTACGTCCCCTGCTTCACTCACCTGTGGCCCCTTAATCCCTGATACCACATTGCCCAACCCAGGACCTGGGAGAGATGAGCCTAGCACAGACCAGCTTCTGATTGGTCCTCCTGGTCAGGTGAACACATACCTATCAGCTGTGACTTGAGAGGGTGGAGGTCACATGGCACCAATATGGCTGCTGAGATTCCTCCTTTTGGGTGGGGTGGGAGTGCTGGGGGGAATTTTCTTTGCTCTTTCATAGCCCTGGGGCCAGTTAGGGCCCAAGAACAGGTGAGGTGGGTGGCTTTTGATTTTTCTCCCCTGTCTCTGCCTTTCTTATATTTAGTCTAAGAACAAAAACACGGCGGAGAGGAAAGGAAGGGCCAGGGTCTTTCTTCTGGTTTTTACCTTTTTAGCTTTTTCTGTAGTGAAAAGATAGAGAGCTCTGAGAAGTCTGAACCAGTGAACAAGCAGGACGAGTGTGCCTTCGGGAATTTTGAGGTGAAAGTGACCTCCTGCTTTGGTTTTAATTTACTCTTGCAGATAACTTCCTTGTCTTCCTAGGCACTATTCAGGGCTCCAGCCTATTGCTACCATTCCCAGCTAACATTCTCCCTGCCTTCCTTTTAGACGGAGGTGCATCCATGCTCCATATTTTACGTACTAAACATCCATGAGCTAGTCTCTGAACAACGTGAATAATTTTCTACTTGATTGTTTCCACACATACAAAACAACTAAGGTCCTTTGTGCAATTCCCACAGCACTCCTGCCGTATAGGAAGAGTCCAGAAGTGTTCAGATCAAAGTGGGGGGCTGGTCTCTAATGAGTTGAAGATTGAGCCCCGTGTTGGTTTGCTAAACACAGTGATGAATTCCCACAAGCTTAGTGGCCTAAAACAACAAACGTATTCTCTCATGGGTCTGGGGGCTGGAAGCGCCAAATCAGCATCAGCTGGGCTGCAATCAAGGTTTTTCAGAAGGACCAAACTCCCTTGGATGTTCTAGGGAGGAGTCCATCCCTTGCCTCTTCCAGCTCTGGTGGCTGCTGGCATCCCTTTTTTCTTTTTCTTTTTTTTTCTCGCTATGTAGGATTCCCATCTAGGGAAATACAATAATTTATATGTGCATTTTCCTGTTGATGGACATTTAAATTGTTTCCAATTTTCAATATGATTTCTTTTAAAAAAATTTTTATATACTTTTTCAAGGTTACTTTACATTTACAGTTATTACAAAATATTGGCTATATTCCCTGTGTTGTACAATACATCCCTGAGCCTATCGTACACCCAGAAATTTACATCTCTCACCTCCCCACCCTGTATTGTACCCTCCTCCCCCTCCGCGCTGGCAACCATTAGTTTGTTCTCTATATCTGTGACTCTCCTTCTTTTTTGGTATATTCGGTAGTTTGTTGTATTTTTTACATTCCATATATAGGTGATATCCTACAGTATTTGTTTTTCTTTGACTTATTTCACTTACCACAATGCCCTCCAAGTCCACCCATGTTGCTGCAAATGGCAAAATTTCATTATTTTTTAAGGCTGAGTAGTATTCCATTGGTTATATGTACCACATCTTCTTTATCCATTCATCTCTTTTAAATTTTTTTTTTTTGCGGTATGTGGGCCTCTCACTGTTGTGGCCTCCCCCGTTGCAGAGCACAGGCTCCAGATGCACAGGCTCAACGGCCATGGCTCACGGGCCCAGCCTCACCGCAGCATGTGGGATCTTCCTGGACCGGGGCACAAACCCATGTCCCCTGCATCAGCAGGCGGACTCTCAACCACTGCGCCACCAGGGAAGCCCTTATCCATTCATCTCTTGATGACACTTAGGTTGCTTCCATATCTTGGTAATTGTAAATAATGATGCTCTGAACATTGGGGTGCATGTATCTTTTCAAATGCATGTTTTTGAAAACACGTGTTTTTGTTTTTTTCGGATTTATACCAAGGAGTTGAGTTTCGAGGTCATATGGTAGTTCTATTTTTAGTTTTCTGAGAACCCTCCATACTGTTTTCCACAGTGGCTGTGCCAGTTTACATTCCTACCAACACTGTACCAGGGTTCCATTTTCTCTAAAAATTGTAAATTTTCTTCCTAGGGGTAATTGAGATGGTAGTTCAATAATAACATAAGATCAGGTGAAGTCTAAAGAAATTTTAGAAAACCTGGATAAAGTAAGAAAACATCTGTTCGCTGGCATCTGAATGTTAGAGAGACACCAAGACATGTGGGCCAAGTTCTGGAGAGAAGGGAAACACAGACGCAAGCTTGACATTGGGTGCAGCTTTTCTCCTTGGGGCATTTGCGGATTCAAATCTAACAGCCTAGGAGCTGAAAAGCCAAGGAGTTCAAAAGACTCTAACCACAGAAGCTGCTGGCATCCCTTGACTTGTAGGTGCAGCACTCTAGTCCTGCCTCTGTGGTCACTGCCTCCGCCTCTTCTTTGTATATAATCTCCTCCTGTCTCTCACTTATAAGTACACTTACAGATGGCACTTAGGGCGAGGATAGTCTCAACTCAAAATCCTTATATCTGCAAAACTTTACCTTGTAAGGTAACATTCTCAGGTCCCAGGGATTAGAGCCTGAGATCTCTGGGGCCACCAGTCAGCCCACTGTAAGCCCTAAACGTCTTCTCTCCTGAGGAGGGTCTAGGCTGGGCAGAAACCCCGACAGACATCTACCAGAGGCCAGATTGAGAGCCCTTTTAGAAGGTCAATTCTCAGCTCATTTGGAACCTTGCTATTGCCCTTTTTTTTTTTCTTTTCGGTACGTGGGTCTCTCACTGTTGCGGCCTCTACCGCTGCGGAGCACAGGCTCTGGACGCACAGGCTCAGCAGCCATGGCTCACGGGCCCAGCCGCTCGGTGGCATGTGGGATCCTCCCGGACTGGAGCACGAACCCGTGTCCCCTGCACTGGCAGGCAGACTCTCAACCACTGCGCCACCAAGGAAGCCCTGCCTTTTCTTTTTTCCTCCTGTTTGTCCTCAACAGGGGGAAGCATTAAGAGTAAATGAGGGGCTTCCCTGGTGGAGCAGTGGTTAAGAATCCGCCTGCCAATGCAGGGGACACAGGCTCGAGCCCTGGTCCAGGAAGATCCCACATGCCGCGGAGCAACTAAGCCCGTGCCCCACAACTACTGAGCCTGCGTTCTTGAGCCTGCGAGCCACAACTACTGAAGGCTCCATGCCTAGAGCCTGTGCTCCGCAACAAGAGAAGGCCATGGAATGAGAAGCCCGCACAACACAACAAAGAGTAACCCCTGCTCGCCACATCTAGAGAAAGCCCGGGTGCAGCAACGAAGACCCAATGCAGCCATAACTTTAAAAAAAATAATAATAAAAAAATAAATGCATTAGCAGATTTTGTGTTTCCTCTCATCGTTAGTGTATTGCTTTCATTCCTAAGACCCTAAAAAATTAGAAACCACTCCACTTACCAGGAACACACTTTGCAACATGGATCCAGGGGAAGCTGTTTTCTTCCGTAGACACTTCATGACCCCGGTTTCCACAACAGCAGGCACTGCTGGCTCTGCCAAGTTGCTGGAGAAGGGCACCTTATCTGCAAAGTCACGAATCCAAATGGGCCCCCATTGGCAAGGGTGGAAGGAAGTTGTTTGGCTTAGCTTCTTGGGGGATCAGAAGGTTGGGAGTTCTGGTGGGGGGACTGCAGGTACCCTGCTGTCCCTTGGTACAACGTCAGGGGAAAGAAAGGTCGCTGGTAGCTTCTCAGAGCTACCAGTTGGGGCTGTGCAGAGCGTCTTAGTAAATGCCATTTTGGTTGCAAATAACAGAAACTCAAACCCGCTGAAGCAAAAAAGGGGACATCTACGGGGAAGAAAAGATGGCTCCTGACTGTCCAGACTCCTCCGCTTTGCTTGCCCTTTGATTCTCTAACCTTCCTCATTTCCTTTCAGTAAACTCCTTTTCTGTTTAAGTTAGGCACAGGAGATTTCTGTTGGTTGCAACCAGAGAATCTTGAGTGATACAAAAAGTCCTAGTGGAACCCAAGGGCAGGCATTGGAATGGGCCTTTCCAAGGAAAGAAACCAGGAACCAGAAAGTCATCAGGAATCAGGGCAACTTTCTGCATCAGTTGGAATGCCGTCAGCTTTTTTTTTTTTTCCTTCATGGAGCTCATAATCCATTCATTTATTCAATAAACAATTATTGAGTATCTATCCTGTGCCAGGCACCCTGGTCGGTCTTAGAGTTCCATACAGGTATAAAATATGCCAAGACCCCTGCCCTCAAGTAGCTCACATTCTAGTGAAGATAAGACATGTGAGCACATAGAGTATATTCACAACACAGAATAAGAAGAGCTATGCCATGGACACATATACACCAGCAAACATCAAATAGATAGCTAGTGGGAAGCAGCCGCACAGCACAGGGAGATCAGCTCGGCACCCCGCGACCACCTAGAGGGGTGGGACAGGGAGGGTGGGAGGGAGGGAGACGCAAGAGAGAAGAGACATGGGAACACATGCACATGCATAACTGATTCACCCTGCCACAAAGCAGAAACCGACACACCATTGTAGAGCAACTACACTCCAACAAAGATGCAAAAAAAAAAAAAACAAAAAACAAGAGCTATGCCAGAGGGATGAAGCATGACTGTCTTCATAGACCTAGAAAGCACAGATGCAATTATCCTGGTAGAGAGGGCCTGGGCAGAGAATCGCAGGTAGGTGAACCTGTGTGCACAGAGAACATGGTATGTATGAGAAGCTGCAAGTTTTCAACATCCGTGGAGCAAAAGAGTTCTTGCAAAAGTAGTGGGAGACGTGGCTGAAGAAATTGGTTGAGGATGAAGCATAAAAAACCCACTGAAGTGTGATCTTTTTTTCCTGAGGAGGCATGGGGGAGCCATGGAAGATTTTTAAGCTGTTTGAGGACATGGTCAATTCTCTGGGTTTCAGAAAAGTCCCTCTGGAGTCTGGGATGTGGTGAAAGCTGGGCTGGACCTTTCACCAGCGGGCATGCTCAGTCGCTCAGGAAGTTTTCGCTCTGCCTTGGGAAATTTTTCACGCCGCTCTGGCAGCGGAGCTCGCCCCGCCCACGGCTTCTCCTCACTGGATTGGTTGAACTCAGGGAGGCTACCAGGAGGCCCAGTTGACCTCCCAACTCCACACCCCCGCCCCCGCCCTTTAACGCTCTGGGCGCGCGCTGCCTTCAGCTTTAAATAACAGAAACCTGGATGTGGGTAGATGGTAAAAATTTGAAGCCCCTCCCAAATGAACTCTAGCCATGTGGCTTGCTTTGTCTGATGAGATGTTGGCAAACACATGGCAGGTGGAGACTTGAAAAGTGTGCTTTGGGGCTTTCTCTCTCCTGTTGCTCTTGGAAACCTGTACCCACCACACGTGGCCTGGTCTGGCCTGCTGGGTGATGAGGGACCACACCAGGCAGAATCAGACGTCCCAGCTGAGGCCCTTCTAGACCAGGGTTTCTCATTCTCGGTACTATTGACATATTGGATCAAATAAGTCTTGGTTCTGGGCAGCTGTTCTGTGCACTGCAGGATGTTTAGCAGCATCCCTGGCCTCTACCCCGTGATGATAGTATCACCCCCACCCCAGTTTAACAACCAAAGTGTGTCCAGACATTGCCCAATACCCCCTGGGTGGCAAAATGCCCCCAGTTGAGAACCACTGTCCTAACCCAGCTTGCCTGGCAATGACCAGGCAGGCATGTACACGAAGCCACCCTAAACTAGCCCCAGCCAAACCAACCAGACCAGTACAAGTGGCCAGCTTGACGCCTGGAATCATGAGAACTAATACTCGCCATTTTAAGTCACTAACTTTTGAGTGGTTTGCTCCACAGCACAAACAGGTACATCTGACCACAGTGGCTTAAACTGATAGGATTGATTTATTTCTACAACAGGATGTACAGAGGTAAGCAGTTCAGGTACACTGCAGAGCACAGTGATGCCACTAGGCTCCCACCCAGGCTTTTCATGTCTTTCCACTCCATTGTCCTTTGAGGTGGGCTTTGGTCTCTTGCTTGTTACCTGGTGATCCCCAACATGGCTTCTCCAGCTCCTAGTCCGAGCTCCAGGAGAGGAAAAGGAGACAAGGCAAAGGGACAAAGAGAAAAACTTTCTCCTAGCAAAGCCTTGCCTTTAGTTCCAGAAGGGAAGCCCTGCCCAGGGCCTTCACCTGCATGTCACTGGCCAGAACTGAACAACACAGCCAGGTCTAGCTGCAAGGGAGGCTGGGAAATGAGGGCATTTCACGTGCTGCTTATACAGTAGAGGGAGGCAATGACTAAGGGGCTTGTAGTGTCTGCTGCACTGTCTCTCTGGGGGTCGTCTTGGTGTCTTCTTCTTTTTTTTTTTTTTTGCCACACAGTGTGGCTTATGGGATCCTAGCTCCCTGATCAGGGATTGAGTCCGGGCCCTTGGCAGTGAAAGCGCAGGGTGGACGGCCAGGGAATTCCCTGGGGCTTGGTTTCTTGTCTCTACCTGTTGCTTATCTATCCTGGCCATCTCTTTCTAAGACTGGCTTTGTTTCTCCAAACACAGTGGGAGAAATGGCCACCCCAGCTGGGAACTGCATCAAGACTTTCAGCTCCGGGCCATTAATGACCTGTGTGGTAACTCCGTGTCCCACTTCCAAATATCAAGGACACAGGTGCTGATTGGCCCAGCTTGGGTTAGAAGAGAAACCTGATTGGTCTGGCTTGGGTAGACTATCTACTGATCAGCCAGTCAGGTGTGGCCAAGAGAGCAGCAGTAGGTAGGGTAAACCTGGTTGGGGAATGTGCATTCTCAGAGAAAGGGGTGTGTGGCTGAGGAGACACCTAAAGAACCATCTAGTTCAAGGAGTGAAGAAAGGACATTGCCATTGTGGGTTGCAATGTTGATACGATAAAGATTAACACGTCCTTTGAAAGACCTCAAATACAGTGGAGTCACATAGGCATTACATTTAACTTATGCAAATTCAAATATTTGTATTCAACCAAAGTATTTTTTTTTCCCCACACAATTTGGCTTCCAAACATGAGCCAGCTACTTAACTACTGCCTGACCAAGTGATCTCTTCTGGTGCTGGAGATTGCTGTTTTGGATTTTGGGGATATGGTACAGTATAAGTAATATGTTCTTTATGGAAAACTACTGGGATTTTCAAGATTATTTTTAAGGTCAGGTGATGCTCACCCTTCTCACTGTGTAAGAAGTACCTTTAGTGGAAGATCATGCAAATCATTTTTCCCATTTCCTTCTAGTTTTAATCAGTATAAAGAATGCATTTGGTTTTAAAATATCAAAATACTTTTATTGTGCCTTTTTAAAAATAAAAAATAAATGATATTCATGGCTTCTGGCTCTTCCTCCTGTTTTGTTTGGTGGTCTCTGGCCGTACAAGAAAGGCAGGGAGAGAACAGATGGCTGGAGAGAAGGCAAAAATGAGGGTCTCTTCAAACACCACGGGAAAGGGGTGTGTCCACCTGGGCAGTGTGTGTTCTTTGATGACTGGGTACTTGGTCTGTCCTGATGGCCTGGGACTTGACCTACTGGGCTGTCTTGGTGCGGCAGAATGGGCAGCGTGAGATGGAGTTAGAAACCTGGGTTCCAGACCCAATTCTTGAATTTACTAGCTGTGTGACTTTAGACGGGCCATTTAACCTCTCTGGCCTCAGCTTCCTCATTTGTAAAATGGGGAACATAATGCTATTTACCTCCCAGGGCTTGAGAGAGGATTAGACGAGAAGTCTTTTGAACACCGCAGAGCGCCCTATAAACATGACTCACTGTTATGGAAGCGATAAAACTGGTTGCTGTTCACACTTATTATAATAAATTCAGATATAAATGCACTATACCATGGCCCCAACAGCCCTGAGGTTACCATTCTGTCCTGTGGCCCCAGTACACGCCCTGGGTTTTCTCAACTGCGGGCTTCTCAGAGCTCCTTGGAGGTGTGACATTTGGGTTTGTCACTACCCAAACACATAATTGCATCTACCAGGCCTAGGAGTCTGAATTTCAAACTTATTCTTCATACGCCTGCGTATGTTTACATTCATAATATCTGTGAAAAGGACCCCTCTCCTCACACACTCCAAAATACAGTATTGTGCAAAATACCAGTCTAGGAAGCAACACACTAGGGTAGCAACCTTTAATGTCCTAACAAAGCATCTTAGTAGTTGGACGCAGAAGAGTTACACTGACTCACGGAGGATCACGCGAGGCCCAGCAGGACGACGTTTCTAGTTCCTTCCACCAGGTTTAGAAAACAGAAGGCTCTGGCTGGATTTGCTGGACATTTCTCTCTTCAGCATCTCCCTTCCTTGGTCCATCTTTGGGGTGCCTTTTCTGGCTCCAACCTACAACAAGCAAGAGCAACAAATGCCCAAACTCTATAATTGTAGGGAGACCCCCAAATATTTCTCAAATGGCATTTTTTTTTACTCAAAATAAAATCTTTGTTGTAAAAAATATTTATATACACACATAGACGTGAGCAAAACGAAGGAAAAATGATCCACCATTATCACACTACCCACAGGTAACCTTATTCACATTTTGGTGTACACTCTTCCAGATACACAGATAACGTTTTCTTCTGACATTTGCATCTTTTTTTGAACCAGGAGTTTCTGATTATAGGCAATTTCATTGGGATGGACTTTCTCTCGAAAAGCTGTTACTGAACTGAATGCCTTATGTCTCTGATGTCTTAGGAGGGTAAAATGCAGCATACTCTAGGGGGTCTGTCTAACCCTTTTCTGAGCACTACTCCTGGATCCAGGCAGCCATGTGTGTGACTCTGTCCCTGGTCATAGCTGATCGGGCACTTGGCACGGGCTGGGCTTTTAAGATGGTCACTCCCAGGATTTGGGGTTATGGGCTCTAAGATGCTACTTGCTTCCTGGGCTGGTCCTTTGAACTGGGGGACCATGAGGTCATTCCTTCCTGTCACATGACTGGAGAGAGCAGAGATCGGGGAGCCACACAGAGACACAGAGAGGAGATACGGCCTGTGTGTGCGTGTGCGCATGCTTGTGTGTGTGTAAAAGAGATGATGCCTGAGATCTGATGGCTTACCAGTTCTATTTCGAGGCCAGGCTCTCTTTCAGCTCCCAGTTTTTATGAGGCACTCAACCCTATATCCTTAAAAAAGCCCCCTCCCCCTCCCTTTTTTTTTTTGCGGTACACGGGCCTCTCAGTGTTGTGGCCTCTCCCGTTGCAGAGCACAGGCTCCGGACGCGCAGGCTCAGCGGCCATGGCTCACGGGCCCAGCCGCTCCGCGGCATGTGGGATCCTCCCGGACCGAGGCATGAACCGGTGTCCCCTGCATCGGCAGGCAGACTCTCAACCACTGCGCCACCAGGGAAGCCCCAGGTGGTTCTTATCGGCCAACTTGGGGAAAACCTTCTTCTAAGACTTTGTGGCTGAAAATGTAGTCTGCAGAGCTGTGCTATCGGTACCAGCTGGGAGCTGTTCAGAAATGCAGAATCCCAGGCTCCCCCCACCCGAGACCTGCTGAGTCACAATCTGCATTTCAACAACATCCCCATATGATCCGTGGACACCTTTGAGTTGAGAGGTGCCACTGTAAAGTATCCTCTAATTGGCTGGTTTCTGGAAAAGTAAGTAGCCGTTTTGGCCATGTGTTTCCCCTGATATGCATGAAGAGAAAGCAAAAGACTGAAATACTATTGGTTGGTCTTGCACACACTTAGACACAAACCAGGACCCGCAGTAACGACTGGGATTTGTATCAGTAAAATCAGCTGCGGTATATAAACAAAGTACCATTTCTAGACATTTCAATAACCTTGCCTCTTCAAGTTGATCTTCAAGTTGATCTCTGAGTTTTAGGATTCAAGCTTCATGTTAATTCCTCCTACATCATTCACCCTCTTTAATTAATTTAGTTCCCAACAAGGAGTTGCTGAGATTCCTCCATCTAAGTACATGCCCTCTGTTTCTCATAGGAAAGCCCATTTCATCAGTTTCCAGTAGTAAAGAGAAGGACGGGGACCACCTTACCGATTTCTCTGCCATTAGCCGCTTGACTCTGGCTTTCAGCTTCTCCTCTTGCTGTAGCCTTTCCTCGGTCAGCTTCCCCTTCTCTGCCAGATGCTGCCGTAACTCTTCTTGCAGCAAATACTGCTGAGTTTCCCGAGAACTGTTGATCTTCATCTGAAATGAGGGGAAGGGGAACTGCAGCTGATGGGGGACAGGACTAATGCAGGAGTCATTTCCACTACCTTGGGGGGCGGGACAAAGGTTCACGAAACTTTCTTCAAAACACAGAAAAATGATGCTTAGCTTAGTAACTAATAGCGAAGTAGTAGAGCATCGTGGTTAAGAGCTCAGACTCTAGATCTAGATAGAATCTCAGCTCTAGTTCTTTCTAGACACTTCTTCGTATAGAAAATAAGCGGGTGAACTAAGGCAGGCCGTCTTCCTCCTCTTTCATCCCTGCCGGCCGCTTGGGTGCGGGATTCCGTGGAGAGCACGGGCCCGTGAAGGGGCTCTGCAGCACGCCTACCTGACCTACTGCCCTTTCCAAATTGGCTTTAATGAGGTTTGCTCTGTTCCTCATTTCTTGCAGCTGTAGCAATTTCCTTCTGGAATCCTCCCGAAGCTTCTCTTCCACCTGAAAGGATGATCAAAGCGTGGGCTTGCTGCTAATGTGATCATCATGCCCTCTGGGGAAACTCTTCTGGGGGGGCTAATGGCAGTGGGGGAGCCCCTGAGGGGTAAGGACAGCTGCAGCCCAGCAGCAGGGGTCACAGGCATGCACAGGGTGGAGGCAAACTCACAGGGAGTTGCCCCCTACGGGAAAGGGCCGAGCTCTGCACCCGGGGCTCAACTATGTTCTACCGCACACTCCCATCCCAGCTCGGTCCCTAACCAGCCGTACGACACTCGGAAAGTTACTTCACTGCTCCGTGACTCAGTGTCCTCATCCGTCAAATGGGGATGATGATACTAGTATCACTGCATAGAGTCATTGTGGGGATTCGATGTTTGGAATAGTGCTTAAGGGCTCTGTGAGAGTGTTAAGTACTGTTGTAACCTATGAAAGGTGGACGGGAATGTCCGCCGTACAGTCTCGTTCTAATAACTCGTGATGGGTACTTGGAAATGTTATGATTGGGTTTATTATCATAACTGTTTGTCGTCACCACTTTGAGCACACTCACTGGTGGTAACCTCTCTGGAGGCTTGCTAAAGCAATGTCTATTAAGAATAGCAGCCTGCAAACGAAGGCATTTAAAGTGGAGAAGCTTGCCTACTTTTCCCCCCTTGCTTAGGTAACAGTCAACGCACGGTAAGCTTGGGAGTGCTCCACGCTACCCTTGGCTGGCCAGTGTAGGCCTCGCAGCTGCTCAATTCTTGGATGCACCTGCTGAGCCCTGGGCCCTGGCACTAACAGGAAATGAGGCAAACTCTCGTAAATAAATGGAACGTTTTTGTGCTGAAACAAATTCACAGGCTGTTTTTTTAGGGATCTGAAGAGGGGGATCACAGGGATGTAATAAAAGACCCAGAAAAGCCCTTAAGAGCTTTCTTCTGAGTAGTGTGGTCCAGTGGAAGAGCCTCTACCCAGCTCCGTTACCTTGGAAAAGTCATCTAAGCTCTCTGGGCCTTAGTTTTCTCCCAGGTCTAAACATGCTCTGACTTCTATGTCAGCAGCCTTTTTCATGTGCTGCAAAAGCCAAGTCCAGCCTTGGACTCTGCCCCTGTCTGTGTTCTGCATGAACAGCCCCCGTTCCCGTCCCCAAGCCTCAGAGTCACCCTCAGCGTCCGCCCTGCTCCCTCTCTCACACTCGGGGGTCTCACGCCTGTCCACCAACCCCTCTCACATGCAAGCTGGACTGTGACAACTGGCCTCCTCGCCTCGAGTTTAGTTTCTTCCAGTGCAATCTTAACGGTACTGTGAGAGTTACCCAGCTGTAAGGCAGCTCTGTCCAACAGAACTTTCTGCAACGGTACAGGTACTCTGAGCGAGGCTGTGTTGTCTAGTACGGCAGCCACCAGCCACATCTGGGGATCGAGCACTCGAAATGTGGCTGGTGTGACGGAGGAACTGAACTAAAAATTTTAGTTAATTTTCATTAATTTCAGTGTAAACAGTAGCATGTGGCTGTTTGCTACGCCAGCGTCACTGAAGTCAGACGAACCTGGAGTCAGACAAAACCGACTGTGCAACTGGGCTACTTTACTAGTAACTAGTAGCCTTGACTTTCTCATCTGTAAAATGGAGAGGATGATTTCTAGATCACAGCGCTGTTGTGAAGATGAAGAGCTGAAATGTTCAAGGGAACGCCTAGTACGTGAGAAATTGTAACTATCATTTTCACCCTGATTACTGTCCACGAATGTCATTGCATCAGTCACTTGTTCAGAAGCCTTAGGAGCTCCCCACTGCCTGTGTGGTACAGAGCCCAAGCGCCTGAAGTAAGGCAAAACACCAAACCAGGGATTCAAGAAGCCCGTACGAACTCTGAACGAGGTAAATAAAACTGAATCCACCCCTAGATAAACCATAATAAAACTGCTGGAAATCAAGGGAAAAGACAATCTTAAAAGCAACTGGAGAAAAAGACAGATTATGCAAAGGTACAACAGTTAGGCTTACAGATGACTTCTAAATAGGAATAATAGGAGCCACAAGACAATAGTGACATATCTAATGCTGTATCTAATGTGCTGAAAGAAAAGAATTGCCATTGTAGAATTCAATACGCAGTCAAATGTGTTTTAAGAATGAAGGTTAAATATACATCTCCAGACAGACACACAGGCACATTTGAGAATTTGTCATCAGCAGAGCCACAATGAGGGAAAACATTAAAGGGTATTCTTCAGACACAAGAAAAATGAACCCAGGTGGGTGATCAGAGATGCAGAAAAGATAAGCAACAGTAAGGGTAATGTGTGGATATGATACTGACTATAGCAAAACACTAATAATGTCTTGTGGGGTATTAACTATCAAGAGGAGTTTAGAAAATGACAGCAATGGCTTATAAATCTGGAGGGGGTAAGTGAAGTTAAGGTGTTTGAAACTCCTTGCACTGTCAAGGAGAAGGGCATAATTATTAACTACTATTGCCTCTTGGTAAGTTAAGAATGCAGGGCTTCCCTGGTGGCGCAGTGGTTGAGAGTCCGCCTGCCGATGCAGGGGACATGGGTTCGTGTTCTGGTCCGGGAGGATCCCACATGCCGCGGAGCGGCTGGGCCCGTGAGCCATGGCCGCTGAGCCTGTGCATCTGGAGCCTGTGCTCCACAACGGGAGAGGCCACAACATTGAGAGGCCCACGTACCACAAAAAAAAAAAAAAAAAAAAAAAAAAAAAAGAATGCACATTATAGTCTTCAGGATGACTACTAAGAAAATAGTAGAAGAGTGAAAAACTTAATTAATGTGTGATTTTGGTGAGTCAAGGATGAATGCTATTGTCTTACTATGACTAAAAGAATAGTAAAAAAGTGAAATATTTCCAAGCTAATAGAGGGGGAAAGTGGAATAAGAGAAAACCATCCACTCAGAAGGAGGCAAGAAAGGAGAGAAAAAGGAACATACCACAGATGGTACATCTGGTATTGAGCAAGAAGATAGATTTAAACCCCAGTACACGAGTAATTACATAATATAAATGGACTAAAAGTCAAAATTGTCAAACTGGATTTTGTAAAAATGATATGTTATTTGAAGGCATATGTCTAAACCTTAAGACAAAAATTGACAGAGAACATATGAAAAAGATATGGTATGAAAACTCTAACCAAGAGAAAGCCAGTGATGAAGCTAAATGACAAAGGAGACGTTAAGGGAGAAACACTACTAGAGATGAAAAGGGACATTTCATGATGATCTAAAGTTTTGCTCTACAGGAAGTATTAGGATTCTAAACTTATATGCACCTAGTAACACAGCCTCAAAATATATAAAGCAAAAATCGTTCATATTAAAAGAAGAAACACACAAATGACAAACATGTTGAGATTTTTAAAAACATTCTCAATGATGGAACAAAAAGACAAAAAAAATCAATATGAGAATTTAAGTTGGAACAACATCATTGGCAAACTTGGTTTAATGGATCAATTCTTTCTTAGATAATTTCACAATTAAGATCTGAAGGCAGTCTAGGGTTGTGGTTACACACAGGAGCTTTGGAGTCAGGCAGACCTGGATTCAAGTTCTGCCACAACTACTTTATGCAAGTGAACTTGGATAACTTCCTTCACCTCTGTGAGCCTCAGTTTTCCCGACTGTAAAGTGGGGTTAATACCAGTATAGACCGCATGGGGTCATTGTGAGGATGAACAGAGATGATGCAGGTGGAGTGCTGGCCCCAGAGTGGTTCCCAGGCCGACCTGTCCCTGCCATACCTTGCTCTTTTCCCGCAGCGTCATAGAGATCAGGCTCTGCTCGGTACTGCTCCTTTTCAGCTCCACCCTGAGCTTCCTCATTTCTTTTTCCATGTCATGGATTTGCTGAAAGAGTTCCAACAACAGGGAAGTCAACTTCACAACTCATTTCATCCGGTTCATTAAGGCAGAAACCTAGTCTGGGATTCGCTTCATTCCTTCCCTTGGGGGACAATTCCACATCTTTGAGGCAAAGTAGACTTTCTTTCAACGGATGCAATGAAAGGGCTGGGTGAGGGAAAATTTGAGTTTCTTTTGAAGATCAGCATGGATCCTGGATTAAACAGTACAAGATACCTATCCACTCATTAGAATCTCTTTCCTTCGGGTATATTTTTGAGTTCAATCTAAATAAGGGCTGTTTGGAAGACACAATGGGCACAGTTTGGAAGAAAAGAACAATGACATTTTTCTTTTTTCTCATTTGAGGCAGAGAAGTGTGCTCCTGACAGAGAGAAGAACACACGTCTCCTGCCCCCGTCCCAGGCACCGTCCTTCCCAACGGATGGAAAACGTATGCCTGGTGATGTGCACGAGGGTTCGGGCCGGTACAGGGGGTGAACATTAACATTGAGTGGTCATCTTTTCATTGTATTCATTTTTATGTTCACCTTCCATACAAGGCCAGTGATACATTTGCTTTTTATTTTGGTTTTATGAATTGTTGTAAAATTGAATGTACTTAAGCAAAAATACTTCAAGAAGAGTTGTGTTAATAACAGTGCTCAGGGCTGTGATAAAACTTGTGACAGTGGATCATGAAAGTCTGGGCATCACAAGTCCAGGGGTAGGGACCACGGTGAATTTCCAGCAGCATATGGTGGCCACCTCCCGTCCCTTTCCCCAGGGGAAACCTGATGAGGGGCCTTGAGCCAACTGCCCAGAAAATCTGGGGAGAGTGTGTTTTCCATGGTCTTTTCACCCATCTCTTTGAGGCCAGCAAATCAAAGAATTAGGAGACTAAATTAACAGACAAACACCCAGAAAGCCCCAGAGCTTGTGCTAGCTAATGGGCCAAGGAACCACTCCAAAACCCTCAAGGCCACAATCTAGGCTTTCAGTGGACACCGAGGGGTCAGGAGGTTCAACGCACGGTTTTGCAGAGTTTTAACTCTTTCTCTTGGGCTTCCCACTTCTCCTTCTGGGCATCTTCCTTCTGTAACTCTTCTTTCAGCACTGAGCACTGTGGAGAAAAAGGACAAGGCCACGGGGGCTTGGCTGGGGGTCCCAAGTACCTGTGTTCACGCCCAGGAGTGTTTCCTGCTGTATAACCCAATCACACCTCTGAATTCTGAGAGGCGAGACCATTTGTGTGATGGGAGCACGGGATCCTGCAGTTGTTCCCAGTTCATGCCTCTCATGAGTTCTCAGGAACAGAGCGTCTAAATTCCTCTTCAAAAGCCAGCAAACTTCACTGCAGGGGAAATCCAGCTTTGTAGACTCTGGGTACTTAGGGTGCAGGAATTGGGATGTTTTCACGCTGTGACTGGTGAGGGTGGAGGGGGCCGAGGCAGTGAGCTGGGGTCCATCTTAGGGCTTTTGTGCAGGTTGCATCTCAAAGACACAACTGCCCCGACTGGTGTGGAGGGGTAAAAGGAGCTGTCTTGCCCGAGGGCGGCTTGGCAACAGGCATTAACGGCATAAGGATGGATGTGCCTTATTTTGACCCAGCAGTTCCCACTTTAGGAATGTACCTTAAGGACAATGACTGGAGAAATAAGTAAATCTGTAGTTTCAAGGATGCTCTTCACAGAATTGTCAGTAACAGTGGAAGAAAAAAAAAAAAGAGGAAACAACCCAAGTGTTGTTTAGAACAGCAGACCACTTTATAACACTGGATACATCCAGGAGAAAGTATGTAGCTTTTAAGACGAATGATAAGAGCGTTGATTTATTAGCACGGGAAAATAGTAAGCATTTAAAAATTTAAAAAATGTGCATAGTATAAATTAACTATAAAATGATTGATTGATTGATTTCTAGGCAATATATAGAAATAAGACTGGAAGAACATACATGAAAATATTAACACTGATTTCTCAAGGTAGCATTTCCTCTCCTCTCTTTTTATTTTTTCTTCTCAATGTCATCTACTTATTTTTCTAAAATTAACACACATGATGTATGTCATTAAAAAAAAGGCATCTCAAATGTTCACAAGAGCAGTACCCTTGGTGATGACGAGCCCTTGTGCTATTGGCCAGCACAGTCTAGAGGAGAAGGGACCTCATTCCAAGGTCAACGAGGAAGGGGAAATGGGGACATAAATCATCCAAATGCATTTCAGGAGGTAGAAGAGCCAAGCAGGTGCTGTCTTTGCAGATTCCTTCTACTTAGCACCAGCTCTGCATCCCCTTCCCGTCCCCAACACACACACACACACACACACACACACACACACACACACACACCACATTAAACAGCTATAGCACATGCCTGGGAAGACACTCTGCTTGGGGGAAACGAATGCAGAGGGCTTGGCCAGGCAGCTGATCTCGGGCAGAGGCAGAAGAGCACAACTAAAACCAGCCTCCCACTTCTCGGAAAACGATTTTGTCATCCGCATTTCACAGATGGGTAAATGGAGGCCAAATAAGTTACAATAAAAGAAAGCTCTGGGATGGGACCCTGGTCTGTCTGATCCCAAAGCTCATGCAGTGCCTTTCACCAGCTCCAAACTGGGTATGGTACTACGTTCCAGGTATTACTTACTGTGCCTTTTCCTTGGAACCTCAAGATCTGTTCTCACCCCACCCCCATGCAGACCTAGCTATCGGGTAGCCTCTGGGAATCTCTGAGTTGCCACCTGAGATGAAAGCTTTGAGGTTTTACCTTGACTCACAGAAACAGGCACATCATGCAAATACTGAGAAATCTTATCCTATAGGGGCAGGATTCTAAAGTTAGCATTGAAGGCAAGATTTGCAAAGAGTCAAAGTTACATGTAAAAAGCTCTTTGCTTGCCTACCACGTTCATCTTCCCTAGAGACATTCCACACACTAAAGTCTAAGGAAGAAATGAGCGTCTGCGTGTTTGCATCTGGATCTTCAGACGTTCTGCTTTGAAGACAGTTATGAGAACCAGCGGTGCTGGGACCACGATGCAGCCGTGTGGTCATCCTTGCTCACAGGGAGATCGTATTCTGTTTAATGTTAAACTTTGTACTGGCAGTATATGCTCATAGGTGGGTTTGTTGCTGGGATTAAACAAACTCATTTATAATAGGGGTTAGAAAATGTTTGCTGGATTTGAAAATCTATTATGCTTCTTCTGAGCCACATACACGCTGTCCTTTGAAAGGCTTCAGAGAAGTTGGCCACCTGCCCAGCAGCTACCCTCCCTGTGTCCTTGGGCACTGGCCTCATCTCACCACCGTGTGTTATGTGACTCCACTGTGTCTGCTTTTCGCAGCTACAATTTGCTGATGACCCGACACTCACGCTGGAGCTGAGGGCTTCGAGCTGGTGATCCTTTTCTTTGTTCTCACTTTTCAGTTGATTCACCTCCTGTTGTAGTTGTTGAACTTGACCATCCTTTACTAACACGTCTCTTTGCAAAGATGACACCATCTCTGTAAAAGAACCAAACAAACCAAAACAAAAGACTCATGGAGGTCAAAGAGGCAGGAAGGATTATTGGCAACACCGTGGCTGTCAGCCAACGTTCGGACAAGACCTTCCAAGCCTGGGCCACCACCGGTGCCCGCTTAGAACTGGGGAGGCTTTTTCCAAGGGTCCCAGAGCAGGAATGGGAATGAGAGCAAAGTCCACGGAACAGGGTTTGAGGCTTCAGTGAGAATGAGGGGCAGTCAGCACCAGCGAGAGGAGAAACCTTTGGGGGCCCCTTGTGGGCACACGCCAGGCAAAGCTGGGAGGAGAGGCCACACCATGGGCCTGGGAAACAGAGGCCCAGCACACGGAAGGTCCAGGAATTCTTCTCCAGAGGCCAGGAGACGGGCGTGTGCCAGAGGGCACTGCTGGACGCTATTGATGGGGTGGCTGTTTTCACAGTCCTCTGAGTTTGGACCCCTCTCTACCACTTATTAGCTTGGTGGTCTTGGACAAGCTATTTCACCTCCCACTGTCTGTCCCACACAGAGTTATTGTAAGGGTCAAATGAGACGGTATGTCCCAAGAACACAAAGTGGCTAAATTATGTTTGTTCCATGGCGCCTATGATTTTTCTCGGCAACCAGCTTCCAAAATGGCCCCAATGATCCCTGCCGCCTAGAATTCATGCCCTGTGTAGCCCCTCCCACCCTGAATAGGGCTGCCATGGGTAACCAATATGATACTGTGGAAATGACGGACTGTTTCCTCTCAGGCTTGGTCATAAAAGACACTGTGGCCAACTCTTTGCTCCCTCTTGAATCACTCACTCTGGGGGAAGCCAACTGCTGTGTTGTCAGGACACTCAAGCAGCCCTAGAGAGAAGCATGTGTGCTCAGGGACTAAGGCCTCCAGCCAATAGACACATGAGCAGCCATTCTGAAGGGGGATCCTCCGGCTCCCCCCGAGGCTTTAGATGACATGACTGATGCCCCAGCCGACATCTTGCCTGCAACTCACGAGAACTAAGTCACCCCCCGCTCAAATTCCTGAACTACAGAAACTGGGGGAGATAATAAATATTGGTTGGGGGTTTATCCATTACATTTTGGGGTAACTTGTTATGCAGCAATAGATAACTACTCCATTACTGTAGCATCATTTTTTTTAACATCTTTATTGGAGTATAATTGCTTTACAATGGTGTGTTAGTTTCTGCTTTATAACCAAGTGAATCAGTTATGCATATACATATCTCCCCATATCTCTTCCCTCTTGCATTGTAGTATCATTTTGAATAAAAGTGGGAAGAAGGGTGCATAAATGCAGTGGTATTGGGTTATCTCCTACGGTTCTTTTCTTGAAAGAACATCAGGCCCAGTTTTAGTGGTAGGTTTCAATCAAGAATGTCTATGAAATAAAGCACAAAATGCTCCAGAATTTCAGTTTAAAAATGAGCTTTGCCTCCAGGACAGAGTTCAGTTACTTGGAAATCCCTCTGGGGCTTGCCACACTTTGAGTGGGTCCAGCCCATCTCAAGCGTTATCCCAACCCAGGTCTGTCCGACTCCCTGATCGGAGAAGGTGGGATCTGAGACAGGCTTGATGCTTGGATGAGGTTTCACTGGCCGACATACGGGAGGAAGGTGAGGACCAGCGAGTTCATCCTTCCATTCCTGGTGCCCAGAACAGCACCTAGCCTGGGGGAGGTGCTCAGAAAATATCTGAGGACATCCCAAGTGAGGGAGGAGAATAAGCAGAGACCTGGGGGCAGCAGGGGGTGGGGCTGGGTGTGATTAAGTTGCAGAGTGAGGCAGAAGAGAAGCACAGACTCATACAGAGATGGGGATTCACGTGCGACTCAATGCTATGCCTGGCTTCTACAGCTGTGGCCATGTTTCCTGCCACGTGCTGGCTGCTTTCAGAGTGATGTGCCCCTCCGAGGCTCACTGCCTCCTCCCTGTCACCTGCTTCTCTCCCTCCCCTCGTCTGTGAGTGGTCCCATCCTCTTCAGGTCTCTAGGCATGTCAGTTTCTGCTTAAAAACCTCCACTGGATTCCCAACACCCTTGGAATAAAAACCCAGACCCCCCGACCCTGCCCAGCCCCACAATCCCCTGTTCACTCCATGCAGCCTCTCTTGCCCTTGGCTTGTCCCTTCCCACCTGAAACAGGTCCACTCTAAAAGAAGGACATAGCGGTGGAGGATACAATATGAACTGGTTAGAATCGGCTAGGTCCAAGGGGGCATAAGATTCGACTTCCAGGGGAACTGGAGCCCCATTACAGGCTCATTGTAACACATGAGCGAAATGACACACGCACCAGCACCAGGACAGTTCCGAGGCTGACCATAAAGGTCAAAAAGAGGGTGGGGGGGCTTCCCTGGTGGCGCGGTGGTTGAGAGTCCGCCTGCCGATGCAGGGGACACGGGCTCGTGCCCCGGTCCGGGAAGATCCCACATGCCGCAGAGCGGCTGGGCCTGTGAACCATGGCCGCTGAGCCTGCGCGTCCGGAGCCTGTGCTCCGCAACGGGAGAGGCCACAACAGTGAGAGGCCCGCGTACAGAAAAAAAAAAAAAAAAAAAAAAAGTGGGTGTTGGCCCAATTCCTGGAAATCCCCGCCCCTTCCCCAAAATATTAGAGTTGTCCCAATCCTCCCACTCATTAGCCTATAAAATTACCCAGCCCATAAAAACTAACTGCCCCATATTTGGGGGCCTCTAGCCTTCTGAAATGGCCCACACTCTGTGGAGTGTGTTTCTCTCTAAAGAAATCCACTTCTTACTTTGTCTCTCACTGAATGCTTTCTGCGATGAGACATAAAGAACCTGAGTGAGCTTTATTAAATCCCGAGACCAGATGCGTGATCTCGATTAAAAGATAGTGGGTTCTGACTGGGTTCGAGTCCTAGCCCACGGGTTCAAGTCCCACCTGAGTTCCATGGTTGCACACCCACTAAGCTGGTCCCCCTTGGCCTCCCCCCTTGAAGCGCTGGCCACCACGACACACAGTTTATTTTCTCCACAGCACCACTGCTCTCTGAAGTGGGCTTGTTTATTCATCCGTTTACTTTTATTGTCTGTCACCCCCTCCCGAATCTGTGAGTACAGGAATCTGACTGTCTTGCTTGGCTCTCCCTCCCCGGAGCCTGGAACGGGGCCTGACACCTAGTAGGAGCTCAAGAAACATGTGGAAGCAATGAAGGAATCCAGGGAATCAAAGCTCAGCTACAGCTGTGCGTTGGTTGCCCCTCTCCCAACCCAAGCCCTTTATCAGGCAACCACCTCTGATAAAATTAGAAAATGGTTTCCCTTAGGCCCAAGTGCACTCGGCTGAAATGGGTGAGACCATGGGTGCCTTAAAGGAGTGACCCCATTTTGTCCACGCTCTAGTTTGCACTCAGGCTGCTTTGTGGAACCACCCAAGCCACAAGGCGACCTGTGTTCTCCCTGGTGGGGCCAGTGCTCAGGAGACCTTGTAGCCAAGAGATACCATTCTCTCAAATATTTACCAGGCCCTGCCCTCGGAACTGGGTGGCAAGAAACCTCCACTGAGGGAGAACTCTAATGCACCGACACGGGTGATCCCTGAGGCTGCACCCATGTCACGGGCACAGGTGCGCTGGTTGACTGGTGATGTCTGCAGGGGGAAGGCAGAAGCTCTGGGGCCTGAATGCAGAAGGGCCTCACCTGACGTGATGGCGGCCTCCCTCCTTAAGTTCTCGGCCTCGTGCTTCAGGGAGGTGATTTCTAAGTTTCTCTCAGACAGGGTCTGGCACAGCACCTGGTTGTAGCCTTGCTGTAGGGCACTGATCTGTGGAAAGAGGCAACACACAGTCAGAGGGGGTCAGCCAGGCCTGCAGGACACGCCGGTACTTCTCCAACATTGGGCAGAGTCGGGTTGATCTTGGATCGGGGTGTTGGGGAAACCAAGGTTTTCAGTTGTCACTAGTGGAAGGGGCAGGAGGGGCCTGTTCCTTCAGTGACCACCATGTCATCGGTCCTCGAGACGCGGACCTTATCTTTGTGGCCACCCAGGGGCTCCAGTGCTGCTGTCTTCCTATGACCTGTGGGTTTTCAGCCATAAATAGACCAGCTGTTGGTTCCAGATCATCCAGCACTGACTGGATGCACAGCAAAGTTCAAGAGCCGGGAGCAGGTTATGAAAGGAATTCCCTCTAATGAGAATAGAGGGTAGTTTATACCTCACAGAACACTCCAGAGTTTACAGAGCCCGTTCACACATGCTACACTGATACTCGTCACAGCGTTGCTGAAGGCTGACGTTCCCATTAATGTGCCCATTTTGCAAGGGAGCCAGGTTGAGACTCAGAGAGGCGAGGCCCCCTGCTCGGGATCACGTGGCTGGTCAGAGGTGGAGTCTGATTCAAACCCAGTCTTTAGTTGCCTGGTTCCTCCTTCCCAGGTGGCTCTAGGAATGAGCGTGAGAAGCTGGAGGCTGTAAAGCATGGCATGGACTCGGGAGCCGGACTGTGGCCTTCAAGTCCTGCCTCTGCCAGTTAACGGGCTTTGTGAACACAAGGAGGACACCATATTCTCTTTCCTTTTGTTCAGTCTGTACGCGGGGTGATGGTAGTCCCAACCTGATAGGATTGTTAGCAGTATTTTAATAAGTTAACATGTGTACAGGTGCTCAGATCATGCCTGGCACACGGCACAGGGGGATGAGCTGTGACGGTCCTCTCCTCTGACTACCCACGGGGTGTTTTTTAGTTTTGTTTTGGGGTTTTTGTGTGGTTTTTTTGCGGTATGCGGGCCTCTCACAGTTGTGGCCTCTCCCATTGCAGAGCACAGGCTTCGGACGGGCAGGCTCAGTGGCCATGGCTCACGGGCAGAGCCGCTCTGCGGCATGTGGGATCTTCCCGGACCGGGGCCCGAACCCGTGTCCCCTGCATCGGCAGGCGGACTGTCAACCACTGCGCCACCAGGGAAGCCCCTATCCATTCATCTCTTGATGACACTTAGGTTGCTTCCATATCTTGGTAATTGCAAATAATGATGCTCTGAACATTGGGGTGCATGTGTCTTTTCAAATGCATGTTTTTGAAAACACGTGTTTTTGTTTTTTTCGGATTTATACCAAGGAGTTGAGTTTCGAGGTCATATGGTAGTTCTATTTTTAGTTTTCTGAGAACCCTCCATACTGTTTTCCACAGTGGCTGTGCCAGTTTACATTCCTACCAACACTGTACCAGGGTTCCATTTTCTCTAAAAATTGTAAATTTTCTTCCTAGGGGTAATTGAGATGGTAGTTCAATAATAACATAAGATCAGGTGAAGTCTAAAGAAATTTTAGAAAACCTGGATAAAGTAAGAAAACATCTGTTCGCTGGCATCTGAATGTTAGAGAGACACCAAGACATGTGGGCCAAGTTCTGGAGAGAAGGGAAACACAGACGCAAGCTTGACATTGGGTGCAGCTTTTCTCCTTGGGGCATTTGCGGATTCAAATCTAACAGCCTAGGAGCTGAAAAGCCAAGGAGTTCAAAAGACTCTAACCACAGAAGCTGCTGGCATCCCTTGACTTGTAGGTGCAGCACTCTAGTCCTGCCTCTGTGGTCACTGCCTCCGCCTCTTCTTTGTATATAATCTCCTCCTGTCTCTCACTTATAAGTACACTTACAGATGGCACTTAGGGCGAGGATAGTCTCAACTCAAAATCCTTATATCTGCAAAACTTTACCTTGTAAGGTAACATTCTCAGGTCCCAGGGATTAGAGCCTGAGATCTTTGGGGCCACCAGTCAGCCCACTGTAAGCCCTAAACGTCTTCTCTCCTGAGGAAGGTCTAGGCTGGGCAGAAACCCCGACAGACATCTACCAGAGGCCAGATTGAGAACCCTTTTAGAAGGTCATTTCTCAGCTCATTTGGAACCTTGCTATTGCCTTTTTTTCTTCTTTTCTTTTCGGTACGTGGGTCTCACTGTTGCGGCCTCTACTGCTGCGGAGCACAGGCTCTGGACGCACAGGCTCAGCAGCCATGGCTCACGGGCCCAGCCGCTCGGTGGCATGTGGGATCCTCCCGGACCGGAGCACGAACCCGTGTCCCCTGCACTGGCAGGCAGACTCTCAACCACTGCGCCACCAAGGAAGCCCTGCCCTTTCTTTCTTCCTCCTGTTTGTCCTCAACAGGGGGAAGCATTAAGAGTAAATGAGGGGCTTCCCTGGTGGTGCAGTGGTTAAGAATCCGCCTGCCAATGCAGGGGACACAGGCTCGAGCCCTGGTCCAGGAAGATCCCACATGCCGCGGAGCAACTAAGCCCGTGCCCCACAACTACTGAGCCTGCGTTCTTGAGCCTGCGAGCCACAACTACATTAGATATCCTTGACTTATTACACTCTATGCCCATTACTATTTTCACCACCTCCCTCGTAATGCTTGAACCTTGGCTATGACCCATTGTCACCTCTGGACAAATAGTTTCTGCTCTATTTTCTGTCTTCTGTCCTTCTGGGCCACTTCTATCTACCATCATTACCCAAAGAACTGACTTTACAGATTCTATATGCCAGTGTGTAAGACTTGCAGTGTTTCAAGAAGTATCTCAACTTCATGATGGTGATTTGGGGTCATTACTAAAGCACTCGGGATCATACATATTCTTTTAAGGTAGTTTTACAGGACAACACACATTGGTATTTTTCTCCTATTAACAGAGTAGGAAATTGTGGGTTGATGTGCAGTTATTTCGATTAAGAAAGCAAGATATGAACACTGCTTCTTTGCTGGGGTACTTGGCACTGCTCTTTCTCGTGCTGGGACATAGTTTGCGCCTTTACAGCCTTGCATCTAGGCGTACTGATCAGACTAATGTTTGGCTTTATTGGATACGTTGACCAGTCTGATTGATATTCTGGTACATACAGGGTACTTGGTCATGGTTGCTCACCTCTGAACCTCAGCTTCATCACCTGCAAAGTTCAACTAATAGCATATCCGCTTTGTGGGGTTTTTAGGGATTTGGCGAGCGTCATAGTGCCTGGTACATGCTAGAGACTCAGGTGATGCAGTAATTACTCAAATGTGCATTTTCAGTGGATCCTTCCCACCTGGACAGGGTGACAACATAACAGCCTTGGGAGAGTAAGAGCAGGACAAACAGCAAGGGCAGCGTGGGCCAAGGGAAGGAGGTGAGAACTGACATGCAGGGAGCCCTCTTGCTGGTATCACCAGAGGGCCCATAGTGAGCCAGGATGTGGGGAGAGACTGGCCGCTCAGTAAGACCAGGCCAAGAAAGGCCGTGTGAGGGGGCTTAGCTTTTACGTTGTGGTAGAGGCCATCCAAAGGAGAAAGTGGAAGATGGGTAGGTATAGACTTCTCCCTTAGGAATTGTCCTCAGGGTCTGTTTATCTCCTGGCAGGGTGCGTTCAACGAGTTGGCCGCTCCAGCACATTCTAGAGAGGACTGGCCAGGTCTGACCTTCTGGAGATACAGCCCTGACCTCCTGGCCACCTCACTGAGGAGAGGGCTCATGGGGGAATCAGCTTCACTCTGCATCTGTCCACCAGTCCTGCACCCTGGACTCCAGGACCACTCACTTGCAAGAGGCACATCCAGCTGCCAGAGGAAGTGACATTTCCTGACTCATCTGGCTAAGAATGAGCAGAGTATCGCTGACCACTCCAGGGGAGTAGATGCCACAGAAGATCAGGATGCGGACAAGCCACAGAAGATCAGAAGGAACAAAGGTCAGTCCACGTGGGAGTTCACATGGGTGCCTCACAGTCCCCAACAGGCCCTCGAGTTTCCCTTCCAGCCCAACACACACTCCACCTGCCCACAGTCACCTGTGCCACCATCACAGAGCCCCACAGAGCTCCAAACATCCTCAAACACACAAACTCCCTACTTATAAGCAAATGCCTGTGTGCCCAGAACCCTCCTGCTCCAATATACATGCACTACAAACCCCAATAAAACCACAGCCACAGTCTTGAATACAAAATCACACCCCCAACGGCCCCTGATAATCAAACACCTAAATCCTCATACCCCACAAAAATCCACCCAACCCCATATAACCCCTCAATGCAAACACACAAACCCTTCAACAATAGCCAAATATATTCAAACCAAACTCACATACTTCTTAATAGAAGACACAACCCCCCAAATCCAAACAGAACACATACAGTCCGCACACAGCTGTCAACATCCACGTATGTACAATGCCTCAGAAGCTGAGACAAACACAAAATACCATCAGAGAGACACAATGTTTCCAATCTTCTCCTAAATACTCCCCCCAGAACACACCATGACCTCACACCCCCAATACAAACATACACCCATCTCCCTCTTGAAATACTATAAACAGCCTCTGTCACATCCCCTGATTATACACACACAGCTGGCAGCCCCAATTTACACTGACAACCCCAATCTCTGCAAATTCCTCCACATCAAAAATACACTCCCTGGACTCTTACCCTACAGGATGAGCATGTGTATAACCCCTGCACTCTGAATACACACAGATCCAACACACAAAGCATTAAAATGCACACCCCTACCTCTTCTCAAATGCCTGCACACGTAGCCTCAAAACACCCAGAAGCCGCCCACCACCCAGCCACACCATGCTACACCAACCGTACACTCACAAAGGCACTCACGCCCCTCATCTCTCCCCAGATCACACATACACAGTCTCTACACAGCTTTACTATTACCCCAAACCATCCTATGCCCTAAACATACATCCAAGAGTTCCCCACACAGCCCTAACCGATGATAGAGGCAGCTGTACCAGGGGCATCACGGTACCCTGAACGGGCAAATGCCGCTGAGGTAAGTGCCTCCTATGTTGCTGCATTTCTTGCTGCTGTTGCAAATCATCCCTTGACCCCACCCAGGCTGACTGGGACACCCTAAACAGGAAGTGGCAGCATAGGAGTCAGGAAGAGGAAACTCCATTCCAGGTGCTCCCTGTCACCATCCATTGCACCAAAACATCAGATGACCAGCATGAACAAGAAACAGAGACATGTAACTATACCATGGTTGAAAGGCAAATTTTTCTAGAAAACATTTGTCCAAGGGAAGGGGGAGAAGGGTGCTCCCCCTAATTGTAGAGCCACGCGGTTACGATTCAAAGAAACGGCAGATACAGTCCAACAGGCGTGGGGCTGCATCCATGTTGTATCTGGATACGAAAAAGATAAGTTTTCGGAAGCCCCAAATCTCGCTTGCCGGTAAAGGCACATGGGCCCTGCTGCCCCATTGGCCAGGAACCCAGCAGAGGACCCTTAAGGGATATAGGGACTTCTGGGACCCTTACTGATCTCCACCAAGGGGTGGTGCCATCACACAGCTCCATCCTTCATGAGATGACTAACAGACCTCCCTGTATTGGCAGCTCTGGAGATCGGGGGTCCCTAATGATGTCAACTTGAGACCGCCCAAGCACAAGTTAGAAATTTTTGCTCAGGCGCTGCAGACTCTTCAGGAGACTGGAGTGATGGGTAGCTGTCACCTCTCCGAATCCTGTACCCTGACCTCTGCCAACACCTCTGCCTTAGGGACCTGGCAGATCCCTGGAGCGTGGCCCTCCTCTGGGACACTTGCCCATATACTTCTCTAATTTTCCTTGGGACACACATAAACAAATTTTCTTATGGCTCTCATTGACCACGGGAGCTCAAATTACAGTGCCTCCTGGGAACCCCTCCAATTATAAGCAAGGGCCACACTTTAGATTACAAGGCATAGTAGTCAGGGGAGTAGAAAGCATTCAACTTCCATTGAATGTCACTATTGATACAATCTTTATTAAAAATCTTTTAGTGGTGGTAGCCCCTTTGGCCCTACCCTTTCCCGTTACAGCTATGGATGCCTTGATGTACTGCAAAGCCATTTGGAACAAACCCAAATTCCTGGCCTTCCTGGTGGAAGCTGAAACTGGGAGCCCATAAGACTGCCACCTAAGACAGTAAATATCTCCCAATAACATGTATGACAGGGGGCTGTGGGATTGCAGCCCATAATTCAGATTTTAGGAAAAGAAGAAGTCATTAAACACACCATTTCTCCTTTTCAATTTCCCCATTTGGCTGCTATTAAAGCCTGCTATTAATGAGTGGTGACTTATAATCAACTACTGAAATATAAGTGCTGATCCCCACTATTAAGGCTCCCATTTCCAACACTGTCCAGTTCATTAAGGATATCCAAAGGGCTCCAGGGAATTACTTTGCTGTGACAATCTAGCTATTATGTTCTATTCAGTACCAGTTATTAAGGAGTCCCAGCTGCAGTCTACTTTTACTTCAGAAAGCACCCAGTATGTTTTAACCTGTCTGCCTACTGGCTATCTTAACAGCCCAGCTATTGCCCACAGTCTTTGCTGCAAGACCTGGTGTCCCCTTGCACCGTCTGGCACTATACTGAGGTTCTAATCCACAGCCCCTCAGGAGACTGGTGCACAAGGCCCTAACATGGTTGATGACCCATCTATAACATACAGGTGGGCTATTTATTGCCCCACATAAAATTCAAGGGCTGTCCACAACTACTAAATTTCTGGGCATTAACTGATCCTCTAAAAGCCAGCTAATTCCTTTTGCAGCTAAACCTCAGCTGTTAACTGTTCAGCCCCCCAACACACTATAGCAAGCCCAACACATCTTACTTAGGTCTCTCCACACTTTGGAGGCAACGAATACCACACTTGTCCATCATTCTTAGACCCATTTATGCAGCCACGTACAAACCCTCCATAGTTTACTGGCCAAGAGCTAAACAATAAGCTTTATAGCAGGCACAAAGCTCAATTAGTCAAGCCCTCCCACTGGTTCCCCCTGGCTGCTCCTTCTGGGCTGAGAATGGACTATGTGTCCCGGACCCTTTGGACTAACACAGCTCCTCCTAGCTGCCTGTGGGCTTCTGCACCAGACGGCTGCTCTCTACACCACTACACCCCGTCAGAACCGATTTGGGAACTGGTTCCTTGGTTTTGGTCTTGGTTTTGTGTGCACTGATGCCAGACTTTGTTTGCGTCTTTTGCGTTTGGGTGTACAAAATGGGAAATACTCCATCAACCCTGAAGGAGAGCCCTTTGGGTGGGGCCTATAGTAGATAAATGGGTGTAACATAGCCCTGAGCCTATGACTAAGAAAGACATGTATACTATTGTAATAGGGTGTGGACCCAAAATATAGGATCACAAGGGCGGTAGCCCCTAAATGGCTCACTCAATTTTTATAGGATCTCGCAGTTAGAAGTGTTTTGCAAAACAGCGAGCTGCACCGGCAGTTGTTCCACCTGCCCACCCTCCCCCCATGCCGCCATCATATTCACCACCTCCTGTTTCCCCTACCCACGGGGATCAAATAGAAGTTTCTGTGTTAACCCCCAGAGGACAGGAGCCTGATTTAGTATCACCATCTAAGACTCCACAAGCCACCCAATTTGGACTGGGAGCCACATCCACAGCAGGGCAAGTTCCCTTGTGCGGACATCCTATAAGAGGCCAGGGGACTCCCTTGGCCTTGAGGCGTCCGATTCTAATTTCCCCACAGGAGCCCCGGGGAACTTTGACAGTGGGGAACAAGTTGATTGACTCTCCAATAGATACCACTCCCCAAACCCTCCCTGTTTATCTTAAGAGGCTTGTAAATATTAAACAAAGGGAAAACAAAGTCATCCTAGGAAAAACTTGCCTGTATCTTTGAGATGCAAATGTCCTTTCTGGTCTTCTCAGGAACTCTCATCTCTGCCATCTTTCTAAAATGCACCTTTTTGAAAGAGGGTAAAGTAATTTAGAAACTGACTTATCAAGGATAAATAAAAAACCTAAGTGTCTTTTCTGTAAAAATTCAGCCATCTAGACAAGTGAGTTGGATTTGTTCCATCTGCCAGAAACCTAATTTGAATCCAACCTCTTTTTGTAAACTGATGGGCTTCACATGGCTGTACCTGACTCAGTGCTGAAATTCTGAAATGACAACCATGACGTCTCTGTATGTTTGTGTCCTTGTATGTGTCTTTGTCTTTGGATAACATTGCTGAGGTTGATTTGTGGATGAGCTCTATTTAATTGGCTTAAAGAAAAGTGAGCACTTACACACCAAACTATTCTAAATACAAGAGAAACTGAGCTACATGAGCTTCAGGTTCATGTGAACTGGGAAATATTCAGTATTAATTAAGACCTGGTATTAACGTTCGTTTGTTGATCTAATTAATATAGACATGCTGTTAGAGTCATCAACATTAAGTATAATACTTTTATTGTGCCTAGGTTTAATATAAGCTAAATAAAATCTTGTTATATCTGTTGCAAATTTGTCAGCAAGGAAATAACTTGATGTGAAGAAACTTTTAAGGAAAGAAAATGCAAATGAGGTAAGAGCTTTAGGTGAACTTTTTAAAATACTTATAGGAAGGTCTATCTAAAATTAATCTCTCCAGATATTTGACCACTTGAAAGTCAGAATTGTGCTAAAGTAAGTGACAGAAGGTTTATGGAAAGTGGACCCTGAAAAAAAGAGTTCTGTACGTGGTCAGGACTAAGTTTAAAATAAGTTTAATTGGGTAAATACATTTTAAAAGTAAGCTGGTGCACAACTTGAATTTCGCTTTTCTCTCTGTTAAGAAGACAAGGTTTCTTAAGATTTTGGACTGCCTTTGATACCAGATTTTAAGTTTTTCTACCTTTTAAGAGATCTGTTCTGTACTTGCCTTTGAAATCTTTTATTGTTACTTTGGCTAAGTGAATAACTATTGTTTCACAGTGACATGGCATCCTATCTGTTTTAAACCCTTTTCTTATTTTTTTGACAAAACTTCCCAACTCAAATTATAATGAAGTTCCTTTGACCTCTAGCTAACTTTGGGGTGCTTCAAAGGGCCCCTGAAACACCCCAAGAGACATATTAACTAATTAGGTTGAATGACACGGGAAGTGTTGTCAAATAAGCAATAAATCTTCTTAGGTTCTATTGTATGCCAAATGACACAGGTATTCTACAGATTATATGGAGTTCTTAAAATTTGGTATGTCCTGGTAAAATGTTACCAGTCAGAATTCTCTTTATTAGCTGAAAGTGTTGCATGTCACCGCAGTAACCACGTTACTTTCTCAATTGCACTGTAATCAGATTTACACGTGCCTTCTTAAGTCTTTCACCATTGTACACAGTCATGGTTTCACTCTGATGCCTTTGCAAAAATGCTTCCTCTTCAACAAGATTTATAGAAAGGACCTTTGCATAAATACAAGTTTCTGATTTTCAAACCATAAAGGTGAACTGGGTAAGAACTTGAAGAATTCTAATGGGAAACCTGATGGCTTCATAAAGCTGTTAACAAAAACGATTAGTTGCACATGCCTGGGTAAAAGGGTTATAATTTTGGTTATAATTTTGGTTATAATTATGGTTATAATTTTTATGGTTTCTATCTGAAAAATGACTGTTTTCAATCTGTGTTTTCCAGGTGTAAGCAAAACGCTCCCCTTAAACTCATTATGATTTACAGTCATTTGTTAAATTATACCCTTGTAAGCAGAACTGAAACATTTATCTTTTTCTCTCTACCTGGGTGATCCTGCCAGTAGCATATGCTTGTCTCAAAGATTAAGCCATGCACGTCTAAGTCCGCACCGCTGGTACACTGAAACAGCGGATGGCTCACTAAATCAGTTAGGGTACCTCTGGTCGCTCGCTATTGCAATTGGATTACAAGTAGTTATACTGATCATTGTTCTTTGTTTCCAGATTGTTTGCTCTTTGTGTCTCCCTGCTGTACTGTGTCTTTGTTAACGTTACTAGCTGCATTACTTATATCCTGTCTACTTTATAAGATTGGTGTCTCTTACAGTGCCCAGTATGGAACCAGGCCTCCAACAATACTTCAATGGCTAAACATCTTGAGGAAATAGACCACATTTATAACATGAAATAATTGTAATAGTGTGATTCTAGGTACAGGAGGAAGCAACAAGGGAAAATGTCTCCTGGATCATAATTAGATAGAGGATCCAGAAGATCTTTAATTAGCAATAGGGCCTAATCCAAAGACTAGCACCTGGAGTGGCATATCAAGAATTCTCCCCTGACCAGGGATGAGCCTCCCAGCGCTGTGGGACAAAATTTGATCCTGAAATGTCTCCCAAATATGGGTCAAAATCCTGACCAAGAGAAGAGGATCTGAGAAATGGAATATTTCCTGACACATCAGTCATTAGCGACTGCAGCCCCCCAACGTGAGCCGGTGAGCCCTGACGAAACTCAGGATATGAGAATATAGGATACAGGCCCCGGAGAGCTGAGGCACATATCAAATGAATGACTTCAGTGAGCCCAGACTCTTGCATCTTCCCGTCCATAGAAAAGTGCTGAATTCCTTAACTTGAGATGCTGCCTCCCAGGCTTGAAGCCCTCAAAGTTCCCATCAAAGAGATCGTAACTCTCAACTTTTAGGCTGAGAATATTTTTTTAAGGCTACAGGTGTAAAGGACACACTTTCCAGAGAGGAACAAAAAAAAACAAAAACCCAACGTTTGGAACACTGGCACCAATGGTGGACACTCCCGGAAAGATCCATCTGATGAAGCAATTAGAAGGGCCGTCACCCCCTTTTATCCACAAGACTGTGGAATGGACATTGACAGTAGGGAATTGTAACAGGGAAGAGCCATATCGGACTCCACATTGGATCTGTTCCTTTTACTTTAACCTTTGCCTTCTGCTGCTTTTGTTCACTAAAAGGATACTGTCTGTACCTGTACATAATGGCCTGCCTCGGGGAACCCTGTCCCTCTGTCTGAATGTTAAACCAAAGTGCCTTTGTTCAGGGAAACATATGGACTCCTTCCACCTGTGGATGGCTACAATTAAGAAGAAATTAACACATCTCCTCCCCGAGGCTGGCCATTCCAGGGGCTATTCGCAAAACTTATGGCCTTCTTACTTTACCTCCTCATCTCCTCCCCATCTCTGTATTATAAAAGAAACTGGCACCCAAACCCCGATAAGATGGTTATTTTGAGACTTTACTCTGCCATCTTCTCGGTCTGCTGGCTTTCTGAATAAACTCATATTCCTTGCCTCAACACCTCATCTCCGATTTATGGCCTGTCGTGCGGCAAGCAGAGCAAGCTTGGACTTGGTAACATCTTTACTCAGGACATCTTTACTTGGTAACATCTTTACTCACAAAACGGGACACTGTTTTCTGTTTGTTTTGTTTTTGTTTTGGGCCGTGCCATGTGGCTCGTGGGATCGTAGTTCCTCGACCAGAGATCCAACCCGCGCTCCCTGCAGTGGAAGCTCGGAGTCCTAACCAATGGACTACCAGGGAATTCCCATGGGACACTGTTACCTGGCAGTCACGGCCCTCACCTTTGTGAGACAGAGGTAGTAGTGTAGCAGGATTGAGAACGTTGTGACGTTTAAAGATGAGGTGGTGAAAGCAGGATTTCACAGGAAGTTAATCTAGTGATACTTGCAGAGAAATGTTGTCAATTCAGCGTTAAGAAGACTGTGGACAAGGTGTGGAGTTTGCAAATAAACTTCATTTTCTAGAGTCAAATCTGCCAAGGCTTCCACTAAATTTGCAGTTGTGGCTATAACCTTAAGACACCTGAGACGGGCAAAAGCAACTGAATCAAGTTGTATGCTATAACAGGCAATGGGCCTGTGTTTACTACCATGCTCACACAGTTCTGCACGGCCTGATTATGCCTTTCATGCACAAATAAAGTAAAAGGTTTTGAATAACCTAAAGTTAATCTATTAAGTAGAGATCTCTTTTCGAACTTAAAAGGGCTAATATACTTTGCCTCCAGTGGAGATCTCACATTAAAGTATCCGGATCGGGCTTCCCAGGTGGCGCAGTGGTTGACAGTTCACCTGCCGATGCAGGGGACACGGGTTCGTGCCCCGGTCCGGGAAGATCCCACATGCCGCAGAGCGGCTGGGCCCGTGAGCCATGGCCGCTGAGCCTGCGTGTCCGGAGCCTGTGCTCCGCAACGGGAGAGGCCACAACAGTGAGAGGCCCGCGTACTGCAAAAAAAAAAAAAAAAAAAAAAAAAGTTTCCGGATCAACCTGAACCTGATCATTTGGGTAACCCTAAGGCAGGCAGCTCCTGCACTGCTTGTTTTAGCCTTATAAAAACCTGCTTGTGTTTATCTTCCCAAGCAAAGGCTTCAGGAACTAAATCTTTAATAAGTTCACAGAGTGGAAGAGGTAACAGAAAAATTTGGAACCTAGAGCTTGCAATAACCAGCTAAACCTAGAAATCCACAATGCTAGCACTTAGTTGTGAGTCTAGGAAGTTCCTGTATCAGCCTAATTCTCTCTGGAGATAGCGGAGTTCCTTCAGTGCTTAGATTACGTCCTAGGTAATGAACAGCGTCTACGGATAATTGTAATTTTTCCTTTGTGTTCTTTCTCAGCTAACTGTTGCAGCAAATAAATGGAATCTTTTATGAATGCCTTATGGAACCTTTACAGTAGCTGAGTACAGCAGGAGGTTATCTCCATATGGTAAGAAGGCTGATTTCTCAGGGAACTAGAGGGTACTTAAATCTTGGTGAAGTACTTGGGAGGAAAAAAGAAGGAGTCCCAGTGAACCCTCGAGGCATAAAAGTGCAGGTATATTGTTGATTGTTCCAAGTAAAGGCATGTAGATATTGGCTGTTGGGTCTCCGGGATGCTGAAGAAAGGTGAACAAAGGTCTCCAACTGTAAACCATTTCAAGTCAGTTCAAGCTTGTGACACAAGGGTGGCTAGGTTTGGAACAACAGGAAAACAGGGAAAAACTATTTTTATTAACAGCTCCCAAGTCCTGGACAAATGGCCATCCTGCCAGGTTTCCAACCAGGCAAGATTGGCATGCTGCAGGGACGAGTACAGGAATGATTACCTCCTGGGCAATTAGGTCTTCTACAATAGCTATGGGACCTTGTATGACCGCAGGCTTTAATAGCTGTTGAGGAAACCTAGGGAGAGGCTTAGCTACATCTATCTGAATCTTTATAGGTTTGCATTTTTTTATTCTTCTCGTGTTAACACTGTCAGAAGTAGCCCCCAAATTTGCAGGCATCTCCATCCAATTAGGGAACTTTTGTTGAACTTCCGCTTTTAGGTCCAGGACAGATTGTAAGGAACATAACTGATCAGGTTCACGTTGATCAGGAAATTTTAAGGTGAGATCTCCACTGGAGGCAAAATGTACTGGCCCTTTGAAGTTAGAAAAGAGATCTCTACTGAGTAGATTAACTGGGGCTATACTGCATAGCAGAAAGGAATCTTGGTTGAGATAAAAAATTCTCTCTGAACTGTATTAGGTACTCCCACTATGGAAACATCCTCTTTACTCAGAGGGACCTGTTGTTCTTTGAGGGTGGGATTTAGAGTAGAAAGCACAGCTCTGGTTAGGGCTAGGGGTAGGGTGTTGAACGGTTAGGTAATTATGTTTACAGTTAGGGTTAGAGTTTAATGTAGATTTCAAAGTAAAATATGAGAGTGGGGTTTAAAGTAGAAAGCATAGCTCCAGTATCAACTAAAATTTGGCCGTTTTTCATTATATTTTCCTCTGGGCTGTTTAAGGTCATTGCTGGTAATAGTTTACCAGAGAACCTCTGGAGTTCTGCCAACTAGGCGAGAGGGTCACGGGGGGCCCTCCCTTTGAGACAGATATGAGAGCAATTGTGAAGAGTTTGCATAGGACTTTTGAGGACACCTCTTTTTCCAGTGTCCTCACTGATTACAAATGAAACATCAACTTTGGGTCATCAAATTGATCATGGACCCCTAGGAGGTTGTAATGGGGGAGGCCCAGGTGTCATTTTGTGTCCCTTGCCTTAGAGCTGTTGTAACTGTAAGGCTATGAGCTTGGTGGATTTCTGTTTGTGATCTTGCTCCAAGGTCCTTTCAAAATGCTCAGCTATAGTCACGAGTTCAGTCAGGCCTATAGCCTCCCACCCTCTTTTCTGCCCTTTTATCAATCCACTAATCTCAGAAGATAATCCACTTACAAAGAGGGCAGTTAAAGCAGGCTGAGTGGCCTTTTTATTCCTTGGAACACCAACTGCTGTAAAAAGAGAGCTTCCAAACTGGCTCTAAAGTCTTCCACAGATTCACCCCTCTTTTGTTTGTACAAGTGAATAATACATCAATCATTATTAGGCCAATTAATAATAGACCAAGTGTGAGCAGGGAAGATTTTAGGAATAGCTTATAAAAGGTTAGTTGTTATTCTGCAAGCCTTTTTAGGTTGAGGATCTTGAATATCATCCTAGGGATTATGTCATTTTGCTTCCCACATCCATTCTGGGGCTTCCCCCAGTCCTACCAACATGTGTACAAGTGGATAAAGATCTAGCAGTTTGGGGACATACGCCCTGACAGTGACTCTGAAGTCTTTAAAAAATGTTGGGGGTTCCTCCAAGGTTTAGAGAATTCTTTGACTACAGCTCTCAGTTCAGTCTTTGACCAAGGGGTAAAGGACACCTGAGGGGGCTCACCTGCAATCTCAGGTAGTTTTACTTTAAATGGCAATTGTTAAATATTCTTTTTGGAATAGAAAAGTATTTCAGACAGAAAATGAGTAAAACAAGAGTACTCAGGTGAAAAAGGAAAGGGGGGGACAGTAGGAGTTAAATCTGCAGTCACATCCGTCCTATGGTCTTTTGTTTCAGGTACCTTTTGTCTCTTTAATTTTTCATTAGCTTTTTGTTCTAAGTCTCTCAACGAAGCTATTTTGGAATCTTGAAACCGTCTGTAAACTTTTACATACCAAGTAAAGCAGGCATCTCATTCTCCCTGTGCAATCTGTGAACCCTTGCTCTCTAGTGTTTTCCTTAAATGTACAATCTTGTCTAACTGGAACATGCCCCACAATGACCACTGTAATTCTAGATCAATATTAGTATAATTTTTCCATCTTTCTAAATATCTACAACCTCCAGGACCATAGTTCTTAAATATAAAATAAGCAGGTGTGCCAGAAGCTGGCATTCTCAACTCTTTGGCGATAAAGGATCTCATTTCCTTAGCTAGCCTTTGTCAACCCAAAAGAACACACAAAAAACCTGCGCCTTAATATATCAGCAGTAACAAAGAGATGTTACTATGTCCTGGACAAAAGAAGGCCTGGTATGCACCACCACCGATTCCCAGGGATCCTTGGACTGAGGAAAAAGATCCAAACGGCAAATCCCAAGGAAGGGGGACTGCAAACTGATTCCAAACAAAATGGAGAACTATAGCCACCACCAACAGCTCCAAGCATGGAAACTGGGGGCTGATTCCAAACAGATGGGCAAGTGCAGACTACACTGTCAGCAGTGCCCAGTGTGGAATCCAGGGAACAAAATTAGGGGCTACGGTTTACCACTCAAAAATATACTGGCAATAACCAAGAGATGTTACTGTGTCCTGGGAATTTCCATCTGAAAGGCTAGGGGTTTGGCCTCAAGGAGAATCCTCTACCAGCCAAACTGACCTGCCCTGTAAAGGAAAGCCAGTTAGATTGGGAGCACAAACGCAAAGAGAATGGAGCTCAAACCAAGAGGAGCTTACCAACAACCTTCAGGAATGGCAAGAAAGACAGTGAACTCAAAGGAGTTGTGGGCACCACACCTGTTTCTCCTTGTCCCAAAATGTTAATCAGAAATTTGCTTCAGATCCCATCACTGCCACCAATATATTTACCTTTTTCTTTTTAAAAAGATAAGCATTTAATCATAAAATCATCTTGTTAGCAGTAGCAATCATAAGAGTGGATTTTAGAAAAGTGCACATACATATTTTTATACAGAACATTTCTGGAGGGATACATATTAAACTGTTAGTGGCCACCTCTGCATGCCCCCAATGTATTAAAAAACAAAATTTAACTGAGTAAATTGGAAGATTTACTTTGAATTTTGAATAAATTGGCCTTATTAAACGATTCATGAATCAGGCAGTATCTCATCTGATAGAAAGGGAGATACTCCAACGGGTTACACAACATGGAAGGCTTTCTCTTTTTTTGGCCATGCCACATGGCATGTGGAAATCTTAGTTCCCCGACCAGGGATCAAACCCGTGCACTGGAAGCGCGGAGTCTTGGCTGATGGACCACAAGGGAAGTCCCAGAAGACTTGTATAGTAAGGAGGGTGGGACAAGGAAAGAAAGTCATCATCAAGGGAAAAAATGGAAGTTCACTGGAGGAAAGTAAAACTTCAGGTGACAACGGCGTCTCATTGGCTAAACTGCAGAATTTTCTATTAGCTATTTCTATTTTCTATTTCTTGTTGCTGGCCAGGAAGGAAGTCTTCCCTCCTCCAGCTGGGGTAGTAAAGTGGTTGCACTTCCTCTTTGGGGTCAGTAAATGACCTCTTCCTGTTGGGGTAATTGATGATGAGTGGCACAGCATGAGAGCTCCCTCTACGGGCCTTCCAGACTCCAATTCTAGTGCAGGTTTCCTTTTGTTAACATTCACAGCATGTTTTATTGGCAGGAGGAGTCACAATGAGGGAGAAAAGGCCACAAGACTCACCATAAAGAAGGCTCAGAAATGCTTGGGTGGGTCCAAGGGAGGCACAAGGTGGCTGTGGGGTCAGCTGGTGGCTACAACGATCACATGGTTCCCTCTGATGGGTTTGCAGCTCGATGTGGAAGAGTGAATAAAAGGGTCAGTTCATCCTATCAGAGAAACATGAAACTGAGATAAGCTTCCCACTGCTAGAAGCATCTTGAGCCTTCAGAAAAGAACAGAGAACATGTCTAAAGGGTTTGGGAACATCAGAGCCACATCTCCTCAGAGTGGGACTCCCCAGGCTCTCCAGGTCTCAGTCCCCAACTCTCCCTCAGTGACAAAGCCTCCCTACCTCTGTCCTTGTCAGCTCAGTGATCCCTAGAGGTCCTGCCTATCCGTGAGGACTTAGGTTTCCATGAGACAGGTTGGTTGAGACCTAGTGATACAGTTGACCAGCCTGATATGCAACAGTTCCCACCACCCTGGGGCAGTTGGGCTCAGGGACACATGGCTCTGGACCCCATGTGGAGGGTGTCCTTGCACGTCCGCTGTGCCACAGAAGAGCCAGGAATGCCTGTAGCTGTCCAACTGATTCTCAGGGGGTTTTCCTGGGAGAACCCTTGGTCACCTGACCTCCTATCCAGGAAGCCCCATGACTTTCTGATTGCTGCCTGTCATGCCAACAACACACCTGTGAAGGTTCTGCTCTGCATGGCCATCTGTCCGCCAGGCGCCCCCTTCTAGGGACCCAGACGCTAGGACCACACAAATGCTGAAGGAGTGTCCACCTGCCTAAGGTACAGACACCCCTGTATCCATCTGCATGATTTCTACTGGGAATCAACAACATTTATGGGGATTCTCTGGCCCTAAAGAACAGACCAACCTGATAGGAGCAATGCAATGATTCACAATTACCAGGGTCAATGCACATATACAAGGGCCCATAGCCCCAGAAGCCCCACTCACAATTCACATGAGTGTCCCATACATACCCACCGATGCCCAAATATTCTTGCTTCATTCATACACAATCCAAACACGCACATCAGTGGTACGCTGCTAAGTGCTTGATAAAAAGCTCTCCGAGAAAGGCGGGAAAGACTTCACTTATGGTATCTACATGGTATAAATATTCCCAGCATGACCAATTTCAAGCTACCCACCTGACATCACTAAACACACAGATGGGAAGAGATATGCACCATTGACTCTCCCAAGACAGTATGAACCAGTTCCAGCACATCCCATAACTTTTCCTGTGAATATGTGCACAGAATCCACTTACACCCCAAGGAGAACTCTCAACTCCCACCACAGATATATAACCAAAAGGATACCACATATACATTTGTGTTTGTATATATATATATATATATATATATATATATATATATATATATATATCCTGAACACACACCCTCACCCTGAATAAATACACAAACAGACCACCTCTTACTACCTAAATTTTTACAGATGAAACCTTACTCACCCTGAATATTCACATTCCACTCTCACAACTATATATACACACACAACATGGGCCTGAAAACAAACATGTGCAACCAATATGCCATCCAGATGTACACACTGAGTACCTAAGCACACAGGGTCACCAAGTACACAACTGTCTCATGTGCAACCCAAAAAAAGACCCATATGCAATCCCACAGCCCTAAAATACATATACTGCAGGATTCCTGCACACACACATAACCTACACAGCCCACTGGTTTCCAAACACACAAACTAAACTCTCACATCCCACAGAATACATACCCCAGAAGCCCCAGGAACTCAAAAACACACACAGGCACAAATAATCTATACTTATCAAATACAGCTGACCCTTGAACAACTTGGGGGTTAGGGCGCCAACCCTCCATGCAGTGGCTCTGCATCCATGGATCCTGTAGTAGTCCTGTAGTAGTTACTGAAAAAGAAATCCACTATACGTGGACCCGTGTGGTTGAAACCCATGTTTGGGTCAACTGTACATGTAAGTCCACCTCACTAATACTGAGAACACACATACAAGCAACACCACTAAATTCTTCAGGCATTACATTTTGAAATAGACACATAGAGGACTCGAAGCCTCCTGCTACACTCACAAATCACAAATACACACATCCACAAACTACTCATGAGTATACACCCCAAATGCTCAGACACATTCAAAACAGAAAAACACCGACAACCTCTGCAGTCTTACTAAGATACATACACAATTCTCACACACCTATGGACACACACATGCAAATATTCCTAACCCCTGAACATATGGATCCCCTCCCAAACACTATACATTATGCTACCTCTCCAGAATACAAGCTCCCCACCACTACTCCAACATACAAACTGTATAGGTGTGTGTGTGTGTGTGTATATACATTTCTACCCTCACCCTGAATATATAGACAGACCACCTCTTACTCCTACCAAACACACGTATAGACACCCTAGCGTTCTCCAAAGAAATACACTTTGAATACTCCTAACAACTCCATACCTTATGAACAAACTCTGATAATGCATGCACCTGATGATGGACACGCACACGGATTAGAATACACAAGTAAGATACATGAAAATATCTCCAGCAAACCATTTATGAAACAACTTCCATATATCAAATTATCCCTAGCTATCAGGAGCCAGCTCACACATATGCAAGTACTAACAAATACCCGTATCACATATTTCTAATACATACAAATGCAATTGTCCATCTTCCCTGTAGAAACATAGAACCCTACCTCTCTATCAGATACACTCACTTCCCAAAATACATAAGCCTAAGAAGCTCCTACTGAAAATTACAAATGCACAGCCTCAGCAAATATTCCTCCAAGTGGCCATGCCCCTTGAATACACACACAAACTCATTGAACACACAACTCTCCACAAGTCCCAAATAGAACCACAATTACCCAGTACACTACAAATAGGCAATAATGTCACCCTATACGCCCTTTGTTCCAAATACACATACAGTACCACACTACTGGCGTATACATAACCCCACATTCCCAACCTCTCACGCAGAATGAACTCTGCCATCTTGCAGAATACACGATCATACAAACACAACATACCTACACATTCAACATCCACCAGCCCCATAAAATAGTCACAGACTTGCCCTCTACACATCCAAATATACATACACAGCTCCTGAACATGCACACCCACAAACACCCCATAACCATACAACATGCCCTGAATACACAAATGATCAGCCTACATTCCCCAAATATACAAAATTAACAGACTGGACACCCAAAGTAATATACACCACTACTTTTCCTGACATTGCCCTTATGCATATGCAGATAATCCTTCCAAATCCACCATTACACACACACAAATCCCCAAATTCATGGGTGAAAAAAACACATGTAAACATATTCCCCAAACACCAAATTACAAACACCTAACCACCAACTCCTTGAGTATGCCTGCGTCACATCTCAACACCCTCCAAATACAACACTCACTCTTACACACTCTCACAAAAACACAGGCATGACCTCCCTTCAAACACAAATATCCACGGACAAAACCAACCCACACATTTGACTACATATCAGATTCCCACCAACCAATTAAGTATGTACAGACCCCATCTATGCTTGCAAATCAATCATGATTTGACACCAGACTACAAATACATGTTTATTACCACATTCAGCAAAGTTGCTCGCATCACTGACAAAAGAATGCAGTTTGAACACAAGTGTTGACTGATGTTTTTATGATAAGAAGGAAGACACTAGTGAAACGATGAGTGTGTTCCTTCCATCTTCACTCATTTTCCAATCACCTGAGCTACACCTTCGGAACCAGATGAGGGTTTTCAACTCGCAAGAACTTCCCTCTAGCTTTTGTACTCTTCACAACGCGCAGACTAGAACGGCACCTGTTTAATAGCTCGCACACACTATTTAGCCCCCACTGTAGGCCCCGCAATCACTGAACCCTTCATGCAGCCGGCTCCCCAGTGGTGCCGATAATCCTGGGGTAAACATCTCAAGGGAATCGAGCTCTATGGGGGCGTGAATCCACATTGTGGGGAGTCTCCTTACATGGACAAGGGCACAAATAACCCACAGGGTGAACAACAGTGCAGAGCGGTGACACCTGAGGGGTGAAAAGTCCCCGTACCCCTTACCTCAGGATTCCTAGAACTGACTCTACAGGCCGCCATGACAGGCCCCTCCCCCGCCGGACAGCCATTGGGGCCCCACCCTCCGCGCTCGCGCATGCGCTCCTGCCTTCCGGAGCAAACTGCCCCAGCAGACGCCGGGAGCTGTCGGAGGACGGCGGTCCGCGTGCCCGAGAGCCCCGCCCCAGTGGACGTGCACAGGCGTGCGCGGGCGTGCAGGCGCGGGGTGCGCGAGCCTAGGAGGTCTCTGCAGGAGAGGACAGAAATGGAGGGTCGGGCAAGCTGCGGAACTTCTCTGGCGACGCTCCTCGCTGGGAACCTTCGTGACGGTCTCTTCTTAAAACCAGCTCTTGGGAAATGTGCACTCGTGAAACCCATGCACTTAGCTACAAAGAGTTCTGGAGAGCTCCGCTGTAAGCACAGTGGCCTCAAATTGGGGCAAGTACTTTCATGCCCTTTGGACTGCCGTTCCTTGGTTCTTGTTAATGTCTTTCAAAAAACAGTAGGTCCTTTTTCCTAGCACACCTGAAGTTTCCGTTAAAGAACAATGCTAGCAAAGAATTTCAGACCTGGGAAACACTCTTAAGATACTGTCTCCTGACTCTGTTCCTAGAGTTTTTCCAACGCATTTACTCTACTAGAATATTTTTTCTCAGTGTTCACAGGTGTTTCCTTTGTACGGTTTTGGGGTTTTTTTAAAAAATAATTTTGAGAAAGAGTTGACCATCTGGGCCAATTTCAACAGGTAGTATGGGAACAATTTTATTTTCCCTCCCTCCTTTTTTATAATATCTTGCAGAATTTCAGTTGACAATAAAACAACAACAAAAACAGTAGCGGGATCGACTCACTGACCTGACTTTGTAAACTTCCCGAAGAGACGTCAGTCATCAGATCCGCTTTCTGGTCAAACGCAAGATTAGAGCATTTCTCACTCAACAGGATGCCTCTGAAGACCCCTCCCATGTAACAGCACTAAGCGCCTCCAAGTGCAGACTTGAAAACTCCACAAGACACAAACATGGTATCTCTTCGTTTCTTTAATGTTTCGTGATTGAGTGGAAGATGGAACTGTCTTCTGAGGCTTGTGATGCATGTCCAGAGATGTTTTTTCTCAGTAGTCAATGCCCGCCCCCACCTTCTGTGCAGGAATAGTCAGAGATCATGATCCAAAGGACTTTTAGATACTCCCTTCTGTGACTGGTCTTCCCAAGTTACATTTGGGCTAATTTGATTATCTCTGTCTGTGGGGTGTAGGATTTTGAAGTATTACAAAAGTGATTGCAGAATTGGGACTGGCTAATTTTTGCACAGTGCAATTTTTGTATCAGTGGCCTTGAGAAGAGTCCTTCAAATACTGTATCAGAATTATGAGTGAGAATCTTGTAAATAATTGGTTGAATGACTGAACAAAGGGAGGAAGCAACAAGGCAGCCTGCCTTTCTCGAGTGCCTGGGTACAATATTTTGCCTCACCATTCCTCTAGTATGAAGTTATTGGTTGCAAATCATTTAAGTTTTCCTTCATTATTAAAGCTCCAGGGCTTCCCTGGTGGCGCAGTGGTTGAGAGTCCGCCTGCCGATGCAGGGGACACGGGTTCGTGCCCCGGTCTGGGAAGATCCCACATGCCGCGGATCAGCTGGGACCGTGAGCCATGGCCGCTGAGCCTGCGCGCCCGGAGCATGTGCTCCGCAACGGGAGAGACCACAACAGTGAGAGGCCCGCGTACCGCAAAAAAAAAAAAAACAAAAAAACCCTAGGTTGATGGATAAAGACGTGAAAGGAAGGGACTGTCATGTTCAACCTCGGTGCCGTGAATCAAAACAACAGTCTATAAACTGCCTAAAGAGGCACACGCCAATTGTGTTGCCACTGTGGGAGGTGGAAGGAACTTCCGGTTCTTGCCTACCTGCCAGAGCCCTCGTGGAATGTCCCCCCAGCGCACGCCACCCCGACCCACGTGCCCTCTGCCCCTCCCCCACCGCAGAACGGTTCAGCCCGCATTTTCCGGTTTACTTTCAAACGTGTCCCTCGTTGACTTGGATCCCGAGCGTTTGCTGAAGCAGGTCGCTCTCTGGCTCCTGGTCTTGACTTTTCTCATTGAGGCTACCAGGCAGCAGTAGTCCGTGCCCAAGCCTGCAGGATGGCTTCAATAGGAGGTAAGCCTATAGGCTGGGGGTGTGTTCTCAGAGACCCTGCCATCCTCACATCCTTCAGGTTCACACGTTACACTTAACTGTGGGCACACAGCTGGACTGAAGTAGAGGGAGAAGAGAGCACTGGACGCACAAGGACATTTCACCTGGGGAGACTGGGGAGCCTGAAGAAACCTGAGACTGCCCTGGGGAGGAGGGGTCGTTGGAGGTGGATCAAGAGGAATTGCCCTGGCAATGGAGAAAGGATGGCAGCAGTCTGATTCTTTCTAGAAGGGAGACAAGCCACTTTGAAACGTGTGTGTAAGGATGTGTGTGATGTCCTGGTGGTGACACAGGGAGGGTCATGAGGAAAGCCTAGAGCTGTATTGTGTTCCTGAGGCACCTGAAGCTTGCCTCACCATATCTTTCAAAGGGATTTGAACAGGAGCATACTATATCTCAGGGGGCCGTGGGGAGAGATGGTCTTGGTGAGAAAACTATTCAATGGGGCTGTGTGTGGCCACACCTGCAGTGAAGTGTCCTCTCCGAGAGCTAGGCAGGGGGTTACTCTAACTGCCGCAGCCCACACCTCGTCCACTCCTCCCAGCCCAGAGCTCACTTGTCAGTTCAGGTAACTGTTGCCTTGGATTCAACAGGGGATGGGCAACCGTTACGTGTAACTTCAGCCAAGAGAGGGCTCAGGTTCCTGAGTTGCTCTGAATTGTTCTTCCTTTTGTGGAATGGCAGTACTTCAGACCTACTTCATCTTGTCCCGTATCTCATGGTGGACCCTCAGGCTGCCTTGAGAGGAAGAGTTTGTTCCTATTTCATGTCACTCCTTCATGGACAGGGAACAGATGTGGAGTGGGGTTGGTTCGGGTGGAATGTCTATGAAGGCTGCTTCCTCTTTTAAAGGGGGAAGGAGTGTAGCCCAGGATCAGGAAGATGATCTTCTGTGTTACTATTAAACGTCCTATGACATCTGTTCCGGTTAGTTAGGTGCACCGTGGTGTGTACCTTGTTCTCCTGAACAGGGATGTGTTTCAGACAACTTGATCGCCATGGCATCTGGCTTATGCCTGCATCTCAGATTGTCTCTCCGTTATTGGGAGCTGGAAGGGGAAGGACCACAGGCAGTCTATACTCCCACGACCAATGTAACATGACAATTCCCTGGCCCTTGTTTAATCCTCTGCAGCCATCACTGGCTGTGAAATGACAGAATCTAAGGGACACGCGCCTACTTCTCAGACCACGCCAAGCCCCTAGGAACAGAACTCCTGACTGATGACAGTGACTCTGGGCACTGGGGAAGGGGTGGCAGGACCTGGCCCATGTTACGTATCTGCTGTGGGTTGTTCGGAGATGCAGGTGCTTTCTGGGCCAGTGTCATGGGTTTGTATCAGGATTCCATTAGAGATATTTTCCAGCATTTTGTTTTGTTTTGTGAGGCTAGGAAAGAAAGAGGGGATTTATACTGAGCATCAGGAAAAGGAGGACTGAGGAGGAGGTGGGGCCCTAATATTTTACACAGTGCCTGTCCACAAAGGGCCTTTGGGGGCCTAGAACTTACCTTGCAGAAGGCCCCTACCTGCTAGTACGCCGGCTGAGGGGCATTTCTCACAGAGCGGATGTCCACACAGCTCCAGGTCTTGGGAGACAGCCTGTGAGGCTTAGGTGCCAGGGTGTGCCTTAGGGAGGCTCTCCAAGTGAGTGCTTGCTGAGGCAGTTTCTTCTCGGCAGGCAGGGGTCAGGGAGCTTGGTGGATGGGCGTGGGGTCACGAGTGGAATAATTCTCAACTGGAGGTCAGGGCATGAAAATCACTTGAAGACAGTTGCACGCTGCAGTTTCCCTTGTCCAAGAGTCTCTCATCTGTGGAGATTTACACTCTGATGCCGCAGAAAGCCTCAGTCCCACTTGCCCATTCTCCTCCTCCATTCACTCCTCTCCTTTGCCTCAACAGCATCTGCACTGCTGGGAACGGATGTCACCGTGAACCCCGGTGCCTCCTTGTCTACTTTCACGGCAGTGTCCTTTCCTCCACCCGTTCCTGGCACCCAGCACTGGCCACCCTGGGAGCAGCACCTGCCACCTCTCATCGCCCCCGCATTCCCTCCCGGCAGCAGCCTGTGGCTGCCAGCTTTCCCCAGGATGCCTTTGGTGGCTAATGGTGGCTGTGGCCCTGGTGCCCCTGGGGCTTGCAACTTCACTGTACAAGTCAGGTCACAAGGGAGGCCAGTGCAGGCCCCCCAGACTCAGACCTTTATCGTTCCTCAGGGCCTCCTCAACTGGAGCGCTCCAGGGGCCCTCAGCGGGAGTGCTGCATGTCCTGCACCCATATTCTTAGCAACCCCTGCGATGGAGACCATTGTGACTGCTCCAGCTGCTGGAGTTACTCAGGCTGGCAAGGGAGGCTGGACCCTAGGCTTTCCTCCTCAAGCTCCACCACCAGCTGCCCAGATGGCCCCTAACATTCGCCCAGTGAACTCTGGGCCATGGCCACATGGCACTTCCAGGGAGGGCAGCCTGGACACCAACCAGCCCTATGCCTCGCAGGAGGACTGCTCTAACCACCAGAGCGTGTACAGTAACTTCCGACGGTGGCAGCGCCTCAAGCCACTGGCCCGGAGACACCTTCCCCAGAGGCCTGATGCGGAAGCTCTTTCCTGCTTTCTCATGTGAGTGAACGCTCAGGGGGTCATGAGCTTATCGGAGCTCTTAGATAAAGAGGAACTGGGGATGGACTCGCAGGTTAGGTTTCTAGGGATACTGGAAGCAAGGTGTGAGGGCGATGTCCACGCCATGAGAAGGCACACTGTCGGTCATATGGGCGAGCCTGCCAGTCCATGACATCATGACTGAAATGTGCCTTATCTCAACTGACCCCACCCCCCTGTGAGTCTAGCCAGCTTGCTCTTCCATGATTCTCCTGGTAATACGGCCTGAAGACTTGCAGTCAGAGAGGGTCGTGGTGTAAGTTGAGGAGCCAAGGAGTGGATGCCACACTCTCCTGTGCTGACGTCTCCTTTCATACAGCACCTGAGTGTACATGGCCGGGGAGGTCACTTCGGAGAAGGGGGAGGAGCACGGGGCCCAGGAGAGCGCTTCATGCACGCCTCGACTTCGTTGATGTGGAGAATTCCACTAGGAACAGCGTGATAGTAGAGCTCTCCTAAGGGCATGGGCTCTCTCCCACTAGAGTTGTGAGCCTGGCAGGCATTTCCATCCTAAACCTGCGGTCCCTCGTAAAAAGGGGACAACCACACTTCATTCAGAGGACCGTGCAGAAGACTCCTTGGGCTAATCTACGAAGTGTGAGCAGATTGCCTGGCACATGCCACGCCTCATTGATGATGGTGATTTTTATTATGAAAAGGCAGCCTTGAAGAGGAAAAGAGCTCCCCAAGGCACAGTGTCCCAGCTGTAGCCTGGGAGTGGATGGTCATCCTCGAGTGAGTGTGAGGTGGTGACAGCCGTAGCCGGGAAGGCTTGTCTCTGCTCTCCCGGACACCTGCCTCTCACTCTCCTGTTGCTCAGTCATGCTGTGATGAGTGATGTGTGGTCCACATTGGTGGGTGGGGTCAGGCAGGTGGGGGCTGGGCTGGGCACAGAGACTGACCCCGAGTGCTTACAGCCCAGCGCTTCGATCCCTGGCCCGCCTGAAGCCCACCATGACACTGGAGGAGGGACTGTGCAGGGCCGTGCAGGAATGGCAGCACATTAGCAACTCTGACCGGATGATCTACTACGAGATGGCGCAAAAGTGAGTCAGCGTCCTGGGCCCAGGGGCTGCGTGGGGGGTGAGGCGAGTGGGTGAGGGCAGGGTCTGGCCGTGGGGGTGCTCATCAGAGAGGACAAAGGAGAAGGGCTGTCGCTCGAAACGGGGGGCCCGCAGCCCAGAGGCCCTACAGTCCTCCAGAAACCCCTCCCTCACCTTGAGAGTTTGGGTCTTCTGTCCTTCCTCCACCACGAGCTCTGCCCTCCCCTGAGTTTGACCTACCCGTGCCCTGACATGAAGGTCTCAGGACGGGGCAGGGTGAAGCTGTGAGTCCAGTAGGGGTCCATCTCCGGCCATATGGGCTGGGCTGGGGAAAGAGCTCCACCTGCCAGCCTGCTGCTTCCTTAGTGGTGGCTGGCTGGCGGCCACTGACATACATTTGGGACCCCCTCTCCTCACGAAAAGTGGCCTGAGTGGGTACCCTGGCATCCCTCAAGAGGCTGGGGAAGCCAGCTGTCATCAGCCCAAGGGTCTCTGGCCCTTCCAGTGTTTGCTCCACGGTAATCCCCTTGGTTTAAGAAACAAAACCAAACAAACAAGCACCTCTCAGAGGAAAGGAAGGCCTGTCCTCTAAGCTCAGCATCCACATCGTCCAGCCTCTCCTGAGCCCTGTCTCCAGGTCTACGTTCCAGAACTCTCAGTCCCAACCCAGGGTCCTGGATTTGGGCAAGGACCCCTGTGGGGAACACATGCCTGTTCCAGCCTCTGGCTGTCAGCCCTTCATGTGGCTCTGGATGGGGGGCATGAGGAGGGTGCCCCCTGGGTCAGCCACGTGTCCCGTTGACCTGGTTCAGTGCAGCGACCTGGCTCTATGCTGTTGAATGCTCTCCAGTGCTGGTGAGGCAGGAAGGGTCCCAGATCTTGTATCAGTTCCAGGAGCAGCTCTCTGCTGTGGACAGCACCTCACAGGGCCTTGACAGCCCCAAGGCACATCCTCTCCCAATCCCTCATTCTTGGCTGCCTTTGTTGGGCTCCAGAACCCAGGCCATTTTCTCAGGGTGGCCTGTGCCTCCGTCACTCCCCAGGTTCATGGAATTTGAGGCCGAGGAGGAGATGCAGGTTCAGCAGTTGCAGTGGATGCAGTGCGCGCAGGGCCTGCCTCCTCCAGCCCCACCGAAGCTGGATCCTCGGGGGCCCCCAGCCCCGAAAGTGGGCCTTCAGCCAGCCACCCAGGTTCCCACTGGAGTTGAACGCACAGGTAACAGGGGCCCAGGGTTGGCCACTGTTCCCATGTGGATCATTTTCCTTCAAGACAGGGGCATTGGTCTTTCAAGCAAAACAACCACCGAGGCGGGGGGTGGGGGGTGGGGTCTCAGATGCCCTTTGTCACTACGGGGTATTGACTTGGTCAATTTTGTAACTTCTCTCACGCCTCCCTGTCAAAGGACTGCACACAAAGTCTGCCTAAGAAGTGGGCTTGATGGGGACACCCCTGGAAAATTGGAGGTTCCCCACTTCCTTACATGTGACTCTCTTAGATGCCCCCTTACCGCCCCCCTCCAACTGTGCATGAAGCTTCAGGTGGTCCTGACCCCCCCCCACCCACATCAATGTCCCCCAACAATGCCCTCACCAGCGTGCGCTCGGTGGTCAGGAGGTGGACCGGGAGCCCCTCACCTTCCTCCCCTTCCTCCTGCTCTGCCTCAGCCTGTGCTCCCAGCATGTCCGGCCCCAGCGCCCAGCCCTCCCGCCCGAAGCCACACAGGTCCCAGCGACCCCCGGAGCCCAAGGCACCCGAGGAGATTCCACCTGAGGCTGTGAGGGAGTATATGGACATCATGGAGGTGCTGGTGGGGCCCGTCCACTCAGCCACAGGCGACTCAGATGCAGAATGGGGAGAGGACGGAAATGAGCTGCAGCAGGAAGAGGACGGCACCTACTCGGACCCGGATCTCTTAAGCTACATCGACAAGCTGTGTTCCCAGGAGGACTTTGTCACCAAAGTAGGCTAGGCCTGGAGACTGGGGTCTGCAAGATGCCAGGGCATGGAACTCTCAGCACCCAAGATCTGGGTTCTGCTCAGGCCGTTGGGACTTAAGCTCAGCTCCTTGTTCCTGAGCCTGGTGTTAGGGGAGGTTTACGCAGATGTTTGTGTGTATATGTTTGTGTCTATCTGTGTGTATGCCTTTGTGTCTGTGTTTGTGCCTCTGTATATGTGCTCTTTTGTGTGTGACTGTGTATGTGCATGTTTGCGTGTGTGTGTGTGTGTGTGTGCGCGCTGACCATCCCCGCCTTGTGGAGGAGAGTGGGGTGGGTCTCTGCTTTTCACTTTCCCTCCTGGCCTTCTTGTCTCACAGGCCACTCCTGGCCAAGGATGCTCACAGCCTCTTCTTTCTGTTCTAGGTGGAGGCAGTCATTCACCCTGGATTCCTGGCAGATTTGCTTTCCCCAGACCCACAGCTGGATCTCTTGGCCCTAGAGAAGGAGCTGGAGCAGGAGGAAGGGCTCACCCCCGAAAAAGTGAGACAGGGGAGGGAGAGGGACACTCAGGGAGCCAGGGGACCCCACGGGAGGGGGACCCCAGGTGATCCAGGGGACAGGGGAACCCAGATGACCCAGGGGAGCCAGAGGAGGGAGGGATCCCCGGTAGAACAGGGGACACAAGGGACACCCAGGAAGACCAGGGCACGGAGGGACCCCAGTGAATAGGGGAGAGATAGGGCACCAGAACAGGAGGGCCACATAGCGCTGTCCATCCCTCCCCTGCCTGGGACGCCTGGCATGGGGAAGGGCCCGTTCTGGGGTGGGTGCAGTGCAGGGTGAAAGGAAGGAGAGGATAGGGAGCCGGGAGGGGAGGGAAGGTCACAAAGCTGGGAATCAGTTGCAGGAGGATGGCAGGACTGCCACAGTGTCTGTATTTGGATTCAAGTCCTGGGGTCGCCCGTCCCCTCCTCCCCCCCAGGGCCATTGTCCCACTGCCCAGTGCTCCTCCTCTCACACGTGTGTGTGGAGCCGTCACTGTCCTCCTCCCTCCTACCAGCTGGTGCAGAAACGACTCCTGGCCTTGAAAGAGGACGACGGTGTGCGGGCAGCCCCGAGTCACAGTGCACCCGGAATGGCCTCAAGTCCTTCTGAGTCCGACGCCAGCCAAGGTGCCCAGAGGCACGACCAAGACCCCCATCTAGGGGTCAGTGATGAAGCCTGCCCACCAGAGATTGATTCTGAGGCTCTTCATAGGCTCATCCAAACAGACACTGCCCTGTGCAGGCCCAAAGTCTTTGTTCCCTCTGGAGGACGTCAGGAGTTCTCTATATTCCGGCCCGTACGGCTCTCCCCTCCCCAGGGTCAAAGGCGCACCGGCCCTCTACTGAGATCCAGGGATGCGTCTGTTCTCAGAAAGGCCTCTCCTCTTCGGGAGGCCCGAGTGCCCGGGGACGGGTCCAGTGAGAACGAGGAGGTGCTCCAAAGCGTCTTCATCGTAGACTCTCAGAATATACTGGTGCCTTTCGGGATGTCCCTCAGTCCTGCCCATGTCTCAGCCCTGGCTTCCTCTGGAGGTTGGGGGGCCCAGAGTGCTCCCCAGTCCCCCTCCTCTCAGAGAAGAGGCCTCAGCCCAGCTCCACCAGCCGCTCCCAAGTCGAGGAAGCGGGCTGTGTGTGGACGCCCAGCCGCTGCTGAGAAGCTGCCCATCCCCGGGGCTGGCCTCGGCGTCTCTGGGAGGCCAGCCTTGGCTCTGGGGCTGGCTCGCCCCTCACAGCTGAGAAAGAGAAAGCGTGACCCGTTTGACACAAAGAAGCGTGGGAAGAGGAGGAAGAAGCACTGCAGCCAGTAGGGAACAGCTGGGCCAGCCCTCCAGGGCGAGGCCCCAGGGCAGCCCCCTGGGGAGCCTAGGGGCTCCTCCTCCTCCCAGTGCTGATCCTGGATGATGTGGGGGGAAGGGAGGGGGGCAGGACCACCAGGGTGGGGAGGGGGAGCGGGATTGTGGGGGGTTAGGGAGGTGGGGGAGGTGGGTGTGGCCAGGTGTGGGTGGGAGCAGGACCTTTGGAGTGATGTATGTAAATTGTGAACAAAGATCGTTTTCGTGGGAAATGCTCTCAGGCCACTGTCATCTTGTTGGTGTTGAGCTGCTCCACAGAGAGCGATCCTGAGAGGAAGGAAGGATGAGGGAGGTCACAGGAGCTCTGGGTCTACAGGTGGCCACACCTTTCCTCCACATAGACAAGGACTCCTCAGGCTGCCCCTGGGAACGCACAGCTCTCACTTTCCCCAGGGACCCCCTCATCAGCCCCTTCTCTAACGCCTGCTTGGCTAGGGCCCTTCTGGGGCATCTGTACCGTCTTCTGCATCCCTGGACCTTCTGGGGAGGCAGAGCTGCTCTTGTGCCTTTCAGCCCTCTGGACACTCACCAGTTTCTAGCATGGAGCCTGGAGACGGCCCTTGTCATTATGGAGCTTCTCTCTGCTTTCCTGAAGCAGCCAGACAACGGCGCTGGGATGACCCTCCGCTCATCTAGGGTTTCCTGTGTGGGTGGCCTGACCAGAGACGAAAAGTCTTGGCCATGGGGACAGGACTGTCTGCCTCATCGTAGCGGGAGCATCCTCTAGTTCCACTGGGATTATTGCAATGTGGAGAGTGGTGGAGGCAGCTACCTCTTAATCCCAATGAGGATGCAACAAGGGGAATGGGTGTGGGGAAATTCATGGGGCACCCGTTAAAGGTCTGTATAAGGGAAAGGACAGTTGGGCCCCTTTGTGGAACTTGTGGGATTTCTGTGCAGCAGCATCTCGTTCAACTGAGGGAGGAGGACCCATCTGGCTGTGGCTGTGGGGACTGGCGTTAGGGGCCTACGGGTCTGCAAAGACACCCCAGAACTACTGTCCCTTCCCTTTGCACCCATGGCTGGACATGTGTGTGTACTGGTATCAACACTGGTTTGTATCCCCATAGAAAACAGATCCTCCTAACAAACTATGACCACGTTTCACAAGAACAGCTTGCTCACAGGGGCGGCAGGGTGTGGGAGAGGTGTCTGTGGCCCCAGATCTGAGTGGGAGCTGGGATCCATGCTGAGGAGTGTGAAGGCCTCAGTCACCGTCCTGTGGGTGCCAGCAGAGGCTTCGAATCATCAGAGCAGGGGAAATGACCCCCTCATTAGAGTGAGATGAGCAAACAATGAGGGGCAGGGAGTAGACCCCTGCTGTCTCCCGGAAGTGCCTCCCCTCCCAGTCTGCTTAGCCTCTGTCACAGCCTGTGCTGGCCCACCTCTGAAGCCCCTTCCTCCTAAAGCACTGAGATGCTCTGATCTTTTATGGACCTGCCCTGGGCCTCACCCCCCCTTCCCTGCTGGCCAAAGGCTCTTCTCCTGCTTCTGAGTTCTGATTCCTTCCCCAGGACCCAGGCAGGTGTTAGGACAACAGAGATTCCCTGAACATGACCCCTACACCACCAGCATGCAAAACTGGGGCCGCAGGCTTCCACAGGTGGCCTGACTCTCTGCTGGACCCTGCAAAGAGCTTGGAGAAGAAAGGGGCTCATGTCTCTCCACCTCCACAGAATCTGTAGGTCAGCCTCACAGGTCCCCCTCTGTCCAGGTGGGCAGCACATATGTGCTCCCAGCCCTCCTTGACCCTTTGTGAAAGAAAGTTTTTGCAGCTTAGTAGTCTGATATTAGTCAAGGTGTCTCAGGGCTTGTTCCTTTTGAAGCCCTACAGGAGAATCTGTTTCCTTTCCCTTTCTGTCTTCTAGAGGCTGCCTGCATTCCTTGGAATTAGTCCCTTCTTCCATCTTCAAAGTGCATCACTTTAATCTCTGCTTCCCTCATCACATGGTCTCTCCAGCTCTGACTCTCCCTGTGTCCCTCCTATACAGCTCTTTGTGTTTATATATAGCCCACCCAGAAAATTTAGGATAATCTCTTCATCTCAAGATTTTTTACTTAGTCACAGCGGCAAAGTCCATTTTTCCATACAAGGTAACGTTCACATATTGTCATACGAGGGGTTAAACACGGACGTTTTTGGGGAACCATAATTTACCCTACTAGAAGAAATCCACAAAAATACCTACCATCAGAATCCACATGAATAATAGACTATGACCAAGTGGAATTTATTCCAGGGATGCAAGCCTTGTTCAATGGTAAAAAATCATCAATGTAATCTACCATATTGAGTCTAAAGAAGAAACACATACTGTCACACCAATTAATACAGAACAGGCATTTAACGAGATTCAACACCCATTCATATTAAAAATGCTCAGAAAACTAGGAATAGAAGGTCACTACCTCAACCTAATAAAGAACATCTACAAAAAACCTACTTCTAACATCACATCAAATGGTGAAAGAATGAATGCTTTTCCCTGAGTTCAAAAACAAGGTTAGAATGTCCACTCTAATCTTAGTTTTCAACTTAGTACTTTAGATTCTAGTTAGTGTAGTACAGCAAGAAAAGGAAAAAAGAGGCATACATATTAGAAAAGAAGAAATATAACTGTCATTCTTTACAGATGACATAATTGTCTACATAGAAAATTCCAAGGAATGTATAAGTAGACTCATAATAAATTATAATAACTTGCTTTAGCAGGATCTCAGAATAAAAAATCAATACATAAACATTAATACACAACATTGATCATATTTCCATATACTAGTAACAAACTGAACGATTGAAAACCAAAATTTAAAACACAGTAAATAGGTTCCAGTTCAAGATGGCAACATAGGAAGATCCTGAACCCACCTCCTCCCACAAACACACCAAAGCTACAGCTACATATGGAAAAATTTCCTCTGAAGAAAACTAAAAGATGGTGGAGCAACCCCTTCACATCAGGAAAACCAGAGGGAAACCACATCAAAACAAGTAGGAAAGGCTGAGACACAATTTTGCCATAAACCCCATCCTTGGTGTGGAGACACACAATTAGGAAGGAACTCAAAACCTGGAGCTTCTTCCTGAGAGGTGAAGGGTATGGACCCCACATTGGGCACTCCAAATTTTAAGGCTGGCACCTGAGAGATAGACCCTCAAAACATCTGACTTTGAAGACCAACAAGGCACATCCCATGAGACCCACAGGGCTGTGGTGAACTGAGGAACAGCTCTTAAAGGGCCTGTGCACAGACTCACCTGTCCCAGGGCCAAGTGTAGAAGCAGCCCTTTGAAAAGCACTCTGACTTTTGGTGAAAGAGACTCACTTCCCAATTTTAAAGCATTAATCTGAGGAACAGGGGCCTGCTGGAATACTCCCCAGGGACAGAGGCTGGCGGGTGCCATCTTCCTGCTCTCTCTCTGCCTTGATAAAACTGAAAGGTGCCATCTTTTTTCCCCTTTTTCCTTTCCTGCAGGTGACAGCTTTGTGCTCCAGCCAGCTGGCTCCTTCTTCCCTGCTCTTCCTCTGTCTTGCTATATATATATATTTTTTTTCTTCTTTTCTTCTTTTCCCTCTTTCCCTTTATTCAAATGGTGTCATCTTTGCACTCTTCCCACCGCCTCACTCAGCCAGTAAGCATCATCTTCACACTTTCCTTCTGATGTGCTCCAGAGAGCCAGAATCTCCAAGACAGGAGATCCCATTTTTGTGGCCTCCACTCAGGGGATGCTCCTTGATCACCTGGCTCTGGAGGCCAGGAGGGATTTCTTTTCTGGGTCCCATGGGACTGTAACAATTGGAGAGACAGTTCTTGGCAGGATACCACCCCCAGGATGTACCACTACCCATCAGACTGAGACACAGCCCCAGCCTTTACATGAAAAAGGCCTATTTGCTAGTAGGGACAAGACTTAAGAGCAGGCTTCAGGTTCAGCACACATCTAGAGGCTACGGATGTGCTCTCGGGGAAGGTAGGCTGGGGGTGCCATCTCTCCACCCTCACTCTGCCTTACTACAGTTCACTGGTATCTCCCAGAATGGAGCTTGTACACTTATCTGAAGCACTGTTTTCTTGTGACTGCTCCCCAGGGAACACCTTCAGATTGCTTGCTTCTGGGGCGCAGCAGGGCTTCCACTTGCAATCTCACAAGACTAAATATATTTGCATTCTTTAAAAGCTGTTACCAAGTTTTCTGGCTTCCTATCAACCTAAATCTAGGTGCTGCCCGAGATCCTCCACTTTGGGTTGCTCATTTGTCTTGGCACACCCTCAACTGCTGGGATGGTGTGCCAGGTCTATTAAAAATAAACTGCTTAGACAATCACAAAGGTTTGAGAGGCAACCAAGAGTAGACAGGGTTAAATGACAAGGTTCATCTGTCACACAGCTCTTCAAGACTGGGAGATGTGGCTATTTCACTTAATGCATAGAAACCAACACAGAGAGTCAAGCAAAATGAAGAAAGGGAGGACTATACTCCAAAAAAAGAACAAAATAAAACCTCAGGAAAAAATCTTAATGAAATGAACATAAGTAATTTACTTGATAAAGAGTTCAAAGTTATGGTCATAAAAATGCTCACTGAACTCAGAAGGAAAATGGATGAAAACAGTGAGAACTTCAACGAAGAAACAGAAGATATAAGAAAGTTCCAAATAGAAGTCACAGAACTGGAGAATGCAATAACTGAACTTAGAAATACAGTAGATGAAGCACAAGAAAGAATAGGTGAACTCAAAGACAGGTCAGAGGAACTCATCCAATCAGAGAATAAGGAAGAAAAAAGAATGAAAATAATGAATAAAGCTTAAGGGATTTATGGCACATCAAATGGAATAACATTCACCTTATAGGAACTGCAGAAGGAGAAGAGAAAAGGGGGCAGGAAACATTTGTAGAAATAATATCTGAAAACTTTTCCTAACCTGGGGAAAGAAACAGACATCCAGATACAGGAAGCCCAGAGAGCTCCAAAGCAGATCAACCTAAAGAGATCCATACCAAGAAATATTAAAATTAAAATGTCAACGTTAAAGATAACAAGGGAATCTTAAAATCACCAAGAGAAATACAACTTGTTATATAACTTGTTATATACAACTGGTTATACAACTTGTTATATAACTACATCAACCTAAAAAGCTTCTACACAGAAAAATAAACAATCAACAAAATGAAAGGGCAAGCTACAGAATGGGAGAAAATATTTTCAAATCATGTACGTGATAAGGTGTTAATATCCAAAATATATAAGGAACTCATACAGTGGCTATATCTATATCTATATCTATATGTAGATATATAGATATAGATAGATATAGATTTTCAAACAATTCAATTAAAACTTGGGCAGAAGAACTGAATAAAAAATTTTCCAATGAAGACATCCAGATCACCAACAGGTTCATGAAAAGATGCTCTACATCACTAATCACCAGGGAAATGCAAATCAAAACTACAACGAGATATCACCTCAAAGAGACTAAGACGTAACAAATGTTGACAAGCATGCAGAAAAGGAAACCCTTGTGCACTGTTGGTGGGAATGTAAATTGGTACAGCCGCTATGGTAAACAATATGGAGTCTCCTCAAAAAATTAAAAAGAAAACTACCATACATTAGCAATCCTGCTTTGGCTATATATATATCTAAAGGAAATGAAATCACTATTTCAAAGAGATATCTGCACTCGCACGTTCATTGCAGCATTATTCACAATTGCCGAGAAATGGAAACAACCAAAGTGTCCATACATGGATAAATGGATATAGAAGATATGGTAGGTACATAGATGGAATATTATTCAGCCACGAAAAAGAAGAAAATCCTGCCACTTCCAACAACATTTATGGATCCTTGGGGCATTATGATGAGTGAAATAAGTCAGAGAGAGAAAAATAAATACTGTATGATGTAACTAAATTGTAGACTCTAAAACAGCCAAACCCAGAGAAACAGAGAATAGAATGGTTGTTGCTAGGGGTTGGGGTTGGGGGAAATGGGGAGATGTTGACCAAAGGGTAAAATATCCAGTTAGCACATGAATTTCTGGGAATCTAATCTACAGCATGGTGATTGCAGTTAACAGAACTGTATTATATACTTTAAAGTTGCTAAGAGAGATCTTAAATGTTCTCACCAAAAAAAATGGTATTTATGCGAGGTAACGGAGGTGTGTTAACTAGCTCTGCTGTGGTAATCATTTCACAACATGTAACATACCAACAGGTTGTACACCTTAAACTTACACAATGCCATATGTCAATTACATCTCAATAAAGTTAGAAAAAATACAGAAAACAAACTGTTGCACAACATTCAAGCAAAAATACTAGTTTGGAACTGCTTTTTCTTGAATTTAGTCATTGTTCCTTCTTGAATCTGTTTTGTATCACATGATAGCAGACTCATACAGGCAGCTTACTTCTGATCAGGCGCAGCCAAAAAGAAGCAACTGATGGTATATGGAAGTTTAGGGATAAGCTATGAGATTTCTCCCTTTCTTCCTCTACTTTGTGAAGATTCTCCAGCAGCAACTGTGTAACTTCCACGGCTCCAACTCCAATGAGACAGAACTGGTATGGTCTGACATTGATGATCATTTAACCTGGCCCTGGACACCTTTACAACCCTCTCCTTAACTTTGCCTTTCCAGCATAGGGGTACAAGTAAATTCCTATTCCTACTAATCACTCCATTATCTAGGTGGCCCTTCTTTACTTCTCAGAAGTTTCATCACTGGTGTTCTTAATACCCTGTATTAAATTTATTTGCAAAGACTTGAAACAATTTCTATTTTATTTGTTATGGGCAAATACAGTATAATAAAATTTCCAAATATTAAAAAAATTAGAAGACACATGAAATCTCAAAATGGGGAAATGTTAGAGCCACGTTTAGGAAGAAAATGTACTAATATTATTGGAGGAGAGAATTCAGGAATTGGAAGATAACACTAATGAGTTTGGAAGGTATAAGACTGTGGAAAAGTTTGAATGGTGGGCTTCATGCCACAGGAAATAGGGAGTGATTCAAAGTTCTATAAAGATTGTGCTCACTTCAGCAGCACATATACAAAGTTTTATAAGATTAATCTGAAAGTGGTAGGCAGTTTGGAGTATGTGATGGAGTGATGTCAAAGAAAAATTGCACCAGATGGTTAAACAGGCAAGGAGTACTTTACTCAAGATGATTCTGTAATAGGGGAGAGAGACTGAACTCCGTTCTGCTGAAACAAAAGGCATGGAAGTTTTTAGATGCCAGGATGAGCTGTAGGAAAAATAGTAGAGGATGCTGGGGAAGAGGTTGGTCAATATAATTAGACCATCTCTGTTTGCTTTGGCTCTTATCAAAGTTAGGCTCCTATACTCCCCACAGAGACTGGGAAGTAAGGGCAATACCTTTCTTGAAGGTTATATTTCAAAGAGCTGACTCCCAGGTCCTTGAGAAAGACATTTCTGGGTTGGAAAATTATCAAGTGACTAGGAGAAAATTTACATCTCAAAGGGGCAGAGAAAGAATTTATAATTTCAAGTTTCTTAAAGTAAATGTTTTCAGAAAAGGGAGGTTAGGGGCCTATGGTAAAGAAAAATCCTGTCTGAAGTTTAGCCAAACTGAGGGACACATTAAGGCCATCTTGATCAGTAGTTAAAAATAGCATTACCTTCAGGAAGGTTATTTTATAAAGAAAAGCAATGCTTTAGGAACTTTCTCAGAAGAATCAAAAGTAACTGTCTGCTAGTTAGATACAGGTCAGGAATAATGAGAAAGGGCAGTTACAAAGTAAACTCAACTAATGTTCTCTGTGTTGTAGCTTTAATAAAGATGAAATAAGTAGAAAAAAAATAATCCATTGGTACACGGTGAGAGCCAATTGGATGGACTGCCCAATTAGAAATACTTCTTTATTTTCTAGTCATTATCAGTCAAGGATTAACAAACCTACTTGTATTAGATATACTTGTGTCTAGGGATTGAGAAATATCAATTATTTAAACTTAATCACTACTTTATTTCTGTGAGATTTTTAAAAATATACTTTGGGGAAAAGTAATGGAAGAGTGATATAGCACTAAAACATTGAAGTGAATGACATAATAAGATCCTATCTTTCTCAATTTAAGGAGAAAAAAAGGGAGGGCAAAAGAAATGGGCAGAAAGTAAGTTTACCTACCAGTCATTGTGTCAAGTGTTTTCATATATTTATCTAATTTAATACTCACAAAACAATGAGACATAAGGAAGATATTTATCCCATTCCATAGATGAAACTCTATTTACAAAGTAATATATCAACCATTTGTAGAGCTGACCCTTGAATTTAAGGCCTTAAGTCTGTGGAAATGCAAGAGCCAAACCCTGCTAATACAAGGTGCTTAGAAGAGGTAGACTTCAGTGAGCAGGAAAATCAGAGCATGCGTGAACTGATGACAAGTTCTGCTGATCTAGTAGCTTTGTGAGATTTGTCTAGATTCAAAGGCCCTTGCTCTACTAAACCATCAAATTAGAGGTGGTCTCCTTCTGAAACAACCAATATTTGCAGAGCTATTCAGACTTTGGGTCATGGTATTTTTTCAAGGATTAACTATTATCACTGGCTTTTCAAATTTTAACTTTAGAAAGTCCTTGCTTTTGTTGGAAGCAATGTTAAATTTTGATGCAATTGTTTGCAGGGATGAAACTTGGTCGCCCTCTGGAGGCTATTCTCAGGTCCGACTAGCATACCTTAATTTTGAGAAAGAAGTCAGGTCTTAACAATTTAACAACTCATTTTAAATGTGTGGAACTTATGTACATACATTATACTTTTTTAGAAGTTACAAAACATTGAGTTCAAAATGCTCAAAATATTTTAAAATGCTGAATTAAACGATTTATGGCATAGCATGTTTTGAATTCCTGTTCTCCCTTTGGAAATGGAGATGGTCATCATTCTCCTTTTATCATGCAATATCTATACTGGGACTAAAACCGTTATTTTTTCCTCCCCTATTATAGGAACACATGGGCAATTAGTTCTATAAAATGAATAATAAAACATATGACACAATACTATACACTCAATTACTACCAAGATCTTTCATTTTAAGTTTTAAAAAAAAAATCTCTAAATTTCCAATTAAAAAAATTTTTTTTCTTTCTCTCAGAGATAAAACATCAGAGCTTACAAGAACCCTTAAAAACAGAATGGCTCAAAGGATAAAAATGTTTTGCTCCCTAGTTCATTCTTGTTCAGTTTTCTTGTAGAAGGTGTATTATACCAGTTAGTGTAAATTATACAAGCAAAGTTCTTGCCATATATTGGTGACAGCCTTTCTACATAAAGTAAGCAGTTAAGGGGCTTCCCTGGTGGCGCAGTGGTTAAGAATCCACCTGCCAATGCAGGGGACACGGGTTCCAGCCCTGGTTCCCGAAGATCCCACATGCCGCGGAGCAACTAAGCCCATGTGCTGCAACTACTGAGCCTGAGCTCTAGAGCCCATGCGCCACAACTACTGAAGCCCGCGCACCTAGAGCCCATGCTCCGCAACGAGAAGCCACCGTGATGAGAAGCCCGCACACTGCAACAAAGAGTAGCCCCCACTCTCCGCAACTAGAGAAAGCTCGCGTGCAGCAACGAAGACCCAACACAGAGCCAAAAATAATAAATAAATACATTTTTTTAAAAAAGTAAGCAGTTATGAGCTGCTATAAACCTACTGTTTCTTTACTTGATTTAAATGAATTTAATTCTTTAAATAACTGAGCAAGTAGAGAATTTAGACTCAGCCATTATTAGAGGTACCTTATACAACCAAAGTGGTATAAAAACCCTGTAACATGAAAGTGTTGTGGAGGTCCTTCTGGTCTTCTGAGACCGGGACACCTGTACCTTTATGTCCCATTTATAAATGTTCCTCTATAATGTTTGGGATGCTGAAATATTTGATGAGATAGATACCTCATGCTTATTACATGCCTTCCCTATATCTCTCTCAACTACATCCCTCTAATGAGTTGGTGCAGCTCCAAGGCTCTATCCAGTAACAAGGTAGTGTCAGGCAGTGCTTGTTGTACTCACTGGCTTTTAATCCTCCAACTGCCTTGTAATCTCCTCCTTCACACCTTGAGGCTTAGAAATGGCATATTTCCTGAGGAAGAGGTTTCTAGGGAGTCCTGTATACTTGCTTGAAATGGGGACAGGAGGATGGAGGAACAGAAGCGAAGATATACGGAAGATGAACGGATTTTTTTTAATATAAATTTTTCTGCCATAAAAACTATAGGTACCAAGCAAAGCAATCAGGGAAATATATATTCATGCATTAATTTACCACTTACAACGATGAGTAGATAGAGGATATTAGATAGATTAAGGAAGTATCTAGGAGGTAAAATGGATAAGATTGATAATGGATAGGATATAGTGGCTGATGCGAGAGGTTGAACTCAAGGATTATTGTTAGGTGCCTGGTTTATACAACTGGGTGAATGGTGTCACTATACACTAAGACAAATGAAAATGAAGGAGGAGAGATTAGGCAGTTTAGGGAGACCGTGAGTATTTAGCTTTATGTATATTTTAAATGAACAGATTTAGATGTTAAATAGGCAACTGGATTTACAGAATTCAGATTAGAGGTCTCAGGTACACAAATGTCCAAAGTTTATGGAGTTGGTAACTGAAGCTGTGTGTTTCTGTGAAATCATATTATGAGTTCCAGAGTGAGAGGACATAATGGCCTAAAACTGAATTTTGAAGAATTTCAACATTTAATGTCTGAGGAGAAGCATACGTACCTGCAAAGAAGATAGAGAATGAACTGCCGCAGAGATTAGAAGAAAACCAGAGGAGTTTTTGGGTCAAGGAAAATCAAGTCTCAAAGACAGAAGCAAATCCTACTTACAGGTCAAGTAACTAGGAAATAAAATTTTCACGTCGCATCCATGGATTTGGAAATAGCTTATGAAGTACCTTTTTATTGGAGTAATAAAAGATGGATTCTATTGGGAGTGGGTTGAAGCATGAGAAGGAAGTCATAAAGTGAAGATATCAAATATAGAGAAACATTTTTAAACAGCTTTATGGAGGTATAACTGATGCACAAAAAATGGCACATGCTTAATGTATATTATTTGATGAGTTTGGACATATGCATAAATCCATGAGACAATTAACACAATCAAGGTAATAGACATATCTGTCCCCTCCAAAAGCTTCCTTGTGTCCCATTTTTTCTGTGTGTGGTAAGAACACTTAACATGAAATTGACCCTCTTAACTAATTTTAAGTGCTTAACATTATTGTTAACTACAGACACTATTTGTACAGCAGATTTCTCGAATTTATTCATCTTGTATAACTGAAAATTCATACCTGTTGAACAACAGCTCCCCATTTCTCCCTTTCCCCAGCCCCTGGCAACCAACATTCTATTCTCTGCTTCCATGAGTCTGATTATTTTAGATACCTCATATAAATGGAATTATGCAGTATTTGTCCTTCTGTGACTGGCTTATTTACTTAGCGTATTGTCCTCCAGGTTCATCCCTGTTGCCACAATGGTAGAACCCCCTTCTTCTTTTAAAGTTGAAAATATTCCATTGTAAATATATACTACATGCTTTGAACCATTCATCTGTTGATGAACATTCTGGGAAAAGCTTCTTGACACTGATCTTGGCAATGATTTATTGGCTATGACACCAAAAGCACAGACCACAGAAGCAAAAATAGACAAGTAGAACTACATCAAAATAAAAAGCTCCTGCACAGCAAAGGAAACAACCAACAGAATGGAAAGGTAACCAATGGAATGGGAGAAAATATTTGCAAATCATAGATCTGGTAAGGGGTAAATATCCAAAATTTATAAGGAATTCCCACAACTAAGTAGCAAATAAACCAAATAACTCCATCAAGAAATGGGCAAAGAACTTGAATATACATTTTCCAAAGAACACATATGAACGGCCAAAATGTATATGAAAAGGTACTCAGCATCGCTCATCATCAGGGCAATGCAAATCAAAATCACAAAGAGATATCACCTCACACCTGTTAGGATGCTTAGTTTCAAAAATATAAAGGTAACAAGTACTGGGGAGAATATGGAGAAATTGGATCTCTTGTACACTGTTGGTGGGAATACAAAATGGTATAGAGTCACTATGGAAAACAGTATGGAGGCTTCTCGAAAAATTAAAAATAGAACTATCATATGATTTAGCAATCCCACTTCTGAATGGATATATGTATATATATATGTATATATATGTGTGTGTGTGTGTATATATATATGTATAAGAGAACTGAAATCAGGATCTCAAAAAGATTGCACTCTCATGTTCATTGAAGCATTATTCACAATTGCCAAGATATAGAAAAACATTTTCAAGAATTATTTTAAAAACTGTGCCTTTGAAGAAGAGATAGTGTGGTAATTAGTAACAGAAGTCAGGTGGAGAAAGGTGAGTTTGGTTTTGCTTTTCTTTTTTGCTTTACTCTTCTTTATTATTTTTCCCAATTTGGAAGATTTTAGAATGTTTAAAAAAGATAGTGGAAAAGATCCAGATTAGAGAAGGTATTGAACAAAATAAGGATCCTTAGAGAGTGCAAGGTGATGCAATCCAAATCAGGAGTAAGGGAATTGGGTTTAGTAGGAATAGAGCTTCTGTTCTGTTAAATTACCAAAGGAGATAAAGATGGCAGCAGATGTAGTAACTCTATTATGTTAATTAACAGGAAAGTTCTCCTCATGTTTTTTCTTTTCTTTTCTGTGAATTAAAAGAGATTATCTCCTGATATTATAGCAAATGGTGGGGACATGCCATTTAAGAATAGTGCAATAGCTGAATCACTTCGTTATACAGCAGAAACTAACACAACATTGTAACGCAATTATACTCCAATAAAGATTAAAAAAAAAAAATAATAGTGCAGAAAGAGAGAACAAAGTGTAAAGAGTGGGAAATGATGGGTCCAGATTAATGTAGCAGAATTAAAGGGCAATATTAAAGGACCTTTTAGGTTAGTGATCATGAATTTATAAAGCAAACAATCTAAACTATTATACACTTTACTTGGGAAGACTTTGAAAGCTGGAGATCAAGAAAAGAGAAAGCAATGGTTTGGGTTGATCCAGCATAATTAAAAGACACTGGAACAGGGCTAGGGACAAACACACTATTAGATAATGGACATTGGAATGTAAGAGAGTAAGGGGAGATACAAAGGCAGTATCAGGAGAAAGCAAGGGAGTAAACAGACTTGCGTCAAAGTACTATCATAGTGGTGGGGTATTTGAACAAGTGAACTGGAATGTGAGAAGTTATTGTAAAGGGATGGCATATTTGTGTGAATAATTTTGAAAGACTATTTCTTTTTCCAGCTCTGATTTTTATTTTAGAGGACTGACTCCTGAAAACTCGGTTTCCCAGGATTCACTGACAACTAGCTTCCAATTAATTTTGAGTAAAGGAAGGACTGGTGAGAGTTTGGAGGAAGGGGATAGGGGAGAACCCAGAATGCCCTCTTTCTTTGAGTTGTACATACAACTGAGGCTTCGTCTCCCTCATGCGTCCAATTCCTGCTCAAGGGCTTCTCCCTCCATGTTCCCAGCACCCACCAGCAGTCTCTACATTCATTCCAGTTCTGCTTAGGGGATTCAGTCTTTCCAAACTCTAGGTTGCCTTCCTATTTCATTTGACTCCAGCTTTTATAACTTTTGAAACAAGCTCCTTTTATTAAAATCTACTTTCTAAACTTCCTGAAGCAGATTTCCTGTCCTGCATGAGTAATCCCAGGAAAAAGATGCTCAAGATGGGACTCTGGAATAAAGTTTTGAGCTTGAATGTAGTAGTGACTCCATTGCCAATGCAAAGACAAGTGCTTCTTCCGAGTAGTGGAAACAATAAATAAATTACCGACAATATTTGCTTTGAACATATTGCCAGTTGAAGACAATACTTTTACATCTCAAGCGGCAGCTGATTTTGTCTATTACAGCAGTAATAACTACAAGCACCACGGGGACCATTAGCTGCTTCTTATAGCACCAGAGAGCTTACAAATGTTTACACTTAATGTTAAAAGGTGTTAGGTGTTTAAACTCTCAGATCGAGGCATGGGAAGACACAGAGAGCCACACTGAGGGCCTTAAAATTTTCTCATGTCTTAGAGCCACACAGCAGACATGGCTGAGGATCAAGTTTCAAATCTAAAAGTGTGGGTTGCAGAATTAAAATGCAAGTTCAACGTACATTTGTGCTAAGCCTCACAGATTAATATCAGGACGTTGATCAGGAAGAGTTGGGTATTAAGATAAGGATATATTGAGTATTTAGGATAAGTGCAGGTAGGCAGACTCAGATTCATATGAAAATTTTTAACCCAAATCTTCCTGTGGTTTCCTCGCCAAAGGAAGCCACCCTTCTTCCTCCCCATTTGAGGAAACTAACCTTCCCTTACTTAACATCTCTCTAAAGACCTTATCTAAATAGGTTAGTTTTCAAGGAAATTTCTACTTTTCTCAAGACCCACCCACATCAGCACTTATTGCATCCTAATAACTACAGCCAGATTCTACCAGGCCCCAGTAGGCAAGTATAATGTCCACCCTGGTAGGAGTTAGCATATACATCAAAAGAAATGCTATATCCTGCTAACGTGTATCAGCAGAAACCTGTAGAATGTGTGTGTGGCATATGTTTTTTTTGGGTTTTTTTGTTTGTTTTTTTGCGGTACGTGGGCCTCTCACTGTTGTGGCCTCTCCCGTTGCGGAGCACAGGCTCCGGACACGCAGGCTCAGCGGCCATGACTCACGGGCCCAGCCACTCCGCGGCATGTGGGATCTTACCGGACCGGGGCACGAACCCGTGTCCCCTGCATCGGCAGGCGGACTCTCAACCACTGCGCCACCAGGGAAGCCCCCCCGTGCCTTTTAACAGGAACATTGGGTTACAAAGTAGCAGAGGTTAAGTGGTAGCATTTAATATGAGAAACAAGGTGAGTGCAATTATCATAAAGGTCAGCAGGGCAGAGTGGCAGTATTTTGACCCAAAGTGACTTCCAGCAGTAACAGATTGATCACATTTACACTGCGAATTACATTGATGAGCAGGCTTGACCTGTATAAATGAAAATAAAATTCAAGCACAATGAGCAGAAACCTGCATTGATTTTCCAGGAATGAAAATTACAGCCTCGCCCAGACCTAACCCAGAGACCAGGTGGTACAACAGCTCCAGGAACTTTGCTGCAACATTGTCAGAAGGACAGAGTGTGATCATGTTTTTCCTCCAGGTCCACCTCGAAGGGGTTTACAATGTCCAGGGGGAATGTTTAGAAGGAAAAGTGGAAAACTCAGAATTTTTCAGAGATTATTAAGATAAACTTACACACCTGAGGTTCCAAAACATCACTGTGGTCTTCAGGTCATAATAGGGCTTATGGAAGCCATGTGATAATTGGAATTTTGACACAAGCTCACCTCACTAGAAGTCTTGTGCAGTGACCTACACTATATTTCCCCATATCTGAATGTATTTTTGGAGTACACATACTTGGAAAATGACAGAACTCTCAACCAAGGTCAGTGCTATTAAGAACGGCTACTGCCTGACATCCATTAGGATAGCTATTATTAAAACAATAATAAGTAACAAGTATTCGCATGGATGTGTAGAAATCTGAACCCTTCTACATTGCAGTTCCTCAAAAAATTAAACAGAACTACCATACGATCTAGCTATTCTACTTCAGAGTATATATCCAAAGGAATTAAAAGCAGGGACTTGAACAGATGTTTGTAATTTCACGTTCTTAGCAGCATTATTCACAATAGCCAAAAGATGGAAACAACCTAAATGTCCATCAACAGAGGAATGGATAAACAAAATGTAGTATATACATACAATGGAATATTAATGACCCTTCAAAGGTAAAAAATTCTGACACACACTACGATACGGATGAACTTTGAAGACATTATGCTAAATGAAATAAGCCAGAACCGAAAACACAAATACTGTGATTCCAGTCATATGAGGTACTAGAGTAGTCAAATTTATATAGACAGATAATAGAATGGTGATTGCCAGGGTCTGGGTGCAGTGATGAATGGAGAGGTGTTGTTTCATGGGTACAGAGTTTCAGTTTGGGAAGATGAAAAAAGCCCTGGAGATGAATGGTAATGATGGTTGCACAACAACGTGAATGGACTTAATGCCACTAAATGGTACACCTAAACATGGTTAAGATGGTCACTTTTATGTCATGCATATTTTGCCACAACTGGAAAAAAATACATAGGAAGGGCCAAGTGGAAGCTCCTGGAACTGTCCCTACATGAAAACGATACCAAAAAATAGCAATAGCACATTATCTGGGGAATTGGCAGAGACTAAAATAACCATGCGGATGGGAATCTCCATCACCTGCCCCATTTAAATAATCTGTTTGGCCTGTAAAAAAGGCAAGTAAGTCATGGACAATGATTGTTGATTATCATAAGGTAATGAGGTACTAATTCTAATCAAAGCTGCTGGATTTTATGGGCCTTTTTTCCCGGAACAAATCAAAACATCTCTAACTCCTGATACACAGCTATTGATCTGGCGAATAGTTGTCTCCACATCAAACAGCAAAGGTAATGGAGCAGTTCACTTCTATCTGACAGAGACAGAAGTACACTCAAACTTTGTCTTACTTGAGTGCTATGCCAAGTCTCCCGATGTCTATAATATTATAGTCCATAGGGAGATTAGTCATCTGGATATCACCAAAGCATTATGATAGTCCATTGTATTGATGAGTTTATGGTGATTGGACATGAGAAAAAGTAGGAGGTACTCAAGTTGTGTCAGTAAGATACACAGATGTCAGAGTGGGAAATAAACTCCATGAAAATTTAGGATGTCAAATATATCACAGCCTAAGTATGATAATGCACACAAACAGAAACCAACCTCCAGAAAGCACTGAAAATCATGTTGATTTGTTTTAAAGATGCAGGCAGCACACAGCTAGGATTCCGAAAGATCTGTTACACACTCCCTTTCCTAAATCCCATTCCTGATAGTGACTGCTCTTTCCTTTTACCTCTTCTCTCCTGTCCTCACCCTTCCTTTATTGTTCCCTATCCTTCTTACCCCTCTGCCCTCTTTCATTCTTCCTCATAGAGAACAACCTGGGCTATTATTTGTATTCTTTACATTCTTTATATCTCTCTCCCGTCCACCCCCCACCTCAACAAAGGCCTTGTACCAATTAAGAAAGTAAACATTTCAAGTCTTCAGAGTATTGAGAGGAGAAAGGTTATGGGGAAATAGCAAATCCTGACAATTTAAATATTCTCTATATATCACATAAGTATATTTATCGTAAATAAATTCATACATGCAATAATAGTACAAATAGAAAATATTCACAAGCTACCAGACTGCCAAATTCTGCATGAGATACAAAATCACATACCTATACTATCTGCTTTTCAATTTATAATTAAAACCATGTTACCTCAGAATTTTAAAAATAGCATTTGGATAATTATAAAAAAAATTATAACTACATTAAAATTTTAAATTTCTGCACTTTTAAAGACACCATTAGAAAATGAAAGGGCAAGCCACAGATTGGAGAAAATATTCATGATAGATAGATATAGATATAGATATATACATAACATGGACTGGCATCCAGGATATGTAAGATGATCTTACAACTCCATAGTGAAGTAGTATTTGGGGGAAATACTACTTCAGAATTATAAGAAACAAATATTTGTGTTTAAGCCACCCAGCCTATAGTATTTTTTATTGAGATATAGTTGAAATATAACATTATGTAAGTGCAAGGTGTACACTTGTTGGTTTGATACATTTGTATATTGCAGTATGATTACCACCAGTAGCATTAGCTAACACCTCTATCATGTCACGCAATTATCATTTCTTTTTTGTGGTGAGAATAATTATGATCTAGTCTCTTAGCAACTTTGAAGTTTATAGTACAGTATTGTTGACTGTAATCACTATGTTGTGCATTAAATCTCCAGGGCTTATTTATCTATCAATACCAGTTGCAAGTTTATATCATTTGACCAACATTTTTCCAATTTCTCCACTCCCAGCCCCTGGACCACCATTCTACTCTTTGCTTTTATGACTTTGGCTTTTTTAGATTCCATATATAAGTGATATAAGACAGAAAAAGACAGTCTATGGTATTTTTGTCATAGCAGACCAAACAAAGGAGTATTTGGGAGATGCCATATCATGTAAGCTTTTTAGTCAATGGTGAGAAATATTGATTTTATTCAATTACAATAGGATAGTGCAATGCAGAGTTGGGTTTGGAGGCTTAAACATGGGAGAAAAATGATCTAATTTATTTTTTAAAGATTATCTATTGGGGGGGGTCTTTCCTGGTGGCGCAGTGGTTGAGAGTCCGCCTGCCGATGCAGGGGACACGGGTTCATCCACCGGTCTGGGAAGATCCCACATGCCGCGGAGCGGCTGGGCCCACGAGCCATGGCCACTGAGCCTGCGCATCCGGAGCCTGTGCTCCGCAACAGGAGAGGCCACAGCAGTGAGAGGCCCGCGTACGGCAAAAAAAAAAAAAAAAAAAAAAAAAAAGATTATCTATGGGGAGTTTCCTATAGACAAGTAAACAAGGATTCAAGAAGAAACTTTAGAAGGCCCTTTTTAAGAGTCCAGGTAACGGACAGCAGATTAAGGTGGTAAAAATAGAAAAACATTAACTAGCAATTAACTGAGAAACAGATTTTCAGGAACTAACCCCCACACATTTAGATAATTTATCTGAAATATGCTATTTGAAAATATAGCTTCTTAGGATGCATCATATCTCTGAAGGAAACGCTAAAATACCAATGGATTGATAGTCCAAGCAATGAAGATTTACTGAGTGTGTGTGTGTGTGTGTGTGTGTGTGTTCCTCAACTGTCCTAGGTTCAAGGAAAGGCAAATAGAAATAAAACCTTCATGTTGGAATACTGTCCCACAGTGAGTAAAGGTATCATGTACTTTTAAAATTGTATCTATTTAAACAAAGCCTAATATAATGGGAAAAATAAACTAGACCTGGAATCAAAAGACCTGAGTTTGAATCGCAGCTTGATTAATTAACAGAATATTAAGTTCGGGCAAGTTGTCCACATTTGATCAATTTCAGGTTCCTTATTTACAAAATGGTAGGCTGGATGGAGTGATCACTAGGCTCCCTTCTTGCATGAGATTTTGTTATTCTACAACACCATATTGGTATTCTCATTAAAGTGAATTTCAAGTGTTTGGTCAAGAAGAGGCTCGGGCTTCCCTGGTGGTGCAGTGGTTGAGAATCTGCCTACTAATGCAGGGGACACGGGTTAGAGCCCTGGTCTGGGAGGATCCCACATGCCGCGGAGCAACTAGGCCCGTGAGCCACAACTACTGAGCCTGCGCATCTGGAGCCTGTGCTCCGCAATGAGAGGGCGCGATAGTGAGAGGCCCGCGCACCACGATGAAGAGTGGCCCCCGCTTGCCACAACTAGAGAAAGCCCTTGCACAGAAACGAAGACCTGACACAGCAAAAATAAATAAATAAATTACTAAACTCCTACCCCCAACATCTTAAAAAAAAAAAAAAAAAGAAGAGGCTCATTTACTTCTTTTATTTCAAATTTAATAATAATGTAAGCCCTCATCCCATCAGGCAAAGAAGAAACTCTACCATTTGTCATCATTCAAGAATCCATTTCTTTCGTTAGGTCACATGAACATTCTAGAGGCTTAAAATAACCCTAGAAAGTGTGGTAGAGGCTCTGTATTTGGGCCTTAAACAAAAGATACATCTTGTTGAACTTTCATGGTGGCTTTAAATCTGCTGACTCTACTGCTTCACTGATAAACTGGAATAACAGGAAAGTTGGTGCCTGAACCCACATTACTTGCATGAAGTGCATAACCACTGTTTCTGAAATCTTTCTGTATCTCTGGAGACATGCCCTATTTTCACACTGCCATAGTGAATGTTTAAGTTTTCTGCTACATGAAGATATGTCCCTCTCTCCAGCCTCGGGGACATCTATCCCTCTTCCTTTGGAGTCTCAATGGCTCTCCTCTGTTTCCTCTCTCTCTCTCTCACCTAACATTATTCTTTCAAAGTATTTGTGCTTTTCAAAGAACAAAGGAAAATCGGTCAATTCCAGGAAACACCAGCTTTTCACCCTAACACAAATCTCCCCTGAAGTAATTAACAGCAAATGTTAACTACCATCTTGAAGTGGTGGTAATAGAGTTATTGGGGAAAACAAACACAAATTAAAGCTTCAATAAATTATACTGCCATAACTACAAATAATTAGCTCTTCAAGAAAACAGATTTATATATGGACAAAATCCTTGTTTTGGAGCCTCCTCACCAAATAGCCTTAGTCTTTAGGGGAACAATCAATGATCTGAAATCTATCCCTCACCAAGCATACTTTGAAAAGTTCATTCTACTATACAGCTCATTAGATCGAACTTGCAATAAATCTTAACAGACTCAGAGAAGAAAATGTTTACTTAAAGTGGTAAATTTTTCAAAACTTCACGTGGAGCCTGACGGGTATTTCCAAAGATCTGATTCCTGCATTTCGCTTCAGATCATCCCCAATCATTAGAGAGATCTCTATCCAAAAGGTATGTGAATATTCTATGTTCATGTTGCCATATCTGACTACATATATATTCTTATTTAACACACACAAAAACTCATGTAAACACTGTCGCTCGCTCTCTCACATACACACACAAACCCATCCCTTCAGTTCATATATTTGTAAACCTACATACTCTTTTTGTAACTGCAATTTATTTTTTAAATTCACATTATGTTATTATGATCCACCCATGTTAATACACACAAAAACATTTCATTCAATTTACCTATTGTATAATATTACTTTTGAGAACAAACCATAATTTATTTATTACCTTTAAGAAGGGAATTTAGGTAACATCCACCTTATTATAAACAGCACTACATTAAGATTCCAATGCACATAGCTTCTAATGTAGATAAATAAGAATTTCCTTAATGATAGAGAGGCTGACCTTTCTTTTATAAGTTTCGTGGCCACCCAGATTTATTCTTTTGTGTTTTTATTTGTCCATTTGTCTATACTGCTGTGGAAATGTTTCAATATGAATGTCATATAATCTGTTCAGCTTTTCTTCATCCTTTGTGATTCTTTAAATGTTGTGTTTAAGAAACCTTTCCCTAACCTGATTTCATAAAGCTATATCCATATTTTGCTCTTAAAGTATTCATGTTTTTTCTTTCATATTTAATTTTTGATTTCAACTGGAATTTATTTTCTCATTTCTTTAAGATAGGGGTCTAATCCTTTGTCCATATGAATTTCCAATAATCTCAACACCACTTATTAAAAGGTTCATCCTTTCTCCACAAATCTGTAGTGTTACCACATTAGTCTTTTTTTTAATCTATCTATGTTCCTGGGCCCTATATTCTGTTCAATTTTGTTTGTCTATACCTTTGCTGTGCCAGTACCACACTGTTTTAATTAATATGACTTTAAATGTTTATATCAGGTAGCACAGGTTGCCCTTTCTTCATGTTTCTTAATGTTTTCATATCTTCTTCAAAATTTTTTGGCTACTTTCAACTCCCTACTTATACGTAATGGTCACCTTGGCTAAGACATGGTAACCAGACATTTGGTCAAACATTATTCATGATATTTGTGTGAAGAATTTTTTTAGATGAGATTAACATTTCACCCAATCAGTTGAAAGTCTTAATAGAGAAAAGACTGACGTCCCCTCAAAAAGAGGGAATTCTGCCAGCAGACTGCCTTTGGACTCACACTGAAATATCAGCTCTTCCCTGGGTCTCCAGCCTGTTGCCCTGCCCTGCAGATTTTTTGCACATACACATCTCCTATTGGCTCTGCTTCTGTTTCTCTGGAGAACTCTGCCTAATACACTTCTCTCCCATATAAACTTTAGATTTAGCTTGTCATGGCTTATGAAAATATCTATTGCAATTTTCATTGCGATAGCAATGCATACACAAGTTAGTGGCATGGTCAAGTATAAGATATTGATTCATTTTTACAAAGAATATTATAAAGTGTTCCATTTAATTTTTTACATCCTTTAAGAAAGCATCATTTTCTCCATGAATATTTGACTCACGTTATTATAGTTATTCTCAAATACCTGATATTTATTATTTTATTGTGAATGATATTTTTACTTAATAGTAAAAGTATTAATGGAATAGTATTTACTAATAGTAGTACATTTTCTTACTGGTTGTTGCTAATATTTTAAATTCTTATTGGTTTTTGTACGTCAGTCTTGTATCCAGCAAGTTCAGAGATTACAGATTTTCTTGTATTTTGTATGCAGACATTTTCCACCTCTTTTTTGTTTTCAAATATATTTTCCACTGGCTTTTGCTTCTGTACATATAAATTAATCTTGTGTTAATATTTTATTTGGAATAGTTTTATTGATTTCTATAAATGGATGTGTTATATATTTTATTTATTTATTTGTTTTGGTTTGGCTATTGTATATTGAAAAAGTGAGTATACCCTCTTGTTTCACTCTCTGAAAAATTTTATATAAGATAAAGGTTAATTTGATCCCTGAAGGATCTGCAAAGTCACTTTAAAAATGTCTGGTCCTGGTGTTTTTGTTTGCTGATTTGTAGACATTTGACCAGACTAAAATGTAAAAGTTGTTAGTATACTATGTTTCTCTATTTCCTCTTAAGACAATTTTGCTAATTTTATTTTTTAATTCAATTTTTTTATAAATTTTCATATTAATGGCATAATACTCTTTACTTTATTCCTATAATTAGTAAAACTCCAAATATATGTAAATAAAACCCCTTTTCTTTCATAGTTTTGTTTGTGCCTTCCTCTTCTATGAACATATAAAAATACCATTCTTTATATTTTCAAAGAAACAAAATTGAAGTTTACTGATCCTCTCTATTGTCTATTTAGGTCCCATTTTTTACTGACATATAATTCACATACCATAGAATTCACCTATTTATATATTTCAGTGATTTTGAGTATATTCTCATATAAGTGCAACCATCATTACAGTCAATTTTGAACATTTTTATCACTTCAAAAAACAAATCTAATATTCTTTAGGCATCACCTCCCTATATTCCCACCCTACTTCCCACAAGCTCTAAGCAACCACTAATCTATCTTCTGTCTCTGTAGATTTCACTATTCTGGACATTTCATAGAAAGAGAATCATACAATATAACGTCTTTTGTGACTGACTTTTTTACTTAGCATAATATTTTGAAGGTTCATCTAGATGATAGCATGCATCAGTATTTCATTCCTTTTTATAGCGAAGTAATATTTCATTGTATGGACATACCAATTCTGTTCATCCATTTATCAGTTGATGGACATTTTGGCTGTTTCCACTTGTTTGCTACTATGAAAAATGTTGCTATAAACATTCTTGTTCAATTGGTGTGAACATATGTTTTCATTTCTCTTGGGTATACATCTAGGAGTAGAATTGCTGGGTCATATGGTAATTTCATGTTTAATTGTTGGAGGAACTGCTTAGATGGTTTTCAATTGAGTGACGCCATTTTACTGTCCTACCACTATTGTTTTAAATAGTGTGAAGTGTGAGTCCTCCTACAAATTGGAGATTATTGATACCCTCTATAGTTTGTTTTCTGTTTGTCCTACTTGTTTTATTAATTATCTCTTCTTCTATGGCACAATCTATTTAATTCTTATGTTGCAAACTTAATTAATTTCTAGTAAGTTTCCTTTCAAATATGTGTGTGTGTGTGTGTGTGTGTGTGTGTGTGTGTGACACAGATTACAAGTATTGATTTACAGGTTCCCAGCAAGGTTTGTTATAAAAATATTTATAAAAATAAAAATATTTTTATAAATATTTAGTAAATTCTGACAGAAATTGTCATTAAATAATAAAATAGAGCTTACAGTTTCAAACTTAATAGAGTCAAAGTAGACTGCTATAAATATTTCACGATTCCAGAAGAAAAAGAAAAATATGAAAGAATTTAGACAAGTAGGAAAAAAAGGAAGATTTAAACCAAATTAGTAACTACATTTAATGCAAATGGATTGGCTGCTCCAAATGAAAAGAAAATAAGTGTCAGATTGTATAAAATTACATGTAACTATGTGCTATCTTCAAGAGACATACCCAAAGGAAGTGGAAGAAGTAAATAATAAATGCAAGAGCAGAAATTAATGACATAGAAAATAAACAATACAAATTCAAAACCTAACATTTGGCTCTTTGAAAATACTAATAAAAATGGCTATCTACTTGAGAGTCTTCTCAAGACCAAAAAAGAAAAAAAAAAGATAGAAAGGATAAGAAGCCAGTATCAGAAAGGTAAAAGGGTCATATATCACATACATGTTACAGACTTTACAAAGGAAAAAATGAACAAAGTGTTTTCAAATAAATTTTAAATTTTATAAAAATTACAGTCCCCTAGAAAAATATAATATCAAAATAGATTCAAACAGAAATAGAAATTTATACATACATTTATACATTACAGACACTGAATCAGCACTCACTACTCTCACCATGAAGAAAGCTGAAATCCAAGATTTTTCACTAGTGTGTTCTAAAGAAAGGAAGAATTCCAGTAGTACACAAACTCTTTGAGAATAGAAAGAGGGAACACTATTCAACTACTTTTTAATATTTTCTTCATTTCAAGACAGGAAAGGGCAGTATAAGAAAGCATAATTAGAGGTGACCTTACCCAGGAAAACAGATGATAAATATAATATAAGCAAACTGAGTCCAACATAAGCTAATTTCATGACAGACAACCAAAATTATTTTACACAACAAAATTAATAAAATTAAACATACAAAAAAATTAAATCAAAAGTTTCTTATAATTTCAGCAGTCATGTATGATTTTACAAAAACCTGCAGCTAATCTTATCAGAGTAGAAACAAACTTTCTTAAATGAAAATTAGCTATCTACCATAGAGTAACATTATAGATACAGGTGAGATGATTAAAGATTTAAAGATCAGGAAGAAGACAAGGATGCCCTCTGTCACCACTCTATTCAGTACTGTACTTGAGAGTTTAGCCAGTGGAGAAAGTCAAGAAAAAGAACTAAAATGTCTAAGGATTAGAAAAGAAAACACACAACTTGTTCTATTTATATATGATATTGTTGTGTACAGAGAAAATACAAAATAATGTACAGGAAATTGCTAGGATTTGTAAGAGAGCTTAAGATTTCTAGATAAAAATCAATAAAAATAAATTGTGTTTTTATATAATAGCATCAAACAGAAAGTGATAGTAAAAAGAAAGAAATCCTTTTAGATAGCACCAAAAAGCTGAAGTAGCAATAAATCCAATAAGATATACAAAGCCTTTACAGACAACATTATAATAGTTTTTCAAAGACCTTGAAGAAATCAGAAATGAATAGAGATATATTTTGTGTTTATAAGTTGGATATCTTAATAGTGAAAAGATGTTAAGTCTCTAAAAATTAAGTTATAGGGTAAGCAAAATCTAAGTGAAAATGCCAAAGATTTTGTTTTGGACCTGAAAAACTTCTTTAAAAATTTATACAGATTACAAAAGCCCACCACACACTTGAAGAATAATATAAATGTGGGAAAACTTGTTCTACTGAATATTTAGTGTTCTTATAAAGCTATAGTAACAAAGAGGGTGCAGTTTTGATATAGAGACAAACAAATGAACCAAAAGAAGACTTAATAGAGACACAGAAAAACAAACCAAAACATATATTATTAAAACAAAATCATATGTATATATATGTACACACACACACACATACATATGGCACCTCTGTATAACAGAGGTATCACAGCACCTCAACAAAGACATAACAAACTTTTCAATTAAAAAATGCTGAGCACTAGGGTATCCATAAAGAAAAAATAATTAAAATTGTATCATATTGTAAACAAAATTATTTCCAGATGGATTAATGATCTATATGTGAAATGGTACCAAACATATTTTAAAAGACAATATAGGAGGCTATCTTTAAGCCACAAAGTAGAAAGATGGAAAAAAGTATAAGCTTTAAAGGAAAAGATTGATGTATTTACCCACATTAAATTAAGAAATATTTTCCAACAAAAGAAAACACAAAGGTAGTTAAAAGAGAGGTCATGCCACAGAGCTTGAAAAGATCATTGCAACATATAAAACCAATAGAGAGACTACTATTCAAAATATGAAAAGAACTTAAAAAGAATAAAGCTGGAGGTATCTCACGCCCTGACTTCAGACTCTAGTACAGACCTACAGTAAACAAAACAGTATGGTACTGACACCAAAACAGACATATGGAACAGAATAGAGAGACCAGAAATAAACCTATATACACTTATGGTCAATTAATCTAAGACAAAGGAGGCAAGAATGTTCAATAGGAAAAAGGTCTCTTCAATAAGTGGTGCTGGGAAAACTGGACAGCTACTTGTGAAACAATTAAATTAGAACACTTTCTCACATCATATACAAAAATAAATTCAAAATGGATTAAAGACCTAAATACAAGATCAGAAACCATAAAACTCCTTGAAGAAAACATAGGCAAAACACTCTGACATAAATAATAGCAATATTATTTTGGATCTGTCTCCTAAGACAAAGGAAACCAAAGCAAAAATAAACAAATGGGACCTAAATAAACTTAAAAGCTTTTGCACTGAAAAGGAAACCACTGACAACATGAAAAGACAACCTACTAAATGGCAGAAAATATTTGCAAATGATTTGACCTATAAGGGATTAATATCTAAAATATATGAACATCTCATAAAACTCAATATTAAAAAAACAATTAAAAATGGGCAGAAGACCTGAATAGACATGTTTCCAAAGAATACATACAGGTGGCCAATAGGCACATGAAAAGATGCACATCACTAATCAACAAAGAAATACAAATCAAAACCACAATGAGATATCACTTCATACCTGTCAGAATGGCTATCATCAAAAAGACTACAAATAACAAATGTTGGCAAGGATGTGGAGAAAAGGGAACCCTAGTACACTGTTGGTAGGAATATGAATTGGTGCAGCCACTATGGAAAACAGTATGAAGGTTTCTCAAAAACTAAAATTAGAACTACCATAAGATCCAGCAATTCCACTCCTGGGTATATATCCAAAGAAAACGAAAATACTAATCCAAAAAGATGAACGCACCCAATGTTCACAGCAGCATTATGTACATTATTTACAATAGCCAAGATATGGAAGAAACCTAAGTGCCTGCTAACAGCCAAATGAATAAATAACATGTGGTATGATACACACACACGCACACACACACACACACACAGAGAGAAATATTACTCAGCCATGAAAAAGAAAGAAATCCTGTCATTTGCAACAACATGGATGGACATGGAGGGTATTATGATTAGTGAAATAAGTCAGACAGAGAAAGACAAATACTGTATGTTATCATTTATATGTGGAATCTAAAAAATAAAATGAATGAATATAACAAAACTGAAATAGACTCACAGTTATAGAGAACAGACTAGTGGTTACCAGTGGGGAAAGAGAAGGAGGAAGGGGCAAGATAGGGGTAGGGGATAAAGAGGTATAAAATGTGTAAAATAAATCAGCTACAAAGATATATTTACAGTTCAGGAAATATGGCCAATATTTTATAATAACTTTAAATGGAGTATAATCTGTAAAAATATTGAATCACTATGTTCTACATCTGAAAGTAATATAATATTGTAAATCAACTATACTTCAATTAAAAAATGAAATAAACTCTTAAAAGCAAGAATAAAAAGGCAAATAACCCAATAGAAAAGTAGGCCAAAAATTCAATGGACCCTTCAAAAAACAGCAAATCCCAAAAGCCAATAACTATATTTAAAATTGTAAAATATTTATATTTTCACTAGTAATCATGAAAACTAAAATTCACACCATAATGAGGTACCACTACACACAGATGAGATAGGAAATATTAAAATAAATGATAACAACTAATGTCAAGGAATTTAAATATGAGTCACCACCACTGTTGGAAGTGTAAGTTGATTTGACCACTTGTCATTATCTTGTGGTTTAAGGACATATTTTCTCTGTGACTCAGCATCTCATTCCTGAAACTTCCCTGTAACCCAGTAGTTCACTCCCTAGAGAAACGTGTTCTCCTGTGTACTAGGATACATATATAAACATGTATCTTGTTCAGCATTGTTCATGACAGCCATAAATAGAAAACAACACAAATATCTATCAACAGTATTACAGGAATGTGCACATAAGTAATAAATCTACAAAGAAAAACAATGAATGGGTTAACATAAAAGTTAGGTAAGTGGTTATTGTTTGTGCTATGGGAGGGTTTTGTGATGATGCAAGGCATGGAGGGGATTCTTGGTTGTTGCCAATGTTCCATTTCTTGACCCGTGTGATTGTAACAATTGTTACTGCTTCATAATTTTCATTAAATGTACATAGAGTCTATAGATTTTCCATCCAAACTCACAAAGAGAAACAGCTATTGTGCTTACTACCTAGGGAGTTAAGTACACAGGAATGATGCTACAGATGAATACTTATGTCTCCACAGCGATGCTTGCTGGCCACAAAAGCTAAAGCAGCAGGATAACTGCCTTTCCTTATTTTCAAATTCCAAGTCTCACATAAATGCACTGAGTTTGTGGAATTTCTTTTATATAAAGATCCCAAGCTGAAAGAGGGTTTGGGATTTTTTTTTCTTAACTTCTAACCTCTGCCTTAGGAAGGTATACTAGAAAATGCAGTAGCCCCCTTATCCTCAGGGTATACATTCCAAGACCCCAGTGGTTGCATGAAACAGCAGATAGCACCGAATCCTATATATACTGTGTTTTTTTCCTATACTTACATACCTATGATAAAATTTATAAGATAGGCACAGTAAGAGGTTAACAATAACGAATAATAAAATGTAAAAATTATAGCAATATACTATAATAAAAGTTATGTGAATGTGGTCCCTTCCTCTCTCAAAATATCTTATTGTACAAATTTCATGCCTTTTCCATCTTAACTAAGCACTTATCATGCACTGTGGCCATAACTTTTGCAATTTGAGGTGTGACCGCAAAACTAGCATGAATTTATTTTTCCTTCTTCACAATTTCACATACAGAAGGTTCATTCTTACCATAGATCTTAGCAACCTCAGCAAATGATTTTTTCTTTCCTTATTAAACCAAGAACTTTCACCTTTTCACCTAAAGAAACTACTTTACAGCTTCTCTTTGGCATATCCAAATTGCCAGCATCACTCCTCTTTTGCTTTGGGGCCATTATTAAGTAAAATAAGGGTGACTTGGACACAAGCACTGTGATACTGAGAGTCAGTTCTATAACCAAGATGGCTACTAAGTGACTAAGGGGTGAGATACGCCAGACAAAGGGATGGTCCATACCCCGGTGGGTGGATGGATGATACAAGATTTCATCACACTACTCAGAAATTTATGAATTGTTTATTTCTGGAAGTTTCTATTTAATATTTTTGGACTTCAGTTGACCGTGGGTAACTGAAACAGTAGAAAATGAAACCTCGAATAAAGGGAAATGACTATAGATCAAATAGATGCTGAGTGCCAATCCACTTATTTCACTCTAGGAGTAATCTTGGATGAATCAATTATAATACCATCTGAACTCTCCAAATATCTTTAGTTCTTTCAGATTGGTAAGAAGTGGTCTTGTTAATGACATAGTAATACTTTTTCCCCTTGTCAATAAACAACATGGTGCACATATTCACTGAAGTGTGTCAAAACTCACACCTGTTAAATGACATTTTCAAATTAACTTCCTTAAGGTGATCTTGCCCTTAGAGAAGTAACTTTTCTTGCCTTTTCAGAGTCCTTAACTCCAAGAATCAAGTTTATTATTTAACTATACCTACACTTCCAAATACTCTCACCAATAGCCACTGTCCCCAAAGAGTTTAGACTCAAGTGTTACCCTGAAGCATTTTTTCAAAGGAAAAAAAATCTCCCTAGAAAAAAGTATTTATATTCTCTTTAGGTTTAGTCTTCCTATGGGTATCAAATAATATTCACTCCTTCCTTAAATCTAACACAGACAAAAAAATTCCTGAATCTATACCATGCCAACTTCTGAATTCTGAATTTGGGATACAGTAAATTAATGATTAATAGTTTCTTCTTCAACTTCCTTTAGTACAAACACACACACATCCTAATTTTCTTAGTCTTTTAAAATACCATCACAATTGAATAAGATTACTAACTTCGATACTGTGATATCATAATATAGGATTTCCTACTATGGTACCATAAAACATTGATCTCTGATGGCTCAATCACACTGAAAAGCTCTACAAACTCTAGGGTTCTACAGCTGTAGTTCTCCTTTTGCACTGCTTATTGAGAGGAAAAATTTGTATTCATACCTTATAACTTCTCTTTAAACTTGCCTTCCATTCTTAGGTTACTTAAGATTTTGTATATTCAAATCTGTCCATAAATTGGAGTCAAATATTACTCTGATATTTGATTAGGTGCTAAAATCAGTGGAAAATAGTGTTTAAGGGAGTAAAGTCAAAATTACCCTTGAAAATCTCTTAAATCAATCATAACATACACTGTCCACTAAATAATTTATATCAGTTTCTCTAAAGCTTAATCAATTTCCCTTACCCATCCTCTCAATTAATTATTCAATGAATTATTTGAGAATGGTAGAGAATCATGAATTCCTAAATAATGCATTCTTCTTCTCACGTACCTACTGGCTGTCATTTCACTAGTTTCAAGCCCTGTTTCAAATGTAGCTGGAGCCAAATACTGTATCAACTGCATTGCCCCCATCAATATTGCCATATCATTCAGGGACTTTTCCTCCGTCTTCATAAACAATCTAATTTCCCTTCTATCATCCATTTTGGATGATGCAGGCACACATATGACCTTCCCCAGGCTTCTTCCCTCTCTTCATAGCCTGATAACAGCTTGTGACATTTTCCTATGGGAAACTAATAAACTCACAAGAAAGCATTAACCTAGGCATTCATGTTAAACCAGGCATTCTCTCGGCCAGTGCTTCCAGGCCAAGATTACTACTTTTCTCAAGTTACTCCCCTGCTGAAAGAGTATTCATTACATCAATTTACAAAAGCTGTGAGCACTCCCCTTCCTCAGCAACAATCTGGTAGTTTAGATAAACGGTGGAGTATTTCTTGGCTAATTTCTATGGGAGTCTTAGATGGAGGCACAGCCATATGTTATGTCACAGTACAGTAATCTCAGACAAGACCACAAGTATATAAATCCTTATTTATGTAGACTTGAATATCTGGAAGAGCATGAAAGTGGGTCTGTTACTAGAAGAAAAGCCGACGTTACAATACAAAACACATAGAGAACAGTGGAGAGCACGGATAGTGTTTTCCTCTTTTCCATTTAAAGTCTATACAGGTTTCAGCTTAAAGCTGCATCTCTGTAGGTTCTCCCTAACTTTTCTCCTCTTCACCATGACCTTGGTTTTTTCAGCTTTCTTCTTACTCTGCAAGGCTTGATTAGCAGTCAATAGGCTCCTTTCATCTTCTCAGCAAGATACGCTGTGGGAGAGGTCAGGTACCTTGAAGGTCCTACGGAAATACGTTTTAATCTTTCAGTTAAACATCTACAATCAAAATTTCCCTTGCAAATGTTGATAGCCTTTATTTGGTGTTATGATAATAGAAACTTTATTTTCTCATCTAAGCTAAGGCTCTCTTCTAGGAGGGGGAAATGACCAAAAAAAGGGAGGGGGGACTTGGAGAAAACAAATCTTGTCTTACTGCATAACACTGAAGACAGAGAACAGAATTATATGGCACTTTTTCTTGAGGAGATGATGACATTGCACTCTGGTATTCTTTTTTTCTTCTTTAATTAATTAATTTTTATTTATTTTTGGCTGCGTTGGGTCTTCATTGCTGCGCGTGGGGTTTCTCTAGTGACGGCGAGTGGGGGTTACTCTTCATTGCAGTGTCTTCGCTTGTTGTGGAGCACGGGCTCTAGACACGTGGGATTCAGTAGTTGTGCCATGCAGGCTCAGTAGTTATGGCACACGGGCTTAGTTGCTCTGGGCATGTGGGATCTTCCTGGACCAGGGCTCGCACCCATGTCCCCTGCCTTGGCAGGCGGATTCTTAACCACTGCGCCACCACGGCAGTTCTGCACTGTGGTATTCTAATGAGAGAAGTGGCATTTTTAAAAATTGTTTTGCATAGAGGGAATTTACCACCATAGTGGTGATATCTGACTTCTCTTGTGTCTTAACTTCTGAGACCTAAAGCCATTCAGCAGTGTTTTCTTGGTAGCTCTTGAAATACCAGACTGTAGTAGAAGAAATGACAGACCTTTGTCCAATGTCTAAAGCCAGTTTATTAACCAGAAGCACAATTTAAGGACTCTGTACTTCAAATAAATCAAATCCTTATAGTCTCTAATTTATACATAATCTTTCAGTTCCATTATTTTTCATTTCCAAAGATAATTTTTTTTTAAATCCACTAGGCTATATTTTCTACCTAAACTATATGTTCCATTAAAATAAAAGTATGGGGGTTGCTAAATGGGCCAAGATCCTCTCATGTTCTATCATGTATGTCATTAAAAATAATTCAGAAAACAATGCCATGTTTATTATCAGATTATGTGTCTGTTATAAAAGATACATTGGAAAACCAGGTTAATCATATGTGGTTTGATTGAGAAATTCAATCTTGATGAAGTAAAGAAATTTAAATGTTTAATTTTTTTTCAGTAACTGCTACAAGGGAAATTTAATGCTTTTGCAGTCTAGACCAAAAATTACATCTAATTTTAAAGAATTCATTTAAGTAAATATATGGACATTTCATGTACTACTATTATTATGTTATTATTTTTATTGGGGGGATATTTGTTCAAAGCAACAACTCCAAATAGCCAAAAAGCTTCCCACATGCTCTTCTCTAAATTCCTGTTTTGTTTAATTATAACCCTGAGTTTAGAATTAAAAAGAAAAAGGGGAAAAGAGGGAGACCCTCCTCTGACTACAAGCACAATTAGCTGCCCATTAGCAGTTATGATCCTGGTCTTCGGCCTCTGATATCAGTGGCCTCTAATAACATGGGATGGGTTCACTCTGTGGCTTCAGCATGGGAAGAGTTTAAGGTTCATCCTCATTCTTGCCTCTTTTACAACAGAAGACACCCCAAAGTGGAAGCCATGTCTTAACTTTTGTCACTTCCAGCAATAACCCCCTCCAACTTATTCTCTGGGCTACTGTTCGACCACACTGAGTTCTCTTTTAAGCTCTCTGAGAGTGACAGTGAACTAACTGGAGGACTGGTATTTCATCATCTCTTACCCAGAAACACTGTTTCTTCTACCAGGTCTGATTGGTAGAACAAATGAAACAAATTTTCAAACAACAAACTTTCAAACACACAACACCTATCAAATGATTTGTTTGCTTTGTTTTGATCTCAATAACTGTAGCTTTCATCTCTAGAAGTTAAATTTGGTTCTTTTTTATATCTTCTATATTTCGACATAACTTTTTTTAACATGTGTGGTACAATTATAAAAGCTATTTTGACTTCCTTATCTTCTCATTCTAACATCTGTGCCAGTTTTGGGTCACTCTCAAGTGATTATTCTTATTATAGTTCATCTTTCCCTGACCCTTTGTATGCCTGGTAATCTTTGGTTGGATGCCATAACTTATTAATTTTGCCTTGTAGTAGTGATGAATATTTTTGTATTTCTATAAATATTATTGAGTTTTGCTCTGGAACATAGTCAAGTTACTTGGAAAGGTTTTCACCTTTTTGTGTCTTGCCTTGAAGATTTGTTCTGCTCTCAAAAACTTCATTAGTTAAATGTTTTATATCTATTGTTTAGATGATGAAAATGAAATTCCTAGAGAAAATGTAAAAGCCATGTACCTGGCTGTGGTAGGATCTCAAAAATTATCATTGAATAATTTGAATTCATACCCCTCTGATTCTAAAAACACCATGGTGTCACTCTTCACAACGTTCCTCTGTTTTTAATTAACTCACTTACTAGCTAGATGAAAAGTCCCTCAAAAGTTTCTTAAATATAAAATTTAAATACTGTGCTAAAAATATATATAATAATTTTCTTACCACTGGCTCTAACAATTTACTCATCTAATTCAGGCTTTTCACTTAACAGTAATTACATATGGTTATAATATGTGAGAATGTGCAACGAGAACTTACGTTGGAAAAATATCTGTTCTTACATTTCATATTATACAAATGTTTTCACTGTACAGGAAAAGCCAGACATATTCTAAAATATTTATTTGCAGTAATGTCTTGGATATATATTTTCCTTTAATAATTAATAAAACTAAGAACTGACAATAACATTGATTGAGAAGGAGTATAATTTTGAGGTTCCTGCCTCAGAGACGATGTTAATCTTCATGTTCACATTTCATGTAGTTTAGTTCAGAAAAAAGTTTTCATTTTCCTCTTTGTAACTAAAAGAATCCCCATTCTGCATTCAGAACAGTCACAGTAAAAAACAAAGGCCTACTTTATATAAAGTCAGAATTTATAAACACACACACCCATATATACATATATGCGTGTGTGTGTGTGTATATATATATGTGTGTGTGTGTGTGTATATATATATATATATATAAAACTTCCTTATTCTTGTTTCCAAAATATTGTAAAGAAAATTATGACTTATGTGGTATTTATTCATGAATAAACTCTAATGGAGAGTTCTACTCTTCGTTTTTGTCCAGTGTATGAACCCATATATAAGTTATGGAAATCCCCATCTTATGAGGAAGAATCTGTCTCTCGTTATTGAGATTGAAAATGCCAGCTACTTAATCTCTGAGTAACCTTTAAAGCCATAGGCTAGCATATGACCTTAGCTCTGACAATCAGTTATATCCATTCTGGAGACTGGACTAGAAGCTACTGACAAGAAGAAAAGACTGCTTAGAATATATTCTGGAAGTGGAAAGCACACACAGTTTTCAGTATCCAGAACAAATGTATCAGTGATTCATATTACTGTATTTAGCATCCCCTATCATTGATATTTGTAGTTCTAGCTGAAGTGTCTCTGCCCAGTGACTCTTGCACTAGGTTGTTCCCTGGACCAATTCTACAGCATGATTCCTAGGCATAAGTTTAAACTTCCAAACACCAATCCTGGTTCTTGAATCTTTTATTTAGAGATTCCATAAACTGTCCAATATATTTTTAATCGTTTATTTTCTACTTAATTAACCCAGAGTAAGTCATCTATTGCTCTAACATAAAAATTGATACCAGGAGAGATCAGAGACAACAGATCATTGAGGATATAGGGGAAATTGCCATCACTTATCTAGCCTGGTTGGCACTGGAGACAGTAAATCTCTAGTTGGCAATAAGAAACAAATTGAGAAAAATTAACCTTAGAGTCTCCTGGAACTTAAAGCCTACTAGTGACCTGACTAGGGAAAATCAAGTAGTAACTCACATGTAAAAGGATGAAGGTCCTGGGACTTCTCTGGTGGTGCAGTGGTTAGGAATCCACCTGACAGTGCAAGGGACACGGGTTCGAGCCCTGGTCCGGGAAGCAACTAAGCCCACGAGCCACAACTACTGAGCCTGTGTGCCACAACTACTAAAGCCTATGAGCCTAGAGCCTGTGCTCTGCAACAAGAGAAGCCACGGCAATGAGAAGCCCGCACACTGCAATCAAGAGTAGCCCTCACTCGCCACAACTAGAGAAAGCCCGTGCACAGCAACGAAGACCCCATGGAGCCAAAAATAAATAAATAAATTTATCTTTTAAAAAAGTATGGAGGCCCTGAATATTCCAAATCTGTAGGGTGTCATGGTTACTTCTAAGGGCACTGGGAGAGCATCCTTTCCCAATTGTATTCTTAGCTCCTTTGTCAAAGATCAGTTGGCTGTATATGCATATGTTTATTTCTAGTCTCTCTATTCTGTTCCATTCGTCTTTTTGCCAGTACCATGCTGTTTTGAGTACTGTAGGTTTGTAATATATTTTTTGAAATCAGAAACTCTTATGCCTCCAACTTTGTTCTTTCTCAAAACTGACAAATGGTGTTGGTGAAATTGGATATCCACATGCAAAAGAATGAAACTGGACTCTTGTATCATACACAAAAATCAACTCTAAATGGATTAAAGACTTAAACATAAGATCTGAAACTGTAAAACTCCTAGAAGAAAACATAGGGGAAAAGATCCTTGACACTAATTTTGGCAATGATGTCCTATCTATATGACACCAAAAGCACAGGCAACAAAGCAAAAATGGGCAAGTAGAACTACATCAAACTAAAAACCCTCTGAACAGCAAAGGAAACAATCAACAAAATGAAAAGGCAGCCTATGGAAGAGAAGAAAATACTTGCAAACCCTGTATCAGATAAGGGCTTAATATTCAAAATTTATAAACTCCTATGACTTAATAGCAAAAAAAAAAAAACCCCAAATAACCCAATTTAAAAATGGGCAATGGGCTTGAACAGACATTTTTCCAAAGAAGATATATAAATGGTCAACAGATATATGAAAAGGTGCTCGACATCACTAACCATCAGGAAAATGTAAATCAAAACCACAATGAGGGAATTCCCTGGTGGTCCAGTGGTTAAGACTCTGTGCTTTCACTGCTGAGGGTGCAGGTTCAATCCCTGGTCAGGGAACTAAGATCCCACATGCCACACAGCACAGACCAAAACAACCCCCAAAAAACAACAAAAGAAAACGCACAATGAGATATCATCCTGAACCTGTTAGGATGGCTATTATAAAAATAAATAAAGTATTGGTAAGGATGTGGAGAAATTGGAACTACAGTGTACTGTTGGTAAGAATGTAAAATGGTACAGTTGCTATGAAATAGTATGGAGGGTCTTGAAAACCTTAAAAATAGAATTATCACGTGACCCAGCAATGCCACTTCTGTGTAGATAGTCTAAAGATTTGAAATCAAGATCTAAAAGATATTTCTCCACTACCATGCTCACTGTAGCATTATTCATGATAGCCAAGATATGGACAAAACGTATGAATACATTTTTAAAATGTGATATATACATACAATAGAATATTGTCCAGCCTTAAAAAAGAAGGAAAATCTGCCATGTGCAGTAACATAGATATATCTGAAGATGTTATGCTAAGTGAAATATGCCAGTCACAGAAGAACAAATACTGCATGATTCCACTTATATGAGATATCTAAAATAGTCAAACTTGTAGAAACAAAGAATAGAATGATAGTTGCCAGGGGCTGTATTATACACTTAAAAATGTGAGAGTAGATCACATATTGTTTTCTTACCACAATAAAATTTCTTTTCATAAATTAATAAAATAAATTAAAAATAAAGACAACAGGATAAACCAATGTAATAAGAATGTAATATTCCAGTCTTAAATTCCCAGCTCAAGATAATGCCAAAATATCATTAACTTTCTGTGAATGTGATAAAAGTCTTACTTCTTGCATCCACAGGTTGAGATAGAATAACACTAAACATTTAATTCTGATGACTGCTTTATTATGAGAGTTTAATTGGCATCTTGGAATGGGGCATTGACTGAAAAAGAACTGGACTTCTTTGTAGTGGGATGAGGATATAATGGTAGATTCCAATAAAGAAAGGACTCTCCAACCCTCACTTGCCATCTTTCTAAAGAGAAGTCAATTTTACGATATATAGTAACATTTCTTTCGCCATGATTGGAGACATGTAATGACTTAGCCAAGACGAGTTACCTAGAAAATGGAAGTCAATTTTTCCCATCCCAACCTCTTTACCCTTCCCTGTATTGATTCTTGGTACCTTCGATACCACTATTCTCCACTAGTCAGGGTGGTGACATGAAGATGAAATGATAAATGGCAGTTTGACTTAAGTCTGCCTCCCAGTAGGACTAGTAGGATGCCCCAAAATTCCATAAATATTTCATTAGTTTCTTAGTATATCATTAAAGTAGTACACTCAGCCACAAGCAGAATCACCATCTTGGCTGCATGTCTCAGGGAATAATATTTTTATTAGGAAGAGCCCACTAAAAGCCCCAAGAGCTTCCTCTATTTATTATAATAATATATCAAAAGCATGATTAAATCCCTAAGAGAATCACAGTGATTAGTTTCACTACTGAAGATTTTACAAATTCAGGGTTGGTGATTTCTATCATATTCCCTTTTAAAATTTCAATTTGTCTAGTGTAGAAGTCAGAGTATTCAGGAGTAAAACAGAAGATTGTTATAAATTTGATCAGCTAGAGACAGCAAATTGAGGCCGTTATTCTATATGTGGTCTCTTCACTAGAACAAATCAGTAAGGTTCTAAGGAACCTGCTTTGTTTTCTAAGTAATCAATAGTTATTGATTAGGCACATGCTTTTATTCCTTTACTCTAAAAAGCTGAGAACATCAGAACAATTTGCTTGCAAATCACAAGGCAGCAGTATTAATTTCACTGTATTGTCTCAACTTATTCATTCTACATCACAGCTTAGTTCATAGAGACCTTGACCTTCTGACATCACACTTATCCTCTATTTTAATGACATCATGCTCAGAGAACCTACAGATCAGTAAATAGACTACCCAAAGTGTCTTGGCAAGACCCATGTCTGCCTGAAAGTCATAGATACATTGCATGAACCTTGTCCATTCCCTATGTTTTAGGAATCTCCCACTTTATGAGGCAAATCCACCTTTCACCATAGAAGCTAAACATCTCAAGTACTTGTTTTCTCAGCCTCCTTTGAAACTAGGGCATTAGCACAAAAACGGAATTCTATCAGTTGGATGCATATGCCCCAGATTTGCAATTAAAAGCTGCCAGTGAGTGAGTGGAAAACAGTAATTGTAGAGTCTATACTGGTCACACAAAAGAACCCTAGTGGAAGCAATACCCTCTTTCCAGCAGCATCTAAATTCTGTGTTTGTGAGCTCAGCATTACGATCTGCAGAGTAATCAAGTAATCCAGCAGTAGTGGCAATCTCGTCTTCACCACATCAGACCATGAAATAAGTTTAGACATTTCTCCTGGCTGATAGTTTAGACCTACGGTTCTCTGACTCTCCAAACCATTCTGTGAGCTACTCTGTATCACTGTAATAAATTCATTTTCTTAAAGTTATCTAAGTCATATCATGTTGCTTAAAACCAAGAGTTCTGCCGATACACCCAATTAGCATTTAGTAAGCATCTTCAACTGGCCTTATCAGACCCTAAAGGAAACTAGATAGATAGGATACAAACTCTGTTAGTGCATATGCTTGTGGGGGAAACTGTGATGGTGTTAGAGTACACACATATGTAATAAACCATGGGAGTATAGCTAAAATTTTGCTTTTCTTATGCTAATTGTGATTTCTTCTTTGTGGATTATTAAAGTAAAATGCTTAATTCCTGAACATTTGGATCTATTTTAAAATAATTTTTGTTACTGATTTCTAACTCAACATCTCAATGGTCAGAAAGCATCTTTTATTGTATTTCAGTCTTTGAAATATGTTGAGACTTGCTTTATGTACAACCATATAATCAATTTTGTAATATAGTCTATATATACTTGTTAAAAGTGTGATTTCCATCATCATTGTTGCATAGAGCGTTTTATATATTTCAAATTGATCAAGTTTCATATTTGTGTTAAAAATCTTCCATGGACTTTTGGCTGGTTGTTCTACCTACTACTGAGGGAGTTGTGTTAAAATCTCCCACGATGATTGTGGATTTACATATTTATTCTTCTTTTCCTGTCAAGTTTTGCTGTATGAATTTTTAAAAACATTACTTTTTGTATGAAATCTTAGATTTATTACATTGTTTTAGAGAATTGATCTTTTAATCCTTATGGTATTTGAAACAAATTCTACAGGTAAGCCATTTGAATAAGATAATTTAACAAGGTTGCTGAATCCAAGGTCAATATTTTTAAAAATCAATTGTATTTGTACAGACCAACAGCAAATAGGATATTCAGAAAACGATGCTCTTGATGGTAATATCTAAAAAGTGAAACACATAAAAATAAATCTAATGAGAGGTACGAAGACTTCTATATGCAAAATTATGAAGCAGTACTGAGAAAAATTAAAGAATACCTAGATAAAGGGATATACCATATTCATGGACTGAGGGACTCAACTTATTAGAGAAATCAATACTCCACATATTAATCTCAGTTTCAACATAGTCAAGTCCCATTAATTTGGGGTTTTTTATTTTTGTTTTTGTGTTTGGCTGTTATATTTGTTGCATATTTGTTTGTTTGGTTTTTATTTCTTTGGGGAGATTAACAATGGTTTTAAAATCACTGGGAAGTGTGTCCTCCTACAATTTAAAACTGCTACTCTCTTCCTCATTGATGCTTAAAATTTCATATTTAGATATACATTCTATAACTTTACCTTTCTTTGCCCCTCTTAAATCTCACTCCTCACACTTCCCTGGGAGAGGCAGCACCTTAAGGCTTGTAAGCCATTTACATTTCAGTACAAGTTTGATACAAGTTTCCTAGAAGAAGTTTTGGTAGGAGAAGGAGAGAACAGAGATAAGAGGCACCAAAAAGGGCAAGGAAAAAAGAAAATGAGTTCAATAAAGACAACCACAGATTGGAGAAAGACCAGCCTTTTGCTATTTCTCAATCCTTCTTAGAACAGCTCTGTTGATTGACATTCAGAAAAACAGATGACTGCAGTATTTCTGCTTATTGATTTACTTTATATTCCAGTATAAGCCACTACCAATCAAGCAGTCATCATCTGCTTAATCCAAAGTTTTACTTTACAATTGTTTTTTATGTTGCTTTTTAAGTTGATATTACATCTGGATTCTAAAACATGACATTCTGTTCTCTTTTGGATACAGGAAAAAATATTTTGATGTTTGAGACTGTATGATTAATTTTCCAAATGGTGGAAAGAGTACTGGATTGAGAACAGAGATTTTAATACTTCTTAATATTTAATATGCAATCATCTATCTTTGGTAAATTCCTTAGCTAAGCAGGCTCATATTTTTCTCATTTGTAAAATGAAGGGACTCAAATATCTCATGAACCTGTTCTCAACCCCTTTAAGAGTACATGACTCTTAGTCAGATGTTCACTGGATCACTCAGCAAATTCTTTCTAAGAATAAGACAGTATAATTTTAGATGACACCTTTCTTTTAATAACATCAATTAATTTTTTCTCAAAAATTTCCAGTTAAGCAGTAGAGATAAATATCTTTTAGATATGGGGATATCAATAAAGACTGAAGTTTTACTAAGCTTACAGAGTTGAAAGTAAAAGGATAAGTATTGTTAATATCAATATTATCATTTAGAAAATGCTTTTTACATCTTTTAGGTTTAGTTCAGAAACAAATAATGTTTTAAGTCATCTCCAAATGCTCAAAGGGCAAATAATTTATTCTATATATGACAATTATAATAACACAACACTTTGATTCCTTAAGTATGATTTGTAATTCAAACTTACCCCTCATTTATTATAAAAAAAGTTTATTCCTTTGATCTAAATTTACTAAAATAGATATAAATTGTCTGTGTTACATAATATTTTCAAATGTAACTTCCTTGTCTTACAATACCCTCACTTGAGACAGGCAATATAATAGATGTATTATTAAAACGCCTGCTCTTTCTACAATCTAATGGTTTTCAACATGACTTAGTCAATCAGTAAATACTTACATCAAAAGTTACTGAGACCAGGGACTTCTCTGGTGGTCCAGTGGGTAAGACCCTGTGCTCCCAATGCAGGGGGCCCGGGTTTGATCCCTGGTCAGGGAACTAGATCCCGCATGCATGCTTCAACTAGGAGTCCACATTCTGCAACTAAGATTCCGCATGCCACAACTAAGACCCAGTGCAGCCAAAAAAATAAATATTAAAAAAAAAGAAAAAAAGTTACTGAGACCAGGGGTTTTTAAATTGTAGTTCTTGGAGTTTGGGGATTTTGTCAAGGACATTTATGAGTTTATGAAAGAGCGGAGGGTACAAATAATCAAAGCCACACTTATTTTGTATTTCATAAAGTTATTGGGATTACATGTAAAATTTTGTTTGAAAGATGGGATATGTTCTATTAAACATCTGGATGTCACTGACTGTACAGACGCTTTTCAAATGTAGAGGTTAATAATAATAATAATAATAATGCATATTGAGCATTCATTAAATACCAGGCACTGTTTGAGTGCTTAAGACGCACTAACTTATTTCATCCTAACATCAATCCAGTGATCATTATCTCAATTTTAAAGACGTAGAAATCAAGGCACAGAAAAATTAAATACCTGTCCCAGTTAGTAAATGAAAGAACAATAATCAAACTCAGGCTGTTTAACTCCAGTACGTTCACTCTTACCCACAACATTAATTCACTTTCTTAGGACCTCCTTAGAATAGAAAAATGGACAATCTTAAAAGTCAGAAAAAAAGAGACAAAATAGACTAAATGAAGTTTCTGATCAGAAAAGCAGCAATACAAAAGTGGTATTAAAAATATTCATCTGGTAATTAATGTAAAATAAATAATAGGAGAACCTAACTTTGGGTACTTGGGCTCATTCATTTATTAATGAATATTAATTGAGCTAGTTATCATCCTTTGTGATTAGGCTACATTAATGAACAAAGCATAAAGAAAATTCTGCCCCCTTGGACTTTCTAATGGATCCAGAGACTAGTTACCTTGGCCCAAAGACCTGGCCTAGGAGGCTAGCAAGGAGCCTACAGAGTGTTAGTTGAAAAAACAGTCAAATTTTTTTCCATCTAAAGGCTATGGCAGAGATAGAAGAATGAGAAAATCAAAAAGCGGGACTAGGTTTGGAGAGAAAAATGATTTTGAATAGCTATCTTTCAAGGAATAGCAAGACATCCATTTATGAATATTTAGAAGGCAATTAGCAATACAAAGTTGGGGCTTTAGTGAGAGTACATTACATGGATACCACAGCCATTTCCCACTGAGGTAATAGCCAATCCAATGGCAGGTTTTAGCTGGAAACATAAAATTCAATCAATAGTCTGATAGAGGAGAACCAGCACACAAAATACAGAAGTATGGTGAATTCCCAAAATAGTGGAATGGGAAAAATCAAAAAGAAGCACTCAAAGTAACAAACTGATTTGCTAAATATGTGAAAAGAGTAACAGGTAGTACATAGTCAACACAATTACAGCAAAAAGATAAGAGTCATCTGTGAGGAGCAAAACATCAAAAGCAATTGAGATTTTAAGGTAAATGAGACAGAAGAAAAACCTTTGAATTTGGAAATTATAAAGCCATTACTGATGTGGAAAATGAAATCTTGGTGCAATGTGGAATGAAAGCAGGGTGAAAAGAGAACATAAAGAGTTCGTATATGTCATTTGTTTTGCACATATAGTACAAGGAAGGGGAGGAGTAGACCATTAAGAAGAAGGGCATGCTTCATTTTGGTGGTAACTGCATCAAGAACACTACAGGATTTTGAAACCACAAATTAGCTGATGATTAGAGAAAACTTTACTTAGCTTTGGAAAAGCTGTGCTTCAGATAGCTTACGGATAGCCCAACTAATTCCTTAGTCTTTCCACTACTATATGCTACTTCCAATAGAGTAATACAAACCTGTCACTTGTTTTTAATAATGCTTGCTCATTGCCCCAGCAGTTTTCTCTTAATCTACTATCTTTGACTTCCTTGCCTTAGCTTACAGTAACATTTTAATACAGGGACTATAACAATAATGCTGGACTCATTTATAATTCTATCTCTTCAAACACACTTTCTCACATGAAATGTTGTTAGGATTAATTAAAAAGAAAGTAAAGTGACAAATAAGAAAACCCTCTTTCAAAAAGATTTTTTAAAAGACCTTTGCTCTGAAAGGCAGATATGAATCACTGACAGCACACATTTGGGTATTAGCTAGGTGTAATAAAGTTCTCACACTCTTTCACTCAAGCTTTGTTTCAGTCCAACTGTGCCCTCTACAGTCTTATCAAGTGAATGAAGGTGACTTTAGCTTGCAAGGAATCTGATAAGTCTCTGATACTCAGTCCACACTTTTCAGACAGGAAAGCAATATTTGATTCTTTATAAAAATTTCCGACCTATTTAATATGGGGGAACTCTCTAAGATAAAAGGTAATTAAATTTAACAAGTGGATACATTTGCTTGGCTGTGTGATGACCACTGCAAAAGAAAATAAAGTTTTATATAGTCTAATTGTGTCCTTCGATACTGAAAACTATTATTAGTGACAATGTGGAATTTTACCTGAGCCCTCGAATCCTGGAAAACAGCAAAAGTTAAGATATCCCTCTGCCCTTTGTGTTGTGGAAAACAGCTTATTCCTAAGAACCACCACAGATGCCTCCTCTTGTTTACCTATGGCAATGCCAGACAAAGATATTCCAAATTGCCATTTTTTTTGTCTCATAAATTATCATCTGAAGTGTTTATTCCTACTAATCAATTGGAACAAACTGCTTATTAATCAAACTGTAAAGTTTCACTCCTTCCTCCAGGCTCCAGAACTCGGACTCACTGTCAGACTGAGTCAACAGATAATCTCTCCTAAGAACAGGCTGACCTCAGGGTAAAATATTCTCTGATCTACCACCCACTCAAGCTACTCTTTTATCCCATTTGCCCACACCCTACCCTTAATACCCTTGTTACTTCCTCTCAAGAGAAGAAAAACCCCTTTTGATTAACCACTGAGAGGCTTGCAGATCTTAGGGTCACAGCATTCTCCCTAATGCAATAGTTCTCCTCCCCCAATTGCAATAGGCCCCTCCTTGCACTTACCCTTTTGAGTAAAGTTTCTCCTTACTATGCTGCTATTGTTTGGGTTTTTTTAGTTGACATTGGCAACTGATAGAAGAAGTAAATATTGCTGCATCTGGATATATGTGATAATGGGGGATTGAAAACTCTAAAATTTTTATTTGATTTTTATTGGAGTATAGTTCTTTTACAATGTTGTGTTAGTTTCTTGCTGTACAGCAAAGTGAATCAGTCATACATATACATATATCCGCTCTTTTTTAGATTTCCTTCCCATTTAGGTCACCACAGAGCACTGAGTAGAGTTCCCTGTGATATACAGTAGGTTCTCATTAGTTACCTATTTTATACATAGTAGTTATATATGTCAGTCCCAATCTCCCAATTCATCCCATCCACCCCTTCCCCCCTTGGTAACCATAAGGTTGTTCTCTACATCTGTGACTCTATTTCTGCTTTGCAAATAAGTTCATCTCTACCATTTTTCTAGATTCCACACATAAATGGTACTATACAATATTTGCTTTTCTCTGCCTGACTTACTTCACTCTGTATGACAATCTCTAGCTCCAACCACATCTCTGCAAATGGCACTATTTCATTCCTTTTTATGGCTGAGTAATATTCCATTGTATATATGTACCACACCTTCTTTATCCATTCTTCTGTTGATGGACATTTAGGTTCCTTCCACGTGCTGGCTATTATAAATAGTGCTGCAGTGAACACTGGGGTGCATTCATCCTTTCCAATTATGGTTTTCTCTGGATATGTGCCTAGGAGTGGGAATGCTGGGTCATATGGTAGCTCTATCCTTAGTTTTTTAAGGAACCTCCATACTGTTCTCCATAGCGGCTGTACCAATTTACAGTTCCACCAACAGTGTTGGAGGGTACCCTTTTCTCCACACCCTCTCCAGCATTTATTGTCTGTAGATTTTTTGATGATGGCCATTCTGACTGGTATGAGGTAATACTTCACCGTCATTTTGATTTGCATTTCTCTAATGATTAGTGATGTTGAGCATCTTTTCATGTGTTTGTTGGCCACCTGTATGTCTTCTTTGGAGAAATGTCTATTTAGGTCTTCCACCCATTTTTTGATTGGGTTGTTTGTCTTTTTGATATTGAGCTGAATGAGCTGTTTGTATATTTTGGAGATTAATCCCTTGTCAGTTGCTTTGTTTGCAAATATTTCCTCCCATTCTGAGGGTTGTCTTTTCATTTTGTTTACGGTTTCCTTTGCTGTGCAAAAGCTTCTAAGTTTCATTAGGTCCCATTTATTTATTTTTGTTTTTATTTTCATTACTCTAGGCGGTGGGTCGAAAAAGATCTTGCTGTGGAAAACTGTAAATATTAAATGATTTGGTTCATTCAGTTAATTATGAGTGTTAATGAATACATTAAACAGTCCACAAAGAGAGAGTCCTTTAAGCATCTGCTGTGTGCTAGGGTTTCCTCTACTAGGCCACAATTAGAAAAATCTGTTTGCTCAAAAAGCACATAGGTCAGTACAGAAGACTAACATAAAACCATCATGAGATGCATTGATAGAAATGTACACAAAGTGCTATGTTTACATTTGATAAAGTCATTTACTATGAGTGCCTAGGGTCTATGGCAGGAAAATGATGTGACCAGAAAAGTTTTAGAGTAAAGGTGATATCTGAGAAGACCATCAAAGAATAAACACGACTCTGTCAGATGAACAAACTGTGAAGAATCTGTATTTGGCATTGGGAACAAAGTGATCACAAAAAGCCCAAGTAATACCATGGTTCCTCTGGAGAGCAAAAGTAGTTGGAACTGACTCAACTGTAGCTCACATATGTAAGACAACTGAAGGGGAGCTGGAAAGATGAGCAGATACAAAGCAGCACAGCGTTTTACAACTATGAAAGTTGGGGACTGCACAACTCCAGTGGGTACCATTCATAATAATGTCAATGTGAATGACACAAGCTGGAGTTGTGTACAGCCCTGAGCAAGACCTCTGAGCAGGTACCAAATTAGTAGAGTATTTTTATGCCAAGTGTATAAGTTAGGATGCTTTTGGTAGCAAAAAAATGGAAACCCAATCTGTCTGTCTTCAACTTTAAGAGGATTTTGGAAAGAACATCAGGGCTCATGTAACAGAGGAGGACCCTATGGGGCCTTCCTAGGATAGAACCCTCCCCCATATCCTCTACTTTAGCTCCTCTCTGAAGTACATAGATAACAGTATTTGATGCACATTTCCTGCTTTACAGATGCTAAAACTCCCACCAAATGGAAGGTTAACTACTTAATGACCATGAGCACATAGCCCCCAGGCCTACTGGAGCCAAAGAATTGATGACGTTAACCCCTGTGACACTGTCCTGAAACCTCACCATCAACCAAACAGAGAACTGTGCACAAGCTGATCACATACCTTGGGACTCCCCTCCCTCACCTTGCCTTTAAAAACACTTTGCTGAAACCCATCAGGAAAATGAGGCTTTTTGAGTACTAGCTGTCCCGGACTCTTTGTATGGTGCCTTACAATAAATCACGGCAGTTTATTTCACCACAACCCAGTGTCAGTAGATTGGGTTTATTGCACGTGGATAAGTGGACCCAAGTCTGCTTCAGTGACACTCACAATACTGCTATGGGGCTTTTGCACAGCAATGGAAACCATAAACAAGACGAAAAGACAACCCTCAGAATGGGAGAAAATATGTGCAAATGAAGCAACTGACAAAGGATTAATCTCTAAAATTTGCAAGCAGCTCACACAGCTCAATATCAAAAAAACAAACAAACAAATCCAAAAATGGGCGTAAGGCCTAAACAGACATTTCTCCAAAGAAGACATACAGATTGCCAACAAACACATCAAACGATGCTCAGCATCACTAATCATTAGAGAAATGCAAATCAAAAGCTACAATGAGGTATCACCTCACACCGGTCAGAATGGCCATCATCAAAAAATCTACAGACAATAAATGCTGGAGAGGGTGTGGAGCAAAGGGAACCCTCCTACACTGTTGGTGGGAATGTAAATTAGTATAGCCACTATGGAGAACAGTACGGAGGTTCCTTAAAAAACTAAAAAAGCGAACTACCATACGACCCAGCAATCTCACTACTGGGCATATACACTGAGAAAGCCATAATTCAAAAAGAGTCATGGACCACAATGTTCATTGCAGCTGTATTTACAATAGCCAGGACATGGAAGCAACCTAAATGTCCATCAACAGATGAATGGATAAAGAAGCTGTGGCACATATATACAACGGAATATTACTCAGCCATAGAAAGAAACGAAATTGAGTTATTTGTAGTGAGGTGGATGGACCTAGAGTCTGTCATACAGAGTGAAGTAAGTCAGAAAAAGAAAAACGAATACTGTATGCTAACACATATACATGGAATCTAAAAAAAAAATGGTTCTGATCAACCTAGGAGCAGGAAAGGAATAAACACACAGACATAGAGAATGGACTTGAGGACACAAGGAAGGGTGAAGGTGAGGCTGGGACGATGTGAGAGAGTAGCATGGACATATATACACTACCAAGTACAGAATACTAGAGAGCTAGTGGGAAGCGGCCGCATAGCACAGGGAGATCAGCTCGGTGTTTTGGGACCACCTGGAGGGGTGGGATAGGGAGGGTGGGAGGGAGACGCAAGAGGGAGGGGATATGGGGATATATGTATACATATAGCTGATTCACTCTGTTATACAGCAGAAACTAACACACCATTGTAAAGCAATTATACTCCAAAAAAGATATTTAAAAAAAAGAAAAAGAAAATAATGGAGGGTTTGTAAAGAAAACGGAAAAGCCAAAAAGTGCTGGATATAATTGAGGATTTCTGCATTAGGAATTCTGCAGCACTGTGAACTACAAGAAAATTGAGTAGGGGGATGAAGATTTAGGAATGTTCAACTTTTTATGAATTTAATTCCTTTTTTCACCTTTTTTTTATGAGTAATGGTTAAAATTTGAATTCCTTTATAAATTACTTTTGGGTGATTAACTGTGTTTTTTAAAATGCATCTCTGTACAAAGACTCTCTCAAATTTATTATGGTGGCCTAAATAAATTAATACATCTTGAAGGTCTTAGTGGTAAATCACCATGTTTAATTCCAAGAGAATTTAAAAGGTAAAGAAAAATTAGTTTCAAAAATATTTTCAACAAGTTGACATTTATGAAAATTTTTGAAAGATGAGCAGCTATGGGCATACCACCTTATTTTAGCTGATGAACTAATGAATACAGACTTCACACATTTTCAAAGTATTGAACTGCCTTTTCTTGTATAGCAATCCGCAACATATACCAGGTTAAAAAAAACCAATAATCTTAAACCATGATTTCTTCCCTAAAATCCCCTTTCTACTCATTTATAAATCCTCCTTAATATTAATTTTTTCCTATCATATTTCTCAGCCTTGATTATTTCATGTACTTGATGTACAAATGTATTGAACACTTACAATATGTACAAGATACTTTTTTTTTTAAAGCTACATGTCAGTTGACTCTTTTGTGCTTGGCACTGGAAGATACACTGTTGGAAGATTCAGCCCCTGCACTCAATTTTCTCACAGGTTAAAGAAGATTCAGACAAGTAAATCCACAATTCAACACTCTACTATAAAAGGTATGAGAAAGGGTTGCCCAGGGGGTTTTGATTGTAAAGAGCAGGAGAAACTATCTTTTCCTGGGTATGGGAGGATTCCTAGAGATGTTACCTGAGAAAAGGAAGATAAGAAGAAATTGCTAGGTGAATAAGGGATATTTTTTAGCTTTTATTTCTATTCAATTCTCACAAAAAAAGAAAAAGTCAAAAAAATAAATGAAGGTATGTGACTCTCAGAGCTCCTTAGGCTCTTTGGTATCTATATTTGTAGCTGGAGATACATGTGCCACAATTATGTTCTAAGTTAAGGGAGTCTGCGTGTGTCATGCATCAAGCATGTAGCACAAGCTCATGTTAATAAAAATAGCCATTCAGGCATAATCAAGGTAGAAGAGCAACAACTCACTACATATTTACCGATACCTTTCCTCTAGTCTCCTCTCCTGTGTTCCTTTCACCCACCCAAATGTTTTGGTGTGTAAACCTTCCTCTCAAGACAATGGAGTCCACAGCATGGCCATCACAAGTTTGAGTGTTGAACAATAGGTGAGATCCCTAGTGAATAATTACACCCAGTTGGAGAAGACTAAACAGTGCTTGGAGCCAGGTGAGAGAAATAGTGTTTGGCTTATCTGCTCTGAAATAATATCTGAAAGACTCAATCCATAAAGTTTCCATATGGTTGAAAGCAAGTTGAAGAGTGAACACTGGGTCTTAACATTGTGTGTGTGTGTGTGTGTGTGTGTGTGTATGTTTTGATTCATCAAATGTTAGGGAGAAACATTTTATGACAGAAAGAGCACTGGCCCCAGAGGCATGGGTTTAAAGTTCTGTATCTGTCACTCTCTTGACAGGAGGCTTTTTTAAAAGCTCATTTAATGACTCAGTTAATGCTTTTTTACATATGAAAAAGAATGAGCCTTTTTCAAACTTAAAAGTTGGATGATTTCATGGTCACTTTTAGTCGCAGCTTTTTAAGATTCCCCATCTAAATAAACTCTTAGGCTCCATGACGTGTGCCCAACCTAGACATGCCGAAGGGGCTTTGAAATCCTGGCCTGCTTTCAGCCAACTTTATGCATTTATATCAGCTGATTTGTTACTTGATAAAAATGTTCAGGATAATGCAGTCACTTTTTTCAATGTTGTAGAAAAGACCACTTCAGAAACAGATTAGAACAGCTATGATAACGGACCGGAGTCCTGAGGCATCGAGCTGAGAATTCCATCTCCCCCTGCATGAGAGAGGCAGGTCGTTACCCTCTACAGAATCTAAGTTGGGGATTTGCTCCCTAACCCCCTAACTCTGGCTAACAGCTTCCCATCAGCCTACCATCTGTGAATGAATCTGGACCTGCAGATTTATAGTCTCAGTTGGTACCGTGTCTTAGGATGTGGAGGACAGCTCGCTTATTATTCCCTAATGCTGCTTCTTCTCAATCTTAAGAGCTAACTCAAGATTTAGTGAATAAAATATACACACGTTACATGAGCTACTCAGATTCCCTCCCACATCGTGTCTTCCAGACTGAGGAGTTCTTCCAACTGCCTATTCTCAAATCCCCAACCTCACCCACACCTTCAGCTGAGGAGCTGCTTCCTCAGCTGCAATGGAAGGGGGAGGCTTCTGGAAGCCTTCCATTGCCAAACGATGCAGAGGACACGGGTTCGTGCCCCGGACCGGGAGGATCCCACATGCCGCGGATCGGCTGGGCCCTTGAGCCATGGCTGCTGAGCCTGCACGTCCGGAGCCTGAGCTCCGAAGCAGGAGAGGAGACAACAGTGAGAGGCGCGCGCACAGGAAAAAAAAAAAAAAAAAAAAAAAAACCACAGGAAAGCATTGGGGCAGTAAGACGGGCAGTGGACATGAACAGGCCCTTCATACAAAAACAGAAAGACACCAGTCTGAAAAGACCACAGAATGAAGGACTCCAACTACGTGACATTCTCGAAAGGGCAAAAATACACAGACAGTAACAAGACCAGCAGCTGTTGGGGGCTTGGGGGCACTGGGCGGGTGAACAGGTGGCCCCCAGGGATGTTTCGGGCAGTGAAATGGTTCTGGGTGACACTGCAGTGGTGGCTGCAGGTCATCACACCTGTCCAAACCTGAACAGTAGGACACAGAGAGTGAGCCTTGATATAAACTACAGACTCCAGGGGAGAATTAGGTGTCAATGCCGAGCCATCACTGAGATGACGCGCCACACAGGCCAGAGATGTTACCAAAGGAGGGAACCCAGAGGGACGGGTATAGGAAAGTGCGGTCTGCTCGATTCTGGTTCTCCTATAGCCCTAAAACTGCTCTAAAGACTGTCTACCAATTAAAAAGAAGAAACGGCTTCTAAGCACGTGAAAATACGCTCAACCTCATTCACGATTCAGAAAAACCCCAAGGGAACGTCCATACTGCTTACCGGGGCCTAGGATGAGCGGGAACACGCCGCGGCCTCGCCCCTTCCTGTCGGGCATCGCGCTGGAGCCCAGAGTCCCCCTGACTTGACCCACCGCACCCCACCCCGCGTTTCATGCCGTCCACAGTCTCTACACATGACATCTTTTGAGCAGATGACTCACTGTCCCAATTACAACGTTTCAGTTTCTCCACAGGAAGAAACCAAAACCAGCATAGAGGGGAGGCTCTTCAGTCAAACTCAGGGTCTGCCTGCCTTCACGTCCCGCTTTTCCTGACGGGAGGCCCACATCCTAAGGAGGGAGGTCCTTACCAGCACCTCAGGAGCCTCATCCAGTCCACCTCACGCTGCTCTGAGAGCCTCGCCAACCTCTGCAGCTACCCAAGTCCTGGGCACTTGAGGGCCGTCCCCCTTCCCCGAGTCACTGAGCCACGTGCTCTGACAATGCATTTCAAACCAGGCTCTCGGACTTCCCTGGTCGCACACTGGTTAAGAATCCGTCTGCCAATGGTGGGCACACGGGTTCGAACACTGGTCCGGGAAGATGCCACATGCTGCAGAGCAACTAAGCCCGTGCACCACAACTACTGAGCCTGCGCTCTAGAGCCTGCGTGCCACAACTACTGAGCCCACGACCCGCAACTACTGAGGCCCGCATGCCTAGAAGCTGTGCTCCACAGTAAGAGAAGCCACCGCAATGAGAAGCCCACGCACCGCCACGAAGAGTAGCGCCCGCTCGCCGCAACTAGAGAACAAAGCCCGCGCGCAGCAACAGAGACCCAACCCAGCTGAAACTGAATAAGTTAAATAGTAAACAAATAAAAAATTAAAATGAATGAATAAATAAATAAATAAAAGCAGGCTCTGCTTTGTCAGCACTCTGGAGTTCCCTACGTATCGACGGGCAGGATTCCCGTCCTCTCCTGTAATTACGTCTGTGAAGTGCCTTTCCCGAGGAGAACAGAAGCTCCTGGAAGCAGGGAATTGCTTCTTAAGATCACATGCACAACCTGAAGACATTTGATGCTTATGTCAAAGATAAAAGACACAACACTAGATGGTGTGAAGGGTCCTCGAGGCCAAGAGCCAGGCAAGCAGGACACTTCCTCTGGGGACCCTTCCATCAGCAGAGAAGAAAATGTCCGTGGCCAGAACTGGCACTCAATTCGCTTTGAGCTGAGAAGCACCCATGTAATTACACAGGCTCCCCAGAGAGTAATTACTCCCACATTTAAGAAAGGAGACGGCTTTTCAGGCAGGGAGGCAAGTGCAGTCTTCCCAGCTGGACGCACTGTGTGCTGATGGTCACGACGGAGCTGGGCCCCAGAGCTCTGCTCTCCCCTCAAACCCCCAACCTCACCCTCACCCTCAGCTGAGGAGCTGCTCCCCTGAGAACAGAGAAGCCATCGGAGGGCTTCCCCACCTGCAACCCTGCTCAGCCATCCCCTCCCCACTCCAGGACCACGGGCAGCAGCTCTCCCCTCCCCCACACGCATCTACTGGATCATTCCCACTGTTATTTCTCCCATCACAACACAACACAACACAACACAACATCCTCCCCGGACCTCAGCTCCTACCCCAGCTACTGTCCAGTTTCTATTTTCCCCGTCTCAGCAAAATGTCTTGAAAAAGTTGGAACCAGAACAAACCCAGTTCTCCCACTCCTCTCTCCTAAGCCTCTCCGATCAGGATTTTACCCCACAGATCCATCCAAACGCATCATCAGCGAGGTACGATCTCCCCCCAGTGCTGGGCTCGATGGTTAATGGCTCCACAGAACGGCAACCTCGTTTGTCCAGTCACCCAGGGAACCTCTAAAGTGCTTCCCACATGCAGACAAAATGCTGTGATTCATATTTTAGGAGAAATACTCAGCGTGGAGAATACACTTGAGCTGCTGGACGAAAGAGGTAGCGGCACAGAAGAAACGTTTCTGTAACTACAGGAATGAAAAGATAAGCTGTTTTAATGGTAGCAAGTATGGGATGAAGGAGAACGAATAAAAAACATTTAGAAGACGACATTAACAAGCCTCACACTACAACGTGGTAACAGAGGATGGAGAAGGCCTTTAGAATGAACTCATTTTTCTGGGCAGGTGACAGGCTGGATGATGCAACGATGAGTCGCCAGGGACAACAGGACAAGGCAAGGGGCAGGGGAGCTGTAAATAACCATTTCTGGATCTACTGGATCTAGTAATCCGAGGTGCCCTTTGGACCAACTCCATAGAGATGCTGGCAAGTGGCTGGACAGAGGCATCTATCTGGTCCAGGTGGGAGAACCGACAGAGTTGGAGGTGAAAAGCACCAGAGGGTGAGATCAGACGGGTTGAAGAGTCATGAACCAAGGGTGAAAAGACAACACACAAAGAGGGCGGAAGAAAGAATCAGTCAGGAAGACAGCAAGGAGAGATCTGTCACAGAAACCAACAGAGCAGACTCTGCAGATGGCAAGGCGACAGTGGTCTGAGGTGACGACTGGCAAATCTCCACTGCTTTGTATGCTGGATGCCAGGTCACCTCAACCGGATCAGGTTCCGTGGAGGGGCAGAACCAAGACCGCAGGCTGCACGATACAATTCAGCTGGGAAACAAGAATCTTTGCCAGAGACCTCACTGCATGGTGTGTAACGCGACCCTCTGAGATTGTAAGAGACAAAGAGCTCAATTTACTGGAAGGGTGACAAGGCTGTTCTTCCAGATGATCCTCATTGCATCCCTCGACTGAGCACTGAAAACAATGTACCTATGTGACAACGGTGTTCTACTGAACAGACAAGTTATATGCACTGAGTGCTCCCTGGACAGCACGCTCTCGGCTTACAGGAAGCACAAGGAAGGCACCAACGTCAACACGTTAGGGGCTGTTGCTCAGGAAGGCTCGCGGCCTACAGCGGGATCCTCAAGGAAACCTTTTAATGCTCGAGAACAAAAGAGCTTCGGCAGGACCGTGTAAGTCAAGCAAGGGATGGTGTTTTGCCACAAATGTCAAGAACACGAGGCTTGTACTGTGGCTCTAAGAGGATCCTGGGATCTACACGTAGAACGTGCCAGAAACACTTGGTGCTGACCTGCTCCTCTACGCTTTGTCTAACCACATCTTTTACCTACTCCTACTTTCCCATTTTAACTTTTGAACTATTCGCCTCCCAAGGTGTTATCACAAAAGAACAGCAGCAGGTAAACACATAAACAGCAAACTCACCAGAGGCTGATTCATTTTCCGCTGCTCTTGGAACAACGTGCAGGACTGTGACAGTGGAGGCGGACCTGGAGAAGGAAAACGCAGGCAGTGAAGCTACGACTGAAGCGGCTCGGGATGCACGAGCACCCGCCTCGCGCTCCACAAGAGACACCTGTGGGAGACCCGTCCTTTCACCTTCAGAAGGGCCTGTGAGAATAAGGAGGGAGCAACCACCCTCAGGTCTGTAGCTCCCACGTGGCTGTGGTACCTGAGGGGATACTTTATTTTTCCGTAGCGAGTGTACATTGAATCCTATTAAAATAAACCTCCGTCATTAAATATGAAATTAAAAAACGCTTATAGTTTATCTCTTCTCAGTCTGTTAACAACTTAGATCAGAAAATCCACAGGATACCCAGAATAAAGGAACACACTCAGGTGCGTTTCAGTCTTGCAATGATTTGTACAAACTTTACAAACTTAAGTGCGACGCTCAAAAACATCTTTTATTAAAACTGACTTTAAGTGGACAGAACACCTGCCCTAGGAGTTTGGAGTCCTGTGAGCGACCCCACGTGCACACCCGGTGAGGGTCTAGGACAAGTCATCTCCCTCCTCAGGCCCCATCGCTTCCTTCCTCACCCGAGGCAGCAGGACAGAAGCCCTGCAGACTCGTCCTGCACCGATTACACTGGGCGACTCCACAGGGCACAACCCAGGGGGGCGGCAGACGCTTACAGTAGACAACCAAGGTGCTGACGCGCCTCGAGACACACGTGCGAGATGCCGACAGGGCGACAGGAGGGGGAGGACGAGGAGGAGGTGGAGGATCGGGGTTGGACGGAGGGGAAGACGCGGCACGTCCCGGCCGAGCCTGTGGACCCTGCTCCCCCAGGACACCCAGAGCTCACAAGTCCCAGGGGAACCCCATCCGGAGCAGCAGGCCCTGTCCTCCAGCCCGGCCCCTCCACCTCCTGGAAGCGGTCAAACCCTCCAGGTGGCTCTACCGCGGGGCCCAGGGCGGGCTACCCCAAGCCCTGCTCTTCAAGGGCCGCAGGCTCCACAACCAACTACAGGCCTGCAAACGCAACACCTACCCCGTCGGGACTCGCTCACCGGCCCCGCGGGCTCCCGAGGCTCCGGTCCGGGGGCTGCTCCTCGGGCGCGCTCCTCTCTCGGGGTCCCTCCGCTCCGCCTCCCGAGACCACTGGGCCAGAGGAGCCGGCTCTGGGCCCACGTCCCTCCCGGGACCTCGCTTGGCCCCGCGCTGCACATGGTCGGGCACTGCACCGCCGCCGGCCGCCCGGCCACTCCGGCCCAAACGCGGGCTCCACGGCTCGAGCTCGGAGGTCACAGTTCCAGCCTCCGCCCGGCCCACGCAAACCCTCGCCCGCACAGCCCGCTCCCGCGGGCTGCCGGCCGGCCCGGACAGCGCACCGTCCCGCAGGCCTCGAAATGCTCGCCCGCAAGAGGCCAAGACGGGGGAACCACGGCCAGCGACGACCTGGGCACGCACAGGAAGCGGGGGCGGGGCGGCGACGGTGCGCGTGCGCCAACACGCACACATCATGAGGCGCACCTGCGCAGGCGGACGCCCGAAGTCCGCCTGCCAAAGCCCGCCAGGAGCGCGGGACAAGTACCCGGACTCCAGAAGCCTCCCAGAAGTCTCCGTGCCGTCAAGATAGTGAGCGTATGAAATGTCTCCATCTCATCTGGCGCTCAAGTGCTGCTGTGCTGCGAGGGTGTGCCGCCTGGACCAGGGACTCCATTGCCCATTTGTCTTCACTCCTGTTAGGGATCAAGGAAAGGTGTGGCCTCAAGTGGGGGCTGTGTGATGGTCTCCAGGGTCCCTGGTCCCTTCCCGGCCCTGGGACATTTCGGGTTACATCTGAGATTCCCCCACCACCAGGAGAGGGGAAGGAGGGTATCATGTTCGCTTAACTGAAACGCTACAACTTTCATTCAAATCCTAGAATACAATAAATGCCCAGCCATGACACAAACTAATATTGCCCACGGAAGGAAAGGAAAATAGAAACTGTAGCTGTTTAGATTACACAACCAACACATTAAAAACTACGAAAATCAGAACGTACACACAAACCGAAAACAGAAAACAGATACCTGGGATCTTACCTCTTAAAGAGGATACTGTTTATGTTAGGTAAAAATATCATTTTTCAAAAATGGAATCAGAAGGGTAATGATTTATCACTATTTATCACTGGGGGTGAAATAATATAACTGTGTTCTTGGCCAACTGTTCCTTAAAAGCTGCTAGGGGAAAAGTTAAAAATAAAATCTCCAGGGACTTCCCTGGTGGTCCAGTGGTGAAGACTCCTAGTTTCCACTGCAGGGGGCACGTGTTTGATTCCTGGTTGGGGAACTAAGATCCCGCATGCTGCGCAGCACAGTCTCATTAATTAATTAATTAACGAACACACAAAATAAAAATAAAAATAAAATCTCTCGCCAACCGAGAAAATCCTCTCCACAAATGTAGAGATAAAGAAAACGGTTTTACTGTTGAATAACCATTAAACCAGACTGTGCTGTGCACCCACAGGTGAACCACTAATGTTTGTGCAAATGAAATCAACCTCACCTTTTTTTTTATAGCTCAGCAGATAAAATCTGTTGCATACAGGTTCTCAAGATAAACGGGAACTTGCCTCATGGGAATAGACTTGACACCACCATAAAAATGGCATACATTCTTTCAGAGTACATCCTAAATTCACCTGGTCATCTCGGTGGTTGTCCATGCTAGTTAATACCCTTTATCCAAAGGAGAAAGACAACTTCTCCTATCTCTAGGACAAGCACGTACTTATAGCTCAGAGGAAAGTGCCTAACACCTAGCCTAAACTCCCCTGGTGACAGAGAGATAAAGAAGATAGCTCTCAGGTCCTTAACATAAACATTCCTGGGTTGTAATGCTGGCAAGAGACTGATTTAGCTTTTAAAAAGATTTAGATACTTACGAAAAGGACAGAGGAAGTATTTCTATTACAAGCGTCTTGAGGAAATCCTCTAAAAACGGAAATAAGAAGTGATGATTCATGCAAATGAATAAGCACCTAACCCATTCCTGATTTCCCCAGCTGAACTGCCACATTAAATGAATCCTGCACAAAATGTGTGCTTCTCCAAAACTGCTCTTGGAAGTGGCTGCTTAGAGCCAAGAATGGTCTTTTCCAGTTCTTGCTGCTGCTGACTGTGGCCTCTGCCTGAATTCTCACTGATGAAATGCTGCTTGTGTGGGAATGACAGCGACCACACCTCCTCTGAGCCTGAGCCTGGCAAACCTCCAGGGCGCATTTCTCGCATTTTCCAAGTTCACCACGTAAGGACATCAGCTACACGGAGTACCTTGCTGGGAAGCGCCTTGGAAGGGCAGTGCGCCCATGAGCACGCCACCAGGCCTCCAGTTCTCACCTCACCCACGTGCACTGACCGTGTCTCAGCAGAAGACTGGGGTGGCCTGTGAACCCCAGCTGCTGTGCCCACCTCAACACCTCACTCTATCCCTCCAGCCCAGAGACATGCTGGGCTCCCCAGCCCCCTGCCCTGGACACTCTCTGCAAGTCTTTCTATTACAAGTTGTCTTGAGGAAATGCTCTAAAAAAGGGAATAATAAGTACAGAGTCATCCCAATGAACAGGATGTCCAGCAGTGAGCTGATGTCTCTCACGACTCACCCCTCTCTCCAAAAGGTGAAAAACTGTCATTTCATACATTTCCCCCTTTTTAAAGTTGTTGAAGCTAGGAGGGTAAACCTGGACCCTGCGATTTCACCTTGACCAGAAGCAGCAATGGCCACCTTTTAGTTTGCTTTCATTAAGATCTCTTCATATATATGGAGATTTACAATATAAAGCTTTCTCTTTTTGTATCTGCATTTCTATTAAATACAGATATTTTCCCTACTTGGTCACTTATCTATTTTTATTGAAGTATACTTCGTTTACAATATTTCAGGTGTACAGCAAAGTGACTCAGTTACATGTATTTATGTAAGAATATATGTATTCTTTTTCAGGTTCTTTTTTCCATTATGGGTTATTACAAGATATTGAACATAGTTCCCTGGGCTATACAGTAGGTCCTTACTGTTTATCTATTTTACATATAAAAGTGTGTATCTGTCAATCCCTGTTATCTTTTTAACTTAATTTTTTACTCTCACATTCTGTTATACAGACACTTAAAAAGATATTTTGTGTTCAAATCTTTCACTTTCACTTCATACTTTTCATCAGCTTGGACACTGTACTTGAAGAAGCCTTTCCCATCCTGCATTTCCTAAGTAGTTGCCTGTGTTTTCTCCTGTTTATTTTGGGTCTCTTAACATACCAATTTTATCAAGATAACTGGCACCCATCTTCAGGATTTGTAAAATCATTTTCCTCTTAAAGTCTCTCAACCATTTTTTTCAACACTAACACATCTACCACAACCAGGAAACGCAATGTTTAAGAAGAAAACTCAAGTTTGTAATCTAACAGAAAAGGACAGGCTCTTCTTTGAAGCTCAGCGACACGTCTTAATTTAAAGGCAGGGGAGGGACTTCCCTGGTGTTCCAGTGGTAAAGAATCCGCCTTCTAATACAGGGTACGTGGGTTCAAAGCCTGGGAACACTGGTCCGGGAGCTAAGATCCCACACGCCACGGGGCAATTAAGCCCGCGTGCTGCAATTAGACACGATGCAGCCTAAGAGAGATAAATAATTTTTTACAAATAAAAATTAAAAAAATAAAGGCAGGGGAAGCAGGAAAGTGACCGTCTCATGTGAATTCCTTCTTATTCAAAATACAGGTCGTAGCAGTTTACTTGGGCTGCGTCACAAAATACGACACACTGGCGGGCTTAAGCAACACAAATGCACTGTCCGACATTTACGCAGGCTGCAAGTCTGAGATCAAGGTGTCAGCAGGGTTGGTCCCCTCTGAGGGCTGTACGGGAGGATGTGCTCCAGGCTTCCTGGTGGAGAGGGCGGTTTCCTCACAAGCACATGCACTATGTATGTACCAGGTAGGTGCCTGGGCTGAACTCCGATCCCAGGGCTGCTCATCCGCAGCAGCACCAGGCCGCCGGAGGGCTTGTCACGGACCCGTTGGCAGGAGGACTGCAGGCTGACACAGACGTCCGCTCAGCTGTGGACCCATGGCCCGGCCACAGCCCTGACAGAGGCTGCCTGGTTGAAATCCAGGTCACGGTTCACCTCCCTCCTGCTTATTGCATTCAACGACGCCTTGAAGACCCCCTACTGCACCAGCCTGGGTGGCACATCCCACCCAGTCATTTCCAAATCAGAAGCATGTCAATTGAGAAGGTTAAAATTAGGCCCTGGCTCAGTGCTGTGGAATTAGAATCTGTGAGGCTGGGTCCAGGCATCTGTGTTGGAATATTTTCTCCACGTGACTCTCATGCCCAAAGGATTGTATTGACGAAGCACTTCTGCTTCACCCTACTGATATTTCTGCACGAGAGCTACAGCCGTTGTTATATTAAACTGCATCCACAGGAGGAAAAGAGAGGAGGAGAGGTGATAGTTTTGCTTATCTCCAAACACGCTGTTACTGAACCAAACTTGGGTCCACTCGCCCGCACGCACTAAAGCCAATCTACTGACACGGGTCACGGTGAAGGAAAGTGCCACGTTTATGGCAGGGCAACAAGCAAGGGGTCCAGGTATCTAGGGCTCAAAAGGCCCCCACTCCCCAGTGGCTTTCAGGGAAAGGTGTTTACAGATGGGGTGAGGCTGTTGGTGGGAATGTACACTGGTGCTGCCGCTGTGCAGAACAGTGTGGAGGTTCCTCAAAACACTAAAGCTAGAGCTACCGTAGGACCCAGCAATCCCACTCCTGGGCATATACCCAGAGAAAACCATAATTCAAGAAGACACATGCACCCCAATATGTATAGCAGTACGATTTACGATAGCCAAGACATGGAAGCAACTTAAATGTCCATCGACAGAGGGATGGATAGGGAAGATGTGGTACATATGTGTGATGGAATACTACTCAGCCATAAAAAAGAATGAGATTATGCCATGTGCAGCAACATGGATGGACCTAGAGATTATCATACTAAGTGAAGGATGTCAGACAAAGACAAAGACCATATGCTATCACTCCTATGTGGAATCTAAAACAGTGATATGAATGAACTTCTTAACAAAACAGAAACAGACTCACAGACATAGAAAAAAAACTTAGGTTTACCAAAGGGAAAAGGTGGGGGAGAGGGATAGATCAGGAGGTTGGGGCTAACATATGCACACAACTATATATAAAACAGGAAATCAACAAGGACCTCCTGTAGAGCACAGGGATCTCTACTCAATATTCTGTATTAACCTAGGGAGTTCCCTGGTGGCCCAGAGGTTAGGATTCTGGTCTTTCACGGCCGTGGCCCGGGTTCAATCCCTGGTCGGGGAACTGAGATCCTACAAGCCACACAGCACCATGAAAAAAAAGCAAAATTCGGTAATAACCTAAATGGGAAAACAATCTGAAAAAGAATAGATATCTGTGTCCATATAACTGAATCACTTTGCTGTACACCGGAAACTAACACAACACTGTAAATCAACTATACTCCCAATATAAAATTTAAAAAATGTTTAAAGTGAATTACAAACGAGTGGGGTGAGGGAGAGGAGGTTGAGGCGTGTGTGGTCAGCTTGTGGACATTCTTCCGATTGGTTGGTGGTGAGGTAATCTGAGGTCAACATCATCAACCGGCTGGTTCCAGCTGGTCTGGGGTCTACGTGCTTGTGGGCAGCATGCAGTTACCTTCCTCCCCCCTGCTGGGGGCTTCAGTCTCTGCAAAACAGCTCCAAGGACGTGGCTCAGAACAGTATCTACAGCCCTTGAGGAGGAACTAAAGGTCCTTGACTTTGTTTAACGGCTACACTAGTATTATTTGGTCTTTTGGGACTCTTTTCCTTGCTTTTGGCACTTTCTCCCTTCTCTGATTAAATTGTTTGTTTCCAACTCACGGAAGGCTAGGAGGCTAAAATTTTCTAAAGACAAGAAGCAGGCAGAAGACATGGGGAGAATCCGTCCCAGGAAGGCCCCACAAGGTCCTGCTCACTTACAACATCACATTCAATCTGGGCTGTTTACGCCATTTTTGGACAACATACCAACACATCTTAAGATGGGTCCCACCCGACTGTAGCACATTTGGACAAGGTGCGGTGGGGTGGGATTATGCAAATCCAGATCTGAAGACTAGATAAAGCAATCAGGGTATTTCACAGTACACAAGAGAAATTTTCATGGGGACAGAATACCAACCTTCTAATATTTGAAAGCCTGTTAGCCAAGAGGGAGAGTGAACTTCTGTTTTGTTATACAAGGACCCAATCAGCTGTGATGGTTGAAAGCATGAGGAACGCAAATCTGAATTCATTTGCCTCCTAACAATGCAACGTCTACAGCAGAGGGACACAGGTCCTCAAGCAGCAGTGCTTTTCCCAGCAGTGCAGACCCTGAGGAGAGCCAGGCTGTGGCAGCTCTGGAGGACCTCAGACACTCTTTGCACGGCCTCTGAGACCTAGAACATCTCAGAAAGTCCACGAGTGCAAACCAAAGAGACACTCAGTCCCTGCACCTTGGATGAACTGATTTGACTCTATGTATGCATTGCTAGGGCTAATTAGAAATATGGAAGTGATCAGAAGACAGAATAAACCTCTGGGCACATCCTGAACAACACAGATACTTCTCATCAAAGTCCAAACAATAATTCAAAAGCAAGATTCAGAGCCAAAATGTGGAAACAAACCAAGTGTTCACTGACAGATGAATGGATCAAGAAAATGTAGTGTGTATATTCACACAACAGATATTATTCACCCACAAACAGGAAGGAAAGTTTCTAATTGATACAAAGACCATTTATGTATTTTTCAAAGATTGACATTTCTTTGTATGAACAGTGAAAATTTAACAATTCCACTTTTAAGAGGAAAGGTTAGTGTTTCTTTGTAGAAACAATTAAGTCTCAGCAGTAGAGGCATAAGCACACACGTGCACACAGAGTAAACAGAACAGCGCCCCACTACCTCCCCGCAATCTGATCCCCCGATGAGCCTTGCTGATTCTCCCTTCAAATACAGAGAACCTGTTTACTTCTCTCCATCTTCTCAGACATCGTCTTCCTGGACTACCACGCCAAATTCCTAACCTTATCTGGGTCTCCCAACTTCCACTCTTACTGAATCCCCACCCCATCCATTTATGCAGCAGCCAAAATCAATTGTTCCCCTTTCAGTGCAAACTGGATCAGGACACCTCTCATTCACTGCTTTCCCACTGCACTTGGCAAACATCTGAACTTCTTCAGACCCACGGTTTTATTTCCTTCTCACTCACTGTGTACTGTGTACTGTCCACACTGGCTTTGGGGTCTAGGAAGGAAATTTTGACACAGGCTACCACACAGATGACATGCGAAGACATTAAGCTAAGTGGATAAGTCAGATACAAATGGACAAATGTTACATGATTCCACTTCTGTGAGGTCCCCAGACGGGTCAAATTCAGAGAGACAGAAAGTGGAGTGGTGGGTGTCAGGGGCTGGGAGGGGGATGGGGAGTCAGTGTTTAATGGGGACAGAGTTTCACTTGGACAGGATGAAAACATTCTGGAGATGGATGGTCGGGATGGTTGCACAACAATGAGAATTCTTTTATTTTTCCTTAAGATTTTTGTTTTACTTATTTTCGGCTGCGTTGGGTCTTCGTTGCTGTGCGCAGGCTTTCTCTAGTCGCGGCGAGCGGGGGCTACTCTTCGGTGCAGTGTGCAGGCTTCTCATTGAGGTGGCTTCTCTTTGCGGCAGAGCATGGGCCCTAGGCGCATGGGCTCAGTAGTTGTGGCTCGCGGGCTGAGGAGTTATGGCTTGCAAGCTCAGTAGTTGTGGCGCATGGGCGTTAGGTGCTCCGCGGTATGTGGGATCTTCCCGGACCAGGGCTCGAACCTGTGTCCCCTGCATCGGCAGGCGGATTCTTGACCACTGTGCCACCAGGGAAACCCAAGAAAAAAAGCAAGACTCAGACCCAAAGGGGAGGAGTGGAAGTACGAGTTGGGAGGTTCAGAAGAAGCTTCCAGTGACACTGCATGACCCTGAGTTGGCTATTTTCTTCTCTGCATCTCGGCTACCATATACTTCCTACCCTCATAGAAAAATAACCTGTCTGGAATTGGAAATTTTTCCATTTAGTCTTTTTGTGCATGTGACATTTTTATTCAGAAAAATAATCTGTGTTGAACTGGAGTTTTTTCCATTTAGTATTTTGTACATGTGACATTTTTATTCAGGTAGTGAAATCTCTGGGTCAACAGTGATACCACATTCTCAAGATTTTGATAAGTAGACTAGAACTTCTTAACTGGAATCAAGGGGCAGGCTTTGGACAATCCATGGACTTTGTGACATCCAAAGGTGCCCTTTGTGTGTGTGTGTGTGTGTGTGTGTGTGTGTTTGTAGACACCCTTTGAAGGGTGCGTGAGCACCTGTAGTTTTCTATGATTTTAGCTTCTCCAAATGGCTCTTGGACTCAAAGGTGCCTGAGGGGAGCGGACGTGTACTCCCCCAGTACAGAATTCTGAACGCAGTGTCAGTAAACATTCAGCCAAAGAGCTTTGCCAAATGGCGTGTTTTAACGTAACTTTTTAATCCAGTGAGTCGATGTACCTGGGATCTTTTTTTACATACTTATCTCATTCTTTATTTATTTTTTTTGGGGGGGGGTACGCGGGCCTCTCACGGTTGTGGCCTCTCCCGTTGCGGAGCACAGGCTCTGGACGCGCAGACTCAGCGGCCATGGCTCATGGGCCCAGCCACTCCGCGGCATGTGGGATCTTCCTGAACCGGGGTACCAACCCGTGTCCCCTGCATCGGCAGGTGGACTCTCAACCACTGCACCACCACGGAAGCCATTATCTCACTCTTATAAGGCTGAAACGTTGCTGCTTCCCCTAAGTTTCCTTGTCCCTCTCCCCACTCTCCCACCAGGCCGTGGAAGAGGAATGGGAGGGAGGGGGAGAGTCCAGCAGGGAGAGGACAGTGCACCTGCTGGGAAGCGGTAAAGAGGGGTGCAGGGTGGGAGGGAGGGAGACACAAGAGGGAGGGGATATGGGAACAGGTGTATATGTATAACTGATTCGCTTTGTTATAAAGCAGAAACTAATACACCATTGTGAATCAATTGTACTCCAATAAACTTGTAAAAAAAATTAGAACTACCATATGACACAGCATTTTCACTCCTGGATATATATCGAAAAAAATAAAACCAAAAAACATTAATTTGAAAAGATATATGCACCCTAATGTTCATGGCAGCATTATTTACAATTGACAACATATGGAAGCAAGCTAAGTGTTTATTAAGAGATGAATGGGTAAGGAAGATGTGATATATATACATACAATGGAATACTACTTAGCTAAAAAAATTTTTTTTTGAATTGAAATTGTATCAAGTATCTTTTCCGACCACAATGCTATGAGACTAGACATCAATTACAGGAAAAGAGCTGTAAAAAAATACAAACACATGGAGGCTAAACAATACACTACTTAATAACGAAGTGATCACTGAAGAAATCAAAGAGGAAATTAAAAAATACCTAGAAACAAATGACAATGGAGACATGACGACCCAAAACCTAGGAGAGGCAGCAAAAGCAGTTCTAAGAGGGAAGTTTATAGCCATACAATCCCACCTTAAGAAACAGGAAACATCTCGAATAAACAACCTAATCTTGCACCTAAAGCAATTAGAGAAAGAAGAACAAAAACATCCCAAAGTTAGCAGAAGGAAAGAAATCATAAAGATCAGATCAGAAATAAATGAAAAAGAAATGAAGGAAACGATAGCAAAGATCAACCAAACTAAAAGCTGGTTCTTTGAGAAGATAAACAAAATTGATAAACCATTAGCCAGACTCATCAAGAAAAAAAGGGAGAAGACTCAAATCAATAGAATTAGAAATGAAAAAGGAGAAGTAACAACTGACACTGCAGAAATACAAAAGATCATGAGAGATTACTACAAGCAACTCTATGCCAATAAAATGGACAACCTGGAAGAAATGGACAAATTCTTAGAAATGCACAACCTGCCAAGACTGAATCAGGAAGAAATAGAAAATATGAACAGACCAATCACAAGCACTGAAATTGAAACTGTGATAAAAAATCTTCCAACAAACAAAAGCCCAGGACCAGATGGCTTCACAGGCGAATTCTATCAAGCATTTAGAGAAGAGCTAACACCTATCCTTCTCAAACTCTTCCAAAATATAGCAGAGGGAGGAACACTCCCAAACTCATTCTACGAGGCCACCATCACCTTGATACCAAAACCAGACAAGGATGTCACAAAGAAAGAAAACTACAGGCCAATATCACTGATGAACATAGATGCAAAAATCCTCAACAAAATACTAGCAAACAGAATCTAACAGCACATTAAAAGGATCTTACACCATGATCAAGTGGGGTTTATTCCAGGAATGCAAGGATTCTTCAATATACGCAAATCAATCAACGTGATACACCATATTAACAAATGGAAGGAGAAAAACCATATGATCATCTCAATAGATGCAGAGAAAGCTTTTGACAAAATTCAACACCCATTTATGATAAAAACCCTGCAGAAAGTAGGCATAGAGGGAACTTTCCTCAACATAATAAAGGCCATATATGACAAACCCACAGCCAGCATCGTCCTCAATGGTGAAAAGCTGAAACCATTTCCACTAACATCAGGAAAAAGACAAGGTTGCCCACTCTCACCACTCTTATTAAACATAGTTTTGGAAGTTTTAGCCACAGCAATCAGAGAACAAAAGGAAATAAAAGGAATCCAAATCGGAAACGAAGTAAAGCTGTCACTGTTTGCAGATGACATGATGCTATACGTAGAGAATCCTAAAGATGCTACTACTAGAGCTAATCAATGAATTTGGTAGAGGTGCAGGATACAAAATTAATGCACATAAATCTCTGGCATTCCTATATACTAATGATGAAAAATCTGAAAGTGAAATCAAGGAAACACTCCCATTTACCATTGCAACAAAAAGAATAAAATATCTAGGAATAAACCTACCTAAGGAGACAAAAGACCTGTATGCAGAAAATTATAAGACACTGATGAAAGAAATTAAAGATGATACAAATAGATGGAGAGATGTACCATGTTCTTGGATTGGAAGAATCAACATTGTGAAAATGACTCTACTACCCAAAGCAATCTACAGATTCAATGCAATCCCTATCAAACTACCACTGGCATTTTTCACAGAACTAGAACAAAAAATTTCACAATTTGTATGGAAACACAAAAGACCCCGAATAGCCAAAGCAATCTTGAGAACGAAAAATGGAGCTGGAGGAATCAGGCTCCCTGACTTCAGACTATACTACAAAGCTACAGTAATCAAGACAGTATGGTACTGGCACAAAAACAGAAAGATCAATGGAACAGGATAGAAAGCCCAGAGATAAGCCCACGCACATATGCTCACCTTATCTTTGATAAAGGAAGCAGGAATGTACAGTGGAGAAAGGACAGTCTCTTCAATAAGTGGTACTGGGAAAACTGGATAGGGACATGTAAAAGTATGAGATTCGATCACTCCCTAACACCATACACAAAAATAAGCTCAAAATGGATTAAAGACTTAAATGTAAGTCCAGAAACTATCAAACTCTTAGAGGAAAACATAGGCAGAACACTCTATGACATAAATCACAGCAAGATCCTTTTGGACCCACCTCCTAGAGAAAAGGAAATCAAAATGAAAATAAACAAATGCGACCTAATGAAACTTCAAAGCTTTTGCACAGCAAAGGAAACCATAAACAAGACCAAAAGACAACCCTCAGAATGGGAGAAAATATTTGCAAATGAAGCAACTGACAAAGGATTAATCTCCAAAATTTATAAGCAGCTCATGCAGCTCAATAACAAAAAAACAAACAACCCAATCCAAAAATGGGCAGAAGACCTAAATAGACATTTCTCCACAGAAGATATACAGACTGCCAACAAACACATGAAAGGATGCTCAACATCTTTACTCATTAGAGAAATACAAATCAAAACTACAATGAGATATCATCTCACACCAGTCAGAATGGCCATCATCAAGAAATCTAGAAACAATAAATGCTGGAGAGGGTGTGGAGAAAAGGGAACACTCTTGCACTGCTGGTGGGAATGTGAATTGGTACAGCCGCTATGGAGAACGGTATGGAGGTTCCTTAAAAAACTACAAATAGAACTACCATATGACCCAGCAATCCCACTACTGGGCATATACCCTGAGAAAACCATAATTCAGAAAGAGACATGTACCAAAATGTTCATAGCAGCCCTATTTACAATAGCCCGGAGATGGAAACAACCTAAGTGTCCATCATCGGATGAATGGATAAAGAAGATGTGGCACATATATACAATGGAATATTACTCAGCCATAAAAAGAAACGAAATTGAGCTATTTGTAATGAGGTGGATGGACCTAGAGCCTGTCATACAGAGTGAAGTAAGTCAGAAAGAGAAAGACAAATACTGTATGCTGACACATATATATGGAATTTAAGAAAAAAAAATGTCATGAAGAACATAGGGGTAAGACAGGAATAAAGACACAGACCTACTAGAGAATGGACTTGAGGATATGGGGAGGGGGAAGGGTAAGCTGTGACAAAGTGAAAGAGCGGCATGGACATATATACACTACCAAACGTAAGGTAGATAGCTAGTGGGAAGCAGCCGCATAGCACAGGGAGATCAGCTCGGTGCTTTGTGACTGCCTGGAGGGGTGGGATAGGGAGGGTGGGAGGGAGACGCAAAAGGGAGGGGATATGCAAACATATGTATATGTATAACTGATTAAATTTGTTATAAAGCAAAAAAAAATTAAAAATAAAGATGAAGAAAAAAAAAAAGAATAAAATTTTGCCATTTATGACAAAAAAAAAGAGGGGTCCGGATACCTTGAGGGGGGTTTTGGAGGATGGGCAGAGGTTGGGTCAGTGGCAGGAGATACCATTTACCCCTGATCTCTGGGACAAGTGCACGCATAGGTCTGACAGTTACTTGTGCTTTCCTTCAAACTGGTTTCCTTCAAACTCCGATGATGACATCAGAGGCTTCCGACCTTCCCCATTGGATGGACCAGACTCCTTGGTGCTTGGCAGCAGTAGTAGACAACAGAATCTCGCCAGAGCTTCTCTCCACTGACAGTTGCCCCGCAGCTTGGAGAAGGGACGACCACTTGTGTTTAGCCCAAGTCCAGAAGAAGAGTTGGGACAAAGCAGAGTCTAGGCTTCGAGGAAGGGAAGAGTCTGGGAGACATCATGGACAATCGTCAACCGACTTCCCAGGCTGAGGAGCTGAATTCCCAGTCCAGCTCTTCAGGGTACCCCCTGGAGTTGACTGTCTATGAAGAAAGCCCAGGACCGTCAGGTGAGGGAGCTGGCATGAGAAGGAATTTCAGAGATTTGACCAGTAAGGAGGAAAGGGTACAGAGGTCGGGAAGGAGCACCTGCATAAGGTGCCTATGAAAGAAAGGAGACATTCAGAAAGCCAGGGATTGAGGGAGGAGAGCACAGGAGCTGGGGACACGGAACACCTGGGGAGCAAGAAACAGGGTTAGGAGATGAGATCCAAGGATGAGAGAAGGGGAGAGAGGAAACAAGGGGAGGGTTCTTTTTTTTTATTCCTGGTGGGAGAAATTATCTACCATGAGAAAGAGTTTCGAGGACGGGAAGCTGGACAAATGACAAAAAGAGTCAGGGGAGGGATAGGTAGATGTGGACAGAGAAAGATGGAAAGATGACTTGGGGCAAGGTCAGCGGTCTGTGAGACTGGAAAGCACGGGGGTGCTTCGGGGGGGAGGCGGAGTCGGGGTGGGGTTGGGTGGTCACCAGTGGCTGAATTCCCAAGACGAGAGCGTCATACTGTAGTCTCTTCTCCTTCGTCAGCTCCCTGGGCTGGTTGCAGCCCCCCGCCTCAGCGCCCCGGCTGTAAGAGGAAGAGGTCAGTGGCGTTCAGAGCGGAGGTGGAGGGCAACACGGCCGCTGAGGCCCAGGACACCTGGGTCGTGGAGTTGCTGAGTGGGCTCAAGATGAAGCTGAAGCGACAGCGGGTGTCTTCAGTGCTGCCTGAGCACCACGAGGCCGACACCTGGGTCGTGGAGTCGCTGAGTGGGTTCAAGATGAAGCTGAAGCGACAGCGGGTGTCTTCAGTGCTGCCTGAGCACCACGAGGCCGACACCTGGGTCGTGGAGTCGCTGAGTGGGTTCAAGATGAAGCTGAAGCGACAGCGGGTGTCTTCAGTGCTGCCTGAGCACCACGAGGCCGACACCTGGGTCGTGGAGTCGTTCAGTGGGCTCAAGATGAAGCTGAAGCGACAGCGGGTGTCTTCAGTGCTGCCTGAGCACCACAAGGTCTTCAAGTGGATGCTTGGTAAGGACCCACCGCCCTGCCCAGCAACCTCCAATCCTATACTTGAAAAACAAACAAACCAGAACTTCCCATGACTACACTTTCCCAGTGGAAAAGAATTCCCTGCTACTTGGTGCGCTCTCCGTCCCTGGCGGACTGTCTACGGATAAAGGATACGGGGGACACATAAAAGATACAGGATGAGGTTAGACTTAGAAATGATACAAGACTAGGTTAGATTTAGAAATGATACAGGATTAGGTTCGCTTGGTTTCAACTGTACCCGAGACTCTAGCTCTTACTGGCCTTTTGAATCTTACTGGCATGTTCGGGGTGGGGGGAGGAGGGGCTGACAAGCCATCTTCACCCCCTGACATGACTGTCAATTGAGACATTGGCTGAGAGTATCTTGATGCCCTCTGCAGGTACGTGAATGCATGATGAAGGGGCATCACTCCCTGTCACTCGGCCCCCCCAGAAGGGGAGTCACCCCCTTTCCTCCCACAGTGAATGGTCTTCCCTCCCCTCTTTCCGTCAGCTTCACCCTGGGCCACATCTTGGCATTTCCCCAGGGGGGCGCGGTTCACCCTCTTGGCTCTGGAATGCTCCCACGACAGCCCTGTTCCCACTGGCAACATCTGCCCTTTTTTCACAGAGGATCCCGTCGTTAAGAAATTCCTCGCCTGGGACAAAAACCTGGAAGTATCTGACAAGGTAAGTCACCCACTGAGATGGATTCCTGCTCCAGCGCCTGTTCTAGGTGGGCGCGCTGGGTGCTTTCTACACCCACGTTTCCACTCCCCTCCTAACCTCATGCCTTGTCAACACTTCCCTCCAGGGGCCTCGAGGTCCCCTCTGGGATCTGAGCCCCAGGAGTGCCCCTTTGGTGGTTGCTGCCTAAGTCCCCTCTCCTCTCAGCTCCTGGGGACTCGCCTTGGCTCCGGTTCATCGAACACCGTCCTGTGCCCGCGGCCCTAAGTCCACGCCCTCAATCCCAAAGCCTCCCATCCTTGGAGCGCCGCCAACTCTGACCTTCTGTCCTCTCCCCTTCCCCAAACAATCAGGCTCACCCCACACGGGGGTCTCTCCTCCAAGTGGCACCACCCATTCCTCGTCCCCTGCTCCCTTCTCCCTCCCACTCTTTCTCCTCTTCCAGGATGTGACCTCTCTCCTACGTTTTTTCCCCTCTTTCCATCAGTATCTCCTGTCGATGGTGATAGCGTATGTCAGCCGGGCCGGGCTCCTCTCCTGGCAATTCCAGAGAATCCATTTCTTCATAGCTCTGTGAGTACCTTGCTCCATCCCCGCCATCAATATTCAACACCCTGGGAGGGCAGAGGGAGAGACGTGGGGCTCTGACCTTTCATCTATTTTTTTAAACCCCTTTGTACTGACTCTAGGTGTGAAAATGACAGGATTACGGTACCGTGGTTTCTTTTTCAAACCATGTTCTGTTTTTTATAGCATTCATTGTCAAAACAAACTACCCTAATGTCAATTAAAACACTGAAAGAAACAAAGCAAAACGCAAAACTTTCCTAAGAGGAGAGGAAGAAAGAACTGACACCATCCTGCCCCCGAGTAACAGACTTGAGACGTTTCCGGTTCGAATTCTCCGGTCTCGGGTCTTCCGACATCAGCACCAAGTGTGATTATCTTCCGTTTCTGCATTCCCACGACAAATGCCACAATCGGGGCCCGTATCACATAGCACGGATTTGGTGTCAAATGCTCCCCACTGATGTTTCTTCCAAGTCTCCCAAGCCAGTTGGCTCTATTTGCCTGAACATCCTTCCAAAACACAGGTCTGACCGCTTCACACAATTGCATTGGCTAATGACATGCCAAATCAAGGCCAGAGTTCTGCGTTGGGATTTAACTCTCTCTGCAATCTCCAGCACACCGTCCTGATACTTTATTCCTGTGTTTCACTGCTCCTTCCAAATACCCTGCCCTCTAAGTTTCTATTGAGCTTTCTATCCAGGTATCTTTGCCATACATTTATCTGAAGAAAACGACCTTATCCTTAAAGTGGGTTCAAACACCAAAACCTTCACGATGCCCGATCTCCCTAACTTCTGCATCCCAGAGGCACTTTAGTTCAAATTGTATTATAATGTGATGCTTTGCATTATAGTCATTTCTTATCTCCCCCCTTCCCCTTCCCCGGTCCCACTAGACTAGACACCATGTGGAAGGCAGGTCTCGTCAAAATGTCAATGCATTCCCAAAACACTCAGCACAATTCTTTTCATTGGGCAAATGTTTGTTACTGTGAGACTTCTAGGTAATCAGTATTGCATTTGGCCATGAGATAAAATGTTCATTCATTCATTCATTCATTCATCTAACAAACCTTATAAAGTACACCCTACATGCTGGGGAATATGAGGTGGTGGGAACAGAGATTCACAAAAGGCTGTTGAATTCATGCATCAATATGAACCAAGCCCTAAATGTGTCATTTGCTAGGAGAGGGATGAATGCAGAAACAGATCAGATCAGCTCCTGCCCTCAGGAACTGTACATGTACCTACAACATAGGAAGAGAGGTGTGTGCACATAAAACAAGTTGAAGGGAACGGGGGTTTGGATCGTGTCCTCATCATCAAGGTGTGAGAGGCACCCTTCCGAAGGTCCTGCCTGGCAGTGGCTCCTTGATGACTGGGCGGCTCCCGGTGACGCTGGGCAGGGCTGGGTGGGTCGTGTGAGGATGCTCAGCCTGCCTCTTTTCTGGGAAGCTGATCTCAAGTGGAGGCCCTTCCTGTCCTGATGACAGCGACCTGATGTCTTTCCCCAGCTATGTGGCCAGCGACATGGAAGAGAACAACCAGGCCCCCAAGCAGGCCATCGTTTCGTTCCTCTATGGAAAGAACAGCTCGCAGCATGCCTTGTTCCACAAACTGCGTTCCCAGTTCATCCGTTCCATGGGCTGGAAGACATGGGTCACTCGGGAAGAGTGCGAGCAGGTGGGTGGGCTGTGGCGGTCTCGGGGAGGGGGAGGGACGGAGAGGAGGTGGGGATCATGGGGGACTCGGTTTGGGACTTGGGGACAGACGAGAAAGAACCGGAGGCGGGGCAACGGGAGGCAGCGGCATCCTCATTGCCAGGGGCTGTTTGTCTTTCCAGATCCAGGCTTTTGATCCAGAGCTCTGGGTGTGGGGAAGAGATCGCGCCCTCTTGCCCCAGAGGCCCCAGGACCACGCAGGCCTGAGGTCATCGGCCTGCGCAAAGGTAGGTCTGCGTGCGCAAAGGTGCGGGTGGAATGACGTGTTGTCTACTGAGGAAATCGGAGGAATCCCACTGCTGGACCCACATCACCTCTCACACTGTGAAGGGGGCCAGCCAGGCACACAGCCACGTGCCGACTCTGCGCCAGCCACGGACTGACAGCCACACACAGACACCAGCACCGCGAGGCCCGTGGGCACCAGACCTCGGGGAAACCAGTTTGTCCCAGACGCATGGGTCTCACTGAAGTTATTTCACCCAAAGCAATTGGGTCCAAATAACAGCTTTGACGAGGTGGTGATTCTTTTCCATATACCGCGTTTCCAGTTTCTCTTTTTCATTCATTTTTGGCCTTACATCCCTCAGGGTTATGGGTTCTAGCATTTATCTACAACAAAGTAAATGTCTACAAACAGGATATTAGATAGAACAGCCCACACGTTCAATAAGAAAAGATGAATTATGACTAGCTTTATATTCCTCCAAATTTACTTTCAAATTGCCTATGGCCAGATCACCTGTGACTCTTTATTCCCCCTGACTCACCACTTCTGGACCAATGATTCCTCTAGTACAATTCACCTTTTCCCCCTCACGTTTATGGTCAAGGGGGTTTATCACAACGACTGAAGGTTAAGGAATGCCATCTTCAGCATGGCTTATTACAATTGACACATTAGAGTTCTAGATGTGGGCAGAGGATTGAGCAAACATTTGGTTTAAATCTTGCAAACTAGCTGCCTTCGTCCATTCAACCTGCCCTACTACAGACCGCGTTGCTTAGAAACAACACAGCACGGTCTCTTTTACAAGGGCAATAATCTCATTCATGAGGGCTCTACCCCATGACCTAATAACCTCCCAAAGACCCCACCTCCTAATACCAGCACCTTAGGGGTTAAGATTTTAAGATTTCAACATAAGAATTTTGGGGGACACAAACATTCAGCACATAACACTAACCAAGTTTAGGGCTGAGTATTATTTAAACATTAGGACCCAGGGACTTCCCTGTTGGCACAGTGGTTAAGAAACCGCCTGCCAATGCAGGGCACACAGGTTTGAGCGCTGGTCCGGGAAGACCCCACATGCCGCGGAGCAACTAAGCCCGTGCGCCACAACTACTGCGCCTGCGCTCTAGAGCCCGCGAGCCACAACTACTGAGCCTGCGTTCTAGAGCCCGCAAGCCGCAACTACTCAGCCTGTGCGCCTAGAGCCCGTGCTCCGCAACAAGAGAAGCCGTCAGGAGAAGCAACGGAGAGTAGTCCTCGCTCACCACACACAGCAACAGAGAGAAAGCCCACACACAGCAACAGAGACCCAATGCAGCCAAAAATAAAAGAAAGAAAATAAGTAAATAAATGAAAACTTAATAATAACATAGACATTAGGATGCAGGGTTAGGGTTAGGGATCCGGCCTCAGGTCTCCTGGTCCACGATGTTGACTTGTCAGTGATGTCTGTAGTGTGCTTCCAAGTTCAGAATTTAAGTGGTGCCAAAGGACCAAGGTGAGTTAAGACTAAAGCAGCCTTCTCCAAATGCCAGCTCCCTGAGCAGAATCACCTGGAGTCTGGGCTATAAAGCAGATTACTGGGCCTGACCTTGGGTGCATTCAGTAGTTTTTGGAGTCAGGGTCACCAAAGTCCAAGAATCGCACTTGAAAACAATGAATGGTTCAGGACTGGGGTTCAGAATGGAGAATTTGAGATAAAACTCCAATCATAAATGAGTCTCAATTCTGGTTAGAATTGACTAAGAATGTGAAAACCTTTATATCTGGACAGTTGCCACTTTGAAATCTGACATCCTTGCTCCTTCTCTTACTTCCAGATCACAGAGCCCAGGAGAGATGAGGATGTTCAACAAGAGGTCAATCCAGACACTGACGACAGCCGTGAAGAAGGAAGGGAGAAGCCTCTTGTGCAGATCATCGAGAAGAAGCCAGCATCTTCTAGAATGAGCGGAGGCCAGTTTTCGTGTTATACTCCTAGGAGCGGGGTGTGCTTCTAGGAGTCTGTGGCAGGACAATAAGAAAACAGGGTTTATTCAGATTCCACCCTTTTGGAAGGCACCACCTCAATTTTCAGATCATTTCATTTCCATCTCCCCTGAGACGAACATTGGAGGTCCCATTTTTTATACACTTGTTTGCCCCAGTCTAGAAGCATTTGAAGGTGGAGTGTAGCGGCTCAGAATAGGAGGGAATAACATTAAAATATATAATTAGGAAAAAATATATATATATATATATATAATTACAGCCACAGGGTCATGACTCATGACTTAAGTTTCACTGGCTTATTTTGAAAATGTCACCTATAAAATTATTGTATTTTTATATTTTATATTTATATATTTATTTTAAATAGTTTTGAAATAGTCTTCATTTTGAAACATCTTATTACTACAAACTTTTGTGATGAGAACTGTAGCTGTTGTATATTTACACATATATACAGTTTTACTCACATTTTCAAGAGAGATTGTTGATTTTATCTATTACATCATATTTCCATTCTACTTATAGCATAGTGGGTATTTCCTCCCAATTCTTGTAAGCATAAATTTTGTATTTTTTTAGTTCTCATTATTGAATTGTGGGAATTCAGTCCTAATTTTTTAACTTGCCTCAGCATGTTTGTATGTTATTTTAGATTGTTCAAGAGTACCGTGCGATGCAGCTTTTGGGGAACTACAATAAAGACGAAAGTCTTCTCACAGTCAGGATGTGTGTGGTCATTACCAGTCGGCTTCGCCTCTTTGCTGTCCAACGAGGTGTTGCTTAATGGCGTTGTGATTATCCAACCACATTTCTTAACTCTGAAAAATAGTCCTCAATTATTTTTCATGTAGAGAAAACTACAGAAGATGAGGCAGGTCTTGCATCATTCAGGACTCCAATACTGAGAGACAACTCTTGGGTAAAAGGAAAGATAGCTTTACTGAGGAAGCCGGCAGTCCAGAAGAGAGGTGGACTCGTGTCCCGAAGAACCAACTCTCCCCTCCTGAAGTTTTGCTTGAGGACTATACAGGGAAAAGAGAAAGGGGCTACATGTTGAAGAGAGGGTTACAGGGTGCGTGATCAGCTCACGGTCATTCTTCTGATTGGTCAGTGGTGAGGTAACGGGGACTCAACATCATCAGCCTTCTGGTTCCAACTGGTCTGGGGTCTACGTGCTTGTGGGCAACATGCAGTTAACTTCTTCCACCTGCTGGGGGTTTCAGTCTCTGCCAAACAGCTCCAAGGATGTGGCTCAGAATATTACCCAATAGCCCTTGAGGAGGAACTAAAGGTCCTTGACTTTGTTTAACAGCCAAGAGACGATTATTTTGTCTTGGCTGTTTTTTCGGCCTCGCCACGCAACTTGCAGGATCTTAGTTCCCTGATCAGGGATCGAAAACAGGCCTCTAGCAGTGGAAGCGCAGAATCCTAACCGCTGAAGTGCCAGGGAGTTCCTGACAGTAGACTTTAAAAAAAAAAAAACAAAAACAGACCAAAAGGAACACAGTTTTAAGGAAGCTTAACTTTCTCAGAAATGCAGAAATTTTGTTGTGCATTTATTTTCTTTCTTTTTTTCCCCCAATACATTTATTTATATATTTATTTATTTTTGTCTGCGTTGGGTCTTCCTTGTTGCACGTGGGCTTTCTCTAGTTGCAGTGGAGAGGGGGCGACTCTTCATTGCGGTGCGTCGGCGTCTCCATGCGGTGGCTTCTCTTGTTCCGGAGCATGGGATCTAGGCACGTCGATTCCAGTAGTTGTGGCTCACGGGCTCTAGAGGTTTTTTATGTTTTGCAAGTATTCATCAAATGTTTATTGCTTGAATGAATGACAAATAATTTCTTCCAACAATCTTCAAACTGCTTAACACTATGACAATATTTAGCGTTTCAAATTTCACGTGACCTTAGTCTTTCCGTGCTCTAGTTTCTAAAAGCACGTGGGATCTTCCCGGACCAGGGCTTGAACCAGTGTGCCCTGCACTGGCGGGCGGATTCTTCACCAAGGAGCCACCAGGGAAGTCCCTGTGCATTTATTTTCAAAAAAATAATAAGGCCGGATGAATTCAGAACTAGGTGCAGAAACCTCTTCCAGTGAGATACAGAATCTCTGCTGTTTAGGCAGATTTAGAGAACAACTTTTCCAACCACTTATTAAAGAGACCAATACTCCATGAAAAAAATTTATCATTTGTACAGAGAGAAAACCAAACTCCAGCTTTGCATCAATATAATATTTGCTACTAAGAGAACCATAAGCTCTTTTTTGAAAATCTCTGGAATAAACATCAAAACTGAGCTGCCTTCGGCTCAGACAAATAAAATTCCCTTTCTACCCGTCTCCTACAACTTTCTATACCCATTCAGGTTGTGTCCTTCACTATCCTCTTTCTGGTGCTGGAACAATCAGTCATTTTACTTTAGGACCAAACGATTTTTGTTCCTGTTAATAAACAAAACTACATCGCATTATCTTGCATACAAAGTTGTACCTCTCGGTTGCTGGAACCAAGCAGGACCATGCAGGGCCCTTCCATGTCCCCTGCCTCTTGTCTGTAAAATAGCTGCAGTCTCCCAGGCCTCCCCTGAGTCACCAAAGAACAGGTTCAAGCAGTTACTGATTAGGACAACAGCAGTCACAGAATCTTTAGTTCCTCCCGAAGGACATAAGTAACAGTGTCAGACACACACTCCTAACTTGTTTTGCAGATACTAAAACCACTACAAGAGGAGAAAGCTAACTGTATGATGACCAGACTGGAGCTATGACACAAGCTGCTCCATCTTGAGCAGACCTGAACCAATGGCTTACACAATTCCAGGAACTGGCCTCAAGGAAATGGGAACAAACCAACACTGGAATTGAAGATTAACTGTGCCTGAAACAATCAACATGACACTGACCACACCGCTGCATGACCAATTTCAAGAGGATGGTCAGAGCTGACTGTGCTACTCTGCACGGAGCCCCCACCGGCACAGCCCAGAGACTTCCCGTCTTTTCCCTATCAACCCCTTTTCCCTCTCATTGGCAACTGGGAGATGGTATTGGGGACACTAGCCCACCATCTTCCCAGGTTGCCAGCTTCCTGAATAAAGCATCTTTCTTCTTCCACCAACCCTTGTCTCTGGAACACTGACTTCTGAGCGATGAGCAGCTGAACCTGAGTTCTGTTCCAGCCGATAACATCACTATGGGTCAAGCCTCATTCATAGTATATTAATACTAACTTTGAACCAAAGTTACTTCCATTTCACAAAGAAAACTAGGAGTGAATGATTGACAACTGCCCATCACACATCAGCATTTCAGGCTAGCACAGCTCATGAACACACATAACACAACTTTACACAGCCACAAACATCCCTTACACAACTTATTCAAGTGGCAGAGACAAACACATTCATTAACACACCCACAGACAGAGCCTCTAGGTAACAAGTAAACATATGCAGCAAGAGCATATAACTTGAGATTATGCTTAGTAATCAATGCCTCAGGTTTCTGTCTTGCTTACAAATGACCTCGGTATCCAATGATTATCCAGTAAGTAACACAATTTAGTATCAGTTCAAGGGTTTACGTAAACTGAAGATCTGGGAATTTATCGACAAGCTAACACAGTAGAAAACATAGTTACTGTTGAAAGAAAGTCTGTCAGAATAAAAACTAAATGTGGTTAAACACAAACTTACAGTTTTCATAACCTTAAACATTAAGTAGAAGTAATATGAGCTTAGTTGATGGGCACACCTATATAAATTTAGGAAGAACACACCCAAGTAGAATTGTTTTAAATGTATGCCTAATACTGATAAATAAGATACGAATAACTTTTTATTAAACCAAAAATATTAAACTAGCTTCATGTGTCAAAGATTTACCTAAATTATGTAAACTTGAAGTCTTTAAATTTCTGAGTTGATTTTTTTTTTTTTTTTGGCTGCACCGAGGGGCTTGCTGGATCTTAGGTTCCTGACCAGGGACTGAACCTGGACCCTGGCAGTGAAAGCACCGAGTCCTAACCACTGGACCGCTGGGGAATTCCCTGACTTGATTTCAATAAGAATATTTTTCTAGCACATTTAAAGTATTAGAAGTTCTAATTCCTTTCTCTCTGAGAATTTTAGGGATATATAATTTTTATAAGCACATTTGTATCTTTGTAAGCCAATCAGGACAGAAACCCTTTAATTTAACAGACTCTACAATCTACTTTAATAGATCCAGAAGTAGGAAAACATTACATACTCGCACTGTCAGAGGTAAAGACCTCTTTGAATTACAGACACACAGACATACAGAGAAATGGAACTTTTACCTGCAGTTTTAAGTCTTAGACTTGGGTCAGGAATAAACACTCACCAGTCTAGATATTAAAGAGCCGTTCTCATCCCATTGGGCAAGAGATTCTTCATTGATTTGAGCTTGTCAAAGTAGACAAATAGACAAACAGAAAAGACTAAGAAAAGACTAACAAACTAGATCCTCTGTTACCTCTCACCTAACTGAGATTAGTTCTGTAGAAACTTCATCCCTTTAGAGACCATCAAGTCTTCAAACGACAGAGCCAAACTCAGAATCACTGCTGCCACAAATGGGGAACCACTTCGCTGGAATCTGAAAACAAAGGAGAAACACAAAAGTAATAGAAGGGGAAACTAAAGAAACAGAAAGTGAGCCAAGTTCAAAGGCTGCTTGGGTTCACCCCTGGGAGAGGAGACAAGATGTACCTGGGCTTCACTGGCTCATGAAATACACCACTTGTTGCTGGGCTTTTACAGCTTTATTTACGTAGAACTGATATACAAAATCTAGCCCATGTTTAATGTATATAACTTGATGAGTTTGGACATATGCACACACCTGTGATACCATCACCACCATCACGGTAATATACTCATCACTTCCAAAAGGTTCCTTCTATCCCTCTGTGTGTGTGTATGTGCGTTAGAAAGACGTAACACAGCACCAGGTACATGAAAAGGTGCTCAACGTCACTAATCATCTGGGAAATGCAAATCAAAATCATCATGAGATACTACCTCACATCTGTTAGAATGCCTACAATTTTTTATTTTTTTTTAAAGATGAGAGTTGTCAAGGTGGTAGAGAAATCGTAACCCTTGCATATTGTACGCAGGAATGTAACATTGTGCAGGCACTGTGGAAAACAGTATGGAGTTTTCTCAAAATCTTTTAAATAAAAATTCCATATGATCCAGCAATCCCACTTCTGGGTACACAGGCCCAGCTCAGAGACACTGCAGCTTCAGTTCCAGAACACTGCAATGAAGCCAATACCGCCATAAAGCGAGTCACATGAAATTTCTGGTGTACCCGTGCATGAAAAGCTTCTGTTTACACTATACTGTAGTCTGTTAAGTGTGCGACAGCCTTGTGTCTAAACAAACAATGTACATACCTTTATTGAAATATACTCTGGGGAAGAGAAATATAGATCAATGGAACAGGATAGAAAGCCCAGAGATAAGCCCACGCACATATGCTCACCTTAGCTTTGATGAAGGAGGCAAGAATATACAATGGAGAAAAGACAGCCTCTTCAATAAGTGGCGCTGGGAAAACTGGACAGCTACCTGTAAAAGAATGAAATGAGAACACTACCTAACACCATAACACAAAAATAAACTCAAAATGGATTGAAGACCTAAAGGTAAGGCCAGACACTGTCTAACTCACAGAGGAAAACACAGGCAGAACACTCTATGACATAAATCACAGCAAGATCCTTTTGGACCCACCTCCTAGAGAAAAGGAAATCAAAATGAAAATAAACAAATGCGACCTAATGAAACTTCAAAGCTTTTGCACAGCAAAGGAAACCATAAACAAGACCAAAAGACAACCCTCAGAATGGGAGAAAATATTTGCAAATGAAGCAACTGACAAAGGATTAATCTCCAAAATTTATAAGCAGCTCATGCAGCTCAATAACAAAAAAACAAACAACCCAATCCAAAAATGGGCAGAAGACCTAAATAGACATTTCTCCACAGAAGATATACAGACTGCCAACAAACACATGAAAGGATGCTCAACATCTTTACTCATTAGAGAAATACAAATCAAAACTACAATGAGATATCATCTCACACCAGTCAGAATGGCCATCATCAAGAAATCTAGAAACAATAAATGCTGGAGAGGGTGTGGAGAAAAGGGAACACTCTTGCACTGCTGGTGGGAATGTGAATTGGTACAGCCACTATGGAGAACGGTATGGAGGTTCCTTAAAAAACTACAAATAGAACTACCATATGACCCAGCAATCCCACTACTGGGCATATACCCTGAGAAAACCATAATTCAGAAAGAGACATGTACCAAAATGTTCATAGCAGCCCTATTTACAATAGCCCGGAGATGGAAACAACCTAAGTGTCCATCATCGGATGAATGGGTAAAGAAGATGTGGCACATATATACAATGGAATATTACTCAGCCATAAAAAGAAACGAAATTGAGCTATTTGTAATGAGGTGGATGGACCTAGAGCCTGTCATACAGAGTGAAGTAAGTCAGAAAGAGAAAGACAAATACTGTATGCTGACACATATATATGGAATTTAAGAAAAAAAAATGTCATGAAGAACATAGGGGTAAGACAGGAATAAAGACACAGACCTACTAGAGAATGGACTTGAGGATATGGGGAGGGGGAAGGGTAAGCTGTGACAAAGTGAAAGAGCGGCATGGACATATATACACTACCAAACGTAAGGTAGATAGCTAGTGGGAAGCAGCCGCATAGCACAGGGAGATCAGCTCGGTGCTTTGTGACTGCCTGGAGGGGTGGGATAGGGAGGGTGGGAGGGAGACGCAAAAGGGAGGGGATATGCAAACATATGTATATGTATAACTGATTAAATTTGTTATAAAGCAAAAAAAAATTAAAAATAAAGATGAAGAAAAAAAAAAAGAATAAAATTTTGCCATTTATGACAAAAAAAAAGAGGGGTCCGGATACCTTGAGGGGGGTTTTGGAGGATGGGCAGAGGTTGGGTCAGTGGCAGGAGATACCATTTACCCCTGATCTCTGGGACAAGTGCACGCATAGGTCTGACAGTTACTTGTGCTTTCCTTCAAACTGGTTTCCTTCAAACTCCGATGATGACATCAGAGGCTTCCGACCTTCCCCATTGGATGGACCAGACTCCTTGGTGCTTGGCAGCAGTAGTAGACAACAGAATCTCGCCAGAGCTTCTCTCCACTGACAGTTGCCCCGCAGCTTGGAGAAGGGACGACCACTTGTGTTTAGCCCAAGTCCAGAAGAAGAGTTGGGACAAAGCAGAGTCTAGGCTTCGAGGAAGGGAAGAGTCTGGGAGACATCATGGACAATCGTCAACCGACTTCCCAGGCTGAGGAGCTGAATTCCCAGTCCAGCTCTTCAGGGTACCCCCTGGAGTTGACTGTCTATGAAGAAAGCCCAGGACCGTCAGGTGAGGGAGCTGGCATGAGAAGGAATTTCAGAGATTTGACCAGTAAGGAGGAAAGGGTACAGAGGTCGGGAAGGAGCACCTGCATAAGGTGCCTATGAAAGAAAGGAGACATTCAGAAAGCCAGGGATTGAGGGAGGAGAGCACAGGAGCTGGGGACACGGAACACCTGGGGAGCAAGAAACAGGGTTAGGAGATGAGATCCAAGGATGAGAGAAGGGGAGAGAGGAAACAAGGGGAGGGTTCTTTTTTTTTATTCCTGGTGGGAGAAATTATCTACCATGAGAAAGAGTTTCGAGGACGGGAAGCTGGACAAATGACAAAAAGAGTCAGGGGAGGGATAGGTAGATGTGGACAGAGAAAGATGGAAAGATGACTTGGGGCAAGGTCAGCGGTCTGTGAGACTGGAAAGCACGGGGGTGCTTCGGGGGGGAGGCGGAGTCGGGGTGGGGTTGGGTGGTCACCAGTGGCTGAATTCCCAAGACGAGAGCGTCATACTGTAGTCTCTTCTCCTTCGTCAGCTCCCTGGGCTGGTTGCAGCCCCCCGCCTCAGCGCCCCGGCTGTAAGAGGAAGAGGTCAGTGGCGTTCAGAGCGGAGGTGGAGGGCAACACGGCCGCTGAGGCCCAGGACACCTGGGTCGTGGAGTTGCTGAGTGGGCTCAAGATGAAGCTGAAGCGACAGCGGGTGTCTTCAGTGCTGCCTGAGCACCACGAGGCCGACACCTGGGTCGTGGAGTCGCTGAGTGGGTTCAAGATGAAGCTGAAGCGACAGCGGGTGTCTTCAGTGCTGCCTGAGCACCACGAGGCCGACACCTGGGTCGTGGAGTCGCTGAGTGGGTTCAAGATGAAGCTGAAGCGACAGCGGGTGTCTTCAGTGCTGCCTGAGCACCACGAGGCCGACACCTGGGTCGTGGAGTCGTTCAGTGGGCTCAAGATGAAGCTGAAGCGACAGCGGGTGTCTTCAGTGCTGCCTGAGCACCACAAGGTCTTCAAGTGGATGCTTGGTAAGGACCCACCGCCCTGCCCAGCAACCTCCAATCCTATACTTGAAAAACAAACAAACCAGAACTTCCCATGACTACACTTTCCCAGTGGAAAAGAATTCCCTGCTACTTGGTGCGCTCTCCGTCCCTGGCGGACTGTCTACGGATAAAGGATACGGGGGACACATAAAAGATACAGGATGAGGTTAGACTTAGAAATGATACAAGACTAGGTTAGATTTAGAAATGATACAGGATTAGGTTCGCTTGGTTTCAACTGTACCCGAGACTCTAGCTCTTACTGGCCTTTTGAATCTTACTGGCATGTTCGGGGTGGGGGGAGGAGGGGCTGACAAGCCATCTTCACCCCCTGACATGACTGTCAATTGAGACATTGGCTGAGAGTATCTTGATGCCCTCTGCAGGTACGTGAATGCATGATGAAGGGGCATCACTCCCTGTCACTCGGCCCCCCCAGAAGGGGAGTCACCCCCTTTCCTCCCACAGTGAATGGTCTTCCCTCCCCTCTTTCCGTCAGCTTCACCCTGGGCCACATCTTGGCATTTCCCCAGGGGGGCGCGGTTCACCCTCTTGGCTCTGGAATGCTCCCACGACAGCCCTGTTCCCACTGGCAACATCTGCCCTTTTTTCACAGAGGATCCCGTCGTTAAGAAATTCCTCGCCTGGGACAAAAACCTGGAAGTATCTGACAAGGTAAGTCACCCACTGAGATGGATTCCTGCTCCAGCGCCTGTTCTAGGTGGGCGCGCTGGGTGCTTTCTACACCCACGTTTCCACTCCCCTCCTAACCTCATGCCTTGTCAACACTTCCCTCCAGGGGCCTCGAGGTCCCCTCTGGGATCTGAGCCCCAGGAGTGCCCCTTTGGTGGTTGCTGCCTAAGTCCCCTCTCCTCTCAGCTCCTGGGGACTCGCCTTGGCTCCGGTTCATCGAACACCGTCCTGTGCCCGCGGCCCTAAGTCCACGCCCTCAATCCCAAAGCCTCCCATCCTTGGAGCGCCGCCAACTCTGACCTTCTGTCCTCTCCCCTTCCCCAAACAATCAGGCTCACCCCACACGGGGGTCTCTCCTCCAAGTGGCACCACCCATTCCTCGTCCCCTGCTCCCTTCTCCCTCCCACTCTTTCTCCTCTTCCAGGATGTGACCTCTCTCCTACGTTTTTTCCCCTCTTTCCATCAGTATCTCCTGTCGATGGTGATAGCGTATGTCAGCCGGGCCGGGCTCCTCTCCTGGCAATTCCAGAGAATCCATTTCTTCATAGCTCTGTGAGTACCTTGCTCCATCCCCGCCATCAATATTCAACACCCTGGGAGGGCAGAGGGAGAGACGTGGGGCTCTGACCTTTCATCTATTTTTTTAAACCCCTTTGTACTGACTCTAGGTGTGAAAATGACAGGATTACGGTACCGTGGTTTCTTTTTCAAACCATGTTCTGTTTTTTATAGCATTCATTGTCAAAACAAACTACCCTAATGTCAATTAAAACACTGAAAGAAACAAAGCAAAACGCAAAACTTTCCTAAGAGGAGAGGAAGAAAGAACTGACACCATCCTGCCCCCGAGTAACAGACTTGAGACGTTTCCGGTTCGAATTCTCCGGTCTCGGGTCTTCCGACATCAGCACCAAGTGTGATTATCTTCCGTTTCTGCATTCCCACGACAAATGCCACAATCGGGGCCCGTATCACATAGCACGGATTTGGTGTCAAATGCTCCCCACTGATGTTTCTTCCAAGTCTCCCAAGCCAGTTGGCTCTATTTGCCTGAACATCCTTCCAAAACACAGGTCTGACCGCTTCACACAATTGCATTGGCTAATGACATGCCAAATCAAGGCCAGAGTTCTGCGTTGGGATTTAACTCTCTCTGCAATCTCCAGCACACCGTCCTGATACTTTATTCCTGTGTTTCACTGCTCCTTCCAAATACCCTGCCCTCTAAGTTTCTATTGAGCTTTCTATCCAGGTATCTTTGCCATACATTTATCTGAAGAAAACGACCTTATCCTTAAAGTGGGTTCAAACACCAAAACCTTCACGATGCCCGATCTCCCTAACTTCTGCATCCCAGAGGCACTTTAGTTCAAATTGTATTATAATGTGATGCTTTGCATTATAGTCATTTCTTATCTCCCCCCTTCCCCTTCCCCGGTCCCACTAGACTAGACACCATGTGGAAGGCAGGTCTCGTCAAAATGTCAATGCATTCCCAAAACACTCAGCACAATTCTTTTCATTGGGCAAATGTTTGTTACTGTGAGACTTCTAGGTAATCAGTATTGCATTTGGCCATGAGATAAAATGTTCATTCATTCATTCATTCATTCATCTAACAAACCTTATAAAGTACACCCTACATGCTGGGGAATATGAGGTGGTGGGAACAGAGATTCACAAAAGGCTGTTGAATTCATGCATCAATATGAACCAAGCCCTAAATGTGTCATTTGCTAGGAGAGGGATGAATGCAGAAACAGATCAGATCAGCTCCTGCCCTCAGGAACTGTACATGTACCTACAACATAGGAAGAGAGGTGTGTGCACATAAAACAAGTTGAAGGGAACGGGGGTTTGGATCGTGTCCTCATCATCAAGGTGTGAGAGGCACCCTTCCGAAGGTCCTGCCTGGCAGTGGCTCCTTGATGACTGGGCGGCTCCCGGTGACGCTGGGCAGGGCTGGGTGGGTCGTGTGAGGATGCTCAGCCTGCCTCTTTTCTGGGAAGCTGATCTCAAGTGGAGGCCCTTCCTGTCCTGATGACAGCGACCTGATGTCTTTCCCCAGCTATGTGGCCAGCGACATGGAAGAGAACAACCAGGCCCCCAAGCAGGCCATCGTTTCGTTCCTCTATGGAAAGAACAGCTCGCAGCATGCCTTGTTCCACAAACTGCGTTCCCAGTTCATCCGTTCCATGGGCTGGAAGACATGGGTCACTCGGGAAGAGTGCGAGCAGGTGGGTGGGCTGTGGCGGTCTCGGGGAGGGGGAGGGACGGAGAGGAGGTGGGGATCATGGGGGACTCGGTTTGGGACTTGGGGACAGACGAGAAAGAACCGGAGGCGGGGCAACGGGAGGCAGCGGCATCCTCATTGCCAGGGGCTGTTTGTCTTTCCAGATCCAGGCTTTTGATCCAGAGCTCTGGGTGTGGGGAAGAGATCGCGCCCTCTTGCCCCAGAGGCCCCAGGACCACGCAGGCCTGAGGTCATCGGCCTGCGCAAAGGTAGGTCTGCGTGCGCAAAGGTGCGGGTGGAATGACGTGTTGTCTACTGAGGAAATCGGAGGAATCCCACTGCTGGACCCACATCACCTCTCACACTGTGAAGGGGGCCAGCCAGGCACACAGCCACGTGCCGACTCTGCGCCAGCCACGGACTGACAGCCACACACAGACACCAGCACCGCGAGGCCCGTGGGCACCAGACCTCGGGGAAACCAGTTTGTCCCAGACGCATGGGTCTCACTGAAGTTATTTCACCCAAAGCAATTGGGTCCAAATAACAGCTTTGACGAGGTGGTGATTCTTTTCCATATACCGCGTTTCCAGTTTCTCTTTTTCATTCATTTTTGGCCTTACATCCCTCAGGGTTATGGGTTCTAGCATTTATCTACAACAAAGTAAATGTCTACAAACAGGATATTAGATAGAACAGCCCACACGTTCAATAAGAAAAGATGAATTATGACTAGCTTTATATTCCTCCAAATTTACTTTCAAATTGCCTATGGCCAGATCACCTGTGACTCTTTATTCCCCCTGACTCACCACTTCTGGACCAATGATTCCTCTAGTACAATTCACCTTTTCCCCCTCACGTTTATGGTCAAGGGGGTTTATCACAACGACTGAAGGTTAAGGAATGCCATCTTCAGCATGGCTTATTACAATTGACACATTAGAGTTCTAGATGTGGGCAGAGGATTGAGCAAACATTTGGTTTAAATCTTGCAAACTAGCTGCCTTCGTCCATTCAACCTGCCCTACTACAGACCGCGTTGCTTAGAAACAACACAGCACGGTCTCTTTTACAAGGGCAATAATCTCATTCATGAGGGCTCTACCCCATGACCTAATAACCTCCCAAAGACCCCACCTCCTAATACCAGCACCTTAGGGGTTAAGATTTTAAGATTTCAACATAAGAATTTTGGGGGACACAAACATTCAGCACATAACACTAACCAAGTTTAGGGCTGAGTATTATTTAAACATTAGGACCCAGGGACTTCCCTGTTGGCACAGTGGTTAAGAAACCGCCTGCCAATGCAGGGCACACAGGTTTGAGCGCTGGTCCGGGAAGACCCCACATGCCGCGGAGCAACTAAGCCCGTGCGCCACAACTACTGCGCCTGCGCTCTAGAGCCCGCGAGCCACAACTACTGAGCCTGCGTTCTAGAGCCCGCAAGCCGCAACTACTCAGCCTGTGCGCCTAGAGCCCGTGCTCCGCAACAAGAGAAGCCGTCAGGAGAAGCAACGGAGAGTAGTCCTCGCTCACCACACACAGCAACAGAGAGAAAGCCCACACACAGCAACAGAGACCCAATGCAGCCAAAAATAAAAGAAAGAAAATAAGTAAATAAATGAAAACTTAATAATAACATAGACATTAGGATGCAGGGTTAGGGTTAGGGATCCGGCCTCAGGTCTCCTGGTCCACGATGTTGACTTGTCAGTGATGTCTGTAGTGTGCTTCCAAGTTCAGAATTTAAGTGGTGCCAAAGGACCAAGGTGAGTTAAGACTAAAGCAGCCTTCTCCAAATGCCAGCTCCCTGAGCAGAATCACCTGGAGTCTGGGCTATAAAGCAGATTACTGGGCCTGACCTTGGGTGCATTCAGTAGTTTTTGGAGTCAGGGTCACCAAAGTCCAAGAATCGCACTTGAAAACAATGAATGGTTCAGGACTGGGGTTCAGAATGGAGAATTTGAGATAAAACTCCAATCATAAATGAGTCTCAATTCTGGTTAGAATTGACTAAGAATGTGAAAACCTTTATATCTGGACAGTTGCCACTTTGAAATCTGACATCCTTGCTCCTTCTCTTACTTCCAGATCACAGAGCCCAGGAGAGATGAGGATGTTCAACAAGAGGTCAATCCAGACACTGACGACAGCCGTGAAGAAGGAAGGGAGAAGCCTCTTGTGCAGATCATCGAGAAGAAGCCAGCATCTTCTAGAATGAGCGGAGGCCAGTTTTCGTGTTATACTCCTAGGAGCGGGGTGTGCTTCTAGGAGTCTGTGGCAGGACAATAAGAAAACAGGGTTTATTCAGATTCCACCCTTTTGGAAGGCACCACCTCAATTTTCAGATCATTTCATTTCCATCTCCCCTGAGACGAACATTGGAGGTCCCATTTTTTATACACTTGTTTGCCCCAGTCTAGAAGCATTTGAAGGTGGAGTGTAGCGGCTCAGAATAGGAGGGAATAACATTAAAATATATAATTAGGAAAAAATATATATATATATATATATAATTACAGCCACAGGGTCATGACTCATGACTTAAGTTTCACTGGCTTATTTTGAAAATGTCACCTATAAAATTATTGTATTTTTATATTTTATATTTATATATTTATTTTAAATAGTTTTGAAATAGTCTTCATTTTGAAACATCTTATTACTACAAACTTTTGTGATGAGAACTGTAGCTGTTGTATATTTACACATATATACAGTTTTACTCACATTTTCAAGAGAGATTGTTGATTTTATCTATTACATCATATTTCCATTCTACTTATAGCATAGTGGGTATTTCCTCCCAATTCTTGTAAGCATAAATTTTGTATTTTTTTAGTTCTCATTATTGAATTGTGGGAATTCAGTCCTAATTTTTTAACTTGCCTCAGCATGTTTGTATGTTATTTTAGATTGTTCAAGAGTACCGTGCGATGCAGCTTTTGGGGAACTACAATAAAGACGAAAGTCTTCTCACAGTCAGGATGTGTGTGGTCATTACCAGTCGGCTTCGCCTCTTTGCTGTCCAACGAGGTGTTGCTTAATGGCGTTGTGATTATCCAACCACATTTCTTAACTCTGAAAAATAGTCCTCAATTATTTTTCATGTAGAGAAAACTACAGAAGATGAGGCAGGTCTTGCATCATTCAGGACTCCAATACTGAGAGACAACTCTTGGGTAAAAGGAAAGATAGCTTTACTGAGGAAGCCGGCAGTCCAGAAGAGAGGTGGACTCGTGTCCCGAAGAACCAACTCTCCCCTCCTGAAGTTTTGCTTGAGGACTATACAGGGAAAAGAGAAAGGGGCTACATGTTGAAGAGAGGGTTACAGGGTGCGTGATCAGCTCACGGTCATTCTTCTGATTGGTCAGTGGTGAGGTAACGGGGACTCAACATCATCAGCCTTCTGGTTCCAACTGGTCTGGGGTCTACGTGCTTGTGGGCAACATGCAGTTAACTTCTTCCACCTGCTGGGGGTTTCAGTCTCTGCCAAACAGCTCCAAGGATGTGGCTCAGAATATTACCCAATAGCCCTTGAGGAGGAACTAAAGGTCCTTGACTTTGTTTAACAGCCAAGAGACGATTATTTTGTCTTGGCTGTTTTTTCGGCCTCGCCACGCAACTTGCAGGATCTTAGTTCCCTGATCAGGGATCGAAAACAGGCCTCTAGCAGTGGAAGCGCAGAATCCTAACCGCTGAAGTGCCAGGGAGTTCCTGACAGTAGACTTTAAAAAAAAAAAAACAAAAACAGACCAAAAGGAACACAGTTTTAAGGAAGCTTAACTTTCTCAGAAATGCAGAAATTTTGTTGTGCATTTATTTTCTTTCTTTTTTTCCCCCAATACATTTATTTATATATTTATTTATTTTTGTCTGCGTTGGGTCTTCCTTGTTGCACGTGGGCTTTCTCTAGTTGCAGTGGAGAGGGGGCGACTCTTCATTGCGGTGCGTCGGCGTCTCCATGCGGTGGCTTCTCTTGTTCCGGAGCATGGGATCTAGGCACGTCGATTCCAGTAGTTGTGGCTCACGGGCTCTAGAGGTTTTTTATGTTTTGCAAGTATTCATCAAATGTTTATTGCTTGAATGAATGACAAATAATTTCTTCCAACAATCTTCAAACTGCTTAACACTATGACAATATTTAGCGTTTCAAATTTCACGTGACCTTAGTCTTTCCGTGCTCTAGTTTCTAAAAGCACGTGGGATCTTCCCGGACCAGGGCTTGAACCAGTGTGCCCTGCACTGGCGGGCGGATTCTTCACCAAGGAGCCACCAGGGAAGTCCCTGTGCATTTATTTTCAAAAAAATAATAAGGCCGGATGAATTCAGAACTAGGTGCAGAAACCTCTTCCAGTGAGATACAGAATCTCTGCTGTTTAGGCAGATTTAGAGAACAACTTTTCCAACCACTTATTAAAGAGACCAATACTCCATGAAAAAAATTTATCATTTGTACAGAGAGAAAACCAAACTCCAGCTTTGCATCAATATAATATTTGCTACTAAGAGAACCATAAGCTCTTTTTTGAAAATCTCTGGAATAAACATCAAAACTGAGCTGCCTTCGGCTCAGACAAATAAAATTCCCTTTCTACCCGTCTCCTACAACTTTCTATACCCATTCAGGTTGTGTCCTTCACTATCCTCTTTCTGGTGCTGGAACAATCAGTCATTTTACTTTAGGACCAAACGATTTTTGTTCCTGTTAATAAACAAAACTACATCGCATTATCTTGCATACAAAGTTGTACCTCTCGGTTGCTGGAACCAAGCAGGACCATGCAGGGCCCTTCCATGTCCCCTGCCTCTTGTCTGTAAAATAGCTGCAGTCTCCCAGGCCTCCCCTGAGTCACCAAAGAACAGGTTCAAGCAGTTACTGATTAGGACAACAGCAGTCACAGAATCTTTAGTTCCTCCCGAAGGACATAAGTAACAGTGTCAGACACACACTCCTAACTTGTTTTGCAGATACTAAAACCACTACAAGAGGAGAAAGCTAACTGTATGATGACCAGACTGGAGCTATGACACAAGCTGCTCCATCTTGAGCAGACCTGAACCAATGGCTTACACAATTCCAGGAACTGGCCTCAAGGAAATGGGAACAAACCAACACTGGAATTGAAGATTAACTGTGCCTGAAACAATCAACATGACACTGACCACACCGCTGCATGACCAATTTCAAGAGGATGGTCAGAGCTGACTGTGCTACTCTGCACGGAGCCCCCACCGGCACAGCCCAGAGACTTCCCGTCTTTTCCCTATCAACCCCTTTTCCCTCTCATTGGCAACTGGGAGATGGTATTGGGGACACTAGCCCACCATCTTCCCAGGTTGCCAGCTTCCTGAATAAAGCATCTTTCTTCTTCCACCAACCCTTGTCTCTGGAACACTGACTTCTGAGCGATGAGCAGCTGAACCTGAGTTCTGTTCCAGCCGATAACATCACTATGGGTCAAGCCTCATTCATAGTATATTAATACTAACTTTGAACCAAAGTTACTTCCATTTCACAAAGAAAACTAGGAGTGAATGATTGACAACTGCCCATCACACATCAGCATTTCAGGCTAGCACAGCTCATGAACACACATAACACAACTTTACACAGCCACAAACATCCCTTACACAACTTATTCAAGTGGCAGAGACAAACACATTCATTAACACACCCACAGACAGAGCCTCTAGGTAACAAGTAAACATATGCAGCAAGAGCATATAACTTGAGATTATGCTTAGTAATCAATGCCTCAGGTTTCTGTCTTGCTTACAAATGACCTCGGTATCCAATGATTATCCAGTAAGTAACACAATTTAGTATCAGTTCAAGGGTTTACGTAAACTGAAGATCTGGGAATTTATCGACAAGCTAACACAGTAGAAAACATAGTTACTGTTGAAAGAAAGTCTGTCAGAATAAAAACTAAATGTGGTTAAACACAAACTTACAGTTTTCATAACCTTAAACATTAAGTAGAAGTAATATGAGCTTAGTTGATGGGCACACCTATATAAATTTAGGAAGAACACACCCAAGTAGAATTGTTTTAAATGTATGCCTAATACTGATAAATAAGATACGAATAACTTTTTATTAAACCAAAAATATTAAACTAGCTTCATGTGTCAAAGATTTACCTAAATTATGTAAACTTGAAGTCTTTAAATTTCTGAGTTGATTTTTTTTTTTTTTTTGGCTGCACCGAGGGGCTTGCTGGATCTTAGGTTCCTGACCAGGGACTGAACCTGGACCCTGGCAGTGAAAGCACCGAGTCCTAACCACTGGACCGCTGGGGAATTCCCTGACTTGATTTCAATAAGAATATTTTTCTAGCACATTTAAAGTATTAGAAGTTCTAATTCCTTTCTCTCTGAGAATTTTAGGGATATATAATTTTTATAAGCACATTTGTATCTTTGTAAGCCAATCAGGACAGAAACCCTTTAATTTAACAGACTCTACAATCTACTTTAATAGATCCAGAAGTAGGAAAACATTACATACTCGCACTGTCAGAGGTAAAGACCTCTTTGAATTACAGACACACAGACATACAGAGAAATGGAACTTTTACCTGCAGTTTTAAGTCTTAGACTTGGGTCAGGAATAAACACTCACCAGTCTAGATATTAAAGAGCCGTTCTCATCCCATTGGGCAAGAGATTCTTCATTGATTTGAGCTTGTCAAAGTAGACAAATAGACAAACAGAAAAGACTAAGAAAAGACTAACAAACTAGATCCTCTGTTACCTCTCACCTAACTGAGATTAGTTCTGTAGAAACTTCATCCCTTTAGAGACCATCAAGTCTTCAAACGACAGAGCCAAACTCAGAATCACTGCTGCCACAAATGGGGAACCACTTCGCTGGAATCTGAAAACAAAGGAGAAACACAAAAGTAATAGAAGGGGAAACTAAAGAAACAGAAAGTGAGCCAAGTTCAAAGGCTGCTTGGGTTCACCCCTGGGAGAGGAGACAAGATGTACCTGGGCTTCACTGGCTCATGAAATACACCACTTGTTGCTGGGCTTTTACAGCTTTATTTACGTAGAACTGATATACAAAATCTAGCCCATGTTTAATGTATATAACTTGATGAGTTTGGACATATGCACACACCTGTGATACCATCACCACCATCACGGTAATATACTCATCACTTCCAAAAGGTTCCTTCTATCCCTCTGTGTGTGTGTATGTGCGTTAGAAAGACGTAACACAGCACCAGGTACATGAAAAGGTGCTCAACGTCACTAATCATCTGGGAAATGCAAATCAAAATCATCATGAGATACTACCTCACATCTGTTAGAATGCCTACAATTTTTTATTTTTTTTTAAAGATGAGAGTTGTCAAGGTGGTAGAGAAATCGTAACCCTTGCATATTGTACGCAGGAATGTAACATTGTGCAGGCACTGTGGAAAACAGTATGGAGTTTTCTCAAAATCTTTTAAATAAAAATTCCATATGATCCAGCAATCCCACTTCTGGGTACACAGGCCCAGCTCAGAGACACTGCAGCTTCAGTTCCAGAACACTGCAATGAAGCCAATACCGCCATAAAGCGAGTCACATGAAATTTCTGGTGTACCCGTGCATGAAAAGCTTCTGTTTACACTATACTGTAGTCTGTTAAGTGTGCGACAGCCTTGTGTCTAAACAAACAATGTACATACCTTTATTGAAATATACTCTGGGGAAGAGAAATATAGATCAATGGAACAGGATAGAAAGCCCAGAGATAAGCCCACGCACATATGCTCACCTTAGCTTTGATGAAGGAGGCAAGAATATACAATGGAGAAAAGACAGCCTCTTCAATAAGTGGCGCTGGGAAAACTGGACAGCTACCTGTAAAAGAATGAAATGAGAACACTACCTAACACCATAACACAAAAATAAACTCAAAATGGATTGAAGACCTAAAGGTAAGGCCAGACACTGTCTAACTCACAGAGGAAAACACAGGCAGAACACTCTATGACATAAATCACAGCAAGATCCTTTTGGACCCACCTCCTAGAGAAATGGAAATAAAGACAAAAATAAACACGTGGGACCTAATGAAACTTCAAAGCTTTTGCACAGCAAAGGAAACCATAAACAAGACCAAAAGACAACCCTCAGAATGGGAGAAAATATTTGCAAATGAAGCAACTGACAAAGGATTAATCTCCAAAATTTATAAGCAGCTCATGCAGCTCAATAACAAAAAAACAAACAACCCAATCCAAAAATGGGCAGAAGACCTAAATAGACATTTCTCCACAGAAGATATACAGACTGCCAACAAACACATGAAAGGATGCTCAACATCTTTACTCATTAGAGAAATACAAATCAAAACTACAATGAGATATCATCTCACACCAGTCAGAATGGCCATCATCAAAAAATCTAGAAACAATAAATGCTGGAGAGGGTGTGGAGAAAAGGGAACACTCTTGCACTGCTGGTGGGAATGTGAATTGGTACAGCCACTATGGAGAACAGTATGGAGGTTCCTTAAAAAACTAAAAATAGAACTACTGTCCGACCCAGCAATCCCACTACTGGGCATATACCCTGAGAAAACCATAATTCAAAAAGAGACATGTACCAAAATGTTCATAGCAGCCCTATTTACAATAGCCCGGAGATGGAAACAACCTAAGTGCCCATCATCGGATGAATGGATAAAGAAGATGTGGCACATATATACAATGGAATATTACTCAGCCATAAAAAGAAATGAAACTGAGCTATTTGTAGTGAGGTGGATAGACCTAGAGTCTGTCATACAGAGTGAAGTAAGTCAGAAAGAGAAAGACAAATACTGTATGCTAACACATATATATGGAATTTAAGAAAAAAAAATGTCATGAAGAACATAGGGGTAAGACAGGAATAAAGACACAGACCTACTAGAGAATGGACTTGAGGATATGGGGAGGGGGAAGGGTAAGCTGTGACAAAGTGAAAGAGCGGCATGGACATATATACACTACCAAACGTGAGGTAGATAGCTAGTGGGAAGCAGCCGCATAGCACAGGGAGATCAGCTCGGTGCTTTGTGACCGCCTGGAGGGGTGGGATAGGGAGGGTGGGAGGGAGACACAAAAGGGAGGGGATATGGAAACATATGTATATGTATAACTGATTAAATTTGTTATAAAGCAAAAAAATAAAATAAGTTAAAAAAAAAAAAAAAAAAAAGAATCCACCTGCCAATAGTGGGCACACGGGTTGGAACCCTGGTCCGGGAAGATCCCACGTGCTGCGGAGCAACTAAGCTCATGCGCCACAACTACTGAGCCTGCACTCTAGAGCCTGCGCACCACAACTACTGAGCCCGGGACCCGCAACTACTGAAGCCCACATGCCTAGAAGCCATGCTCCACAATAAGAGAAGCCACCGCAATGAGAAGCCCGCGCACCGCCACGAAGAGTAGCGCCCGCTCGCCGCAACTAGAGAACAAAGCCCGCGCGCAGCAACAGAGACCCAACGCAGCTGAAACTGAATAAGTTAAATAGTAAACAAATAAAAAATTTAAATGAATAAATAAATAAATAAAAGCAGGCTCTGCTTTGTCAGCACTCTGGAGTTCCCTACGTATCGACGGGCAGGATTCCCGTCCTCTCCTGTAATTACGTCTGTGAAGTGCCTTTCCCGAGGAGAACAGAAGCTCCTGGAAGCAGGGAATTGCGTCTTAAGATCACATGCAGAAACTGAAGACATTTGATGCTTATGTCAAGGATAAAAGACACAACACTAGATGATGTGAAGGGTCCTCGAGGCCAAGAGCCAGGCAAGCAGGACACTTCCTCTGGGGACCCTTCCATCAGCAGAGAAGAAAATGTCCATGGCCAGAACTGGCACTCAATTCGCTTGGAGCCGAGAAGCACCCATGTAATTACACAGGCTCCCCAGAGAGTAATTACTCCCGCATTTAAGAAAGGAGACGGCTTTTCAGGCAGGGAGGCAAGTGCAGTCTTCCCAGCTGGACGCACTGTGTGCTGATGGTCACGACGGAGCTGGGCCCCAGAGCTCTGCTCTCCCCTCAAACCCCCAACCTCACCCTCACCCTCAGCTGAGGAGCTGCTTCCCTGAGAACACAGAAGCCATCGGAGGGCTTCCCCACCTGCAACCCTGCTCAGCCATCCCCTCCCCACTCCAGGACCACGGGCAGCAGCTCTCCCCTCCCCCACACGCATCTACTGGATCATTCCCACTGTTATTTCTCTCATCACAACACAACACAACACAACACAACATCCTCCCCGGACCTCAGCTCCTACCCCAGCTACTGTCCAGTTTCTATTTTCCCCGTCACAGCAAAATGTCTTGAAAAAGTTGGGACCAGAACAAACCCAGTTCTCCCACTCCTCTCTCCTAAGCCTCTCCGATCAGGATTTTACCCCACAGATCCATCCAAACGCATCATCTGCGAGGTACGACCTCCCCCCAGTGCTGGGCTCGATGGTTCATGGCTCCGCGGAACGGCAACCTCGTTTGTCCAGTCACCCAGGGAACCTCTAAAGTGCTTCCCACATGCAGACAAAATGCTGTGATTAATATTTTAGGAGAAATACTCAGCATGGAGAATACACTTGAGCTGCTGGACGAAAGAGGTAGCGGCACAGAAGAAAAGTTTCTGTAACTACAGGAATGAAAAGATAAGCTGTTTTAATGGTAGCAAGTATGGGATGAAGGAGAACAAATAAAAAACATTTAGAATACGACATTAACAAGCCTCACACTACAACGTGGTAACAGAGGATGGAGAAGGACTTTACAATGAACTCATTTTTCTGGGCAGGTGACAGGCTGGATGATGCAACGATGAGCCACCAGAGACAACAGGACAAGGCAAGGGGCAGGGGAGCTGTAAATAATCATTTCTGGATCTACTGGATCTAGTAATTCGAGGTGCCCTTTGGACAAACTCCATAGAGATGCTGGCAAGTGGCTGGACAGAGGCATCTATCTGGTCCAGGTGGGAGAACTGACAGAGTTGGAGGTGAAAAGCACCAGAGGGTGAGATCAGACGGGTTGAAGAGTCATGAACCAAGGGGGAAAAGACAACACACAAAGAGGGCGGAAGAAAGAATCAGTCAGGAAGACAGCAAGGAGAGATCTGTCACAGAAACCAACAGAGCAGACTCTGCAGATGGCAAGGCGACAGTGGTCTGAGGTGACGACTGGCAAATCTCCACTGCTTTGTATGCTGGATGCCAGGTCACCTCAACCGGATCAGGTTCCGTGGAGGGGCAGAACCAAGACCGCAGGCTGCACGATACAATTCAGCTGGGAAACAAGAATCTTTGCCAGAGACCTCACTGCATGGTGTGTAACGCGACCCTCTGAGATTGTAAGAGACAAAGAGCTCAATTTACTGGAAGGGTGACAAGGCTGTTCTTCCAGATGATCCTCATTGCATCCCTCGACTGAGCACTGGAAACAATGTACCTATGTGACAACGGTGTTCTACCGAACAGACAAGTTATATGCACTGAGTGCTCCCTGGACAGCACGCTCTCAGCTTACAGGAAGTACAAGGAAGGCACCAACGTCAACACGTTAGGGGCTGTCACTCAGGAAGGCTCGCGGCCTACAGCGGGATCCTCAAGGAAACCTTTTAACGCTCGAGAACAAAAGTGCTTCGGCAGGACAATGTAAGTCAAGCAAGGGATGGTGTTTTGCCACAAATGTCAAGAACACGAGGCTTGTACTGTGGCTCTGAGAGGATCCTGGGATCTACACGTAGAACTTGCCAGAAACACTTGGTACTGACCTGCTCCTCTACACTTTGTCTAACCACATCTTTTACCTACTCCTACTTTCCCATTTTAACTTTTGAACTATTCGCCTCCCAAGGTGTTATCACAAAAGAACAGCAGCAGGTAAACACATAAACAGCAAAACTCACCAGAGGCTGATTCATTTTCCGCTGCTCTTGGAACAACGTGCAGGACTGTGACAGTGGAGGCGGACCTGGAGAAGGAAAACGCAGGCAGTGAAGCTACGACTGAAGCGGCTCGGGATGCACGAGCACCCGCCCCGCGCTCCACAAGAGACACCTGTGGGAGACCCGTCCTTTCACCTTCAGAAGGGCCTGTGAGAATAAGGAGGGAGCAACCACCCTCAGGTCTGTAGCTCCCACGTGACTCTGGTACCTGAGGGGATACTTTATTTTTCCATAGTGAGTGTACACTGAATCCTATTAAAATAAACCTCCATCATTAAATATGAAATTTAAAAACGCTTATAGTTTACCTCTTCTCAGTCTGTTAACAACTTAGATCAGAACATCCACAGGATACCCAGAATAAAGGGACACACTCAGGTGCGCTTGTCTTGCAATGATTTGTACAAACTTTACAAACTTAAGTGCGACGCTCAAAAACATCTTTTATTAAAACTGACTTTAAGTGGACAGAACACCTGCCCTAGGAGTTTGGAGTCCTGTGAGCGACCCCACGTGCACACCCGGTGAGGGTCTAGGACAAGTCATCTCCCTCCTCAGGCCCCATCGCTTCCTTCCTCACCCGAGGCAGCAGGACAGAAGCCCTGCAGACTCGTCCTGCACCGATTACACTGGGCGACTCCACAGAGCACAACCCAGGGGGGCGGCGGACGCTTACATTAGACAACCAAGGTGCTGACGCGCCTTGAGACACACGTGCGAGATGCCCAGACGGCGACAGGAGCGGGAGGAGGAGGAGGATCGGGGTTGGACGGAGGGGAGGACGCGGCACGTCCCGGCCGAGCCTGTGGACCCTGCTCCACCAGGACACCCGGAGCTCACAAGTCCCAGGGGAGCCCCATCCGGAGCAGCCAGCCCTGTCCTCCAGCCCAGCCCCTCCACCTCCAGGAAGCAGTCAAACCCTCCCGGTGGCTCTACTGCGGGCCCTGGGGCGGGCAAAGCCAAGCCCCGCTCTCCAAGCCGCGGTCTCGCAAGCCCTGCTCTCCAAGGGCCGCAGGCTCCACAACCGCCTGCAGGCCTGCAGACGCAACACCTACCCCGTCGGGACTCACTCACCAGCCCCGGGCTCCCAAGGCTCCGGTCCGGGGGCTGCTCCTCGGGCGTGCTCCTCTCTCCGGGGTCTCTATTTTTAAAATATTTGTAAGTAACCCATTTTGTAGAAAACACCTATCTTTCATCATAAGAATTATGACACTTTATACTTTCATTCCAGCCTAACTTTTATACTCTATTTTCTACCATTTGGCAACTTATACCCTATGCTCTAGTCAAAAAGAATCTCATTTACAGTCACTTACATATATTGTGTTGGTTCTCAAGTCCAGGATGTTCCTTCTGCCTGGTATGCCCCGACCTTCTCTCCACGTGGAACATTCCTACTGACGTTCAAAACCTAATTCCAAGACCCCTCATTGTTGGCATTCTCTTTAATATCCCCTAGAAGGGTTACTGACTCCAAGTTCTGTTTTACAAATTTATATTTTTATGATCTATTTATTTAATAGCCTATCCCTACTCGATTGTAATGCATTGTTCATGCATCTCTCACACTCTCTTTTGAGTTCCTCTGGCCTTTTTCTTTTATCTCTTACCCATAAGCACAGTGTTTGCCCCATAGTACGTGCTCAACGTGTTGGCTGAGAGAAAAAAGACACCTTTTAGCTCTAATCATTTGTGAAATTTCATTTAAAATGACATCAGATTACCCTTTGTTTCCTAACTTAATTTCTAGTACTATAGAATGTACACTCAGAACATCGTCAGTGGCCTACAGAAACAGTGTTCTCACTGGACTTCATGCATATAGTCAACCCCCTTATAACTTTCTCTGGCATACAACTGCCAGACATGTTATTAAGGAAAAAAAAAAAAAAAAAAGATGTACCAACCCCTCACCTATTAGAAAACTTCCAGAAGCTCTCCATTCCTTATGGTATCTTTTCTACTTGATTTTTCAAATACCTCTGTCTTACTTCAACTATTCAGAACTGCCTTTTCCACCTTTGGCTTTCATTTTCAATTTCATTCATATCATTACCTGCACTTACCCATAGAACCTAAGCATATTTCAGTTTCTTATGCAAGTTTCCTCACTAGAGGTCAAAGGGGCAAGGACTATTGTGATAAAATATTAAATAAATAGACGATAGAACTTTGTTCTATTGGTCTGGGAAAATTACTACCTGAAACAAAATAATTCTGGAAACTGAAGGGATCAGACCAGTCAGCTTTGTTTACTTCAGACTCAAATCAATGTCTTGTCTTTACCTGAGCTCTGGTTACATTTAGAAAAAAGTACTGTAAATACAGTGAATGAGCAAGGCCACTACCTGAGACGTGTCTGGGTCCTTAGTATAGTAACTGGGGGAATGGTAAGCGTTGGTCAATGTTTGCTGATTGATGACTCAATACATCTGGTTAAGCCTCACCATCAGAATTCCAGATTTTTTAACAAGCTTCTCAGTCTTTTCAACCCAAAGAAAAAACTAAAGAAAACCAGATGACAAGAATTTCAAATTGTAAAATATCCTGGTTGTCAAATTTAAATAGGGATATCCTGTGCAATGGAGAGGCTGGCTGGTGCCAATTTCACATTTTGTTCTCTAGTGTCCGGACGAAGCCTGCTCTGCCAGTGAGCTGACAGGTCGAGAGCACTCCAGCTTCCACAGACACCCGAGAACTTTCTATTTTTCATGGTGTTCCTGCCTTACCTAAGGGAAGGACTATATTCACAATGAAAAGAGTTATGATTAATCACCAATAGAGAGATTCTTCCACTTTCTGGGTGCTCACGTTGAAAGTCTGGTATAGTCAACACTCCCTCTAACATAGATCGTGTATTGAAATGAGAAAACTATCACCTAATATGGCCAGAGAGATGAAGGGACTTGGCCCAGCTGAGCCCAGGAGACACCTCTAATTCAAAACCTCAACCATTAACATAGTGATTGTGATCAAGGGGACTTACAGGACATAAGAGATTCAAAAAGCATATCAATCCACCTCCGGCAACACTGCCAGTTTAAAAGAATGATTAACCTTCTCTCCCACTTGATTCAACCTGGCTATGTATTATACCACTCTAAATGCTAGCAGACTCTATGCTTATGGCTTCCATTAGGTAGCACTTAGTATACACGAAAACTTTCTTCAAGAAGTAATTACTTTTGAAACCATAAACGTTTCAGTTGGGAAAAGAGAAAAAGAAAGGAGGTGCAAGTAAAGGGAACTAGGAAAAAATAAGAAAATACCCTCAAATATAAACATGTTCATTCAAAAAATAATTTAAAGGGGATTTAAACGATACTAGGTGAGCATTTATTCTGTTTCTGCTTTAAATAAAGCATTCTGTTCTATTTGTTAGGTGTTGTACTTGTTTAGTATCTAATGTCTGTTAAAAACCTCTCGAAAGAGATGTATTCATTCTGGTATCCTAAGCACCTATCTGGATGAACAGCACAAGCAATGGGAAGTCATGGGGCATAATGGACCTTGCAAAGGCTCTGGAATCCATCTCTTACTTATGGTCTTTGAGACTCAGGCTCCTCCTCTATGTAGTGTTCATAAAACTTAGTGGAGATAGAACACTAGGGACACAGAAGGTCAAAGCAGGTATTTACTACGACTTTTCAAATATCTTCCTTTAGGAAAACAAATATATTTTATTTGCAATGAGGCTTTCTTGTGAATTTTATTCTTCTAAAGAAAAACATTTTTAGTGAACAATTGATTCGTTTGCCTCCCTGTGCTACTTTATTGACAATACTCAGGTAGGGGTGGTTTTCTCTCAAGCAGTTACCTCCATGTGATTTGTATTTCAGACCTTCCTAAAAGCATGTTTTCCTGCTCTTTCTTTCCACCCCATCCCAGCTCTGCTTAAAATATTGTGATCCTCTATTAAAATGCACAGAACCCTATAAGGAGAAGCAAAATGTTTGTCACTGCCAGCTCTGGTATGCATATATCAGAGAATAAATTATAACTGATGAAGACAGAAATGGGACCCATATCTGACTGACTTCAGAAACCAGAAGTATAGGGCTTCCCTGGTGGCGCAGTGGTTGAGAGTCCGCCTGCCGATGCAGGGGACACGGGTTCGTGCCCCGGTCCGGGAAGATCCCACATGCCGTGGAGCGGCAAGGCATGTGAGCCATGGCCGCTGAGCCTGCGCATCCGGAGCCTGCGCTCCGCAACGGGAGAGGCCACAACAGTGAGAGGCCCGCATACAGCAAAAAAAAAAAAAAAAAAAAAAAAAAAAAGAAACCAGAAGCGTAGCTACTACAAGCTGATGAATTGGAACTCAGATCAAGGCCTAGAGTGGAGAGGAGTCTTCTGATCAGAAGGGGAAAGTAAACAAAGGGCAGCGTTTAATTATTTAATAATAAGTAAGAGAATGACTATGGTGTTTTTACAGAACAGGATATAATATTGAAATAAAACCCCCCAAAGTGACACAGAAACATAATGCAATCCTCTTAAGCTACAACCCTTCCTAAACCAAACCATACCATTCTCTTCACACAGCCTGGAAAGTCAAAAGAAAGGGGATACTGATCTGCATCACACTGGCATTAGAAGCAGATCTAGTTGTAATGAAGTTTTACTTCATGGACTGAAGTTTCCCCCCAAAAAGGGTAAGCTTTTTTCTCAAGAAACATCACTGTGTAATAATCAAGGAGCCAGGGATGGTGGTATTCATTGTTCTAAGTACAGGGATTTGTTTTGCAGAAAGAAGTACCAATCAGAAAGAGAACTGACCAATAATTACTTAACAAAACTGCTTCAGAAGTAGATTTCTAAATCTACTTTTAGATTGATAGTTAGAAACATCTTACTAAGTTTATTCATTTAGAGGAAATCTGTGCAAGCCTCTGAAACCAAGAGGTATTGTATCAAAAGAGATAAGGTCACTAGACACTTATGTAAGAGCTACTTCTTCCTCAAATGGCCACCATATAGTCATTTCTGACTATTACATTACCAAGAAGTAACAATGCACCTTTAGGAAACTAGTATGAAAGAAAAACATAATAAAATTTTTTGCAGGTGACTCTTTGATCTCATAGGTGTGTGTTAATTTTCCAAAGTTGGGACTGGATCCCGCCTTTACAAAATGCTCCTTGAAATATCGCATTGAAAATCTTCTCTTTTACTCCTTATTGTAAACACTGTATATGTTTTTAAGAAGACCAATAAAAAATATGGACTATGGGGCTGCCCTGGTGGCGCAGTGGTTGAGAGTCTGCCTGCCGATGCAGGGGACACGGGTTCGTGCCCCAGTCCAGGAATATCCCACATGCCACGGAGCGGCTGGGCCTGTGAGCCAGGGCCACTGAGCCTGCGCGTGCGGAGCCTGTGCTCTGCAACAGGAAGTGCCACAGCAGTGACAGGCACGCGTACCGCAAAAAAAAAAAAAAAAAATATATATATATATATACATATGTGTGTGTGTATATATATATATATATATATATATATATATATATATATATACACGTATATATATACGGACTATGAAATTATTTTTCCAGTAGTGAAATTATGGAGAATATGACTTGCATTTCTACTGTATTCCCGCAAAAAGAGGAAGTCCTTTTCCACAAAGACTGTCATCAATGTTAACTCTGGGAGAAAAGTATTTGTAGTTGTCTCATGCTTTGTGGTGAGAGACTCTCACTTTTCCCCGTCTCTATTGTGGGAAACAGGGCACACTTTGGGCTGAGAATTCATGCTGTGGTCGGAAAAGAAAGAAACGAAAACTACCCTCATTAACACTGCTCTTTAACAAGTTCAGCAAATGGGCCTCAGGCATTCTAAACAGCAGCAATTAAAAAATAACTTTAGATTTCATACATTTCTTCCAGTAGGATGAAAAGCTGAGGTATGTTAACTTTAATTTTATGGTTTGGGTGAATACAGAGTTCGATTACTCCCTGTCAAAGCAGAAATCAGCCTTTTACAGGGAGTAAGTGCTAATTAAGCAAAACAGAGTAAGCATGTTATATGAAGTATATTTGATTCTTTCCTGTGCACTGTGGCTGCACAAGCTCTAACCAGTTTCCGTAGGGACCATCAATGCTCCCTAAGAATGCCAATGCAGTGTTCCGTCCAGTTAGTGGGGTGCAGAGACCACTCAGAATGCTGATGCTTTCCACAAAGGAGATGGGGCTAGGGAGGCAAATGCAATCAGGGAGTATTACCTCTGTCTTGTGTGCCTGCTACAAAACAGTGTCCTCTCAAGACTACTCTACCCCTTCTTTGCTTTATACGTGTATGTGTAAGTTTGTGTAGGTAAGCTTTACAAGTCTATCATAAGAGAAAACTAAAAATACCCAGGAAAAAGACAAAACTGCTTCAACAGAGAAAGGTCTCTCTGTTCCAGTTGAAGAGGATATAGAGTTAATAACAGGAAATATCCATCCCCTGAAACTGTAGGAAACATGGATGCTTCCACAATTTATTCAAGGTCTCACTGACCAGGCTGTAATTTTAATTATTATTTCTTATGATTATGGTAGATAAAAAGTCTCAGTAGTATGCTAAAACTCTTGAACACTTGTTGACCTTTTTTCTTGATAGCTTTCCTCCTGCCAGGCTCCAGCCAACAGTAGCAGTAACAGATATCCAGATCTTAAGAGGATAGAAGTATAATGGTGCACTGAATATGGAAAGGAAGAACCAGTAATGGTTCCTATACATTCATAACGCGAATCAGCATCAAACTAAGGAAAAAAGCTTCCCCAAGAAGAAGTTGACAGCAAATAGTTTCGCCTCTTAATGCACTGAGGAAACAACTTTGAAGTTATCCGTAGCCACCGCTTCTGAAGCGACCAGTAGCTTTGCGACTATTACTTTACTTGTATTAGATTAATTTATATTAGAGTTTATTTAATGTAATTGCTCACAAATTTTAAACCATTTTGTAGAGTAGTGTTCTGTATCTGTTTAAATGAAATGCTTTCCTAAGCTCAAGATCAGTGTTTTTATGTTGTGTAAATTATGAAATTACTGTGGAATATCTGGTAAACTTGATAGGAAACCCCAGATGTCAGCACTTTGCTGGGCAAGATTTAAAGTGGCCCACACCACTAACCCTCATCAGGAGCAGTAGCAGTGGGCTAAGTCATAAGGGCACACCCATCCATTACATTCACCCAGGATACCGTGAGTGAGAATCAAAGGGCAGTGAGACAGAGACCTCTATGCTCAGATTCCACTGCCAAGAAATGGCCTAAGTCAGCTCTTGTTGTTGAAGAAAATAACCCTTTAGGAATCAGACTGAATCCTATTTTAAGTTTTAGAGGAGGAAGGATACTATTTAAACATTAATGAAATGTGCCTCTCTTTTTTTATCAGCATAGAAATTTATTTCAATTCAAAAGAATATGGTTATATTTAGCATAGTGTAATAATTATCTAAAGCACGTATCATCGCTGGCTCTGAAACAGTTCTAAAGATGTCATTCTTTTGAAGTAAAAAATATGCAGTAAAAATGTACAAGGAAGCAAAAATATGAAAAAAACAGTTTGCTGAGTATGGGAAGTTGTTACAAGAGGGGCACACCAAGATAATTGTAAGAGTCCAAATTACATAACGTGCAGCAAGGAGTTCTCTTGCTTTAACAACTCCTAGAAAATAAACCAGTAATCTCAATGCAAGAATATCACCACTGGGATAACAGGACAAATTTTCTGAGGCACACAGGTAGTAATTCACTATACTTCCCCTTTCTCTAATACCTTTTCTCACACCAATTTCTTTTCTTTCCTCGAGGATAGATTTTATCCTGTTGAAAACAATTTTAGTTTTATTTGTAAAGTGGAGTAAATAATATCCTGAGTGAAGTAGGCAGCGTTTTAGCTGAAGATGCTCAGGAATCAAACTTTTGAAAAAGGCCAATCAGCTAGCTAGCTAGCAGTTACCATCAGTGGCTTGCAGAAAAAAAAATTACAGATGATATGTTTGTTAAATAGATAAAAAGAATAAGCAGTTTAAAATGGGTGAAAAATCCCAGGATCTATTGTGACCTAGACCAGAGGTCCCTAACCTTTTTGGAACCAGGGACCGGTTTCCTGGAAGCAAATTTTTCCAGGGAGGGGAGGCGGGGTGTGTGGGGTTCAGGCGGTAATGTGAGCCATAGGGAGCGGCAGATGAAGCTTATAGCTGGCTTGCTTGCGACTCACCTCCTGCTGTGCAGACCAGTTCCTAAGAGGCTGTGGACTGGTACCCGTCCGAGGCCAAGGGGTTGGGGACCCCTGACCTAGACACTCAAAAGCAGACAGTTGACCTTTGATTAAGCCCATTTTCCTGTGGAGTGAGCCATAAGGGGCTCCAAGACACAGTTTGGTTTCAATGTTTCAGTGTTCACAGCCAGAGGGCAAACTCAGAATGTCTCCTCCTCTTGCAAAAACTGGACCACGAATGAGAAGTCTTTTTTAGAGTAGCCCTTCACGCACAACATCCCTGCAGATCTGATGGGCTTGACTGCCCAGAAGGATTGGGCTCTTCGTGCTGGTAGCAGAGCCTCATGCTAATCCCAGATCCTTAGCCATGAGTGTTGCTCCAAATCCACCCTGATAGTAATTAGCCAGGTGAACTCCATCCATCACCCCAGGTACAGGATTTTAAGTGTCACTTGAGCAACATCGTCCTAAGCTCGTATTTAGGATTTTAGCCATGAGTGTTGCTCCAAATCCACCCTGATAGTAATTAGCCAGGTGAACTCCATCCATCACCCCAGGTACAGGATTTTAAGTGTCACTTGAGCAACATCGTCCTAAGCTCGTATTTAGGATTTTAGCCAAGAGTTTTGGGTCAAGCCCTAACCTGAGTCCCAGATTCATAGCTTCAGCAGTTCCAATCCTACTAATACCTAACAGCAAGTGTTTGCAGATCTACGAAGCCTGGCCAGTCCCGACAGCTCTACAATGCACCACATGGGAGCCCATGCACCACAGCAGCTCAACCCCTCCCATCCTAAATGTGAGGTTGCCAGACCGAGCTGTTCCCACACCACCAGAAACAGGGGCATCCGAGAAAACTGCTCCCATTTTCTCAACTTCTTTGGCCAATTCTCTCAAAACCATAGGGTCAACAGTACTGGAATCTATTAATAGTCTTTCTTCACTTTTTTTTGAATTCCATTTGCTTCAGTATAAGCTTCTAGCGCATTGATGCACTGTAATAATTCTGTCACCTTTTTCGGCTACATCCGCTGCAGAAGACACTACCGGGTCCACTTGCATCTAGCAGCTCTTTGCATGCATCAGGGAACACATCAGCAATAGTGAGTGGCTAGCCATGTTTCAAGAGCTCTTTTGCCATTGGATTCCCCACGTTGCCTACTCCAATGAATCCAACTGGAGTCTTGGAAGCTACTGACCTAGAACACAGCGCTGCAAGGCTGGCCACCGACGGCTGCTGTGGACGACTCCCTGTACCAGAGGCAGGAGGTGGCTCCACGGAGACGGAAGGAGGCTGACACGTTGCCCGCGCCCCTCCTTCCCACGGTGACCTCCTCGACTCCCGGCTCACCCACTGGCTGCTATAGGGTGCGTGGTGCGGAGGGCCGGCTCGGCTGTGGCGATTCTTAATACCTCTTTGGTACTAGGTTACACATACAATTTCACCTAGTGAGCGATTTAACAGAAGGAATTTTTTTCGACGGCATTTTTGTGGCACAGCAGATAGAAGCGAGGTCACTATTTCTTTGAAAAACTGAACTAAAAATGTATAGAAAGTCATGATTCATTCTACAAATATGCTGAGTCAAAGAAATGTGGAAATTGATGCGATGGAGGAAGAGCGCTAGACTTCCCTGATGCTCAACTGGGACCTTTCTTCTGGTGTCAGAACATGGTTGTGTAACTCCTTTAATCCCAGTGGATTTTCCAAAAATTCCAGAATCTTCAGATTTTGGTAGTCCCTGTTTACTGCCTTTGCCCCCGCATGCCAAACCCCCACCCCACCCCGCACACATTTATTTTTTGCCAGTTGTCCTCCGGGGGGCTTTTCTTTATATAGTCATTGCAGCAGTTTGTTAGACTACTGACCCCCAGTGAAAATGCCCCTCCCCCCCGTTTTCTCACCCTGTGTAGTTTTGTTCCACCTTGACCTGGGTTTGGTCACATGACTTGCTTTGGCCCAACGGCATATCAAGAGCTGAAGCTTGGAGAGTACTCGTGCTTTAGGGCTTGTCCTCATGGAAACCTGACATGTTAGGAAGCCTGGCTAACCTAGTGGAGAATAGGCCCAGGCCACAGCCAGCATCAATGGCCAGACATGTGAAAGCAACCAGCCCCAGTTCAGCAACCAGATGATGGCAGCCTCAGTAGTCACCTCAGGTGAAAGCAAGATAGATCCACCCAGGGGATCCCAGCCCATTCTGCTGATTCACAAATTGTGACGAGATAAAGTGCCTGCTGTTTTAAACCACCAAGCTTAGGAGTAGTTCATCACACAGGAAGAGATATAACTATCTTCACTGTTAGATTATCTTCCCATTTTATACCATGTTTCCCCTCAAACGACTGTTCCTTTATCCAAGATTCTAGAAAAGAAATAACAACTGATGACGCTGACAGAGCCTTAACATTTTTTAAAAGCTTTATAAACTTTTAAAATAACTATGTTAATAAAATCAATATTTATTTGATCACAAAATTATTTTCTTCAGTTGCCTTAAGAAGTAATGCAGACTTGTACTAAGTTTATAAATCTGGAGGCTCTAAAAATGTGTTATTCCTTGGATTCAAGTCCTAGTGTACTTTATGTGGGCATTCACGTTTGCAAAATGATTCCAGGAAATTTGCGATTTCATTTTACAACTTGGGCCTACGGAGTCTTATGATATTTTACCTGAGAAAAATAATACATTAATTCCACTTTCAGCTATTAAACCCATGGCTTCCTGTATTTTCTAAATTCCCTATCAGTAAAGAAGACTACATATAGCGTACAAGGCTGTCATGATTAGGAGGAAGGTAGTACAGAAAGAACCTGTCAAATTAGGCATTGCCCAGTCATGTCAGTATACTAACGTGGGAAGCCACAGGCAGCTTGAAGCCTGGAAAAAAGACAGATACAATGTAATGATTATCCTAAGGATCCGGATAATGATTCCTATGATTTTCTTTTAAATATTAATGGCAGAGGATTCTGGGGAAATGATGGTGGCTACAGAGAAGATTTTTATCCCTGAATATGCCACCCCTCCCCTAAATACACAAGCCCCCACCCCCACAAAGAAGAAAGAAAAGCATCTAGAATAGCAAGATCAAAAACCCACAGACAACATCTACAACAAGGTGTCCACATTAACTGCAACATATAGCCAGGTAGGAACAAATCAACAACAGGAAAAAGACCTACATATGTGTATCCCAAGGTGTGTGGGAGGAAGACAAGGGAAGGACTCTCTCTCTCTTTCAGGAGAGCCAAAGGTTACTATGGTTCAAGAACTCACTGAGATTGAAAAACTCACTGAGAACAGCGACAGAAACCGGGTTGCAGGCTCCACTTTGCAGCTGAGTGCAAGAACCTTGAAATGTTCTGAGGATGCCAAGTGTTCTGGGGTCTGTGAAACCTTGACACCTATCAAACCAAAGCACCATTCCAGAACAAACCCCCATACTCAACAAGGAAAAGAAAGAGGAGCCCTGGGTAAATGGGCAGAGGAGGGCCGAGGAGGAGGATTTGAGAAATTTTAAGGTCATTTTTAAAAATTATGTTGTGAAAATAATAGAAGATAGTGAGCCCTGGAGTTCTGAAGCTAGAAATTATATTCTGATCTATGATTCCCTCCTAAAGTGGAAACTTATTTCATTTAAAAATGAGTGACAGAAGAGTATTCCACTCACATCCTGTAGAAAATCAGTGAGAAAAAAAAAGAAAAAAGAGGGTGAAAAGAAAGTTCCAGCAAATCCTGAAAACGTGACAGAAAGACACGTCCACAGAACAAATGAAATTTATTGCCTGATATTGCGGAAAAAGTAAAAGAAATTTTAAAAGGAATAGAAACTGGTTTTAAGAAAAACATAAAAGAAATTAGAAAAAATCAGAAATGAAGTGATTGGAGAATAGCAAGATTTGAAAAGGTGAAAAAATTCAGTAAGTAATTTGTTTAAAAAAAAAACATGTCTCGAGAGAAGGTTAAACTAGAAGGAACACAAGTTTGAATAAACACAGTGGATAATGCCTCCTTGGAGAAATAGCTGATTTCAAATCCAGCATAAGAAATGAATTAGATGTTCCTGTTACACCTTGTCGTACAAGAGAGCTGGGAAGACTTCAAAGACTACTGTGGTTGTGTGCAAAGGACTCAGGAGCCAACTTGAACAGGATCCGTGAGCCTAAGAGGGGACAATCTCTGCATCGATATTTATAACAACCTCACTGAAAACAACAACAAAGAAAGAAAATACCTCATTAGTCATCTTTGGAAGCTACTTTGCAGTCAACCTTTCTCTCTCCTGTTTTTTCTTTTTTTTGTAAAACTGGTAAATAAAATAAAAGAAACATTTATTCTTCCTTTCCTAATTAAACTGTAACTCAGGGCAACCAAGTAGTTGATGAAATAATCTTCTAGCTAGTAAATGAATAATAATCTAATTAGTAGAATATCACCATTTGGTACCCTTAAGAAATTAATGGATCTAGACATTGATCATTAATGGCTGCAACATCACAGTAAGACAGACACTTTATAGTTCCTTTTGGAATTCATCAATATTATCTATGAAGTAAACTTGACAAAAAATCACACCTGAATTATGTCAGTGCTCTAGATCTATCTACCAACTGACAGTAAATACATGGGCCAAAGGAGCATGATAAATATATAAGCATAAAGGGGATGCAATCAGCATAATCCAGACAGTTGGGAACCCTCCTGGATGAATGCTTTGAATTCAATGACAAATACTTGCAAGAAAAATGAACAAATTGAGTTCTTTTAAACCTATACTTTAAAAGAAATTGTGTTTGGATCAGCAATCAAATAAATAATGGTTATTAAAATAAAAATACATTTATAGGACAATCAAGGAAACATGAACTGACTGGCTATTTGTTGATATTAAGGAATTATTATTATTTGCGGATGTGTGATAATGACATAGTTGAGCTTAAAAAGGGCAGTTCCTGCATTTTAGAAATATGTATACTGACGTTTTCACTGAGAAAAAGAAATCTGGGATTTGCTTTAAAATTGCTGGGGATTATGGCGGTAGTATTCAGAGAGGGTGTAGAGAAAATGTATTGGCCTGAAATTGACATTTGATGAGAACAATTGATGAAAGTTTCTACTTCTTTCTTTTTACTTCTGTAGATGTTTGAAATTTTCCATACTAAAACATGTTTTATAAATGTAGATGGCTTGCAATTTGCTCTTCTGAGCTCTCAGAAGGCAAAAAGCCATTCTTAAATTAGGAGCTTTCTTCTCTAGCCAAGAATTCTAATGATAATTGTGTCCCAACTGGCCAGTGCACTCAGATTGCTCTGAGATCTGTTGGTGGAAGAAAATAAAGAAACTCTTTAGTCTTAGAAGAAAACAACAAAGAGTAAAGGCTGCTGCTAGGTCTAGGGCAATAGTGTAGTATCAGTATAAGGCAAAATATTAGTTCCTTCCAAAATCCACTTGTTACTACTGTGTATACTTTTGCAGCAAAATATCTTTTCTACATTGTCAGCATTAAAGTAAGTTTACTATTTAGGTGGCATTTAAATTATCATATGCTCAAAGCCTAGAAAGAATCCCCTAGGCTGAAGTGACATTAAATCTTATTTTGGCCATTGTAGTGTATTCTCCAGTCCTACTTGCTTTGTCTATAACTGTCCTAAAAAGGTGTGAGGAGATCTGCCAATATTAATGCCAGGATTCAAAATGAGTTCTTTGCAGCTTGCTTCCTTCAGGATCTTCTGCCCTCAGACCCATGTATTTACTTACTGCCTCAGATTATTGTATATGTCACATCTTTCCAACTAGAAGACAAGCTCCTTTAAGGGCAGTGACTAGTCTCATCAACATCGAATTTACTCCAACACCAGTGCTTTCAAAATGTGTGTTGCTTAGTGTACGTCTGACCGTAAGAAGTTACAGAAACAATTCTACTCTAACTAAATAATAATGATACTGCTGCTACCATTTCTACTACTGCTGCTAATAAAATGTATGAAATAGAGTATACATGGGAAGATAAAGATAACACTGGAAATCCCAGACTGTAAAATGAATGATCCCAAAGCCACTTGCCAATCCATCGACTGTAAACAGTTACTTGTGAATTGGTCAACGTTTGAATGCATAATTGAGAGAAGGGTTAAAACAAATTTTATTACCAAAAAACACAATTTTTATACCCACAATTTTTGAGCTCAACTGACCTGTAGTTTTAACAGAAATAGATGAGATTCAAAGTATTCATTCAGGTTCCTAAATGATCCATTCCCTATCTTTCCTTATGAAACAATCAGTTATACCTCTAATAATTTGTCAAGGATTCACCAATCTCTACTTCCTTTATTTTCCAAGGTTTGGTATCATTACAAAATCAAGTCCTTTGGCGGAATTTAATAGTTTCAAAATCCCTCATCAGTATTATTCACTGGGATAAAATAATATGAAAATTTAACAAACACTGACTATGTGCTGAGAAATGATCCTTCAGTCATTCACTCCAGGTGGAGACTAGCATTCAGGCTGCACCTGAGGTAGAATTTGAATTCCAAAGTGGACCTTTAAACCACAGCTCAGCTTCTCTTTTTAAAACCATCAGAAATAAGCCTGTTGCCTGACCTTTGAGATTCTGCAAAGAGACCATATTTACACCTTTTGTCTCTTTTAACTTCCCTAGTCCCCTTCTCTACTTTCAGAATAGTGATTCCCAGATAAGTACAATGAGTTCAAACAGTGTGGTTAAAGGGGTAATTAGTCTGCTCTGCAGCCAAGTTACTCACAGAAGAAATAAGTTGGCTTTCACAGTTGTTAGTTTCTTCCTGGGCTTTGTTTAGAGGGGTCTCAGCTCAAGCAAGCAGCCTGTCAGCAGCCTGAAATAACTCTGTGGAAATCTAATGGCATATATGTAAAATATGTCTATGAAACCTTTTATTCAATCTTAGATCCATAATTTTACTACTTCTTTAGGCCTGGAAAAGGATATTCAGCTACAAAAGGACAGAAAAGAAAATGTGTATAATACCTCATGCCTGCCTCACACCCTAGAACCTTATTTTACCCGTTTCATCAGAAAATGATGGGGCTTCCCTGGTGGCGCAGTGGTTGAGAGTCCGCCTGCCGATGCAGAGGACGCGGGTTCGTGCCCCGGTCCGGGAAGATCCCACATGCCGCGGAGCGGCTGGGCCCGTGAGCCATGGCCTCTGAGCCTGTGCGTCCGGAGCCTGTGCTCCGCAACGGGAGAGGCCACAACAGCGAGAGGCCCGCGTACCGCCAAAAAAAAAAAAAAAAAAGAAAATGATGTATGCTGTAAGAAACATTTTTTTAATTATTTGATCAAATATTTAAGTGCACTAAGTCTCTGTATTTATTAAAGCAAATATAGTTACCTTTCTGTCCCTTTCTAAAAGAAAGCAAAAGATACAGTTCTTTTTTCTTAAGACTCAGGGTTTATGGATATTAATTATTACACTATATTGACACCCAGACATGTTTATAGGAGGCTTTTGAGACATACAGAGCTAGTTATTCCCATACCAAATGGCACTTCTTTTTCCTCTGCCTTCTGCTTGTATTTTTTCTGTTGTGATTATATCCTACTGAGGCTGCTACATGTCTTTGTTTGATTTGAGGTTCTAAAGCTAAGACTGTATAGTCTCCTTTTTACAGAATAATAATGGGTTTTATGACTGTTTGCCTTCAGAAGCCTCTTTTTCCACTCATTCTCATTTCATATCTATGGTGAGGTGTCTAAAACAGATGAGTTAGTTCTGAACTGGTGATATATAAATCAATTATTATTTGATTCATATTCAAAGCAGCTCCTCCTAAAATAGTGGCCTTCCTGCCTGTGGGATGTAGTCTAACCTACTGCCTGGATTTACACCCACCAACATCCATATTTTGTCTATTGTTACCTTGGACACTTGTAGGAACTGAGTGAGTTTCTGTTTCTATAGTGTCCATTGACAGACAAATGAATAAAGAAAATATGGCACATATGTAGAATGGAATGTTATTCAGCCTTAAAAAATAAGGGAATCTTGCCACTTGCAACAACTTGGATGAACCTTGAGGGAATCATGCTAAGTGAAATACGTCAGAGAGAGAAAGACAAACACTGCATAATCTCACTTTTACGTGTAATCTAAAAACGCTGCTCTCACAGAAACCGAGTAGAATGGTGGCCGTCAAGGGCTGGGGAGTGGAGGAAATGGGGAGTTGTTGGTCAAAGGGTATAACCTTCCGGTTATAAGATGAATAAATCCTGGGAGTCTGATATACAGCATGGTGACTATAGTTAACAACACTCTATTGCATACTCAAAAGTTTCTGAGATAGTAGATCTTACATGTTCTCATCACACACACACACACACACACACACACACACACACACAGGTAATTAATTGTGTAAGGTCATGGATGTGTTAACTAACCTTATTGTGGTAATCATTTTGCAATATATACATGTATCAAATTATGATGTTGTACACCTTAAACTTATACAGTGTTACATGTCAATTACATCTCAATAAAACTGGAAAGAAGAAAAAGATTCACATGGAGAAGGGCGAGGCTGGTAGAAAAAAGCCACTGCCTTGAGCAGTACCGAGGTGGGCGGAAAGCCATGGGGCTCTATGAGCACTGCTGGGGAGGCTCTGTTCCCACGTGTGGGGAGCGGGTAGGACAGCACAGCTGTGATCCTTATTGCAGACCCTAGGCAGCCTCAGGCAACTTTTCAAAGTTAGATGCTGAAAACCAATAAATGAAATTATAAGGAAGAATTACATAAATGCCTTTATTCTACTTCTGGTCCTCTTGGCAACCTTTTCCATCTAAAAGCTGCGCCCTGCAGTTCTCAAAGCAGGAACATTAACATGGACCAGAAGTTTCCAAACTTTTCATCATCAACCCCTACACCAAAAGAAAAGTTGAAATTTTATGACCCCTAGTATATGAAGTATCTTGTGTGTTTTTAATATTTATCAAGAGAACATTTAACGGTTACCTACTATGTGCCAAGAGAAAATAAAAATAAGACGCAGACTTTAACTGCAGACTTTGTTCCGGTATTATTCTTCCTTTTGACTTCAGTATAAGAACTACTGAGCTGGACTTCCCTGGTGGCGCAGTGGTTGAGAGTCCGCCTGCCTATGCAGGGAACGCGGGTTCATGCCCCGGTCCGGGAGGATCCCGCATGCCACGGAGTGGCTGGGCCAGTGAGCCGTTGCTGCTGGGCCTGCATGTCTGGAGCCTGTGCTCCGCAACGGGAGGGGCCCGCATACTGCAAAAAAAAAAAAAAAAAAAAAAAAGAACTATTGAGCTATTTGCTGTCCCAGTAAGGGGGTAAGCAAACAATTATAGAATCCTGTGATCTCTTCCCAAGTTTGCAACTATAGCGTTGGTCCTAGAATTGCTCAATAACTTTGTATTTTGATTTAAGGGGAAACTAAAAGAACTTCCTGTCCCAAAGTAACTCTGCTTTGTGGAGACTGGAGGTGCCGTGCAATTGACTCAAGATACTGTTTATTTGTTTAAACAGTTAAATGAGTAGTTTCTATTTAACAAGTGAGCACAAATTTTCACAACACTACCTACCCCATGACATAGCTCAGACGAAAACTCTGAGGGAAAGGAAAACTATATGGGCAAAAAGTCCAGGTTCCATCCACTGTACATGGGATATTGATAGGCTTGTAAAACTTACAGAGGTACCTGGGGGTACCCAGGAACCCTGGGTATTTAGTATACAGATCAGCAAAGGATTGTGGAAAATAAGAAGACACCAGGTCAGGGGACAAATTAAGCAGGTGAAGCTGGTCCTTTATACTCTTTTCCCTTCTGATATACCACTGCTCTGTCATGTGCAGAATACGTTCTGTATCCTCAGTAGACCTACACACACACACACATGTGTAACACACAAACATGCACGCATGCATGCGTGTACACATACATGGAGTCCCCAGTCTTCTCAGTTAAAATTCAGCTTGTAGTAACTAAAGAAAATGTATAATGCCCTATATTTTATAGATTTTAAAAATACTTGCACTTTAAGAGAAAACTTTTAATGTCTGAAAATCCCTTCTCACGAAGGAAGTTATTTCTGATATTGGAGGTTGACAGTTTCACAGAGAAAACTTCAGGAGCACAGAGACATGCCTGACCCTCTCCCCACGCACCATCTGGGGAGAATTCACCAACACAGAGGCTCAATCCCTCTGCTAAGTCAAAATCAAGTATACCAACATCATTATTTCACAGAGAATACCCTACCTCATGTTAGGCATTCATATGTATTTTATTTGTTGAAGAGAGGAAGAAGATATAAAGGAGGGAATCATCCGAAATTACAGAGGACACCATTTAAGTCAATATAGATATTTCAATTTAAGGTAAAATTCAATGATAATTTGAAATTATATGTGGAGTTTTATTTACTAAAGAATATTTTGCAAAGTTCAACTCCTATTTTAACTTATATTTTCAGAGAAAGTATTTGGTCCAAATGAAGAATACCTTCAATTATTGTTCTTTCATTGCAAGCAAAAAAGGATTTACTTCTTTTCATGAAATATGGTTGTTTGACAACAGAAGGATAAATATTTTATATTTTTAGAAACAACAGTCAGGCTACTGATATTCTTAATTAGTTTTAATAAATATGAATGCTTCTTATCATCTACTCTTTAGCTTGTACCTGAGGAGTTGAATACCTCCGGGAAGATATGTGCTCCAGACCCGTAAATATGCAGTTCACAGAGCCCACTACCAGAGGGCAATAAAGAAGTCAAATCTTGAAACCATGGAGTGAAAATAGTGGGAGTTTAAATAAAAGCAACATTTCACAGTATGCTTTTCTGACCAACGTTATATCTAATAACTTAATGGATTGTATGTACATGGATTCTGAAAAGTCAGCAGCACACTTCACTGGTCAATATTCTATGATAAGGGGAACGTAATTGGAGTGTAGAAAAACAGTATACTTACATCTTAAAATTCCACCCCTACAGAATCTACTACTCACTATTGAAAAATGGTAAGAAGAATAGCTTTCTGTGTCTCAGTCACCAGTTAACATTTTCAAGAGTAGAATTTATCTTCCTATGATGCTCAAATACACAGGAAAAATGCATATCTAGGACAATGGATAAACTCTATATGACATGTGAAAATAATTCTTCAAATGGAAAAAGTAAAAGATCTACAAGGAACAGTTTTATATGCATTAGTGTGGATATATACATAAAGAGGCTCTAAGAAACATAAAAATCACTTCCAGGAAGTAATTTTAGGTAGAAGAGAATTAACATGGATGAGGAAGAAAAGAGAGTTGGTTTTAAGATAGTTTCATTTACTTGTTTTTTTGTGTTTATTTATTTGTTTTATTTATTTGGTCTTTGGAATATAAGGAAACAGTGGCTTTCACATCCGTATCCCAGTGGAACAAAGGGACCGAGGTCTATACTGGAGCCCAGCCACTGTTTGACTAGCTTGTAATAATACTGGTGAAATACAGCCAAATCATTTGAACTACAAGCATCCTCTCTGACAATAATCTTAAGACATCAACATTATAAATTAAAGAAAGCAAAGAGAGAATACTGTTTTCTTTAGAGAGAAAATACAGATTCTGGATCAAATCAATAATGTCAGCAAACCTCATGGCTATAAAATATTCTGCTGCCTATCATTTAGATCATGCCTCTAGAAGAGGGAAACTGGGTGATAATTTCCCCAGATTTTATATTTAATTCAAATATTTTAGATAAGAGGCATCTCTAGTAAAACACTGTATCATTGATTTTTTCCAAAATGATAGCTCACAGGAGTTCCTCTTTCCTTCTCAAATACATATGGGGAAATGGAGGTGGGTGGGTTAGAGGAACTATCTAAATAGAGCATAGTAATCAACAGTTTGTTTTTTTAAAATAGAAATTTCTATTTCAATTGTTTCCAGAGACAGAAACACACAGAGACAATTCCATGTGACAACAGTGGAAGAGACCAGAGTGATGCAGCTGCAAATCAAAAAATGCCAACACCAGTGATTGATGGCCACCACCAGAATCTGGTTAAGACAAAGAAGCATCCTCCCCTTGAGGTGTCAGAAAGAACATGGCCCTCTCAACACTCTGAGTTTGATCTTCTGGACTCTAGAGCTGTGATAAAATAAATTTCTGTTCTTTTAAGCTAACAAGTTTGTGGTATCTTGTTATGGTAGCCCTAGAGATAACAGTATTTGATTCCTGAGATGGCAACTGTATTCTGACTATGTAATGACTATTCCAAGATGATCAACAGACACAAAGATAAAGAAAGGCAAAACTGAGACTAAGCCCAGTTCTTTTTATTCCCAGAATAATAAATGATTTTTTAATTAATTTAGATCTCTTTGTCTAACCCCTCTGCTTTTCAAAAGACTATGTGCGACCAATCAAGTAGTAATATGTTATACTTTCATTTTAATTCATCTCAAAGTATTTCTAATTCCCCTTATGAGTTCTTACTTGACCCATGAATTATTTAGGAATATACTGTATAATTTCCATTTGTGATTTTCAACAAATTTCTGTTAACGATTTCTTATTGCATTCTGTTGTCATCTGAGAGCACTCTTTGTATTGTTTATATCCTTTAAAATGTACTGAAATTTGTTTTATGGCCTAGCATATAGTATATCCACGTGCATTTGAAAAGAATGTATATTCTGATGCTGTTGGGTGGAATGTTTTATAGATGGCTGTTAGGTCTAGTTGATTGATAATGTTGTTCAAGTTTTTTTAATTTTCTTGTTGATTTTCTGTCTGTTCTGCTATTGAAAGAAAGGTATTAAAGTATCCAACTATTATTGTAGAACTGTCTGTTTCTCTTTTCCGTTGTGTCGATTTTGCTTCATTGTATTTGGAAGTTCTGTTGTTAGGTGCATATAAGTTTATAATTATTATACATTCTAGATGGTATAATCCTTTTATCATTTTAAAATATCTTTGTCTCTAGTAAAAATTTTCATCTTAAAATATTTTTTTCTGATATTTTCTTATCCACTCCAGTTTTTTTGTTGTTGTCTTGTTTTGTTTTGTTGTTACTGTTGTGGTATATCTATTCCAACCCTTTTACACTTCACCTATATATTTTCTTGACTCTAAAGTGGGTCACTTTCTTGTTGATGTTATATACATATATAACTGTATATTACATTCAAAAATTACATATATAATAACAAATTATGGCAGACTTTGAACTGGACCTTTTTTTTTTTCGATACGCGGGCCTCTCACTGTTGTGGCCTCTCCCGTTGCAGAGCACAGGCTCCGGACACGCAGGCTCAGCGGCCATGGCTCACGGGTCTAGCCGCTCCGCGGCATGTGGGATCTTCCCAAACCGGGGCACGAACCCGTGTCCTCTGCATCGGCAGGCGGACTCTCAACCACTGCGCCACCAGGGAAGCCCTGAACTTCACCTTTAAATGAGTATGATTTAGACAGTAGAGCTTCCCTACCAAATGCAAATAACTCACTTGAACTCTCTTTTTTGTAAAGGACAGACCAATTCTTCCAAGGGGAATTCTTGAACTCATTAGATATGTGATATTCATTATAATTCGTTGCATTTAACACCACAGAAAGGACTTGATCAAAGGCTATTTTACTCTTTTCTTCCTCACTGGATGATTAGCTAGGTTCATTTTTAAATGGAAGATATACTCTAGATATTTAAATGTAGGGCATCTCTTCCTTTCAAATCTCAGAAAGAAAGGTGTGCTTCAGTTTCCCTGCAGAAACCTCTAGTATCTTGCCCCCCTTTTGAAAGAGGAACTAATCTTTCTTTCTCTATTCTTCTTTGTCTTCTTCCCTTCATCAGCAATGAGCCTCTTTATCATTTTTGTCAGCCCAAAGAATAATTTTTCTCTTTCCGGGCCATTCAAAAATTGTACACTACAAAGTAAACAGAAAGAGCTTTATTTATAAAAATAAAACAGCTATGGCATTAGTTCTTAAAGAGTATAAAATGTTGATCCCTCATTCCAACAAAAAGTCTTGTTAGCATTTAGGGTTCAATGAGAGGCAATAAACAAAAATGTTTTGGTGACTCCTCTGACATCTTTACTAAAAGGTTTGAACTCATAATGGTGAATATCAGACATATTTGTGTTAGGCAATTAAAATTAAATTATATCTAGACGTATTTTAAGTTACCATATTAACATTAGCAAGTAATCTTAGAACTCATCTTGAAAATAAAAGGTACTTTTATACTTTATAATGAAAAAATCAATAAAATGTGCCTTTATGCAGAGAAAATGTAATTATAATACCAATTAATGTTAACTGGTCACTTTTTATTGAAGTAGAGTTGACATACAATATTATGTTAGTTTCAAGTGTTCAACATAGTGATCCAACATCTAAATACATTTGAATTGGTCACCATGATAAGTCTAGTAACCATATATCACCATACAAAATTATTACAGTATTATTGACTATATTCCTTACGCGGTAGATTGCATCCCCAAGACATTTATTTTATAACTGGAAATTTGTACCACTTAATCCCCTCACCTATTTCTCTCAGTCCCCATCCCCCTTCCCCTCTAGTAATCACCAGTTTGTTCTCTGTATCTACAAGTTTGTTTCTCTTTGGTTTTCTTTTTTAGATTTCACATGTAAGTGAAATCATACAGTACTTGTTCTTCTCCGTCTGACTCATTTCACTGAGCACACCTAGTACTCTAGGTCAATCCATGTTGCTGCAAGTGAAGAGATTTCATTCTGTTTTAGGACTAAGTACTGTTTCATTATGTATGTGTGTATACATACACCACATCTTCTTTATCCACTCATCTATTTATGGACACTGGTTTCTTCCATATCTTGGCTAGTATAAGTAATGCTCCAATGAACAGAGGGGTGCATACATCCTTTCTTATTAGTGTCTTTGTTTTCTTTGGATAGATACTCAGAAGTTGAATTGTTGGATCATATGGTAATTCTATTTTTAACATTTGGGGGAACCTCTGTACTGTTTTCCATAGGGGCTGCACCAATTTACATTCCCACTAACAGTGCACAAGGGTTCCCTTTTGGATGATGGCCATTCTGACAGGTGTAAGGTGATATCTCACTGTGGTTTTGATTTGCATTTCCCAGATGATGAGTGATACTGAGCATCTTTTCATGTGTCTTTTGGTCATTTGTATGTATTCCCAAAGCAATGTAACCCCTATCAAAATACCAATGGTATTTTTCACGGAATTAGAACAAATAAGCCTAAAATTTGTATAGAATCATCCAAACAAACAAAAAACCTCCAATAACCAAAGCTATATTGAGAAAGAAAAACAAAGCTGGTGGTATGACATGCAATGATCTCAGACTATACTACAAAGCTATAGTAATCAAAACAGTATGGTATTAGCATAACAACAGACACATAGGTCAGTGGAATAGAATAGAGAGCCCAGAAATGAACCCACAGTTATGTGATCAATTAATCTACAACAAAGGAGGCAAGAACATACAATGAAATAAAGACAATAAATGGTGTTAGGAAAATTGGACAACTACTTGCAAAAGAGTGAAACTGAATTATTTCCTTATACCATATATAAAAAGAAACTTAAAATGGATTAAAGACTCACATTGAAGACCTGAAACCATAAAACCCCTAGGAAAAATACATTGACATCGATCTTAGCAATATTTTTTGCGGGTCTATCTCCTCAGGCATGGCCAACAGAAGTAAAATTAAACAAGTGTCATTATATCAAACTGAAAAGCTTTTGCAGAGAGGAGAAAACCATCACAAAATGAAAAGGTAACTTACTGAATGAAAGATTTTTTCAAATGATATATCTGATAAGGAGTTAATATCCAAATTATCTAAAGAAATCATACAATTTAATATCAAAAAACCCCAGATATTCCAATTTAAAAATGGGCAGAGAACCTGAACTGGTCACTTTTTAAAGTGTTTGATACAGTACTTAGATGCATTCTTTTTTCATTAGCCTTGAATATCAATACTCTTAACATCTCCGTTTATAAATGAAGAAATTAAGGAATGGAGAGATAAATGACTTGTCTAAGGTACAAAGCTTATTACAAAAAAGATTATACTAAACCAGACCTCTGATTCAGATTCCTATACTTTAATCATTATGGCTTACTGCAGAAGATTAGAGACAGAATTTGACATTGAAAGCTTAGATTCCAGTTTTTAATGAGACTTCTTCACCATGCCTTTATGTCTAAGGGAAAAAATTCTGGTCTGTACTGCCATTAATGATAATACTGCTTTAGAGAAATGTTCTGGAGGGAAAGGATATTATTCAAATTTATTTTTAAAGTTTTTCTTTGGTTTGACTTTGTTTCTTAATTTTCTCATGCTAGGATGGGAGGGCAAACAAAACCTAAACTAACAATACCAACTATACGTGTGTGTGTATGTGAGTGTGCCTGTACTTGTAAGTATGAAAATACAACTTATAAGAAAAGGCAAGGCCAGAATCTATAAGGCTAAGGATTTTGACTTTATCTTAGATGCAAGAGAAAGCAATTAAATGAAAACATAGTTGTGTAGATACTAGGCTGTTCAAGTAGAGCAAAGGAGAAATGGTAGTGGCTAAGATGGTGGCAATGAAGATGAAGAGAAACATTATATAAGTGATGAGAGAGAAAGAGATGAGATTCCAGAGGACCTAATGATGCAGTCTATGCAGAAAGTGAAGAAAAGGAAGGAACTGAGGATCATTCCCAGGTTTTTGCATGGAGTTACTTTTTGTGTGAATCATGGCACCATTCACTGAGGAAGAAAAGATTTGCAGGATGGAAAAGTTTGGAAGAAGGAATAATTGAAGTTTCATTTTAGATATCTTAGTTGTAGAGACGTCAAGCAGTGTTCCTCATATTTCTCCAATGAAAAGAATCACCTGGGGATCTTACTGCACATATGGATTATCACCTTTTCTGCTAGAACTTCTGGTTTGGTAGTCTGAGTTGAACACAAAGTACTAGATTTTCTCACACTGCAGAAGAAAAAAAAACACACTGAAGGAGGTGGGAAAGAGCTAACCTAAGTAACTTTGGAAAACAGTATTTTAATATACTGTAATTAACCATGCACAATATATACTGAAAAGCTAAAGACAAAAAGAAATGTACACAAATACTGAACTTGTTAGTAAATTTATTTTTCACATGTGTACAGGTTAATGATTTTTAAATATTTTATGTGTATTCCAGAATTGAGCAAATGAATAGACTGCAAATAATGAGAATCAGGTTTCTAATTGTTAAAGAGTGACAAATAAGGAAAGGGTAAGGGAGGCTAGAACAAACCCTGTGCTGTTGGATTGGAATCAAGGTATCAATGTGAATTCATATATCAATTTGAAGTTTTATATATATATGTAGATAGACAGATGATAATGTGTGTGCGTGCACACGTGTGTGTATATACATACACACCCAGATAGATAATATGAAAATAGAGATACTTGTATATTTTTATGTATTCGTATATATATTTTTAGCTCTCTCTGATGAAAACACAATGAGGTAGCTTGGATAGTGATAAATCCACCTCATACCAAGATTCTGGTTTCTGAATACCATTATTAATGCAAGGAACAAGAACTCCATGGAGAAATGACTGATTCAAGGCTGAGACAGAGGAAAGTAAAAGATGGGTCTGGAGCATTTTGTGGTGTCAGAAAGTAAGATATTACTCCAAAAATTGTATGGCCATGTAGGAAAAATATAGGAGACAGCTGGAAGGAGTACCAGTGACCAAATATGGAACACTTTGAGAAACAAAACTATTAATGATAGTAATAAATTTTAACCCGTAGAATAAAATAATTATCCACAAGTTCATACTGATGTATGTATATATATGAACAAATAACCAGATAAATACATAAATGAAGGAGAAGAACAGCTCTTTCTTATACTCAAATTATAGTTAATAAATGTAGAGGGAATGATGGGAATAGAAAATGAACAATCATCAAACACCACAGTAATGGGTGGAGTCAAGAATTATTGATGGATGCTAAAATTAGTATGGGAAAATTAAACAAGAAGCAGAATATTTGAACAATCTCAAAAAATTACAAAGGGAAAAATAGTGATTTTGCAGCTATCATTAGAACTAAGTCATCAAAGTTAGCATCCCCAGTAGTGAGACATACAGATTTGTTTGTACCTCTAATATGTACTGAAAATGGCATAATATCTCTCCTGAAGTGTTCTTGTCAAGAAATACATATCCTCAGTCTAACCATGAGAAAATATCAAACAAACCCTATTTGAGAAAAATTCTACAAAATGACTGGCTAAGATTTTCCTTTAGTTCAAGGTCATAACAGACAAAAAAAGACTGAGGAACTATCCTAGATTAGAGAAGAATGGGGAGATATGACAAGCAAATGCAATAAGGGATCCTAGATTTGAATCTGGACCACAAGACAATAGGCAATATTTGAATACGAGTCTATAAATCATTAGTAGCATTGTGACAATGTAAATTTTCTGCTTTCAATAATTATACTCTAGTAATAGAAAATGTTAACATTTGGGGAAGCTGAGTAAAGGGTATATGGGAACGCATACTGCTATGTTTGAAGTTTTTTGATAAATAAGATTTGATAACACAGTTTTATAAAAACTTAGTTTGGACATTTCTGAACCTCTTTTTTGTTTCCTTATGGAAGAAAGTTGCTTGTTTAGGGATAATACTAAATCAATGGGGGTAAGATTTACACAGGACCAACCCTAACATTCATAGTGTGTGGCGCAGGAAACAACTTTGAATGGCCATTTCAAGGAACAATATACTTAAGTGTATACAATGAGTAAAATGGATGAACTACACAAATTAATGAGTTGAAAAACCATAGAATCATAGAATTTTCTCACTGTAAAGGCTCTTACTTTCATAACTTTTCAGAACTTTTCCGTTCCTATGGGTAAATACCAAAGAGCAGGATTACTAGATCACTGTATGGTAAAAGTACGTTTATTTTGTAAGAAACTGCCAAGTATCCCGCTAGCCACAAATGAGAATTCCAATTGTTCTGCATCATCACCAACTTCGGTATTTCAGTTTGGGGATTTTAGCCATTTAAATAGGTGTGTAGTGGTATCTCATTATCATTCTAATTCAAAATTCACTGATGACATGGAATGTGTAGCATCTTTTCATATGCTTATTTGCCATGTGTCTATTTTCTTTGTTTAACCATAGTAGTTTTGTTGTTGTTGATTTTTTAACCAAGGCCTGCTAACTCTTGTCCTCCTATGTCTATTTATGTTGTCTTTTTTCTTTCTTTCTTTTTTTGAACTTTTGATCATTTAGTCTTTTTCCTGGTTATGTCCAATTATTTTTTATACTAAAACTGGGCTTAACTTATTTTAGGAAACTATAAAGATACCTCCACATTCTGGATGTTGTTATCTTTCTCTTGAAAAGATTTACTTTGGCCCATGACAGACAGTTACTATAGGGACTGGTAACCTTAGTCCATTCTCAGTTTGAGCTCATTCAAAGCCGTTTTTCAGTCTGTGTGAAGGTTGGTCTATTCCTGTCTTGTCCTTCCTCTATGGGTGTTGCCCTTTGGGATTACCATGTGAAAGTTTGGATTCTCCCTATTCCCAACTACCCTTGTATTTGTTAGGCTTTAAATGTAATGCTTCCCGCAGCCCTGTGAGACTAAAGATACACTTAGCTTGTCATTCCACTAGTTGTTGCCTTTAGCCTGAGCTGTTGCCCATTGGCTTCTGTGGTTAGAGTCTTTTGAACTCCTTGGCTTTTCAGTTCGTAGGCTGTAAGATTTGAATCAGCAAATGCCCAAAGGAGAAAAGCTGCACCAAATGTCAAGCTTGTGTATGTGTTTCCCTTCTCTCCACAACTTGGCCCACGTCTTGGTGTCTCTCTAACATTCAGATGGCAGCAAACAGATGTTTTCTTACTTTATCCAGCTTTTCTAAAATTTCTTTAGACTTCACCTGATCTTACGTTATTATTGAACTATCATCTCAATTACCCCAGGAAGAAAATTTACAATTTTATGTTTTATTTTTTTATTTTCTATATTACCTCAGTTTCTGTAGAGACCTTTTACCTCACTGTTCGGTCTAGTTCCTGTGTTAGCAGTAAGATGGAGATAAGGTGGAGACTAAGAATACTGGGGGGAAATCACTGATGAATGATATGTCTCGTTCTTTTTGTTTTTCCTCTCCTTATTTATTACTCTGGCAGCCTACACCTGCCTTTCTTCATTTGACCCAGTTGCCCAGATAAGAAACCCACTCTGGTAAAGACCTGACTTTACTCTCATGAATGTCTGCATGTTAGGATTAGCTAGATGATGAACACCATGCCAGAGTTCTTTGTGTGAGACTTTTGCAGACTTTTGTTAGCCCTTTAGTTTGCCTCTTGCCAACGCTGCTCAGATTGTTGAGGTTTTCTAAGATTCTGTAGGTCAAACCTCTCTACCTGCATACCAGATGAGCCCTTCTCTCTTTCCTGACTTCACTTGTGGGAGGTTAGCCCTCGGTTCTTTTTTCCCCATCCAATCATAATTGTTCATGAATTCCAGAAGGCCCTCAAAGTATCTGTCGTCCCTTTCTCTCTTCTCTTTTTTATCAACACTGTTAAATATTAACCATATATTTGCATAACTCTTTCTTACTTACAGTGGAATATTGGAAGGCTCGATCATTAAGTGTGAGCCCCACCAAACTAGGACTCATACAACACTCTCCTCCAGGCCAAAACTTTTGATATCCACTGGGTTTTTTTAATACTATCTTATATGTATCTAAATTTGTAAGGATTTAGTTAATGCCTGAGTTATGTGACAATAAGAAATCAGTCAAATCAGCACTACAGAAGTGCAGCTTAGACCTAGGGACCGGAACCAAGGACCACAAAAACCTGTTAACCAATAAGTTTCACTTGTACTTCATGTTTAACAACTGCTGAGGGTGAATGGGAAGTGAGGGAAAAAGAGTTTAACTTCATATCACAGAAACTTGCACTAAAATGAAGAGGAAAATGACCCAGTTCCTGGTTCAAGTCACTGTAATCTGCTTCAAGAAATAATAACAGCACACAAGGAAAACAAACACTATATGATAGGAACAATGGATAATTAATTACCAGATCAGGGAGGACAGATTACACTTGCTATGGGATTTCATTAAAGAAGGATTCCAAAAAGTACTGGCTTCTTCTGAGAAGACTTCTCAGAACAGGTAGCATTTAAACTGAGTCTTGAACAAGTATATAGAGGGTAGGGAACAGGCCTTCCGGGCAGGGAACAGGCACAGTGTCAGGAATGGCACAAAGGGCTTCTGGAATAGGGGACAAAACTGGCTGAACACAGGACTGCTACGTGTTGGGGAATATGGGGGAAGGCTGGCTGAGGTTGGTTAAATGAAACATAATTAGATGGAAGAGAAAGTAGGTGCAAAGACACACGGAAGACTGTAGAAAGCCCCTGAAGATGGAGGTCAGCATAATAATATGAAGAACTCAGTGGTACTTTGACACTGTATGAATGTCTAGGTTTAAAAAAATCAGGAAAACACAATAAAAGAATAAACTACTGATATAATGATATGTAACCAGAGGCCAGATACCAAAGAATACACACTGTGTGTTTCCACGTATGTCATATATGGTGATAGAGGTCAGCTTAGGTGTTGCCCTGGGAGAGTATGGAACAGAAAGAAGTAACAGAGAACCGTGTAGGGTGTTAGAAATATTTTATAATATCTTGATCTGGTGTTGGATACATGGGTGCATAGAGATGTAAAAACTCAGTTATTAGCAATGCAGTTAACCTACTAGAGTTTTTTTAATATATGCGTACATTAAAAAAAACTCTAGTAGGTTAATTAGGCTGTCAGTTGTGTGAAATAAATTTTGGTCAAGGAATAGCCAAGGTAGTAATGCAGTAATAAGTTATAAATGTACTCACTGTGCTCTAGAATGTCACAATTGGAATACAAGAAATATGTGTAAGAAAAAAGACAAATATTCAATATTGATGGTTGGATGAGCTGAATAAGTTAGATCACTCTACTTTCAATTTAAGAACTTGGCCAGTGTTTGGATACCTTCGAACAAAGAAAAAAAAGAAATACAATTTTTATTACGCATATGCTATGTATCAATCCCTGACTTCTATTTTGACACATATAAACATGGGAAATATTGCACCTTGTAACTGAGACAATGAAGATGAGTGAGGTAGCTGGTTTTGACACTAGAGGCTGAGAAAACCATCAGCTCATAATCGTAAGAAGTCTGAAGTCGGAGGAAAAGAATCAAGAGGAAATAGTGGTAAGTGCCAGGAGCTTCTGGAAACTACATCAGAGATGAAGACTCCAGGATTGTTGAGCTTTCTAAGAGTCCCAATAACTCAGATAAAAACAGAGGGCTTAAAACTGAATCCTGGGGATATATGTATGCATATAGCTGATTCACTTTGTTACACAGCAGAAACTAACACAACACTGTAAAGCAATTATACTCCAATAAAGATGTAAAAAAAAAAAACTGACTCCTGCAAAGTAACAATTGTTACGACAAACAGTAAAGAATTATAAGAAGAATAATCACATGCCTGTCCCAACAAAGAAATATCCTAAGCTCCATCTCACCATTTCTCCGATTGGCCTTTCACAAAATACAGTCCCATCAGCTGAATATAGGTTTGTCAAGTAACTGTGAGTAAGACTGAATTAAACAAAAATAAATCAATTCCTTCCTCCAAAACTTTTCAGAGTATGTAATGAAACAAAGTGAAACTTGAATTTCATGTCGGGATGTAGAGTACAGTTCTTCCCAAATGCTTCTGTCTTGTAACTACATTAACATCATCTAAAACCAGTGTTCTGCAGGACAGAGATTGTGAAACGCTGCTCTCATCGTGTAAGATATCAAGTCTTTCTGAAAATCCATTCTTCCTTCTGCCCTTTCTCCTGTTGTCCCTGTCACCTGGAATGTCTGTCCCAAGCTCCACCTGCCAAAACCCTACCCATTTTTAGGATCCAAGAGATAATAAAAGGCTTACATTACTGAAAGGCAGAGAAAGAAATCCCTTCCTAGGGATCTACATTTCCTTCCTAGGGAAAAGAAAAATTGTAAAGTATACCACAGTGACCTTAAGTCTATGAATGTAACTACGTTGTGTTACTTGGAGTTCTGTAAAAGTCAATGTGCTACAATATACATGGATATGAATGTTTGATCTCTTACAAGTAGAACTTGCTGATAACTTTCATCATGAGCGAGGTTAATGATTAAGGGAGCCATTGTATTTGGCTCAGCCCTTATAACTAGGGAATATTAAAATTGGAAACGTCCCTAGATATTAGCAAATCTATCCACCTCCTATTCTAAGTAAGGAAACTGAGACCTTCATAGATTGGATACTTATATTAACAAAGGAAAAGGATATAAGATTGGCAGACCTACCTTTTAGATTAAGAATTTTGAGATTTTTATAGACTACTAGGACATTATGTCCACTGATATTGAGACAATGTGTTTCTTTTATTAATTAATTTATTTATTTTTGGCTGTGTTGGGTCTTCATTTCTGTGCGAGGGCTTTCTCTAGCTGCGGCAAGCGGGGGCCACTCTTCATCGCAGCGCGCGGGCCTCTCACTGCCGCGGCCTCTCTCGTTGTGGAGCACAGGCTCCGGATGCACAGGCTCAGCGGCCATGGCTCACTAGGCCCAGCTGCTCCGCGGCATGTGGGATCCCCCCAGACCAGGGCTCGAACCCGTGTCCCCTGCATTAGCAGGCAGACTCCCAACCACTGCGCCACCAGGGAAGCCCCGACAATGTGTTTCTTAGTCATCATTTCCTATTGCACTGACCAAGCGAGGTGCCAGTCAGTAGTTGTACAAAGGGAAAAAGAAAACTTTAGAAACTCCCAATTTATATACACAGGGAAATTCATCATTCATGTTATTTAAGCTAACTGGATGCAGTTTATCAGCTACATTGAGGAATGGTGAAGTGAAGTGTCTTTACAATTAACATGTTAGTTTGTGTCATGACCTCCCTGGTGTTCAAGTGAGTTAACGGTTAGCACTCAACTAGGCACTTAAGAGTCCATTATAAATCTGGACTAAACATTTATTTGTGGCATCTTTATTCTTCTTTGGTGCCCTTAGGCAGAATTAGCCCTCTTATGTTTTGATAAATTCAAGTATTAAACAGGGCTAAGGTTTCACAAGTTCTTTGGCCTAAACATGGGGGTAAGAGAGACCAATGAGCTGGAGTACTTCTAGATTTAAGAATGGTCAGATTGAGGAAGAAGAGTCTTATGCCAGAGGTGAAAGAAGACTGATTATAATTACCTATTTTTAAAAATTCCAACCCTTTTCAATGTTCTAAAGTGATCAGGAAGTACATGGGTATGCTAGGAAGTAAGGGAGTCAAGCAAGAATATTCTCTAAGAGTTTGTGGATGGCAATGAAGAGGAAAGGAAGATAGAGACAATCCTGGAAAAGGTTTTGGTTGGCCATAATAATGAAGTCAGAAGGAGAAGAAGAAGAAGAAGAAGAAGAATGACACATGCAATGGGAAAGAGAAAGCAAGAATAGAGAAGCAAAAGGGAGAGTAGAAAAATGAGACAAACTTGGAGAAGGAAATGAGGAAGAAAACTGGGTGAAAGAAGGAAGCACTGATGGTAGACCACCTGACACTCAAACATTAACACGATGCACATTTAAGATGTGCCATCAACGGCCATGGTCATTACCCTCAAATAGTTTACAGTATGTGTTTCAGAGACATTTATAAATTGAAAATGCCATTAAAATAAGTGCCAGGGTATAAGTATTCATGGAATTGTATGGGAGAATAAAAAGTCCCCCATCAAAGAGCCTTCTGAGACATCGGAAAAAAAGGAAAAACCTAAAAAGCATAAGACTCTTCCTATTTTCATTTCCAATGATACATCCCAATCTTGATGATCAATCAGCGATTTAAATATCAACTATAAACACAGTATTTTATGAGCTGCTATGCAGTATACTATACTAGAGCAATAGAACAGAGAGGACCTCAAACCCTCTGTTCCCTCAAATTGAAAGGCACGCTTCCTGACCTCTCCAGACCACTACTGGACACAGGGAACACACACTAATGTTTCAGGACCCCAACCAGCAGTCACCTGCTTAGTGATTACTTCCATGACACACCCTCACTAACACCACTGACTTTCCTGCTCCTACGGGACATGACACATATTTCCTATTTTAACACATACCACAGTGCATTATGATTGCAGGTAGATGTTCTAACAATTTAAAAGAGAATGATGACTTTTTTGCTCTTTACATCTTGTTATTTCCCTACTCATAATATTTCTTGAAGAGAAACCATAAAAATATAAACAAACACAAAAAACAGATAATATACAAAACGTGTGCTTTGCACCTTAACACAAACTTAAGTAAAATTAGTTCTGACAGTATCCGGCATGACAAACTTCCATGGTACAAATGAGAATGGACCAAGGTTTGAGCAGGTACAGGAGACAATCCAGGCATGAACACCACCAAGGCAAGGTAGACAGGAAGTAACATGGTGTGTAGGAAATCACGAGACCAGTCTGATGGGAAGAGACTTAAACAAGACTGAAACTCACTTTCTAAACCTCCATCTCCAATTGGACAATTCACAAGACACAGGTGCACCAAAGTGGCCAAATATTCAATCCCTTTAATGGGGAGGAACAGTTTAAAATTTTATTGCTTTAGTTTGCCCAAAAGCAACTGTCAAATGTTGGCAGGACACAATGAAGGCTTACCTTTGTTAACATAGTTAAGTCTCTCTCTCTCACAACTAGCCCACTTGGCTCCACGTTCCTTAGCGCACCTGACGCACTTACACAGCATTGATGGGCTTTACACAACTGGAAGGTCACATCTTTATTTCTTATTGCAGGAACACAACATCCGGAAACTTTATTTCTATCAGAAGCTAAAGCAAAATTATTGTAAAATGAGTCATTTAAACCATACATTTTATCACCGTTAAAAAGCATCTGCTCTGTGCTAAGGATTAAAAATGACTCCTGTCCTTAAAGCCTCATTAAGGAGGAAGATCTATAAACTCAAATTTTCAATCACATGAGATAAAGCACAGAAGCGCCTATGGAGGCCAAAAGTTGTATCTAAGTGACGGCTTCATGATAACCCTGAAGTACAGTCTGGAAAGATGAGGCTATGCAGAGGTGGAGTAGGAGGTGCATTAACTGCACAGGGAGCACCTGTGCGAAGACACTCAAGCCTGACACCTGCTGGGCACTGTAAATACTGCAGGTGGGGATGACTAAAGACCAGGGGTCCAAGTGTGAGAAGAGACAGAAATGAAAATAGAGATGTTGGCCCAAGCAAGCCTGGGAGAGAGCATGGCTTGTATCCCACAGGTGATGAGGCCTGGGGCTACCACTGGCTGAGTAAGGGTGCCTCCGCTGATTAGAAAAAGGCGCCCCGCAGCTGAAGGACCAATTAGATAAAGGGAGTGATCACAAAAAGCTCCCCTTCCTCAGGGCCAAAGAGCCCCAGGAGGCTTGGTCGAGCACAGTTCAGACTACAGGCCTCTGTGCAGAGCACACGCTGGGCGGCTAGTATGCACTAACTCTGTGTGGGCAAGCCATTAGCAGCATTATTTTAGGCATATCTTGTCATGTTAGAAGATCACTCAACCCGAGGAGGCAGATGAACTTAGAGGAACTGAGACCAGGGGCCGCGAAACCACCCAGGAGTTTCTGCCATAGTCGGGGCAAAATGTAATGTGGATGAAGAAGCAAATTTAGGAGGAGGCCAAAATTTACAAGCTAGACCCACTGGATGAAAGTCATAAAGAAAGTTCAGGGAAGGAATTCTGAAGAGAATGGGCTCTACAATAAATTTTTCTTACATTCAATGTAAAATATTAGGCAAAATTAAGTACAGTGGCTTTTAAGGTCCCTTCCAGCTCTAATTTCTTATGATTTCTAACTTATTACTCTGGTTAAGTAAAGTCCCTTCAGAGGTACAGAACAGTTCCTACACCTGAATGGGATGCAAAGAATAATCTGACTTCTCTTCACCAGGGGATGAGTTGAACTGTCCTTGCAGAAGAGGTAACACATGGTGAGAACCCCAGATCCTAGAAAAGGGCCAGGCACACGATAAGTATTCAGCTTTTTGAAAACAAATGAACAATCATTTCCTCTCCTAGATCCTCACACCCTTTCTCTGCTGGCTGCTTTCTTTCAGCTTATAAACTTCCTCAGTATACCCACTTAAAAAGCCCTCAGACCTATGATTCTTTGGATCTTCTTGTGGGTAACCTAAGTCTCTCCCATGCCTTCAAACACCTCTCCTCCGCAAAAGCACAGATCTGAACCTTGGGCCCAGACCTGTCTACCAGGCCCCTCTAAAAGCACTGAAGATGAAGTAAGATCCTCTTCCCACCCCCAATACCTTCCTACTGTGCTCTGTATCTCTCAAAAAGATGCAGCTGTAAACTGTCACCCACGCTTGCTGCCCTCCCTTTTCTAACTGGTCACCAGGCCCCACCCATTCTCTCTCAGATCTGCAAAATCCAGTCCAACCTTTTATAACTTAAGTGGGAACCTTAGATTACAATTCACCCTGCACCCAATCAAGTGCCTTGCACATGGAGGTCCGAGTAAGTCTCTAAACCAGAAGTCCATCTCACTGTTCTTCAGGGTTTCCCACAGCCTTCAGGATAAACATCTAAACTTCTGACAGGACAAACAAGGCCCCCTTCTCTTGGGCCCCACTAAGTTTCCAGTATCAACTCTCATTTCTTTCCCAAACCCTGAGTTCCAGTCCTATACCTTAGTTTTGCCATATTTTCTTATATTTCTCAAACTTTGACACACACTGCTCCCTCCTGCCACCCCAGGAGCTTCTACATATCCTTAGAAAGGATGGCACCTCCTCCAAGAAGCCTACCCTGAACTTTCCCTTCCAAGATTCTGTGCTCTGCAAAGGGGAAAGGTGGGGGAGAGGGATACATTAGGACTTTGGCGTTAACATAGACACACGACTCTATATCAAATAGATCATCAACAAGGACCTACTGCACAGCACAGGGAACTCTACTCCATAGCCTGGAACAAACTGTGCGGGAAAAGAATCTGAAAAGGAATGGATACATGTATAACGGAATCACTTTACTGTACACCTGAAACTAACACAATATTGTACATCAACTATCCTCCAACAGAAAATAAAAATTAAATTAAAGAAAAAAGAGATTCTGTGCTCTATAGCACCAGAACTCACTTCTTCCAGAGCACTGACTACTGTGCTTGTGTTTACCTGCCGCCCAGTAGAAGGGAAGATTACCTAGGGCAGAAGCATCGTCTCCAGCAGCCCTTGGTTCTGACAACTCATTCAAGTGCCAGGATACTTTACACACATAACCTGCTTAATTAATTCTAAGAACCCACAGAAAGAGTGGTTATTAATGTCATTTTACAAGTGTGGGGATTGCAGTTCAAAAGTAACCTGCCCAGGCCACAGACAGCATAAGCCCTGGAATTCAAACCCTAAGCTGCCTTCACACCAGTGCTCTTTCCACTATATGATACGACTACTGAAAAACAGATTTTTTTTTCCTGAGCCCTGTTTTAATGGAAAGGAAATAAAGCTGGGATATACCAATTTCCTAATCGCTTTGGCGTGTACCAGGCAAAGTCGTTCAACAGACCAGGTAATATCTGTGGAACAATTAACGATGCTCCAAACTGTCCTAAGTGTTCTACATTGTAGGGTCTACAAGCATTAACACAGTTCGACCTTGTAACCTCCAGAGAGAGTGAGTCCTGTTCAGCCCATGCTACAGATGAGAACACTGAGACCTAGAAGCCTTAGAGCACTCGGCCGGGGTCACCGAGCCGGCAGGAGTCCTAGGCCGCACGCCCCATCTAGCGCACGCACACCCGGACACTGGGCACCGGTTCTAGTGCCCACCCTCCACCTTGCACCATCTAAAACCCCGCTTCGCAGCGCCCACACAAGAGCCCCTGGAAGCGGGAAGTACAAAGCTGTCTCAAACAGATGAACCAGTTTGCAGGGCAGAAGTTGAGACACGGATGTAGAGAACAAACATATGGACACCAAGGGAGGAAAGCCGTGGGGGGTGGGGATGGTGGTGTGCTGAACTGGGCGACTCGGATTGACGTGTATACACTGATGTGTATAAAATTGATGACTAATAAGAACATGCTGTATAAAAAAATAAAATAAAATTCAAAAATCAAAAAAAAAAAAAGAATACTGTCTACTGTCCTCTGCGCCCCCTGGAACACTCACTGTAAATATCCAGGAGGTGCTTGCAGAATGAATGAATCCATGAACAAACAAGCTCACTCATTTCAAACGTGCAGTCACATGCGAAATCTGACCTTCTGACAAGTTAAGCTTCTGGAAGGAGCCCATTTTCTTAATGTATTCAGCATCGAGTCATCACAAAATATGAACTCTTATAAAGTACTGGCCCCTCACTTCCCATGAGAAAGCAAAATTCCTCAGCAGGGAAATGGGAGGGTAGCAGACATTACCCGCAAAGCTTTAGGAAGGCTGCGGCTCGCTGAGCACGTCACTAGGGCCCCTGACCGCCTGCCTGGTAGTAGGACAGACACACCAGGAACGGCTGCTGACCGGCAGAAAGAGCGCCCGGCCAGGCAGGCAGCACACCCCGCACCCTGCCAAGCGAGGTCTGGCCAGCAAGGGAAAGACGCTCTCCACTGCAGAACCGCCCATCACTAGAAAGCCAGGTCCTGCCACGGCCTGGACACACGAGGCCTTCCTTACAAGGGTTACACATCTGTGGCCTTGCTCTGCCTCGAAGAAAAGACAGTGACGGCGACAACGTGACCATCTCCAGATGAACTTTCAACTTCGTTTCAAGTGCCTGGGTGCTGGGTCACAGTGGATTTCTAAACTCTTCCAATATTCAAAAATACCAATTTCTAAGATGCAGAAGGGGTGTTAAACATACACTTAGCACAGACCCCAGTCCCACTCCTGAGTATTTTCTCAAGTGAGGTAAAAACCCAAGTTCACATGGAAACCTGCCCTGGGATGTTTACAGCAGCTTTATTCCTGATCCCCTCAAAACTGGAAACATCCCACAAGTCCTGCCACCCGCACGCGAATGGACAAACGGAAAATGGAATACAACACAGCCAGAAAAAGGAGTGGCTTCTCATACCCGCAACAACAGGGATGACGGACTTCCCTGGTGGTCCAGTGGCTAAGACTCCACACTCCCAATGCAAGGGGCCCGGGGTCCATCCCTGCTCAGGGAACTAGATCCCCCACGCCGCAACTAAAACATACTGCACGCGGCAATGAAGATCCCATGTGCCGCAACAAGACCCAGCACAACCAAGTAAATAACTACCTAAATAAATATTTAAAACAACAGCAAAAAAAACAAACCCGGGAGGAATCTCGCATAGGTTTTGCTGAGCCAAAGCAGCCAGAATCAAAAAGCTACATGCTGTTGTTCCGTTTATCTGACTTTCTGGAAAAGCCAAAACCTTCGGACGGAGAGGAGATTAGTGGCCAAGAGGCTAGAGGCACCCTGGCGCCAAAGGGCAGCAAATGGGATGACAGGATTGCTCTGCCGCCTGATGGCGATCAAAACTCCTACAACTGTGCACTACAAGTGAACTATGCTTCACGGCTACTAAGGACACACAAGTTATTACATTTTGAAAAATGCGCCGGCCAGCCATCCCCGGCATGACAAGTGCAGTAAGAGGGGCGGGGAGGCGAGGCAAGTGGATCAGCTGGAGTTCTGAAGGTTCTCCCCACTTTCAGTTTCCCTCCCCTGGCATGTCTCCCCGCCCGGCCCACTGCTGCTCAGGCCGCCCACCCGGGCCGCCTGGAGTTACCCAACCGGAAAAGCCAGAGCCCAGGCTCAGCCGCGCCTCCAGGCACAGGAAGGGCAAAAATAGAAAGCGCCAGTGCGCAGTGGAGGGCTGGAAACCCTCGGACCTCAGATAACTGCGGAGAACCGGGGCTCGGAGTCAACATCGGCTCCAGGCGGTCCCAGCGTCCCGACCCCGGCCGCGACACACTTTCCACAAAACTGACACACACGCGCGGGTCGCGCGGGCTTCCCCGCCGGGTCGCCTGGAGGCCGGTCCCCCGCAAGCTGAGCGCACGAAAGGGCGCCCCAAAGGCGCCGGCCCAAGCCGCCCGCTGCGCTTTCCCTCCGGAAGGTGGGCTGCGGGGCCCAAGCGTAAACCCGGAGACAAGGTACACGCGCACCACGCAGCCACAGGGGACGAGGGGCCGGGCGCCCACCTGGCCGGACACCCTGCATTTCTGGAATCACCGGACTTGTGTGTAAATTTCCCTTTGGCGTGTCATTTTCCAAAGGCCACGCAAGATCAGGGGACAGCACGCCTCCTCTCCAAGTGTCCTGCCAGCCCACCCACTTAAGATCAGAGGGACAAAATGCCTAACTAAAACAAAACAAAACAGAAACACAAAAAACTGGAGAGAGGGAGGAAAGGGTGCCCTCAAAAAAAAAAAAAAAAAAAAAACCTAAGCACGTTGAAAGCGCTAAGAATAAACTACCAGGCAAAAGAAACCCTACATGTCAAATCCTAAAGTACAGAAGGGCAAGCCCGCCGGCAGTCCAGGCCCGGGGAGACCGGGGTCCCCAGCCCTGCAGAGCCAACCGCAGACCGGCTCGGGCGCCCCTCAGAAGCCCGGGGTCCCCGCGGCCGAGTCTGCGCCCCCGGCCGGCGCCGGCTCCCCTCTGCCCACCCTGCGCGCGGGGGCTGGAAAAGGCCGCGGAGAACCACGGCGGGGCGGGAAGGGGGGCTCCAAAGAAGGTCTGGCGACTCGAGTCGCTCCGTTTCTCGGTGGGCTCAGCGCGCGCCGTGGGGGAAGAGGGGCGGGGGTCCGGAAGGAGGGGACCGGTGGCACTTACGTAGACCGGCAGCGGCCACGGGCAGACGGCGGGCTCGGCCCCCACGAGCGATTCCAGCCTCAGCTCCAGCTTCTCCCCCATGTCTTCGCGCGCCGCCCCCGCACCGTGCTAGTCTGCCGGTTGGGGGAGGGGCGCGGCGCCGCCGGCGGGGGCGGGGCAAACAGGCAGGCGGGCAGTGAGGGGAAGGGGCCTGGCCTGGGCCTCAGCCACCGCCGCCGCGCTCCCGTCCGGCCCCCGGCTCCCTCTTTGTGGTCACAGGCCCCGGGCCTCCAGCGCTGCTGCGAACTCGGGCCTGCGTGAGGCGAGCACAATGAGCCGGGGACCGGGCCGAACCACTCGCGGCGCGCGCGGCCCACCCTGTGGACACGCCCGCTCTCACGCACGCACGCACGCACGCACGTCTTCGGCTGCCCCCAGCCACACCCACCGGCCCGAAGTGGGGACCCGAGGAGACCCCTCGGGGCCTGGGGTGGCGGGTTCGACTCCCGCCCTTGACGTACCGTGACACCCCCCCCTTCCCCCCAATAAGAAGACTATAATTCCTCATTAAATATGACAGCTGGAATCCCGGCTTCTGTTCACAAAAATGCCGTGTATTTAGCCTATGCTAGGCACCAGACCGCGGACGCTCAGTACTGGCAAAAAAGAAAATGCCCTGCCCTCATGGCACTGCCATTTTAATTGGAATAGTAGGGACAATGTTCAAGGGAGAAAATAAAGTGTCATCATCGCCACGGGGATGGTTAATCTCATGTGCACACTGCGTGGGGCCCCGGCAACCACAAACATTATTCCAGATGTGGCCAGGAAGGTATTTTTCAGAAGAGATTAACACTGAAATTGGTCCACTTTGCGTAAAGGAGACTGTCAATGCCGCGGCGTGGGTGGGCCTCGTCCATCAGTTGAAGGACTGGAGAGAAAAATGAGGTTCCCTAGAAAGAGGGAACTGTTCCTCCAGTGGCCTTGGGACATCAGCTCTTCCCTGTGTCTCCAGCCCAGAGTCCTGCCCGGACTTGCCTGCCTCACAGTCACATGAGTCAACTCCTTAAAACAAAACTATATATGTAAAAATACTGAATATATACAAGCCTATTAATTTGTATATGTGTGTATACATATTATATATATGTATACACGTTTATATGTGCATGCGTTTGTATTATATGTGTAAGTACTATATACAGTATACATACAAGCCTATATATTTGTGTGTATATATTGTATACATGTATGTATGTGTATATATATAGTATACATATTATAAATGTGAACATGCTGTATATATACACACACCCATATATTGATATATGGGTGTGTGTATATATACAGTAGATGTACGCTGTACGTATGTATGTATACAGTGTATATTTATATATAGGTGTGTATATATGTTGTATACCTGTATGTGTATATGTTGCATAGGTATTATATGTATATATGTATATACTATATATAGACACACTTGCATATATATTTATATGTGTATGTACATGCGCATATTTACATATAGGTGTGTATGTGTGTGTATACATTGTGTATATGTATGTGTATATATCTTATATATATGATATATATGTATATATATGATGAATTTATATGTACAGTACATATATATTTTTATGCTACATGCTTTTATATGTAGGTGTATATATGTGTCTATATGTATGTATGTGTATTGCATATATTATATATGTATGTATACTGTTTATATACACATCTAAATATCTTTGTATGTGTGTATATATGTATGATATATATGTACCTAGGTGTGTCTATTGCATATGCTATATGCATGTGTACATACTGTATATATACAAACTATGCATTTTATATGTGTGTATGTATAGTGTATATGTGTATTGTATGTGTGTATACATACTGTATATATACAAACGATGCATTTTATATATGTGTGTATATATGTATGTGTGTATTGCATATACTATATGTGTATATGTCTGTATGCATACTGCATATATACACAGCTGTATATTTTTGTATGCGTGTACATATGTATGTGTGTGTATATACACACACACACCCTATGGATTCTGTTTGTCTGGAGAAGCCTCACTGATACAGACACTTATGACAATTGAGCACCTGCTCTCTGCCAGCCAGGGAGCCAAACGCTTGTCTTTTTGGTGTCTCCCTTAAGTGTCACAAGTCCTGGGAGGGAAGGTGATGCCGCTCCTACCAGTTGAGGTGCCTCAGGGTCAGAGAGGTGCACAGGGCGGGGGGCTGGAGCCTGGTGGAGCCCAGGTGGAGTTCTAGCAGCAGTACAGCCGAGCAGTGCCACTTCCCCAGGTGCTTCTCACAAAGATGCTGAGGGAGAGACAGGGTCTGAAAGAGGGGATGAGGAAGCTTCCATGGGTCCGCAAGCCCAGACCAAGGCTGACTCGTCAAGGGTGTTAGAGGTCAGGACTGTGGTTTCCCTGGGGGTGGGGTTACACAGAGCCATTCCCATTCTGAAAAAGTATCCATTCTGCTCTTGTTTGTATGCTTACCCCCCTCCCCCAAATCTTTTAAAAACAGATTCTCTTGGCTGCTGGGAGCACACATGGGGAAGTTGTGTGTGAGGGGGTGTGATCCAGGGGACAGGGAGGATAAGCCCCCCACTCGTAGGGCCAGGGGTGGCTCAGCTTTGTGAGCTAAGGATGGCCCGCGAGGTCCCAGAGAGAAGGGTCCCTACTCCGTCCCTGCTCCGTGCATCCCATTCCCAGCCTGAGAAGCCCAGAGCTACCCCCACACACACACACCAGGGAGGAGAGCCAGTCACCCTGGCTCACAGGCTGTGGCTCCAAGGCTCCTGGCACTAGGAGCTATTTTCAGCTTTCATGCCCTAGGACATGGCCAGAGCTATTGTCTCCGGAAACTCTCTGTCTCTCGCCCACCCTCCCTCCCTCCCTCCTCCGCCTCTTCCCCTCCCGCTCCAGCTGTCCTGCCCTCCACCCTGCATTTCTACACAGGATGGCTCACAGACAGCTGCTCCCCGTGTCCACCCGCCACCATTCGATGCATGTCAAAGCAAGCCCTGGGGACTTCCCTGGAGGTCCAGCGATTAAGACTCCGAGTTTCCACTGCAGGGGGCGCGGGTTCGATCCTTGGTCAGGGAAATAAAATCCCACATGCTGCACGGCACAACCAAAAAAATAAATGAATAAAAAATAAAGTTAGAGGTTGCGAGTTCACTTAACCTGCGTAGCGCCCTGGGTTCTCATTCTCTGGTTCTCGGCCTGTGAGGTGCTGAATTCCGGGTCTACGGAGAGAGACCAGATGGTGTCTGCACCCTGGAGAAAGGAAGCTCAAGAGGAGGAGAAGTGGGCCCAGCACATGGAAGAGGACCATCCCTGACGACCACCACTGGCCTTGCTTATGGTGTCTTTCAGCTTCAAAAGTGGAAGCACCTGAAGCTACTTTGTTCAAGTTTCCTGAATTTCTGGGAAGGCCTGGTTTCCCCAAAGGAACGATTTCTGGTAGAAGTCTGAAGGTCTGACCCAAGAAAAAAAATCCAGTATAGCCAATGAATTGAGGACAAGAAGTTTTCCAATCAGGTTATTACAAGATATTGAGATCGCTCAGCCCGAACCCAGCGAGGCCAGTGTCCCCTGGACTCCCAGTCCAAGTGAGAGCTCTCTCCCATGGTCACTGTAGAGCTCCGACTCTGGGGCAGTGACAGCAGGCCGGAGCAAGGGCAGCCAACGTTTGGTGACGCCGCTTCCGTCGCCCACCTCCACGCAGCCACCAGCCACGACTCACGCCCACCGTGCCCTTCACCATCAAGTGTATCCAATTTAGCTCATCAGGTTTAACTGGCTTCTGGTGTGCCCAAAGGCTAAGTGGGGTGTTTTGAAACCTATCCTCATCACGAGGGGAGTGAATGGACCGAAGAGCTGAATCTTGGCCTTTCTTCTTAATTTGAGCTGCACTTACTTCACTGTGCATGGTCCTCTGAAGCTTGTGCCGGGCGGCCTTTGAGATGATCTTCTGAAGTCCTAGACTTTAAGAAGAACGACAAAGGCTCTTGGTGCTGCAGCCAGGAGTCAGGGCTGTGCCTCTGAAGTGGGAGAGCCAACTTCAGGACCCGGGTCCACAAGAGACCTCCCAGCTCCACATAATATCAAGCAGCGAAAATCTCCCAGAGATCTCCATCTCAACACCAGCACCCAGCTTCAGTCAACGACCAGCAAGCTACAGTGCTGGTCACCCTATGCCAAGCAACTAGCAAGGCAGGAACACAACCCCACCCATTAGCAGAGAGGCTACCTAAAAACATCATAAGGCCATAGGCACCCCAAAACACACCACCAGACGTGGACCTGTCCACCAGAAAGACAAGATCGAGCCTCAACCACCAGAACACAGGCATTAGTCCCCCCCACCAGGAAGCCTACACAACCTACTGAAACAACCTTAGCCACTGGGGACAGACACCAAAAACAACAGGAACTACGAATCTGCAGCCTGCAGAAAGGAGACCCCAAACACAGTAACATAAGCAAAATGAGAAGACAGAAAAACACACAGCAGGTGAAGGAGCAAGATAAAAACCTACCAGACCTAACAAATGAAGAGGTAATAGGCAGTCTACCTGAAAAAGAATTCAGAATAATGATAGTAAAGCTGATCCAAGATTCTATTTCCAAGATCCATAATCTTGGAAATATAATAGACAAAATGCAAGAAACAGTTAACAAGGACCTAGAAGAACTAAAGATGAATCAAGCATCGATTAAAAACACAATAAATGAAATGAAAAATACTCTAGATGGGATCAATAGCAGAATAAGTGAGGCAGAAGAACGGATAAGTGAGGTGGAAGATAAAATAGTGGAAATAACTGATGCAGAGCAAAATAAAGAAAAAAGAATGAAAAGAACAGAGGACAGTCTCAGAGACCTCTGGGACAACATTAAACGCACCAACATTCGAATTATAGGGGTTCCAGAAGAAGAAGACAAAAAGAAAGGGACTGAGAAAATATTTGAAGAGATTATAGTTGAAAACTTCCCTAATATGGGAAAGGAAATAGTTAATCAAGTCCAGGAGGCACAGAGAGTCCCATACAGAATAAATCCAAGGAGAAATATGCCAAGACACATATTAATCAAACTGTCAAAAATTAAACACAAAGAAATCATATTAAAAGCAGCAAGGGAAAAACAACAAATAACACACAGGGGAATCCCCATCAGGTTAACAGCTGATCTCTCAGCAGAAACTCTACAAGCCAGAAGGGAGTGGCAGGACATAATTAAAGTGATGAAGGAGAGAAACCTGCAACCAAGATTACTCTACCCAGCAAGGATCTCATTCAGATTTGATGGAGAAATTAAAACGTTTACAGACAAGCAAAAGCTGAGAGAGTTCAGCACCACCAAACCAGCTTTACAACAAATGCTAAAGGAACTTCTCTAGGCAAGAAACACAACAGAAGGAATATACCTACAATAACGAACCCAAAGCAATTAAGGAAATGGGAATAGGAACATACATATCAATAATTACCTTAAATGTAAATGGACTAAATGCTCCCACCAAAAGACACAGAGTGTCTGAATAGATACAAAAACAAGACCCATATATATGCTGTCTACAAGAGACCCACTTCAGACCTAGAGACACATACAGATTGAAAGTAAGGGGATGGAAAAAGATATTCCATGCAAATGGAAATCAAAAGAAAGCTGGAGTAGCAATTCTTATATCAGACAAAATAGACTTTAAAATAAAGACTATTAGAAGAGACAAAGAAGGACACTACATAACGATAAAGGGATCGATCCAAGAAGAAGATATAACAATTGTAAATATTTACGCACCCAACATAGGAGCACCTCAATACATAAGGCAAATACTAACAGCCATAAAAGGGGAAATCAACAGTAACACAATCATAGTAGGGGACTTTAACACCCCACTTTCACCAATGGACAGATCATCCAAAATGAAAATAAATAAGGAAACACAAGCTTTAAATGATACATTAAACAAGATGGACTTAGTTGATATTTATAGGACATTCCATCCAAAAACAACAGAATACACATTTTTCTCAAGTGCTCATGGAACATTCTCCGGGATAGATCATAGCTTGGGTCACAAATCAAGCCTTGGTAAATTTAAGAAAATTGAAATTGTATCAAGTATCTTTTCCGACCACAATGCTATGAGACTAGACATCAATTACAGGAAAAGATCTGTAAAAAATACAAACACATGGAGACTAAACAATACACTACTCAATAACGAAGTGATCACTGAAGAAATCAAAGAGGAAATTAAAAAGTACCTAAAAACAAATGACAATGAGGACACGACGACCCAAAACCTATGGGATGCAGCAAAAGCAGTTCTAAGGGGGAAGTTTATAGCAATACAATCCCACCTTAAGAAACAGGAAACATTTCGAGTAAACAACCTGACCCTGCACCTAAAGCAATTAGAGAAAGAAGAACAAACAACCCCCAAAGTTAGCAGAAGGAAAGAAATCATAAAGATCAGATCAGAAATAAATGAAAAAGAAATGAAGGAAACGATAGCAAAGATCAACCAAACTAAAAGCTGGTTCTTTGAGAAGATAAACAAAATTGACAAACCATTAGCCAGACTCATCAAGAAAAGAAGGGAGAAGACTCAAATCAATAGAATTAGAAATGAAAAAGGAGAAGTAACAACTGACACTGCAGAAATACAAAAGATCATGAGAGATTACTATAAGCAACTCTATGCCAATAAAATGGACAACCTGGAAGAAATGGACAAATTCTTAGAAATGCACAACCTGCCAAGACTGACTCAGGAAGAAATAGAAAATATGAATAGACCAATCACAAGCACTGAAATTGAAACTGTGATTAAAAATCTTCCATCAAACAAAAGCCCAGGACCAGATGGCTTCACAGGAAAATTCTATCAAACATTTAGAGAAGAGCTAACACCCATCCTTCTCAAACTCTTCCAAAATATAGCAGAGGGAGGAACACTCCCAAACTCATTCTACGAGGCCACCATCACCTTGATACCAAAACCAGACAAGGATGTCACAAAGAAAGAAAACTACAGGCCAATATCACTGATGAACATAGATGCAAAAATCCTCAACAAAATACTAGCAAACAGAATCCAACAGCACATTAAAAGGATCATACACCATGATCAAGTGGGGTTTATTCCAGCAATGCAAGGATTCTTCAATATACGCAAATCAATCAATGTGATACACCATATTAACAAGTTGAAGGAGAAAAACCATATGATCATCTCAATAGATGCAGAGAAAGCTTTCGACAAAATTCAACACCCATTTATGATAAAAACCCTGCAGAAAGTAGGCATAGAGGGAACTTTCCTCAACATAATAAAGGCCATATATGACAAACCCACAGCCAACATTGTCCTCAATGGTGAAAAACTGAAACCATTTCCACTAAGATCAGGAACAAGACAAGGCTGCCCACTCTCACCACTCTTATTCAACATAGTTTTGGAAGTTTTAGCCACAGCAATCAGAGAAGAAAAGGAAATAAAAGGAATCCAAATCAGAAAAGAAGAAGTAAAGCTGTCACTGTTTGCAGATGACATGATACTATACATAGAGAATCCTAAAGATGCTACCGAAAAACTACTAGAGCTAATCAATGAATTTGGTAAAGTAGCAGGATACAAAATTAATGTACAGAAATCTCTGGCATTCCTGTACACTAATGATGAAAAATCTGAAAATGAAATCAAGAAAACACTCCCATTTACCATTGCAACAAAAAGAATAAAATATCTAGGAATAAACCTACCTAAGGAGACAAAAGACCTGTATGCAGAAAATTATAAGACACTGATGAAAGAAATTAAAGATGATACAAATAGATGGAGAGATGTACCGTGTTCTTGGATTGGAAGAATCAACATTGTGAAAATGACTCTACTACCCAAAGCAATCTACAGATTCAATGCAATCCCTATCAAACTACCACTGGCATTTTTCACAGAACTAGAACAAAAAATTTCAAAATTTGTTTGGAAAAGCAAAAGACCCCGAATAGCCAAAGCAATCTTGAGAACGAAAAACGGAGCTGGAGGAATCAGGCTCCCTGACTTCAGACTATACTACAAAGCTACAGTAATTAAGACAGTGTGGTACTGGCATAAAAACAGAAAGATAGATCAGTGGATCAGGATAGAAAGCCCAGAGATAAACCCACGCACATATGGCCAACTTATCTTTGATAAAGGAGGCAGGAATGTACAGTGGAGAAAGGACAGCCTCTTCAATAAGTGGTGCTGGGAAAACTGGACAGGGACATGTAAAAGTTTGAGATTAGATCATTCCCTAACACCATACACAAAAATAAGCTCAAAATGGATTAAAGACTTAAATGTAAGGCCAGAAACTATCAAACTCTTAGAGGAAAACATAGGTAGAACACTCTATGACATAAATCACAGCAAGATCCTTTTGGACCCACCTCCTAGAGAAATGGAAATAAAAACAAAGATAAACAAATGGGACCTAATGAAACTTCAAAGCTTTTGCACAGCAAAGGAAACCATAAACAAGACCAAAAGACAACCCTCAGAATGGGTGAAAATATTTGCAAATGAAGCAACTGACAAAGGATTAATCTCCAAAATTTATAAACAGCTCATGCATCTCAATAGCAAAAAAACAAACAACCCAATCCAAAAATGGACAGAAGACTTAAATAGGCATTTCTCCAAAGAAGATATACAGACTGCCAACAAACACATGAAAGAATGCTCAACATCATTAATCATCAGAGAAATGCAACTCAAAACTACAATGAGATATCATCTCACACCAGTCAGAATGGCCATCATCAAGAAACCTAGAAACAATAAATGCTGGAGAGGGTGTGGAGAAAAGGGAACACTCTTGCACTGCTGGTGGGAATGTGAATTGGTACAGCCACTATGAAGAACAGTATGGAGGTTCCTTAAAAAACTACAAATAGAACTACCATATGACCCAGCAATCCCACTACTAGTCATATACCCTGAGAAAACCATAATTCAAAAAGAGACATGTACCAAAATGTTCATTGCAGCTCTATTCACAATAGCCCGGAGATGGAAACAACCTAAGTGTCCATCATCGGATGAATGGATAAAGAAGATGTGGCACATATATACAATGGAATATTACTCAGCCATAAAAAGAAACGAAACTGAGCTATTTGTAATGAGGTGGATAGACCTAGAGTCTGTCATACAGTGTGAAGTAAATCAGAAAGAGAAAGACAAATACCGTATGCTAACACATATATATGGAATTTAAAAAAAAATGTCATGAAGAACCTGGGGTAAAACGGGAATAAAGACACAAACCTACTTGAGAATGGACTTGAGGATATGGGGAGGGGGAAGGGTAAGCTGTGACAAAGCGAAAGAGAGGCATGGACATATATACACTACCAAATGTAGGGTAGATAGATAGTGGGAAGCAGCCGCATAGCACAGGGAGATCAGCTCGGTGCTTTGTGACCGCCTGGAGGGGTGGGATGGGGAGGGTGGGAGGGAGGGAGATGCATGAGGGAAGGGATGTGGGAAAAGATGTATATGTATAACTGATTCACTTTGTTATAAAGCAGAAACTAATAAAAAATAAATAAATAAATGAATAAATAAATAAAATACAAAAAATACAAAAATAAAAATGCTCCCTGCCTCAAAGGAGTTTACAATCCCTTAAAGGAGACAGATAAGTCCATAGATCAGAAATACAGATACTATGTGAACACCAGTAAAACTGCCTAATCCGTAAAGAGTCGGGGGGTAGGTATGGTTGGCCAAGTTTATCAGAATTTATGATTCTAGGGCTGAATCTTGAACATGGGTAGAAGTTAACCAGGTGAGAAGCGTGGGTCACGATACTCTAAGCAGAAGAAGCTTTATGGGCAAAGGCAGAGGCTGAAAAGCACAGTGCTTAGGGGACCTACAAGCAGTTCAGCTTGCGTGGAGGCAGCATGAGATCAAAGTCTGGGCTTGTAAGTAGGAACCATGCCAAGGAGTTTGGACCTGATTCTTAGAACACTGAGAACCACTGAGAGATTTAAGCAGGTTGTGATGGGATCAGATTTAAGTTTTAGAAAGAACCCTCTAGCTGCAGGACTGAATAGGGTTTGAAGGGAGGCAAGGCATGAAGATAACACATAGTCTCTATATAATCCATATAATAGTGTCACTAGGGTCTGAACTAAGGAGGTGGCGGTAGGGATAGAGGATACAGGTAACGAACGAGCCGTTAAAGACGCTGACTTGACAGAGCTTGATGAGGAACTGAGTCCTTGAAGAAGGTGAGAGAGAAATCAAGGATGATTCCCTGGTTTAGGGTTTGGGAGACTGGGTGGGTGGTGATGCTGGCCACTGAGATAGGAGCAGGTTTAGAAAGATGATTTCCCTTTGGAAATGTCGGATTTCAAATGCCTGTGGAAGGCCTAGGGGAGAATGCCCAGCATGCCCAGGGCAGTTTTTTATCCCCACTCACCTCTCACATCACCTGAGGGACTCTCCCTGCCTGCCTCCAGCCTGGAAGAAGGTCCACCAGATTACTGACATCTCTGCCCTGTGGGCAAGGACCAATTTCTTTTCATTTCTGTATCCCTGCTCAGGCTTTAGCACACAGTAGGTCAATGTGTATTTGTTGAATTGCCTCAAATTTACAGAAATACACTTCTTGGGGAATGAATAAGTTGCTATTACACATGGAAGACCAGAAAAACAGCTATGAGCAGAAGGCCAAGGAGACACTGCAGAAAGTGCTGGAGGAGAAAATGCGTGCAGAGCAGCAACTGCAGAGCAAACAGGTGTGGGGATGCTCCATAACCCTTGGGGCTGGGAACCCTGGGGCAGTCTGGGTGGCAAGGGAGCCAGCTGCACAACCCCCTGGAACCCCCAAGGCACCACCCTCTCCTCTGATCTCCCTCAGCGGTCCCTGGCCCTGGCCGAGCGCAAGTGTGAAGAGTGGAAGAGCCAGTACGAGAGCCACCCCCAGCATGCAACTGTCCCCTACCCTGCCAGCCCAGTAATCATGAATGCCGTCTTCCTTCTCTTTTTTACAATGTGGTACATATGGATTTTTTTAAAATGAGATTTAACCAGCTTTTCAACCTTTCTTCTTTCTAACAATACCAGTACTCTCTGACTCTCCAAATGCGCCTTTTCAAGTGGATTTAATTTATGGAAAAATCACCCTTCATACTTTCCCTTTCTTTTTTAAACCTCCCCATGGTAGTGTAATGTAGTAGAAGGAGATTTGGCCTGGGAGTTTGGACACCAGGGTTCTAGCGGCAGTAACCCACAGTTACACACGTTATATTATTAAAGAAAAAAGTCACTTACAGAAATGTATGAGGCCATTATGCACGTACACACAAATATATATTCACTCATATATCCATAAAAAAGTAGTCTGTAAGGTCCTATAAAATGTTAAAGGTGTTCATCCCACGGTGGAGGAGATATACGTTAACTATATTACCCTCTTAAAGTTTTACAGTAAATATATATTACTTTTATAATTTAAAAAGCCAAACTTTTCATTTTTAAAAACCTAAAACATGAAAGAAAACTGGAAAACCAACAAAATTAAAACAATCCCTAAGTCTGAGGCAACGATTTTTTTATCCGAGTACAAGTGATGAATGAAAATACTAAGAATGGTGTGTGACACCTTAAAGTATAGAAAAAAATACAGTAAGGCAAATAGGCATTAAGATAATAGAATATAAAAAGTTACCCAGATATATGCAGACAATGGACTACTATTCCAGTAATAAAAAGAAATGAATTACTAATATGAGCTACACGGATGAGTCACAACAACATGAGGAGCCAAAGAAGCCACGTGCAACAGGGTACTTATTGTATGCTTCCATTCATATGAATTTCTAGAATAGGAAACACTAATACATAGTGAAAGAAAGCATGTCAGTGGTTGCCTGATGCCAGGCCTGGGAAACTGACTGTAAAAGGACAAGAAGGAACTTTTTGCAGGTATTGGAAGTGTTCTGTATCTTGACTTTGGCGATGACAATATAGATATACACATTTGTCAAGACTTATCAAATTACATGCTTAGAACGGGTACACCTTGTTGAATGTAATTCATACTTCAATAAAGTTGATTTTAAAGCTAAATTAGGGGCTTCCCTGGTGGCGCAGTGGTTGAGAGTCCGCCTGCCGATGCAGGGGACACGGGTTCGTGCCCCGGTCCCGGAGGATCCCACATGCCGCGGAGCGGCTGGGCCCGCGAGCCATGGCCGCGGAGCCTGTGTGTCCGGAGCCTGTGCTCCGCAACGGGAGAGGCCACAGCAGTGAGAGGCCCGCGTACAGCACAAAAAAAAAAAAAAAAGCTAAATTAAAAAGTCACCTATGGGGACTTCCCTGGTGGCACAGTGGTTAAGAATTCGCCTGCTAATGCAGGGGACGTGGTTTCAAGCCCTAGTCTGGGAAGATCCCACATGCCGCCGAGCAACTAAGCCCGTGCGCCACAACTACAGAGCCTGTGCTCTAGAGCCCGTGGGCCACAACTACTGAGCCCGTGTGCCACAACTACCGAAGCCCACGTGCCTAGAGTCCATGCTCCACAACAAGAGAAGCCACCACAGTGAGAAGCCGGCGCACTGCAACAAAGACACAGTGCAGCCAAAAATAAATAAATTAATAATAATTTTTTAAAAACTAGTGACCTAGATGTCTGAGTGAGACAGAGTTCCTTTAAGCTTTCAGTCCCAGCTCTTCTCTGAAGCCTCCCCTCATTCACCCTGGCAGCATGTGACCACTTTGCATCTCTTTAACACCTTATATTTATCGGTTCCATTCAGATTTGATGCTTGAAAAGTTTTGTATATTTTATGTCTATCTTCCATTAAACTTGGTTCCTCTAAGGCAGGAACAATCATCTCTTTCATAAATTGAGACCATTACAAAAACAGAATTATGTTCCCTTTCCTCTCAATCAGGGGAATTTGAAGTAGGATTGATGAAATCCTGGAAATCATAAGCAAAAATGTCATTTCTGCATTTTTATGGCCAGAGGGTCCTGTGTTTTCATCAGATTCTTGAAGATATCACAGAGCCCAACAATGTTAAGAATCTCTGCTTTGAATCCATGTGCTTTCACCCAGCTCTGTGGTACAAGGCACCCTGCCCCTGGGGCAATCTGTCTGTGGTCCCTGCAAAGATGATAAACCCACATCAAAGACACTCACTCTTCTGCATGTCAGTGGACTCTACTGCCATCTCTTCCTCCACAATGACGTCACTATCGCCATCTTCAAGATTCATTTCTGTCTCATCTAGAACACTGTCTTCTTCCTCTTCCTCCTCCTCATCTTCCTTGGAAACACCCTTTAATGTGGCAAGTAGTCTGTTGTAACCAGAAACTTGTTCTGGTTCACTCTATGCTTCACTTTCAGAACTTGAAGTATCTATAAACTCTCTGACTAAAAGGAAAATGGGGATTTTAAAAACAAAAATTATGCTGTTCTTGTTGCTACCCCACGACTATCATCAGGCCCACAGTGGAACCAAGTTCAGCCTTTTCTAAATAAAAACTAGCTTTTCTGCAAATATGCAACCCTATCTATTCAACCAAACCTAGCACCAAATTTGTTTCAAACAGCTAATCTAGCTATGATTCTAGAAGCGCTTCCTCTTCTTTGAACTGCTCATGTTCTACATGGGAAGACAGCAAACTAAACACATGGAGCTTTAGGTTATAAGGCGATCTAACCTATGTGTCAGACATTTGGCACCTTTAAAGGAGCAACAGGAAAACTTACAACAAAAAAGTGTACTTTATTTCTGAGTCTGTGGTAATGAAATAAGACCTTTGATGATTTTGCACTCTATTTTATGTTAAGCAAACATGACATTCCCTCTTAGGATTCACCAAGAGCCCTCTGGTAAGCCTCCTTAACAGGTTCTAACAGGCTAATCTCTCAGGACAGTTTCATACTCTATACGATATTAGTTATCACAATGGCATTTTAACAGACACCTGCACTTAAAACTAAGCAATATTACTAAAGTATAGCTTACATCTAAAATCAAAGAGAGTGGAAATGTAGCCAAACTTTATTACCATATGTAATCTTAAAAGTAACAGTCCAGAATCTACTATCATAAAGAAGGTATAAAGCATTACCAGTTGACAAGTCTGTGGTTTTGCTTCCTTTCTGGAAACCCTGAGAAGAAACAGGCAATGTTAAACTTTAACTACTAGTATGTAGCAATTAGGAAAAGTCTAATGATACAACTTTAAATGAACATGGAAGACTATACCGTTATAAATACATTATACCTATTGTCAAGTAAAAACTCCATATGCATTGGGACAGGTTTTGGAAGGATATGCCAAATAGATAATAAGAGACGAATGAAAAAGTCTAACAAGACCACATGACAAATACTACACTCACACAGTAACAGGCTCTCATCCAAAAGACGGGAAATTTTGGCAAATAAAAGCCCTCGGGGTTCACCTTTTCTAGCAAATTTCTTAAGTAGACTATCCCTCTAACTGTTGATAAAGCAGCCCAAAGGGGTGGGATGAGCACTAAGATCATAACTGAGAGTCTGGACACTTACAGAGGAACCCACAACTACCCAAACATTAGTTTCCTCATGGTCATTGAATAGATAGGTGATGTCGAGGGTCCCAAGCAATTCTTTTTTCATTTTTTTTAACTTATTTAATTTATTTATTTTTGCCTGCTATGGGTCTTCGTTGCTGCGCCCGGGCTCTCTCTAGTTGCGGCGAGAGGTGGCTTCTCTTGTTGCGGAGCAGGGGCTCTAGGCTCGCGGGCATCAGTAGTTGCACCACCCTGGCTCAGTAGTTGTGGCTCGCGGGCTCTAGAGTGCAGGCTCAATAGTTGTGGCGCACGGGCTTACGTGCACCGCGGCATGTGGGATCTTCCCGGACCAGGGCTCGAACCCCTGCCCCCTCCGTTGGCAGGCGGATTCTTAACCACTGCGCCACCAAGGGAAGCCCCCAAGCAATTCTTTAAAAACATAGAAAACGAACACAAGCTTATAAAATCTCTGCCCAGTCGCCACACAGGAGGCGTGCCGTCTAGCATAAAACTACAGGCTCAACAAAGGGTAGGAAGACCGGCGAAGAACCCCATCTCAGGCGGGAAGCCGCCAGGATCCCCGGGCGAGCTAGGCCGGCGCCGGGGCAGCGTGGCACGCGGCGGGAGCTGCCCTGTCACTACCCCCGGGGCACCGGCGGACCAAACGCGGGGACACGCGGGCTCCCACCGGGAAAGGACACCGGCAGCGCCGGTCCCAGCCTTGCCTCTCCATACCTGTCATAGAAGGGATGCTCCTCGCCGAAATCCCTTAGATGCTTCTTCTGCTTTTTAGTTAGGGAGTTGAGCAGCTGGCTCCGGCTCCGGCTCCGGCTCCGGCTCCCGCGTTTGCCCATGGGGAAGACGTCAAGTCAGCCAACCTCCAAGAATCGCGTTTTTCACCTGGAAGTCGTCTCGTCAACCCACTCACGCGGGATTGCCAACGGCGCTTTACGGCGGAAGCAGGGTGCCATAAAGCAGACCCGCTTTACGTCGCGCTTGTACGACAGGCGTTAGAACTTCCTGTTTCCCATTCCGCCCCCGAGCGAGGCTCTTTGGAAGCACGCGCACGCATGCGCAGCTTTTCTCTGAGCCCCGTAGGGAAGGCAGGCAGGGAGGCTTCGGGCTTCCCCAGGTGGGTAAATGGGTGGGTGTACTTTGTGCGTCTGTTTTGGCTGTGAGAATCAGCCTGCATAAACGTGTAGTAACTGAGATGGTTGAATGCAGTGCCTTTCTATTATGCCATAATACAAATACCAACTAACATTTAAGGCTGCCGGTGCATCTCAACTCATCCTCACAACAGTAAACAAATAGGCCTTGTTAATAAGCCTGATACTGGAGATGAGAAAGCTGATGCTTACAAAAGGTTACACACACACTAGCAAGAGAGGAGATGGAAACCTAATTCTCTCTGATGCGACCACAGGCTTTTCCCACTAGGATCTGCCACATGCGTGTGCTATGTGAAGAATGAGGACGCAAGGCTGAGATTCCCGCCCTTACCCTACCCCCTCATTTTCTGAAAGTATTGCAAGGGCCCTTGGTAACACATCTGTTCTGGCATTTTTCATGTTATAAAAGCAAAAACACATCCAGAGAGGTAAAGTGACTTTCCTAAATCACCCGGAGAGTCGATGTTAGAGAAAGCAGTCAAACTCAATAAAGTGTCTCAAAACTGAATTGGGGCAAATTGGGATGGAAAACTTTTAAAGGGTAAGTAACTTTTCTATATCTGGGTCGTGGTGGTGGTTACACCTGGTATACAATTACCAAAATTAATCAAACTGTACCTTTGAAATTGGTACATTTTAATGCAAGTAAATAATAATCTCAATAAACAAAGAGGTCAAAACAGCGCAACTGGACTTAATACTCTAGAGACAGGCAGAGTGTGCAGGGATACTTAAAAACCACAGGATAGGGCTTCCCTGGTGGCGCAGTGGTTGAGAGTCCGCCTGCCGATGCAGGGGACGCAGGTTCGTGCCCCAGGTCTGGGAAGGTCCCCCGTGCCGCGGAGCGGCTAAGCTCGTGAGCCATGGCCGCTGAGCCTGCGCGTCCGGAGCCTGTGCTCCGCAACGGGAGAGGCCACAACAGTGAGAGGCCTGCGTACCGAAAACAAATAAACAAACAAACAAAACATGAAAAAGTCTCCAAAGTCTTTTGGAGGTGGGCAGCATCAGTAGCGAATCGGCTGCTCCAGGAAGTCGTCGGAAAGGAAGATTTAATGTCCTTGTCACCCATACAGACATCACTGTGATTTCGCTGAAGTCCAAATCGGTTCACATAACCCCCTTGCTTGAAATCCTTTAAGGGTTCCTCACCTTACATGGGATTGGGCCTCAATGCCCCAACAAGGCATGCAAGGCCTTTAGTGGGCTGAATCCTCACCTGTCCGTCTCTCCAACCTCTCTACTCCCACCCACCCACCTCAGCAACAGGGTCCACAGACAGTTCTCCAAACACATCTTTCCACCTTGCTCATGCTATTCCCTCTCCCTGGAACCTTCTTTCCCAGGAAACCCTGACTCAGTGCATCCTCTGTGCAACTCCCCATGACCTTTCCTCTCTCCTCCACAGCAAGAGGAGCTTCTTTATCTTCTGGGTTCCTAAAACCCTTTGTAGACACCCTTCTAATCTAGCCCATGACAACATAATTATTTGTTAATTGCTTTGTCTCCCCCAACTAGACTATGAGGTCTTTCAAGGGGAAAGCCTGAGGTCTGAGCTTTTTAAATCATTAATGCCTAACATTATGACAGGAACATGGTAACTGTTTAGAAAATGTTTGATAAATGAATGAAGGTTTGCCTGCTAAGCCTCTGCCAGAAAAATGTGAAAAACAGAATGTAGTTACACCAACATTCCACTAGAGAGAGGGAGGTAAAACTTTATCCCCTCTAGTGTAGCATTTTAGCCTTGTTCTCAGTCAGGTGAATATAATCTGATAAAATATTTCAGTTTTAGGCTAGGCCTAATATAAAACAACCTCTGATAAGCTTGAGGAAACATAATTATTACAGGTCACTCTATGCCAGGCTCTGGGTTTGACAATGGATAGTTCTTCTGGGTACAGATGAATAGAAAGTGTAGGCACTATATATAATAGTGTTTTGCATTTTCAAGTTATGTAGAGTGCATTGAAATACATTACAAAGCTTTTCTCTTTTCAGACATAATCTCGTTATCTAAAACATGTTCCACCTAGAAAACTCATTGCTCCTTACACAATAAACGCTGTGGAATCCGATGACTACCCAGCTCTCTAATTTCCTGTTGCCCTATATCCCTCATACCCTGTCTTGAACACACACACATGCTGTTCATGAAGTCAGCTGAAACAACTCATACAGCCTAAAATCTAGAATCTAGATTAATCTCAAGTTCAATACCGATGTTCAATGAGCGTGACAGGCTGACAAACGCTCAAAGGCAGCAGATGACCCTCCCCCACCGGCCCCCAACCCCCAGCAGCACCAAAACTCTGACTGAGCTGCTTCCTTAGCACCCAGCATCTATCAGTTTAGCATTTATCACAGTGTATCGTAAGAGTCTGCATACTTATCCATACTTGGATGAGGCTGAGGGCTCCTTGAAGAGGCTGGAATGGATCTTATTCTTTCCCCCAGCCTCAGCTACTAGCACAGCACCTGGCACGTGGTGTTTAGTACATTTTTTTTAATGAATAAACAAGCTCATTTCATTATACAGGTAGCGAGAGACTGATTTCTGCCAGCACGCTCAGGAAGAGGCTGGATGGCTTTGGGGTGTATACAGACATGTATGCATACATGTGGTGGAGGAGACTGTCTGATTTGAGGCATCTAGGAGGAGACAGATGTGTGGGTGCACACACACCTTCCCCAGAATCTTCCCAAATCAGTAGCTGAGGTGTCGGAGCTTTCATAATTAGAGAGTCATACCTTTGGATTATTTATGGCTCCCTGTCAACATATCTTGAACACATGTGCCCTTGTTACCACTTATATTATCACATAAATTTCAAAACTCAAACTTCCCCAGCATCTGATCTGTATCCTCAAATTGTGCTCCTTCCCCACCTTCCCATTCCTGCTCTGTTGAGAATCTCAGATAGACTCCTGTTTACTTCCTGTGGTTTGTATTAGGACATAGTTTGTCTTTTCAAATACATCACTATATGTCAAATAAGCTCTTTCAAATCATGTACACCATAATACTTGCAAGGGATTAAAACACATCAATTTGTATAATTCCATGAGTTCATAATGATACTAAAAATTAAAAAAAAAACTTGATTGGTCAACCTGAGAAGATCCAGTGAATTGACTCCTTGTGTTGAAAATTAGTAAATGAAGGGAGAGAATCAAGCATTTCTTCTGCTTTTCCTATACAAACAGTACCACTGGGTAAGCAAAATTTAGGGGAAGGAAAAGCTTGCTTTCATAGAAATAGTCCAGCAAGTAAGTGAAGAAGAAATGATAGAATTAGAATATCACCTCATGAGAGAATTAGAATGTGACCTCTAATGAATTCACGAATTTAGACATTGACTACCAATGACTGGTAACATCACAAAATGAAAGACAACCAGACGGTATACGCCTCCTGATGGAAGTCTAAAATATCAGCTATAATGAAATCTGATCAAAGTTCTAAATCCCACAATGTATTCGCGAGAGACACAGAGAACAGCAGAACATGTTCAACTAACAGTGTAAAAAAAAAAAAAAAAAGACATTTATGAGACAATCAGAAATCTGAATACTGACTGGTTACATGATGATATTAAATAATTGTTATCATCTTTTTTTTTAGGTGAAATAGTGCCATTGTAGCTATGTTAAAGAAAGAACCCTTATCTTTTAGATATTTAGAAATAAATATTTACAGATAAAATAATACAATGTCTGGGATTTGCTTCAAAAATAATACAGGGGTGGGAGTTAGGGGTAGTGGGTGGGCATACCTTGCATTGAAGCCGAGGGATGGGAACATGGGAGTGTATTATACTGTTTTGTCTACTTTTGTATATACTTGAAATTTTCCAAAGAAAAAGTTTTTAATAAAGAAAAACTAACACTTTTTTGAATATTCTGACCATCTTGTCTTAAGGGACAGCCACCCCCCTCCCACCCCTTGAGATCGTTATCCTAGGGAGTCTCCCCGAATTGAAAATACACAAGTAACATTAATTCATCAGCCTCTCTTTACAAACTAGTATAAAAGATTATTTCCTGGATTGTTTTTACCCCTGAAAATACTGAGTCCCTGAGGGCAAAGGGCAAAGACAACCCTGCAGGAGGGAAAGGGAAGGGCTGAGCGTGAGAAGAAGAAAGGGAAGAACAAATTTTGCCTTTATTACAATTTTCCCAGGGCCTTCACTAGTTGGCACATGCATCTTCTTTGTGTGAGTTTTACTAAGAGAACTTTCACTGGAGGCATGAAAAATATGTTTCAATTCCGAACTCTCAGGTTAAAATTTCACAAAGCATCCCCTTTTATGTTGTCAAAGGCTAATATAAATATTTTCAGAAGCGGGCTCAGTGAGCCAATGATGAGAGCACTTGGGTGGAGCTAGGGCACAGTTGTGTCTGAACCTGGGAACAGTCTAGACCTGTCCATAGGACTACAATGACATGGAAAGCAGGAGAGAGTAAAGAGTCACATCAAGTGCTCAAGAGTATAGCTTTTTATAGCAGATCTCTGGAAGAACACCAAGAAACTGGTTGCCTCTGGGGAGGGAAGCTGGGGCACTTGGAATAGGGTGGGAGGAGAAAAAACATTGTATGACTTTATTGTCATAGCCAGGTTATACTGTGGATGGTGCCTTAGAATGTATGATGACATTTGCAAACAGGCTTTTGTTTACGTAAGTGACTGTACTTTTTATCTTGAAATGAGACAGAAGACACATGTCTGTTTGTTTCTGGGTTCCTTGGCTGGGCCATCTGCTGGCACTACCTGCTGTTTGCATATTTTCTTGATACTCCCTCCCCTTGCCTCCGTACGCCACCCTAAGCTCCCAGAATCTAATTAGGAGTAGATGGTCCCCAGAACGACAAAACTAGGATTTTAATAGTTGTAGTGCGACTTCTATAGGTGTGACATGGTATTGGACAAAGCTCCAATTCTCTCACAGACGCTCCTCTAAGAGCAGAGGCAGTGAACACTATCTTTGATGGCTCCTATTTTACCTTAAATATTCAGGTGAATTCTGTGGTTTATGATTGACATTGTAAGTTACTATTAGAAAAAAAGTGTCTCTGTGTTTATCCTGTGGTTTTTGTTTTGTTTTGTTTTTTCGGTACGCGGGCCTCTCACTGTTGTGGCCTCTCCCGTTGCGGAGCCCAGGCTCCAGACGCGCAGGCTCAGCGGCCATGGCTCACGAGCTTAGCCGCTCCGCGGCACGGGGGACCTTCCCAGACCTGGGGCACGAACCCGCGTCCCCTGCATCGGCAGGCGGACTCTCAACCACTGCGCCACCAGGGAAGCCCTATCCTGTGGTTTTTAAGTATCCCTGCACACTCTGCCTGTCTCTAGAGTATTAAGTCCAGTTGCGCTGTTTTTACCTCTTTGTTTATTGAGATTATTATTTACTTGCATTAAAATGTACCAATTTCAAAGGTACAGTTTGATTAATTTTGGTAATTGTATACCAGGTGTAACCACCACCACGGCCCAGATATAGAAAAGTTACTTACCCTTTAAAAGTTTTCCATCCCAATTTGCCCCAATTCAGTTTTGAGACACTTTATTGAGTTTTACTGCTTTCTCTAACATCGACTCTCCGGGTGATTTAGGAAAGTCACTTTACCTCTCTGGATGTGTTTTTGCTTTTATAACATGAAAAATGCCAGAACAGATGTGTTACCAAGGGCCCTTGCAATACTTTCAGAAAATGAGGGGGTAGGGTAAGGGCGGGAATCTCAGCCTTGCGTCCTCATTCTTCACACAGCACACGCATGTGGCAGATCCTAGTGGGAAAAGCCTGTGGCCGCATCAGAGAGAACTAGGTTTCCATCTCCTCTCTTGCTAGTGTGTGTGTAACCTTTTGTAAGCATCAGCTTTCTCATCTCCAATATCAGGCTTATTAACAAGGCCTATTTGTTTACTGTTGTGAGGATGAATTGAGATGCACCGGCAGCCTTAAATGTTAGTTGGTATTTGTATTATGGCATAATACAAAGGCACTGCATTCAACCATCTCAGTTACTACACGTTTATGCAGGCTGATTCTCACAGCCACGCCTGTCGTACAAGCGCGACGTAAAGCGGGTCTGCTTTATGGCACCCTGCTTCCGCCGTAAAGCGCCGTTGGCAAGCCCGCGTGAGTGGGTTGACGAGACGACTTCCAGGTGAAAAACGCGATTCTTGGAGGTTGGCTGACTTGACGTCTTCCCCATGGTCAAACGCGGGAGCCGGAGCCGGAGCCGGAGCCAGAGCCAGCTGCTCAACTCCCTAACTAAAAAGCAGAAGAAGCATCTAAGGGATTTCGGCGAGGAGCATCCCTTCTATGACAGGTATGGAGAGGCGAGGCTGGGACCGGCGCTGCCGGCGTCCTTTCCCGGTGGGAGCCCGCGTGTCCCCGCGTTTGGTCCGCCGGTGCCCCGGGGGTAGTGACAGGGCAGCTCCCGCCGCGTGCCACGCTGCCCCAGCGCCGGCCTAGCTCGCCCGGGGATCCTGGCGGCTTCCCGCCTGAGATGGGGTTCTTTGCCGGTCTTCCTACCCTTTGTTGAGCCTGTAGTTTGATGCTAGACGGCACGCCTCCTGTGTGGCGACTGGGCAGAGATTTTATAAGCTTGTGTTCGTTTTCTATGTTTTTAAAGAATTGCTTGGGGGCTTCCCTGGTGGCGCAGTGGTTAAGAATCCGCCTGCCAACGGAGGGGACAGGGGTTCGAGCCCTGGTCCGGGAAGATCCCACATGCCGCGGTGCAAGTAAGCCCGTGCGCCACAACTATTGAGCCTGCACTCCAGAGCCCGCGAGCCACAACTACTGAGCCAGGGTGGTGCAACTACTGATGCCCGCGAGCCTAGAGCCCCTGCTCCGCAACAAGAGAAGCCACCTCTCGCCGCAACTAGAGAAAGCCCGGGCGCAGCAACGAAGACCCATAGCAGGCCAAAATAAATAAATTAAAGAAGTTAAAAAAAATAAAAAAAGAATTGCTTGGGGGCTTCCCTGGTGGCGCAGTGGTTGAGAGTCTACCTGCCAATGCAGGGGACACGGGTTCGTGCCCCGGTCTGGGAGGATCCCACATGCCGCAGAGCGGCTGGGCCCGTGGGCCATGGCCGCTGAGCCTGCGCGTCCGGAGCCTGTGCTCCGCAACGGGAGAGGCCACAACAAGAGGCCCGCGTAGCGCAAAAAAAAAAAAAAAAAAAAAAAAAAGAATTGCTTGGGACCCTCGACATCACCTATCTATTCAATGACCATGAGGAAAGTAATGTTTGGGTAGTTGTGGGCTCCTCTCTAAGTGTCCAGACTCTCAGTTATGATCTTAGTGCTCATCCCACCCCTTTGGGCTGCTTTATCAACAGTTAGAGGGATAGTCTACTTAAGAAACTTGCTAGAAAAGGTGAACCCCGAGGGCTTTTATTTGCCAAAATTTCCCATCTTTTGGATGAGAGCCTGTTACTGTGTGACTGTAGTATTTGTCATGTGGTCTTGTTAGACTTTTTCATTCGTCTCTTATTATCTATTTGGCATATCCTTCCAAAACCTGTCCAAATGCATATGGAGTTTTTACTTGACAATAGATATAATGTATTTATAACGGTATAGTCTGCCATGTTCATTTAAAGTTGTATCATTAGACTTTTCCTAATTGCTACATACTAGTAGTTAAAGTTTAACATTGCCTGTTTCTTCTCAGGGTTTCCAGAAAGGAAGCAAAACCACAGACTTGTCAACTGGTAATGCTTTATACCTTCTTTATGATAGTAGATTCTGGACTGTTACTTTTAAGATTATATATGGTACTAAAGTTTGGCTACATTTCCACTCTCTTTGATTTTAGATGTAAGCTATACTTTAGTAATATTGCTTAGTTTTAAGTGCAGATGTCTGTTAAAATGCCATTGTGATAACTAACATAGTATAGAGTATGAAACTGTCCTGAGAGATTAGCCTGTTAAGGAGGCTTACCAGAGGGCTCTTGGTGAATCCTAAGAGGGAATGTCGTGTTTGCTTAACATAAAATAGAGTGCAAAATCATCAAAGGTCTTATTTCATTACCACAGACTCAGAAATAAAGTACACTTTTTTGTTGTAAGTTTTCCTGTTGCTCCTTTAAAGGTGCCAAATGTCTGACACATAGGTTAGATCGCCTTATAACCTAAAGCTCCATGTGTTTAGTTTGCTGTCTTCCCATGTGGAACATGAGCAGTTCAAAGAAGAGGAAGCGCTTCTAGAATCATAGCTAGATTAGCTGTTTTAAACAAATTTGGTGCTAGGTTTGGTTGAATAGATAGGACTGCGTATTTGCAGAAAAGCTAGTTTTTATCTAGAAAAGTCTGAACTTGGTTCCACTGTGGACCTGATGGTAGTCGTGGGGTAGCAACAAGAACAGTATAATTTTTGTTTTTAAAATCCCCATTTTCCTTTTAGTCAGAGAGTTTATAGATACTTCAAGTTCTGAAAGTGAAGCATAGAGTGAACCAGAACAAGTTTCTGGTTACAACAGACTACTTGCCACATTAAAGGATGTCTCCAAGGAAGATGAGGAGGAGGAAGAGGAAGAAGACAGTGTTCTAGATGAGACAGAAATGAATCTTGAAGATGGCGATAGTGACGTCATTGTGGAGGAAGAGATGGCAGTAGAGTCCACTGACATGCAGAAGAGTGAGTGTCTTTGATGTGGGTTTATCATCTTTGCAGGGACCACAGACAGATTGCCCCAGGGGCAGGGTGCCTTGTACCACAGAGCTGAGTGAAAGCACATGGATTCAAAGCAGAGGTTCTTAACATTGTTGGGCTCTGTGATATCTTCCAGAATCTGATGAAAACACAGGACCCTGTGGCCATAAAAATGCAGAAATGACATTTTTGCTTATGATTTCCAGGATTTCATCAATCCTACTTCAAATTCCCCTGATTGGGAGGAAAGGGAACATAATTCTGTTTTTGTAATGGTCTCAATTTATGAAAGAGATTATTGTTCCTGCCTTAGAGGAACCAAGTTGAATGGAAGATAGACATAAAATATACAAAACTTTTCAAGCATCAAATCTGAATGGAACCGATAAATATAAGTTGTTAAAGAGATGCAAAGTGGTCACATGCTGCCAGGGTGAATGAGGGGAGGCTTCAGAGAAGAGCTGGGACTGAAAGCTTAAAGGGACTCTGTCTTGCTCAGACATCTAGGTGACTACTGTTTTTTAAATTATTATTTTTTTTTTTTCCATACGCGGGCCTCTCACTGTTGTGGCCTCTCCCGTTGTGGAGCACAGGCTCCGGATGCGCAGGCTCAGCGGCCATGGCTCACGGGCCCAGCCGCTCCACGGCATATGGGATCCTCCCAGACCGGGGCACGAACCCGTATCCCCTGCATCGGCAGGCGGACTCTCAACCACTGCGCCACCAGGGAGGCCCTTAAATTATTATTAATTAATTTATTTTGGGCTGCATTGTGTCTTTGTTGCAGTGCACCGGCTTCTCACTGTGGTGGCTTCTCTTGTTGTGGAGCATGGGCTCTAGGCACGTGGGCTTCGGTAGTTGTGGCACACGGGCTCTAGAGCACAGGCTCTGTAGTTGTGGCGCACGGGCTTAGTTGCTCGGCGGCATGTGGGATCTCCCCAGACTAGGGCTTGAAACCACGTCCCCTGCATTAGCAGGCGAATTCTTAACCACTGTGCCACCAGGGAAGTCCCCATAGGTGACTTTTTTTTTTTTTTTAAATGGTTTGCTGTTTTTTTGTTTAATTAATTTATTTTTTGTTTTATTTTATTTTTGGCTGTGTTGGGTCTTCATTGCTGCACGTGGCCTTTCTCTAGTTACAGGGAGCGGGGGCTACTCTTCGTTGCGGTGCGCGGGCTTCTCATGGCGGTGGCTTCTCTTGTTGCAGAGCATGGGCTCTAGGCACGCAGGCTCAGTAGTTGTGGCACTCGGGCTTAGTTGCTCCGCAGCATGTGGGATCTTCCCGGACCAGGGCTCGAACCCGTGTCCCCTGCATTGGCAGGCGGATTCTTAACCACTGCGCCACCAGGGAAGCCCACCCATAGGTGACTTTTTAATTTAACATTAAAATCAACTTTATTGAAGTATGAATTACATTCAACAAGGTGTACCCGTTCTAAGCATGTAATTTGATAAGTCTTGACAAATGTGTATATCTATATTGTCATCGCCAAAGTCAAGATACAGAACACTTCCAATACCTGCAAAAAGTTCCTTCTTGTCCTTTTACAGTCAGTTTCCCAGGCCTGGCATCAGGCAACCACTGACATGCTTTCTTTCACTATGTATTAGTGTTTCCTATTCTAGAAATTCATATGAATGGAAGCATACAACAAGTACCCTTTTGCACGTGGCTTCTTTGGCTCCTCATGTTGTTGTGACTCATCCGTGTAGCTCATATTAGTAATTCATTTCTTTTTATTACTGGAATAGTAGTCCGTTGTCTGAATATATCTGGGTAACTTTTTATATTCTATTATCTTAATGCCTACTTGCCTTACTGTATTTTTTTCTATACTTTAAGGTGTCACACACCATTCTTAGTATTTTCATTCATCACTTGTACTCGGATAAAAAAATCGTTGCCTCAGACTTAGGGATTGTTTTAATTTTGTTGGTTTTCCAGTTTTCTTTCATGTTTTAGGTTTTTAAAAATGAAAAGTTTGGCTTTTTAAATTATAAAAGTAATATACATTTACTGTAAAAATTTAAGAGGGTAATATAGTTAACGTATATCTCCTCCACCCTGGGGTGAACACCTTTAACATTTTATAGAACCTTCCAGACTACTTTTTTATGGATATATGAGTGAATATATATTTGTGTGTATGTGCATAATGGCCTCATACATTTCTGTAAGTTACTTTTTTCTTTAATAATATAACGTGTGTAACTGTGGGTTACTGCAGCTAGAACCCTGGTGTCCAAGCTCCCAGGCCAAATCTCCTTCTACTACATTACACTACCATGGGGAGGTTTAAAAAAGAAAGGGAAAGTATGAAGGGTGATTTTTCCATAAATTAAATCAACTTTAAAAGGCGCATTTGGAGAGTCAGAGAGTACTGATATTGTTAGAAAGAAGAAAGGTTGAAAAGCTGGTTAAATCTCATTCAAAAGAAATCCATATGTACCACATTGTAAAAAAGAGAAGGAAGACGGCATTCATGATTACTGGGCTGGCAGGGTAGGGGACAGTTGCATGCTGGGGGTGGCTCTCGTACTGGCTCTTCCACTCTTCACACTTGTGCTCGGCCAGGGCCAGGGACCGCTGAGGGAGATCAGAGGAGAGGGTGGTGCCTTGGGGGTTCCAGGGGGTTGTGCAGCTGGCTCCCTTGCCACCCAGACTGCCCCAGGGTTCCCAGCCCCAAGGATTATGGAGCATCCCCACACCTGTTTGCTCTGCAGTTGCTGTCCTGCACGCATTTTCTCCTCCAGCACTTTCTGCAGTGTCTCCTTGGCCTTCTGCTCATAGCTGTTTTTCTGGCCTTCCATCCGTAATAGCAACTTATTCATTCCCCAAGAAGTGTATTTCTGTAAATTTGAGGCAATTCAACAAATACACGTTGACCTACTGTGTGCTAAAGCCTGAGCCGGGATACAGAAATGAAAAGAAATTGGTCCTTGCCCACAGGGCAGAGATGTCAGTAATCTGGTGGACCTTCTTCCAGGCTGGAGGCAGGCAGGGAGAGTCCCTCAGGTGATGTGAGAGGTGAGTGGGGATAAAAAACTGCCCTGGGCATGCTGGGCATTCTCCCCTAGGCCTTCCACAGGCATTTGAAATCCGACATTTCCAAAGGGAAATCATCTTTCTAAACCTGCTCCTATCTCAGTGGCCAGCATCACCACCCACCCAGTCTCCCAAACCCTAAACCAGGGAATCATCCTTGATTTCTCTCTCACCTTCTTCAAGGAATCAGTTCATCATCAAGCTTTGTCAAGTCAGCGTCTTTAACGGCTCGTTCGTTACCTGTATCCTCTATCCCTACTGCCACCTCCTTAGTTCAGACCCTAGTGACACTATTATATGGATTATATAGAGACTATGTGTTATCTTCATGCCTTGCCTCCCTTCAAACCCTTTTCAGTCCTGCAGCTAGAGGGTTCTTTCTAAAACTTAAATCTGATCCCATCACAACCTGCTTAAATCTCTCAGTGGTTCTCAGTGTTCTAAGAATCAGGTCCAAACCCCTTGGCATGGTTCCTACTTACAAGCCCAGACTTTGATCTCATGCTGCCTCCACGCAAGCTGAACTGCTTGTAGGTCCCCTAAGCACTGTGCTTTTCAGCCTCTGCCTTTGCCCATAAAGCTTCTTCTGCTTAGAGTATCGTGACCCACGCTTCTCACCTGGTTAACTTCTACCCATGTTCAAGATGCAGCCCTAGAATCATAAATTCTGATAAACTTGGCCAACCATACCTACCCCCCGACTCTTTATGGATTAGGCAGTTTTACTGGTGTTCACATAGTATCTGTATTTCTGATCTGTGGACTCATCTGTCTCCTTTAAGGGATTGTAAACTCCTTTGGGGCAGGGAGCATTTTTTAAAAAATAAAATTATTTTTGTAGGCTTGGGGATCTGAACAATAGTAAAGTCAAGTTTTAAAAATGAATACATTTGTATTTTTAGAATTTCTCCTGGCTTCAAGGTCAAAAAGAAAAAGACACAAGAGCAGCTTTGCAAATTCACTGGGGGTCTTGCCTTTCCAGTGCTTTTCATTCTTACGCCCTGTGATTTTTGGGAAAGCAGGAGCCTTTTACTGTCGATTCTGGGTTACCCAACTGGGTAAGAGATAGTCTAGATAATGCAGATTTAGAGTTCAATATCAAATCATTTCCATTTAGCTTTGGAGTCATCTGAAAATTTGGATTTAAATGTTGAGTGGGTCTTATGTTCTTGGAATTGTCATTAGAAACCAGATACAGGAGTTACTGGTTGAGATCATACATGGTTATGTCCAGGTTATTGGACTTAACCATGCTGGTCACTGACCAGCTTTATCCCCCTTTGAAAACGAGTAGACTGGCATTCTGGATTATATGTCAGTCTCTTATGAGCTTGGTTGGCATTACTGAAAAAATAAAAGTTGTGGATCCGCAAACCCATAGACTCTATAGGCTATGTTCCCCTGCAGAATTCTAACTACACGGCCACCTTATCTTCCTAACATCAAGTGGGAGCAGTCTGGCCGGTCCATCTCGTTCTCTTGATCTTGAGTCCTCTGCAAAAGACATCCCCCTTTTCTGCACCAGCACGTACGTCACAGCCCTGAAGAAAGTGTAGACATCTGAGATACGTTAACAGTGGGGGAGGGCTGATATCCCGTGAACAGACACATAAATGCCTGTTAGACCTGGAAATTGAAAACCAGAGAGGCGGGGCCCCACTGGTTTTGGCCCAGGCCACCAGCCCCTGGTGTTCCCAGCAAAATGTTCCCAATGTGGGAGTTTGAGGAAGCAGGGAAAGGCAGGTGGTGTGAGTTTATTAGGACTTGAGGCCCTCAGCCTCGCACTGAGGCCAGCTGAACCCCCAGAGCGTGCTTCCTGCCCTCCTATGGGCTGCTACTCCTAAAGGTACTTGGTTTCAACAGTTATTTGTGCATCAGATTAAAGACTGAAGGGAGAGGGAACAGCAAGCCTAAATTCTTCATATCATACGCCACCTCCCTTTCTCTTCTTATTATATAAGCAATTCATGTGAAAAAAAAATAAGGCAAGCAAAACAAAACAAAATTACCTGAAGTCTTGCTATCCAAAAGTTACCATTAGTATTTTGGTGTATACTTGTTCCAGATTTTTCTTTATTTTCAACCCTTCATTAAGGCCATTGTAGTCTCGACAGATGCTGCTGGCACAAGCACTTGAGATGAGGCTCCTCTTTTTAAAATACTGTATTTGCATTTGGCTTAATTTGTCTCAGGCCCTGCCTTGCCTGGTCCCCAGCGTGGTGTTTTCTGCTGCAGTCTCTGTAAATTGGAGTTGGGGTGATGGGGCGGTCAGGCAGGGCTGTGTGTATCTGTGTCTGTATGAGGGAGGGCGGGCACACTTTCCAGTGTTTCTGGGCAATAAGCAGGCACGCACTGCGGTTTCCTATCCCTCAGGCCTGGGCTGTGGAGACAGGGGAAGTACCAGGAAGGGGTGGACGACCCCGACCCAGCTAAATGGAAGGCCCAGCTCCGCTGTGCGCTCAACAAGAGCAGGGAATTCAACCTGATGTACGACGGCACCAAGGAGGTGCCCATGAACCCAGTGAAGATATATCAAGTGTGTGACATCCCCCAGCCCCAGGGCTCTATCATTAACCCAGGTGAGGCCCCAGCTGCTGGGGAGAAGGTGGACAGTGTGCCAGGTTCCGGGCTGGACCCTTAAAGCGATAGTCGACTTGAAAGTCGCCTCGCTTACAATGTTGAAGACTGGTAAATAAAGCAAGAAATGCTGTCCCTAGAAAGAACCCAGAGAACAAAAGATATAAACTCAGCACAGTCTTCCTGCCCACCCAGTGGAACAGTAAAGCATTAGAAAGAAGAGGGGGTATTGAGTTCTATAAAAAATAACTTCTCTTGGGACTCAACACTGAGAAGAGAGGCCAGGTAGTTTAGAAGAAGGAGGGCTTAAAACTTAGAAGGTCTGAGTTATAAACCTCGGTCTTTCCATTTCACTACTTGTGGGACATTGAATCAAGTCATTCAACGTTTTGAGCCTCAGCTTCTTCCTATATATAGGAAGAAGCTACTATAAAATCTGGGTTCTCATCTTTCCTGCGTATTTCAAAGGCTGTTCTAAGAATCAATTGCCATGACATTATGAAGGCTGTTAAGTTCTCTTTATAAATGATGGGTAAGTGATCATTTAATTTGTATGGTATTTTTCCTAGGAGAATACCACCTGATCCCTATATTTACTCAATGTTGAGCCAGTTCCGACTAAGAGCCAGATAATTTAGACTTGACCTCCAGTGCATCTAGTGAGGCTCTGCCATGAGGGAAGGGTCTGTCTTCACAGTAAGCTTATAAAGGAGAGAAGCTGTGCTCCTTGGGCCCTTAGAAGGGATGCGAATGTGTGGAAAGGGGTTTAGAGTAGGAATTAAAAGATTTCTAGGAGAAGGGAGTAGGGTCTGCAGCTCCTGGATAGGGGAGGGGATGAGAGCTTGCACTGGGGCTCCGTAGGAGGAGCTGGGAGTGGGGTGAACACCCTTGGTTCCCACTCTTTGGCACTGAGGGTGCACACTGAACCCAAGGAACCTCTGTGCTGGCAGTGCCTAGCTTGAACAGTGGGTCAGCTGCAGGGATGACAGTGCAACGTGAGCGCCTCACTTTTGACCTTTGTGTGTGTGTGTGTGTGTGTGTTTCTCGGGTAGGATCCACTGGATCTGCTCCTTGGGATGAGAAAGATAATGATGTGGATGAAGAAGATGAGGAAGATGAGCTGGACCAGTCACAGCACCACGTTCCCATCCAGGACGCCTTCCCCTTCCTGAACATCGATGGTGAGTGGGGTGGGGGGTGGGACCGAGGCATGGAGAGGATGTAAGGGGCTTTGATTTTGCAACCGTTGACACCATATCCACCATTGCACTGGGAGCAGCGACCAGGCCCTGGGGCCAGGCTGCCAGTCTGTTAGCAAGTAGGAGTCATAGGCAAAGGAACTCCGTAGGCATAGTTATCCCAGTGGGGTGGCTTCTAGGCAGAGAGAGCATCTTCTGAATCTTATGTGATAATTCAGAGAAATCAAAAAATTAAATTCATTCTCAATCCCGCATACAAATACACAAGCTGTTACAAATTTTGCTGATTTCCTTCAGGCCAAGTGCAGGGATCCTTTTCGTGAATTGTAGGCAAACTCTTCTGCTACTTCCCTCGGTACAAATTTTCTGTCACTGCCTTAACAGCCTCTGCTAAGGCTGTATCATGGGAAACTTGTGGCTCTACAGCTCTTAATACTAGGCTCTGATACAATTTCTCTACTAGAGACTTTTATCTTTTTTAAATTAATTAATTAATTAATTAATTTTTTGTGGTACGCGGGCCTCTCACTGTTGTGGCCTCTCCCATTGCGGAGCACAGGCTCCGGACGTGCAGGCTCGGTGGCCATGGCTCACGGGCCCAGCCGCTCCGCGGCATGTGGGATCTTCCCGGACCGGGGCACGAACCCGTGTCCCCTGCATCGGCAGGCGGACTCTCAACCACTGCGCCACCAGGGAAGCCCTATCTTGTTTTTAAATTGACTTTTTCTGAATTCAGCTTCCCAGGAAAGATGCGTTTAGAGGTTGGAGGGTCCCTGTGAGACAGAGCAGGTGCTGCACCTCCCATTGCACGTTCTGAGGACGCTCAAGCACAAGGTGAACTGCTCTTCCACAGCATCTTCCCTTGAACTTTTCACTGACGTGCTCGTAGTCATATGACGTGCATTCAATTGAGTAGCTTTTCACTACTTTTCTAAGTTCCATCTGGCTGCTAGGGTCAAATGAGATACTTTTGCCACCTAGAAAATTTAGTATATCCAGAGGATTCCTGTAGGATTTTGGAGTCCCCTTCCCTAGGTGATGCCCCTTCTTTTGAGAATGAGGAAATGACTCTTATCTGTCTACTTGCCCTCCTTCACTTACCCTGTCGTTTATAACCTTGCAAGCAAGTGATGAGTCAAGACAACGATCATAGAGCTCTCTCAGGTTAATACTGCCACAGCTGCATTCCCACTTGGTGCAATTTTAAGATTTGGACATTTGGAAATGTGAGATCCTTTCCCAAATCTTTGGCTCACTCATTCTGTTATTCTCACCCCTTAAAAGGATACAACCCATTTCCAGGATCATGATTTCCCTTTTTTTTTTTTTTCATGTTTTTTTAAAGCTAATATTGTGTGTCCTTACGTTATGGGGCACCTTGGATCCTTTATGGAAACATGTGAACATATATTAAAAATAAAAAAGTAAAATGTGGCCCTACAGCCACGGCGGGATTTCATTGCCCTGAGAGAGGAGTTGGGGCGCATCAGTGACTTCCACGAAGCCTATACTTTCAAACAGGCTCCGGGCCAGCCAGTTTCCGGCTTAAGCAAGGAAAATGTTCCAGCGGTAACCAACAAGGAGAACCTGGCGACGCCGGTCTCGACTCCATTCCTGGAGCCGACCCTGGGGAGCGACGGCTCTGCGGTCACTTTCGGGAAAACCCAAGAGGATCCCAAACCATTTTGCGTGGGCAGTGCCCCACCGAGTGTGGACGTCACCCCCACCTACACCAAAGACGGAGCTGACGAGGCAGGATCAACCGATGGCAAAGTTCTGAACCCGAAGCCATCTAAGCTGGCAAAGAGAATCGCAAACTCCGCGGGTTACGTGGGTGCCCGGTTCAAGTGTGTCGCTACCGGACTGTACGCAGACTCCAGTCAGCTCGGCCGGGAGCAGCGGGCATTGCAGGTGAGCCCCCCCCCCACCCGAATTTCAGGAGCCTGACCAGTTGTCAGGATTTTGTAATGTGTGAAGAGGAGGGGGCCGGGGGTATGATAGGGCAGGACACCGGGCTGATTTGGTTAATGAAGCTTAGGATAATTTAAATGTTTGAAATGTGTCCAGTAAGGGAACGTAAGTGGATACTTTAAGTTATTCTGTAGATTTTAAGCGAACTCCACTCAAATGCTGATAACGGAAGTTTTAATTATTGCGAAGGATGTCTAAAAGACTGCGTGACGTTTACCTATCAGTCGCTTTGATTTCTCTGCCGTTACTGTACGTTAACAAATATACCTAAAAGCGCTGCTCAGAATGCCTTACGTGATACTTGGTGGAGGTGTGTAGCGGCCGCATGTCTGTGAGATTCGTGCAATTTTTTTTCCACCCAAAAAACAAACAAACAAACAAAACAAAAACACAAACCTTGCTTAAAGGGATAGAGTATGTATTTAACTTGCTAGTGAATGATAGATGTTGTATAGGAATTTCCTTAAGATATTTTACTTTTAATTAAAAGACAAATAAAGCCAAATTGTTTTGCAATGTTAAGAAAAAAATTGGTTTATGCTTATAAAAATGGATGAAGTTATTTAAATGATCCATTGAGTGCCCATTTTAATGACATAGATGGAAGGATTACAAGAGGACAGTATTTTATGTCTACCCGCTGCTTACTGTGAGGTCAGTTCTTCAAATTTTTATTACTAGAATCTTCCATAAACCTTTTGAGTTAAATTTCATTTCCAAATATACAAAGGGAAGTTTGTGGGCCATGGTCGTCTTTATTCACTGTGCATTTGTTTTCTTTTCTGTTGTGTTTTTGTTTCGCTTTCTTTGCGTTGTGTTTTTGTTTTGTTTTATTTACCTTCGAAAGAGAATGTCTGTCTGTATGCCACAGTGTATGTATGGCTATACATACACACCACATATATCTCTACATACATATGGCTTTACGAAGAAAGAGTGTGTGACTAGTTACACATAGACACTCTTACGTTTTTATCGTTCAATTTAAAAATATCTCAGTCGTATCATAAATTGTGGTTGGTTTTGGGCAAACTTTTCTTTGAAGATACTTTCCTTTAAGATAAGGGCAGTGAAATAGCTTTGGTGGTAAGGTGTGTCTTTTTTCCATCTCCGTTCTCTTTGTAGCGTGCAGTGATGCGCTTCTCCGAGTTGGAGATGAAAGTGCGAGAAGGTGGCCACCCCACGACCAAAGACTCCGAGGTGCGCAAATTCAGCCCCGCTGACTGGGAAAGGCTGAAAGGAAGTCAGGACAAAAAGCCAAAGTCGGTCGCCCTGGAGGAGGCCATTGCCGACCAGAACGACAGTGAGAGATGTAAGTGAACCCAGGCGGCTCGCGTGTGGTACCACGTCGGTGGGAACGGGGCGGTTCCGCTCCCAGTGCCGAGGGAGGTGAGAGGAAACAATACGCTTCCGACGGCCCAGCGTCTGGGTGCTAGCTGTTCGGAGAACGGGCTGCTCTGGCCACCCTTCCCAGCTGTGGATTGCAAGGCTGGTTGTCCTTTTGAGTGTTGCGGCATCCATGAGTGAAGCACCTATGAAATGCTGTTTCCTGGCACGCATCTCCTTTTTCCGGAGCAATGCTAGTCCTGTAGTTAGTAATAGTCTGATACAGTAGAGCAGAGGAATGGCGGTGCAAGACCTCCAGCGTAGCAGGTATGTGTTCTGTTTTGGAGCAGGTACGGATACGGGTTTTTGGTAGCAGTGGAATGACACTTGCAGCCAGAGCCAGACCCTCCAGAGTGACAGTCTCCTGTGGGAGGGAGTGGAGAGTACTCGGATTCTCCCTCCAAAGGCAGAGGTTTCGTTAAAGTGAGATGAGGGCTGATGAAGGCACCAGAAAGACGAGCATAATTATTTTCTGTGGCAGGCTTGTTTGCAGTCATTAGGAGTTGACAGCACGCTCCAAGGGCGTGGGATCAACGAGGGCGTTCTTCCTACCAGACGGGGTGTATTCTGTTTTGGAGGCCAAATTGGAGAGAAAGCTAGTGTTTGCCTCGAGTCACACTCTGCGGTCCCATCAGCTGCTCCCCCACTGGGGTTGACTTCGGGCTTTGCCCTCGAGACTTCCTGGGCTAATGAGATGTGTTGGCAGCAAGTGGAGGTCTTTCTCCCGCTTTCTTCAGTGTGCGTGCTTGTGGCCTGTGGCCTGCAGCCTGCTCCGGACCCCAGAAACCTCACCGGTGATGGTGAGTGAGGGCACCTAGGTGAACGTCGAGGACAGGGTGGGCGTGAAATCCTCCTGAGACAGGACAGTCGGGGGTGGTGGGCACGTTTGGGAGGCCCAGGCCCTTGGACCCAGTCGTAGGGTCAGCGTTCGCCCGCACGCTTAGGTCGTGGGTGCCTGATGCAGTTTGGGAAAATTGTGGTCAGCCACAGCGTGTGCTTCTCTCTGCTGCTTGGAGCACTGCCCTCCCCCAGCTCATCTTTGGGGTCAGACAAAGGCCTGTGGCCAGGGTTCTGGGTAAGCCACACCGGGACCGGTTTGTCCTACGTGGCTCCCGTAGAAGGGGATTTCTGGGGCTAGTCAGTGGCGGCCTTACCCGAGGGATGGGGCTCTTGATGTGCCTGGAGTAGCCGATTCTGAGCTCCTCCCCCTCGGGATTGGAATGAAAAACGGAGGGTCCAGGCCTCCCTCCTTGCCTGTGCTCACAGCTGACACGCAGCCCTTACCCTCCCGAGTGGCCTCATAACTCAGCTCTTGGGGAAGTTTCTCAGAGAGATGTGATAAAAGTGGGCAAGGCCAAGTTCACGGGGCTGCACTTTTCTGAGGAGGGGATCTGCCTGTTGTGGGTGGACGGTGAGGGAGGCTGGAGGAAGGGAGCGGGCAGTTAACCAGCCTCGAGTCTTCTCGCCCTTTTCTCCAGCAACGTGGCCAAACCCAGGGTGGCCGCTGCCCTTCACGTCTCAGTGGCCTCACCCGCCCTTCTTCCCAGAGACGTTTGTGTGCGTCCTTCCCAGTCTTTCCTGCTGAGCGTGGAGACGAGAACTCGGTGTGGCTGATGGGGAGCAGGGCCTGAGCCCCAGATGATTCCGAAAGCCCCCTCCCCCCACCGCCTGCCTCCAATCTCAGACCGACCGACGGGTCTCTTCCTGGAGCACCCGGGACATGGCCCAGTGAGCCATGAATCGCCACCATGGGAGGGCAGGAGTAGGGTTGGGGAAGGTGAGGGGCTCCGTTTGAAAGGTTGGGGCAACGGAGGTGGGTTCCCCACCCACCCTCTGTCTTGTAGAGACGTGGGGTTTGTAACTAGCTGGTCAGGAAAGGTCACCTGAAGGGGCCACTGTTCTTACCACGGCCTCCACGTCCAAGGCCCAGCAGGTGTTCACTCCATTCAGCTGGATATGAACGGGCCTTCTTGTTCTTGGGCCATCATGTCTTGAGCTGATACGGGCTCAGGTCCTTCTCATGGGTGTCGGTGTGGCCGAGAGCCGAGCTGTGAGCACATGGGAGCTGGGGCGGGGATTTGGGGCGGGCAGGGGTCACAGAGAGGGTCCAGGATGCCTTCAAGATGCCTTCCCCCTTCTGAGGCAGCCCCTACCCATGGAGGGACCAGGAGCTTCCAAGGTGGTGGGTGCTGTTTGCGTGGCCCTGGTTGTCCTGGTGCGGGTGCATCTTGTTGCTAGGGGCTTGTTTAAAAAAGAAATTAACTTGAAAACACAGTGGCCGAGATACTCATTTATTCTTTATGATCACATGGGTGGCTGAGTGAAATTTTTATTTTGGAAGTTCACCAAATGAGTTGGGAGGTTCCTCAGACTTGGAAGTTCATCACTAGGAACCCTCAGTGGCATTTGAAGATGGGGCGGGGCAAGGAGGCATTGGTCCCTTCCTTCTCAACCTTGGAGTAACCATCTCCCTTGCCAACCACTTGGCTGGGACAGGCCTAGGACCTGCTCAGTGGCAGTGCCTGGCCAGGAGCTGGAGGAAGCCTCAGTCGAGGGGCTTCATGAAACTTCTTTGCTCAGGGAACTTCTCTTCCAGCTGAGCACCTGCACGTGTGTAAACTACTTTGGAACAGAGGTCCCTGCACCCCTTGTGTAGCGGGTGTAACTTTGATCAAGGTTAGCCCTGACTGGAGGTGCTATAGTTAAGCTACAGAGAAGGGGATTTTAATCCTGGGGAGCCTTCCAGCGACTCAGAACCCTCTCACCTTGTTTAGGCCTCACTGGGCATGGCTCAACCGTGGTGAGGGTGCTTTGCTGCCACAGTGACTTGTAAATGTTGCTGTGGTGATGCTTCTGTGAGGTGATGCTGTGGTACAACCATAATGCATTTGGGATATAGGTGCTGTGAGTCATAGGACCATGCTGCAGGGACCACGTTCACATCTTGCTTAGACTGGGTGACCAAGGGCACATGGCTTCCCACTTTTAGAAGGGCCAAAAGTAGCAATGATGGCAAAGCCTGATGGTTAGGATCCCCGTGTATCTATTTATCTCCCCATCTCCTTTGCCCTCCAGGGTCATCCTCCTGTGGGTCGTGGTTAGAACAGTCTTTGAGAAGCTCCAAGTGACACGGAGCCTCTACCCCATAGCTGGTGACCATGGGCATCTTGGGCAGTCGGGGTGGGTGTCCTTCAGGGTTATTAGTGGCCTGGGTAAGGTCACACTAGCGTAAGGTCTTGGGGGGCCTTAGCTGAGGGGAATTGAGATCTTTGCCCTAAAAGGCTCCGGGGTTGGGGGAAGGGTGGATGGACCTAGTTTGGAAAAAGAAACTTTCAAATTGGACATGGGGGTTCTTAAGGTAGCCCATCCATTCCTCCATGGATGCCCTCCCACGGAGCTTTTAGGGAAGGCTGATTGGACCAGATTGGACCAGAGAAGTCCAATGGTGTAACCAGCAGGGCTCACCTCTTAAAATTTCCTACATTTCAGGCCTGAGATTCAGGCTGGTCTGAAAGTCTTGGCATCTTTTGGTTAAAGGGATTTTTCCAGCCTTTCTCTGTGCTGAGCCCGGCCCGTGATTATGAAGCCCACCCCTGGAGGGAGGCTAGCAGTAACATTCCCACTTTACAAGTGAAGGGGGCCGAGTTGTAAAGCGGCGCCATTCCTGCCCGAGTGCTTAAGAGGGTCACAGAGCAGCCGGAGTGAGAGTTGCATCACGCCGTCTTCACCGGGCCTGCGGTAGCCTGGGCTGCATCACCCGTAAGCACAGGCCAGGTGTTTGGGGTTTCTCCTGCTGCCATGGCAGGAGACCCTCGCGGTTGGGGTGATTCCACCATTCCGGCAAGAGTAGATGGGGATCTGCCCCACCTTGGGATACCCTTGGAGAAAAGCTAAGTGTGTTCCACCATTGAGAGCACAGGTTAGGCTAGCCCAGGCCAGGGTGAGGTTCATCCCCACAACTGGCTGCCATTAAATGCTGGGAATGCCCCCAAGAGAGGCTGATCAGGGGACCAGCCGGCTGGGCAGAAGTGGGAGTGATACTTGAAGTGGTCTAGGGAGAGGAGGAATGCGAGCAGCATGTGAGGGGTGTGTCCATGATTTCATCTAGAAAAACGGGCTGTGGGAGCTTAGCTCAGGTGTTAACGAAATACCAAACTCATACACCCACCCCCACCCCCGGCCGGTGATGGACACAGGGTCATCTTCGGGGAACTCTTTAACAGCACAGTGATCATTATGGAATTCTTTGTGTGTTAGAAACAATGTGACTAGCAAAGCAGTTGAACTGTTTCTTTGGCTAGAGCAAAAGTGAGGAGTGATGTTAGGCTGGGCTGATTGGAGGAAAAGCCCCAAGTGGATGCTAGATTGAGCAGAGGGGCCAGGAGCAACACAGGCGGAGCTGGGGTGTGAGCAGTTCAGCCCTGCCCGCCGCACCCCCCCCACCCCACCCCCATGAAGGGGGTTGGAGTCTTGTCTTTGAAATGTCCTTAGATGCTTGTTGCCTGGGAAGGAAGGCGTGGAGACGTGCCAGGTGGGTGACTGGTGTCACTGAGGGCCTTCTTCCTAGACAGGAAATAGGAGCAGCCCCTCGATGGCAGTGAAATGCTTTTCCCCCCACGGGTGTGGAAAGAGGACAGACGGACTTGTAGCAATCTGGTTGAGTTCTTTGAAATTGCCCTTGACCCTTGTGTGTGCACCAGGAAGCCTTTCCTTTCCCTTTGCCAGGCTCCTCTTGCCTTGGTCTCCCCAGCTTCCCAGCCTCCCACCATTCTTTCCCTACCCTTTTTCTTCACCCTCGCCCCTGCTGACCCAAGTGAACATTGGTGCTATGTCTGTGTAGATGGCAGTTGGGGGCTATTTGGTCTCTTGATGACATCAGCCTTTTTTGTTGACTAGCAGCTGTTTCCATAGTCATTTGTAGCTCTGCCCTGATTGGTTGGATCTTACTGTGAGGTCACTCACCCCCCTTTAAAAGTAAGCCACCTTGGAGAGTTAAGCAGTTAGGGAGTTATCTCACATGCCTATAGACGGATGGTGTAGATGCCTCACCTTGACCCTTGAAGGATGGATTGTGAGTGGACTACGCGCCTCATTTTCTGCTTTCTTTGCTGGTTGTGTTCAGCTGTCCTTCCTTCGGGACGTCTTTCTGAGGGTTTTGTGCTTCCGGCGTGTGAGGCCCCTGGTCTCCAAAGGGGGGCGGTCTGTTGGTAGCAGATTGCCTTGGGCATGGGGGTCCTGCCTGCTCCTGGTGACCTTTGTTCCCTCCTTTCCGGGTTGTCTCCCCTCCCCTAGGGGAGTGTTATGATGGAAGCAAAGCTGACCGCTTTGAAGCCCTAGAAGACAGTGATCTTCCTGAGGACATGGACACGGAGCCCCCCAGAGAGTCCCCCGCCGACCAGGCGGCCCCGGACGCGTCACGCAGCCCCACCCTCCGGCTGAACAGAAAGCGCAAGGTGTCTGGCGATAGGAACCACACTGAGACCACTGGGCTCCCGGAGGACTCTCTGCTGAAAGCCAAGCGGAGACGGGTCTCCAGAGGTGAGCTTGGTTTGGCTTCGGGCCCGCAGGGCACCCTACGGAAGTCCTGGAGCGGAGCAGTGGAAAGTTCCAGTCCCACCCTGGAGCCCTGGGGGGAGCCACTCACACCTCCCCACCCCCCACCCCCATCCCACCCCCCACCCCCCCAAAGCCAGGTGCAGGGGCTGGAGCCCAAAGGTGGCCAAAGGCAAATAGGCCCCCTCCCGAGACTTGGTGACAAGTTCCAGCCAACACAGTGACCACACCCGTCCCCTCCCCCCACCCCTGTTAGTGATGTGTAAGACAGTTTGTTCCCCACCCCCACCCCTTCCCCGGGGGGCTTCTTCATTAATTTGTAGTTACTTCTCCATTAGCTGACTGGCCTGAGAGGGAAATGACAAACAGTTCCTCTAACCACTTAGAAGAGCCACATTATAGTGAGCTGACCAACCTGAGGTGTGCATTGAATTAACAGGGCTCCATCCCAGAAAGCAGCGCCGCTTGCTGCACCTTAGAGAACGGGGGGAGCAGAGAGCAAACCTGGCCGGCAGGGCAGGAAGGAAGTGACCCAGGCGGTTCAGCCTGCGGTCACCCCCCAGGGCAATAGCATCTCCGAAGAGAAACCTGGCAGGAAAAGGGCAGAGGCCAAAAGCAACAGCAGCTGGTTGGAGGAGTCCCTTAAATGCAGTGACAATGAACAAGGTACACACGGGGCGGGGGGCGCTCCTGGAGGGTGGATCACTCGCCCTCTGTGGGAAACGGCCCTGGAGGGGACCTGAGCGCCATCCAAGTTGACAAGAGTAGCGTGTGGCGAGCGGGGAGTTTTCTTCATGAGGTCCTTTCAGCCTGCACACTTCCTTATGGAATGGACAGTGAGGCGGGAGCTCGACTTCCTGGGCTGCTCCTCATCACCCAGCCCGCGGCTGGGCAGGAAGGGAAGTCTTGGGTGACCCCGGGCGCTTGTCAGTGCCCTCATTCCAGCCTCAGGCTGTCCCCAGTCGCCCTGTCCCAAGCACCCAGGCCCCCCACGGGTGGGGACGGGAGCGCACGAAGGGCTGGCTTCTGCCCTCTCTTGCGGCCCTTTGAAGCGACTTGCCATTTGGCGTTTCGTGGGTTAGCCTATTTGCCGGTTGAATGTGGGATAATTAAAATATTAGTGCTTTGAAAACATAATTGGTATATCTTTAAAAACTGAATCTGCTCCAACGATCAGTGCTAACAATGGGCTTTTCTTTCCTCACCGGCTACAACTGTGTAACGCCCGCTGCTTCTCCCCCTGACAGATGTGCTGTGCACGGACGGAGAAATGGATCGGCAGCCTTCGCCCCTGCCGCAGAAATACACTGACAACAGCGAGAAACCATCCGGGAAGCGACCGTGCAAAACCAAGCATTTGATCCCTCAGGAGCCCAGGCGGGGCTTGCCGCTGCCAGGGGACTCCTACGTGGACAATGCGGATGGCAAGGTACCTCTTGCCCCTGGCTCTCCCCCGCCCCCCGGGCCTGTGCAGGCACATCCCACCTGCCTACTTCTCTGCTTCTGGGGACAAAGCTTTCCTTTTCCTGAACCCCTCCCCCAAAAATGTCACTGCCCCTTCCTAGGGGACCTGTCTCCTGGGTGGCGGTGAAGTTTCCAGCGAGTAAAAATGCAGCCCCTTCCTCGCGCCCCGCCTCCCTCAGACAGAGAGGAGGAAAAGTGCTTTCCTCCACTCAGGAGCGGCCCGAGCCCAGTTCCGACTATGATCTTTCGCCGGCCAAGCAGGACCAGAAGCCCTTGGACCGTTTGCAGCAATTGTTACCATCTTCCCAGGTCTCGCAGCTGACATGCTCAAGCTCCCCTCCAGAGACCACCCAGTCCCGCCCGATGCCACCGGAAGCGCGGAGACTTATTGTCAATAAGAACGCAGGCGAGACCCTCCTACAGCAGGCCTCCCGGCTTGGCTACGAGGTGAGCATCCTTGTGGGTGCCCCGGATCAGGATCCGCCGGCTGCTGCTCCTTGGGTGGGGGACACACTGGCTGGGGATGGGGGGCGGGTCTCAGAGCCCAGCCCCCTCCACGTGGCGGGCTGGGCTGGGTGTTCCAGCAGGGTGTTTGCGTTGGCCCCGCTCACACTGCGGGCTCTTTGGTGGCTTGTTCAGTCGTGGTGTGAAAAGAAAGGCAGGCCTCTCTGATGTTCCGTTCCCGTTCAGGCAGGTAGGCTGCTTTGGCCAGTCCGGCTCACTTATCTCTGATATAAAATCTGACCTAACCCAGGGCTTGGCGACCAGGGGAATTTTAATGAGCCCTTTTGGATTCTGAATAGCAAGAAGGAGAGTAGTTATTAGCTCTACTAACTTGTGCTGTTTGGGGCAGAGTGATGTCCCTGTGGGGTAGCGGGTGGGAAGTGTCTGTGCAGAGTAGGGGTGGGAGTGGGGCAGACCTGAGCAGTCTCTTTCTGAGAGGGCACGGGAGCCGAGGGCTGATGGGCAGGGAGCAGGGGTTGAGCCTTGCACAAAACTCCCTGTCCACACTGCTGTATCCCAACCCAGCACGGCTGATGACAGTGACAGCCTCTATTGCTAGAGCAACATAGAAAGAGAGCTGATATCTGCCTAAGCCCGTGTGATCTGTAGTAACTCCTTTCACCCTGTTAACATCTTCACTTGGGAGTAACGAGTACTAGCCCACTCTCGGATGAGGAAACTGAGCCTCAGAGGGGTTAGCTGATCCCCGTACAGGTAGCAATCCAGCAGTGCTCCACAGCCCACCACGCTCCTCAGCAAGACTGGCTCACACTGGAATTGCCCTTTTTACAGTTCAAAACCTCTGTGAGACAGATGCCTCTCCATGCCCTGTGCAGTTCCCCCACCATACTTGTCAGTAGCAATTGTGATGTGATAGCCCACAGGGCAAAGGCATTTTTCTGTGCTGGCATCAGCCCTCTGGGAGTTGAATGGTGACAGTAAAACGCGGTTCAGCAGGCTGAGCGTGGAGGTGTGGCTGAGCACTGGGGTGGCAGGACCCAGGCTGGCCCGGAGCCCTGGCGCCCACACCCTCAGCCAGCTCTGTGCCCCTGTCCCCCGTCTCCCGTCGTGTCCCCCCACCCCGGTCCATAGTGCCGTGAGCCCTTGGAAGTGTGCCTGCCTTGGCCCTAAGGCCTGACCGTGGGTGGGAAGTTGGAAGCACTAGGGCTATGCTTAGTTTGGGGTGTTTTGTTGTTGTTGTGGGTTGAATGTGCTCTTGTGTATATCTACACGTCTCTTGGAGACCTCTCCATTAGCTAGAGAGCACTTTCTGGTAGATAGCGCAGTTACTTGCAGGTGAAGTCCAAGGAGCACCCAGTTGGTTTCCCAAGAGCTGAGAGCGGGCGCCTGGGAGGACAGAGCAGATGTTGCACATAGTGTTGAGCTAGACCCCCTGTGGTTGAGAAAATAGTCTCCTTGCTTCCAGCAAACGCTGGAGGTGGTGGGGGAGACCCCTAACCTCAACTTTTGGGTTAGGGTTGAAAAAGTAGACTCCCGCTTCCAGCAAATGCTGGAGATGGGGGTGGCGGGGTGCTGCTGCACCCGCCGTGGAGGGCGGGGCTCCGAGCCCCACCTGTGAACTTGGCATCATTTCCAGCAGCCTCCCTTTGGGACCAGAGACGTCAAAAGACCCTCGTTGGTCCTCTAAGACAGTTTCCATTTTGGTTTGGTGGCTCTGAGGCCTGGGCCAAGGGGCACTTGATCCATACTTTTTTAGGCTACCTGGCCTTTGATTGCACAGGAAGCCTTGGGAATGTTTAGGGTCGGATTTGTTTTTTTCTTCAAATGTAAATTTCAATATGTAGATTCCACAGATCACCAGTGTTGATGCTGAACATTGTGACAAGTAGATGAACGCTTTCAACTTTGAATCCAACTTTCTGGGATTTCTCTGGGCAGAATTTTAAATGTTGGGATGATGGCCCAGTTGGGAGATGTGGCAGCTTCAACCTTTTAAAATTGAAGGACAGTTTGCTTAAGCAGATAAGGGTGTGGTTTGGGAGGGTTTTCCTGAAGTTTTGTCTTTAGCATTCTTGGTTATTTTCTTCTGCTTAGCCAAAGATACCATGTGCAGTATAAAGGCTGTCTGAGCTTTATGTCATGATAATCTGGTTCTGGAGGTTTAGAAACACACTCTGGCTTCAGATCCGCGTTAAATAGATCACTTGGCCAAAGATCTCAAACCTTTCCCTCCTGGGAAAAAGGCTTCTATTTCTTAGGCTAAAACGCCAGTGTGCAACCACATGCTTGTGCCTTTAGTGGTGATGGTTAAATTTTCTATGAATTGAATAAGTCATGTTTTTTAAAAAGTTAATGAGGCATTTAATTAACTCACAACGCCGGGCTTATGGCCTTTATGGTTACATTTTGCGGGTAGTGGCATTCGGTTTATAGCCGCTGAACAGAGAGCTGTCCGACAAAAGCAGTTTGACTTTGCTCGGGAATGGCTGGGCTGCCCTTCAGACACTCCCGTTTATTTCTAGCGGAGAAAATAAACCAAGGAATGTGTTGCGTCGACAGACTCGCCCCGCCTCTTCACTGTCAGTTAGAGAAAGTGTTGGTGGCGACGGTTGCCATCCATTTAGAGGCCATCACCCTCCTAGCTAGGAGAGTGTAGTTAGCCCACTTGACCCCCAACAGAGAAGGCCTGTGGGATGCTCGTCACAGCTGGATTGCATCCCTCTAACTGGGGCCCTCTTGGGCCTTTTGAATCTTCCCAGCTGACCAGGTACCAAAGACCTGAGTTATAGGTCTAGTACTTCATGTTAATTGAACTTGGGGTTTAATATCTCTGGGCCTCAGTTTCCAAGTGTTGAATGAGGATAGTACTACCTTCCTTTCCTGCTATCTCCTGGGTTCCTGTGGGTGACAGAAGACGTCCTCATCTGGGGAAATGAGAAGCACTGTGTAAATAGTGGGATCAACGTGGTTGAGTTAGGACAGCCCGTGGCCAAAAGTCTGACCTGGCCGTGGGGCTACTGCTGCCTTTGCTGCCATCTTCCAGGAGAAGAGAGTTGACTTACCCACCAGCTTGGACGGCCTTTCATTTCTAGGTACCCTTGAATCTGCCCTAGTAGTGATGAAGGTTTCCAGGCGAAGGCCATGATTGTCACAGCAAATAAACCCTGGGTTGAGTAAATTGATGTGTGCACAGCAGTTGGTGGCGTTCAGACCTGATCCCAGAGCCACGTGACAGGGCCTCTCCCTGGCTGGGGCACACAACTCATTAGCTTGCAGCCGTCCACTCAAGTCTGGCTAGTGAGGGCCTGCTAAAAGCGCAGCAGCTTCATGCGGTATCCTGGATACCAGGGCTCGGGGCCTGGGAGCCCAGAGGATTGTGGGCTTTCTGGCAGGTTGGGATGTAAACGGAGAAACGCATTCGTGGGCGTGCCTCTTCTCTTCCTCCTCTTGTTTTGGAAGGGAGCTGCTGCAGTGACCTGAAGTAACAGGGCACCGATGGCCAGGTTTACCAGCATGCCCCATTGGGTTCACGTGGTAAGCAAATGGAACATTCTAGTTCGCTCCCAAGTGAGTGGTCACCTTTGATTGGCGTGTCCTCCAAAGGGCATAAAAGGCTTTACAGAACCCATCTCGCACTTATGGGCGGCTAGAATGACGCCCTTTTTGGGTTTAACAGATGAGTTACCTGAGAGATGTCACAAGGAGGCCTGTTCTGACCCCATCGCATCCCCCCTTACCCTGCAGACCATGTGTTGGGCCACATGCACGTTCTGCCTACTCCCAGCTCTCAGAACCTGCCGGCTCTCTGCTGGGCACGACTTACCCAGTATAAACAGTATAACGTGTTTTCTGGTGGCAAATGCTTTCGATGTGTCTGAAAACTTTCTTAAGGTAATAAAACATTGAATAAGTTCCTGCTCTGCTTACTGGGAGTGGTTCATATTAATATTTTAACAAGCCAAAGAAAGAAGGTTAATAACAGTGATTCTAATGCACAGTGTTGACACAGAACATCTCCGGGGTGGGGGGTGGGGCGGTGACCATTTTATTTGATTCTTGAAATGTGGAGGTTGCAGTCTGTGGTGTATCAGGTTCCTGTCATTAACTTGGGGCAGAATCAGTCTAAAATTTTCATATTTACTCGAGAGGGTGGAGTGAGGCAAAATAGAGGGTGGGGTTATTGGAGGCATTTTGTGTCATTCCTCGAGGATGGAGGGGGAGAGCTTCTCTTTAACTCTACTTAACGTACAGACAAGAGCATCTGAGGCCCAGGTTCTGATTTGGGGTCTTAACAAGGGGCGCGAGGATGTAGCTGACCTGGGTGTCCCTGCTTCTCTAAGCTGGGGAATGTTCTCCGGCTGATTTAAGCTCTCTTTAAGTGTTGGTCATCCATACTTTGATCTAAACTTGTGTTATCGTCCACTGCCACTGACCGAACAGACCCATCAAGTGAGAATGGTCTGTGCTTGGCAATGTGTCATCTAAGATGTTAGCAGCCGTGACACCTCTGTACTGGTCACGTCGGCCCCTGGGCTGAGGGCTTTCATCGCTATCCGAATGCGTCCTCTCAGCAGCCCTGTGGAAGCTTGGAGAAGTTCAAGGGTAACTTGCCCATGGCCAGGCCACTGGTGCAGCAGAGCCTTAGACAACACTGTCTGCATCTCCAAGCCCGCCCTTCTCACGCACTCTCGCCCCCCACCAGGATGCCTGCCGCCTGCCCGCGCCATGGTGGGCTTTTGGCCCCGAGGATGTATGCCTTTGAAAGTGGGCACCGCCAAGCTATGGGGAGGTCACGCTTACAAGGTTCACTGTATCGTGGTCTGATGGTATCTCCTCTCCTCTCCTCTCCTCTCCCCGTAGGAAGTGGTCTTGTACTGCCTGGAGAACAAGATTTGTGATGTGAACCACCGCGACAACGCAGGTTACTGTGCCCTGCACGAGGCTTGTGCAAGAGGTTGGCTCAACATCGTACGACACCTCCTTGAATATGGCGCCGATGTCAACTGCAGTGCCCAGGATGGAACCGGGTCAGTGGCGGTCTTGCTCTTGGCCTGGCCCTGCTGGGGCATAGGCAGTGGTTCTCAGGGTGTGCGGGGAACCCCAGAAGGAAAGATGGAGAGTGAGTGCCATGTAAGCACACTGGTGGCGGAGTCCTCTAGAATGGAATCGGACAGATCTTTCTGGCAAATTTACATAGAACTTTAAAAGTCTGTGACGCTCTTATGGACAGAAGTCCCTGAAAATGTTGAGCCTGCATGAATAATCAGGGGTGTTCTCTTTTAAGACCCTGGACTCTTCACCAGCGTCTGTTGAATCTCAATCTTGAACATATATGTGAGTTGAAAGTTGCAGGAGTACAGACAGGTCCAGTGGCAACTGGCTTGATAGGACCTGCCGTGTCCACCCACATCCCCGGGCCTGGCCCCCACTCTGTCCTTGACCTCGGTTTATTGGCCAGAGGCCCAGGTCTGAGTCAGCCCAAGCATCTTCCTGGTTGTACCTGGGATGCCACCACGAGGCAGGGCACTGGGGCTTTCCTGACGGTCATAAAATGAGCAAAACCGTAAGGTATTTGGTGGTTCATGGTTTCCAAATAGCATCCTTTCTGGATGGGACTGTGAACAGTGTTCCTGACCCCAGTGGACACGAGCAGGAGGACTCTGTATCCTCCTGAGAACTCGCCCTGCCTGTCGACTGCTTCTGGGCGAGAGGGTTGATCACTTATCTCCAAATTGGTTTCAGGAGAGGTTCCACTTTGCCCCTAGTTTCTTTTACAAACTGCACTTTTTGGGTTTTGTTTGTAATGGTGTAACAATGGCTTGTCGTATCTGCTTCCGTGGTGCTGGGGTTCTTCCCCCCAGCCCGCCGTATGTTACCTTCTTACAGTCTGTCACTATTTAGTTCATTGGAAACGTTTTCATCGTGGCCTGAGTTCCTCCTTGGGCCATGCATTAAGAGAGATTTGCATTGAAGAATTAGGCCTGAGATGGTCCCTTCACCTGTCCCGTAAAGGGTTATGTGTTGAAATAACAGAGTAATTTGTCGCAGCGACCGTACACTCACCTCCTCGGTGAAATAGTGCGCCTACGAGGCTTGGCCACACACGCTCGATTTTGCCCCGTGTCCTTAGAAGCAAGCGTCGCGTGCACAGGTGTAATCCCCCGCACCTCTCCTAGGCCTCTCCACGATGCTGTCAAGAATGATCATCTCGAAATTGTCCGCTTGCTCCTCTCCTATGGTGCCGATCCTACCCTGGCTACGTACTCAGGTAGAACCATCAAGAAAGTGAACCACAGCGAACTTCTGGAGAAGTTCTTAACAGGTACAGCAGAGGTCAAGACACGGTCTTGTTGAAGCATCTAGACGGTGACTTCACAGCCTTTCACCTGGGTTCCCCCTACCCCCACCCCCCGTTTACTCTAAGTGACCCTTTACTGGGAAAAGCGGCCCAACGTTAGTCTGTCAAAGAAGAGATACATACTTTGAGTTTTGCGAGGTGGGGGGCTGGAAAACTCTTAGCTAGCCAGGCTAGCTTTTGTTTGGCAGGCTGGGGCGGTGAGGCGGGCAGTCCCTCAGGAAGGCGGGTGGACGCGTGGGGAGGTTTCAGTCAGATACCTGGAGGCGTGTGCAGTGGGACTTGTCAGGAGGTGACACCAGTCCCAGCGTGAGATGTTCCCAAACTCCAGCAGCATTTGCCTCTTACCAGCAGGCGTTATCTTGTTTCTCTTTCTCTCTCTCTCTCCCCCTCTCTCTCCAGACTGTTTAACTAACCTGCAGGCTCCTGACGACGGTAGCCCCGGTTGCTCTTCGGAGTTCTCTGGCAGCTGTGTGTGCTGAGCAGCCTTGTTCGTTTCAGTTGGGCTTGTGGGGGTGGGGGTGGTGCTGTGAGCAGGACTTGCTTGGGAAAGAATTTTTCCAGGGTCCTTTTTGGCGAACAGCTGGAATCTTGCTCCAGCTTACTGACCTCTCTCTTGTTTGCCCCCCCGGTTAGAACCAGATGATGAAAGTGGTTACGATGTTTTAGCAAATCCCCCAGGACCGGAGGACCGGGATGACAGCAACGAGGCCTATGGTGACCTATTGGAATCTGAATTTTCCCAAGACCCCCTTTTGCCGTGTTATAACGTCCAGGTGTCCGTCGCTCAGGGGTGAGCGTGGCCAGCGTGTGGTCGAGAGCCAGCCCAGCTGCTCTGTGGGGTGGCAGGAGTTAGAAATCCCCTTCAGCAGATGAGGGTGGCTGGGTTGGGGGGTGAGTGAATTCCTCACCAAGTGTCCACCGACCTCACATAATGCAGTGGAACTTTTCCAGAAAAGTTTGGGGGGTGGGAGGGCTCCCCAGCCAACTGCCCTCATTGGAACACACCCCTAGAGCCCAAAGGACACGGGAGTCAGCGACTGCAATTGCAGTTTCAGTCAGTAAACTCTTGGGGAAGGGATCCTCCCCAAACGGCTACCATAGGGGCCTTCCAAGGCGCGTGAGGTCCACGGGACGATACTGATGTGTACCCTCTTCTCGTATAAGATTAGAGAAAGCCGTATGTGGCACCTGGGATCTTATGTGTCTTCAGATTTGCTTAGATCGAGTCTTGTCCCCACGGTCGGGCCACTGTGCCCCATGACCAACCCTTCGGAGTGAACACATCAGGAGACCTTGCTCTGCTGTGTGTTGACCCCGGTGCTTAAGGAGTAGCATCCTCCTTGGACTCTGAGGCTGGGAACGTGTCTGCCTTTGTGGTGACATTCTATTCGGGATAGAGATGATAAAGCGTGGCAGGATATCAGGAAGGATTGTACCACCTCCCTTCTCGAAAAATCCTCACTCCCGGCAGCATTGAGGGGCGGGTTGGAGGTGTGGGAAAGGAAAGGAAAGCCAGGTGACCTCGAGTGTTTCTCATGCTCTCTCCGTGAGGGCCGGAGGAGAGGAGAGGTCCAAGAGGTGTTTGCCATCTCCCTTGGGTTGGCATACAGACTGGTTTTCCCTAGTGACTAGAACGGGGTGCACTTACTTGGAGAGGGGTGACCTGAGTTGTGACCAGAGCCAAGGCAGCACTGTGGTGGCCTGCAACGAGGCTCATTCAGGGGCGCTGCTCCTGCTTTTGTCTAAGTTGGCTGATCCGCCCTAGGTGGCCTCTTAACACATGCACATGAGTCCAGAGTTCCCCCGCTAGAAGTAGATCTTCCGGGCTTCCCTGGTGGCACAGTGGTTAAGAATCCGCCTGCCAGTGCAGGGGACACAGGTTCGAGCCCTGGTCTTGGAAGATCCCACATGCCACGGAGCAACTAAGCCCATGCGCCACAGCTACTGAGCCTGCGCTCTAGAGCCCGCGAGCCACAACTAGAGAAAGCCCGTGCGCAGCAACAGGCCCAACGCAGCCAAAAATAAATAAATAAATAAAATTAAAAAAGAAAAAGAAGAAGAAGTAGGCCTTCTAAGGACAGTGAGAAGTGGGGTGGGGGAGGGGTAATCAAAGTGGAAGTAGCAGGCCCTTTCACCGCCAGGAGACGGGTAGTTCGTAGTTGGGAGCGCCTCTAATTTTGCCGGAAACTCAAACCACTGTCCTTTCTCTTGTGTAGGCCTCGTAACTGGCTGTTGCTCTCAGACCTGCTCAAGAAACTGCAAATGTCCTCCTGCATATTCCGCTGCAATTTCCCAAATGTGAAAATCGTCACCATCGCGGAGGCCGAGTTCTGCCGGCAAGTGTCAGCAAGTCTCTTATTCTCTTGCCCCAAAGACCTGGAGTCCTGTAATCCAGAAAGTAAGGAGCTCTTAGATCTGGTGGAGTTCACGAACGAGCTTCAGACTCTGTTGGGCTCATCCGTGGAGTGGATCCTCCCCAGAGACCTGGACTCAGACGACGACTGGTGAGCTCGCCGGGGCCCGCCGTGTACAGTGTGTCATGGTGTTAATCCTTGTGCATATGTGTCCTAATACGACTATTTCTGTAAAGAAAGGACACTATGAGACACGACTCCAGTCGGAAGGACTTCAAAACATGTTTTTTTCTTTTTAAAATTTTAAGTCAGTTTTTATGAAGTTGTTAATAAAGTTTCTTTACTTTTCAATGTACACATGCTTCGGAATATGTTTGTTTTTACTCGGAACAATTGTTTCTTTTCTTTTTTAAGGAGAAAAAAAAAAGGCAAAGGAGCTCCACACTTTGACTTAATTTCATACAAAGCTCCGACGACAGAGGCCATAACTGTTGAGAGTTGCTTTTGGGGCAAATTAAACCAGTAAAATTTTAAACTCTTCCTGCATATTAAAGGGATTGAATAAATTGGCCACTTTGGTGCACCTGTGTCCTGCGAATTGTCCAGTTGGAGATGGAGGTTTAGAAAGTGAGTTTCAGTCTTGTTTAAGTCTCTTCCCATCAGACTGGTCTCGTGATTTCCTACACACCATGTTACTTCCTGTCTACCTTGCCTTGGTGTTGTTCATGCCTGGATTGTCTCCTGTACCTGCTCAAACCTTGGTCCATTCTCGTTTGTACCATGGAAGTTTGTCATGCTGGATACTGTCAGAACTAATTTTACTTAAGTTTGCGTTAAGGTGCAAAGCACACGTTTTGTATATTTTCTGTTTTTTGTGTTTGTCTATATTTTATGGTTTCGCTTCAAGAAATATTATGGGACGGGAAATAGCAAGATGTAAAGAGCAAAAAAGTCATCATTCTCTTTCAATTGTTAGAACATCTATCTGCAATCATAATTATGATGCCCTGTGGTATGTGTTAAAATAGGAAATACACGTAACGTCCCGTAGGAGCAGCAAACTCAGTGGTGTTGGTGAGGGTGTGTCATGGAAGTAATCACAAAGCAGGTGACTGTTGGTTGGGGTCCTGCAACATTAGTGTGCCTTCCCTGTGTCCAGTAGTGGTCTGGAGGGGTCAGGAAGCCTGCCTTTGAATTTGAGGGAACAGAGGGTTTGAGGTCCTCTCTCTTCTACTGCTCTAGTACACTGCATAGCAGCAGTATACTGGGTTTATAGTTGACGTTGAAATCGCTGATTGATCATTAAGATTGGGATGTATCTTTGGAAATGAAAATAGGAAGAATCGTATGCTTTTTCTTTTTTTTCTTTTTTTTCCTATATCTGAAAAAGTATGTAGTACTTTGCTGAGTGGTTGGGAATAACGTTTGCAGTATTCAGTGTATTCAGTTTTAGTATCTAAGTAGAATTAAACTGTTGCTGTAAACTGGAATAGCGCTTTGTTACTGACAAGTTTTAGAATGCATCTGTTCGTCAATTACCTGTTTGGGAAGATTGTAGTTAATGATTTTGAGAATGTGGCTATAAACCTCCAACTGACTCAAGAAAAGCAAATAAGTCAAGATTGACAAATGTATAGGCTCTTCATCTTATTGTGTGTGTGGGTTTTTTTTTTTTTCCTTTTAGTTATTTGTCAAGGTATAAAGAATTCTATCACACGTAAGACAAGTTAAGTAAACTTAACGGGGTGTGTTCTGACATGGCATGGAGCAGATCCCATGGCCTAGATCTTAAAGGTGATTTTATGTTTAAACTTTCATGAAAACATATGTGATTGAAGCACATTAATACATTGATACAGAGGGCAGTTAATTTTTGTCTTTTGTGTGTGTGTGTGTGGTACTGTTGTGGCCTCTCCCGTTGCGGAGCACAGGCTCTGGACGCACAGGCTCAGCGGCCATGGCTCACGGGCCTAGCCGCTCTGCGGCATGTGGGATCTTCCCAGCCCGGGGCACAAACCCACGTCCCCTGCATTGGCAGGTGGACTCTCAACCACTGCGCCACCAGGAAAGCCCTAATTTTTGTCTTTTAATACATGTGAGCGCAGCTTTCATTTTGCTGAAAGAATATGACCAGTTTTCAGTTTGGGATTCTACCATTTAGTAAAGATAGTCCACTTAATTTTAGAAATAAGAGATTTAATATATAATACCTAATAATACTTTTATGTATGTTTTTTTACTGAAAACTTTTATTGTAATACTGTGAAGAAACTATGCCATTTTAGTCTTCAAGACTTAAATGAATCAAGTGTTTATTAGCTGTTGTAGTTTTTAAACTAATAAAAGTCAGTACATCAGCAATTTGTAAATACAGTTTTTAAAATAATGCCTTAACAACTTTACAGTGGTTATAATGACTGTATTTAGGCCTAAAGTTAGTTAATAATTTGACATGAAGGCTTTTTAATAGTTTGATGGTGCAGATCAGGGATAGGTAAACTCTGGCTGGTGGGCCAGATCCAGCCCGTCGCCTGGCTTTGTAAAGGAAGTTTTTCTGGAACAGAGTCGCACCCATTGTTTACATGGTAGTTGTGGCTCCTTTCACCCTACACCAGTGGGGCAGAGTAGTTGCAACAGAAACTGTATAGCCCACAAATCTGGAAATGTTTAAATTTAGATTTTAAAAATTGAAAAATTCTTTGAGCCTGTACAGGGCAAGTCCATTGACCCCTGAGGTAGAAAACAGTCAGGAACTTGGGTGCGGAAGCCAAATGACCTAGGTTCAAATCTCCTTTCTCCCATTTCTTTTTTTTTTTTTTTTTTGAAATTTACAATCAACCATTTTTAAGTATGCAGTTCAGTGACATTAAGTACATGCATAGTGTTGTGCTACCATCACCACCAGCCATCCACAGACTCTTTTAATCATGCAAAACTCTGTACCAATTAAACAGTAATTCTCCATTTCTCCCCCTTTCCCAGCACCTGACAACTACCATTCTTTTTGTCTCTATGAATTTAACTACTCTAGATACCTCATATAATTGGAATCATACAATATTTGTTCTTTTGTGACTGGCTTATTTCTCTTTACATAATGTCCTCAAGGTTCATCCATGTTGTATCATGTGACACAATATCTTTACTTTTTAAGGCTGAATAATGTTCCATTGTATGTGTATACCACATTTTGTTTATCCATTCATCTGTTGATGGACACTTGGGTTGCTTTTGCATTTTGGCTATTGTGAATAATGCTGCCATGAGCATGACTGTGCAAATATCTCTTCGAGAGCCTGCTTCCAGTTCTGGTAGAAGTGATCTGTCAGCCACTTTTGGTAGAAGGATGGCCCACTGTAGACACCAGGAAAATTTTTTCGACCACAGCCATATCCGTAACTGGTAATTCCCATTTCAAAATATCGTTTACGTTCTGGTAAGTAGCACATTAATGGTCCACCACTATCACCCCTGCAAGTATCAAAAACTCCATCTTCATCACCTGCACAAAATGAAGTGTAAGGAATTATATCCCCATAGCTCTTGTCAGAATTACAAAAACTTCGAGAAATATAATGCACTTCTGCTTCGTGTAATTTTTTTGTAATATTACCTTCTTCTTTTGTTCTTCCCCATCCACTTATAAAACACTTCGTGTTTCGGTTCAGTCTTTGGAAAACACCAAAAGGTAGACAGATAGGCTGAATATAATCATTATATCTCACTGCTTTCTTTAAATGAAAAAGCGCAATATCATTTTCATAAGATTCCACATCGAAGTCTGGATGGATAATGATCGCTTTAACTTTCATCATCTTGGAGTGTGGCTGACGCCCATCTATGTTATTAGTTCCAATCACAGCTCTCCACATTACAGGATCTCTATTTTTCATCAACCTTATTTCTCTTTTCAGTTGGGGGTCATCTGTCTTAGTTGTCTGAGATGTAAGGGTTACGGGAGATGTCATCACCACGGTTTGTGGTAGCGAAGTAGCTGAAGGTGTGGTACGGATCTGATATGTCTGCATATCTCCTGATGCAGTTTGTACAACCACCTGGTTGCTGGGCACAAGTATTTGCTGTCCATCAGAGGTCTGTGCATACTGGAGAATTGTTGTACCTTGTTGAGTACTGCCTGAATTTGTCATGGTTAATGTCTGAAGCCCCTGTACTCCATCTGTGCCTGGACTGGCCAGCTGTAAGGCTCCATTTGGGGCAATGGCAATGTACTGTCCGGTGCTAGTCTGATAGATGGGAGTTGAAACAGACATAGAAGTGACAGCAGAAACTCCAGGATTTTCTCCGTCTCCTTTTCTGCCCCGTGTATCTTCAGAAGATAGGTCTTTCAAAATTTTTCTGTAAGATGGGCGCCGTGCTAGGATCCCGTGGGTTTTCTGTGAGGAGCCTATGCTGTCAGATGAGTCCTGAGACTCTTCACTTTCTGATAAAGATGATACCGTTTGCACGTGTGGTGGGTGAATTACAGAAGACTGAGCTGTCTGGATGACCCCCTGAACCTGTACTTGCTCTCCAGGAAGAGGTACAATTGTCACTGGCGCAGATCCTCTTAATGACATCTGTTGAGGAATATGAGAAATATGAGCTCCCTGAACTGTTGAACCAGACTGAGGTGCTGTCTCTGAAGCGTTATTCTTGTGAGAATCTTCCATAATCAACTGCGGTTCCTTTTTGCTTCAGGAGCTCTGTCCCCACTGCTCCCACACGTGTTTTCGGAGGCCAGCACCTGCTCGGGGTGTCAGGAGACCGCTCGGTGTGGGGCAGTTTTCTTCGGTTGGGGCGTCGCGCTCAGCCCTTACTTGCTGTGGCCTAGAGGTGTCGTCCTCTCCGGCCTTGATCCACGCCTGACCTGCCCGCCTCTTGTAGACAGAGTGAATTCCTTTCTCCCATTTCATAGCTAGTGACCATGGGCAAATCACTTAACCTCTACGCCTCATTATGAGGTTTAAATGCACTTATTTGTATAAATAGTGCCTGGCACATACTAAGCACTGTGTAAGTGATTGCTGTTGTTTCTGCTTGGAGCTTTAATAAGTTATTGTTAATAGAAAAATGACACTAATGATTTTCCTTTTAGAGTAACAAAGGCACTTTGAGTCTTTTACTTTTTCAGGAATGTAATAAGACTTTTTTCATTGACAGTCAGTGTTCCCTGTTACCAAAATTTACTTTATGAACATAAAGAATTGAATGTCTTCAAGACAGTAGTTTTGCTTAAATGTCAAACCATTATTTTCCCAAGGCACATCAAACTGGCTCTGCATAGTCCAGGCCTCTAAAGCTTGTGTGCACACCCAAGGTAGCATGTGAGATACATTTTGTAAATATAGTTTTTAAAATAATGCTTGAGACTTCCCTGGCGGTCCAGCAGTTAACACTATGTGCTCCCAATGTAGGGGGCTTGGGTTCGATCCCTGCTCAAGGAACTAGATCCCACGTGCCTGCCATAACTAAGAGCCCACATGCCACAACTAAAAGATCCGGCATGCTGCAACTAAAGACCCAGCACAGCCAAACAAACAAATAAATAAATACATAAATCTTTATAAAAAAATAAATAAAATAATGCCTTAGGAGTTAGGAAAAGAAAATATGAGAACATTTTTACCTTTGTATTATTTTTAAAAATCTGTGTAGTTTATCATGTACATAAATTCTATGTATGGAACTTTGTGTATATAATTTGTTAATAAATAAGATGCATATTAAAAAGTTTTCTTATGGTTTGCCCAGTGAGGTGTTTGGAGGCCATTGGAGGACAGGATGATGAAATATAGGGCCTCAGCAAAGATAGGATTTAGAACCAATTCCCTGACTTAGAAGATAAGGAAAATAATTCATAGACTGTAATTGAGTTGTCCAACTTTACATAAGTGTTCAGAAACAGGAAATGCAGTGGCTAGAATCTAATCACTGACCGAGCAGAATCTGGGTCACTGGACTCGTAAACCAGAAGTGACTGTTGAATTTCTCAGGTTGATGCTCCTGGCATATATGCTTGATCTGTGTGTGTGTGTAAATCTCTGACAGAATAAGCCATACTCAGGCACACCCTGTTTCCTTATTCAAGCATCTTAATTTCATCCCATTAAATCTTTGAAGTATCAGACTACCAGAAGGCATGAAGAAACCTGGGCTGAGAGTCTTCATTCCAGGAGACGTGATCTTGACTGCATGACTGGTTTGAGGCGCATCACTCTGAACTGCAACATGCTCATTGGTGACCTGGGTGCAAGTGCTTTGGCAGAATCTCTTAGTGAGGATTTATGGCTTAGAGGGAAATTCTAAAATTGAAAATACTGAATTTTTAATATGAAATATGCTTAGCTTTTGGCATGATACTATTGTGATAGGATTTTTTAAAGCCTCATTGTACTGATAGCTTTTATTTTGCTTTTAAACTTTCTCTAAGAGTTGCATATATCCTTTATAGAAAATACAGAGTAACAAGAGAACAATTACCTATAATTTTAATACCCAGATATAATCACCGTTCATTTTGACGTATATACTTTCAGTCTTTTTTTTTCTACAAATATATATGTACACTTAGGGATTACAAAAATAGAATTGTAGTATACCTGCTATTTCATATTCCTGCTTTTTTCACTTAATGATGTATCATGTAGTATTGTGTCGTATTGATGTCCCATAGTTTAATTGATTCTTTTTTTTTTTTTTTTTTTTTTTGCTGTACGCGGGCCTCTCACTGTTGTGGCCTCTCCCGTTGCGGAGCACAGGCTCCGGACGCACAGGCTCAGCGGCCATGGCTCACGGGCCCAGCCGCTCCGCGGCATATGGGATCCTCCCAGACCGGGGCACGAACCCGTATCCCCTGCATCGGCAGGCGGACTCTCAACCACTGCGCCACCAGGGAGGCCCTTAATCGATTCTTTGCAATTCTATTTAGACAGTTTGCTTTTCCCTGTCAGAAACAATGTGAATACGTTGTATATACATCTCTGTGTCCATCGGGATTACTTCTGTAAAATAAGGTACTACAAGTGGAATGACTAAGTGTGACCTATTTTTAAGACATTTGATACACATGGCCAAATTACCACCCAGAAAGGCTATGCCAATTTGTAGTCCACCCCAACAGTAGATGCGAAGCCTGCCTCTCACAAACACTGGCCTGTAGCACTTGTAAAAAAATGTAAAACTAAAAAAATGAGTACCTCTCCATTTTCTATGCAAGTGGGATTACTCCAAATTTTATAACTTTTTTCAATTAATTTAGTATGAGCATTTTAGCAAGTCAGTAAATTTGCATCTCCTGCATCATTTTTTGTGATTGTTCAGTATTCCATTATATGAATATGCCACAGTGCACATAGCTTATCCATTCTTGTATATAAGCTTTGCCCAGTTTTTCAGTTACAAATAGTACTCTGATATATATCCTTACCTATATCTCTGACTATTTCTTTTGGTTAAATTCTTAGAAAGAGAGTTGTTGGATCCAAAGGGTATAGACATTATTTAAAGGCTTTTCTTACAGAATCTTGGCTTCATCTGATAGGAGAATAACCACATTGTGTTTTATTTTGTATTCATTTGATTGACTGGTGAGGTTTACTGGCTGTTTGTATTAATTTGGCTATTTGGTTAATTATACCCTGTGTCCATTCTTCTGTAGTGAGAGCTTGTAAGGGTTGTATCATATCCTGTCAGATCCGTATGTCTGACTTGCTATTTCTGTGTGTCATGGGGGTGTTGAAAGACTCCAGTTATTTTAATGTGATGGTCCACACAACACTTAAACAAAAGACTCATGATAGTTTCCTTTCATGTAATATTTTTTAATCCCTGGGCTTTAGTGATGATCCCTTTGGTTTAAATGAGTAGGTTGTTCAGCCCCAGAACTACTAGAATTCATGATCCGTTTTTCTGGTTTTTGTCTGACCTTTTACTGCGAGGGTTCTTGACCATCATACTTTCATGATAGGTTTTTAGTATGTATTCTGTATTCACACATTGTTGAAAGTTTTTATTATTTGTATCCTCTTAGACTTGTCTTTTTTTCCTCTAAAACTAACAGTTATTACATTTCTTCTATTTTGTTTTCCCCTTTGAACTAGTTTCAAGTGTGATTTGGAGCTGAAGATCATGATCAGAAGAATGCAGTGCATTTCTGAGCTCCACCAGGTTTTGCTTGTGAGGTTTACACGCCCCTGCCGCCCTTGCTAATTATGAACTGAGATTCATTTTGTGATGCTTTTTGCTCATAGGTTATATACAGTTATTCTTCAGTTCTGTAATTGTAAAATATGTTGTCTGATTTATTGTTACTAAAGCCAGGGTTATCATTGCACATCCAAGAAGAGGTTTTTAAATTGGATTATGCATTATGTGTGTGCGTATATGTTTCTGTTTTTTTCCATACCCCAAATTACAAACCTGCCATGACTTGTCTTGTGCAGGACTCTTCCACACGTGAGAAAATGAGAGTTTTCTATATGTTAAATCTGTAGAGTTAGCAAGTGACCTTTTGTCTTTCATCGAAAAGCACTTGACCTGCAGCAGTGCGGCCTCACCAGTGAAGGAGCAAAGGCTTTCCTAAAGGCCCTTGAAACCAACAGAACTCTGCTCGTTCTGGATATAAGAAAAAATCTGCTTGTTGGTATGTGGTCACTTTTTTTAAATTGATAAACACATAGCAAAACAAAAAATTTGTTCAGGTATTGACAGTTTTTTAAAACTTAATGTGTTTAACTTTCCTCATCATATACAGTGGGCCCTTGAACAACGTGGGCTTAGGGGTGTCGACCCCTACGCAGTTGAAGATCTGGGTATAAGTTTATAGTCAGTGGTTCCACATGTGTGGATTCAACCAACCTTGGATCATGTAGGACGATAGTACATATGTATTGAAAACTATGCGTGTGTCAGTGGACCCGTGAGGTTCAAACCCATGTTGTTCAAGCTTCAACTGTACTTTTCTAGTGTTGCACTTCCCTTATGTTTTTAGCAGCTAAGGTACTAATTAAAGTGAATTATACTTGTCAATTTTTCTTATCTCTACTCTGAATAGAGGTGAACCTAGATAACTAAGCCTGCTTCCACCAAGAGCATTCTTTCTTTCCTGTGCAACCTCTGAATTCTTGCCAGGAGTACTTTATTCATTTGTCAGATTCACAAGTAATTTTGTAATCATCTTCTGTGTGCCAGAGACGGGTTTAGGGACTAGGGATAAAGCAGTGAACCAGACAGACAAAAGTCTTGCCCTCATGGAGCTTACATTCTAGTGAAGGAGATCAGATAGAAATGAGTAAATAGATAAGTCATATAATTTTAGAGAGTAGGAAGTGCAAAACTATCTTAATGTAAGGAGAGTGAGGGAGAGCAGGTAGGACTCCATTGGATAGATTTGTTAGGGGACAGCTTCACTGGAGAAGTGGCATTTGAACGGAGACCTGAATGAAGAGAGGAGCAAGCCATGGAAGATGTGGAGTAAGCACATTCCAGGACAAGGAGGCAATGAGTATGTAGGCATGTAGGTGGGTGGAGTATTTAAGGAAAAGCAAGGAGACCAATCTGGGCAGAGTACCGAGTGAAGAAGAGTGTGGTATGACATGAGGTCAAGGAGCTAGCCAGGGGTCTGCTCTTGTAAAGTCTTGAAGGCCAGAGTAAAGATGTGGATTATTCTAAATGAGTAGAGGGGTTTGAACTGGAAAAAGGCATGATGCAAATCGTATCTGAATAAGGTGACCTGGTATAGAGAAGGGACTTGGGAGGATAAAGAAGAGGAACAGGGGGCTTTCCTGGTGGCGCAGTGGTTGAGAATCCGCCTGCCGATGCATGGGACGCGGGTTCGTGCCCCGGTCCGGGAAGATCCCACGTGCCGCGGAACGGCTAGGCCCGTGAGCCATGGCCGCTGAGCCTGCGCTTCCGGAGCCTGTGCTCCGCAACGGGAGAGACCACAACAGTGAGAGGCCCGTGTACCTCAAAAAAAAAAAAAAAAAAAAAAAAAAAAGAGGAACAGGGTGACCAGTTAGGAGACTATCACAGTGCTCCAAATAAGAGATGTTTATGGCCTAGGTTAGGTTGGAAGTTTGCAGCAAGTGAAAAGTGGTTGAATTCAGGTTGTGTTTTGAGGGTGTAGCTATCAAGACCTGCAGATAGATGTGAGGTATGAAGGAAATAGTACCAAGGAGACAAGTCGTTGATGATTATGTGTGCAACTGGGTAGTATCCCTTAGAAGAAGGGGGCTGATGGGAGGAGCAGCTTTTGAGGGAATATCAGGACTTGGTTTGTTATCTTGGATGCCCTGGTTTGATATCTTAGATGCTCTTTAGGTATCTAAGCGTCTGGACGGTGCTCAGACTGTACTTTGTATCCAAAGGTATCCAAAGCCACTTTAGATGCAAAATGTTTCAAGTTGACCTTTGCTGCTGCCAAAATAGTAGCCACTGTGGGCAGTCTGCAAGATGGCATCTTAGGTTTCTGAGGAAGAAATTAGAATACACAAGGGGAAATAAGTGTATAATTATATAATGTAGATTTCATATTTAAATGTATGGGAAAAGCAATAATTAGTTGGCTTTTGGTTTTAAATGGAAATAGCCACTCACTGGAAAATAATTACTCTAATTTCAATTCATTTTACTTTAGATCATTCTGTGATGAAAACAGTTACCAAAAAAGTTCTCCAGATGGAAGGAGTGCCAAGTCAGAGTTATATAACATGTTTCAGTTCTCTCGGAAGAATTTCTCTTTAATGGCTTGGTTTTCTTTCTTTCTTAAAAGAAAATTATCAAGGTACTTTCTGCCATCTTAAAACTAAGATTTTAGTCAAATCAAATGGCTTTTCTGTTTTTGAAAATGTTGTGTGATGCTTTAATTTAGGTTCCCAGATATGCAGATTGAAAACCTTTTAACTTTTTATTTTCTGTAACATATTGTCGTTAGTCACAAATAGTCTTTTTTTTTGGTGATAAGAATGAATAGCAGGAGCAGCATTTGTGAAACCAAATCTAATATGAAACTGTTTCTTGTGAGTAAATTTGAATTTTGAAACAGCAAAACAATAAGGTTTAATAAAAAGCAAAATAAATTTTTTATTTTTATGATCTGCCAATTTCCCAGAAAGAGTTTTGTGGTGACTTTAGTTATATACCAGATACATTAAAATCACCAGTGGACTGCACATCTTTTATTCAGGTGCCCTCTGAAAGTTTTAAAAATTTGTTGACTTCATATCACAGAACGGTCCACTTTAAAATGGTTAAAATTATAAATTTTCTGTTTTGTGTAGTCTACCACAATTTTAAAAAAATGTGTTGTTTGAAGATTTTTGAGTTGTATAAAGGTATTGTATTAGCATAAAAATGAAAAATTTAAAAGACCACCTCTAATCCCATTATCCTATCAAGCAATATTTACATTTTAATTTTCTCTTCCTGCTGTCTATAAACATAATTCCACATAGCTTCAATATAATTTGCCATTCTTTTCATACTAAATTTAAATTCTGTGATTCATAGTTATACTTTTTAACATTGCATTCACAAGGTTTCATTGAGTAGGTCAATTTCTTAAATTGGTGAAAAATTGGAAATAACCTCAAATAAACTATTGTAAACATCTTCATAAATACAGCTTTTTTTTTTATACTTCAAGTTGTATGTTTTTGATTCTCTATTAACTTGCTTGGACAATAGTGTATTAAATAAGTTGTTAAGAGTGTTTATGAAGTCAAAAAACTTATGATCGTCTGCCAATTGTTATTTCAAGAAAGTGATATTTTAATCATCAAATAGTACATTCAAAGAAGTTAAGATTTGTGATATCACACTAATTAGATATTATTATTAAAAATGTATATCCTATGTAAAGCATTCTTAAAATAGCTACATTGACTTTTGCTATGATATTAGAAATGGAAAGATATATAAATAAAACGTGTATATGTAAAACATATTAGGAATTCTGTAAAATTAGTACAGAATAATAGAGCATCATGGAATGAGAACAGTTAAACATTTTTTTTTAGTTAGCATGATTAAACAAAGTGGAAATGTAACTGAAGTATACAAGCTCATTGAGCTCTTTTAAGAGTAATTTTATTTCTTGGGCTTTTTTTTGTATTTGCCTCAGTTATTTGGAGACATAGAGGTAAGCCAAATCAGTATCTGGGTATATACCTAGATCCAGGTGAGTATAGGAGTGAAATAATGGTGTGAATTGTGTCACATTTGTATTGTACTTATGTATGCCTAATAAAAGATGGGAACTTTTATTAGAAATTTTTTAATCTCCTAACAAGAAAAGTGTAATTTAAAAAAATTTTAATACAAATGTATTTGCATTAGTTTCTGAAAGTAAAGGAAGGGTATACACATACAAACCGTATGCATACAAACATTTTTTTTTAATGGCAATGAAGTTAAAAAACACAATAAAATAGCACAAAATGAACTGAGCTCCTATATATTTTTAAGAGGCATGTAAATCACACAGGATCGTGTGGTGATTATCAATAAGCTACACTCTATGAAATATTTGTCCTATATTACCACATACACTCCATTTTACCCTGCATCCTAATGCTGCTAAAATATAGTAGAAAGCAGCAGCATAGCACAGGGAGATCAGCTTGGTGCTTTGCGATGACCTAGAGGGGTGGGATAGGGAGGGTGGGAGGGAGGCTCAAGAGGGTGGGATATGGGGACATGTGTATGCATATATGGCTGATTCGCTTTGTTGTGTAACAGAAACTAACACAGAATTGTGAAGCAATTATACTCCAATCAAGATCTATTAAAATAAATAAATAAAATAAAATATAGTAGCTTTGAAGGATAAATATAACCATTTTAACCTATGATGTTTGTTTTCAGTAAATTCAAATTAAATATTTAAATGTGAATTTTAATATATGGCTTGTTCTAAGTAAAATATTAACACATAGGTCTAGTTTCTGCAACCAAATGTTTCATATAAAGATACTTGCCTCTTTACTACTGAAATATAGGGTAAGTCTCCACATTTCACTCTTTCATCCAGTGGGTTTTATTTGGTTTTTTTGTGTTTTCTATATGAAATCAAAGGAGCAGTGAAGTTTGACAGGCTTATAGGAAGGTAAAATTGACTCACCTACCCCCCAGCAACTTGCAGCCTTATAACTTGTATTGTTTTTACATAGAAAAATTCATCTTAAATTTAACTTTTGGTCTACTTCTGAAGATTCTGTTTGGCAGAAGTCATGGGTATATCTGTGTTTCTGTGTCCTTGAGATTCAGAAATGCCAAAGGTGTTCTACGATTCAGGAAACTTGAGTGTTTCTGCATGATACATAAAATGTATCATACTTTGGGATCTTTTTTTAAACTTTATTTTTGCATTTCTGCACATGTCAATACTTTTGTTTTAGTTAAAATAACTTGTTACTGTAGAGAACTTATATTTTTTAAAAATGGTGGCTTAGGGCTTCCCTGGTGGCGCAGTGGTTGAGAGTCCGCCTGCTGATGCAGGGGACACGGGTTCGTGCCCTGGTCTGGGAAGATCCCACATGCCGCGGAGCGGCTGGGCCCGTGAGCCATGGCCGCTGAGCCTGCGCGTCCGGAGCCTGTGCTCCGCAACGGGAGAGGCCACAACAGTGAGAAGCCCGCGTACCGCAAAAAAAAAAAAAAAAAAAAAAAATGCTGGCTTATGTAAAACCTTTGTACAAAACCGATCCTCTTTTTAATGGGCTTGGCATCATTGTCAAGTGCCTTTTTGATTCCTTTCGACGTGTGCACGTGTGACAGTTGCTCTGTAGACCTTTGGTGCATCTTGATTCCTTGTTTTCATGCTTTGTCAAACGTAGTCTTGGCCGCAAAGAAGCCTGTAAGTAATGGAAGGAAACACTCTGCTGGTAAAGAATGCTACCCTCCTGAAGCGCTACCACCTGGAGTGTCTGGTTTCCGGCCATTGTGTCCTGCAGAAAGTGCAAAAAGCAACAGGTAAGCTGTTTGCATTCCCTGTCTTTTTCAGTCATTTAGAGTTCTTTATTTTGGAACTTGTATTATGTGGGTGGTCTCTGGTGCTTTGTGTAGAGGAAAAAAGGTAACTCACACATGGCTTGGCTTCTGCCTAATGAGCCCTCTAAGGAAGAAAAATTAAAAGTAATTGGGAGTTTCAAGTTGTTTCTCAAGTGTCACAACAGAGGTAACTCCGTGGGAGTCTTGAGGAGACTAAAATGATCACCAATTGTGCATGTGAGAAAAGTTTGATTAAAGGCAGGTGTAGTTGAGCGAAGCCCTGCAGCACAGAAGTAGGAATTTGGATACGTACGAATGGGAAAAAAGACATTTTAGGCATGGGAAATAGTTTAATGCAGAATGGATGAAAAATATGCATTAGAGCTATTCTAAAGGAACTGGCTTATTAACTCAGTAAATCAGATTTAGTGAGTCAAACTAGCATTACCTGATTTCTTATCCAGGGGATAGCTGTTCATAGTAATTTTTGTCCCAGAACAGTAAATAAAATGGTTGAATTATAGCTTTAGGCTTGCTAAGTGAAATAGATGGCTCTAGATGATCTTCAGGTGACTTACTTGGTAGTAATCAGGAAATTGGGGATTAACAATTGCTTAAGAAAACAAAGAGAATTGATTTTAAATAGTACTTGAAGTAGTTACTGTGTAAAATATCTGTTCAGTTGCTCATGTTAAATGGATGTTTCTACTCCCCACTGGACAACCGACTACTTTTTTGCAAATGGTAATGTGAATTGCTGTTGCATAAACTATAGTGCTGAATCCCCAGTGTTTGCACTTGAGTTTCACAGCTCTGTGGTTTCCTGTCTTCTTCCTGAGACACTTAATCGCAGGTCCATCCTCGTCACACAGGGGGGTAAATTAGAGAACGATTAATATCACCATTTAAAGAAGAGAGACTGAAATCTCAACCATCCTGAACATAGGAGCTGAAGGGGCCTCTCAGCAGTTCAGAGAGTGATTACCAAGCCAGTAGGCTGAATTCTGTTGTGTTTTCTCCGTAGCAGAGCCCTCCAGGTCCTTGTTTTGAGCTTATTTATTTTTATACACAATTCTGTATGGATACTGTTCATACTACTAAATAGTTGTATTAACTGGGTTTAACTGGTGATGTATTTACATGAAGATCTAACTTCGTTTTGTTGCTATCTTTTTAGGGGCTTTCCATTCATCAAAGCTGGTGATGTATGTAATCAGTTGGTGGTGTGTAGCTATCATATTTATGATATATAGGGCTTGAATTGGGAAAGGTGGATGGTCATTCTTCTTGCTTTTTAAACTGACAGAGCCTTACAAGAAGCATTTCCCTCTCTGAAATAAATCCATGTAAAACATGTTTGGTCGCTCTCCCAATGCAACTGTGTAGTTGTGTGGATTTGGCACACAACGGGCAGCCTTGTGGCTATGTCTGTAAACAAGGAAGCCTGTTTTCCAGTCCGCAAATCAGCTGTTACCCAGTGAAACGAACTTGACTGCCATTTCTGACCCCTCACATGGAGCTGTCATACTCAAGAATATTCGCATGTTTTCAAGAAACGTTGTTTGAGGGCTATATGTACAAATTCCTGATCTGAAAGCCAATATAAAGCAACACCTCCCAAACCTCTGCTCTCTCACCAAGGCCACACACGTTCCCTCGCTTATGGCCTCGTGGCAAGCGAATACTGTCAGTATCAGATTCTCCTTCCCAGTGGTCTTGGGAGACTGCCTAGTTGCTCTGTGAAAGGCACCACTGCTGAGGTTGAGAGAAGAGCATCTTGGGTGTCAGTCCTGGCCTTGCGTTCCCGGAGAGAGGGGTGTGCACCTCGTTCTCCTGTTAGGGTTTTCCTAGGCTGCAGGGGTTGCTGCTTGTTGTCAACATGATGTCCTAGTGACTTGTCTTCTGCGTGGTTATATAATCCCAGCACAGTTCTTTATGATCTGTAGACTTTTATGGGGTTGTGGCCAGGTCAGTTTTAAATGTTTGGAAATGTCCTCTTGAACAACACTGCAGTGGCAGTGAAGCTTGCTGGGAGAATCGTTGCCCTGGTTTTGGCTTAAGGGTGGTGAGAAGATGAAGTTTTTGATGGGTCAGTTTTAGTTGTGTGTGTGTATGTGATTTATCTTTTAAAATTCTAATGTCTATTATTCACAGCTTAGATATGTTGACTTCCTGATTATTCATCAGTCCCTTTACTGATGTATTTTCCTCTGAAAAACTACATTTTCTTCCAGACTGTTTTTGTCTGATGGTGAAGAATAAATTTTTCATTTGCAGTATAAAGTTGATCTGAGAAGAAATGTTTACCTTGGATCTTCACTTGGCTTCTGTGAAAGAAACTTAATAAAATAATATGGGAAATTCCCATTACTAATCCTAACCACGTACAACAGAGGTCTGTACAGTAACATAGCAAAAATAAGTTCCTGTACTTTTACTTAGTCATTGCCTGTTTTACACTAAAGAGCAGTGAGAGACATTTATAAATAATGATACCTCAGATCACTTTTGTTAAATGTCCTCTAATATTTGGATATTTGGTATCTGGCTTGTGTTGTCTTTTATACAATCTTGTCTTCTTTCTTTGCACTTTAGTTTAACAACTCTGTGGTTTCCTATCTTCTTCTTGTGACACTCAGGTCCATCAGAATTTCCTGTGACTGTGACAGTAGAGAGTCCTTCCTCCTCAGAAATCGAAGAGGTCGATGATTCCTCAGAACGTGTTCAGGAGGAGCCAGAGAAAATCCGTTTGAAACAAGAAGCATTGCAGGTACAAAGTTATCACTTTAAAGCTATAGAGAAGATTATTTTTCAAACGGAAGGCTGATCGCAACACAGCACAGCTTGTGTGAGGGTTCTGTTTTCTCCTCCCACCTGCATTGTATCCCCTTGAATGGTTCCTTAAGCTTAGACCAAGGTGAATGGTGGACATTTGAACTCTAAGAAACGAAAATCAAAACATGTCGTTAGTAATATATTTTCCTTTCCTTAGAACCTTAGTATATTAGATTTAGGGAGAAGCTTAGTGATCATAAGATAAGGAAATTGAGTTCTGAATGAATACAGTCAGCTGATTCAGTGCTCTTGTTTTACAGATGAGAAAATGGACAGTTCTAGTTGAACTCTCTTTTTATAAGAGGAAAATATGGCCTCATTTTAAATAAAAATAAAGTTGAAAAAAGTTTTGATGTTGATATTCTCCTTTCCTAAAATCAAAAATATCAAGAAGCTACGTTCTATTACCAAATAAACCTGACCTCTAATGTCATTCCATACTTTTGTTTGTATGGACAGAAAAGAAAAATTGATTTTTATAAGAAATTTTTGCACCTCAAAGTTAATATATTTATTTTATTTCAACCTTAATGCAGAGCTGAACATTTCTAGTAAATAAAGGAACACCATTTCGGGGGGACCTTGTCTTTGTGCTACAAAGTCCACGTTTAATTTTTTAAAATTATTTAATATGATTTTCTCTTCATATGAAACATGACACTTGACAGGTTTCAGAACTAATTATCCCATTATTGTAGGACTACGGGAATTACTGTTTGATTTTGAAAAGAGTTAGTTTTTTATTTTTTAATTAAAATTAATGATAATATAGAGAAATTTTAAGAAAAGAACTTAGAAAATTATGAAATGTTAGAGTAGGAGAAATCTATAGTTCATGTAGAGTTACTCCCTTTCGTTTTATAAATGAGCACCTACAATTTGTAGAACGTAAGTGGTTTATTAGTAAATGGCAGAGTATGACAAGACCCTAGAGCATCTAACCCGCATTCCTTGTCCTTTTAGTTGTGGTGTATTCATTTCCTTCACGAATAGACCACGAGATTGTATTTGTAAAAGCAGTAATAGACAGTGGGGAAGTCCAAGAAGTTTAAACACTGGGACCACAGAATAGCAGATTCAGAATACACTGAGAACCCTTTTAGCTCTTCTCTGTTTTGACAAGACACTACAATGATGGTATCAAAGTGTTTAAGTATATATGCCCACAACAATCAAGAGATTTCAACATAGTTTTGAAAGAGAGAAGACAGGTGGAAGAGTGTGAAACTGAAGCAGTAGAACAGAGGAAAAGCATCACCTAGAATATGCACAGGGACCACGTGCAACTGAGGAGGATTCTGACCCCACCTGCAGAAGTAGCTCCGTGCTTTGATGCGCATGTAGGAGAGAGTGGAGTTAGTTAAAAGTGTGACTGAAATAGGGGAGCTCATTGAAGGGTTGTGTTTCGAGGAGTGGACTCCCAGCCCCGCCCTCACCCTCCTGAAATGAGATGATTTCATTTTGAAAACAGTGAAACTGGCGAGAACTGGGGCAGCTAGTGTGAGTTTTTACACGCTAGAAAATTGTGTTTGGGGGAGATCCTATTACAGTTACTGCCCGCTTCTTCCTGCATAAGAAGCCTATCAATCGTTGACTTCAGGGAGCTTTCTGCGCTCATTCTTAAATAGAAAATAACTGTCATTTGCCTGTTAGTTGAGTAAAGCTTACAACATGAGAGAGGGGGAAAAAGAGTGAAAGCATATCCTAGTAGGACCAGGGACAATTTAGGGAACAGAATAATTTAAGAAAAAACCCTAATTAGTATCCTGAGAGAGGTTTAAAAAGAGCTAGCAACTATAAAATAAGACTAGGGTATTAATGAAAAGGAGAATGGTCAGAAAGCAAAAGAGTTCTCCTGGAAATGAAAATATGGTTGCTGAAATAAATTCAGTAGGAATTTAAAAAATTTCTCAGTATATAAAAAAGAAAGACACAATGGAAAATGTGATAGAAATATGTTAGAGAGGCTGCATCTGGGAGATCCCACATGTTACTATTAGAAACTCCAGACCCAGAAAAAAAATGGAGGGAAGCTGTCAAAGGGCAACAAAATTCCCCACAGCTGAAAGTAGACATCAGGCCTCAGATTTAAAATAGTTATGCAAGATGAGCAAGAATAGACTCATACCTAGGCACCCTTCCTTGTGAAACTTTCAAATACTGAAAAAATAAATTAAAATAGAATAAAATACTGAGAGGATACATCCATTCCAGAGAGAAAAATACTGGTCACCTAAAAAAAAAGGTTAAAATCTGACTTTATCATACTTGTCATGAGCACCATGGATCCTGGAAGGCATTAGAAAGATACCTCCAAAGTTTTTCAGGCACATAATTTTCACCCTAGGGGTTTGTATCCAGCCAAACTATCAGTCATACGTGGAGGCTGAAGAAGATATTTTGTACCCAAAGAAATTTGAAAAATTGACTTCCTGTGCTACACCTTAAGCTATTTATAGAAATAATCCAGCAAAATGAGGCAATAAACCAAGAAAGAAGGTAATAGGGGATTCAGTGCAGATTGCAGCTAGTCTAGAATGGAGAGGCTTCTATTGATTGTGTGATTGAGAGCTTCGAAACACCTTGAGGCATATCGTACTTACTAGGTGTTAGGCACTGTTGGAAGGGAGGAGGGAGAGGAAGAGGAGAAGGAACTTGAACTCCAGAGGAGAAAAGGCTCTACGGACATAAACCTGAAGCACACTAGACTATGGTTGATTTTTAACCTACTATTGGTGAGGAAGGGAAGAATCCACTTCAGCTTGACACTATAGATGTCCCCCTTTTCAGTGACACACAGGGGTAATGACCACCTATCTAATTTGTTGTCCAAACCGGAACTTGTCCAAACTCCTTACACTTCAACAGTGTAAGGAGGCACTCTAATGCTGTAACATCAGGACAACAGGTATAAACTGGAACAGCCCAAGGCGGCTTGGGGTATGTGGTCACCCTGCACAAGGGCAGTGACACTGGCACAGTATGGAACGAGGTGTAGTCTATACACAGAGACACAGTACATCTGCAGTGGGCAATATTAATTTCATTGTAATAATGGCAATACTGTCTTGGTTTGCAGCTTTTATTGTCAACGTGCATGTAATCACAAATAACTAAAGTAAACTATACTTAGTATGTGTTAGTATTAACTTGGTATGTACTGAAATGTATTGTGTACTGGTATGTACTTAGTATATATTAGGCTCTAAGTGTTTTTGCATATATTAACTCATTTAATCCTCTGAATAGCCTTATGAGGTTGGTGCTAATATCATTCCTACTTTTGAGAACAGGAAGCTAAGACAGGGAAGGAACTTGCCCAGGCTGTACCTAATTTAAGGTTGGATCGAGGCTTTGAGTTTAGGCTCTCTGCCTGTTCTCTTAAACCTTACTCCGTACTGACTCTCAAATAACAGAAGACTTAACTGCACATAGAATAGAATATAAATTTCAACTTTGACAATGTAAGAGCTAGGTTTGGAAGGTAGACAGGAGGTAGAAAAAAGGGAAGATGGTATGAATGTCCTTATTTTACAAAACGTGACGTTGAGAGAGTTTCTAGTTGATCAACAATGTAGGTTTTTAAGTATATCACTACATGTCAAAGAGATCATGAGCAGTGGAATAACTCATGATGACATAACTTTACTGAGCAGTGTGGACATAGGAAAGAATGTAGAGGAACTAAACCCTTACTTGTTAGTAATTCAGAAAGTGAACAGATAATGCCTCCAATTTAGTGAGAAAATAGTCATGTGAGAGTATTACTTGGAAATGCAGAAGAATTCAAAATGACAATAGTTGGATCTCCCAGGTGGCGCAGTGGTTAAGAAACTGCCTGCCAAGGCAGGGGACATGGGTTCGAGCCCTGGTCTGGGAAGATCCCACATGCCACGGAGCAGCGAAGCCCGTGCACCAGAACTACGGAGCCTGTGCTCTAGAGCCCGTGAGCCACAACTACTGAAGCCTGCGCACCTAGATCCTGTGCTTCATAACAAGAGAAGCCACCGCAATGAAGAGTAGCCCCCACTCGCCGCAACTAGAGAAAACCTGCACGCAGCAACGAAGACCCAATACAGCCAAAAGTAAATAATAATAATAAAATAATAAAAAATAACAATATTTGACGTAAACCTCATAAAAAAGGAAATCCATACAGCCAGTAAACAGAGAAAAGTGTACAACTTCATTAAGTAATAAGTGAAAAGTGAGTCAAAACCAAGGAAACTACATGTCAATCAGATTGACAAATACATAAATAAAAAGTCTGGTAGTATCAGGTATTGTAGGCCTGAAGTACTATGGGAATCATCTACCCTGTTTATACTGGAGTATAAATCGACACAACTACTTTGGAAAGCATTTAGCCCTCTCCATCAACTGAAGGTATATAAATAGCCTGTGAGCCAGCAGCCCTCACCCCCGCCCTGTGTAAATGCACCAGAATAACGGGCACAGCAGGATTCCTGTCCATGATTTGCATTAGCACAAACTGAAAACAAACCAAATGTCCATTAACAGTCAAAAATAAATGATGTGTATTTGTACAGTGGGAAAACTATCCAGCAATAAAATTGAATGAACTAGAGCTACAGGCAGCAATGTGGATGAATTTTTTAAACCAATGTTGAGAGAAAGAAATAAGATAGAAAAGACTTCATATACTATGATCCTGTACATAAAGTTAGATGTTGACACAACTAAGCTCTTTTGTTAGGGATGCATGCAGGTTAAAGGAAATGACTGTCAAGAAGTGAGGTTGGTGTTTAACCGGGAAGAGGGAAGGAGCTTGTGATGAGAAAAGGATATGGGGGGTTTTTGCGATGCTGACAAGTATCAATACTTTCAGATTCGAGTAGTGCTTATGTAAGTATTCTCTTTTTATTTGTCACATTCACAGTTTTGTTCTGTGCACTTCTCAGTATACATATCGTATTTTACAATTAAAAACTGCGTAAAGAATCGGTCGCTTCTTGAGTGCTGGATGTGGGAGTGGGATGAGACCGTTTCATTTTAAGCCCTTCACTACTGTTTGCATTCGCATGTTCATTCATTCAGCATTAATTGCACATATTCTATGTACCAAGCACTCTTCTAATTTTATATGTGTTTTAACTCATGTAATTCTCACAAGAGCTCTGTAATATGGGAGCTTATCTCCATTTTATAGATGAGGAAGTTGAGGCCTAGAGTTATAGAACTTGTCCAAGGTTCTGTAGCTAATGGGTAGTGCCAGGCCCATTTGCCTCAGAGAATCTGAATATTTACAATATAATCTAAAAGAGAAATTTAATGACTAATTATAAGCAAAAAAATTGCACACTAAAGAAGATGACAAGTTTTCATCTATCCAGTTAGAGAAAAACACACAGTCTGTCTTTCACACTCGTACATCTTATATGTACGTGTGTGGCAGGGATTTTCCTTATTAAGCAATTATTTATTGACCGTCTACGTTGTGCTAGGCACAGGTGCTGGGGATAAACACTTAATAAAATACACCCCCTATCTTCAAATAACTTGCACTCTAAGTGAGGAAGTAAGCCAACAGTTATAGTAGAGGTTATATACCAAGTGATACATCGCTGATGGCAGTGTAAAATCTCAGAAATCTTTTGGAAAGAAGTCTGGAGATAGGTACCTCAGAGCCTTAAAAATGTTCATTTGCTTTGATCTCAAACTCATTTTTATGGATTTATTGTAAGAATGTTATTCTCAATATGGAAAAAAGCCTTCATGCATAAAAACGGTTATTTTGTCTGATAATACTGAAAAGTTGGAAAGAATTTAAATGTGTAAAATGGTTAACCAGTAAACCCACTCAGTGGAATATTTTGTAGCCCACACAAAAAAATCAAGGTTATGAATCCCCTGATTATATGAGAAATGCTTGATTTCAATGTTAAATGGAGAAAAGTTGAACATAAAATTTGATATCCAATATGATGGGAGCTTTGTCCCAGAAAAATCACCCTAGCTGGTGTACAGAAGGGTGGAATGGAGAGCAGATGGCAGGAAGGAAAATTATTCCAAAGCCTTATCATTAGTCTTACTTAAGTAATAGAATATCAAGCAATTTTACTTTCTAACTTTTTTGGTTCCATATTTCCATGTAAGGGACATGAATTCTGAATACTTTGTAGGAGGAGGGTACACTTTTTCACAAAAATTGAACACTGTGTTCTAATTCCCTCCATTAGAGGGAGAAACTGTTGCATGTAATTGCACTTTGATGTGCTATTTAGAACCAGTCAGGAATTTTAATCTACCTTCCTCTGACCGTGCTGAGGGTTTTTTGTTTTTTTGTTTATTTGTTTAGAATTTCTTTGAAATCAGTTTTAGAAGATTGATTAAACCATTATATTAAAAGTAGAGGAATTTTGCAATTTTTTTCCCTTTTTCCCCATTGAAAACTTGACTGGCTTTAGTAATGAACCATTAAAGAATTTGAAGTTCTTAGACTCTCAATTTTTTAAACATGTTCTGAATATAAAAATATATGTTCATTGAGCAAATGTTTGAAAACAATGAACTTCTTGAAGGAAATAAAAGCCACCTCTGCATGTACACACACCTAATCTGCTCTTTTGTCTTAAAAAAGTATCCGAAATATTTTGCCATGTCACTAACTACTCTTCTACATCAGAGAATTTGATTAAGCTTATGCATCATCTCCCAGGAAAAACGCACAGATATATTTTGAATGTAGCACTCCTGAAGCCCATTCATGAACTCTGGTTGAGACCTCTTGTCATTCTTAGTGGCTTCATAGCGCATTCCTTCAGACGATGAGCTGTTTTTATTTAAACCAGTCCCAATTCGGAGGCTCTTAGCTTTCTTCTAGGGTTTGGTTATCAACAGTCTTATGACATCATGTTGGTAGATAAATCTTTGCCCACATCTTTGATTTCCTTAGGGTAAACTCCTGATGTAGGATTGTTGTTAGGTACCAAAAGCTACTGTCCAGACAGTGATACCAGCTCCTCTCCCAATGATGGCAGGTAATAGAGTTCCTCATTCTTTAAGTGATTGTTCAAAGCAGTTAACATGTATAAATATACCTTACTGTTTTCATAAGTATAGGTATTATGATTGTTTATCACTGCATAAGAAACCACCCCAAAACAGTGGCCTAAAACAATGACAATCATTTATTTTGCTCACGAACCTGGAGGTTGAGTAGAATATTAATTCTTTTACTACACTCTTACTGACTGAAAACAATACCTATTTGACTAGCTCAGAGTTCTGTAGGTCAGAAGTCCAGGCACAGCGTGACTGGGCTTCCTGCTCAGATACACATGGGAACATGTGGGTTCCCTCCTGAGAGTGTTAAAGCACGTGAAATTTAAGTGTAAGATATTGAGCCCCAAACGTTGGATGTTCACCATAGTTTGTGTGGGCCACAGAGCTGAAATCAAGATGTCAGTCTGGCTGTGTTAGCGTCCAGAGGCTCTGGGAAAGAATGCCTACAGGCTTCTTCCGGCTTGTTGGCATAATTCAGATTCTGCAGTTGCAGGACAGAGGGCCCCATTTCCTTGCTGGCTGTCAGTCGGGGGAGAGTTTCAGCTCCTAGAGGCCTCTCGCTTGCCTTCCCTGCCGCAGCATTGGACCTCTTCAGAGCCAGCAATGGAGAGTCTCCCTCTTGTCCCTTTTGTACTTCAATTCAGGAAGAGTTCAGGTCCTTTTCATGGGGTGCCTGAGTAGGCCACATCCACCTAAAATAATCTCCCTATCTTAAAAGATCAACTGATGTTGAACCTTAATTCCATGTGCAAAATCCCTTCACTACAGCACCTACATTTAGAGTTTGATTGGATAAGTGGAAGGTTTGTGTACTTCAGTAAGTGGTCATCTTGGGGGCTCTGTCAGAATTCTGCCTATTGCAAGCAGTGTCCCCACTTCCAGGACCGAAGTGTCTTAGTTCCTAAAACTCCTAAGATAGTTTATCAGTGTTCATTTTATTTCAGTGACCTTGGTGAAGGGAAGACTACCACCTCCGTGAGCAGGAATGGCAGCCAGCTTCCTGAGTCCACAGTGTGGCTCTGCTACTTAGTGGTGTGACCTCGGCTGTGCTGCTCTACTTACTCTACTTCTCTGCCTCTGTTTCCCTCATCTGTAAAATAACATGGAGTTAGTGATCGTTCTTTCCTCGTAGGGTTGTTTGTTTTATAAATTTATTTTTGGCCGCATTGGGTCTTCGTTGCTGCTCGCCAGCTTTCTCCAATTGCGTCGAGCGGGGGGCTACTCTTCGTTGCGGTGCGGTGGCTTCTCTTATTGCGGAGCACAGGCTCTAGGCGCGCAGGCTTCAGGAGTTGTGGCACGTGGGTTCTAGAGCGTAGGCTCAGTAGTCGTGACGCACAGGCTTAGTTGCTCTGCGGCATGTGGGTTCTTCCTGGACTAGGGCTCGAACCCGTGTCCCCTGCACTGGCAGGCGGATTCTTAACCACTGTGCCAGTAGGGAAGCCCCCTCTTAGGGTTTTGATGATTCGATTATTTAATACCCAGGGAACTCCAGGAACAGTGCTTGACTGTAAATTGCTTTAAAAGTGGTTACTTTTTTAAAACATGCTTTTGAATCTGCAATTATGCAATTCAGGTATGCTAAGCAGGTTCGTTAATAGGACTTCCTGCTATAAAGAGACCCACAAATAAAAATAGAATTTTTCTTTCTTGGTCGTAACTTCTTATTTCTGACTTACTATGTTATATGCATATGCCTTTTATGGTGGGCTGCCACAAATTTATGTTGGAAAGAGTGGAATTTAAATAAATCTTTGCAAATTTGATAGATTTTGATCATTCATTTCACTGGCATGGTATGATATGACCAGTAGCAGACTAAAATCTGAGTTCACTTCTGGCTCTGCCCCTAAATCCTGATGAGACCAATAGCTGGAAAGGCTTTTGGATATTATACTATGAATTAGTTATAATATTGACTCTGTTTGCTTAGGAAACCCTGGAGCAGTGCCTAAAGCAGTTAAAGGAGGAAAGAGTAATAAGACTGAAGGCTGATAGACGAGTCAGTGAGGTAAACACGTTTCATCTGCTTTTGAGAGTGTTTTGGTTTTATTTCGATTTGATTTTAAGCCATATACACATATTTTGTAAGCTTTAGAACTGTAATATGTTGCAAATTGGTGGTATCATATGGACTTTTGCATGTACTGGTATTTAGTGATCATATGATCTATATTCCAGAAAGCATGTTTTTAAAGATGTGAAAATCTGGTTTTGTGTATGTGTGTGTGTTTGTGTGTGCTTTTATATGACATTAGCTTATTTCCTGTTCATGATTCTTTGATTCAAGAAGGCACCTTCTGTGCATGTATTGTATATACAGTAACATAAAAGACATGATGAGACTCTCCTGGCAATGAATTAGGAAAGTGAATCATTGAAATAAATTTAAGATATTGGAAAACTTCTAAGAATGCAATGAAAGATAAAAATATATACTATGAGAATTACATTAGGTAATGTGCATGAAAGCAGGGCATAGTCTAAAAAGTTCTATCTAAATATCATTTATCACAGGGTGAGTGTAGGGAGGAATTTTTGAAAGTGCATCCATTGGATTGGCAGACACTCATTCAATAAATGTTGAGCACCTGCTCATGTAAGGCAAAAGGGGCATCATGAACATTAACGGCCTTTCTGAGAAATACGAGAGTTGAGCTTACAGGGGGTTTTAAGTGCGTAGATGATGAGCAGAAGGGGAAGAGTGCACGGGGGTGAATATGTTGAAGAAGCCAAAGAAAATATTGGTGATCGTACATTTAATAAATCGGGTTGGGTATGATTTAGGACTTTTAAACGTAAGCATTAGATATTTTACTCACTAAAGTTAATTCTTAACATTCAGCAGAGTTGTAATATGTTTTGTTCAAATCAGATTCTATAACTCACTTTCTAATTTAAGGGAAACTTAAAGCAGGTCATTTTCTAATGTGGAATGAGGCTCCATTATGAATTGAACCAGTTAGAAATGTGATCTTTTGTGAAAGATCATTAATAAAACGGTAGCTTGGGTTTATTTATATACCACCTAAGTGTTATATAGGAAACTTTGTTGGGTGCCTGTGAGTTTTGGTTATTATGTGATAAGGTCTCTGTCTTTACTGGCGGAGGGTTACATTAATTATAAATTAATTACATTTTGAGTGTTTTAGTTTTGTTCCTTGAAACTAGGCAAGACTACTTTTTGTTTGTTTGTTTGTTGTTTTTGGGGGTTTTTTTTTGCGGTATGTGAGCCTCTCACTGTTGTGGCCTCTCCCGTTGCGGAGCACAGACTCCGGATGCACAGGCTCAGCGGCCATGGCTCACGGGCCCAGCCACTACGCAGCATGTGGGATCTTCCCGGACTGGGGCACGAACCCGTGTCCCCTGCATCGGCAGGCGGACTCGCAACCACTGCGCCACCATGGAAGCCCAAGGCAAGACTACTTTTGATGACAATGAGAAAAAATCATGTCAGACGTTTTCAGTCTTCTTGTATAGCTGGAACATGAAAATGCCCAGTTAAGAAACACAACTTTCTCTTTGTCTGAAGCCCTTCATGCCCACTCATTGACAAGCATGATCCTGGATGATGAAGGTGTTTTGGGCAGCACTGAGAATTCTCTTCAGAAGTTCCATGCTTTCCTGGTTCTCCTTAAAGATGCTGGGTTAGTTCATTTCTCTTCCTGGCATTCTTCTCTTTGCGACTCTAATGGTAGTTTGCTGAGGAACTGGAGCAATTTTCATCACTTACGTGGCTATATTTAGCCAAATTTAGTGTAATTATAGGTAATATAGTTGACGTTTTAAAATGAGGAATTAAATTTTTTAAGAAATGCAAATAGGGAAGCCTGCTTTGGTAGAGTGGGGAGCCCATTATAAAAGAGTAACCTGTAGACAGAGTAATTAGTAGGTATAGTTGTTTTGTAAAGACTAAATTAAAGGCAGTTTTCATTGAAAATAGTCGGGAATGCATAAGAATTTTCCTATCTTTCACTTCTTTTGCTTGTTTGATAAGTTTGAATTAAAGTTATCTTTGCCTTAGACATAAAAGTGATTATTAATCTGCAGGGGAGATATAGGTCAGTGGTTCTCAACCGGGAGCAATTTTGCTGAAAGAGGGAAGTGGAGATTGATAGTTGATGGAGCGGTGTTTTGTCAGTGAATGAATTGGTGTTGGTGTTGGGAAGGAAGGAACAAACACATTCTTGGAAACTGGAGGAAAGGTGGTAAAGAAGTGTGGGAATGGAGGTGTGACAGGCAGTGGACAGGGTGCACGGTACATATTGAAGCTGCTAGTGAGACAGTGGGATGTCTCCTAGAGGATGAATCTGGAAAGGGCTGAGGATTTGGGGGAGAGAGAGGCTTGTAGTCTGGAGTAGGATGTTGGCTTTTAAGATTTTAGAAGTAAGGCTTCCCTGGTGGCGGGGTGGTTGAGAGTCCGCCTGCCGATGCAGGGGCTAAGGGTTCGTGCCCCGGTCTGGGAGGATCCCGCATGGCGCGGAGCGGCTGGGCCCGTGAGCCATGGCCGCTGAGCCTGCGCGTCCGGAGGCTGTGCTCCGCAACGGGAGAGGCCACAGGAGTGAGAGGCCCGCGTACCGGAGGAAAAAAAAAAAAAAAAAAAAGATTTTAGAAGTATTTCATGATTGTAGGTCTGGGGAAATCTAAACTGCTCTTCTGTGATTATAATAACCTTTGTCTTTTCTCCTTTCCTCCTCTCGTCTAGGCTTGGGCAGTTGGCCAAAATGGCTGGTATAGATCAGTCAGATTTTCATTTACTAGGTCGTCCCCAGGTGAATTCTACTGTTAGTAGTCTACCTAAAGAAGAAAAGAAGGCACTTGAAGAAGGAAAATCAGAATCAAAACAGAGTGCCCCATAACAAATGCAAAATAGCCAAGTAAATGGACAGAACAGCACTTAATGATTCTAAGAGTGATTAGCAAAAAGGAAATGACCAAGTCAGAGAGAAAACAATAATGATCAGTCTCGAATAGTTCACATGCTCGGGAGCTAGAAGACTCTGGAGTCCTTTCCAAATCTGAGATTAGTAAATGTGTGCCCATTTCATGATACTGTACTTTTGTAAATAAGGAGACTGGAAGTTCTTGAGAAAATTTATGAGTTAAAGCAAACTATCCTTAATGAAGAAAGAAGACATTAGAGAAAATATTCCAGATTTTAAATTGTATAAATGTCTGTTCTGTTCATATTTTATCTAGGTTTCTATTTGTATTCAGTCAGCTTACAATGAAGGAACACTAATGAAGGTACACATACTGATATAATTTTTAAAATAAGTAATCCAGACATAGCTAATAGGTAACATATTAGAGTGAATCACCTGGTTATGGGAATGGGAGGGGAAAACCTGTCAGCTTTTCCTCTAGCCTTACTTGGAGCCCCCATCAGCCAATCTCAGAGTGGCCTTGGGAACTGACAGCTTGAGAACACAGTCTGGTCACAAACTATATACGGTTTACATGTGCCTGGAGGATAGCAAAGAAATTAATTATCTTACAGAATAGGGTTTTACTTTTAGTGAGGGAAAGGAAATGGGTAATAACTACCCCAATCACCAAAGTCTGAAAACGTAGCGGACATAGCCTTGGATATAGCTAGGTTAAGCTGAGAATCACTTGGCAAGATATAATTACAAAAAAAACTGGCTCTGAAATCTTCTGATTAATCAATTGACTGTGTTAATAATAAGATTACAGAGTAACATTGAAGTTTTGAACTCTACTTTTTAATGGTTGGCTTTGTTCATCACTGAATTTTTGTCTTGTCTTTTGTCTTCCCCTCCACTTTCCGAAAATTACAGGTGATGCTAGGATTCCTTTGCCTCTCGACTCCTTCCGTGTCCCAGCGTCTACTCAGGAGGCCTTAGAAACTTCCAAAGACAACCTGGGGGTGCCAGTCACAGAGCAGCGGCAGGAGTCTTTTGAAGATTTCATTGCTAGAACATGTTCTCCTTCAGCAGATGTCATTTCTGGAACTGGAAGTCAAAGAAAAGAAGAGGAATTATCTAGAAATAGCAGGTCTTCTTCAGAGAAAATGAGCAAAGCAGGTGAATAGACCAAAAACTACTCTGCTAAGAAACAACCTGGGAAGGACCTGCATTCCTGCTCTGACTCACCTGTAAAGCAGAAAGGCAAAGGAATTGGGCAAAATAATTCTTTGGCTAATAAACCAATTAAAAGTGAGTCTTCGAAAAAACACATTTCTGTTAAGAAAGAGAGTAGAATAGTGACTGTTTCATCAAAGACAACTAAAAGTAAACTCAGTCTACTAGAACAGTCTGAAAGTGATACTCTTGGATCTGATTGTGAATTTCAAGAAAGCATCCATACTCTATCACGCCTAACATAGGTCTAAATCTTTTAAAATTATGTTTTTGCCTTCAAATTTTCATAAATTACTTATGTTATTATTATAGCATATGGTGTTTTCAGTTACTTGACGAAGCCATTAGAGAAAGATTTTTTTATCTACACTTTTTTATTATAATGAAAGTTTTGGTGTACTTTTCCTTGTAACACTTTGCACCAGTCATTCAGCTAGTGTTTACTGAGGGCTTCATATGTACAGTACTTTTCTGGGTGCTGTTGCTTTCAGCAGTGAACAAAATAAAGCCTTTACTCTCCTGGAACTAGCACTCTGTGGTGGGAGAAAACATAAACAACAAAGCAGGCTAAGGGTTAAAAAGAGATGGGAATAATAAATGGAATAGTTTTACCATTTGGTTAAACATCAAACTATTATAAATCACACGGCCAGAAGCCATTGACATATTTTAATTCATAATAACCAGAGAGCCTCAAACATTTACCAAGGCACTTAACCGTGTTTATGGATTACAGCAACGCTCTGAGGTAGGGAACTCTTACCATCCCCATTTTATAGATGAACAGTCTGAGGAGACATTATGTGAGTTGCCCAGAATTACACAGCTATAAGTAAGTGGGAAGTTGCAATGTGACCCGAACCCATGCTCTTTTTTTTTTTTTAATGTATGGACTTTATTATCTTTCATTTGTTTCTGATTTATGTGAATTTTTTCTTTAAAGATTTTTTCTGATGTCAACCATTTTTAAAGTGTTTATTGCATTTGTTACAGTATTGCTTCTGTTTTATATTTTGGTTTTTTGGCCTCAAGGCATGTGGGATCTTAGCTCCCCAACCAGGGATTGAACCCTCACCCCCTCCATTGGAAGGCGAAGTCTTAACCACTGGACCACCAGGGAAGTTCCCCTTATGTGACCATTTTTCTGGCATTTTTTTTTAATTTTATTTTTTATTGACATACACTTGAATTACAGTGTTGTGTTAATTACTGCTGTACAGGAAAGTGACTCAGTTACACATTGATGTACATTCTTTATTTTCATATTCTTTTCCATTACGGTTTATCACAGGATATAGAATATAGTTCCCTGTGCTCTACAGTAGGACCTTTTTGGGGTTTTTTTAAATACATGCACTTTTTAAAAATAAATGTATGTATGTATGTATGTATTTATTTATTTTTGGCTGTGTTTGGCCTTTGTTGCTTCACGCGGGCTTCCTCTAGTTGAGGGGCACATGCTTCTCATTGTGGTGGCTTCTCTTGTTGCAGAGCACGGGCTCTAGGTGCCTGGACTTCAGTAGTTGTGACATCTGGCTTAGTTGCTCTCTGGCATGTGGGATCTTCCCGGACCAGGGCTTGAACCCATGTCCCCTGCATTGGCAGGCATATGCTTAACCACTGCGCCACCAGGGAAGTCGCATGTAGGACCTTTTTGTTTATCCATCCTGTATATACACCAGTTTGCATCTGCTGATCCCAAACTCCCAATCCAACCCTCTCCCACCCCCTCCTCCTTGGCAACCGCCAGTCTATTCTCTATGTCCTTGGTTATGTTTCTGTTCACACACAGGCTGTAACCAGGCTCTTAATTACTTTGTTATCCTGTTTCCTTGTTAAGAGAAGAAGGGTTTAAGGAAGGCACTGAGAGAAGCCAGTGACCAGTAGAAGTGCAAAAACAGTGGGGCTGTCAGAAAGCACACCTGTCTCCTTCCCCCATCTGAGCAGAACTTTTAAATGGCAGAGTATGTAAGAGTATGTGATGACACATCTCTGGATTAAATGATGTCTCCCTGGTAAAACATGTACAGATAAGTCTTTAGTTGAATCAGAGTGAAAGGTGAGATCAGAGAAAAGCTGGAGTGTCAGATTTCTTGTAGAAGGTCCTGCCTGATTGTTACTAAGAGGGCTACTACAGTACTAGTTAGTTCCTTAGTCATGGGTTGAGTGTTCGAGGAGTGAAACAACGAGCAAGATGTAGTGTTGGCCCTTTAGCAGTGGAGTGAGAGGGGAAGACGCACAGCAGATGTCTCATCCTGCACGTGACCTGCTGTGACGGGCATATTCAGGGCGTTTAGTCAGTGTTTGTGGAAGAAGAGGGGGAGCCGTGAGGCAAAGAAAAGTCATCAAAAGAGGCAGTCCCTAAGCTAAGTCTTAAAGGACTCGTGAGAAACTGGTGAGTCAGCCGGTGAAAGGCAAGGATACTCAAGGCAGAGTGGACAGCGGAAGTCCAGAGCCGTGAGTGTGCGAGGGGTGTGTCACAGAGCCACAGGCACAGGCTCTGGAGGATCAGTGCAGTGTCCCCAGGCAGCGGCAAGTGCCCCTAAAGGAGGCAGCGAGGAGGAGGAGAGCAGGTCTTAACCATCCATGTGTGGGGAGCTGGTTTCCTCAGAAAATAGCTAAGAATGGAAAGGACAAGTTCAGGTGGCATTTTAGACCACTGACGTCAGTATGGATGAGGACTCTGAAGAAGCCTGGAGATAATTATGCCCCACTCTTCTGAGGAGCAGTGCTTTATATTTTCAAGTGGGATTTTCACGCTGCCACCTCCTCTCCTGTCCCTACTGAAAGGTTTATAGGCCGGCAGAAGGGAGAACCTGGCTTAAGTAAAGTTAATCAGGTTCCTTTACTGTACAGCTTCTCGGGGCTGCTGTAGGCTAATGTTCATTCTGGATCGTCACAGCAGGCGTATGGTACACAGCCATCCTCAAAGCTATTTGACCCTAGAGTCCTTTTTTAATAGAATGTCTAACAACTGGTTCCACCAAACAGCAATTTCGTAACTTCTAGACCAGGTAATAGCAAGAAGAAAGGGGTCTGAAATAAGGTATAGATGAAGGGAGGAAATAAGTTCTAATTGTATTTAGGAAATTACCAGCAAGACTTGACCTTGGGAAGTAAGGAAGAAGTAGGAGGCGGAGGCTGAACCCCCATCTGTGTGACTAAGGTTGGGTGGTGGTATCATTGAGTTTGGAAATAGGGGATAAAGAACTGAAGTGGGGAAAAGACTTTAGTTCTGGACATGTAGAATTTGAAAGCACCTGTAGAATTCCGAAGACAAACTGGTAGATAACTGGACATGCACGTGAAGACATGGAAAGATAAAAATTTGAATGTCACCAGCACATAGCAGTCATTAAAATCATGAAAATGGATGAGATTTCAGAGAATTGTGAGTACTGACAACGTTTAAGTAATAAGCAGAGAAAGAATTCTGGGAAGGAGAGAGGTGATAGAGTTTCAAGAAGGAGGAAGTAGATGACAGTGTCATCCTTCAGAGAATGTGAATGTCCATTGGATTTGGGCAGTTAGGTCCCCAGTGACCTTAGAGCAGTTCAGTGAAGTGGTGGACAAAAAGCCAGATGGCAATAAACTGAGGGTGTAGGGCTGCCTGTCAGGGCCAGGCGGGGCTAGTGAGGACAGTGGGAATAGGCTACTCTCAAGGAGTTTGGATGAAAAGAGAAAATAATTAGCAAAAAAGAATTTTTTAGAATGAGGACTTCTATTTTATATGTTGAAATGAAGGAACCAATAAAGGAGATCCTGAAGATGTAGATAATAATTTAGAGAATTGGGGAAACATGGACATATGAATAAGAAAAAAAACCCTTGCACAGTATATAAAAATCACTTGTATCCTTCGAGCTGGATGGATACTGGTAAGTTTGGGAGGAAATAAAGGTAAGAAGAGATAGAAGTTAAAGAAGTTTATACTGATAGCCTCAGTTTTCTTTGACACAGATTTTTCAGAGACACATATATACACATACATAATTACCGTTTCAAAATTCTTTCACAGTTACATGTTTTATTAATCACGTCTGAGAAAAGTCACTGATTTTCATTTTGTACAGCATTATCTTGTAAGGACAAGATACAGTGACAACTTCCATGCTTTTTGCATATCAGAGCTGACACTGAAAGTATCTGCATAATTGAATTTTCACTTCTTATTTGTAATAAGTTTATCCTTAGGAGGATACTTTCATAGTGTTTGATCACAGATGAGTTTGGGCATTGCTATCACTCAATCATGTTAAGCATCTGTCAGGTTCTCTCCTATACTATATATTAATTTTTTGTCCGTTAAGCAAATATTTATTTGCGGTCTGTGGGAATAAGATACACCTAGGTCCTCTTTCCTTGGTATATTCACAAAAGCCTCTGAAACTAAATTTCCAAGTCAGGCCATACTAAGGCCTGGCATAATAAGTTTTCATTGTTAACAGTTTTTTTGTGTTTGTGGGGGTTTTTTGTTTTTATTTTTTTGAAGCAAGGATAAGACACTGTCTTAACTCAGTAGTTGTCCATTCATTAATAAGTCAAAGAAGACATTGATGAAGCATGGTATTTTGAATATCCTTTCCACAGAATAGGTAATGGGCCATCCTGAAACTCAGGTGAGATGCTTATCATTTTCAGATTTTGGAGTGGCTGAGAAAACCCTATTACACCTTGAATTATCACTAGAAACATGAATTCAGCCAAATAAAAACAGTGCCTCTGCCTACTGAGGTGGTCAATTTCCAGCTCAACAAAAGTGACCATTTCTCCTTTAGATTAAAATCAAGAAAATCCCCTCTGTCCAGGATGCAATAATGGGGTGCACGAAAGAGGAAAACTGAAGCTATTCCCTCTTTACACCTGAACAGTGAATTCATTCTGATATCAAATATTTGTTATGATTCTGTTATGACCAGGTGCTTTATTGTTTAGAGATCAAGTTACTGTTCATTCTTGGTAAGTAAGAAAAATCCATGTTTTAGGACTCTGAATAGTAACTTTATATATATATTATATATATATATATAAAATAAATATGTATATTATATGTAATATATATTCCACCTATTCAACAAAATTGTAACTTTCATCATCTCTTACGAGTGATGAACTGTATTCACTCTTTGGAAAGGGCTTATAGGGAATTAAAGTCTCCATATACTTTTTATATAAGACTGTGGAAACCAAATTCTCAACTGGGAGCAAACTTAGGTTTTGCTCTGAAGGTTTATGCTTGCCTGGCCTTAGAGTGGTAGGCCAGGAACTCAAGTTTTTTTCCTCTAAGTTACTTTCATTGATGCCACCCTGAAAAAATTTGGAGGGAGTATTTTTGAAATAGCTTTATCTCAGTAACCCTTTCAGGGTATGGGGAACATAACTGTCAAAATGTTCAAGCAACTCTTGTTGATGTAAGTGTAATGGATCAGGAGCAATACAGGAAGGAGCTGGGTACAAACGATAAAAGGCGTGAGGCTATTTCATGTATTGTTTTTGGCTTATTGTCCAAAACAGAGAAAGTCTCATACACTGGTGCAGCCAAGGTCCCCTACTGTTCTCTCCTTTTAGTAGAAATAAAAGAGAGCTCGTTTCTCAATAGCAGCATTCTATCCTTAAGTGGGTACACAGTGATATTCTGATGGTCTCTGGAGCAGAGAATAATTCCGTGGCAGCTCTGACCTCCAGTCACCGGGTTCTCTGTAACTTAGTCTTTCATGGCCAAGGACTATAATCACTATTTCGATTTATATTTAGCATCTCAAAATGGAAAGGATTCCATGGACAACAAAGCAGGAAGTGATTTCATGAAGTGTTTTAGTATGGATAAAACAATAAACTATAAAAATACAAATCATCAGTAAAGCTTTTTCTTTCCAGAGAACTATATTCAGAAATTAATGTAAGCCTCTAAGGTGCGCATGTGTGTTTTTTCACCCATGATCATGTTTGTATGTGTGTGCATTCCACTGCTACAGGAGACATGCAAAATGATATCAGATTTGTACTGGTTTCTCCCAAGAACTGTGCGCTCGCAGGGTTCGTTCAGGAAGGTGAGTGCCCTACCACCACATCACAGTCATATCTCATCACCTTCGGCGGGAATAGTTTACACTTTAACCTCACATGCAGGCTTATTAAATTAGTATTACTCATCAGAACTTGCTTACTAATAAAACAAGCTGAATTAGCCACTGCAGAATCATATTTGGAAATTCAATGAAAATTTTACCTTTTTAATAAAGGCCCAGAAATATTATTTCAGAGCAGGTGGTACAGAAAACTGTGGTCAAATTTGACATTCATTCATCATTGAAGTGTGGAACGTGACAGGTGAAAATTGATATTGATTTCTTTCCTCTAATATTTGGAAGAGTTCTAACAGGTAAATCAAATGAGATGACAAGACATATCAAGTCTCACTCATTTCTATGATCACATCCTCTCCACATATCACTCCTTCGCCTGCCATGTCTTGAATAATTCAATGCCCATAGTCTTTCCAGTCCAGTGTATTATAAGACACACTCAAGCTGGGTTTCAATCATATTAGACTGAAAGCTGAACATTTTAGGAAGGATTATTTAAAACCAAATGCGTCTTGAGCCCAACAGCCTTTGAAACCAAACAATCCTGGGAGTTCAGTTGGATTCAGAAAATTTAGTAATCCTATTTGATGTATGTTAACTGTATCAATATTAACAACCTTCTGCTGGATTTCAGCACTGATTTGAGAGCTGAGTTACTACTGGTCTTGTATTTTACCTAGTTGTGAAAGCACTAAGAGAGTTGTTCTTGGGTTGAACTTGACCCGCCTCTGGGAATGCTCTCTGTTCTATCCATCTTGAAAAGCTTTATTCAAGTGCATTTCTCTGCCTGCCTTCTCTTCACTTGCACCCCTTGGGAGAACGAAAGATGCTCAAATATAGATGTGAACACGGCAGGTGCTCTGCTTGGCAATGGTGTCTTTCAGCTTCCCAATAAAAAATTATATTGCTGACCACCCATTTGACTGAAAAGTGACTCATTTTACTGACAGATATCTGGATTGAGATGCCAAAAGAAATAGGTCATTTCAAATTTCCTTTTTAAGTCATAGCTTTGTGTTGCCACACTACTTGTTCAAAACTTAGATCATGAAGGTTCCTTCCTATGACCTGCAAATAATTAAAATGTTCTTCAACAGGCTCTATGAAAAGCAAGCAGAGGGGCTTCCCTGGTGGCACAGTGGTTGGGAGTCCGCCTGCCGATGCAGGGGACACGGGTTCGTGCCCCGGTCCGGGAGGATCCCACATGCCGCGGAGCGGCTGGGTCCGTGGGCCATGGCCGCTGGGCCTGCGCGTCCGGAGCCTGTGCTCCGCAACGGGAGAGGCCGCAGCAGTGAGAGGCCCGCGTACCGCAACAACAACAACAAAAAAATAAATAAAATAAAGCAAGCAGAATATTCCTAATTATCAATCTTTCTCTAGAGTCATATAGTTCTTGTAATTTCAAGGAAGAGAAACTCAAATGTAAAGTGTTACAATAGCCAAGCATACCAGCACTATTATCTAACCATTCAGCAATTTTCTCTGCCAAGTCACTCTGAACCTTAGACTACTGAGGATGTCTTCTTAATTAATTTTTAAGGTTCTCCTTTTTTGAGTTAAAAAATGGTCACAATTTTATAAGTAAAATTAAAGAAAAATACCAAATAGAACATCTGAGATGTTTCCATTAGGCATTATATATATATACATAAATTTAATAGATATACATATATAAATGCACTGGGATAAATCTCCATCTTCTGTGTCAGTTGGACATAGGTCCGTTTTCTTAGGAATAGGGAACTCCTTTCACAATGGATGTGAGGAAATTGGCAAATGTACACCATATAAGTACTTTTGGATGGTAGTGACCAAGTTCTCAAGACACACACACACACACACACACACACACACACACACACACTGAAGAATATCAGAACACTTAACGTTTCAAAGACACAGGAAGAGAAATGCAAGTTTCCCCTAGAAAGCCTTTTGTTTTTTTGAAGTCAGAATTCTGAAAAGATGTTTTTATCAAGCCAGCTTTTTATAACTTAACTGCATATGCAATAAAAGAGTCCTATCTTAGTCATTTTTAGGGCAAGATTTTCTTTAAGTCCCAAGAAAGTAAGCACTTGTAAATGTAAATTTTGTATGTACATAAACCTGGCCAGGATATCCGTTGGAAGCTGGAAATCTGTTGTTGTTCCTTTTCCTTTTGTATTGAAAGCTAAGTTCCCCATTCTGAGTTCAATTTGTGAAGATCACTTTTATTTTGACAAACTCTATTAATGTAGCCAATTCAAGGAAGACAGGTTAGTCTTCCACCTAATTACCCAGTCCAACTTTTACTCAGTGTCTTTCACCTGAGCACCTTTCACCTCAGAGTCTTTCAACTGAGGATAAACCACGCAGTGTCTAAACTGAGCAAGATCTTCCCAGTGTCTTTTAAGTGAGGCTAACCCACTTGAGCAAAAGTCTTCCCAGTGTTTTTCTACCGAGGTTAAACTCTCAGTGTTTAAACTGAGTAAAAATCTTCCCAGTGTCTTTCACTGAGGATGACCCAGGTACTTCTTCTTGAAACCAAGTTTCAAGGATAACCTACTACTCAAGAGAAGAGTTTAACACCACTGAATAAAACTTAGGATCATCAACCAAAACTGGAGATCCAAGAACCAGGAGATACTCACCCAAATTCGTCTGGACTCTCGGAGAAAGCGGACAGGCCCAAGAAGCCTCTGCTGGTGCCAGGACTCTGGATCCTCATAGAGTTCAGGCAAAGAAGAAAAGTCTGCTCTGGGCCCCTTCATTGGTTGCCAAGACTGCTGACTGAAAAATATGCACAACCCAAAAGGAGAATTATGTTTTATTTGGCAGATTTTCTGAGGACTTAAGCCCAGAACACAGCCTGTCAGATCACTCTGAGGAACTGCTCAGAAGACCTAAGGGAGCAGTCAAGAAAAACCAGGTAGTCAGAACATCAAAAGATTACTATTAATTAAAGAAAACTAGACCTCTCAAGTTAAGGACTTTAGCATTTTTCTATGTATGAGAAGATGAAAGAATCTGGGCTCCGTGAAATCATTCCTTTGATATGCACCTTAACTCTAGAACCAGTACCCTGTTTTTCTCCATCCCGAATCCCCTCAAGGTGCACAGTTGAGGGTTCCCGCTTTGACGTCTGACTTGATGACTGCAACATCCTTTGTCTACTGATATGGCAGGGAACATTTTTCATCCACGGGTAAGAAATTGAGAAAATTAACATAATTCAAGATATAAAACCATTACAATACTAAAAATTCCCAAATGTCAAACAAACATAAGTACCCTTGACCTGTAAAATGGAAGATGCCAAAGAAGGGAAAAAAAGAAACAATAAAGAAAATGTAGAAAATAAAGCATAAAATAAGATGGCAGAAATCAATAACAGTAGAACAATAATTAAATAAATCAAGGTAAATGTTATCATAAGATTTTTAAATTTCAAAAAAAAAAACCCCATCAAACAAAACATATTGAAAATAAAGTAATACAGAAAATTTAGAGAGCAAATATGAATGCAAGGAAGACCTGTTAGGTAGTTAGTCAGACATTAGCAGCAAGGAGGTGACAGTGGTGAGAAAGACAAGAAGAAATTGAGTCACACCCAGCCATCTGGGGACTCTCCCTTGACTCCACCCAGAACGGGAGAAACTATGGTCGGGTGGTGGGCAGCTTATCCTGTTAAAAAGAGGCACAGTAACACAAGGGGACTTCTCCAGGCTGTGCATGCCCAGACCAGACAGGCGTATAACCTACAGTAAATCCAAACTCATTATACCATAATTACAATAAATTACATGTGGTTTTGCCCCTCCCCCCACCCAGTAGGCATTTCTTGGGGATTCAAGGATGAGAGCATGCACAGCAGAAAACTTGTTCCATAGCTCAGGACTGTCAATCAAATAATGATCCTTGTCACTCACCCCCACCTCTCTGCAAAATGCTCCTTAAAAGCGCTCGTAAGCCTTTATAGGAATGCTGCTTTCAATTTGCAGAAACAGTACACCCATCCCCCCCCACCCCGAGAGTGTACCTTTGCTTCGATATACTTTGCTTTGGGCTTGCTTCACTTCGCTGAAATAGCCTGTTCTCAGAAACAGCCTGCTCTTTCTCTCTCCTTCTCTCTCTCCCTCTCTGAGAGTGTACCTATGCTTAACTAAACTTTGCTTTCTGCTTAAGCTTAACATGGGAGTTTGCGATCCTTTGCTTACTATCATGGAACCAAGATAGCTGGTCCAGGCCTTCCACTGACCTCCTCGGTTGAAGCTATTTTGTTACAAAGCATGTCCACATGGTGACAGACCTAAGTCTAAATTTTGATAAAAGGTGGAATTAAGGTGAGACTATCATATGGGAGGAAAAGACTGTAGGAAAAATAGTAGATGTAGGAGATATGTTTGTGAAAGTGCACATTCATGGCAATATAGCCAAATAAACTCACATGCCCACGTTCCCACTAAAACTGTATAAAATTATGACCAACAAGCAGAGAATACACATTATTTTAAAGCCCTCATGGGGCATTAAGACATATTTACCATGTGAATCCTTCAGTGAATCTTGTGTTACTGCTAAGGGGTAGGAAGTGGTGTCATAAGGGAGTTTTGTGTAAGACTCAAAGCTCCCTTTCTATATGGTTCAGGCTGGACTTGAAGCTTCAGGGGCCTGGGAGGATGGGGCAGGAAAGGCAAGGCACACTCAGAAAAGAGAATACATACATAACACACTAGGGATATCTGAAGAGGCTGCTCAAGACCTGGCTCAGCCCCAAGGGTTTGACCCCTAGTCCTACTCTTCACCCTACAGCCCTTTAGGGTCAGGACCTTGGCTCACCCTAACCCATTCCTAGCTTCCGGGTATAGAATGAGTGCACATATCTGAATGTTAGTGTTCTCTCAAAATTTACATGTTGAAATCCTACCTCTTAAAGATAGGAGGCCGGGCCATGCAAAAGTGCTTATGAGCTTTCATGAATGGGATTAGTGCCTTATAAAAGAGACTCCAGAGATATCTCTAGCCTCCTCCCATCATATGAGGATACAGAGAGAAGGCTCCAGCTGTGAACCAAGAAGAGAGCTCTCACTATGAGGTGGCCATACTGGTGACTTGATCTTGGGCTTCCCAGCCTCCAGAACTGTGATAATAAATGTCTGTTGTCTTTAATCTACCCAGTCTATGGTATATTGTTATAGCAGCCCTAATGGATTCAAAATTTATCTGGAGAGTGGGGACTGTCTTATCGTTGCAAACTAAGAAGTTGGGTTGAGACAACATATGAAAGATTTTTTTAAGTAGAAAATTATGGATTATTGGATTTGAAAGTACTAGATTGGTTAAGGAAAATGAGTACGTGTGTGTGTGCGTGTTTGCAGTGTGTCCCAAAAGTTTTTGTGCAGTTTAAAGATTTACTAACTCCAGAGTTATAAACACTACAAACTTACAAAAATATCATTTGAAGGTTTAACTGTTACCAGATGCAAGTCTGTGTGCCTGATGCACAGTGAGGCTAAATACTGAAACATCAGAGTTTGGAGCAGAGAAAGGTTTACACAGTGCCATGCAAGAAGACACGTGGCTCATGCCCAGGAAAAACCCCAAACTCCCTGAAGGCTTTCAGCAAAGCCTTTTTAAAGGCAAGGTGAGGGAGGGGCATGGCTAATTGTTGCAAATATCTTGGTGTTGGATCCTTTGTTCTAGCAGCTGGCCAGATGGGTCAGATCCTGGTCAGGTCACGTGTTCCTGTAAACCTCCAACAAAACAATTATTATTTTCTGTTCTGCAACTTTTTATCTCCAGGAATGGGCTCTTAAAAGTCAGAGCCTTAGAAATAGGCTATCCTGTATATTTCAGGCTCTAGGCAACATTGTTTTACAAAAAGTGCAGAGCCAGCCTGGGTCACAGGGATGGACAGAGTTAGCTCAGGCAACAAAGCATAAAGATTAAAGTAAAAAAGATCTGATGTGGAGTCAGATTTGTTCTTCCCTATTATATAACTATTTATAATTCTTTCATACTTATGAATTTTGAAAAATAAATTATTTTAATTTTTGTGTGTAGTTCCCTCTGATAGAAAATGAGGCAAAACATACACTATTCAAAATTCACAAAACTAAATAAGTGTAAAAGAAATTCAAGTTCTATCCCTGGGTGTACACAAGACACAAACATGACGTGGGAAAGTTGGAGCTGAGGACAAAGGAAATCCTGAGTAAAAATGTCTGTGAAACAGCCAGTCTTCCAGGGTCAGCTTAAGATGTTCAAGAGTTATCAAGTTGGTGGGCCTCAAGTAAAGGTCTCTAATGGATGAAGGAACCAGGTTCCAGATGGAATGAACAGAAAATTGACTAAGGTCTCTCTGACAGGATGAGAGTAGTTGGAAGGAGGGATCTGGAAGCCCCAGGAGGGTGCAGGTGTCTGTGGGTCTGGATGGGAAGGAAGGGCAGTGATTCAGCCTCTTTCTCTTATTGCCCCTCCCCCACACTCAGGAGCCCTTTGTGACAAGGCCACAGCTCTGTGATGCAGGCCTGGGGTTCTGCCATCAAGTGAACTCCCAGTGCTCTGTTGCCTGAGGGCAGCAATGCAGTTCAGAAGATGGAGAATCTCTTTTCTTTGAAAAACACGGTTGTTATCTGGCTGAGATCCAGCCCAACTTCCTGGGTGATTGATATCATCCTTGGGTTCCTGTGTGGACTGGGGCTCTTCCTAATGTTACTCCCCTGCTTCCAGAGTAATCCATTCTTAGCACCACCTAGGAAACATAGAAACATCAGGAAGGTAAGAAACCTTTGGCTTAATCCCAGCAGAGATTATCTCTTTTTTTCTTATTCTTATTTCCACTTTTCTAAACCACCTAGAGAGACTCCTGAGATGGGAACTCTCAGAAAAGTAGAGAACATCATCCTTCTAGGGAAAAGCCAGGCCAGAGAGGGGTTAGAGTGGGCATGAGGATTTCTAGCCTAAGATCGTAGACCAGGAGTTCAGGTATGGTAGAGGGCTCCAGGGCAAGTCCCCAATGCAGTGACTAATGGTTAAGGACTGGATTACTAAGAGTTCAATCTCTGCAGGAAGGCTGACCCCTGAGCCCTGGTTCACCAGCCACCTTCCCACAGCGGGTGTCTCAAGGGAGACCTTCCTCTGTGTTGGGGCTGATCTAAGGGCAATGCTGAGCCCCTGAGAGCCTGAGAGAAGAGGCTGGAGTGGAGGTCTGGCCTTGGGAAGCAGAATCCTATCTGACAAAGCTCACGTGGGCATTTAGGTCTGAGAATGTGTGTGTTTCTTGATCAGAGGAACAGTGACAGAAGAAATCTATGGTGATTAAAACTTAAAAAATCCTTCTTGGGCTACCCTGGTGGTGCAGTGGTTGAGAGTCCGCCTGCCAATGCAGGGGACGTGGGTTCGTGCCCCAGTCCGGGAGGATCCCACATGCCGCGGCGCGGCTGGGCCCATGAGCCATGGCCGCTGGGCCTGTGCGTCCGGAGCCTGTGCTCCGCAACGGGAGAGGCCACAACAGTGAGAGGCCCGCGTACCGCAAAAAAAAAAAAAAAAAAAAAAAAAAAAATCCTTCTTTGCACTCTTCAAAGAAGAAAAACTGAAAATATTTTTATCCACTTTACAAATAAGTAAAAGGGGAAAAAACCCCACAGAGTTTTAGTTAAATGTAGAAAGTCATGTTGTTCATGAACACAGCTTGCCTAGATAGATGACAGTGAGAGTTGGGTGTTAGCCCCTCATTTCTTCTTCTCTCTCAGCATCAAGTAGAGCTGAAGGGGAGGAGCAGGAGTAGGAAGAAAAGTGGATCTTTGAAAGGTAAGCCTTTGCCATTCAGTCCTGTGTGCCCCCGAGAGTTAGCTTCCATCTCTCCTAATCCTGAGGGCCCAGCTTCACGGTCTCTGAGGATGCCAGTGGCAGAGCTTATTCTTCAGGAAACAGAGCCTTGGGAAGGCTCGTTGGAAGGAGATCAGAGCCCAGATACTTCCCAGAAATTTGTGCTTAGAATGAAGCCATGAGGACCTAGAAATGGGGTGTGTGGACTGTGGTGGACCATTGGTGCCTGGGTTGGGAAGTGGGACCTCCAAGTCCAACTGTGGACAAGTTGTTTAACTTTGCTCAGATTCCTCTGTGTGATGACCACTGACCTTTCTCCCCTACACGGCAGTTGTAAGGGCTACAGGGGTTAATTAACGTGAAGGCACTTTGCAAAGGACAAACCCTTTTCAAGTGAGACTTAGCATCACTGTCAGGGACATGTGGCCTTGGACACTGATACTTGGGCTCCAGAGTCTAATCCTCCAAAGATTTCCCTTAAAGGGCCATTGCACTCAGCCTCCTGAAAGACTCTTAGGCCTCTGCCTTCACCACCATGACCCAGTCTCCTGATTTCCAGCTTGCAGAGATTGCCTGGAAGAACTGGAGGGGACTCACAACCTGGTTTCACTTCTGCAAAGGTAAAGAATCTTTCCCCTTCTCTCCTGGGTCGTCCTTCCTCCCAGAGCCTATAATGTGACCCCAGCCCTGGGAGGGGGAGCCATGGGAGGGCGTGGCTAAAGCCCTAGGGTGAGGGAGAGCAGGAGCATTATGAAGTCAGTGTCGGGGCAGAGGAGGGTTCTTGGGCTGCAGGTGCCCACCCCTGCCTGTCCTGTCCAGCCATCCTGGCCCCATCTGCTCTCCTACAGCTGCCTGGGGAGGCTTCCTGGCAAGGGCAACTTTCATCAGCTCTCATGTCAAGACCCTCCTGGTGAGACGTGCAAAGCAGTGCCTGCTGGAGCCTGTGGAAGATACTGCTTGAAGGGTTGGGAACCCTGCATGAACACCTCCTGTAGGGTTTCCTTCCTTGATCCAGACACTCGAGAGGTGCTGGAAGCACACATTAGAAGGTTTTGGGTAAAGCACAGGTGGACCCTCCCCCTCAAGGTCCTCAAGCCCATAAATCTCTTGAAGCGGAAAAAGCTCCAACCCTCCACCGTTCTGCAGTTTGCCTCTTCCCCTTCAGCCACCTGTGTGTCTGGGTCCCACTCAACAGTCAAGTGTGCTGAGTTCCTGGAGAAACCTCCTCAGGCTCATTCAGGAGAGAAGGTGATAACAGAAGAGTCAGTTCCTACCCTGAAGAGGCCTCTCCTTGTCCCCTCAACTGTGTGTAAGGAAATCCAGAGTGCCCTGGGAGCGATTCCATCTGCTGACTACCATGGGCCCTCAAAGGCTTCTCTGACTGGACAGGAGGGCAGGCCACCTTCTCAGTCCCTCACACTCAGCCTTGTGGGCAGAACCTGGAAGAGTGAGACTGTGGAATGGGTCAAGAGGGACAGCCTAGAGCCAGGTCCAAGTTCAGCAATGGTCAGGAATGAGCCAACGGAGGAGAGTGGTGGTCAGGCCTCAGGAGACCCCTGCCATAGGGTAACAGTGATGGAGGTGAACTTAGGATCCCAATCTTTGAGAGGTGAAGAGGCCAGGGAGGCTGTGGAGGCCAAGGAGTCTCCTGCTCTTCAACCACAGTCTAGTGTTATCTTGGAAACCAAAGTGTTGACAAAATCCCAAACCACAAATGTACATATGAGGAGTTTAGAGGTGCCAGGGGCCAGTAAACGTTTCCTACTACCTAGAATGTCTGTTTTCCAACATCCAGGTGAGCCATGCCTTAACATGGGGGTTGCCAGTGAGTTTAACTCCAAAGTAAAGGTACAGTCAGACAACCAGCTTCAGGACTTTCCCAAACACATGTTCCTTGCTGCAGACAACTTGGCTTCTCAGGTGCCTCAGTGCCATCCCCAGAGAGTCCCCACCAGAGACAGGTTAGCTTCCCAGGAGCCAAGTGGCCTTATGGAAGCCCAAAGGAGCAACCTAGGGCAGCAGGAGCCCAAAACTTCAAAACTCCAAGACTCATGGAAGAGCCAGAGCAAGATGATTGCCCCTACTTACAAAAGAGAGGACTGTAGGAGGCATAAACCAGGAGAGCATGAAGAAAGGTTTAAAGAATTAGGGACCTCTCAAGCTGGAAGTATGAGCCACCCTGCCCAGGTCAGGGGAATAACAGACTCTATTGGGAGCAGATGTCTCCAGCTCATGCCAGAGAAGAAACATAGCCCTCCAGAAAGCCTCTTCAGAAAAAGGATGAGGCTATTTTTAAAGTGGATTTTCCCCAATAAAAAAGTCAATGGTCGAGATGCTCTGCAAAAATTCAAGCCCATATCAGCCACTGCCCAGAGTCACGGATCAGTCAAAAGCAGATCAATCTTGAAGAGTGAGACTGCTGAGGGTCAGGCACTCATGACAGCTGTTGGACAGATCCCAGAAGAAAAAAGAGCAATTCACCATGGACTTCATGCCACAAAGTTAAATGAACACAAACTGGAATTCCAAGTCCCAGTATGTGGGTGTTTCTGCTGCCATAGGCTTACCTCCTACCCAGAGCAACGGAGAATGATGGGTTATACAGCCTGCAGTCATAAAGCCACCTCCAAGGGCCAGAGTTGTTCTTTCAGGGAAAGGGAAGTCAGACACCAACATAGTTTGAAAAGTGTAAGGTTCGACGATGAGCAGCTGGGCCTAAGGTGCCTCCCATCCTTGCCCCCCAAGAAGAGTTTGTTTCCAGTTAGTACCTGCCAGTATGGGCCAAGGATTCCAGGTGCCCCAGCCCGCCATCAACACTGTCCAAGGCATTGTCATCTTTGGGGAGGTGTCTTGCCTGGTCGACAGTAAAATCCTTCTTTAGTCTTCCCTTTAGAAGGAAGACATGTCTCCAAGTAAAAATTCAGTCCATGTAGAGAAAATGATTTTCTCCTTAGCACGTCCAAGGTATTTAATGTTCCCCAATACATGTATATATATATATATATTTTTTTTTTTTTTTCTAATAAAAGCATAGTGTAATGGCTGCTGTCTGTGCCGTGCACTTTGTCTTCTAGAAGGGAGGGGCATGGAGGGAGGTGGACGGTAGCATCACAAGCTTGCTCCTTGTCTCGTGTCCCTTCATTGCACCTTATGATACTGTCATTACACAGACCAAAATTACTCTAGCAATGAGATGGGAAAAACCTATGAAACCCACACCCAAGGATCTGGTTCAACCAGTCTTTCTCCTCCTTCTATGCTACTTTGAACTTTATGCAACTGTAGTGGATAGGTTTACACGATAGGGCCGGACATTCCAATTCAGGCTCCAGGAAGTGTCAGAGCCAAGTGGATGGAAGTTTGGGGGGAATAGAGTATGGGCTCTGAGTTCAGAAACAGGAGAAATCTTGCCCCTGGATCTCTTGGTAGGGAATATACAACATCTGCTCTTAAGAGTTCCTTCTCTTTCTGATGAAGGTTGGGATTGAGGTATGCCCTATGAACCCCTTTTAGCTTAGCCATAATAAAATGTACAGCATCACCCTCCCCCACCTCTGTTTTTCCTACACTTTAGAGCAGCAGCAAGGATGGCATTTCCAGCTCTGTGTGTGTAGGTGGGGGGAGTATCAGGGAGGCTGCTGAGGGCTGTGTTGAGTCCAGTCCCATATAAATGAATGGCTGCGTTCATGGGTCACCTACCTTCCACTCTATGTTAACCCCAGAGAAGGAGTTTTGGATGAATGGAATAGGGGTGTGACTGTGGGTAGTAACTATCTGATGGTCAAACACTGTGAATTTAGGGTGGGATGTAGGTGTAGAAAAATCCTTGGATCCAAGGAAGGAGGCAAAGTGGTACCAGACTCCCATAAATTGCAGTTCTGAAAGAACAGCCCCCTGACATACAACCACCATCTAAAGGCCTAAAGGGGAGGAAAAGTTAAGGGTCCAGTAGCTCACCATGGCCCCACGCCAGGGTCTCTACCCTATTCCAACTCTAAGATCACAGACCTAGAGAAACCACCTTTAGGTCAAAACAGAAGGTCAAACTTAGAGAAGTAAAGCAAATCAGGGAAGGTGAATCTCTTAATACTATATTTAATAAGCTTACACATCATCACCTCTTGACTTTTAGAAAGGATAACTTAACAATAGGTGTAAAAGCCAGGACTAGGGAACTTGGGATGTGACTCCTAGTCTGGTGACCTTCACATAAACACATGGCCCAAGGACTGCTCCAGGGGAGAGGTGGGGACTGGCTTGTGATTGTGTAGTAAGCCTTGCCTGTCTCCCAGTCCTTGATCACCCCAGAGCCTGGCAGGTGAAGAAGCAATCAGACAGGATTCGTGGTGGTGTGGAGGTGACCTGTGCAAAGTGGATGGGGCAGGGTGCAATGCAGGAGTGTTCCACTGATCTGCTTCTGGCACAGCTTTTCTTGTCTCCTGACCCCCATCCATATGGAAAAGCAGGGAGATGAGGAAGAATTTCTCTAGAGTGATTTGGTGTTTTCTGCCATGTGCAGGGCGCATGGTGGACACAGCTCCAGGTGGTGTCTTTCTCATTGTGGAGATTTCGGTTCCAGCTGATGCCCCTGATCCAGATGACAACAGAAATGGACCCCATCCCCCATACCTGTCAGGCCCCTCAACACGTGGAAATGCTGTGACCTGGGGTGGAGGGGGCAGAGTGAGCACAGGACTGCTCACACCCCTGGTTTCTCCCTGGAGCCAGGCCCTACCTCTGGGCCCCGATTCCCAAGGCAGCCTCCAGAATGGGCAGAGCAGTGAGAGTGAAGCCAGGACTTGTGGGAGGGGTCGGTACCCAGAGGAGAGAGTTGACAGGGCTGGGACCTGAGCCTGGCTGCTGCTGGGTCCTCTCAGGGGCACCCAGAAGTGAGTTCTGGGAATATGGGGAAGCTGGACTTGGACCCCCTTGGCTCCTGCTGGGAGAGTGCCACAGACAGGTGATGCTGATGGAACAGCAAGAAAACAGAAAGAAGCAAGTCCCTTTGCCCTTCTCTTGCTGCTCCGTCTTCCATAAGGTACAGTAAGACAAGAAATTGAGAGACCAAAAGAAAAAAAGAAATGGAGAGACCCAGAGACAATACACAAAGACTTCACGGACACACCTCTCGAGAGACTTCTCACGCAAACACCTTTCTCAGAGATCACATACTGAGACCTCACACAGGGACCTCGTGTTGCTTCACAGACCCTCAGACAGAAACCTAGCACAGATTTAACAGATTTCCCAGAGATACCTTCCAAAGGGACCTCATACAGAGACTTCACACAGAGATCTCACCCAGAGACAACACACAGAGACCTCACATCTATTCTTCAGTATCCATTGACAAGTCTTTCTTAGTGAATATGAAACCACTTAGCAAACTGGCAGCATGATAAATATATTATCAGTTGTGCCCCTCTGAGATCCACCAGACACTCACTGTCAGCATTACTCTAAATGGGGAAATGTTGGAGAAGTTTTGTTCTTTTGGAATGTCACTGCCTCTGAACAAAAGAATTATACATTCCAAATGTAGATTTTCAAATTTCATTCTTAGGTGTTCATTAGCTTGAAGATCACATATTACATTATTTTATTTTTATTTATTTTAGAAGAATGAAGAAAATAATGTTTATTTCTTAGAAATGCATGTAGTACTCTATTTTTTTATTTTAAAAGATTTTTATTGGAGTATAGTTGAGTTACAAATTTGTGTTAGTTTCAGGTGTACAGCAAAGGGAGCCAGTTATACATGTACATATGTCCACTGTTTTTAAAGATTCTTTTCCCATAGAGGCCATTACAGAGTATTGAGTAGAGCTCCCCGTGCTATACAGTAGGTTATTATTACCTATTTTGTATATAGTAGTGTGTATATGTCAATCCCAATCTCCCAATTTATCCTTCCCCCTTATCTCCTGGTAACTATAAGTTTTCATTTGTACTCTTTTTTTAGGAGAATCACAAATTTTAAGCACAACTAAAACACTGTCAGTCTCCAGTGAGAGAAAATATTTGTCCAGTTTAGTTATCATCCAGTCAAATGGTATCTGGCACATTTTTTCCTTTATTGAGGACAGAACTTAAACTTGAGATGGCTTACTTGTTTCCTTTGGAAACATAAGAAAAACCTGCAACAAAGGTACTCTAGGAATGAAATAAACCAAGAAAGAAGCATCCGGACTCACATTCACTTCCCAGAGGGCTGTGTAACTAGCACGTTATTTTGCACATAATAGCTTGCATCAGGTTTGTGGGGTTTGCTTTAGTTTTTAACAGGCCAATAATCATGTGAGGATTTTTCACAAGTCAAATTTCTGGTTTTAAATTTTACATTCTGGCAAAAGTATGCTTCTGAATATTATTTTATTTCTTAAAATGTGGTAATGCCCTAAAATGATATTACACAATCATAACGTTCAGCTAACATACTTAAAAAGATGGGCTATTAAGGATTCATTCTTCAATAATTCTATGAAATGCACATTTTCTAAGACATGCAGTTAGGATCCATTTTATATTCATTATAGGGTTAACACATTGCTTTAAAAATTTTTGAAAGATTATAAAATATATGACTTAGCCTATGCTTGACATTATACATGTTATCTCATAAAATTACTGAGGGAAGGATATCTTAATATCTGAATTGAAGGTAGTGTACATTTAATCTACATTTGGCTTATAACAATGAATAATGAAAGGCTTTCATTTATTATATAGCTCACACTTTCCAAAGGGTACACTTCTAAAAGACTACTGATTTCTCACTGCTAATAAGCAACCTATTGTCCTTGCCTTGGTAAAATCTATTTTAATGACAGCTGGTTCTCTCCCAGATTATCCATTGGTATTACAGCGTCACGGTCTTTTAAGAGGAGCAGGGCTGACACGAGGACTCTTTGGGCTTATTTCTACAAGAAATTTAGTTTTTCTATTCTCCTAATTAAAAAATGTATAATTATTAATTTTTCACTTTACTCCCTTATGTCGTTGAATCAGAAAACAATGGACTATGGTCATGTATGTCATCTAATACTCTATCAGATCACTTTTTTTTAAATAGTGCAGCTTACTCAGGTAAGTTTACTGATCAGAACAAAATGGAATCAATTAGGAAAAAGTTCATACAGGAAAATATCCTTTTCAAAGTTGACTATTTTAACACAGTTAAATAAGCGATTATTTTTTAATCCTTTGAGTTAAAATTGTTCAGGGTGGCCAAGAAAGTCTGGAAACATGAAAAATGTCCATAAAAGCACTTTATTACTATAATACATTGAATGTGTTGCTCCTCATTATTAATTCACAGTTCATTAAGCTGGGCAAAATTACAACGAACAATGTGCATTAAAGCAAAATTCCCATCAATCATTTTCCATCTGTCATACATTCTGTCAGATAATTTGTGTGTCTAATTTTCATGGAAAAACTTGTACCTTTACTCCAGAATAAGAAATCAAGGGGGATCAATCTATTAAAAAGATATTAATATTCCCAGACTCTGTGGCCTTCAGTATTTTTTTTTTAAGAAGATTCACCTAGTGCAAATCTTATAAATATTTTTACCATTTAATATGCGCAGACAAAATGGATACAAAAATTAGATAAAAGAGAAAACAACAAAAACAGATCCCCTTTGTTTTCAAAACATTTGATGTTTACATCAAAATATTTTGTTGAAAATGAAGTGATTTTTAATCTATAGTTAAAAGACACTATAATGATATTTAGAACATATTACAGATCCGGATTTTTACAAATAGATTTTTATTTAAAACAGGTCTCACACTGATATCAATAAACCAGGCACTCTAGAACAAAATGTGGAGAGATGGCAATTATGAGATGACTTCTTAATACTCCAAGGGAAAAAGATTTTTTCCAAAGTAGTCCATCTACAATATTAACCCTTAAGATCTACTCCCCTTGATAGGTTTCAATATTATTTTCTCTTTTATACACATTGACTTTATAATTAACTCCTACAGGAGGACATTTCTGGAAATGTTCCCAGATATCTACAGCCACACTTTCGGTCATGATCACACCATGGAAAAAGTAGGGAACATCCAGATCCTGATGATCCAGGGGTTTCATAATTACCCCTTTGAGGTCAGTCAGAATCATAATCATTCCCAGAACAGGGTCGGTCTTTACATTTGTGCCCCGAGACATGCAGATTGTAACACTACCCACCCAAAGGCAAGTTGTCTTCCTTACTCAGGTTTGCAGGGGCACCACTCACTGTGGTAGCTAGAAGAGTCCGTTGCCCCCAGCCCGGACCTGCATTCTGTACTCTCCACACACACATCGTACTACAGATATACCAGTGGTGCTCATGAAACTTCCAGAAAGCTATAAAATAATGCATGCCAGGCACGGTAGATGAGGATTCAGAAAATGCTAACATCTTCTCTAGGAAATAAAGGTGACATACCTATGTGGCTTTAAGCATTTTTGTGCATTAGCTGGCCCCCTGGATCTGGGAAAAAGCATCTGATTTTAACGTTTCTCAGCCTCATTCTCTGCAGTGAAATCTGAAGCTCTTCCTTCCTTCTCTGAGTCCAGAAGCTGGAATTGATACAGTCTGCTCTCTGTGATTTGTCTCTACCATTTGTTTCCAGTGACCACTTCAACTCAGATATCTCTCAATTCAGGGATCACTCCTAAACTTCAGGACGAAGGTCACTGCCCTTTTCATTCCCACCACAATTTTATGCTAGTAACCCTTTACTGTGTCAATAAATTTATTTTGTAGAATGTGCCCCCTGGACTCCACCTGCTAAATCTGTTTTTTGGGCAAATCATTTGTTACTTAGCTAAACAAATTTTATAAAATCATATTTCATAAAATTGTATTTTATAAAATGTTACTTTCTTATTTTATAAAATTGGTAAGTCCAGGGATTTAGGCTTAATTATTATTTTTAAAAATGTTGGTACTCATTTTGCCAATTTTTCTCTTTTTACATATATCAGAAAATATGTTAAGAACTCAACTGTGAAGATACCACTATTTTTATTTTTTCTCACTTTTTGTACACAGGAAACAAGAAAGTTTGTTCCTTGGAAAACATCAGTCCTAAGAACGTACTAAGTTAAAGCTTAGCATGTTAGATCTGCGAGTAGCCTTGTCTTTTTTTTTTTTTTTCGGTACGCAGACCTCTCACTGTTGTGGCCTCTCCTGTTGCAGAGCACAGGCTCCGGACACGCAGGCTCAGCGGTCATGGCTCACGGCTCCAGCCGCTCCGAGGCATGTGGGATCTTCCCGGACCGGGGCACGAACCCGTGTCCCCTGCATCGGCAGGCGGACTCTCAACCACTGCGCCACCAGGGAAGCCCAACCTTGTCTTTTTTTTAATGATGCTTTTTTCTGAATTGGTTAAAAAAAAAAAAAAAAAAAAAAAAGCCTTAAGGCTTAGGAACAGAAGCAAATTGAGAATTAAAATCCGAATCATTCAAATGAAGTTTGTCAGAACAGTTTGTGTGTGGAGAGGACAGCTTCTAGGCACTTCAGAGAAACCAGCAGGACAGAATTGAGAATAGCCAGCACCTTACAGGGCTTCTCACAGAAATGCTTTAATGCAAAGAGGTGACTGGATTTCACAGGGAGACCAGGGAGAGGATGCAGAGATAATTAAATCACATTCAAGCACCTGTTTACCTGGGAGGTAAGTTCCTTCATATTGTGGTCAGATGCTGTTTAGGGGGACACTGGTGCAGGGGAGGTGTTGGGAGGATGAACTCTTTTCTGAGTGATTTTGCAAGTGTGAAAATTCATCCAACAGAGATGCTAGAAAAATTTGCTCCTAGTAGCGAGCGTCCAACATGATATTTTGGGACAAAAATGTGTATTTGGAAGAATTTTTCACAAAAGAGCAGTGATGGGAGGAAAAGATTCATATGGGCCTGGCTAGTAATATTCTTCCTTCACAATTTTCTTGTGGGTTCCTGAGGCCTGTTGTGACTGCTTGGAGACCTGGTCCCCAAGCAATGGCCCTCTTTGTCATACTCAGGGTAACCCAGGAAGTTGCTTGTCTGAAGCAGAAAAGGTTCTCCCTTCCACTCATGTCCTCTTGCTGATCAGATGAACACATGGCATCATCTACAGCTGAGAGGTATTTGTTAACTACCTTTGTTTCATAGGACACAACTCATATATACTCTACAGTAATGTTTATCACTGTCTTTTATAATCTCAAGGTAAGAAGTAATCAGTGTTAAAATCATTCTACTGGAATAACAAAGCACATGATTTTTTTTCCCTAATAGTGATTGTATTTGTTTGCTAGGGCTGCCATAACAAAAGACCACACTGGCTACTCGGTGGCTTAAACAACAAAAATATATTTTCTCATAGATCTAGAGGCTAGAAGTCCAAGATCAAAGTATCAAGTTTAGTTTCTTTGAGGTCTCTCTCCTTTGATGGCTACCTTCTCGCTGTGTCCTCACATGGTTGCCCCTCAGTCTGTGCATGTCTGTGTTCTAATATTCCCCCCTTATAAAGATACAAGTCATATTGGATTAGAGTCCATCCATATGATCATTTTACCTTAATTTTCTCTTCCAAAGCAGTATTTCCAAGTAGAAGTTAAGCTTACTGTACAAGCAATCAGGTATTTAATAAGAGGCATTGCTATGGAGACAAAAAAAAAAAGGTTAATAATTGAGGCAAATTTCATATCAGTTTTTGAGTTCTGAGGGTAGACAGTTGAGAAGATCTCTAAATGTCAGGGTTAAAGCATCTTTTGTAGTTTGAATGTCCATCAGATGTTCAGGTAAACTTTCTGAGTGGTCCATATAGCAACAGGAACGAAGAAGACTGTCTAAACATGAGCTGCTGTGGAGATTTCTCTGAAGTTTATATTAAGATATCTACCTTCAGTATGCAGGACTTCAGAAAAAAAGGCAGTTTTAGTTTCAATTATTCCAAGTCAAAAGGGTGGGAGAAAATTTGGAAACACTAGTTTGGAGAGTTGTAGTCAGGTAGTGGAGGAAACTAGAAAAATTCAGGATATAGTCCAGTTTTCAGGTAATTAACAAAACTTCAAGGAAAATTAATAGCACTAGAATCTAATATCCACAATATGTATTTTGGTTTCTATCGAAAGATAATTTTTCTCTCTAAAATCACCCTCATTTCTATCAAAGATAGCCAAATTAAGACAAATTTGTTTGCAAAATAAGTCTAGATTCAAAAAACTTGGTCTTATTTATATAAGTATAGCAAGGATTGTGACTGACCATATAGGCTTATTTTTTATTTTTATTTTTTGCTTTTATTAAGAGAATTTATTGCCTCTCTCTCCTCCCAATAGCTCAGACATGAAGAAGCAACATCAGAGGAAGACAGACAGACAAATGGCTCTTTGAGTTTGTCCTGCTTGGCACTGGTGAAGGAAGAGGCAGCTTTCTCAAAGTTTTTATCTGCTTAATTGGATGTAGTAGAGAAAGGGAACAAGGAAAGTCAGAGGGTAAGTGAACAGGCTCTGCACCTACCAAGGATGTGTTATCCTCCTAATCGTCCCAGTAGGAATATTCCATTCATGTTCTTTGATCTGATCCTTGCATTGGAAGACACTTCTTTTTTTAATCTCTTTTTTTAAATTTAATTTTAATTTTATATTGAAGTATAGTTGATTTACAATGTTGAATTAGTTTCAGGTGTACAGCAAAATGATTCAGTTATACATATACATATATCCATTCTTTTTCAGATTCTTTTGCCATATAGGTTATTACAGAATATTGAGTAGAGTTCCCTTTGCTATACAGTAGGGTCTTGTTGATTATCTATTTTATATATAGTAGTGTGTATATGTGAATCCAAACTCCTAATTTATCCCTCCCCATACCTTTTCCCTTTAGTAACCATAAGTTTGTTTTTTAAGTCTGTGAGTCTGTTTCTCTTTTGTAATTAAGTTCATTTGTATCATTTTTTCAGATTCCACAGATAAGTGATATCATATGATATTTGTCTTGCTCTGAATGACTTCACTTAGTATGATAATCTCTATGTCAATTCATGTTACTGCAAATGGCATTATTTCATTCATTTTTATGGCTGAGTAATATTCCATTGTATATATGTACCACATCTTCTTTATCCATTCATCTGTCAATGGACATTTAAATTGCTTTCATATCCTGGTTATTGTGAATAGTGCTGCACTGAACACTGGGGTGCATGTATCTTTTGGAAGTATAATTTTCTCCAGATACATGCCTAAGAGTAGGATTGCTGGATCATATGGTAGTTCTATTTTTAGTTTTTTAAGGAATCCCATAATATTCTCCATAGTGGTTGAACCAATTTACATTCCCACCAACAGTGTAGGAGGACTCCTTTTCTCCACACCCTCTCCAACATTTTTGTAGTCTACAGTTTGTAGACGTTTTGATGATGGTTACTCTGACTGGTGTGAGGTGATACCTCATTGTAGTTTTGATTTGCATTTCTCTAATAATTAGCGAGGTTGAGCAGATTTTCATGTGCTTTTTGCCCATCAGTATGTCTTCTTTGGAGAAATGTCTGTTTAGATCTTCTGTCCATTTTTTGATTGGGTTGTTTACTTTTTTGATATTGAGCTGCATGAGCTATTTGTATACTTTGGAGATTATTCCATTGTCAGTCTCATCATTTGCAAATATTTTCTCCCATTCTGTAGGTTGTCTTTTTGTTTTGTTTATGGTTTCCTTTGCTGTGCAAAAGCTTTTAAGTTTTATTAGGTCCCATTTGTTTATTTTAGTTTTTGTTTTCTTTCCTCTAGGAGGTGGATCCAAAAGGATATTGCTGCTGTGAAAGAGTGTTCTGCCTGGATTTTCCTCTAAGAGTTTTATAATATCCAGTCTTACATTTAGGTCTTTAATGCATTTTGAGTTTATTTTTGTCTGTGGTGTTAGAAAATTGTTCTAATTTCATTTTTTTACATGTAGCTGTCCAGTTTTCCCAGTACCACTTATTGAAGAGACTGTCTTTTCTCCATTGTATAGTCCTGCCTCCTTTGTCATAGATTAATTGACCATAGTTGTGTGGGTTTATTTCTGGGCTTTCTATTCTGTTCCATTGATCTATATTTCTGTTTTTGTGCAAGTACCATACTGATTACTGTAGCTTTGTAATATAGTCTGAAGACAGTGAGCCTGATTCCTCCAACTCCATTTTTGCTTTCATAGTATGCTTTGGCTATTTGGGGGTTTGTGTTTCTGTACAAATTTTAAAATTTTCTGGGGCTTCCCTGGTGGCGCAGTGGTTGAGAGTCCACCTGCCGATGCAGGGGACACGGGTTCGTGCCCCTATCCCGGAAGATCCCACATGCCGCGCAGCGGCTGGGCCCGCGAGCCATGGCCGCGGAGCCTGTGTGTCCGGAGCCTGTGCTCCGCAACGGGAGAGGCCACAGCAGTGAGAGGCCCGCGTACAGCAAAAAAAAAAAAAAAAAAAAAAAATTTTCTGTTCCAGTTCTGTGAAAAATGCCATTGGTGGGGGCTTCCCTGGCGGTCCGGTGGTTGGGACTTCACCTTCCAATGAGGAGGATGCAGGTTCTATCCCTGGTCAGGGAGTTGGGATCCCACATGCAATGCAACCAAAAAAAAAAAAAAAAAAAAACCAAAATAACAAAAACAAAAACATAAAACAGAAGCAATATTGTAACAAATTCAATAAAGACTTTAAAAATGGTCCACATGAAAAAAATCTTAAAATAAAAATTCCACTGGTAATTTAATAGGGATTGCATTGAATCTGTAGATTGCCTTAAGTAGTATAGTCATTTTGACAGTATTGATTCTTCCAATCCAAGCACATGGTATATCTCTCCATCTGTTTGTGTCACTTTCGATTTCTTTCATCAGCATCTTAGAGTTTTCAGAGTACAGGTCTTTTGTCTCCTTAGATAGATTTATTCATAGGTATTTTTTCTTTTTGATGTGATGGTAAATGGGATTCCTTCCATAATTTCTCTTTCTGATCTTTTGTTTTTAGTGTATAGGAATGAAGGAGATTTCTGTGTATTAATTTTTTTTTTTTTTTCTTTTTGCGGTATGCGGGCCTCTCACTGTTGTGGCCTCTCCCGTTGCGGAGCACAGGCTCCGGACGCGCAGGCCCAGCGGCCATGGCTCACGGGCCCAGCCGCTCCGTGGCATATGGGATCCTCCCAGACCGGGGCACGAACCTGCATCCCCTGCATCGGCAGGCGGACTCTCAACCACTGCGCCACCAGGGAGGCCCTGTGTATTAATTTTGTATTCTGTGACTTTACTGAATTCATCGATGTGGTGTATCACACTGATTGATATGAGCCTGTGAGCCATGGCCGCTGAGCCTGCGCGTCCGGAGCCTGTGCTCCGCAACGGGAGAGGCCACAACAGTGAGAGGCCCGCGTACCACGAAAAAAAAATCATAAAATGGGGCTTTCCTGGTGGCACAGTGTTTAAGAATCTGCCTGCCAGTGCAGGGGACATGGGTTCAAGCCCTGGTCCAGGAAGATCCCACATGCCGCAGAGCAACTAAGCCCACGTGCCACAACTACTGAGCCTGCGTTCTAGAGCCATTGAGCCACAACTACTAAAGCCCACGAGCCACAACTACTGAAGCCCATGCACCTAGAACCCATGCTCTACAACAAGAGAAGCCACTGCAATGAGAAGCCCACGCACCACAACAAAGAGTAGCTGCCATTCGCCGCAACTAGAGAAAGCCCACACACAGCAACAAAGACCCAATGCAGCCAAAAATAAATAAAATAAATAAATTTATTTTTAAAACCATAAAATATCATAACCATCTTCTTCAGTTTACTTAGTCCCATGTAATTAATTCTTGTTTTGTTTGATCTTTTGTTAGAAGTTTTATGAAACCATCAATTTCTCCATTAGGGTTTTGTAAATTCTTACTCAGTTCAGTGTAATGATTTGAAATTCATCAGAAACTTGTGTTCTAGAATACTTGTTAGATCCTTTTCCATGAATTTCTCTGAACATGAAACACATTTCCAGGAAGCTTTTGTAAAAGCATCTGAGTAAAACCATTGTCTAAGTAATAAAAGACAAATATCCATTACTAAAAATTTGATTCATTCTAATGGAATTGACAAGAAAATTTATCTCTGTGACACAAAACATTTAAGATAATAACTAGAATTATGACTGATAACATTATACTAGGACATATCCAATTTTAGGAATTTCATATACTTTCGAGAACATTTATATTAATAACATTCACCCTTATGATATAACCTAGAGTTTATGATCATTTATTTAGCAATGCTTCCCATGTAAGTAACATACCAAATAAGCCTAATGAGTTTCATAGCTCTCTTTTCTAATAAGATAAAACAAATCTTTTAAGGTGTTCCAAGGGGCCTCTGGAAAACCTGAACGTTATTTCCAGGTCAATAAAACTTCATTTAGAATTTGACTTGGGGGAGAATCTACTTTTTCAAAAATAAAAATGTTTTAAAACACTTTGTCAAATATGATCATATGTCACTGTGAATTAATATTTAGTTATCAATTTAATCAAAGTGACAAAGATTCACATGTAAATACAGATAGTTAAATAGTGTAAAAAGACTTAGCTCTTTTAATATTGAAAGCACTCAGTTTTTCTTCAAAATTATCAAAGATTCATAAAGACGAAATGTACAATATTTGTTTTGCTAGACAGATTACATTGAATGTAAAAAAAAGTCTTTGTTTACAATTTCTCATTAAGAGCAGACCAATAATTAAGAAAATTTTGCAAAAAGAGAGGAAAAAGCAAATTTTAATTTTCTACCAGCTTACTTTGGATATTAAAACTCAATCACTTTATTAAATTCATTCCAATTTTAGATCTGACTACACATAAAATTCCTTTCTAAAGATTCCTTTTTAACAAACCTCTTACAACTTTCTCTGTCCATTTGGATTTGTCCCTTGTTCTCTTTCCCATTTAGAAGTTATCAGCTTTAGGACAAAAATCACTTAACAAAGTTTTTACATTAACAAAAACATCTCCATACCTTACACTTTTTCTTACCCCAAAATATATTCTAATTTCCTTATAATTCCTAGTAGCTTTAACCACATCTATTATTTACAATTCTTAATCCTTTGAAGCTTTAATTTTTTTGTAAAGATAAAGTTAAAAATTATGAACTGTGTAAGTATTTTGTGGCTTGGCAAACTTATAAATACATTTCATAATTTCTAGAAACATATTCTACTTCATAGTACAAGCTTTTAATGAAGCACAAGACATGTTTACTAATAGAACCAAACATATTTAGTGTGTAATAAGAGGTCAAAAGTAGGTAAACTTAAGACTCGTTCAGCAATTAATATTTCAGTATTTTGTCTTAGTTGGAAATGATCTAGACATTCAATTCATTTAATTTAACTTAGCAAAACTCTAAGGGTACAATTTATCAAAGACATTTAGAAAACTATTTAAGTTGACATAGCAAAAACAATTATTGCTAAAAAAAGTTTACCTAAAAGAATTCTTATCTTATGTCTATTTAATTAATTTGTTCTTAACAATCACTCAGATTACTCATGACAATTTCATAAGATGTTAAAGTAGTGTTAGCCATCATCTTAAATTATTATTATTATTACTTTTTTCTGAGAAATTCTGTAAAAGAGATAACATGAGCTTATTTGACTTTTAGTAAAACTACATAGCATAAAGCTATTATACTTAATGCTGATAACTCTTAAGATATGTCTGTATTAATTAAACCATTAAACCTGAACTAGATTTTACTTACCAAAAATTATCCTAGATCATGTGAATTTGAAAAATATTTGTATTCGTTTTTGTTATATTTTTGAGAATTTTTATATTGCTTGTTGGAATAAATTAAGTTTACTCACTCAGATAGCTACAGTCTTTTATTATTTACGGAGAAGACTTTTAAGTCTTCTTGCCCTTTAAGTGTACTTGCCCTTGATAAACAATTTTAAGGAGACTGTGATTTAGAGTTTGAGCAAGAGAGGGTTTTTCTGGTGGTTTTTGTTTAAAAAAAAAAACCTCTTTCCTTTTTTTTCTTTGACTTTTAGTTTCAGGTTCTAACAATTGAGATAATCTGGGCTCAGTCTCAGGCAATGTGGCTGTGTTTACATTTCAAAGACATGGTAAGATTTATAACTTTAAGGGACAGAGAAAAAAGTGTAAATTTTCTTCTGTGAGTTTTGGAGTGTATTTTTCTATTATCATAAGTTTCAGGGTAATTATTATTTTAAAAACTTTTTCTTCTTAAGTACAGGACAATTTTGCTCCAATTATCCTCAACTTTTATAATATCTACAAGAATTTGAGAGGAATAGGTTTCAGGGTTGGTGAAGATAAATGGGCCTTGACTTGTTCCTAAGTTGCATTTCTGGTTTTGTAGAGATTTGGAAGACAAAGATGATTGTTTCTATTAGCTCTTGAATATTGGCTTCCAACTGATCTTTTCCTAATTATTTGTAGGAGGGCCTAAGGAATTGCTGAGGAGATGGGGCAATTTTTAAAATTTTTCTTAAAAAGGGGAATTCATGTTGGATCTTTAATTTCTGTTATTTCATCTTAATAGCGATTCCCTAAGGCTAGCTGTTATACATGATTTTTCCTTTCAATTTGATCCTTCCATAAATACCAATATGACAGCTGTTTATGATGAGAGCTCTCAAGAAGGGAATCTTTTAAATACAGCAAATTTAAAGGATCCATCATCTGGCCATTGAGGAGTAAGACCTTTCATTAATTTCAAATAGTGACTCAAATCAGTAAGCCTTTTTATGGAACGACCCAGAGGTAACTTTTCAGGCTTAGAATAAATCCTTACCATGGATGAAATAAGCACACTTTCAGATGGAGAGGGCACGGATGATATAGCCCCTATAATGTGAAAATTCATTTCCAAGGATAATCTAAGAAAGCAAAGGCCTTCATTGCACAGGCAGTAAGGGTGGTATAATGCAAACTGTGTCCCTGGTCTCTCCTGGGAAGTTGAGGCACCTCTGATCCCAAACCTACTAATCTGTGACATCAGGCACATGCTGCTGGAATGGGACTTTTCCAACACTAACAAGGCAATGAAGGTTGAAACAACAAAGGCCCCTTATGGACTGGGTCCCCTTAGGACAAACTCCTCTGACAGCTGGCACAACAAGACTAGAGTGTGCTGTTTATGACTTTGTGTCTCAGAACCCCAGTCAATTCAACTGGTTACCAGATGCACCCCAGTAAATACACCATCCAGATGGTGGAGACCAGAGAGAATATTCTCACTGGACAAAAAGCCAAACTCTCAGGACACAGAAAAATACAGAAGGAAAAATCTCATCCAGTTTTTATATAGAGAACTGACAGCAAAGTTTGTCTTAATAGGCACTGGACTGGAGAGAACTGGTAACTCACCAGTCTGTGAGGCTGTCTCAAACAGCAGGCTTATAGGGCCTATGCCTGTATTCTGCCCTATGGTTCTTTCTTCTTATGAAACACGACTCAGGAGACAGAGACAAAGAAAAACAGTGACTGTCTCTGGGAGGAAAGGATTAAGAAAAACTGAGACGAGATTACTCGTTTCCAAAAACCAGATTTTCTATGTCACAAGGATCTTGCTCCATAAGTATTTTCTTCTGCTAATCTAAATTTAGAGATAGAGAAAAGGAGACTCTTAAGCACTTTCCCTCCCACCAGACCTTACAGGCCTGGGAAGTTGAGGAGAGAAGAAATTTTACCTTCTGCTGGCCTTTGTCATGTGTCCTAGGATCTCTCAGCTGCAGCAGTCTTGTGGTGGGAAGCAGGGTTTAGCCAGCCTCCTGGTTGTCTTGTCAGCTGTTGAGGAGGAAGAAATGTCCCTGCCAACCTTCTTGAGTTAAAGAAGTAACAAGGTTTATACAGCCTTCTTGACCCTGCATTCCCTATCTCTGGTGCTAATGATGTCTTTCTACCTCCTGGTACAGGGAGGGCACCATTCACATGAGATACTAATTTCCTGCTTTCATGGAGACAGATAGGAAGGTCAGTGTGTCTCTCTTGCATCAGTCATTTCTTCAGTAACTTTAATTCAAAGTAATATTCCACTGAGGCATATTTTGGAGCATCCTGCCCTGGGCACCAACAAAGTCAAATGGTTTAGAGAGAAAGCAAGTCCCTTTGTCAGCACTGACCTGTGCTCATGGTGATTGTTATTCCATCTCCACAATACCATTGGGCTGGGTGCTCAAGAAACAGAGCTGTGAAAACATGGCTCCCGTCTCTTATAATTTATAGTACCAATGTTTCAAAGAAAAAATTTTATTTAGTGCCTCCTTTGTGTTAGACAATAATGCTGGTATATTTTCAAGATATACAAATAATAGAAAGAGACATGTATGGCACTTGAATTGTAGTGAGACATTAAAAATTCCCCCCCCCAAAAATCTTTTTCTTTATACTTATAAGAAAAAAAAATGTAGATTCATTTTGGATAAGATAAAGAAAATTTATGAAGTGATAAATCTAACCTGAGAAAGTAGAAACGAACACAGTACACAGGCTCTGAGCATTCTACTCACAGAAAATATTGTCCTGTTCTTTTGCAATATGCACTTGTTCCCCTGTCCCTATGTCTGTCTCTTCCCCTCTCTGTTTCTGCCCCTCTTCTCTCTCTCCCTCACACATACACACATTCACTCCCCTACAAAAAAACCCATTGACTAAATGATAATTGGCAGGCACTGTGCTCAAACTGAGGCTACAGTGGTGAGTTAAAAACAGAGATAATTTTTCCATCCTCATCAAACGTATATTCCAAGATGGAGAAAGTGAATACTAACCAAAGAGTCACACAACCATAATATTGCAACCACAACTAAAAACCATAACCACTGAGTTAAGCTAAGCAAGCCACTATTGTCAGCTTTCTCTCAACCCTCAGTAGAGTGTGTTCCAATAAAGGCCTTGAGTAAGTCACTATTCTGTTGAGAAAATCCAGGACATTTCTCAGTCTTCCACATCTGAAATTATGCAGTTTGGAATGTCAGGAACAAGAGTGAGGGGAAAGGTCATTCAGAACTGCAACTAACCAGTTTCTCTCTTTCTGACTGCTGCAATAACCTCCTGGTCTATCCTGTGTTTACTCCCATTCCTCTGGCCTGTTCACAGAGCTGCCAAAGTGGTCCCTTAAAATTTAAGCCTGATTGTGCCACTCTATACTCAAAATCATCCAGTGAATTCAATTTAATTACAATAAATCCAAAGTTCTCACCAAGGCCTCAAAGTCCTTTTTGATCTGTTCTCCCCTTCTCCCATGTCTCTCTTGGCCTCATTCCTACCACTCTCCCCCTTGTTTTCTGTAATCCAGCCAAACTTGCTTCTTCTCCAGCTTTTACTAAAACACTACTTAGTAGACAAACAATTTAATTTAAATTGGGCAAAAAATTTAATAAGACACTTAACCAAAGAAGATACAGGAATGGTAAATAAGCAACATTTAAAAATGTTCAGCATTATCAGTCATCAAAGAAAAATTAAAACCACAATGCAAATAACTTCACATCTACTAGAATGACTAAAATTAAAAAGATTGATAGCATCAAATGTTAGTAAGGATGGAGAACAACCAGAAGTCTCATACATTCCTGAAGAAGATGTGAAATGATGTACTACTTTGGAAAACAGTTCGGCATTAATACAACCCCCTAATTTCACCCCCTAGGAATTTAAGTTAGAAAAATATGTCCACACAAAATTTGTACATGAACATTCATAGAAACAACTTTATTCATGATTGTGAAACTGAGTAGGATCCTGTGGGGCCTTCCCAGTGACAGACTCCCAGTGTTCCCTGCTTCTTGTTTGTAGAACAAAGCTTTAGTCTCCTAGGCCTCCCTTGATTTCCAGAGAGCAGTTAATGATTACAGAACTGACAAAATTCAGAAACAAAGGAAAAGCAGTCAAGCAAGAAAAGTAACAATAGATTGAAAAACAGTGTTGTCTATATCCCTTTCTCCTCAAGGGATATAGATAACAGTCTGACACATATCCTTGATGTGGTGCTCCAAGGACAATGGTGCTTCAAGGACAAAGGACAACCCTCTCTGAAAAAGTGTCAGCGTTACACCCCTTATCAGACCCTTAATTGCCCTCCCCACCATGTTGTGATGCTTATGAAATTCCTGAGCCCAGCTGGGCCATGAGACCTGTCCCAAATAAGAAAAGGCATCTTCCCTGTCCCACTGCCACCCTATAGAAGGAAAGTATATGTGCCTCGACCAATTAGTAAACGAAATTTTCACCTTGGAGCATTCCTTTGTTTTCTGGCTATAAAAACTGATCAATAGCACATGTTTGGCGTCCACTCCCCCAGACTACTAGGAAGTCAGCCTGCTGTTCTGGCAGAGACACTTTCCTCTAATAAATTCTATCTTCTTTACATTCTGCCTTGTGCCTGGAAATTCTTTTCCAACCCACGTATGGACCACGACACTTGAGCGTTTTTTGTAGACACTAAGGCTCTCCACCTGATGGAGGATTTGACTACATGCTGATCACAAGCATGTAGGTCCCAGATTGGTGGGAACAAGAAGGCTGATGATTAAGGTTCCCAAAATATCACCCTGTCACCTCTCCACCAACTAATCAAAAGAATGTCCATGAACTGATAATTCACCCTGAGACCCTCACTCCTAATGTTGTCTTTAGAAACACTTGCCCAAAAGTCTTCAGGGAGTTTGGGTCTTTTGAGCATTAGCTGCTTGTTATCCTTGCTTCGCATCCTGCAAATAAACACTGTACTTTCCTTCACCACAACTGGTATCAGTAGATTGGCTTTGCTCTGCATTGGGTGAGTGAATCTGTGTTTGGTTTGGCAATAATTTGGGCAACCATGAAGGGGCCACCATCCCTAGTGGGCATCTCAGCCATAGCACACTGGCCCCTGACCAGTGGCAGCTCATGGATACTACTCAGCAGCTGCTTGAGCACCTTTGTCTCAGAGATGCCCCTGAACACTTGCCACTGACCAGGCATCATTGGCCCATGGCACTTTTGATTTCTGTGGTAAAGGGAAAAAGACACATGCTTTGCTGGTTGAGATTTCTCTAGTAAGTAGTGGAACTTGTGTGTGATAATACCAGGGTATTCATTCTCTTAGCCATTTGGGTCTGTCAGTGGCTAACCATTTGGTGGGATTTTCCCTTTTGGGCTGAGGAGTTTGAAACCCTGAGAGACTACATTTGTTTGTTTGTTTGAGATTTTAAGATTACCAGCCATAAACAACTGAGAATGGGTAATCAGAGCTCTGTTTCATCTTATATTCCCTACGGTGTATTTTGCAGAATCGGGAAATTCTTAGCTCTTAGTTTCATGGGCTCGTACCCATGAAAAGGAGAAGGTGATATTTTTCTAAAATCATGTGGTCACGGTATTCTTTAGGCTCTGGAGAATAATGACCCAGATGGGGCACTTTTTGACATTCTAAAACTTGTTTTTGCGAATGAAAAAGCTGGCTTGTTAAAAGTATCTCTTCACTATTCTGACCAGAAGGAAACAAATCTTACTAGGAGGAACTTACATTTTTCCCCCTGTGCCTTTGAAATGTAAATGTTCTACCCTGGGCTCTAATGTACTCTCACTCACTCTTGTCTATACCATCGCCAATTCCTGAGACTGAGGGGGGAAAAAAAGGGAGAAGAGTCCTTTTTAAACTCAGGCAGGAAAACTGTGAGATCTCTGTTTGTCTGGAATGTATGTATGTCCATGTGTACATTATAAATATATCTCTTTTCCTTTGGATGGTATTATCAAAGTTAGTTTGTAAATGAGCTCTATTTAATTGACTTAAAGGAAATTAAGCACTTACAGAAATTCTCAGAAATATAAAAGAAACTAACTTGAAAGAATTTCAGATTCATGTGATCTGAAAAATATTCAATATTAAATTTGGGATAATGGCTGACTTGGTCTAATGTCTCATAAAGTTTTCTTGGGTAATCTAAACATAATTTTTGAGAACAAGTGAATAAAATAGAGGTAAATGAGACAAGAGTTTTTAGGTGAACTCTGGGAATAATTATGTTTTAGGAATGTCTACTTAAAAATAGCTTTTCTGGACGTTTTAGTAACTTGAAATTTTAGAGTTTAACTAAATTAAGCTAAATGATGAGAATTCATTGAATATTGAGGTCTTTTCCAAATAAAATAATATACTGAAATATTAATTACTAAACATTGGCTTCCTTTTACAGAGAAAGTAAAGATATTTAAGACTATTAATAAATATGTTTGGTGTCACACTGAGTCATTTTCCATAAGAAAGCACATATTTTTAGAAATTATAAATAGCATTTATTTATAAATTTGCCAATCTACAGAATGCTAATGTAAAGAACAGCTCATAATTGCTTACTTCTTAATTTTCACTAGGAATTTAGGTTTTTAAGACTTGAGAATTCTAATTAAATATGTAATTAAAGCCACTAGAAATAATGAGAACATTTTAGTATACAGGGTAATAGGATGTGTGTTTTCATTAAAAGAAGGTATGAAGAATAGGAATTTATTTTGTAAAAGAAAAAGGAAGTAATTTTGTCTTAAAGCTGGTTATTTCTAAATAGGAAATAAAATAAAGGGCAAGTTAATATGAATATAGAAAGTTGTAGATTTCTGGGGAAAAAGTAATCTTTAGAAAGAAATTCTATGTGTTGTCAGGACTCACTAAGATTAGAATGAATTTAATTGAGTAAATGAATTTTAAGCTTAAAAGTAAAGTGGTACAAAAACTTTAAATTTTTTTCTCTCTCTGTTAAGAGAAAAAAGTTTTCTTGGAATATTGATTTGCTTTTGATTACAGATGGTAAATTTTCTTTACCTTTTAAATAATCTGTTATAACTTTCTGTACTTGCTTTTAAAATATTTCATTGTAACTTTGGTTAAATGGATAAGCATTGTTTCACAGTGATCTGTAATCCTATTTGACCAAGTGTCTTGAAACTTTTTAACATTTTGGATAAACTTCTCAAGGATAGAATCCTAATTAAAGATATTTTGACCTCTAGATAGCTTTGGGATGTTTCAGAGGACCCCTAAGTCATCTCAAAGAGAGATATTAAACTAATTAGGATTATTTGGTATGTTATGGGAGGCACTGTCAATTGATTAGAGATAAATGTATCTCCAACCTTCTTAGGTTATACATTTAGATTATACTAAATATCATTAATATAGATATTCTTATGTTATATGAAATTAAATAAAATTTCTAAAATTTGAATATGTCAAATTTGTATGTTACAGAAGTAAACAAATTTTTTTTTGTCAATTGCATTTTAACCAGCTCTTTAACTGTGTCTTTTTAAGTCTTTTTTATCATTCATAGATGCTTTTGCAAAAATGCTTCATCTTCAGGAAGATTCATACTAAAGACTTTCTGACAAGTGCAGGTTTCTGATAACTTTCAAATCATACCATTGAATTGGGTAAGAAATTAAAGAATTCTAATGGAAATCCCGATGGTTTCATAAAGGTTAAGGCTGCAAACTGTAAACAGCTCAAATGTTCATCATCAAGTGAATGAGTAATTCACATCAGCAATAAAGGGGAATGAAATATTAATATACATAACATGGATGAATCTCAAAACATGCTGAGTGAAAGAAAACAGGAACCAAATACACACTGTTAGATTCTATTTATGTAAATTTGAGAATGGGAAAACTATAGTCACTGAAAGCAAATCATCATATCACTTTTGTAGGAAGGTGAGGATTGACCACAAAGGAGCCTAAGGAAACTTTCTGGGTAATGGAAATTTTCTGTATCATGATTGTGGTAGTGATTACACAACTGTATATATTTGTCAAAATTTATCTAACTGTGCCATACACTTAACATGAGTGCTATCAGTTGTATGTAAATTGTACCCCAGTAGGGGTGATTAAAAGGAAATATATATTATGTATGACATATAAATATATGTTTACATATATTACATATACATCATGACAATAGAATAAAACATGTTCTTAGTGATTAAATTGCCATTTAGCCAACATCCAGAATGCCAAACATCCTTATTTTTTTCTTGTTTTTCCTTTCTCTAACCTTTCAAAAAGCATCATTTTTAATAGTCACATCAACATTGCTGATTAGATTTGCAGTAATTTGAAAACACAGAAGACATTCCTTTTAAAAATATAAACAAAAGCTGCTTTCATCTGCTCTCTAGATCTTTTTATTCTTATGCCACATTCTTTACACCAGTTGACCAACTGAGTTAGGCACTCATTTACTTTTTCACAAATCTTTGTTGTGTTTCTGCCAGTTCTGCATTAGGGACTATTAAGGAGGAAAACCACTGACACAAAATGGTTTCATTTGTGCTGAAGCCCACGATACCACGCATATATTTAATACCTAACCTACTTGCAATTTCAACCTTCACCAGAAATGTTATCTTAATTCTGAAATCTGGAATCTTCTGGTCAGCACCAATGTGGTAATCTATCACAGGGGCCCTCTCCATCTCCCCCAACCCAAGAAGAAGAGGCAATCTGCAAGATAAAACTCAAGGCTTCCCTTCCCTACAAAGAGAAGATAGTACTGGTCCCAAATAACCTTTTTTTCTTTTGCTAATGACTTTCTTGCCCACCCTCCTTTCTATAAAAACCTTCCACTCTGTGTAACTTCTCAAAGTGCTCTTCTATTTACTAGATGAGATGCTGCCCAATTCATAAAGCATCAAATAAGGCCAATCAGATTTTCAAATTTACTCAGTTGAATTTTGTTTTTTAACAAGACATGACCTTAAACAAGATAAACATTGCCCCTGTTTTCATCTCAGGTGGCCTCAGCCTGCAGCTGCTTGAAGCAGGATTTTGGTTCCTGGCCAGAGATTGAAGTCAGGCCGGGGCAGTGAAAGCACTAAATCCTAGCCACTAGACCACCAGGGACTAGTGGCCAGTGACAAGGTCCTGGCCTGTCTGCTGTGTAGAAATGAATTTCCACAGAGATGGAAAGTAGTGAAACAAGTAAAGTGTTTATTAGGAGGACAAAGAATACATGTGGATAGACACATGGGCGGGCTCAGAGAGAGAGCTGCGCTCGCAGGGTAGTTTGAATCACTTTTATGGGGAATTTCTTCCAGGTTTCCTTTGACCAATCATCTTGCTTTGCCTGGTTCTGAGTCCATATTTGGTATACCTCAGGGTCCTCCCGTGTTCATGTGCATCTCTTAGCCAAGATGGATGCTAGTGAAGAGGCCTATGGGTAGTTGACATCACTTACTATGGGGTGGTGCCCTCTCCCTTTTTGACCTCCAAGGAACCCTTCTGCACATGTGTCGCTGGGAAGGTCTCCTTGACTACGAGAATGAGGAACATCTAGTCTTTTATCTCTTATCTGGGCAGGGCACAGCCTCCTTTCTCGATTGCCCTGTTATTGATATTTTGGAGTTTCTGTCCAGAGGGAATGAACTCCTGCTGCTTACCCTGGGGCCCATCTATCTCCTGCCTCACTTTCACAGAACTCACAATCTGCTGTGAGAGACAGTCAGAATATGAGCACACACACACACAAATAATTTTAAAGCCCGATAGATTTGAAGTCAATAGAAAAGACATTGAGGGTCTCCCTGGTGGCACAGTGGTTAAGAATCCGCCTGCCAGTGCAGGGGACACGGGTTCAAGCCCTGGTCCAGGAAGATCCCACATGTCGTGGAGCAACTAAGTCCGCGAGCCACAACTACTGAGCCCGCATGTTGCAACTACTGAAGCCCATGAGCCTAGAGCCCGTGCTGCGCAACAAGAGGAGCCACCACAATGAGAAGCCCTCACACCGCAACGAACAGAATCCCCTGCTTGCCGCAACTAGAGAAAGCCCACGCGCAGCAACGAAAACCCAATGCAGCCATAAATAAATAAATAAATAAATAAATAAATTTTAAAAAAAAAGAAGACATTGAAAAAGAAATGGGCCTCCTTTTGATAAGGAAGTCAGAGGTTTCTCTGTAACTTCTTTTGAGAACAATAAGCCATGTCTTTTCCTTCTTCTACATTTTCTCTCCCCACTGCTGACCCCAACAAAATGCTGAAGACAGAATTTGCGCTCAATAGATTACCTTTTAAATTGATGTAAAAGTATAAAGTATATTTATGTGCATTAAAGTATGGAAGGGCATACATTTGGAGCATAAAAGCTCAGTACCTGCTGGAAATATCACATAATTGATGAATATAAAACTAATTATATAATAGGGAAATTAAAAAGAAATTTCAGGCTGTGTAGAGACTAAATTAAGAGAACAATATCATATATAATAGCTGAATATTTTGGCATTTGAAATTGGAATTTAAAAAATAGATAAGAGAGGAAGAAATAGGAGTCTTAATTAATAACTGAAGGACAAAGGGGGGATAGGTAGCTTATTTAGCTTATTTCTGCCTTTTTAGTTGCAGAAAATATCAGTTTTGAAACCAGATATGGTTGCCATGTATTAGTTCTGCACAAAGTGCTAGGATGAGTTTCCCCACACCCACAGTTTGGGGATAGTGCTTTACTCATAACTCATCTTTCATGCATTTGCCTAAATTCTTGTGGAATACAGCTGGACTTGCAGCTCATAAATGTGACCTTTGGATGTGTTTTAAACACTACTGAACTCCATTTTAATTTTACATAGTAAAGCCTCTGGGCTCTATTTACTCTTTCATTATATAACATTCATTTATCTTATGAAAAACGCTGTGATTCACTGTTGGTCTAGCATTTTTTTTTTCACTTATTTGGATGATTTTTAGAATCCAAACTGTATTGTTATTTATCTTGGAAAACAGAAACACTTTCGGGAGTCAGTTTTCTGAGTCCCAAACCCCTCACCTGACACCCTCTTGTGGTGCTGTGCCCTGGGGGGAGGATACAGCAGGATCTGCAGGTGGAGAGGCCTAGAGAGCTGAGGGTATTATGTGTCTGGTTTATCGCCAAGATCAGTCAAGCCCCAAATTATAGTGTTGAGGGAGAAATTTTTCACGTAATGAGGTATGGGGAAGTCCTTTAGGCTTATACATGGTTCAGTGTAAACTCTGTGTGAACTGAAAGAGCTTGTCAAGCACACAGCACATCTGCTTTAACCATTAAGGAAAAGAAATGTCTGATTCAAAAAGAAGGATAAGTGACTCCCTTCTTACGATGCCCATGTTCACACCCTCTCGAAGACGAGGCTCCTTTCCCACGTGCCAGGATCCTACTGTCTCACTACACATGTCCTCAATCTGTCTCTTTTGAAATCTTCAAGGAATAGACCCCTGTCATGTTGGATGTATGTTCTTTGTTCTGATAAAGTATAAGACTACCATGCTTCAGTGGAGAAGCTCCTTAGAGCCTTTTGAGGGGCTGCCTCCCAGATTATAGCCCTCAGCTTGGCTCAAATAAAACTATTTTCTGTTCCTATTATAAATTCTTTATTATTTCCCTCCACAGTGTGTTATTCCTTATGAAGTCCAGCTGTTCTAGGCTGACACCAAGCCACCCTGAAGCAGCCATCGTGTCTTCATTGCCTCTTTCTCACATCTGGGTCCTTGAAGGTTGCTGAGATCACACTTGCTTGTCTGTGTCCATGGAACCCAGGGCAGAGCCCAGGTCCTCCCACCAGGGCCCTGGATTCTGGTACCAAACCCAGGAGAAGGTGTGCTCTAGTTATATCAGCCTCACCTGGCACCAAGGCCAAGATCGTCATGTGTTTTTTCCCAGACTTCTTCTGTGGGAAAGGGTTTTGGGACGTTTTGTTTTCCCTAGTTCACCCTAGAGAGATGCAAGGAGGAAGTCTGATGCAGACTTTCCAGCTTACAAACATCTGAGGGCTGTGTCTCAGGTCAGGATCAATGTTCCCTTTTCCATGGGCATTCAAGTCAGTGAGGCAGCCTGACTTGAGGGCCAGGACTCTGCCTCTGTAGTCCTGGAGGTGATGGCTGAGGGCTGGGGACAGGGGCGCTGCGGTTCTGCCCAAGGGGAATTAAAGGCCAGAAAGCCCTGGTTTCTGCAGGAGTCTGATCATCGCCTGGAATGTATGCCAGTTAACATATAATTTCTTTATCCTATTTATTCATTATTGTTATTTCTCATTGTACTTTGGGACTCAATTTTTTATTGTTATAGAAATCCAATGTTTTCAAAGATTCTCCCTCAAGGATTCTACTGTTAACATTTTTCATTAAGAGAAATGCCTGTCTATTCCAATCTTTCTTTCCCTCCATTATTTACTGTGTCTTTTCTAGGTCTTGTCCTTGTCTCCTGGGCCACAGTCAGTAATGTCTCCACTTATGTATTCTGAGTGTGTGATCATTTGGTCCAAGGGATTCTGCTGAATGAAGTATAAATTCTGATATCTTTCTCTTGCAAACTTTCAAAACCTACAAATAAAATGAAGATATGGGCAATATAAAATGAAAATATGATTTTCCATTCTTATTAATATCTATCTCTATATTTCAATAGAATTCAATTATTGGCCCCTGGTGACTATATTTTTCAAAAGAATTCCCTAAATAATTACCAGGAATTCACTACTCCAATGTAATGTAGAAGATATTCTTAGTGTATTCTTCAAATTCATGTTGATGGAATGCTCAAGTTCCCTATATCAAATTGAGCTCCTATATTCCCTCTGAATAATAAAACTAAGATATGTTTGCTAAAGATTGTTGAAAAACAACATTTTAGCTTGACATGGACAGTACAAATACAGTATCACTAAGGGTGAAAATTTAGTATATGTCCTGTGGACTACCAATTTCATGTTCCACAATCACAATCGAACCACTTAAATACAGAATTATTTCCTAATTCTCTATTATATAAATCTCATTATAAATAACAAGCATTTTAAAAGCTTTAAATTTTTAACTATAGCTCATGAATTTGTACCTTTTCTCCTCTATCAACAAAAATTGACTTTCATGGTTAACTCAGTTAAAAAATAAAACAGCACAATAGGAAAGAAGTAAAATATCTCCATTGCCTACAATATATAATAATATATATAAATATGCTGATGACAAAAACGTGGGTCTGCTCTCCCACGTGCAGTAAAGCAAATCTACTGACACCAGGTTATGGCGAAGGAAAGTACAGCGTTTATTGCAGGTGCCAGGCAGGGAGTTCAGGTCAGCTAGTGCTCAAAACACCTGAACCCCCTTTCCTGATGGGTTTCATGAAAGCATTTTTAAATACCAGGTGAGAGAGGGGAATCACAGGGTATGTGATCAGCTCCTGCACAATTCTTTGGTTGATGTGAGGTAACAGAGCAGTGTCACAGGGGTTAACGTTATCAATCCTCAGGCTCCAGTAAAAGATCTCCTACTTAAAACAGTTTCGAAAGTTAATAAAAATAAACACTAACTGAGTAGAGGGCAGGTGTCCTCAACTTCAGAACAGTGTAAAGTCAGCAAATATCACAACTGGTACACCCCTCGAAGAGACTGATCTGGACTGGTTGCAATTTTTAAGAAAACACATTTGGGTAAAATTAACTCTGCACTTAAAAAAACTGACTCACAGGTTTTAGGTTTTCTAAATGCTCTAAAAGTACTTCTTTTTCCTTTCCAAGAAGGGACTTTCAACCTCCCCCAAAGTAAAAGGGCAGTGCCTCTTGGATTGCTTTCTCTCACTGAACACACCGAAGAAAAATTGCATCATGTTGGTGTCTATCTGAATAATGTGCTCAGGGCTCTCCCTGAGTCATTGCATGGTTCTCATTTGCACGTGGGAGCCAATGGGTCTAAGTGCAGGCCACCACAGGATGTGCCACTATGGCATGTGGATTATTTTGAGCTGAAAACAATCAGGCCCAAAAGACTCAGGAAGAGCCTTTGAACTTCCCCCTTACTGCCTAAAATAATTTAAGACAGGAGGCCTGTCCCAGGAAGAAGCTATCACTAGAGATAAATGTAGTATAATATTAGGTGTGGTAGAACAGGAGGAACATTGAAAAGCCCATTTGATCAAAATCCTCTCTGTGGGGCTTCCCTGGTGGCGCAGTGGTTGAGAGCCCGCCTGCCGATGCCGGGGACACGGGTTCGTGCCCCGGTCCGGGAAGATCCCACGTGCCGCGGAGCAGCTGGGCCCATGAGCCATGGCTGCTGGGCCTGTGCGTCCGGAGCCTGTGCTCCGCAACGGGAGAGGCCACAACAGTGAGAGGCACGCGTACCGCAAAAAAAAAATTCTCTCTGTGGCTCATTGTCTTTGGATGGATCAGCAAACATTTGTTTACCAAACATTAACTCTTTTTAACTTCCTGTGAATTACCTTACTTCCCCTTGAAATTTCAGACCCATACCTCCTTCTGATGCCGAAATTTGGCCTCTGTGCACTGGTATGGAATCGAATTCGGGGGCAGAGTTTGGGTGAAGTAGAAAAGAATAGGTTTATTGTGTTGCCAGGCAAAGGGGGACACAGCAGGCTAATGCCCTCAAAACTGTGTGTCCCAACCTGGGGGGATTTGGTGAGGAGTTTTATAGCAATGGTTCAAGGTCAGGGTTGCTGATAAGGATTATGGTGTGTTCAGGGCCTGCAATCCTTTAAGCTGGCCTCAGGTGGTCTCCTGATGAGCTTCTATGCTTCTCAAGGTTATCAAACCGTGACCTTCTCTCTCTACTCCATCAAGTAGTTAACATCTTCCATTTGTTGGGGGTTTTAGTTCTGTAGAAGAGCTCAGTTATTGGTATATGTTTCCCTTGAGGCAGAACCAGGATCTTGTCCCAAAGCTGCACTATTGTTTCTTGACAGTTCCTCCCTTGTCTCTGCAGCCCCTCCCTTCCCTGATTAGCAACTATTTGACCCTACCCTTTGGAATTCAGGGAAGGTTGTGGAGGCTGAAGCCTAGTCCCTGCAAACAAGAAATGGGGGACACAGAAAGACTTTAGTGCCCAGGAGCCCCACAGGGTCCTGCTCAGTTTCACTTCTCTTTAGTCAAGAATATATATATGCCACCTTGTCTTGCTGTCTTTGGAATTCTTCATACTTATGTGAATTCCCCATGTGCACATAATAATTTAATTGTCTCTTGTTAATCTGCCTTATGTCATTTTCATTGCCAGCCAAAGAGCTAATGTTACCCAAAAACCTGGGTTTGCCTCTTGGTGGGTGTCAAGCTGAAAGGCACAACAAAAACAAAGATTGGGAGAAGAAAGGATTTGTTACTTGCAGCAAGTAAAGAGAACACCGGGGGTCTTTCCCAAAGCAGTGTCTTCCTGAACAGCAAAATTGGGGAATTTTTAAGCTAAGGGTATATGCATATTCATGAAGGGGTTTGGGTGGTCCACAGAGTCCAAGCTTTAGTGGACTGAAGTCATGAGGGTCAGAAAAGGTCAATATCATCATTCCTTATGTTCCCAGCTGATCAGGCTAATCTTTACCATTGAAAGAGAACTGGGAGTCTTTACAATTATCTTTGTTATTGTTACTTCTTTTACCTGAAAACAGTCCTTTGATTCTGCATTATTTTGTTCCCTTAAGATCATTAATTACTGAGACCCTTTCAACGGCAAGCATCCTGGCCAGGCTTACATTGCAAAATGGCTTAGGCCAAAAATGACTCCTAGATATACATATTATTAAACTTTTGTTTTATTTTCTCCTGTTAATCAGTCTCACGTCAATTTAATTCTTAGACCAGCTAAAAGTGTTACCTGAAACACTTCTTTTGTTGAGCCAAAAGACACAACCAAGCCAAAGGGCAGGAGAAGGAAGGCTTTATTACTTGCAGCAAGTAAGGAGAACACCAGGGATTTTCCCAAAATGGTGGCTCCTTGAACAGCCAAATTGGGAAAGTTTTAAACTGTCAACTGAAAAAAAAAAAAAGCACAAACTGAGAGTTGTGAGTTAAGTTTTATTTGGGGCAAAATGAGGACTATAGCCAAGGAAACAGCCTCTCAGATAGCTCTGAGGAACTGCTCGAAAGAGTTAGGGGGAAGGTCAGCATGTATGTGATTTTGGTGAAGGGGGACACATGGAATAAGGGACACATTTTGGCAGAAATTTGCTGCTAGTCACGAAATGGTGGCTGCTAGTCACAAGGAGCAGATGTCTCCATTAATGATTTTAGTGCTTTTCTAGATATGAGAAGATAAAAGAAACTGGGCTCATAAAATCTTCTGAAAATATCTAACTATCTGAAGGCCTGTTCTGCCGGGTTTTCCCAGAGCATAGACTGCCTCATTCCTGATCTCTGTCCTGAATTTCATTCAGGGTGTGTTGAAGGTTGTGAAACAAAATTTATATTTTATGGCAAGACAAGAGAAATTTAAACATAAATTCTTCTCTGCCCTTTGGTCTCCTCTCTCCCCACACTGTGCATTGTGCATCTGCATTATACATTGACCAAACCTCCCCCATAGGCAGGGACACTTGCTCAACCATAAAGAGCAACATTCTCCTAACATCAACAAGACAACTCCCTCCTTAAGAGATAACATTTCTTCTTGACCTTGTAAGGGGTTACATGACCAGCAGGATGGCACTTAGATCTGAATTATGTAAACGTTCAATAACATGTCATTTGATGTACAGCCCTCGGTCTCAAAAAAAACTTATACACCTCCCTGGGTTTCTAATGGGCAGAACAGCTTTCAGAGTTTTCTGAGATGCTCTTCCCAGGTTATAATCCTCAAGTTTGGCTCAAAGAAAAATTTCCAGTTCTCTTTTCGATCAAGTGATTACTTTTTTGTCAAGGTCAGAGACTACAGTGGCTAGTGACTTCATTCTTATAGAACCAGATGGTAAGGGACAATTTTATTTCACAAGATCATTAATTACTGAGACCTGTTCAAGAGCAAGCATCATGACCAGGCTGAGATCACAAATGATTTAGGCTTAAAATGGCTTCTCTTATGTCAAAAAGTTATATTTGATTCTTTTTCTTTGGGGACCCCCTGCTCCATTTGCCTACAGAAGGGCAGAGGAAAAGTTCTTCCTCTCTGACAGTCTTCATGACTGCCTGGAGAAACAATGATGGACTCAGGAGTTCTTCTCAGCCTCGATGTGCACAGAAATCTTTATGCCTATGGTAAAGGGGCATGGAAAGGAGAGGGTTCTCAATGTGTAGAAGTTCAGATGCTTTCAAAGGCAGGCAATGTGCCCTGCACTATAATGCCTGTTGGGCAGGAAGAAAGTTTCCTGTACCCTTCTAGATTTTTCTGGTTAGTCTAGGAATTAAATTGACATGAAACAGATTAAGATTAGCAGGAGAAAATCAAACAAAATTTAATAATATGTATACATGGAAGAGACCCAGGAGAACTCAGTAAATCTCCCAAATGGCTGAAATCCTCACCTTAAATACCACTTTCAACTAAAGACAAACATGTTGGGTGTAGTGGTTTGGGACTTCAAAGGGGAGGAAGGCAATTCTTCCCCGGACCTCATACCTGAGGTCACCATACCTCAAGGGGAAATTCAGCTTGCACTGCAACTTCAACTAAAGAACAGTTCTTCGTGTAACACTGCCGGATATTGGAAGATACACAGGCCCCTCGGCCGACCGAAGGCATCCCTTCATTGAGGCCGTTCGCTAGTTGCAGGACACCCTGCTTTAAAAAGTTGATTCAGTTTAGGGCACAGTGGGTAGCTTGTGTCTCTTTTACTTGTTAGAAAACACACGTATTTAGGCTGCGTGTCAATCTACACATGGCGTCTATAGCGAAAAGCCTGGTTTTCCCATTTTGAAAGCTCCATTCTTGCAGCCGGAAAAAACCTGAAAAACACTGTTGTTGCCGTGTTTCTAGTCCCTGCAGGCATGGCTCTGAGAAAAAAAAGAGTTTTCTCGAAAGAAAGAGGGTACTTCCAGGTCCTGGGTAGGAGCTCTTCCTGCCCTGCTCTAGAGCTAAGGGGAATCTCAACGGGGGCCCTAGCCTCGACGTAAGGTCTTGATTTGGCATCCAGAAGGGTAGGCGTGAAGCAGGTTCCCTGAGGCCTTAGTCGCAGTTCTGCATTCGTTTAACGGCAGTAAGTGTCTAGAGACTCGTGGCCCCGTCGCGTCAGCACCAGTTTCAGGACAAGAACTCTGAGGACCCGCCGGCTCCCCTGGGCTTGCTGGGCCACACTCAGACCCGTAGGCCCTTCAGGGTGCCCCAGGGTAGGCCGAGGGAAGGGTAACACACTGCAGTCTACCTTGGGGGAGCTAGATGTTGATGATCCAACTACCGGGTTTTTTTTTTTTTGCAAAAACCCCTAGATATCCTGGGCCCTCCCTTACCTCTTCAGAACAGTCCCTCAGAGCTATCTGAGAGGCTGTCTCCTGACTTGTCCTCAGTATGTCCTCCAAATAAAACATAATTCTCAACTTTTAGGTTGTGCATTTTTTTTCAGTCAACATTTAATTGTATGGCTCATGTAGGTACTATGCCTAAATGTAATGGGATGAGCTGTAAATTATTAAAACTAGATAAATTCTGTCAGCTCTACCACTAGCTGAGATCAGGCTTTCTTCTCTGGATACTTCTGTCATAGACCTTGGCAGATATGGGGTCTGTGTTGGTCTTAAAATTATTCTTAGAATTGTGGGGACTCATTCATTCTTTCAACAAATTTTACTGCTTATATTCTATGTGTCAGTTACAGTGCTGGGTCTTGAAATACAGAAGTCAACACACGAAAATACAAGGATAAAACACATTTTCTACCATATTAACTTTTTTCATTCATTAATTCATCCTTAAGTCATTCAACACGCATCTTCTTATTGAATACTGATGAGGGATCAAATGCTATGCTAAACACTGAGTATATAACTGCAAATGAGATGGATAGGCCCTGATTTTGATGTCACTACTATCTTTTGTTGTGCCATATAGTGGGACAGCTTCATTATTCCCTTTACCGTAAGTTTTGTTTTTTTTGCGGTACGCGGGCCTCTCACTGTTGTGGCCTCTCCCGTTGCGGAGCACAGGCTCTGGATGCGCAGGCTCAGCGGCCATGGCTCATGGGCCCAGCCGCTCCATGGTATGTGGGATCGTCCCAGACGGGGGCACGAACCCGTGTCCCCTGCATCGGCAGGCAGACTCTCAACCACTGCGCCACCAGGGAAGCCCTACCCTAAGTTTTTATCACAAATTGCTAATGAAAATAAAACTGTTAGTGGAGTTTCAACATGCATAGGTAAATGAGAACACAGAACTCCCCTTTCGCATGCCCCATTCTCCTCCTTCTAACTCCCTATGTGAACTCACTTTGTGCCAAGACCAAGATGTGCCCCAATAAGAACCAAGCTGATTTCCTCACACTCACAGGGGCTATTGCTCACTTAGAAGACTTGATGCTTAAGTTTGATAAGCAACTAGAAGACCATGGAGACAACCTATAAAAATGATTTGTCTTGGGAGAAAATACTAAAAAGGGTTAATGTGCTGTTCCACATGTCTAACCTCCTGGGATTAAACCACAGGCACCAAGGTCACCAAGGGTACTTGGCAACAATGAGCTAAAAATGAAAAAAAAAGCATCATACTGTTATTGTATTCATCTTCCCCCAAGGCACTCTCTGATAAACACCACAACCACTAAGGGAATTGAGAACAGCTTCCTTGTGGGGTAGGTTATATATGCATCATTTTCCAAGAAGTTAAATCATATCCAGCTATCAGCACACCTTACTTAAGGTGATTGTAATGTATGAGATTAAATGTTCCTACCTGATTGGAAAACTTCTTGTCCTCAATTCATTGGCTATACTGGATTATTTTTCTTGGGTCAGACCTTCAGACTTCTACCAGAAATCGTTCCTTTGGGGAAACCAGGCCTTCCCAGAAACTCAGGAAACTGAAATGGAGACAGAAAGAGAGAAGGAAATTATTTGGACATACAGACCTCAATTGTTTGGTTTTAAGTAAACGTCCCAGCAAACATCTTCTAAATGGTATAATAACTTTAGGGAAATTCACAGTTTATACGTTTGTGTACTCATAAACTGAACATATTATGATAAGAGTACAGGTTGCATTTTGTGTCTTCAACTCAAGCAGAGACTTCAAAGAAGTCCCAGTTATCCTTTGTTCATTAAGACACAAAGAAAGGGCAAAAAGGGCAAGTTTCTAAGTCTTTTTCTTTAAAATTTACTTCCTTTCTTCAGTCTTCATCAAGATCTTCAGGAAATTAACTTTATTAAAGTTAATTATTCATAAAATAAACATAGGAACCTGCAGAAGACTATTTCACAGAGACCTGTAATGTACAATATCCATTGCATACATGCACCATGAGCTTGTCTTTTCTAGCACTGGCATACACAAAACTCTGTGTGTGTGTGTGTGTGTGTGTGTGCACACATGTGTGTCTTTTTTTTGTGATGGAGCCATAGGGAGAAAATAAATCTATTGGCTGCAATTCAGTGATGTAGAAAGATTTAAGGGTAAAGGAAAAGGCTACATCAAGTGAAGCAATAAAGTCATGAGGTTGTGCTTCCATAATAATAACAATAGCAGTCTTCTGTAACCAAGGGAGCAGGCTCCTCAAATTATAGTCACACCTGTTAGACCATCTGCCCATAAATTTCACACTATCATTAATGGAAAACAAATGGCACTGTCTCTCCTTCCCTTTATCCATTGGCTATTCTCATATAAATGATTTTTCTCCTCAAGGTCATGCTCTTTCCTATCGGTTTAAAAATATTAGGATTTAGGAGGAGTGATACATAATGTGCCATGCCTTGGTACTTGTACCAGTGATGGCTCTGTAAGGAGCACTGGATTGTTAGGAGGCTATAAATTGAATTCCCCTAGAAGCAGAACCTGAGGCAATAATTTGAATGCAAACTGTTCATCTGGGAGGTGCTTCCAGAAGACTCAGAAGTGGAGTGGGAATTGAGAATGGAGGCATGGAAGGAAGCCAACAGAGGTGCATTACTGAATAAATTACTCCTGCAGGGAACTGCTGCCAGTACTTCAGGGGAGTTCTGTGAAACTCTATAGAACATGTCTCAGAGTTATCCCAAGAATTGGTGAGAAACTTGAAGTACTTATCTTCCAGTCCCCTCTGTCCTTGGTTGAAAGCTACACCCAGATACATTAACTCCTGTACATTTCTGGCCTGCCCTAAGGTGTATAATTGCAGGTGGTAACATGAGTCTATCAGCATATACTGGAATGATGAGTGCTGGGGAGATATGAGTGGAGCATTGAAACCATCTAATACAGTCGGGGCAGGAGATATTAATTATTGGCTTGCAAGTCCAAATGGGTAACCTTAAATTCCTGCGTTAGTGGTTTTACTTTGAGGTATTTAAGCATGATGTATGAGTAAAAATTTCCTCTATTAAATCAAGTTGAAGATCCTAAGTCCCTAATCTTCTGGAAAACTGTGGGTATCTTTTTAACAGATTTTTGAAAAGTAACATGATTAAGATTTCAAACTGACCATCCATTCATTCATTCATTCACTCATTCAACAAACATTTATTGAACACCTAAAGTATGCCATGGGTTAAACTAGGCACCAGTGTTACTGTTACTAAAATCATTATCGTGCCACCTAGAAGTCAATGTATTGTGACACTCAAATAAGAAAATCCATAGTTACCGTAAAAATTATTACAGAGTGATATAGGAAGACACGGTAAGACCTTAATTCATGCTGTGGACAGTAGTATATGGGGGATATCAGTAGGGCTTCCTGTAGAAGGCAATTGAAATGGATATGTAACATGAAGGAAGGGTGAATTTTTGAGGAAAAGAGAAGATAAATTCATGTTTGCCAGAAAATGAATGGTTAAGGATCAGTCCAGAAAGGAGTTCCATTCATAATCAGTATAAGAAATGTCACTGGGGCCTCCCTGGTGGCGCGGTGGTTGAGAGTCCGCCTGCCGATGCAGGGGACACAGGTTCGTGCCCCGGTCCAGGAAGATCCCACATGCTGCGTAGCGGCTGGGCCCGTGAGCCATGGCCACTGAGCCTGCACGTCCGGAGCCTGTGCTCCACAACGGGAGAGGCCACAGCAGTGAGAGGCCCGCGTACCACAAAAAAAAAAAAAAAAAAAAAAAAAAGAAATGCTCACTGGAGTGTAAGAAAAGAAGACAATGGAGAGGGTGGTAGAAGCCAGACCATGAATGGTCCATGTATGTATACTAAGTGCTATGGTCTAGTCTTTGTGTTCCCCTCCAAATTTATACGTTGAAATCTTAATTTCCGGAGGTGATCGTAGTAGTAGGTGGGGCCTTTGGGAAATGATAAAGGTATTAGTGCTCTTATAAAAGAGACCCCACAGAGCTCCCTAAGCTCTTCTGCCATGTGAGGTTACAATGAGAAGTCTGTGACTCAGAAGAGGGCCCTCATCTGACCATACTGGCACCCTATTCTTGAACTTGCAGCCTCCAGAACTGTGAGAAAAAAATTCCTGCTGTTTATGAGCCACCCAACCTGCAGTATAATCTTACAGCAGCCCAAAAGGACAAAGAGAGTTGGGATGTGAGATTTTACTCCAAGAAAGATGGGAATCCATTGAAGGATTTTAACTGGTAACTTAGAAGAGAGAAAAGTTTCATAACACAATCAGGTATTTTTATAAGAAACATTTGTTTCATTTTCAGAACGATCACTCTGGAAATACTGTGACTAGATTTTTGGAGAAGGGTGATGGCAGTCCCGGATATAGAAAGATGAGTTAGTACTCCATTAACGTAAGTCAAACAAGAAAGTGGATATAAAAAGTGTGAATTTGTGGCTGAGAGTTCTTTTCTTTTAGCACTTGAAAAATGTTACGTCAATGCTTCTGACTCCAGAGTTTTAGACAAGAAATATGCTGTCATTGGAATTGGTGTTTCTCAGTAAGCAATGCATCGTTTCTTCCTGTCCACTTTCGAGATTTTTTTTGTCTCTACTTTTCAGAAGTTTAGTTATGACACGTCTTGGTAAGGATATCTTTGCGTTTTTCCTCTTTGGGTTTGTTCAGATTCTTGAATTTGTGTTTATGTCTTCTAAAAAATTGGGAACTTTTTAGCCATGATTTCTTTGAATACTTTGTCAGTCCTACTTGCTCTCTTTTTTCATTCTGGAACTTTGATGATATGAATGTTAGTGCTTTTGTTACTGTTCACAGGTTCTTGAAATCCTGTTCTTTCTCCCATCTTTAACCCTCAGTCTATTTTTCTCTGTACATTTGGTACATTGTATTGATCTCTTCTAAGTTCATGATTCTATGCTTTGTAATCTCCACTCTATTCTTTTTTTTTTTTTTTTTTTTGCGGTACGCGGGCCTCTCACTGTTGTGGCCTCTCCCATTGCGGAGCACAGGCTCCGGACACGCAGGCTCAGCGGCCATGGCTCACAAGCCCAGCCGCTCCGCGGCATGTGGGATCCTCCCGGACCGGGGCACGAACCCGTGTCCCCTGCATCCGCAGGCAGACTCTCAACCACAGCGCCACCAGGGAAGCCCTCCACTCTATTCTTGAGCAATGTTGTTTGATTGTTGTATTTTTCAGTTCTACTGTTCTCATTTGTTTTTATTGTTATAGCTTCTAGTTCTTTGTTTACATTTTCTATTTTTCCCATTTCTGTCAAGGAACACATAATTGCTAATTGAAGCATTTATGTGACAGCTTATTTAAAATCCTTGTCTGATCATTTCAATAGATGTTTTATCTCAGTGTTGGTGTATGTTTATTGTCTTTTCTCATTTATTCTGTGATTTCCTGGTTCTTGGTGTCATGAGTATTTTGCCATTGTATTCTAAACATTGTGAGTTATTATATGACTCTGTAACACATTTAATTTTATTATTGCTTTTTAGAAGGAAGTCATCCTATTTGAGGCGTAGTATGAGGACTGGCGGGTTACGTACAGATTTCCATTGGGCCCTACTGACAATACCCCAGCAAAAGTGGGCACTTACATTGTCTCACTGCAGACAGGTCAAGTAGAAGTTCAGCTATCCTATTGGCCCTTCTGACACCTTCCCCCCAAAAGTGGGAACATTAATATCACTGTGTTGCCTTTTAGTAGGAGTGGAAGTTCATCTCCCCAGTAGATTTCTTGACACAGGGGAGGGGAGAAGTGAAGTGTTTGCTCTCCTTCCTCCCACTCCATTCCTTCTTGTTGATGCCGGGTGTGGGTAGAGGGTCAGCTCCCTGCTGGCCCCACTGACGCCAGGGTGAGAGGAAGAGAACTGACGACTCGCCCTGCTCGTGCCGTCTCATTCTGTCTTGTTGCCTCAGGGTGGTTCTGGGGATTCAGCACCCCATTGGGTCTCACTGACACCATGTGTTGGGGGTTAGTGGGGCGCCTACTCCCGCCAACCTGTAACATCCTATTCTTATTGATGTCCGGGAGAGATGGACGCTAAGTCCCACCATTGGACCCCACGACTGTGTGAGGGCAGCCCAGTGTTAACAAGCCTGTCAGGCACCACTTTTTTTTTTTTTTTTAATAAGTAAATTTATTTATTTATTTGGCTGTGTTGGATCTTCATTTCTGTGCAAGGGCTTTCTCTAGTTGCGGCGAGTGGGTGCCACTCTTCATCATGGTGCGCGGGCCTCTCACTGTTGCGGCCTCTCTTGTTGCGGAGCGCAGGCTCAGTAGCTGTGGCTCACGGGCCCAGCTGCTCCGCGGCATGTGGGATCTTCCCAGACCAGGGCTCGAACCTGTGTCCTCTGCATTGGCAGGCAGATTCTCAACCACTGCGCCACCAGGGAAGCCCAGGCACCACCTTTTAAAGTCTGTTTGCTAATGGAAAGGGGTGGAGGCTCAGCTCACCACTGGACCACACTGAAACAACCCTGGTGGGGAATCAGAGCGCTGGCTCTTCTGGAGGGCAGGAGTGGGGTGGTGTGGAAGATCAAATCCTACCTTGGCCCAACTGAAACGACAGGACATAGGGGATGGGTGCAATATTCCACTGGCACTTGGCTCGAGTAGTGTGCATATTCCACTGGCACTTGGCTCGAGTAGTGTGTATATTATTGCCCAAATGGTCTTCTGTCTTTAGCAACCCCTTTCCTCATACTTTGGCTAGGGGGAACAGGGTTTTGTGTTTTTTTCTGAAGCCTTTTTGTCTGTTGTTCCGTTGGTGGTTATTGATTGGGGGTGCCTGTAATACCCTCTCCAGGATGTATGGGAAGCAACAGGAAACACAGGGGACTCATCACCATGTTATTCCTCAAGTCCCAAAGTCCCTAGTTAAGTCTGCCTTCTCATTTCCACCTTTCAGCGTCTTCCTATGTTTGTTTGTTGTTATGTTCAGGGTTTTAGTTTTAAGTGGGAGAACCTGGGAGAAATGGGCTACTTCATCTTCTTGGAAGCAGAGGTCTGGAGGCCTTTTGATGTTAAAAAGTACTGCTGACTGTAAATTAAAATTTGATGATATACACTTTGCCCTTTAAGAATTATTCTACTAGATGATGTGGCTTCCCAAAGTTGCTACAATTTGATTTTCATACTTCTAAAAGCCAAGTGTTTTGCTGGAGTTGAAATTTAAAGATAAGCAAGAGATGAGGCTAAGATGATCTATGTGGTAACAGATTAAAGTTGGAAACATCAATATACATTCATGTTTAGCTTAATATTGCTTCATATTACCTTAATACACATGGCTATGTAGAGAGATACTTATAGATATGTGAGTATACATGGGTAATGTACACACATATTATCTCTTTGCTCTGTCAGCTGAGAAGATCTAGAAGCAATGACATCCGAGCAGCAATTAGCACACCCCACACCCAGATCCTGCTGTCTAATACCGTTCTCCACTAAAAAGACCTAGTTATCTTTGAAGAAATAGCTGATTCTAGGACTAGGGCAGTAAATATACAAGATTTATATACAAGACCATCTTATAGTGTCAGAAAGTAAGGAAGTTCCAAAAAAAAAAAAATACAGGATGGGGATACCTCAGAGTGGCACAAGAGCCAACTGAAAAGAGTTCACAAGGGTCAGGACTAGAGCAATTTGAGGAATAAAGTAACTAAAGTAGAATTAGATTATAACCCAAAGTATAAAATAAAAATCCATGAGTTCTTCTGATATAAATATATAATTGGATACATAAATGCAGGAGAATAGATAAATCTCCAGTGCAAAGGAATTCCAAATAGCTTATGTAGTACTCCATCTTAAGCATAACTCCCTATTCCTTAGTTGTGGGCTGAGCATATTGACTTCCTTCCAAAAAAGTACAGTATGAAAAAGGGAAGACAGTAATCTTACGATGGAGAAACCTGAAAAACACTACCTCAGCCTGGTGATCAAAGTCGACCTCAGCATTCATAATGCATATTCATACTTTGTACACTTGATGTGATCTGACAAAATAACCCTTCTACTCTGTGGTCTTCCTCCCCAAAACACATAATCCCAATATTATCATGAAAAATGCATCAAACAAATTCTAGTAGTGGGCATCCTACAAAACCCTAACTACTCAAAATTGTCAAGGTCATCCAAGGAAAATCTGAGAAGCTATCAAACCCAAGAGGAGCCTAAGGAAACATGGCAACTAAATGTAATGTGATGTTTTGGATGAAATCCTGGAATAGAAAAAGGACATTAGGTAAAAACTAAGGAACTGGACTAATGTATGGACTATAGTAAATGATAATGTATCAGTCTTTGTTAACTGATTGTAACAATGTAACACACTAATATAAGTGGATCATCATAGAGGGAAATGGGTGTAGTGTATATGGAAACACTTTACACTATCTTCTCAATTTTTCTGTGAAATTAAAACACTTCTAAAAAATAAAGTCTATAAAAACGCTGTGTTTTCTTGTTTTATGATTATGTGCCTGTATTTCCTAATGAATATGTCAATTTGCTTTACCTTCCTTGATACTGATATTACAGAAAATACTAAGTAACTCTGAAAGAATTTGTAACTCCAGTTCAACAAGCAATAATTCTTGTATTAACTTTTTGGAAGAACCCACTGAATAAATCAAAGCAAATTGTCTTTAAAGGCTGAATTTCTTTTCAGTGTTTAATCTTTTATATGATTAATGCATACCACAAGCAAGATTCTGTTTCAAAGGGCAGAAAACATTGATTGTAGGCGATGTCTAAAGTACAGTGAAATATTAATGCATGATGCTATAACAACTTTAATGTATTTTATGTTTTCAAAATGATGAATTGTTATTTCAGTCAATGAAGTATTCACTTTTATACATTTCCTACCCATCTTTTCCCAAGACACCCACAAGGAAATGATGCTATCATCTGACATTAGGTTCATCAATTTAAATTGGAGTTTTTGGTAGCTGTGGTTGCCAATGGTACTGGAATGTGTGATACTTTTACAAATCCTCTCCATGGCAAAATCTGATCCTCACAAGGTAAATCACAGTAGGTGCCTAAAGCCAAATGACATATTGCTTTGTAGCTAGATTACCAAGCATTTTACTTAGAGGCACAATAGAATGTAGAAAAGGCCATTTCTCTTTCTGTCTTTTTCTGCTCAAAGGTCACTCACCATCTTACTTTTTATCAGCCATTTCAGAAGTTTTCCATAAATTTAGACTATATAATGTCACTTAATGTGAATGTAGCTCAACATTCTGTTTTAGTACAGCTAATCTCACATTATTTTAGTGGTGCTAAATATGTAAATCATCAGCAAATTTTTGTACTTAACTTTTTTTTTTTTGGATGTGGACCACTTTTTAAAGTCTTTATTGAATTTGTTACAATACTGCTTCTGTTTTATGTTTTGGTTTCTTGGCTGTGAGGCATGTGGGACCATAGCTCCCCGACTAGGGATTGAACCCACACCCCCTGCATTGGAAGGTGAAGTCTTAACCACTGGACCGCCAGGGAAGTCCCTGTACTTAACTTTTAAAAATAATTAAAATAAGCTATTCAACACATTTTTCCTTAAAAAAAAAAAAAAAAGCAATTCTCCTTAGGCTGGCCCTGGGCACATATGTGACTTTGCCATTTTTTCCATGGACTATTTTCTTATCTGTTCTACTGTGTCACATTTGTTCTACCTTCTCAAAAAGAAGCATTTAAAAATTCATCTATGCGTTCATGCATTCATACATTTATTAAATAAATCTATTGAACACCTACAGACGGCACAGAAAAAAAGGCAGAAAACTAATCTGGGTTGCACAGGAAGTAATGAACTCAGTTAAAATTTTTGGTGAAAATAGGTATTACTCAATCTACTGGAAATTACATTTCATTATGGGGACTCACAGACTCAAGGAAAACCAAGACCTAAATAATAATAAAGTAATAAAAGCACTAGCCATTTACTGAGTGCCTGCTTGTACCTGACTCTGAAACTCTAAAATCATTACGGATGTTCTGATGATATAATTGTAATCTCCATTTTACAGATGAAAATAACAAGGTTCAGAGACATTAGGTTACTTGCCTAAAGTGAAGTGGCCCAGAAACTACAGAACTGGAAATTGAACCTTAGACTTCATAATGCCAAAGTCTGTGCTTTTAATCACAATGTGTGTGTGTGTGTGTGAGAGAGAGAGAGAGAGAGAGAGAGAAAGAGAGAGAATGTGTTTAATAGAGAACCTCTGAGAAATGGCAAGAAAACTGCCAGGTATCCATAAAACAATAATTTAGGAGCTTCTTACTATACAAGTAATTGTTAATCATATGGCTGAACTAAGGATCTCTCACTTTTGAACTAAGAAATCAAAAGCTTCCAGAAGTTGAGTCTAAATTTTACACTTACATAAGATACTTCATACAGAATGCTCAAGTATAATAACTAAAGAGCTCTGAAAATACTGGAAGCATTCATATAAGTATGATTTCATAATGTGGATAATAGAGGATTTAAGAAATTGGCAGATGCAACTGAAGACTCATTTGTTATCATTTCTGTGAAGGGCAAGATAAATGAATAAAATGAGAAAAATGAAAAAAGAATGGCTAGCAATTTTAGGTAGTTTGCTGAATCTCCATACTAGGAAAGACTAAGCAAAAAAAAAAAAAAAATTCTCGAAATATTATTTTGAAAGCACCTACAAGTGTATATGGTCTTTTTATACCAAATAACTTGGAATTATGAACTGTCAAATAAGTCTAATCTTCTCTGATGATAAAATTGCTGACTTTATTTGAAACTATGGAATGAAAAATGAGGTAATAATCAGAAATTCTTAAGAAAAGGAGTAGAAAAAACAAAATTATAAGAGTTATGTTAAAAAATATTTTGAAACAAACATAAAATCCCCATTACTGGTACAGAGCTTTTAAAACTTTATTTTGGTTTTAAGTTTTAATAAATATTTATATGTTTACATAATTACTGACATAAGGAAGACACAATTGTAGGTCAACTTTCTTCATTCTTTCTTTATTAAGCATTATTCTATTTTGCTCCATCATCTTGTAATTATAATACAGTAACTGTGTAACTTTCTACTAAGTGGATATTTCCTAAACTGTTTTCCTATTGTTAACAATTAAAGGTGTTTCCAATTTTTTGTTATTACAAATGACATGACAATGAGCATCTTTATATAATAATTTTCTGGATTATAAATTATTTATTGGCATAAGCTTCCAGAATTAGAATTAATGTGTAAAAGCTATTAACATTTTTATCTTGCTAGACATTGCCAAATTACTTGTCAAAAGATGGAACCAAATTATATTGCAAAAATCTTTGCCAATGGAAGACATTATATATAATTTTTGATTTTGCTAAATTAATAAGTTGGAAACCTATGTTCCATTTCTTTGAATTCTTTGATAACAGAGTGTTGCTGGAGGATGGGAGGGCAGCCATGTCCATGAAGGCTCCCCAGAGTTGGAGCGGGGAAGTGGAAAAAGGTCAAAAAAAAATACTAATTGTATTTTCCCTCCATTGTTATCTCTCACTCTCTTCTGCCTCTGTGTAACTTATATCCAGGTAGCTGGAGAAAAATCATGTGGCAGGGCAAATTGGTATTCCAATAAATTAATAATCACCAGCTTCAAATGGATTTTCAAGACTGGAAATATTGCTCTGACTTACAGTAAGCTCTTTCTAATTCTCCTTAAGGACTATTTTCTTAGAAGCTTTACTTAACCTCCATCCTCTCTACTTCCTTCACTCTGAGCTGGTGAGGTGCTTCATAGCTCATTAAGAACACAGATGTCAGTAAATAGTCCACTGCCAAATCCATTAATTCATTAGCATTTGCGTTGACCTTTGTATTCCCTTTTACTACAGGAGTGAAAGTTACAAGGCCGTGTGCACTACAGAGAGCATTTCATTCTCCCTCATCTTCTCAAGTACTTCACAGCCCTGCATCTTCTACAGCCCATCTACTCCTTAGGAAGTATTCTTGCCAAAGTTCAACCTCATTCTAGACTAGTAACTCCACCTTAAAATGTTAAAAACTATACGTGTAACATGAAAGCCTCCCTCCTCCCCTAATCCCTGCATATCTTCTTTAGCCAATTCATGTCTGAACTTTTCAAAATTGTTATCTTCATATATTGTTTCCATGTCCTCACGTCCCATTTACTCTATAATTTACATCCATCTGACTTCTCTCACCGTAACCTCACTGCCCACTGTCCTGAAATTTTACTTATGAAGGTCACCAGCGATCCCCATGTCAGTATAGCCAATGAATAGTTTTTGTCCTATTTCTAGGCTCTTTCCTTCTTTAAAAAAGAAAAAGAATAAGAAACACAAAAACCACTTTTTTCTTCTATGCTTTTACACTCTCATCATCTTCTGTCTTGGTATATTTTATTGGCTTTCTGTGTTTCATCTGATTTCTAACATTCTATTAGTTTCCTTTATCTCCAGTGGAATAAACCAGTATATGAAGGATTATTCTCAACAGGTAGTTCTCATAATAACGGTTCTAGTAGCAGCAGTCAACACTCTGTGATGCTTATCACGTGCCAGACACTATCCTAAGACACCGTTTAAATCCGTATATATAGACACACACACACACACATATATATGAGGGTTTCCTCATAGGCCTATGAAATAAGCCTATTATTATACCCATGTTACAAATGAGAAAACTGAGGCAATGAGAGGCCAAGGTCACAGGATCAGTACTTGGTGAAGCCCCGCCTGAGTTAATGCTGGAACTTTAGAGTAGACAAGTTCATAATGTCTCACAGATTGGCCTTAAATGTGAGCAACATTTAATTAATGACTTGTGAAGTATCAGAAAATAATGGAACATTTTAAATTGATTGGGAACTACTAAGTCATGTATCAGTAACTAAGAATGACTCTTATTGAATGAAATTATTTTTCATTATTCTTTTGAAAGGAGAATATTCTTGTGTTAGTGTTTCAGTTTTTTTTCATTCACATATTTATTCATTTATTAGACACACATTTCCTACACACCTTCTATGTGCCAGTGTCTGCTGCAAGCCTTGGAAGATTCAGTGGTGAGCAAAAAATTACAAAGTCCTTGCTCTTAAGCAAATGTCCAGTGGTGGAGGAAGACAGAGTAAACATGTAAATAAATTTTGTACAGCGACAGAAATACGACTGGACAATGGGACGGAGAGGCAGTGAGGAGGCAGGTCTCTTTGGTCAAGATAGTAGTGGTGGCGTTTGAACCGAGACCTTAATGATCAGAGGGAAATTGGTCTGGGTAGAAGGATTAGCCAATCTAAAGCTGGGAGAGCAAGAAGTAGAGCTTGTTGCATCTGAGGGACTGAAAAAGACAACTGTGCCTCGAACCCCATGAAGGTCAGGGAAAGATGTAGTAAGTGACCAGAGCCCATGGTCCCTGTGAGCCTGGCTAAGTAGCTGAAAATTTAACCTCTTTACAATAGACAGCCTTTAGAGGTCAGAAGCAGTGCGATAATAGCATCTGATTTGTGCTTTTTGAAAGACTACTTTGACTGTTGAGTGTCCTACAAAAGCAAAATACTTGTGTCTCTATGAAGTGCAGATAGTAAATTTTAAAAAGCCCAATGAGCTCATAAGCAGTTGGTTTACTAAGTGTAATCATTTATCTTAACTAGACTTCATTAATATAAGCTTGGTGACCTAGGGGCCCTGGGACATATTAGATTAGGGAAACCCAACTATTTTCAAATAGTGTGATTTGAAAAATTCTCAAAATTGTTGGGGTTCAGGAAGATTATTTTATTGCTGGGCCTGGATGGGAAGTTTAGAATAAGAAAAGAAAGTATGATGGCTGGCTTCCATCTATTCTCCCTTTCTGTGGGAGAAATATTGATGGGGTGACTACTTTGCTGTTGACCCAATGCTTAAATTTCAGAGCTAGTTCAATCCAGTAAATATTTGCTGAACAACTATTATATGTTAGGCACCTAGCTGAAACTGAGAATATAAAGAGAATAATTAATAATAAAAGCAGGTATTACTAACAAGAGACAGGCACTGTGCTAATGCTTAACATGCACCATCTCAAGTTACATTAATTTACACACTAACCATATGGGGTAGATGCATTTATTATACCATTTTCCGGGTGAGAAATCTAATCCCTTTAAGGATTCAGTTACTTCTCCAAGGTTACACAGCTAGTTAGGGGCATAGGCAGGATTTGAACTCAGGTCTGGTATCAGCACCAATTCTCTTAGCCATTATGCTCTATAAGGACCTTACTTGAGAAGTTCAGGATTATACATATATGGGTACAACCAACCCTAAGACCATCTGGCAAAACTGGCTGCTTGAGAAGTCCTGGATTTATGTAAGATGCTCTTGGAATGGAGAAGATCGTGAAGGAGGGTCCCCAAAACACACTCTCTATACTAAGGGGCAACAGAAGAGAAAAAGAATTAGCCTACAGCAGTATGATATTGAGGACGAAGAAACAGTGTTTTTCTCTTTTGTGAATAGTTATTAAATTATTTCTACTTCAAAATATCAGAAAGAAATCACAGTACTATGGACAGTTTGCAGAGCCACCCTATCTTAGCGTGAATCCTGGCAGGTGTAGAGTTCATAGTATGACCCTGGCACCTAAGTGTAGTTAAGTAAGCTTTCATTTTTCTTTAGCCTTAAAGCAAAGTAGCTTTCTGATAGGTATAATTTAGGAAAGTCTTCAAAGAAAATATTTAAAGTCCACTATCTCAGAGAAAAGCAATTTTGCAAAAGATCTATCAGCAAAAGCAAGGCCAAACACACCAATTATTTAGTGAGACTTATATGGTTATACCATTGCTCATGTTGTTTCTTTATGCATTTACCTGGAAGAAGGCTTTTAATGTTCAACAATTCTCAAAGAGATAAAGACCCACACTGATGTGTCAGAAAGAGCTTTGCCCTGGAATTAGATCAGTTTAGGCTTGGCTACTTACTAGAATTAGGTAACATTCTTAATCTTTCTGAACCTGTTTCCTATCTGCAAATAGGGATAACACTATCTATTACAGAGGGATGTGGTTAAATTAAATGACACATGTAAATGAAATATACCCTTCCAGACTGAGAACATACCTAGTAAATGTTAAGTGATCTGCAAATATTCTGCTTTCTTGAGATGGATGAAACCTGTTATCATGTTCTTAACCAATGGTCTAAATATCAAGACAATATTTAGTTAAAAGTTATATTTGTTCTTTCACTGTCCATCTGCATTTTAACATATTCTAACATATTCTCCTTGATCAATTGTGTCAATATTAGTAACATTTGTCATTTAAGCTATTACTGTTCATATGTTTAAAATATTTCAATGAGATATAAGTCATTACTCAAAGGGATGCCTAGCTGGCTTTGTCAAAGATTTACTTTAAGTAAAAATGAAAGACGCATTTTTCATTTTCACCAAGTTTTACTGAACAGTGTATTCATTAACTGTATGAACTTTGTGGCCAACCCAATACAGTAGCCAAGACATGGAAACAACCTCAGTGATTTTTGTGGATGAATGGATGAAGAAAATGGGGTGCATACAACCTACTATTATTCAGCCGTGATAAAGAAGGAAATCTGGCTATTTGTGACCACATGGGTGGATTTGGGGGGCATTATGCTAAATGAAATGTCAGACAGAGAAAGAGAAATACTTTAGGATCTCATATGTGAAATCTAAAATACTGAACTCATGATAGAAAGAATGGAATGATGGTTGCCAGAGCTGGGGGTTGGAGGTGAGGAAAATGAGTGAAGATGATCAAAAGATAAAAACTTCTCGTTATAAGATAAGTGAGTAATCGTGATGTCATGTACAGCTTGGTCGCTACAGTTAACAATACCGTATTTTATGTTTGAAAGTTGCTAAGAGAGTAGATCTTGAAAGTTCTCATCACAAAAATAAAATTTGTAATTATGTGAATTAAGGTTAACTGAACTTATTGTGGTAGTCATTTCACACTATATATATATATATATATATATCAATCATCACATTGTACACCTTGGACAGATACAATATTATATATCAATTCAATCTCAATAAAACTGGAAAAATCTCATTTATAGTTTAGCATAAATATATCAAATGGGTTTCTTGACAAGATTAATAATAACTATAGATAAAAGGAAATAAGATATTGTTGTTGCTGTTGTTTGCTTTTCCAGAGTGCAAAACACTAAAAAGGGGGGAGGTGAGTATGGGCTTGCAAATGCTGCTTCATGGGCCCTAATGCTATGATACAGACATTTAGTCCAGATCTGAAAGAGAACTTGAGTCATTTCAACAAATCTGCAAAACAGTCATGTTCAAACATGAAGAGATATCAGTAAGTTCTTTTTCACACTGCAAGAAATCTGCCTTCAGCTTTCAGCAAAACCTCAGTTTTTGGGTTATGAGGGTAACAGTTCTTAAGCAAGCAGCACAATGCTTCCACCAGTGCTTTCTCCCTATGATGACTAAGTTTTCAGTCTCCCCACCAGTGCTCATCCCTTCTCCCCTTAATGTCTTGGCCAAAATTCAACCATCAGCCCAGAAAACTCCTTCCCAGTTTCATTGCCTGTACGTGACCACGTTATTTCAATCACCTTGGCACGTTTATATTACCTACTTCCTAAGGTAGGTATTATATACATGAGATTTTAAATAAAAGAATGCCTGTAAAGTACTTAATGCCCAACTCCTAGCACAATATGAATATTCCGTAACTGCTGACCAGCATTATTATTATATCATTTCCATTAAAACTAACCTGTACTTTCTTTCACACACCCATGTTCTTTGTCCCCAACTGGGGTAAAGGAAATAAATGAACATTTATTGATTATCTACAGTGAGAGTATAGAATGCAGTGTAGGCTATAGAATTAGTGGTGTTCAAGACTGAAACTGACCTGGATTTGAATTCCAGACCTCTCACTTACTTAGACTTTACAACGCCTCAGTTCCCTTACTGATAATTAGAGATAATAGACATTTCAGGGACCACGGTAAGGATTAAAAATATTACAATGTTTGGATCCAGAAAGGGCATTCATTACCTCATTTAATGTAAACTCTTAGATAATCTGATTGAGTTTTGAGAATCTGATAACAGCTCTGCATCCTTTTGCTATTTGCTAACTATTCATAGCATTTTGCATATAATTCCAGGGCTTTGCTAATATGAAAATTAATCAAAGGCTTTAGTTGGCACAAAGAACTCAGAGAAATTGTTATGGGGCAAGAATTAGAATTCTTCTTGAAATACAGACTATCATCCTGGAGAAGAAAGAACAACATTTTAATGGGGTCAAATTTGGGTCAAAACTATGCACTTCCATAATGGTGTTTCTACCAGGTCTTGATTTGACTGGGATTGAAATTTCTGACATTACTGTCCCCATCACAGACTTGCAAACCTGGCAGACAATCAAGTGCAACCTACAGTTAAAGGTCGCTCATCTAAAAAAAAAAATGGGTATGTTACTACCATTCTGACAAGAGCATTATGAAGATTAAGAAAAAGCACAAATAAACTCTCCTAACACCTGACAGCCAAGTAATACATCTTTCAGCTCTTTCAATTCTTTTTCCTTCTTACCTGCCTTATTTCCTTCCTTGCTCTGAGTTCTCACTGTGTTTCATGTCCCACAATGCTGAAGTCATTGTAATGCTTTTACTCAGAAATCTCATTTAACATTTAGCATAGTAAATAAGAAAGCCTAAGAAGTGATTGAGGTAAACTGCCATTATTACATCATTCTGATAACCTGATTTGTCCAGAAATGTAACTATGTGATTCTCCTTTACTTCTAGTTGCTCACCATTCATGGGCACAAATTGAGTGTATATCAGATATATTAACTTCCTGCAAAATTCTCTGTGGTGTGATTTGGGGTTCTATTTGTGTACCACAGCTTTCCTAAAACTAAACTATTATCATTTCTACTCCTCTTCTGTCTGTACATACTCAAGACATAATTTCTAATTAATAGTTATACTAATTGGCATTATAGTCATTCTTTTTTGCTTTTTCTCTGATTATAAGTATCTTCTGATGCTTAAGTCAATCAAATGGGTTCTCTACATATGAGGAAGTTCAAAGAGGAAAGTAGGAGGAGTAGGGTAAGAAGACATTCACACATAGAATTAGTGGAAGCCTTAGCAGTAACAAAGCTCGTGAAATTAGAGCTAATTAATTAGCAGTCAGGAAAATTTCATCATGTGTTGTCATTAACTGGTCAACTAGGGTAACTAGGCTTACAAACAATAGAAAGCAAAGAATGGAAAATCTGTTGTTTCTGCCAGCTTCTCCTGCTTGTTATAAGCGTAATTTTCTCCTAGTTTATGAAACAATAACAGTTTGGTATTAGAATTTAAATGCCATCAATATAAGATATGGAGATACGTGAAGCCTACTACACTTGCTTCGTAAACTAGTAGTATAGCATCATAAATTCCACAGTAGAATGATTTAGTTGAAAGATAAAATTCATGCGGAGTACACTATTTGTTTAAACTTCAAAAGAATCAAAAAGGATTGCTATATCTTGGCACACTCTTCTTTGTAGAATATGTTAGAGCCGGCCTTTTTTTGATTAAGAGCTACTGTTCTGTAGAGAACACTTTTTTCATATTCATAATCATCAGGCAAATCAAGGATCTGACTTCCTTAGAATCAGTAAGTGTTTTTTTCCTCACTTCTTAACAAAGAACAGAACAGCTGATAAGAAAACTAAAATACCTCTTTTTATTGATGTATAAATGATTTACGATATTATATTAGTTTCAGGTGTACAACATAGTGATTCAATATTTTTATAGATTATACTACATTTAATTATTATAAAATGATGGCTATATTTCCCTGTGCTGAACAATAAAATCCCTCTTTTGTTAAAAAAAATAGCAAATGATGGAATGTTAGAAAATTAATTTATTTCCCATGAATAATGATCAATAACTATGGGACACTGGCCCATGTAAATTAAGAGGCTTCTTTTTCCATGTGATTCTGAATACAAAATGTATCCATATTCAGGAATCGTTTTCAAAGTGAATTTGTTTTGGTACCTTAATAATCATAATGGGTAGTAAGATCAATTTGTTTTAACACTTATGTAGATAAGTGTTGAATATAAAATGATAAAACGTAGGGTCTTTTCACTTTTTAATTTTAACTCTGTATATGAGACAAAGAAAACGAACTGCTTTCTATCATACTGTAGTTTTTGCTCAACTACTACGACCAAAATCCTTGAAAGAGAGAATTACCTGTTTGTGTCCTTTCAGAACAACCCCCTTGCATACCAGGGCCATAAAAAAACAATAGCCTTGGGCTTCCCTGGTGGCACAGTGGTTGACAGTCCGCCTGCCGATGCAGGGGACACGGGTTCGTGCCCCGGTCCGGGAAGATCCCACATGCCGCGGAGCGGCTGGGCCCGTGAGCCATGGCCGCTGAGCCTGCGCGTGCGGAGCCTGTGCTCCGCAACGGGAGAGGCCGCGGCAGTGAGAGGCCCGCGTACCACAAAAAAAAAAAAAAAAAAAAAAACAACAATAGCCTTGAGAGACCGTTCAAGGAAATCATTGTTATTGATTCATCCCTCAAATAGGACCCAATTGAGCAACAAAATGATGCTGAAGTTTATCGTTTCTTCTCAGTGAATTTATAACTCTGGAAGATTTAAACGTCTTTTCCTAGATGACAGAGGTGGCTTCTATACACATACACAACGGACACATACACACAAATAACATCCTCATATCCATTTTACATCTGTAATTCCACTCGGAATTCTCCCTGCCATTAACCAACTCAAATGCCACATCATTCAACTCCTTTCCCTTGCTGGTTGGATTGGGTTCAGGAAACAGGGAGTAATTTTAATGTCCTCTTTAGTAAACCTACACCCTATTTATGAACTAAGAGGAAGTAGTTTTGGTTTCTGTTTTCTGATATCTTGAGCCTTTCGTATGGTTGCATCTCTCCAACTATACAGCTTGCAGAATTAGTATTATGACTAGAGATGCAGAAAAGTTTTGATGCCTAAAAATGTCTTCTCATCTACTAACTGATGGTTGGCACTCAACTCTCATCCCTTTATCTCGGAATCTCATCCCTTTAGCTTAAATCTTTTTTTCCCATTAAAATTCAAATACTGGTTGTGCTTTAAGATCGTAGTCATTTCTACCTCAGCCTGAATGATCCAAAAGCAAGTTTTGATGATGTGCAAGAGGGAAGAGAACTTGAGGGCAGAAGTGTTCTGCAGAGGGTATCAGGGAATAGAGAAGACGGAGCAATAAATAGACTCACAGGGGAAACTCAGAAAGTGGAGCTTGATGAAACAAGCAAACATCACGGTTTTGCTAAGGTCTATTCTAATTAGTTGTTATTCGTGTGTAAAAGTTTGCCTAAAAAGCAGAACCTATGAGTGATTTGTGCCCCTGCATATTACGGATGTATAATATAATTCAAACAGTGCAAGGAACACACAGATTACCACATGGCCTCAGCCATGCTCCATTTTGTAGTCTGCCCACTTTGAGCACCAGAAAATGGATTGTAGAAATCTGGTTCATCTTATTTTAAACTTCTCATTCCCCAAATTTGAAATAGTATTTATTTAAAAACTAGGCTCTTTATAAAGATCGCAAAAACACTATAAAGTATTCATTGAAAAGAACCTAACATTTACTACTGTAGTACATTATGTACAATTTATTGACTATTTCTACTGAATATACATTTATGTATTACATAATCTAACATTTATATTAAGTATAACTATAATATGATTCTTGTGTCAACCTTGACAAAGCTGGTGAAATCCTCTGCTACAAAAATATGTCTCTGCCTTCTATTTTTGTTTCAGTATTAGTTTCCACATTTGCCAGCAAGATACTTTTCATCCTACTAAACTAATAGGCCACTTAGTTGAATACTGGATAAAATACAAATTGCAGAGAATTCTCCATTTTTGTTTATAATTTTAAAAATTTCAACTAAAAGTGCAAAGCTTTTATCAGTGTCTGTAGCTTGCTCTCTTCCTAAACCTACTTGCTTCTTCCATCAATATTTAAGTTTCTGGTTTTAAATAACGGTGACTCTCCTTTAATGTGTTCTCTGTTAAAGGCTTTCTCTCCCTTTAGAATTGTTAGTAGAAGTGGTATTTTTGTGGGAAGAAAACTGCATCTTCTCTACTACTCAGCTGTCAGGACTATAGAGCTACATCCTCAGTTGTATAATCAAAAACCTGGCCTGGCATCAACTAGTGAGATTAAAAACCACTTTTTCAAATTCCTTGCAATTAAAATATTTACATCAACTTCTCTTGGTTTTAACAATAGCATATAGAACCCAGTGTGGGTGTGGCTCATGATTCTGCTTCTCTGACTCATGATCTTAGACTTCTTGCTTCCAACTTCCTAATGAATGTGCCCTTTAGCAATTGCTGGGGGCCAGGTTTGTTTACTGCTACTCCTTTCCAACAGTTCAAGGCCATGAGGCATCTCTTGAATGTATTTCTTTGCTACAAAGTATTTCTCTCCCCTGCCCTCACCCCACTCTCAGGTTCTGTTGCTTATTTAAGATTTGCATCTGTAAAGAGTCCTTTGGGTTTGTTTCCTTGGTGGACTGGCTGTCTTCCAAGATTTTGTTGTTAATATCGTCTGACATTTTAAAGATGACCTTTCGGTGTTGTTATAAAACTTCTCAAGGAAAGGAAAACAGAAGTGCTCATCTAACCCTCTTCTAAAGACTATGCAAAAAAGCCAGTTGTTTTAAAACATTATGGCTGGTGATATAAATGCCTGCAGCATATTATATCTACACCTGCATGTTTTTAACTTCCAGAAACTAAAAATCACCTCTGCAACATGCAATCAGCCATGAAGAAAGAAAGAAACAAACAAAAACCCAGTATTGAAAATTTTCTGCCTGATACTTGAATGTATTGGCGAACAAGCCTGCTACTTCTAGTATTTACATAAAGACAGTAGTCAAATAACCAATGCAGTCAAACAAACAATTCTTCTGTGAGAAAAAAGAATGATGCTACTTAAGAGTTGATGGACATGAACTTTAGGAATTTTAGAGCTGAAAATAATCTTGGAGGCCTCCTTTTAGAGATGAGGAATATGAGGTCTATGGTGGTTAAGTGAATTGTCCAAGCCAGAGATGGGACTAGGGTCAAAGTTGAGGTCTTCTGCCAGGATGTTGAGCTTACTCTTTGAACTTGCTGGGTGTTTACACATTGCATCAACAGAGCCCAAATGTACTGGATTTTCTTCCATTTACTAATAGAAGGAAGTTAGTGCCTTTACAGGTATTGTTGTATAAAATCAGCCCATTCAGCCAAAAATTAGTCAATCTAGGAGTCCCAAAGAGACAATGCTTTGCAGGCTTTTTCTTTTCTTTTCTTTTCTTTTCTTTTCTTTTTTTTTCCACTGGAAATGGGAATTAGATAGATAATGCATGTTTGTGTGTATGTATGTATACATATATATATATATATATATATATATACACTTATATCTTTTTTTTTTTTTTTTTTTTTTTTTTTTTTTTTTTTTTTTTTTGTGCTGTACGCGGGCCTCTCACCGCTGCGGCCTCTCCCGCTGCGGAGCACAGGCTCCGGACGCGCAGGCTCAGCAGCCATGGCACGGGCCCAGCCGCTCCGCGGCACGCGGGATCCCCCCAGACCGGGGCACGAACCCGCGCCCCCTGCCTCGGGAGGCGGACTCTCAACCACTGCGCCACCAGGGAAGCCCCTACACTTATATCTTGCTCAAATTTAAAAGAATACAATTTTTATAGTCTACTTATGTATGACATAAAAATAGAACATCGTTAATCAAATACATTTGCAGTATTTATTTTTGTAAGTAACTTCCTTTCTTTATATATCTATACAGTTTTAAAGATAATGGGACGACACAGAAATATTATTCATTTTCAAGCTAACACTGATAAATAATGTTTTGTAAGTGCCCTAAATTATGTAAAGACTAAAAGTTCCATTGTTCTATCTATCCTATGGAAAGTGGTTGATGTTTAGCTATGAAATAATGTATCAATCTCAGGAAACAATTCTTAGGTTAAAAAACTCATTTTCCCTATGATGTCCTTTCACAAAGATTTAATTCAAAGAATTTGCCTTTGTAAGATCTCCATCACTTTTCACCATTGTTCCCATGCATGTTCCTGTTAAGAGTGCCTGATTCTGTTGCTAAGCAACCTTGCAGTCTTGTTGGGTCATGATGGTGAACTAATAATTATTTAAAATGTGTGTTTGGATAGGGTCTTTTAAAGAATATCGTGATACTTTTGTGTAAGAGGCTGAGTAAGAGGGTTCTTCACTTCAACTTACAGTTGTACAGGAATATAAGTGATAGAATGATGTTTTCCAGAAGAGGTGGAAGAATGCCAAGAATACACTAAAAAGCACTAGCTCTTACTTCCTCCTGTTATGCTTTTTTTCTAGAAAAGGGTAAAAGTCAGTCAGGTGACGTCAAGAAATTTAGCAAAGGATTTCAAAGAAATAAGAGGAACATCAATATTCCTTTTATTGACTAGATTAAATTATTGTTTTTCCTTCTCATCCCAAATTCTTAAGAAAAATTGTCAAGCCATATTATGTTGAAAAATAAGTCCCATGTAAGCGAGACATGGGTATTTGAATTTTATCAGGCTTCCAGATAAAACTAAATTGTTGATTAAATCCTCTCCATCCTGCTTGCTCTTGTCCCAGACATCCCTCTCCAGTTCAGGAATATCCTCCTTTAAATAGCTTATTTAACCATACGGGACTGATGCCAGTAGCCTTAATATTTTCTGTACGGTATACTGGGATATATAAGGGGACTACCATCATATCTCTAGCATGTAGTGAGAGTTGGTAAATAGCATTCCCAGTGTGTATCTGGAAAAACAAAAAGGTTGTTCCTTTAAACAATCTTTTTTGGTGATAAAGCAAAGAATCAAAGGTATTTCATTACTAAAGAATCAGAGAATGTCCTAACTCTAAGAGAAGAGCACTTCTAACGTCATCTCAATATCCATCCAATCCAGAAGCAGAGCTGATGGTGCCACCAAGAGACAGAGTCTCCTTGTGGTGACACCACCTTCCAAAGTTTTGGAAGGTACCCCCAAATATCACCCGTTTTCTTTACACCCTTGCTTGTCTCTAGTATTTAAAGATACATCTGATACTTATTGATTCTATTTATATTTTGAGGGTGATCCCTTCCTAGGGATGTCATCTCATATGCAAAGTTAAAAGTATTGATCATTTTTCTCTCCTAAACTTAAACTATTATAATTTACGTTTAAGGCAGCCACGTTTAATAGCTTTATGACTTGGGGCCATAAAGGTGAGTGTTTCAATCTTGGTTCACTGTTCTGTAGGTGGTATATGGCCACTCCAGGAATCAGTTTTCTTACTTATAAAATAGGGTTTGCAGTGCTTTCTTCACAGATAAACGATTCAATTTGATATGCTAACATAGTGTCTACCATATAGTGTACATTAAATGTGAGCCCTCTTTCCTATCTCCACTGGGTGTGGCCAACTTCTAGTTTTCTAGGATTCACTAGAAAATTTCATACCTTCTAGGAATATATGGCTTCTGATCATATTCCCTTACCATCTTCATTTTACTAAACTAAAGGCTCTTAATTTTTTTGTAATTCCCACATTCTTATTTCCTATCTCAGTTACTTTTCTGTTAATTTTATAGAATTCAGTTTATTTTAGCAGGCATTAATTGAGGTAAGGGGAATTACAGTAGGTCCTATGGTTACAAATGTAAACAGGATCCCTGTTCTCAGGTACCTTACAGTCTAGTGTCAAGAGTAGTAAACAGACAAAAAATTGCAATTTGACCCGATAAATTCTGTGATATTGGTAAGCCTGTGACAACACAAGTGAAAGACCTAAATCAGATTAGGGAGGATGGGAAATTAAAGGTAAAGGAGCTGGTCGTACCTGTAGGCTTTTCTCTAGAGTTGGCAAACATCTGTACCTGTGTTCAAGGTTTAGATTGACCAAGACAGCCTTAACATTCCTTTCAGCTTAATAAAACTTTAGACAGGTTTCTTCCTGACTTATAGGCCCTTGACCTCCCCTTATTTAGAACATTTACTCTAAAAAACATGCAAATTCTTTTTTCACCCCTGTGACACGTAAATCTTCTTCTAGTAATCTTGCCAGATTTACAACCCAGGAATGTCTTTCTCATGGACATGGGAGCCATTTTTCGAAATGTAATCATCAAGAAAGATAGCACCGCATTCTCTGTGGGAGGGCAAGAGTCTAACTTCAATAAGTGCTGATTACCAAACACAGATGGCCTAATCACATTAACCAGTCTCCTCCTAATGTCCTCCAGTACCAGTCCACTAGCTCACTCCAGAATTGATAAACTGTCCCACCTTTTGTTTCAGCAGAGTTTAGTCCAATCTCTCTCTCCAACTGCAATAGTTTTCAATCAACTTTCCCTTGCCTGTTTAAGTCTGTCCTTGGACAGGATGCATCCAGGTTGTGTACAAGGGGAAAAAATGGATTTTTGCCCAATAATCTACTCACTGATGCCTGGCACTTGGTCAACTTTTGAATTGCTGATTAAAATAAGTCCATCATGTCAATGTCTAGGGGGAAATGTTTTCAATGGCTCTAAACACTTTGAGCAGTGATAAATGAAATCTCTGAGTTCACCATCTTCTAACTGGAACTAGAATTATTTTTCCAAAAATATATTGCTTTACACTTATGCACAAAATGAGTCTCTGCCTCAAAGAGACTCTGAGCAGGCTCAAGTATCCACTCGTCCTAATAGCTTTATACTCATTCTTTTGGTATTTCAATTATCTCAAGTGTTCAGAATCATGAATAAAGTTGGGAGCAATTCGTGAGGATGTTAATCAAGTATAAATTACTCAACAAGGGCTCCCCTTATTATACTCTCCATGAAGCTCTCTAGAGGATCAGCTCAGGTACTGGCCTCAGGCACAGTCTAGATTGAGAGAGGATTTCAAATAATTGATGGTTTTAGCCAAAATTTTGAATTCTAAAAATGGATGGAAATTTGGAAATTCTAAATCAATCATAGCAAATTACAAATTATCATCAAGAAAGACTGCATAATAAAAATTTCTAAAGGTTACTGTAGAAATTAAGCTTAAATTCAAATTTCATTCTAAGGTAAATAAAAATATGTATTCCATTTTCTTTTTTCATTATAAAATTTATAAAACCAGAATTTTCCTTCTAATGTGCACATTTGGTGTACTTGCTTTTTATTTCCAAAAAAAGTTTCCCTAACTTAAGGACATATACAACATATGGTACCTTAGAATTAAGGAAATATGGGAGAATGATTTTGATTACCTCCTCATGCTACATGAAAATTCATTACTTCAAACTTTCTTGAACAGTTTTTTTAAAAGATGCCAGTTACCTAACTCATACAAACACCCATATACATATGTACATCTTTCTTGTTGGGGAACAGACTTATATTAGTGTAAATAAGTGGTCATTAAAGTTAATGTGTTCATTTTATATAGTTATAATTTAAGATATAGTAGAAATTCGTTTGAATATGATATATACCTTTTTAAAATATATTAGAGACTTATAGAACCACCTCACAGTGACTATATTTGTCCATTATGAGGTTTAGAATATACTTCACTACTTAAATGAGTTGAGTATGATATTTTATCATTATACCTTTGCTTTTATCATATATTGTGGATGTAGAGTCTTTGGTCAGAAACATACCCTCTATATTATAAAAACATCATTATAGAAAAATGTAGTATTCTTTTAATATATAATTTAACATGAAACTAGGACAGATTTTCAGCAAAAGAAGGGAGCTGCATATAGTTGGCTTTTACTGGCAGGCCTCTTTCTGCCCAGTAATTACCCAGTCTTTACATACATGTTACAGTTAGTTCAGTGCTTTTAAGGAAATCCAGCTTTCTTTGCTCTCTGATCTTTTCTTCTCACAAAATACTTAGCAAACACATAGCTATTAGCTCCATAGGAATTGGTCGTATACATCAGCATTTTTCACAAGCCCACTTAACCAAGGTACCAAGTAATTTGACTAGAATCCAAACCAAATCAGTTGAAGAGCTAAGTGTGCAAAAAATCCTGTAACACACTAGATTCCAATGAGCCACAGTTTTATTAACACTGCATCACTTAGCAAACTCAGATGGGGTCTTTGGGTCTTTATGTTGAGTTTCTTTAACTGGCAAATGCTTAAGAGCACACTTTATTTATTGATTGATTGATTTATTAAAGAATCATCTTTTTTTTAAATTTATTTATTTTTGGCTGTGTTGGATCTTCGTTGCTTGCTGCACGTGCACTTTCTCTAGTTGCGGGGAGTGGGGGCTACTCTTCGTTGTGGTGCGCGGGCTTCTCATTGCGGTGCCTCTCTTGTTGCAGAGCACGGGCTCTAGGCACGTGGGCATCAGTAGTTGTGGCGCATGGGCTTAGTTGCTCCACGGCATGTGGGATCCTCCCGGACCAGGGCTCGAACCTGTGTCCCCTGCATTGACAGGCGGATTCTTAACCACTGAGCCACCAGGGAAGTCCCTAAGAGCCCACTTTAAATGCAGTTACACAATGACATCATGATAAGAAATGCTATAGGAATATAGGCATAGAAAAAAAATTATCATCACTCACATATGCCCTGAGCATTTTCTGCTGGAGAATCTGAACTTCATAATGAGGGTACTAATATATTACCTGCTTCTGATCGTAAGTTCTTATCACTTGAGAAATATCATTAAACGTTATATCTCTGCAGCTTAATCCTTCTTAACCTGAAATATACCTTTAGAAATAATATTTTAACAGTTTGAGAAAATTCAGCTATTACATAGCTATTTACCTAAATATTTACGTGAGATAATTATGAAAGCATTCTATTAATAATTTTTTGAAGACATTGTAATAACAATTTAGTCTTAGAATTTTAGAAAAAAAAATAAACCAATAAAGGTACTTCTTCTGGTTCAAACTGTACAAATGAAAATTCTGAAGCTAAGTAAATTGGGCAAAGTATGTTGCTGTTTCATAAGTTAATGAAAGTAAATTTATTTATTAAATTTTTATTTATTTATAGTTTCATGGGTTTATAACACATAAGGTTCAAGTGTATAATATTATATTTTGACATTTATATAAACTACAGTGTGCTCACCACCAAAAGGTTGTCAACTGTCATCATATTGTTGACCCCCTTTACCCATCTTGCCCTCCCTCCACCCCCTTCTCCTCTGCTAACCACTACTCTGTTCTCTGTATCTACTTGTTTCAGTTTGGTTTCTTCATTCATTTTGTTTTGCTTGTTTTTATATGCCACATATGAGTTAAATCATATGGTATTGGTCTTTCTCCATCTGGTTTATTTCACTTAACGTAATACCCACATGGTCCATCCATGTTGTCCCAAATGCCAAGATTTCATCTTTTTATGGCTATTATTCCATTGTAAGTGTGTGTGTATCTTCTTTATCCATTCATCCATCAGTGGACACTTAGGTTGTCTCCATATCTTGTCTATTCTAAATAATGCTGTGATGAACACAGGGGTGCATATATCTTTTCAGATTAGTGTTTTTGTATTCCTTGGATAAACACCCACAAGCGGAATAGCTACATCACATGATAGTTCTATTCTTAATTTTTTGAGGAATCTCCATGTGATTTACCATAGTGGCTGCACTAATTTACATTCCCACCAAAAGTGCACAAGGGTTCCCTTTTCTTCACTTCCTCTCCAGCACTTATTTCTTGTCTTTTTGATAATAGCCATTCTAATGGGTGTGAAGTGATATCTCCCTGTGGTTTTGATTTACATTTCCCTGATAATTAGTGATGTTGAACATTTTTCACATGCTTGTTGGCCATCTATATACCTTCTTTGGAAAAATATCTATTCAGTTTCTCTGCTCATTTTTTAATTGGATTGTTAGCTTTTTTGTTGTTGAGTTGCATGAATTCTTTATCTATTTTGGATATTAGATACATGATTTGCAAATATCTTCTCCCATTTGGTAGGTTTTCATTTTGTTGATGTTTCCTTTGTTGTACAGAAGCTTTTTAGTTTGATAACAGTCCCATTTGTTTAGTTATGCTTTTGTCTCCTTGCCTGAGGAGGCATATGCAGAAAGATATTGCTAAAACCAAAGTCAAAGCGAATACTGCCTATGTTTTCTTCCAGGAGTTTTATTGTTTCAGATCTTACATTGGAGTCTCTAATCCATTTTGAGTTGATATCTATGTATGGTATAAGATAGTGGTCTAATCTCATTCTTTTGCACGTGGCTATCCAGAAAAACTAAATTTAGATGCTCTCCATCCTTTCATCAAATTTTAAACCCATTCAGATTAATCTGCAAAACTTCATCAAGAGGTTTGAAGGTAGAGAACTTTTTACTGTCTAGCTGATTTTTAAGAGTGATTAGGGCAGATTTAGATATCAAATTACTGCAAAACACGTTCTGGCTAGTCCATGTCAGTCACTTTCCTAAATTTCAAGGTTATTGATTGCTCAACTTATCTTATGACTTTAAATTTGAAAGCCTCAAATTAGCAACAAGTTTTCATAGGATTCAAAGCAGTAGTGGTTTTACAGAATGATTCTATTAAATTAATCTTTTCCTCATTTGAAACATACATGATTAAGATACATATTAATTTATTCAGAAAAGTCATACATTTTTTCAATGGAAAAACTCTTCCCTTCTGTGCTCCCTAGGGCTATTTGTGTGCAAAATTTAACAAATATTGGTTCAACTCTTTTTTTTTTCTGATTCAAAACTTCAGCATGAGTGAGGATTAGTTGGATGGCTAACGAGACAGTAATCTCCTCAAACATCTTTTAACCCACTTACCCAGAAGACTGAATTCTTCTTTAAGAATCTGAGGTTTAATTTTGTGGTCAAATGTTTAGAAATGGAAATCGAACTCAAAGTTCCACTTGACTTATAACGTGACTTCTGTTCTCAGCAGATGGTTAAAAAGGTTAGTTCTACCAGTGGCTTCAGAAAACATACAAAAGGTGTTAGCAGAACCATGATATTTACGGTACATATTTGATTGTTTCAATAACTGAGCGAACAGGTAGTACTTGTAAGGGCAATCAGGTGCCAGTTTCAATGGTCAGGCCTGAACCGCAGGGGTTTCCCACTCCGCCCGCTGCTTGTGAATTCTGGCTTCACTCATTATGCCTCCTGATGCTGCCACACAGCTCCTTACTTTGAGGTAACAGGTGATCTGACTATGCTTTTTTGTTTGTTTGTTTCTCTAACGTTACACAGAAAGCTAGAGTCAAAAATGTGTGTGTAGTCTGAGAATGATACTTTGGGTATATTGCTACTTATGATAAGCCCAGACTTACATGTTTACCTCGAACTGGAAAAAAATTGCTAACTAGAATATCCCCCGTAAAGGTAATTACTGACAATGTCCTCCTCCTTAACCACGTGGACCTATATCAAGGCTGCTTATCTGTGCAAGATACCAAAGTTGTTACCACAGGACTATGCCATCAGAAGCAGATTTTCTGCCAGTGGGCTGGGCCAGCTTTTGCAAACTACAGGAAACCTGGGTTCATAAAATAACCTAAGGGACACTCCTGGTCTCAACTCAAACAGAATGGGCTTAATACATAAATCCTTGCAGGAAGTCTGGACACTGAAATGATCTCTCACTGAGGATGGCGATTCAGCTTAACAAATGAGGCAATGAGACTGATGGAATACGCCCTTTCCAAGGAAGAAGTTACAATGATTTCCGTTGATACTATCAGTATTTCCACAGTCCTGTTTCCAGGAGGTTATATATAGTATCACAGAAGAACCCTGAGAACAGATAATCAAGCCTTCATTATAAAGAATCAGAGAAATATATTAAATGTCTCTTAACAAGGAGAATTGAACTTTTTTACTTATAATAACCATTATTATCATTATAGAATTATTATATTGTTCTTAATATTTTATTATTAAATAAATATTATCTGCATGGAAGGCAGATTGGCATCACATACGTGTTACGGCACTGAAAACTAATCAATACACACACACAAAATAATGTGCTAAGGCTACACTAGGGAGTCTCACTTCTGATCTCAAGGTTATGCCAGTTTATCCCAAGTTCTCAACAAAACTCTTTATCAAACTTATTGTATCTTATCCCTCACTGTATCAGAACTGTTTCAAAAGGGATCTTGTTAGTCATTTTCCTTAAAAAAAAAAAAAAAGAGATCCAAGTCATGCCTTTTCTATGAAATCTTTGGAGGTTGCTATGACAATGTTATTTGTAGCTCAGCCCACAATTCATATTCTTCAGCTTTTACCCAAAGTAACCTGGTTCTGCTTGCTAGGTATCATCTTCTAAGTCTCCAAGAGATATTGCCAAAGTTTTCTCCAGAGACTGGGATTGGAAAAATGACGGCATTATTAAATGCTGCACTTTACAAAAATCATTTCTATTTTCAGCACCCTAACATAGTTATCTTCATTTTGATTAATCCTTTTTTTTAAACAAGGATGTACATTTTTACATGGTTGCAATTACAGCAAACACAGGGTTTTGTGTTATTCCTTCACTATTTCCAATAACTAAAGCATTTTTCATATATTACAATTGGGGGATTATTTTAATGTTAAAGAATACATGATATTTAATGGATACAATCTATATTTAATTTAATCAGATTCCTATTACTAGCCGTTTGTCTTCATTTTTTCCTTATTACAGATAGATTCACAAATAACATTATTATTAATATTTTTTTCCTCTACAGAATTGTTTCTTTGAATGAGACAGGGGTTATGGTTGTTTGGCTTGTATCGACAGTATTTATAAAAGTGTAAATCTGAATGTGTTTAGGTGAGGCAAGTACAGTAACCTGTATTCCTATTGCCTTCCCCCCCAGGCCAACATGGCACATTTAGATTACTTGCTTGACCCTGAAAGCATGTGAATTTTTGACTCCTGGATTACTGGGTCAAAGGCGTAAGTATCTTTATGCCTTTCAATAACAATGATCATTTAACTCTTCTAAACCAGTTATACATGTATTTCAATGTCACCAACTTTCATTTATTTGAGTACTTTCCAAACCTTAGGTGCTGTATACGCATTGGGGACACAATGATGAAGACAATGAACAGGGAGTTACAATGCAGTCTGAATTAATAGAACTTAGAATAGGGTACTAAGGGAACCCATAAGAGGGGCAGAAACAAGTCTTCTCCAAATCGGGTCATTACATGGGGAAGTGGTGGCAAGTAGAAGAACAGAGGAAGGAGAGAACTCCAGGCAAAGAGAGCACCACATGCAATGGCCTGGAAAACATAAGGCAAGCATATTTTAAGTATTATGAGAATGTAGAGGGTGAGGTTAGTGTTGAAAGACATGGATATATATGAAAAGGCATATATATATATGATTTTGTAACGTAGTCATCATTAGGCATCACTTAATAATTTTTTGTCAAATTTATTAACTATATAAACATGTTATACATGTAAAGTAGATTTAATATGCATCACATCTAAGAAAATCCAATTCCTGACATAATCAGCAGAATGAAAAGTGACAGAGATTAGAAAACTCCCCAGCACTTGAGAGAAGAGAGGTTTGTGCAGTTTGATGGCAGCACAGGCCCATGTGTAGGAGAAGGGGAGGTGATGGAGCAGCAGGGATAGGTTAGAACAGTTGGAGTGCCTGGAGGGCCAGGCCAAGGAGTTCACTTTGTATTAACTCAATGGTCAATGAAATTACATAGCAATTTTGGAGGAAACAAAATTATAATTAAAACTGTAGAGGAAACACTAATTCCTTTCACTAAAGCAAAATTCAGAACATCCTGGTGTCAGCACTGGAAAACAATCTCCAGGTAATTGAAGCAGGAAAACCACATCCATTTAGGGGTTCTCTCATTTTCATTATGACTGCTACCACCACAGCAGCCTCTAGGCTTCCATTCTAACACTTTTGTCCAGGTATGGAGCAATCAAAAACATCTCGCTTTGTTTCACTTTAGTACAAATGATATAGAAAAGACATCAAAAGAATTTATTAAGTGATAAGAGAGAATAACTGGGAAACAGAGGGTGTATGAAATATATAAACAGTCTAGTTTACAAAGAACTACTTTATTCTTTAGAGAACATTGTTAGCCCATAGTCCATGTTATTCTACATTGGACACCAAGTATCTCTTAAACCTATGAAATAATATGTAAGACATTATGTGCATTTATATAGTCTTTGTATAAAGGATGTCATGGAAGAGGACCTCTACCAATAGATAGAAAAGAAATTCTTGCAATTGTCTGTTATGCAAGCCAAAAGCAGATGGGGTAATTTGCCAGAAATAATACTATAAGGGATGTAAGTAATTTGGTCCAAGTACACCGCTGTCTGGGTTGCATTATTCAAAAGTAAATTTTAGAACGTCTGGAAGCAGAGGTCTTACCCAGTGTTCGAGACATATGAGGTCTCTGAGAATTTCTCTGAAGTCACAGTGAACATCTTGTGTACATGTATGTGTGTGTGTATATCTCCTGGGAAGTCTTTAAAAGGCTCATAAGCTCTTTTATGGCACTTCTTCATTTCACTTCTGTGCTGGGCCTCCCCATTTATGAAAGCAGAAGTTTCAGCCTCGGAGACTTTGGGCACAAGTCAGCAGGTGGTGACAGCTTTCTCTTCCAACACTGCATCTTTTAAGCATTCTTAAGAAAGCAAGCAGCCATCAGTTATGAACATCATTCAGGTGACGTTCTGTATGTATGAACGGCATTTGAGATTAAAAGACGGGGAAGAGATGGGAAGTGAGTAGACATGAGACTATTATAGGGCTCAGGAGAAAAGTGGCAGAATCTAATTACGATGGGATGAGTGGGAATACAGAAATGAGGATGGGCAGAGGATGCACATCTTGGTATTTGGTATATGCCGCAGGGTTTTTTTCACCAAGTTGTCATTCTGTGTTTGGAAAACAAAATTGGGGGAAAAATGAAATCAAAGAGTAAGTCAGTGCTTGGCATATAATAGGAATGTAATAAATTTTGGAAAGACTCACACTACCATGGTGAAACTTTTAGTATTAAACATATATTCATTTGCAGAACAGACAGTAGTTGGACTTTTATATTACTAATGCTTACAATACTTCAACTTCTGGTCATCTTATACAAGTTCATTAGACCACTGATCGTTGTTGCAGTAGAGTTCTGAAAGTTTAATTTTGAGACGTGAATGAGAAATGAGGTCATGGCATAGATGCAGACAGGCAATGAAACTATAAAATTGGTAAGCTTGGTCTATGAGAACCTATATGAGCAAAGAATCTGAAAAAGAATAGATATATGTATATGTATAACTGAATCACTTTGCTGTACACCTAAAACTAACACACTGTAAATCAACTCTACTTCAATAAAATTAATTTATTTTAATTAATTAATTAAAATTAAAAAATGGTAAGCTTGGTGAACTGTAGTTGACCTCGTTCAGGAAAGTAGAAGTGGGCACTGGTTCTGGAGGATACAGGAGTGGTTTGCATAGAGAGGGGGCCAACTTTACTTCCTAACAGTAAGTTAAAATTAGGGGAATGCAGAGATCATAGAATAATAATCAGAAAGTGGCATAAATGTAAGAAGCAGTCTGGCTCTTCTTATACTAGAGAAAGAGAAAGGTAAATTTGTGGTGGAGATGGTAGGGGAATCATTTGAAACAATCCAGATTTCAATTGAAGTGAAGAGGTCAGAAAATATTAAGGATAAATAAAGCTTAGTTTATTCATTAGGAACATGGAAGTTAGAGTTAGTAAAAACCAGTCTCAAAATGATAATTCTCTAATTTGATAATTCTGAACTAATCAGAAAAAAATATGAACTATAGTGCACATTAAGTCAATGTTGAGGAAAACGATGTATTTATTTGAGTACAATTCAGTTGTTATTTTACAATGCTTTAACAAAAGTACACGTTAAATACATCGAATTTTATATATACTGTAAGTATACTTTTTAGCATAGAAAATTACAAAATTATCTAATCACTTAAAAGAAAATAGCATTATCCTTCTCACAAAGTTCTGAAATTAAAGAAAAAAATTATGAAGATATCAACTATTCACTGAAGTTTCTGAAATAATCAGAAAGCTTGAATCAAAGAGAGATTACATTTAAGGAGGATGTGTTATTGTTTAATTCAGTGGTTAAAGAAATAGAAAAATTAAATGGGAGCACTTTTCTGTTAAACTTTCCCCTCTGGAGGCTGGTATAAATAAGGGAGCTAGTATGGACCCTCCATTTCCCTTGAACAGGTGTTAACTTCTTCCTAGAGGGTTTAACTTCATGGTTAAGAGCATGGCCTCTGGGCTCAAATCTTTTGTGCCTGAATCCTAGACATGTCACTTGTTAAGTTTGCAACTTTTGGCAAGTTTCTAACTTTCTCTAAGTCTCAGTATTTAACTGTGTAATGTGGATAATATTTGTGAGGGTTAAATGCCACTGACAAACGGTAATTGGTATACATTTAAGCGTTCAATAAATTTGTCTATCAGGAGGAGTTTGGACATAGAGGGAGATGGTAGATAGATTCTGAAGGGAAATGTGAGAATTCGTTTAGAATGAACAGTTTCGAGGAAGATAACAACTGAAACGGGGGTCCTCCTTCCTATTCAGCTGCTAGAAAAAGAGGTGTGTTTAACAGGACAGAGAAAACAGGTTGAAAGCTGGTGGCCCTGTGGGCACTGGAGTAGGGGAAACAGGTTAGAAGTGTTTCACACACAGACTGAAGAAGCTAAATACTACACATCCAGCAGAGCTGTGGATATCTACTTCAGTATGTCTGTGGGTCTATCTGTACAATGTTTCTCTTGAAAAGTCAGCAAGCGCTGTGAAGACAGAGCTCCAATCCTCTCTGACACTTGTTTAGGGGAGGGGCAGCAGCAGAGGAATTTCAGAGTGGAAGACAACCTACAAATACCTGCATGGACATACATGACTACTTTCCACTTTCCTCCTGGCATCAGAGCTCTCAAAGTAGTTTATCCCCTTTCATTGCCTTATTCATTCCCTTCATGCATCTTCCACAATCAGGCTTCTGTTTCACATTTTTTACTTCATTTTCCTCTGTAATGTTGTCATTGCAAAAATGAAGTGAACTTGCCTCAGTCCTCTTCCTTCTTGTCCTCAATAAACTATGAACTGGTAAATATATATCTTCTCTTTCTCTTATCGAGAAATCCACCCTTTAGGGCGTGAAATCCTACAATGTGTAAGACAAAATTGTTCTCTTATACTTAACTGTGTATATATAAACCTTCGCATTCATTATATACATTTATTATATTCAGTTGTTATTCATAATATATTTATTATATTCATATATATATATAATGAATGTGAATATCAACTTTATCCCCTTAAATTTAAGCCCTCCAGGTAATAAATATTTTTGTCTTTATGAGCTACATAGGTCTGTAACACATATTCTTTCTTTTTTTCCTTTTTTCTTGTTCTTTTCTTACAACCTTTTCAAAATGTAATAACCATTCTTAGCTCAAGAAGAGATTTCACCTTTAGGCCATAGTTTGCTTACTGATGCTTTAAAATAAATAACTCTGAATTTGAGAAAAATACAACAAAACTCAATAATCAGTTATTCATGTTGGCTATGGTCCACTTTAATGCAAGTGAGCGACAACAAGTACTACGGTGAGAATATGCTTATCAGTTCCCAACACATCTGAGGAGTGAAGGTAAGTTGTGTGAAAGGAAAATAGAAATGGAGTCATTACTGGTAGGGAGAGCTCTCTCACATGGAGCCTCTGAGGAAGCCACTGAGGAAGTGTGACTTAGGCACATCTCAGCCGAGATGGAATCTGAACTTTGACTACCTATTGCTTTGATACAGGCATCCAGAGCATCTGTCCACGTTCCAGAAACTCAAGATACTTACCGGACTCTTACCCTAAAATAACTTGTGACAGAGAATCCCTTAAGGACAAATATTTCCTTTCCTGCGTCACAGTCAATCATAATCCCTGACAGACAGCTTTAACAACCTTGTACCTTTTATCTTTATAAGTCCCTGACTCTTTCTCTTCCACAGAGCATCTCTGGGTTTTACCTGAATCTGTGTCTCCAGGATTGCAATTATCAAGACCCCAAATAAAACTTTGTTCTCTGCAGCCTCGATACTGATTATTGTTCGACAGTTGGGCCCCATAGTCTACGAATAAGTGAGACAAGGTCTTATCTCTTGGTTCATGCCTCTGATCTCCTTTTTCTTGCTCAATTTAAATGTTATTTCCTAAGAATGACTGCCTCCTTATATTGAGATAAAGTTCTAATTTTCACTTTAGATCTAGTCATGTGACAAAGGAATTATTTTATTCCTTTGTCACATGACAAAGGAATGAGAAAATATACTCATTTTCTCAATCTCTTAAGGATTGCTTTCACTTTGATACAGCAAAAATGTTACTGTTGAGAAAATTGTTTCTTTTGCCTGTTAATTTGATCCCCTCAACCTTTTCTTGTACATTTTCTATGCTACATTTAATCAATTTAAATTACTGACAGTTGATTTCCAGGCCTACCGATATACCACTTCTGCCTTTCAATACTCACTCACCTTGTTTCTTTGCACTTCTCTTTTCTGTCATTTTTGCTCCAAATTGCTCATATTTAAAAAGTCCTCTTGCAATATCATGCACAATTCACTCACAGATGTGAGGAGGAACAGCTGTAACATCTTTCTGCCAAGGCATACACTCATTCACAATGCCCAGTGGTTTCTCAGTTGTGTGTAGGATTTTTCTGCTGGGATGGGTCTTTTATCATCTTCAAACATTCATGACTCAGCCACACATACTAGCTTCACAGAGTCTTCCCAGCTATAAAGTTTAGAACAAGCTTCGACTCCCAAGTATCTGCTATGGTCTGAATGTTTTATACATTGAATTCCTATGTTGAAATTCCTATGTTGAAACCCTAATGCCCAATGTGATAGTATTAGTAGGTGGACCTTTGGGAAGTGCTTGAGTCGTAACAGTGGAGCCATCATGAATGAAATTAATGCCTTATAAGAGGCTCCAGAGAGATCCCCTGCCCTTCCTACCATGTGAGGACACAGGGAGGTGGTGTCAGCTTATGAACCAGGAGGAAGGTCCTCACCAGGAGGCAAACACGCTAGTCTTGGACTTCCCAGCCTCCAGGACTGTGAGCAATAATTGCTGTTGTTATAATCTACCCAGTTGGTGGTATTTTGTTATAGCAACACGACTGGAGTAAGGTCGCATCTTTCTACCCTAGAGGAGTAATTCCTAGACTAATTACCTAGTAAAATTTGAGCATTACCTCAGCATACACCAAGTGATGCTGGATGAGGTAAAATCCAGAAACAAGGTTGCTGAAGAGTTCTGTCACGATCTACTCTCACATACTATCACATACCTCAGAGATACTACATATTTACTCGTGTTAGGAGCTTCACATGGCAGTGGTTTTCTCCATGGCAGTGTGAACACCAGCATCACTGCTACTTGCTACTCCTAAAGGAGCTTGAATGCCTCACTCCTCTTCCTTGTTTGAGAGCTATTCCACTTTTCACTTGGCTGACCTTCAAGCTACTTATCACAAGTGTCCATTCTCTTGATTTTCAGGAACACTCATTACTATTATATCCCTCAGGGCAATTTTAGAAGTTTAAAGCAAGGAAGAGTAGCTTCTTATGATAAGAAAAAGAATAAGGTGGATTGTTGTTCATTTATTGATCATTTATGAGTAGCTGTCATATGCCAGGCATTGGCGCATTGTGCTTTTGATGTCAGAAGCAGTCCCTGCTTTCAAGTGGTCTCTGGTAAAGCTGGGAGGAGTTTCAACTGGACAGAATAGTATAACATAATGAGTAGATAAGTGCCAGGACAGGGTGCCAGGGTGGGAAGGAAGACACAGAGAAAGAACAAGTTTATCATGAAATATTTTTGAAGAACAGGACACCTGATTTGTGTTTTGAAGGAAATGTAGAAGTGTGAAAGACAACAAAAAAGTTTCAGAAATGAACATCCTAGGCAGAGGCTACAGCAAGATTTAAAAAGCAAGAGGGCACAAACCACAGAGCTGATCTCCCTGTGCTATGCGGCTGCTTCCCACTAGCTATCTATTTCACATTTGGTAGTGAGCGCATATATGTCCTGTGACCACCTAGAGGGGTGGGATAAGGAGGGTGGGAGGGAGACGCAAGAGGGAAGAGATATGGGGATATATGTATATGTATAGCTGATTCACTTTGTTATAAAGCAGAAACTAACACACCATTGTAAAGCAATTATACTCCAATAAAGATGTTAAAAAATAAAATAAAATTTTAAAAAAGACACGAGGGCATACAGAGCAATGGTGGTCCTAAAGAACTGCCAATAGGTACGTATGACTGGAGTATAAGATCATTTGAGCAAGTAATGCAAAAGATACCAAAATTTGCAGTGGATAATCTAAGGTCAGGATATATCACCTTTCTTTTTTTCACTCTAGAAATATTTACTGAGTGACTCTTATGTGCCAATGATTGTTGTAGGTTCTGCAGTGAAAAAAATCATGACTCTACCTGCACAGAATTTGCATTCTACCTAGGGAAGAGACCGAAAATAAACCAATACCCAAATATTGATATATTGTTTGGCAGACGGGAACAAACATATGGAGAAAACAATATCAGAGATGGAATGGAGCATGTGTAGGTTAATGTGTGCACCTGCATGGGGATGCACAACAGCTGTTTTTTATAGGATGATCAAGGTCTCCCTGATGTGGTGACATCTGACCAGAGACTTGAAGGTAGTCATATCCTATCTATTATCATAACCTCTAGTATCATATTCTATTTATATGTGTATGGATTACTTTTCTAGAACATTTCCAGAAGATGAAATCGTAAATGCAAGGGCCTTTGGATGGGAGAACGTTGAGTGTTGAAAGTACAAACTAAGAGGCTGGTGTTCCTGGTGTGGCAAGAGTGAGAAGAGCAGTGGATAAACTGGAGAGCCGGTGGTGGTGAAGGGGGTGCAGAAAAGATAGGGCTTTTTACAGTCTCTTTAAGTACTTGTTCCCGTGTGGCTCCCCACCTCTTAGACAGAATCAAGGAAATGTCTAGCCCCAGGCAGTGGAGAATAGGCATTTGGTAGTTTTTGCTAAAGAGTTAAGCTTAAAAGCCTAAAATCTTTATGGACAGAGAGAAATTTTGCTAAATTTCTTCTTTACTACATCAGAGTAATAGATGGATAAATCCAAAGAATTTTCCACAAAGGAAAAGCACCATCAGGATTTGCATAGTTTTTGTTTTGTCTTGTTTTTTAACAAGAGGGAAGGGAAATTACCATTACTATTTTGAATCTGACAAAGACTGGGGTAAAGAGAGATTAAATGGCTCATTCACGGCAAACCTGGGCTTAAGAGTAGGACAGTCAAGAGTATTCTACATGATGCCCTCGGCCAATCACTTACTCAGAGGAAGGCCAATTATTATTTTTTTAATTAAATTAAATTAATTTATTTATACAGCAAGTTCTTATTAGTTATCTATTTTATACATATTAGTGTATACATGTCAATCCCAATCTCCCAATTCATCCCACCACCACCACCCTTGCCCCGCTTTCCCCCCGTGGTGTCCATACGTTTTTTCTCTACATCTATGTCTCTATTTCTGCCTTGCAAACCGGTTCATCTGTACCATTTTTCTAGATTCTACATATATGTGTTAATTTACGATATTTGTTTTTCTCTTTCTGACTTACTTCACTCTGTATGACAGTCTCTAGGTCCATCCACATCTCTACAAATGACCCAAGTTCATTCCATTTTATATATGTACTACGTCTTTTTTATCCATTCGTCTGTCAATGGGCATTTAGGTTGCTTCCATGACCTGGCTATTGTAAATAGTGCTGCAGTGAACATTGGGGTGCATGTGTCTTTTTGAATTATGGTTTTCTCTGGGTATGTGCCAGCAGTAGTGGGATTGCTGGGTCATATGGTAGTTCTATTTCTAGTTTTTTAAGGAACCTCCATACTGTTCTCCATAGTGGTTGTATCAATTTACATTCCCACCAACAGTGCAAGAGGATTCCCTTTTCTCCACACCCTCTCCAGCATTTGTTGCTTGTAGATTTTCTGATGATGCCCATTCTAATTGGTGTGACTTTCAATACGCTTCCCTGGGGCAGTAGTGATTATCTTCCCAATAGCGTGGGCAGCTTGGTGAAGAAGATCAGAAGCTGACTTCAGCTTTTCATAGCTCTCCATCTTTCTACTTCCTAAATTCCCATTCCGTTTACTTGAGCAGTGGTTCATCAAATATGTAACAGCAGCAGAAGTTTCTCCTAGAAACTTGTTAGAAATGCAAATTCCCAGCTGAGGCTCCGGAAATCATTGTTTTGACAAGCCTTCTGATTCTCACTAAAGCTTGAGACCCCTTGCTCTCCTTCTGATCTGAGAGAGAGGGAGAGGGGGAAAGAGAGAGAAAGCCCAGGAAAGAATGCTGGAAAGTAAATTCAGAGAGCTTTTTATAGGGGGTTTTTACTGTGGTAACTCACAAATGGTTGAAAAAACCCCACAAATTGAAACATGTAGCTACTTTAAGGACTCTTTAGCAGAAATCAATCTTATTCCCGATCTATTACTTACTAGGTCATTTCCTCATAGGGATGACTAACAGCAATTCATCAGAAAATGCTTTTTATATTTAAATAACACTTTCTGTTCCAAGATGTCAAAATGTTTGACAAGTGGTCAAAATGCAGCTCACTAATATTCTCAACCCCATGGTAGTAAATAACCCACATCTACCATCACTGCTGTTTACTGGTGATTGCTTGTCTGGGAAAGTTGAAGCGCCTTTGCTATCTCTGTAGGAAGTCAATCACTAAAGGAGAAAACGTCCTTCATCTTGGTTCCCACAGGAAACCAAATTGATAAATTACTCACTGACTTCTATTATTGCATCTCAAGGATAGTTAACAATGCTCATCAAGGAAAAATCACTAAGAACACTCTTGCCCTATCTCTGATTAACCCTGATTTGGGAAAATCATCTGGCTCAATCTACATTGAATTACAATATGAATGCTACTTAATTCCCTATTACTTCTGATTACACAGGATCAATGCCACTTGAAGAGAAAGAAGCAAAGGTTCACTACATTGGGGTCTCCTTGACAGCCAAGCCTGTGCCTTAGTCATTTTGACTCCCTAGTGACCAGCCTGGTATGTGGAATAGTATATGCGATCAGTAATTATTTCTTGAATGTATGATGTAGGAATGAGTCAAGATATTTTTAGAGTTGGAGTCATGGATCAAGAGGAGAAAACGTGGTTTAAAAGAAACTACTACAGGGCTTCCCTGGTGGCACAGTGGTTGAGAGTCCGCCTGTCGATGAAGGGGACGCGGGTTCGTGCCCCGGTACGGGAGGATCCCACGTGCCGCCGAGTGGCTGGGCCCGTGAGCCATGGCCGCTGGGCCTGCGCGTCCGGAGCCTGTGCTCCGCAACGGGAGGGGCCACAACAGTGAGAGGCTCGCGTACCGCAAAAAAACCCACAAAAACCAAAAAAACGACTACATTCTCAGAAGCCGGTGCTGCAGTGAATGCTAATAACAACTTGACAATGTCCTCTGTCATTGCAAATAATGTGATACCAACATCTACTAATCAATCAAAAAAAAGACTTTCAGAATTCAAAATTGGATAGGATTTTGAGCTGGGGATTCCTCTCACCCACCTTTTCTTAGGATAAAACTTGGAACTGTAGTGTCAACAGATAATATGCCAGTTTTCCACTTAAAATTGGAAAATTTAATCTAGTTTCGGAGGCATGAAATAAAAACTGATGGGCAAATATTAGAATTTCCATCAATGAAAAAGCTTAATTTCTAAAATGCTGAAGGTTAGTTTATCAAAATACTGAAATTGCCTCATATCACAAGTCAAAGCACCCTCTCTTTACTAAATAAGGAGCTATAAAGTTGCACAATTACTGTCCATTTTTTTACTTGGTTTGAAAAAAGGTTGCTTGTTTTAAATAAAACAAAGTTCAACTGAAGTGACTATAATATCATCAGTCTTGTAAAACTCCTTGTGTTAGATTTCTTCTATCCCCAAGATGCCAACCATGCATATTAAACTGACTCTTGTTTTTTGCGTATGATTTCTGTACATCTTTCCTATTGGAATTTTCATGTTAAGTACCCTTGCTTAGAGTGTGGATTGTAACCGCTCTGTTTAACACTCTATCACCAGTACCTAGAACAGTGCCTGCCACATAAGAAACACTTAATAAAATTTCTAAATTATCTTGATTAAAATCCATACTCATCCTAGCTTTAAGCACATGAAGACAGAAATAGGTTCCAACTGCATAAGAACACGTGAATAATCCAGAGAAAATGTTAACTATAAGTACAAATTATCTGTTGATTAAAATACAGAACATGTCTGAGATTTGGAATTACTTCCTAATAACCCTGAGTCAGAGCTGTGGTAAAGGCTTACTGGGGGCATGTTACCATTTTCTGAGTACACACTCAGAAAAGGAAGAAGTTGATGAGAGAGCATGCAAGATTTTCCAGGCTCAAAATGGAACTTGACTCATCTGCATGGAACCATCCGGCGAAACACAGAAGAGCTCACTCTTCTGCTGGATTAAGCTCACCCTGGTGGAACGGAATGGAACAGAAACAAGAGACTGAGGTCTAGGCTTTGAGGATCTTCACTCCACTTACCTGCTTTCACAGGACCAGGCAACGGACAAGAAGAAATGTGCAACTGTTGCTGTGTACCTCTAAACAAATACAGTCACCCTATGTAATAGAATGTGTCCTAAATCTGACCAATTAGAATAATTCCTCCATTCTTGGTGGAGTAGCTCTGATAGAAATGGACAGAGCTGGGCTCGGGGTGGGAAGGGGGTGGTTTCCTTCTGTTACAAGCTCTAAACTTTCTTCAATTTTCCTATCATTTAAGCCTAACTAAAATGTATGGACTTTTGAAAAAGAGTAGGTACTAAAATTAAATAAGCTGAGAGTGTTGAGGGTGAAAAAAATGATAACAAATTTAAGAAAATGTAGAATTATTACTATGAGAATTACCAGAACTGTGTTTGTTCCAAATATGAGCCTGCTGTAGCATTTTAATTAGGAATAGAATTAAACAGAAATTCACTTGCTGTCACCATCTGATAATATTACCAGAGACTTCCCTTAAGGAAATTTAAAATTATTTATTCTATGTAAATCTCTACAAGTCCTTAATTTCAACCTTATTATAAGAAATAACACACAGTATCAACACGCTGGCAGAATTTTGACAATTCTCCTGCCTCCCTCCATTCCGCCTGCTTTTCCTCTTTCCCTCCCTCCCTCTCCCTCCTCTTCCCTCACTCCCTTTCTTTCCACAAAGCAAGGAAATGGGTATATAGCAAATAGTAGGGATCACACGCTTTCATCACAGGGCTTGGGAATGTGGACTCTCACAAAAACAGACTTGATTTTTTTTTTTTTTAATAAATGTATTTATTTATTTATTTTTGGGTGTGTTGGATCTTCGTTTCTGTGCGAGGGCTTTCTCTAGTTGCGGGGAGCAGGGGCTACTCTTCATCGCAGTGCGCGGGCCTCTCACTGTCGCGGCCTCTCGTTGCGGAGCACAGGCTCCAGATGCGCAGGCTCAGTAGTTGTGGCTCACGGGCCTAGTTGCTCCGTGGCATGTGGGATCTTCCCAGACCAGGGCTCGAACCCATGTCCCCTGCATTGGCAGGCAGATTCTCAACCACTGTGCCACCAGGGAAGCCCCAGACTTGATTTTAAATACTGTATCTGTGCCTTACTAGCTGTGTGACCATGAATAATTTAATCATTCTGTGCCTCAGTTTGTCTGGCTGTAAAATAGGTGCAAACAGTACCTACCTCTTAGGATTGTTGTGAGGGGGGATTCCAACTGGTTTTAAAATAGTATTTAGCACAGAGGAAGCATAATAATTATTATTTTTCACTTCTCTGAATATATAACATTTAGTATTGGGATTCATAGTCTCAAAATCTAACACTCGGGCCTCCCTGGTGGCGCAGTGGTTGAGAGTCCGCCTGCCGATGCAGGGGATGCGGGTTCGTGCCCCGGTCTGGGAGGATCCCATATGCCGCGGAGCGGCTGGGCCCGTGAGCCATGGCCGCTGGGCCTGAGCATCCGGAGCCTGTGCTCCGCAACGGGAGAGGCCACAACAGTGAGAGGCCCGCGTACGGAAAAAAAAAAAAAAAAAAAAAAAAAAAAATCTAACACTCACTGATGTGAATATCTGATTAGCTAAATGGAGAAAAACATTGTTATAGTAATTATTTCTTTAGTTTCTCGTTTTGTTTTTTTAACTGAAAACCAGAATCACAATTTCTTGTTATTATCTGTTATCAATGAACAGTATAAGACTATAATATTATTTTTGACAAGGCACTGAATATTTGAAATGAAGAAAACTAAGAAATAGTAGTAAATAAAACTTTTCTTGTGTTAATCCCAAGTGAAAGATGAAATTAATGATGATATATATGTGGAAACTCTGGAGAAGTCATACAGAGAGAACCTCAAGTACTTGAGGCACACTTGAAATTCAAATGACACTAAATGACTAAGTCTTAAATCAAGAACCCTTCACTAAAATTAAAAACACAAATGCTTTCTTTTTCTTGATTTCTTGTAGGAAGTGAAAGAGTACTTGGTAGGTGTCAGACTATTTTAAAAAGCAGGTTATAGAGATGATATTTCAGGAGTGTAAAAATACTAAGGCGGGGGCCTCCCTGGTGGCGCAGTGGTTGAGAGTCCGCCTGCCGATGCAGGGGATACGGGTTCGTGCCCCGGTCTGGGAGGATCCCATATGCCGCGGAGCGGCTGGGCCCGTGAGCCATGGCCGCTGGGCCTGCGCGTCCGGAGCCTGTGCTCCGCAACGGGAGAGGCCACAACAGTGAGAGGCCCGCATACCGCAAAAAGAAAAAAAAAAAAAAAAAAAAAATACTAAGGCGGATCTCATAAATGATTGGTATATTATTTAATTCAGGTTAGCATCAGAATTGTCAATGTTTGTTTATTAAGCAATGCAATCCTTTAGGTAGGAAGCATGGTTCTTTGGAGAAGTTGATAGACACAAGATACACAAACTGGAATATGGTGAAAAAACACACAGTATAGATTTTTTTAAATTAAACCTAGGAATTATTTAACATGGCCATTTGTTTGGGTTGAAGAAAGAAATTCATATAGATTTTCCTGGTTCAGGCTCCAGTGAGGTCTATAGGCAAATTTGCAACTAGAGCAAGATTCAGACCTATTTCCATTTTTGTGCTTACGTCTTAAATATGTCCAGTTCCTAGAGCATAGAGGAAAGCACTAGATTGGCCATGGCATGAAACAGGTTAGAATTCTGGCCCTGCCACTTAATAACTGTGTACGGCTTAAATGGGCAATTTGCTAAACTTCATGAATTTCAATTCCCACCCTCCAACCCCCACCCTGGGCAAAATGAGTCTAATCCTTTTGCTACCAACTCTAGAGAGTTAGGATGGTCTGAGGAGAAAATGTACATAAAAGTGCTTTGAAAATTATTTAATGCTTTAAAAATATTATTTATCATTATTATTTCAAGATGAGGGAAAACTCCCCCTCCTCTAATATATTCAGTTTTTTATGGCCAGCTAGATCTTCCAGAAAGCTACATAAAAACTGAACATTTTAACAATACTCGGCAATGTTTAGATGTTAAAAAAAATTATCCAAACTGGGACATTTCTTCTTAAACGGTTCTAAAAGTAATACATATATATTGCAATGAATTTGGAAATACAGAATGAGAACGGGAGGAAGTAAAGGTCACCCTGACTCTCTTATTTCTTGAGTTAACCATTGATAAATAATTTTTAAATTTTCTTTGGGTCTTTTTGCTCTATGTGTGTGATATTCAAAACCAAGTTGTGAATATGCTATATTTATTATTTAACATTCTTCTCTTCTCACTTGACATTTTACAAAAAACAATTTTAATTTGTTAGTTTCTGTATTGTTTCCGATTCTAAGCATCATAAAATACTTAATAGTGAAGGTTACCTATGAGCTATTATGTAAAAAAAAGTTCAGCATATATAACCTAAATAAATATATTAGAAATTCATATGCTTTAAAGCAGTGATCCCCAACTGTTTTGGAGCTAGGGACTGGTTTCGTGGAAGACAATTTTTCCACCAACAGGGTGGGCGGGGGAGGATAGTTGGTTCAGGCTGTAATGGGAGCGATGGCGAGCCATGGGGAGCAGCAGATGAAACTTCGCTCGCTCGCCCGCCGCCCACCTCCTGCTGTGCGGCCCAGTTCCTAACACAGCCAGGGGGTTGGGGACCCCTGCTTTAAAGGATATCCCTATGTTTTTAATGTGATTGACCATTTCAAAAGTTTCATAGACAATTCCAATATTTATATTTAATTAAAGACCATGAAACTTTTTTTTAGTATTTTTAAATAAAAGACAGTTAAAGATTACTTCATTTAAAAGCTAATAACAAACCTCTAGAACACTTCCTTCTACTTAAGTGAGGTGTTAGATTAAAAAAGCACTATAGAAATATAGATTATACTTGACTTTAAATAAAAATCTGAATAAATACTATAGAATTGTTATCTCCCCTTTATTCTGTTAATAATTGGTAATAGGAATATTATGGAGAATGATTGAAGCTTAATAGTCATATGTCAATTACCAAGATCACATCTGTGTGGTACAATGAATTTGCAAAGGTAGACTATCAAATATATTTTATTGTCAAAGGTGGTCTGCCAACTGGCAAGTCATTTAGTAAGTTATGCTCTAAAATATATCATTTACTGATACCCAAGAGACATCTCGGTATGTCATTAATAGTGCAGAAACTCGAAGCCAGGGATATTTTTGTCTTTATAATTAATTTGAGACAGCAGCTAATAAAAACCAGAATAATAACAGTAATAACCTTCAAATTAATTTTGACCCTAAGCTATAGCAATTTCAACGGAAGTTAGTATATTTACATACAAATTAAAATTCCTAAACTTGTATTACAATTGATGCAATGTTTTTATGAAATACTACCTGTATAATATTTCATTAAAATAATAAAATGAGAACAATATAGAAATGTCATAAATGTTTGTGTCCTAGAAAGTATTTAGAGGGAATTTCTGGTAGTATAAATTAATACATGATTATTATTATTAATCATATTACTTTTATTTATAAAGCATCCAAACATATACATCTGTAATCTCATATGTCTTTACCATCAAGAGAAATATATTCCAGAATTAATTTTAAAAACACTGCTTTTACTGTGCTTATGTTTTCTAGTTGAGAAGTCTGGACTTTAAGCATTTTTAAATTATAGAACTAATCAGAAAGCAGGAGGAAACCAACAATACAACTGATGGCATTTGTTAATATAAACCTTTGTGTAAAAATGTTATGAAACTAAGAATGGAAAAAGAAGAGAATTCTTCATCAACAAATGGCTATTTTTAAAAATCTAGTTAATAGTATACTACCTGGGTTATTCTCTTACTTGAAAAAATTACAGTATATTAGGTTGTCCTAATTTGGAACTATGTAACTGCCACTCTCATGTTTCTAGTTTTACTAGAAGAGTGCATTTTTTTGGTATAAGCGTAAGAAAAAAAAAAAAACAAAACTGGAACATTCCATAGTGCAGTTTCCTTCCTCCCTTTCCCCAACAGAAAAAATAAGAAATACTGTACCTAACCAACAGATCTGATGATTCCAAAAGGGACAAGTCTCTATTCTGAAACACTATTCAAGTCAGAACATTCCAAATTACGATTTTGCGAGACACTGGAAAATTATGGCATGAAAAATAGAAGAATATTTCTAATGCACTATAAAATGTATTCCTCAAAGCAAAAGAGCTAATGGAAGGCCAGAGCACTTAATGGATAAAATATAATCAAATGAAACAGAAGCGTGTTCCAAGCTGAAAGGCAACAATATCACTATTCTCACATAATTGGATAGTAGACATAACCCAGTAAGATCAGGTTTAAAAACATTTAAATATATATAAATACACATATGTATAAATAACATATATAGCACCTGAAGTAAATACATATTCGTATTCATATATTAAAGAATCACTTTGAAATTTAAAAATATTTTTTTAACTATTGAAAAATAAACAGCTAGTGAAAAAATAAGTTTTCTTTGCAAAACTTGACTCTGGAAACAAAGATTCTTCAAATGCTTCTCCAAGAACTTGTCTCTTTATTTTAAATATAACCAAATAAAAAAATAAAAAATATAATCAAATATGTGAAATAGAAGGCAAATGTTCATGAAAGCAGACATATATACATGCACATATATGCATATATATATTTATACACATAATTAGATAATATAATTAATATATATAATACACATAAAACACACATCTTCCTTAACTTACTATGGCATTGTATCCTGATAAACCCATCATCAATTGAAAATATCATAAATTGTAAATGCTTATAGTACACCCAATCTACCAACCGTCATAGTTTAGCCTAGTCTACCTTAAATGTGCTCAGAACACTCACATTAGCCTAAAGTTGGGCAAAATCATCTAACACAAAGCCTATTTTATAATAATCTGTTGAATATCTCATTTGTTTTATTGAATACTGTACTGAAGGTGAAAACCAGAACGGTTGTAAGTGTGTCAGTTGTGATCGAGTCGCTGAGTGGGAGGAGTGGCTTGCTGCTGCTGCCCAGCATCACAAGAGAACATCATGCTGCATATCAGTAGTCTGGGAAAAGTATAGTTTCTACTCTAAATTCAAAGTAGACTTTGAAAAAATGAAAAAATTCAAACTATAGTTTCTACTCAACGAGTATCACTTTCACACCATGGTAAAGTTGAAAAATCGGTAAGTCGAACCATTGTAATTCGGGAAATGTCTGTCTATAAATTTTTGTATAATATATGTGTATGCACATGTATATTTCAAACAGGAATTTAGACTGTTTGCTACATCTCTTCTTAGAAGCAGACTATGCCCGAAATCTATGCCTCAAGCCTTTGGTGAATACCTAATGAATTCAGTATTCAAACAGGGATTAAAAATATTGACTTGGAAATTCAGGACAAACTTACTACTAAAAAGGTTTTACACTTTTTACTTAAAAGAACATAGTTAGGTACACATGATTAGACTCTACCAACTGAAATAAATTATTGCCGATTTGGCTAGAGTTGTTGATCACCACAAAATTCTCTCTTGTGGACAACTATGGCTTACATATTAAATGGAAGGCTTTAGGCAGTTTTTGTACTTGTTTCCTTAGACCTAAATGGTCCACATAATGATAAAAAGCCAAATAAGAAAAAAATGTAAAATTATGTGCTTTTCAAGCCCAACAAAATTGTTTTTTGTTTTTTTTTTTTGCGTTACGTGGGCCTCTCACTGTTGTGGCCTCTCCCGTTGCGGAGCACAGGCTCCGGACGCGCAGGCCCAGCGGCCATGGCTCACGGGCCCAGCCGCTCCGCGGCATGTGGGATCCTCCCGGACAGGGGCACGAACCCGCGTCCCCTGCATCGGCAGGCGGACTCTCAACCACTGCGCCACCAGGGAGGCCCCAAAACTGTTCTCATACTAAAGCTCATCTGTGTGCTAACAGTGCAGTTTTCATAGGCAGGTGTTCCTGGTACTAAAGTTTTCACGTTAACTGAGGCTCTATTTTTGATTTCAGTTTAAAGGTGTTGCTAGTGATTGAATCTACTCAGTAGCGCACGGTTATGAATAAGACTCTGAATATTAAAATTCTTACATGTACTCTCTAAATTCATTGAGATTCAGTCAAATAGAAAGATATCATATACCAAGAAGATTCCTTTGTATATGACGTACAATGGAGTAACAGATTAATTTTCCTTTCTGGACAACTTAATGATACTGATTAACATTAAAAAACTTCAACAGTTACATATTTAAAAAAAAAAGACTGGGGTACAAGGCAGATAATTAGTAGTATTACCTTTAAAGGCTTTTGTTAGAGGAAGTGAATGTTAACAACTCTTTATAAATTAAAGTTGCCCTCTCCCAGGAACTTCAATACTGTATCAGAAAAAAATAAAATAAAATTGTCAACTATTGCTTTTAAGAAAGGGAACAATTCCCATTTTCTATAACATTACTTCTGAAATCAACACCCTTATTCAACAACCTTGATATCATTTCTGATAATGAGTCAGTGAAAAGAGTGATTAGACAAATGGTACAATTCAGAAAGAAAATAAGATGCAGAAAGAAATTCAGAAAGAAAATAAGATGCCACGTGAGTTCTCCCAGGTCATCCAATCAACTCCTGGCAGAGTTAAAAATAGAAGCTAAGACTAATTCCCACAGCTACTGCCAGATCAGAGCCTGACAACTTTGCATTGTGGTAGCTTCAACCTCTCCTGCTACTGGGATTACCTGCATTGAGACATCTTCCTATGAGGTTCAGTCATTTCAAGGTTTGCTTTAAAATGGAGAGGGGTGGGAAAAGGTTCATAATTTTAGGGAAAATCTGTGGTAATGAGATCTCATTGTAAACTGCTCACGAGAATTAGAAAGGTAAAAACTGGAAATGTTTACTAACCCTTACTATGTCTCAAACACTGCAATAAGTTCCCTTTTATGTTATCTTCTTTAATCTTCGCAACAACCCTGTGATTTTCCTGTTTTAAATATCCAGAAACAATTCACAGTGGTTAAGTAACTTACCCTAAGTCATAGAGATAGAAAACAATAGAGGTAGGATTCAAACTAGGTGAGGTTCAAAGTTCAAATTCACTTCCTGAAAAACATGATTAGAACATAAATGGTAGCCAAAACTCCCCAAAATAAACTAAAAGATTAAAAGAAAGAGAGAAAGGAGGGGAGGAGGGCCTTGTGAGCTGCATACCTTAAAAATAATGTTTAGACTTTTCGATTGATCTTAAAAATGACCAAAAGCTAGCTGCCTGAGAGCTCTAAGAATAAAATTATTAACAAACTAAACAAAAAACATTGATTTTTATACTCACTTTGAGATCAACCCAATTGCTTTCCTTGCATAACACTGTACTGCCATTTTATTTCATTTTCTATTATATTTATTAAGGGATATTTTAAAGACAAGTATTTTGCCTAACAGGTTAATGATTTTTTTTTTCTTCTAAACAATGACCAAGATGCCAATCCTCCTCCCCTTATTCAATGGACTAATTAGTGTCAGATCATTTTAGGGTCATATTTAATTTTTGTGGTGAAATAGTGATTTCACAAACCCTGTGAAGATGTTACACATCCACTATAACATGCATGCAGGTGGAAAAAATTTTCAACTGATGTAGATTTTGCTTTCTCTATGAGTGTATTCTTCACAATCAATGAGATAGAAAAAGACATAGAGATAAGAGAACTGTTGACTAATATTTTCTTATGAAAATCTGTATCTTGGGCTTCCCTGGTGGCGCAGTGGTTAAGAATCTACCTGCCAATGCAGGAGACATGGGTTCGAACCCTGGTCTGGGAAGATCCCACATGCCGCAAAGCAACTAAGCCCATGCGCCACAACTACTGACCCTGTGCTCTAGAGCCCGCAAGCCACAACTACTGAGACCGTGCGTCGCAACTACTGCAGCCGGTGTGCCCTAGAGCCCGTGCTCTGCAACAAGAGAAGCCACCGCAATGTGAAGCCCGCGCCGCAATGAAGAGTAGCCCCAGCTCCCCACAACTAGACAAAGCCCATGCACAGCAACGAAGAACCAACACCACCAGGAATAAATAAATAAATAAATTACTTAAAAACAATAAAATCTGTATCTTGCATTTTCAATTTTCTAAAAGTTCAAATCCATTGTGGTTGAAAAAAGAAGAGTAATGTCATATGTTTTCTTGTCCTGGGAAAATGGACTGTGCTTGGTTGAGTGTGTTTATTTATTTATTTATTTTATTGCCAAAATTTATTTTTTATTATTTTTATATCTACTAGTACTTATTTGAATTCTACTCACTGTTTTTTTTTTTCTTTCATCTTTGTTGGAATACAATTGCTTTACAATGGTGTGTTAGTTTCTGGTTTATAACAAAATGAATCAGTTATACATATGTTCCCATATCTCTTCCCTCTTGCATCTCCCTCCCTCCCACCCTCCTTTTCCGACGCCTCTAGGTGGTCACAAAGCACTGAGCTGATCTCCCTGTGCTATGCGGCTGCTTCCCACTAGCTTCTATTTTACGTTTGGTATATATGTCCATGCCACTCTCTCACTTTGTCACAGCTTACCCTTCTCCCTCTCCATATCCTCAAGGCCATTCTCTAGTAGGTCTGTGTCTTTATTCCCGTCTTACCCCTAAGTTCTTCATGACATTTTTTTTTCTTAGATTACATATATATGTGTTAGCGTACGGTATTTGTCTTTCTCTTTCTGACTTACTGGTTGAGTGTCTTGAACTGCTCAAACTTTAAGGTCCATCACCTCTAACTTGCACCTTACCAAAACCTCAGACAAGAAACAGGAGAAAGGGTAGTGCCATCCATAATTCATTCCCACCACACTTACAAAAATAGTCACAAGGAACTTGTGCAGAATAGCAATTCTTTTGTATTAGGAAGGCAGTTTTCAAAATTAACTGGTATTGGTTCATTTGGTTGTTTAATAAATATCTTGCAAATGCCTATAATAAAGCCAAATACCAAACTGACCATTTAAGTTGCAGGAATTTTTACGGTCTTGATAGTTTACTATTTTAAAGTCACAGTTTACATTTGAGTGCTCACCACAGTATATAATACCAATGAGCTCCTGAGAAATCTAAACGTTTATAGAATACACCAAATGCTACTGTCTCATGCCTTGCTTTGCAATCCTGGATTGCTTTCTCCTAGGGAGATGATGTAAGAAATATAAGCTAGATATCTCTTCTACGGGATCACCAGCCATGTCTCAACTAACTTTTATCAGTGGAGACTCTCAGTACCTACATATTTATTTATTATAAAACTCTTCGGTACTGATCATTAGGTAATTCTGGTAAATGTGGGCGCGTAATAATAGTTAAGAATGTCAGCCCCATTTCATTTCAGCTTGATCCACTGCAGAAAAGCACAAATTAGATGAAAGCAATTTCCCCAAGAACAACTCACTTCCTTGAGATGAGAGATAGATAAACTTGGGTGAACAATGACAATTTATTTTTGAGGGTAGTGGTTTAAAAAAAGTGCTAATGTAATCTTTTCAGAATGAATTCTTTTAAAAATGCATTAATTCTCCAGTGAATATAGCTTATAATTAAAAAGCTAAACATGTAATTTTACATTTCTAAATTTTTACATATGACCATATATAATAAATATTGAAATCTTAAAATCTTCATTATCTTTAAAATTTGATGGCCTTTAAATCTGAATTTGGATTTGGTGAGTCTGACGGATTATTCTTAGTGACTCTATTGGGTACCACCAATTCAGATTCGACGTTATTTCTGCAAGTGTCAGAAGCATTAAGTTGTGTGAGTGGATAGAGGGTATTAGCATCCTGGTGGTCTTTCACTACCCTGAGATGACCAGAGAACCTGAGTGTGAAAGAGCATGGAGAGGAGTGTAAGGAATGGCCTAATGGTATCACTGGCTTCTCTCTATACTCAGACTCCGCAGTGCACAACAGAGGGAACAAAGCAGGTCGTGTTGCTGCCACTGTTGCAATGACCAAGCATCCTCAGTCTCATCGCCATTGCAGTCCATTGTTTAAGATGTGAGCTTGTTGGTGCTTATTCGGCAAAAGTCAGAATGCTTATTTGTTTTATGTCTGTTTTTTTTTTTTTTTTTTTTTTTGCGGTATGCGGGCCTCTCACTGTTGTGGCCTCCCCCGTTGCGGAGCACAGGCTCCGGATGCGCAGGCCCAGCGGCCATGGCTCACGGGCCCAGCCGCTCCGCGGCATATGGGATCCTCCCAGACCGGGGCACGAACCCGTATCCCCTGCATCGGCAGGCGGACTCTCAACCACTGCGCCACCAGGGAGGCCCATATGTCTGTTTTTTAATGAGGGTTTGATGAGACAGCAATAAAGACAAAAGTAAATAGGAGAAATGTTTATTAATAGGTCCCTCCATCCCTATCAACCAAAGAAAAGGCCTACCTTAAAATATTGTTGTGAAATGTCGAGGGTGTGTCTGTCTGTGTTCTTGCAACCCTTCACCTTTAAGTAGCTTTGCAAAACTATGTTATAAACATGTTGCTTCATCCTTGCCCTTTTAGCCTGTTAATGTCTAATTTAAGTAAAGCAGGATGCAATCCCCAGCAAGTTATCTGTTTCTCCTTTCTTGGACCATGCAAATCAAAACAGTCTTCTTCTATGGAGGGTAGTGAAAAGTTGTGCCAATTGTGTTCCTACTTCAGCTATTCCAACATTCTTTAGTTTAGCTTAAATGAGACATTCTCATCTTTGGGCTTTAATTATTCTGTTTAAAAATAAATTTTAAAAGATACTCTAAAGAGAAACTAAGAAAAAAACACAACAAGATAAAAGATTTACCATAATGCAGGTACATAAATATGAACTAAAATAGTTTTAGATTAAAAATTAATCTTTTTTATTTTAAAAATTAATCTAATTAAAATTTCAGATTAGGCTGGATAGAAATGATCCATTGCTGAAGCTTAAAAAAAAACTAGCTATAAATGTTACTAGTTTTCTACACTGTTGTTACAAGACTTGACTGACATCCGTGATGTACTCCGTAATATTTTTGAAATGATGAAATGTGTGATCCAGAGACTTGAAATATTTCAATACTTGGGTATAGGAATTTTCTTCCATGAACTAGAAATGAAAAAAGTGAGAATGTTTCCTTGCTCAAATCACATGAAGTGGATTCCCTTATATTACTTGCATTCATTTTTAAGATGGTCATAAATGGTTACATAAATTACAGGAATATTATCTGTTGAAGAAGTTGATGTTTTTTATAGTAAATGTATGTATTCAAATGATAAATGTTTCTGCATAATCTCTGACCTAACAATACCATTCCATGCCACTCCAAGGATTCTTCCGTCAAAAGTAAAAGCTCCAGCACATAAAGACATGAACCTCTATGTCCATTACCACATTTCTTGAAATCATAAAACTGTTTGGAACTTAATAAATGTTTATCAATGGGTTTTGACTGAATGAAATTATGGCTCACTCATAGTACACATTACTGGGCATCTACTAAAGGTAATATGGTAGTGATATATGCTAGATATCATTAATATAATAGAAACACAATGTACTAAAAGTGTTTTGCAACTAAAAATCACTATACATTGTATGGCTTTAAAAAGGAATGAAATGCTGCTACATGCTATAACATGGATACACTTTGAAAACACTATGTTAAGTGAAAGAAGCCAGACACAAAAGGACAACTATTGTATGATTCCACTTATATGAGGTAGTTAGAATAGGCAAATTATAAACCCAGAAAACAGAATAGAGTTAACCAGAGGCTAAGGGGAGGGGAGAAATAAGGGGTTATTGTTTAGTGAGTACAGTTTCTGTTGGGGATAATAAGAAAGGTCTTATAATGGATAATGGTCATGGTTGCTCAACATTGTGAATGTACTTAATACCAATAAATGATACACTTAAAAATGGTTAAAATGGTAAATTTTACATTATGGGACATTTTACCAAAATAAAAATATACTATAAAGTAAAGTCAAAATTTACCTCCTACTAGGCATACTATGAAGTTTGCATAAAATTGCACTTATTTTAGGAGCTTATACGGTTATTATCATATTTGGGGACATGTAAAGAAAGCAACAGCTTAAGTAGTCCTCTTGAGTTCTTTCTCTCCATCTTTCCAACCCGGTGTTTTCCAGATTAATGGTTTTGTCACACCTCTCTTTGAATACCAGCATCAGTAGGAATGCTAGCTAGTACTGGTTTCCTTAAGTATCAGCTAAAAATTTTAATGTATTTTTATGCTGGTAATTGTTTTAGAACCTGGGAGGGATGTCATTGTTTTCTTAACTTGGCAAAAGCAAATATATTACTGTAGACAGCATTACTAGAAAGAAATAGTAACTTTGAAGTAGACATATGTCCATCCTAAGAAAACTGAATATATTTCAAAGCAGACCACACCACTCAACTGCTGGCAATGTTCTTCCACATACTTGGCAGTATACTACTCTAAGTCTGAGAACTGTTTCTTTTTTGTAAAAATGATTTTGATTGGAAAACCCTGAATAAATCCTTTGGAATGTGTAACGTTTAGAGCTCCTTCTGGGATTCCTTTTCCATGAATCAAGGTTCTTTGATTCACTATCCTCCTTGGCACTTGCTTCCTAGTCATCTCAGCAGCCTTTGTGCCAGTGCTAAGGAAGAGCTCCCATTTTAGGTCCTAAAGCAGGGAGAACAATAAAAGGAGAACCTCATTTCAAGTACCAGAAATGTCTGGGCTATAAAGAACACACATATTGTCAAGGTAAGCCCAGAGTGGGGTGACATCACCAAGGTCATTCCTGGCTCCGCGTCCCCCCCCCAGGAGGAACAACTAACAATTATTTGGAAACAGGATACTAGTTGAGAGAATCCTAGAACGTGGAGGTGAGGCTGAAGCACCCCCGTGCACCACAGAGACCAAGACAGACTGCATTCGAAGGGTGAGAGAAGGAGCTACACGTTGACCACGCTGCCCCTCCCCCAGGCCAGTGGAGCACCATGGGTGAGGCCTCCCGTGAACCTCTGGCTCCTCCAGTAGGAGAAGAGAACTGGGGGACGGCAAGCTCCACCACTAGCATCGGGGCTGCTTTGTGGGAGCCGCTGCTCTAACCTGCTCCACTGGGACTGCAGGGGAGTCTGCAGGGCTTGACCACTACAAGTCGGGCTGTGATGAAGGGGGAAGGGGCATGCAGCAGCCAGCACGTGGATTGTGACCGATGGAATTCATACCTGCAGTGCCCAAGTGGGGATCACAACGGGCATCTTTGCTTATCTACAGAGCCAGGTTGGCGGGGCACTACAACCAGGGAACTCAGGCTACAGATCCACCTGATACGCATCTGGCCCTTGAACCTGGTTTGCCCATAGCCAGGGAAAGAGCAGAGTCACAGCCCACCCACTGTGGACAGTGTCTTCTGGCCATCTGACCAAAAGGGCTGGCAATAAATCCTGGAAGCTATTTGGCCCAGTCGTGCTCCAGCCAAGAGGCAGGCAGCCAGAGCTCATCACTGGCTCTGGTACAAAGCAGAGCCAGTATCAGGTGTGGAGGGATCCGGTACCATGCACAGGCACGGAGATTAATTCTTATCCAAGGCTGAGAGGAGCTCCCAGCTCCTCCCAACTGGGGAGCCTGTTTGAGAAATTAAGAGTAGCCTGGAGCGGCCCCTCCTCATCCCACCCAGGCAAAGGAACTGGGACTAGCCCCATCCCATCTGCTGTGGAGAGTGTCTTCCTGGCCCATCTGACTAGAAGGATTGGTGACAACTCCTAGAAACTGTGCGGCCCAGCAGTGCTCAAGCCTAGAGAAGAGTAGGCAGAGCTGATAGTCTGCAAAGCAAAGCCAGTGGCCTTGTTCAGCCACAGAACGTGGAGTGTGGATCAGCTTGAGTTAAGACAACAAAGAGCTTTACTGGCTTTAGAGCTGCTTCTCCTGCTGCACCCAGGCAGGAAATCTAATTCATAGCCCTACACATCACTGAATACAGCCTTCAGCATGTCCAACTGGGGAACCTAGCCAGAGAACATGGGAAGCTGTACAGCCCATTAAACAGCCCTAGATACAGTGGCACTTGAACAGACAGCACAGCCTGTGGCCTCCCCCATCTGCAGGGCAAAACCAGTGCCCTCACCTGACCAGGGAATTAAGTGCACACTCTGGCCTGATTTGGGTTCCCAAACAATGAACTATACAGGCTCTGGGTCCTGTCCAGAGCCAGGTCCTATACAAGCTCTGATTCTCTGCCAGGAAACTAATTCATAGCCCCATCTACTACTACTACTGAATATAATACCCAGTAAAGTCTGGAGGAAGAGCCCAATTACTCAGATATGCAGATACCAAAGTAAGGAATCAAGGATCACAAAAATTAGGCAAATATGACACCACCAAAGGAAACTAATAAAACTCCAATAACTGACCTTAAAAAAATAAAGATCTGGGCTTCCCTGGTGGCGCAGTGGTTGAGAGTCTGCTTGCCGATGCAGGGGACGCGGGTTCGTGCCCCGGTCCGGGAGGATCCCACATGCCACAGAGCGGGCTGGACCCGTGAGCCATGGCCGCTGAGCCTGCACGTCCGGAGCCTGTGCTCCGCAACGGGAGAGGCCACAACAGTGAGAGGCCCACACACCGCAAAAAAAAAAAAAAAAAAAAAAAAAGAATATCTATGAACTGGCAAAGAATTCAGAATAATCCTCCTAAGGAAGTTTAGTGAACTACAAGAAAGCACAGACAGCTAAGTGAAATTAGGAAAACAATGCATGAACAAGACAAGAAGTTTGACAAGGAAATAGCAACATCAAAAAAACAGGAGCACTAGATTTTAAAAATACAATAACTGAACTGAAGAATTCAATAAAAAGTTTCAAAGGTAGATTCGACCATGCAGAAGAAAGAATCAGCAAACTGGAGGATAGAACTTTAGAAATTACCCAGTGAAAGGAACAAAAAGGAAAAGAATAAAAAGAGTGAAGAAAGCCTATGGAAATTATGGGACACAACAAAGTAAACAATGTTCATGTTATGGGAATTCCAGAAAAAGAAAAGAGAGAGAGAAAGGGAAAAAAAGTATATTTAAAGCAATAATGGATGAAACCTTCCCAAACCTAGGATGAGAAATGGACATCCATATCCATGAAGCCCAAACAAGCCCAAACAGGTTGAACTCAAATAGGGCTACTCTGAGACACATTGCAATTAAATCACCAAAAGTCAAAAACAAAGAAAGAATTTTAAGACCAGCAAGAGAAAAGAGAGAAGTTACATACGAGGGAACCCTGGGATAATTGGATATTCACATGTAAAAGAATGAAATTGGACCAATATCTTATACCACTCACAAAACTAACTTGAATTGGATTAAAGACTCAAATGTAAGACCTGAAACTATGCAACTGCCAGAAGAAAACATAGGAATAAAGCTCATTACATGGGTTTGGTAATGACTTTTTGGATATGACACTGAAAACACAAACGACAAAATAAAAAATAAACAAATGGAACTACATCAAACTAAAAAGCTTCTGCACAGCAAGCAAAAACAAAAACAAATCAACAAACTGATTGAAAAGACAACCTATAGAATGGGAAAAACGTATTTGTAAACCATATATCTGATAATGGTTAATATCCAAAATAAATTAAAAATTCATACAAATCAATAGCAAAAAAAAAAAAAAATTACCCAATTAAAAAAATGAGCAAAGGACCCGAATAGACATTCCTCCAAAGAAGACACACGAAAAGCCAACAGGTACATGAAAAGATGCTCAATACCACTAGTCATTAGGGAAATGCACATTAAAACCACATTGAGATATTACTTCACACCTGTTAGAACGGTCATCCTCAAAAATGTCAAGAGATAACAAATGCTCGTGAGGATGTGGAGAAAAGGGAAGCCTTGTGCTGTTGGTGGGATTGTAGATTGGTAAAGCCAGTATGGAAAACAGTATGGAGGAGCCTCAAAAATTAACACTAGAACTACATATATCTAGCAACTCCACTTCTAGGAATATATCCAAAGAAAATGAAAACACTAACTCAAAAAAGATATCTGCACCCCCATGTTCATAGCAGCATTATTTATAATAGCCAAGACATGGAAACAATCTAAGTGCCCATTGATGGACAAATGGGTAAAGAGGTTGTTTTATATATTTATAGGTATATACATATTATAGGTATACACACACACACACACACACTGAAATATTATTCATCTGTAAGAAACCAAAGAAATGCTACCATTTGAGACAACAGAAATGGACCTTGAAGGCTTTATGCTAAGTTAAATAAGTCAGAGAAAGAAAGGCAAACACTATATGATCTCACTTATGTGTGGAACCTAAAAAAAAAGAAAACAATCATAGAAAAAGAGATCAGACCTGTGGTTACAGGAGACAGAGGGTCAGGGGAGGGGAAGTTGGAGGAAGACGGTCAAAGGTACAAGCTTCCAATTGTAAGATAAATACATACTATGGACATAATGTACAACATGATGACTATAGCTAACACTGACGTGTGATATATAGAAAAATCGTTAAGAATAAATTCTAAGCATTCTCTTCACAGAAAAGTATTATTTGATCTCATTTATATAAACGTGTGTGTTTGTGTGAGAGAGGACAGAATACAAAAATGCAAAAAGAAAAGTTGTAAAGTACGAAGCTGCTTAGGTTTATACCTCAACTATAACAGATAATAATTTGTTTAATTTTAATAGGTACAAAAATAAATGTTAAGCATAGAACAAGCAAAAAGAAAAACTGAGCCCAGCGTAGATGTCCTTAAAGCATTTGCAAAGGAGGGCTTTATTAGGTCCGCAAACACCTGCAATTACAGGCAAAATTCTGTGTGTGTGTGTTGTGTATGTACTTGGGGAGTGGAGGCATAGCCTTTATTGAATTATTAAAGGGGATGTTAAGACCCAAAAGTTTAAAAAGCACTGGAAAGCCTGATCACAAAACCATTTTAAACTACTCTGATTATGTTTTATAGTTTTCCTTCACTCGTTAACACTTCAAAGAACAGCACGTGAATGTGGAAAGAATCTCTGCCATTTAGGTAAGATCTCTGAGTCTCAGCGTAAAATTAGCATATAGTAGCAGGATGAAATTATACACCATAGATGAAAGTACCTAGCAGAGCGCTTTAAGACTAGTACTTACTTATGCAAGACATCTTCCCCTGCTTACTGGTTTTCAGTAGAATGAAAGCATACTGAAAGCTGGTACAATGTCTTCTTTGAAGTTTTCTTTTGTAATGCTTACTATGCTTTTTGATACGGATGAGCCAATATCCACTTAAGGGCATGTAAGCTCACAATAACTTTTGTTGAATATAACTGTTTGAATGTACTTTCACTATATTATTATATAGGGATTTTAAACTAAAATGTACTTGCACACATTACTTAGAGCCTAACTTGGATATCAGAGTAGGTGGATATACACCCCTGGAAAATAATAGCTAATTTCTTCACTAACATCAAACTGCTGAACATCTACTTTGCATATACATAGCTAGGCACTGTATTATGAGTTGCAGGTAATAAAAAGTCGTTAGTCAAAGACTCTGCTCTCTAGGGTTATTTTACAACAGCAAATCATGTTCAAACTAAAGGATAGACCAAAATAGGAAGTGCCATAGGAATTTAGACAAGGGAGAAACACATCTGAAATGAGAAGGAAGGTGGGTATGCGGAAGGGTTCATGGAAGAGGCAGTGTATGCTGTGAGCAAGGTTGCAACGTGTAGCAGGGTGAGTGAAAGGAACAAATGAAGACATATAGTCGTGATATCATGAGGCACAAACTAGAAATAAACAGCACTTGTTTTAGGCTGGTCATGAGGTAATTTAAGGGGATTACTGAGAAACTAGATAAAGAGATATCTCTTTATATATTACTTATTAACAATACTTTTGAACACAAGTATTTAATTTTAAAAAAAGAACAATATAGGGATAGGAGATTAGGAGGTACAAACTATTATTATAAAATGAGCTATAAGGATATATTGCATAGCACAGAAAATATAGCCAATATTTTAGAATAACTATAAATGGAGTATAACCTTTAAACATTGTGAGTCACTATATTTTACACCTGTAACTTATATAATATTACACATCAACTCTACTTCCATTAAAAATGCTATTTTAGTGAATAAAACACTAAGCAGTAAAATTTTTAAAAAAGAACTTAGAAGAGAACTTAAAAATAAAGACATAAAGAGCAGGTTGAAACAGCGCAGAAATCTGGCAATTAAGAGGCCATTGATAACTTTCAAAATAGCACTTTTTCTACCCATTCTCAGTGGAGGCAAAGCCTTATTAATCCTACTATCTCTTTTTCTGTTTTTCAAAATCTCAGGATAAGTCTATTTCAATTGTAGCTAATGGCAGTAATGCAGCACCAGAAAATGCCTTTTGTAAGGAGAAGCAACTTTGAATCCTAAATCGGTACTCAAGTCTTAAATTACTGATAACACTGACCACCCACCAGACTAAATGGTTTTTTTTTACGTGATTGGAAAGCAACAGATTGATTTCAATTCTATCTTGTCAAATCTACAAAAAAGTTCCCACAGTTCATTTAGCAACTAATAGCGTACATCCTTCTATTTGGTATTACTCCTCCTCCTTAACACCGGGCAATTAATTTTGCCTTTCTCTGGGAAACGTTTTTAACAAAGGAAATAGAGTCATAAATCAGTTTCGGATAGGAAATCATACAACTATTTCTACCTAGGGCTTTGAATTTAGAAACTTTCCTCAGAAATTGTTGAAATATAACAAAGTCCAAACTCAGAAATAACTTAAATTTAATTATCTTAGTTGCACTCAAATAACAAATTCTATTTTCTGTCTTGTTTTCTTTCTTCCCCAGAAGGCTTCTCCAACCCTAATCCATAACTTAATGCATTCATCTCACCTATAAAATCACTGGCAGGTATGATGCCGGCTTTGGCGGCTCCAGTCCCCTAATCCTGACCCATTTCTTGCCAAAGAATTCAGTTTCTTCAGAAACCAAGTAACAGACATTTCAATTTCTAACCATCATTAGCGTATTTTCATGTACTAATACTCAACATAAAAACACCTTTTAAAATTACAGAAATTTTTACTGTACTTAAGATCAATTGCACTAACCTGTATTTCATAAACCTTGGGCTACTTTCTTAAAAATGAATTATTATTTTAATATGTTTTTCACTTATTATTCAGAATAATTATTCATATAATTAAATATTTTACAATTAGGTAAGAAAGGTGGAAAATAGTTTTGCTATTCTTGTTCTTTGTTCTCTCTTCTACTTGGTGTGCCTGAGTCAAAATTTTAGAATATTGAAAATTTAATCTTTCAAACCCAAACCAAATTTAAAGGTAATAATAACAACCAGCCAAAACAATTTCGATCCAGAGCTTTGCATGGTCCGGGGAACAGTTCTCTGAGTGGGCCATTTGGAGTGGGATTTGCCCACCCGCCTCCACTCCTTCTGCCTCATATACTGAAGATAGAGACAAAGAAACCAACTCAAGTCTTTCCAAAGTGTATTTATAAATAGAGAATTTGTAATCAGAAAAACAATAACGATATATAATAGAAGTAACATGATTCTTCAGAACCAGTATCTTGTTCTAAAGCAATATTTAAAAAAGAAGGTAAGGGGCTTCCCTGGTGGCGCAGTGGTTGAGAGTCCGTCTGCCGATGCAGGGGACACGGGTTCGGGCCCCAGTCCGGGGAAATCCCACATGCCGCGGAGCGACTGGGCCCGTGAGCCATGGCCGCTGAGCCTGCGCGTCCGGAGCCTGTGCTCCGCAACGGGAGAGGCCACAACAGGGAGAGGCCCGCATACCGAAAAAAAAAAAAAACAAAAAAAAAAAACCTAAGAAGGTTAGCTATAAACCCTGGCCCTCTTTTTTATTGATCTCCTATTTTAATTTGTTAAAATAAAATCCATGGCCTTTTGAGTCAAACCGTCTCTTTAATTTCAGATTTAAAGATAACAAGCCTCTTTTTAAATGGAATATTGGCACACAGACACCACACAGTCTGGCTTATTACAACTGTTCTCTGTTGGTGAAGTGGCACATTTGCAATCCCCACCATAGCAATCTTCACCATTTCACAGAATATCATTCAATTGTACATCCCTAGGTGAGCAACAAGAATGGGCACTTGAGCTCAGGAGCAAAGCGTTTGTGGGGAAATCCTAGGTCAGAACCCCTAAAAGGGGAGACTAACTTGAGGATGCCCAAATAACCTGAGGTTTACCTTGGCCACCTCCCCTGGCTTTCTGACTGCCTGGGGGAAAAGTCTCTCTGGAAACTCTTTTGAGGTTATTGGGGGAATCCTAGGACAAACACACTGCTTGCTTTTGCAGGAGGACTTGCCCCATACCCTACCCAGCTAGCTGTCTCACAACCTAGCTGGACTAAAAAACCTTCAAGAAAAACGGGATAGACTGACATTTGCATTTCTACTTCCACCTATTCTTATGCACAAAATATGTAGGTAGAGCCCTCTTTCTCACACCCCAATAGATTCTGCTGTCCTTGAAACCCATCTGGTAGCTGCAGTGACTACAATGAAGGGAGTTATCGGAAACCATATTGGTACTGGGCTTAAAGGATTTTTCATGCCATGCATTTTGGGGAAGGACACAGATAACAGTCCAAACGTGGTATAAAGCAATGCCCTTTCTGGGTCCTTGAAAAAATCAGTCACGGAACACAGGTGGTGGACAGGAGCTGACAAGAGCTGGTTTGTTAATGAGCACAGCATCCCCGGCGGGGGGGGGGGGAATCAATGAAATGATTGACAAGAGAAGATGGTAAATGAAGGGAGAAGTGGGGACAAGTGCTGCTCAACCCAAGCTGAACTCCAGGAGGTAAATTTCTCCTCTAATTTGAGATTCTTTCTAAAGGTTCAGTATTGAAGTGGATGTTTGACGTTGAAATGTGCAGACCCATTCTGATAACTGGAAAGGGAGGAGGCTGAGGAACGCAAAAGGAGAAGGAACATTTCCGATTACTTCTCCAGGCTGCTGACAAGAACCTGCTGCTCGCAAACCACAAATTAACCAAGCGAAGGTTGAAGGTAGCAACGTAAAAGTGCAACTCAAATTATTTTACATTCGGAATCCTCTTCAATATCTAAGCGAGTGTAGCACAGCAATGGTTGATTATCTTAAGATTACAGAGGCTGACCGCCTTCTTTGTTTGCCCAGTAACACCGCTCCTCCAATAATCTCAAGCACTTGGCTGATTAACATTTCAATTTCAGTTGTTGCTCCTTTTCCCATTGCAGAAGGCGGCAGGGATATTCCCCTTCTTCCCTCTGTATTACAAACCCCATTACTAACCAAGCAGAAAGCACCGCACAGTGTGGCCGAGGCTAATAATAGCCGGGCTGCTTACCTTCTCCGGAGGGATCGAATCAGCGCATGTCCCCGGCGCCGGCTGCCCCGGGGCCGCAGTGCCGCCGCGCCGGGTCTGTGTGTGGTCAGCTCGGCCGGCCCCCACCCCACCTGCCAGCTGCAGCACCTGCTCCCGGCGCTGAGCTCCGGCCGCCGGAAGTCATCCCCCGCCCCTGGCCGGATCGCCACATTCCGCGCCAGCCGCGGGGGGAGAGGGGCCTCTCCCGGCTGCGGACACCGGCTCCTGGAAACTGCGCTCAACGATCGCTACCCTTCCCGGTTGTAGGGTTATTTTCTAGGAATGCTTTTACAGAAGAAGCGTCGCCGGCTGGTGGACCGAGAGAGAAGAGCCAGAGTGACTTTCCCTGCAGAGCGTCTTTCCTCTGAGCGCTCCCCTGTCACTCCCGCGGCATGGACGGCTCCATTCCGCTGTGTGGGTTTTCCACCCTCTTCATCTTCCTTATCTGTATTGTTCATTTCGCTGAATTTCAGAGTGGGATTAGCTCTTAAGATATCATTCAAACACTCCGAAAATATTTTAAATTGGCGACTAGTTTTTCTAAGCCCCTTGTAGCCGAGCTCCACTTCCCCCCCACACACACACACAGTTACTCGCACGTACACACCCAGCCAAACCACTCACAATTAGGAAAGCTGGGACCTCTCGCCCTCTTGCTTACGTAATGGAACAGGAAACTCCCAAAGGAGTGGGGAAGTAGGACCGGCTAGCGAAAGCACTCGAGGAAAGAGAGAGGGGTCGCCCCAAGATTTTGTTGCTGTTTAGTGGTGTCCTTAGTGGACAGATGTTCCCCCTCTAACCCTCTGGCCTCGCCCCAAGTGGAATGGCTGGTCTGGTGACAGCTGTAACATTTGAAAACAAAGAAGCTGAAGCCACATTAACAGATGGCTGCATCTCTTTCTTTCCCGAAGGATTGATCAGAATTGGCTTTAAGAATCATATTAGCATATACGTATATAATAAGCCCTTTCCTTCTCTCTTTAAATTGGCACCAGCTATTAACAGGTTTCTCTCTCTCTCTCATCTTCCTCCCTCCCTCCTTCCCTCCCTCCCTCTCCTAAGCTGACCAGATCATCAGTTTCCGGATTTAAGGGGGAAAAAAGGCCAAGGATGTGCTCTCTTTACAGCTGAACCAGGGTTTATTTTCCCAGTGTTGAGCCATTCCCAAGTAGAGAGGCTCTTTGACACTAGGGTTCTCTGTGAGTGAACTTCTCACATTCAGCTTGCTTTTGGAATTGCCCATCACTAGGTCCAGGCCAGTTTTATCCTTGGATTTGTCCAGCAACCTAAACAGTATAATTGCACAAGGCCAAGGCAGTACTTTTACTCTAGGAAGCCTTCCCAACTCTCTGTTTAGCAGTTCCAAAATTAGGAGGTAGTGTAGCAAACAGTTTCAACAAGGCTCAGTAAGAATTCTTGACCCTAGAATGCGGGCTTTTTAAAAGCTGGAACAACCTAATTCATCTCTCTGTGTTTCACTTTCATAAAATTAGACCTCACCAAAGAGCAGGAGATTCTTAATATGTATCAAAGTGTATGTGGAATCTGGATGGGAATATTACATCTTTAATTTCACTAACCTCTAACTGCAATTTAGTATTTAGCATGTCCTTTAAATCTAAATGCAGACAACAAACCACAATAATATTAGGAGTACCTGTGCCTATATCCCCAGCAGATATCACAGACAATTTCCTAAGGCAGTTTTATAGATATCTCAAAGTATCACTACTCTGATGTCACAATCAAATCATTACCTTTTTTGTTTTATCTAATAGACTATATCTATTTTAGAATGGTTTTAGATATACAGAAAAATTAAGGGGATAATACAGAGTTCTTATATATCTCATTCCCAATTTGCTCTATTATTGACACCGTACACTAGTGTGGTACCTTTTTTACAATTAATGAGCCAATATTAATAAAATAATATTAACCAGAGTCTGTACTTTATTCAGATTTCCTTGGCTTTTGCCTAGTGTCCTTAATTCCATTTCAGGCTTCCATCCAGGACACCACATTACATTTAGTTATCAAGCCCTCTTAGGCTCCTCTGGGCTGTGGTAGTTTCTCAGGCTTTTCTTGTTTTTGATAACCTTGACAGTTATTTATTTATTTATTTATTTATTTATTTATTTATTTATGGCTGTGTTGGGTGTTCGTTGCTGCGCACGGGCTTTCTCTAGTTGCAGAGAGCGGGGGTTACTCTTTGTTGCAGTGCGCCGGCCTCTGATTGAAGTGGCCTCTCTCGTTGTGGAGCACGGGCTGTAGGCGCCTGGGCCTCCGTAGTTGCAGCACATGGGCTCAGTAGTTGTGGCTCACGGGTTTAGTTGCTCCCTGGCATGTGGGATCTTCCCAGGCCAGTGCTCGAACCCGTGTCCCCTGCATTGGCAGGTGGGCTCTCAACCACTGCGCCACCAGGGAAGCCCCAACCTTGACGGTTTTGAGGAGCAGTGATCAAGTGTTTTGTAGCATACCTCACTAATGTAAACCGTCCAATGCTTTTTTCATGGTAAGGCTGGGATTATGGTTTATTGGGAGGACAACCAGATAAAGTGCCTTTTTTTTTTTTTTTTTTTTTTTTTTTTTGCTGTACGCGGGCCTCTCACTGTTGTGGCCTCTCCCGTTGCGGAGCACAGGCTCCGGACGCGCAGGCTCAGCGGCCATGGCTCACGGGCCCAGCCGCTCCGCGGCATATGGGATCCTCCCAGACCGGGGCATGAACCCGTATCCCCTGCATCGGCAGGCGGACTCTCAACCACTGCGCCACCAGGGAGGCCCTAAAGTGCCTTTTTTTTTTTTATAACATCTTATCAAGGGTACATGCTATCCACGTGATTTGACTGTTGATGTTGACCTTGATAACCTGGCTGAGGTCGTGTCTCAGATTTCCCCACTGGAAAGTCACTCCTCCACCCCTTCCACACTACACTTGTTGGAAGGAAGTCACTATGTGAAGCACAAACCCAAAGAGTGGAGAGTTATGATCCACCTCCTTGAGGACAGAGTATGTACATAAAATATTTGGAATTCTTCCACACAGAGTTGTCTATTTCCCCCCAAATATTAATTTATTCAATTATTGATATTTATTTATATCAGTATAGACTCGTGGATATCTATTTTATCCTTTGGGTTATAATCCAATACTACTTTATTTTGTTGTTTGAATTGTTCCAGCTCTGGCCATTGGGAGCTTTTGCTTTTGGCGCCTGTGCTCCTTTGACATACTCCCTTTGGGGTGTGTGAGTTTGTGTGTGTCTGTGTATCTGTGTGTATATGTGTTTAGCATGCATGTGTGTGTGTGTGTTTAACACTTCCTGACTTTCTGGTACCACAAGGTGCTCCAGGCTCGTTTTGTGTATTTCCTGCCCCAGTCCTAGAATCAGTCATTTCTCTGAGGAGCCCTGATTCCTTCTATTGGAGAGTAGTAACAGAAACCAAGAGCTGGGCTCTAGATGTGCTGTTGCTAATGGGCTATTATTTGATTAGGCTCTCTTAACTGAGAGAACAAAGAAATAGATATGTATAGTAACCCATGTATATACACATATCAGTAAACATTTCTATATATAACTATCTATATCTATATTGAGCTGAGTGTATACTGATGTCTGCAACTATAATCCATTAATGCTGAGATTAGTTTAGCTTTCTCCTCGTTTATCTGTAAACTCATACTTCAATATTGAGAAATGTGGCTACCACCATCCACCATCTATTTATTTAATTGTTCAATTTCAGTACACATGTATCAGAATTGTTAACCCATCACCCCAACATCACTATTTTTAAGTATAGTAGTTAGTAGAGTCTCTGTTATATCTTGCTATTTAATGAGTTTAAATACCCATTCGTTTCTATATCACAAATTTGCTTTTTAAAATATTCTAATGACTGCATTTAAAACATAGTAACTAGTTTCTTTTGAGATTCTATGTATTATATTTTATGAATTTAAAAGTGTTATTTTAAGACTATTTAAATGGGCTACTCCATATTGTCAAAGGGATCCACAGTAAAAAGAAGGTTAGGATCTCAACCTCACAAAGATTATTGTCAGTTTATAAGGAGATGATATGAAATTGTCTGGTGCAAATGTTGGGAGCTCATGCTTGATAGGTGTTAGCTTTGTCCACTTGGGCAGGCTTCTTTCTCCTTTAAAGTTCTAAATACCTTGGAAGAGAGAACATGCTAAACCTTATGGTTAATAATTTATAATGTAGTGGAAGGATTTGCTAGGTATCAGTGTTGGAGGTAAAGGTCCATATAAGGTTGACAGAGGATGAGAAGAAGACAAGGATGACCCTGAAGGTCAGGGGTTTTGTAGTTGAACAGACTGGGGATTGGATCCTTCCATTCACAGCCTGACTTTGTCTCATTTTTGAAATAAGGAGAACAATGGCTATTACATAGGCTTGTCCTTAAGAGTGAAAGTAGATGTTTAATCTTTTCTTTCAATTTGTTTGAGACAGTGGGGATTAAGTGTGGCGATTTGGGACAGTTACATAACATATTGGATTGTCCTTCCTTGTATAGTTTTCACTCTGTGAAGCCAGACTCACTGGAGGTATAGATAGTTTCTCATGATAATTCAGGCTCCTTCATCCATGAAAGTACTCTTGCCAGGTGCTTTTTACTCATAGAAGACAATCAATGTTGATGGTGCTTGGGATAAAACAAAAATTAAAGATATTAAATGGCAGGAATTAACTGCTTCAGATGCTATACCATGGCGAGAGACATAGGGGAAAGAGAAAGAAAAGAAATGAAATGAGAAATGTCTTACGTCAACATGTATGGTTTGAATCTATCTGCTTGGAACTTGACATACACCAGTATGCCAGATAATTTAATTTAATGAATAGTGGCTAGGGTGAGGTGAAATAGATCAGTTTTTTAATCTATGACTTTTCATTGAAGAACCCTTTTTTAAAAAACAATCTTCGGATCATGACTTTGAGGTCTGCAGTAATTCCTTTCTGATATTCTGGAATTACAGATCAAATGGCCTCATGATATCATGCGTCTCCGCAAAGGACAATATGAAAACCTGAGCCAGAGGCCCTGGGTGCCTGAAGCTGTCAGCATTAGGACCACTCCTTTGGTTTAAGGAGTCCTTCCAGAAAGGACTCATTTAAATGCAAATATACTATCAAGAGGGGTAACCATGTATCAAGTATCTGATTAGCAGCCATTAACAATTTAGCAGAGATTAGCTTCTCAGATTTATTATGGAGAGGAGTTGTCAGGGTGATTTGGCCCAGGCATCTGTCATCCACTGACTGCCAGGTCTCCTGCCCTCTTCACTACATAGGGATCTGCCTAAAGCTGGGAATTTAGTTTACTAGGAAAGAATTGGGCACTCACCGCATGACAATCAATATTGTTTTACATAATTCTGACTTATGAGAAAGGGTAGGAGGAGAATTTCTATAATAATAGTACCTTTGTGTGTGTGTGTGTGGGGGGGGGGGGGGTAGCTGCTCAGCTTAGGTTGATTAATCATACTCTACAGAAATCTTAAAATTTTATGATAATCATCTACCCTTTCAATGAGGCCAGAAATTATATCATGTAAAATATGCACAAATGTAGTCTAGGGATGGCAAAGCTATAGTAATAGAAATAGAATTGCGTTCAAGTAATTATAGCTGGACTAAAAATTTCCTGCATTAATATGAAAGCACGGATACAAGAGTACAAGAAAATGATCATTCATATGAAGATTGATATTTCATATTGAATATCTGTAACAGAAATAGGAAAATGGAAGAAGGGAAATGACTACAAACAGAACAGTAACTGTTTCTTTAGACATCGCTAAGAATTCACCTTGTTTTTACTGGCAAGGAGTTCACATATAATACCAGACCTATATAATACAGGTAGTATTCTATAATTGGAAGCCTAGATTTAATTGAGAAATGTATGTGTACTTAAGTGAGATGCTTGGTAAATGGCATATGATACATTCAATAGTGTGGTGTAAGTAATTCTCAAATAAACCCTTTTAAAAATAAATCATCGGGCTTCCCTGGTGGCGCAGTGGTTGGGAGTCCGCCTGCCAATGCAGGGGACACGGGTTCGTGCCCCAGTCTGGGAGGATCCCACATGCCGCAGAGCGGCAAGGCCCGTGAGCCATGGCCGCTGGGCCTGTGCGTCCGGAGCCTGTGCTCCGCAACGGGAGAGGCCACAACAGTGAGAGGCCCGCGTACCGCAAAAAAAAAAAAAAAATAAATAAATAAATAAATAAATAAATCATCATGTAGAAGTCATGAAATAAAACAATGTACTTAGGCATTGCTCTTTAAATTTTTTAACCTTAAGTTTTTAAAGAATCTAAGAAAACCAAAAAATCCTTTCTGGAGAAAGGTATACTTTGAATAAAACTTTTGCATTGTAATGAATAGATTATTAAATAGTATTTATAAAGAATTATGTCTCTATAATTATTCATTTTTTAATAAAAATGAATATTCAACTTTTCAAATCAAATTTAAGCTTATAAGAAGAGGAAATTGAAATTTGATTAAAAAGTAAGTTTCAATGAACTGTGTTTGGTCATCAGGCAAGTGGATGTTCATCCATTCAGCAGATATTGATGGAGTGTCTAATATGTGCCGCTGTTCTAGGCACTAGAGCAGTAGGCTCTAGGAGTGAACAAATAAATCTCGTCTTTATGGATCTTATGTTCCAGTGGAAGGAGACCACCATAAATACATAAATATAGCATGTTAGTGGAAGGACCATGAAGGAGCAGCATAATGATGCAAGGTTTAGGGCAAGTATATAGGGTGGTCAGGGAACATTTGAGCAGAGATTTGAAAAAAGTATGGGAGCAAACCGTATGAATACACTGAAAGAGAGGCTTGGTGTATGCAGGTGGGTGGGCTTATACTTTATGTGTTCCAAAGACTAGGAGGTTAGTTGGTTTGTAGTGAAATGATCAAAGGGGAAATTGTTAGAAGATAAGGTTAGAAAGCTAGGTTAGCAAAAAATCACTTAGGGTCTTTTAGGCGATGGTCAAGAGAGAACTTTAGAGGATTAAGAATTTGGTTTTGGACATACTAAATTTGTGATGGCATGTGTGGACATGTGAAGTAGACAACTGGATATACTAGTCTGAATTTCAGCAGCAAGAGATTATCATGGCTGTAGATGAAAATTGGTAAATCATCATGGTATTTAAAGTCTCTAGATTTACAGATGAAATCACTTTATAAGTAGGCATAGGCAGAGAATACATGATGTTGAAGGACTGAGCCAGGAGACACTCCATCCTCTAGAGGATTCGGCAAAGGATATAAGAAGTGAGCAGGGAGATAAGACGAACTGTCTCATGAGCCAAGTGGTAGGTGTTAGAAGGAAGAGGGAGTTATTATTAATCCTACTGGTAGATTAAGATGAGAACTGATCACTTAATCTAGGACTTGGCAACATAGAATAGATATCACTAATAACCTTAAGAAGAGTAGTTTCTGTGTAGTGGAGAGGACAAAAATAGGTAAGTGGGAGATAAGGAAATGAAACGTTAAGTAGAGCTGTGTTGTTTGAGTCGTTTTGCTCTAAAGAGGAGCAGAGCAATGGGGCAATGGTTAGAATTGGACATGGGAAGAGAGAAAGACTTTTTCCCTTTAAGAGGAGAGGTATTAGACCTTTGCATGCTAATGAAAGCATCTGGTAGAGAGCAAATAATGGAAGATACAGGGAAGAGGAGACACAGTAGAAGAGAAATCCCTGATTCGGCCAGAAGGGAGGTATCCAGTGCAGAGTAGAGGGTTCGGCCTTAGAACAGAGGACAAACATTTCTTCTGCCAAAGGAAGAAGGAAGGCAGCACACGTGGTTTCAGATAGATCCAGGTAGGATGGTAGACTTGGTGTTTGGAATTCACGGATATTCTATTTTGATCCCTCCTGTATTCTCAGTGAATTAGGAAGCAGCTGAGAATTTAGAGGAAGATATGTTATAGACGTAAAGAAAGAGGAGTTATGAAATTGTTCTCTAGGACAGAAGAGAATTGATTCAGCAATCAGTTTTCTAGTAAGTACTAAGAGTTCACATGGGGTAAAATGATTATGAATTTAAATGAGGCAAATTAGAAAGGCTGCTCATTTTTTTCTCCAGCCATGTTTAGTTGTTTGGCCCAGACGCTGAATTGGCATAAGTTCTATTTCACTAGGGCTGGCATTTTGCACTGCCAATATGACTAAGAGTGAGGGCCAAGGGACTTCACAGTGTCTCTGCAAAAGAGTGCTTCTAATGACAGACCATGGGCTCTAATCAGGGTAAGCAGAGAACTGAGGAATTACGCCTTGAGCGCTACACTTGATTTTAACTGCAGGTTGGAACACAAAACTGAAAATCTTGACTGATAATGGTATGGTAAGGGCAAACACAGATAGAACCTCCACATTTCACTCTGTTACACAGGAATTCTCCATGTTTCTTTCAGCTAAATTCCTGTCTCTCATTTCTTGATCCTTAATTCAGTGACATTATCTGAGGGGAGGTATGCATTTTTGATAAAGTCTTTCAGAAATGCATTTTACAAGACTACTTTTAATTTTAAAGTTGTTAGACTAGAAATAAGTTTAACAGAACTTGCAATGTTTTCAAGTGCTTTTCTTTTCTCTAAAGAGACATTTGTTTGACTATTACACCGAATACCATCCTTCAGGTGTTCTTCCTGGCATTGAAAATAGGAGTAAAATGTAACAATTAAACAAACATCTTATCTTCAAACAGATATGGATCACTGTTTTCTTTCTAATATGGGCCAAATCTTGCTATTGACACCATGTCCATTTTTTCCCCAGTGTAACTAGTTTTCCCTTCGTTGTGTGTATGAGACATGTTTGCCCCCTCATGGATGAATCTGGAACTGTCACCGTGAACTTTTTCTTGTTTTTATAGGGAAAAATAGACTGAAAGTATAGATATTGTGGTCAATGGGAATTATTTTTGAAGGAAATGTTGAGGCTGACCAAAAGAGGTTGAAATCACTAGATGTTTAACCTTCAATTAGTTTCAGAACTTGGGATTATGTTAAGAACCACACTTTAAGTGAATCTGGAAGAAGATGATAGACAAAAAAGTTTAAATTTTGACATCCTTTAAAAATATGAGAACACAGAATTGTGAAGAAAGCTAGTCTCACTCTTATTTAAATATTAAAATGCTTAATGTTTGTAACTTAACTCAGAAGGATGAGATGGCTTTTCTTAAATTAGTTTAAGATTATATAAATATAAATGAAGGAAAACCTGCCATTGATTAATCTTCACTTGCTACATATAGAATTATACAAGTTATGAGAAAGTCCATTCTTAGGACTGTGGGAACAACAATGAATCTGACTTTCCCTTAAGTGTTTTCCCTAACATTCTAGAAAAAATAACTTCAATGTGCCGATTTAGACATTTATGACTTATTTGCTTGTCACTGTTTCCGTTTCTAGGAATAAGACCCAGTTTCTTTCCTCAAAAGAGTTGCAAGTTGATATAGAGCCAAAAATTGCAATAAAGTGTAATCAATTCCACTGCAGAAGTTTGTACTTGATATAAATTAATAGAAGTGCAAGCAATGTATTTGAAGTTCATTCTAGAGGAGTAGTTCAGAATAGCTTCATAGAGGAGAAGACCTGAGCTATCTTGGGAGATGTTTAAACAGATGAGGCGTGGAGCCGGAGTTGGGAAGGCAAAGGCAGTGTAGCCTTAGAGTGCAAATGTTCACAGACATGATCTTGTGGCTTATTCACCATTCTTACCGACCTAAGAAGGACACCTGCTGGTAGCTTCATCATCATCATCATCACCATCATGTTAATAAAGAATGGATATTTTTGTCAGGTAGTCAAACAAGCTCTTTACATGTAGCACCTAGATGTTTTCTACAATCCACCTTATGAGTTCAATCATTGTAATTATTCTCATTTTTCACATACAAAAATGAAGACTTAGAGAGATTAAGTAATTTGTTCAAATCTTGGTGTGTGCCCTTTCAACTCCATGCTCTGTACCTCTGTGCTTAACAGGCTTGGATGATTTGCCCATATTAAGGGCTCAGATATTGGTTGATAAGTATAATAATCTCATAAAAGGTAAAGTGAAGTAATCTGCTTTGATGTTTATGATGCAGTTTGGTGAATGCACTTAAGTGCCAATAGATGAATAATAAAAGTTAGAAACACACAAAACATAGAGAATAAAAATTCATATATGTATGTCTGTTGGGAACAAAAAATCCTCTTGAATGTCTAACTTCTTAGTAAATATCAGGATATCACATACACATCATTAGGCAGCATCAATGGAGTATCCTCTGTACCCTGCAAGAGGGCACTGTTACAGATGCACAGAAAGAAAATTCATATTTCCTGCACATTATAAATAAGGACATACTATGATCACTCTTTAAGAATGAAGTAATTTGAATTTTTAACATTTCCTTATCAATTGGTGTATATGAATCATGTTAGGTGAAGAATTATTGGTTGATTGGACATTTTATGTTTTAATTCTTTTCAGAAAACAGTAAACAAATCCCTTTAGGATCAAAATATCACATTCAGCAAATGAGCTATTATACTGAAGAAAGTGATGAATTCAGTAAAGTGTCTGCAATCTAAAATATTGTTATAGAAGAAGTAATTGAAGGAACTGGGAATAGATGACATGAAGCAAGACCAGGAGAGAAGTAGGTGGTCGCTCTAAACTATTTTAGGAGTTGTCCTATGAAAAAGGGTTTAGACTGTCCCACACTGAAGATTTTAGACCAAGTAGACAGGTTTAGGTTGATAAAAGGATGAATATTTTGACAAGTAGAACCTTTCAACTCTAAAATGGACCGACTGCATTTTAAACTCAAGAACTCCCTGTTACTGAAGTGCTTTAACAGAGGTTGAAGTTAAGCAGTTGGAAAAGGAAGAGGCTTTACAGTGAGAAAATTCTATGATTCTATGGTTTTCAACTCATAAATTTGTGTAGTTCATCCATTTTATTCATTGTATACACTTAAGTATATTGTTCCTTGAAATGGCCAAAGTTGTTTCCTGTGCCACACACTATGAATGCTAGGGTTGGTCCTGTGTAAATCTTACCCCCATTGAATTAGTATTGACCCTAAACAAGCAGCTTTCTTCCATAAGGAAACAAGAAAAGAGGTTCAGAAATGTCCAAACTAAGTTTCTATAAAACGGTGTTATCAAATCTTATTTATCAAAAAACTTCAAACAGGGGCTTCCCTGGTGGCGCAGTGGTTGAAAGTCCACCTGCCGATGCAGGGGACACGGGTTCGTGCCCTGGTCCAGGAAGGTCCCACATGCCGGGTAGCGGCTAGGCCCGTGAGCCATGGCCGCTGAGCCTGCACGTCCGGAGCTTGTGCTCCGCAACGGGAGAGGCCACAACAGTGAGAAGCCCGCGTACCGCAAAAAAAAAAAAAAAAAAAAAAAAAAAAAAGGGAAGATGCAGACCTGTATGCTTCAGGATTTTCTCACCAAAACCCCACACAATTTCTTTACTATTCCAGCCAAGTATGGCCTAGCCCTACCCTCATCCCTGTTTTTCTTGGTTTAGTAATAAAGAAAGAGATGGAAATAAAGAAGAGATATTAGGTAGAAAGATATAAAATAGTGGGGAAAATAATATAAGTGAAGTCATGTACCACCACCATTTACTAGAAGTGAACTTTCAGCACCAACATTAATATTTTTTCCTGTTATATCTGTAAATGATAATAACTAATATGTGCATAACAATTTTCAATTTAATCAAATCTTATTTTTATAACTAACTACTTCGCAACAAGTAACACGCTAAGGCAACATCAATAGATGAAAAAAGGTAGTCCCTGGCCCCAAGGAATGTTGCCCAGGAGAACACAGAGATATGTAAAAAATACAATCACAATACAGTGTAGCGAGTGCAACAACCAGGAATGAAGAAGTGCAAGGGTAGCAAAAAGGAGCGTGTGATCACAACACTAAAAAGAAGACTGCACAAAAGACATAATATGTAAACTGAGGTTTGAACAATGAAGTGGGTTGCCCAGGTACCCCATAGGGAGAAAGGAATTCTTGGAGGAGGGAAAAGCATAAATGAAGACAGTGAATTGTTCATATAATCCAGAAGTGAAGTAGGCAATGGTAGGAGAAATGATTGGACACAGGCGTCATGAATACTTGCAGGTCTGCATTTTAGCAAGTCCATTCTAAAGGAAACTTTGAGGATCAACTCGGGGGTGGGGGGCCGCGGTGGGGACAGAACTAGTCATTCCTGCAAGAAACACTGGAACCAGTTTCTACCAACCCACCAATAGAACGACTTCAAAGGCAACATGGTATCACAGAAAGGGTTTGTTTTTTTGTTTGTTTGTTTTTAGTTCATTAGGCCTCACTTAAAATTCTGATTCCACAGTGCGTTTGCTTTGGGATCTTGAACAACACTCATAACCTCTGCAAGTCTCAGTGTAGTAAGTTTATGTGATTACCTTCATCTGTAATATCTCTGCGATGCAATTTTAATGGAAACTCAAGTTCAGGTCAAAGGCAAGTTTCTCTGTAACTTCTCCTCCGAATTGATTCAAAAGCCGTCTCTCCCGTCCTCATTTGGCTTCTCTTATGGAATCTCATAAAAACTTCTAAGATCTCTTTGGGTTTTTGTTGTTGTTGTCTGTTTGTTTGTTTTTTAATTTAAGTATAGTTGATTTACAATGTTGTGTTACTTTCAGGTGTACAGCACAGTGATTCCTTTTTCACATTCTTTTCCCTTATAAGTTATTACAAAATATTGAGTAGAGTTCCCTGTGCCATAGAGGAGATCCTTGTTGTATCTATTCTACGCCTTCTTTGAATGACCACAGCACTTGTTGTCTGTATCAGTTTTATGTCTCTGGTTGCTTTGTGACTGAAAATGAAAAAGTTCTATTTGTTCATGTCCTGGCCCTTCCTTAAAAATCTGTTCATTTATGTATTTCATATTTATTGACTACATCTTAGACACCGTGTTAACTGCTGGTTCTAGATGTTAGTAAAATATAGACCTTCCTGCTCAAAAGGTCACAGTATTTGTGGGAAAACAAAAAAATGAACAACCTATGTCTCAAAGAGCTTTGTACTTCCCAAAGAGAACACACCTAGTAGGTACAATAAATACATGTATCATACATAAATGTATAAATAGTTAATGGGATTAAAAACTAGAGATAACTGCTTTTCGATTCTGAGGAAATGATGATTATATTTCACCAGGAGCTCAACACCACTCTGAGAATGAGGGCTTAACCCCCGTCCTCACTCACTGCATCGCTTTTCTGTATAAAAACACACAAGTCTGTACATACGCTCTAGAAAAAGGCTTATCTGGCATGAATTTCAGATAGCAAGAAGAAAACTTCAAGAGGTTCAGAGAAGCATCCGGAAGCTCACGTGATTATCTGGCACTAATACAACTTGCTTGACAGGAAAATAGAGCTGTAAATCTCACAAAATTAGATCATCTTTGAAGAATTTCAAAACCTCCTGCTATTAATTGGAAATCCTAGAAGAACCGCTTCTTTTAAAGCACACTGATAATATGCTTTACAGCTTAATATTCAGAAGCCTATGTTTTGGCTAAGTGAGCTTCAGGAAAGAAGGAAACTTGAGGTTCAGTTCCGTCTACTCTGGAACCTCTGGTCAAGACATCTACTTCTGTGCTCAGCCATCTTATCACCTGTAAAATGGAGGCAACTCTAAGAACACATAGTTACACAGATGTTGCACAGTTTCACGTGTCATTGTCCTCATTTGTTTCAGAAAAACCAGTAACATCGAAGCTACGACTGCAAAGAGTGCAGTGTTCCTTGGGGTCATCTAGTGCAGCTCTGTCAAAGGAAAGAAAAGGAAAGGGGCCTAGAATAACTATAATTTTCCCAAGAGGACACTATTATTTTATGGTAAATCTGAGTCAAGAACCCTGATCTCTTTGATGCCATTCCATTGTTCTTTCATTAGGTTGTGAACAACCCAGAGAAAGAAAGAGAAATAAAACTCCTATGTGCTGTGTCACTGGTACAGGACGTGACAAGATTGGAATTGGAGAACTACATATTAACAGGTATTTGGGAAATTCTTCAAACTAATTAAGATATATACCAGGTCCATAAAAAACAGTATGTTTTCTCAAGATGATTCTGTAGAATGAACAGAACTGGTAACTGAAGGTGTCTGGGTGCTGCAGTTCCAAACAGGATGGGTGAATGCTTGTTTTCTGGCACCTTGAAGACTCCACAGCAACATACACATTAAAATAAAATTAACATTTCACCTGGGTCGTATTTAATTCTGCATGTTCTTGTAAGTCAGCAAAATATTTCATATATCATTTAAGTTGTCACTCAGTTTTTTTTTTTTGTGGTACGTGGGCCTCTCAGTGTTGTGGCCTCTCCCGCTGTGGAGCACAGGCTCCGGACGTGCAGGCTTAGCGGCCATGGCTCACGGGCCTAGCCGCTCCGTGGCATGTGGGATCTTCCCGGACCGGGGCACGAACCCGTGTCCCCTGCATCGGCAGGCGGACTGTCAACCACTGCGCCACCAGGGAAGCCCCTATCCATTCATCTCTTGATGACACTTAGGTTGCTTCCATATCTGGGTAATTGTAAATAATGACGCTCTGAACATTGGGGTGCATGTATCTTTTCAAATACATGTTTTTGAAAACACGTGTTTTTGTTTTTTTCGGATTTATACCCAGGAGTTGAGTTTCGAGGTCATATGGTAGTTCTATTTTTAGTTTTCTGAGAACCCTCCATACTGTTTTCCACAGTGGCTGTGCCAGTTTACATTCCTACCAACACTGTACCAGGGTTCCATTTTCTCTAAAAATTGTAAATTTTCTTCCTAGGTGTAATTGAGATGGTAGTTCAATAATAACATAAGATCAGGTGATGTCTAAAGAAATTTTAGAAAACCTGGATAAAGTAAGAAAACATCTGTTCGCTGGCATCTGAATGTTAGAGAGACACCAAGACATGTGGGCCAAGTTCTGGAGAGAAGGGAAACACAGACGCAAGCTTGACATTTGGTGCAGCTTTTCTCCTTGGGGCATTTGCGGATTCAAATCTTACAGCCTAGGAGCTGAAAAGTCAAGGAGTTCAAAAGACTCTAACCACAGAAGCTGCTGGCATCCCTTGACTTGTAGGTGCAGCACTCTAGTCCTGCCTCTGTGGTCACTGCCTCCGCCTCTTCTTTGTATATAATCTCCTCCTGTCTCTCACTTATAAGTACACTTACAGATGGCACTTAGGGCGAGGATAGTCTCAACTCAAAATCCTTATATCTGCAAAACTTTACCTTGTAAGGTAACATTCTCAGGTCCCAGGGATTAGAGCCTGAGATCTTTGGGGCCACCAGTCAGCCCACTGTAAGCCCTAAACGTCTTCTCTCCTGAGGAAGGTCTAGGCTGGGCAGAAACCCCGACAGACATCTACCAGAGGCCAGATTGAGAGCCCTTTTAGAAGGTCATTTCTCAGCTCATTTGGAACCTTGCTATTGCCCTTTTTTTTTTTTCTTTTCTTTTCGGTACGTGGGTCTCTCACTGTTGCGGCCTCTACCGCTGCGGAGCACAGGCTCTGGACGCACAGGCTCAGCAGCCATGGCTCACGGGCCCAGCCGCTCGGTGGCATGTGAGATCCTCCCGGACTGGAGCACGAACCCGTGTCCCCTGCACTGGCAGGCAGACTCTCAACCACTGCGCCACCAAGGAAGCCCTGCCCTTTCTTTTTTCCTCCTGTTTGTCCTCAACAGGGGGAAGCATTAAGAGTAAATGAGGGGCTTCCCTGGTGGTGCAGTGGTTAAGAATCCGCCTGCCAATGCAGGGGACACAGGCTCGAGCCCTGGTCCAGGAAGATCCCACATGCCGCGGAGCAACTAAGCCCGTGCGCCACAACTACTGAGCCTGCGTTCTTGAGCCTGCGAGCCACAACTACTGAAGCCTCCATGCCTAGAGCCTGTGCTCCGCAACAAGAGAAGGCCATGGAATGAGAAGCCCGCGCAATGCAACAAACAGTAGCCCCTGCTCGACACAACTAGAGAAAGCCCGGGCGCAGCAACGAAGACCCAATGCAGCCATAAATTTAAAAAAAAAAAATAATAATAATAAAATAAATGCATTAGCAGATTTTGGGTTTCCTCTCATCGTTAGTGTATTGCTTTCATTCCTAAGACGCTAAAAAATTGGAAACCACTCCACTTACCAGGAACACACTTTGCAACACGGATCCAGGGGAAGCTGTTTTCTTCCGTAGACACTTCATGACCCCGGTTTCCACAACAGCAGGCACTGCTGGCTCTGCCAAGTTGCTGGAGAAGGGCACCTTATCTGCAAAGTCACGAATCCAAATGGGCCCCCATTGGCAAGGGTGGAAGGAAGTTGTTTGGCTTAGCTTCTTGGGGGATCAGAAGATTGGGAGTTCTGGTGGGGGGACTGCAGGTACCTTGCTGTCCCTTGGTACAACGTCAGGGGAAAGAAAGGTCGCTGGTAGCTTCTCAGAGCTACCAGTTGGGGCTGTGCAGAGCGTCTTAGTAAATGCCATTTTGGTTGCAAATAACAGAAACTCAAACCGGCTGAAGCAAAAAAGGGGACATCTACGGGGAAGAAAAGATGGCTCCTGCCTGTCCAGACTCCTCAGCTTTGCTTGCCCGTTGATTCTCTAACCTTCCGCATTTCCTTTCAGTAAACTCCTTTTCTGTTTAAGTTAGCCACAGGAGATTTCTGTTGGTTGCAACCAGAGAATCTTGAGTGATACAAAAAGTCCTAGTGGAACCCAAGGGCAGGCATTAGAATGGGCCTTTCCAAGGAAAGAAACCAAGAACCAGAAAGTCATCAGGAATCAGGGCAACTTTCTGCATCAGTTGGAAAGCCTTCAGCTTTTTTTTTTTTTTTTTTTTCCTTCATGGAGCTCATAATCCATTCATTTATTCAATAAGCAATTATTGAGTGTCTACCCTGTGCCAGGCACCCTGCTAGGTCTTAGAGTTCCATACAGGTGTAAAATATGTCAAGACCCCTGCCCTCAAGTAGCTCACATTCTAGTGAAGATAAGACATGGAGCACATAGAGTATATTCACAACACAGAATAAGAAGAGCTATGCCATGGACACATATACACCAGCAAACATAAAATAGATAGCTAGTGGGAAGCAGCCGCACAGCACAGGGAGATCAGCTCGGCGCCCCGCGACCACCTAGAGGGGTGGGACAGGGACGGCGGGAGGGAGGGAGACGCAAGAGGGAAGAGACATGGGAACACATGCACATGCATAACTGATTCACCCTGCCACAAAGCAGAAACCGACACACCATTGTAAAGCAACTACACTCCAACAAAGATGCAAAAAAAAAAAAAAACAAGAGCTATGCCAGAGGGATGAAGCATGACTGTCTTCATAGACCTAGAAAGCACAGATGCAATTATCCTGGTAGAGAGGGCCTGGGCAGAGAATCGCAGGTAGGTGAACCTGTGTGCACAGAGAACATGGTGTGTATGAGAAGCTGCAAGTTTGCAACATCCGTGGAGCAAAAGAGTTCTTGCAAAAGTAGTGGGAGACATGGCTGAAGAAATTGGTTGAGGATGAAGCATAAAAAACCCACTGAAGTGTGATCTTTTTTTCCTGAGGAGGCATGGGGGAACCATGGAAGACTTTTAAGCTGTTTGAGGACATGGTCAATTCTCTGGGTTTCAGAAAAGTCCCTCTGGAGTCTGGGATGTGGTGAAAGCTGGGCTGGACCTTTCACCACCGGGCATGCTCAGTCGCTCAGGAAAGGTTTTCGCTCTGCCTTCGGAAATTTTTCACGCCGCTCTGGCAGCGGAGCTCGCCCCGCCCACGGCTTCTCCTCACTGGATTGGTTGAACTCAGGGAGGCTACCAGGAGGCCCAGTTGACCTCCCAACTCCACACCCCCGCCCCCGCCCGTTAACGCTCTGGGCGCGCGCTGCCTTCAGCTTTAAATAACAGAAACCTGGATGTGGGTAGATGGTAAAAATTTGGAGCCCCTCCCAAATGAACTCTAGCCATGTGGCTTGCTTTGTCTGATGAGATGTTGGCAAACACATGGCAGGTGGAGACTTGAAAAGTGTGCTTTGGGTCTTTCTCTCTCCTGTTGCTCTTGGAAACCTGTACCCACCACACGTGGCCTGGTCTGGCCTGCTGGGTGATGAGGGACCACACCAGGCAGAATCCGACGTCCCAGATGAGGCCTTTCTAGACCAGGGTTTCTCATTCTCGGTACTATTGACATATTGGATCAAATAAGTCTTGGTTGTGGGCAGCTGTTCTGTGCACTGCAGGATGTTTAGCAGCATCCCTGGCCTCTACCCCGAGATGATAGTATCACCCCCACCCCAGTTTAACAACCAAAGTGTGTCCAGACATTGCCAAATGCCCCCTGGGAGGCAAAATGCCCCCAGTTGAGAACCACTGTCCTAACCCAGCTTGCCTGGCAATGACCAGGCAGGCATGTACGAAGCCACCCTAAACTAGCCCCAGCCAAACCAACCAGACCAGTACAAGTGGCCAGCTTGACGCCTGGAATCATGAGAACTAATAGTCGCCATTTTAAGTCACTAACTTTTGAGTGCTTGGCTCCACAGCACAAACAGGTACATCTGACTACAGTGGCTGAAACTGATAGGACTGATTTATTTCTACAACAGGATGTACAGAGGTAGGCAGTTCAGGTACAGTGCAGAGCACGGTGATGCCACTAGGCTCCCACCCAGGCTTTTCATGTCTTTCCACTCCACTGTCCTTTGAGGTGGGCTTTGGTCTCTTGCTTGTTACCTGGTGATCCCCAACATGGCTGCTCCAGCTCCAAGTCCGAGCTCCAGGAGAGGAAAAGGAGACAAGGTAAAGGGACAAAGAGAAAAACTTTCTCCTAGCAAAGCCTTGCCTTTAATTCCAGAAGGGAAGCCCTGCCCAGGGCCTTCACCTGCATGTCACTGGCCAGAACTGAACAACACAGCCAGGTCTAGCTGCAAGGGAGGCTGGGAAATGAGGGCATTTCGCGTGCTGCTTATACAGTAGAGGGAGGCAATGACTAAGGGGCTTGTAGTGTCTGCTGCACTGTCTCACTGGGGGTCGTCTTGGTTTCTTCTTCTTTTTTTTTTTTTTGCCACACGGTGTGGCTTATGGGATCCTAGCTCCCTGACCAGGGATTGAGTCCGGGCTCTTGGCAGTGAAAGCGCAGGGTGGACTGCCAGGGAATTCCCTGGGGCTTGGTTTCTTGTCTCTACCTGTTGCTTATCTATCCTGGCCATCTCTTTCTAAGACTGGCTTTGTTTCTCCAAACACAGTGGGAGAAATGGCCACCCCAGCTGGGAACTGCATCAAGACTTTCAGCTCCGGGCCATTAATGACCTGTGTGGTAACTCCATGTCCCACTTCCAAATATCAAGGGCACAGGTGCTGATTGGCCCAGCTTGGGTTAGAAGAGAAACCTGATTGGTCTGGCTTGGGTAGACTATCTACTGATCAGCCAGTCAGGTGTGGCCAAGAGAGCAGCAGTAGGTAGGGTAAACCTGGTTGGGGAATGTGCATTCTCAGAGAAAGGGGTGTGTGGCTGAGGAGACACCTAAAGAACCATCTAGTTCAAGGAGTGAAGAAAGGACATTGCCATTGTGGGTTGCAATGTTGATATGATAAAGATTAACACGTCCTTTGAAAGACCTCAAATACAGTGGAGCCACATAGGCATTACATTTAACTTATGCAAATTCAAATATTTGTATTCAACCAAAGTATTTTTTTCCCACACAATTTGGCTTCCAAACATGAGCCAGCTACTTAACTACTGCCTGACCAAGTGATCTTTTCTGGTGCTGGAGATTGCTGTTTTGGATTTTGGGGATATGGTACAGTATAAGTAATATGTTCTTTATGGAAAACTGCTGGGATTTTCAAGATTATTTTTAAGGTCAGGTGATGCTCCCCCTTCTCACTGTGTAAGAAGTACCTTTAGTGGAAGATCATGCCAATCATTTTTCCCATTTCCTTCTAGTTTTAATCAGTATAAAGAATGCATTTGGTTTTAAAATATCAAAATACTTTTATTGTGGCTTTTTAAAAATAAAAAATAAATGATATTCATGGCTTCTGGCTCTTCCTCCTGTTTTGTTTGGTGGTCTCTGGCCGTACAAGAAAGGCAGGGAGAGAACAGATGGCTGGAGAGAAGGCAAAAATGAGGGTCTCTTCAAACACCACAGGAAAGGGGTGTGTCCACCTGGGCAGTGTGTGTTCTTTGATGACTGGGTACTTGGTCTGTCCTGATGGCCTGGGACTTGACCTACTGGGCTGTCTTGGTGCGGCAGAATGGGCAGCGTGAGATGGAGTTAGAAACCTGGGTTCCAGCCCCAATTCTTCAATTTACTAGCTGTGTGACTTTAGGTGGGCCTCAGCTTCCTCATTTGTAAAATGGGGAACATAATGCTATTTACCTCCCAGGGCTTGAGAGAGGATTAGACAAGAAGTGTTTTGAACACCGCAGAGCGCCATATAAACATGACTCACTGTTATGGAAGCGATAAAACTGGCTGCTGTTCACATTTATTATAATCAATTCAGATATAAATGCACTATACCATGGCCCCAACAGCCCTGAGGTTACCATTCTGTCCTGTGGCCCCAGTACACGCCCTGGGTTTTCTCCACTGCGGGCTTCTCAGAGCTCCTTGGAGGTGTGACATTTGGGTTTGTCACTACCCAAACACATAATTGCATCTACCAGGCCTAGGAGTCTGAATTTCAAACTTAGTCTTCATATGCCTGTGTATGTTTACATTCATAATATCTGTGAAAAGAACCCCTCTCCTCACACACTCCAAAATACAGTATTGTGCAAAATACCAGTCTAGGAAGCAACACACTAGGGTAGCAACCTTTAATGTCCTAAAAAAGCATCTTAGTAGTTGGACGCAGAAGAGTTACACTGACTCACGGAGGATCACGCGAGGCCCAGCGGGACGACGTTTCTAGTTCCTTCCACCAGGTTTAGAAAACAGAAGGCTCTGGCTGGATTTGCTGGACATTTCTCTCTTCAGCATCTCCCTTCCTTGGTCCATCTTTGGGGTGCCTTTTCTGGCTCCAACCTACAACAAGCAAGAGCAACAAATGCCCAAACTCTATAATTGTAGGGAGATCCCCAAATATTTCTGAAATGGCATTTTTTTTTACTCAAAATAAAATCTTTGTTGTAAAAAATATTTATATATACACATAGACGTGAGCAAAACGAAGGTAAAATGATCCACCATTATCACACTACCCACAGGTAACCTTATTCACATTTTGGTGTACACTCTTCCAGATACACAGATAACGTTTTCTTCTGACATTTGCATCTTTTTTTGAACCAGGAGTTTCTGATGATAGGCAATTTCATTGGGATGGACTTTCTCTCGAAAAGCTGTTACTGAACTGAATGCCTTATGTCTCTGATGTCTTAGGAGGGTAAAATGCAGCATACTCTAGGGGGTCTGTCTAACCCTTTTCTGAGCACTACTCCTGGATCCAGGCAGCCATGTGTGTGACTCTGTCCCTGGTCATAGCTGATCGGGCACTTGGCACGGGCTGGGCTTTTAAGATGGTCACTCCCAGGATTTGGGTTATGGGTTCTAAGCTGCTACTTGCTTCCTGGGCTGGTCCTTTGAACTGGGGGACCATGAGGTCATTCCTTCCTGTCACATGACTGGAGAGAGCAGAGATCAGGGGAGCCACACAGAGACACAGAGAGGAGATACGGCCTATGTGTGCGTGTGCGCATGCTTGTGTGTGTGTAAAAGAGATGATGCCTGAGATCTGATGGCTTACCAGTTCTATTTCGAGGCCAGGCTCTCTTTCAGCTCCCAGTTTTTATGAGGCACTCACCCCTATATCCTTAAAAAAGCCCCCTCCACCCCCCTTTTTTTTTTTTGCGGTACGCAGGCCTCTCAGTGTTGTGGCCTCTCCCGTTGCGGAGCACAGGCTCCGGACGCGCAGGCTCAGCGGCCATGGCTCACCGGCCCAGCCGCTCCGCGGCATGTGGGATCTTCCCAGACCGGGGCATGAACCTGTGTCCCCTGCATCGGCAGGCGGACTCTCAAACACTGCGCCACCAGGGAAGCCCAAGGCCCACTCTTGGGGAAGGAGTCGCCCAAGTTACACTTGGCAAGGAACCTGGAGGAAACCTTTCTGTACTGAGGAGATCTTAAACACCAAACTTCTAAGCTCAGGCTGGAGGGCAGGGAGAATGGGAAGTTGGCTCTTTGCTCTTAGCCGAAGCACCATCTGCCCCGCTTCTGTTAAAGCCAGAGGCAGCGTGAAGTTCCAGGGCGTCTCACATCTCAGAGAAGCACAATGTTCCCACAACATCCGGGGCCCATCCCAATATCTCCTCTGCCATTTCACATCCGCAGGTGGTCCTCAGACAAAACCTAGATGTAGGGCAGTTTCTGCCTCCTCCCAGCTCAGTCATATATGTGAGTGAATAAGTAACAAACTTCCAGTCGTTTCTACTTTGCAGGGTGGCAAACGTCTCAGATCAAGTGGGGCCCTCAGGATGCTCTCTATCCTCTTAACATCCTGCTCTGGGGAGTAACCACCTTCTGGTCTTAGCACAAGGATGCTGGTTGAGAAGCTTCTATTTTTCAAATATATCCCTCACCTAGAATATCTTCGTTTCTTCCCATGATAATTTGGTTGCCTCAGCATGACTGTGGCCTTTTATCAAACTTGAATGTCTCCTATCTCATATTCAACCAAAATGTGTTTGGCTTTCTAGCTTCCTGAGAGCTCGCCTCTACTGTCTGCAAAGTGGGAACGTGGACTGGCTTAATTCCAGTTCCAGGGCTGATTTGTCAATGGCAATGTTTCAACATGTTCAAGATTTCATAGTCTTAATTCTCAACTTTGAAGAGAATTCTAGAGGATGCTTCCTTGAAATTTCAGAGAAATGCCACTGGAAATGTATCAGGTTTATTACCTGGAGGTTTCTAACCTAAAGGAGGAAAAGCTAGCACTCACCTGGGTGTCAGATCTGCACTGATTCCCAGCTCTCCTACTGAGCTGTGTGGCTCTGGACAAAGAAAGTCTCTGAGCCTCAGACACCTCATCTGTAAATTGGGTATAATAACAACACCCACCCCATAGGGTTGTTGTGAAGCTTAAAAGAGATACTGCACGTCGAGTGTTTGGCTCTGTGCCCGGCACATGTCAAATGCTCAATACATAATAGATGTGGGATAACTGTCCACTGGGCTTCCTGCTGACGTTCTAGGGTTTTCTCTCTTCTCTCTTCTGGCTCACCTGGAAATGTGAGTTCTGCATCTTTGAGTTCTTCATCAGCTCTCCAAACATTCGTCTCTTTAACACAGAAAGAATATTGACAAAATTTAGCGTATGTTCTTCTTTGCCTTTTGCATCAGAGAAAAATGGATTTTTCTCAACTTTCAGATGCTACCCATTTGGATGGAATGTTGAGCCTTCCTAGGTGAGGAGGTGAGGATAGAGGTCTGCAGAAGGGGGTGTGGCTTTGGGGCAACGCTACACTGTCCTGCTGCACCTTTTAGGGAATCTCTGTTCCAGATTCCAGCAGAGAAGGAGGTGGTCAACCAAGAAGGCTATGAAGGATACTGTATTCTTCTTGGAGGACAGATCTGCTTTAGCTGGAAGCAGAGCCTCCTAGATCAGTGGAAGAGGCTGTAGATGTCCAGTGGCTTTCCACCCAGTGGAAATGTTGAAAGCCCCAGTGGCTAACCTCCCTGGCAGGGACTACAGGGGCCTGTTGGGAAGCCAGCATCACTGAAAACCTGGAGCTTGCCGCTCCCCTGGGGTTTGATTACTATTGCTGACCCTGATCTGCTCAAGACCCTGCACCTCAGGGGCAGCTCATCAAAGAAAGAGCATCCCCTAGGCACTGGAGACACAAAAGTGAGAGGGAACTGGGGTCTCCCTTGCAGACTGACACTCCGCAGGTGAATGTGCAGTGGTGTCAGGAAGGAGACGTTCTCCTAGAGCCCTGAGCATCCACTGGGGTCGCCAACCTGATTCCTACAGCGGCCAGGAAAGGAAAAGAAGTGGGTGAAGTGAGCTGGGGTGGTGGTGGACAGCAGCAAACACACGAGCCCAGGGCCTTTCTAAGGGGCCTGGAAGATGGAGGCTTGTGATGGTGGCTTGTGGGTCTGTGGGCCTAGGGTCGCCAGATCTTCCAAGTTTCCCAGAGAAGCTGGAAATCCAGAGTATTCCAGGAAACTGCCCTATTTTGAAATGTAACTTAAAAAAAAATCCCATGAGCCAAATGGAATATATCTGTGGGCTGCCATCTTGCGACACCTGCTTCAGAACCTCCCTGCTTGGTGTCTAGTTGGTGCTCAGTAAATGTTGGAGGGGTTGCCAGATAAAATACAGGATGCCCAGTTAAATCTGAATTTCAGAATGAAGCCAACAAATTTGTGAGTGTGAATATGCCCCGTGTAATAGTTAGGACATTTATACTGAATAGCTTTTGTTGTTTATCTGAAATTAAAATTTAACTGGGCATCGTGTTTTTGGTTTGTTTGTTTTCCCCTAAATCTGGCAACCCTACCGGGTAGTCACAAAACTCAGGGAGGAAATAAGGCTGTCTTTTGGGACAGGGCATAGGTGCTTACAAGATTCTTCCATTCTCCCAGAAGGATGCTAACTCTACCCTCAGAGGACTGTCTGTGAAGGCTGATGGGCCCGTATTGAACTGACAGTTGCCCTCCAGGCATTTTCCGTGGAGAAGGCCTCGAGCCTGCAGCCACTCAGTATTTATCACAAACTCAGTTGAGACAATCACTATCCAAATTCCCAGATATTATAAAGCAGGGGTTAGTTTTAAACCAACAGCCTTCTTTTCTCCCACCCCATCCCCCGCCTTTTTTTTTGCAGAACCGTTTATCCAAGCAAAATCCCATGAGGAACTTGGGGTATAAGATAATGGAGAGCTTCTCTGGCGGGAGAAAGGTGTGTGTGCTTTGAGAGTCACACCTTTCCATGGCACCCAAAGGCTCCAGGGAACCCCAGTTTGAACATTGCTGCAAAATTCCTTCCTGGATTAAGTTCCGTCAGTGGGCAACTGGGCACTGAAGGGCAGAGCCTGGCCCCTGTGCACCTGCTTTTCCTGAACTTTACTGAACACACTGGGATGTGATGAAGGGGGTGCGGGAGGGTCTTTTTCTTTAGCCTTCTTCTATCCGTATGCTGCATAGGCCTGGCCACATGGTTCTACTTCATCATTGTGGGCGGAAGAGTACCACCCCAAGCCCCTCCCATCCCACGCTCCTCCTACACAACATCTACCAATTGTGGGGCTTCCCTGGTGGAGCAGAGGTTGAGAGTCCGCCTGCCGACGCAGGGTTCGTGTCCCGGTCCAGGAGGATGCCACATGCCGCAGAGCGGCTGGGCCCGTGAGCCATGGCCGCTGAGCCTGCGCGTCCGGAGCCTGTGCTCCACAACGGGAGAGGCCACAACAGTGAGAGGCCTGCGTACCGCAAAAACAAACAAACAAACAAACAAAACACAGAAGTGGCACGGAGGAAGCCAGAATCTTGAGAATACCTGGGCCCAAGGAAATCTTGGAAGATAGTGAGTTAAAGAGAATAGTGAGGATAATGACGATGGTAGGAGAGGGTGAATGCTTTGTGGTCCTATGTGCTAAGGCTTTTGTATACAAGCTCCAATTGGGAAGGCTACGAGCTAGGTGCCATTTTTATTCTCATCTTAAAGAAGAGGGATCTGAGCTAATTAAGCAGAGGGAAGGTTAGGGGCTTTTCCTGGCTGAGACCACAAGGCAAAGTGGTGGTCACGCCCCCTAGCCAGGACTTGATTGGCTGGAGATTTGATTGGCAGGAGAGCTGAGCGGCTTCTCCTGCCAGAAGCAGCCGGTGCCCTTCAGCCTTTCTTCCACTTCAAGCCCTAAGAAAGGGCTTGCGTGCTTCCCAAGTGGCAACTTCTGTGCATTTAAAAATTTCCTCTTGAAAATCCCAGCCTTAGCCCTTTCACAAAAGGTATCTGGGTCCTTTCTTGGCCGTGGCCTAGTCGTATTCACCAAAGAGAAGAGCGCGTCCCATAAGAGCTGGCAGCTTTGGGAGGACCGGGGAAGGCGTCAGCTGGCAGGAAGCTCCCTGAAAGAAATAGAGGAATCCCCACCCATCCATGAGCTGCCTATTCTTCCCCCTTAGAAACGGGGCTTGTGATGTGCCAGGCACTGCAGGCATTTTGCCATTTAACCCTCCCACTGCCCCACGGAGTAGGCCCCTTGCTAACAGTTTTGGTTGCTTTTGTTGAGGAACCTGGGATACAGAGGTCAAGCCACTTACTCAGGGTCATTCGGGGCAGCGGTGGGGCTTGACCCCTATTTGTTTGACTCCAAATCTGGCCTCTGAACTCTGAGAGACACTGCCGGCTTCTTGGGTGATGTGGGAAGTGGATTCGAGTGAGCACGGCCTGGGCCGCGGTTCCCGTCCCTCTGCCACATGGACAGAGCCACAGACCCAGTTCGCTGTGAAGGCCCAGCATCTTATACCAAGTCTCATTTTCACAGCCAGCGATATTAGTGTGGAAATAGGACTTTTGATTCTTGAAAGGTCTGCTTGGTGAATAGATGGTCAAAAATTAAAACTACAAACTCCATTTTTTTTTGGGGGGGGCAATTCTGAGGCTAAAGATGTGTAATTTCATCTCAGTGCTTCAACACTGCCACCTCTGTGAACGGGTGAAGAGTTTCAAAGTTTCATACAGGAGGCTAAAAACCTAAGGCTCCTTGTGAAAATACTAAGTGTAAAACTTAGAAAAGAGGAATTCTACTTTCTGTTAATTTCTGCTTAAAGACAACGAAGATATACTCCCTGGAAGGAACAGATGCCAAGACAGATATATACAAGTGCCCTTTAGGATCCAGCAAAACTTTAAAATGTATTATTGTTTTCTTCCTGACAAACAGGCTGGCCTGTCCCTTGCACTGTGTATGAATGAGGCAGCCCATGAATAATGCATGTGAAGCCTGATTATGTAAATCCTCAGGTTTTCAGTACATGACAATGGCTTTTTTTGGGCCCTTCTCTGTCCCATTCTGTGGTCTGGTGTCTCTGCTTTGGGGCCTAGTCTGCCAAGCCCTGGGGGTGGGGGCGGCATTTCGGGGAGGGGTGAGCTCTCCAGAGGGCACATCAAAGGGAAAGTCACAACTCTGTCACTGGCCCAGCTCTCCCTGGCATTGCTTGGTGTGAAAGGAAACTGTCCTCTGCCTGAGGCAGCCCGATGACACATGCAGACTAAGGCCTGTGATGTTTAATTCACAGCAGTGAGCACTGGAAACACCGCATCCAGGCTCCCTCAGAGCAGGACAGCCACTTTTCATTTCTGGGGCTCTAAGCCAGAGAGCCTGTTGTCTGGAAACCTGTTGCCTGGAAGGTTCGCAGGATGGAGGGCAGGCTTCTGCAAGGAACTATCTGACCATCACCTCCTGGTTGAGGAGAAGGGCACCCTTCTATGACCTTGGCCTCCTTAGAGCTCATGCAGGCAACAAACACACACATGCAAATACACACACATGCAAACACACAGCACATACTCACATGTACACACATACACGCAAGCATGCGTGTACAAATACACAGCCCCAAGTCAGAAAGACTGGAGTACTATTCTGGCTACTCAGAAGAGCAAACCCAAATCTTTATTCTCAGAGAGCTTATTCCTCGGTGTATCCCTGGCACCTGGCAGAACAATGAAAATCAGAAGCGCCGCCTTTAAAAACACTCGGGCTGTTCACTCAACTGATTGTGGTCATCATTGCAGGAGGCAGGGAAGTCAGATCATGATGCTGGACACCCTTAAGCTCAGTACAGTGCTGTGTGTCAACTATGTCTCAATAAAACTGGTAGAAAAAATAGTTATCTGGATAGAAAAAACAAGATAAAATACACGAATTATCAAAAGTTAAAAAAATACAGACGAGCTAGACTATGAGTCTCAGAAAGCACTGTTCACAACAGCCAGGACATGGAAGCAGCCTAAATGTCGATGGAGGAGTGGATAAAGAAGATGTGGTACAAATATACAGTGGAATACTACTCAGCCATAAAAAAGAGCGAAGTAATGCCATTTGCAGCAACATGGATGGACCTAGAGACTATCATACTATGTGAAGTAAGTCAGACAAAGACAAATATCCTATTATATCACTTATATGTGGAATCTAAAAAAAATGATACAGGGCCTCCCTGGTGGCGCAGTGGTTGGGAGTCCGCCTGCCGATGCAGGGGATACGGGTTCGTGCCCCGGTCTGGGAGGATCCCATGTGCCGCGGAGCGGCTGGGCCCGTGGGCCATGGCCGCTGGGCCTGCGCGTCCGGAGCCTGTGCTCCGCGACGGGGGAGGCCACAGCAGTGAGAGGCCCGCATACCGCAAAAAGAAAAAAAAAAAAAAAAAATGATACAAATGAGCTTAGTTACAAAACAGAAAGAGACTCACAGACTTTGAAAACAAACTTATGGTTACCAAAGTGGAAATGTGGTGGGGAGGGATAAATTAGGAGTTTGGGTTTAACATATACACAATATTATATATAAAATATATAATCAACAAGGACCTACTGTATAGCACAGGGAACTCTACTCAATATTCTGTAATAACTTATATGGGAAAGAATCTGAAAAAGAATAGATATATGTATATGTATAACTGAATCACTTTGCTGTACACCTGAAACTAACACAACTCTGTAAATCAACTATACTCCAATATAAAATAAAAATTAAATTAAAAAAAAAGAAAGTTAAAAAAAATAGAGGCAAGCTAGACTGAGTCTCAGAGAGGTTAAGCTAACACATATATATGGGATCTAAAAAAAAAAAAAAAAAAGAAGTTTCTGATGAACCTAGGGGCAGCCCGGAATAAAGACACAGATGTAGAGAATGGACTTGAGGAAATGGGGAGGGGGAAGGGTAAGCTGTGATGAAGTGAGAGAGTGGCATGGACATATATACACTACCAAATGTAAAATAGAAAGCTAGTGGGAAGCATAGCACAGGGAGATCAGCTCATTGCTTTGCGACCACCTAGAGGGGTGGGATAAGGAGGGTGGGAGGGAGACGCAAGAGGGAGGGATCTGAGGATATACATATGCATATAGCTGATTCACTTTGTTACACAGCAGAAATGAACACAACACTGTAAAGCAATTATACTCCAATAAAGATGTTAAAAAAAAAAAAGCTGCCTGAAGTCACACAGTAAATGGCAGAACAAGAGTCTAAACCTAAGTCTGCCTAATGCTAAAGCTATTCTGCCACCTTCCTTTGCAATGAGCGAATGCATTCTGTGCTGCCTGGATCCCACTGGGACCTCAGTTGGCTGTTTCTAAAGGGAGCTGAGGGGCAGCCTCAGAGGCTCTGCTCCGAGCAGGGACCTCTCACCTTCTGCTGCCTGATCGCCCTGGTGACCCTCTTCTCCTGGTGCAGCCGCTCTTCCATGTGCGCCAGGGCCTCCTTCAGCAGCGCCTTTTCTTCGGCCTCTTTGCAGATGTCGTCCTTCAGCTTTGCCACCTGTGACTGGTACATCTGAACCGACACTTTGCTCTGCCTGAGCACACAGGAGAGACAAAGTCTCTTTTCTCCTCAGCTTTCTCACTCACCACCAATGCTCCCGACCTGGGAGATCCTCAGAACACTTCCATATATGCCTGGCTTCGCGGTTTCCTTACAAGTGGGGGGAAGGCTGAAGATGTGGGGACTAGAGGGCAGAATAAATAGCCCATTGGCTGTGGACGTGCAGCATGAAGGGGGCATAGGTTATGCTACCAGCCCCTCCCAATTTCCCAGAGAGGGTGGGGGAACGGATACCACTGAAAATAGGATGGAATTATGAAAAGCACACACATGGTGAAACATCAGACACATTTATAAAAGGTGCACCTTATTCCTTAACAGTAGGGTACTTTAACTGCTGCTTTCTTGCCCAGAGACTTGGGTCCATCAGGCCCTGAGTCACCATCCCGCCTGCCCCCCTCCACACCCAGGCCTCTGTCTTCTTGTTCTGGTCCCTACGGGTCTGCAGCTGCACCGAGGTTTAGCCTGGAGAATGGAGGCCTGGGCCTTTTGCCGGAGACATGGGCCATATTTGAGCTGTTCAATGTCCTTCTCGTATCGTCTCAAAAGCTCTTCTTTTCTCTGCAGCTGGTTCTTGAGTAGGGTGATCTTATCAAACACCAGGTACAGGTCTCTTTGTCGAAGCTGGTAGACTCTCTCCCTCTCTTTTGGGGAGAGGTGTTTCATGGACACGTGACCTGACATACCTTTGATGTTCATCAAAGTCCCGAGGGTTTTGCTCATGTCCATGTACTATGAGAAAGCATTTCGCAGGTAAGAGGCCTGGCCCAAGACCACTGGTGGCCCCTTTGAGGAGGCAAACGTCTAATTCTGTTTCATTCATTTTCTGCAGTTGCAGAGAAGAAACACATGCTTTGCAAATGAGTGCATTTGGGGTTTCTAGTACGACTTTCATTTTCCCCCGCATCCATTTACACTATGCCTTTTTGAGAATTGGGGGGAAGTGGGGAGGGGGAATGACAACAGACATAAACATTCATTCTTACTACCCAGTCTTGCAAGGAATTGGGCTCTGCAATTTCCAGCCCATGCTGGGATAGGAGATGGGTCTCGTGGAGCTACTGTAACAACTAAACATGTATGTGGAGTTGATGTTTAAACTACCTGCAGGGCACGCAGGTTTGGACAGGAGGGGACTGATGCTGGGTATACCTACCAGCTTTTCACTAAGATCTAAAGCGTCAGCCACATCCATTTTCCTTAACTTCTCAGAGACCATGATGGACCCTGGGCTGGAAAGGCCATTTTGAGGCTGAAATAAAAAAAAGAAGAAAAACTCTCTTGGCATTCCATTATGATTTTCTACATCCAGAAGAATAACCCAAAGAATAATGGAAGAACTGGAAAGATACTAAAGAATAATTTGAGAGAGTTAATTTTTTAACATCTTTATTGGAGTATAATTGCTTTACAATGGTGTGTTAGTTTCTGCTGTATCAAAAAGTGAATCAGCCTCTTTTGGTGGAACCAGGCTTCGGAGTTCCCTTCCAAGATGGCCGAAGGCAATTCTCCATACAAGGCCGTGGCAACAAAGTGTAGACGCAGCCGCACCAAATTCACAGAAGAGCAATTGAAAATCCTCATCAATGCATTCAACAAAAAACCTTACCCGGGTTATGCCTTCAAACAAAGACTTGCTTTGGAAGTCAACACTGAAGAGTCTAGGATCCAGATATGGTTTCAGAATCGAAGAGCTAGGCACAGGTTCCCGAAAAGACCTGAGAAGAACTTAGACTTAAGACAAGACCGAGCTTACCCTGAAGAGAACATTCAAGGTGTGAGAGACAGACGATGTCGTACCAGCTACACTTCTTCCCAATTACAAACTCTCATGAATGCATTCATGGAAAACCCTTATCCTGGGATTGATTCCAGACAGCAACTTGCTGAAGATATTGGGGTTCCAGAGTCAAGAGTCCAGATTTGGTTTCAAAACTGAAGATCTAGACTCTGTATCCGGAAAAAAAGAGAACCCGAAGAAGCTTCAGCCCAAAGACAAAACCAGGGACAAGATCTCTGAGATGGGTGCGTTCAAGGTTTACAGAATGGCACTCCCTAGTGACTGTTTTATTTCCCTGGAGCCAGAACAAGGTGAACAGAGAGACAAATTCAGTGTATTTGATGTCATCAGCCTGGACTCCAGATCAGTTCTCTTCCTGGCAACATAACCTTCCAAACATACCTTCACCTTCTTCTTCATCTTCTGGAGACTGTAAACAGGACTTCAGGACTCAGAGGCAGATGATACAAAGTACCACACAGCCCTAGTGACTGAATCTAGATTCAGAGTTCAACAGATCTCGAGGACAATGAAAATAAACTTATTAATACCATTTTTATGGTCATACAAATAAATGACCGATTCAAGTAAAAATCATCAAAACATATGTGGTGTTGTGACTTTGATCAACTGTGCTGATGTACTGAAGCCTCCATAAAAACCCAGAAGGATGGGGTTCAGAGCTTCTGGGTTAGTGAACGCATGGCGGAGAGGAAAGCGATGTACTTGAAGAGGGCAGGGAAGCTCAGAGCCCCTTCTCACATACCTCGCCCTATGTAACCAACTGGCTGTTGACTCATATCCTTTAATATCTTTTGTAATAAATCTGTAATCTAGTGAGTTTCCTGAGTTCTGTGAGCCACTGTAGCAAATTAATCAGACCCAGGGAGAGGGGTTCATGGGAAACTCTGATTTATAGCCTGGTGGTCAGAAGTACAGGTAACAACCTGAACTTGAGGTTGGCATCTGAAGTCGGAGGAGGAGTTGTAACGGAGCAGGAGCTTATGGTGATTTTCCAGGACAGATCCCCCTACCCCCATATCCTCTGCCTGCTGTTTGTCTGTAGAAAAACTTTAGCTGAAGAATAAATTTAATCAGAGAAATAAGAAAAATGCAGAAATGAAGGAAAACAGTCAAACAAGATGAAATAATAGTTCAGCTATTAAACAAAGTCAAGGATCTTTAGTTCCTTCTCAAGGCTATAGATCATAATTCTGAGCCATATCCTTTAAGCTGTTTTGTAGATACTGAAACCCCACCAGAAGCACGAAGTTAACTACATGATAACCAGACTGTAGCCACAACATAAGAGCTAAGCCCATGTGCCACAAGTACCGAGCCTGCACTCTAGAGCCCACGAGCCACAACTACTGAGACTGCATGCTGTAACTACTGAAGCCCGCACACCTAGAGCCTATGCTCCACAAGAGAAGCCACCGCAATGAGGAGCCCGCGCACCACTACGAAGAGTGGCCCCCCCGCTCACTGCAACTAGAGAAAGCCCATGCGCAGCACCGAAGACCCAATGCAGCGAAAAATAAAAATAAATAATTTATTTAAAAAAAAAAAAAAAAGTGAATCAGCTATACGTATCCATATATTCCCATATCCCCTGCCTCTTGCGTCTCCCTCCCACCCTCCCTATCCCACCCCTCTAGGTAGACACAGAGCACCGACCTGCTCTCCCTGTGCGATGCAGCTGCTTCCCACGAGCTATCTATTTTACCTTTGGTAGCGTGTGTGTGTATATATGTCCACGCCAAGAGAGTTGGTTTTAAATCCAGTCTGACTCTGTGAACTGCTTTCTTTATGACTGTGCTCCTACCCCTTCAGAGCACGACTGCCTTTGAAATGATGCATCACTTGTGCCGTTCTTTGGCCACCGTCTCGTCTGTCTTCCCTTTAGGCCAGTGGTTCTCAACCGGGGGTGACTCTGGCCACCCTACCCCCTCCAGGACATTTAGCAATGCCTGGACACATTTGTGGGTGTCATAATTGCTGCTGGCGTCTAGTGGGTAGAGGACAAGGATGCTGCTAAACACCCCACGATGCATAGGGCAGTCTCCCAAACAAAGAGTTACCTGGCTCAAAAAATCAGTACCGCTGATGTTGAGAAGACAAGCTCCAGAAAAATGGGGACCATGCGGCTTTTGCTCACTATCTCCCTCCTTGTGCCCAGCATGGCACCTGGCACCGAGTGGTGCATAGTGGGCATGTTTGTGGAATGAACGAATGAAGGTTAAGTGGAAAATAGCCTCCCTCCTTTTTATTAAAGGAATCTCATTTCTGTGCAGCAGAAACCATACCCTCACAAAATTTGGCCCAACCTTCTCCTAGTTCTGGAACCTGGTGGGTGAGCATCACTTCAGACCCTTTCCAGAGACAATGCAGATAGTGTTTGCAGCTGCATCTCCCTAAGACCCCAACCAGCCAGCTGGCTGCTGGAAGCCCAAATGACTGCATGGAATGGCCACCAGTCTGAATAGGTTACCCGATCTGAACGACTACAAATAACCCTAATAAGCCTCCTTAAAAAATAAATTGGCTTTTAATGCTTGCCATGAGCATCTCTTAGCCCTAGCATTTGTTGGCACTACCCTGAAAACCTCTGAGATTAAAAACAAAACAACTAAAAAACTATAATGGCCCCCAAAGTGACTGTGATAGATAAGAGTGGACATATTTGTCTATGTATCTATGGAGATGAGAATAAAAGAGGGTATCTGAAGATGACAATAAACCGGGCAGATCTGCTGCAAAAAGAACCTGAGATGCTGCTCAGTGTCTTCAGCTACCCTGAGCTGCTTCCTCTGTACCTCTCCAGACGCCCCCTCTTTTCCTGAGGGGAGGGTCACTAAGGAAGAGCCTGGGCTACAGGATCCAAGCACACAGTCCCCACCCGGTCTCTGCAGGCTAGCAGACACACCACCAGGGACACACCCCTGGTGTGTCTTCAATCATTATTCTGTGACCTTCGGTGAGGTACTTGACCTCCTGAAGCCTTACTTTTTCTTATCTGTTAAATGGGGACAATAATAGTAACTATGACACAAGGCTGCTACGATCGTTCAATGACATAAGGCATGGAGCCGGCTGAGCTCAACGCCTGGCACACAGTAAGCAGTTCACAGATGTCAGCTATTCTTCCTCCTGCTCTTTCATTTAATTACTGCCAACCTTGGAGGATTGAGAGTTAGGAGGTTTCCTGCTCTGTGGTGTCAGTGGTGGGATGAGGGCTTGTTGCCAAGGAGAAGGTCTTGGAAGCAGGACCATCAGGACGTGAGATCCAGCTGAGCTCCCCACCTGGAGACGGTCCCTCTACTCCCAACCTCAGAGAAGGAAGGTTCGATTTTATCAGGAAGACCAACACGTTTCTGAAGACTCACATCTCTAGACGTGTGAGCAAATGTCTAGAAAAATTGTAGGAGAAAATGCTGGTACAGAGAGGATGGCTTTATTATGTTTTCCAAAAGCTGGTTTAGACCAGCTGCCGCAGCAAGCCACGCTGACCTGAGCTGTCCATTGTCATGTGTCAGTCAAACACCCGATCAAACATCCATTTAGGATACAGGGCACCTTCAACCTAACAATCAAATTACTTCTGAAAATCCTGGAAAACACAAACTATGCTCCCTAAGAAAGGAAGGTTTTCTTGGATAATACTCTTTAAATACTGTTTGACAATAATAACTATCATCTATTAAAGTGCTCGCTATGAGCTAGGCACTGGGATAAGCACTTTACATAATGATCTCCTTTAATTTTTCCATCATCATTTTACAGCTGGGAAATTGAAGTCCCAGAAAGGTTAGGAGGCTGCCCAAGGTCACAGAGCTTGCAGAGCTGGGATTAGGACACAGGTCTCTGATTCTAGAACTTGTGTCTTCTTAATCATCATGGCTCCCTTCTGCTGCCCTTTATGTGTTCATGTTTTTCAGTTTATAGCAAAAAGCAAATGTTAGGCAAGCTCATGACATACTGTTGTACATTAGCTTGTTGGATATTTTCTGCAGAATACAACATGTGATGTGAAAAGGAGGGCCCAGAGATTGACCTGGCCAGCATCAGTGCAATGCTATATCATGCTGTACATGATGGCAAGCCGCCTTTCTATTCAAACATTGGATCGGTGGTACGGCCAGGCACCGATCAGTCCATACAGGTGCCAGCCCATCAGGGAGGACCTGGCCTCGAACCAATGATGTATACAGTGGTGCCAGGGCACACGGCTCGTGTCTGTCCTCATGCCCACCCTCCCCACGTGTCAGTCAATGCAGAGACAAAGTTTCTTTGGTTACCGTTCCGATCTCTACTCTTGAAAAAGGTGGCAAGTCAGGTTTTACATCCAATATTTTCTGAACATTTTTTTCCATCCCGAGGGTCTTTAAGTCTAGAAATGATCCATCCATGTGGTCCTTGTGATCTATAAAAGAAATAATTTACACTCAAAAGAAAGGCTCAGGAAGAAGTTACTGCATGTAAAAGTCACAGCTGCTATTTACTGGACACTTACCACAGGCCAGTACTAATTAGTTCACCATCCTCCCTTGTCAGGTGAGGTATCGAGGCCCAGAGAGGTGAAATGACTTGTCCAAGGCCACACAGCTCATATGAGGCTGCAGCCTCCCAGGGCGGGGGCACTGAGGGGGAACCTTCGGCCACGGGTGTGAGGATGGACTTGAACCCAGGCTTCTGTGTCCTAGCCCAGGGCTCCACCCAGCAGCAAGCTTGGCTTCTTGAAAGCCCTATTCCCTCTAAACACGGTATTTATCCTGGGAAGTTCCCCAAGGTTGGTCCTTGCACAGCATCCGTCTATGAAAAAGTCCCAGGGGAGGCGCCATCATTCACCTGGTGTGATCACTGCTTGGCTGAGGCCCCACTGGGCGTGGGCACGCATGGGTATGCAGAGTTGGAGGGGATGGCATGTCAGAATGGAAGAGGTGGTTGGGTGAATGATGCCTCCCCCCCAAAGATGTCTGGGTCCTAATCCTTAGAGCCTATGAACATTACCTGACAGGGCAGAAGGACCTTTGCAGATGTGATGAAGGTAAGGATCTTGAGATGCGGGCTTATCCTGGATTAGCTGGGGGGACCCAATATAGGTGCATGGGTTCTTACAAGAAGCAGACACAGGGAGTCTGACTACAGACAGACAGAGACGGTGATGTGACAGAAGCAGAGAGTTGAAGGTGCTCCTCTGCCATGAGCCAAGGAAAGCGGGGAATTTTTATTTCCTCGCCTTTTCCAGTCTAGAGACTAGAAAAGGCAAGGAAACGGATTCTTTCCTAGAGCCTCCAGAAGGAACCAGCCCCTTGCCTTTACCTTAGCGAAACTGATTTTGGACCTTTGGCCTCCAGAACTGTAAAAGAATAAATATGAGTTGTGTTAAGCCCCTAAGTTTGTGGTAATTTGTTAGAACAGCCATAGGAAACTAATATGGGGGGTGAAGGCAGGAGGTAGGATGAGAGGTGGGGAAATGCAGTGCATGTTCTGGAAGAGCTTAATTGGGTTAGAGCAGATGATGGGGGAGGGGAGGAGTAGAGGGAAGAGTTGGGATGGAAAGCTGAGTTCAGTTTGTGGCCAGCCTAGAACAGTAGCCTAAAGAGTATAAACTTGATTTAAACATCACTGAAATGTCACGAGTGTGACCTGTGTGCCCGGCCCTCTGCCAAGCAATCAACGCATCACCCCACTGTATTGTCCCGCCATCGCCTCCTTTTACACATGAGGCGGTCGGGCTCTGAGACCTGTGGCTGCTGGACGCCACACAGCTGGCAAATGGCTGAGCCAGGGCTTGGGATCACAGTGGTGTGACTCCAGGGTCTGAGTCACTGCTATTTCAGCTTCTGATGGAGCAGTGAGTTGGCTTAATGAAGGGTGATTTTTTTTTTTCAGAAAAATAACCGGGATGTATCAGAGACGAAGGAGCCAGCAGCATTTCTCAGCTGCAGCATCTCGACGTGTTGGGCGGGACAGTCCTCGTCGTGGGAGCCGTCCTGGGCACCGTAGGACGTTTAGCAGCATCCCTGGCCTCCACCTACTGGCTGCCAGGAGCATCACCCACCCAAGCTGTAATTATGAAAGATGAGAGGGTTTCAAGAAAGCAAACCGAGAGGGTTGGGTAGGCCAGAGAGAACATGGCGGGGGGAGGAAGCTGGGGCTTCAGTGCAGGGGGGGCCACGTCAGTTGCCAAAGAGGCAAAGACAATGTGGGAAGTTGGTGGTGAGCACACAGGGTGTAATGCACTTCAAGGTCTTAGTGGGACAGGAGTACAAGCAGTAGAAAAGGAGCTAAAGAAGCAGTGGTCCCAGTGAAGATGCACCAGCTTGAAGTGCATGTTTGATGACGAAGGAGAAAGATGGAGTGGGAGGCTGTAGACGCTGAAGAAGGAGGTCGTGATTCAGGAGCTTGTGCACAAGGTGGTCTGGGAGGGAGAGAGAAGGGGAGACTCAGGGAGGGAAGAGCTGCATTTGGAAAGAGAACGTAGTGAGGGAAGATGGAGGGAAAGGAGGAAAGGTGGGTGCGGAGAGAGACAGGAGGGGAGCTGAATAGGCTCGTGCCTGGGCCCTTGACCTCTGACAATGCCACTTGCTGAGAATTTCCAGCTTGGAAGAGTGAGAATAATAATATTATAATAATAGCTATTCAGTATTAACCACTTGCCGTGTGCCAGGCACCATGCCAGAAGTTTACCACGTGATATTTTCTGATCATTACAAACAGCCTAGCAAGGAAATGTGTTTGCATTTATAGGTGAGACACAGACGCCCAGCAAGGTTAAGCTATGGAGCTGGTAAGCAGTAGGATCAGAATTCAGACCTAGGTCTCTCATTCTCTTTTCAGAGAGACTAGAGGCTGGAGAGTGAAGCGCTGGGCTGGCTTATGTGAAGGGTGCGTGAGGAGAGGGGCACTGGGTGGATCCCGAGATGGCAGAGATGGGTGATGCAGACTTGGGCTGTTGGAAAGAGGGATTTTCTTCTCTGGGAGAAGCAGCAATTCTTGATTATAGTTCTGGTTACAAAATTTACACATGCCTGTTACACAAATCCAAACAGGGCAGAAACCCATAAAGTGGAAAGTGTCCCCCCGCTGTATCCTCAGTGGCCGGCACACAGTAGGGCTGCAATAAATAGTTGTTGAACGACTGAGGGAAAGTCAAGGCTTACGCAGTCTTATCATGCTGGGATAATACTCTCAACACTTTTATGTCTTTTCCTCCAGATTTCTCCTGTGGTTGGATATTGGCATTTGAAAAAAAAAAAAAAAGAAAAAAAAGGGGAGAACACTGTGCATATTGTATTACAACTTTCTTTTTTTTCACATAAAAATACTGTGTATCTTGGATATCTGAGAAAGAGTGATTTTCTATGTATGCAGGGAATCCTTTTATTTGCAACAAAGTCTTGCAGAAATAGACACAATCAACTGAGCTTGCAAAGATCACTGTAAAAAGTCCTTTCTTTCCCTTATCAAAAGAAGCTGAGAAACCAGGCAGGAGGAGAGGGGAGCTGACTTTTAAGGTCCTCCTTAGATGTTTCCTGTCTTCCAGTGGGACCACACAGTAATCCTTCACCAATTAGATTTTTTTTTTTTTAGGTCGCAGCTTTTTTATTTTTTAATTGAGATATAGTCAATGTAAAATATTGTATGTTTCAGGTGTACAACATAGTGATTCACAATTTTTAAAGGTTATATTCCATTTATAGTTATTATAAAATATTGGCTATGGGCTTCCCTGGTGGCGCAGTGGTTGAGAGTCTGCCTGCTAATGCAGGGGACACGGGTTCGGGCCCTGGTCTGGGAGGATCCCAAATGCCGCGGAGCGACTAGGCCTGTGAGCCACAACTACTGAGCCTGCGCGTCTGGAGCCTGTGTTCCGCAACGAGAGAGGCCGCGATAGTGAGAGGCCAGCGCACCACAATGAGGAGTGGCCCCCGCTTGCCACAACTAGAGAAAGCCCTCGCACAGAAACGAAGACCCAAGACAGCCAAAAAAATAAATAAATGAACAAATGTGGGGTTTAAAAAAAAAAGAAAAAAAAATTAGGAAAAAGTGAAATTAAAAAAAATATATTGGCTATATTCCCTGTGCTGTAAAATATATCATTGTAGCTTATTTATTTTATACATAGTAGTTTGTACCTCTTTTTTTTAAAATTGGAGTATAGCTGCTTTACGATGTTGTGTTAGTTTCAACTGTACAGCAACGTGAATCAGCTCTATGTATTCATATAGCCCCTCTTTTTTGAATTTCCTTCCCATTCTGGTCACAAAAGGATGGAACGCTTCATGAATTTCCGTGTCATCCTTGCACAGGGGCCATGTTAATCTTCTCTGTATTGTTCCGATTTTAGTATATGTGCTGCTGAAGTGAGCACGGTAGTTTGTTCCTCTTATTTCCCTACCTCTAACTTGTCCCTCCCCCTTTCCTGCTCCCCACTGGTAACCACTAGTTTGTTTTCTATATCTGTGAGTCTATTTCTTTTTTTCTTATATTCACTAGTTTTATTTTTTAGATTCCACATAAAAGTCATATCATACAGTATTTGTCTTTCTCTGTCTGACTTATTTCACTAAGCATAGTACCCTCCAAGTCCATCCATGTTGCTGCAAATGGCAAAATTGCATTCTTTTTTATGGCTGTGTAGTATTCCACTGCATATATAGATATAGATATAGATATAGATATATCACATCTATTTTTGGGGGGTGGCCACACCATGCAGCTTGTGGGATCTTAGTTCCCCAACCAGGGACTGAACCTGGGCCGTAGCAGTGAAAGCGTCAACTCCTATCCACTGGACCGCCAGGGAATTCCCTACTGCATCTTCTTTATCCACTCATCTGTGGATGGGCACTTAGGTTGCTTTCATGTCTTGGCTATCGTAAATAATGCTGCTATGAACATTGGGGTGCATGTATCTTTTTGAATTAGTGTTTTCCATTTTAGGGGAATAAATACCCAGGAGTGGAATTGCTGGATCATGTGGTAGTTCTATTTTTAGTGTTTTGAGAAACCTTCAAACTGTTTTCCGTAGTGGCCACACCAATTTACATTTCCACCAACAGTGTACAAGGGTTCCCTTTTCTCCATATCCTCACAAATAACAGTTGTTATTTGTGTTCTTTTTGGTGACGGCCATTGTGACAGGTGTTAGGTGATATCTTAACCAATCAGATCTTTAGTAGTGACCCCAATCTCCTGGGCTGCTCATGACATGATCCAACAATAGTTACTCAACCTGGATTTCCCTGAGGGATTTATTCCAGGATTTTACAGACCTAGCTCGTTACGTGCGTTTTATCCCTTAGGACAATATTTTAAAAGGCAGGTAGTATGGTGGTTCAGAGCAGGGGCTTTGAGGTCAGAGGGACCTGGATGGAGTCCCAGCTTTACCACTCGGCAGCTAGGAAATGCAGCCCATTGTCAAGAGCCGAGGAAGAAGGCCTGGGAAGAGAACTGGGTGCTCACGGCTAAGAAAATCTGACTAGCTGTCAAATAGAGATGCGGCAGGGGTCACAGGTAAAGGCCCCTCGGCGTGAGTAAATCACGCTGCCCTACCTGTGTGCATACCCATCTGCTTGCCATCCACATTTAGTTCACATTCAATCAACAAGTATTCAAGGCTGATGCGGATGGCAGCTACCGTTTCCTAAGGCTTATGTGTGACCCCATGATTTGGGTACCACGTCGTTTAATCCTCACAACTACCTGGTGAGATCTTAACCCCATTTTATAACCAAGTAAACAGAGGCACACAGAAGTCGAGACCTGCTCACACAATGAGTAAGCGCACACTTGAGAGTCACACCTTAGCAGCTGGTCTCCAAAGCCTGAACTCAGACTTATTCGCTCTAATGCAAATGGGGCTTTGCTGGGGCGAGGCCCGCGGCGCGCATCAGACACCCTTCACTCCAGGGAATGAAACTCTCAGGTTTGTCTCTGTTCAAGTTAACGACAGAACCTGTCCTCTAGGACCTGGGCATGTACCTGGTACCCCTCTGGATCTTCGGAGGGCACGTGGGGTCACAGAAAAAGCACAAGTGCCAGGATCACAACGACCTCAGTTTGAGTCCTGACCCTACCATGCACCAGCTGTGTGACTTTGAGCAAGTTCCTTAATGTTATTGATACTCAGTTTCCTTACTTGCAAAATAAAGACGACAATAGTACCTGGCTCATTGGGCTGTTGGAAGATGAAAGTACTCAGTACATGTAAAACAACTAACACAGTGACAAGTACCCAGGAGGAGTTAAAAAAACCACGGTTCCTACCCTCCTCTTAGGAACTGTGAACACACAAGGCTCTTAGGACTGCTTGCGTATGGTGATGAGTGACTCGGTGATCCCGTGCTGGCCTCAGTAATGGGAAGTACCTTGAATCACTTATCATGGTGGACTAACACATAAAGAGTTTTTGAGCCAGCTTCTTTTTATTTTTTTACGGTATGTGGGCCTCTCACTGTTGTGGCCTCTCCCTTTGCGGGGCACAGGCTCCGGACGCGCAGGCTCAGCGGCCATGGCTCACGGGCCCAGCCGCTCCGCGGCATGTGGGATCTTCCCGGACCGGGGCACGAACCCGTGTCCCCTGCATCGGCAGGCGGGCTCTCAACCACTGCGCCACTAGGGAAGCCCCTGATGGCTTAATTTCGCAACCCATGTTTCTTTACGGGAATGTAAGACTAGATTTAGAGACAGAGGCTTCAGTGACTCCTGAAGCCTGGGGAGGGGACAGTGCACACATTGCTTGGCTCCGCTATTACTAGGATAGAGATCATGGTCTTTCCTTGTTTTAGTTCTGATTTTGAAGAACAGCTAGAACCATGGGCCACATCTCTCTTGGTTTCACGCACACTCAGACTCTGCCATGATTACAACGACAGTAATACAGGGGTTGGGGAGGGGCTGGGTTGCCGGGAGCAATGCAGCGCCCCTGTTCTCTACGCTATCGGGGAGGGGCAGGCACTTACAGAAAAGTTCATCTGGATTTTGCCTCTCTTTTTTTTCTTAAACCCCACATTTGTTTATTTATTTATTTTTTTGGCTGTCTTGGGTCTTCGTTTCTGTGAGAGGGCTTTCTCTAGTTGCGGCAAGCAGGGGCCACTCTTCATCCCGGTGCGCGGGCCTCTCACTATCGCGGCCTCTCGTTGCGGAGCACAGGCTCCAGACGCGCAGGCTCAGTAGTTGTGGCTCACGGGCCTAGCTGCTCCGCGGCATGTGGGATCCTCCCAGACCAGGGCTCGAACCCGTGTCCCCTGCATTAGCAGGCAGACTCCCAACCACTGTGCCACCAGGGAAGCCTTGCCTTTCTTTTTAAACACGTTTAAAAGAAATTCACACCACCTTCTGGATTACCTTAGACATATCCTGGCTGGGGTTGCTTAATCACCAGAGTTGAAAATCACTCCTCTATTCTCATTCATTATTGTAAGAATGTCAAATTTGCGCAGCCTCTCTGGAGAGCGCTTTGGCAAGTAGTATCAAGGATAAATGTTGGAGTTTCCCAGGTGTGGCCCTGGGCTCTCCCTTCTCATTCAATACTTTCTTCCTAGTGATACCATTCACACGTATGGCTTTAATCACCATCCATCCATCCACCCGTCCATCCATCCCATCTGACTAAGCACCCGCTATGTGGCACATGTTCTTCTGGGTTACAGGGCCACATCACTGATACGGTTAGATATCCAGGGTGACAGCTGCGTCCTTGGCACCTCACTTTGGATGTCTACAGGCACCTCACACTCATCTTCCCTCTCAAACCTGGTCCTCCTGTGGCATTCTTTACTCTGGATTTTAGTGAAGGAACCACATCTGTACTTTTAACACAAGCCAGAAACCTGGAGATCTGTAGCCCCCTTTCTCTCCATCACTTCCCTTCTAGCCATATCTAACTCCATCACTGAGGCCTGTTGATTCATCTCTTAAATGCCCCTGGAATCTTCTCTCTTGCTCCGTCCCCTCCATTGCCACAGTGAGGGCCACCATCGTGTCTTGTGACAGCCTCCTAACTGCTCTCCCGGGGTTCTGTGCTGGCCACCTTCCTGTACATTTTCCACTCGTGGCCAAGATGACTGTCTCCAAATGCAAGCCTGTTCCATCAGTTCCTTACTTAAAACCTTTCGTGGGCTTCTCTCTGCTCTCAGGTTAAAGCAGAGCTTCTTACCAGCTCTCTGCAAGCCCCCGGCCACACCATGATACAGCCCCTGTGGACCTCCTTCACCAGTCCCTGCCCTCCGCCTCCATTTCTTTTAGTCCCGTGAGTTTTCCATGCTTCCTTCGATCCCACCACGCTGCTCCCTCCACCCAGAATGCCCTCCCCTCCCCTCTTTGGCAAATAACTCCTATGCACCCTGCAGTTGCCCTGCCGTCCCTGACCAGGTCAGAGCCCTGCACTTCTCCTTCAAAGCAACTGTCATGATTAAAGTTTTACATGTGAGTGATTTTTCAGTTAATGCCCCACCCCTATTCCTCCCTGAGACCCTAAGATCTACAAGCGCAGGGAGAGTGCCTGTTAGTTCCCCAATATTTTATTATGAAAGATTTCAAATGTACAGTGAAGAGGGAGGAATTTTACAGCCAACATCCATATACCCCATAACCTGAATTCTACCTGTTTCTGACCCCATTATATTTCCAACCTGCACTGTGCCTGGTATCTAGGAGGCCTGCGATAAATCTTTGTTGAATGAAAGTGGTTCATATCCTTCCACATCTAGGATGATAAAGATAAGATGAACAGGTATGTGTGAATAATATTTATGTCAGCCTCATCTATTAAGTGTGAAAAACTGGAAGCAACTTAAATGCCCATTATAGAGGACTGGCTAAATAAATTACGGTACACCCTTCAGAATGGGGTTCCTTGCCATCAGTGACAGCGATGATGTAGATCTGTGTGTATTGACATGGAAGGGTGCTCCAGATGTACTGTTAGGAATGAAACTAAAGGAAATTGGGTATAATATGACATTATTCTTTTGTAAAGTTAAAAAATCAATACACGTGGATAGGTAGTGCCTATTTTATGCCAGGTACTATTTTAAGTACTTTACATGTATCAATGCATTTTAATCCTCACAAAAATCCTAAGGGGTGAGTATTCCCTATTATCCCCATTTTACAGGTAAAGAAACAGGCACAGAGAGGGGAAGTAACTTGCCTAGAATCACACAGCTCTTTCCATGGGAAAATGCCCTGGAAGTTCCACACAAAATATGATCGTAGTGACGATACCAAACGCTAGCGAGGATGTGAAGCAACAGGAACTCTCATTCATTGTTGGCGGGAACGCAAAACAGCCACTTTGGAAAAGAGTTTTGTGGTTTTCTTAAAAACTAAACGTACTCTACGGACTTCCCTGGTGGCCTAGTGGTTAAGAATCCGCCTGCCAATGCAAGGGACACAGGTTCAAGCCCTGGCCTGGGAAGATCCCACATGCCACGGAGCAACTAAGCCTGTGTGCCACAACTACTGAGCCTGTGCTCTAGAGCCCGTGAGCCACAACTACTGAGACCGTGTGCCACAACTACTGAAGCCTGCGCACCTAGAGCCCATGCAACGCAACAAGAGAAGCCACTGCAATGAGAAGCCCGTGCACCACAAGGAAGAGTAGCCCCCGCTTGCGGTAACTAGAGAAAGCCCGTGCGCAGCAATGAAGACCCAATGCAGCCAAAAATAAATAAAATAAAATAAATTAATTAAAAAAAAAACTAAATGTACTCTAACCACACGATTCAGCAACCGCGCCCTTGGTATTTACTCAAAGAAGTTGAAAACATGTCCACACAAAACCCTGCATGTGGACGTTTATGGCAGCTTTATTCATAACTGCCAAAACTTGGAAGCCACCAGGATGTCCTTCAGTAGGTGAATGGATAATGGAATATTATTGGGCACTTAAAAAGAAAAAAAGAGCTATCAAGCCATGAAAAGACTTGGAGGAAACGAAAATGCATATTACTAAATAAAAAAAACTAATCTGAAAAGTTGTATGATTCCAACTACATGATATCCTGGAAAAGGCAAAAACTATGGCGACGGTAAAAAGATCTGTGGTTGCCAGGGGCTGCGGGGGGGCTGGGAGGGAGCACAGAGGATTTTCAGGGCAGTGAAACTATTCTTTTTTTGGGGGGGGATAGGTTCTTTTATTTGGAATAAAAATGTCCAGTTTTGAAAAGAAAAGACGTTATCTTAAAAACTTAAGTCCTCAAACCACAGGTTTCCCCATGACGAGTTGAATTCCTGAACACTGCAGAGGGATTACTGGAGATGTTGATTACTTAAGGCACTAATAGGAAGGCACTGAAGAACAGCAGGGCCAGGCTTCAATCAGACAAACATGCGCTGCCCTGGAGGAATTGCATAGGCTGGCTTTGAAGTTGGCTTCTCCTTTGCTTCTTTTTATTTTGTTAAACTTGTAGCTTTACTTTCCTCAGTTTCTAGAATATCAGTTTCTAGATATTTGGGTTTATGGGTTATCATCATTTTGCTTTATTACCACGTCCCTGATCTGTAACTTCACCCACCCCACTTCCCCTCTATGGACTCCACAGGTGGCTTTTAATGAATTCTGCGTACTTTCTGTTACTGTGTAGTTACAGAGTGACCTGAGAAGTGAAACTCATAAATCGAGTTGACCTAATACCAGGGCTTTGTGCACAGAATCCACCAATCTGCTCAGAGATGGCCTGATCTGAACCACATCCCCCGCCGTGCTCCCTGGCTTCTGCTTAGGGCAGTAGATTTGGGATCAAAGGCACCTTCAGGACTGGACCATCTTCCCGGTGGAGCATTGCGATTTACAGGGGCTCTGGGTCCTCCCCGGGGTGGGCCTCATTATTGGTGGACCTGCTGGTCTCAGGACTTAATGAAGCTCAGGTTGTTGATGTCTCATCGCAGAAAGAATTCAGTGAGAGACAAAGTGATAGGTAAGACGTGGACTTATTTAGAGAGAAACACACTCCACAGACAGAGCGTGGGCCATCTCAGAAGGCGAGAAAGGCCAGGGCAGGGAAACGATTCTGTATGATATTATAATGGTGGATACATGTCATCACACATTTGTCCAAGTCCAAACCCATAGGATGTACAACACCAAGAGTGACCCCTACACAGCATTGTAAATCAACTACACTCCAATAAAATTAAAATGAAAAAGAGTGAACCCTAATATAAACCATGGACTTTGGGTGATTAGGACGTGTCAATGTAGGTTCATCAGTCCTGACAACTGTACCTCTCTGGTGCTGATGCTGATAAATGGGGGAGGCTGTGTATGAGTGGGGACAGGGGGTACCTGGGAAATCTCTGTATCATCCTCTCAATTTTGCCATGAACATAAAACTGCTCTAAAAAACGTCTCTACTCTATATATGTATATATATGGTTACTTCTGAGAGAGAAGATTTAGCATAATTTCGATTTTTCCTTTTGCCACTGTCACGTCTCATTTTTCTCCAGTAGTCACATCTCACTTGTGTACTTTTTTCCAGGAACACTGCTTCTCAAGTGGTGAAGCAAAGTGAAGTCTGGAGAAGGGAACACTTGGCCACATACCTAAGAAGCCTCCCTCAATAGATGTCCCATCGTGATCAGATTCAACGCAATATTTCAGTCATGTAACTATGTGAGAAAAGAGTTTCAATCACCTTTGTCGGAGCTGGAGAACTGGATCCCCACCTCGTGGAGGAGATGCTCCGTTTCCTCCAGCCAGGACAGTGACAGGCGCAAGATGTCCAGTGCCACCTTCTGGAGCCCTGAGACAGGTGGGCTCACCTGCAGGTGCTGCAGGAGGTCGACCTCCTTCTTCAGCTCATTGCTAGAGCAAGACATTGTCATGCACGCCTGGAAAGAGATGAGGTCGTGAGGAGCCCGGGCACCATCGCCAGAAATACCACCTGACGGTTGTGACCCACACAGAGCAGTGTTCTTGACGGGCCCGTGAAGCAGGCAGAGCCGTATGTTGGCCGCCCTGTGACGGCCCAGTTTTACTTCCCTTTTTCGGGGGGCGGAAGGAAGGAGGCAGCTTTTATTTCACGTGCACTCTAACTGGGACTCTGGATGGACAAATAGACCCTTTGTTTAGGTATAGGCAATTCCAAAGCCAAATTGCCAAGGACGATTTGGCTGAAAGGAGAAGCAAATTTGGTTACAGAATTCCTGCTGAGATCAACACACAAGCTGGTCATAAAGTGCGGTTTCCTGATTTGAAAGAGTGCTGACAAGCCAACATTTGCCCAGACTCCCCAAATAGTAGCTGCATATTTCCAGAGAAAGCAGAAGCAGCTGCCTGATGTGATAAGCTGGATCCCTGCGTGGGGGCCATGAAGTGGGGGCTCTGCCAGACCCTCTGGTCCAATAAGGGTAAGAGCAGCCTTCCACTGCTGGGACAGAAAAGAAAACTGCAAATAAAGAGCAGAAGGTTTCTTTGGTTTCTCTGGAAATAACACGGGGCTGTTTTTTTTCCCCCGGGGTCTGGGGCCTCCCAAAGGCAGTACTTGGAGTGTGTCGGGCAGCTTCTCCTTGGCCACACCAAGTTCACCTGGGAGGCATTTCTGGAGGTCCTTTGTTTTCTGATCTCAAACAGATTTCTCCAACAAGAGAAAAGGTGGACTAAAAGCAGAGCTGGACAATTTCCTGAACAAGGAGCACAAAAATGAGACACAGGGGACATTTGAGGAATGGAGAAGGGGGCACCTGGCAACTGTCTAAGGATGTCTTCAGCTTCTTGATGTTCTGGGTGATTTCCTCCTCTTTGCAGCTGCTGAGCTGGGTCTCCTTCTGCAGGGTCCGCTTTTGCTGCCAAACGTTGCTATTGTCCTCTGTGACCCTGCTGCTCTTTTCTGGTAACTGGTGAGAAAAAGAAAAAAAAAAAAGATTTAAAATGCAGGGTGGGGCTTCCCTGGTGGCGCGGTGGTTGGGAGTCTGCCTGCCGATGCAGGGGATGCGGGTTCAAGCCCTGGTCTGGGAAGATCCCACATGCCGCGGAGCAACTGGGCCTGTGAGCCACAACTACTGAGCCTGCGCGTCTGGAGCCTGTGCTCCGCAACAAGAGAGGCCGCGATAGTGAGAGGCCCGCGCACCGCGATGAAGGGTGGCCCCTGCTCGCCGCAACTGGAGAAAGCCCTCGCACAGAAACGAAGACCCAACCCAGCAAAAATTAATTAATTAATTAATTAATTAAAATGCAGGGTGGCTCTGGGGGGAGGGGACCTGGAGGGCTTCAGCTTAAGCTCGGAGGAGGGAGGTCCTGGTGTGTTTTGGGGTTGGCTCTGGAGCGTGGATATTGGCTCTGTTACCGGGGCATGTTTCCCAGGATCAGAGATGGTGTTTTAAGAGCCAAAGGCCTGTCATGTGGCCACGAGTGTGTTCTAGATTCTTCTGCATTCTGGGAGGGATTCATCACGCTGAGCCTGATGCTGTGGGCTCCTAAAAAGGAGGTCGTCCGAGAGAAGCCCGTGGTATGATCTTGTGACCCGCGCGCTGACACCCAGGGTTGGAGAGGATAAACGGAAGGATAATAAGGCATCGTTACAGCCAGAGGCCCACCCTCACTGCCATCCACCACTTCAGGAGGAACGAGCGAGCGAGGACGCACCGTCCATGCTGAGGCCGCCCCTTTCCTCGCGGGGCTAACGGAGGTTCACTGTGCGGGTCTGCCGACCAGACACAGTCCTGGGTGGTTTAATTTGATTTTCACAGAAACACTGCAAGGGAGTTTAACTGGCTTTTACTTGAAAAGCCAGGAAATCCCAGAAAATCAAAACAAATCTTTATGGTGTAGCAACAGTGTGAAAATTATGTGCCACCAACAAAAAACAGGAACATATGCTCCCAGTGTCTGGAGCCCCGGGTCCCTGAAGGAGAAAGTGGGGAAGAGAGACGAGCCTGCTGATTGGAGACGGGTTTGTCCTGGACCGGTTTCACGCGTCCGCAGGTGGCCTTGAGGACCTGACCTCTGAAAAGCTCCAGCTGCAGCACAAAGAAAGGGAAGGGGATGAGGTGAGGGGCGCAGCTGCAGCGGCAAGGCTGGGGGAGGCGCCTCCATCGCTGGGTCTGGGAGAAATCGGTGAGAAGGCTCTGCACGCCTTTAGTGGTCATTATGGGTAATTAACACCTTCACCTCTCACCGGAAGGGGCAGTGCCCACACAAGAGAGGGGGACAGCAGGTTTTAATGACTTTTCAGGTGTGCCCGCCTAACCTAGCCGACGCACACGGTCAGCGCACACACGTCTCGGGCTCTCGGAAGAGCCACTTGCTGCCAATTATCCAGTGGGAAGTCCAGGGCCGGGAGCGCTCTTCCGTAATTGCTACGTTGGCACCAGGCTGTGAGATAAACATTGAGGCTGTCAGCCCGGGTAACTCGTGTCATCAGCAAGGGCGCCTGGGGAGAGAAGGAGGAGCTGCCTGCTGCCGTTTTGTGCCTTAGACCTTGTGTCCTGAAGACGACGTCTCCTGTACTCCTCTCCAGGTCCCCGGAGCCTGGTGCAGCGCCTGGCACACAGCAGGCACTCAATAAACGTTCATCGAATGCTTAGAACAGAAACACCTGTCAAGTCAGATGTTCAAAGTCCTCTCCTTCAGTTCAGCCAGTTTTTACTGAGTGACTCCCTGATGCTGGTGTCTTCATATTACGGATGATGAAACAACGCAGTTAAATTAAGTCAGGGCTTCTAGAATGACGAGTTCAAGATGCCCCAGGCTCATGAGACTTGAACGGCAAAGAAGCCCAAGTTTCTCTGGAAATTTCCCAACGTGATGGCCCTTGGCCTGGGTTTTTGGCTCACTGGCAAAATGTGGTCATGAAAGGCTCTAAAACAGAGCCCTGAAGGACCACAAGGGCCACAGAATCAATAAGAACGTGAACAGGTCCTAAGACACAGGAGTCTGCTGCACACCAGGGAGCTCTGGGAAGCCAAGTAGAGGAATTGTGACTCTCCTAAGGACACCTCTGCAGTCATCCTGCCAGAAGCCAGCTGGGTGATTGGAGGGACTCTGGGTCGTCTGCTGGTTTCATGGCCAAGGGAGGGTCCTAGGTCGCCCGAGGAAGAGGTTATGCAGAGGGCCCTGTGGGCAATGGCCCGTGTTATCACCAGAGGCGCCCTACAGGACTGCTTGGTGGGGGGTGGGGGTGGGGAGGGACAGGTCCTGCTGGATGGTGGGCTGAGTCCTGTGGTCACTGGCCTGGGGAAGGGCAGGACCTCAGGCCGGGAGCGGGCTGTGGAGACAAGGGGGTGAAGCAGCAAGGCCCAGGCAGCGCAGAGAAGCCTTGTTCGTCCTTTCTCTCTCGAGTCTAGACCTGGAGGAATCTCAGTGTCTCTGAGGGTCTTCCTGGATGACCCCTGGCCAGAGCCATGACCAGGCGCTCGGCAAGTGGCGCAGATCATGCCCTCAAGGCGGGTGTTCGCCGTGGGTGCAGAGTGCCAGCAAGGTGAGGGGTAGCCCAGGTGCACGGAGGGAAGCCCAGGCTGGCGGGCTCTCTGCCTTGCTAAGGGGTCGGCACCCTGCAGGAGAAAGGACACTGGGGGTGATGGTGTGGAAGTTGGTTGAAGAGGCTTTCAAACCTGCCTGAGGGTCAGCATCATCATTTAACTTGTGGGTGCCTCTGAAGTTCAGCGCGTGGGACAAATTCCGGTCACACTGATGGTTCAGGCTTGGATGCTACCAAACTCAAGGGCTTTGGGAGCTGGGCTGGGTGGGACGGAGGGCTCCTTTAAGGATCGTGGTTCTTAACCTTTTTTGGTGGTTTACAAATCCTTCTGAGCATCCAATGAGTGACGAGGTGGACTCACTCTCCCAGAAAAAGAAAAGCACAAACACATACACGCAAAACGTTCTTGGTCCCCCTGGAGCCGTGGCTGCCAGGAGAGGATGCCTTGTGGAGGGGCCCAAGATGGGCTGCCCTCGGTGGGCTGTGTTCTGGAGGGCCAGTGCCCCATCTTGGGTTCTCGTTTGCTCTCCCTTAGCCTTTGGTGAAGGCTCGTTTGCATGTTCTGGCCCTCATGTCTGTGCCACGTGTCAGAGGAAGGGCCACTGGGCCATCTTGGGTCAGAGGCCTGGGAAATGGCCCTCTCCCCACCCTGCCCACCTCCACCTGGCATAAGCTGTGGTATTCTGGGTTTTACTTTATTAAGAAAAGTGGCAGGACTTCCCTGGCGCTCCAGTGGTTAAGACTCCATGCAGCCACTGCAGGGGGCACGGGTTCCATCCCTGGTCGGGGAACTAAAATCCTGCAAGCCACGCGGTTCGGCCAAACAAAACAAACAAACAAACAAACAGAAATGTGGCAATTCCCTGGGGACACTGACTGTAGCATCTCTTTGGGGGCCCAGAGGAAGAAAGATCGCTCTAAATGTCAGGACAAAAAATGTGAAGGAGAAAGTGCTAGAAACACCACCGGGGTCAAGAGCTCAAACCCTTCCCAAGAGGGAACCGCACAGCTGGTTCACTGGGGTGGGCCTTGAGCTGGGACTGGCTGCTTGGTCAGGGTCTCAGGCAACAGCAAACACTGGAGTGGGCAGCTTCCCAGAAGGAAAAGCCTCTTTAGTGAAATCCACGGGGACGCGGAAGCTGCACAAAGCCCTGCCCCTGAGATAAGCGGGTGAACTAAGGCAGGCCGTCTTCCTCCTCATTCATCCCTGCCGGCCGCTTGGGTGCGGGATTCCGTGGAGAGCACGGGCCCGTGAAGGGGCTCTGCAGCACACCTACCTGACCTACTGCCCTTTCCAAATTGGCTTTAATGAGGTTTTCTCTGTTCCTCATTTCTTTCAGCTGAAGCAATTTCCTTCTGCAATCCTCCCGAAGCTTCTCTTCCACCTGAAAGGATGATGAAAGTGTGGGCTTGCTGCTAATGTGATCATCATGCCCTCTGGGGAAACTCTTCTGGGTGGGCTAATGGCAGTGGGGGAGTCCCTGAGGGGTAGGGACAGCTGCAGCCCAGCAGCAGGGGTCACAGGCATGCACAGGGTGGAGGCAAACTCACAGGGAGTTGCCCCCTACGGGAAAGGGCCGAGCTCTGCACCCGGGGCTCAACTATGTTCTACCGCACACTCCCATCCCAGGTCGGTCCCTAACAAGCCGTACGACACTCGGAAAGTTACTTCACTGCTCCGTGACTCAGTGTCCTCATCTGTCAAATGGGAATGATGATACTAGTATCACTGCATAGAGTCATTGTGGGGATTCAATGTTTGGAATAGTGCTTAAGGGCTCTGTGAGAGTGTTAAGTACCGTTGTAACCTATGAAAGGTGGACGGGAATGTCCGCCGTACAGTCTCGTTCTAATAACTCGTGATGGGTACTTGGAAATGTTATGATTGGGTTTATTATCATAACTGTTTGTCGTTACCACTTTGAGCACACTCACTGGTGGTAACCTCTCTGGAGGCTTGCCAAAGCAATGTCTATTAAGAATTGCAGCCTGCAAAGGAAGGCGTTTAAAGTGGAGAAGCTTGCCTACTTTTCCCCCCTTGCTTGGGTAACAGTCAACGCACGGTAAGCTTGGGAGTGCTCCATGCTACCCTTGGCTGGCCAGTGTAGGCCTCGCAGCTGCTCAATTCTTGGATGCACCTGCTGAGCCCTGGGCCCTGGCACTAACAGGAAATGAGGCAAACACTCGTAAATAAATGGAAAGTTTTTGTGCTGAAACAAATTCACAGGCTGTGTTTTTAGGGATCTGAAGAGGGGGATCACAGGGATGTTATAAAAGACCCAGAAAAGCCCTTAAGAGCTTTCTTCTGAGTAGTGTGGCCCAGTGGAAGAGCCTCTACCCAGCTCCGTTACCTTGGAAAAGTCATCTAAGCTCTCTGGGCCTTAGTTTTCTCCCAGGTCTAAACATGCTCTGACTTCTATTTCAGCAGCCTGTTTCATATGCTGCAAAAGCCAAGTCCAGCCTTGGACTCTGCCCCTGTTTGTGTTCTGCATGAACAGCCCCCGTTCCTGTCCCCAAGCCTCAGAGTCACCTTTAGCGGCCGCCCTGCTCCCTCTCTCACACTTGGGGGTCTCACGCCTGTCCTCCAACCCCTCTCAAATGCAAGCTGGACTGTGACAACTGGCCTCCTCGCCTCAAGTTTAGTTTCTTCCAGTGCAATCTTAACGGTACTGTGAGAGTTACCCTGCTATAAGGCAGCTCTGTCCAACAGAACTTTCTGCAACGGTACAGGTACTCTGAGCGAGGCTGTGTTGTCTAATACGGCAGCCACCAGCCACATCTGGGGATCGAGCACTCGAAATGGGGCTGGTGTGGCGGAGGAACTGAATTAAAATTTTATTTAATTTTCATTAATTTCAGTGTAAACAGTAGCATGTGGCTGTTTGCTATGCCAGGGTAACTGAAGTCAGACAAACCTGAAGTCAGACAAAACCGACTGTGCCATTGGGCTAGTTACTTTACTAGTAACTAGTAGCCTTGACTTTCTCATCTGTAAAATGGAGAGGATGATTTCTAGATCACAGCGCTGTTGTAAAGATTAAGAGGTGAAAAGTTCAGGGTAACGCCTAGTACGTGAGAAATTGTAACTCTCATTTTCACCCTAATTACTGTCCACGAATGTCATTGCATCAGTCACTTGTTCAGGAGGCTTAGTAGCTCCCCACTGCCTGTGTGGTACAGAGCCCAAGCGCCTGAACTAAGGGAAAACACCAAGCCAGAGATTCAAGAAGCCCCTACGAACTCTGTACGAGGTAAATAAAACTGGATCCACACCTAGATAAACCATAATAAAACTGCTGGAAATCAAGGAAAAAGACAATCTTAAAAGCAACCGGAGAAAAAGACAGATTATGCAAAGGTACAACAGTTAGGCTTACAGATGACTTCTAAATAGAAATAATAGGAGCCACAAGACAATAGTGACATATCTAATGCTGTATCTAATGTGCTGAAAGAAAAGAGTTGCCATTGTAGAATTCAATACGCAGTCAAATGTGTTTTAAGAATGAAGGTTAAATATACATCTCCAGACAGACACACAGGCACATTTGAGAATTTGTCATCAGCAGAGCCACAATGAGGGAAAACATTAAAGGGTATTCTTCAGACACAAGAAAAATGAACCCAGGTGGGTGATCAGAGATGCAGAAAAGACAAGCAACAGTAAGGGTAATGTGTGGATATGATACTGACTATAGAAAAACACTAATAATGTCTTGTGGGGTTTTAACTATCAAGAGGAGTTTAGAAAATGACAGTAATGGCTTATAAATCTGGAGGGGGTAAGTGAAGTTAAGGTGTTTGAAACTCATTGCACTGTCAAGGAGAAGGGCATCATTATCAACTACTATTGCCTCTTGGTAAGTTAAGAATGCAGGGCTTCCCTGGTGGCGCAGCGGTTGAGAGTCTGCCTGCCGATGCAGGGGACATGGGTTCGTGTCCTGGTCCAGGAGGATCCCACATGCCGCAGAGCGGCTGGGCCTGTGAGCCATGGCCACTGAGCCTGTGCGTCCAGAGCCTGTGCTCCACAACGGAAGAGGCCATAACAGTGAGAGGCCCGCGTACCGAAAAAAAAAAAAAAGAATGCACTTTATAGTCTTCAGGATGACTACTAAGAGAATAGTAGAAGAGTGAAAAACTTAATTAATGTGTGATTTTGGTGAGTCAAGGATGAATGCTATTGTCTTACTATGACTAAAAGAATAGTAAAAAAGTGAAATATTTCCAAGCTAATAGAGGGGGAAAGTGGAATAAGAGAAAACCATCCACTCAGAAGGAGGCAAGAAAGGAGAGAAAAAGGAACATACCACAGATGGTACATCTGGTATTGAGCAAGAAGGTAGATTTAAACCCCAGTACACGAGTAATTACATAATATAAATGGACTAAAAGTCAAAATTGTCAAACTGGATTTTGTAAAAATGATACGCTATTTGAAGACATATGTCTAAAACTTAAGACAAAAATTGACAGAGAACATATGAAAAAGATAAGGTATGAAAACTCTAACCAACAGAAAGCCAGTGGTGAAGCTAAATGACAAAGGAGACGTTAAGGGAGAAACACTACTAGAGATGAAAAGGGACATTTCATGATGATCTAAAGTTTTGCTCTACAGGAAGTATTAGGATCCTAAATTTATATGCACCTAGTAACACAGCCTCAAAATATATAAAGCAAACATCGTTCATATTAAAAGAAGAAACACACAAATGACAAACATGTTGAGATTTTTAAAAACATTCTCAATGATGGAACAAAAAGACAAAAAAATCAATATGAGAATTTAAGTTGGAACAACATCATTGGCAAACTTGATTTAATGGATCAATTCTTTCTTAGATAATTTCACAATTAAGATCTGAAGGCAGTCTAGGGTAGTGGTTACACACAGGAGCTTTGGAGTCAGGCAGACCTGGATTCAAGTTCTGCCACAACTACTTTATGCAAGTGAACTTGGATAACTTCCTTCACCTCTGTGAGCCCCAGTTTTCCCGACTGTAAAGTGGGGATAATACCAGTATAGACCGCATGGGGTCATTGTGAGGATGAACAGAGATGATGCAGGTGGAGTGCTGGCCCCAGAGTGGTTCCCAGGCCGACCTGTCCCTGCCATACCTTGCTCTTTTCCCGCAGCGTCATAGAGATCAGGCTCTGCTCGGTACTGCTCCTTTTCAGCTCCACCCTGAGCTTCCTCATTTCTTTTTCCATGTCATGGATTTGCTGAAAGAGTTCCAACAACAGGGAAGTCAACTTCACAACTCATTTCATCCGGTTCATTAAGGCAGAAACCTAGTCTGGGATTCGCTTCATTCCTTCCCTTGGGGGACAATTCCACATCTTTGAGGCAAAGTAGACTTTCTTTCAACGGATGCAATGAAAGGGCTGGGTGAGGGAAAATTTGATTTTCTTTTGAAGATCAGCATGGATCCTGGATTAAACAGTACAAGATACCTATCCACTCATTAGAATCTCTTTCCTTGGGGTATATTTTTGAGTTCAATCTAAATAAGGGCTGTTTGGAAGACACAATGGGCACAGTTTGGAAGAAAAGAACAATGACATTTTTCTTTTTTCTCATTTGAGGCAGAGAAGTGTGCTCCTGCCAGAGAGAAGAACACACGTCTCCTCCCCCTGTCCCAGGCACCGGGCTTCCCAACGGATGGAAAACGTATGCCTGGTGATGTGCACGAGGGTTCGGGCCGGTACAGGGGGTGAACATTTACATTGAGTGGTCATCTTTTCATTGTATTCATTTTTATGTTCACCTTCCATACAAGGCCAGTGATACATTTGCTTTTTATTTTGTTTTTATGAATTGTTGTAAAATTGAATGTATTTAAGTAAAAATACTTCAAGAAGAGTTGTGTTAATAACAGTGCTCAGGGCTGTGATAAAACTTGTGACAGTGGATCATGAAAGTCTGGGCATCACAAGTCCAGGGGTAGGGACCACGGTGAATTTCTAGCAGCATATGGTGGCCACCTCCCGTCCCTTTCCCCAGGGGAAACCTGATGAGGGGCCTTGAGCCAACTGCCCAGAAAATCTGGGGAGAGTGTGTTTTCCATGGTCTTTTCACCCATCTCTTTGAGGCCAGCAAATCAAAGAATTAGAAGACTACATTAACAGACAAACACCCAGAAAGCCCCAGAGCTTGTGCTAGCTAATGGGCCAAGGAACCCCTCCAAAACCCTCAAGGCCCCAATCTAGGCTTTCAGTGGACACCTAGGGGTCAGGAGGTTCAACGCACGGTTTTGCAGAGTTTTAACTCTTTCTCTTGGGCTTCCCACTTCTCCTTCTGGGCATCTTCCTTCTGTAACTCTTCTTTCAGCACTGAGCACTGTGGAGAAAAAGGACAAGGCCACGGGGGCTTGGCTGGGGGTCCCAAGTAATTGTGTTCACGCCCAGGAGTGTTTCCTGCTGTATAACGCAATCACACCTCTGAATTCTGAGAGGCGAGACCATTTGTGTGATGGGAGCATGGGATCCTGCAGTCGTTCCCAGTTCACCCCTCTCATGAGTTCTGAGGAATAGAGCGTCTAAATTCCTCTTCAAAAGCGAGCAAACTTCACTGCAGGGGAAATCCAGCTTTGTAGAGTCTGGGGACTTAGGGTGCAGGAATTGGGATGTTTTCACGCTGTGAACGGTGAGGGTGGAGGGGGCAGAGCCAGTGAGCTCCGGTCAATCTTAGGGCTTTTGTGCAGGTTGCATCTCAAAGAAACAACAGCCCCGACTGGTGTGGAGGGGTAAACGGAGCTGTCTTGCCTGAGGGCGGCTTGGCAACAGGCATTAAGGGCGTAAGCATGGATGTGCCTTCTTTTGACCCAGCAATTCCCACTTTAGGAATGTACCTTAAGGACAATGACTGGAGAAATAAGTAAATCTGTAGTTTCAAGGATGCTCTTCACAGAATTGTCAGTAACAGTGGAAGAAAAAAAAAAAAGAGGAAACAACCCAAGTGTTGTTTAGAACAGCAGACCACTTTATAACACTGGGTACATCCAGGAGAAAGTATGTAGCTTTTAAGACGAATGATAAGAGCGTTGATTTATTAGAATGGAAAAATAATAAGTATTTAAAAATTTAAAAAATGTGCATAGTATAAATTCACTATAAAATGATTGATTGATTGATTTCTAGGCAATATATAGAAACAAGACTGGAAGAACATACATGAAAATATTAACACTGATTTCTCAAGGTAGCATTTCCTCTCCTCTCTTTTTATTTTTTCTTCTCAATGTCATCTACTTATTTTTCTAAAATTAACACACATGATATATGTCATTAAAAAAAAGGCATCTCAAATGTTCACAAGAGCAGTATCCTTGGTGGTGACGAGCCCTTGTGCTATTGGCCAGCACAGTCTAGAGGAGAAGGGACCTCATTCCAAGGTCAACGAGGAAGGGGAAATGGGGACATAAATCATCCAAATGCATTTCAGGAGGTAGTAGAGCCAAGCAGGTGCTGTCTTTGCAGATTCCTTCTACTTAGCACCAGCTCTGCATCCCCTTCCCGTCCCCAACACACACACACACACACACACACACACACACACACACACACACACACACCACATTAAACAGCTATAGCACATGCCTGGGAAGACACCCTGCTTGGGAGAAACGAATGCAGAGGGCTTGGCCAGGCAGCCGACCTCAGGCAGAGGCAGAAGAGCACAACTAAAACCAGCCTCCCACTTCTTGGAAAACGATTTTGTCATCCCCATTTCACACATGGGGAAATGGAGGCCAAATAAGTTACAATAAAAGAAAGCTCTGGGATGGGACCCTGGTCTGTCTGATCCCAAAGCTCGTGCAGTGCCTTTCACCAGCTCCAAACTGGGTATGGTACTACGTACCAGGTGTTACTTATTGTGCCTTTTCCTTGGAACCTCAAGATCTGTTCTCACCCCACCCCCATGCAGACCTAGCTATCGGGTAGCCTCTGGGAATCTCTGAGTTGCCACCTGAGATGAAAGCTTTGAGGTTTTACCTTGACTCACAGAAACAGGCACATCATGCAAATACTGAGAAATCTTATCCTATAGGGGCAGGATTCTAAAGTTAGCATTGAAGGCAAGATTTGCAAATAGTCAAAGTTACATGTAAAAAGCTCTTTGCTTGCCTACCACGTTCATCTTCCATAGAGACATTCCACACACTAAAGTCTAAGGAAGAAATGAGCGTCTGCGTGTTTGCATCTGGATCTTCAGACGTTCTGCTTTGAAGACAGTTATGAGAACCAGCGGTGCTGGGACCACGATGCAGCCGTGTGGTCATCCGTGCTCACAGGGAGATCGTATTCTGTTTAATATTAAACTTTGTACTGGCAGTATATGCTCATAGGTGGGTTTGTTGCTGGGATTAAACAAACTCATTTATAATAGGGGTTAGAAAATGTTTGCTGGATGTGAAAATCTATTATGCTTCTTCTGAGCCACATACACACTGTCCTTTGAAAGGCTTCAGAGAAGTTGGCCACCTGCCCAGCAGCTACCCTCCCTGTGTCCTTGTGCACTGGCCTCATCTCACCACCGTGTGTCATGTGACTCCACTGTGTCTGCTTTTCGCAGCTACAATTTGCTGATGACCCGACACTCACTCTTGAGCTGAGGGCTTCGAGCTGGTGATCCTTTTCTTTGTTCTCACTTTTCAGTTGATTCACCTCCTGTTGTAGTTGTTGAACTTGACCATCCTTTACTAACACGTCTCTTTGCAAAGATGACACCATCTCTGTAAAAGAACCAAACCAAACCAAAACAAAAGACTCATGGAGGTGAAAGAGGCAGGAAGGATTATTGGCAACACCACGGCTGTCAGCCAACGTTTGGACAAGACTTTCCAAGCCCGGGCCACCACCGGTGCCCTCCTAGGACTGGGGAGGCTTTTTCCAAGGGTCCCAGAGCAGGAATGGGAATGAGAGCAAAGTCCACGGAACAGGGTTTGAGGCTTCAGTGAGAATAAGGGGCAGTCAGCACCAGCGAGAGGAGAAGCCTTTGGGGGCCCCTTGTGGGCACAGGCCAGGCAAAGCTGGGAGGAGAGGCCACACCATGGACCTGGGGAACAAAGTCCCAGCACAGGGAATTTCTAGGAATTCTTCTCCAGAGGCCAGGAGACGGGCGTGTGCCAGAGGGCACTGCTGGACACTATTGATGGGGTGGTTGGTTTCACAGTCCTCTGAGTTTGGAACCCTCTCTACCACTTATTAGCTTGGTGGTCTTGGACAAGCTATTTCACCTCCCACTGTCTGTCCCACACAGAGTTATTGTAAGGGTCAAATGATGCGATATGTCCCAAGAACACAAAGTAGCTAAATTATGTTTGTTACAGGGCGCCTATTATTTTTCTCGGCAGCCAGCTTCCAAAATGGGCCCAATGATCCCTACCACCTAGAATTCATGCCTTGTGTAGCCCCTCCCAACCTGAATAGGGCTGCCATGGGTAACCAATATGATACTGTGGAAATGACGGACTGTTTCCTCTCAGGCTGGGTCATAAAACACACTGTGGCCTCCTCTTTGCTCTCTCTCGAATTACTCACTCTGGGGGAAGCCAACTGCTGTGTTGAGGAAACTCAAGCAGCCCTAGAGAGAAGCATGTGTGCTCAGGGACTAAGGCCTCCGGCCAATAGCCACATGAGCAGCCATTCTGAAGGGGGATCCTCCGGCTCCCCCCGAGGCTTTAGATGACATGACTGATGCCCCAACCGACATCTTGACTGCAACTCATGAGAACTAAGTCACCCCCCGCTCAAATTCCTGAACTACAGATACTGGGTGAGATCATAAATATTAGTTGGGGATTTATCCATTACATTTTGGGGTAACTTGTTATGCAGCAATAGATAACTACTCCATTACTGTAGTATCATTTTTTTAAAACATCTTTATTGGAGTATAATTGCTTTACAATGGTGTTTTAGTTTCTGCTTTATAACCAAGTGAATCAGTTATGCATATACATATCTCCCCATATCTCTTCCCTCTTGCATTGTAGTATCATTTTGAATAAAAGTGGGAAGAAGGGTGCATAAATGCAGTGGTATTGGGTTATCTTCTACGGTTCTTTTCTTAAAAGAACATCAGGCCCAGTTTTAGTGATAGGTTTCAATCAAGAATGTCTATGAAATAAAGCACAAAATGCTCCAGAATTTCATTTTAAAAATGAGCTTTGCCTCCAGGACACAGTTCAGTTACTTGGAAATCCCTCTGGGGCTTGCCACACTTTGAGTGGGTCCAGCCCATCTCAAGCATTATCCCAACCCAGGTCTGTCCGACTCCCTGATCGGAGAAGGTGGGATCTGAGACAGGCTTGATGCTTGGATGAGGTTTCACTGGCTGACATACGGGAGGAAGGTGAGGACCAGCGAGTTCATCCTTACATTCCTGGTGCCCAGAACAGCACCTAGCCTGGGGGAAGTGCTCAGAAAATATCTGAGGATATCCCAAGTGAGGGAGGAGAATAAGCAGAGACCTGGGGGCAGCAGGGGGTGGGGCTGGGTGTGATTAAGTTGCAGAGTGAGGCAGAAGAAAAGCACAGATTCATACAGAGATGGGGATTCACGTGCGACTTAATGCTGTGCCTGGCTTCTACAGCTGTGGGCATGTTTCCTGCTATGCGCTGGCTGCCTTCAGAGTGATGTGCCCCTCCGAGGCTCACTGCCTCCTCCCTGTCACCTGCTTCTCTCCCTCCCCTCGTCTGTGAGTGGTCCCATCCTCTTCAGGTCTCTAGGCATGTCAGTTTCGGCTTAAAAAACTCCACTGGATTCCCAACACCCTTGGAATAAAAACCCAGACCCCCCGACCCTGCCCAGCCCCACAATCCTCTGTTCACTCCACGCAGCCTCGCTTGCCCTTGGCTTGTCCTTGCCCACCTGAAACAGGTCCTCTCTAAAAGAAGGACATAGCCGTGGAGGATACAGCATAAACTGGTTAGAATCGGCTAGGTCCAAGGGGGCGTAAGAGTCGACTTCCAGGGGAACTGGAGCCTCATTACAGGCTCATTGTAATACATGAGCGAAATGACACACGCACCAGCACCAGGACTGTTCCGAGGCTGACCATAAAGGTCAAAAAGAGGGTGGTGGGGCTTCCCTGGTGGCGCGGTGGTTGACAGTCCGCCTGCCGATGCAGGGGACATGGGTTCGTGCCCCGGTCTGGGAAGATCCCACATGCCGTGGAGCGGATGGGCCCGTGAGCCATGGCCACTGAGCCTGCGTGTCCAGAGCCTGTGCTCCGCAACGGGAGAGACCACAACAGCGAGAGGCCCGCGTACAGAAAAAAAAAAAAAAAAAAAGTGTGTGTTGGCCCAATTCCTGGAAATCCCCGCCCCTTCCCCAAAATATTAGAGTTCTCCCAATCCTCCCACTCATTAGCCTATAAAATTACCCAGCCCATAAAAACTAACTGCCCCATATTTGGGGGTCTCTAGCCTTCTGAGATGGCCCACACTCTGTCTGTGGAGTGTGTTTCTCTCTAAAGAAATCCACTTCTTACTTTGTCTCTCACTGAATTCTTTCTGCGATGAGACATAAAGAACCTGAGCTTTATTAAGTCCCGAGACCAGATGCGTGATCTCGATTAAAAGATAGTGGGTTCTGACTGGGTTCGAGTCCCAGCCCACGGGTTCAAGTCCCACCTGAGTTCCATGGTTGCACACCCACTAAGCTGGTCCCCCTTGGCCTCCCCACTTGAAGCGCTGGCCACCACGACACACAGTTTATTTTCTCCACAGCACCACTGCTCTCTGAAGTGGGCTTGTTTATTCATCCCTTTACTTTTATTGTCTGTCACCCCCTCCCAAATCTGTGAGTACAGTAATCTGACTGTCTTGCTTGGCTCTCCCTCCCCCAGAGCCTGGAACGGGGCCTGACACCTAGAAGGAGGTCAAGAAACATGTTTAAGCAATGAAGGAATCCAGGGAATCAAAGCTCAGCCACAGCTGTGCGTTGGCTGCCCCTCTCCCAACCCAAGCCCTTTATCAGGGAACCACCTCTGATCAAATTAGAAAATGGTTTCCTTTGGGCCCAAGTGCACTCGGCTGAAATGGGTGAGACTATGGGTGCCTTAAAGGAGTGACCCCATTTTGTCCACGCTCTAGTTTGCACTCAGGCTGCTTTGTGGAACCACCCAAGCCACAAGGCGACCTGTGTTCTCCCTGGTGGGGCCAGTGCTCAGGAGACCTTGTAGCCAAGAGATACCATTCTCTCAAATATTTACCAGGCCCTGCCCTCGGAACTGGGTGGCAAGAAACCTCCACTGAGGGAGAACTCTAATGCACCGACACGGGTGATCCCTGAGGCTGCACCCAGGTCACGGGCACAGGTGCGCTGGTTGACTGGTGATGTCTGCAGGGGGAGGGCAGAAGCTCTGGGGCCTGAATGCAGAAGGGCCTCACCTGACGTGATGGCGGCGTCCCTCCTTAAGTTCTCGGCCTCGTGCTTCAGGGAGGTGATATCCAGGGTCTGGCTCAGCACCTGGTTGTAGCCTTGCTGTAGGGCACTGATCTGTGGAAGGAGGCAACACACCGTCAGAGGGGGCCAGCCAGGCCTGCAGGACACGCCGGTACTTCTCCAACGTTGGGCAAAGAGTCGGGCTGATCTTGGATCGGGGTGTTGGGGAAACCAAGGTTTTCAGTTGTCACTAGTGGAAGGGGCAGGAGGGGCCTGTTCCTTCAGTGACCACCATGTCATCGGTCCTCAAGACACGAACCTTATCTTTGTGGCCACCCAGGGGCTCGGGTGCTGCTGTCTTCCTATGACCTGTGGGTTTTCAGCCATAAATAGACCAGCTGTTGGTTACAGATGATCCAGCACTGACTGGATGCACAGCAAAGTTCAAGAGCCGGGAGCAGGTTATGAAATGAATTCCCTCTAATGAGAATAGAGGGTAGTTTATACCTCACAGAACACTCCAGAGTTTACAGAGCCCGTTCACACATGCTACACTGATACTCGTCACAGCGTTGCTGAAGGCTGACGTTCCCATTAATGTGCCCATTTTGCAAGGGAGCCAGGTTGAGACTCAGAGAGGTGAGGCCCCCTGCTCGGGATCATGCGGCTGGTCAGACGTGGAGTCTGATTCAAACTCAGTCTTTAGTTGCCTGGTTCCTCCTTCCCAGGTGGCTCTAGGAATGAGCGTGAGAAGTTGGAGGCTGTAAAGCATGGCATGGACTAGGGAGCCGGACTGTGGCCTTCAAGTCCTGTCTCTGCCACTTAACGGGCTTTGTGAACACAAGGAGGACACCATATTCTGTTTCCTTTTGTTCAGTCTGTATGCGGGGTGATGGTAGTCCCAACCTGATAGGATTGTTAGAAGTATTTTAATAAGTTAACATGTGTACAAGTGCTCAGATCATGCCTGGCACACGACACAGGGGGATGAGCTGTGACGGTCCTCTCCTCTGACTACCCACAGGGTGTTTTTTTTCTTTTGTTTTGGGTTTATTTTGGGTTTTTTTTGCGGTACGCGGGCCTCTCACTGTTGTGGCCTCTCCCATTGCGGAGCACAGGCTCCGGTCGTGCAGGCTCAGCGACCATGGCTCAGGGGCCCAGCCACTCCGCAGCATGTGGTATCTTTCCGGACCGGGGCACGAACCCGTGTCCCCTGCATCGGCAGGTGGACTCTCGACCACTGCGCCACCAGGGAAGCCCTCACGGTGTGTTTTAGCTTCAACTTCCCTCGTCCGTCTCTGGGGAAGGTAGTTGGTAATCTTTATGTGTGCATTTGTAAGCCTTGCCAGGCTCACTTAAACGCCAGTGTGGTTGTTATTAAGAGGAAATACAGGGGCTTCCCTGGTGACGAGGTGGGTGACAGTCCGCCTGCCGATGCAGGGGACGCGGGTTCGTGACCCAGTCCGGGAAGATCCCACATGCCGCGGAGTGGCTCGGTCTGTGGGCCATGGCCGCCGAGCCTGCGCCTCTGGAGCCTGTGCTCCGCAATGGGAGAGGCCACAACAGTGAGAGGCATGTGTACCACAAAAAAAAATAATAATAAATAAATAAAGGAAATACAGGAATCGTGGGTGGGAGCACCACAGGCCGGCTCTATCTATGGCTGCTGTGAGCACCCTCTAAGTCCATGGCTCAGAGCCCCCTCAAGGGCGGGCCCCCCTCCAGGGTTGTAGGTCTACACGTGGGGTGCGGAAGGCTCTCCATCAAATGCAACGTTGGTAAGGGCCCGAAAGTAGCTGCCAGGCCTCGGCCTCCACAGAGCAGGTACCCGAGAGGCCGGGAAAGAGAGCTGGGCCCAGAACCCCCTCCCTCTCGGTCTGATGTGGCCAGACTGCTTGTTCTGAGTGGCCCGGACATTCCCACCTCAAGGTGCACTGTGGGCCTTTGCCCTGTGATTTTTCAGATGTCAGGCCTCAGTACTCCCACAGGGACACGTTTATTGGGGCATAAATGTCAAGCAATCCGTAGACAGGACAAGAGTTAGCTTGTTTTTTTGTTTTTTGTTTTTTCGCTGTACGCGGGCTTCTCACTGTTGTGGCCTCTCCCGTTGTGGAGCACACGCTCCGGAAGTGCAGGCTCAGTGGCCATGGCCCACGGGCCCAGCCGCTCCGCAGCATGTGGGATCTTCCCAGACCGGGGCACGAACCTGCGTCCCCTGCATCGGCAGGCGGACTGTCAACCACTGCACCACCAGGGAAGCCCCACTAGCTTGTTTTGATAGATCAAAACGGAAGTGACAAGGAGAAGGATGCAATTTCTTTTCTTTTTTTAAAAATAAATTTTATTTATTTATTTATTTATTTTTGGTGTGTTGGGTCTTTGTTGCGGTGCATAGGCTTATTGTGGCGCCTTCTCTTGTTGCAGAGCCTGGGCTCTAAGCACACGGGCTTCAGTAGTTGTGGCACGAGCGCTCAGTAGTTGTGGCGCACAGGCTTACATGCTCCACGGCATGTGGGATCTTCCCGGACCAGGGCTCGATCCCGTGTCCCCTGCACTGGCAGGCGGATCCCTAACCACTGTGCCACCAGGGAAGTTCTGGGTGCAATTTCTTTGTTCTCCTAAGGTAAGGTTGTCAGATTTAGGGGAGGAAAAAAGGATGTTCACTTAAAATAGGATTTCAGATAATGAATAATATTTTAGTGCAAATGTGTCCCATGCAATATTTGGGACACACACTAAAATGAAATTCTAAAATTCAAATTTAACTGGGTGTCCTTACTTTATCTGGCAACCCCACCCGAAGAGAGTTCCTAAACTTCAGTCATTCATATACCACTTTCACCATTTTTCCCATGTCTCTTGGCTAGTCCCACTATAATTTCTTAGCGTTTTTCGTAGAAGCAGCTCCCTTTTTAAACTTAAAAACGTGCATTAAATTAAAAATAACTGTTATAAGAGTAAATAGAGACTCAGTGTCTTAAATAAAAATAATCCCTCCAAAAGAAGGAATACAGGAATTTCCCTGTTTACCATCAGACCAGGTTGCGGGCATCACGCTAAAAAAAAAAAAAAAAAAAAAGATTGGGGGGAGGTGGTGGGCATGCCCAGGTAATGGAGTTCGGGTGTGCTGATATGGCCACCAGATGGCGCTCACAGCCTTTGGTCTTGGTTTGTGTCCTTGGAAATCTTGTCATTATTACTCTGGTAGAATTAACAGATACGTCAAGGTCTCACAAGTTTTCTGACTCGTTTCATACACCATCATGGTTCAGAGTCTAGGACATTTGGGGCAGTTACACTTACTTTTTCCCTGGGGCACCTGAGACATTATTGCGGGGGGTCTATGCTAGAAGTTGCGGGGACACAGGCCACTCTGACCCCCACTCTCCCCAAGGCTATACTTTTGCATGTTTGTGCTTTGGAAACTTTGAGTGAAAAAATTCTTTCACATCTTACTTTTCTCTGTTGGGGGGAACTACAACTTTTCCATAAAAGGTCCTTGGAACACTGAAAGTGTTTGTAAGCTCTTCTCAGCTTAATGCTTTTATTTGCATGATACCAGAGATAGAACACACAGAGACAAACTTCCAGAAGGGAAAACATACGTTCCCCTCTAAGACTCCAGTGGTTTTGACAGATTGAAAATATTTCAATCTAAGTGTCAGAGTTTTAGGATTTTGGATTGCTGGAAAACTCCAAAGAGTCTTCAAACCTCTTTGATACTTTTACTATCAAAGTAAATATCCATATTGTTTGTAATGGCATAAATTCCAAGATGTTTCATGTCTGTTAAGCTGTGTAATAAAATGGGCACTGAATCATAAGAAAGTTAAGAGTGCTAGGAGGAGTGATTGTTTCAGGATGATAATTTGGCTTCTAATTAGCACAGGCGTATAAGAGCACATGGAGGTAAGAATTTTCTAGTGATACTGTAGCAGATCGAAGATCTCTGAGAGCAAATCATTATGCACACACCTTCGGGGACCAGGGAAAACACATAAAGTAATCAGAACCATAAATCAACCTGCCATGTGGCTTATACTTCTGGAGGAATGCTCTGCAGGCAGTAGAATAGTTAAGAAACGAAAATGTCAGTGGATGAAACTCGATTTGAGTTCAAACCGATGGAGCCTCTGGTTCATATATGCCTTGCTATAAAATATTCTTCTTCAGTTATAAGTGAAGCTCCAGGGGTAGGGGAGGCAAGAGCATGATGCATCAGTGTAATTATTTCTAGATAATTTCTTTGTAAAAAAACATTTTTTCCCCCAGATATCGGCAGCCACTTTAAATAAAACTCAAATTGGGACCGGCTGATATTCAAAGATATGTGGAAATTATATAATATTCTATGTCAAATATATTTCAATTATTTAAAAAAAGGTATGTGGGGAATTCCCTGGCAGTCCAGTGGTTAGGACTCTGTGCTTCCACTGCTGGAGGCCTGGGTTTGATCCCTGGTCAGGGAACTAAGATCCTGCAAACTGCGTGGTATGGCCAAAAATAAAAAAGGTATGTGGGAATAATTCAGCCTCATCCATGTACCTGAAAAAGACATGTCATTTTCTCAGGAAAGCTCTGAAATGGGAGAATAACTGAAAGGAATATTTCAGCAAAATTGTGTTCAGTTCAAGAAAAAGATGCTCATTAATGTGTCAGCTACATGTCAAGGTGGCTGTTTGCACTAATAATTCCTACAGGACCTGTTACTTTCATTGTTTTTTCAAAACCAGGTTTGAAGGAGAGTCATTAGTTCATTTAAATATTAGAGCATGTATTTGTTGACTTGTTTATTCTGTCTCCCTCACTAGAGCATAACAGGGGGAAGGATCATGTCTGTCTTGTTCTCTGCTGAATTCTCAGAGCCTGGAAGAGGGCATGGCACGGGATAGGCCCCCCAAAATATTTATTTGGATTAATGGATGGATGGATGGATGGATGAATAATGAACAAACAAACAGACACGGTCCTAACAGAGTTCTAGAAGGTTACTGGGCCCAACCTTTGCCTTCATGGAGCTTACAGTTTCCTGCTAGAATCTCCTAGGTTCACCATACACAATCTGTGTCCTTTCTAGAGCACCATTTCTAGGATTGAAACTGTGTACCTAGAATCAGTTACAGAGGGAAAGACAGTAAACAGAGAACAAGAGAACAAAGGCCCCCAAGCATTGACTACGGTTTTTTTTTTCCTCTCTCCTTTTTTAAAATGTTTATTTATTTATTTATATTTTTCTTATTAGTCACCCATTTTATACACATCAGTGTATACATGTAAATACCAATGTCTCAGTTCATCATACCACCACCCCCATCCCCTGCCGCTTTCCCCCCTTGGTGTCCATACGTTTGTTCTCTACATGTGTGTCTCCATTTCTGCTCTGCAAACTGGTTCATCTTTACCATTTTTCTAGGTTACACATATATGCGTTAATATAGGATATTTGTTCTTCTCTTTCTGACTTACTTCACTCTGTATGGCAGTCTCTAGATGCATCCACGTCTCTACAAATGACCCAATTTTGTTCCTTTTCATGGCTGAGTAATATTCCATTGTACATATGTACCATTTCCTCTTTAACCATTCGTCTGTTGATGGGCATTTAGGTTGCTTCCATGATCTGGCTATTATAAATAGTACTGCAATGAACATTGGGGTGCATGTGGCTTTTTGAATTATGGTTTTCTCTGGGTATATGCCCAGTAGTGGGATTGCTGGGTCCTATGGTAGTTCTATTTTTAGTTTTTTAAGGAGCCTCCATACTGTTCTCCACAGTGGCTGTATCAATTTACATTCCCACCAACAGTGCAAGACGGTCCCCTTTTCTCCACACCGTCTCCAGCATTTGTTGTTTGTAGATTTTCTGATGATGCCCATTCTAACTGGTGTGAGGTGATACCTCATTGCAGTTTTGATTTGCATTTCTCTAATAATTAATGATGTTGAGCAGCTTTTCATGTGCTTCTTGGCCAGCGGTATATCTTCTTTGGAGAAACGTCTATTTAGGTATTCTGCACATTTTTGGATTGGGTTGTTTGTTTTTTTAATATTGAGCTGCATGAGCTCTTTATATATTTTGGATATTAATCATTTGTCAGTTGCTTCCTTTGCAAATATTTTCCCCCATTCTGAGGGTTGTCTTTTCATCCTGTTTATGGCTTCCTTTGCTGTGCAAAAGCTTTGAAGTTTCATTAGGTCCCATTTGTTTATTTTTGTATTTATTTCCATTAATCTAGGAAGTGGATCAAAAAATATCTTGCTGTGATTTATGTCAAAGAGTGTTCTTCCTATGGTTTCCTCTAAGAATTTTAGAGTGTCTGGTCTTACATTTAGGTCTCTAATCCGTTTTGAGTTTATTTTTGTGTATGGCGTTAGGGAGTGTTCTAATTTCATTCTTTTACATGTAGCTGTCCAGTTTTCCCAGCACCACTTATTGAAGAGACTGTCTTTTCTCCACTGTATATCCTTGACTCCTTTGTCATAGATTAGTTGACCATAGGTGTGTGGGTTTATCTCTGGGCTTTCTATTCTGTTCCATTGACCTATATTTCTGTTTTTGTGCCAGTACCATATTGTCTTGATTACTGTGGCTTTGTAGTATAGGCTGAAGTTAGGGAGTCTGATTCCTCCAGCTCCGTTTTTTTCCCTCAAGACTGCTTTGGCTATTCGGGGTCTTTTGTGTCTCCACACAAATTTTAAGCTTTTTTGTTCTAGTTCTCTAAAAAATGCCATTGGTAATTTGATAGGGATTGCATTGAATCTGTAGATTGCTTTGGGTAGTATAGCCATTTTCACAATATTGATTCTTCCAATCCAAGAACGTGGTATATCTCTCCATCTGTTGCTATCATCTTTAATTTCTTTCATCAGTGTCTTACAGTTTTCTGCATACAGGTCTTTGTCTCCCTAGGTAGGTTTATTCCTAGGTATTGTATTTTTTGGTTGCAGTGGTACATGAGAGTGTTTCCTTAATTTCTCTTTCAGATTTTTCATCATTAGTGTATAGGAATGCAAGAGATTTCTGTGCATTCATTTTGTGTCCTGCAACTTTACCAAGTTCATTGATTAGCTCTAGTAGTTTTCTCGTGGCATCTTTAGGATTCTCTCTGTAGAGTATCCTGTCATTTGCAAACAGTGACAGTTTTACTTCTTCTTTTTCAATTTGGATTCCTTTTATTGCTTTTTCTTCACTGATTGCTGTGGCTAGGACTTCCAAAACTATGTTGAAGAATAGTAGTGAGAGTGGACATCCTTGTCTTGTTCCTGATCTTAGAGGAAATGCTTTCAGTTTTTCACCATTGAGAATGATGTTTGCTGTGGCTTTGTCATATATGGCCTTTACTATGGTGAAGTAGGTTCCCTCTATGCCCACTTTCTGGAGAGCTTTTATCATAAATCAGAGTTGAATTTTGTCAAAAGCTTTTTCTGCATCCATTGAGATGATCATATGGTTTTTCTTTTTCAATTTGTTAATATGGTGTATCACATTGATTGATTTGCATATATTGAAGAATCCTTGCCTCTCTGGGATAAATCCCACTTGATCATGGTGTATGATCCTTTTAATGTGTTGTTGGATTCTGTTTGCTAGTATTTTGTTGAGGATTTTTGCATCTATATTCATCAGTGATACTGGTCTGTAATTTTCTTTTTTTGTAGTATCTTTGTCTGGTTTTGGTATCAGGGTGATGGTGGCCTCAGAGAATGAGTTTGGGAGTGTTCCTTCCTCTGCAATTTTTTGGAAGAGTTTGAGAAAGATGGGTGTCAGCTCGTCTCTAAATGTTTGATAGCATTCACCTGTGAAGCCTTCTGGTCCTGGACTTCTGTTTGTTGGAAGATTTTTAATCACAGTTTCAATTTCATTACTTGTGATTGGTCTGTTCATATTTTCTATTTCTTCCTGGTTCAGACTTGAAAGGTTATAACTTTCTAAGAATTTGTTCATGTCTTCCAGGTTGTCCATTTTATTGGCATAGAGTTGCTTGTAGTTGTCTCTGAGGATGCTTTGTATTTCTGCGGTGTCTGTTGTAACTTCTTTTTCCTTTCTAATTTTATTGATTTGAGTCCTCTCCCTCTTTTTCTTGATGAGTCTGGCTAATGGTTTATCAATTTTGTTTAACTTCTCAAAGAACCAGCTTTTAGTTTTATTGATCTTTGCTATTGTTTTCTTTGTTTCTATTTCATTTATTTCTGCTCTGATCTTTATGATTTCTTTCCTTCTGCTAACTTTGGGTTTTGTTTGTTCTTCTTTCTCTAGTTCCTTTAGGTGTAACGTTAGATTGTTTATTTGAGATTTTTCTTGTTTCTTGAGGTAGGCTTGTATAGCTATGAACTTCCCTCTTAGAAGTATGGGATGCTTTTGCTGCATCCCATAGGTTTTGGATCATCATGTTTTAATTGTCATTTGTCTCAAGGTATTTTTTGATTTCCTCTTTGATTTCTTCAGTGATCTCTTGGTTATTTAGTAACATACTGTTTAGCCTCTATGTGTTTGTGTTTTTTACAGGTTTTTCCCTGTAATTCATTTCTAATCTCATAGCGTTCTGGTCAGAAAAGATGCTTGATATGATTTTAATTTTCTTAAATTTCCTGAGGCTTGATTTGTGACCCAAAACGTGATCTATCCTGGAAAATGTTCCGTGCGCACTTGAGAAGAAAGTGTAATCTGCTGTTTTAGGATGGAATGTCCTACAAATATCAATTAAATCTATCTGGTCTATTGTGTCATTTAAAGCTTGTGTTTCCTTATTAATTTTCTCTTTGGATGATCTGTCCATTGGTGTAAGTGAGGTGTTCAAGTCCCCCACTATTATTGTGTTACTGTTGATTTCCTCTTTTAGAGCTGTTAGCGATTGCCTTTTGTATTGAGGTGTTCCTATGTTGGGTGCATATATATTTATAATTGTTATATCTTCCTCTTGGATTGATCCCTTGATCGTTACGTAGTGTCCTTCCTTGTCTCTTGTAACATTCTTTATTTTAAAGTGTATTTTACCTGATATGAGTATTGCTACTCCAGCTTTCCTTTGATTTCCATTTGCATGGAATATCTTTTTCCATCCCCTCACTTTCAGTCTGTATGTGTCCCTAGGTCTGAAGTGGGTCTCCTGGAGACAGCATATAGATGGGTCTTATTTTTGTATCCTTTCAGCAACCCTGTGTCTTTTGGTTGGAGCATTTGATCCATTCACGTTTAAGGTAATTATCGATATGTATGTTTCTATGACCATTTTCTTAATTGTTTTGGGTTTGTTTTTGTAGGTCCTTTTCTTCTCTTGTGTTTCCCACTTAGAGAAGTTCCTTTAACATTTGTTGTAGAGCTGCTTTGGTGGTGCTCAATTTTCTTAGCTTTTGCTTGTCTGTCAAGCTTTTGATTTCTCCATCGAATCTCAATGAGATCCTTGCTGGGTAGAGTAATCTTGGTTGTAGGTTCTTCCCTTTCATCACTTTAAGTATATCATGCCACTCCCTTCTGGTTGGTAGAGTTTCTGCTGAGAAATCAGCTGTTAACCTTCTGGGAGTTCTCTTGTATGTTATTTGTCATTTTTCCCTTGCTGCTGTCAATAATTTTTCTTTAATTTTTGCCAAGTTGATTACTATGTGTCTCAGTGTGTTTCTCCTTGGGTGTATCCTGTATGGGACTCTCTGTGCTTCCTGGACTTGGGTGGCTATTTCCTTTCCGATGTTAGGGAAGTTTTTGACTATAATCTCTTCAATATCTTCTCGGTTCCTTTCTCTCTCTCTTCTCCTTCTGGGACCCGTATAATGTGAACGTTGTTGTGTTTAATGTTGTCCCAGAGGTCTCTTAAGCTGTCTTCATTTCTTTTCATTCTTTTTTCTTTATTCTGTTCCGCAGCAGTGAATTCCACCACTCTGTCTTCCAGGTCACTTATCCGTTCTTTTGCCTCAGTTATTCTATTGATTCCTTCTAGTGTGTTTTTTTTTTTCAGTTATTGTATTGTTCATCTCTGTTTGTTTGTTCTTGAATTCTTCTAGATCTTTGTTAAACATTTCTTGCATCTTCTCGATCTTTGCCTCCATTCTTTTTCTGAGGTCCAGGATCATCTTCACTAACATTATTCTGAATTCTTTTTCTGGAAGGTTGCCTATCTACATTTCATTTAGTTGTTTTCTGGGGTTTTACCTTGTTCCTTCATCTGTTACATAGCCCTCTGCCTTTTCATCTTTTCTGTTTTTCTGTGAATATTGTTTTTGTTCCACAAGCTGCAGGATTGTAGTTCTTCTTGTTGCTGCTGTCTGCCCTCTGGTGGATGAGGCTATCTAAGAGGCTTGTGGAAGTTTCCTGATAGGAGGGACTGGTGGTGGGTAGAGCTGGCTGTGGCATTGGTAGGCAGAGCTCAGTAAAACTTTAATCTGCTTGTCTGCTGATGGGTGGGTCTGGGTTCCCTCCCTGTTAGTTGTTTGGCCTGAAGTGACCCAACACTGGAGCCTACCCAGGCTCTTTGGTGGAGCTAATGGCAGACTCTGGGAGGGCTCATGCCAAGGAATACTTCCCAGAACTTCTGCTGCCAGTGTCCTTGTCCCTTGGTGAGCCACAGCTGCCTCCCGCCTCTGCAGGAGACCCTCCAACACTAGTAGGTAGGTCTGGTTCAGTCTCCTATGGGGGTCACTGCTCCTTCCCCTGGGTCCCAATGCACATACTACTTTGTGTGTGCCCTCCAGGAGTGGAATTGCTCTTTCCCCCAGTCCTGCCAAAGTCCTGCAATCAAATCCCACTAGCCTTCAAAGTCTGAGTCTCTAGGAATTCCTCCTCCCATTGCTGGACCCCCAGGTTGGGAAGCCCGACGTGGGGCTCAGAACCTTCACTCCAGTGGGTGGACTTCTGTGGTATAAGTGTTCTCCAGTTTGTGAGTCACCCACCCAGCAGAGATGGGATTTGATTTTATTGGGATTGCGCCCCTCCTACTGTCTCATTGCACCTTCTCCTTTGTCTTTGCATGTGGGGTATCTTTTTTGGTGAGTTCCAGTGTCTTCCTGTCGATGATTGTTCAGCAGTTAGTTGTGATTCCAGTGTTCTCGAAAGAGGGAGTGACAGCATGTCCTTCTACTCCGTCATGTTGAACCAAATCTGACTACGGTTTTAAGGAGAATTATGCACTGAGGCCAAAATTCATCAATTTCCAATTGCTTTTTTATCAACGTTGTTGAGATATAATTTATGTACAAGATCAGTGGCCAATTTTAAAGTAGTTCTTTAAAACTTAAGAAAAAATTTTTTTTTCTTTTGGATTTAGTTTCAGGAGGAAGGAAGTTGACTGGTAAATCCAGACATTCTGGGTGGAGATTTTTTGGTGAAATTCCCTATAAATGAACCAGCAGCTGCCTTCAGGGTTTGATAAAGGCCTCAGTGTTTGGAACACTGTGGGGTTCCTTCTCCCCATCTCCAGCTCTTTCTGGCTGGGTCCGGGTGGGTGTGAGAAGTGGTCACTGAAGCGACACGAGTTGGGTGGAAATGCAAAGTGGGTGTGAAAGCATGAGGTGTACAAGGTGGCAGAGCTGAGCCCAAATCACATCACTGTCTCTCACTTGCTGTGCAAGCTGTACCAAGCTCCTCGGCATCGCTGAGCGTGCCTCAGTCTCCTCATCTATAGAATGGCATGTGTCAGAAGACTGAGGTTTAAATAGCTAATGAGGGGACTTCCCTCATGGTGCAGTGGTTAAGAATCCCCCTGCCAATGCAGGGGACAGGAGTTCGAGCCCTGGTCCAGGAAGATCCCACATGCTGTGGAGAAACTATGCCCGTGGGCCACAACTACTGAGCCTACACTCTAGAGTCCGCGAGCCACAGCTACTGAAGCCCTCATGCTGCAACTACTGAAGCCCACGTGCCTAGAGCCCATGGTCTGCAGCAAGAGAAGCCACTGCAATGAGAAGCCCATGCACCACAGTGAAGAGTAGACCCTGCTCACTGCAACTAGAGAAAGCCCGTGCACAGCAACGAAGACCCAATGCAGCCATAAATAAATAAATAAAATAAATAAATAAATAAATAAATAAATAAATAAATAAGCTAATGCACCCAAAGCACCTGCACCGGGGCCTGAACATGGTAGGCACTTAATGAAATCTAATATTGTTCTTACAAGGCTAGAAACTTGCCAACCCTGCACTCCCTGGAACTGTACTCCTCACCATGCTGTGCTGACTGCCCATTTCTAACTACCCGGGTGGCTCCCCCCAGGCTCTACCTGAGAGCTGTCACCCTGTGTTGTGACCCCAAGGCCCCGACCCACTTGTCTCTGAGCCCTACCTGGTTTTTCAAGCTCTGGATCTCTCTCTGTTGGGCATCGTCCTCTTCATGCAGAACCTGAAACTTGGGCGGGATCACCCTCTCCTTCTGCCTGGAGGCAGCTGTTTCCAACAGCTTCTGGCTCAGGTTGGCCACTTGGTTCTGCAGGCTTGCTATCACGGTGTCTTTGTATTTAGATTCAAGTTCAAAATCGGAGAGACGGCTGACTTCTTTTCCCAGCAGCAGAATTATTTCATCCTGGGTGGAGGACAGATGGGAAATTTACTAGGGGTGAGTCTGGGTGTGAGGCTGAGCCCATTTAAAGAAATACAGGAAAAATATGGTATCATTCTTTGGGAAGGTGAGGGCAGGCAGGGAGGGAAAAAGCAGACTTTCAAGGCTATCTCTGTCACTTCGAAAATCTCATAGAGACAAGAATTGGGTTAAAATGAGGTAATTGTATATAGACTCCTGTAATGGATGTCTATACCTCACAGGTACGGACACTTTCCTTTCCCCGGGAATTAGACTTTCATATTAAGAACAACCATCCCACTTGGGAACTTTTGTTGCTAGAAAGTTTACTTAGAGTGTTTTCATTTATAATATTCAGCCTAGCACACTGGGGACCTAGGAAAGGTAGTTAGGAAAGCAACATTCTGCTTGACCACATTCTGCCTATAATGAGGGTTATTTGTTTTAACTTAAAACATTCTTAACTATTTGTTTTCCCTTTCCTCTCTTCTAATATTTCCTGCCTCTTTTGGCTATTCATGTATGAATTTTTTCCAGGTAACTCAATCTGGAAAGTAAATGAGACAGGAATAGTGACTTATTTGCATGGGCTCATGTAAACTTTCGGCTGGAAAAACAAAATTGCTGGTAGACTGTACCCACAGGTATAATTAACCCTGTCCTCCATCTCTCCAGTGATAAAGCTCTGCAGCCAAAGAATTGGTTAGGTTTTCCAAAAAAGGAAAAAAAAAATCCCCCAAACTTCTCACCAGACATTATCAATAAAATGTCAGAAAAACTGAAGAAGAAGAAGAAGAAAAATTTCCCCAGAGGCCTTTTCCAAAGCAGTCACCCGAGGAGGTAAACGGGCAATTTCTGAGCCAGCTCATTCCCAGGAGAGCCGTCCAGTCAGCCTCACGATCTGCTAGCTCCGTGACCTGGGGAAGGACAGGGTCTCGCTCATGAGAAAGCCTGTCTGACATTGCCAGCTGCTGCCAGGGGCCTTCCTTTGGGTCCTTGTGAAAGTTGGTGGCAAAACTTCAAGAGAGAGCATCAGACATATTCCCTACTCCTGGGCAGTTTCCCCTGTTTCACCCTGTTATGATCAGCCAGGTGCTTATTCATTTTTCATGCAACAAACATTCATCGGGCAGCAACTAAGTGCCAGGCCCCGTGCCAGTGCTGGAATATAAGAAGTTTGCAGAGGGCAGTGGACAGCTGTGGGTTCTGCTTTCCTGCTGAGAGTCCCCTTGCCCTTCTTGGAGGGAGTGTTCCTCCTTCCATTTGGTCTGGGTAGGACTGTCAGTCATGTGCCTTGCTCCTTCCTGTCCCACCTCCCCATGTGCATGTGGCCCAAGCTGGTCAATCAGAGATTTCACACATCGATTACAGAGGGAGAGGATCTTGCCTTCTTTTGGATCATGTAGGCTTGTTTGCCTGAGTTTGTCTTTTCTAACACACAAAGCCAGCCTTATGAAGAAAGCCAGACACTGAGGGAAACAGAGGGGAGAAGTTGGTAGTGGGGAGGTGTTCTGATGACATTATTCAAGCTCCTGGATCTAGCCATACCTGAAGCTAGTGGCCCTTTAAATTTTCCAATAAGATGAGCTAATCAATGCTCCCCCTCAAGCTAATTTGTTTATTGTCACTTGAAGGAGTCCTGGCAAGTCAGGGTATAAACGACTTATAAAGAGAAAGAATTATTTCTATTATAAATAGAAAAAATGATAAATGGCTTATAAACATTTTCTATAAATAGAAAAAAATTATAGTGGTTGCACTATATTTCCAAGTTAAAATTGAGGCAGGTTGAAAAATGGCTACAAATACTTTGCAGTTTTGCCATCCAGTCTATTTCCCCACCCTCTAGTCTGGGCTGGCCCCGTGACTAGCTTTAACCAACGGAATGGAGTGGAAGTGATGCTGCATGATCTCCAGGCAAGTTCTTACAGGCTGTGCAGCTTCTGCTCTGGCCCCCTGGGAACCCTGAGACCACCGTGCTGTGATGAAAAACCACATGCACAAAGGGGCGCACCAGTCCAGGCGTCCTGGCTGAGGCCCTAGATGTGGGAAGGAGGCCAATGGAGACCGACCACCAGCCTGGCCAAGCCAGCGGCTTACTGAAGCCGCATGAGTGAGGCCAGGGGACACGAGCAAAGGAACCTTCCAGGTCAACCCATAGATTCTGGGGAATAATGAATTGCTGTTGGAAGCCGCTAAGTTTTGGGATGGCTTGTTACACAGCGATAAATACAGAATCTGAGTGTGGCTTCTCGCCTTTCTGCAACATTTTTCAGAGTCTGGTCCCAGGATGCCTGGGTTGGAACCCCCTGCCTCCTGAAGGTTTGGATTTCCGTGTCTGACAAGAACCTCAGGTAGGCCTGCTCCTCACAAACTCTGAGAATTGCTGCAGGAGCAGGCCCTGGCCCTGAAGGAAAGCGAGATATTATAGACTGCTTCTTTTAGAGTAACTTTCGAGTCGTGTCTAAGTGGGGAGAAATTGACCTGGGCCCTTCCCAGGATGGCTTGAATCCACCTGTTCTGCTCGCATCCCTGCTTTAAACCTCTCTGGTTCTTTAACGAGTCTCTCGGCCCACGCCTCCCTGACTTCAGGGCTCACGTCCTCCTGCAAGGAACGTGTTTTTGCGTCACTGTTCCATCCCTGAAGGTTGACCAAGTGATTACTGTGTGGGAGTTAGAAGTACCCGCTGAGAAGCTAACCAGACCTCGCTTTGAATCTTAACACTGCTCCTTGCATTGGACAGCCTTGAACACATCACTGAACCTCTCTGAGCTTCAGTTTCCTAATCTGCGAAGTGAGGCTGATAATATCTAGTTTGAAGATGGTGAAGATTAACGAGCTAATAAATGTCAAGTGCACAGGACATGGCCCAGCACACAGTAGGTGCTCAGTACCTTGTAGTTGTAGATGTTATTTGGGATAAAATGAGCAGTGGCCAAACCTGGCTGAATGTCTTGGGAGGAAGAGGTGGTTTCTTGGAAGTAGGAAAAAGGGACAGTCCTTGAGACACAGAGAACAAGAGGCAGTGGCAATCTCTCCATGGTCCCTCTTGCTGCTGTAGCTCTGTGCTTCCCCAAGACCCCTCACCTTATCGTGCTGGGACAGGTCCTGGTCCACAAAAATTTCTCTGTAGGGCCCTGTCCCAGGAACTTCCTCGGCCACTGATTGTTCCGACAGTTCCGCGGCGTTGGTCCACACTAACACACAAGATCAACAGAGAATGCAGAGGAGACAGTGAGTTTCCCCAAAGTCTTAAAGAATATTTTCAGATTAACCTTCACATTCATGAGACTTATGCACTGAAAGCATTACAGGAGGACTGGAAAGGGTAAGAGCTGCCTCATTTCTCTTCCCCAGCGTTAACTGCACTGATGCACTGTGGTGTGTCTCTTTCCAGACTTTTTTCTATGCTGCCTAAGAGCTGAGGACCTTGGGCAAGTCATTTGCTCTCTCTAAGCCTTAGTTTCCACATACATAATTCAGGATCCCTGATAGTCTCTGTTATAAAGGGCTATCTGGAGATTAAATAGAATAATGATATAGAGCAGGGGTTGGCAAACTATGGCCCTGCGGCCAAATCTGGCCTTCTGCCTATGTTTGTAAATAAAGTTTTATTGCAACACAGCCACAGTGATTCATTTACATATTATTTATGGCTGCTTTCCAGCTACAAAGGCAGAGCTGAGTAGTTGCAGCAGAGACCATGTGACCCACAAGTCCTAAAGTATTTACTATCTGGCTCTTTACAGGAAAAGTTTGCTGACCCCTCATGTAGCGCATTTAGCGCTAAACATTAGCTATATTTTTTATTGCAGTCATATCTTTTCAAAAAACAAAAATGCATTTACATGACAGAGATTCTTATCCAGCTTACTTTTCAGCTAACAATATCAAAAACATCTTCCCATGTCAGTATTTGTAGCTGTACTTGGTTCTTTTCCAGGGTAGCATTGTGGTCCATTGTCCAAGTGTGCCAAACGTGTTTAACTAGGATCCACTTGATAGACATTTAAGCTTTCCTATATTTTTTCTTATTTACCCCAGTATTACAAGGCCTTTTTATATGACTTTCAGGGATTATGGCATTCTGTTTGGGGACCCCACTCTGTATCACATCAGACATCTCGCAATTCACTCACATCAACACTGAATACATTTCTTTTTATTGGTGTAGAAACGTTTGTAAAGATTTCTATAATTCTACGTGTGAGATCACTTGGGCCCAAGCAGCATATTTTAAATTTCCAAGTGACTATGGTTTCTGGACAGTCACTGCACATTCTTATCTTCTTGTGAAGTGAGAAACTGAACAAATTGTTTTCAGTGGTGATGAAACTTTAATGAGTATTAACATTAATGATGAATGAAGCACGCACTGTCATGTTTGTGGACATTCATCATTTATTCATTTTGCTTCTGCCTTTTTTATTTATGCATTTTAGAATCAAAGATTCCTGCCCCCCAGCCAGGTCTCAAACCTCTTTGTGGACCCCAGAACCTCTAGTGGACATAGCTGATGGCCTGTGGTGCCCGGAGAATGCACAGCCTTGCGTGTTGAATGAGCAGCCCTGGCCACAGTGTTTCCTGGGGCACGAGGAACACAAGGGCCTGGAACTTCAGCAGCTGCCCATTTTCTCTCCCTCCACCTCCCCAACTAGGTCCATGATTAGAAAACTTTTATTTGAAGCTCACTGCCCCCATCTGACTCTCTTGGATCCTGAGCAGCTAAGTCCTAACTGACTATAGCAGCAGTGCCTGATAGAGAAATAAGGGAGCTACAGAATGCAATTTTCAATTTTCTCGTAGTCACGTTAAAAAGGTAAAAAGAAGAGAGGAATTTTTAATGATCAATTTTATTTAACCCAATACATTAAAAAGCATCATTTCAACACGTAATCGACAAAAAATATGGAGATATTTTATATTCTTTTTCTTCGAGGCATGAAGCCTTTGAAATCTGGGGTTTATTTGACACTGATTGCGCATCTCAATTTGGAAACTGAGTTTTCAGGAGGAAGATTTCATCTGTTTTCAGATTCCTCAAGAAATCGGCTCTCACTGGAGGAAGGTACTGACTGGCCTGTGTCCCCAGGGAGGGCCTCGGGGTCTGACCCTAACTGGGCCCCTGTCCAGTCTCAGCTTAGAGCTCTGGCGTCTGATGCCATCTCTAGGGGTGACTCCGGCTGCCTCTGCGACCCTGTCGTGGCTGTCTTGAGGGACGCTTCCCTGCAAGATGATGGCCGGAGCGGGGACTTCATCAATCTTACAGAACAGGCTGATCGATGGGGTCCCTTTACTGGGGAAGGTGTGTTTACTCAAAGTCTTTGTGGGGCTAGAATTTGCTCTGAGACTTGCTTTCCTTACACCCAGGCAGGGAGGTGCGGGAGAAGTTACCCCTCACCTGCCCCAAACTTCTTTACCGGCTACTGTTATTTATCAAAAAGAACCTAAGGGCCATGTATGGCCAAACCGGCTTAACTCTAGATGCTGGATCCTTCGGAGGTCCCAGTGGGGAGAAGCCCCAGGGAGAGTCGGGAGGGCTGGGGCGGTGGGACGGCGGATATGGGGACGCAGGCACTTTAAGAATTTTCGGGCATGAGCTGTGGGCCAAAAGGCAGGGGAGTTACTTTAATATTTTAACAACCCCCAGCTGTCCTGGTGCGCTCCAATAATCACCAGTCTGCAGCAGGGGCAGTATGTGTGCACCTTAACTGTGTCTTTCAGACATTGTAAGTTGTAAATAAAAGTTAAATAACAATCATGGTTAGGTAATAACTTAATTTTAAAATTTTAATATTTAAAATTTAAATATTAAAATTTTAAAATATTTAAATTATTAAGATTGTAAAATTTAAAATTTAAATATTAAAATATTAAATATTTTAATATTTACTGAATGTTCGCTATGCACCAGGCGCTGTGCTCAGCACTTACAGGCAGGATACGATTTCATCTTCATAACAACCCAGTGAGATAGGCATTATTATTCCCATCTCCATTTTATACGTGAGAGATATGAGGCACAGAGACGGCAAGTCACTTGCTCAAGGACACACAGCTGGTAAGTGGTAGAGTCAAGGGATGAACCTAAGTTTGTTGGATTCAGAGCCTATGCTTTTAACCACTATGTAGTCAATGTATTGAAGTGGGAAGATGTTTATGACATATTATTGAATTTTAAAAATCAGGTAGGGGGGCCTCCCTGGTGGCGCAGTGGTTGAGAGTCCGCCTGCCGATGCAGGGGATATGGGTTCGTGCCCCGGTCTGGGAGGATCCCATATGCCGCGGAGCGGCTGGGCCCGTGAGCCATGGCCGCTGAGCCTGCGCATCCGGAGCCTGTGCTCCGCAACGGGAGAGGCCACAACAGTGAGAGGCCCGCATACCGCAAAAAAAAAAAAAAAAAATCAGGTAGGGAATTCCTTGGCAGTCCAGTGATTAGGATTCTGTGCTTCCACTGCAGGGGGCACAGGTTCCATCCCTGGCTGGGGAACAAAGATCCTGCAAGCTGAGCGGCACGGCCAAAAAAAGAAGGTTACCTATGTTAGGTTCATATGATCCCATTATTGGGAAATATATATATATATATATATATATATATATGAATCAAGATGCTATTTTAATAAGTCACTCCACATATTTTCTTTTCTCAGTAATTCTTCCCCACCTCCCATGAGCTCTTGCCATTAAGATTTGGCCTTGGAGCTGACGTTTTATTGCCTTGTGGTACAGGAAGGATGAGTATTAACTAGAACAGGGTGAGTTTTCCCCCAGGCAAAATGACGTTTTCATTTTTGACAACGTCTGGAGACATTTTTGAGAACCACAGTTAGGGGTGGTGGTGGTGGTGTTGCTACTGGTATCTCTGGTGGGTAGGAGTCAGGGATGCTGCTAAACACTCTACAGTGGACAGGACAGATCCTACAACAAGGAGTTATGCGACCCACCTGTCACTGTGCCAAGATTGAGAAACCCTGACCTGATCTGCAGTAAATAAATCCTTGGCTTTGGGTTTTCAAATAGAATTTTTCAAGTCTAAAGCAAGGTGACAGTCTAACAGTAAACCAATTTAATTGGAAGGGCCCAGCTTTGCTAAGAGAGGAAAGAGCTTTCTCGGAACCCTTAAAAAGAGGTGTTTTCTGTCAAGAGACAGCATGGAGGACTGGAGCACAGAGTTTTCTCTAAAGCGTGGAGTAGAGAGGCCCAGACACAAAGGAACTCCCCATGACACGGGAAGATGAAAGTCCCTTTCTGAGGATGGGGAGAGAGTCAGGGGAACGAGGGCAAACGTTTGGAAACATGAGACCTGGCTGAGAGGCTGAGGAGATAGAGCCCAGGTAGAAGTGAGTGACTCTAAGCCATACGACTCATCCTTCATTTCTCCAGGGGGAATCCAAGTCCTTCAGAGAAGCCCCAAGTTCAGCATGGCACTGGAGAAACCGGTGATTACAGTGGAAAAATTTAAATGGCGGAGTGAAAAAAAGAAAAGAAACAGCCCATGTGCCATGTGTCCAAAGGACGCATTAAAAAAAAAAACCCCAAAAACCCTGTATATATGTTCATAAGACAGAACATGATGCATACAACAAAATGAATGAATCTCAGAAATACTATGCTGAGTGAAAAAGCCTTCCACAAAGGAACATGTACTACATGGTTCTGTGTACTTGAGATTCTAGAACAGGAATATCTAATCCATGGCGGGAAAAGAATTCAGAAGAGTGGGTGCCTCTGGGGCCTGGGGCTGGGAATTGACAGGGGAGGGACATGAGGGAACTTTCTGGGGTGATGGTAACGTTCTATATCTTGATAGGAATTTGGGTTACATAGTTGTGCACGACTGGCAAAACTCAGTGAGCACATTCAAGATCTACACCTTTCATGGTGTGGTAGCCAGTCTCCAAGATGGCCCCACTGATTCTTGTCTCCTGGTATTCAGACCCTTGCATCATCCTCTCCAATACTGGATGGACTTTATATTAGTTAGCTGGGGCTGCCATAACAAAACACCACAGGAGGTCTTAACAAAAGAAATTCATTTTCTCACAGTTCTGGAGGCTGGAAGTCCAAGATCAAGGTGTGGGCAGGGTTAGGCCTCTCTCCTTGGCTTGCAGACGGCCACCTTCCTGCTGTGTCCTCACATGCCCTTTTCTCTGTGCACGTGCATCCCTGGCGTCTCTCTCTCTCTTCTTACAAGGACACCAGCCCTTGGATTAGGGCCCACCCAATCATCTCATTTGAACTTACTCATCTATTTCAATACACTATCTCCAAATATGGTCACATTCTGCGATATTGGGATTGAGGCCTCAGCATATGCATTTTGGGGGAATGCAATTCAGTCTGTAACAAAGCTTCTCTATGTAACCAAGGATATTGCAGAAATGACACAGTTTGATTCCTGAGGTTAGATCATAAAAGACATTGCAGCTTCTGCCTCACTCGCTAGGACCACTTGTCTGGAGGAGCTGGCAGCTTGAGGATGCTCAAGCAACGTATGGAGAGGTGCACTTAGTGAAGAACTGAGGCCTCTTACCAAAAGCCATGGGAGTGACCCATCCTAGAGGTGGGTCCTCCAGCCCCAGACAAGCCCCCAGAGGACCACGGCCCAGCCACCACCATTACTGCCACCTCATGGACAAGCCTGAGCAAGAATCCCCCAGCTAAGCCATTCCCAACTTCCTGACTCAGAGAAGCTATGAGATAATAAATGTTTACTGTTGTTTTAGGCCATTACATCCTGCAGTAATTTGTTATGCAACAATAAGTAGCAAATACAGGTTTGGGCACCAGGAGTGGTGCAAAATTTAACAAAAACCCTACAATGTGGAGTGGTTTGGGATGGAACAGTGGCCAGAAGCTGGAGGACTTTGGCCAAGAGTCTTTGAGAAAGCCTGAATAGTCTTAGTAGAAGCCCGATGGCCTTTGAGGAGGCAGTGAGGGAAGGGTTCCAGGAAAGTGAGGAAAATGTTACTGGGGTTAAGGGATCTTTGTCAGGTGGTGGCAGAAGGTTTCCTAACACGTTGCCTGTGGTCATGAGGAAGGTAGAAAATGTTTGTGATGAGGCTGAGTGGTCTAGCTAGAGAGAGTCCCAGACAGAGTCTTGGAAGGTGCTGCCTGGTTACATCTTGCTACTTATAGTGAAATGTGAGCGGGAGAGACAGTTAAAGGAAGGGCTGTTAAATCAGGGCAATGTTCTGGGCTTGAAAATTCCCTGCCTCTCCAGGTGGCAAATGAAATGTAAGAAACAGGTTCTGGGCAAAGATCAAATTAAGGGCGCTCTCAAGAAAACACAGTCTAGAGAAGAAGCTGAGGGTGTGGTTGTAAAATCCTTTGTTAAGAATACAGATCCAGGGCAGTGTCCAAGAGAACCCTTCGGTCAAAGAACTGGGCTTCTAAGAAACTTCTGTCCTTTGTCAGTCTTTGCAGAAGCCCATGGTGGAAGGGCTTGTGACAAAAAAGTCTGTGGGCGTGGTTTTTGCCTGATAGGATGAACCCCAATAAGAAGCACTGCCAACTCAGACTGACAGAGACCCACAAAAGTCAAAGAAGCGTCTGGACAACCAAGCTTCTACAGGCAGGAAGCAGGCTATAAAACTATGCAGCCACATCCATGGGACACCTTTCATAGGAAAGGGAGGACGACTCAGAAGGCGGAACTCACGGACCAGGGGCAGAGCCAAGAGCCCTGGAAAGTCATTTCTGGGCAAGAGTTGGACTGAAGCCCAGTCAAGGAACTGCCGATATTTTCCCAGCTGGACTTCAGAACTGCTTTGGGCCAGGGACTCCTGTGTGTTTCCTGTTTTTCTTCTTTTGGAACAAGAGGAGTGTATGTAGCAGTGATGCTATGTCTGTCCCACCAATATGTGCTGGGTGTGTGAGGGACAGACCCTTTGTTCAGAGGTCTTCAGATTTCTGGAAGTAGTACTTGATGAGCTGAACGTAACGTACTACACCCATGAGCCCCATCTGTACCTGGACTTGATTTAGACGAGATTCTGGAATTTGAGCCGATGCTGTTACTGGGGTGAGATTTTGGGGGGCCTCGGGAGAGAGGAGGAGGAGTGTGAATCATTGAGGACCCGAGGGCAGGCTGTGGTAGCCGGCCTCCAAGATGACTGCTGATAATCCCCGCCTCCTGGTCTTCAGGCCTGTCTGTAGTCTTCTCCCACACTGGAGGGTGACGCCCTGTGTAACCAGCAGGATATTGCAGCAATGACAGAGCATGACTTCTGAAGCTTAGTCACAAGAGATGTTGCCATTTCCATCTTGTCCTCCAGGATCACTTGCTCAGGAGGAGCAGCTGCCTTGTCATGAGAACGCTCGAGCCACTCTCTGGGGAGGTCCATGTGGTGAGGAACCGGGGCCCCCTGCTGACAGCCATGTGAGCACGCCGTCTTGGAAGTGGATCCTCCGGCCCAGGTCAAGCCTTCAGATGACTGCAGCCTTACGAGGGACCCTGAGCCACAGCCGTCCTGCTAAGCTGCTGCCAAATTCCTGACCCACAGAAACCATATAGATGATAACACATGTTTGATTTTTGCTTTAGGCTGCTACGTTTGGGGAGAATTCGTTATGCAATCATGATAACTAATACACATTGTGTGTTCATTTTACATGAAGGAGACAAAAATGTTGAATTCTAGTTAATGGTATATGTGCTAAAGCATTTAGGGGGAGGACTACAGATGTGTGCTATTTATTTTGAAATGCATCCAAAAAATAAGATGGATTAATGCAGGACAAGAAGGATGGGTAGACAGAAATGTAATAAAGAGTACAGCAAAGTGTTAGCGGTAGAATTAGGAGGAGAGGTGTCCCTGTAAAATTCTTTTTGCTTTGCTGTAAGTTTGAAAGTTTTCACATTAAAATGCTGGGGGGAAACGGCTGAGTAATTTCTTAACTTGTGTTGTAGGTACATGAGCATTCCTTAGATGATGATGATGATGATGTAAACTGCAGAGATACCTTTCATTTGCTCCTTAGTCTGTATATTTCAGAATAATAACTATTATTTGAATGACTGAGGGAAGTGAATAGGTGAGTGGTCCTGAGTGAGACCAGGGAAGGGTGTGGAGGCATCGAGAGACCTGGGGACTCAGAGGGGTCTGGGGCTGGGACGCAGAAAACAGAGAATGGGACCTTCACACCAGTGGCCACAGAAGAAACCTGGGAATCATGCCAGGGACTAAGTTGAGCCAGCTACTCTGCCAGTAAGGCTGACAAGGCCAAGAGGATGGTGATAGACAGGAAGTCTCCTCCCCAAATGCCATGAGGCCTTCTCGGGGGGAGGGGGGGAGAAGGAAACCCTGATGGCTGTGTGTCCCCAAAGTGACCAGGCTGTGAGTGACAGTCACTGAGATAACCAGCCTTAAATTTGACTGAAAAGCGTTAGATTAGATTAGATTGAATATATAACCTCTGGAGAAGTAATTTTCTCCATAAGCCTCAGTCTCCTCTTACCTGTAAAATGGTAATAAAATATTTAAAAACCTCTTAAGGCAAGAGGGATTTCAGTTACCAATATGTCTGTACATCTGAGTCGAAGTATATAAATTTAGATTCTGATACACATTCATATATATTCATATATATGTACAAACACACACACACAAACACACACACACACACACACTCACCACAGAGGTACTGACGTGTGCAGATGGGCAGAGCACAGTCTTGGAGGAGTTTGTACCAAAAAGTCAACAGGGAGAATTCTGGTGATAAGGGTGACAGCTTATCTTTTACTGTTTTCTAACTTTCTGCTTATCCCAATTTTTTCACATTTGATTATGTTCTACTTCAGAACCAGAGAACATAAGCAAAAGCCAGAGAAAGACAAATATCATACCATATTGCTTATATGTGGAATCTAAAAAAAGGTACAAATGAACTTATCTACAAAACAGAGATAGAGTTACAGATGTAGAAAATAAACTTATGGTTACCGGGAATAAGAGGGGGGAGGGATAAATTGGAAGAGAGGGATTGACATACACAATACTATACATAAAGGAGATAACTAAGAAGGACCTACTGGATAGCTCAGGGAACTCTCCTCAACACTCTGTAATGGTCTATATGGGAAAAGAATCTAAAAAAGAGTGGATACATGTATATGTTGAACAGATTCAGTGTGCTGCATACCTGAAACTAACACAACACTGTAAATCAACTGCACCTCAATAAAAATTTTTTAAAAAAGGGGAAAGCAGAAACTGAGACCCATCCTCCTAGCAAAAGCCCCTCCCCTAAGCCGCCAAGGAAGCACCCATGAGTACCTTGCCTGATGATGGGAACGCTGTGGGCGGCTCTGTCCACCTCGAAGGAGAACATCTTCTTGCTGGCACTCATGGGCTGCCTGTGGGAGGCTGGTGGGACCATGGGGGGCTCGGGGGACCCCTGCGACCAGCTCCTCTGCACTGGCGCTGGCCAGATGCCCGGGTAGGAGGGGGTCTGTGGTGGTGAGGGTGACTGGTTCAGTTGCTGGGTGGCCCAAGGTGGCTGTGGCCTTGGCCAAGGTGCTGGGCCCCTCACCCATGGGAAGGAGACCTGCAGGGGCAGACAAGAGGGTCAGGGGAGGTTACGAGCAGCTGGGGTGGTCTTCACCTTTCTGTCCCGGCGACATAATTGCTGCCCTAGATTTCGGCGTATAAGTCACTTCTCCCAGGAAGCCCTCCCAGACTCTCCCCAAATTTGGGATGGTGGTCCCCACCATGGGTCACCTTGCACACTATCGCACCACCATTTATTGGGTGCAGACTTCGTGCCAGGCACCCAGTCAAGAGATTCACATGCATTACCTCATTTAATACCCCTGATGCTTTGTGACGAGCCCGAGGCTGAGCAAGACCTAGTGACTTTCCCAGGATCACAGATTTGGCAGTGAGCGTCTGAGCTGGTACAACGCCACCTCTGAGCTCTGAGAGGCTGACAGCTTTTTTTCTACCTTGCTCAGCACCGTATCCTCAGCTCCTAGAATAAACCCTTGGCACATACACAGTAGGTCCTTAAATACTGGTTGAAAGAATGAATGAACACATCTCCGAGATTCAAGCCCAGCTCTCCAGGACACACACATCCACACTGTGTCTCCCTGGCACTCCCATTCCACTTGTTCCCCGAAGCCGAGAGCTCTGGGGTGGCAGGCACCCCAACTGGCTCGAAACCCAGCTGGCTCATTAGCCTGTGATCCTCAACATCTGCCACATCTGATTCTTGCCAGACGCGCCATAAATATCTATCGAGAGAACCTTTTTTCATCTGACCCGGCGGAAGATGTCTGTAGCTACTTTCATTAGAGAGCACATCAAAATCCATCTACACCGGGAGAAGCAAATGCTGAGAGGTGCTGACACCTGGCTTTGTCTTGGTTAATGCTGTTGTGGCCGTCCCTCCCCGAGCCTAGTGGTTAAACCGTGACATCGTGAATGCTACCATTTATTGTAATTACTCACCGATTTCTCTCGATAGCCCTGAAGGGGAGGAGCTCTCCTTATTCCTAGCTTACAAATGAGGCTTGGAGAGGTTAAGGACTTCACCAAGCTCAGGTGGTGGTGGAGAGGGTGGTGGGACTGGGGTTCTGGAAAGCCCTTTCCCTCTCTGTCTCTCTCTCCCTTTTCCGCCCCAACCCCACCCCCAGTCGCTTGGCAGAAAAAAACACACTTTTCAAGGAAGAAGCTAAGTTCAAAGGTTTGCCGCCTGTGGCGGTCACGTTTCTCTTTCTGCAGACTGCAGACACATAATGAGAAACAGGACAGAATGCTTCTGAAATAGGAGCACTGGCAGACAGAACTTCCTATAGCTCCAGCTGGATTGTATTCAAGAGGAAGGTTCTCCACTCACTCAGGTTCCCAAACCAGTCTTTTAGCTACAGTCTTTCCCAGCCAAGTCAAGAATCCGATGAATTCCCCTGAAGACTTTTTTGGAGTCAGAGAGAACACTGTTCGGGAAAATCAAACTCCAATTGCCTGGCGACACCTGGCCCAGCATTTATGATGACACTGGCCCCGTTGAAACCTGTTTCAGGAACGGACTTGGCAGTGTTCCAGAACTCTGTTACCTTATGTGAAGATTCGAATTTCTCTCCACGGTGGGCACCTCGGTCTCCACCTAAGCTTTCTTCCTTTCTCTCCTTTTAGAAGCTGAGGTGTCCTGCTTCTGCCTTGCACTCACTTCTCCATCCATCCTATCCCTTCCCGTCCTCTCCTCTGGGGCTGTCTTGCCTCAATCATTCCTACAACCTTTCCTCATCGATTTAATAAAGATTTATCGAATGAAAGGGCTGAAGGTGGGAAGGGGGAAATTTGAATATGTTTTACCCCCGCCTGATAGAAAACAAATCGAGAGACCACGGGTAGTGTGGAGGAATTCCCTTTTGTGCTGGGATGCTCAGGTAGATGTGCCTCACTGCCCACTAACTGCCAGGGTGCTGAAGGGAGTGGTCATATCTCATGCCTCAAGTGGTTCACTGCCGTAGTGGACAGGCCGCAACCCACCTGGCTCTTCTGGAAATTCCAGGAATCTCCCTCCCAATCTGTCGGCCCATTGCTGTGGGTGGGGCTAAGCAATCAACCAATCACACTCCCTGGACATACTGATTGGTTCAGTGGTGGGGCAAGTGATCCAATCAGAGCCAAGGAGACCCAAGAAGACTTGGCTGGACACCAGGATCTGGAGTGACCTGGTGGGACTTCACAATGCAGCCAGCATGAGGGAGTGGAGCCCAGACATGGAGAGAGGGAAGCTGTTTATTTATTTTTCAAATTGTGGTAAATAACCTGCAACATAAAATTTATCATCTTAGCCATTTTAAAGTAAATAGTTCAGTGGTGTTAAGTATTTTCACATTTCTGTGAGATGGATCTCCAGAACTTTTTCGTCTTGCAAAACGTAAACTCTATTAACCATTAGACAACAACTCCCCATTCCCTCCGCCACCCAGCCCGTGGTGATCAACATTCTGTCTCTATGAATTGGACTACTCTAAGTACCAAGTACCTCAAATAAGTGAAATCACATGGTACTTGTCTTTTTGTGACTGGCGTATTTCACTTAGCATAATGTCCTCAAGGTTCATCCATGTTGTAACATGTCAGAATTTCCTTCATTTTTAAGGCTAAACAATATTCCATCATACAGTTTAGAGTGTATTTTGTTTATCCATTAAGCGTCACGGGCATTTGGATGGTTTCTACCTCTTGGCTATTGTAACTATGCTGCTGTGAACATGGTGGGGAAAATAAGGAAGCTGGTTTTGAGCCTTGGCTGGGGTGCTACCCTGAAGTGCTCCATCCCTGAGGCCGGCTAGAGCTGGTTTCTGTCGCTTGCAGCACACAGAGCCCGAACGATAGGGCCCCTATGGGGGAAGGATTCAAAGATGTGTAAATGCAGCAGACTCCAAGCTCTTTGGGTTTAAAAATTAAAAAATAAAGTGTTTTTTTTTTTCTCTGAAGAGTGTTGCTTGAGGGTAGCTTTAGTTGGATGGTTAAAGTGGGTTTTCTCTAGTTTGCCGGCTTGCTCTATCACAGGGAAGGTCAAGGTTTTCTCAGAAATTGCTGATGGTAACTACAATGAAACAGGCAGGGAGAAAAGCAAACATAAGAAAAAGACTCACATTTAAAAGCCAGCTCTGGGCTGTACAGGAAGCATGGGGTCAATGTCAGTTATCAACAAGTCTGTTTTTATTATTTTTTTATTTTAGATTTAATTTTATTTATTTTTGGCGGTGTTGGGTTTTCGTTGCTACGTGCAGGCTTTCTTTAGTTGCGGCGAGCAGGGGCTACTCCTCGTTGTGGTGCATGGGCTTCTCCTTGCGGTGGCTTCTCTTGTTTCGGAGTGTGGGCTCTAGGCACATGGGCTGCAGTAGCTGGGGCACATGGGCTCAGTAGTTGTGGCTCGTGGGCTCTAGAGCGCAGGCTCAGTAGTTGTGGTGCACGGGCTGTTACTCTGCAACATGTGGGATCTTCCCGGACCAGGGCTTGAACCTGTGTCCCCTGCATTGGCAGGTGGGTTCTTATCCACGGTGTCACCGGGGAAGTCCCCAAGTCTGTTTTTAGAAACTTTAGTTTAAAAATACACACTAATGCCTTTTCTCTTTCTTTGTGTCTGTTCTCTGACCATATGGTATGTTACCATGGTTGGTTTTTTTGTTTTGTTTTTGAGATAGCATATGTGATACTCCTGATTTCTTTTCCATACTACCTTTAAAATAGCAGGTTGTCAACCACCTGGTTAACCACGACCACATCCACAGGTGAATTTATATTAGCTTTAAAAAACATGGGTCAATGATTTACTCAAGAAGTCACTATCCATTTTCTTTCAAATTATCTACTTGTTCTTTGTGTTATTTCTCCAATATCTGCTTCTAACCCTGTAAAGAGTATAAGTTGAAAGGGAGACCCTAAAAAAAATTGGAAGTAGTTTGCACATCGAGTGCCTACAGTACACATGAATTCTGCCAGGAAGCCCTGGAGCCTGCAGAGAAGGTGGAAACTTAGACCTTGCCCTTGGAGAGCTTGTTATGTGCTCTGCCATTTGTAAGTAATTGTGGACAATACAACGGCTATGAGCCACTGTGTAGAGAAGCCTCAGATGTGCCACAGACTGTGCTGGGCACTTAATGCATGTGGTCTCATCTGATCTCCAGAATAACCTTGCAGGAGGCATTTTACCCCTCATTGTGTGGATTAAGAAACTGAAGCTCAGAGAGGTTAAATGACTTGCCCAAGGTCTCACAGCCAGGAAGTGGTGACACTATTGGACTCCAATACCTGTGCTCTTAGGACTTCTAGGTTACTCGAAGTCATGATTTATTACCTGCTTTCCATACTCACAAACGGATCTTAGATGATTGGTTAGTGAATGATAGGATATTTTCCGAGTTAAAAAAAGGAAATGAACATTAGATGGTGTGAAAAACCACAAGACATCACATGGGCTACTTAGAAATGGGATTTTCTAGGAACACTGACAACTGTCTTATGGAAGTGTTATTCATCTGGTACATGCCACGCCCTGGAAGCAGCTCAGAGGACCCCAGCCTCCATCCGGGAAGACCTGTGGTATGTTTACTGCTGTACCAGAGGAGTCCTGGGGTCAGCTGGTACCCGCCCACGAGAACCGATTGTTAAATGTCCAGGAATTTTGCCAACTGGTTGATAAACACAGCCATTAGTAAGAATTAACTTACCTAAATTTACACTTAAATTATATCAGAAACAAAGGTGATACAAACTTAAAACTCACCCCTTCCTAATTATTTTACTCTATTTTATTATTACCTATGCTCTTGAGGTTATTTCACTCTACTATATGTGTCTGTTGGAAATGCTACACAGTGATGTGTTACCACACCTCTCTTTCCATCTCTGTATTCAGGGATGTGTCATTGGGAGCTTGAAGTTGACCGTGGAGGGCGTATTACACCATAGAAATCAGGAAATGCTATAAATCAGGGCTTGATTTTTAAAAATTTTATAAATAGGTTTAATAATGGTGGTTCATGTACAGTTTGATTTTGTTTCTTTGTTTGTTTTGTTGATTGCCTAGACTTAAGATGATAATGGAGAAAATGTTAACAGTGCAGATTATACAAAAGCATGTTGTGTCTTAGCCATTATGTTATGAATAGAAAAAAAAATTGAGGAAACGTTCTTCGAGTATTTGAAAATTATTATCTGATGCAGCAACAAAGTCACTCATGTCACTGATGAACATGTGAAGTTCTAACGTCTTTCTTTTTTCACTTGTATTATTCATAAATCCAAAATATCCAAAAATACCCACGAGTGCTCAGGTTGGGAACTCTCTCATTCGTCAACTGCAATGAGAAATTGGCTATGGATACAAGAGTTCACCTAAAGTCAATGAAAGCATTCTGTGAGACTCAGCTGGCTATATAGAATTTACAAGAAAGAGTACTGCATTTCTTGTTACATGGAAAGACTGTGCTACACATTCTTTATATCAGTAAACCTTATGCTATGCATCCATGTACTTTACTTTTTCCAGAGAGCTGGTCATTAAATATTTACCAGCCAATCGTTGGCTGTGCTGGCACCCAGCAGAGTGCCTACTACTCATGGTAGGTGTTCGCTGACTGAGCTGAACAGTTGGCAAATATAGTGCAAATAAAAAGCACTTTGATTCTGGGGCTGGGATGGGGAAAATACATGAGAAGCCTGGCACACCTTGTAACAGCAGAGAGTAAGGAAGTGCCCAAAATGAAAAGGTGGGGAGATGCTCAAGGACACAGCAACCAACCTGAAAGAGCTCCCAGTGGCCAAGGCTGGAAGAATTTGAGCAAAGTAATAGTTAATGAGTATTGGATTATAACTCAAAGTGTAAAATCAGTATACATGGATCCATACTGACATAGATACATTAGTGAGTAAATACATAAAGGAGGGAGAAGAGACCGGCTTCCTTACAGAAGAATTTAACATACATAGATGTGGAGCTTAATTCCCACAGTATGGAAGGGCCTGGGGGGTAGGGGTGATGGTGGCGAGCAGGCACACTGACCACAGCATGGAGGAGCCATGGACCTGGAAAGGCAGAATGGAGACTAGAAAACATGGCCAGTAGAACTCAGAAGCCAGGAGAGGGGGCTACATGGTGCCAGGACAAATGGCCTTTACCTCAACAAGTCCCGGGATGTCACCGTAACTCAGAGACGGGTAATAATTCTATGTCCCCAAGAAAAGGGTAAATCATGTACGGGGTTTCAGTGTGAGAAATCAGGGTTATACATTTAGAACACAGAACCGCCAAGTTATACGTTATTTTTAGGTTTTGGAACTTAAAAGAATTAAGTCTCTTTGAGCTGTTCAGAAAAGCCATTCGTTTGGGGTTTTCCCAGCTGTGTTAAAGGAGATCTGGCCCATCTAATTTTCCCATTTTCTTGTAAATCTTCAATCTTATGGTTTTTCCTTTCCTTTCAAGTTCTAATCAGCTTCCTGGTCAGTCCATTAAATGGGAAATAGAAGCTAATGAGAAAACAGCCGGATTTTTGCAAATAGCTTTTGCTACCCCTAGACTTGGCCTGCTTCAATTCGGTCTTGCCAGATAGAGAGACGGAATGAATGAATGAATGAATGAATGATCATCAACTAAGTTCAGAGAAGGAGCAACGTAGTTCTGATTTGGTAACAAAGGGTGTGGTCTGCCAGAGGAAGCAGGACGCGGCCAGGTTCCTGGCCGAGTCTGGGTTCTGTCTCAGCAGGATGCTAAGGGTTCAGCCCGCGCTCCCGTCTCCACCTCCCCCGATGTCATCTGCATCGCCTGTAGACATCTGGTGACAACACAGCCTCAGGGGTCCTTTTGTGTGAGTTTTTGCTGCGGAGGCCGAGCCTGAGGCTGCCTGCTGCCCCGTGCCCTCCACTTCACTGGTCTCGGGAAATCGCCTTTAATATAAAACACCCAGCCTCAGGAGTTCTCATCACATCAGTAAGTCCCCACAGGACCTGTAAGAGCACAGGGTAGAGGAAATCCTATAAGCTCAGGTAGGAGATGACAAAGCTTGACAAGAAACAGGTTTTGTTCTGAAGGGCACCATGCTCTCTGGTCATTCACTCCGTTGCCGGCTCCTCAAACCCCGGTACAGTAAAGCCACATCCTCCTCAACAACGGGCCCTATTCAGAGGTCCCAGGGACATGGAAATGCCATCCTTCTTGGGGATGGACAACTAAGGCCCAGACTCTGAGCTTCTCATCACACCAGTTCACCACAGGAGAGAAATGAGCAACTCTGCTTCCTTGGAGACTGGCCTTGGACTTTTCCAATGGAAAAGTGGATTATTCGTCATTTTCCTCCCCCCACATCCCTAGTAGCAAATCCCGTTCGGAAGGCTCCACTTAGGCAATAGGAATGCTTCCTAATGTCATGGACATCTTCTTTGTTTTTGCCTCCCCTGCATCCATTTCTTCCATCTTTTGGATGGGCACCTTAATTTTTTTGCAGGGAAGACACCCTTTCCCTGACAATCCTGAGTCCATAGAATTCTGACCCTTCCACCCCACGGGTGAGACCATAACCCAGGCCTGGCCAATCAGAGCATTCCTTGCCCCTGGCCTCAGGGATTGGTTCAGGGGAAGCCACGTGATCCAAGCCACTGCCAATGAAGATGCTGGCTCTTTCCCTGGAACTGCTACTTTGTAGGATGCTGGGGCTGCTGGTGGCTACTTTCCTACAGGTGAGGCAAGAGTCTGTCTGAGATTGGGAAGCTAACAGGGAAGAAAGAATCAGATTCCTGACCATGATTTGGGCGCCTGGATCCAGCTGGGCCTAAGCTGCAGCTTTTGGCCTTTTCAGTTCCATGAGCTTTTTTTTTTTTTTTTTTGCCTAGGCTAGTTTTAGTTGGTTTTCTGACACTTGCAAATAATCAAATTTCCTGGACAGTATGCTTACTGAGACTTTAGCATAAGCATCACTATGTACTCAGAGTGAAAGTTGTTTTAAAGGTTATGACATGCTCAAATAAAACCCACCAGACTGTCATCATGCACCAAATTTACCTTTCAACTTATAAAAGTAAAGCAGCATCTCCAGAGAAGAATGATTTAAGACCAAGGAACCAATCATAAGACAAGTAGTAAAACGCTGCTTAGAGAAACTTTGATAGATAAATAGTTCTCTAGCTACAGCAGGCTTCAGACTACAAACCCCAAATTTCTGCTTCAAAAGGGACTCAGGGAAGACATTCCATAGTTTCATTTATTTCGTTTTTTGGCCTCGCCGTGCACTTGTGGGATCTTAGTTACCTGACCGGGAATTGAACCCAGGCCCTCAGCAGTGAGAGCACGGAGAGCACTGAGTCCTAACCACTGGACCACCAGGGAATTCCCAACAGTCCACAGTTTTAAAAGAAAACTTTCCAGTTGAAGAAACAGGCAAAATTTGTAATATGCATCTGTTGTATATATAATATGTTAATGTCTAGTATATTTATCAGATCCATGTCAATGTAATTATATTATTACTATATTTGCAAATGCATATATATGTGTATGTATATTTAGAACCACATATTTCCAGCTCTTTTTTAAAGAGGTATTGAAAAGACTGTTCAAAGTTTAGTTTTCCAGCTTGTCTGTTTCTTCTTATTCCTCAGTAAACTTAAGCAATTAACCAGCACATTTCCTGGCACACAGTAAGGCTCAATCTGAGTGAGTTCTTTCTCCCCAGCTCCCCCCTCTATTTTAAGTTCTTCTTTTAGAAACCAAGTCAAATGAAAGAGGCAGTACTGCATAATGTTACAAGCAGAGGCTGGCAAACGTTTTCTGTAGAGCCAGACAGTAAGCATTTCCAGCCCTGTGGGCCATAGGATCTGCCCAGCTTACTCTGCCGTTGTAGCCGACAACACAGGCAATACTGAAATGAATGGGTTGGCTGTGTTCCCAGGAAACTTTACAAAAGCAGGCGATGGCCCGCATTGGCCCTGGGCCATAACGTGCCGACCTCGGGTTAAGACCTTGGGATCCGGCGTCACACAGACTCTGGTCCGGCTCCCGGCTCTGCTCCTTCTCTGGGACCCTGACGAGTGTGTCATTTCTGTGCCTTGTCTGGAAGACATAGGGATACTAACAGCCATTTCTTAGTCTGTGAGAAGTGGGTGAGATAGTGCATGTGAAATGCTGGGAACACTTCCTGGTCCATAATAAATGAGCATAAAACATTAGCCATCAGGTATGATCACCATCGTCAAAATAGAAGAAGAAAGGGGGCAACTGAATTTGTCCAGGAACGGCAGCAATATCCCTGGTAAAGAGTTAGTGGATGGACTTCCCTGGGGGCGCAGTGGTTAAGAATCCCCCTGCCAATGCAGGGGACAGGGATTCGAGCCCTGGTCCAGGAAGATCCCACATGCCGCGGAGCAACTAAGCCCATGGGCCACAACTACTGAGCCTGTGCTCTAGAGCCCGCGAGCCACAACAACTGAGCCCGCATGCCACAACTACTGAAGCGCATGCACCTAGAGCCCATGCTCCACAACAAGAGAGGCCACCGCAATGAGAAACCCGCGCACTGCAACGAAGGGTAGCCCCCGCTCGCCGCAACTAGAGAAAGCCCGCGCGCATCAACGAAGACCCAACGCAGCCAAAAATAAATAAATAAAATAAATAAAATAATTAAAGAAAAAAAGTTAGTGGAGCCAGGGACTTCCCTGGCCGTCCAGTGGTTAAGATTCCACGCTTCCAATGCAGGGGGTGCAGGTTTGATCCCCGGTTGAGGAACTAAGATCCTGCATTGGTGTAGCCAAAAAAAAAGTTAGTGGAGCCAAACAAGCAAGGAAGCCAGATAACTGAAAATGCAGTTTCTCCTATTATCAGTGGCTTTCGTTTTTACCCACATAATGAATCATCCCCTGTCAGCGTGTGAAATTGCAGGTTGGACTGGGAATTGCAAGACCTTCATTAACCGCTGGGCAGTGAAGGACCTGCCTGGGCTCTCACGGCCCCACGATGCTTCGTGCTATTAGGAAAAGCCTCCAAGGGACTCAGGAGAGCTGGCTTTTAATCCTGTCTCTGGATCTATATGACTGATGCCTAACCTTGGGGAAGTCACTGAAACTCTCTGAGCCTCAGTTTATGCCATGATAGGGGTGGTCCCAGGGACCTCTATAAAAACAACTGAAGGGGGAAAGGGGACCTGGGATTAATGAGTAGCTCCTTGGCAGAAATTGGAAATTGAAGCTCAGAAAGGTAAAGTCAGTTGCAGCTGGCATTTCAACTTGGGTCCATCTAACTCCAAAGGCCTTGCTTTCTCGATTGTGTTCTGCAGAGCTTCCCCATTAAAGCAGCAAGGAATATTGGCCGACAGAGGGCGCTCTTCTCGCAAGACAGGACGTCATGACATTGCAGGGACAGAAGACACTATCCAGGAGCCACGTGGGAGAGTCTGGCTGGACTGGGAACAGGGCAGAGCAGGCTACAGGGAAGGCCAGACACAGGCCGTCATGGGGATGGGGGCTGCCGCCAAGGAGCTGTCAACCCCCTCATGGAACAACTCGGCACGTCATTTGTGGCGCCTGGCTTCCTTTTTCATTCTGGCCATTTCCATCCGTTTTGCCGTATTTCAGAACAGAGAAAGACATGATGGATACATACGGGTGACGTGGGTTTCCTTACTCAGCTGCCTTGTAAGAACGGCGCCACTGTGACTAGCACAGATTGTTTCCACACCTCCTTTCCCAGAGCTCAGAAAGCACGAGTAAAGGCAACAACATACAAAACCCACAACACGGCGGCACACCTGACTCTGGGACCTCAATTTCCCACGCCTGGTGCCAAGACTCTATGGGATTAATCAACGGTTGCTTCAGGGCATTGCAGATGGCCCTGCGGGTTTTGTCCTGCACAGTTTCAGTGGGCGCCATCCACATGGACTACGTTGTGAATGGTGACCCTGGAGTTGTGCAATATGGCAGCCCTAGGTTATACTTTGATGAGAGAGCTATAATTTACAAAGTATGGTCCTGGGGGCTTCCCTGGTGGCGCAGTGGTTGAGAGTCCACCTGCCGATGCAGGGGACACGGGTTTGTGACCCGGTCCGGGAAGATCCCACATGCCGCAGAGCGGCTGGGCATGTGAGCCTTGGCCTCTGAGCCTGCACGTCCGGAGCCTGTGTTCTGCAACGGGAGAGGCCACAACAGTGAGAGGCCCGCGACCGCAAAAAAAAAAAAAAAAAAAAGGATGGTCCTGGGCACAACCTGCTTGCCAATGCACTTTGTCAAACAAGAGTTTTTCTTTATATTTTTCCATCTTGTATGTTATTCTATGGGTAATTTATCTGCAAATATATTTATCTGCTAGCGGGGGCAGGTCTTGGGAGGTTTCCCTGTCCAAAAGGACACTTACAAAGGAGGCATCTTGGCTGCTCCATGCTGGTTTGCTTGACTCTAAAGCTGAGGGTTATCATGTGCTTATTAGGTGCCAGACGCTGGACTAAGCAATTTACGCACTTTGCCCACTTAATACCACAGTCACTCAAGGTGGTAGGAACTATTGTTACAGGAGTGGGGACCGAGGCTCTGAGAGGTAGATGATTTGTGCACGTCCAGTATAAAAGCCGGTCAAGAGCAGGGCTGGGACGGCGCTGGAGTCAGCCTGACCTCAGGGCACGTGCTCTAACCACTGTGACATCTGCACACACATCTGGATTCCTAAGCGCCCCGCACCTCACCCCCCTCCCCCAGTAAAATGCTGTCACACCCTCCTCTATTGGTTAGGGTCACCACAACACCTGAACTAAATGCTTTCATTTGGGAACTCTTTGTCGGGAGAAGAACAGTTCTCATCATACTTAATCTGTATGATATCAGGGCAGTCCTCCGTGGAAACTCCATCCAAGGAGGAAACACAGCGCCCTCACCAGGGACCCCAAAATCAATTGGAAACAAGAATAGGCCTGAAGCAAGAGGGCCACGAATTTTTTTAGAAAAACTGGGCTTCAAAATATTTGATGAGAGATGCTCTTCAATACCTCTCCCTTTTTCCCCTCTTCCTTTCTCTTCTTTTAAACAGCCAGCAGGTTGGAGTCATCAGGAAGTGCAATTTGTAGGAAGGTGTCAGTCAGTCCACAGGCCGCCCTCACACGGACGCTGCAAAGGACCCCTCCATGAATATGAGCGTCATGGATGGAAGCTTCTCAAGCTGGGGATGCCCCGGCAGAGAGCGCTTTTGAGAAGATGGGGTTGGGGAGAGTCCTGCAAAGTGCCCTGGGCACAGGCCAGGGGAACACTTGTGCAGCTGCCTGCAGTCAACCGAGGAATGAAGCAAGGTGCAAGTGCGTGTAGGAATAAGAATTGAAAAAATCCGTGTATATTCGAGTGACCGTGAGAGTATGCTTTCCTCGGTGTGAAAACCAGTCAAGGCTACTGCTCCAGCTAGCATCAGACTAAATGGTTTTCTCCCCTCCTTTTTCCACAAGTGGGGATAGTGTTTAATTTGCACTGACAAGCTGTGTGGCCCTGGGGAAATTACTTAACCTCTCTAAGTTTCGGATTCCTTGTCTGTAAAATGGGGATCATGGGAGAACCCATCTCATAGGTTGCTATGAGCGTGAAATAAGGGAGAGCAGGTGAATTGCTTAGCACAGTGCTGTTCACGTCAGTGATTCCTCCTGCTGCTCTCCTGGTTTCTCTTCTTACAAAGCATCTTCTTCCGTCTTATCTACTCAAGGTTAGAGGTCGTCATCACTGTTTCCCACAATTATATAAGAAGCACCTTGTAAAATAAAGTCCCCATTCCATAGTTGTACACCCGTGTTCATAACAAACTTACTCAAAATGGCCAAAAGGTGGAAGCAACCCAAGTGGCCATGGATGGATGAGCAGATAAACAAAATGTGGTGAATCCATACAATGAAATATTCAACTGGAATGAACCATGAGGATATCATACTAAGTGAAATAAGATGATCGCAAAAGGACAAACAATGTAAGATTCCATTTATATGAGGAACCTAGAATAGTCCAATTCACAGACACAGCATGGTGGGAGGGGAGGAAGGAAGCAGGGGGTTTGATTTGATGGGCTTAGAGTTTCAGTTTGGGAAGATGAACAAAGTTCTGATGATGGATGGGGGTGATGGCTGCACAACAGTGTGAATAGATTTAATGCCACTGTGAACTGTACACTTAAACATGGTTAAGATGGTAAATTTTATGTGTATTTTACCATAATTTTGAAAATTAAAAGTTAAAAACAAACCCCAAAATGAAATACCTCCAAGGTTTCTCCAAGGTTTGGGGTGATAGAAATGGATGAAAGTGTTCTGAAAGCAGGTTGTGGTGATGGCTGCACAACTCCATCAATATATTCAAATTGATTGAATTGGACACTTCAAATGGGTGAAGTTTCTGTTATGTAAATTGTACTTCAGTGAAGCTGTTAAGAGCAAGCAAGCAAACAAACACATGCTGTGATCCGGAGGAAACTTTGGAGGATGAAGGAGCTGTTCACTGTCTTGATTGTGGCTATGGTTTCACAGGTGTACCCATATGTCAAAGCCCATCCACTTACAGACTTGAAACATGTGCCGTTTATGGCATGTCAATTATGTCTCAAGAAAGCTGTGTTTTAAAAAGGCAGAACAGTATTCCATATATAAACAAACTCCTTATAATATATTAAACTCCTTATAATATATTAAACAATATAATTAATTAAACAATGCCTCCTTTGGATGGAAATTTAGGTTTCAAATTTTATGCCCCTATCAATAATATTTCAATAAATATCTTTGTAGGAAAAAAAAAGAAAAAAATGCAGATATTATTTGCTGCTCCCCTATTCTTCTCCCCACAGGCAAGCCACAGAGTCAGAATTTCCCAGGGAGGGGGCCTGGGAACCTGTAATTTTACTGAACATTCCTGAAAATTTCTTGGAATCAGACATGTTGGGGCACATTGAATCAAACTTCATGAACTTGGATTTTCAGGCTTGGGAGTGTGAAATCCCCTTTTCTTTGATCCCTAAAAATTTCTGTAAGTGTTCCATACAAATGATTCTAAATTTCGGTTTCCCTCCTATTGGCGGTGCATCAGAATCATCAGGGAGCTTGTGAGAATGCATATTCCCAGGCCCTACTCCCAGGGAGGATGTGTATGGTTGCCAGATTTCGCATAAAGAAAGAAATGAATAAATCAATATATAATAAACTATAGGGTGTCCGTTAAATCTGAAGTTCAGATAAACACCAAATAATTTTTTTAGCATAAGTGGTTCCTTGCAATAGTTGGGCCACACCTGTACATAACAATGATTTGTTGCTTCTCTGAAATTCAGATTTCACTGCGTGTCCTGTATTTCATCTGGGAATCCTAAGTATGAGTCCTCAGGCCTGGGGTGAAGCCCAGATCTGCGCTGTGGGTCTGCTCCCCACGTGCTTCTGACGAGGGGGATCCTTAGAACCCATGTTGAGAACCCCTGATCAGGTCAACACCTTCTGGGTCAGGAGCCCCTCCTCAGGGCGGCCAGTGGATCCCAGTGCATCCCACAAGTGAGCACACTTTAATGTTGGCCCAAGGAGGAAAAGGGGGCTGAGAAGCAGCAGGACAAAACTGTCCCAGGTTTTCAAAGCCAAACGTGGTGGATGCGGTGTCACGGGCCCTGCAGCCTGAGGGACGGTGCTGATCTTCTCTGAGTGAGTATTTAGGGCTGCCTAGGGGACCCACACCCCAGGATTCTGTCTAGATTCTCTAAACTTTATTTATTTATACCCAGGCTCGTCGCCGAAAGGACTTTAAGCCTCGGAGGTCTCAGTCCATGCAGCGTTCTTGGTGCTGGGGAGTGAGGTTAACACGCCGTCTCTCTGGGACACACACGACAGGTATTAATTGTGTGCTCACCACGAATGGGCATTATTCTGGGAGTTTTACAGTTAGAACCATCTCATTTAGCCCTCGAGATAAGCCTGCAAGGTCATTGCTGTCGTTGGCCCCATTTTGTAGATGAGGAAACCGAGGTTCTGAGGGGTCCAATGGCTTGTGCAAGAGCGCACCGAGTAGGCCAGTGGCAGAGCTGGGGTTCTGACCCAGGACTGTGTTGCTAACCAGCCCCCATCCTGCCTCCCTACTGAACCAGATACTTCTGGTGACTGAGCTTTGCTGGGCGAATTTTGGCTTACGTTCCGCTTAACCTGGGGCCATACCTTAGGTCCTGATCCCGGGAACATTTCTGATACGGTGTGATAACAGCTGGCAGGCCTTGAGTGTCTACTCCGGCCAGAGACTTTGACTTTTTATACATAGATACTCTCTCAACGCCCTGTACCGCTGAGAAGACCCAGACCCAGGCACGCAGAGAAGCCTGGCCGAGGTCGCAAAGCTAGGAAGTTGCAGAGCACTGATCTGCCTAAAAAGGAAGCATCCATCTCTGCATCTTCAAAAGCACACACTTGCTTTCCACCTCCCCTCGCCAAGCTTCACTTTTCAGGAAAACGCTCTCGCTCCGGGCTGGTCGCTAGGCAACCCTTGCATGTAATTCCACGAAATGCCCAGAAGAGGTCGCGAGGACTCGCTCTCCCCGGGCACCCACGCGATGGGGCTGAACTTCGCAGAATCGCGAAAGGAAGAGTGACGCGCTCCAGACGAACTCCACCTGTGGCCGTACCCGAGCCCTAGGCTGCACGGAAGGTGACACAACACGGCACCTCTGCACCCCACCCCACCCCACCCCCGCAGGGGCCTGGACTCACCGAGGCTGGGTTTTCGATGACCAGTTCGTAGGTCAGCCCTCTGGACCCAAACCTCAGGATGTCTCCGGGTAGGAGCTTCACAGCCACGTTCTGAATGTGGCACTCATTGACGAACGTGCCGTTGCAGGAATTGAAGTCGTGGAGAACAAAGCTGCTTTCGGCCTCATTATATTCAATGAGTGCGTGATGGTTGTCGACGTCTGCAGACTGAAATGCAGAAGGGGGACAGTCAGAGCCAGGAATAACAGGAATAACAAGGAATAACTAGTGCCACTGACACTGGGGGCCCCAATGTGCTAATCACTTCATCTGGCTGGACAGTCACTGCAATCCTCATTTTAAGAGGAGGATGCTGAGGGTCAGAGAGGTTAAGTGACTTGCCTAAGGCCACACAGCTAGTGAGTGGAGGGTCACCAGAGCCTGACAGCAGACCCAGAATAGATGCCCAGTTTTGGGGTAGGGCGTCAGGCAACACAGAGGCAAGAGGTAACTCGGGGGGAATTGGCCAGGAATTGGCCACTTGATAGTTCTCTAATCCCATGCCAGTATCCTTTTGGTTGTCCCGAGTGGCAAGACAGCAGAAATGGCCCAACACAAACCAGAAAGGTCAGTTGGCAAGTGACAACTGTCCATTTACTGCAAGTGTTAAAGTTCAGGGGAGGTTTTGTAATAATTGTTGTTTGTTCTATTCATTTTTAAAATAACATGTTTTTTGTAATAATGCAGAAAATGAGAACTAGAGAAAAACACAAAGAAGACATTAAAATCACTTAGACTCCCGTCCCCCAGAGGCAGGCACCAAGAACACGGTGGTTCACATCCTTCCAGTCTTTTCTCTATGCTTACAATCTTTTTAAAAAGTTTAAACACAATTGAGCTCACACCACAAAACATAGTTTTATAACTACCTTTTAAAAGCCTTGGTGTACAATGAAGGTTTTTCCCATGTGTTTAATTATTACTGTTGCTTCTTAAAAGCTAATCAGAATTTATCTAACCAAAGATGATCTATTTTTCAATAGGGGCCCTGGTGTGACCACATTTCCCTCAAAAGAGAGAGACCCCAGACAGTGATTTGTCAGTGGCGTCAGAAACCTCCTGTGTAACCACTTTAATAAGAAGAATGAGTAAAACTCGGCACCAAGGAGGAAATATCACATCCCCCCCTGGCCCCGGCGCCCTAGACTATGGGCTGCAGGGCACGTGCGAAGTCCTCTGTCTTCTCAGGACACTGCCTATGAGCCATCCACTCCAGCCTGAGACTTTGCAAATATTTTCTAAGTCACTCTTCTCAGAGTGCCTCATCCAACTTTCATAGAGAGTACTTGGACTTAGAAATCTATACTGATGTCCCACAATATAATTATAACCAATAGCTTATATTAATAATAGCTTATAGTATATGAATAGATAATAAAATAACTGCATATATTAGTAGAATATATTAATGACACATTATGTGTAATTACACAAATGCCAGGAAATTTGCTAAGTGCTTTACTGCATTATCCCGTTTCATCTTCACAATAATTCAAAGGGATACTTCCTCATTTAAAAAAAATTTAATTTTTTATTGAAGTCTAGTTGATTTACAATGTTGTGTTAGTTTCAGGTGTACAGCAAAGTGATTCAGTTATACATATATATAATATCTATTCTTTTTCAGATTCTTTTCTATCACAGGTTACTGCAAGATATTGAATATAGTTCCCTGTGCTGTACAGTAGGTCCGATAGTTACTCATTTCTTAGATGAGGAAACTGAGGCATAGAACGATTACGTGTGCCCACAGTCAGCCACTTTGACTCGCTTGGCTTGTTCCCAGGTTTGCCTGATTCAAATGACTGTGCCTTTACCCACTTTTCAAATTCCTACCAAACACTTTGGCACTTAAAAAAGTGAAACACAAGAAGAAAGCAGGAGTAGCTCTATTAATTTCAGGCAGAGCCAACTTCAGAGGAAGGAAAGTTATCAGGGATAAAGAGAGGCGATACTTAGTGATAAAGGGGTCGATTCTCCAAGCAGACATAACAGTCCTTCATTGTATGTACCCAACAATAGAGCATCAAAGTATGGAAGGCAAAAACTGATAGGACTGCAAGGAGAAGCAGATGAATCCATCATGGTAGCTGGAGACCTCAACAGCCCTGGGTCAGTGACGGGCAGACCCACCAGGCAGAAAATTAGGAAGAATGAAGTTGAACTGAATAGCACTATCATCATCTGGATCTAACTGGCAACCACACAGCTTCATCCCACAGCAACAAAACACACATCCTTCTCAAGCTCCCATGGAACATTCATGAAGCAGACCACATTCCAGGCCACAAAATATACCTCAACAAATGTAAAACAATAGAAATTATGCAAAGTACGTTTTCAGAACACAGTGGAATTAGGCTAGAAACCAATACCAGAAAGACAGCTGGAAAATCCCCAAATATTTGGAGATTAAACAACACACCTCTAAATAACAGATGGGTCAAGGAGGGAGTCTCATGGGAAATAAAAATTTATCTTGAGCTAAATGAAAATGAAAATACAACCTATGAAAATTTGCAAGATGCAGTGAAAGCAGTGCTTGGAGGGAAGTTTATGGCATTGAAGGCATACATTTGAAAAGATCTAAGCTTCCACCTTATGAAACTAGAGAAAGAAGAGCAATATAAGCCTACCACAAGCACAAGAAAAGAAGCAATGAATGAAATAAAAAGCAGGAAAACAAGAGAGAAAAGTCAGCAAAATAAAGAGCTTTTTTTTTTTTTTTGTAAAGATCAATAAAATTGACAAACCTCTAGCAGGATAACCAAGAAAAAAAGAGAGAAGATACAAATTACTCAAATCAGAAATGAAAGCGATGGCATCACTACTGATCTCATGGACACTGAAGGGATAATAAAGGAATATTATGAATAATTCTATGCCCACAGATTTTATAACTTAATGAAGTGGACCATTTCCTTGAAAGACACAATCTACTGAAAGTCACACAAGGAGAAATAAATACTCTGAATAGACTCATATCTAGTAAAGAATTTGAATCAATAATGAATAACCTTCCAAAATGGAAAGCACCAGGCCTGGATGGGTTCACTGGTCAATTCTATCAAACATTAAGGAAAGAATGATATCAGTTCTAAATAATCTCTTCCAGAAAATAGAAGAAGAGAGAACACTTCCCAGCTCATTCTGTGAGGCCAAGCTTATTCTAATAGCAAAACCAGATAAAGATATTGCAAAACAGGAAAATTGCAGACCAATACCTCCCATGAACATAGATGCAAAATCCTCAACAAAATATTAGCAAATTGAATCCAGTGATGTATAAAAAGACTTCTACACCACAGTCAAGTGGGATTTATTCCAGGTATGCAAGGCTGGTTCAACATTTGGAAATCAATTAATGTAATCCATCACATCAACAGCGTAGAGAAGAGAAATCGCATTATCATAACAGTAGATGCAAAAAGAGCATTTGACAAAATTAAACACCATCCATGATAAACTAACAAACCACCGAACCACCACAACAACTCTGGGCAAATTAGGGATGGAGGGGAACTTCCTCAACCTGATAAAGTACATCTATAAAAACCCTAAAGCTAACGTCATATTTAATGGTGAGAAACTAGAAACTTTCCAATTAAGATCAGGAATAAGGTGAAGATGTCCCCTTTCACCACTCATTTTCAACATTGTACTGTATGTCCTAGCTAATGCAACAAGGCAAGAAAAGAGAATAAAAGATAGATTGGGAAGGAAAAAGAAATCTTCTTTGGTGAGGTGTTTGTTCAGATCTTTTGCCCATTTTGCAGATGGCATGATTGTCTATGCAGAAAATCCCAAAGAACCGACAGAAAGCCCTCCTGGAACTAATGAGCAATTGTACCCAGGTTGCAGAATACATGATTAATATACAAAAGTCAATTGCTTTCCTATATACCAACAATGAACAAGTGGAATATGAAATTAAAAACACAACACCATTTACATTTGCACCAAAAAAAAAAAAATGAAGTACTTAGGAATAAATCTAACAAAATACTTAGCTATATGAAGAGGTATATGAAGAAAACTACAAAATGTTGATGAAAGAAATCAAAGTAGTCTAAATAAATGAAGAGATATTTCATGTTTATTTGAAATTCCTTAATGATGTATGATGTTTAACATCTTTTCATATGCTTATTTGACATCTGTAGATTTTCTTTGGTGAGGTGTCTGTTGAGCTCTTTTGCCCATTTTTAAGTTGGGTTGTTTGGTTTCTTATTGTTGACATTTAAGACTCATTTATATTGTTTATTTATTTATTTTATTGAAATGTAGTCGATTTACAATGTTGTATTAATTTCTGCTGTACAGCAAAGTGATTCAGTTATACATATATATACATTCTTTTTAAAATATTCTTTTCCATTATGGTTTATCACAGGATATTGAATATAGTTCCCTGGGCTCTACAGTAGGACCTTGTTGTTTCTCCATCCTGGATGTAACAGCTCACATCTGCTAACCTCAACCCCCCACTCCATCTCTCCCTCAACCCCCTCCCCCTTGGCAACCACAGTCTGTTCTCTATATCCATGAAGACTCATTTAGTTTGGATACATGCTTACAGCATCTTTCTTCATAACTGCCAAAAACTGGAAGCAACCAAGATGTCCTTTAAAAGGTAAATGGATAGACAAATTGTGGTACATCCATACAATGAAATACTAGTGATAAAAATAAATGAGTTATCAAATAACAAAAAAGACATGGAGGAATCTTAAATGCATATTGCTTAGTGAAAGAACCTAGTCTGAAAAGGTTACATACCGTATGATTCCAACTGTATGAAATTCTGGAAAAAGTAAAACTATAAGGAGAGTAAAAGATCAGTGCTTGCCAGGGGCACAGGGGCTCTGGGGCTCAGAATGCAGAGGAGGGGCACAGGGGATTTCAGGGCAGTGAAAATATTTTTTATGATACTGTAATGGTGGATACTTGTCACTATACATTTGTCAAAAGGAAAGAACGTACAACGCAAAGAGTGAACCCTAATGTAAACTATGGACTTAGTTAATAATAGCATATCAATATTGGTTCATCAGTTGTAACAAATGTACCGCACTAATGCATGATGTTAATAATAGGGGAAACTGTGTGTATTGGAGGGGTGGATATATGGGAACTCTCTGTATTCTCTGCTAAAATTCCTGTAAACCTAAAACTGTTCAAAAAAATAAAGTATTAAAAAAAATGAAAACACATTAGTTCTTTGGAAAATGTCACCCACATCATCTTCATCACCATTGCCATTGATCTTTGTGTCCTTTGAACCTTTGATAACCCATGAATGAGAGAAATTCTGTGTGTTACATTTTGTTTGTCTCTTGCCAGGCTTCACTGCTTTCAGTTCCTCAAAAACTGTCAAGCCATTATTAAGAAATCAAAGCAAGCAGGAAGTTTTAAATGACTCCACAAATTTGGGTGAGCCTCTACCACATGTTAGGCCAGGAGACAGCTTCCTAGTTTGGCCCTATAATATCACTCGCTCCCTTTACTTGGAAAATTGCTAAATGCTGCTACTGGACAGACGCCCTGCTGCTAATACAGACTGACTCTCTAAGCCCCAGCCTACTGAGCTGTCCAACTATGAGATGAACTGTTATTTATTTATTATTATTTTTATTATTATCCTTATCATCCTCTAACATATTTTGAGGGCTTCCTGTGAACTGGGCCCTGCTGAAGCATTTTGTGTGCATTTTTATCATTTAATCTGCATGACAGCCCTAAACAGGGACTCTATTATTATCTCCATCTTAGAGATGAAGAAGCTGAGACTCAAAAGGTGAAGTGAGAGGACAGCATTACCTTGATACCAAACCCAGACAAAGACACTACAAGAAAACTACAGACCAATATCTCTTATGAACACTGATACCACAATCCTCAACAAAATAGGAGGAAACCGAATTCAACAGCACATTAAAAGGATCATACACTATGACCAAGTGGGATTTATTCTTGGAATGCAGACTTGATGGTTCAACATATGAAAATTAATCCACGTAATACATCACATTAACAGAAAGAAGGAAAAAAATGGTCATCTCGATTGATGTACAAAAAGCATTTGACAAAATGCAACACTCTTTCATGATAAAAGCACTCAACAAACAGGGAATAGAGGGAAATTACCTCAACATAATAAAGGTCAAATATGAAAGGCCCACAGTTAGCATCATACTCAAAGGTGAAAGACTGAAAGCTTTTCCTCTAATTTCAAGAATAAGATAAGGATACCTGCTCTTGCCACTTCTATTCAACAAAGTACTGGAAGTCCTAGCCAGAGCAATTAGGCAAGACAAAGAAATAAAGGCATCCAAATTCGAAAGGAAGAAGTAAAATTATCTCTGTTCACAGGCAACATGATCTTACATGTACAAAATCCTAAAGAGTCCATGAAAAACCACAACCCTCTTAGAACTAAAAAATAACATTCACTAGCAAAATCGTAGGACACAAAATCAACACACAAACATCAGTTGTGTTTCTATATGCTCACAATGAACAATCTGAAAAGGAAGTTAAGAAAATAATTTCATTTATGATAGCATCAAAAAGAATAACATATTTTGGGATAAATTTAACCAAGGTGGTAAAAGATGTGTACACTGAAAACTACAAAGTGCTGCTGAAAGAAATTAAAGACACAAATAAATGGAAAGACACCCTGTATTCGTGGGTTGGAAGACTTAATATTGTGAAGATGTCATTACTACACAGCAGGATCTACAGATTCAAAATCCCAACAGCAGTTTTGGCAGAAATAGAAAAATCCATCCTAAAATTCATATGGAATCTCAGTGGGCCCCAAATAGCCAAAAGAATCTTGAGAAAGAAAAGCAAAGTTGGAGGTCTCACACTTTCTGATTTCAAAACTTACTGCATACAAAGGTACAGTAATCAAAACAGTGTGATACTGACATAAGGTCAGGCACATAGGCCAATAGAATAGAATAGAGAGCACAGAAATAAAACTTTGCATATATGGTCCAATGATTTTTGACAAGGGTGCCAAGATTATTCAATGGGGAAAGAACAGTATTTTCAACAAATGATGCTGGGAAAGACTGCAAAAGAATTAAGTTGAACTCTTACCTTACACCATGTATAAAAATTAACTCAAAGTGGATCAAAGACTTAAACAGAGTCTAAAACTATAAAACTTTTAGAGGAAAGCACAGGAGGAAAGCTTTATGACATTGGATTTGGCAATGCATTTTGGGATATGATACCAAAAGCATAGGCAGCAAAAGTAAAAATAGATAAATTCAACTATATCAAAAATTAAAACTTCAGTGAATCAAAGGACACAATAAACAGGGTGAAAGGCCATCTAGAGAATGGGAGAAAATAGTTGCAAATCACAAATCTGAAAAAGGGTTAATATGAAGAATATATAGAGAACTATAACTCAACAACAACAACAAAAAAGAACCCCCAAATAACTTGATCAAATATGGGCATAGAACTGGAATAGACATTTCTCCAAAGAAGATATATAAATGTCCAACAAGCATATAAAAAGATGCTCAACATTACTAGTCATTAGGGAAATGCAAATCAAAACCACAGTGAGATACCACCTCATACCCATTAGGATGGCTACTATCAAAAACAAACAAACAGCAACAGAAAATAACAAGTGTTGGCAAGGATGTAGAGTAGGGGAACACTTATGCACTGCTGAGAATGTAAAATGGTGCAGCTGATAGGAAAAACAGTAGAGCGGCTTCTCAAACAATTTAGAATAAAATTATCATATGATCCAGCAAGTCCACTTCTGGGTATATACCCCGAAGAATTGAAAGCAGGAACTTAAAGAGTTATTTGTACACTCATGTTTATAGTAGCATTATTCACAATTGCCAAAAGGTGGAAGCCACCCAAGTGCCCACTGACCGATGATTGGATAAGCAAAATGTGGTCCATCCATACAGTGGAATATTATTCAGTGTAGGAGGAAGGAAATTCTGACACATGCTACAACATGGATGAACCGTGAGGACATGATGTGAAATAAGTGTCACAAAAAAGCAAATTTTGTATGATTCCACTATGTGAGGTACATAAAGTAGTCAAGCTCATTGAAACAAAATAGAACGGGGGTTGCCAGGAGCTGGGGAAGGGGAAACGGGGAATTGTTGTTTAATGGGTACAGTTTCAGTTTTGCAAGATGAAAAATTCTGAGGCTGGTTGCACAACAATGTGAATAACTTACAACTACTGATCTGTACACTTAAAAGTGGTTAAGACGGTAAACTTTATAGGTATTTTACCACGATTTAAAAAATGGCTAAGATGAAGGGACTCACTCAACATCAGGATGCTGGCCCAGGGCAATGTCAGGGTTTGAACACAAGTCTAATTCCAAAACTTGTACCTTTGATTTGTACCCTGTGATTTTCAGAGTAGAGAGTGATTTAATAATGAGAGAGGAGACAGGCAGGACCTAATATAGAAAACAAGTGCATTTTTTAAGGCTCCTGCATTGAAAATGTCTTTAAAAAGTATATAGTGAGTCCATAAAATATTGAGACGTTTAAACTTCTATTAACAATGACCATCTGCTCTGATGACCCCTGTGCTTTAAGGAAGCCTCCTCGGGAAGCTGACTTAGTTATGACATTGCCCTGAGGTTCACTGACATTGTCGCTGAGGTTCGACGTGTACCTGGAACCGTCCTTTGGAGCTAGGTTTCAACCTTGCATCACCTGGCACTGGGAAGCCCCATCTCAGACCATAACCTCCCGCTCCCGGCCTTCCTTATCCTCTGTCTCGTCCTCTCCTTGAGTCACGTAGCCTTTGCTCCCTGTTTGCTCCCTATGGGTAATGCCCTATGCTCACCCAGCCTGGGCCCTGCTCAAGCTCACCAGCTCCTTCAAGTCCATCCCGGCCCCCAAACCCTCCTGCCACCCTCACACTTCTGTCCTGAGGCTGGCCCAGTGCCCTTTGGGCCCCCCAGACAGCAGGTCCCTGCTCTCAGGCTTTTCATTCTACTTTGACAACAGCCTCCTAGGTCTTCACCTCCTGCACCTGCCTGCATCCTCCGTCTGCTTCTCCCGACCCTCCTCCATCCCTTTACACGGCGCCCTCTGCCCAGCAGGCCCACCTGTGCGGCTACATCCATGGGCTGATGGGCTCCTTGCCTCTGGTTTCTGGTTGGGTTTGGCCAATGGGGGGGTTAGAGATCAGAGCAGGGAGGAGAGAGCTTGGGGTACTTACTCCCCTGGCTTCCATTCTCTGGGGCCACACAGCTTCCCTCAGAGGACTCTACCCAGCCCTCGGGGTCCCAGGAAATGCCCCTGCCCCTCACCCCTCAGCTCTGGGGGTGGGAACAGTCCTCACTCATACTAGCTCTGGGCCCTGCACTATCATTTGAGGTTTCTCTGAGCCCTGCCCACTCCCTATGGAGTCCCTTCAGGAAACTCCCCTCCATCACTCCACACCCCTGTGAATGTGCCTTCAGCTCCCTGCCAGGACCTGGACTTCCCAGGCATGGAGAAGCTCCTAGATGGGACCTTCAAGGCTTCTCTTAGCTGCCAAGGGCCTCCGGGTGGTCCTGCCTTCATCCCACCCTGGTCTGGTCCCTCTCCTCAACCATCTCCTCTTCTGCATCCTCACCTTGACAGTATAACTTCCGTCTAACCTGTGAACGTGCTCACCACCCCCTCGGCCTGGAAACACCGCCCCTTCCCCCTTCCTTTCCTTTATTGTCAAATGGCTTCAAGAGGGTCCTCTCCCACTGGGTCCTCAACCCACTGCCATTGCCCTCGGGGGCCTCCTCGGGCTCTCGGCCTCCCTGTGACATGTGACACAGTTGTCAGAGAGAGGCACGTGGCCTGGTGGTTCAGGGGTTGGGGGAGCAGGGCAACGTGGTGGTTATTAGACTGGGCTCGAGTCCAGCTCTCCTACTTCCTAGCAGGGTGACCTTGGGCAAGTGATACCTCAGCTTCCTCATCTGTAAGGTAACAAAAGGACAGTCTTATAAGCTACTGCTGACGTATAAATGATATAATACATACTAAAGCACTTACAAGAGAACATAGGGCAAATGGGAAATGTTCTCTATTATGAGCAAGAGGATGGGCTCTGGAGTTAGAAAGCCTTGAGTTCAAGTCCCACCTCTGCTACCTTCCAGCTGTGCAGCCTGGGGCACGGTTCTTTGCTTCTCTTTGGTTGCTCCCTGAGCAGCAAAAATGAGTTTGATAAGCTGGGCTTCGTAGGATTGACAAAAGGTACTGCTTGGTGACATGTTCAAAGGAGTGGGATAACATTTTTGAAATTAACTTGTGTGTGTGTGTTTGTGTGTGTGTGTTTTATCTATTTCTTTTAACCTTTTGGTTCTAGGCTATCCCATCCCCCAGCCCCATCCCCCCACTGCCTCCAGAAAGGGATGTAGTGCAGAAATAGTAAAAAAAAAAAATGGGGTTTTCAAAAGAATAAGGATATGAGGAAACGGCCAGGCACTGGTGAGACGACGGGTCTGGGATTGGAAGGAAAGAAGAAGCTTCTCTGCTTCCCCGTCAGCTGGATCCTTCCTCCCCGGTCTCCCCGGGAGAGCCCTGTGGACCGGCAAGGCCTCAGGAGAGGCTGGTCCTGAAATCAGACTGCCCGAGCGTGGTGCCCAGTGCCCCAGCCTCCCTCTGTGACCTCAGGCAGGATACTCAGCCTATCTGTGCCTCAACGCCCTCATCTGTAAAGTGGGGCAAACAACATTAACCTCCTAAGGATGAAATGAGTTAATACACTCGAGAGTGAAAAGAACAGTACCTGGCACAAAGCAAGCTGTCTCTGTGATGAATACCCTCAGCCTGGCAGCAGCTCTCTGGCTCCCTCACCTCTCTGACTGCTTCCAGGTCTCCACGCCGGGCTCCTCTCCCCTCAGATGTCCGTTTCCTCCGCACTCTGTCCATGGGCTGGGGCCACTGTGCCACCCCCTCGATTCGCAGGTGTGTATTTCCAACCCCTGGTTCATCTCCAGACCCCAAACTGCCTGGCTGCTTCCGGGATGTTGAGGTGCTCACTCAACCAGTCCTGCTTCCTCCCCTCTTGGTAACGGTATTATCACCTGCCAGCTCATCCAGCCATCTTTCTCCGTGGCCTGTGGCATTGATCCTACTGATTCTTCCAGAAAGCTCTCAGACCAGTCCCAAAGCAACGGTCCAGTCAGGTGGTAGTATTAATGTGGTGGGCAGAATGGTCTCCCAAAGATGCCCATGCCCTGATCCCCAGAACCTGGGAATATGCTCCATGACGTGGCCAAAGGGTCTGTGACGATGTCAAGGTTACTAATCAGTGCTCTTAAAAGAGGGAGACTAAGGACTTCCCTGGTGTTGCAGTGGTTAAGAATCCGCCTGCCAATGCAAGAGACACGGGTTCGAGCCCTGGTCCAGGAAGATCCCACATGCCATGGAGCAACGAAGCCCGTGTGCCACAACTACCGAGCCTGCGCTCCAGAGCCCACGAGCCACAACTACTGAGCCCACGTGCCACAACTACTGAATCCGCGTGCCTAGAGCCTGTGCTCCACAACAAGAGAAGCCACTGCAATGAGAAGCCCGTGCACCGCAACAAAGAGTAACCCTCGCTCGCTGCAACTAGAGAAAGCCTGTGCTCAGCAACGAAGACCAAACCCAGCCAAAAACTTTTTAAAAATTTTTTAAAAAGTGGGAGACTATCCTGGGTTATCCAGGTGGGACTAATTGAACTCCACCAGTCCTTATAAGCAGAGAACTTACTCTGGCTGGATTGGAGAGATAAGTGGTGTTTCTTGCTGGGCCCCCACTTAACAGCCCCAATGCTCCTCTTCCTGGGAAAGCACCAGGTCAACGTTTCCTCTTTACCCAAATCCCCCCTTAGATGGCACCACCTCAGTCTGTTGCATGAATGAGGATCACAAGAACATTCATCTCACATTTCACTGACAACCCCCATTCTCCATTCCACAGGGTGGAATTTCCCTAGCTTACTCAATTCTCTTGTTATCTCAGTTAACTGAGAATTTCCAATTTAGATATTAGATGTTCCCAAAGCTAAATTTACACTCAAAAAGTGAAGCTTCTGTTTTTAGAAGCTTGAGTCAGCTCAGTCTGAAACTCAGCCCCACCTCCCCCGTCTAGCTGTGTGATTTGGGCCAGTTCCTTAACCTTTCTGAGTCCCATGTCCATGTCATCAAATGAGGATAATAATGATAATAGTAGTTCTCACCCACACAGGATTTGTTTTGTGGATATAATTCTATAAATATATATACAGAACATACATAGATGATGTATAAAGCCATGTGAGATACAGTAAGTAGTCCAGAAATGTATGCTGTAGCTCTTTGTATTATGTATGCTATTCAAAAGATTATGATCTTTCTTTCATCTCACATCCATCAGAATGGCTAGTATATAAAAAAAAAGGGAAATAACAAGTGTTGGTTAGGACTCAGGGAAAGTGGAACCCTTGTGCCCTGTTGTGAGAATGTAACTTGATGCAGCCACTATGGAAAACAGCATGGCAGTTCCTCAAACAATTAAAAATAAAATTATCATATGATCCAGCAAGTCTACTTTTGGGTATATATCCCAAAGAACTGAAAGCAGGGGCTTGAAGAGATATTTATACACCCATGTTCATAGCATTGTTTGCAACAGCCAAAAGGTGGAAACAACCCAAGTGTCCATCAGTAGATGAATGAATAAACAAAATGTGGTGAATCCACACAATGGAATATTATTCAGCCTTAAAAATGGAAGGAAATTCGGACACATGCTACAGCATGGATGAACATGGACATTATACTCAGTGAAAGGATATTATACTCAGTGAAAGAAGCCAGTCATGAAAAGACAAATACTGTTATGATTCTACTTATATGAGATACCCAGAGTAGCCAAGGTCATAGAGACAGAAAGCAGAACGGTGGTTGCTGGGGGCTGGGATGGGGGGACAAGGGGAGTTGTTGTTTCATGGGTGCAGTTTCAGTTCTGCAAGATTCAAAGAGTTCTGGAGATGGATGGGGGTGATGGCTGCACAACAGTGTGAATATATTTAATGCCACTGAACTGCACACTTAATAAAAGTGGTTAAGATGGTAAATTTTATGTTATGCATATCTTACCACAATAAAAAAAATGAGAAAAATGAGATCACGATCTAGCCCTTTCCTCTGAACTTTTTCCTCTTGGAAGCCCTCCATCTGCTGGTGAGAAACTAGTCCCATCAATTGCTGTGCTGGGTACTGAGCAATGAAATCAGCCGCCAGTTCCCAAACAGGGGACAAAACAGTCCCTGAGGACTGGTGAGACCAGACAGGTGAACCCCCAGAGCAAGGAGCACTTGGGGAGAAGCCAGGGGTGAGGTGGGGGTGAGGGGGGAGGATGGGAGCACGACCCAGGCAGGAGGACAAGCGCGATGCAGATGGGGAGCCAGCAAGTGCACCCTCCCAGGCCTGTTTCATTCCGTGGATTTCCCCACAGAGAGTCCACCTGTCACCTTCTGTCTCAAAATGCAGGTGTTCGCTTAGAATAAGAGAAATGTGAATTGAAATGACACAGGTACCATACTTCACCCCGTAGATCAGTGAAGATCCAATGGGGGGTCAGCACCCTAGGCTGGGGAGGGAGTGGGAGACGGGCGTCCACTGCTGGCAGGACACCACATCCGGAAACCTCTGGTGGACAATTTGGCCATGCCCATCAGAGTTACAGCTGTATGTGTCCTTTGACAGAGCAGACATACCTGCACGTCCGTGAAATGATGCAAATAATAGGAGAATCCCAACAGCCTTGTTTAATAATAATAAACAAGATTATGGTGTAGGCTCTGGTTCTTTTCTGAGAGGGAGCCCAGAACTGGCAGGGGCCAGGAAAAGGGACGAGAGTCATCCGGCTGGATGGGATCTGGGGTGTGTGTATGAGATCAGTCTGGCTTCACGACCCTCAGATCCCACGCTAGAAGGGCTGACACAGGCTGGAGAGATGGCTCCACCCATGAGAAAGGAGATGGCTGGCAGGACACTGATCACCGAGGGTGAGGGGTGGACACCAGCATTTCATCCCCCTGTCATGTCTGTTCTTTCTTTTTCTCTTCCATCTCCACCCTCGTAGCTGCAGCCCTGCGCTGACTTGGGCTGTCCTAGAGCTCAGTCTTCTAGGGATCCTGGGACTTCCCCAGGGTGGGACTGGGGGAGTCCCTGGGGAGGGGTAGGGTCAGTCAGCCCTTCATTGTTTACCCTTCGCTTCTCTTTTCCTCAAAACAAAGTTTATTGAAAGAATACACACACACACACACACACACACACACACACACAAGCAGGAGTTCTGCTGATCAAGAACGGAGAGGGAGGGAGCACTGATGGTGGGGTTCTCAAAGTGTGGTCCTGGAGCCAACTCCAGGGGACTCCATTCCCCCCACCTGAACCTGGGGAGCATATAAATGTGAAGATTCCTGGGCCTTACCCCAAACCCACGGGGTCAGAATGCCTAGGAGTTCATGTTGAACAACCACTCTTAAACATGTGGAAAATCCAACAACCACTGGCTTTGGTGTTTCTTCATTCTGGAAGAACTGAGTCCCTTTCTCAGCACAGTTTAAATAACAGCCACATCCAACTCTAAAGATTACAGTTTACAAGGCACATCAAATCATATAAATTATAACTTGCAAGGTTTAGCTGTGAAATGAGCAAGGCTGAGGCTTTTGAGCCATGTAAAATGGGAGAGGGGAGATTGTGAATAGAGCTCCTGATGGCTCGCCTGCACACAGCAGCCGGGATGTTCACTGGCAGGTCTCCCCCTTGTTTACAATCCTTCAAGCCTTCTTCCCACTGCTTTTCAGATAAAGATCAAAACCCTTATGGTGACATGAAGGAGGCCGACTTGTCCCTTAGCCCTCCTCCTTCCCACTCTGACTTCTGGACGCCCTGGTTTTCTCTCAGTCCCTTGGGTTCACAATATGCTCTTCCACCCCAGGGCCCTTGCACATGCCATTCCCTTCTCCTTTTGTCTAGTTAAGTCCTCCTTGTCTTCCATATTCCTTTCCTTTACAGCCCCAATGTTGGAATGGAATTAGTCACACCTTTGTGGGATCATTTGACTTATTTCTCTCTCTCCTGGCAGCTTCCTGATGGCAGGGACCATGTCCAGTTCTGACATCACTGTACCCCTAGACTTGGCTCGGTGCTGAGGCTCTGGGTAAATACTGTGCAATGAATGAGTGATAGCAACAGTTATCACTGTTGACTATAAACAGTTCTCACTAGCCTGGCTATAAACAGGCTTCCTATTGCCTTAGGGAACCAAACTCCTTACAGGATATAGAAAAAAGTCTGGAGGGTAAAACCCTGCAAATATCAATATTGATTTTTCCCTGAGCCAAATGATTACAAGTGACTTTTATTTTCTTCCTTATATTTTCCTTTCTCCCAATTTTTAAAAACAAGAAGCATATAACTACCTTTCATTATCGGAAAGAGTAAATGATGTCAAAATACTACGATACCAATAGTCAAAACAACATGTCAGCCTTGCTGATGAGTAGAAATCTTTAGAAGCATGACTGCCTATTCTTTAGGATTGATCCAAGCAAATAAAACAATCTTTTTTATTTGCTAGATGTAACCTCTGGGTAAATGCAATGATGACTTTTTAGTAATATAAATCCCTGAATTCTTTTTTTTTTTTTTTTTTTTTTTCGGTACGCGGGCCTCTCACTGTTGTGGCCTCTCCCGTTGCAGAGCTCAGGCTCCGGACACGCTGGCTCAGCGGCCATGGCTCATGGGCCCAGCCGCTCCGCGGCATGTGGGATATTCCCGGACCGGGCACGAACCCACGTCCCTTGCATCGGCAGGCGGACTCTCAACCACTTCGCCACCAGGGAAGCCTAGTGACGTATTTCTTAAGCTAAGTCCGAGGAGCAGTAAGCAGTGAATTATTTATATACAATGAATGCAACTCAATTTCTGTCTAGTTAATAACTGTCCTCATTAGTTCCCTTTTCCAAATGGCTTATTAATGTCAGTGGATCCTCATCTCAACCCTGTGCACCTCTGAGGATTCTTCTCAGTCTCTGTTTTATGAGACCATAATAATGATCATTGTGTCATTCACTGAGCACCACATGCCAGGCTCTTTATATGCATTTCTCACTTAATCCTCAGAATAACCCTGTGAGGTAAGAGGTTTACAGACAGGGAAAAGGAGCTCAGAGTGATTAAGTAATTTGGTTGAAGTCACTCAGCCACAAAGTAGCCTAATGAGATTCAAACCCAGGTCTGTCTATCTCCAAAGCCTGTGCTTTTAAAAATTACTACAGTTTTCTAATATCATAGGCCGGTTCAAAATAGAGATCTCTGTCTCTACTTTAGCCAGACAGGAAATAAAACTACCCCAAATCTATGCCTTGTTAGGATAAAGAAGAAACTACAGTTCTTCTTCTTCTTCTTTTTCCTCCCACTTTGCACACTGAACAGATGTTCTGTGTCCTTGAAGGGAGACCATATCATGGAGGAGAATCTCACGGGGAGGTTCATGGAGTTATCTTTAAACCTGTTGTGTTTACAATAAACATTCTCAGAAAACTAGGAATAAAGGGGGAAATTTCTCACTTGGTAAGAACATGTATAAATACCCTACAGCTAACCTCGTACTTAACGGTTAAAGACTGACTTTTTTCCCCTAAGGTCAGGAACAAGTGAATATAAGGATTTATACACTGCTCTTGTTCAGCAGAGTCCTGGAAGTCTTAACCAGGGAAATAAAGCAAGGAAAAGAAGATTCAAGGCATTCACATCTCCTTTTCTGAAAGGAGAAATAAAATTGTTCTTATTTGCAGATGACATGATTGTTTATGTATAAAATCCCAAGATATCTACAAAAGCCCTTATATAAGAAAGTGCAGTTAAGGTTCCAAGATACCAAGAAGCATACAAAAATCAACTGTATTTCTATATACTGTCAATGAACATGTGGACACCAAAATTAAAAATATAATACCATTTACAATCACTCAAAAAAAAAAAAAGAGAGATATACTTAAGTGTAAATCTAACAAAACATGTTCAGGACTCGTATGCTGAAAACTACAAAACACTCATGAGAGACACTGAATAAATGGAGAAATATACCATGATCATGAATTGGAAGACAATGTAGGTGTATATCAATTATTCTCACATTGTTATATACGATTAAACACAATTCCAATCAAAATTACAGCATGATATTTTGTATATACAGACAGGCTTACACTAAAATGTAAATGGAAAGGCAAAGGAACTAGAATAGGTTAAAAATTTTTTTTAAAGAAAAGTGGGAGGAATCACTCTACCTGATTTAAGACTTACATAGCGACAGTAATCAAGGCTATCTCATAATGGTAGATCCATTATGACAAATAGATCCATGAAACATAATAGGGAACTAAGAAGTAGCCCCCATAGAAAGTATGGCCAGATTATTTTTGACAAACTTGCAAAAGCAATTCAATGGAGAAAGGATAGTCTTTTCAACAAATGGTTCTGGAACAACTAAATATCCACATGGAAGAAAAATGAACTTTGACCTAAATCTCACATCATAAACGACAGTGAACCCAAAATGGTTCATAGATTTAAACATAAAACTATAAAACACTTAGAAGAAAACATAAGAGAAAATCCTCAGGGCCAGGGACCTTGTGGCATGTTCTTAGACATGACACTAAAAGCATGATCTATAAAAGAAAAAATAACTACCTGGACTTCATCAAAAGTTAAAGCTTTTGCTCTGTGAAATACTCTGCTAAGAGAATGAAAAGACAAGCTACGGATGGGAGAAAATATTTGCAAACCATCTATCTGACAAGGGACTCATATCTAAAATACATAAAGAATTCTCAAAACTCAATGGTAAAAAAATTAACAATTCGATTAGAGACACTTAAAAGATATGAAGAGATATTTCACTGAAGAGGATATGCAGAAGGCAAACACGTACATGAAAAGACATTTAACATCACTATCGATTTGGGAAATGCAAGTTAAGACTATGATGAGATACCAGTAACTAAAACAGCTAAAATGAAAAACAGTGTTTATGCTAATTGCTGGTGAGGATGTGTCTCATACATTGCTGGTGGAAATGAAAAATGGTACAGCCATGCTGGATAAGCCTGGCAGTTTCTTTACAAACCGAATCTATATAAACACATATGTTAATCCATGCAATCATACTCCTGAGCATTTATCACAGAGAAATAAAAACTTATGTTCACACAAAAACCTGTATACAAATGTTTATAGTACATTTATTTGTAATAGCCCCAAATGGAAACAAAATGTCCTTCAAAAAGTGAATGGTTAAACATAGGTGATACGTCCATACCGTGGACTATTACTCAGCAATAAAAGAACAAGCTAATAACCTAAATGGATGTCAAGGGCATTACAATGACTAAAAAAAAAAAAAAAAAATCAATCGCAAAGGTCATAGATAAATGATGAAAATTATAGAGACGGAGAACAGATTAGTGGTTTTCGGAGCGTGGGGACGATGGTGGGAGGAGGAATTGTGACTATAAAAGGAGCATCACAAGGGACATCTCTGATGATGGAATACTCCTATATCCTGAGGGCCACACCCAAATCCACACGTGGTAAAATGGCACAGGACTCCACACATGCTTCGTGCCATTCTCTCTACCATTTGTGCATCTATAATTATTTCAAAATAAAGTTTAAAAAACTCTGTTGAGTGAAGTCTGAGAGTGGTCTGCCTTTCACAGTCCTAAAGGGATTCCATTGCATTTCTCTTTCTGCTTCAATATTTTAATCCCTTTCAAAATGTTAAAAGGCTCAAAGCCACTGTTTTTATAATTCCTTACTTACAATTTCTTCCAACTTCCTTGGCTGTCAATGAGCTGGGACTGTGGACCAAGCCACAGCTAATTCAGAGAATGGAATGAAATGAAGTGAGAGAGCGCTGAGGCCACGCCCAGGGCTTACCCTGATTTACTACTTGGAGGTACGGGGGCGGGGGAGGCCTCTGAGGGGCCCGTAGTCTCCAGAAGCTCTGGAAAGGGCGAGAGGCCATTGCTCAAGCTGGGCCCTTCAGGTGGCCGTGGCTGCCAGACGCGGAGCAGGTGAAGGTCAAGCATCAGCTCTACGCCCACCTTCCAAACCGCGCCATCAGGGTGGGACACTGCACACACAGTCAGCAAAGGACACAGGGCCCATCGCACTTTGCACTGTGCTCATTCTTACCACATGTGCCAGGGAGACCCAGCACATGCCGGGATTGGTTATTGGTGGCACACCGAGGAAGGCTGGGACTGTTAGCCAGAGGCTGTGCTTTACAAGAGACTGGAGTCCACAGAACAGTAAAGACTTTTGGTGGTGTGAGGGGTAGGGAGGGTCGGGGACTGGCTAGGAAGAGGTCTTACCTCTAAAACAAGGTCTGAATTTTCATGCCTTCCAATCGTAGTGCTTTTATTCAGGACAAAATAGCCTTCTGCACTCTTTAGATAGGCTTTCATATTCTCTGCTTTCCCTATAAAAGGTTTTCAGAAAACAATTTTGTTAGAAAAATACAGTCCTCTAATTATTCAATGTCATATTTAGAATGAATGGAATACACCATAATGTCCACAGGAGAAGTCAGCAGAGGTAGGAGTGGATAGCTGGATTTAACAATGATCACAATGATAATTCCACACATTTTTAAGACTGTCCTTTTAACAGTGATATCCGGCATAGATGAGCTTGCTTCTGATCACAAGAGGACATCCTTTATGTAATTCAGAGCACAAACAAGCAATAGCAAAAAACAAAACAAAACAAAAAAAACAAATCTGAATTCCACTGATAACCACTCTCCACCTCCCATTAAGCTTAGTTTGGGGTTAGTTATCTGACAGAATCAAGTACTCAGTGTTACTAACCCACCACTTACTAGCTCTGTGACTCTGGGTGATTTATTTATTCTCTCTTTATGCCTCTGTTTCCTCATCTGTAAAATGGGGCTAATAATACTCTGTATCCCAAAGAGTTTTGTGAGGATTAAATGTGAAGCATCTAGAATGGTGATTGCTACACTAAACACCCATTTGTCCTACTGTGATTGTGACTGTTATTAATCTTGGGCTTCTGAACTTTGACTCAAGAAACCCCAACTTCTACAGAGCTTCTTAAAGTGTGGAAGAGTCAGTCATCAAGGAAATGGGCATTAGAAGATACTTTCTTTTTAAGTCACCGCATTCCTTCATATATTTAGGTTGAAAAGAAATGATTTCCAAAGACAAAATATCAAGATTATAGCTTGGCTGTACGGTCAAGACTCTGTACGTATCTTTTCCTGGCATTTTATTAGGAAAATGTCAAACACACAGAAAAGTTGAAAGAAGTGGATGGTGAACTTCTATAGAACCACCACCCAGATTCTACAATCAACATTTTGCTCTATTTGCTTTATCACATATCTACCCATCTATACATTTTATATTTTAATGCATTTCAAAGTAAATCCTATACATGGTTTTAAAATTTATTTATTAATTTTTGGCTGTGTTGGGTCTTCGTTTCTGCGCGAGGGCTTTCCCTAGGTGTGGCAAGCGGGGGCCACTCTTCATCGCGGTGCGCGGGCCTCTCACTATCGCGGCCTCTCTTGTTGTGGAGCACAGGCTCCAGATGCGCAGGCTCAGTAGTTGTGGCTCACGGGCCTAGTTGCTCCGTGGCACGTGGGATCTTCCCAGACCTGGGCTCGAACCCATGTGCCCTGTATTAGCAGGCAGATTCTCAACCACTGCGCCACCAGGGAAGCCCTATACATGTTTTTTATTATTTATTTATTTATTTATTTATTTATTTTAATTTTTTTTTTTTTTTTTTGCGTTACGCGGGCCTCTCACTGTTGTGGCCTCTCCCGTTGCGGAGCACAGGCTCCGGACGCACAGGCTCAGAGGCCATGGCTCACGGGCCCAGCCGCTCTGCGGCATGTGGGATCCTCCAAGACCGGGGCATGAACCCGTGTCCCCTGCATCGGCAGGCAGACTCTCAACCACTGTGCCACCAGGGAAGCCCATATATACATGTTTTTTAAAACATAAAAATTTCAGTGACTTCAGCTGGTTCCAAGATGTTGATGATAATTCACATGATATTGGAATTCTGATCCATCTCAGTGCCATGTCACAGATAGCCTCCTTTCTTTTTTTTCCTTTTTTTTTTTTTTGGCTCTGTGGGGTCTTCGTTGCTGCATGCGGGCTTTCTCTAGTTGCGGCGAGCGGAGGCTACTCTTCCTCACGGTGCGCAGGCTTCTCACTGCGGTGGCTTCTCCTGTTGTGGAGCATGGGCTCCTGGTGTGCAGGCTTCAGTAGTTGGAGCACGTGGGCTCAGTAGTTGCGGCACTAGGGCCCTAGCTGTGGCTCGCTGGCTCTAGAGTGCAGGCTCAGTAGTTGTGGTGCACTGGCTTAGTTCCTCCGAGGCATGTGGGATCTTCCTGCACCAGGGCTCGAACCCGTGTCCCCTGCATTGGCAGGCAGATTCCTAACCGCTGAGCCACCAAGAAAGTCCCCAAAGTCTCTTTTCAACTGAAAGGTCACTGAAGTGTGAAGTTGTTAGACTGTGGATAAAAACAAAAATCATCTAGGTCTGACCGTAGAGGGTCTCCGGTCTGGCTCTGCTTTCCATCAACATCTCCATCATCATTCCGTCACTGAATCCCTACTAAGTGCCAGGCACTGGGCTATCCTTTTACACACATGGCCTCTTTTCATCCTCAGAACCACCCTGCGAGGCAGGTGTCAGTATTGTCCCGCTTTACAAATGAGGAAACTGAGACTCAGAGAAGTTAAGGTCACACAATAGTAAGTGTGTGACAACTCTGGGCCTTTGCATGTAACCAGTGTACAAACCTCCATTGCTGCTGGTGGGGCAGAGTAGGGGTGGGGGAATTGCACTGTCTGCTGACACTTGGGACATGTAGTAAAAGAAAGTCCTTGAAACCAGCATTCTATCCTCTGAAAGGAAGACGAGACCCTACCTGGGGGTAAGAGAAATAAAAATAAGCAGGATAGTTTATATTTGTAAACTTTGAGGCCTGTGGATGTCCCACAAATATTGATGCTTTCAGATAATGAGAAATACATTTGATTAAGTTCGCTGTCATGTGTACAGGGGAAAAGACATTTCCTCTTCCCAAAGAACCATGCTCTGCTGCCTTCAGTTATTAATCTTCAATTGCAGAGGACCATGTTAGCACGCAACACATTCAAGTCTAATTAAGCTAAAATGGAAACTTCCAAGAAATGTCTCTTCTGCAGGAAAACCACAGGAAACGCCACTAATCGAAAACTTAAACTTGGATCATGTGCATATTTGTTTTTTAGCTCTCACCCCAGACATCCCCAAGGCTGGGGTCTTCTCTCTGCTCAGACGTCCCCCCTCGGGGCAACCACCTGACTGACCACTCTGGCTAAAGGCACCCTCAGTCATGTTATTCCCCTGCTAGTTTTCCCCTGCTGTGTTTCCTTCCTTGTACTTATCATTCTCTGACATGTTCTTGTTCCTTTCTTTAGTTATGCTTGCTGTTGGTTTCTCTTTCACTAACATATATGTTCCTGGAAAACCAGGACTGTGTTCATTTTGTTCAGAAGCGATTCTTCATGGGTATGTTGTGTTTGTACCCATCTTCAGAGCAAAGGCATTGAAAGATTTTGTCCTGCACTCACTTTCCGAGGATGCTTGTATGGCAAACAGCCTGGGAGGATAGAGGTAATGTTTCTAATAAAGATAACGGCTCCTTCTGGGGCAAAAGTTGGGCAAGTTTGCTTGCAGCCCCTTTCAAAGATTGCAGTTTCCTGAGTTTGGAGTTCCTTACCTGGGACACAGACCCACTGTGTGCACAGCATCCACACTGGCTGCTCTGCACCAGCCCGAGGGACTTTCAGGGCAACAGGAACCAATGTGCATATGCAGCTCTGCAGCCTTTTATGTCAGCTGTGCTGTGAGTAATCAAGTTCTTTGTTTCTGGCCCAGGAGTCTCTTGTCTTCTGCCAGGAACTATAAGCTGGGCAGGCTAACTTACTAACTTTCAAACAGGGTCAAATGTCAGACCCTTTGCAGTTCCTGCCAGTTCTGTGCATTACCCCTTCTCCAGGGCAGGGGGCGGCGGGGGGGGGGGCAGAACCTGACACATAGTAGGTGCTTGGGAAACACTTGCTGAGTGAATGAAAATACAAAGGACACCTCAAAGCAAGTCAGTACAGCCAGCTGGCTAGGAAGCTTTGATAGTAACTCCCTTTCATTTTTCCTGTCAGTATCTAGCTTAGATGACTCCTTGGAAAACCTAAATTCTATCTCTTTAGCTTTTGGATTGGACAATATTTCTCCACCTTCATTTTGCCCTGTGCATCACTTCCTTGCGTGAAAACACTGTCAAAGTAATTTGAATGTGTGGAGCTCTGTGAATTCGTTCTTACTCAGCGCCATGGAGCACCAGCCACAGGAAAGAGCAAAAGGGCTTCAGTCATCTGCGTTCCCCCGACCACTTTGGATGGCTCAGAATTGGGCTATAGGAACAAACTTTCTTTTGAGGTTTACAGTGGCCTCAAAGTTCCTTAAAGAAGGGGAGTTCAGGTAAGGGGCGGGTGTGTGTGTGTGTGTGTGTCTCTGACCATTGGGTGGGTGTTGTCCATAAATCATGGGAAACAGGGGTTCCTCTCTTAATCCCAGCTATACCCACAGGACATCCAAGAGCTAGTGCCCAGGAGAGGCTTAAAGCTCCGTGCCGCCTCCCTTGGGGGGCGAGGTAGGGGCTGCACTTAGGAAGGAATGGCTGGTGTTGGGGCACCTTTTCTGGGGTGCTCCTGGCGACCCAAGCCTGGATCAGAGAGTTCAGACTCGGCTGGCGCCGGGTCCCCTGCCTACCCCAACGCCCTTGACCTCGCAGGGCTGGCCTCCTCCGGCCCAGGTTTCCGCCCGCCGCCTCCTCGCGCGCCGCTCTCACCTGGCCAGAGGAAGAAGCCCACGCCTCGTCCTCCGCCGAGAGCCCTGACCTCCGCTCTGCCGCCCTCCCGCGGAGTCTCTGGGCGAAGGCCCGCAGCCCGCGCGCCCGCCCGGCCTTTTTACAAACGTCGCCACGGCAACGCCATTCTGACGGCCGAGCTGGGAAGGGGCGTGGCGTGCGCGGCGCCCGAGGATGAGGGGGAGGTGCGCTGGGAGCACCCGGCCAATTACAGCCCGCTGCAGCGCTGCGAGCCCTCCCCGACCTGCCCGCTAGAGGATGGAGAAACAGGCTCAGTGTTCACAGAAGTAGCTCCAAGTCTTACAGCGGGGAAGGAGCAGACTCGAGAATCCTTCCTACTGACCTTAGCTCTAGGCTCGGTGCGTTGAGGAGGGGGTGGTCAGGCGTGGGAGGGTAATGGAGCTGAACCACGAGAAGCTTGGAGGTTAGTACCCCCCGTCCCACCCGAAACTCTAGTTCTCTCTGTTGTGGAGGAGAAAACAGAGTAAGCTGGGGGGACCATCACTTCTGGGTGTGGGGGTGGAGATGGGAGATGGGTGGGGTGGAAGGAACACTTCTGAAAGAATGGAAGATTCTCCCACGTGCTAGGAAAAGGGTATTTACAAGCCCACAGCCTTACTGTTCCTGTCCTTCCCTGTCAAAACTCGCGTTTATTCATTCATGTGTTCTTTACTTCTACAAACATCACCTGAGTCCCTACAAGGTCAGACGGTGGCCCCAGTGTTGACCTGGATCAGATCCTTAAGAAACCCCCCCGCACTCCCCATGGGCACGGGGCTGGGGGGATGGAGCGTGTGGAGAAGACACGCAAATGCCAACTATCTCCCCTCACCCCATGTCACCTTTTTCAAATCAGCCCCTTCTGTCTGGGAGCAGAACAGCCCTGCTGACTACCTACAGAATGCCTCATTTCCCTGGCAGGAAATGACGGACAAGGTGCCCCAAGACAAACTCAAAATATTCATCTGAGAAAGATGAAAGATGGCAGACTCCACTCTAGTCAATTAGAAGAAGATATAAGAGAGAAAAATCATGGAAATCGATATGGGATGGAATATATGGTAAAGATGCTCCCACATGCCTAGAGGCTCTTAGAAATGCACATTCCCTGGCACAGACCTCAGAGATTCTGATTAGGCAGCTCTGGAGCATGGTCCAGGAATGAATTTGTTGCATTCTTGCAAATTCCTTGTGCATTTGTTAAAAGCTTGGCAAAACCTCAGGACTTTTTCAACCCTGCAGTTGAATCGCAGAGCCCTCCCAGCACTTGTCCCTAGAAATCTCTTCCAGGCCCTCAGTCAGCCTGGAAGGTTCTGCCTGGGTTAGTTCCCTTCGACCAGAAAGACCTTAGGAATGTATGAGGAGTGACCACAGAGGCCGGGGCCCTGAGTGGTAACTTCAGAGGAACAGAGAGGGTCAGGCTCAACTCTCCAGGCACATTTCTGCCTCAGGGCCTTTGCAGTTACTGTTTCTTCTCCCTACCAGGCACTTCCCCCAGGGATCTCCTTCAGCTCCTTCAGATTTTTACTCAAATATCACCCTATTTAAAAGGGTCTTGGAATTCCCTGGCGGTCCAGTGTTTAGGACTCGGTGCTTTCACTGCCCGGTTCGATCCCTGGTCGATCCTGCAAGCCCCATGATGCCACCCAAAAAAACAAAACAAAACAAAAAACACCCCCCAAAAAACATGAATAACAAAACAAACACCTCACTCTATTGCTCTTCCCTTCATCTTACCACTCCTCTAACATGCTATTTATTTAGTTTCCTTCTCTTATTTGTTGTCAGTCTCCACACTCCCAACTTCCCCCTGCCCCCCAACTTAAGCTCCATGAGGGCAGGGATTTTTTTTTCTCTTTTGTTCACTGCTGTATCACCAGTACCTAGAACAGTGCCTGAATGAACGAATGAGTGAATGAACAGGGGCAGCCCTTGCCACCCGCCCACAGCCTTGCCTCCTACTCTTGAGCTGCTGAGCTGAACTGTCCTTACCCCAGGACCTAGGCTTCTGTAGCCTTGGCCCTCGCCAGCCCCACCCCCATCTCCATGCTTGTCTTCAATGTCATCAACATGAGCACAGAACGCAACCCTGCTCATTGCCAGCCAGACCCTACGGAGCCCATCCAGGCCAGCCTGGAGCCGGAGCCGCCCTTGGCCCCCTGATAGGCTTGGGAGAGCATAGGTTGCCATTAGTCCATCTCTCGATGAGGAAATACTAAACGGAGAACAAAGCTGACATTCAGGCTCACTGGAGCAGAAATTGCCAAATCTTGATTGGATCCTGCCGCTCCCCACAGGATGCCACAGTCATCTCAAAGGGTGTGTGAAAGTCTAAAAACCCAGTTCCATGTCATCCACTTAAATTTCAAAAACAGAAACTAAAATACCCCAATAACTCATGGCTTTATCATAGCATGTCCTGGGCTGAGTGAGAGTTGTACTTTGCGATGATGGGGTGTTCAAAATACTGCACCTGGGGAATTCCCTGGCGGTCCACTGGTTAGGACTTGGTGATTTCACTGCCATGGCCCGGGTTCAATCCCTGGTGGGGAAATTAAGATCCTGCAAGCCACAAGGCATGGCCAAAAAAAAAAAGAGGTTTCTAGTTTATATGGGCTCCTTGGTGATGCCTGTAATCAATCAATCTTATTGAGCTCTGGGTGGCTACCAAGGCTGTACTGTATCTCCATCAACATCAGGATGCTGGTGTCTGAAAGGCCTGGGTCCAGGTCCCAGCTTTGTCATTCCCAGCTGTCCTCATAATACTGGAGCGAGTAATGTTAACTCTGGGCTTTCCACCCTCAGGGCACTGTCGCAGTCTTTCCTGTGGATCATCTCATTTAATCCTCAGCATAACCTGGGGCAGTAGGTGTGTGTGAAACACCTGGAACAGGGAGCTCTGCAGAGAAGTGCTCAAAAATGTCGTGATGGGTATTATTTCTATCACATCACTCCCACTTGAACAGGAAAATAGGGCTCAAGAGACATGGAGGTATGTGACCAAGGTGACACAGCCAGAAAAGGATTTCAATCTAGATGACTGTGGTGGGAAGGTATTTTCCCCGGGGACCACAGGTGACAGGTGTCACAGCCACGAGACACCCATGCTCACCACCTGCTTTCCCTCAGCCCTGAACAATCTGGGCTTCTGGCTGTCCTGAGGTTTGGGCAGTGCCTGCAGCAAGAGAGGGAGGGAGCTGAGGCCAGGAGGGGGTAGCTGGGGCTTGCCAGGGACCTCTCCTGCCACCCACTGGGCTTCTTTCCTGCAGGACCTCTGCCCCATAAAATCTCATTGGGCCACAGTTACCTTCCCTGGGCTGTCCTTGACTGGGAGAGCCCATCCACTGTGCCCCCTCCCCAGATCTGCTTGTTGTCCCCTGCATTCCAACAAGAAATGAATGCTGGCCTCCCGCCTGGAAGAGGTAGGGAGATTGCCCAGCCTTTAAGGGGTAAGAGAGAGCCAGGGAAAGAGCTGGAAAAGGAGAAAGGGAGAGTAAAAGAGAGAAAGAGCGCTCAAGGATCAGGAAGTAGCTAAGCTGTTGAGTAGGTGACAGATGGGAGAGCAAAGGGCCAGTGGAGGCTCCACAGTCCATTCATAACCTGACGCTATGGGCTAAGGAAATGCAGGTTTTTATACACACACACACACACACACACACACACAGGTTCACAAAAATAAATTCAAACCACAAAATCACAGCTGGTCACTGAGGCCTTCTGCAGCTGTGCTCACCCCCTTCCCCTGTCAGAAAATGAGAAGTCACCCAGGTGTTTTCTCAGATAGAGACAAGGCTGGTTGGGATGTTCATCTCTTGCAAATCAGAGCTCTGCCAGGGGGCTTCCCTGGTGGCACAGTGGTTGAGAATCTGCCTGCCAATGCAGGGGACGTGGGTTCGAGCCCTTGTCCGGGAGGATCCCACATGCCACGGAGCAACTAGGCCCGTGAGCCACAACTACTGAGCCTGCGCGTCTTGAGCTTGTGCTCTGCAACAAGAGAGGCCGCGATAGTGAGAGGCCTGTGCACCGCGATGAAGAGTGACCCCCGCTTGCCACACCTGGAGAAAGCCCTCGCACAGAAACGAAGACCCAACACAGCCAAAAATAAATAAATTAATTAATTTTAAAAATTAAAACAAAACCAAAAAACCACTCTCTCTAAAACAAACAAACAAAAAAACAGAAAAAAAGCTTTGCCAGGGAGGTCAGTCTGTATGTTCTGTTTGAAAGCTGCAGATGAAGGGTGCTGATCCCACCTCTGATCGGCCTGGTTTCGTTTGTTTGTTTGTTTTATTCTGTCTGTACCTCACTTCTCTCACCTGTAAAATGGAGGTAATAACAGCATTGACTGTAAAGACCACATGGGTTAATATGTGTGAAGTAGTAAACTGTGCCCGGTACCACAGACTCCTTCTGTGAATGTCCGCGTTGCTGTCTGTCTCTTTGCTTGTTTTTGTTGCTTTCTTGATGATGTGGGAGGACAGCACCATCTCAACCCGATCACAGCCATCCTGGGGAGAGCTTTGATTTGCATCATCTCAGTCCCAACCCAGAGCAAAGTTGACCTCTGAACACTCGCATATCATCTTGCTTGTTGCCCAGGGACATTTCTGGGTGTGGGTGTCAGAGGCAGGCTGAGCTCCCCTGATCGCTGCTAGAGGGGTTCTGAGAATCCAGCTGGTCTCTGTGGCGTGGCATGTGCAAGACAACTCCATATATTCGACTTCCAGGCATCCAGGCAAATCAACCTCCACTACTTTTTGGGGGGGGGGATTAAAAATGAACCACTATGAATGAGGTTAACCAAACTAGCTAATATTTACTGAGGCTTGTTAGGTACCAGCCGCTATGCCATGCACTGTTTTATTTAATTCTTGGCCCAACCCATTTCACAGAAGCGGGCTCAGAAAAGTCAAGTAATTTGCCCAGTTACAAATCTTGTAAGTGATAGGTCCAAGATTCGAACCCTAGCTGTTGGACTCCAGCATATTTTCTTTTTTGTAAAGTTTTGTTTTCAAAACATAATCTACATCTCGAAAAGAGCACAACTGATAAGTGTACATTTGAAGAATTATCACAAAGTGTATGAACCCACCCTAACCAGAACCCAGAACAAGAAGCAGAACATCACCACCCACCCCCGCCCCTCTGAGAAGACTCCCTGTGCTCATTCTGGTTACCCCCTCCAGCTTGTCTGACTTCCAATCATAGATTAATTCTGCTTGGTTCTGAACTTCATGGAAATGGAATCTTACAGATTCCATTTGCTGCCTGGTTTCTTTCACTCAAGTATGTGAGGTTCGACCACGTTGTCTGATGTAGCTGTGGTTCATTCATTCTCACTGCTGCATTGCATTACACTCTGTTATCTATTCCTGCAGAACAAATTATGGCAAACTTAACGGATCCAAAAAACACACACTTATGTCACAGCTTCTGTGGGTCACGAATCCGGGCACTGCTTAGCTGGGTTCTCTGCTCAGGGTCTCTCCCAGGCTGCAATGAGGGAGGTGGCCAGGGCTGGGGTCTCATCTGAGGCTCAGCTGGGGAAGGATCCTCTTTCCAGTTCATGTGGTGGTTGGCAGGATACAGTTCCCTGAGGGTTGTTAGTTAGTCTGAGGGCCTCACCTCCTTGCTGGCTGTTAGCCAGAGATCCTGCACTGTTTCTTGCCATGTGGGCCTCTCCATAAGGTGGCTTGCTTCATCAAAGCCAGTGAGAGTCCATAGAGAGAGTCTCCAGGCAAGATGGAAGTTACAATCTTCTGTAACATAGTCACAGAAATGACATGCCCATCACCTTTGCAGCATCTACTGATTAGAAATAAGGTACAGTCCTGCCTACTCTCAAGGGGAGGGGACACAGAGGTGTGAACACCAGGGATAATTGGGGGCCGTTGTGTATGCCTTTTGGTCTGCACATGTGCACATATCTCTTGGGTATATATCTAGGAGTAGAATTTCTGGGTCACACATACGTCCGGCTTTACGAGATTCTGCCAAACATTTTTCCAAAGTGCAGGTACCCTCTACACTCCCTCAGCAGGCTATGAGCTTCCCAGTTAGAGCACATGCTTTCAATACACTCCTCCCCTCTCTCCTTACAGAAGGGGTGTTTGAGCTGCGGCTCTTTGGGACGACAGGTCCTAATTCTGGCCCCATGTCAGAATCACTGAATTCCCGGGCCGCTTCGCCAGACATTCTGATCATTTGAGGGCTCAGATACAAACTGGAAGGTCCACTCCATGAGGCGCGGATCCCTGTACCCTTGGTGCCCGGAGCAGTACCTGGCAGCAGTACCTGGCAGGTCCCAGGTAGCTGGCACTCAATAAATGTTTTTTTGATTAAGTGAATGAGTTTAGGAAATATTGTTCAAGAGATGGGCCCCAGGGCGGGTATAAGCTGCTTAAACGGGAAGGAAACTTTGTTGTGTCTGAGGCTGTGTGCATTTTTCTGGGAAGAGGGCTCAGAACCTCAACCAGGTATGTCCCCAACAAAGGTTAAAGGCCGCTGTGATTGGATACTGTCCGGCTTAGGTATTTTATCACATGAAGAAAGACTTGGTCCCAGGTTAGGTGGCATGGGAACTGTGGACAAGGTCCCATGTTCCTTAGAAGTAAAAAGCGAGACAGTGCTTGCCTGGGGTGGCTCATAAACTGAGACCTTGCTTGTTTTGTCCTTTGACCCATGGTAGTTCTTTTGGTACATCTAGCCACTGCCTGGCCTCCTGGGACCCTCCCTGTGTCTGTCTGTTGAACAGAAAATTCCAGAAGGCCTCGGTGCCCTGAGTTTCCATCAGGGGCAAGCCAACATGAGCCCTAGCTTTTGAAAAACCCCTTTCAATCCATAGAAAGCCTCCCAGTTTATCTGGTTTGAGATGACCTCATCCTTTGTCACCTTCTCTCTTGTTTTCTGGAGGTTGCTCAGCGTCTTGCTGCTGTCTGCATTCTTTTCTCACGGGAACAGTGCACCTATTTTGGGCATTTTGTCGTTGTTGTTTTGGGTCATTCCCGTCACACATTTTTTGTATTCCTTTCCAGTCAGATCAACCTCATGCCTCTCTAGACATTTCTTCTCAGGTTTCCTCTGAATCATTTCGTTTGGTCTAAATATGTCCAGTGTTTCCTCCTTCCTCACTGCACTCCACATAGTCCCTCTCTTTTCCGCGGAACAACTGTTCTTTTCTTTCGAATCCCTGACCCAAATCCTCATCTTTCACCATGTTTTCTGACTTCTCTTAAGAACTGATTGTTTTTTGAAACTTAAGCCTCAAATATCATCCCTTCCAATCTGCGTCTGAATTTGGATCATGGTCAAGAAGCAGGCGAGACAGGAACGTGGCTGGGTAATTAGGATCCTCAGCAGAAGGGCTGAGTGTTCATCAGGGCTGTCAGAGGGGCCTGGGGATGGAGGGAGAGGTATCTTCTTCTGCCTCGGGTAGGGCTTAGGGTGGGGTTCTCAGGAAAAGCGCTAAGAAAAAAGGACCCATTTGACTTGAGTTCTGAAGGAAGAGTAGGATTTCCGGAGGCAGAGCAGGGAGAGAAGAGGATGGTCCAAGGAAGGAGCAGTGGGAATGGAGGCTAGAAGACGAGTCATCAGAGAAGCTAGGGACAGGAGTACAGAAGGAGAGGGGTGGTCAGGTGCTGAGACCGCAGACTGAAGGTCCATGGTCAGCCCTCAGATATCTTTGTCTCGCTTTCCCAGCGTGTTAAAAGACTTTTAATTAGTTGCTGAAGGGAGAGGTCTCTTTCTGTGGACTGACAGAGAAACCTATTCAAATTGGCTTCAGCATGAATGCAAATTCACTGGTTACCAAAAATGAAAAGTCTAGAGGGAACCTCTGGGTTCAGGCTCAGATGATTTCATGAGGCCTTGGCCTCTCTCCAGCTCTCAGGGATTCTTTGAACCATGTGGATCCAACCTTAGACAGAATCTCTGTATAATGGTCACAAAAAGGCGGCCGAAGCTCCAGCCCTTACATCTTCTCGGCTTTGAATTCCATAGGGAAGGATAGGAGTCTTTTTCCTAAGCTTCCCCCAATGGCCTCACTGCTTCTCATTTTCTCTGGGTGGGTCACAAGCCCATTGCTGAGCCAATTATTGTGGCCCAGGAGACTGCTCTGATTGGCTGAGCTTGACCCACATGCCCATCCCTGCAGCCAGAGGTGGAATCAACAGCGTCTCTGAGAAACTGGACTGAGACTAGGAGAAAGGTTTTGTCCCCAAAGGGGGATCATAACGCCATAATATTTTAGAAGAGAGGTGAATTGTTATTAGGTGACAAAAACCAGATGTCTACCACAGTAGCCAACATGTACAGATCATTGACATCTGGATTTATGCCTTTTTTTGGGAAAATGGGAATATCTGGCAATACCTGGACTCTCTTCTTGTATATAGATCAACAATCTGCTGGGGCTGAGAAGAGGCTCCCTCTTTAGATACAGCCTATGTTCTGCCTGCCCAATGCAGTGCTCATATATCCTCGCTGGCTCCTGGAAGCACTTGAATTTTTATTGCCAGCATAATTTGATTCTGTAAAGAAATCTGTTTTTCCCACCAGAATGGAAGAGGCAAATGTACAGGGGTCAAATAGCTCTCCTGTGCTCCCACAAACTCCTGAGGACAAATGCCTGGCCATTTTGATAGTCTCATTCCTTGCTCATTTTAAAAGCCTTCTTTAAAAAAATATTGAATACATAGTGATTTTAGAATCTGTTATCTAATAATTCCAACATCTGAAGTCTTTGGGTGGGAGTGGCTGGGGGGGTGTCTCAATATCTTGTTTGTTGTGTCTGCTTACTCTGGCTCATACTGACTTATTGCTTGGATGTTTAGTAATTTGACTGTGATCTCATTCTTGACTGAACTTAATCTGTGGGAATCCTGAGGGGTCTGATTCCTGGCTGCTTTGCTCTCGGAAGTCTTTTTTGTTTGTTTCAGCTGGATGCCGGGGATGCTAATAACCTCTGAACACTGACATTTATTTCCTCAACTTGGAGTTTTCCCACTGAATACATGGAGTGTAAACTTGAGCCCCAGACCCACGTGGTTACAAACCTTCAGGGTGATCATCATCATCATCAGTATTGTGGCCATTATTAGTTTTCCCCTCCAGAGCCACATTGAAAACTACAGGTTTTCATAGGCTCCGCTTTCTGAAAGACCAGAAAAAAAAAATTTTAAGCCCTCCTCTTGCCAGGGTGTGGAGCATCTTTGAGGGTGCCAGCTTAATACAGGCATCTTAGACTTGGTTAGCTCACTTTGCAAGGCCCAAGGCTTAATCTCCCATTTCCTGCACTTATTAAACGCAAATGGCTTCCTCATTTGCTTACGCTTTGGTTGTAGCTCACTCTGTTTGTGTGTGTGTCTGTATGTTCCTTTGAGATTGCCTACATAAAAATTGTTTTTTATTATGGGATTTTGGAAACACACACAAAACTAGAGAAGCCTGCGATTAACTCCATGTATTCATCATCCAGCTTCAACATTTTCCCAGTGTTCTCTCATTCTTTTTTCTTCCTTTTTGAGTTTTTTTCTAGGTTAATTTAAAGCAAGTTGTGTCATTTCACCCATAAAGACATCCTAACTGAAAGGCCTTTTTTTTCCTTTACATTATCCCCGCCTTGACATGATCACAGCTAAAAATACTTATAATCATTCCTGAATATCATCTAATATTCAGTCCATGCTCACATTTCCTTGATTCTCTCAGAAATATCTTTTTTTTTTTTTTTTTTTTTTTTGCGGTACTCGGGCCTCTCACTGTTATGGCCTCTCCCGTTGTGGAGCACAGGCTCCGCGGCCATGGCTCACGGGCCCAGCTGCTCCGCGGCATGTGGGATCTTCCCAGACCAGGGCTCGAACCCATGCCCCCTGCATTGGCAGGCGGATTCTTAACCACTGTGCCACCAGGGAAGCCCAGGCAGGTACATTTATTCACTTGTTTATATCAAGTATTCACACAATTTCTCTTACCAAAACATATATTCACAGCTTGTCAAGTTTTACCCAAAAAGTGAAGGAAAAAGCTTGCTATCCCATTATTATATGATTTTTCTCTCTTTTGTGTTTTTTTAAAGTAGATGCTGATGATTTTTCTTGACTGGACATATCATCAAGGATGCTTTCTGAAATAAGTCATCTTGATGATAAACACTAAGGACATTTTCTTGCATTTAAAGTTCCCATGCACCTCTCCAATTTTATACAGTATTGAGCCTAGGTGATCTCTGAGATGCATGCTGTATTGTTTGACATTGGTTCTTTTTTCTGATAAGGAAGACCTATAGCCCAGAAGGCATTTTGCCATAACTTTTGCTTCCCAAATTGTATTCTAGTTGGTTTTGTTCTGGTTATTCACCCTCCATTAGTTCCAAGTATGCTTTTAAATAATCTAAAATTTCTCCAAATCAATTTGAGTTTCTAACTACTACTGACTCTTTTCTTTCCCACAGTTTTTATATTACAATTAAATTCCAGGTTTTAATGCACAGAGTTGGGACTGGAGATAGAGCAAAGGAGAAAGGGAAGAGAAGTCTGTTTATATCATGCCATGGAGAGTTTGATTTATAGTTCTGGACTGGGGAGGGATAGGAAAACAGTCTTTGTAAAAGGCTGTTTCTTTAAAGGAAAATGGTAAGTACCACACTCAGACTGGTCTCCAAGGATGATTGTTTCCTGCTTCTTTCTTATGGAACTGACACCGGGTGGCCAGGCTCTCTGATGGGAATCCTCACTGCCCAAGAAAATGGATTTTCCTTTGTTCAGGGCAGCGTTTTTCAAACTCGGCCCCATTGACTGTGGGGTAGAACAGTTCTTTGCTGTGGGGACTGTCCTATGCATTGGTGGGTGTTTAGCAGAATCCCTGCTCTCCTAGATGCCAGCAGCAGCTCCCCCTCCAGCCACTGTGACTTTGCCAAATGTCCACTGGGGGGCAAACCCAATCCTGGTTGAGAACCACTGATCTGAGGTGAGAACATTCAGTTCTGGCGTTGGCTTGAATCCTTAACAGTGTCACCGCAAGCTGAGAACGTTTTGTCACATGTTGCATCTGGGAGTTGGTCGGCTTGTATCAGCATGTCATCCACCTAACTGCCTTCCTGGAAAGTGCAGAGTTCCAGGGGTCTGATGAGACACATGGCAGTCAGGCGGGTTGGTCCCAAGGAAACTCCTGTTGCCAGGGCTACGTTTTAAAGGTGTCTGGTGCACGTGTATACATGTTCTCTCTAGTGGCTTTTCTGGAGAAATTTGCATCTGTGTATTGTGTGCTCGTATTTCCCTATCTTTCCCTCCCTCTCTGGGTCAGCTTGCTTCGCAATGTCCAAGGAGAGCAGGTTTCCTGACCACTACTCTCTTTCAGTTATTGGAGGATCTGAGCCTGATGTGCTGTGGCTCGCTGTCACGTACCATCCCATCTTCAGGCACTCTGGGACATCGCTTCCTAGGCCAGCTGCATTGCTACAAAGACACCGGGGAATGGCTTTCTCCTGTCGGCTCAGCATGAAAGGTGCTTCTGAATGGTCTGACGGTGACTTGCGAACCACCACCCACACAGGTGGCAAGAACTTTGGAAAGCATCCACCCCTCTGCCATGAGGCTGTCATGAGGGGGTGCAGGCTTCCCATCAGAGGCACATGCTTCCCTGTCGGGGAGTGGACACAGGGGGGTCTGAGCTGGAGGTTCCAGGCGCCTGTGCCTGGCTCATCCTGCACCCATGAACTTGGTTCTACCCCGCTGCCCACCACCACCACTGCCAGGCGCTGCTGGGCCATCTTAGTGGCTTGCCCTTACTGGTGATCTGCGATCTGAATGCCACCTAGCGAGAAAGCTGATGGACGACTTCATCAATGAGCTGTAGGACTATGGGCAACCCTTGTCTGCTCTGGGCCCGTTTCTCCCCCTGCAGAATATCACATTTGGCTCCATCACCATTCCCTGCAGGGTGTTCTGTGAAAGCTGACCCTGGAAGATGCTCTGTGGGGAAAAAGAGTTTTGTGGCCAAATGGGTTTGGGAAATGTGACGTCATACAGCATCTGTTTGGAGATTCATAATGTGCACAAACATTTGAGAGATTTCCTGGAATTCTCGGCACCCAGGTATCCATGTGGCTCACTCGCCACTTTTCTGCAATGTGATTTCCCTCGAGACTTTTCCTGATCACCCAGATCTGTGATCCCTTCTCATCTGTCCTTTACCCTGCCTCATTTGTCTTCATAGCACTTCTCATTTTCTGACATTGCATCATATTTTTATTTATTGGTTTATTTTATGTCCCCCCTCCACCCAAGATGTGCCCTCTGTGTCAGCAGGGACTTGATCCATTTGTTTGCAGATTATCCCTAGCATGTGACCCATAGTAGGTGCTCAATAAAAATGTGTTGAATGAATAGACTGTTTAACTTGGAGATTCCCAAATGGAGCTCATCAGGGACGTTTTCCCATTAAAATCCTGGGAAATGTGCTTGGGGACTCACCAGGAAGAGGGTGGCTAAACTCCTGATGGCCGTGGTTCCTAGTACCAGCCACTTAGTTCTGAGTACACAGACAACTCGGCGTTAGACTGAAAACAAACAAAACGGACGTCATGAGAGTTGCCATCACGTGCCTTGAGGAACCAAGCCTTGTGCAAGGCTGACCCCAGGGCTGCCTCAACTGGTCTTACCTACGTGGCCCTGCTGCCGTTTTCCTGAGATGGCTTTATGTGAAGATTCCTTGCAAACTATTGGTGGCGCCTGGTGAATTTTCCCAAAACACGGTTTCAGAAATGAGTGTGGGGCTCACACTTGGAGAAGTGCTTGAATCTTCAAGTTCTCCATCAGGAGACTGTGGTCTAGTCACAGCCACCACATGGCAACTCCCCCCCGCACCCCCGCCTCCACTCTGTGTCAGGTGTAGCTTTGGCACATTGCCTGTGGTTTCCTCAGGGGCTCAAAATTAGGAAACTCCAGGGCTTCCCAGGTGGCGCAGTGGTTGGGAGTCCGCCTGCCGATGCAGGGGACGCAGGTTCGTGCCCCGGTCCAGGAGGTTCCCACATGCCACGGAGCAGCGGGGCCCATGAGCCATGGCTGCTGGACCTGTGCATCTGGAGCCTGTGCTCCACAACGGGAGAGACCACAACAGTGAGAGGCCCGCGTACCACAAAAAAAAAAAAAAAAAAAAAAATTAGGAAACTCCATTTTGCTGGTGTAGAGAGGAAGGCTCAGAGGGATCCAATTATTTGCTCACGATCATCCTTCTAGGAAGCAGCAGTGCTTGGATGAAAACAAAGTCCTCCCCAGTTGAAAGCCCATCTCTCGCCCTCTGCGCTTGCATACAGAACAGGGGCTGTCCTTTTGTACCTCCACACTTAAATACTCAGCACAATTTGTCCTAGGAGCTAAATGGGCATGGCCAGGGCCCTTAAGGCAACAAATGAGACCAGTAATCCTCAGAAGGGCTCTCCGTGTACTGCCCATTTATGGCCTGTGGTCTGATTGATCCATCCATTTCCAGGGATAAAGCTGTGTCCCATTTTCAGTTTTGCTCCACAGTTGTGGGTTTAGTTTAGAGTTCCCATCTCACACGTGTTCATCCAGAGCCAAGGCGTCTCAGAACATTGGGCATCAAGCAACAGAAACCCACTGCAACTCGTTTAAGCATAAGATAGGACTTTATTGAAAGTAGCCTGGGGCATCCTATAGGACAGTGAGTGAGGCCAGGCTAAGGAGAGCCCAGAACTGCCTCTTTCTCTGAAGGACTGTTTTCTCCGTGAACCTCTGCTTCACGAGTCTCCTCTTGCAGAGCAGCTTTCTCTGTGCACGTGGCTCCCTGGTGGCTTTCAAGTTGATTAGATCCAGTGCAAGTAGCCAGTCCACAATGACCATGGTCATGGTCACCCAAGGCCACGGGACCCACTTTGGGAAACACTGTTCAAGCAAGGACCCTTCCCATGGAGAGCGGGGCTTCATGCTTTGTCCCCAGAACCCAGAACAGTACCCTGGCACGTATCTGTGGAGCTCCGTACTTACCTGTGGGTGGAAGCAGCTGACTTAGCTGCACACACACACCAGGCAGCGCTCTGCACTGCAGTCACAGTTGTGCTCCAACACGATCTTTATCTCAATCATCTGCTTGTGGCTCCCCTTTTCAGAACTGTAACTGGTCTGAGAAAAGTGAAAATCAAAATCGAGACCAGGTGGAGTATCCACTGTGGGCCCAGCACTGCCTGATATGATGCAAAGGCAGGGCCCGCCTTCAAGGACATGGACTACATTTAGGATCCGACCTTAAAAGGGGAATTTATTGGGAGGACACAGCATTTCTTGTGGAACCCAGGGGCAGAAGTACAGCTGGGCTTTCCAAGGCATCAGGACCAAAGACCAGAAAGTCATCAGGACACAGCTATGTCTGAGGTCTCATCCTCATGTCGGCCTCTTTCAGCAATCAGCTTCTCTCTGTGCTGAGGTACGTCCCCTGCTTCACTCACCTGTGGCCCCTTAATCCCTGATACCACATTGCCCAACCCAGGACCTGGGAGAGATGAGCCTAGCACAGCCCAGCTTCTGATTGGTTCTCCTGGTCAGGTGAACACATACCTATCAGCTGTGACTTGAGAGGGTGGAGGTCACATGGCACCAATATGGCTGCTGAGATTCCTCCTTTTGGGTGGGGTGGGAGTGCTGGGGGGAATTTTCTTTGCTCTTTCATAGCCCTGGGGCCAGTTAGGGCCCAAGAACAGGTGAGGTGGGTGGCTTTTGATTTTTCTCCCGTCTCTGCCTTTCTTATATTTAGTCTAAGAACAAAAACACGGCGGAGAGGAAAGGAAGGGCCAGGGTCTTCTGGTTTTTACCTTTTTAGCTTTTTCTGTAGTGAAAAGATAGAGAGCTCTGAGAAGTCTGAACCAGTGAACAAGCAGGACGAGTGTGCCTTCGGGAATTTTGAGGTGAAAGTGACCTCCTGCTTTGGTTTTAATTTACTCTTGCAGATAACTTCCTTGTCTTCCTAGGCACTATTCAGGGCTCCAGCCTATTGCTACCATTCCCAGCTAACATTCTCCCTGCCTTCCTTTTAGACGGAGGTGCATCCATGCTCCATATTTTACGTACTAAACATCCATGAGCTAGTCTCTGAACAACGTGAATAATTTTCTACTTGATTGTTTCCACACATACAAAACAACTAAGGTCCTTTGTGCAATTCCCACAGCACTCCTGCCGTATAGGAAGAGTCCAGAAGTGTTCAGATCAAAGTGGGGGGCTGGTCTCTAATGAGTTGAAGATTGAGCCCCGTGTTGGTTTGCTAAACACAGTGATGAATTCCCACAAGCTTAGTGGCCTAAAACAACAAACGTATTCTCTCATGGGTCTGGGGGCTGGAAGCCCCAAATCAGCATCAGCTGGGCTGCAATCAAGGTTTTTCAGAAGGACCAAACTCCCTTGGATGTTCTAGGGAGGAGTCCATCCCTTGCCTCTTCCAGCTCTGGTGGCTGCTGGCATCCCTTTTTTCTTTTTCTTTTTTTTCTTGCTATGTAGGATTCCCATCTAGGGAAATACAATAATTTATATGTGCATTTTCCTGTTGATGGACATTTAAATTGTTTCCAATTTTCAATATGATTTCTTTTAAAAAAATTATATACTTTTTCAAGGTTACTTTACATTTACAGTTATTACAAAATATTGGCTATATTCCCTGTGTTGTACAATACATCCTTGAGCCTATCGTACACCCAGAAGTTTACATCTCTCACCTCCCCACCCTGTATTGTACCCTCCTCCCCCTCCGCGCTGGCAACCATTAGTTTGTTCTCTGTATCTGTGACTCTCCTTCTTTTTTGGTATATTCGGTAGTTTGTTGTATTTTTTACATTCCATATATAGGTGATATCCTACAGTATTTGTTTTTGTTTGACTTATTTCACTTACCACAATGCCCTCCAAGTCCACCCATGTTGCTGCAAATGGCAAAATTTCATTCTTTTTTAAGGCTGAGTAGTATTCCATTGGTTATATGTACCACATCTTCTTTATCCATTCATCTCTTTTAAATTTTTTTTTTTTTTTTGCGGTACGCGGGCCTCTCCCTGTTGTGGCCTCCCCCGTTGCAGAGCACAGGCTCCAGATGCACAGGCTCAACGGCCATGGCTCACGGGCCCAGCCTCACCGCGGCATGTGGGATCTTCCTGGACTGGGGCACAAACCTGTGTCCCCTGCATCGGCAGGCAGACTCTCAACCACTGCACCACCAGGGAAGCCCCTATCCATTCATCTCTTGATGACACTTAGGTTGCTTCCATATCTTGGTAATTGTAAATAATGATGCTCTGAACATTGGGGTGCATGTATCTTTTCAAATACATGTTTTTGAAAACACGTGTTTTTGTTTTTTTCGGATTTATACCCAGGAGTTGAGTTTCGAGGTCATATGGTAGTTCTATTTTTAGTTTTCTGAGAACCCTCCATACTGTTTTCCACAGTGGCTGTGCCAGTTTACATTCCTACCAACACTGTACCAGGGTTCCATTTTCTCTAAAAATTGTAAATTTTCTTCCTAGGGGTAATTGAGATGGTAGTTCAATAATAACATAAGATCAGGTGAAGTCTAAAGAAATTTTAGAAAACCTGGATAAAGTAAGAAAACATCTGTTCGCTGGCATCTGAATGTTAGAGAGACACCAAGACATGTGGGCCAAGTTCTGGAGAGAAGGGAAACACAGACACAAGCTTGACATTTGGTGCAGCTTTTCTCCTTGGGGCATTTGCGGATTCAAATCTAACAGCCTAGGAGCTGAAAAGCCAAGGAGTTCAAAAGACTCTAACCACAGAAGCTGCTGGCATCCCTTGACTTGTAGGTGCAGCACTCTAGTCCTGCCTCTGTGGTCACTGCCTCCGCCTCTTCTTTGTATATAATCTCCTCCTGTCTCTCACTTATAAGTACACTTACAGATGGCACTTAGGGCGAGGATAGTCTCAACTCAAAATCCTTATATCCGCAAAACTTTACCTTGTAAGGTAACATTCTCAGGTCCCAGGGATTAGAGCCTGAGATCTTTGGGGCCACCAGTCAGCCCACTGTAAGCCCTAAACGTCTTCTCTCCTGAGGAGGGTCTAGGCTGGGCAGAAACCCCGACAGACATCTACCAGAGGCCAGATTGAGAGCCCTTTTAGAAGGTCAATTCTCAGCTCATTTGGAACCTTGCTATTGCCCTTTTTTTTTTTTCTTTTCTTTTCGGTACGTGGGTCTCTCACTGTTGCGGCCTCTACCGCTGCGGAGCACAGGCTCTGGACGCACAGGCTCAGCAGCCATGGCTCACGGGCCCAGCCACTCGGTGGCATGTGGGATCCTCCCGGACCGGAGCACGAACCCGTGTCCCCTGCACTGGCAGGCAGACTCTCAACCACTGCGCCACCAAGGAAGCCCTGCCCTTTCTTTTTTCCTCCTGTTTGTCCTCAACAGGGGGAAGCATTAAGAGTACATGAGGGGCTTCCCTGGTGGAGCAGTGGTTAAGAATCCGCCTGCCAATGCAGGGGACACAGGCTCGAGCCCTAGTCCAGGAAGATCCCACATGCCGCGGAGCAACTAAGCCCGTGCCCCACAACTACTGAGTCTGCGTTCTTGAGCCTGCGAGCCACAACTACTGAAGCCTCCATGCCTAGAGCCTGTGCTCCGCAACAAGAGAAGGCCATGGAATGAGAAGCCCGCACAACACAACAAAGAGTAACCCCTGCTCGCCACAACTAGAGAAAGCCCGGGCGCAGCAACGAAGACCCAATGCAGCCATAAATTTAAAAATAATAATAATAAAAAAATAGATGCATTAGCAGATTTTGTGTTTCCTCTCATCGTTAGTGTATTGCTTTCATTCCTAAGACCCTAAAAAATTGGAAACCACTCCACTTACCAGGAACACACTTTGCAACATGGATCCGGGGGAAGCTGTTTTCTTCCGTAGACACTTCATGACCCTGGTTTCCACAACAGCAGGCACTGCTGGCTCTGCCAAGTTGCTGGAGAAGGGCACCTTATCTGCAAAGTCACGAATCCAAATGGGCCCCCATTGGCAAGGGTGGAAGGAAGTTGTTTGGCTTAGCTTCTTGGGGGATCAGAAGATTGGGAGTTCTGGGGGGGAACTGCAGGTACCTTGCTGTCCCTTGGTACAACGTCAGGGGAAAGAAAGGTCGCTGGTAGCTTCTCAGAGCTACCAGTTGGGGCTGTGCAGAGCGTCTTAGTAAATGCCATTTTGGTTGCAAATAACAGAAACTCAAACCGGCTGAAGCAAAAAAGGGGACATCTACGGGGAAGAAAAGATGGCTCCTGCCTGTCCAGACTCCTCAGCTTTGCTTGCCCTTTGATTCTCTAACCTTCCGCATTTCCTTTCAGTAAACTCCTTTTCTGTTTAAGTTAGCCACAGGAGATTTCTGTTGGTTGCAACCAGAGAATCTTGAGTGATACAAAAAGTCCTAGTGGAACCCAAGGGCAGGCATTGGAATGGGCCTTTCCAAGGAAAGAAACCAGGAACCAGAAAGTCATCAGGAATCAGGGCAACTTTCTGCATCAGTTGGAATGCCTTCAGCTTTTTTTTTTCCTTCATGGAGCTCATAATCCATTCATTTATTCAATAAACAATTATTGAGTATCTATCCTGTGCCAGGCACCATGGTAGGTCTTAGAGTTCCATACAGGTATAAAATATGCCAGGACCCCTGCTCTCAAGTAGCTCACATTCTAGTGAATATAAGACATGGAGCACATAGAGTATATTCACAACACAGAATAAGAAGAGCTATGCCATCGACACATATACACCAGCAAACATAAAATAGATAGCTAGTGGGAAGCAGCCGCACAGCACAGGGAGATCAGCTCGGCGCCCCGCGACCACCTAGAGGGGTGGGACAGGGAGGGCGGGAGGGAGGGAGACGTAAGAGGGAAGAGACATGGGAACACATGCACATGCATAACTGATTCACCCTGCCACAAAGCAGAAACCAACACACCATTGTAAAGCAACTACATCCAACAAAGATGCAAAAAAGACGAACAAACAAAAAAAAACAAGAGCTATGCCAGAGGGATGAAGCATGACTGTCTTCATAGACCTAGAAAGCCCAGATGCAATTATCCTGGTAGAGAGGGCCTGGGCAGAGAATCGCAGGTAGGTGAACCTGTGTGCACAGAGAACATGGTATGTATGAGAAGCTGCAAGTTTTCAACATCCGTGGAGCAAAAGAGTTCTTGCAAAAGTAGTGGGAGACGTGGCTGAAGAAATTGGTTGAGGATGAAGCATAAAAACCCCACTGAAGTGTGATCTTTTTTTCCTGAGGAGGCATGGGGGAGCCATGGAAGATTTTTAAGCTGTTTGAGGACATGGTCAATTCTCTGGGTTTCAGAAAAGTCTCTCTGGAGTCTGGGATGTGGTGAAAGCTGGGCTGGACCTTTCACCAGCGGGCATGCTCAGTCGCTCAGGAAAGGTTTTCGCTCTGCCTTGGGAAATTTTTCACACCACTCTGGCAGTGGAGCTCGCCCCGCCCACGGCTTCTCCTCACTGGATTGGTTGAACTCAGGGAGGCTACCAGGAGGCCCAGTTGACCTCCCAACTCCACACCCCCGCCCCCGCCCGTTAACGCTCTGGGCGCGCGCTGCCTTCAGCTTTAAATAACAGAAACCTGGATGTGGGTAGATGGTAAAAATTTGGAGCCCCTCCCAAATGAACTCTAGCCATGTGGCTTGCTTTGTCTGATGAGATGTTGGCAAACACATGGCAGGTGGAGACTTGAAAAGTGTGCTTTGGGGCTTTCTCTCTCCTCTTGCTCTTGGAAACCTGTACCCACCACACGTGGCCTGGTCTGGCCTGCTGGGTGATGAGGGACCACACCAGGCAGAATCCGACGTCCCAGCTGAGGCCTTTCTAGACCAGGGTTTCTCATTCTCGGTACTATTGACATATTGGATCAAATAAGTCTTGGTTGTGGGCAGCTGTTCTGTGCACTGCAGGGTGTTTAGCAGCATCCCTGGCCTCTACCCCTAGATGATAGGATCACCCCCACCCCAGTTTAACAACCAAAGTGTGTCCAGACATTGCCAAATGCCCCCTGGGTGGCAAAATCGCCCCCAGTTGAGAACCACTGTCCTAACCCAGCTTGCCTGGCAATGACCAGGCAGGCATGTACACGAAGCCACCCTAAACTAGCCCCAGCCAAACCAACCAGACCAGTACAAGTGGCCAGCTTGACGCCTGGAATCATGAGAACTAATAGTCGCCATTTTAAGTCACTAACTTTTGAGTGCTTGGCTCCACAGCACAAACAGGTACATCTGACTACAGTGGCTGAAACTGATAGGATTGATTTATTTCTACAACAGGATGTACAGAGGTAGGCAGTTCAGGTACACTGCAGAGCACAGTGATGCCACTAGGCTCCCACCCAGGCTTTTCATGTCTTTCCACTCCACTGTCCTTTGAGGTGGGCTTTGGTCTCTGGCTTGTTACCTGGTGATCCCCAACATGGCTGTTCCAGCTCCAAGACCGAGCTCCAGGAGAGGAAAAGGAGACAAGGCAAGGGGACAAAGAGAAAAACTTTCTCCTAGCAAAGCCTTGCCTTTAATTCCAGAAGGGAAGCCCTGCCCAGGGCCTTCACCTGCATGTCACTGGCCAGAACTGAACAACACAGCCAGGTCTAGCTGCAAGGGAGGCTGGGAAATGAGGGCATTTCGCGTGCTGCTTATACAGTAGAGGGAGGCAATGACTAAGGGGCTTGTAGTGTCTGCTGCACTGTCTCTCTGGGGGTCGTCTTGGTTTCTTCTTCTTTTTTTTTTTGCCACACGGTGTGGCTTATGGGATCCTAGCTCCCTGATCAGGGATTGAGTCCAGGTCCTTGGCAGTGAAAGCGCAGGGTGGACTGCCAGGGAATTCCCTGGGTCTTGGTTTCTTGTCTCTACCTGTTGCTTATCTATCCTGGCCATCTCTTTCTAAGACTGGCTTTGTTTCTCCAAACACAGTGGGAGAAATGGCCACCCCAGCTGGGAACTGCATCAAGACTTTCAGCTCCGGGCCATTAATGACCTGTGTGGTAACTCCGTGTCCCACTTCCAAATATCAAGGGCACAGGTGCTGATTGGCCCAGCTTGGGTTAGAAGAGAAACCTGATTGGTCTGGCTTGGGTAGACTATCTACTGATCAGCCAGTCAGGTGTGGCCAAGAGAGCAGCAGTAGGTAGGGTAAACCTGGTTGGGGAATGTGCATTCTCAGAGAAAGGGGTGTGTGGCTGAGGAGACACCTAAAGAACCATCTAGTTCAAGGAGTGAAGAAAGGACATTGCCATTGTGGGTTGCAATGTTGATATGATAAAGATTAACACGTCCTTTGAAAGACCTCAAATACAGTGGAGTCACATAGGCATTACATTTAACTTATGCAAATTCAAATATTTGTATTCAACCAAAGTATTTTTTTCCCCACACAATTTGGCTTCCAAACATGAGCCAGCTACTTAACTACTGCCTGACCAAGTGATCTTTTCTGGTGCTGGAGATTGCTGTTTTGGATTTTGGGGATATGGTACAGTATAAGTAATATGTTCTTTATGGAAAACTGCTGGGATTTTCAAGATTATTTTTAAGGTCAGGTGATGCTCCCCCTTCTCACTGTGTAAGAAGTACCTTTAGTGGAAGATCATGCCAATCATTTTTCCCATTTCCTTCTAGTTTTAATCAGTATAAAGAATGCATTTGGTTTTAAAATATCAAAATACTTTTATTGTGCCTTTTTAAAAATAAAAAATAAATGATATTCATGGCTTCTGGCTCTTCCTCCTGTTTTGTTTGGTGGTCTCTGGCCATACAAGAAAGGCAGGGAGAGAACAGATGGCTGGAGAGAAGGCAAAAATGAGGGTCTCTTCAAACACCACGGGAAAGGGGTGTGTCCACCTGGGCAGTGTGTGTTCTTTGATGACTGGGTACTTGGTCTGTCCTGATGGCCTGGGACTTGACCTACTGGGCTGTCTTGGTGCGGCAGAATGGGCAGCGTGAGACGGAGTTAGAAACCTGGGTTCCAGACCCAATTCTTGAATTTACTAGCTGTGTGACTTTAGGCGGGCCATTTAACCTCTCTGGGCCTCAGCTTCCTCATTTGTAAAATGGGGAACATAATGCTATTTACCTCCCAGGGCTTGAGAGAGGATTAGACGAGAAGTGTTTTGAACACCGCAGAGCGCCCTATAAACATGACTCACTGTTATGGAAGCGATAAAACTGGTTGCTGTTCACACTTATTATAATCAATTCAGATATAAATGCACTATACCATGGCCCCAACAGCCCTGAGGTTACCATTCTGTCCTGTGGCCCCAGTACACGCCCTGGGTTTTCTCCACTGCGGGCTTCTCAGAGCTCCTTGGAGGTGTGACATTTGGGTTTGTCACTACCCAAACACATAATTGCATCTACCAGGCCTAGGAGTCTGAATTTCAAACTTATTCTTCATATGCCTGCGTATATTTACATTCATAATATCTGTGAAAAGAACCCCTCTCCTCACACACTCCAAAATACAGTATTGTGCAAAATACCAGTCTAGGAAGCAACACACTAGGGTAGCAACCTTTAATGTCCTAACAAAGCATCTTAGTAGTTTGACGCAGAAGAGTTACACTGACTCACGGAGGATCACGCGAGGCCCAGCGGGACGACGTTTCTAGTTCCTTCCACCAGGTTTAGAAAACAGAAGGCTCTGGCTGGATTTGCTGGACATTTCTCTCTTCAGCATCTCCCTTCCTTGGTCCATCTTTGGGGTGCCTTTTCTGGCTCCAACCTACAACAAGCAAGAGCAACAAATGCCCAAACTCTATAATTGTAGGGAGATCCCCAAATATTTCTCAAATGGCATTTTTTTTTTACTCAAAATAAAATCTTTGTTGTAAAAAATATTTATATACACACATACACGTGAGCAAAATGAAGGAAAAATGATCCACCATTATCACACTACCCACAGGTAACCTTATTCACATTTTGGTGTACACTCTTCCAGATACACAGATAATGTTTTCTTCTGACATTTGCATCTCTTTTTGAACCAGCAGTTTCTGATTATAGGCAATTTCATTGGGATGGACTTTCTCTCGAAAAGCTGTTACTGAATTGAATGCCTTATGTCTCTGATGTCTTAGGAGGGTAAAATGCAGCATACTCTAGGGGGTCTGTCTCACCCTTTTCTGAGCACTACTCCTGGATCCAGGCAGCCATGTGTGTAACTCTGTCCCTGGTCATAGCTGATCGGGCACTTGGCACGGGCTGGGCTTTTAAGATGGTCACTCCAGGATTTGGGGTTATGGGCTCTAAGATGCCACTTGCTTCCTGGGCTGGTCTTTTGAACTGGGGGACCATGAGGTCATTCCTTCCTGTCACATGACTGGAGAGAGCAGAGATCAGGGGAGCCACACAGAGACACAGAGAGGAGATACGGCCTGTGTGTGCGTGTGCGCATGCTTGTGTGTGTGTAAAAGAGATGATGCCTGAGATCTGATGGCTTACCAGTTCTATTTCGAGGCCAGGCTCTCTTTCAGCTCCCAGTTTTTATGAGGCACTCACCCCTATATCCTTAAAAAAGCCCCCTCCCCCCCTTTTTAATTTTTTGCGGTACGCAGGCCTCTCAGTGTTGTGGCCTCTCCCGTTGCGGAGCACAGGCTCCGGACGCGCAGGCTCAGCGGCCATGGCTCACAGGCCCAGCCGCTCCGCGGCATGTGGGATCTTCCCAGACCGGGGCAAGAACCCGTGTCCCCTGCATCGGCAGGCGGACTCTCAACCACTGCGCCACCAGGGAAGCCCAAGGCCCACTCTTGGGGAAGGAGTCGCCCAAGGTACACTTGGCAAGGAACCTGGAGGAAACCTTTCTGTACTGAGGAGATCCTAGACACCAAACTTCTAAGCTCAGGCTGGAGGGCAGGGAGAATGGGAAGCTGGCTCTTTGCTCTTAGCCGAAGCACCATCTGCCCCGCTTCTGTTAAAGCCAGAGGCAGCGTGAAGTTCCAGGGCGTCTCACATCTCAGAGAAGCACAATGTTCCCACAACATCCGGGGCCCATCCCAATATCTCCTCTGCCATTTCACATCCGCAGGTGGTCCTCAGACAAAACCTAGATGTAGGGCAGTTTCTGCCTCCTCCCAGCTCAGTCATATATGTGAGTGAATAAGTAACAAACTTCCAGTCGTTTCCACTTTGCAGGGTGGCAAACGTCTCAGATCAAGTGGGGCCCTCAGGATGCTCTCTATCCTCTTAACATCCTGCTCTGGGGAGTAACCACCTTCTGGTCTTAGCACAAGGATGCTGGTTGAGAAGCTTCTATTTTTCAAATATATCCCTCACCTAGAATATCTTCGTTTCTTCCCATGATAATTTGGTTGCCTCAGCATGACTGTGGCCTTTTATCAAACTTGAATGTCTCCTCTCTCATATTCAACCAAAATGTGTTTGGCTTTCTAGCTTCCTGAGAGCTCGCCTCTACTGTCTGCAAAGTGGGAACGTGGACTGGCTTAATTCCAGTTCCAGGGCTGATTTGTCAATGGCAATGTTTCAACATGTTCAAGATTTCATAGTCTTAATTCTCAACTTTGAAGAGAATTCTAGAGGATGCTTCCTTGAAATTTAAGAGAAATGCCATTGGAAATGTATCAGGTTTATTACCTGGAGGTTTATAACCTAAAGGAAGAAAAGCTAGCACTCACCTGGGTGTCAGATCTGCACTGATTCCCAGCTCTCCTACTGAGCTGTGTGGCTCTGGACAAAGAAAGTCTCTGAGCCTCAGACACCTCATCTGTAAATTGGGTATAATAACAACACCCACCCCATAGGGTTGTTGTGAAGCTTAAAAGAGATACTGCACGTCGAGAGTTTGGCTCTGTGCCCGGCACATGCCAAATGCTCAGTACATAATAGATGTGGGATAACTGTCAACTGGGCTTCCTGTTGACGTTCTAGGGTTTTCTCTCTTCTCTCTTCTGGCTCACCTGGAAATGTGAGTTCTGCATCTTTGAGTTCTTCATCAGCTCTCCAAACATTTGTCTCTTTAACACAGAAAGAATATTGACAAAATTTAGCGTATGTTCTTCTTTGCCTTTTGCATCAGAGAAAAATGGATTTTTCTCAACTTTCAGATGCTACCCATTTGGATGGAATGTTGAGCCTTCCTAGGTGAGGAGGTGAGGATAGAGGTCTGCAGAAGGGGGTGTGGCTTTGGGGCAACGCTACACTGTCCTGCTGCACCTTTTAGGGAATCTCTGTTCCAGATTCCAGCAGAGAAGGAGGTGGTCAACCAAGAAGGCTACGAAGGATACTGTATTCTTCTTGGAGGACAGATCTGCTTTAGCTGGAAGCAGAGCCTCCTAGATCAGTGGAAGAGGCTGTAGATGTCCAGTGGCTTTCCACCCAGTGGAAATGTTGAAAGCCCCAGTGGCTAACCTCCCTGGCAGGGACTACAGGGGCCTGTTGGGAAGCCAGCATCACTGAAAACCTGGAGCTTGCCGCTCCCCTGGGGTTTGATTACTATTGCTGACCCTGATCTGCTCAAGACCCTGCACCTCAGGGGCAGCTCATCAAAGAAAGAGCATCCCCTAGGCACTGGAGACACAAAAGTGAGAGGGAACTGGGGTCTCCCTTGCAGACTGACACTCCGCAGGTGAATGTGCAGTGGTGTCAGGAAGGAGACGTTCTCCTAGAGCCCTGAGCATCCACTGGGGTCGCCAACCTGATTCCTACAGCGGCCAGGAAAGGAAAAGAAGTGGGTGAAGTGAGCTGGGGTGGTGGTGGACAGCAGCAAACACACGAGCCCAGGGCCTTTCTAAGGGGCCTGGAAGATGGAGGCTTGTGATGGTGGCTTGTGGGTCTGTGGGCCTAGGGTCGCCAGATCTTCCAAGTTTCCCAGAGAAGCTGGAAATCCAGAGTATTCCAGGAAACTGCCCTATTTTGAAATGTAACTTAAAAAAAAAATCCCATGAGCCAAATGGAACATATCTGTGGGCTGCCATCTTGCGACACCTGCTTCAGAACCTCCCTGCTTGGTGTCTAGTTGGTGCTCAGTAAATGTTGGAGGGGTTGCCAGATAAAATACAAGATGCCCAGTTAAATCTGAATTCCAGAATGAAGCCAACAAATTTGTGAGTGTGAATATGCCCCGTGTAATAGTTAGGACATTTATACTGAATAGCTTTTGTTGTTTATCTGAAATTAAAATTTAACTGGGCATCGTGTTTTTGGTTTGTTTGTTTTCCCCTAAATCTGGCAACCCTACCGGGTAGTCACAAAACTCAGGGAGGAAATAAGGCTGTCTTTTGGGACAGGGCATAGGTGCTTACAAGACTCTTCCATTCTCCCAGAAGGATGCTAACTCTACCCTCAGAGGACTGTCTGTGAAGGCTGATGGGCCCGTATTGAACTGACAGTTGCCCTCCAGGCATTTTCCGTGGAGAAGGCCTCGAGCCTGCAGCCACTCAGTATTTATCACAAACTCAGTTGAGACAATCACTATCCAAATTCCCAGACATTATAAAGCAGGGGTTAGTTTTAAACCAACAGTCTTCTTCTCTCCCACCCCATCCCCCGCCTTTTTTTTGGCAGAACCGTATATCCAAGCAAAATCCCATGAGGAACTTGGGGTATAAGATAATGGAGAGCTTCTCTGGCGGGAGAAAGGTGTGTGTGCTTTGAGAGTCACACCTTTCCATGGCACCCAAAGGCTCCAGGGAACCCCAGTTTGAACATTGCTGCAAAATTCCTTCCTGGATTAAGTTCCGTCAGTGGGCAACTGGGCACTGAAGGGCAGAGCCTGGCCCCTGTGCACCTGCTTTTCCTGAACTTTACTGAACACACTGGGATGTGATGAAGGGGGTGCGGGAGGGTCTTTTTCTTTAGCCTTCTTCTATCCGTATGCTGCATAGGCCTGGCCACATGGTTCTACTTCATCATTGTGGGCGGAAGAGCACCACCCCAAGCCCCTCCCATCCCACGCTCCTCCTACACAACATCTACCAATTGTGGGGCTTCCCTGGTGGAGCAGAGGTTGAGAGTCCGCCTGCCGACGCAGGGTTCGTGTCCCGGTCCAGGAGGATGCCACATGCCGCAGAGCGGCTGGGCCCGTGAGCCATGGCCGCTGAGCCTGCGCGTCTGGAGCCTGTGCTCCGCAATGGGAGAGGCCACAACAGTGAGAGGCCTGCGTACCGCAAAAACAAACAAACAAACAAACAAAACACAGAAGTGGCACGGAGGAAGCCAGAATCTTGAGAATACCTGGGCCCAAGGAAATCTTGGAAGATAGTGAGTTAAAGAGAATAGTGAGGATAATGACGATGGTAGGAGAGGGTGAATGCTTTGTGGTCCTATGTGCTAAGGCTTTTGTATACAAGCTCCCATTGGGAAGGCTACGAGCTAGGTGCCATTTTTATTCTCATCTTAAAGAAGAGGGATCTGAGCTAATTAAGCAGAGGGAAGGTTAGGAGTTTTTCCTGGCTGAGACCACAAGACACAGCGGTGGTCACGCGTCCTAGCCAGGACTTGATTGGCTGGAGATTTGATTGGCAGGAGAGCTGAGCGGCTTCTCCTGCCAGAAGCAGCCGCTGCCCTTCAGCCTTTCTTCCACTTCAAGCCCTGAGAAAGGGCTTGCGTGCTTCCCAAGTGGCAACTTCTGTGCATTTAAAAATTTCCTCTTGAAAATCCCAGCCTTAGCCCATTCACAAAAGGTATCTGGGTCCTTTCTTGGCCGTGGCCTAGTCGTATTCACCAAAGAGAAGAGCGCGTCCCATAAGAGCTGGCGGCTTTGGGAGGACCGGGGAAGGCGTCAGCTGGCAGGAAGCTCCCTGAAAGAAATAGAGGAATCCCCACCCATCCATGAGCTGCCTATTCTTCACCCTTAGAAACGGGGCTTGTGATGTGCCAGGCACTGCAGGCATTTTGCCATTTAACCCTCCCACTGCCCCACGGAGTAGGCCCCTTGCTAACAGTTTTGGTTGCTTTTGTTGAGGAACCTGCGATACAGAGGTCAAGCCACTTACTCAGGGTCATTCGGGGCAGTGGTGGGGCTTGACCCCTATTTGTTTGACTCCAAATCTGGCCTCTGAACTCTGAGAGACACTGCCGGCTTCTCGAGGGATGTGGGATGTGGATTCGAGTGAGCACGGCCTGGGCCGCGTTTCCCGTTCCTCTGCCACATGGACAGAGCCACAGGCCCAGTTCGCTGTGAAGGCCCAGCATCTTATACCAAGTCTCATTTTCACAGCCAAAGATATTAGTGTGGATATAGGACTTTTGATTCTTGAAAGGTCTGCTTGGTGAAGAGATGATCAAACATTAAAACTACAAACTCCATTTTTTTTGTGGGGGGGGCAATTCTGAAGCTTAAGATGTGTAATTTCATCTCAGTGCTTCAACCTTGCCACCTCTGTGAACGGGTGAAGAGTTTCAAAGTTTTATACAGGAGGCTAAAAAACTAAGGCTCCTTGTGAAAATACTAAGTGTAAAACTTAGAAAGAGGAATTCTACTTTCTGTTCATTTCTGCTTAAAGACAACGAAGATCTACTCCCTGGAAGGAATGGATGCCAAGACAGATGTATACAAGTGCCCTTTAGGATCCAGCAAAACTTTAAAATGTATTATTGTTTTCTTCCTGACAAACAGGCTGGCATGTCCCTTGCATTGTGTATGAATGAGGCAGCCCATGAATAATGCATGTGAAGCCTGATTATGTAAATCCTCAGGTTTTCAGTACATGACAATGGCTTTTTTTGGGCCCTTCTCTGTCCCATTCTGTGGTCTGGTGTCTCTGCTTTGGGGCCTAGTCTGCCAAGCTCTGTGGGCGGGGGGGGGCATTTCGGGGAGGGGTGAGCTCTCCAGAGGGCACATCAAAGGGAAAGTCACAACTCTGTCACTGGCCCAGCTCTCCCTGGCATTGCTTGGTGTGAAAGGAAACTGTCCTCTGCCTGAGGCAGCCCCATGACACATGCAGACTAAGGCCTGTGATGTTTAATTCACAGTGGTGAGCACTGGAAACACCGCATCCAGGCTCCCTCAGAGCAGGACAGCCACTTTTCATTTCTAGGGCTCTAAGTCAGAGAGCCTGCTGTCTGGAAACCTGTTGCCTGGAAGGTTCGCAGGATGGAGGGCAGGCTTCTGCAAGGAACTATCTGGCCATCACCTCCTGGTTGAGGAGAAGGGCACCCTTCTATGACCTTGGCCTCCTTAGAGCCCATGCAGGCAACAAACACACACATGCAAATACACACACATGCAAACACACAGCACATACTCACATGTACACACATACACGCAAGCATGCGTGTACAAATACACAGCCCCAAGTCAGAAAGACTGGAGTACTATTCTGGCTACTCAGAATAGCAAACCCAAATCTTTATTCTCAGAGAGCTTATTCCTCGGTGTATCCCTGGCACCTGGCAGAACAATGAAAATCAGAAGCGCCGCCTTTAAAAACACTCGGGCTGTTCACTCAACTGATTGTGGTCATCATTGCAGGAGGCAGGGAAGTCAGATCATGATGCTGGACACCCTTAAGCTCAGTACAGTGCTGTGTGTCACTTATGTCTCAATAAAACTGGTAGAAAAAATAGTTATCTGGATAGAAAAAACAAGATAAAATACACGAATTATCAAAAGTTAAAAAAATACAGATGAGCTAGACTATGAGTCTCAGAAAGCACTGTTCACAACAGCCAGGACATGGAAGCAGCGTAAATGTCGATGGAGGAGTGGATAAAGAAGATGTGGTACAAATATACAGTGGAATACTACTCAGCCATAAAAAAGAGTGAAGTAATGCCATTTGCAGCAACATGGATGGACCTAAAGACTATACTATGTGAAGTAGGTCAGACAAAGACAAATATCATATGATATCACTTATATGTGGAATCTAAAAAAAATGATACAAATGAGCTTATTTACAAAACAGAAACAGACTCACAGACTTTGAAAACAAACTTATGGTTACCAAAGTGGAAATGTGGTGGGGAGGGATAAATTAGGAGTTTGGGTTTAACATATACACAGTATTATATATAAAATATGTAATCAACAAGGCCCTACTGTATAGCACAGGGAACCCTACTCAATATTCTGTAATAACTTATATGGGGAAAGAATCTGAAAAAGAATAGATATATGTATATGTATAACTGAGTCACTTTGCTGTACACCTGAAACTAACACAACACTGTAAACAACTATACTCCAATATAAAATAAAAATTAAATTTAAAAAAAGAAAGTTAAAAAAAATAGAGGCAAGCTAGACTATGAGTCTCAGAGAGGTTAAGCTAACACATATATATGGAATCTAAAAAAAAAAAAAAAAAGAATGTTCTGATGAACCTAGGGGCAGCCAGGAATAAAGACACAGATGTAGAGAATGGACTTGAGGACATGGGGAGGGGGAAGGGCAAGCTGGGACGAAGTGAGAGAGTGGCATGGACATATATACACTACCAAAGGTAAAACAGATAGCAGCCGCATGGCACAGGGAGATCAGCTCAGTGCTTTGCGACCATCTAGAGGGGTGGGATAAGGAGGGTGGGAGGGAGACACAAGAGGGAGGGATGTGAGGATATACGTATGCATATAGCTGATTCACTTTGTTATACAGCAGAAACGAACACCACACTGTAAAGCAATTATACTCCAATAAAGATGTTAAAAAAAAAAGCTGCCTGAAGTCACACAGTAAATGGCAGAACAAGAGTCTAAACCTAAGTCTGCCTAACGCTAAAGCTATTCTGCCACCTTCCTTTGCAATGAGCGAATGCATTCTGTGCTGCCTGGATCCCACTGGGACCTCAGTTGGCTGTTTCTAAAGGGAGCTGAGGGGCAGCCTCAGAGGCTCTGCTCCGAGCAGGGACCTCTCACCTTCTGCTGCCTGATCGCCCTGGTGACCCTCTTCTCCTGGTGCAGCCGCTCTTCCATGTGCGCCAGGGCCTCCTTCAGCAGCGCCTTTTCTTTGGCCTCTTTGCAGATGTCGTCCTTCAGCTTTGCCACCTGTGACTGGTACATCTGAACCGACACTTTGCTCTGCCTGAGCACACAGGAGAGACAAAGTCTCTTTTCTCCTCAGCTTTCTCACTCACCACCAATGCTCCTGACCTGGGAGATCCTCAGAACACTTCCATATATGCCTGGCTTCGCGGTTTCCTTACAAGTGGGGGGAAGGCTGAAGATGTGGGGACTAGAGGGCAGAATAAATAGCCCATTGGCTGTGGACGTGCAGCATGAAGGGGGCACAGGTTATGCTACCAGCCCCTCCCAATTTCCCAGAGAGGGTGGGGGAACGGATACCACTGAAAATACGATGGAATTATGAAAAGCACACACATGGTGAAACATCAGACACATTTATAAAAGGTGCACCTTATTCCTTAACAGTAGGGTACTCTAACTGCTGCTTTCTTGCCCAGAGACTTGGGTCCATCAGGCCCTGAGTCACCATCCCGCCTCCCCCGTCCACACCCAGGCCTCTGTCCTCTTGTCCTGGTCCCTACGGGTCTGCAGCTGCACCGAGGTTTAGCCTGGAGAATGGAGGCCTGGGCCTTTTGCCGGAGACATGGGCCATATTTGAGCTGTTCAATGTCCTTCTCGTATCGTCTCAAAAGCTCTTCTTTTCTCTGCAGCTGGTTCTTGAGTAGGGTGATCTTATCAAACACCAGGTACAGGTCTCTTTGTCGAAGCTGGTGGACTCTCTCCCTCTCTTTTGGGGAGAGGTGTTTCATGGACACGTGACCTGACATACCTTTGATGTTCATCAAAGTCCCGAGGGTGTTGCTCATGTCCATGTACTACGAGAAAGCATTTCGCAGGTAAGAGGCCTGGCCCAAGACCGCTGGTGGCCCCTTTGAGGAGGCAAACGTCTAATTCTGTTTCATTCATTTTCTGCAGTTGCAGAGAAGAAACACATGCTTTGCAGATGAGTGCATTTGGGGCTTTTAGTAGGACTTTCATTTTCCCCCGCATCCATTTACACTATGCCTTTTTGAGAACTGGGGGGAAGTGGGGAGGGGGAATGACAACAGACATAAACATTCATTCTTACTACCCAGTCTTGCAAGGAATTGGGCTCTGCAATTTCCAGCCCATGCTGGGATAGGAGATGGGTCTCGTGGAGCTACTGTAACAACTAAAATGTATGTGGAGTTGATGTTTAAACTACCTGCAGGGCACGCAGGTTTGGACAGGAGGGGACTGATGCTGGGTATACCTACCAGCTTTTCACTAAGATCTAAAGCGTCAGCCACATCCATTTTCCTTAACTTCTCAGAGACCATGATGGACCCTGGGCTGGAAAGGCCATTTTGAGGCTGAAATAAAACAAAAGAAGAAAAACTCTCTTGGCATTCTATTATGATTTTCTACATCCAGAAGAATAACCCAAAGAATAATGGAAGAACTGGAAAGATACTAAAGAATAATTTGAGAGAGTTAATTTTTTTAACATCTTTATTGGAGTATAATTGCTTTACAATGGTGTGTTAGTTTCTGCTGTATCAAAAAGTGAATCACCTATACGTATCCATATATCCCCATATCCCCTGCCTCTTGTGTCTACCTCCCACCCTCCCTATCCCACCCCTCTAGGTAGACACACAGCACCGACCTGCTTTCCCTGTGTGATGCAGCTGCTTCCCACGAGCTATCTATTTTACCTTTGGTAGCGTGTGTGTGTATATATGTCCACGCCAAGAGAGTTGGTTTTAAATCCAGTCTGACTCTGTGAACTGCTTTCTTTATGACTGTGTTCCTACCCCTTCAGAGCACGACTGCCTTTGAAATGATGCATCACTTATGCCATTCTTTGGCCACCGTCTCGTCTATCTTCCCTTTAGGCCAGTGGTTCTCAACCGGGGGTGACTCTGGCCACCCTACCCCCTCCAGGACATTTAGCAATGCCTGGACACATTTGTGGGTGTCATAATTGCTGCTGGCGTCTAGTGGGTAGAGGACAAGGATGCTGCTAAACACCCCACGATGCATAGGGCAGTCTCCCAAACAAAGAGTTACCTGGCTCAAAAAATCAGTACCGCCGATGTTGAGAAGACAAGCTCCAGAAAAATGGGGACCATGCGGCTTTTGCTCACTATCTCCCTCCTTGTGCCCAGCATGGCACCTGGCACCGAGTGGTGCATAGTGGGCATGTTTGTTGAATGAACGAATGAAGGTTAAGTGGAAAATAGCCTCCCTCCTTTTTATTAAAGGAATCTCATTTCTGTGCAGCAGAAACCATACCCTCACAAAATTTGGCCCAACCTTCTCCTAGCTCTGGAACCTGGTGGGTGGGCATCACTTCAGACCCTTTCCAGAGACAATGCAGATAGTGTTTGCAGCTGCATCTCCCTAAGACCCCAACCAGCCAGCTGGCTGCTGGAAGCCCAAATGACTGCATGGAATGGCCACCAGTCTGAATAGGTTACCCGATCTGAACGACTACAAATAACCCTAATAAGCCTCCTTAAAAAATAAATTGGCTTTTAATGCTTGCCATGAGCATCTCTTAGCCCTAGCATTTGTTGGCACTACCCTGAAAACCTCTGAGCTTAAAAACAAAACAACTAAAAAACTATAATGGCCCCCAAAGTGACTGTGATAGATAAGAGTGGACATATTTGTCTATGTATCTATGGAGATGAGAATAAAAGAGGGTATCTGAAGATGACAATAAACCGGGCAGATCTGCTGCAAAAAGAACCTGAGATGCTGCTCAGTGTCTTCAGCTACCCTGAGCTGCATCCTCTGTACCTCTCCAGACGCCCCCTCTTTTCCTGAGGGGAGGGTCACTAAGGAAGAGCCTGGGATACAGGATCCAAGCACACAGTCCCCACCCAGTCTCTGCAGGCTAGCAGACACACCACCAGGGACACACCCCTGGTGTGTCTTCAATCATTATTCTGTGACCTTGGGTGAGGTACTTGACCTCCTGAAGCCTTGCTTTTTCTTATCTGTTAAATGGGGACAATAATAGTAACTATGACACAAGGCTGCTACGATCGTTCAATGACATAAGGCATGGAGCCGGCTGAGCTCAACGCCTGGCACACAGTAAGCAGTTCACAGATGTCAGCTATTCTTCCTCCTGCTCTTTCCTTTAATTACTGCCAACCTTGGAGGATTGAGAGTTGGGAGGTTTCCTGCTCTGTGGTGTCAGTGGTGGGATGAGGGCTTGTTGCCAAGGGGAAGGTCAATCTTGGAAGCAGGACCATCAGGACGTGAGATCCAGCTGAGCTCCCCACCTGGAGACGGTCCCTCTACTCCCAACCTCAGAGAAGGAAGGTTCGATTTTATCAGGAAGACCAACACGTTTCTGAAGACTCACACCTCTAGACGTGTGAGCAAATGTCTAGAAAAATTGTAGGAGAAAATGCTGGTACAGATAGGATGGCTTTATTATGTTTTCCCAAACCTGGTTTAGACCAGCTGCCACAGCAAGCCACGCTGACCTGAGCTGTCCATTGTCATGTTTCAGTCAAACACCCGATCAAACATCCATTTAGGATACAGGGCACCTTCAACCTAACAATCAAATTACTTCTGAAAATCCTGGAAAACACAAACTATGCTCCCTAAGAAAGGAAGGTTTTCTTGGATAATACTCTTTAAAAACTGTTTGACAATAATAACTATCATCTATTAAAGTGCTCGCTATGAGCTAGGCACTGGGATAAGCACTTTACATAATGATCTCCTTTAATTTTTCCATCATCATTTTACAGCTGGGAAATTGAAGTCCCAGAAAGGTTAGGAGGCTGCCCAAGGTCACAGAGCTTGCAGAGCTGGGATTAGGACACAGGTCTCTGATTCTAGAACTTGTGTCTTCTTAATCATCATGGCTCCCTTTGGCTGCCCTTTATGTGTTCATGTTTTTCAGTTTATAGCAAAAAGCAAATGTTAGGCAAGCTCATGACATACTGTTGTACATTAGCTTGTTGAATCTTTTCTGCAGAATACAACATGTGATGTGAAAAGGAGGGCCCAGAGATTGTCCGGGCCAGCATCAGTGCAATGTTATATCATGCTGTACACGATGGGAAGCCGCCTTTCTATTCAAACATTGGATCACTGGTACGGCCAGGCACCAACCAGTCCATACAGGTGTTAGCCCATCAGGGAGGACCTGGCCTCGAACCAATGATGTATACAGTGGTGCCAGGGCACACGGCTCGTGTCTGTCCTCATGCCCACCCTCCCCACGTGTCAGTCAATGCAGAGACAAAGTTTCTTTGGTTACCGTTCGGATCTCTACTCTTGAAAAAGTTGGCAAGTCAGGTTTTGCATCCAATATTTTCCGAACATTTTTTTCCATCCCGAGGGTCTTTAAGTCTAGAAATGATTCATCCATGTGGTCCTTGTGATCTATAAAAGAAATAATTTACACTCAAAAGAAAGGCTCAGGAAGAAGTTACTGCATGTAAAAGTCACAGCTGCTATTTACTGGACACTTACCACAGGCCAGTACTAATGAGCTCACCATCCTCCCTTGGCAGGTGAGGCATCGAGGCCCAGAGAGGTGACATGACTTGTCCAAGGCCACACAGCTCATATGAGGCTGCAGCCTCCCAGGGCGGGGGCACTGAGGGGGAACCTTCGGCCACAGGTGTGAGGATGGACTTGAACCCAGGCTTCTGTGTCCTAGCCCAGGGCTCCACCCAGCAGCAAGCTTGGTTTCTTGAAAGCCCTATTCCCTCTAAACAGGGTATTTATCCTGGGAAGTTCCCCAAGGTTGGTCCTTGCACAGCATGCGTCTATGAAAAAGTTTCCACTGGGCCACAGTGAAATAAGAAAAAGAAGGACAAGGTTCTGAGTTTTTCATGAAATCCTGTTTATTTAATATCAAGGCCTGCTCTTGACTCTGAGCTCATGCCTACACATCTATTTTTTTCCTGCCCATCTTTTTTTTATAACTATGTTTTTTTAGTTATGAAATGATGGGGATAGAAGATGGTGGTCCTGGCAAATTGGTTAGTCCCTAAAGTGAAACCTCAAGTCTGGGGCCCATGGTTCTCAGCACAGAGGGGTGACTAGGCAGGAGGAAACTTACTTGACAAGCTGGCCTTCTCAAGTTCTTTAATTCGTGCACGAAGCTCAGATAAGGCCTTTTTCTGACACTGAATGACTTCCTCATGTCGGGACCCTTTGCACTTGGCTCCTAGATCACTGAAGGACTGCTCCTGTGGCCAGAATGGTGAGGACAGCAGCTTTATCAGTGATCACAATCTCCCTCTCTTGTATTTGAAGAAACATGAACAAATCATGGATTAGCAGAAACCCTGTCACTTACTTAGTACCTTGGAAAATATCATTACAGGGCTTCAGCAGAGAAGGAATTTAAAAATTTCATTTCGAATACAAAGTCACATCTAGGAAGATTTCCAACTTTCCTACCTACTTAGCATCATTATAAATAAGAGATCCCCCCATGTTCCCTCCCCATGTTTTATTTCTTTTTTTCTTCTAATGTTCTTCTAAGCTTGGGTTTCCACTTGTTGTCATTCTGGTCTCATCTCTGAACAATCACACCAAATTTGCTCCTGGAGGGGCTTTTTTTTTTTTTGCCTGCACCATGCGGCATGCGGGATCTTAGTTCCCTGACCGGGGATCGAAACCGCGCCCCTGCAGCGGAAGCACAGAGTCTTAACAACTGGAACACCAGGGAAGTCCCTGGAGGGGCTTTATTTATTTATTTTTTTTCCGCGTTACGCGGGCCTCTCACTCTTGTGGCCTCTCCGGTTGCGGAGCACAGGCTCCGGACACGCAGGCTCAGTGGCCATGGCTCACGGGCCCAGCCGCTCCGCGGCATGTGGGATCCTCCCGGACCGAGGTATGAACCGGTGTCCCCTGCATCGGCAGGCAGACTCTCAACCACTGCGCCACCAGGGAAGCCCCAGGCGGTTCTTATCGGCCAACTTGGGGAAAACCTTCTTCTCAGACTTTGTGGCTGAAAATGTAGTCTGCAGAGCTGTGCTATCGGTACCAGCTGGGAGCTGTTCAGAAATGCAGAATCCCAGGCTCCCCCCACCCAAGACCTGCTGAGTCACAATCTGCATTTCAACAACATCCCCATATGATCCGTGGACACCTTTGAGTTGAGAGGTGCCACTGTAAAGTATCCTCTAATTGGCTGGTTTCTGGAAAAGTAAGTAGCCGTTTTGGCCATGTGTTTCCCCTGATATGCATGAAGAGAAAGCAAAAGACTGAAATACTATTGGTTGGTCTTGCACACACTTAGACACAAACCAGGACCCGCAGTAACGACTGGGATTTGTATCAGTAAAATCAGCTGCGGTATATAAACAAAGTACCATTTCTAGACATTTCAATAACCTTGCCTCTTCAAGTTGATCTTCAAGTTGATCTCTGAGTTTTAGGATTCAAGCTTCATGTTAATTCCTCCTACATCATTCACCCTCTTTAATTAATTTAGTTCCCAACAAGGAGTTGCTGAGATTCCTCCATCTAAGTACGTGCCCTCTGTTTCTCATAGGAAAGCCCATTTCATCAGTTTCCAGTAATAAAGAGAAGGATGGGGACCACCTTACCGATTTCTCTGCCATTAGCCGCTTGACTCTGGCTTTCAGCTTCTCCTCTTGCTGTAGCCTTTCCTCGGTCAGCTTCTCCTTCTCTGCCAGATGCTGGGGTAACTCTTCTTGCAGCAAATACTGCTGAGTTTCCCGAGAACTGTTGATCTTCATCTGAAATGAGGGGAAGGGAAACTGCAGCTGATGGGGGACAGGACTAACACAGGAGTCATTTCCACTACCTTTGGGGGCGGGACAAAGGTTCACGAAACTTTCTTCAAAACACAGAAAAATGATGCTTAGCTTAGTAACTAATAGCGAAGTAGTAGAGCATCGTGGTTAAAAGCTCAGGCTCTAGTTCTAGATAGAATCTCAGCTCTAGTTCTTTCTAGACACTTCTTCGTATAGAAAATAAGCGGGTGAACTAAGGCAGGCCGTCTTCCTCCTCATTCATCCCTGCCGGCCGCTTGGGTGCGGGATTCCGTGGAGAGCACGGGCCCGTGAAGGGGCTCTGCAGCATGCCTACCTGACCTACTGCCCTTTCCAAATTGGCTTTAATGAGGTTTGCTCTGTTCCTCATTTCTTGCAGCTGAAGCAATTTCCTTCTGGAATCCTCCCGAAGCTTCTCTTCAACCTGAAAGGATGATGAAACCGAGGGCTTGCTGCTAATGTGATCATCATGCCCTCTGGGGAAACCCTTCTGGGGGGGCTAATGGCAGTGGGGGAGTCCCTGAGGGGTAGGGACAGCTGCAGCCCAGCAGCAGGGGTCACAGGCATGCACAGGGTGGAGGCAAACTCACAGGGAGTTGCCCCCTACGGGAAAGGGCCGAGCTCTGCACCCGGGGCTCAACTATGTTCTACCGCACACTCCCATCCCAGCTCGGTCCCTAACAAGCCGTACGACACTCGGAAAGTTATTTCACTGCTCCGTGACTCAGTGTCCTCATCTGTCAAATGGGGATGATGATACTAGTATCACTGCATAGAGTTATTGTGGGGATTCGATGTTTGGAGTAGTGCTTAAGGGCTCTGTGAGAGTGTTAAGTACTGTTGTAACCTATGAAAGGTGGACGGGAATGTCCGCCGTACAGTCTCGTTCTAATAACTCGTGATGGGTACTTGGAAATGTTATGATTGGGTTTATTATCATAACTGTTTGTCGTCACCACTTTGAGCACACTCACTGGTGGTAACCTCTCTGGAGGCTTGCCAAAGCAATGTCTATTAAGAATTGCAGCCTGCCAAGGAAGGCATTTAAAGTGGAGAAGCTTGCCTACTTTTCCCCCCTTGCTTGGGTAACAGTCAACGCACGGTAAGCTTGGGCGAGCTCCACGCTACCCTTGGCTGGCCAGTGTAGGCCTCGCAGCTGCTCAATTCTTGGATGCACCTGCTGAGCCCTGGGCCCTGGCACTAACAGGAAATGAGGCAAACTCTCATAAATAAATGGAACGTTTTTGTGCTGAAACAAATTCACAGGCTGTGTTTTTAGGGATCTGAAGAGGGGGATCACAGGGATGTAATAAAAGACCCAGAAAAGCCCTTAAGAGCTTTCTTCTGAGTAGTGTGGTCCAGTGGAAGAGCCTCTACCCAGCTCCGTTACCTTGGAAAAGTCATCTAAGCTCTCTGGGCCTTAGTTTTCTCCCAGGTCTAAACATGCTCTGACTTCTATGTCAGCAGCCTTTTTCATATGCTGCAAAAGCCAAGTCCAGCCTTGGACTCTGCCCTTATCTGTGCTCTGCATGAACAGCCCCCGTTCCCGTCCCCAAGCCTCAGAGTCACCTTCAACAGCCGCCCTGCTCCCTCTCTCACACTCGGGGGTCTCATGCCTGTCCTCCAACCCCTCTCACATGCAAGCTGGACTGTGACAAGTGGCCTCCTCGCCTCGAGTTTAGTTTCTTCCAGTGCAATCTTAAAGGTACTGTGAGAGTTACCCAGCTGTAAGGCAGCTCTGTCCAACAGAACTTTCTGCAACGGTACAGGTACTCTGAGCGAGGCTGTGTTGTCTAGTACGGCAGCCACCAGGCACATCTGGGGATCGAGCACTCGAAATGGGGATGGTGTGACGGAGGAACTGAACTAAAAATTTTAGTTAATTTTCATTAATTTCAGTGTAAACAGTAGCATGTGGCTGTTTGCTATGCCAGGGTAACTGAAGTCAGACGAACCTGGAGTCAGACAAAACTGACTGTGCCATTGGGCTAGTTACTTTACTAGTAACTGGTAGCCTTGACTTTCTCATCTGTAAAATGGAGAGAATGATTTCTAGATCACAGCGCTGTTGTGAAGATGAAGAGATGAAATGTTCAAGGTAACTCCTAGTACGTGAGAAATTGTAACTATCATTTTCACCCTGATTACTGTCCACGAATGTCATTGCATCAGTCACTTGTTCAGAAGCCTTAGTAGCTCCCCACTGCCTGTGTGGTACAGAGCCCAAGCGCCTGAACTAAGGCAAAACACCAAGCCAGGGATTCAAGAAGCCCCTACGAACTCAACGAGGTAAATAAAACTGAATCCACACCTAGATAAACAATAATAAAACAATAATAACAATAATAAAACTGCTGGAAATCAAGGGAAAAGACAATCTTAAAAGCAACCGGAGAAAAAGACAGATTATGCAAAGGTACAACAGTTAGGCTTACAGATGACTTCTAAATAGGAATAATAGGAGCCACAAGACAATAGTGACATATCTAATGCTGTATCTAATGTGCTGAAAGAAAAGAGTTGCCCTTGTAGAATTCAATACGCAGTCAAATGTGTTTTAAGAATGAAGGTTAAATATACATCTCCAGACAGACACACAGGCACATTTGAGAATTTGTCATCAGCAGAGCCACAATGAGGGAAAACATTAAAGGGTATTCTTCAGACACAAGAAAAATGAACCCAGGTGGGTGATCAGAGATGCAGAAAAGACAAGCAACAGTAAGGGTAATGTGTGGATATGATACTGACTATAGAAAAACACTAATAATGTCTTGCGGGGTTTTAAGTATCAAGAGGAGTTTAGAAAATGACAGCAATGGCTTATAAATCTGGAGGGGGTAAGTGAAGTTAAGGTGTTTGAAACTCATTGCACTGTCAAGGAGAAGGGCATAATTATCAACTACTATTGCCTCTTGGTAAGTTAAGAATGCAGGGCTTCCCTGGTGGCGCAGTGGTTGAGAGTCCGCCTGCCGATGCAGGGGACATCGGTTCGTGTTCCGGTCCGGGAGGATCCCACATGCCACGGAGCGGCTGGGCCCGTGAGCCATGGCCGCTGAGCCTGTGCATCCGGAGCCTGTGCTCCACTACAGGAGAGGCCACAACAGTGAGAGGCCCGTGTACTGACAAAAAAAAAAAAAAAAAAAAAAAAAGAATGCATATTGTAGTCTTCAGGATGACTACTAAGAGAATAGTAGAAGAGTGAAAAACTTAATTAATGTGTGATTTTGGTGAGTCAAGGACGAATGCTATTGTCTTACTATTACTAAGAGAATAGTAAAAAAGTGAAATATTTCAAAGCTAATAGAGGGGGAAAGTGGAATAAGAGAAAACCATCCACTCAGAAGGAGGCAAGAAAGGAGAGAAAAAGGAATATACCACAGATGGTACAACTGGTATTGAGCAAGAAGGTAGATTTAAACCCCAGGACACGAGTAATTACATAATATAAATGGACTAAAAGTCAAAATTGTCAAACTGGATTTTGTAAATATGATACGCTATTTGAAGGCATATGTCTAAACCTTAAGACAAAAATTGACAGAGAACATGAAAAAGATATGGTATGAAAACTCTAACCAACAGAAAGCCAGTGGTGAATCTGAATGACAAAGGAGACGTTAAGGGAGAAACACTACTAGAGATGAAAAGGGACATTTCATGATGATCTAAAGTTTTGCTCTACAGGAAGTATTAGGATTCTAAATTTATATGCACCTAGTAACACAGCCTCAAAATATATAAAGCAAAAATCGTTCATATTAAAAGAAGAAACACACAAATTACAAACATGTTGAGATTTTTAAAAACATTCTCAATGATGGAACAAAAAGACAAAAAAAATCAATATGAGAATTTAAGTTGGATCAACATCATTGGCAAACTTGATTTAATGGATCAATTCTTTCTTAGATAATTTCACAATTAAGATCTGAAGGCAGTCTAGGGTTGTGGTTACACACAGGAGCTTTGGAGTCAGGCAGACCTGGATTCAAGTTCTGCCACAACTACTTTTTGCAAGTGAACTTGGATAACTTCCTTCACCTCTGTGAGCCTCAGTTTTCCCGACTGTAAAGTGGGGTTAATACCAGTATAGACCGCATGGGGTCATTGTGAGGATGAACAGAGATGATGCAGGTGGAGTGCTGGCCCCAGAGTGGTTCCCAGGCCGACCTGTCCCTGCCATACCTTGCTCTTTTCCCGCAGCGTCATAGAGATCAGGCTCTGCTCGGTACTGCTCCTTTTCAGCTCCACCCTGAGCTTCCTCATTTCTTTTTCCATGTCATGGATTTGCTGAAAGAGTTCCAACAACAGGGAAGTCAACTTCACAACTCATTTCATCCGGTTCATTAAGGCAGAAACCTAGTCTGGGATTCGCTTAACTCCTTCCCTTGGGGGACAATTCCACGTATTTGAGGCAAAGTAGACTTTCTTTCAACGGATGCAATGAAAGTGCTGGGTGAGGGAAAATTTCAGTTTCTTTTGAAGATAAGCATGGATCCTGGATTAAACAGTACAAGATACCTATCCACTCATTAGAGTCTCTTTCCTTGGGGCACATTTTTGAGTTCAATCTAAATAAGGGCTGTTTGGAAGACACAATGGGCACAGTTTGGAAGAAAAGAACAATGACATTTTTATTTTTTCTCATTTGAGGCAGAAAAGTGTGCTCCTGACAGAGAGAAGAACACATGTCTCCTGCCCCCGTCACAGGCACCGTCCTTCCCAACGGATGGAAAATGTATGCCTGGTGATGTGCACGAGGGTTCGGGCCAGTACAGGGGGTGAACATTTACATTTAGTGGTCATCTTTTCATTGTGTTAATTTTTATGTTCACCTTCCATACAAGGCCAGTGATACATTTGCTTTTTATTTTGTTTTTATGAATTGTTGTAAAATTGAATGTATTTAAGCAAAAATACTTCAAGAAGAGTTGTGTTAATAACAGTGTTCAGGGTTGTGATAAAACTTGTGACAGTGGATCATGAAAGTCTGGGCATCACAAGTCCAGGGGTAGGGACCACGGTGAATTTCTAGCAGCATACGGTGGCCACCTCCCGTCCCTTTCCCCAGGGGAAACCTGATGAGGGGCCTTGAGCCAACTGCCCAGAAAATCTGGGGAGAGTGTGTTTTCCATGGTCTTTTCACCCATCTCTTTGAGGCCAGCAAATCAAAGAATTAGGAGACTACATTAACAGACAAACACCCAGAAAGCCCCAGAGCTTGTGCTAGCTAATGGGCCAAGGAACCCCTCCAAAACCCTCAAGGCCACAATCTAGGCTTTCAGTGGACACCTAGGGGTCAGGAGGTTCAACGCACGGTTTTGCAGAGTTTTAACTCTTTCTCTTGGGCTTCCCACTTCTCCTTCTGGGCATCTTCCTTCTGTAACTCTTCTTTCAGCACTGAGCACTGTGGAGAAAAAGGACAAGGCCACGGGGGCTTGGCTGGGGGTCCCAAGTACCTGTGTTCATGCCCAGGAGTGTTTCCTGCTGTATAACCCAATCACACCTCTGAATTCTGAGAGGCGAGACCATTTGTGTGATGGGAGCACGGGATCCTGCAGTCCTTCCCAGTTCACCCCTCTCCTGAGTTCTGAGGAATAGAGCATCTAAGTTCCTCTTCAAAAGCCAGCAAACTTCACTGCAGGGGAAATCCAGCTTTGTAGAGTCTGGGTACTTAGGGTGCAGGAATTAGGATGTTTTCACGCTGTGACCGGTGAGGGTGGAGGGGGCCGAGCCAGTGAGCTCGGGTCCATCTTAGGGCTTTTGTGCAGGTTGCATCTCAAAGAAACAACTGCCCCGACTGGTGTGGAGGGGTAAACGGAGCTGTCTTGCCCGAGGGCGGCTTGGCAACAGGCATTAAGGGCATAAGGATGGATGTGCCTTCTTTTGACCCAGCAATTCCCACTTTAGGAATGTACCTTAAGGACAATGACTGGACAAATAAGTAAATCTGTAGTTTCAAGGATGCTCTTCACAGAATTGTCAGTAACAGTGGAAGAAAAAAAAAAAGAGGAAACAACCCAAGTGTTGTTTACAATAGCAGACCACTTTATAACACTGGATACATCCAGGAGAAAGTATGTAGCTTTTAAGACGAATGATACGAGCGTTGATTTATTAGCACGGGAAAATAGTAAGCATTTAAAAATTTAAAAAATGTGCATAGTATAAATTAACTATAAAATGATTGATTGATTGATTTCTAGGCAATATATAGAAATAAGACTGGAAGAACATACATGAAAATATTAACACTTATTTCTGAAGGTAGCATTTCCTCTCCTCTCTTTTTATTTTTTGTTCTCAATGTCATCTACTTATTTTTCTAAAATTAACACACATGATATATGTCATTAAAAAAAAGGCATCTCAAATGTTCACAAGAGCAGTATCCTTGGTGATGACGAGCCCTTGTGCTATTGGGCAGCACAGTCTAGAGGAGAAGGGACCTCATTCCAAGGTCAACGAGGAAGGGGAAACGGGGACATAAATCATCCAAATGCACTTCAGGAGGTAGAAGAGCCAAGCAGGTGCTGTCTTTGCAGATGCCTTCTACTTAGCACCAGCTCTGCATCCCCTTCCCGTCCCCAACACACACACACACACACACACACACACACCCCACATTAAACAGCTATAGCACATGCCTGGGAAGACACTCTGCTTGGGAGAAACGAATGCAGAGGGCTTGGCCAGGCAGCCGACCTCGGGCAGAGGCAGAAGAGCACAACGAAAACCAGCCTCCCACTTCTCGCAAAACGATTTTGTCATCCCCATTTCACACATGGGGAAATGGAGGCCAAATAAGTTACAATAAAAGAAAGCTCTGGGATGGGACCCTGGTCTGTCTGATCCCAAAGCTCGTGCAGTGCCTTTCACCAGCTCCAAACTGGGTATGGTACTACGTACCAGGTATTATTTACTGTGCCTTTTCCTTGGAACCTCAAGATCTGTTCTCACCCCACCCCCATGCAGACCTAGCTATCGGGTAGCCTCTGGGAATCTCTGAGTTGCCACCTGAGATGAAAGCTTTGAGGTTTTACCTTGACTCACAGAAACAGGCACATCATGCAAATACTGAGAAATCTTATCCTATAGGGGCAGGATTCTAAAGTTAGCATTGAAGGCAAGATTTGCAAAGAGTCAAAGTTACATGTAAAAAGCTCTTTGCTTGCCTACCACGTCCATCTTCCATAGAGACATTCTACACACTAAAGTCTAAGGAAGAAATGAGCGTCTGCGTGTTTGCATCTGGATCTTCAGACGTTCTGCTTTGAAGACAGTTATGAGAACCAGCGGTGCTGGGACCACGATGCAGCCGTGTGGTCATCCTTGCTCACAGAGAGATCGTATTCTGTTTAATGTTAAACTTTGTACTGGCAGTATATGCTCATAGGTGTGTTTGTTGCTGGGATTAAACAAACTCATTTATAATAGGGGTTAGAAAATGTTTGCTGGACTTGAAAATCTATTATGCTTCTTCTGAGCCACATACACACTGTCCTTTGAAAGGCTTCAGAGAAGTTGGCCACCTGCCCAGCAGCTACCCTCCCTGTGTCCTTGGGCACTGGCCTCATCTCACCACCGTGTGTCATGTGACTCCACTGTGTCTGCTTTTCGCAGCTACAATTTGCTGATGACCCGACACTCACTCTGGAGCTGAGGGCTTCGAGCTGGTGATCCTTTTCTTTGTTCTCACTTTTCAGTTGATTCACCTCCTGTTGTAATTGTTGAACTTGACCATCCTTTACTAACACGTCTCTTTGCAAAGATGACACCATCTCTGTAAAAGAACCAAACCAAAACAAAACAAAAGACTCATGGAGGTGAAAGAGGCAGGAAGGATTATTGGCAACACCATGGCTGTCAGCCAACGTTTGGACAAGACTTTCCAAGCCCGGGCCACCACCGGTGCCCTCCTAGGACTGGGGAGGCTTTTTCCAAGGGTCACAGAGCAGGAATGGGAATGAGAGCAAAGTCCATGGAACAGGGTTTGAGGCTTCAGTGAGAATGAGGGGCAGTCAGCACCAGCGAGAGGAGAAGCCTTTGGGGGCCCCTTGTGGGCACAGGCCAGGCACACCTGGGAGGAGAGGCCACACCATGGGCCTGGGGAGCAAAGTCCCAGCACAGGGAAGTTCTAGGAATTCTGCTCCAGAGGCCAGGAGACGGGCGTGTGCCAGAGGGCACTGCTGGACACTATTGATGGGGTGGTTGGTTTCACAGTCCTCTGAGTTTGGAACCCTCTCTACCACTTATTAGCTTGGTGGTCTTGGACAAGCTATTTCACCTCCCACTGTCTGTCCCACACAGAGTTATTGTAAGGGTCAAATGATGCGATATGTCCCAAGAACACAAAGTAGCTAAATTATGTTTGTTACAGGGCGCGTATTGTTTTTCTCGGCAGCCAGCTTCCAAAATGGGCCCAATGATCCCTACCACCTAGAATTCATGCCTTGTGTAGCCCCTCCCAACCTGAATAGGGCTGCCATGGGTAACCAATATGATACTGTGGAAATGACGGACTGTTTCCTCTCAGGCTGGGTCATAAAACACACTGTGGCCTCCTCTTTGCTCTCTCTCGAATTACTCACTCTGGGGGAAGCCAACTGCTGTGTTGAGGAAACTCAAGCAGCCCTAGAGAGAAGCATGTGTGCTCGGGGACTAAGGCCTCCGGCCAATAGCCACATGAGCAGCCATTCTGAAGGGGGATCCTCCGGCTCCCCCCGAGGCTTTAGATGACATGACTGATGCCCCAGCCGACATCTTGACTGCAACTCATGAGAACTAAGTCACCCCCCGCTCAAATTCCTGAACTACAGATACTGGGTGAGATCATAAATATTAGTTGGGGATTTATCCATTACATTTTGGGGTAACTTGTTATGCAGCAATAGATAACTCCTCCATTACTGTAGTATCATTTTTTTAAAAACATCTTTATTGGAGTATAATTGCTTTACAATGGTGTGTTAGTTTCTGCTTTATAACCAAGTGAATCAGTTATGCATATACATATCTCCCCATATCTCTTCCCTCTTGCATTGTAGTATCATTTTGAATAAAAGTGGGAAGAAGGGTGCATAAATGCAGTGGTATTGGGTTATCTCCTACGGTTCTTTTCTTAAAAGAACATCAGGCCCAGTTTTAGTGGTAGGTTTCAATCAAGAATGTCTATGAAATAAAGCACAAAATGCTCCAGAATTTCATTTTAAGAATGAGCTTTGCCTCCAGGACACAGTTCAGTTACTTGGAAATCCCTCTGGGGCTTGCCACACTTTGAGTGGGTCCAGCCCATCTCAAGCATTATCCCAACCCAGGTCTGTCCGACTCCCTGATCGGAGAAGGTGGGATCTGAGACAGGCTTGATGCTTGGATGAGGTTTCACTGGCCGACATACGGGAGGAAGGTGAGGACCAGCGAGTTCATCCTTCCATTCCTGGTGCCCAGAACAGCACCTAGCCTGGGGGAGGTGCTCAGAAAATATCTGAGGACATCCCAAGTGAGGGAGGAGAATAAGCAGAGACCTGGGGGCAGCAGGGGGTGGGGCTGGGTGTGATTAAGTTGCAGAGTGAGGCAGAAGAAAAGCACAGATTCATACAGAGATGGGGATTCACGTGCGACTCAATGCTGTGCCTGGCTTCTACAGCTGTGGGCATGTTTCCTGCTACGCGCTGGCTGCCTTCAGAGTGATGTGCCCCTCCGAGGCTCACTGCCTCCTCCCTGTCACCTGCTTCTCTCCCTCCCCTCGTCTGTGAGTGGTCCCATCCTCTTCAGGTCTCTAGGCATGTCAGTTTCGGCTTAAAAAACTCCACTGGATTCCCAACACCCTTGGAATAAAAACCCAGACCCCCCGACCCTGCCCAGCCCCACAATCCCCTGTTCACTCCACGCAGCCTCGCTTGCCCTTGGCTTGTCCTTGCCCACCTGAATCAGGTCCTCTCTAAAAGAAGGACATAGCCGTGGAGGATACAGCATAAACTGGTTAGAATCGGCTAGGTCCAAGGGGGCATAAGATTCGACTTCCAGGGGAACTGGAGCCTCATTACAGGCTCATTGTAACACATGAGCGAAATGACACACGCACCAGCACCAGGACTGTTCCGAGGCTGACCATAAAGGTCAAAAAGTGGGTGGTGGGGCTTCCCTGGTGGCGCGGTGGTTGAGAGTCCGCCTGCCGATGCAGGGGACATGGGTTCGTGCCCCGGTCCGGGAAGATCCCACATGCCGTGGAGCGGATGGGCCCGTGAGCCATGGCCACTGAGCCTGCGTGTCCAGAGCCTGTGCTCCGCAACGGGAGAGACCACAACAGCGAGAGGCCCGCGTACAGAAAAAAAAAAAAAAAAAAAAAGTGGGTGGTGGCCCAATGCTTCGAAATCCCCGCCCCTTCCCCAAAATATTAGAGTTGTCCCAATCCTCCCACTCATTAGCCTATAAAATTACCCAGCCCATAAAAACTAACTGCCCCATATTTGGGGGCCTCTAGCCTTCTGAGATGGCCCACACTCTGTCTGTGGAGTGTGTTTCTCTCTAAAGAAATCCACTTCTTACTTTGTCTCTCACTGAATTCTTTCTGCGATGAGACATAAAGAACCTGAGCTTTATTAAGTCCCGAGACCAGATGCGTGATCTCGATTAAAAGATAGTGGGTTCTGACTGGGTTCGAGTCCCAGCCCACGGGTTCAAGTCCCACCTGAGTTCCATGGTTGCACACCCACTAAGCTGGTCCCCCTTGGCCTCCCCCCTTGAAGCGCTGGCCACCACAACACACAGTTTATTTTTTCCACAGCAGCACTGCTCTCTGAAGTGGGCTTGTTTATTCATCCGTTTACTTTTATTGTCTGTCACCCCCTCCCAAATCTGTGAGTACAGGAATCTGACTGTCTTGCTTGGCTCTCCCTCCCCGGAGCCTGGAACGGGGCCTGACACCTAGAAGGAGCTCAAGAAACATGTTGAAGCAATGAAGGAATCCAGGGAATCAAAGCTCAGTCACAGCTGTGCGTTGGCTGCCCCTCTCCCAACCCAAGCCCTTTATCAGGCAACAACCTCTGATCAAAATAGAAAATGGTTTCCTTTGGGCCCAAGTGCACTCGGCTGAAATGGGTGAGACTATGGGTGCCTTAAAGGAGTGACCCCATTTTGTCCACGCTCTAGTTTGCACTCAGGCTGCTTTGTGGAACCACCCAAGCCACAAGGCGACCTGTGTTCTCCCTGGTGGGGCCAGTGCTCAGGAGACCTTGTAGCCAAGAGATACCATTCTCTCAAATATTTACCAGGCCCTGCCCTCGGAACTGGGTGGCAAGAAACCTCCACTGAGGGAGAACTCTAATGCACCGACACGGGTGATCCCTGAGGCTGCACCCGTGTCACGGGCACAGGTGCGCTGGTTGACTGGTGATGTCTGCAGCGGGAGGGCAGAAGCTCTGGGGCCTGAATGCAGAAGGGCCTCACCTGACGTGATTGCGGCGTCCCTCCTTAAGTTCTCGGCCTCGTGCTTCAGGGAGGTGATTTCCAGGGTCTGGCTCAGCACCTGGTTGTAGCCTTGCTGTAGGGCACTGATCTGTGGAAGGAGGCAACACACCGTCAGAGGGGGCCAGCCAGGCCTGCAGGACACGCCGGTACTTCTCCAACGTTGGGCAAAGAGTCGGGCTGATCTTGGATCGGGGTGTTGGGGAAATCAAGGTTTTCCGTTGTCACTAGTGGAAGGGGCAGGAGGGGGCCTGTTCCTTCAGTGACCACCATGTCATCGGTCCTCAAGACACGAACCTTATCTTTGTGGCCACCCAGGGGCTCCGGTGCTGCTGTCTTCCTATGACCTGTGGGTTTTCAGCCATAAATAGACCAGCTGTTGGTTCCAGATCATCCAGCACTGACTGGATGCACAGCAAAGTTCAAAAGCCAGGAGCAGGTTATGAAATGAATTCCCTCTAATGAGAATAGAGGGTAGTTTATACCTCACAGAACACTCCAGAGTTTACAAAGCCCGTTCACACGTGCTACACTGATACTCGTCACAGCGTTGCTGAAGGCTGACGTTCCCATTAATGTGCCCATTTTGCAAGGGAGCCAGGTTGAGACTCAGAGAGGCGAGGCCCCCTGCTCGGGATCATGCGGCTGGTCAGACGTGGAGTCTGATTCAAACCCAGTCTTTAGTTGCCTGGTTCCTCCTTCCCAGGTGGCTCTAGGAATAAGCGTGAGAAGTTGGAGGCTGTAAAGCATGGCATGGACTCGGGAGCCGGACTGTGGCTTTCAAGTCCTGTCTCTGCCAGTTAACGGGCTTTGTGAACACAAGGAGGACACCATATTCTGTTTCCTTTTGTTCAGTCTGCACACGGGGTGATGGTGGTCCCAACCTGATAGGATTGTTAGAAGTATTTTAATAAGTAAGCATGTGTACAAGTGCTCAGATCAAGCCTGGCACACGGCACAGGGGGATGAGCTATTGACGGTCCTCTCCTCTGACTACCCACTGGGTGTTTTTTTTCTTTTGTTTTGGGTTTATTTTGGTTTTTTTTTTTGCGGTACGCGGGCCTCTCACTGTTGTGACCTCTCTCATTGTGGAGCACAGGCTCCGGTCACGCAGGCTCAGCGACCATGGCTCAGGGGCCCAGCCACTCCGCAGCATGTGGTATCTTTCCGGACCGGGGCACGAACCCGTGTCCCCTGCATCGGCAGGTGGACTCTCAACCACTGCGCCACCAGGGAAGCCCTCACGGTGTGTTTTAGCTTCAACTTCCCTCGTCCGTCTCTGGGGAAGGTAGTTGGTAATCTTTATGTGTGCATTTGTAAGCCTTGCCAGGCTCACTTAAACGCCAGTGTGGTTGTTATTAAGAGGAAATACAGGGGCTTCCCTGGTGACGAGGTGGGTGACAGTCCGCCTGCCGATGCAGGGGACGCGGGTTCGTGACCCAGTCCGGGAAGATCCCACATGCCGCGGTGCGGCTGGGTCTGTGGGCCATGGCCGCCGAGCCTGCGCATCCGGAGCCTGTGCTCCGCAACGGGAGAGGCCACAACAGTGAGAGGCATGTGTACCACAAAAAATAATAATAATAAATAAATAAAGGAAATACAGGAATCGTGGGTGGGAGCATCACAGGCTGGCTCTATCTATGGCTGCTGTGAGCACCCTCTAAGTCCATGGCTCAGAGCCCCCTCAAGGGCGGGCCCCCCTCCAGGGGTCTAGGTCTACACGTGGGGTGCGGAAGGCTCTCAATCAAATGCAACGTTGGTAAGGGCCTGAAAGTAGCTGCCAGGCCTCAGCCTCCACAGAGCAGGTACCCGAGAGGCCGGGAAAGAGAGCTGGGCCCAGAACCCCCTCCCTCTCGGTCTGATGTGGCCAGACTGCTTGTTCTGAGTGGCCCGGACATTCCCACCTCAAGGTGCACTGTGGGCCTTTGCCCTGTGATTTTTCAGATGTCAGGCCTCAGTACTCCCACAGGGACACGTTTATTGGGGCATAAATGTCAAGCAATCCGTAGACAGGACAAGAGCTAGCTTGTTTTGCTTTTCTTTTTTTTTTTTTCGCTGTACGCGGGCTTCTCACTGTTGTGGCCTCTCCCGTTGTGGAGCACAGGCTCCGGATGCGCAGGCTCAGTGGCCATGGCCCACGGGCCCAGCCACTCTGCGGCATGTGGGATCTTCCCGAACCGGGGCACGAACCTGTGTCCCCTGCATCGGCAGGCGGACTGTCAACCACTGCACCACCAGGGAAGCCCCACTAGCTTGTTTTGATAGATCAAAACGGAAGTGACAAGGAGAAGGATGCAATTTCTTTTCTTTTTTTAAAAATAAATTTTATTTATTTATTTATTTATTTTTGGCTGCGTTGGGTCTTTGTTGCGGTGCATAGGCTTATTGTGGCGCCTTCTCTTGTTGCAGAGCCTGGGCTCTAAGCACACAGGCTTCAGTAGTTGTGGCACGAGGGCTCAGTAGCTGTGGCGCACAGGCTTACATGCTCCACGGCATGTGGGATCTTCCCGGACCAGGGCTCGAGCCCGTGTCCCCTGCACTGGCAGGTGGATTCCTAACCACTGTCCCACCAGGGAAGTCCTGGGTGCAATTTCTTTGTTCTCCTAAGGTAAGGTTGCCAGATTTAGGGGAGGAAAAAAGGATGTTCACTTAAAATAGGATTTCAGATAACGAATAATATTTTAGTGCAAATGTGTCCCATGCAATATTTGGGACACACGCTAAAACGAAATTCTAAAATTCAAATTTAACTGGGTGTCCTTACTTTATCTGGCAACCCCACCCGAAGAGAGTTCCTAAACTTCAGTCATTCATATACCACTTTCACCATTTTTCCCATGTCTCTTGGCTAGCCCCACTATAATTTCTTAGCATTTTTCGTAGAAGCAGCTCCCTTTTTAAACTTAAAAACGTGCATTAAATTAAAAATAACTGTTATAAGAGTAAATAGAGACTCAGTGTCTTAAATAAAAATAATCCCTCCAAAAGAAGAAATACAGGAATTTCCCTGTTTACCATCAGACCAGGTTTCGGGCATCATGCTAAAAAAAAAAAAAAAAAAAAAAAGATTGGGGGGAGGTGGTGGGCATGCCCAGGTAATGGAGTTCGGGCGTGCTGATATGGCCACCAGATGGCGCTCACAGCCTTTGGTCTTGGTTTGTGTCCTTGGAAATCTTGTCATTATTACTCTGGTAGAATTAACAGATACGTCAAGGTCTCACAAGTTTTCTGACTCGTTTCATACACCATCATGGTTCAGAGTCTAGGACATTTGGGGCAGTTACACTTACTTTTTCCCTGGGGCACCTGAGACATTATTGCGGGGGGTCTATGCTAGAAGTTGCGGGGACACAGGCCACTCTGACCCCCACTCTCCCCAAGGCTATACTTTTGCATGTTTGTGCTTTGGAAACTTTGAGTGAAAAAATTCTTTCACATCTTACTTTTCTCTGTTGGGGGGAAATACAACTTTTCCATAAAAGGTCCTTGGAACACTGAAAGTGTTTGTAAGCTCTTCTCAGCTTAATGCTTTTATTTGCATGATACCAGAGATAGAACACACAGAGACAAACTTCCAGAAGGGAAAACATACGTTCCCCTCTAAGACTCCAGTGGTTTTGACAGATTGAAAATATTTCAATCTGAGTGTCAGAGTTTTAGGATTTCGGATTGCTGGAAAACTCCAAAGAGTCTTCAAACCTCTTTGATACTTTTACTATCAAAGTAAATATCCATATTGTTTGTAATGGCATAAATTCCAAGATGTTTAATGTCTGTTAAGCTGTGTAATAAAATGGGCACTGAATCATAAGAAAGTTAAGAGTGCTAGGAGGAGTGATTGTTTCAGGATGATAATTTGGCTTCTAATTAGCACAGGCGTATAAGAGCACATGGAGGTAAGAATTTTCTAGTGATATTGTAGCGGATCGAAGATCTCTGAGAGCAAATCATTATGCACACACCTTCGGGGACCAGGGAAAACACATAAAGTAATCAGAACCATAAATCAACCTGCCATGTGGCTTATACTTCTGGTGGAATGCTCTGCAGGCAGTAGAATAGTTAAGAAACTAAAATGTCAGTGGATGAAACTCGATTTGAGTTCAAACCGATGGAGCCTCTGGTTCATATATGCCTTGCTATAAAATATTCTTCTTCAGTTATAAGTGAGGCTCCAGTGGTAGGGGAGGCAAGAGCATGATGCATCAGTGTAATTATTTCTAGATAATTTCTTTGTAAAAAAACATTTTTCCCCCAGATATCAGCAGCCACTTTAAATAAAACTCAAATTGGGACCAGCTGATATTCAAAGATATGTGGAAATTATATAATATTCTATGTCAAATATATTTCAATTATTTAAAAAAAGGTATGTGGGGAATTCCCTGGCAGTCCAGTGGTTAGGGCTCTGTGCTTCCACTGCTGGAGGCCTGGATTTGATCCTTGGTCAGGGAACTAAGATCCTGCAAGCCGCGTGGTATGGCCAAAAATAAAAAAGGTATGTGGGAATAATTCAGCCTCATCCATGTAGCTGAAAAAGACATGTCATTTTCTCAGGAAAGCTCTGAAATGGGAGAATAACTGAAAGGAATATTTCAGCAAAATTGGGTTCAGTTCAAGAAAAAGATGCTCATTAATGTGTCAGCTACCTGTCAAGGTAGCTGTTTGCACTAATAATTCCTACAGGACCTGTTACTTTCATTGTTTTTTCAAAACCAGGTTTGAAGGAGAGTCATTAGTTCATTTAAATATTAGAGCATGTATTTGTTGACTTGTTTTTTCTGTCTCCCTCACTAGAGCATAACAGGGGGAAGGATCATGTCTGTCTTGTTCTCTGCTGAATTCTCAGAGCCTGGAAGAGGGCATGGCACGGGATAGGCCCCCCAAAATATTTCTTTGGATTAATGGACGGATGGATGGATGGATGAATAAAGAACAAACAAACAGACACGGTCCTAACAGAGTTCTAGAAGGTTACTGGGCCCAACCTTTGCCTTCATGGAGCTTACAGTTTCCTGCTAGAATCTCCTAGGTTCACCATACACAATCTGTGTCCTTTCTAGAGCACCATTTCTAGGATTGAAACTGTGTACCTAGAATCGGTTACAGAGGGAAAGACAGTAAACAGAGAACAAGAGAACAAGGGCCCCCAAGCACTGACTACGTTTTTTTTTTTCTCTCTCTTTTTAAAAAATGTTTATTTATTTATTTATATTTTTCTTATTAGTCACCCATTTTATACACATCAGTGTATACATGTAAATCCCAATCTCTCAATTCATCATACCACCACCCCCACCCCCTGCCGCTTTCCCCCCTTGGTGTCCATACGTTCGTTCTCTACATGTGTGTCTCCATTTCTGCTCTGCAAACTGGTTCATCTTTACCATTTTTCTAGGTTCCACATATATGCGTTAATATAGGATATTTGTTCTTCTCTTTCTGACTTACTTCACTCTGTATGGCAGTCTCTAGATGCATCCACGTCTCTACAAATGACCCAATTTTGTTCCTTTTTATGGCTGAGTAATATTCCATTGTATATATGTACCACTTCCTCTTTAACCATTCGTCCGTCGATGGGCATTTAGGTTGCTTCCATGATCTGGCTATTGTAAATAGTACTGCAATGAACATTGGGGTGCATGTGGCTTTTTGAATTATGGTTTTCTCTAGGTATATGCCCAGTAGTGGGATTGCTGGGTCCTATGGTAATTCTATTTTTAGTTTTTTAAGGAACTTCCATACTGTTCTCCATAGTGGCTCTATCAATTTACATTCCCACCAACAGTGCAAGACGGTCCCCTTTTCTCCACACCTTCTCCAGAATTTGTTGTTTGTAGATTTTCTGATGATGCCCATTCTAACTGGTGTGAGGTGATACCTCATTGCAGTTTTGATTTGCATTTCTCTAATAATTAATGATGTTGAGCAGCTTTTCATGTGCTTCTTGGCCAGCGGTATATCTTCTTTGGAGAAACGTCTATTTAGGTCTTCTGCACATTTTTGGATTGGGTTGTTTGTTTTTTTAATATTGAGCTGCATGAGCTCTTTATATATTTTGGATATTAATCATTTGTCAGTTGCTTCCTTTGCAAATATTTTCCCCCAGTCTGAGGGTTGTCTTTTCATCCTGTTTATGGTTTCCTTTGCTGTGCAAAAGCTTTGAAGTTTCATTAGGTCCCATTTGTTTATTTTGGTATTTATTTCCATTACTCTAGGAAGTGGATCAAAAAATATCTTGCTGTGATTTATGTCAAAGAGTGTTCTTCCTATGTTTTCCTCTAAGAATTTTAGAGTGTCTGGTCTTACATTTAGGTCTCTAATCCGTTTTGAGTTTATTTTTGTGTATGGCGTTAGGGAGTGTTCTAATTTCATTCTTTTACATGTAGCTGTCCAGTTTTCCCAGCACCACTTATTGAAGAGACTGTCTTTTCTCCACTGTATATCCTTGACTCCTTTGTCATAGATTAGTTGACCATAGGTGTGTGGGTTTATCTCTGGGCTTTCTATTCTGTTCCATTGACCTATATTTCTGTTTTTGTGCCAGTACCATATTGTCTTGATTAGTGTGGCTTTGTAGTATAGGCTGAAGTTAGGGAGTCTGATTCCTCCATCTCCATTTTTTTCCCTCAAGACTGCTTTGGCTATTCGGGGCCTTTTTTCTCTCCACACAAATTTTAAGCTTTTCTGTTCTAGTTCTCTAAAAAATGCCATTGGTAATTTGATAGGGATTGCATTGAATCTGTAGATTGCTTTGGGTAGTAGAGTCATTTTCACAATATTGATGCTTCCAATCCAAGAACATGGTATATCTCTCCATCTGTTGCTATCATCTTTAATTGCTTTCATCAGTGTCTTACAGTTTTCTGCATACAGGTCTTTGTCTCCCTAGGTAGGTTTATTCCTAGGTATTGTATTTTTTGGTTGCAGTGGTACATGAGAGTGTTTCCTTAATTTCTCTTTCAGATTTTTCATCATTAGTGTATAGGAATGCAAGAGATTTCTGTGCATTCATTTTGTGTCCTGCAACTTGACCAAGTTCATTGATTAGCTCTAGTAGATTTCTGGTGGCATCTTTAGGATTCTCTCTGTAGAGTATCCTGTCATCTGCAAACAGTGACAGTTTTACTTCTTCTTTTTCAATTTGGATACCTTTTATTGCTTTTTCTTCACTGATTGCTGTGGCTAGGACTTCCAAAACTATGTTGAAGAATAGTAGTGAGAGTGGACATCCTTGTCTTGTTCCTGATCTTAGAGGAAATGCTTTCAGTTTTTCACCATTGAGAATGATGTTTGCTGTGGCTTTGTCATATATGGCCTTTACTATGGTGAAGTAGGTTCCCTCTATGCCCACTTTCTGGAGAGTTTTTATCATAAATCAGAGTTGAATTTTGTCAAAAGCTTTTTCTGCATCCATTGAGATGATCATATGGTTTTTCTTTTTCAATTTGTTAATATGGTGTATCACATTGATTGATTTGCATATATTGAAGAATCCTTGCCTCTTTGGGATAAATCCCACTTGATCATGGTGTATGATCCTTTTAATGTGTTGCTGGATTCTGTTTGCTAGTATTTTGTTGAGGATTTTTGCATCTATATTCATCAGTGATATTGGTCTGTAATTTTCTTTTTTTGTAGTATCTTTGTCTGGTTTTGGTATCAGGGTGATGGTGGCCTCAGAGAATGAGTTTGGGAGTGTTCCTTCCTCTGCAATTTTTTGGAAGAGTTTGAGAAAGATGGGTGTTAGCTCGTCTCTAAATGTTTGATAGCATTCACCTGTGAAGCCTTCTGGTCCTGGACTTCTGTTTGTTGGAAGATTTTTAATCACAGTTTCAATTTCATTACTTGTGATTGGTCTGTTCATATTTTCTATTTCTTCCTGGTTCAGACTTGAAAGGTTATAACTTTCTAAGAATTTGTTCATGTCTTCCAGGTTGTCCATTTTATTGGCAGAGAGTTGCTTGTAGTTGTCTCTTAGGATGCTTTGTATTTCTGCAGTGTCTGTTGTAACTTCTTTTTCCTTTCTAATTTTATTGATTTGAGTCCTCTCCCTCTTTTTCTTGATGAGTCTGGCTAATGGTTTATCAATTTTGTTTAACTCCTCAAAGAACCATCTTTTAGTTTTATTGATCTTTGCTATTGTTTTCTTTGTTTCTATTTCATTTATTTCTGCTCTGATCTTTATGATTTCTTGCCTTCTGCTCACTTTGGGTTTTGTTTGTTCTTCTTTCTCTAGTTCCTTTAGGTGTAACGTTAGATTGTTTATTTGAGATTTTTCTTGTTTCTTGAGGTAGGCTTGTATAGCTATGAACTTCCCTCTTAGAACTATGGGATGCTTTTGCTGCATCCCATAGGTTTTGGATAGTTGTGTTTTCATTGTCATTTATCTCAAGGTATTTTTTGATTTCCTCTTTGATTTCTTCAGTGATCTCTTGGTTATTTAGTAACATACTGTTTAGCCTCTATGTGTTTGTTTTTTTTACAGGTTTTTCCCTGTAATTCATTTCTAATCTCATAGCGTTGTGGTCAGAAAAGATGCTTGATATGATTTTAATTTTCTTAAATTTCCTGAGGCTTGATTTGTGACCCAAAACGTGACCTATCCTGGAAAATGTTCCGTGCGCACTTGAGAAGAAAGTGCAATCTGCTGTTTTTGGACGGAATGTCCTACAAATACCAATTAAATCTATCTGGTCTATTGTGTCATTTAAAGCTTGTGTTTCCTTATTAATTTTCTCTTTGGATGATCTGTCCATTGGTGTAAGTGAGGTGTTCAAGTCCCCCACTATTATTGTGTTACTGTTGATTTCCTCTTTTAGAGCTGTTAGCGATTGCCTTTTGTATTGAGGTGTTCCTATGTTGGGTGCATATATATTTATAATTGTTATATCTTCCTCTTGGATTGATGCCTTGATCATTACGTAGTGTCCTTCCTTGTCTCTTGTAACATTCTTTATTTTAAAGTGTATTTTACCTGATATGAGTATTGCTACTCCAGCTTTCCTTTGATTTCCATTTGCATGGAATATCTTTTTCCATCCCCTCACTTTCAGTCTGTATGTGTCCCTAGGTCTGAAGTGGGTCGCCTGGAGACAGCATATAGATGGGTCTTGTTTTTGTATCCTTTCAGCAACCCTGTGTCTTTTGGTTGGAGCATTTGATCCATTCACGTTTAAGGTAATTATCGATATGTATGTTTCTATGACCATTTTCTTAATTGTTTTGGGTTTGTTTCTGTAGGTCCTTTTCTTCTCTTGTGTTTCCCACTTAGAGAAGTTCCTTTAACATTTGTTGTAGAGCTGGTTTGGTGGTGCTCAATTCTCTTAGCTTTTGCTTGTCTGTCAAGCTTTTGATTTCTCCATCGAATCTCAATGAGATCCTTGCTGGGTAGAGTAATCTTGGTTGTAGGTTCTTCCCTTTCATCACTTTAAGTATATCATGCCACTCCCTTCTGGTTGGTAGAGTTTCTGCTGAGAAATCAGCTGTTAACCTTCTGGGAGTTCCCTTGTATGTTATTTGTCATTTTTCCCTTGCTGCTGTCAATAATTTTTCTTTAATTTTTGCCAAGTTGATTACGATGTGTCTCGGTGTGTTTCTCCTTGGGTTTCTCCTGTATGGGACTCTCTGTGCTTCCTGGACTTGGGTGGCTATTTCCTTTCCGATGTTAGGGAAGTTTTTTTTTTGTTTTTTTTGTTTTTTTTTTTTTAATTTATTTTTGCTGTGTTGGGTCTTCGTTTCTGTGCGAGGGCTTCTCCTAGTTGTGGCAAGCGGGGACCACTCTTCATCGCGGTGCGTGGGCCTCTCAGTATCGCGGCCTCTCTTGTTGCGGAGCACAGGCTCCAGACGCGCAGGCTCAGTAGTTGTGGCTCACGGGCCTAGTTGCTCCGCGGCATGCGGGATCTTCCCAGACCAGGGCTCGAACCCGTGTCCCCTGCATTGGCAGGCAGACTCCCAACCACTGCGCCACCAGGGAAGCCCCGGGAAGTTTTTGACTATAATCTCTTCAATATCTTCTCGGGTCCTTTCTCTCTCTCTTCTCCTTCTGGGACCCGTATAATGTGAACGTTGTTGTGTTTAATGTTGTCCCAGAGGTCTCTTAAGCTGTCTTCATTTCTTTTCATTCTTTTTTCTTTATTCTGTTCCGCAGCAGTGAATTCCACCATTCTGTCTTCCAGGTCACTTATCCGTTCTTTTGCCTCAGTTATTCTATTGATTCCTTCTAGTGTGTTTTTTTTTCAGTTATTGTATTGTTCATCTCTGTTTGTTTATTCTTGAATTCTTCTAGATCTTTGTTAAACATTTCTTGCATCTTCTCGATCTTTGCCTCCATTCTTTTTCTGAGGTCCAGGATCATCTTCACTATCATTATTCTGAATTCTTTTTCTGGAAGGTTGCCTATCTCCATTTCATTTAGTTGTTTTCTGGGGTTTTACCTTGTTCCTTCATCTGTTACATGGCCCTCTGCCTTTTCATCTTTTCTGTCTTTCTGCGAATATTGTTTTTGTTCCACAAGCTGCAGGATTGTAGTTCTTCTTGTTGCTGCTGTCTGCCCTCTGGTGGATGAGGCTATCTAAGAGGCTTGTGGAAGTTTCCTGATAGGAGGGACTGGTGGTGGGTAGAGCTGGCTGTGGCATTGGTAGGCAGAGCTCAGTAAAACTTTAATCTGCTTGTCTGCTGATGGGTGGGTCTGGGTTCCCTCCCTGTTAGTTGTTTGGCCTGAAGTGACCCAACACTGGAGCCTACCTGGGCTCTATGTTGGGGCTAATGGCAGACTCTGGGAGGGCTCATGCCAAGGAATACTTCCCAGAACTTCTGCTGCCAGTGTCCTTGTCCCTTGGTGAGCCACAGCTGCCTCCCGCCTCTGCAGGAGACCCTCCAACACTAGCAGGTAGGTCTGGTTCAGTCTCCTATAGGGGTCACTGCTCCTTCCCCTGGGTCCCAATGCACATACTACTTTGTGTGTGCCCTCCAGGAGTGTAATCGCTCTTTCCCCCAGTCCTGCCAAAGTCCTGCAATCAAATCCCACTAGCCTTCAAAGTCTGAGTCTCTAGGAATTCCTCCTCCCATTGCTGGACCCCCAGGTTGGGAAGCCTGACGTGGGGCTCAGAACCTTCACTCCAGTGGGTGGACTTCTGTGGTATAAGTGTTCTCCAGTTTGTGAGTCACCCACCCAGCAGTGATGGGATTTGATTTTATTGGGTTTGCGCCCCTCCTACTGTCTCTTTGCGCCTTCTCCTTTGTCTTTGCATGTGGGGTATCTTTTTTGGTGAGTTCCAGTGTCTTCCTGTCGATGATTGTTCAGCAGTTAGTTGTGATTCCAGTGTTCTCGAAAGAGGGAGTGACAGCATGTCCTTCTACTCCGTCATGTTGAACCAAATCTGACTACGGTTTTAAGCAGAATTATGCACTGAGGCCAAAATTCATCAATGACCAATTGCTTTTTTATCAACGTTGTTGAGATATAATTTATGTACAAGATCAGTGGCCAATTTTAAAGTAGTTCTTTAAAACTTAAAAAAAAATTTTTTTTTCTTTTGGATTTAGTTTCAGGAGGAAGGAAGTTGACTGGTAAACCCAGACATTCTGGGTGGAGATTTTTTGGTGAAATTCCCTATAAATGAACCAGCAGCTGCCTTCAGGGTTTGATAAAGGCCTCAGTGTTTGGAACACTGTGGGGTTCCTTCTCCCCATCTCCAGCTCTTTCTGGCTGGGTCCGGGTGGGTGTGAGAAGTGGTCACTGAAGCGACAGGAGTTGGGTGGAAATGCAAAGTGGATGTGAAAGCATGAGGTGTACAAGGTGGCAGAGCTGAGCCCAAATCACATCACTGTCTCTCACTTGCTGTGCAAGCTGTAACAAGCTTCTGGGCATCTCTGAGCGTGCCTCAGTCTCCTCATCTGTAGAATGGCATCTGTCAGAAGACTGAGGTTTAAATAGCTAATGAGGGGACTTCCCTCATGGTGCAGTGTTTAAGAATCCCCCTGCCAATGCAGGGGACAGGAGTTCGAGCCCTGGTCCAGGAAGATCCCACATGCTGTGGAGAAACTATGCCCGTGGGCCACAACTACTGAGCCTGCACTCTAGAGTCCGCGAGCCACAGCTACTGAAGCCCTCATGCTGCAACTACTGAAGCCCACGTGCCTAGAGCCCATGGTCTGCAGCAAGAGAAGCCACTGCAATGAGAAGCCCATGCACCACAGTGAAGAGTAGACCCTGCTCACTGCAACTAGAGAAAGCCCGTGCACAGCAACGAAGACCCAATGCAGCCATAAATAAATAAATTAAATAAATAAATTAAATAAGTAAGTAAATAAATAAATAAGCTAATGCACCCAAAGCACCTGCACCGGGGCCTGAACATGGTAGGCACTTAATCAAATCTAATATTGTTCTTACAAGGCTAGAAACTTGCCAACCCTCCACTCCCTGGAACTGTACTCCTCACCATGCTGTGCTGACTGCCCATTTCTAACTACCCGGGTGGCTCCCCCCAGGCTCTACCTGAGAGCTGTCACCCTGTGTTGTGACCCCAAGGCCCCGACCCACTTGTCTCTGAGCCCTACCTGGTTTTTCAAGCTCTGGATCTCTCTCTGTTGGGCATCGTCCTCTTCATGCAGAACCTGAAACTTGGGCGGGATCACCCTCTCCTTCTGCCTGGAGGCAGCTGTTTCCAACAGCTTCTGGCTCAGGTTGGCCACTTGGTTCTGCAGGCTTGCTATCACGGTGTCTTTGTATTTAGATTCAAGTTCAAAATCGGAGAGACGGCTGACTTCTTTTCCCAGCAGCCAAATTATTTCATCCTGGGTGGAGGACAGATGGGAAATTTACTAGGTGTGGGTCTGGGTGTAAGGCTGAGCCCATTTAAAGAAAGACAGGAAAAATATGGTATCATTCTTTGGGAAGGTGAGGGCAGGCAGGGAGGGAAAAAGCAGACTTTCAAGGCTATCTCTGTCACTTCGAAAATCTCATAGAGACAAGAATTGGGTTAAAATGAGGTAATTGTATATAGACTCCTGTAATGGATGTCTATACCTCACAGGTACGGAAACTTTCCTCTCCCCGAGAATTAGACTTTCATATTAAGAACAACCATCCCACTTGGGAACTTTTGTTGCTAGAAAGTTTACTTAGAGTGTTTTCATTTATAATATTCAGCCTAGCACACTGGGGACCTAGGAAAGGTAGTTAGGAAAACAACATTCTGTTTGACCACATTCTGCCTATAATGAGGGTTATTTGTTTTAACTTAAAACATTCTGAACTATTTGTTTTCCCTTTCCTCTCTTCTAATATTTCCTGCCTCTTTTGGCTATTCATGTATGAATTTTTTCCAGGTAACTCAATCTGGAAAGTAAATGAGACAGGAATACTGATTTATTTGCATGGGCTCATGTCAACTTTCGGCTGGAAAAACAAAATTGCTGGTAGACTGTACCCACAGGTATAATTAACCCTGTCCTCCATCTCTCCAGTGATAAAGCTCTGCAGCCAAAGAATTGGTTAGGTTTTCCAAAAAAGGAAAAAAAAATTCCCCCAAACTTCTCACCAGACGTTATCAATAAAATGTCAGAAAAACTGAAGAAGAAGAAGAAGAAGAAAAAATTCCCCAGAGGCCTTTTCCAAAGCAGTCACGGGAGGAGGTAAACGGGCAATTTCTGGGCCAGCTCATTCCCAGGAGAGCCGTCCAGTCAGCCTCACAACCTGCTAGCTCCGTGACCTGGGGAAGGACAGGGTCTTGCTCATGAGAAAGCCTGTCTGACATTGCCAGCTGCTGCCAGGGGCCTTCCTTTGGGTCCTTGTGAAAGTTGGTGGCAAAACTTCAAGAGAGAGCATCAGACATATTCCCTACTCCTGGGCAGTTTCCCCTGTTTCACCCTGTTATGATCAGCCAGGTGCTTATTCATTTCTCATGCAACAAACATTCATCGGGCAGCAACTAAGTGCCAGGCCCCGTGCCAGTGCTGGAATATAAGAAGTTTGCAGAGGGCAGTGGACAGCTGTGGGTTCTGCTTTCCTGCTGAGAGTCCCCTTGCCCTTCTTGGAGGGAGTGTTCCTCCTTCCATTTGGTCTGGGTAGGACTGTCAGTCATGTGCCCTGCTCCTTCCTGTCCCACCTCCCCATGTGCATGTGGCCCAAGCTGGTCAATCAGAGATTTCACACATCGATTACAGAGGGAGAGGATCTTGCCTCCTTTTGGATCATGTAGGCTTGTTTGCCTGAGTTTGTCTTTTCTAACACACAAAGCCAGCCTTATGAAGAAAGCCAGACACTGAGGGAAACAGAGGGGAGAAGTTGGTAGTGGGGAGGTGTTCTGATGACATTATTCAAGCTCCTGGATCTAGCCATACCTGAAGCTAGTGGCCCTTTAAATTTTCCAATAAGATGAGCTAATCGATGCTCCCCCTCAAGCTAATTTGTTTATTGTCACTTGAAGGAGTCCTGGCAAGTCAGGGTATAAACGACTTATAAAGAGAAAGAATTCTTTCTATTATAAATAGAAAAAATGATAAATGGCTTATAAAAATTTTCTATAAATAGAAAAAATTATAGTGGTTGCACTATATTTCCAAGTTAAAATTGAGGCAGGTTGAAAAATGGCTACAAATACTTTGCAGTTTTGCCATCCAGTCTATTTCCCCACCCTCTAGTCTGGGCTGGCCCCGTGACTAGCTTTAACCAACGGAATGGAATGGAAGTGATGCTGCATGATCTCCAGGCAAGTTCTTACAGGCTGTGCAGCTTCTGCTCTGGCCCCCTGGGAACCCCGAGACCACCGTGCTGTGATGAAAAACCACATGCACAAAGGGGCGCACCAGTCCAGGCGTCCTGGCTGAGGCCCTAGATGTGGGAAGGAGGCCAATGGAGACCGACCACCAGCCTGGCCAAGCCAGCGGCTTACTGAAGCCGCATGAGTGAGGCCAGGGGACACGAGCAAAGGAACCTTCCAGGTCAACCCATAGATTCTGGGGAATAATGAATTGCTGTTGGAAGCCGCTAAGTTTTGGGATGGCTTGTTACACAGAGATAAATACAGAATCTGAGTGTGGCTTCTCGCCTTTCTGCAACATTTTTCAGAGTCTGGTCCAGGATGCCTGGGTTGGAACCCCTGCCTTCTGAAGGTTTGGATTTCCGTGTCTGACAAGAACCCCAGGTAGGTCTGCTCCTCACAAACTCTGAGAATTGCTGCAGGAGCAGGCCCTGGCCCTGAAGGAAAGCGAGATATTATAGACTGCTTCTTTTAGAGTAACTTTCATGTCGTGTCTAAGTGGGGAGAAATTGACCTGGGCCCTTCCCAGGATGGCTTGAATCCTCCTGTTCTGCTCGCATCCCTGCTTTAAACCTCTCTGGTTCTTTAACGAGTCTCTCGGCCCACGCCTCCCTGACTTCAGGGCTCACGTCCTCCTGCAAGGAACGTGTTTTTGCATCACTGTTCCATCACTGAAGGTTGACCAAGTGATTACTGTGTGGGAGTTAGAAGTACCCGCTGAGAAGCTAACCAGACCTCGCTTTGAATCCTAACACTGCTCCTTGCACTGGGCAGCCGTGAACACATCACTGAACCTCTCTGAGCTTCAGTTTCCTCATCTGCAAAGTGAGGCTGATAAAATCTAGTTTGAAGATGGTGAAGATTAACGAGCTAATAAATGTCAAGTGCACAGGACATGGCCCAGCACACAGTAGGTGCTCAGTACCTTGTAGTTGTAGATGTTATTTGGGATAAAATGAGCAGTGGCCACTGGCTGAATGTCTTGGGAGGAAGAGGTGGTTTCTTGGAAGTAGGAAAAAGGGACAGTCCTTGAGACACAGAGAACAAGAGGCAGTGGCAATCTCTCCATGGTCCCTCTTGCTGCTGTAGCTCTGTGCTTCCCTGAGACCCCTCACCTTATCGTACTGGGCCAGGTCCTGGTCCACAAAAATTTCTCTGTAGGGCTCTGCCCCAGGAATTTCCTCGGCCACTGATTGTTCCGACAGTTCTGCCGCGTTGGTCCACACTAACACACAAGATCAACAGAGAATGCAGAGGAGACTGTGAGTTTCCCCAAAGTCTTAAAAAATATTTTCAGATTAACCTTCACATTCATGAGACTTATGCACTGAAAGCATTACAGTAGGACTGGAAAGGGTAAGAGCTGCCTCATTTCTCTTCCCCAGAGTTAACTGCACTGATGCACTGTGGTGTGTCTCTTTCCAGACTTTTTTCTATGCCGCATAAGAGCTGATGACCTTGGGCAAGTCATTTGCTCTTTCTAAGCCTTCGTTTCCACATACATAATTTAGGATCACTGATAGTCTCGGCTATAAAGGGCTATCTGGAGATTAAATAGAATAATGATATAGAGCAGGGGTTGGCAAACTATGGCCCTGCGGCCAAATCTGGAATTCTACCTATGTTTGTAAATAAAGTTTTATTGCAACATAGCCACAGTGATCATTTACATATTATTTATGGCTGCTTTCCAGCTACAAAGGCAGAGCTGAGTAGTTGCAGCAGAGACCATGTGACCCACAAATCCTAAAGTATTTACTATCTGGCTCTTTACAGGAAAAGTTTGCTGACCCCTCAAGTAGAGCATTTAGCACTAAACATTAGCTATATATTTTTTATTGCAGTCATATCTTTTCAAAAAACAAAAATGCATTTACATGACAGAGATTCTTATCCAGCTTACTTTTCAGCTAACAATATCAAAAACATCTTCCCATGTCAGTATTTGAGGCTGTACTTGGTTCTTTTCCAGGGTAGCATTGTGGTCCATTGTCCAAGTGTGCCAAACGTGTTTAACTAGGATCCACTTGATAGCCATTTAAGCTTTCCTATATTTTTTCTTATTTACCCTAGTATTACAAGGCCTTTTTATATGACTTTCAGGGATTATGGCATTGTGTTTGGGGACCCCACTCTGTATCACATCAGACATCTCGCAATTCACTCACATCAACACTGAATACATTTCTTTTTATTGGTGTAGAAACGTTTGTAAAGATTTCTATAATTCTACGTGTGAGATCACTTGGGCCCAAGCAGCATATTTTAAATTTCCAAGTGACTATGGTTTTTGGACAGTCACTGCACATTCTTATCTTCTTGTGAAGTGAGAAACTGAACAAATTGTTTTCAGTGGTGATGAAACTTTAATGAGTATTAACATTAATGATGAATGAAGCACGCACTGTCATGTTTGTGGACATTCATCATTTATTCATTTTGCTTCTGTATTTTTTATTTATGCATTTTAGAGTCAAAGATTCCTGCCCCCCAGCCAGGTCTCAAACCTCTTTGTGGACCCCAGAACCTCTAGTGGACATAGCTGATGGCCTGTGGTGCCCAGAGAATGCACAGCCTTGCGTGTTGAATGAGCAGCCCTGGCCACAGTGTTTCCTGGGGCGCGAGGAACACAAGGGCCTGGAACTTCAGCAGCTGCCCATTTTCTCTCCCTCCACCTCCCCAACTAGGTCCATGATTAGAAAACTTTTATTTGAAGCTCACTGCCCCCATCTGACTCTCTTGGATCCTGAGCAGCTAAGTCCTAACTGACTATAGCAGCAGTGCCTGATAGAGAAATAAAGGGAGCTACAGAATGCAATTTTCAATTTTCTCGTAGTCACGTTAAAAAGGTAAAAAGAAGAGAGGAATTTTTAATGATCAATTTTATTTAACCCAATACATTAAAAAGCATCATTTCAACACGTAATCGACAAAAAATATGGAGATATTTTATATTCTTTTTCTTCGAGGCATGAAGCCTTTGAAATCTGGGGTTTATTTTACACTGATTGTGTATCTCAATTTGGAAACTGAGTTTTCAGGAGGAAGATTTCATCTGTTTTCAGATTCCTCAAGAAATCGGCTCTCACTGGAGGAAGGTACTGCCTGGCCTGTGTCCCCAGGGAGGGCCTCGGGGTCTGACCCTAACTGGGCCCCTGTCCAGTCTCAGCTTAGAGTTCTGGCGTCTGATGCCATCTCTAGGGGTGACTCCGGCTGCCTCTACGACCCTGTCGTGGCTGTCTTGAGGGACGCTTCCCTGCAAGATGATGGCCGGAGGGGGGACTTCATCAAACTTACAGAACAGGCTGATCGATGGGGTCCCTTTACTGGGGAAGGTGTGTTTACTCAAAGTCTTTGTGGGGCTAGAATTTGCTCTGAGACTTGCTTTCCTTACACCCAGGCAGGGAGCTGCGGGAGAAGTTACCCCTCACCTGCCCCAAACTTCTTTACCGGCTACTGTTATTTATCAAAAAGAACCTAAGGGCCATGTATGGCCAAACCGGCTTAACTCTAGATGCTGGATCCTTCGGAGGTCCCAGTGGGGAGAAGCCCCAGGGAGAGTCGGGAGGGCTGGGGCGGTGGGACGGCGGATATGGGGATGCAGGCACTTTAAGAATTTTCGGGCATGAGCTGTTGGCCAAAAGGCAGGGGAGTTACTTTAATATTTTAACAACCCCCAGCTGTCCTGGTGCGCTCCAATAATCACCAGTCTGCAGCAGGGGCAGTATGTGTGCACCTTAACTGTGTCTTTCAGACATTGTAAGTTGTAAATAAAAGTTAAATAACAATCATGGTTAGGTAATAACTTAATTTTTAAATTTTAATATTTAAAATTTAAATATTAAAATTTTAAAATATTTAAATTATTAAGATTGTAAAATTTAAAATTTAAATAATAAAATATTAAATATTTTAATATTTACTGAATGTTCGCTATGCACCAGGCGCTGTGCTCAGCACTTACACGCAGGATACGATTTCGTCTTCATAACAACCCAGTGAGATAGGCATTATTATTCCCATCTCCATTTTATACGTGAGAGATATGAGGCACAGAGACGTCAAGTCACCTGCTCAAGGACACACAGCTGGTAAGTGGTAGAGTCAAGGGATGAGCCTAAGTTTGTTGGATTCAGAGCCTATGCTTTTAACCACTATGTAGTCAATGTATTGAAGTGGGAAGATGTTTATGACATATTATTGAATTTTAAAAATCAGGTAGGGAATTCCTTGGCAGTCCAGTGATTAGGATTCTGTGCTTCCACTGCAGGGGGCACAGGTTCCATCCCTGGCTGGGGAACAAAGATCCTGCAAGCTGAGCGGCACGGCCAAAAAAAGAAAAAAAAAGAAGGTTACCTATGTTAGGTTCATATGATCCCATTATTGGGAAAAAAATATATATATATATATATGAATCAAGATGCTATTTTAATAAGTCACTCCACATATTTTCTTTTCTCAGTAATTCTTCCCCACCTCCCATGAGCTCTTGCCATTAATATTTGGCCTTGGAGCTGACGTTTTATTGCCTTGTGGTACAGGAAGGATGAGTATTAACTAGAACAGGGTGAGTTTTCCCCCAGGCAAAATGACGTTCTGATTTTTGACAACGTCTGGAGACATTTTTGAGAACCACAGTTAGGGGGGTGGTGGTGGTGTTGCTACTGGTATCTCTGGTGGGTAGGAGTCAGGGATGCTGCTAAACACTCTACAGTGGACAGGACAGATCCTTCAACAAGGAGTTATGCGACCCACCTGTCACTGTGCCAAGATTGAGAAACCCTGACCTGATCTGCAGTAAATAAATCCTTGGCTTTGGGTTTTCAAATAGAATTTTTCAAGTCTAAAGCAAGGTGACAGTCTAACAGTAAACCAATTTAATTGGAAGAGCCCAGCTTTGCTAAGAGAGGAAAGAGCTTTCTCGGAACCCTTAAAAAGAGGTGTTTTCTGTCAAGAGACAGCGTGGAGGACTGGGGCACAGAGTTTTCTCTAAAGCGTGGAGTAGAGAGGCCCAGACAGAAAGGAACTCCCCATGACACGGGAAGATAAAAGTCCTTTTCTGAGGATGGGGAGTGTGTCAGGGGAACGAGGGTAAACGTTTGGAAACATGAGACCTGGCTGAGAGGCTGAGGAGATAGAGCCCAGGTAGATGTGAGGGAATCTAAGCCATACGACTCTTCCTTCATTTCTCCAGGGGGGATGCAAGTCCTTTAGAGAAGCCCCAAGTTCAAAATGGCACTGGAGAAACCGGTGATTACAGTGGAAAAATTTAAATGGCGGAGTGAAAAAAAGAAAAGAAACAGCCCATGTGCCATGTGTCCAAAGGATGCATTAAAAAAACAACCCCAAAAACCCTGTATATATGTTCATAAAACAGAACATGATCCATACAACAAAATGAATGAATCTCAGAAATACTATGCTGAGTGAAAAAAGCCTTCCACAAAGGAACATGTACTACATGGTTCTGTGTACTTGAGATTCTAGAACAGGAATATCTAATCCATGGCGGGAAGAGAATTCAGAAGAGTGGGTGCCTCTGGGGCCTGGGGCTGGGAATTGACTGGGGAGGGACATGAGGGAACTTTCTGGGGTGATGGTAATGTTCTATATCTTGATAGGAGTTTGGGTTACATAGGTGTACACGACCGCCAAAACTCAATGAGCACACTCAAGATCTACACCTTTCATGGTGTGGTAGCCAGTCTCCAAGATGGCCCCACTGATTCTTGTCTCCTGGTATTCAGACCCTTGCATCATCCTCTCCAATACTGGATGGACTTTATATTAGTTAGCTGGGGCTGCCATAACAAAACACCACAGGAGGTCTTAACAAAAGAAATTCATTTTCTCACAGTTCTGGAGGCTGGAAGTCCAAGATCAAGGTGTGGGCAGGGTTAGGCCTCTCTCCTTGGCTTGCAGACGGCCACCTTCCTGCTGTGTCCTCACATGCCCTTTTCTCTGTGCACGTGCATCCCTGGCGTCTCTCTCTCTCTTCTTACAAGGACACCAGCCCTTGGATTAGGGCCCACCCAATCATCTCATTTGAACTTACTCATCTATTTCAATACACTATCTCCAAATATGGTCACATTCTGCGATATTGGGATTGAGGCCTCAGCATATGCATTTTGGGGGAATGCAATTCAGTCCGTAACAAAGCTTCTCTATGTAACCAAGGATATTGCAGAAATGACACAGTTTGATTCCTGAGGTTAGATCATAAAAGACATTGCAGCTTCTGCCTCACTCTCTAGGACCACTTGTCTGGAGGAGCTGGCAGCTTGAGGATGCTCAAGCAACGTATGGAGAGGTGCACTTAGTGAAGAACTGAGGCCTCTTACCAAAAGCCATGGGAGTGACCCATCCTAGAGGTGGGTCCTCCAGCCCCAGACAAGCCTCCAGAAGACCACGGCCCAGCCACCACCATTACTGCAACCTGATGAAGAATCCTGAGCAAGAATCCCCCAGCTAAGCCATTCCCAACTTCCTGCCTCAGAGAAGCTATGAGATAATAAATGTTTACTGTTGTTTTAGGCCATTACATCCTGCAGTAATTTGTTATGCAACAATAAGTAGCAAATACAGGTTTGGGCACCAGGAGTGGTGCAAAATTTAACAAAAACCCTACGATGTGGAGTGGTTTGGGATGGAACAGTGGCCAGAAGCTGGAGGACTTTGGCCAAGAGTCTTTGAGAAAGCCTCAATAGTCTTAGTAGAAGCTCTGATGGCCTTTGAGGAGGCAGTGAGGGAAGGGTTCCAGGAAAGTGAGGAAAATGTTACTGTGGTTAAGGGATCCTTGTTAGGTGGTGGCAGGAGGTTTCCTAACACGTTGCCTGTGGTCATGAGGAAGGTAGAAAATGTTTGTGATGAGGCTGAATGGTCTAGCTAAAGAGAGTTCCAGAAAGAGTCTTGGAAGGTGCTGCCTGGTTACTTCTTGCTACTTATAGTGAAATGTGAAGGGGAGAGACAGTTAAAGGAAGGGCTGTTAAACCAGGGCAATGCTCTGGGCTTGAAAATTCCCCGCCTCTCCACGTTGCAAATGAAATGTAAGAAACAGGTTCTGGGCAAAGATCAAATTAAGGGCGCTCTCAAGAAAACACAGTCTAGAGAAGAAGCTGAGGGTGTGGTTGTAAAATCCTTTGTTAAGAATACAGATCCAGGGCAGTATCCAAGAGAACCCTTCGGTCCAAGAACTGGGCTTCTAAGAAGCTTCGGTTCTTTGTCAGTCTTTGCAGAAGCCCATGGTGGAAGGGCTTGTTTCCAAAAATATCTCTGGGCGTGGGTTTTGCCTAATAGGATGAACCCCAATAAGAAGCACTGCCAACTCAGACTGACAGAGACCCACAAAAGTCAAAGAAGCGTCTGGACCCCCAAGCTTCTACAGGCAGGAAGCAGGCTATAAAACTATGCAGCCACATCCATGGGACACCTTTCATAGGAAAGGGAGGACGACTCAGAAGGCGGAACTCAGGGACCTGGGGGCAGAGCCCAGAGCCCTGGAAAGTCATTTCTGGACAAGAGTTGGACTGAAGCCCAGTCAAGGAACTGCCGATATTTTCCCAGCTGGACTTCAGAACTGCTTTGGGCCAGGGACTCCTGTGTGTTTCCTGTTTTTCTTCTTTTGGAACAAGAGGAGTGTATGTAGCAGTGATGCTATGTCTGTCCCACCAATATGTGCTGGGTGTGTGAGGGACAGACCCTTTGTTCAGAGGTCTTCAGATTTCTGGAAGTAGTACTTGATGAGCTGAACATAAGGTACTACACCCATGAGCCCCATCTGTACCTGGACTTGATTTAGACGAGATTCTGGAATTTGAGCCGATGCTGTTACTGGGGTGAGATTTTGGGGGGCCTCGGGAGAGAGGAGGAGGAGTGTGAATCATTGAGGACCCGAGGGCAGGCTGTGGTAGCCGGCCTCCAAGATAACTGCTGAAAATCCCCGCCTCCTGGTCTTCAGGCCCGTGTGTAGTCTTCTCCCACACTGGAGGGTGACGCCCTGTGTAACCAGCAGGATATTGCAGCAATGACAGAGCATGACTTCTGAGGCTTAGTCACAAGAGATGTTGCCACTTCCATCTTGTCCTCCAGGATCACTTGCTCAGGAGGAGCAGCTGCCGTGTCATGGGAATGCTCGAGCCACTCTCTGGGGAGGCCCATGTGGTGAGGAGCTGGGGCCTCCTGCTGACAGCCATGTGAGCACGCCATCTTGGAAGTGGATCCTGCGGCCCAGGTCAAGCCTTCAGATGACTGCAGCCTTACGAGGGACCCTGAGCCACAGCCGTCCTGCTAAGCTGCTGCCAAATTCCTGACCCACAGAAACCGTATAGATGATAACACATGTTTGATTTTTGCTTTAGGCTGCTACGTTTGGGGAGAATTCGTTATGCAATCATGATAACTAATACACATTGTGTGTTCATTTTACATGAAGGAGACAAAAAATGTTGAATTCTAGTTAATGGTATATGTGCTAAAACATTTAGGGGGAGGACTACAGATGTGTGCTATTTATTTTGAAATGCATCCAAAAAATAAGATGGATTAATGCAGGACAAGAAGGGTGGGTAGACAGAAATGAAATAAAGAGTACAGCAAAGTGTTAGGGGTAGAATTAGGAGGAGAGCTGCTCTCTAAAATTCTTTTTGCTTTGCTGTATGTTTGAAAGTTTTCACATTAAAATGCTGGGGGGAAATGGCTGAGTAATTTCTTAACTTGGGTCGTAGGTACATGAGCGTTCCTTAGATAATGATGATGATGATGTAAACTGCAGAGATAACTTTCATTTGCTCCTTAGTCTGTATGCTTCAGAATAATAACTATTATTTGAATGGCTGAGGGAAGTGACTAGGTGAGTGGTCTTGAGTGAGACCAGGGAAGGGTGTGGAGGCATCGAGCGACCTGGGGACTCAGAGGAGTCTGGGGCTGGGACGCAGAAAACAGAGAATGGGACCTTCACACCAGTGGCCACAGAAGAAACCTGGGAATCATGCCAGGGACTAACTCGACCCAGCTACTCTGCCCGTAAGGCTGGAAAGGCCAAGAGGATGGTGACAGACAGGAAGTCTCCTCCCCAAATGCCATGAGGCCTTTTGGGGGGGAGGGGGGGAGAAGGAAACCCTGATGGCTGTGTGTCCCCAAAGTGACCAGGCTGTGAGTGACAGTCACTGAGATAACCAGCCTTAAATTTGACTGAAAAGCGTTAGATTAGATTAGATTGAATACATAACCTCCGGAGAAGTAATTTTCTCAATAAGCCTCAGTCTCCTCTTACCTGTAAAATGGTAATAAAATATTTAAAAACCTCCTAAGGCAAGAGGGATTTCAGTTACCAATATGTCTGTACATCTGAGTCGAAGTATATAAATTTAGATTCTGATACACATTCATATATATTCATATATACGTACAAACACACACACACACACACTCACCACAGAGGTACTGACGTGTGCAGATGGGCAGAGCACAGTCTTGGAGGAGTTTGTACCAAAAAGTCAACAGGGAGAATTCTGGTGATAAGGGTGACAGCTTATCTTTTACTGTTTTCTAACTTTCTGCTTTCCCCAATTTTTTCACAATTGATTATGTTCTACTTCAGAACCAGAGAACATAAGCGAAAGCCAGAGAAAGACAAATAACATACTATATTGCTTATATGTGGAATCTAAAAAAAGGTACAAATGAACTTATCTACAAAACAGAGATAGAGTTACAGATGTAGAAAATAAACTTATGGTTACCGGGAATAAGAGGGGGGAGGGATAAATTGGAAGAGAGGGATTGACATACACAATACTATACATAAAAGAGATAACTAAGAAGGACCTACTGGATAGCACAGGGAACTCTCCTCAATACTCTGTAATGGTCTATATGGGAAAAGAATCTAAAAAAGAGTGGATACATGTATATGTTTAACAGATTCAGTGTGCTGCATACCTGAAACTAACACAACACTGTAAATCAACTGCGCCTCAATAAAAATTTTTTAAAAAGGGGAAAGCAGAAACTGAGACCCATCCTCCTAGCAAAAGCCCCTCCCCTAAGCCGCCAAGGAAGCGCCCATGAGTACCTTGCCTGATGATGGGAACGCTGTGGGCGGCTCTGTCCACCACGAAGGAGAACATCTTCTCGCTGGCACTCACGGGCCGCCTGTGGGAGGCTGGTGGGACCATGGGGGGCTCGGGGGACCCCTGCGACCAGCTCCTCTGCACTGGCGCTGGCCAGATGCCCGGGTAGAAGGGGGTCTGTGGTGGTGAGGGTGACTGGTTCAGTTGCTGGGTGGCCCAAGGTGGCTGTGGCCTTGGCCAAGGTGCTGGGCCCCTCACCCATGGGAAGGAGACCTGCAAGGGCAGACAAGAGGGTCAGGGGAGGTTACGAGCAGCTGGGGTGGTCTTCACCTTTCTGTCCCGGCGACATAATTGCTGCCCTAGATTTCGGCGTATAAGTCACTTCTCCCAGGAAGCCCTCCCAGACTCTCCCCAAATTTGGGATGGTGGTCCCCACCATGGGTCACCTTGCACACTATCGCACCACCATTTATTGGGTGCAGCCTTCGTGCCAGGCACCCAGTCAAGAGATTCACATGCATTACCTCATTTAATACCCCTGATGCTCTGTGATGAGCCCGAGGCTGAGCAAGACATAGTGACTTTCCCAGGATCACAGATTTGGCAGTGAGCGTCTGAGCTGGTACAACGCCACCTCTGAGCTCTGAGAGGCTGACAGCTTTTTGTCTACCTTGCTCAGCACCGTATCCTCAGCTCCTAGAATAAACCCTTGGCACATACACAGTAGGTCCTTAAATACTGGTTGAAAGAATGAATGAACACATCTCCGAGATTCAAGCCCAGCTCTCCAGGACACACACATCCACACTGTGTGTCTCCCTGGCACTCCCATTCCACCTGTTCCCCGAAGCCGAGAGCTCTGGGGTGGCAGGCACCCCAACTGGCTCGCACCCCAACTGGCTCATTAACCTGTGATCCTCAACATCTGCCACATCTGATTCGTGGCAGACGCTCTATAAATATCTATTGAGGGAACCTTTTTTCATCTGATCCAGCGGAAGATGTCTGTAGCTACTTTCATTAGAGAGCACATCAAAATCCATCTACACCGGGAGAAGCAAATGCTGAGAGGTGCTGACACCTGGCTTTGTGTTGGTTAATGCTGTTGTGGCCATCCCTCCCTGAGCCTAGTGGTTAAACCGTGACATCGTGAATGCTACCATTTATTGTAATTACTCACCGATTTCTCACCATAGCCCTGAAGGGGAGGAGCTCTCCTTATTCCTAGCTTACAAATGAGGCTTGGAGAGGTTAAGGACTTCACCAAGCTCAGGTGGTGGTGGAGAGGGTGGTGGGACTGGGGTTCTGGAAAGTTCTTTCCCTCTCTGTCTCTCTCTCCCTCCTCTGCCCCGCCCCCAGTCTCTTGGCAGAAAAAAACACACTTTTCAAGGAAGAAGCTAAGTTCAAAGGTTTGCCGCCTGTGGCGGTCACGTTTCTCTTTCTGCAGACTGCAGACACATAATGAGAAACAGGACAGAATGCTTCTGAAATAGGAGCACTGGCAGACAGAACTTCCTATAGCTCCAGCTGGATTGTATTCAAGAGGAAGGTTCTCCACTCACTCAGGTTCCCAAACCAGTCTTTTAGCTACAGTCTTTCCCAGCCAAGTCAAGAATCCGGTGAATTCCCCTGAAGACTTTTTTGGAGTCAGGGAGAACACTGTTCGGGAAAATCAAACTCCACTTGCCTGGCGACCCCTGCCCAGCATTTATGATGACACTGGCCCCGTTGAAACCTGTTTCAGGAACGGACTTGGCAGTGTTCCAGAACTCTGTTACCTTATATGAAGATCCGAATTTCTCTCCACTGTGGGCACCTCGGTCTCCACCTAAGCTTTCTTCCTTTCTCTCCTTTCAGAAGCTGAGGTGTCCTGCTCCTGCCTTGCACTCACTTCTCCATCCATCCGATCCCTTCCCGTCCTCTCCTCTGGGGCTGTCTTGCCTCAATCATTCCTACAACCTTTCCTCATCGATTTAATAAAGATTTATCGAATGAAAGGGCTGAAGGTGGGAAGGGGGAAATTTGAATATGTTTTACCCCCGCCTGATAGAAAACAAATCGAGAGACCACGGGTAGTGTGGAGGAATTCCCTTTTGTGCTGGGATGCTCAGGTAGATGTGCCTCACTGCCCACTAACTGCCAGGGTGCTAAAGGGAGTGCTCATATCTCATGCCTCAAGTGGTTCACTGCCGTAGTGGACAGGCCGCAACCCACCTGGCTCTTCTGGAAATTCCAGGAATCTCCCTCCCAATCTGTTGGCCCATTGCTGTGGGTGGGGCTAAGCAATCAACCAATCACACTCCCTGGACATACTGATTGGTTCAGTGGTGGGGCAAGTGATCCAATCAGAGCCAAGGAGACCCAAGAAGACTTGGCTGGACACCAGGATCTGGAGTGACCTGGTGGGACTTCAGAATGCAGCCAGCATGAGGGAGTGGAGCCCAGACATGGAGAGAGGGAAGCTGTTTATTTATTTTTCAAATTGTGGTAAATAACCTACAACATAAAATTTATCATCTTAGCCATTTTAAAGTATACAGTTCAGTGGTGTTAAGTATAGTCACATTTCTGTGAGATGGATCTCCAGAACTTTTTCGTCTTGCAAAACGTAAACTCTATTAACCATTAGACAACAACTCCCCATTCCCTCCGCCACCCAGCCCGTGGTGACCAACATTCTGTCTCTATGAATTGGACTACTCTAAGTACCAAGTACCTCAAATAAGTGAAATCACATGGTACTTGTCTTTTTGTGACTGGCGTATTTCACTTAGCATAATGCCCTCAAGGTTCATCCATGTTGTAACATGTCAAAATTTCCTTCTTTTTATTTTATTTTATTTTTTTTGTGATAGGTGGGCCTCTCACTGCTGTGGCCTCTGCCGTTGTGGAGCACAGGCTCCGGACACGCAGGCTCAGCGGCCATGGCTCACGGGCCCAGCCGCTCCGCAGCATGTGGGATCCTCCCGGACTGGGGCACGAACCCGTGTCCCCTGCATCGGCAGGTGGACTCTCAACCACTGCGCCACCAGGGAAGACCTTCCTTCATTTTTAAGGCTAAATAATATTCCATTTATTTATATAGTTTAGAGTGTATTTTGTTTATTCATTAAGCGTCATGGGCACTTGTGTGGTTTCTACCTCTTGGCTATTATAACTATGCTGCTGTGAACATGGTGGGGAAAATAAGGAAGCTGGTTTTGAGCCCTGCCTGGGGTGCTACCCTGAAGTGTTCCATCCCTGAGGCCGGCTAGAGCTGGTTTCTGTCGCTTGCAGCACATAGAGCCCGAACGATAGGGCCCCTAGGGGGAAGGAGCCAAAGATGTATAAACGCAGCAGAGACTCCAAGGTCTTCGGGGTTAAAAATTAAAAAAATAAAGTTTTGGTTTTTTCTTTTTCTCTGAAGCGTGTTGGTTGAGGGTAGCTTTAGTTGGATGGTTAAAGTTGGTTTTCTCTAGTTTGCTGGCTTGCTTTATCAGAGGGAAGGTCAAGGTTTTGGGCTGTACAGGAAGCATGGGGTCAAGGTCAGTTATCAACAAGTCTGTTTGTATTATTTATTTATTTTAGATTTAATTCGGTTTATTTTTGGCTGTGTTGGGTTTTCGTTGCTACGTGCAGGGTTTCTTAGTTACGGCGAGCGGGGGGCTCTTCGTTGTGGTGGGCAGGCTTCTCCTTGTGGTGGCTTCTCTTGTTTCGGAGTGTGGGCTCTAGGCGCATGGGCTGCAGTAGCTAGGGTACATGGGCTCAGCAGTTGTGGCACCTGGGCTCTAGAGCGCAGGCTCAGTAGTTGTGGCGCATGGGCTTAGTTCCTCCGTGACATGTGGGATCTTCCCAGACCAGGGCTCGAACCTGTGTCCCCTGCGCTGGCAGGTGGATTCTTATCCACTGTGTCACCAGGGAAGTCTTCAAGTCTGTTTTTAGAAACTTTAGTTTAAAAATACACGCTAATGCCTTTTCTCTTTCTTTGTGTCTGTTCTCTGACCATATGGTATGTTGCCATGGTTGGGTTTTTTGTTTTGTTTTTGAGGTAGCGTATGTTATACTCCTCATTTCTTTTCCATACTACCTTTAAAATAGCAGGTTGGGGCTTCCCTGGTGGTGCAGTGGTTGAGAGTCCGCCTGCCGATGTAGGGAACACGGGTTCGTGCCCCGGTCCGGGAAGATCCCACATGCCACAGAGCGGCTAGGCCCGTGAGACATGGCCACTGAACCTGCGCATCAGGAGCCTGTGCTCCGCAACGGGAGAGGCCACAACAGTGAGAGGCCCGTGTACCGAAAAAAAAAAAAAAAGCAGGTTGTCAACCACCTGGATTAACCATGACCACATCCACGGCTGAATTTATATTAGCTTTAATAAACACAGGTCAATGATTTACTCAAGAAGTCACTATCCATTTTCTTTCAAATTATCTATTTGTTCTTTGTGTTATCTCCCCAATATCTGCTTCTAACCGTGAAAAGAGTGTAAGTTGAACGGGACACACTAAAAAACATTCGAAGTAGTTTGCACATCGAGTGCCTACAGTACACATGAATTCTGCCAGGAAGCCCTGGAGCCTGCAGAGAAGGTGGAAACTTAGACCTTGCCCTTGGAGAGCTTGTTATGTGCTCTGCCATTTGTAAGTAATTGTGGACAATACAACGACTATGAGCCACTGTGTAGAGAAGCCACAGATGTGCCACAGACTGTGCTGGGCACTTAATGCATGTGGTCTCATCTGATCTCCAGAATAATCTTGCAGGAGGCATTTTACCCCTCATTGTGTGGATTAAGAAACTGAAGCTCAGAGAGGTTAAATGACTTGCCCAAGGTCTCACACCCAGGAAGCGGTGACACTATTTGACTCCAATACCTGTGCTCTTAGGACTTCTAGGTTACTCGAAGTCATGATTTATTACCTGCTTTCCATACTCACAAACGGATCTTAGACGATTGGTTAGTGAATGATAGGATATTTTCCAAGTTAAAAAAAGGAAATGAACATTAGATGGTGTGAAAAAACACAAGACATCACATGGGCTACTTAGAAATGGGATTTTCTAGGAACACTGACAACTGTCTTATGGAAGTGTTATTCCTTCTGGTACATGCCACGCCCTGGAAGCAGCTCAGAGGACCCCAGCCTCCATCCGGGAAGACCTGTGGTATGTTCACTGCTGTACCAGAGGAGTGCTGGGGCCAGCTGGTACCCGCTCACGAGAACCGATTGTTAAATGTCCAGGAATTTTGCCAACTGGTTGATAAACACAGCCATTAATAAGAATTAACTTACATAAGTTTACAATTAAATTATATCAGAAACAATTGGTATACAAACTTAAAAGTCACCCCTTCCTAATTATTTTACTCTATTTTATTATTACCTATGCTCTTGAGGTTATTTCACTCTACTATATGTTTCTGTTGGAAATGTTACATAGTAATGTGTTTACCACACCTCTTTCCTGCTCTGTATTCAGGGATGTGTCATTGGGAGCTTGAAATTGACCGTGGAGGGCGTATTACACCATAGAAATCAGGAAATGTTATAAATGAGGGCTTGGTTTTTAAAAAGTTTTATAAATAGGTTTAATAATGGTGGTTCATATAGAGCTTGATTTTGTTTGTTTGTTTGTTTTGTTGATTGCCTAGACTTAAGACGGTAATGGAGAAAATGTTAACAATGCAGATTATACAAAAGCACGTTGTGTCTTAGCCGTTATGTTATGAATAGAGCAAAAAATTGGGGAAACGTTCTTCCAGTATTTAAAAATTATTATCTGATGCAGCAACAAAGTCACTCATGTCACTGATGAACATGTGAAGTTCTAACGTCTTTCTTTTTTCACTTGTATTATTCATAAATCCAAAATATCCAAAAATACCCACGAGTGCTCAGGTTGGGAACTCTCTCATTCGTCAACTGCAATGAGAAATTGGCTATGGATACAAGAGTTCACCTAAAGTCAATGAAAGCATTCTGTGAGACTCAGCTGGCTATACAGAATTTACGAGAAAGAGTACTGTATATTTTGTTACATGGATAGACTGTGCTACACATTCTTTATATCAGTAAACCTTATGCTATGCATCCATGTACTTTACTTTTTCCAGAGAGCTGGTCATTAAATATTTACCAGCCAATTGCTGGCTGTGCTGGCACCCAGCAGAGTGCCTGCTACTCATGGTAGGTGTTCGCTGACTGAGCTGAACAGTTGGCAAATGGAGTGTAAATAAAAAGCACTTTGATTCTGGGGCTGGGATGGGGAAAACACCTGCTAAGCCTGGTGCATCTTGTAACAGCAGAGAGTAAGCAAGTGCCCAAAACGAAAAGGTGGGGAGATGCTCAAGGACACAGCAAGCAATCTGAAAGAGCTCCCAGTGGCCAAGGCTGGAAGAATTTGAGCGAAGAAATATTTAATGAGTATTGGATTATAATTCAAGGCGTAAAATCAGTATACATGGATCCATACTGACATAGATACATTAGTGAGTAAATACATAAAGGAGGGAGAAGAGACCGGCTTCCTTACAGAAGAATTTAACATACATAGATGTGGAGCTTAATTCCCATGGTCTGGAAGGGCCTGGGGGGTAGGGGTGATGGTGGCGAGCAAGCACACTGACCCCAGCATGGAGGAGCCATGGACCTGGAAAGACAGAATGGAGACTAGAAAACATGGCCAGTAGATCTCAGAAGCCAGGAGAGGGTGCTACTTGGTGCCAGGACAAATGGCCTTTATCTCAACAGCTACCGGGGTGTCACCGTAACTCAGAGACGGGTAATAATTCTATGTCCCCAAGAAAAGGGTAAATCACGTACGGGGCTTCAGTGTGAGAAATCAGGGTTATACATTTAGAACACAGAACCGCCAAGTTATACATTATTTTTAGGTTTTGGAACTTAAAAGAATTAAGTCCCTTTGAGCTGTTCAGAAAAGCCATTCGTTTGGGTTTTTCCCAGCTGTGTTAAAGGAGATCTGGCCCATCTAATTTTCCCATTTTCTTGTAAATCTTCAATCTTATGGTTTTTCCTTTCCTTTCAAGTTCTAATCAGCTTCCTGGTCAGTCCATAAAATGGGAAATAGAATCTAATGAGAAAACAGCCGGATTTTTGCAAATAGCTTTTGCTACCCCTAAACTTGGCCTGCTTCAATTCGGTCTTGCCAGATAGAGAGACGGAATGAATGAATGAATGAATGATCATCAACTAAGTTCAGAGAAGGAGCAACGTGGTTCTGATTTGGTAACAAAGGGTGTGGTCTGCCAGAGGAAGCAGGACGCGGCCCGGTTCCTGGCCGAGTCTGGGTTCTGTCTCAGCAGGATGCTAAGGGTTCAGCCCGCGCTCCCGTCTCCACCTCCCCCGATGTCATCTGCATCGCCTGTAGACATCTGGTGACAACACAGCCTCAGGGGTCCTTTTGTGTGAGTTTCTGCTGCAGAGGTCGAGACTGAGGCTGTCTGCTGCCCCGTGCCCTCCACTTCACTGTTCTCGGGAAATCGCCTTTGATATAAAACACCCAGCCTCAGGAGTTCTCATCACATAAGTAAGTCCCCACAGGACCTGTAAGAGCACAGGGTAGAGGAAATCCTACAAGGTCAGGTAGGAGATGACAAAGCTTGACCAGAAAGAGGCTTTGTTCTGAAGGGCACCATACTCTCTGGTCATTCACTCAGTTGCTGGCTTCTCAACCCCCGGTACAGTAAAGCCACATCCTCCTCAACAACGGGCCCTATTCAGAGGTCCCAGGAACGTGGAAACACCACCCTTCTTGGGGATGGACAACTAAGGCCCCGACTCTGAGCTTCTCATCACACCAGTCACCACAGGAGAGAAATGAGCAACTCTGCTTCTTGGAGACTGGCCTGGGACCTTTCCAATGGAAAAGTGGATTATTCATCATTTTCCTCCCCCCAGATCCCTAGTGGCAAATCCTGTTAGGAAGGCTCCACTTAGGCAATAGGAATGCTTCCTAATGTCATGGACATCTTCTTTGTTTTTGCCTCCGCCACATCCATTTCTTCCATCTTCTGGATGGGCACCTTAATTTTTTTGCAGGGAAGACACCCTTTCCCTGACAATACTGAGTCCATAGAACTCTGACCCTTCCACCCCAGGGGTGAGACCATAACCCAGGCCTGGCCAATCAGAGCATTCCTGGCCCCTGGCCTCAGTGATTGCTTCAGGGGAAGCCATGTGATCCAAGCCACTGTCAATGAAGATGCTGGCTCTATCCCTGGAACTGCTACTTTGTAGGATGCTGGGGCTGCTGGTGGCCACTTTCCTACAGGTGAGGCAAGAGTCTGTCTGAGATTGGGAAGCTAACAGGGAAGAAAGAGTCAGATTCCTGACCATGATTTGGGCGCCTGGATCCAGCTGGGCCTAAGCTGCAGCTTTTGGCCTTTTCAGTTCCATGAGCTTTTTTTTTTTTTTTTTTTTTTTTTTTTTTTTTTGCCTAGGCTAGTTTTAGTTGGTTTTCTGATACTTGCAAACAATCAAATTTCCTGGACAGTATGCTTACTGAGACTTTAGCATAAGCATCACTATGTACTCAGAGTGAAAGTTGTTTTAAAGGTTATGACATGCTCAAATAAAACCCACCAGACTGTTATCATGCACCAAATTTACCTTTCAACTTATAAAAGTAAAGCAGCATCTCCAGAGAAGAATGATTTAAGACCAAGGAACCAATCATAAGACAAGTAGTAAAACGCTGCTTAGAGAAACTTTGATAAATAGTTCTCTAGCTACAGCAGGCTTCAGACTACAAACCCCAAATTTCTGCTTCAAAAGTGACTCAGGGAAGACATTCCATAGTTTCATTTATTTCGTTTTTTGGACTCGCTGTGCACTTGTGGGATCTTAGTTACCTGACCGGGAATTGAACCCAGGCCCTCAGCAGTGAGAGCACTGAGAGCACTGAGTCCTAACCACTGGACCACCAGGGAATTCCCAACAGTCCACAGTTTTAAAAGAAAACTTTCCAGTTGAAGAAACAGGTAAAATTTATAATATGCATCTGTTGTATATATAATATGTTAATGTCTAGTACATTTATCAGATCCATGTCAATGTAATTATATTATTACTATATTTGCAAATGCATATATATGTGTATGTATATTTAGAACCACATATTTCCAGCTCTTTTTTAAAGAGGTATTGAAAAGACTGTTCAAAATTTAGTTTTCCAGCTTGTCTGTTTTTTCTTATTCCTCAGTAAACTTAAGCAATTAACCAGCACATTTCCTGGCACACAGTAAGGCTCAATCTGAGTGAGTTCTTTCTCCCCAGCTCCCCCCTCTATTTTAAGTTCTTCTTTTAGAAACCAAGTCAAATGAAAGAGGCAGGACTGCATAGTGTTACAGGCAGAGGCTGGTCAACGTTTTCTGTAGAGCCAGACAGTAAGCATTTCCAGCCCTGTGGGCCATAGGATCTGACCAGCTTACTCTGCCATTGTAGCCGACAACACAGGCAATACTGAAATGAATGGGATGGCTGTGTTCCCAGGAAACTTTACAGAAACAGGCGATGGCCCGCACTTGGCCCTGGGCCATAACGTGCCGACCTCGGGGTAAGACCTTGGGATCCGGCGTCACACAGACTCTGGTCCGGTTCCCGGCTCTGCTCCGTCTCTGGGACCCTGACGAGTGTGTGATTTTTGTGCCTTGTCTGTAAGACACAGGGATACCAACAGCCATTTCTTAGTCTGTGAGAAGTGGGTGAGATAGTGCACGTGAAATGCTGGGAACACTTCCTGGTCCATAATAAATGAGCATAAAACATTAGCCACCAGGTGTGATCACCATCGTCAAAAAAGGAGAAGAAAGGGCGCAACTGAATTTGTCCAGGAACGGCAGCAATATCCCTGGTAAAGAGTTAGTGGGTGGACTTCCCTGGGGGCGCAGTGGTTAAGAATCCGCCTGCCAATGCAGGGGACAGGGATTCGAGCCCTGGTCCAGGAAGATCCCACATGCCGCGGAGCAACTAAGCCCATGGGCCACAACTACTGAGCCTGTGCTCTAGAGCCCGCGAGCCACAAGTACTGAGCCCGCGTGCCACAACTACTGAAGCCCACGCACCTAGAGCCCATGCTCCGCAACAAGAGAAGCCACCGCAAAGAGAAACTCGCGCACTGCAAAGAAGGGTAGCCCCCGCTCGCCGCAACTAGAGAAAGCCCGTGCGCATCAACGAAGACCCAACGCAGCCAAAAATAAATAAATAAAATAAAGAAAAATAATTAAAGAAAAAAAGTTAGTGGAGCCAGGGACTTCCCTGGCCGTCCAGTGGTTAAGACTCCATGCTTCCAATGCAGGGGCTGCAGGTTTGATCCCCGGTTGAGGAACTAAGATCCTGCATTGGTGTAGCCAAAAAAAAAGTTAGTGGAGCCAAACAAGCAAGGAAGCCAGATAACTGAAAATGCAGTTTCTCCTATTATCAGTGGCTTTCGTTTTTACCCACATAATGAATCATCCCCTGTCAGCGTGTGAAATTGCAGGTTGGACTGGGAAATGCAAGACCTTCCTTAACCGCTGGGCAGTGAAGGACCTGCCTGGGCTCTCACGGCCCCACGATGCTTCGTGCTATTAGGAAAAGGCTCCAAGGGACTCAGGAGAGCCGGCTTTTAATCCTGCCTCTGGATCTATATGATTGATGCCTAACCTTGGGGAAGTCACTGAAACTCTCTGAGCCTCAGTTTATGCCATGATAGGGGTGGTCCCAGGGACCTCTATAAAAACAACTGAAGGGGGAAAGGGGACCTGGGATTAATGAGTAGCTCCTTGGCAGAAATTGGAAATTGAAGCTCAGAAAGGTAAAGCCAGTTGCAGCTGGCATTTCAACTTGGGTCCATCCAACTCCAAAGCCCTTGCTTTCTCGATTGTGTTCTGCAGAGCTTCCCCATTAAAGCAGCAAGGAATATTGGCCGACAGAGGGCGCTCTTCTCGCAAGACAGGACGTCATGACATTGCAGGGACAGAAGACACTATCCAGGAGCCACGTGGGAGAGTCTGGCTGGACTGGGAACAGGGCAGAGCAGGCTACAGGGAAGGCCAGACACAGGCAGTCATGGGGATGGGGGCTGCCGACAAGGAGCTGTCAACCCCCTCATGGAACAACTCGGCACGTCATTTGTGGCGCCTGGCTTCCTTTTTCATTCTGGCCATTTCCATCCGTTTTGCCGTATTTCAGAACAGAGAAAGACATGATGGATACATACGGGTGACGTGGGTTTCCTTACTCAGCTGCCTTGTAAGAACGGCGCCACTGTGACTAGCACAGCTTGTTTCCACACCTCCTTTCCCAGAGCTCAGAAAGCATGAGTAAAGGCAACAACCAACAAAACCCACAACACGGCGGCACACCTGACTCTGGGACTTCAATTTCCCACGCCTGGTGCCAAGACTCTATGGGATTAATCAACGGTTGCTTCAGGGCATTGCAGATGGCCCTGCGGGTTATGTCCTGCACAGTTTCAGTGGGCGCCATCCACATGGACTACGTTGTGAATGGTGACCCTGGAGTTGTGCAATATGGCAGCCCTAGGTTATACTTTGATGAGAGCGCTATAATTTACAAAGTGTGGTCCTGGGGGCTTCCGTGGTGGCGCAGTGGTTGAGAGTCCACCTGCCGATGCAGGGGACACGGGTTTGGGCCCCGGTCCGGGAAGATCCCACATGCCGCGGAGCGGCTGGGCCTGTGAGCCATGGTCAATGAGCCTGCACGTCCGGAGCCTGTGCTCTGCAACGGGAGAAGCCACAACAGTGAGACGCCCGCGACCACAAAAAAAAAAAAAAAAAAGGATGGTCCTGGGCACAACCTGGCTGCCAATGCACTTTGTCAAACAAGAGTTTTTCTTTATATTTTTCCATCTTGTATGTTATTCTATGGGTAATTTATCTGCAAATATATTTATCTGCTAGCGGGGGCAGGTCTTGGGAGGTTTCCCTGTCCAAAAGGACACTTACAAAGGAGGCATCTTGGCTGCTCCATGCTGGTTTGCTTGACTCTAAAGCTGAGGGTTATCATGTGCTTATTAGGTGCCAGACGCTGGACTAAGCAATTTACGCACTTTGCCCACTTAATACCACAGTCACTCAAGGTGGTAGGAACTATTGTTACAGGAGTGGGGACCGAGGCCCTGAGAGGTAGATGATTTGTGCACGTCCAGTATAAAAGCCGGTCAAGAGCAGGGCTGGGACGGCGCTGGAGTCAGCCTGACCTCAGGGCACGTGCTCTAACCACTGTGACATCTGCAAACACATCTGGATTCCTAAGCGCCCCGCACCTCACCCCCTCCCCCAGTAAAATGCTGTCACACCCTCCTCTGTTGGTTAGGGTCACCACAACACCTGAACTAAATGCTTTCATTTGGGAACTCTTTGTCGGGAGAAGAACAGTTCTCATCATACTTAATCTGTATGATATCAGGGCAGTCCTCCATGGAAACTCCATCCAAGGAGGAAACACAGCGCCCTCACCAGGGACCCCAAAATCAATTGGAAACAAGAATAGGCCGGAAGCAAGAGGGCCACGAAATTTTTAGAAAAACTGGGCTTCAAAATATTTGATGAGAGATGCTCTTCAATACCTCTCCCTTTTCCCCTCTTCCTTTCTCTTCTTTTAAATAGCCAGCAGGTTGGGGTCATCAGGAAGTGGAATTTGTAGGAAGGTGTCAGTCAGTCCACAGGCTGCCCTCACACGGACGCTGCAAAGGACCCCTGCATGAATATGAGCATCATGGATGGAAGCTTCTCAAGCTGGGGACGCCCCGGCAGAGAGCACTTTTGAGAAGATGGGGCTGTGGAGAGTCCTGCAAAGTGCCCTGGGCACAGGCCAGGGGAACACTTGTGCAGCTGCCTGCAGTCAACCGAGGAATGAAGCAAGGTGCAAGTGCGTGTAGGAATAAGAATTGAAAAAATCCGTGCATATTCGAGTGACCGTGAGAGTATGCTTTCCTCGGTGTGAAAACCAGTCAAGGCTACTGCTCCAGCTAGCATCAGACTAAATGGTTTTCTCCCCTCCTTTTTCCACAAGTGGGGATAGTGTTTAATTTGCACTGACAAGCTGTGTGGCCCTGGGGAAATTACTTAACCTCTCTGAGTTTCGGATTCCTTGTCTGTCAAATGGGGATCATGGGAGAACCCATCTCATAGGTTGCTATGAGCGTGAAATAAGGGAGAGCAGGTGAATTGCTTAGCACAGTGCTGTTCACGCCAGTGATTCCTCCTGCTGCTCTCCTGGTTTCTCTTCTTACAAAGCATCTTCTTCTGTCTTATCTACTCAAGGTTAGAGGTCGTCATCACTTTTTCCCACAATTATATAAGAAGCACCTTGTAAAATAAAGTCCCCATTCCATAGTTGTACACCCGTGTGCATAACAAACTTACTCAAAATGGCCAAAAAGTGGAAGCAACCCAAGTGGCCATGGATGGATGAACAGGTAAACAAAATGTGGTGAATCCATACAATGAAATATTCAACTGGAATGAACCATGAGGATATCATACTAAGTGAAATAAGATGGTCACAAAAGGACAAACAATGTAAGATTCCATTTATATGAGGAACCTAGAATAGTCCAATTCACAGACACAGAAAGCATGGTGGGAGGGGAGGAAGGAAGCAGGGGGTTTGATGTGATGGGCTTAGAGTTTCAGTTTGGGAAGATGAACAAAGTTCTGAAGATGGATGGGGGTGATGGCTGCACAACAGTGTGAATAGATTTAATGCCACTGTGAACTGTGCACTGAAACATGGTTAAGATGGTAAATTTTATGTGTATTTTACCATAATTTTGAAAATTAAAAGTTAAAAACAAACCCCAAAATGAAATACCTCCAAGGTTTCTCCGAGGTTTGGGGTGATAGAAATGGAGGAAAATGTTCTGAGAGCAGGTTGTGGTGATGGCTGCACAACTCCATCAATATATTCAAATTGATTGAATTGGACACTTCAAATGGGTGAAGTTTCTGTTATGTAAATTGTACTTCAGTGAAGCTGTTAAGAGCAAGCAAGCAAACAAACACATGCTGTGATCCGGAGGAAACTTTGGAGGATGAAGGAGCTGTTCACTGTCTTGATTGTGGCTATGGTTTCACAGGTGTACCCATATGTCAAAGCCCATCCACTTACAGACTTTAAACATGTGCTGTTTATTGCATGTCAATTATATCTTAATAAAGCTGTGTTTTAAAAAGGCAGAAGAGTATTCCATATATAACGAACTCCTTATAATATATTAAACTCCTTAGAATATATTAAACAATATAATTTATTAAACAATGCCCCCTTTGGATGGAAATTTAGGTTTCAAATTTTATGCCCCTATCAATAATATTTCAATAAATATCTTTGTAGGAAAAAAGAAGAAAAAAATGCAGATATTGTTTGCTGCTCCCCCTCTTCTTCTCCCCACGGGCAAGCCACAAAGTCAGAATTTCCCAGGGAGGGGGCCTGGGAACCTGTAATTTTACTGAACATTCCTGAAAATTTCTTGGAATCAGACATGTTGGGGCACATTGAATCAAACTTCATGAACTTGGATTTTCAGGCTTGGGAGTGTGAAATCCCCTTTTCTTTGATCCCTAAAAAATTCTGTAAGTGTTCCATACAGATGATTCTAAATTTCGGTTTCCCTCCTATTGGCGGTGCATCAGAATCATCAGGGAGCTTGTGAGAATGCATATTCCCAGGCCCTGCTCCCAGGGAGGATGTGTATGGTTGCCAGATTTCGCATAAATAAAGAAATGAATAAATCAATATATAATAAACTATAGGGTGTCCGTTAAATCTGAAGTTCAGATAAACACCGAATAATTTTTTTAGCATAAGTGGTTCCTTGCAATAGTTGGGCCACACCTGTACATAACAATGATTTGTTGCTTCTCTGAAATTCAGATTTCACTGGGTGTCCTGTATTTCATCTGGGAATCCTAAGTATGAGTCCTCAGGCCTGGGGTGAAGCCCAGATCTGCACTGTGGGTCTGCTCCCCACGTGCTTCTGACGAGGGGGATCCTTAGAACCCATGTTGAGAACCCCTGATCAGGTCAACACCTTCTGGGTCAGGAGCCCCTCCTCAGGGCGGCCAGTGGATCCCAGTGCATCCCACAAGTGAGCACACTTTAATGTTGGCTCAAGGAGGAAAAGGGGGCTGAGAAGCAGCAGGAGAAAACTGTCCCAGGTTTTCAAAGCCAAACGTGGTGGATGCGGTGTCACGGGCCCTGCAGCCTGAGGGACGGTGCTCATCTTCTCTGAGTGAGTATTTAAGGCTGCCTAGTGGACCCACACCCCAGGATTCTGTCTAGATTCTCTAAACTTTATTTATTTATACCCAGCCTCGTCCCCGAAAGGACTTTAAGCCTCGGAGGTCTCAGTCCATGCAGGGTTCTTGGTGCTGGGGAGTGAGGTTAACACGCCGTCTCTCTGGGACACACACGACAGGTATTAATTTTGTGCTCACCACGAATGGGCATTATTCTGGGAGTTTACAATGATAACCATCTCATTTAGCCCTCGAGATAAGCCTGCAAGGTCATTGCTGTCGTTGGCCCCATTTTGTAGATGAGGAAACCGAGGTTCAGAGGGGTCCAATGGTTTGTGCAAGAGCGCACCGAGTAGGCCAGTGGCAGAGCTGGGGTTCTGACCCAGGACTGTGTTGCTAACCAGTCCCCATCCTGCCTCCCTACTGAACCAGATACTTCCGGTCACTGAGCTTTGCTGGGCGAATTTTGGCTTACGTTCCGCTTAACCTGGGGCCATACTTTAGGTCCTGATCCCGGGAACATTTCTGATCCGGTGTGATAACAGCTGGCAGGCCTTGAGCGTCTACTCTGGCCAGAGACTTTGACTTTTTATACATAGATACTCTCTCAACGCCCTGCACCGCTGAGAAGACCCAGACCCAGGCATACAGAGAAGCCTGGCCGAGGTCACAAAGCTAGGAAGTTGCAGAGCACTGATCTGCCTAAAAAGGAAGCATCCATCTCTGCATCTTCAAAAGCACACACTTGCTTTCCACCTCCCCTCGCCAAGCTTCACTTTTCAGGAAAACGCTCTCGCTCTGGGCTGGTCGCTAGGCAACCCTTGCATGTAATTCCACGAAATGCCCAGAAGAGGGCGCGAGGACTCGCTCTCCCCGGGCACCCACGCGATGGGGCTGAACTTCGCAGAATCTCGAAAGGAAGAGTGACGCGCTCCAGACGAACTCCACCTGTGGCCGTACCCGAGCCCTAGGCTGCACGGAAGGTGACACAACACGGCACCTCTGCACCCCACCCCACCCCACCCCCGCAGGGGCCTGGACTCACCGAGGCTGGGTTTTCGATGACCAGTTCGTAGGTCAGCCCTCTGGACCCAAACCTCAGGATGTCTCCGGGTAGGAGCTTCACAGCCACGTTCTGAATGTGGCACTCATTGACGAACGTGCCGTTGCAGGAATTGAAGTCGTGGAGAACAAAGCTGCTTTCGGCCTCATTATATTCAATGAGTGCGTGATGGTTGTCGACGTCTGCAGACTGAAATGCAGAAGGGGGACAGTCAGAGCCAGGAATATCAGGAATAACAAGGAATAACTAGTGCCACTGACACTGGGGGCCCCAATGTGCTAATCACTTCATCTGGCTGGACGGTCACTGCAATCCTCATTTTAAGAGGAGGATGCTGAGGGTCAGAGAGGTTAAGTGACTTGCCTAAGGCCACACAGCTAGTGAGTGGAGGGTCACCAGAGCCTGACAGCAGACCCAGAATAGATGCCCAGTTTTGGGGTAGGGCGTCAGGCAACACAGAGGCAAGAGGGAACTCGGGGGGAATTGGCCAGGAATTGGCCACTTGATAGTTCTCTGATCCCATGCAAGTATCCTTTTGGTTGTCCCGAGTGGCAAGACAGCAGAAATGGCCCAACACAAACCAGAAAGGTCAGTTGGCAAGTGACAACTGTCCATTTACTGCAAGTGTTAAAGTTCAGGGGAGGTTTTGTAATAATTGTTGTTTGTTCTATTCATTTTTAAAATAACATGTTTTTTGTAATAATGCAGAAAATGAGAACTAGAGAAAAACACAAAGAAGACATTAAAATCACTTAGACTCCCGTCCCCCAGAGGCAGGCACCGAGAACACGGTGGTTCACATCCTTCCAGTCTTTTCTCTATGCTTACAATCTTTTTAAAAAGTTTAAACACAATTGAGCTCACACCACAAAACATAGTTTTATAACTACCTTTTAAAAGCCTTGGTGTACAATGAAGGTTTTTCCCCTGTGCTTAATTATTACTGTTGCTTCTTAAAAGCTAATCAGAATTTATCTAACCAAAGATGATCTATTTTTCAATAGGGGCCCTGGTGTGACCACATTTCCCTCAAAAGAGAGAGACCCCAGACAGTGATTTGTCAGTGGCGTCAGAAACCTCCTGTGTAACCACTTTAATAAGAAGAATGAGCAAAACTCGGCACCAAGGAGGAAATATCACATCCCCCCCTGGCCCCGGCGCCCTGGACTATGGGCTGCAGGGCACGTGCGAAGTCTTCTGTCTTCTCAGGACACTGCCTATGAGCCATCCACTCCAGCCTGAGACTTTGCAACTATTTTCTAAGTTACTCTTCTCAGAGTGCCTCATCCAACTTTCATAGAGAGTACTTGGACTTAGAAATCTATACTAATGTCCCACAATATAATTATAACCAATAGCTTATAGTAATAATAGCTTATAGTATATGAATAGATAATAATATAACTGCATATATTAGTAGAATATATTAATGACACATTATGTGTAATTACACAAATGCCAGGAAATTTGCTAAGTGCTTTACTGCATTATCCCGTTTCATCTTCACAATAATTCAAAGGGATACTTCCTCATTTAAAAAAAAATTTAATTTTTTATTGAAGTCTAGTTGATTTACAATGTTGTGTTAGTTTCAGGTGTACAGCAAAGTGATTCAGTTATACATATATATAATATCTATTCTTTTTCAGATTCTTTTCTATCACAGGTTACTGCAAGATATTGAATATAGTTCCCTGTGCTGTACAGTAGGTCCGATAGTTACTCATTTCTTAGATGAGGAAACTGAGGCATAGAACGATTAAGTGTGCCCACAGTCAGCCACTTTGACTCGCTTGGCTTGTTCCCAGGTTTGCCTGATTCAAATGACTGTGCCTTTACCCACTTTTCAAATTCCTACCAAACACTTTGGCACTTAAAATACTGAAACACAAGAAGAAAGCAGGAGCAGCTCTATTAATTTCAGGCAGAGCCAACTTCAGAGGAAGGAAAGTTATCAGGGATAAAGAGAGGCGATACATAGTGATAAAGGGGTCGATTCTCCAAGCAGACATAACAGTCCTTCATTGTATGTACCCAACAATAGAGCATCAAAGTATGGAAGGCAAAAACTGATAGGACTGCAAGGAGAAGCAGATGAATCCATCATGGTAGCTGGAGACCTCAACAGCCCTCTGTCAGTGACGGGCAGACCCACCAGGCAGAAAATTAGTAAGAATGAAGTTGAACTGAACAGCACTACCATCATCTGGATCTAACTGGCAACCACACAGCTTCATCCCACAGCAACAAAACACACATCCTTCTCAAGCTCCCATGGAACATTCATGAAGCAGACCACATTCCAGGCCACGAAATATACCTCAACAAATGTAAAAGAATAGAAATTATGCAAAGTACGTTTTCAGAACACAATGGAATTAGGCTAGAAACCAATACCAGAAAGACAGCTGGAAAATACCCAAATATTTTCAGATTAAACAACACACCTCTAAATAACAGATGGGTCAAGGAGGGAGTCTCATGGGAAATAAAAATTTATCTTGAGCTAAATGAAAATGAAAATACAACCTATGAAAATTTGCAAGATGCAGTGAAAGCAGTGCTTGGAGGGAAGTTTATGGCATTGAAGGCATACATTTGAAAAGATCTAAGCTTCCACCTTATGAAACTAGAGAAAGAAGAGCAATATAAGCCTACCACAAGCAGAAGAAAAGAAGCAATGACTGAAATAAAAAGCAGGAAAACAAGAGAGAAAAGTCAGCAAAATAAAGAGCTGTTTGGTTTTTTTTTGTAAAGATCAATAAAATTGACAAACCTCTAGCAGGATAACCAAGAAAAAAAGAGAGAAGATACAAATTACTCAGATCAGAAATGAAAGCGATGGCATCACTACTGATCTCATGGACACTGAAGGGATAATAAAGGAATATTATGAATAATTCTATGCCCACAGATTTTATAAGTTAATGAAGTGGACCATTTCCTTGAAAGACACAATCTACTGAAACTCACACAAGGAGAAATAAATACTCTGAAAAGACTCATATCTAGTAAAGAATTTGAATCAATAATGAATAACCTTCCAAAATGGAAAGCACCAGGCCTGGATGGGTTCACTGGTCAACTCTATCAAACATTAAGGAAAGAATGATACCAGTTCTCAATAATCTCTTCCAGAAAATAGAAGAAGAGAGAACACTTCCCAGCTCATTCTGTGAGGCCAAGCTTATTCTAATAGCAAAACCAGATAAAGATATTGCAAAACAGGAAAATTGCAGACCAATACCTCCCATGAACATAGATGCAAAATCCTCAACAAAATATGAGCAAATTGAATCCAGTGATGTATAAAAAGAGTTCTACACCACAGACAAGTGGGATTTATTCCAGGTATGCAAGGCTGGTTCAATATTTGGAAATCAATTAATGTAATCCATCACATCAACAGCGCAGAGAAATCGCATTATCATAACAGTAGATGCAAAAAGAGCATTTGACAAAATTAAACACCATCCATGATAAACTAACAAACCACCAAACCACCACAACAACTCTTGGCAAATTAGGGATGGAGGGGAACTTCCTCAACCTGATAAAGTACATCTATAAAAACCCTAAAGCTAACGTCATATTTAATGGTGAGAAACTAGAAACTTTCCAATTAAGATCAGGAATAAGGTGAAGATGTCCCCTTTCACCACGCATTTTCAACATTGTACTGTATCTCCTAGCTAATGCAACAAGGCAAGAAAAGAGAATAAAAGATAGATTGGGAAGGAAAAAGAAATCTTCTTTGGTGAGGTGTTTGTTCAGATCTTTGCCCATTTTGCAGATGGCATGGTTGTCTATGCAGAAAATCCCAAAGAACCGACAAAAAGCCCTCCTGGAACTAATGAGCAATTATAACCAGGTTGCAGGATACATGATTAATATACAAAAGTCAATTGATTTCCTATATACCAACAATGAACAAGTGGAATATGAAATTAAAAACACAACACCATTTACATTAGCACCAAAAAAAAAAAAAACTGAAGTACTTAGGAATAAATCTAACAAAATACTTAGCTATATGAAGAGGTATATGAAGAAAACTACAAAATGTTGATGAAAGAAATCAAAGTAGTCTAAATAAATGAAGAGATATTTCATGTTTATTTGAAATTCCTTAATGATGTATGATGTTTAACATCTTTTCATATGCTGATTTGACATCTGTAGATTTTCTTTGGTGAGGTGTCTGTTGAGCTCTTTTGCCCATTTTTAAGTTGGGTTGTTTGGTTTCTTATTGTTGACATTTAAGACTCATTTATATTGTTTATTTATTTATTTTATTGAAATGTAGTCGATTTACAATGTTGTATTAATTTCTGCTGTACAGCAAAGTGATTCAGTTATACATATATATACATTCTTTTTAAAATATTCTTTTCCATTATGCTTTATCACAGGATATTGAATATAGTTCCCTGTGCTCTACAGTAGGACCTTGTTGTTTCTCCATCCTGGATGTAACAGCTCACATCTGCTAACCTCAACCCCCCACTCCATCTCTCCCTCAACCCCTTCCCCCTTGGCAACCACAGTCTGTTCTCTATATCCATGAAGACTCATTGATTTTGGATACATGCTTACAGCATCTTTCTTCATAACTGCCAAAAACTGGAAGCAACCAAGATGTCCTTTAAAAGGTAAATGGATAGACAAATTGTGGTACATCCATACAATGAAATACTAGTGATAAAAATAAATGAGTTATCAAATAACAAAAAAGACATGGAGGAATCTTCAATGCATATTGCTTAGTGAAAGAACCTAGTCTGAAAAGGTTACATACCGTATGATTCCAACTGTATGAAATTCTGGAAAAAGTAAAACTATAAGGAGAGTAAAAGATCAGTGCTTGCCAGGGGCACAGGGGCTCTGGGGCTCAGGATGAAGACGAGGGGCACAGGGGATTTTACGGCAGTGAAAATATTTTTTTATGATACTGTAATGGTGGATACTTGTCACTATACATTTGTCAAAACGAAAGAACGTACAATGCAAAGAGTGAACCCTAATGTAAACTATGGACTTAGTTAATAATAGCATATCAATATTGGTTCATCAGTTGTAACAAATGTACCGCACTAATGCATGATGTTAATAATAGGGGAAACTGTGTGTATTGGAGGGGTGGATATATGGGAACTCTCTGTATTCTCTGCTAAAATTCCTGTAAACCTAAAACTGTTCAAAAAAATAAAGTATTAAAAAAATGAAAACACATTAGTTCTTTGGAAAATGTCACCCACATCATCTTCATCACCATTGCCATTGATCTTTGTGTCCTTTGAACCTTTGATAACCCATGAATGAGAGAAAATCTGTGTGTTACATTTTGTTTGTCTCTTGCCAGGCTTCACTGCTTTCAGTTCCTCAAAAACTGTCAAGCCATTATTAAGAAATCAAAGCAAGCAGGAAGTTTTAAATGACTCCACAAATTTGGGTGAGCATCTGCCACATGTCAGGCCAGGAGACAGCTTCGTAGTTCGGCCCTATAATATCACTCGCTCCCTTTACTTGCAAAAATTGCTAAATGCTGCTCCTGCACAGACGCCCTGCTGCTAATACAGACTGACTGTATAAGCTCCATCCTACTCAGCTGTCCAACTATGAGATGAACTGTTATTTATTTATTATTATTTTTATTATTATCCTTATCATCATCTAACATATTGTGAGGGCATCCTGTGAACTGGGCCCTGCTGAAGCATTTTGTGTGCATTTTTATCATTTAATCTGCATGACAGCCCTAAACAGGGTCTCTATTATTATCTCCATCTTAGAGATGAAGAAGCTGAGACTCAAATGGTGAAGTGAGAGGACAGCATTACATTGATACCAAACCCAGACAAAGACACTACAAGAAAACTACAGACCAGTATCTCTTATGAACACTGATACCACAGTCCTCAACAAAATAGGAGGAAACCAAATTCAACAGCACATTAAAAGGATCATACACTATGACCAAGTGGGATTTATTCTTGGAATGCAGACTTGATGGTTCAACATATGAAAATTAATCCACGTAATACATCACATTAACAGAAAGAAGGAAAAAAATGATCATCTCGATTGATGTACAAAAAGCATTTGACAAAATGCAACACTCTTTCATGATAAAAGCACTCAACAAACAGGGAATAGAGGGAAATTACCTCAACATAATAAAGGTCAAATATGAAAGGCCCACAGGTAGCATCATACTCAAAGGTGAAAGACTGAAAGCTTTTCCTCTAATTTCAAGAATAAGATAAGGATACCTGCTTTTGCCACTTCTATTCAACAAAGTACTGGAAGTCCTAGCCAGAGCAATTAGGCAAGACAAAGAAATAAAGGCATCCAAATTCGAAAGGAAGAAGTAAAATTATCTCTGTTCACAGGCAACATGATCTTACATGTACAAAATCCTAAAGAGTCCATGAAAAACCACAACCCTCCTAGAACTAATAAATAACATTCACTAGCAAAATCGTAGGACACAAAATCAACACACAAACATCAGTTGTGTTTCTATATGCTCACAATGAACAATCTGAAAAGGAAGTTAAGAAAATAATTTCATTTACAATAGCATCAAAATGAATAACATATTTTGGGATAAATTTAACCAAGGTGGTAAAAGATGTGTACACTGAAAACTACAAAGTGCTGCTGAAAGAAATTAAAGACACAAATAAATGGAAAGACACCCTGTATTCGTGGGTTGGAAGACTTAATATTGTTAAGATGTCATTACTACACAGCAGGATCTACAGATTCAAAATCCCAACAGCAGTTTTGGCAGAAATAGAAAAATCCATCCTAAAATTCATATGGAATCTCAGTGGGCCCCAAATAGCCAAAATAATCTTGAGAAAGAAAAGCAAAGCTGGAGGTCTCACACTTCCTGATTTCAAAACTTACTGCATACAAAGGTACAGCAATCAAAACAGTGTGATACTGACATAAGCTCAGGCACATAGGCCAATAGAATAGAATAGAGAGCACAGAAATAAAACTTTGCATATATGGTCCAATGATTTTTGACAAGGGTGCCAAGATTATTCAATGGGGAAAGAGCAGTATTTTCAACAAATGATGCTGGGAAAGACTGCAAAAGAATTAATTTGAACTCTTACCTTACACCATGTATAAAAATTAACTCAAAGTGGATCAAAGACTTAAACATAGTCTAAAACTATAAAACTTTTAGAGGAAAACACAGGAGGAAAGCTTTATGACATTGGATTTGGCAATGCATTTTTGGATATGATACCAAAAGCATAGGCAGCAAAAGTAAAAATAGATAAATTCAACTATATCAAAAATTAAAACTTCTGTGAATCAAAGGACACAATAAACAGGGTGAAAGGCCATCTAGAGAATGGGAGAAAATAGTTGCAAATCACAAATCTGAAAAAGGGTTAATATGAAGAATATATAGAGAACTATAACTCAACAACAACAACAAAAAAGAACCCCCAAATAACTTGATCAAATATGGGCATAGAACTGGAATAGACATTTCTCCAAAGAAGATATATAAATGTCCAACAAGCATATAAAAAGATGCTCAACATTACTAGTCATTAGGGAAATTCAAATCAAAACCACAGTGAGATACCACCTCATACCCATTAGGATGGCTACTATCAAAAACAAACAAACAGCAACAGAAAATAACAAGTGTTGGCAAGGATGTAGAGTAGGGGAACACTTATGCACTGCTGAGAATGTAAAATGGTGCAGCTGATAGGAAAAACAGTAGAGCGGCTTCTCAAACAATTTAGAATAAAATTATCATATGATCCAGCAAGTCCACTTCCGGGTATATACCCCAAAGAATTGAAAGCAGGAACTTAAAGAGTTATTTGTACACTCATGTTTATAGTAGCATTATTCACAATTGCCAAAAGGTGGAAGCCACCCAAGTGCCCACTGACCGATGATTGGATAAGCAAAATGTGGTCCATCCATACAGTGGAATATTATTCAGTGTAGGAGGAAGGGAATTCTGACACATGCTACAACATGGATGAACCGTGAGGACATTATGTGAAGTAAGTGTCACAAAAAGGCAAATTTTGTATGATTCCACTATGTGAGGTACATAAAGTAGTCAAGCTCATAGAAACAAAATAGAACGGGGGTTGCCAGGAGCTGGGGAAGGGGAAACGGGGAATTGTTGTTTAATGGGTACAGTTTCAGTTTTGCAAGATGAAAAATTCTGAGGCTGGTTGCACAACAATGTGAATAACTTACAACTACTGATCTGTACACTTAAAAGTGGTTAAGATGGTAAACTTTATATGTATTTTACCACGATTTAAAAAATGGCTAAGATGAAGGGACTCACTCAACATCAGGATGCTGGCATAAGGCAATGTCAGGGTTTGAACCCAAGTCTAATTCCAAAACTTGTACCTTTGATTTGTACCCTGTGATTTTCAGAGTAGAGAGTGATTTAATAATGAGAGAGGAGACAGGCAGGACCTAATATAGAAAACAAGTGCATTTTTTAAGGCTCCTGCATTGAAAATGTCTTTAAAAAGTATATAGTGAGTCCATAAAATATTGAGACGTTTAAACTTCTATTAACAATGACCATCTGCTCTGATGACCCCTGTGCTTTAAGGAAGCCTCCTCGGGAAGCTGACTTAGTTATGACGTTGCCCTGAGGTTCGCTGACATTGTCGCTGAGGTTCGACGTGTACCTGGAACCGTCCTTTGGAGCTAGGTTTCAACCTTGCATCACCTGGCACTGGGAAGCCCCATCTCAGACCATAACCTTGCGCTCCCGGCCTTCCTTATCCTCTGTCTCGTCCTCTCCTTGAGTCACGTAGCCTTTGCTCCCTGTTTGCTCCCTATGGGTAATGCCCTACGCTCACCCAGCCTGGGCCCTGCTCAAGCTCACCAGCTCCTTCAAGTCCATCCCGGCCCCCAAACCCTCCTGCCACCCTCACACTTCTGTCCTGAGGCTGGCCCAGTGCCCTTTGGGCCCCCCAGCCAGCAGGTCCCTGCTCTCAGGCTTTTCATTCTACTTTGACAACAGCCTCCTAGGTCTTCACCTCCTGCACCTGCCAGCATTCTCCGTCTGCTTCTCCCGACCCTCCTCCATCCCTTTACACGGTGCCCTCTGCCCAGCAGGCCCACCTGTGCAGCTACATCCATGGGCTGATGGGCTCCTTGTCTCTGGTTTCTTGTTGGGTTTGGCCAATGGGGGGTTAGAGATCAGAGCAGGGAGGAGAGAGGTTGGGGTACTTACTCCCCTGGCTTCCTTTCTGTGGGGCCACACAGCTTCCCTCAGAGGGACTCTACCCAGCCCTCGGGGTCTCCGGGACCCAGGAAATGCCCCTGCCCCTCACCCCTCAGCTCTGGGGGTGGGAACAGTCCTCACTCATACTAGCTCTGGGCCCTGCACTATCCTTTGTGGTTTCTCTGAGCCCTGCCCACTCCCTATGGAGTCCCTTCAGGAAACTCCTCTCCATCACTCCACACCCCTGTGAATGTGCCTTCAGCTCCCTGCCAGGACCTGGACTTCCCAGGCATGGAGAAGCTCCTAGATGGGACCTTCAAGACTTCTCCTAGCTGCCAAGGGCCTCCGGGTGGTCCTGCCTTCATCCCACCCTGGTCTGGTCCCTCTCCTCAACCATCTCCTCTTCTGCATCCTCACCTTGACAGTGTAACTTCCGTCTAACCTGTGAACGTGCTCACCACCCCCTTGGCCTGGAAACACCGCCCCTTCCCCCTTCCTTTCCTTTATTGTCAAATGGCTTCAAGAGGTTCCTCTCCCGCTGGGTCCTCAACCCACTGCCATTGCCCTCGGGGGCCTCTTCGGGCTCTCGGCCTCCCTGTGACATGTGACACAGTTGTCAGAGAGAGGCACGTGGCCTGGTGGTTCAGGGGTTGGGGGAGCAGGGCAACGTGGTGGTTACTAGACTGGGCTCGAGCCCAGCTCTCCTACTTCCTAGCAGGGTGACCTTGGGCAAGTGATACCTCAGCTTCCTCATCTGTAAGGTAACAAAAGGACAGTCTTATAAGTTACTGGTGACGTATAAATGATATAATACATACTAAAGCACTTAGAAGAGAACATAGGGCAAATGGGAAATGTTCTCTATTATGAGCAAGAGGATGGGCTCTCGAGTTAGAAAGCCTTGAGTTCAAGTCCCACCTCTACTACCTTCCAGCTGTGCAGCCTGGGGCACGGTTCTTTGCTTCTCTTTGGTTGCTCCCTGAGCAGCAAAAATGAGTTTGATAAGCTGGGCTTCGTAGGATCGACAAAAGGTACTGCTTGGTGACATGTTCAAAGGAGTGGGATAACATTTTTGAAATTAACTTGTGTGTGTGTGTTTGTGTGTGTGTGTGTGTGTGTTTTATCTATTTCTTTTAACCTTTTGGTTCTAGGCTATCCCATCCCCCAGCCCCATCCCCCCACTGCCTCCAGAAAGGGATGTAGTGCAGAAATAGTAAAAAAAAAATGGGGTTTTCAAAAGAATAAGGATATGAGGAAACGGCCAGGCGCTGGTGAGACGACGGGTCTGGGATTGGAAGGAAAGAAGAAGCTTCTCTGCTTCCCTGTCAGCTGGATCCTTCCTCCCCGGTCTCCCCGGGAGAGCCCTGTGGACCGGCAAGGCCTCAGGAGAGGCTGGTCCTGAAATCAGACTGCCCGAGCGTGGTGCCCAGTGCCCCAGCCTCCCTCTGTGACCTCAGGCAGGATACTCAGCCTATCTGTGCCTCAACGCCCTCATCTGTAAAGTGGGGCAAACAACACTAACCTCCTAAGGATGAAATGAGTTAATACACTCGAAAGTGCCCAGAACAGTACCTGGCACAAAGCAAGCTGTCTCTGTGATGAATACCCTCAGCCTGGCAGCAGCGCTCCCTCACCTCTCTGACTGCTTCCAGGTCTCCACGCCGGTCTCCTCTCCCCTCAGATGTCCGTTTCCTCTGCACTCTGTCCATGAGCTGGGGCCACTGTGCCACCCCCTCGATTCGCAGGTGTGTATTTCCAACCCCTGGTTCATCTCAAGGCCCCAAACTGCCTGGCCGCTTCCGGGATGTTGAGGTGCTCACTCAACCAGTCCTGCTTCCTGCCCTCTTGGTAACGGTATTATCACCTGCCAGCTCATCCAGCCATCTTTCTCCGTGGCCTGTGGCATTGATCCTACTGATTCTTCCAGAAAGCTCTCAGACCAGTCCCAAAGCAACGGTCCAGTCAGGTGGTAGTATTAATGTGGTGGGCAGAATGGTCTCCCAAAGATGCCCATGCCCTGATCCCCAGAACCTGGGAATATGCTCCATGACATGGCCAAAGGGACTGTGATGATGTCAAGGTTACTAATCAGTGCTCTTAAAAGAGGGAGACTAAGGACTTCCCTGGTGTTGCAGTGGTTAAGAATCCGCCTCCCAATGCAAGAGACACGGGTTCGAGCCCTGGTCCGGGAAGATCCCACATGCCATGGAGCAACGAAGCCCGTGTGCCACAACTACCGAACCTGCGCTCCAGAGCCCACGAGCCACAACTACTGAGCCCACGTGCCACAACTACTGAATCCGCGTGCCTAGAGCCCGTGCTCCACAACAAGAGAAGCCACTGCAGTGAGAAGCCCGTGCACCGCAACAAAGAGTAACCCTCGCTCACTGCAACTAGAGAAAGCCTGTGCTCAGCAACGGAGACCAAACCCAGCCAAAAACTTTTTAAAAATTTTTTAAAAAGTGGGAGACTATCCTGGGTTATCCAGGTGGGACTAATTGAACTCCACCAGTCCTTATAAGCAGAGAACTTACTCTGGCTGGATTGGAGAGATAAGTGGTGTTTCTTGCTGGGCCCCCACTTAACAGCCCCAATGCTCCTCTTCCTGGGAAAGCACCAGGTCAACGTTTCCTCTTTACCCAAATCCCCCCCTAGATGGCACCACCTCAGTCTGTTGCATGAATGAGGATCAGGAGAACATTGATCTCACATTTCACTGACAACCCCCATTCTCCATTCCACAGGGTGGAATTTCCCTAGCTTACTCAATTCTCTTGTTATCTCAGTTAACTGAGAATTTCCAATTTAGATATTAGATGTTCCCAAAGCTAAATTTACACTCAAAAAGTGAAGCTTTTGTTTTTAGAAGGTTGAGTCAGCTCAGTCTGAAACTCAGCCCCACCTCCCCCGTCTAGCTGTGTGATTTGGGCCAGTTCCTTAACCTTTCTGAGTCCCATGTCCATGTCATCAAATGAGGATAATAACGATAATAGTAGTTCTCACCTGCACAGGATTTGTTTTGTGGATATAATTCTATAAATATATATACAGAACATACATAGATGATGTATAAAGCCATGTGAGATGCAGTAAGTAGTCCATAAATGTATGCTGTAGCTGTTTGTATTATGTATGCTATTCAAAAGATTATGGGGGCTTCCCTGGTGGCGCAGTGGTTGAGAGTCCGCCTGCCGATGCAGGGGACGCGGGTTCGTGCCCCTGTCCGGGAGGATCCCACATGCCGCGGAGTGGCTGGGCCCGTGAGCCATGGCCGCTGGGCCTGCGCTTCCAGAGCCTGTGCTCCGCAACGGGAGAGGCCACAACAGTGAGAGGCCCGCGTAATGCAAAAAAAAAAAAAAAAAAAAAAAGATTATGATCTTTCTTTCATCTCACATCCATCAGAATGGCTAGTATAAAAAAAAAAAAGGGAAATAACAAGTGTTGGTGAGGACGCAGGGAAAGTGGAACCCTTGTGCCCTGTTGTGAGAATGTAACTTGGTGCCGCCACTATAGAAAACAGCATGGCAGTTCCTCAAACAATTAAAAATAAACTTATCATATGATCCAGCAAGTCTACTTTTGGGTATATATCCCAAAGAACTGAAAGCAGGGCCTTGAAGAGATATTTATACACCCATGTTCATAGCATTGTTTGCAACAGCCAAAAGGTGGAAACAACCCAAGTGTCCATCAGTAGATGAATGAATAAACAAAATGTGGTGAATCCACACAATGGAATATTATTCAGCCTTAAAAAAGGAAGGAAATTCGGACACATGCTACAGCATGGATGAACATAGACATTATACTCAGTGAAAGAAGCCAGTCATGAAAAGACAAATACTGTTATGATTCTACTTATATGAGATACCCAGAGTAGCCAAGGTCATAGAGACAGAAAGCAGAACGGTGGTTGCTGGGGGCTGGGATGGGGGGACAAGGGGAGTTGTTGTTTCATGGGTGCAGTTTCAGTTCTGCAAGATTCAAAGAGTTCTGGAGATGGATGGGGGTGATGGCTGCACAACAGTGTGAATATATTTAATGCCACTGAACTGCACACTTAATAAAAGTGGTTAAGATGGTAAATTTTATGTTATGCATATCTTACCACAATAAAAAAAAATGAGAAAAATGAGATCACGATCTAGCCCTTTCCTCTGAACTTTTTCCTCTTGGAAGCCCTCCACCTGCTGGTGAGAAACTAGTCCCATCAATTGCTGTGCTGGGTACTGACCAATGAAATCAGCCGCCAGTTCCCAAACAGGGGACAAAACATTCCCTGAGGACTGGTGAGACCAAACAGGTGAACCCCCAGAGCAAGGAGCACTTGTGGAGAAGCCAGGGGTGAGGTGGGGGTGAGGGGGGAGGATGGGAGCACGACCCAGGCAGGAGGACAAGTGCGATGCAGATGGGGAGCCAGCAAGTGCACCCTCCCAGGCCTGTTTCAGTCCGTGGATTTCCCCACAGAGAGTCCACCTGTCACCTTATGTCTCAAAATGCAGGTGTTCGCTTAGAATAACAGAAATGTGAATTAAAATGACACAGGTACCATACTTCACCCCGTAGATCAGTGAAGATCCAATGGGGGGTCAGCACCCTAGGCTGGGGAGGGAGTGGGAGACGGGTGTCCACTGCTGGCAGGACACCACATCCGGAAACCTCTGGTGGACAATTTGGCCATGCCCATCAGAGTTACAGCTGTATGTGTCCTTTGACAGAGCAGACATACCTGCACGTCCGTGAAATGATGCAAATAATAGGAGAATCCCAGCAGCCTTGTTTAATAATAATAAACAAGATTATGGTGTAGGCTCTGGTTCTTTCCTGAGAGGCAGCCCAGAACTGGCAGGGGCCAGGAAAAGGGACGAGAGTCATCCGGCTGGATGGGATCTGGGGTGTGTGTATGAGATCAGTCTGGCTTCACGACCCTCAGATCCCACGCTAGAAGGGCTGACACAGGCTGGAGAGATGGCTCCACCCATGAGAAAGGAGATGGCTGGCAGGACACTGATCACCGAGGGTGAGGGGTGGACACCAGCATTTCATCCCCCTGTCATGTCTGTTCTTTCTTTTTCTCTTCCATCTCCACCCTCGTAGCTGCAGCCCTGCACTGACTTGGGCTGTCCTAGAGCTCAGTCTTCTAGGGATCCTGGGACTTCCCCAGGGTGGGACTGGGGGAGTCCCTGGGGAGGGGTAGGGTCAGTCAGCCCTTCATTGTTTACCCTTCGCTTCTCTTTTCCTCAAAACAAAGTTTATTGAAAGAATACACACACACACACATACACACACACACACACACAAGCAGGAGCTCTGCTGATCAAGAAGGGAGAGGGAGGGAGCACTGATGGTGGGGTTCTCAAAGTGTGGTCCTGGAGCCAACTCCAGGGGACTCCATTCCCCCCACCTGAACCTGGGGAGCATATAATGTGAAGATTCCTGGGCCTTACCCCAAACCCACTGGGTCAGAATGCCTAGGAGTTCATGTTGAACAACCACTCTTAAACATGCGGAAAATCCAACAACCACTGGCTTTGGTGTTTCTTCATTCTGGAAGAACTGAGTCCCTTTCTCAGCAGAGTTTAAATAACAGCCACATCCAACTCTAAAGATTACAGTTTACAAGGCACATCAAATCATATAAATTATAACTTGCAAGGTTTAGCTGTGAAATGAGCAAGGCTGAGGCTTTTGAGCCATGTAAAATGGGAGAGGGGAGATTGTGAATAGAGCTCCTGATGGCTCGCCTGCACACAGCAGCTGGGATGTTCACTGGCAGGTCTCCCCCTTGTTTACAATCCTTCAAGCCTTCTTCCCACTGCTTTTCAGATAAAGATCAAAACCCTTATGGTGACATGAAGGAGGCCGACTTGTCCCTTAGACCTCCTCCTTCCCACTCTGACTTCTGGACGCCCTGGTTTTCTCTCAGTCCCTTGGATTCACAATATGCTCTTCCACCCCAGGGCCCTTGCACATGCCATTCCCTTCTCCTTTTGTCTAGTTAAGTCCTCCTTGTCTTCCATATTCCTTTCCTTTACAGCCCCAATGTTGGAATGGAATTAGTCACACCTTTGTGGGATCATTTGACTTATTTCTCTCTCTCCTGGCAGCTTCCTGATGGCAGGGACCATGTCCAGTTCTGCCATCACTGTACCCCTAGACTAGGCTCGGTGCTGAGGCTCTGGGTAAATACTGTGCAATGAATGAGTGATAGCAACAGTTATCACTGTTGACTATAAACAGTTCTCACTAGCCTGGCTATAAACAGGCTTCCTATTGCCTTAGGGAACCAAACTCCTTACAGGATATAGAAAAAAGTCTGGAGGGTAAAACCCTGCAAATATCAATATTGATTTTTCCCTGAGCCAAATGATTACAAGTGACTTTTATTTTCTTCCTTATATTTTCCTTTCTCCCAATTTTTAAAAACAAGAAGCATGTAACTACCTTCCATTATCGGAAAGAGTAAATGATGTCGAAATACTAGGATACCAATAGTCAAAACAACGTCAGCCTTGCTGATGAGTAGAAATCTTTAGAAGCATGACTGCCTATTCTTTAGGATTGATCCAGGCAAATAAAACAATCTTTTTTATTTGTTAGATGTAACCTCTGGGTAAATGCAATGATGACTTTTTAGTAATATAAATCCCTGAATTTTTTTTTTTTTTTTTTTTTTTTGCGGTACGCGGGCCTCTCACTGTTGTGGCCTCTCCCGTTGCAGAGCTCAGGCTCCGGACACGCTGGCTCAGCGGCCATGGCTCATGGGCCCAGCCGCTCCGCGGCATGTGGGATATTCCCGGACCGGGCACGAACCCGTGTCCCTTGCATCGGCAGGCGGACTCTCAACCACTTCGCCACCAGGGAAGCCTAGTGACGTATTTCTTAAGCTAAGTCCGAGGAGCAGTAAGCAGTCAATTATTTATATACAATGAATGCAACTCAATTTCTGTCTAGTTAATAACTGTCCTCATTAGTTCCCTTTTCCAAATGGCTTATTAATGTCAGTGGATCCTCATCTCAACCCTGTGCACCTCTGAGGATTCTTCTCAATCTCTGTTTTATGAGACCATAATAATGATCATTGTGACATTCACTGACCACCACATGCCAGGCTCTTTATATGCATTTCTCACTTAATCCTCAGAATAACCCTGTGAGGTAAGAGGTTTACAGACAGGGAAAAGGAGCTCAGAGTGATTAAGTAATTTGGTTGAAGTCACTCAGCCACAAAGTAGCCTAATGAGATTCAAACCCAGGTCTGTCTATCTCCAAAGCCTGTGCTTTTAAAAATTACTACAGTTTTCTAATATCATAGGCCGGTTCAAAACAGAGATCTCTGTCTCTACTTTAGCCAGACAGGAAATAAAGTACCCCAAATCTATGCCTTGTTAGGATAAAGAAGAAACTACAGTTCTTCTTCTTCTTCTTTTTCCTCCCACTTTGCACACTGCACAGATGTTCTGTGTCCTTGAAGGGAGACCATATCATGGAGGAGAATCTCACGGGGAGGTTCATGGAGTTATCTTTAAATCTGTTGCGTTTACAATAAACATTCTCAGAAAACTAGGAATAAAGGGGGAAATTTCTCACTTGGTAAGAACATGTATAAAACCCTACAGCTAACCTCCTACTTAACGGTGAAAGAGTAACTGCTTTCCCCTAAGGTCAGGAACAAGCGAATATAAGGATTTATAAACTGCTTTTGTTCAGCAGAGTCCTGGAAGTCTTAACCAGGGAAATAAAGGAAGGAAAAGAAGATTCAAGGCATTCACATCTCCTTTTCTGAAAGGAGAAATAAAATTGTTCTTATTTGCAGATGACATGATTGTTTATGTATAAAATCCCAAGAAATCTACAAAAGCCCTTATATAAGAAAGTGCAGTTAAGGTTGCAAGATACCAAGAAGCATACAAAAATCAACTGTATTTCTATATACTGTCAATGAACATGTGGACACCAAAATTAAAAATATAATACCATTTACAATCACTCAAAAAAAAAAAAAAGAGAGATATACTTAAGTGTAAATCTAACAAAACATGTTCAGGACTCGTATGCTGAAAACTACAAAACACTCATGAGAGACACTGAATAAATGGAGAAATATACCATGATCATGAATTGGAAGACAATGTACGAGTATATCAATTATTCTCACATTGTTATATAGGATTAAACACAATTCCAATCAAAATTACAGCATGATATTTTGTATATACAGACAGGCTTACACTAAAATGTAAATGGAAAGGCAAAGGAACTAGAATAGGTTAAAAATTTTTTTTAAAGAAAAGTGAGAGGAATCACTCTACCTGATTTAAGACTTACATAGCGACAGTAATCAAGGCTATCTCATAATGGTAGATCCATTATGACAAATAGATCCATGAAACATAATAGGGAACTAAGAAGTAGCCCCCATAGAAAGTATGGCCAGATTATTTTTGACAAACTTGCAAAAGCAATTCAATGGAGAAAGGATAGTCTTTTCAACAAATGGTTCTGGAACAACTAAATATCCACATGCAAGAAAAATGAACTTTGACCTAAATCTCACATCATAAACGACAGTGAACCCAAAATGGTTCATAGATTTAAACATAAAACTATAAAACACTTAGAAGAAAACATAAGAGAAAATCCTCAGGGTCAGGGACCTTGTGGCATGTTCTTAGACATGACACTAAAAGCATGATCTATAAAAGAAAAAATAACTACCTGGACTTCATCAAAAGTTAAAGCTTTTGCTCTGTGAAATACTCTGCTAAGAGAATGAAAAGACAAGCTACGGATGGGAGAAAATATTTGCAAACCATCTATCTGACAAGGGACTCATATCTAAAATACATAAAGAATTCTCAAAACTCAATGGTAAAAAAATTAACAATTCGATTAGAGACACTTAAAAGATATGAAGAGATATTTCACTGAAGAGGATATGCAGAAGGCAAACACGTACATGAAAAGACATTTAACATCACTATCGATTTGGGAAATGCAAGTTAAGACTATGATGAGATACCACTACACACTTACTAAAACAGCTAAAATGAAAAACAGTGTTTATGCTAATTGCTGGTGAGGATGTGTCTCATACATTGCTGGTGGAAATGAAAAATGGTACAGCCATGCTGGATAAGCCTGGCAGTTTCTTTACGAACCGAATATACATAAACACATATGTTAATCCATGCAATCATACTCCTGAGCATTTATCACAGAGAAATAAAAACTTATGCTCACACAAAAACCTGTATACAAATGTTTATGGTACATTTATTTGTAATAGCCCCAAATGGAAACAAAATGTCCTTCAAAAAGTGAATGGTTAAACATAGGTGATACGTCCATACCGTGGACTATTACTCAGCAATAAAAGAACAAGCTAATAACCTAAATGGATGTCAAGGGCATTACAATGACTAAAAAAAAAAAAAAAAAAATCAATCGCAAAGGTCATAGATAAATGATGAAAATTATAGAGACGGAGAACAGATTAGTGGTTTTCGGAGCGTGGGGACGACGGTGGGAGGAGGAATTGTGACTATAAAAGGAGCATCACAAAGGACATCTCTGATGATGGAATACTCCTATATCCTGATGGCCACACCCAAATCCACACGTGGTAAAATGGCACAGGACTCCACACATGCTTCGTGCCATTCTCTCTACCATTTGTGCATCTATAATTATTTCAAAATAAAGTTTAAAAAAATCTGTTGAGTGAAGTCTGAGAGTGGTCTGCCTTTCACAGTCCTAAAGGGATTCCATTGCATTTCTCTTTCTGCTTCAATATTTTAATCCCTTTCAAAATGTTAAAAGGCTCAAAGCCACTGTGTTTTTTTTTTTGTTTTTTTTTTTTTTTTTTTGCTGTACGCGGGCCTCTCACTGCTGTGGCCTCTCCCGTTGAGGAGCACAGGCTCCGGACACACAGGCTCCGCGGCCATGGCTCGCGGGCCCAGCCGCTCCGCGGCATGTGGGATCTTCCGGGATCGGGGCACGAACCCGTGTCCCCTGCATCGGCAGGCGGACTCTCAATCACTGCGCCACCAGGGAAGCCCTCAAAGCCACTGTTTTTATAATTCCTTACTTACAATTTCTTCCAACTTCCTTGGCTGTCAATGAGCTGGGACTGTGGACCAAGCCACAGCTAATTCAGAGAATGGAATGAAATTAAGTGAGAGAGCACTGAGGCCATGCCCAGGGCTTACCCTGATTTACTACTTGGAGGTACGGGGGCACGGGAGGGCTCTGAGGGGCCCATAGTCTCCAGAAGCTCTGGAAAGGGCGAGAGGCCATTGCTCAAGCTGGGCCCTTCAGGTGGCCGTGGCTGCCAGACGCGGAGCAGGTGAAGGTCAAGCATCAGCTCTAAGCCCACCTTCCAAACCACGCCATCAGGGTGGGACACTGCAGACATAGTCAGCAAAGGACACAGGGCCCATCACACTTTGCACTGTGCTCATTCTTACCACATGTGCCAGGGAGACCCAGCACATGCCGGGATTGGTTATTGGTGGCACACCGAGGAAGGCTGGGACTGTTAGCCAGAGGCTGTGCTTTACAAGAGACTGGAGTCCACAGAACAGTAAGGACTTTTGGTGGTGTGAGGGGTAGGGAGGGTCGGGGACTGGCTAGGAAGAGGTCTTACCTCTAAAACAAGGTCTGAATTTTCATGCCTTCCAATCGTAGTGCTTTTATTCAGGACAAAATAGCCTTCTGCACTCTTTAGATAGGCTTTCATATTCTCTGCTTTCCCTATAAAAGGTTTTCAGAAAATAATTTTGTTAGAAAAATACAGTCCTCTAATTATTCAATGTCATATTTAGAATGAATGGAATACACCATAATGTCCACAGGAGAAGTCAGCAGAGGTAGGAGTGGATAGCTGGATTTAACAATGATCACAATGATAATTCTGCACATTTTTAAGACTGTCCTTTTAACAGTGATAGCCGGCATAGATGAGCTTGCTTCTGATCACAAGAGGACATCCTTTATGTAACTCAGAGCACAAACAAGCAATAGCAAAAAAAAAACAAACCCAAACAAATCTGAATTCCACTGATAACTGCTCTCCACCTCCCATTAAGCTTAGTTTGGGGTTAGTTATCTGACAGAATCAAATACTCAGTGTTACTAACCCACCACTTACTAGCTCTGTGACTCTGGGTGAGTTCCTTATTCTCTCTCTATGCCTCTGTTTCCTCATCTGTAAAATGGGGCTAATAATACTCTGTATCCCAAAGAGTTTTGTGAGGATTAAATGTGAAGCATCTAGAATGGTGATTGCTACACTAAACACCCATTTGTCCTACTGTGATTGTGACTGTTATTAATCTTGGGCTTCTGAACTTTGACTCAAGAAACCCCAACTTCTACAGAGCTTCTTAAAGTGTGGAAGAGTCAGTCATCGAGGAAATGGGCACTAGAAGATACTTTCTTTTTAAGTCACCGCATTCCTTCATATATTTAGGTTGAAAAAAAAATGATTTCCAAAGACAAAATATCAAGATTATAGCTTGGCTGTACGGTCAAGACTCTGTACGTATCTTTTGCTGGCATTTTATTATGAAAATGTCAAACACACAGAAAAGTTGAAAGAAGTGGATGGTGAACTTCTATAGAACCACCACCCAGATTCTACAATCAACATTTTGTTCTATTTGCTTTATCACATATCTACCCATCTATACATTTTATATTTTAATGCATTTCAAAGTAAATCCTATACATGTTTTTAAATTTTATTTATTTATTTTTGGCTGTGTTGGGTCTTCGTTTCTGTGCGAGGGCTTTCTCTAGTTGTGGCAAGTGGGGGCCACTCTTCATCGCAGTGCACGGGCCTCTCACTATCACGGCGTCTCATGTTGTGGAGCACAGGCTCCAGATACGCAGGCTCAGTAGTTGTGGCTCACGGGCCTAGTTGCTCCGCGGCACATAGGATCTTCCCAGACCAGGGCTCGAACCCATGTCCCCTGTATTAGAAGGCAGATTCTCAACCACTGCGCCACCAGGGAAGCCCTATACATGTTTTTTATTTTTTTTATATTTATTTATTTATTATTATTATTATTTTTTAGCGGTACGCGGGCCTCTCACTGTTGTGGCCTCTCCCGTTGCAGAGCACAGGCTCCGGATGCACAGGCTCAGAGGCCATGGCTTACGGGCCCAGCCGCTCCGCGGCATGTGGGATCCTCCAAGACCGGGGCATGAACCCGTGTCCCCTGCATCGGCAGGCAGACTCTCAACCACTGTGCCACCAGGGAAGCCCATATATACATGTTTTTTAAAACATAAAAATTTCAGTGACTTCAGCTGGTTCCAAGATGTTGATGATAATTCACATGATATTGGAATTCTGATCCATCTCAGTGCCATGTCAAACATAGTCTCTTTTCTTTTTTTTCCTTTTTTTTTTTTTGGCTCTGTTGGGTCTTCGTTGCTGCATGCGGGCTTTCTCTAGTTGCGGCGAGCGGAGGCTACTCTTCCTCACGGTGCGCAGGCTTCTCACTGCGGTGGCTTCTCCTGTTGTGGAGCATGGGCTCTAGGTGTGCAGGCTTCAGTAGTTGCAGCACGTGGGCTCAGTAGTTGCGGCACACGGGCCCTAGTTGTGGCTCGCGGGCTCTAGAGTGCAGGCTCAGTTGTGGTGCACTGGCTTAGTTGCTCCGAGGCATGTGGGATCTTCCTGGACCAGGGCTCGAACCCGTGTCCCCTGCATTGGCAGGCAGATTCTTAACCGCTGAGCCACCAAGAAAGTCCCCAAAGTCTCTTTTCAACTGAAAGGTCACTGAAGTGTGAAGTTGTTAGACTGTGGATAAAAACAAAAATCATCTAGGTCTGACCGTAGAGGGTCTCCGGTCTGGCTCTGCTTTCCATCAACATCTCCATCATCATTCCATCACTGAATCCCTACTAAGTGCCAGGCACTGGGCTATCCTTTTACACACATGGCCTCTTTTCATCCTCAGAACCACCCTGCGAGGCAGGTGTCAGTATTGTCCCGCTTTACAAATGAGGAAACTGAGACTCAGAGAAGTTAAGGTCACACAATAGTAAGTGTGTGACAACTCTGAGCCTTTGCATGTAATCAGTGTACAAACCTCCATTGCTGCTGGTGGGGCAGAGTAGGGGTGGGGGAATTGCACTGTCTGCTGACACTTGGCACATGTAGTAAAAGAAAGTCCTTGAAACCAGCATTCTATCCTCTGAAAGGAAGACGAGACCCTACCTGGGGGTAAGAGAAATAAAAATAAGCAGGATAGTTTATATTTGTAAACTTTGAGGCCTGTGGATGTCCCACAAATATTGATGCTTTCAGATAATGAGAAATACATTTGATTAAGTTCGCTGTCATGTATACAGGGGAAAAGACATTTCCTCTTCCCAAAGAACCATGCTCTGCTGCCTTCAGTTATTAATCTTCAATTGCAGAGGACCATGTTAGCACGCAACACATTCAAGTCTAATTAAGCTAAAATGGAAACTTCCAAGAAATGTCTCTTCTGCAGGAAAACCACAGGAAACGCCACTAATCGAAAACTTAAACTTGGATCATGTGCATATTTGTTTTTTAGCTCTCACCCCAGACATCCCCAAGGCTGGGGTCTTCTCTCTGCTCAGACGTCCCCCCTCGGGGCAACCACCTGACTGACCACTCTGGCTAAAGGCACCCTCAGTCATGTTATTCCCCTGCTAGTTTTCCCCTGCTGTGTTTCCTTCCTTGTACTTATCATTCTCTGACATGTTCTTGTTCCTTTCTTTAGTTATGCTTGCTGTTGGTTTCTCTTTCACTAACATATATGTTCCTGGAAAACCAGGACTGTGTTCATTTTGTTCAGAAGTGATTCTTCATGGGTATTTTGTGTTTGTACCCATCTTCAGAGCAAAGGCATTGAAAGATTTTGTCCTGCACTCACTTTCTGAGGATGCTTGTATGGCAAACAGCCTGGGAGGATAGAGGTAATGTTTCTAATAAAGATAACGGCTCCTTCTGGGGCAAAAGTTGGGCAGGTTTGCTAGCAGCCCCTTTCAAAGATTGCAGTTTCCTGAGTTTGGAGTTCCTTACCTGGGACACAGACCCACTGTGCGCACAGCATCCACACTGGCTGCTCTGTACCAGCCCGAGGGACTTTCAGGGCAACAGGAACCAATGTGCATATGCAGCTCTGCTGCCTTTTATGTCAGCTGTGCTGTGAGTAATCAAGTTCTTTGTTTCTGGCCCAGGAGTCTCTTGTCTTCTGCCAGGAACTATAAGCTGGGCAGGCTAACTTACTAACTTTCAAACAGGGTCAAATGTCAGACCCTTTGCAGTTCCTGCCAGTTCTGTGCATTACCCCTTCTCCAGGGCAGGGGGCGGCGGGGGGGCAGAACCTGACATATAGTAGGTGCTTGGGAAACACTTGCTGAGTGAATGAAAATACAAAGGACACCTCAAAGCAAGTCAGTACAGCCAGCTGGCTAGGAAGCTTTGATAGTAACTACCTTTCATTTTTCCTGTCAATATCTAGCTTAGATGACTCCTTGGAAAACCTAAATTCTATCTCTTTAGCTTTTGGATTGGACAATATTTCTCCACCTTCATTTTGCCCTGTGCATCACTTCCTTGCATGAAAACACTGTCAAAGTAATTTGAATGTGTGGAGCTCTGTGAATTCGTTCTTACTCAGTGCCATGGAGCACCATCCACAGGAAAGAGCAAAAGGGCTTCAGTCATCTGCATTCCCCCGACCACTTTGGATGGCTCAGAATTGGGCTATAGGAGCAAACTTTCTTTTGAGGTTTACAGTGGCCTCAAAGTTCCTTAAAGAAGGGGAGTTCAGGTAAGGGGCGGGTGTGTGTGTGTGTGTGTCTCTGACCATTGGGTGGGTGTTGTCCATAAATCATGGGAAACAGGGGTTCCTCTCTTAATCCCAGCTATACCCACAGGACATCCAAGAGCTGGTGCCCAGGAGAGGCTTAAAGCTCCGTGCCGCCTCCCTTGGGGGGCGAGGTAGGGGCTGCACTTAGGAAGGAACGGCTGGTGTTGGGGCACCTTTTCTGGGGTGCTCCTGGCGACCCGAGCCTGGATCAGAGAGTTCAGACTCGGCTGGCGCCGGGTCCCCTGCCTACCCCAACACCCTTGACCTCGCAGGGCTGGCCTCCTCCGGCCCAGATTTCCGCCCGCCGCCTCCTCGCGCGCCGCTCTCACCTGGCCAGAGGAAGAAGCCCACGCCTCGTCCTCCGCCGAGAGCCCTGACCTCCGCTCTGCCGCCCTCCCGCGGAGTCTCTGGGCGAAGGCCCGCAGCCCGCGCGCCCGCCCGGCCTTTTTACAAACGTCGCCACGGCAACGCCATTATGACGGCCGAGCTGGGGAGGGGCGTGGCGTGCGCGGCGCCCAAGGATGAGGGGGAGGTGCGCTGGGAGCACCCGGCCAATTACAGCCCGCTGCAGCGCTGCGAGCCCTCCCCGACCTGCCCCCTAGAGGTCCCCAGCCCCGTTTCCAGGATGGGGAAACAGGCTCAGTGTTCACAGAAGTAGCTCCAAGTCTTACAGCGGGGAAGGAGCAGACTCGAGAATCCTTCCTACTGACCTTAGCTCTAGGTTCGGTGCGTTGAGGAGGGGGTGGTCAGGCGTGGGAGGGTAATGGAGCTGAGCCACGAGAAGCTTGGAGGTTAGTACCCCCCGTCCCACCCGAAACTCTAGTTCTCTCTGTTGTGGAGGAGAAAACAGAGTAAGCTGGGGGGGACCATCACTTCTAGGGGTGGGGGTGGAGATGGGAGATGGGTGGGGTGGAACACTTCTGAAAGAATGGAAGATTCTCCCACGTGCTAGGAAAAGGGTATTTACAAGCCCACAGCCTTACTGTTCCTGTCCTTCCCTGTCAAAACTCGCGTTTATTCATTCATGTGTTCTTTACTTCTACAAACATCACCTGAGTCCCTACAAGGTCAGACGGTGGCCCCAGTGTTGACCTGGATCAGATCCTTAAGAAACCCCCCCGCACTCCCCATGGGCACGGGGCTGGGGGGATGGAGCGTGTGGAGAAGACATGCAAATGCCAACTATCTCCCCTCACCCCATGTCACCTTTTTCAAATCAGCCCCTTCTGTCTGGGAGCAGAACAGCCCTGCTGACTAGCTACAGAATGCCTCATTTCCCTGGCAGGAAATGACGGACAAGGTGCCCCAAGACAAACTCAAAATATTCATCTGAGAAAGATGAAAGATGGCAGACTCCACTCTAGTCAATTAGAAGAAGATATAAGAGAGAAAAATCATGGAAATCGATATGGGATGGAATATATGGTAAAGATGCTCCCACATGCTTAGAGGCTCTTAGAAATGCACATTCCCTGGCACAGACCTCAGAGATTCTGATTAGGCAGCTCTGGAGCATGGTCCAGGAATGAATTTGTTGCATTCTTGCAAATTCCTTGTGCATTTGTTAAAAGCTTGACAAAACCTCAGGACTTTTTCAACCCTGCAGTTGAATCGCAGAGCCCCCCCAGCACTTGTCCCTAGAAATCTCTTCCAGGCCCTCAGTCAGCCTGGAAGGTTCTGCCTGGGTTAGTTCCATTCGACCAGAAAGACCTTAGGAATGTATGAGGAGTGACCACAGAGGCCGGGGCCCTGAGTGGTAACTTCAGAGGAACAGAGAGGGTCAGGCTCAACTCTCCAGGCACATTTCTGCCTCAGGGCCTTTGCAGTTACTGTTTCTTCTCCCTACCAGGCACTTCCCCCAGGGATCTCCTTCAGCTCCTTCAGATTTTTACTCAAATATCACCCTATTTAAAAGGGTCTTGGAATTCCCTGGCGGTCCAGTGTTTAGGACTCGGTGCTTTCACTGCCCGGTTCGATCCCTGGTCGATCCTGCAAGCCCCATGATGCCACCCAAAAAAACAAAACAAAACAAAAGACACCCCCCAAAAAACATGAATAACAAAACAAACACCTCACTCTATTGCTCTTCCCTTCATCTTACCACTCCTCTAACATGCTATTTATTTAGTTTCCTTCTCTTATTTGTTGTCAGTCTCCCCACTCCCAACTCCCCCCTGCCCCCCAACTTAACCTCCATGAGGGCAGGGATTTTTTTTTCTCTTTTGTTCACTACTGTATCACCAGTACCTAGAACAGTGCCTGAATGAACGAATGAGTGAATGAACAGGGGCAGCCCTTGCCACCCGCCCACAGCCTTGCCTCCTACTCTTGAGCTGCTGAGCTGAACTGTCCTTACCCCAGGACCTAGGCTTCTGTAGCCTTGGCCCTCGCCAGCCCCACCCCCATCTCCATGCTTGTCTTCAATGTCATCAACATGAGCACAGAACGCAACCCTGCTCATTGCCAGCCAGACCCTACGGAGCCCATCCAGGCCAGCCTGGAGCCGGAGCCGCCCTTGGCCCCCTGATAGGCTTGGGAGAGCATATGTTGCCATTAGTCCATCTCTCGATGAGGAAATACTAAACGCAGAACAAAGCTGACATTCAGGCTCACTGGAGCAGAAATTGCCAAATCTTGATTGGATCCTGCCGCTCCCCACAGGATGCCACAGTCATCTCAAAGGGTGTGTGAAAGTCTTAAAACCCAGTTCCATGTCATCCACTTAAATTTCAAAAACAGAAACTAAAATACCCCAATAACTCATGGCTTTATCATAGCATGTCCTGGGCTGAGTGAGAGTTGTACTTTGCGATGATGGGGTGTTCAAAATACTGCACCTGGGGAATTCCCTGGCGGTCCACTGGTTAGGACTTGGTGCTTTCACTGCCATGGCCCGGGTTCAATCCCTGGTGGGGAAATTAAGATCCCGCAAGCCACAAGGCATGGCCAAAAAAAAAAAGAGATTTCTAGTTTATATGGGCTCCTTGGTGATGCCTGTAATCAATCAATCTTATTGAGCTCTGGGTGGCTACCAAGGTTATACTGTATCTCCATCAACATCAGGATGCTGGTGTCTGAAAGGCCTGGGTCCAGGTCCCAGCTTTGTCATTCCCAGCTGTCCTCATAATACTGGAGCGAGTAATGTTAACTCTGGGCTTTCCACCCTCAGGGCACTATCACAGTCTTTCCTGTGGATCATCTCATTTAATCCTCAGCATAACCTGGGGCAGTAGGTGTGTGTGAAACACCTGGAACAGGGAGCTCTGCACAGAAGCACTCAAAAATGTCGTGATGGGTATTATTTCTATCACATCACTCCCACTTGAACAGGAAAATAAGGCTCAAGAGACATGGAGGTATGTGACCAAGGTGACACAGCCAGAAAAGGATTTCAATCTAGGTGACTGTGATGGGACGGTATTTTCCCCGGGGACCACAGGTGACAGGTGTCACAGCCACGAGACACCCATGCTCACCACCTGCTTTCCCTCAGCCCTGAACAATCTGGGCTTCTGGCTGTCCTGAAGTTTTGGCAGTGCCTGCAGCAAGAGAGGGAGGGAACTGAGGCCAGGAGGGGGTAGCTGGGGCTTGCCAGGGACCTCTCCTGCCACCCACTGGGCTTCTTTCCTGCAGGACCTCTGCCCCATAAAATCTCATTGGGCCACAGTTACCTTCCCTGGGCTGTCCTTGACTGGGAGAGCCCATCCACTGTGACCCCTCCCCAGATATGCTTGTTGTCACCTGCATTCCAACAAGAAATGAATGCTGGCCTCCTGCCTGGAAGAGGTAGGGAGATTGCCCAGCCTTTAAGGGGTAAGAGAGAGCCAGAGAAAGAGCTGGAAAAGGAGAAAGGGAGAGTAAAAGAGAGAAAGAGCGCTCAAAGATAAGGAAGTAGCTAAGCTGTTGAGGAGGTGACAGATGGGAGAGCAAAGGGCCAGTGGAGGCTCCACAGTCCATTCATAACCTGACGCTATGGGCTAAGGAAATGCAGGTTTTTATACACACACACACACACACACACACACACAGGTTCACAAAAATAAATTCAAACCACAAAATCACAGCTGGTCACTGAGGCCTTCTGCGGCCATGCTCACCCCCTTCCCCTGTCAGAAAATGAGAAGTCACCCAGGTGTTTTCTCAGATGGAGACAAGGCTGGTTGGGATGTTCATCTCTTGCAAATCAGAGCTCTGCCAGGGGGCTTCCCTGGTGGCACAGTGGTTGAGAATCTGCCTGCCAATGCAGGGGACGTGGGTTCGAGCCCTTGTCTGGGAGGATCCCACATGCCGCGGAGCAACTAGGCCCGTGAGCCACAGCTACTGAGCCTGCACGTCTGGAGCTTGTGCTCTGCAACAAGAGAGGCCACGATAGTGAGAGGCCTGTGCACCGCGATGAAGAGTGACCCCCGCTTGCCACACCTGGAGAAAGCCCTCGCACAGAAACGAAGACCCAACACAGCCAAAAATAAATAAATAAATAAAATTTAAAAATTAAAACAAAACCAAAAAACCACTCTCTCTAAAACAAACAAACAAACAAAAAAAAAAACAGAAAAAAAGCTTTGCCAGGGAGGTCAGTCTGTATGTTCTGTTTGGAAGCTGCAGATGAAGGGTGCTGATCCCTCCTCTGATCGGCCTGGTTTCGTTTGTTTGTTTGTTTTATTCTGTCTGTACCTCACTTCTCTCACCTGTAAAATGGAGGTAATAACAGCATTGACTGTAAAGACCAAATGGGTTAATATGTGTGAAGTAGTAAACTGTGCCCGATACCACAGACTCCTTCTGTGAATGTCCGCGTTGCTGTCTGTCTGTTTGCTTGTTTTTGTTGTTTTCTTGATGATGTGGGAGGACAGCACCATCTCAACCCGATCACGGCCATCCTGGGGAGAACTTTGATTTGCATCATCTCAGTCCCAACCCAGAGCAAAGTTGACCTCTGAACACTCACATATCATCTTGCTTGTTGCCCAGGGACATTTCTGGGTGTGGATGTCAGAGGCAGGCTGAGCTCCCCTGATCGCTGCTAGAGGGATTCTGAGAATCCAGCTGGTCTCTGTGGCGTGGCATGTGCAAGACAACTCCATATATTCGACTTCCAGGCATCCAGGCAAATCAACCTCCACTCCTTTTTTGGGGGGGGGATTAACAATGAACCACTATGAATGAGGTTAACCAAACTAGCTAATATTTACTGAGGCTTGTTAGGTACCAGCCGCTATGCCATGCACTGTTTTATTTAATTCTTGGCCCAACCCATTTCACAGAAGCGGGCTCAGAAAAGTCAAGTAATTTGCCCAGTTACAAATCTTGTAAGTGATAGGTCCAAGATTCGAACCCTAGCTGTTGGACTCCAGCATATTTTCTTTTTTGTAAAGTTTTGTTTTCAAAATATAATATACATCTCGAAAAGAGCACAACTGATAAGTGTACACTTGAAGAATTATCACAAAGTGTATGAACCCACCCTAACCAGAACCCAGAACAAGAAGCAGAACATCACCACCCACCACCGCCCCTCCGAGAAGACTCCCTGTGCTCATTCTGGTTACCCCCTCCAGCTTGTCTGACTTCCAATCATAGATTAATTCTGCTTGGTTTTGAACTTCATGGAAATGGAATCTTACAGATTCCATTTGCTGCCTGGTTTCTTTCACTCAACTATGTGAGGTTCGACCACGTTGTCTGATGTAGCTGTGGTTCATTCATTCTCACTGCTGCATTGCATTACATTCTGTTATCTATTCCTGCAGAACAAATTATGGCAAACTTAACGGATCCAAAAAACACACACTTATGTCACAGCTTCTGTGGGTCAGGAATCCGGGCACTGCTTAGCTGGGTTCTCTGCTCAGGGTCTCTCCCAGGCTGCAATGAGGGAGGTGGCCAGGGCTGGGGTCTCATCTGAGGCTCAGCTGGGGAAGGATCCTCTTTCCAGTTCATGTGGTGGTTGGCAGGATACAGTTCCCTGAGGGTTGTTAGTTAGTCTGAGGGCCTCACCTCCTTGCTGGCTGTTAGCCAGAGATCTGCACTGTTTCTTGCCATGTGGGCCTCTCCATAAGGTGGCTTGCTTCATCAAAGCCAGTGAGAGTCCATAGAGAGAGTCTCCAGGCAAGATGGAAGTTACAATCTTCTGTAACATAATCACAGAAATGACATGCCCATCACCTTTGCAGCATCTACTGATTAGAAATAAGGTACAGTCCTGCCTACTCGCAAGGGGAGGGGACACAGAGGTGTGAACACCAGGGATAATTGGGGGCCGTTGTGTATGCCTTTTGGTCTGCACGTGTGCACATATCTCTTGGGTATATATCTAGGAGTAGAATTTCTGGGTCACACATACGTCCCGCTTTACGAGATTCTGCCAAACATTTTTCCAAAGTGCAGGTACCCTCTACACTCCCTCAGCAGGCTATGAGCTTCCCAGTTAGAGCACATGCTTTCAATACACTCCTCCCCTCTCTCCTTACAGAAGGGGTGTTTGAGCTGGGGCTCTTTGGGACGACAGGTCCTAATTCTGGCACCATGTCAGAATCACTGAATTCCCGGGCCGCTTCGCCAGACATTCTGATCATTTGAGGGCTCAGATACAAACTGGAAGGTCCACTCCATGAGGCGCGGATCCCTGTACCCTTGGTGCCCGGAGCAGTACCTGGCAGCAGTACCTGGCAGGTCCCAGGTAGCTGGCACTCAATAAATGTTTTTTTGATTAAGTGAATGAGTTTAGGAAATATTGTTCAAGAGATGGGCCCCAGGGCGGGTATAAGCTGCTTAAACGGGAAGGAAACTTTGTTGTGTCTGAGGCTGTGTGCATTTTTCTGGGAAGAGGGCTCAGAACCTCAACCAGGTATGTCCCCAACAAAGGTTAAAGGCCGCTGTGATTGGATACTGTCCGGCTTAGGTATTTTATCACATGAAGAAAGACTTGGTCCCAGGTTAGGTGGCATGGGAACTGTGGACAAGGTCCCATGGTCCTTAGAAGTAAAAAGCGAGACAGTGCTTGCCTGGGGAGGCTCATAAACTGAGACCTTGCTTGTTTTGTCCTTTGACCCATGGTAGTTCTTTTGGTACATCTAGCCACTGCCTGGCCTCCTGGGACCCTCCCTCTGTCTGTCTGTTGAACAGAAAATTCCAGAAGGCCTCGGTGCCCTGAGTTTCCATCAGGGGCAAGCCAACATGAGCCCTAGCTTTTGAAAAAACACTTTCAATCCATAGAAAGCCTCCTAGTTTATCTGGTTTGAGATGATCTCATCCTTTGTCACCTTCTCTCTTGTTTTCTGGAGGTTGCTCAGCGTCTTGCTGCTGTCTGCATTCTTTTCTCACAGGAACAGTGCACCTATTTTGGGCATTTTGTCATTGTTGTTTTGGGTCATTCCCGTCACACATTTTTTGTATTCCTTTCCAGTCAGATCAATCTCATGCCTCTCTAGACATTTCTTCTCAGGTTTCCTCTGAATCATTTCGTTTGGTCTAAATATGTCCAGTGTTTCCTCCTTCCTCACTGCACTCCACATAGACCCTCTCTTTTCCCCGGAACAACTGTTCTGTTCTTTCGAATCCCTGACCCAAATCCTCATCTTTCACCATGTTTTCTGACTTCTCTTAAGAGCTGATTGTTTTTTGAAACTTAAGCCTCAAATATCATCCCTTCTAATCTGCGTCTGAATTTGGATCACGGTCAAGAAGCAGGCGAGACAGGAACGTGGCTGGGTAATTAGGATCCTCAGCAGAAGGGCTGAGTGTTCATCAGGGCTGTCAGAGGGGCCTGGGGATGGAGGGAGAGGTATCTTCTTCTGCCTCGGGTAGGGCTTAGGGTGGGGTTCTCAGGAAAAGCGCTAAGAAAAAAGGACCCATTTGACTTGAGTTCTGAAGGAAGAGTAGGATTTCCGGAGGCAGAGCAGGGAGAGAAGAGGATGGTCCAAGGAAGGAGCAGTGGGAATGGAGGCTAGAAGACGAGTCATCAGAGAAGCTAGGGACAGGAGTACAGAAGGAGAGGGGTGGTCAGGTGCTGAGACCGCAGACTGAAGGTCCATGGTCAGCCCTCAGATATGTTTGTCTGGCTTTCCCAGCGTGCTAAAAGACTTTTAATTAGTTGCTGAAGGGAGAGGCCTCTTTCTGTGGAGTGACAGAGAAACCTATTCAAATTGGCTTCAGCATGAATGCAAATTCACTGGTTACCAAAAATGAAAAGTCTAGAGGGAACCTCTGGGTTCAGGCTCAGATGATTTCATGAGGCCCTGGCCTCTCTCCAGCTCTCAGGGATTCTTTGAACCATGTGGATCCAACCTTAGACAGAATCTCTGTATAATGGTCACAGAAAGGCGGCCGAAGCTCCAGCCCTTACATCTTCTCAGCTTTGAATTCCATAGGGAAGGATAGGAGTCTTTTTCCTAAGCTTCCCCCAATGGCCTCACTGCTTCTCATTTTCTCTGGGTGGGTCACAAGCCCATTCCTGAGCCAATTATTGTGGCCCAGGAGACTGCTCTGATTGGCTGAGCTTGACCCACATGCCTATCCCTGCAGCCAGAGGTGGAATCAACAGCGTCTCTGAGAAACTGGACTGAGACTAGGAGAAAGGTGTTGTCCCCAAAGGGGGATCATAACACCATAATATTTTAGAAGAGAGGTGAATTGTTATTAGGTGACAAAAACCAGATGTCTACCACAGTAGCCAACATGTACAGATCATTGACATCTGGATTTATGCCTTTTTTTGGGAAAATGGGAATATCTGGCAATACCTGGACTCTCTTCTTGTATATAGATCAACAATCTGCTGGGGCTGAGAAGAGGCTCCCTCTTTAGATACAGCCTATGTTCTGCCTGCCCAATGCACTGCTCATATTTCCTCTCTGGCTCCTGGAAGCACTTGAATTTTTATTGCCAGCATAATTTGATTCTGTAAAGAAATCTGTTTTTCCCACCAGAATGGAAGAGGCAAATGTACAGGGGTCAAATAGCTCTCCTGTGCTCCCACAAACTCCTGAGGACAAATGCCTGGCCATTTTGATAGTCTCATTCCTTGCTCATTTTAAAAGCCTTCTTTAAAAAAATATTGAATACATAGTGATTTTAGAATCTGTTATCTAATAATTCCAACATCTGAAGTCTTTGGGTGGGAGTGGCTGGTGGGGTGTCTCAATATCTTGTTTGTTGTGTCTGCTTACTCTGGCTCATACTGACTTATTGCTTGGATGTTTAGTAATTTGACTGTGATCTAATTCTTGATTGAACTTAATCTGTGGGAATCCTGAGGGGTCTGATTCCTGGCTGCTTTGCTCTCGGAAGTCTTTTTTGTTTGTTTCAGCTGGATGCCGGGGATGCTAATAACCTCTGAACACTGACATTTATTTCCTCAACTTGGAGTTTTCCCACTGAATACATGGAGTGTAAACTTGAGCCCCAGACCCACGTGGTTACAAACCTTCAGGGTGATCATCATCATCATCAGTATTGTGGCCATTATTAGTTTTCCCCTCCAGAGCCACATTGAAAACTACAGGTTTTCATAGGTTCCGCTTTCTGAAAGACCAGAAAAAAAAAAATTTTAAGCCCTCCTCTTGCCAGTGTGTGGAGCATCTTTGAGGGTGCCAGCTTAATACAGGCATCTTAGACTTGGTTAGCTCACTTTGCAAGGCCCAAGGCTTAATCTCCCATTTCCTGCACTTACTAAACGCAAATGGCTTCCTCATTTGCTTATGCTTTGGTTGTAGCTCACTCTGTTTGTGTTGTGTGTCTGTATGTTCCTTTGAGATTGCCTACATAAAAATTGTTTTTTATTATGGGATTTTGGAAACACACACAAAACTAGAGAAGCCTGCGATTAACTCCATGTATTCATCATCCAGCTTCAACATTTTCCCAGTGTTCTCTCATTCTTTTTTCTTCCTTTCTGAGTTTTTTTCTAGGTTAATTTAAAGCAAGTTGTGTCATTTCACCCATAAAGACATCCTAACTGAAAGGACTTTTTGTTCCTTTACATTATCCCCGCCTTGACATGATCACAGCTAAAAATACTTATAATCATTCCTGAATATCATCTAATATTCAGTCCATGCTCACATTTCCTTGATTCTCTCAGAAATATCTTTTTTACTGTTGGTTTGTTAGAATCAGGATCCAGACAATGTCCACACATTACACTTGGTTGTTATGTCTCTGACATGTCTTTAATTCTGTAACAGCAACTCCCCGCCCCTGACCTTTTTTATCCCCCAGCCACTGATTTGTTGGAGAAACTGGGTCTTGTGTCCTGGAGAATATTCACATCCTGGATTTGGCTGATCACTTCCTCTTGGTTTCAGTTAACTTGTTCCTCTTTTCCCCATGTTTCCTGTAAACTAATAGTTAGATCTAGAGGACTGAGGAGATCAAAGTCTTTTTGTTGTCCAGAAGCCTTCATAGGCGGTACTGTGTGATCCATCCTGCATCACACAGTGAGCACATAATGTCTGGTCATCCTGTTTTTAACGATATTGAGATTGAATGGTAGGTCCAATGCTAACAGACTGAGCCATCCATTACAAAGTCCCCAACGGCTTTTTTTCCCCCAATAATTAACATTTTTAATTTTTCATTATGGTAAAATATACATAACATAACATTTACCATCTTAACCATTTAAAAATATACAGTTCACTAACGTTAAGGATATTCACATTGTTGCTTAACCAACCTCCAAAAACTTTTCATCATGTAAAACCGAAACTGTGTACCCCTTAAACAACTACTCTGCATTTTCCCCTTACCCCAGCCCCTGGCAACCACCCATCTCTTTTCTACTTCTATGAATCTGGCTACGCTAGGGACCTCATATAAGTGGAATCATATGGTATTTGTCTTTTTAGTGACTGGCTTCTTTCACTTAGCATAATATCCTCAAGGTTCATCCATGTTGTAGCATGTGTCAGAATTTCCTTCCTTTTTAAGGCTGAATAATATTTCCTTGTGTGTATATACCTTGTTTTATCCATTCATTTGTAAATGGGCACTGGAGCTCATCCAGCAACTTTTTACCTAATAGTTTTAGCATCCTTTGAGGATCATTCCCTGGATCCGTATTTCTTGTGGGGTCACAGAGTTGTGATTTTTTTCTGATTGTTATTCCTTTGGTAATTATTAGCTAGAATCCTTCATCAACCATTTGTTTATTTGTTTATCATAAAATACAGTTGGTTCAGGGAAGGCAGAATAAGAGATTGGTTCTTTCCTCCTATGTGTCATTATTCAAAGAAGCAACTGCCAAAGTGACCAGTGAGTTTTAAAAAATATCATTAGGAGTCTTTGATTTAAACAGTGTAGATGTGTTTTAATCCACTGAACTCATTATGTGGTTTGAGGCTCGTACTATGCCACCTCAGGGGTTCATGCAGGTTGGCTCCCGTGTTTTTGTTTTTCCAGGTGGAAACTACGCAGTATTTACTTGAAACCACCTATGTTTGTATTGCATTGGTGTGGTCTTTAGACAAACAACTCTGCCTCTCAGTTTTCCTTCGCTGTACAAGGAAGTTGGACAAAATGAGCTCGAGCACCATTCCTGTTCAAAACTCTCCCTTTTGTAGCATTTTCATTACATAGAACAGTATGGTTTAGTCATTGGATTCTTCCAGTCCTGTGACTGAATGCAGTTACCAACACCTTCCTTTCAGAAACATGAAAATTGCCACCCTGCTGATACTGTTTTTAGTCTACTTCTCCATACTGCATTTTCCCCCAGTAGACTTAAAGCTGTACCTCTCAGTTAGGGATATTTTGCCTCCCAGGGGACTTTTGACAATGTCTACAGACATGCTTGATTGTCACACCAGGGAGGAGTTACTGGTATCCAGCAGGTAGAGGCCAGGGATGCTGCTAAACATCCTACAGTGCACAGGACGGCCCCCCTCACATAAATGCTCTCCGGCACCAAATATCATTAGTGCCAAAGCTGAGAAACCCTGACTTGAAGAAATCCATAGAGATAAAATCATATTCCTCTTACTTATATGTTTCAGTGAAAGGAAGTACATATAAAAATGTACACATCTGAGAATTCGGCTTTCCATGACGTAGGACAATGAGATCGTCTGTTTTTAACCTACCCTTAGAATTTAGTCATTTGATGTGCATCTCCTTACTGTTTCCCCTTCAATCTTATTTCTGGCTCCTATTCTACCCCTTGAGACCTTTCTATTATTGGCTTGAGGGAAGGTTAATGGACAATTTTTACTGCTTTCAGGTCAATGGAAAAATCTTAGGTCTTAAATTTTTTTTTTTAGACTCGGGAAATAAACATCAAAATCAACTTTTATCGTAAATAGCAGTTAGATATTTTTGGTCCCAATTCCTCTTTGCCATTTTAATTCATTGAGTGGATATTTTCAATAAACTAGGCATTACCTTTCAAATTATTGCTCTCTTCTGCTCACAGCATCTCCTGTGAGATGTGTATTCCTGAATCTTTCTCTCTCATGCTTTTGTGCTGATTTGAAAGAACCCACTTGGTGCTAAAATGAATTTATCATTGGCAACTGCTAGAATGGTGTGTCCTTTCCTAATCAAAAAGTCAATTTGTGGGCTCATACTTTGAATCTGATTTTTAAAACAGACAACTAATTTGTCAGAAACAAAAAAAAAATGCAGCTTTTATCTTTTTTGTGGTTGTTGTTCAGCTTTGAAAGAGGCAGCATTTAGATAAGGCAGGTACATTTATTTTTATTTTTGGCTGCGTTGGGTCTTTTTTGCTGCGCACTGGCTTTCTCTAGTTGCCGCGAGCGGGGGCTACTCTTCGTTGTGGTGCGTGGGCTTCTCATTGCAGTGGCTTCTCTTGTTGCGAAGCACGGGCTGTAGGCACATGGGCTTCAGTAGTTGTGGCACGCGGGCTCAGTAGTTGTGGCTCACGCACTCTAGAGCACAGGCTCGGTAGTTGTCGCACATGGGCTTAGTTGCTCCGCGGCATGTGAGATCTTCCCAGACCAGGGCTCGAACCCATGCCCCCTGCATTGGCAGGCGGATTCTTAACCACTGTGCCACCAGGGAAGCCCAGGCAGGTACATTTATTCACTTGTTTATATCAAGTATTCACACAATTTCTCTTTCCAACACATATATTCACAGTTTGTCAAGTTTTACCCAAAAAGTGAAGGAAAAAGCTTGCTATCCCATTATTATATGATTTTTCTCTCTTTTGTGCTTTGTTAAAGTAGATGCTGATGATTTTTCTTGACTGGACATATCATCAAGGATGCTTTCTGAAATAAGTCATCTTGATGATAAACACTAAGGACATTTTCTTGCATTTAAAGTTCCCATGCACCTCTCCAATTTTATACAGTATTGAGCCTAGGTGATCTCTGAGATGCATGCTGTATTGTTTGACATTGGTTCTTTTTTCTGATAAGGAAGACCTATAGCCCAGAAGGCTTTTTGCCATAACTTTTGCTTCCCAAATTGTATTCTAGTTGGTTTTGTTGTGGTTATTCACCCTCCATTAGTTCCAAGTATGCTTTTAAATAATCGAAAATTTCTCCAAATCAATGTGAGTTTGTAACTACTACTGACTCTTTTCTTTCCCACATTTTTTATATTACAATTAAATTCCAGGTTTTAATGCACAGAGTTGGGACTGGAGATAGAGAAAAGGAGAAAGGGAAGAGAAGTCTGTTTATATCATGCCATGGAGAATTTGATTTATAGTTCTGGACTGGGGAGGGATAGGAAAACAGTCTTTGTAAAAGACTGTTTCTTTAAAGGAAAATGGTAAGTACCACACTCAGACTGGTCTCCAAGGATGATTGTTTCCTGCTTCTTTCTTAAGGAACTGACACTGGGTGGCCACGCTATCTGCTGGGAATCCTCACTGCCCAAGAGAATGGATTTTCCTTTGTTCAGGGCAGCGTTTTTCAAACTCGGCCCCATTGACTGTGGGGTAGAACAGTTCTTTGTTGTGGGGACTGTCCTATGCATTGGTGGGTGTTTAGCAGAATCCCTGCTCTCCTAGATGCCAGCAGCAGCTCCCCCTCCAGCCACTGTGACTTTGCCAAATGTCCACTGGGGGGCAAACCCAATCCTGGTTGAGAACCACTGATCTGAGGTGAGAACATTCAGTTCTGGCATTGGCTTGAATCCTTAACAGTGTCACTGCAAGCTGAGAACGTTTTGTCACATGTTGCATCTGGGAGCTGGTCGGCTTGTATCAGCATGTCATCCACCTAACTGCCTTCCTGGAAAGTGCAGAGTTCCAGGGGTCTGATGAGACACATGGCAGTCAGGCGGGTTGGTCCCAAGGAAACTCCTGTTGCCAGGGCTACGTTTTAAAGGTGTCTGGTGCACGTGTATACATGTTCTCTCTCGTGGCTTTTCTGGAGAAATTTGCATCTGTGTATTGTGTGCTCGTATTTCCCTATCTTTCCCTCCCTCTCTGGGTCAGCTTGCTTCGCAATGTCCAAGGAGAGCAGGTTTCCTGACCACTACTCTCCTTCAGTTATTGGAGGATCTGAGCCTGATGTGCTGTGGCTCACTGTCACGTACCATCCCATCTTCAGGCACTCTGGGACATCGCTTCCTAGGCCAGCTGCATTGCTACAAAGAAACCGGGGAATGGCTTTCTCCTGTCGGCTCAGCATGAAAGGTGCTTCTGAATGGTCTGACGGTGACTTGCGAACCACCACCCACACAGGTGGCAAGAACTTTGGAAAGCATCCACCCCTCTGCCATGAGGCTGTCATGAGGGGGTGCAGGCTTCCCATCAGAGGCATACGCTTCCCTGTCGGGGAGTGGACACAGGGGGGTCTGAGCTGGAGGTTCCAGGCGCCTGTGCCTGGCTCATCCTGCACCCATGAACTTGGTTCTACCCCGCTGCCCACCACCACCACTGCCAGGCGCTGCTGGGCCATCTTAGTGGCTTGCCCTTACTGGTGATCTGAGATCTGAATGCCACCTAGCGAGAAAGCTGATGGACGACTTCATCAATGAGCTGTAGGACTATGGGCAACCCTTGTCTGCTCTGGGCCCGTTTCTCCCCCTGCAGAATATCACATGTGGCTCCATCACCATTCCCTGCAGGGTGTTCTGTGAAAGCTGACCCTGGAAGATGCTCTGTGGGGAAAAAGAGTTTTGTGGCCAAATGGGTTTGGGAAATGTGACGTCATACAGCATCTGTTTGGAGATTCATAATGTGCACAAACATTTGAGACATTTTCTGGAATTCTCTGCACCCAGGTATCCATGTGGCTCACTCGTCACTTTTCTGCAATGTGATTTCCCTCGAGACTTTTCCTGATCACCCAGATCTGTGGTCCCTTCTCATCTGTCCTTTACCCTGCCCCATTTGTCTTCACAGCAGTTCTCATTTTCTGACATTGCATCATATTTTTATTTATTGGTTTATTTTTTGTCCCCCCTCCACCCAAGATGTGCCCTCTGTGTCAGCAGGGACTTGATCCATTTGTTTGCAGATTATCCCTAGCATGTGACCCATAGTAGGTGCTCAATAAAAATGTGTTGAATGAATAGACTGTTTAACTTGGAGATTCCCAAATGGAGCTCATCAGGGACGTTGTCCCATTAAAATCCTGGGAAATGTGCATGGGGACTCACCAGGAAGAGGGTGGCTAAACTCCTGATGGCCGTGGTTCCTAGTACCAGCCACTTAGTTCTGAGTACACAGACAACTCGGCGTTAGACTGAAAACAAACAAAACGGACGTCATGAGAGTTGCCATCACGTGCCTTGAGGAACCAAGCCTTGTGCAAGGCTGACCCCAGGGCTGCCTCAACTGGTCTTACCTACGTGGCCCTGCTGCCGTTTTCCTGAGATGGCTTTATATGAAGATTCCTTGCAAACTATTGGTGGCGCCTGGTGAATTTTCCCAAAACACGTTTTCAGAAATGAGTGTGAGGCTCACACTTGGGGAAGTGCTTGAATCTTCAAGTTCTCCATCAGGAGACTGTGGTCTAGTCACAGCCACCACGTGGCAACTCCCCCCCACACCCCCGCCTCCACTCTGTGTCAGGTGTAGCTTTGGCACTTTGCCTGTGGTTTCCTCAGGTGCTCAAAAGTAGGAAACTCCAAGGCTTCCCTGGTGGCGCAGTGGTTGGGAGTCCGCCTGCCGATGCAGGGGACGCAGGTTCGTGCCCTGGTCCAGGAGGTTCCCACATGCCACGGAGCGGCTGGGCCCATGAGCCATGGCTGCTGGACCTGTGCATCTGGAGCCTGTGCTCCACAACGGGAGAGACCACAACAGTGAGAGGCCTGCGTACCACAAAAAAAAAAAAAAAAAAAAAAAATTAGGAAACTCCATTTTGCTGGTGTAGAGAGGAAGGCTCAGAGGGATCCAATTATTTGCTCACGATCATCCTTCTAGGAAGCAGCAGTGCTTGGATTAAAACAAAGTTCTCCCCAGTTGAAAGCCCATCTCTCGCCCTCTGCGCTTGCATACAGAACAGGGGCTGTCCTTTTGTACCTCCACACTTAAATACTCAGCACAATTTGTCCTAGGAGCTAAATGGGCCTGGCCAGGGCCCTTAAGGCAACAAATGAGACCAGTAATCCTCAGAAGGGCTCTTCGTGTACTGCCCATTTATGGCCTGTGGTTTGATTGATCCATCCATTTCCAGGGATAAAGCTGTGTCCCATTTTCAGTTTTGCTCCACAGTTGTGGGTTTAGTTTAGAGTTCCCATCTCACACGTGTTCATCCAGAGCCAAGGCGTCTCAGAACATTGGGCATCAAGCAACAGAAACCCACTGCAACTCGTTTAAGCATAAGATAGGACTTTATTGAAAGTAGCCTGGGGCATCCTATAGGACAGTGAGTGAGGCCAGGCTAAGGAGAGCCCAGAACTGCCTCTTTCTCTGAAGGACTGTTTTCTCCGTGAACCTCTGCTTCACGAGTCTCCTCTTGCAGACCAGCTTTCTCTGTGCACGTGGCTCCCTGGTGGCTTTCAAGTTGATTAGATCCAGTGCAAGTAGCCAGTCCACAATGACCATGGTCATGGTCACCCAAGGCCACGGGACCCACTTTGGGAAACACTGTTCAAGCAAGGACCCTTCCCATGGAGAGCGGGGCTTCATGCTTTGTCCCCAGAGCCCAGAACAGTACCCTGGCACATATCTGTGGAGCTCCATACTTACCTGTGGGTGGAAGCAGCTGACTTAGCTGCACACACACACCAGGCAGCGCTCTGCACTGCAGTCACAGTTGTGCTCCAACACGATCTTTATCTCAATCATCTGCTTGTGGCTCCCCTTTTCAGAACTGTAACTGGTCTGAGAAAAGTGAAAATCAAAATCGAGACCAGGTGGAGTATCCACTGTGGGCCCAGCACTGCCTGATATGATGCAAAGGCAGGGCGCGCCTTCAAGGACATGGACTACATTTAGGATCCGACCTTAAAAGGGGAATTTATTGGGAGGACACAGCATTTCTTGTGGAACCCAGGGGCAGAAGTACAGCTGGGCTTTCCAAGGCATCAGGACCAAAGACCAGAAAGTCATCAGGACACAGCTATGTCTGAGGTCTCATCCTTATGTCGGCCTCTTTCAGCAGTCAGCTTCTCTCTGTGCTGAGGTACGTCCCCTGCTTCACTCACCTTTGGCCCCTTAATCCCTGATACCACATTGCCCAACCCAGGACCTGGGAGAGATGAGCCGAGCACAGCCCAGCTTCTGACTGGTTCTCCTGGTCAGGTGAACACATACCTATCAGCTGTGACTTGAGAGGGTGGAGGTCACATGGCACCAATATGGCTGCTGAGATTCCTCCTTTTGGGTGGGGTGGGAGTGCTGGGGGGAATTTTCTTTGCTCTTTCATAGCCCTGGGGCCAGTTAGGGCCCAAGAACAGGTGAGGTGGGTGGCTTTTGATTTTTCTCCCGTCTCTACCTTTCTTATATTTAGTCTAAGAACAAAAACACGGCGGAGAGGAAAGGAAAGGCCAGGGTCTTCTGGTTTTTACCTTTTTAGCTTTTTCTGTAGTGAAAAGATAGAGAGCTCTGAGAAGTCTGAACCAGTGAACAAGCAGGACGAGTGTGCCTTCGGGAATTTTGAGGTGAAAGTGACCTCCTGCTTTGGTTTTAATTTACTCTTGCAGATAACTTCCTTGTCTTCCTAGGCACTATTCAGGGCTCCAGCCTATTGCTACCATTCCCAGCTAACATTCTCCCTGCCTTCCTTTTAGACGGAGGTGCATCCATGCTCCATATTTTACGTACTAAACATCCATGAGCTAGTCTCTGAACAACGTGAATAATTTTCTACTTGATTGTTTCCACACATACAAAACAACTAAGGTCCTTTGTGCAATTCCCACAGCACTCCTGCCGTATAGGAAGAGTCCAGAAGTGTTCAGATCAAAGTGGGGGGCTGGTCTCTAATGAGTTGAAGATTGAGCCCCGTGTTGGTTTGCTAAACACAGTGATGAATTCCCACAAGCTTAGTGGCCTAAAACAACAAACGTATTCTCTCATGGGTCTGGGGGCTGGAAGCCCCAAATCAGCATCAGCTGGGCTGCAATCAAGGTTTTTCAGAAGGACCAAACTCCCTTGGATGTTCTAGGGAGGAGTCCATCCCTTGCCTCTTCCAGCTCTGGTGGCTGCTGGCATCCCTTTTTTCTTTTTCTTTTTTTTCTCGCTATGTAGGATTCCCATCTAGGGAAATACAATAATTTATATGTGCATTTTCCTGTTGATGGACATTTAAATTGTTTCCAATTTTCAATATGATTTCTTTTAAAAAAATTTTTATATACTTTTTCAAGGTTACTTTACATTTACAGTTATTACAAAATATTGGCTATATTCCCTGTGTTGTACAATACATCCTTGAGCCTATCGTACACCCAGAAGTTTACATCTCTCACCTCTCCACCCTGTATTGTACCCTCCTCCCGCTCCACGCTGGCAACCATTAGTTTGTTCTCTATATCTGTGACTCTCCTTCTTTTTTGGTATATTCGGTAGTTTGTTGTATTTTTTACATTCCATATATAGGTGATATCCTACAGTATTTGTTTTTGTTTGACTTATTTCACTTACCACAATGCCCTCCAAGTCCACCCATGTTGCTGCAAATGGCAAAATTTCGTTCTTTTTTAAGGCTGAGTAGTATTCCATTGGTTATATGTACCACATCTTCTTTATCCATTCATCTCTTTTAAATTTTTTTTTTTTTTTTTTTTTTTTTTTGCGGTTACGCGGGCCTCTCACTGTTGTGGCCTCCCCCGTTGCAGAGCACAGGCTCCAGATGCACAGGCTCAACGGCCATGGCTCACAGGTCCAGCTTCACCACGGCATGTGGGATCTTCCCGGACCGGGGCACAAACCCGTGTCCCCTGCATCGGCAGGCGGATTGTCAACCACTGCGCCACCAGGGAAGCCCCTATCCATTCATCTCTTGATGACACTTAGGTTGCTTCCATATCTTGGTAATTGTAAATAATGATGCTCTGAACATTGGGGTGCATGTATCTTTTCAAATACATGTTTTTGAAAACACGTGTTTTTGTTTTTTTCGGATTTATACCCAGGAGTTGAGTTTTGAGGTCATATGGTAGTTCTATTTTTAGTTTTCTGAGAACCCTCCATACTGTTTTCCACAGTGGCTGTGCCAGTTTACATTCCTACCAACACTGTACCAGGGTTCCATTTTCTCTAAAAATTGTAAACTTTCTTCCTAGGGGTAATTGAGATGGTAGTTCAATAATAACATAAGATCAGGTGAAGTCTAAAGAAATTTTAGAAAACCTGGATAAAGTAAGAAAACATCTGTTCTCTGGCATCTGAATGTTAGAGAGACACCAAGACATGTGGGCCAAGTTCTGGAGAGAAGGGAAACACAGACGCAAGCTTGACATTTGGTGCAGCTTTTCTCCTTGGGGCATTTGCGGATTCAAATCTTACAGCCTAGGAGCTGAAAAGCCAAGGAGTTCAAAAGACTCTAACCACAGAAGCTGCTGGCATCCCTTGACTTGTAGGTGCAGCACTCTAGTCCTGCCTCTGTGGTCACTGCCTCCGCCTCTTCTTTGTATATAATCTCCTCCTGTCTCTCACTTATAAGTACACTTACAGATGGCACTTAGGGCGAGGATAGTCTCAACTCAAAATCCTTATATCCGCAAAACTTTACCTTGTAAGGTAACATTCTCAGGTCCCAGGGATTAGAGCCTGAGATCTTTGGGGCCACCAGTCAGCCCACTGTAAGCCCTAAACGTCTTCTCTCCTGAGGAGGGTCTAGGCTGGGCAGAAACCCCGACAGACATCTACCAGAGGCCAGATTGAGAGCCCTTTTAGAAGGTCAATTCTCAGCTCATTTGGAACCTTGCTATTGCCCTTTTTTTTTTCTTTTCTTTTCGGTACGTGGGTCTCTCACTGTTGCGGCCTCTACTGCTGCGGAGCACAGGCTCTGGACGCACAGGCTCAACAGCCATGGCTCACGGGCCCAGCCGCTCGGTGGCATGTGGGATCATCCCGGACCGGAGCACGAACCCGTGTCCCCTGCACTGGCAGGCAGACTCTCAACCACTGCGCCACCAAGGAAGCCCTGCCCTTTCTTTTTTCCTCCTGTTTGTCCTCAACAGGGGGAAGCATTAAGAGTAAATGAGGGGCTTCCCTGGTGGTGCAGTGGTTAAGAATCCGCCTGCCAATGCAGGGGACACAGGCTCGAGCCCTGGTCCAGGAAGATCCCACATGCCGCGGAGCAACTAAGCCCGTGCCCCACAACTAATGAGCCTGCGTTCTTGAGCCTGCGAGCCACAACTACTGAAGCCTCCATGCCTAGAGCCTGTGCTCCGCAACAAGAGAAGGCCATAGAATGAGAAGCCCGCACAACACAACAAAGAGTAACCCCTGCTCGCCACAACTAGAGAAAGCCCGGGCGCAGCAACGAAGACCCAATGCAGCCATAACTTAAAAAAAAATAATAATAAAAAAATAAATGCATTAACAGATTTTGTGTTTCCTCTCATCGTTAGTGTATTGCTTTCATTCCTAAGACCCTAAAAAATTGGAAACCACTCCACTTACCAGGAACACACTTTGCAACATGGATCCGGGGGAAGCTGTTTTCTTCCGTAGACACTTCATGACCCCGGTTTCCACAACAGCAGGCACTGCTGGCTCTGCCAAGTTGCTGGAGAAGGGCACCTTATCTGCAAAGTCACGAATCCAAATGGGCCCCCATTGGCAAGGGTGGAAGGAAGTTGTTTGGCTTAGCTTCTTGGGGGATCAGAAGATTGGGAGTTCTGGGGGGGAACTGCAGGTACCTTGCTGTCCCTTGGTACAACGTCAGGGGAAAGAAAGGTCGCTGGTAGCTTCTCAGAGCTACCAGTTGGGGCTGTGCAGAGCGTCTTAGTAAATGCCATTTTGGTTGCAAATAACAGAAACTCAAACCGGCTGAAGCAAAAAAGGGGACATCTACGGGGAAGAAAAGATGGCTCCTGCCTGTCCAGACTCCTCCGCTTTGCTTGCCCTTTGATTCTCTAACCTTCCGCATTTCCTTTCAGTAAACTCCTTTTCTGTTTAAGTTAGCCACAGGAGATTTCTGTTGGTTGCAACCAGAGAATCTTGAGTGATACAAAAAGTCCTAGTGGAACCCAAGGCATTGGAATGGGCCTTTCCAAGGAAAGAAACCAGGAACCAGAAAGTCATCAGGAATCAGGGCACTTTCTGCATCAGTTGGAATGCCTTCAGCTTTTTTTTTTTCCTTCATGGAGCTCATAATCCATTCATTTATTCAATAAGCAATTATTGAGTATCTATCCTGTGCCAGGCACCCTGGTCAGTCTTAGTGTTCCATACAGGTATAAAATATGCCAAGACCCCTGCCCTCAAGTAGCTCACATTCTAGTGAAGATAAGACATGTGAGCACATAGAGTATATTCACAACACAGAATAAGAAGAGCTATGCCATGGACACATATACACCAGCAAACATAAAATAGATAGCTAGTGGGAAGCAGCCGCACAGCACAGGGAGATCAGCTCGGCGCCCCGCGACCACCTAGAGGGGTGGGACAGGGAGGGCGGGAGGGAGGGAGGTGCAAGAGGGAAGAGACATGGGAACACATGCACATGCATAACTGATTCACCCTGCGACAATGCAGAAACCGACACATCTTTGTAAAGCAACTACACTCCAACAAAGATGCAAAAAAAAAAAAAAAAAAACAAGAGCTATGCCAGAGGGATGAATCATGACTGTCTTCAGAGACCTAGAAAGCACAGATGCAATATCCTGGTAGAGAGGGCCTGGGCAGAGAATCGCAGGTAGGTGAACCTGTGTGCACAGAGAACATGGTATGTATGAGAAGCTGCAAGTTTTCAACATCCGTGGAGCAAAAGAGTTCTTGCAAAAGTAGTGGGAGACGTGGCTGAAGAAATTGGTTGAGGATGAAGCATAAAAAACCCACTGAAGTGTTATCTTTTTTTCCTGAGGAGCATGGGGAGCCATGGAAGATTTTTAAGCTGTTTGAGGACATGGTCAATTCTCTGGGTTTCAGAAAAGTCCCTCTGGAGTCTGGGATGTGGTGAAAGCTGGGCTGGACCTTTCACCAGCGGGCATGCTCAGTCGCTCAGGAAAGGTTTTCGCTCTGCCTTGGGAAATTTTTCACGCCGCTCTGGCAGCGGAGCTCGCCCCGCCCACGGCTTCTCCTCACTGGATTGGTTGAACTCAGGGAGGCTACCAGGAGGCCCAGTTGACCTCCCAACTCCACACCCCCGCCCCCGCCCGTTAACGCTCTGGGCGCGCGCTGCCTTCAGCTTTAAATAACAGAAACCTGGATGTGGGTAGATGGTAAAAATTTGGAGCCCCTCCCAAATGAACTCTAGCCATGTGGCTTGCTTTGTCTGATGAGAGGTTGGCAAACACATGGCAGGTGGAGACTTGAAAAGTGTGCTTTGGGGCTTTCTCTCTCCTCTTGCTCTTGGAAACCTGTACCCACCACACGTGGCCTGGTCTGGCCTGTTGGGTGATGAGGGACCACACCAGGCAGAATCAGACGTCCCAGATGAGGCCTTTCTAGACCAGGGTTTCTCATTCTCGGTACTATTGACATATTGGATCAAATAAGTCTTGGTTGTGGGCAGCTGTTCTGTGCACTGCAGGATGTTTAGCAGCATCCCTGGCCTCTACCCCTAGATGATAGGATCACCCCCACCCCAGTTTAACAACCAAAGTGTGTCCAGACATTGCCCAATACCCCCTGGGTGGCAAAATGCCCCCAGTTGAGAACCACTGTCCTAACCCAGCTTGCCTGGCAATGACCAGGCAGGCATGTACACGAAGCCACCCTAAACTAGCCCCAGCCAAACCAACCAGACCAGTACAAGTGGCCAGCTTGACGCCTGGAATCATGAGAACTAATAGTTGCCATTTTAAGTCACTAACTTTTGAGTGATTTGCTCCACAGCACAAACAGGTACATCTGACCACAGTGGCTTAAACTGATAGGATTGATTTAGTTATACAACAGGATGTACAGAGGTAAGCAGTTCAGGTACACTGCAGAGCACAGTGATGCCACTAGGCTCCCACCCAGGCTTTTCATGTCTTTCCACTCCACTGTCCTTTGAGGTGGGCTTTGGTCTCTTGCTTGTTACCTGGTGATCCCCAACATGGCTTCTCCAGCTCCTAGTCCGAGCTCCAGGAGAGGAAAAGGAGACAAGGCAAAGGGACAAAGAGAAAAACTTTCTCCTAGCAAAGCCTTGCCTTTAATTCCAGAAGGGAAGCCCTGCCCAGGGCCTTCACCTGCATGTCACTGGCCAGAACTGAACAACACAGCCAGGTCTAGCTGCAAGGGAGGCTGGGAAATGAGGGCATTTCGCGTGCTGCTTATACAGTAGAGGGAGGCAATGACTAAGGGGCTTGTAGTGTCTGCTGCACTGTCTCTCTGGGGGTCGTCTTGGTTTCTTCTTTTTTTTTTTTTTTTGCCACACAGTGTGGCTTATGGGATCCTAGCTCCCTGATCAGGGATTGAGTCCGGGCCCTTGGCAGTGAAAGCGCAGGGTGGACGGCCAGGGAATTCCCTGGGGCTTGGTTTCTTGTCTCTACCTGTTGCTTATCTATCCTGGCCATCTCTTTCTAACACTGGCTTTGTTTCTCCAAACACAGTGGGAGAAATGGCCACCCCAGCTGGGAACTGCATCAAGACTTTCAGCTCCGGGCCATTAATGACCTGTGTGGTAACTCCGTGTCCCACTTCCAAATATCAAGGGCACAGGTGCTGATTGGCCCAGCTTGGGTTAGAAGAGAAACCTGATTAGTCTGGCTTGGGTAGACTATCTACTGATCAGCCAGTCAGGTGTGGCCAAGAGAGCAGCAGTAGGTAGGGTAAACCTGGTTGAGGAATGTGCATTCTCAGAGAAAGGGGTGTGTGGCTGAGGAGACACCTAAAGAACCATCTAGTTCAAGGAGTGAAGAAAGGACATTGCCATTGTGGGTTGCAATGTTGATACGATAAAGATTAACACGTCCTTTGAAAGACCTCAAATACAGTGGAGTCACATAGGCATTACATTTAACTTATGCAAATTCAAATATTTGTATTCAACCAAAGTATTTTTTTTTTCCCACACAATTTGGCTTCCAAACATGAGCCAGCTACTTAACTACTGCCTGACCAAGTGATCTTTTCTGGTGCTGGAGATTGCTGTTTTGGATTTTGGGGATATGGTACAGTGTAAGTAATATGTTCTTTATGGAAAACTGCTGGGATTTTCAAGATTATTTTTAAGGTCAGGTGATGCTCACCCTTCTCACTGTGTAAGAAGTACCTTTAGTGGAAGATCATGCAAATCATTTTTCCCATTTCCTTCTAGTTTTAATCAGTATAAAGAATGTATTTGGTTTTAAAATATCAAAATACTTTTATTGTGCCTTTTTAAAAATAAAAAATAAATGATATTCATGGCTTCTGGCTCTTCCTCCTGTTTTGTTTGGTGGTCTCTGGCCGTACAAGAAAGGCAGGGAGAGAACAGATGGCTGGAGAGAAGGCAAAAGTGAGGGTCTCTTCAAACACCACGGGAAAGGGGTGTGTCCACCTGGGCAGTGTGTGTTCTTTGATGACTGGGTACTTGGTCTGTCCTGATGGCCTGGGACTTGACCTACTGGGCTGTCTTGGTGCGGCAGAATGGGCAGCGTGAGATGGAGTTAGAAACCTGGGTTCCAGACCCAATTCTTGAATTTACTAGCTGTGTGACTTTAGACGGGCCATTTAACCTCTCTGGGCCTCAGCTTCCTCATTTGTAAAATGGGGAACATAATGCTATTTACCTCCCAGGGCTTGAGAGAGGATTAGACGAGAAGTGTTTTGAACACCGCAGAGCGCCATATAAACATGACTCACTGTTATGGAAGCGATAAAACTGGTTGCTGTTCACATTTATTATAATAAATTCAGATATAAATGCACTATACCATGGCCCCAACAGCCCTGAGGTTACCATTTCAAACTTATTCTTCATATGCCTGTGTATGTTTACATTCATAATATCTGTGAAAAGAACCCCTCTCCTCACACACTCCAAAATACAGTATTGTGCAAAATACCAGTCTAGGAAGCAACATACTAGGGTAGCAACCTTTAATGTCCTAAAAAAGCATCTTAGTAGTTTGACGCAGAAGAGTTACACTGACTCACGGAGGATCATGTGAGGCCGAGCGGGGCGACGTTTCTAGTTCCTTCCACCAGGTTTAGAAAACAGAAGGCTCTGGCTGGATTTGCTGGACATTTCTCTCTTCAGCATCTCCCTTCCTTGGTCCATCTTTGGGGTGCCTTTTCTGGCTCCAACCTACAACAAGCAAGAGCAACCAATGCCCAAACTCTATAATTGTAGGGAGATCCCCAAATATTTCTCAAATGGCATTTTTTTTTACTCAAAATAAAATCTTTGTTGTAAAAAATATTTATATACACACATAGACGTGAGCAAAACGAAGGTAAAATGATCCACCATTATCACACTACCCACAGGTAACCTTATTCACATTTTGGTGTACACTCTTCCAGATACACAGATAACGTTTTCTTCTGACATTTGCATCTTTTTTTGAACCAGGAGTTTCTGATGATAGGCAATTTCATTGGGATGGACTTTCCTGGAAAAGCTGTTACTGAACTGAATGCCTTATGTCTCTGATGTCTTAGGAGGGTAAAATGCAGCATACTCTAGGGGGTCTGTCTAACCCTTTTCTGAGCACTACTCCTGGATCCAGGCAGCCATGTGTGTGACTCTGTCCCTGGTCATAGCTGATCGGGCACTTGGCACGGGCTGGGCTTTTAAGATGGTCACTCCCAGGATTTGGGGTTATGGGCTCTAAGATGCTACTTGCTTCCTGGGCTGGTCCTTTGAACTGGGGGACCATGAGGTCATTCCTTCCTGTCACATGACTGGAGAGAGCAGAGATCAGGGGAGCCACACAGAGACACAGAGAGGAGATACGGCCTGTGTGTGCGTGTGCGCATGCTTGTGTGTGTGTAAAAGAGATGATGCCTGAGATCTGATGGCTTACCAGTTCTATTTCGAGGCCAGGCTCTCTTTCAGCTCCCAGTTTTTATGAGGCACTCACCCCTATATCCTTAAAAAAGCCCCCTCCCCCTCCCTTTTTTTTTTTGCGGTACGCGGGCCTCTCAGTGTTGTGGCCTCTCCCGTTGCAGAGCACAGGCTCCGGACGCGCAGGCTCAGCGGCCATGGCTCACGGGCCCAGCCGCTCCGTGGCATGTGGGATCTTCCCAGACCAGGGCACGAACCCGTGTCCCCTGCATCGGCAGGCAGACTGTCAACCACTGCGCCACCAGGGAAGCCCCAGGTGGTTCTTATCGGCCAACTTGGGGAAAACCTTCTTCTCAGACTTTGTGGCTGAAAATGTAGTCTGCAGAGCTGTGCTATCGGTACCAGCTGGGAGCTGTTCAGAAATGCAGAATCCCAGGCTCCCCCAACCCGAGACCTGCTGAGTCAGAATCTGCATTTCAACAACATCCCCATATGATCTGTGGACAGCTTTGAGTTGAGATGCGCCACTGTAAACTATCCTCTAATTGGCTGGTTTCTGGAAAAGTAAGTAGCCGTTTTGGCCATGTGTTTCCCCTGATATGCATGAAGAGAAAGCAAAAGACTGAAATACTATTGGTTGGTCTTGCACTCACTGAGACACAAACCAGGACCCGCAGTAACGACTGGGATTTGTATCAATAAAATCAGCTGCGGTATATAAACAAAGTACCATTTCTAGACATTTCAATAACCTTGCCTCTTCAAGTTGATCTTCAAGTTGATCTCTGAGTTTTAGGATTCAAGCTTCATGTTAATTCCTCCTACATCATTCACCCTCTTTAATTAATTTAGCTCCCAACAAGGAGTTGCTGAGATTCCTCCATCTAAGTACGTGCCCTCTGCTTCTCATAGGAAAGCCCATTTCATCAGTTTCCAGTAGTAAAGAGAAGGACGGGGACCACCTTACCGATTTCTCTGCCATTAGCCGCTTGACTCTGGCTTTCAGCTTCTCCTCTTGCTGTAGCCTTTCCTCGGTCAGCTTCCCCTTCTCTGCCAGATGCTGCCGTAACTCTTCTTGCAGCAAATACTGCTGAGTTTCCCGAGAACTGTTGATCTTCATCTGAAATGAGGGGAAGGGGAACTGCAGCTGATGGGGGACAGGACTAACGCAGGAGTCATTTCCACTACCTTTGGGGGCGGGACAAAGGTTCACGAAACTTTCTTCAAAACACAGAAAAATGATGCTTAGCTTAGTAACTAATAGCGAAGTAGTAGAGCATCGTGGTTAAGAGCTCAGACTCTAGATCTAGATAGAATCTCAGCTCTAGTTCTTTCTAGACACTTCTTCGTATAGAAAATAAGCGGGTGAACTAAGGCAGGCCGTCTTCCTCCTCTTTCATCCCTGCCGGCCGCTTGGGTGCGGGATTCCGTGGAGAGCAAGGGCCCGTGAAGGGGCTCTGCAGCACGCCTACCTGACCTACTGCCCTTTCCAAATTGGCTTTAATGAGGTTTGCTCTGTTCCTCATTTCTTGCAGCTGAAGCAATTTCCTTCTGGAATCCTCCCGAAGCTTCTCTTCCACCTGAAAGGATGATGAAACCGAGGGCTTGCTGCTAATGTGATCATCATGCCCTCTGGGGAAACTCTTCTGGGTGGGCTAATGGCAGTGGCGGAGTCCCTGAGGGGTAGGGACAGCTGCAGCCCAGCAGCAGGGGTCACAGGCATGCACAGGGTGGAGGCAAACTCACAGGGAGTTGCCCCCTATGGGAAAGGGCCGAGCTCTGCACCCGGGGCTCAACTATGTTCTACCGCACACTCCCATCCCAGCTCGGTCCCTAACAAGCCGTACGACACTCGGAAAGTTACTTCACTGCTCCGTGACTCAGTGTCCTCATCTGTCAAATGGGGATGATGATACTAGTATCACTGCATAGAGTCATTGTGGGGATTCGATGTTTGGAATAGTGCTTAAGGGCTCTGTGAGAGTGTTAAGTACTGTTGTAACCTATGAAAGGTGGACGGGAATGTCCGCCGTACAGTCTCGTTCTAATAACTCGTGATGGGTACTTGGACATGTTATGATTGGGTTTATTATCATAACTGTTTGTCGTCACCACTTTGAGCACACTCACTGGTGGTAACCTCTCTGGAGGCTTGCTAAAGCAATGTCTATTAAGAACTGCAGCCTGCAAAGGAAGGCATTTAAAGTGGAGAAGCTTGCCTACTTCTCCCCCCTTGCTTAGGTAACAGTCAACGCACAGTAAGCTTGGGAGTGCTCCACGCTACCCTTGGCTCGCCAGTGTAGGCCTCGCAGCTGCTCAATTCTTGGATGCACCTGCTGAACCCTGGGCCCTGGCACTAACAGGAAATGAGGCAAACTCTCGTAAATAAATGGAAAGTTTTTGTGCTGAAAGAAATTCACAGGCTGCTTTTTTTAGGGATCTGAAGAGGGGGATCACAGGGATGTAATAAAAGACCCAGAAAAGCCCTTAAGAGCTTTCTTCTGAGTAGTGTGGTCCAGTGGAAGAGCCTCTACCCAGCTCCGTTACCTTGGAAAAGTCATCTAAGCTCTCTGGGCCTTAGTTTTCTCCCAGGTCTAAACATGCTCTGACTTCTATGTCAGCAGCCTTTTTCATGTGCTGCAAAAGCCAAGTCCAGCCTTGGACTCTGCCCCTGTCTGTGTTCTGCATGAACAGCCCCCGTTCCCGTCCCGAAGCCTCAGAGTCACCCTCAGCGTCCGCCCTGCTCCCTCTCTCACACTCGGGGGTCTCACGCCTGTCCACCAACCCCTCTCACATGCAAGCTGGACTGTGACAAGTGGCCTCCTCGCCTCGAGTTTAGTTTCTTCCAGTGCAATCTTAACGGTACTGTGAGAGTTACCCAGCTGTAAGGCAGCTCTGTCCAACAGAACTTTCTGCAATGATACAGGTACTCTGAGCGAGGCTGTGTTGTCTAATACGGCAGCCACCAGGCACATCTGGGGATCGAGCACTCGAAATGGGGATGGTGTGACGGAGGAACTGAACTAAAAATTTTAGTTAATTTTCATTAATTTCAGTGTAAACAGTAGCATGTGGCTGTTTGCTACACCAGCGTCACTGAAGTCAGACGAACCTGGAGTCAGACAAAACCGACTGTGCCATTGGGCTAGTTACTTTACTAGTAACTAGTAGCCTTGACTTTCTCATCTGTAAAATGGAGAGGATGATTTCTAGATCACAGCGCTGTTGTGAAGATGAAGAGATGAAATGTTCAAGGTAACTCCTAGTACGTGAGAAATTATAACTACTATTTTCACCCTGATTACTGTCCACGAATGTCACTGCATCAGTCACTTGTTCAGAAGCCTTAGTAGCTTCCCACTGCCTGTGTGGTACAGAGCCCAAGCACCTGAACTAAGGCAAAACACCAAGCCAGGGATTCAAGAAGCCCCTACGAACTCTGAACGAGGTAAATAAAACTGAATCCACACCTAGATAAACCATAATAAAACTGCTGGAAATCAAGGGAAAAGACAATCTTAAAAGCAACCGGAGAAAAAGACAGATTATGCAAAGGTACAATAGTTAGGCTTACAGATGACTTCTAAATAGAAATAATAGGAGCCACAAGACAATAGTGACATATCTAATGCTGTATCTAATGTGCTGAAAGAAAAGAATTGCCATTGTAGAATTCAATACGCAGTCAAATGTGTTTTAAGAATGAAGGTTAAATATACATCTCCAGACAGACACACAGGCACATGTGAGAATTTGTCATCAGCAGAGCCACAATGAGGGAAAACATTAAAGGGTATTCTTCAGACACAAGAAAAATGAACCCAGGTGGGTGATCAGAGATGCAGAAAAGACAAGCAACAGTAAGGGTAATGTGTGGATATGATACTGACTATATAAAAACACTAATAATGTCTTGTGGGGTTTTAAGCATCAAGAGGAGTTTAGAAAATGACAGCAATGGCTTATAAATCTGGAGGGGGTAAGTGAAATTAAGGTGTTTGAAACTCACTGCACTGTCAAGGAGAAGGGCATAATTATCAACTACTATTGCCTCTTGGTAAGTTAAGAATGCAGGGCTTCCCTGGTGGTGCAGTGGTGGAGAGTCCGCCTGCCGATGCAGGGGACATGGGTTCGTGTCCCGGTCCAGGAGGATCCCACATGCTGCAGAGCGGCTGGGCCTGTGAGCCATGACCGCTGAGCCTGTGCGTCCGGAGCCTGTGCTCCGCAACCGAAGAGGCCATAACAGTGAAAGGCCCGTGTACCGCAAAAAAAAAAAAAAAAAAAAAAAAAAAAAAAAAAAGAATGCACATTATAGTCTTCAGGATGACTACTAAGAGAATAGTAGAAGAGTGAAAAACTTAATTAATGTGTGATTTTGGTGAGTCAAGGATGAAAGCTATTGTCTTACTATTACTAAAAGAATAGTAAAAAAGTGAAATATTTCCAAGCTAATAGAGGGGGAAAGTGGAATAAGAGAAAACCATCCACTCAGAAGGAGGCAAGAAAGGAGAGAAAAAGGAACATACCACAGATGGTACATCTGGTATTGAGCAAGAAGGTAGATTTAAACCCCAGGACACGAGTAATTACATAATATAAATGGACTAAAAGTCAAAGATTGTCAAACTGGATTTTGTAAAAATGATACGCTATCTGAAGGCATATGTCTAAACCTTAAGACAAAAATTGACAGAGAACATATGAAAAAGATATGGCATGAAAACTCTAACAAACAGAAAGCCAGTGGTGAAGCTAAATGACAAAGGAGACGTTAAGGGAGAAACACTAGTAGAGATGAAAAGGGACATTTCATGATGATCTAAAGTTTTGCTCTACAGGAAGTATTAGGATTCTAAATTTATATGCACCTAGTAACACAGCCTCAAAATATATAAAGCAAAAATCGTTCATATTAAAAGAAGAAACACACAAATGACAAACATGTTGAGATTTTTAAAAACATTCTCAATGATGGAACAAAAAGAAAAAAAAATCAATATGAGAATTTAAGTTGGAACAACATCATTGGCAAACTTGGTTTAATGGATCAATTCTTTCTTAGATAATTTCACAATTAAGATCTGAAGGCAGTCTAGGGTTGTGGTTACACACAGGAGCTTTGGAGTCAGGCAGACCTGGATTCAAGTTCTGCCACAACTACTTTATGCAAGTGAACTTGGATAACTTCCTCCACCTCTGTGAGCCTCAGTTTTCCCAACTGTAAAGTGGGGTTAATACCAGTATAGACCGCATGGGGTCATTGTGAGGATGAACAGAGATGATGCAGGTGGAGTGCTTGCCCCAGAGTGGTTCCCAGGCCGACCTGTCCCTGCCATACCTTGCTCTTTTCCCTCAGCGTCATAGAGATCAGGCTCTGCTCGGTACTGCTCCTTTTCAGCTCCACCCTGAGCTTCCTCATTTCTTTTTCCATGTCATGGATTTGCTGAAAGAGTTCCAACAACAGGGAAGTCAACTTCACAACTCATTTCATCCGGTTCATTAAGGAAGAAACCTAGTCTGGGATTCGCTTCATTCCTTCCCTTGGGGGACAATTCCACATCTTTGAGGCAAAGTAGACTTTCTTTCAACGGATGCAATGAAAGGGCTGGGTGAGGGAAAATTTGAGTTTCTTTTGAAGATCAGCATGGATCCTGGATTAAACAGTACAAGATACCTATCCACTCATTAGAATCTCTTTCCTTCGGGTATATTTTTGAGTTCAATCTAAATAAGGGCTGTTTGGAAGACACAATGGGCACAGTTTGGAAGAAAAGAACAATGACATTTTTCTTTTTTCTCATTTGAGGCAGAGAAGTGTGCTCCTGACAGAGAGAAGAACACACGTATCCTGCCCCCGGCCCAGGCACCGTCCTTCCCAACGGATGGAAAACGTATGCCTGGTGATGTACATGAGGGTTCGGGCCGGTACAGGGGGTGAACATTTACATTGAGTGGTCATCTTTTCATTGTATTCATTTTTATGTTCACCTTCCATAGAAGGCCAGTGATACATTTGCTTTTTATTTCGTTTTTATGAATTGTTGTAAAATTGAATGTATTTAAGTAAAAATACTTCAAGAAGAGTTGTGTTAATAGCAGTGCTCAGGGCTGTGATAAAACTTGTGACAGTGGATCATGAAAGTCTGGGCATCACAAGTCCAGGGGTAGGGACCACGGTGAATTTCCAGCAGCATATGGTGGCCACCTCCCGTCCCTTTCCCCAGGGGAAACCTGATGAGGGGCCTTGAGCCAACTGCCCAGAAAATCTGGGGAGAGTGTGTTTTCCATGGTCTTTTCACCCATCTCTTTGAGGCCAGCAAATCAAAGAATTAGGAGACTACATTAACAGACAAACACCCAGAAAGCCCCAGAGCTTCTGCTAGCTAATGGGCCAAGGAACCACTCCAAAACCCTCAAGGCCACAATCTAGGCTTTCAGTGGACACCGAGGGGTCAGGAGGTTCAACGCACGGTTTTGCAGAGTTTTAACTCTTTCTCTTGGGCTTCCCACTTCTCCTTCTGGGCATCTTCCTTCTGTAACTCTTCTTTCAGCACTGAGCACTGTGGAGAAAAAGGACAAGGCCACGGGGGCTTGGCTGGGGGTCCCAAGTACCTGTGTTCACGCCCAGGAGTGTTTCCTGCTGTATAACCCAATCACACCTCTGAATTCTGAGAGGCGAGACCATTTGTGTGATGGGAGCACGGGATCCTGCAGTCGTTCCCAGTTCATGCCTCTCATGAGTTCTGAGGAATAGAGCGTCTAAATTCCTCTTCAAAAGCCAGCAAACTTCACTGCAGGGGAAAACCAGCTTTGTAGACTCTGGGTACTTAGGGTGCAGGAATTGGGATGTTTTCACACTGTGACTGGTGAGGGTGGAGGGGGCCGAGCCAGTGAGCTGGGGTCCATCTTAGGGCTTTTGTGCAGGTTGCATCTCAAAGACACAACTGCCCCGACTGGTGTGGAGGGGTAAAAGGAGCTGTCTTGCCCGAGGGCGGCTTGGCAACAGGCATTAACGGCATAAGGATGGATGTGCCTTATTTTGACCCAGCAATTCCCACTTTAGGAATGTACCTTAAGGACAATGACTGGAGAAATAAGTAAATCTGTAGTTTCAAGGATGCTCTTCACAGAATTGTCAGTAACAGTGGAAGAAAAAAAAAAAAGAGGAAACAACCCAAGTGTTGTTTAGAACAGCAGACCACTTATAACACTGGGTACATCCAGGAGAAAGTATGTAGCTTTTAAGACGAATGATAAGAGCGTTGATTTATTAGAATGGAAAAATAATAAGTATTTAAAAATTTTAAAAATGTGCATAGTATAAATTCACTATAAAATGATTGATTGATTGATTTCTAGGCAATATATAGAAACAAGACTGGAAAAACAGACATGAACATATTAACACTGATTTCTCAAGGTAGCATTTCCTCTCCTCTCTTTTTAATTTTTCTTCTCAATGTCATCTACTTATTTTTCTAAAATTAACACACATGATGTATGTCATTAAAAAAAAGGCATCTCAAATGTGACGAACCCTTGTGCTATTGGCCAGCACAGTCTAGAGGAGAAGGGACCTCATTCCAAGGTCAACGAGGAAGGGGAAACGGGGACATAAATCATCCAAATGCATTTCAGGAGGTAGAAGAGCCAAGCAGGTGCTGTCTTTGCAGACTCCTTCTACTTAGCACCAGCTCTGCATCCCCTTCCCATCACCAACACACACACACACACACACACACACACACACACACACACACACACACCACATTAAACAGCTATAGCACATGCCTGGGAAGACACTCTGCTTGGGGGAAACGAATGCAGAGGGCTTGGCCAGGCAGCCGACCTCGGGCAGAGGCAGAAGAGCACAACGAAAACCAGCCTCCCACTTCTCGCAAAATGATTTTGTCATCCCCATTTCACAGATGGGGAAATGGAGGCCAAATAAGTTACAATAAAAGAAAGCTCTGGGATGGGACCCTGGTCTGTCTGATCCCAAAGCTCGTGCAGTGCCTTTCACCAGCTCCAAACTGGGTATGGTACTACGTACCAGGTATTACTTACTGTGCCTTTTCCTTGGAACCTCAAGATCTGTTCTCACCCCACCCCCATGCAGACCTAGCTATCGGGTAGCCTCTGGGAATCTCTGAGTTGCCACCTGAGATGAAAGCTTTGAGGTTTTACCTTGACTCACAGAAACAGGCACATCATGCAAATACTGAGAAATCTTATCCTATAGGGGCAGGATTCTAAAGTTAGCATTGAAGGCAAGATTTGCAAATAGTCAAAGTTACATGTAAAAAGCTCTTTGCTTGCCTACCACGTTCATCTTCCATAGAGACATTCCACACACTAAAGTCTAAGGAAGAAATGAGCGTCTGCGTGTTTGCATCTGGATCTTCAGACGTTCTGCTGTGAAGACAGTTATGAGAACCAGCGGTGCTGGGACCACGATGCAGCCGTGTGGTCATCCTTGCTCACAGGGAGATCGTATTCTGTTTAATGTTAAACTTTGCAATGGCAGTATATGCTCATAGGTGTGTTTGTTGCTGGGATTAAACAAACTCATTTATAATAGGGGTTAGAAAATGTTTGCTGGATTTGAAAATCTATTACGCTTATTCTGAGCCACATACACACTGTCCTTTGAAAGGCTTCAGAGAAGTTGGCCACCTGCCCAGCAGCTACCCTCCCTGTGTCCTTGGGCACTGGCCTCATCTCACCACCATGTGTCATGTGACTCCACTGTGTCTGCTTTTCGCAGCTACAATTTGCTGATGACCCGACACTCACTCTGGAGCTGAGGGCTTCGAGCTGGTGATCCTTTTCTTTGTTCTCACTTTTCAGTTGATTCACCTCCTGTTGTAGTTGTTGAACTTGACCATCCTTTACTAACACGTCTCTTTGCAAAGATGACACCATCTCTGTAAAAGAACCAAACCAAACCAAAACAAAAGACTCATGGAGGTCGAAGAGGCAGGAAGGATTATTGGCAACACCATGGCTGTCAGCCAACGTTCGGACAAGACCTTCCAAGCCTGGGCCACCACCGGTGCCCGCCTAGAAATGGGGAGGCTTTTTGCAAGGGTCCCAGAGCAGGAATGGGAATGAGAGCAAAGTTCACAGAACAGGGTTTGAGGCTTCAGTGAGAATGAGGGGCGGTCAGCATCAGCGAGAGGAGAAGCCTTTGGGGGCCTCTTGTGGGCACAGGCCAGGCAAAGCCGGGAGGAGAGGCCACACCATGGGCCTGGGGAACAAAGGCCCAGCACAGGGAAGGTCCAGGAATTCTTCTCCAGAGGCCAGGAGACGGGCGTGTGGCAGAGGGCACTGCTGGACACTATTGATGGGGTGGGTGGTTGGTTTCTCAGTCCTCTGAGTTTGGACCCCTCTCTACCACTTATTAGCTTGGTGGTCTTGGACAAGCTATTTCACCTCCCACTGTCTGTCCCACACAGAGTTATTGTAAGGGTCAAATGAGACGGTATGCCCCAAGAACACAAAGTGGCTAAATTATGTTTGTTACATGGCGCCTATTATTTTTCTCAGCAGCCAGCTTCCAAAATGGCCCCAATGATCCCTACCACCTAGAATTCATGCCCTGTGTAGCCCCTCCCACCCTGAATAGGGCTGCCATGGGTAACCAATATGATACTGTGGAAATGACGGACTGTTTCCTCTCAGGCTGGGTCATAAAACACACTGTGGCCTCCTCTTTGCTCTCTCTCCAATCACTCACTCTGGGGGAAGCCAACTGCTGTGTCGTGACGACACTCAAGCAGCCCTAGAGAGAAGCTTGTGTGCTGAGGGACTAAGGCCTCCAGCCAATAGCCACATGAGCAGCCATTCTGAAGGGGGATCCTCCGGCTCCCCCCGAGGCTTTAGATGACATGACTGATGCCCCAGCCGACATCTTGCCTGCAACTCATGAGAACTAAGTCACCCCCCCCCCAAATTCCTGAACTACAGAAACTGGAGGAGATAATAAATATTGGTTGGGGTTTTATCCATTACATTTTGGGGTAACTTGTTATGCAGCGATAGATAACTACTCCATTACTGTAGTATCATTTTTTTAACATCTTTATTGGAGTATAATTGCTTTACAATGGTGTTTTAGTTTCTGCTTTATAACCAAGTGAATCAGTTATGCATATACATATCTCCCCATATCTCTTCCCTCTTGCATTGTAGTATCATTTTGAATAAAAGTGGGAAGAAGGGTGCATAAATGCAGTGGTATTGGGTTATCTCCTACGGTTCTTTTCTTGAAAGAACATCAGGCCCAGTTTTAGTGGTAGGTATCAATCAAGAATGTCTATGAAATAAAGCACAAAATGCTCCAGAATTTCATTTTAAAAATGAGCTTTGCCTCCAGGACACAGTTCAGTTACTTGGAAATCCGTCTGGGGCTTGCCACACTTTGAGTGGGTCCAGCCCATCTCAAGCGTTATCCCAACCCAGGCCTGTACGACTCCCTGATCGGAGAAGGTGGGATCTGAGACAGGCTTGATGCTTGGATGAGGTTTCACTGGCCGACATACGGGAGGAAGGTGAGGACCAGCGAGTTCATCCTTACATTCCTGGTGCCCAGAACAGCACCTAGCCTGGGGGAGGTGCTCAGAAAATATCTGAGGACACCCCAAGTGAGGGAGGAGCATAAGCAGAGACCTGGGGGCAGCAGGGGGTGGGTGTGGGTGTGATTAAGTTGCAGAGTGAGGCAGAAGAAAAGCACAGATTCATACAGAGATGGGGATTCACGTGCGACTCAATGCTATGCCTGCCTTCTACAGCTGTGGGCATGTTTCCTGCTACGCACTGGCTGCTTTCAGAGTGATGTGCCCCTCCGAGGCTCACTGCCTCCTCCCTGTCACCTGCTTCTCTCTCTCCCCTTGTCTGTGAGTGGCCCCATCCTTTTCAGGTCTCTAGACATGTCAGTTTCTGCTTAAAAACCTCCACTGGATTCCCAACACCCTTGGAATAAAAACCCAGACCCCCCCGACCCTGCCCAGCCCCACAATCCCCTGTTCACTCCACGCAGGCTCGCTTGCCCTTGGCTTGTCCTTGCCCACCTGAAACACGTCCTCTCTAAAAGAAGGACATAGCCTTGGAGGATACAACATAAAGTGGTTAGAATCAGCTAGGTCCAAGGGGGCGTAAGATTCGGCTTCCAGGGGAACTTGAGCCTCATTACAGGCTCATTGTAATACATGAGCGAAATGACACACGCACCAGCACCAGGACAGTTCGGAGGCTGACCATAAAGGTCAAAAAGAGGGTGGTGGGGCTTCCCTGGTGGCGCGGTTGCTGAGAGTCCGCCTGCCGATGCAGGGGACACGGGTTTGTGCCCCGGTCCGGGAAGATCCCACATGCCGTGGAGCGGCTGGGCCAGTGAGCCATGGCCGCTGAGCCTGCACGTCCGGAGCCTGTGCTCCGCAACGGGAGAGGCCACAACTGTGAGAGGCTCGCGTACAGGAAAAAAAAAAAAAAAAGTGGGTGGTGGCCCAATTCCTGGAAATCCCCGCCCCTTCCCCAAAATATTAGAGTTGTCCCAATCCTCCCACTCATTAGCCTATAAAATTACCCAGCCCATAAAAACTAACCGCCCCATATTTGGGGGTCTCTAGCCTTCTGAGATGGCCCACACTCTGTCTGTGGAGTGTGTTTCTCTCTAAAGAAATCCACTTCTTACTTTGTCTCTCACTGAATTCTTTCTGCATGAGACATAAAGAACCTGAGCTTTATTAAGTCCCGAGACCAGATGCGTGATCTCGATTAAAAGATAGTGGGTTCTGAGTGGGTTCGAGTCCCAGTCCACGGGTTCAAGTCCCACCTGAGTTCCATGGTTGCACACCCACTAAGCTGGTCTCCCTTGGCCTCCCCCCTTGAAGCGCTGGCCACCACGACACACAGTTTATTTTCTCCACAGCAGCACTGCTCTCTGAAGTGGGCTTGTTTATTCATCCCTTTACTTTTATTGTCTGTCAACCCCTCCCAAATCTGTGAGTACAGGAATCTGACTGTCTTGCTTGGCTCTCCCTCCCCGGAGCCTGGAACGGGGCCTGACACCTAGTAGGAGCTCAAGAAACATGTGGAAGCAATGAAGGAATCCAGGGAATCAAAGCTCAGCCACAGCTGTGCGTTGGCTGCCCCTCTCCCAACCCAAGCCCTTTATCAGGGAACCACCTCGGATCAAATTAGAAAATGGTTTCCCTTGGGCCCAAGTGCACTCGGCTGAAATGGGTGAGACCATGGGTGGCTTAAAGGAGTGACCCCAGTTTGTCCACGCTCTAGTTTGCACTCAGGCTGCTTTGTGGAACCACCCAAGCCACAAGGCGACCTGTGTTCTCCCTGGTGGGGCCAGTGCTCAGGAGACCTTGTAGCCAAGAGATACCATTCTCTCAAATATTTACCAGGCCCTGCCCTCGGAACTGGGTGGCAAGAAACCTCCACTGAGGGAGAACTCTAATGCACCGACACGGGTGATCCCTGAGGCTGCACCCGTGTCACGGGCACAGGTGCGCTGGTTGACTGGTGATGTCTGCAGGGGGAGGGCAGAAGCTCTGGGGCCTGAATGCAGAAGGGCCTCACCTGACGTGATGGCGGCCTCCCTCCTTAAGTTCTCGGCCTCGTGCTTCAGGGAGGTGATTTCTAAGTTTCTCTCAGACAGGGTCTGGCACAGCACCTGGTTGTAGCCTTGCTGTAGGGCACTGATCTGTGGAAGGAGGCAACACACAGTCAGAGGGGGCCAGCCAGGCCTGCAGGACACGCCGGTACTTCTCCAACATTGGGCAGAGTCGGGTTGATCTTGGATCGGGGTGTTGGGGAAACCAAGGTTTTCAGTTGTCACTAGTGGAAGGGGCAGGAGGGGGCCTGTTCCTTCAGTGACCACCATGTCATCGGTCCTCGAGACACAGACCTTATCTTTGTGGCCACCCAGGGGCTCGGGTGCTGCTGTCTTCCTATGACCTGTGGGTTTTCAGCCATAAATAGACCAGCTGTTGGTTCCAGATCATCCAGCACTGACTGGATGCACAGCAAAGTTCAAGAGCCGGGAGCAGGTTATGAAATGAATTCCCTCTAATGAGAATAGAGGGTAGTTTATACCTCACAGAACACTCCAGAGTTTACAAAGCCCGTTCACACATGCTACACTGATACTCGTCACAGCGTTGCTGAAGGCTGACGTTCCCATTAATGTGCCCATTTTGCAAGGGAGCCAGGTTGAGACTCAGAGAGGCGAGGCCCCCTGCTCGGGATCACGCGGCTGGTCAGACGTGGAGTCTGATTCAAACCCAGTCTTTAGTTGCCTGGTTCCTCCTTCCCAGGTGGCTCTAGGAATGAGCGTGAGAAGTTGGAGGCTGTAAAGCATGGCATGGACTCGGGAGCCGGACTGTGGCCTTCAAGTCCTGCCTCTGCCAGTTAACGGGCTTTGTGAACACAAGGAGGACACCATATTCTGTTTCCTTTTGTTCAGTCTGTACGCGGGGTGATGGTAGTCCCAACCTGATAGGATTGTTAGCAATATTTTAATAAGTTAACATGTGTACAGGTGCTCAGATCATGCCTGGCACACGGCACAGGGGGATGAGCTATGACGGTCCTCTCCTCTGACTACCCACGGGGTGTTTTTTAGTTTTGTTTTGGGGTTTTTGTGTGGTTTTTTTGCGGTACGCGGGCCTCTCACAGTTGTGGCCTCTCCCATTGCGGAGCACAGGCTTCGGACGGGCATGCTCAGTGGCCATGGCTCACGGGCAGAGCCGCTCCGCGGCATGTGGGATCTTCCCGGACCGGGGCCCGAACCCGTGTCCCCTGCATCGGCAGGCGGACTCTCAACCACTGCGCCACCAGGGAAGCCCCTATCCATTCATCTCTTGATGACACTTAGGTTGCTTCCATATCTTGGTAATTGCAAATAATGATGCTCTGAACATTGGGGTGCATGTATCTTTTCAAATACATGTTTTTGAAAACACGTGTTTTTGTTTTTTTCGGATTTATACCCAGGAGTTGAGTTTCGAGGTCATATGGTAGTTCTATTTTTAGTTTTCTGAGAACCCTCCATACTGTTTTCCACAGTGGCTGTGCCAGTTTACATTCCTACCAACACTGTACCAGGGTTCCATTTTCTCTAAACATTGTAAATTTTCTTCCTAGGGGTAATTGAGATGGTAGTTCAATAATAACATAAGATCAGGTGAAGTCTAAAGAAATTTTAGAAAACCTGGATAAAGTAAGAAAACATCTGTTCTCTGGCATCTGAATGTTAGAGAGACACCAAGACATGTGGGCCAAGTTCTGGAGAGAAGGGAAACACAGACGCAAGCTTGACATTTGGTGCAGCTTTTCTCCTTGGGGCATTTGCAGATTCAAATCTTACAGCCTAGGAGCTGAAAAGCCAAGGAGTTCAAAAGACTCTAACCACAGAAGCTGCTGGCATCCCTTGACTTGTAGGTGCAGCACTCTAGTCCTGCCTCTGTGGTCACTGCCTCCGCCTCTTCTTTGTATATAATTTCCTCCTGTCTCTCACTTATAAGTACACTTACAGATGGCACTTAGGGCGAGGATAGTCTCAACTCAAAATCCTTATATCCGCAAAACTTTACCTTGTAAGGTAACGTTCTCAGGTCCCAGGGATTAGAGCCTGAGATCTTTGGGGCCACCAGTCAGCCCACTGTAAGCCCTAAACGTCTTCTCTCCTGAGGAAGGTCTAGGCTGGGCAGAAACCCCGACAGACATCTACCAGAGGCCAGATTGAGAGCCCTTTTAGAAGGTCAATTCTCAGCTCATTTGGAACCTTGCTATTGCCTTTTTTTCTTCTTTTCTTTTCGGTACGTGGGTCTCTCACTGTTGCGGCCTCTACTGCTGCGGAGCACAGGCTCTGGACGCACAGGCTCAGCAGCCATGGCTCACGGGCCCAGCCGCTCGGTGGCATGTGGGATCCTCCCGGACCGGAGCACGAACCCGTGTCCCCTGCACTGGCAGGCAGACTCTCAACCACCGCCACCAAGGAAGCCCTGCCCTTTCTTTTTTCCTCCTGTTTGTCCTCAACAGGGGGAAGCATTAAGAGTAAATGAGGGGCTTCCCTGGTGGTGCAGTGGTTAAGAATCCGCCTGCCAATGCAGGGGACACAGGCTCGAGCCCTGGTCCAGGAAGATCCCACATGCCGCGGAGCAACTAAGCCCGTGCCCCACAACTACTGAGCCTGCGTTCTTGAGCCTGCGAGCCACAACTACATTAGATATCCTTGACTTATTACACTCTATGCCCATTACTATTTTCACCACCTCCCTCGTAATGCTTGAACCTTGGCTATGACCCATTGTCACCTCTGGACAAATAGTTTCTGCTCTATTTTCTGTCTTCCGTCCTTCTGGGCCACTTCTATCTACCATCATTACCCAAAGAACTGACTTTACAGATTCTATATGCCAGTGTGTAAGACTTGCAGTGTTTTAAGAAGTATCCCAACTTCATGATGGTGATTTGGGGTCATTACTAAAGCACTCGGGATCATACATATTCTTTTAAGGTAGTTTTACAGGACAACGCACATTGGTATTTTTCTCCTATTAACAGAGTAGGAAATTGTGGGTTGATGTGCAGTTATTTCGATTAAGAAAGCAAGATATGAACACTGCTTCTTTGCTGGGGTACTTGGCACTGCTCTTTCTCGTGCTGGGACATAGTTTGCGCCTTTACAGCCTTGCATCTAGGCGTACTGATCAGACTAATGTTTGGCTTTATTGGATACGTTGACCAGTCTGATTGATATTCTGGTACATACAGGGTACTTGGTCATGGTTGCTCACCTCTGAACCTCAGCTTCATCACCTGCAAAGTGCAACTAATAGCATATCCGCTTTGTGGGGTTTTTAGGGATTTGGCAAGCGTCATAGTGCCTGGGACATGCTAGAGACTCAGGTGATGCAGTAATTACTCAAATGTGCATTTTCAGTGGATCCTTCCCACCTGGACAGGGTGACTTAACATAACAGCCTTGGGAGAGTAAGAGCAGGACAAACAGCAAGGGCAGCGTGGGCCAAGGGAAGGAGGTGAGAACTGACATGCAGGGAGCCCTCTTGCTGGTATCACCAGAGGGCCCATAGTGAGCCAGGATGTGGGGAGAGACTGGCTGCTCAGTAAGACCAGGCCAAGAAAGGCCGTGTGAGGGGGCTTAGCTTTTACCTTGTGGTAGAGGCCATCCAAAGGAGAAAGTGGAAGATGGGTAGGTATAGACTTCTCCCTTAGGGATTGTCCTCAGGGTCTGTTTATCTCCTGGCAGGGTGCGTTCAACGAGTTGGCCGCTCCAGCACATTCTAGAGAGGACTGGCCAGGTCTGACCTTCTGGAGATACAGCCCTGACCTCCTGGCCACCTCACTGAGGAGAGGGCTCATGGGGGAATCAGCTTCACTCTGCATCTGTCCACCAGTCCTGCACCCTGGACTCCAGGACCACTCACTTGCAAGAGGCACATCCAGCTGCCAGAGGAAGTGACATTTCCTGACTCATCTGGCTAAGAATGAGCAGAGTATCGCTGACCACTCCAGGGGAGTAGATGCCACAGAAGATCAGGATGCGGACAAGCCATAGAAGATCAGAAGGAACAAAGGTCAGTCCACGTGGGAGTTCACATGGGTGCCTCACAGTCCCCAACAGGCCCTCGAGTTTCCCTTCCAGCCCAACACACACTCCACCTGCCCACAGTCACCTGTGCCACCATCACAGAGCCCCACAGAGCTCCAAACATCCTCAAACACACAAACTCCCTACTTATAAGCAAATGCCTGACTGTGTGCCCAGAACCCTCCTGCTCCAATATACATGCACTACAAACTCCAATAAAACCACAGCCAGTCTTGAATACAAAAACACACCCCCAACGGCCCCTGGTAATCAAACACCTAAATCCTCATACCCCACAAAAATCCACCCAACCCCATATAACCCCTCAATGCAAACACACAAACCCTTCAACAAGAGCCAAATATATTCAAACCAAACTCACATACTTCTTAATAGAAGACACAACCCCCCAAATCCAAATAGAACACATACAGTCCGCACACAGCTGTCAACATCCACGTATGTACAATGCCTCAGAAGCTGAGACAAACACAAAATACCATTAGAGAGACACAATGTTTCCAACCTTCTCCTATATACTCCCCCCAGAACACATCATGACCTCACACCCCCAATACAAACATACACCCATCTCCCTCTTGAGATACTATAAACAGCCTCTGTCACATCCCCTGATTATACACACACAGCTAGCAGCCCCAATTTACACTGACAACCCCAATCTCTGCAAATTCCTCCACATCAAAAGTACACTCCCTGGACTCTTACCCTACAGGATGAGCATGTGTATAACCCCTGCACTCTGAATACACACAGATCCAACACACAAAGCATTAAAATGCACACCCCTACCTCTTCTCAAATGCCTGCACACGTAGCCTCAAAACACCCAGAAGCCGCCCACCACCCAGCCACACCATGCTACACCAACCGTACACTCACAAAGGCACTCACGCCCCTCATCTCTCCCCAGATCACACATACACAGTCTCTACACAGCTTTACTATTACCCCAAACCATCCTATGCCCTAAACATACATCCAAGAGTTCCCCACACAGCCCTAACCGATGACAGAGGCAGCTGTACCAGGGGCATCACGGTACCCTGAACGGGCAAATGCCGCTGAGGTAAGTGCCTCCTATGTTGCTGCATTTCTTGCTGCTGTTGCAAATCATCCCTTGACCCCACCCAGGCTGACTGGGACACCCTAAACAGGAAGTGGCAGCATAGGAGTCAGGAAGAGGAAACTCCATTCCAGGTGCTCCCTGTCACCATCCATTGCACCAAAACATCAGATGACCAGCATGAACAAGAAACAGAGACATGTAACTATACCATGGTTGAAAGGCAAATTTTTCTAGAAAACATTTGTCCAAGGGAAGGGCGAGAAGGGTGCTCTCCCTAATTCTAAAGCCACGCGGTTACGATTCAAAGAAACGGCAGATACAGTCCAACAGGCGTGGGGCTGCATCCATGTTGTATCTGGATATGAAAAAGATAATTTTTCGGAAGCCCCAAATCTCGCTTCCCAGTAAAGGCACATGGGCCCCGCTGCCCCATTGGCCAGGAACCCAGCAGAGGACCCTTAAGGGATATAGGGACTTCTGGGACCCTTACTGATCTCCACCAAGGGGTGGTGCTATCACACAGCTCCATCCTTCATGAGATGACTAACAGACCTCCCTGTATTGGCAGCTCTGGAGATCGGGGGTCCCTAATGATGTCAACTTGAGACCGCCCAAGCACAAGTTAGAAATTTTTGCTCAGGCGCTGCAGACTCTTCAGGAGACTGGAGTGATGGGTAGCTGTCACCTCTCCGAATCCTCTACCCTGACCTCTGCCAACGCCTCTGCCTTAGGGACCTGGCAGATCCCTGGAGCGTGGCCCTCCTCTGGGACACTTGCCCATATACTTCTCTAATTTTCCTTGGGACACACATAAACAAATTTTCTTATGGCTCTCATTGACCACGGGAGCTCAAATTACAGTGCCTCCTGGGAACCCCTCCAATTATAAGCAAGGGCCACACTTTAGATTACAAGGCATAGTAGTCAGGGGAGTAGAAAGCATTCAACTTCCATTGAATGTCACTATTGAAACAATCTTTATTAAAAATCTTTTAGTGGTGGTAGCCCCTTTGGCCCTACCCTTTCCCATTACAGCTATGGATGCCTTGATGTACTGCAATGCCATTTGGAACAAACCCAAATTCCTGGCCTTCCTGGTGGAAGCTGAAACTGGGAGCCCATACGACTGCCACCTAAGACAGTAAATATCTCCCAATAACATGTATGACAGGGGGCTGTGGGATTGCAGCCCATAATTCAGATTTTAGGAAAAGAAGAAGTCATTAAACACACCATTTCTCCTTTTCAATTTCCCCATTTGGCTGCTATTAAAGCCTGCTATTAATGAGTGGTGACTTATAATCAACTACTGAAATATAAGTGCTGATCCCCACTATTAAGGCTCCCATTTCCAACACTGTCCAGTTCATTAAGGATATCCAAAGGGCTCCAGGGAATTACTTTGCTGTGACAATCTAGCTATTATGTTCTATTCAGTACCAGTTATTAAGGAGTCCCAGCTGCAGTCTACTTTTACTTCAGAAGGCACCCAGTATGTTTTAACCTGTCTGCCTACTGGCTAGCTTAACAGCCCAGCTATTGCCCACAGTCTTTGCTGAGAAGACCTGGGGTCCCCTTGCACCGTCTGGCACTATACTGAGGTTCTAATCCAGAGCCCCTCAGGAGACTGGTGCACAAGGCCCTAATATGGTTGGTGACCCATCTATAACATACAGGTATGCTATTTATTGCCCCACATAAAATTCAAGGGCTGTCTACAACTATTAAATTTCTGAGGGCCTCCCTGGTGGCGCAGTGGTTGAGAGTCCGCCTGCCGATGCAGGGGATACGGGTTCGTGCCCCGGTCTGGGAGGATCCCATATGCCGCGGAGCGGCTGGGCCCGTGAGCCATGGCCGCTGAGCCTGTGCGTCCGGAGCCTGTGCTCCGCAGGGGGAGAGGCCACAACAGTGAGAGGCCCGCGTACAGCAAAAAAAAAAAAAAAAAAAAAATTTCTGGGCATTAACTGATCCTCTAAAAGCCAGGAAATTCCTTTTGCAGCTAAACCTCAGCTGTTAACTATTCAGCCCCCCAACACACTATAGCAAGCCCAACACATCTTACTTAGGTCTCTCCACACTTTGGAGGCAACGAATACCACACTTGTCCATCATTCTTAGACCCATTTATGCAGCCACGTACAAACCCTCCATAGTTTACTGGCCAAGAGCTAAACAATAAGCTTTATAGCAGGCACAAAGCTCAATTAGTCAAGCCCTCTCACTGGTTCCCCCTGGCTGCTCCTTCTGGGCTGAGAATGGACTATGTGTCCCGGACCCTTTGGACTAACACAGCTCCTCCTAGCTGCCTGTGGGCTTCTGCACCAGACGGCTGCTCTCTACACCACTACACCCCCTCAGAACCGATTTGGGAACTGGTTCCTTGGTTTTGGTCTTGGTTTTGTGTGCACTGATGCCAGAATTTGTTTGCGTCTTTTGCGTTTGGGTGTACAAAATGGGAAATACTCCATCAACCCTGAAGGAGAGCCCTTTGGGTGGGGCCTATAGTAGATAAATGGGTGTAACATAGCCCTGAGCCTATGACTAAGAAAGACATGTATACTATTGTAATAGGGTGTGGACCCAAAATATAGGATCACAAGGGCGGTAGCCCCTAAATGGCTCACTCAATTTTTATAGGATCTCGCAGTTAGAAGTGTTTTGCAGAACAGCAAGCTGCACCCGCAGTTGTTCCACCTGCCCACCCTCCCCCCATGCCGCCATCATATTCACCACCTCCTGTTTCCCCTACCCACGGGGATCAAATAGAAGTTTCTGTGTTAACCCCCAGGGGACAGGAGCCTGATTTAGTATCACCATCTAAGACTCCACAAGCCACCCAATTTGGACTGGGAGCCACATCCACAGCAGGGCAAGTTCCCTTGTGCGGACATCCTATAAGAGGCCAGGGGACTCCCTTGGCCTTGAGGCGTCCGATTCTAATTTCCCCACAGGAGCCCCGGGGAACTTTGACAGTGGGGAACGAGTTGATTGACTCTCCAATAGATACCACTCCCCAAACCCTCCGTTCATCTTAAGAGGCTTGTAAATATTAAACAAAGGGGAAACAAAGTCATCCTAGGAAAAACTTGCCTGTATCTTTGAGATGCAAATGTCCTTTCTGGTCTTCTCAGGAACTCTCATCTCTGCCATCTTTCTAAAATGCACCTTTTTGAAAGAGGGTAAAGTAATTTAGAAACTGACTTATCAAGGATAAATAAAAAACCTAAGTGTCTTTTCTGTAAAAATTCAGCCATCTAGACAAGTGAGTTGGATTTGTTCCATCTGCCAGAAACCTAATTTGAATCCAACCTCTTTTTGTAAACTGATGGGCTTCACATGGCTGTACCTGACTCAGTGCTGAAATTCTGAAATGACAACCATGACGTCTCTGTATGTTTGTGTCCTTGTATGTGTCTTTGTCTTTGGATAACATTGCTGAGGTTGTTTTGTGGATGAGCTCTATTTAATTGGCTTAAAGAAAAGTAAGCACTTACACACCAAACTATTCTAAATACAAGAGAAACTGAGCTAAATGAGCTTCAGGTTCATGTGAACTGGGAAATATTCAGTATTAATTAAGACCTGGTATTAACGTTCGTTTGTTGATCTAATTAATATAGACATGCTGTTAGAGTCATCAACATTAAGTATAATACTTTTATTGTGCCTAGGTTTAATATAAGCTAAATAAAATCTTGTTATATCTGTTGCAAATTTGTCAGCAAGGAAATAACTTGATGTGAAGAAACTTTTAAGGAAAGAAAATGCAAATGAGGTAAGAGCTTTAGGTGAACTTTTTAGAATACTTATCTTTTAGGAAGGTCTATCTAAAATTAATCTCTCCACATATTTGACCACTTGAAAGTCAGAATTGTGCTAAAGTAAGTGACAGAAGGTTTATGGAAAGTGGACCCTGAAAAAAAGAGTTCTGTACGTGGTCAGGACTAAGTTTAAAATAAGTTTAATTGGGTAAATAAATACATTTTAAAAGTAAGCTGGTGCACAACTTGAATTTCGCTTTTCTCTCTGTTAAGAAGACAAGGTTTCTTAAGATTTTGGACTGCCTTTGATACCAGATTTTAAGTTTTTCTACCTTTTAAGAGATCTGTTCTGTACTTGCTTTTGAAATCTTTTATTGTTACTTTGGCTAAGTGAATAACTATTGTTTCACAGTGACATGGCATCCTACCTGTTTTAAACCCTTTTCTTATTTTTTTGACAAAACTTCCCAACTCAAATTATAATGAAGTTCCTTTGACCTCTAGCTAACTTTGGGGTGCTTCAAAGGGCCCCTGAAACACCCCAAAGAGAGATATTAACTAATTATGTTGAATGACACGGAAAGTGTTGTCAAATAAGCAATAAATCTTCTTAGGTTCTATTGTATGCCAAATGACACAGGTATTCTACAGATTATATGGAGTTCCTAAAATTTGGTATGTCCTGGTAAAACGTTACCAGTCAGAATTCTCTTTATTAGCTGAAAGTGTTGCATGTCACCGCAGTAACCATGTTACTTTCTCAATTGCACTGTAATCAGATTTACACGTGCCTTCTTAAGTCTTTCACCATTGTACACAGTCATGGTTTCACTCTGATGCCTTTGCAAAAATGCTTCCTCTTCAAGAAGGTTTATAGAAAGGACCTTTGGATAAATACAAGTTTCTGATTTTCAAACCATAAAGGTGAACTGGGTAAGAACTTGAAGAATTCTAATGGGAAACCTGATGGCTTCATAAAGCTGTTAACAAAAACGATTAGTTGCACATGCCTGGGTAAAAGGGTTATAATTTTGGTTATAATTTTGGTTATAATTATGGTTATAATTTTTATGGTTTCTATCTGAAAAATGACTGTTTTCAATCTGTGTTTTCCAGGTGTAAGCAAAACGCTCCCCTTAAACTCATTATGATTTACAGTCATTTGTTAAATTATACCCTTGTAAGCAGAACTGAAACATTTATCTTTTTCTCTCTACCTGGGTGATCCTGCCAGTAGCATATGCTTGTCTCAAAGATTAAGCCATGCACGTCTAAGTCCGCACCGCTGGTACACTGAAACAGCGGATGGCTCACTAAATCAGTTATGGTACCTCTGGTCGCTCGCTATTGCAATTGGATTACAAGTAGTTACACTGATCATTGTTCTTTGTTTCCAGATTGTTTGCTCTTTGTGTCTCCCTGCTGTACTGTGTCTTTGTTAACGTTACTAGCTGCATTACTTATATCCTGTCTACTTTATAAGATTGGTGTCTCTTACAGTACCCAGTATGGAACCAGGCCTCCAACAATACTTCAATGGCTAAACATCTTGAGGAAATAGACCACATTTATAACATGAAATAATTGTAATAGTGTGATTCTAGGTACAGGAGGAAGCAACAAGGGAAAATGTCTCCTGGATCATAATTAGATAGAGGATCCAGAAGATCTTTAATTAGCAATAGGGCCTAATCCAAAAACTAGCACCGGGAGTGGCATATCAAGAATTCTCCCCTGACCAGGGATGAGCCTCCCAGCGCCGTGGGACAAAATTTGATCCTGAAACGTCTCCCAAATATTGGTCAAAATCCTGACCAAGAGGAGAGGATCTGAGAAATGGAATATTTCCTGACACATCAGTCATTAGCGACTGCAGCCCCCCAACGTGAGCCGGTGAGCCCTGACGAAACTCAGGATATGAGAATATAGGATACAGGCCCCGGAGAGCTGAGGCACATATCAAATGAATGACTTCAGTGAGCCCAGACTCTTGCATCTTCCCGTCCATAGAAAAGTGCTAAATTCCTTAACTTGAGATGCTGCCTCCCAGGCTTGAAGCCCTCAAAGTTCCCATCAAAGAGATCGTAACTCTCAACTTTTAGGCTGAGAATATTTTTTTAAGGCTACAGGTGTAAAGGACACACTTTCCAGAGAGGAACAAAAAAAAACAAAAACCCAACGTTTGGAACACTGGCACCAATGGTGGACACTCCCGGAAAGATCCATCTGATGAAGCAATTAGAAGGGCCGTCACCCCCTTTTATCCACAAGACTGTGGAATGGACATTGACAGTAGGGAATTGTAACAGGGAAGAGCCATATCGGACTCCACATTGGATCTGTTCCTTTTACTTTAACCTTTGCCTTCTGCTGCTTTTGTTCACTAAAAGGATACTGTCTGTACCTGTACATAATGGCCTGCCTCGGGGAACCCTGTCCCTCTGTCTGAATGTTAAACCAAAGTGCCTTTGTTCAGGGAAACATATGGACTCCTTCCACCTGTGGATGGCTACAATTAAGAAGAAATTAACACATCTCCTCCCCGAGGCTGGCCATTCCAGGGGCTATTCGCAAAACTTATGGCCTTCTTACTTTGCCTCCTCATCTCCTCCCCATCTCTGTATTATAAAAGAAACTGGCACCCAAACCCCGATAAGATGGTTATTTTGAGACTTTACTCTGCCATCTTCTCGGTCTGCTGGCTTTCTGAATAAACTCATATTCCTTGCCTCAACACCTCATCTCCGATTTATGGCCTGTCGTGCGGCAAGCAGAGCAAGCTTGGACTTGGTAACATCTTTACTCAGGACACGGTGTCACAAAACGGGACACTGTTTTCTGCTTGTTTTGTTTTTGTTTTGGGCCGTGCCATGTGGCTCGTGGGATTGTAGTTCCTCGACCAGAGATCCAACCCGCGCTCCCTGCAGTGGAAGCTCGGAGTCCTAACCAATGGACTACCAGGGAATTCCCATGGGACACTGTTACCTGGCAGTCACGGCCCTCACCTTTGTGAGACAGAGGTAGTAGTGTAGCAGGATTGAGAACGTTGTGACGTTTAAAGATGAGGTGGTGAAAGCAGGATTTCACAGGAAGTTAATCTAGTGATACTTGCAGAGAAATGTTGTCAATTCAGCGTTAGGAAGACTGTGGACAAGGTGTGGAGTTTGCAAATAAACTTCATTTTCCAGAGTCAAATCTGCCAAGGCTTCCACTAAATTTGCAGTTGCGGCTATAACCTTAAGACACCTGAGACGGGCAAAAGCAACTGAACCAAGTTGTATGCTACAACAGGCAATAGGCCTATGTTTACCACCATGCTCACACAGTTCTGCGCGGCCTGATTATGCCTTTCATGCACAAATAAAGTAAAAGGTTTTGAATAACCTAAAGTTAATCTATTAAGTAGAGATCTCTTTTCGAACTTAAAAGGGCTAATATACTTTGCCTCCAGTGGAGATCTCACCTTAAAGTATCCGGATCGGGCTTCCCAGGTGGCGCAGTGGTTGACAGTTCACCTGCCGATGCAGGGGACACGGGTTCGTGCCCCGGTCCGGGAAGATCCCACATGCCGCAGAGCGGCTGGGCCCGTGAGCCATGGCCGCTGAGCCTGCGTGTCCGGAGCCTGTGCTCCGCAACGGGAGAGGACACAACAGTGAGAGGCCCGCGTACCGCAAAAAAAAAAAAAAAAAAAAGTTTCCGGATCAACCTGAACCTGATCATTTGGGTAACCCTAAGGCAGGCAGCTCCTGCACTGCTTGTTTTAGCCTTATAAAAACCTGCTTGTGTTTATCTTCCCAAGCAAAGGATTCAGGAACTAAATCTTTAATAAGTTCACAGAGTGGAAGAGGTAACAGAAAAATTTGGAACCTAGAGCTTGCAATAACCAGCTAAACCTAGAAATCCACAATGCTAGCACTTAGTTGTGAGTCTAGGAAGTTCCTGTATCAGCCTAATTCTCTCTGGAGATAGCAGAATTCCTTCAGTGCTTAGATTACGTCCTAGGTAATGAACAGCGTCTACGGATAATTGTAATTTTTCCTTTGTGTTCTTTCTCAGCTAACTGTTGCAGCAAATAAATGGAATCTTTTATGAATGCCTTATGGAACCTTTACAGTAGCTGAGTACAGCAGGAGGTTATCTCCATATGGTAAAAAGGCTGATTTCTCAGGGAACTAGAGGGTACTTAAATCTTGGTGAAGTACTTGGGAGGAAAAAAGAAGGAGTCCCAGTGAACCCTTGAGGCATAAAAGTGCAGGTATATTGTTGATTGTTCCAAGTAAAGCCATGTAGATATTGGCTGTTGGGTCTCCGGGATGCTGAAGAAAGGTGAACAAAGGTCTCCAACTGTAAACCATTTCAAGTCAGTTCAAGCTTGTGACACAAGGGTGGCTAGGTTTGGAACAACAGGAAAACAGGGAAAAACTATTTTTATTAACAGCTCCCAAGTCCTGGACAAATCGCCATCCTGCCAGGTTTCCAACCAGGCAAGATTGGCATGCTGCAGGGACGAGTACAGGAATGATTACCTCCTGGGCAATTAGGTCTTCTATAATAGCTATGGGACCTTGTATGACCGCAGGCTTTAATAGCTGTTGAGGAAACCTAGGGAGAGGTTTAGCTACATCTATCTGAATCTTTATAGGTTTGCATTTTTTTATTCTTCTCATGTTAACACTGTCAGAAGTAGCCCCCAAATTTGCAGGCATCTCCATCCAATTAGGGAACTTTTGTTGAACTTCCGCTTTTAGGTCCAGGACAGATTGTAAGGAACATAACTGATCAGGTTCACGTTGATCAGGAAATTTTAAGGTGAGATCTCCACTGGAGGCAAAATGTACTGGCCCTTTGAAGTTAGAAAAGAGATCTCTACTGAATAGATTAACTGGGGCTATACTGCATAGCAGAAAGGAATCTTGGTTGAGATAAAAAATTCTCTCTGAACTGTATTAGGTACTCCCACTATGGAAACATCCTCTTTACTCAGAGGGACCTGTTGTTCTTTGAGGGTGGGATTTAGAGTAGAAAGCACAGCTCTGGTTAGGGCTAGGGGTAGGGTGTTAAAGGGTTAGGTAATTATGTTTACAGTTAGGGTTAGAGTTTAATGTAGATTTCAAAGTAAAATATGAGAGTGGGGTTTAAAGTAGAAAGCATAGCTCCAGTATCAACTAAAATTTGGCAGTTTTTCATTATATTTTCCTCTGGGCTGTTTAAGGTCATTGCTGCTAATAGTTTACCAGAGAACCTCTGGAGTTCTGCCAACTAGGGGAGAGGGTCACGGGGGCCCTCCCTTTGAGACAGATATGAGAGCAATTGTGAAGAGTTTGCATAGGACTTTTGAGGACACCTCTTTTTCCAGTGTCCTCACTGATTACAAATGAAACATCAACTTTGGGTCATCAAATTGATCATGGACCCCTAGGAGGTTGTAATGGGGGAGGCCCAGGTGTCATTTTGTGTCCCTTGCCTTACAGCTGTTGTAACTGTAAGGCTATGAGCTTGGTGGATTTCTGTTTGTGATCTTGCTCCAAGGTCCTTTCAAAATGCTCAGCTATAGTCAGGCCTATAGCCTCCCACCCTCTTTTCTGCCCTTTTATCAATCCACTAATCTCAGAAGATAATCCACTTACAAAGAGGGCAGTTAAAGCAGGCTGAGTGGCCTTTTTATTCCTTGGAACACCAACTGCTGTAAAAAGAGAGCTTCCAAACTGGCTCTAAAGCCTTCCACAGATTCACCCCTCTTTTGTTTGTACGAGTGAATAATACATCAATCATTATTAGGCCAATTAATAATAGACCAAGTGTGAGCAGGGAAGATTTTAGGAATAGCTTATAAAAGGTTAGTTGTTATTCTGCAAGCCTTTTTAGGTTGAGGATCTTGAATATCATCCTAGGGATTATGTCATTTTGCTTCCCACATCCATTCTGGGGCTTCCCCCAGTCCTACCAACATGTGTACAAGTGGATAAAGATCTAGCAGTTTGGGGACATACGCCCTGACAGTGACTCTAAATTATTTAAAAAATGTTGGGGGTTCCTCCAAGGTTTAGAGAATTCTTTGACTACAGCTCTCAGTTCAGCCTTTGACCAAGGGGTAAAGGACACCTGAGGGGGCTCACCTGCAACCTCAGGTAGTTTTACTTTAAATGGCAATTGTTAAATATTCTTTTTGGAATAGAAAAGTATTTCAGACAGAAAATGAGTAAAACAAGAGTACTCAGGTGAAAAAGGAAAGGGGGGGACAGTAGGAGTTAAATCTGCAGTCACATCCGTCCTATGGTCTTTTGTTTCAGGTACCTTTTGTCTCTTTAATTTTTCATTAGCTTTTTGTTCTAAGTCTCTCAACGAAGCTATTTTGGAATCTTGAAACCTTCTGTAAACTTTTACACACCAAGTAAAGCAGGCATCTCATTCTCCCTGTGCAATCTGTGAACACTTGCTCTCTAGTGTTTTCCTTAAATGTACAATCTTGTCTAACTGGAACATGCCCCACAATGACCACTGTAATTCTAGATCAATATTAGTATAATTTTTCCATCTTTCTAAATATCTACAACCTCCAGGACCATAGTTCTTAAATATAAAATAAGCAGGTGTGCCAGAAGCTGGCATTCTCCACTCTTTGGCGATAAAGGATCTCATTTCCTTAGCTAGCCTTTGTCAACCCAAAAGAACACACAAAAAACCTGCGCCTTAATATATCAGCAGTAACAAAGAGATGTTACTATGTCTTGGACAAAAGGCCTGGTATGCACCACCACCGATTCCCAGGGATCCTTGGACTGAGGAAAAAGATCCAAACGGCAAATCCCAAGGAAGGGGGACTGCAAACTGATTCCAAACAAAATGGAGAACTATAGCCACCACCAACAGCTCCAAGCATGGAAACTGGGGGCTGATTCCAAACAGATGGGCAAGTGCAGACTACACTGTCAGCAGTGCCCAGTGTGGAATCCAGGGAACAAAATTAGGGGCTATGGTTTACCACTCCAAAATATACTGGCAATAACCAAGAGATGTTACTGTGTCCTGGGAATTTCCATCTGAAAGGCTAGGGGTTTGGCCTCAAGGAGAATCCTCTACCAGCCAAACTGACCTGCCCTGTAAAGGAAAGCCAGTTAGATTGGGAGCACAAACGCAAAGAGAATGGAGCTCAAACCAAGAGGAGCTTACCAACAACCTTCAGGAATGGCAAGAAAAACAGTGAACTCAAAGGAGTTGTGGGCACCACACCTGTTTCTCCTTGTCCCAAATGTTATCAGAAATTTGCTTCAGATCCCATCACTGCCACCAATATATTTACCTTTTTCTTTTTAAAAAGATAAGCATTTAATCATAAAATCATCTTGTTAGCAGTAGCAATCATAAGAGGGGATTTTAGAAAAGTGCACATACATATTTTTATACAGAACATTTCTGGAGGGATACATATTAAACTGTTAGTGGCCACCTCTGCATGCCCCCAATGTATTAAAAAACAAAATTTAACAGAGTAAATTGGAAGATTTACTTTGAATTTTGAATAAATTGGCCTTATTAAACGATACATGAATCAGGCAGCATCTCATCTGATAGAAAGGGAGATACTCCAACGGGTTACACAACATGGAAGGCTTTCTTTTTTTTTGGCCATGCCACATGGCATGTGGAAATCTTAGTTCCCCGACCAGGGATCGAACCCATGCCCCGTGCATTGGAAGCGCGGAGTCTTGGCTGCTGGACCACCAGGGAAGTCCCAGAAGACTTGTATAGTAAGGAGGGTGGGACAAAGAAAGAAAGTCATCATCAAGGGAAAAAATGGAAGTTCACTGGAGGAAAGTAAAACTTCAGGTGACAACGGCGTCTCATTGGCTAAACTGCGGAATTTTCTATTAGCTATTTCTATTTTCTATTTCTTGTTGCTGGCCAGGAAGGAAGTCTTCCCTCCTCCAGTTGGGGTAGTAAAGTGGTTGCACTTCCTCTTTGGGGTCAGTAAATGACTTCTTCCTGTTGGGGTAATTGATGATGAGTGGCACGGCATGAGAGCTCCCTCTACGGGCCTTCCAGACTCCAATTCTAGTGCAGGTTTCCTTTTGTTAACATTCACAGCATGTTTTATTGGCAGGAGGAGTCACAATGAGGGAGAAAAGGACACAAGACTCACCATAAAGAAGGCTCAGAAATGCTTGGGTGGGTCCAAGGGAGGCACAAGGTGGCTGTGGGGTCAGCTGGTGGCTACAACGATCACATGGTTCCCTCTGATGGGTTTGCAGCTCGATGTGGAAGAGTGAATAAAAGGGTCAGTTCATCCTATCAGAGAAACATGAAACTGAGATAAGCTTCCCACTGCTAGAAGCATCTTGAGCCTTCAGAAAAGAACAGAGAACATGTCTAAAGGGTTTGGGAACATCAGAGCCGTATCTCCTCAGAGTGGGACTCCCCAGGCTCTCCAGGTCTCAGTCCCCAACTCTCCCTCAGTGACAAAGCCTCCCTACCTCTGTCCTTGTCAGCTCAGTGATCCCTAGAGGTCCTGCCTATCCGTGAGGACTTAGGTTTCCATGAGACAGGTTGGTTGAGACCTAGTGATACAGTTGACCAGCCTGATATGCAACAGTTCCCACCACCCTGGGGCAGTTGGGCTCAGGGACACATGGCTCTGGACCCCATGTGGAGGGTGTCCTTGCACGTCCGCTGTGCCACAGAAGAGCCAGGAATGCCTGTAGCTGTCCAACTGATTCTCAGGGGGTTTTCCTGGGAGAGCCCTTGGTCATCTGACCTCCTATCCACGAAGCCCCATGACTTTCTGATTGCTGCCTGTCATGCCAACAACACACCTGTGAAGGTTCTGCTCTGCATGGCCATCTGTCCGCCAGGCGCCCCCTTCTAGGGACCCAGACGCTAGGACCACACAAATGCTGAAGGAGTGTCCACCTGCCTAAGGTACAGACACCCCTGTATCCATCTGCATGATTTCTACTGGGAATCAACAACATTTATGGGGATTCTCTGGCCCTAAAGAACAGACCAACCTGATAGGAGCAATGCAATGATTCACAATTACCAGGGTCAATGCACATATACAAGGGCCCATAGCCCCAGATGCCCCACTCACAATTCACATGAGTGTCCCATACGTACCCACCGATGCCCAAATATTCTTGCTTCATACATACACAATCCAAACACGCAGATCAGTGGTACGCTGCTAAGTGCTTGATAAAAAGCTCTCCGAGAAAGGCGGGAAAGACTTCACTTATGGTATCTACATGGTATAAATATTCCCAGCATGACCAATTTCAAGCTACCCACCTGACATCACTAAACACACAGCTGGGAAGAGATATGCACCATTGACTCTCCCAAGACAGTATGAACCAGTTCCAGCACATCCCATAACTTTTCCTGTGAATATGTGCACAGAATCCACTTACACCCCAAGTAGAACTCTCAACTCCCACCACAGATATATAACCAAAAGGATACCACATATACATTTGTGTTTGTGTATATATATATATATATATATATATATATATATATATATATATATATCCTGAACACACACCCTCACCCTGAATAAATACACAAACAGACCACCTCTTACTACCTAAATTTTTACAGATGAAACCTTACTCACCCTGAATATTCACATTCCACTCTCACAACTATATATACACACACAACATGGGCCTGAAAACAAACATGTGCAACCAATATGCCATCCAGATGTACACACTGAGTACCTAAGCACACAGGGTCACCAAGTACACAACTGTCTCATGTGCAACCCCAAAAAAGACCCATATGCAATCCCACAGCCCTAAAATACATATACTGCAGGATTCCTGCACACACACATAACCTACACAGTCCACTGGTTTCCAAACACACAAACTCAACTCTCACATCCCACAGAATACATACCCCAGAAGCCCCAGGAACTCAAAAACACACACAGACACAAATAATCTATACTTATCAAATACAGCTGACCCTTGAACAACTTGGGGGTTAGGGCGCCAACCCTCCATGCAGTGGCTCTGCATCCATGGATCCTGTAGTAGTCCTGTAGTAGTTACTGAAAAAGAAATCCACTATACGTGGACCCGTGTGGTTCAAACCCGTGTTGTTCAAGGGTCAACTGTACATATAAGTCCACCTCACTAATATGAGAACACACATACAAGCAACACCACTAAATTCTTCAGGCATTACATTTTTTTTTGTTTGTTTGTTTTTGCGGTATGCGGGCCTCTCACTGCTGTGGCCTCCCCCGTTGCGGAGCACAGGCTCCGGACGCGCAGGCCCAGCGGCCATGGCTCACGGGCCCAGCTGCTCCGCGGCATATGGGATCCTCCCAGACCGGGGCACGAACCCGTATCCCCTGCATCGGCAGGCGGACTCTCAACCAATGCGCCACCAGGGAGGCCCCAGGCATTACATTTTGAAATAGACACATAGAGGACTCGAAGCCTCCTGCTACACTCACAAATCACAAATACACACATCCACAAACTACTCATGAGTATACACCCCAAATGCTCAGACACACTCAAAACAGAAAAACACCGACAACCTCTGCAGTCTTACTAAGATACATACACAATTCTCACACACCTATGGACACACACATGCAAATATTCCTAACCCCTGAACATATGGATCCCCTCCCAAACACTATACATTATGCTACCTCTCCAGAATACAAGCTCCCCACCACTACTCCAACATACAAACTGTATAGGTGTGTGTGTGTGTATATATACATTTCTACCCTCACCCTGAATATATAGACAGACCACCTCTTACTTCTTCCAAACACATGTATAAACACCCTAGCGTTCTCCAAAGAAATACACTTTGAATACTCCTAACAACTCCATACCTTATGAACAAACTCTGATAATGCATGCACCTGATGATGGACACGCACACGGATTAGAATACACAAGTAAGATACATGGAAATATCTCCAGCAAACCATTTATGAAACAACTTCCATATATCAAATTATCCCTAGCTATCAGGAGCCAGCTCACACATATGCAAGTACTAACAAATACCCGTATCACATATTTCTAATACATACAAATGCAATTGTCCATCTTCCCTGTAGAAACATAGAACCCCACCTCTCTATCAGATACACTCACTTCCCAAAATACATAAGCCTAAGAGGCTCCTACTGAAAATTACAAATGCACAGCCTCAGCAAATATTCCTCCAAGTGGCCATGCCCCTTGAATACACACACAAACTCATTTAACACACAACTCTCCACAAGTCCCAAATAGAACCACAATTACCCAGTACACTACAAATAGGCAATAATGTCACCCTATACGCCCTTTGTTCCAAATACACATACAGTACCACACTACTGGCGTATACATAACCCCATATTCCCAACCTCTCACGCAGAATGAACTCTGCCATCTTGCAGAATACAGGATCATACAAACACAACATACCTACACATTCAACATCCACCAGCCCCATAAAATAGTCACAGACTTGCCCTCTACACATCCAAATATACATACACAGCTCCTGAAAATGCACACCCACAAACACCCCATAACCATACAACATGCCCTGAATACACAAATGATCAGCCTACATTCCCCAAATATACAAAGTTAACAGACTGGACACCCAAAGTAATATACACCACTACTTTTCCTGACATTGCCCTTACGCATATGCAGATAATCCTTCCAAATCCACCATTACACACACACAAATCCCCGAATTCATGGGTGAAAAAAACACATGTAAACATATTCCCCAAACACCAAATTACAAACACCTTACCACCAACTCCTTGAGTATGCCTGCGTCACATCTCAACACCCTCCAAATACAACACTCACTCTTACACACTCTCACAAAAACACAGGCATGACCTCCCTTCAAACACAAATATCCACGGACAAAACCAACCCACACATTTGACTACATATCAGATTCCCACCAACCAATTAAGTATGTACAGACCCCATCTATGCTTGCAAATCAATCATGATTTGACACCAGACTACAAATACATGTTTATTACCACATTCAGCAAAGTTGCTCGCATCACTGACAAAAGAATGCAGTTTGAACACAAGTGTTGACTGATGTTTTTATGATAAGAAGGAAGACACTAGTGAAACGATGAGTGTGTTCCTTCCATCTTCACTCATTTTCCAATCACCTGAGCTACACCTTCGGAACCAGATGAGGGTTTTCAACTCGCAAGAACTTCCCTCTAGCTTTTGTACTCTTCACAACGCGCAGACTAGAACGGCACCTGTTTAATAGCTCGCACACACTATTTAGCCCCCACTGTAGGCCCCGCAATCACTGAACCCTTCATGCAGCCGGCTCCCCAGTGGTGCCAATAATCCTGGGGTAAACATCTCAAGGGAATCGAGCTCTATGGGGGCGTGAATCCACATTGTGGGGAGTCTCCTTACATGGACAAGGGCACAAATAACCCACAGGGTGAACAACAGGGCAGAGCGGTGACACCTGAGGGGTGAAAAGTCCCCGTACCCCTTACCTCAGGATTCCTAGAATTGACTCTACAGGCCGCCATGACAGGCCCCTCCCCCGCCGGACAGCCATTGGGGCCCCACCCTCCGCGCTCGCGCATGCGCTCCTGTCTTCCGGAGCAAACTGCCCCAGCAGACGCCGGGAGCTGTTGGACGACGGCGGTCCGCGTGCCCGAGAGCCCCGCCCCAGTGGGAGTGCACAGGCGTGCGCGGGCGTGCAGGCGCGGGGTGCGCGGGCCTAGGAGGTCTCTGCCGGAGAGGACAGAAATGGAGGGTCGGGCAAGCTGCGGAACTTCTCTGGCGACGCTCCTCGCTGGGAACCTTCGTGACGGTCTCTTCTTAAAACCAGTTCTTGGGAAATGTGCACTCGTGAAACCCATGCACTTAGCTACAAAGAGTTCTGGAGAGCTCCGCTGTAAGCACAGTGGCCTCAAGTTGGGGCAAGTACTTTCATGTCCTTTGGACTGCCGTTCCTTGGTTCTTGTTAATGCCTTTCAAAAAACAGTAGGTCCTTTTTCCTAGCACACCTGAAGTTTCCGTTAAAGAACAATGCTAGCAAAGAATTTCAGACCTGGGAAACACTCTTAAGATACTGTCTCCTGACTCCGTTCCTAGAGTTTTTCCAACGCATTTACTCTACTAGAATATTTTTTCTCAGTGTTCACAGGTGTTTCCTTTGTACGGTTTTGGGGTTTTTTAAAAAAATAATTTTGAGAAAGAGTTGACCATCGGGGCCAATTTCAACAGGTAGTATGGGAACAATTTTATTTTCCCTCCCTCCTTTTTTATAATATCTTGCAGAATTTCAGTTGACAATAAAGCAACAACAAAAATAGTAGCGGGATCAACTTACTGCCCTGACTTTGTAATACTTCCCGAAGAGACGTCAGTCATCAGATCCGCTTTCTGGTCAAAGGCAAGATTAGAGCATTTCTCACTCAACAGGATGCCTCTGAAGACCCCTCCCATGTAACAGCACTAAGCGCCTCCAAGTGCAGACTTGAAAACTCCGCAAGACACAAACATGGTATCTCTTCGTTTCTTTAATGTTTCGTGATTGAGTGGAAGATGAACTGTCTTCTGAGGCTTGTGATGCATGTCCAGAGATGTTTTTTCTCAGTAGTCAATGCCCGCCCCCACCTTCTGTGCAGGAATAGTCAGAGATCATGATCCAAAGGACTTTTAGATACTCCCTTCTGTGACTGGTCTTCCCAAGTTACATTTGGGCTAATTTGATTCTCTCTGTCTGTGGGGTGTAGGATTTTGAAGTATTACAAAGGTGATTGCAGAATTGGGACTGGCTAATTTTTGCACAGTGCAGTTTTTGTATCAGTGGCCTTGAGAAGAGTCCTTCAAATACTGTATCAGAATTATGAGTGAGAATCTTGTAAATACTTGGTTGAATGACTGAACAAAGGGAGGAAGCAACAAGGCAGCCTGCCTTTCTCGAGTGCCTGGGTACAATATTTTGCCTCACCATTCCTCTAGTATGAAGTTATTGGTTGCAAATCATTTAAGTTTTCCTTCATTATAAAAGCTCCAGGGCTTCCCTGGTGGCGCAGTGGTTGAGAGTCCGCCTGCCGATGCAGGGGACACGGGTTCGTGCCCCGGTCTGGGAAGATCCCACATGCCGCGGAGCAGCTGGGACCGTGAGCCATGGCCGCTGAGCCTGCGCGCCCGGAGCCTGTGCTCCGCAACGGGAGAGGCCACAACAGGGAGAGGCCCGCGTACCGCAACAACAACAACAAAAAAACCCTAGGTTGATGGATAAAGACGTGAAAGGAAGGGACTGTCATGCTCAACCTCGGTGCCGTGAATCAAAACAACAGTTTATAAACTACCTAAAGAGGCACACGCCAATTGTGTTGCCACTGTGGGAGGTGGAAGGAACTTCCGGTTCTTGCCTACCTGCCAGAGCCCTCGTGGAATGTCCCCCCAGCGCACGCCACCCCGACCCACGTGCCCTCTGCCCCTCCCCCACCGCAGAACGGTTCAGCCCGCATTTTCCGGTTTACTTTCAAACGTGTCCCTCGTTGACTTGGATCCCGAGCATTTGCTGAAGCAGGTCGCTCTCTGGCTCCTGGTCTCGACTTTTCTCATTGAGGCTACCAGGCAGCAGTAGTCCGTGCCCAAGCCTGCAGGATGGCTTCAATAGGAGGTAAGCCTATAGGCTGGGGGTGTGTTCTCAGAGACCCTGCCATCCTCACATCCTTCAGGTTCACACGTTACACTTAACTGTGGGCACACAGTTGGACTGAAGTAGAGGGAGAAGAGAGCACTGGACGCACAAGGACATTTCACCTGGGGAGACTGGGGAGCCTGAAGAAACCTGAGACTGCCCTGGGGAGGAGGGGTCGTTGCAGGTGGATCAAGAGGAATTGCCCTGGCTATGGAGAAAGGATGGCAGCAGACAGTCTGATTCTTTCTAGAAGGGAGACAAGCCACTTTGAAACGTGTGTGTAAGGATGTGTGTGATGTCCTGGTGGTGACACAGGGAGGGTCATGAGGAAAGCCTAGAGCTGTATTGTGTTCCTGAGGCACCTGAAGCTTGCCTCACCATATCTTTCAAAGGGATTTGAACAGGAGCATAGTGTATCTCAGGGGGCCGTGGGGAGAGATGGTCTTGGTGAGAAAACTATTCAGTGGGGCTGTGTGTGGCCACACCTGCAGTGAAGTGTCCTCTCCGAGAGCTAGGCAGGGGGTTACTCTAACTGCCGCAGCCCACACCTCGTCCACTCCTCCCAGCCCAGAGCTCACTTGTCAGTTCAGGTAACTGTTGCCTTGGATTCAACAGGGGATGGGCAACCGTTACGTGTAACTGCAGCCAAGAGAGGGCTCAGGTTCCTGAGTTGCTCTGAATTGTTCTTCCTTTTGTGGAATGGCAGTACTTCAGACCTACTTCATCTTGTCCCGTATCTCATGGTGGACCCTCAGGCTGCCTTGAGAGGAAGAATTTGTTCCTATTTCATGTCACTCCTTCATGGACAGGGAACAGATGTGGAATGGGGTTGGTTCGGGTGGAACGTCTATGAAGGCTGCTTCCTCTTTTAAAGGGGGAAGGAGTGTAGCCCAGGATCAGGAAGATGATCTTCTGTGTTACTATTAAACGTCCTATGACATCTGTTCCGGTTAGTTAGGTGCACCGTGGTGTGTACCTTGTTCTCCTGAACAGGGATGTGTTTCAGACAACTTGATCACCATGGCATCTGGCTTATGCCTGCATCTCAGATTGTCTCTCCGTTATTGGGAGCTGGAAGGGGAAGGACCACAGGCAGTCTATACTCCCACGACCAATGTAACATGACAATTCCCTGGCCCTTGTTTAATCCTCTGCAGCCATCACTGGCTGTGAAATGACAGAATCTAAGGGACATGCGCCTACTTCTCAGACCACGCCAAGCCCCTAGGAACAGAACTCCTGACTGATGACAGTGACTCTGGGCACTGGGGAAGGGGTGGCAGGACCTGGCCCATGTTACGTATCTGCTGTGGGTTGTTCGGAGATGCAGGTCCTTTCTGGGCCAGTGTCATGGGTTTGTATCAGGATTCCATTAGAGATATTTTCCAGCATTTTGTTTTGTTTTGTGAGGCTAGGAAAGAAAGAGGGGATTTATACTGAGCATCAGGAAAAGGAGGACTGAGGAGGAGGTGGGGCCCTAATATTTTACACAGTGCCTGTCCACAAAGGGCCTTTGGGGGCCTAGAACTTACCTTGCAGAAGGCCCCTACCTGCTAGTACGCCGGCTGAGGGGCATTTCTCACAGAGCGGATGTCCACACAGCTCCAGGTCTTGGGAGACAGCCTGTGAGGCTTAGGTGCCAGGGTGTGCCTTAGGGAGGCTCTCCAAGTGAGTGCTTGCTGAGGCAGTTTCTTCTCGGCAGGCAGGGGTCAGGGAGCTTGGTGGATGGGCGTGGGGTCACGAGTGGAATAATTCTCAACTGGAGGTCAGGGCATGAAAATCACTTGAAGACATTTGCACGCTGCAGTTTCCCTTGTCCAAGAGTCTCTCATCTGTGGAGATTTACACTCTGATGCCGCAGAAAGCCTCAGTCCCACTTGCCCATTCTCCTCCTCCATTCACTCCTTTCCTTTGCCTCAACAGCATCTGCACTGCTGGGAACGGATGTCCCCATGAACCCCGGTGCCTCCTTGTCTACTTTCACGGCAGTGTCCTTTCCTCCACCCATTCCTGGCGCCCAGCACTGGCCACCCTGGGAGCAGCACCTGCCACCTCTCATCGCCCCCGCATTCCCTCCCGGCAGCAGCCTGCGGCTGCCAGCTTTCCCCAGAATGCCTTTGGTGGCTAATGGTGGCTGTGGCCCCGGTGCCCCTGGGGCTTGCAACTTCACTGTACAAGTCAGGTCACAAGGGAGGCCAGTGCAGGCCCCCCAGACTCAGACCTTTATCGTTCCTCAGGGCCCCCTCAACTGGAGCGCTCCAGGGGCCCTCAGCGGGAGTGCTGCATGTCCTGCACCCATATTCTTAGCGACCCCTGCGATGGAGACCATTGTGACTGCTCCAGCTGTTGGAGTTACTCAGGCTGGCAAGGGAGGCTGGACCCCAGGCTTTCCTCCTCAAGCTCCACCACCAGCTGCCCAGATGGCCCCTAACATTCGCCCAGTGAACTCTGGGCCATGGCCACATGGCACTTCCAGGGAGGGCAGCCTGGACACCAACCAGCCCTATGCCTCGCAGGAGGACTGCTCTAACCACCAGAGCGTGTACAGTAACTTCCGACGGTGGCAGCGCCTCAAGCCACTGGCCCGGAGACACCTTCCCCAGAGGCCTGATGCGGAAGCTCTTTCCTGCTTTCTCATGTGAGTGAACGCTCAGGGGGTCATGAGCTTATCGGAGCTCTTAGATAAAGAGGAACTGGGGATGGACTCGCAGGTTAGCTTTCTAGGGATACTGGAAGCAAGGTGTGAGGGCGATGTCCACGCCATGAGAAGGCACACTGTCGGTCATACGGGCGAGCCTGCCAGTCCATGACATCATGACTGAAATGTGCCTTATCTCAACTGACCCCACCCCCCTGTGAGTCTAGCCAGCTTGCTCTTCCATGATTCTCCTGGTAATACGGCCTGAAGACTTGCAGTCAGAGAGGGTCGTGGTGTACGTTGAGGAGCCAAGGAGTGGATGCCACACTCTCCTGTGCTGCCGTCTCCTTTCATACAGCACTTGAGTGTACATGGCCGGGGGAGGTCACTTCGGAGAAGGGGGAGGAGCGCGGGGCCCAGGAGAGCGCTTCATGCACGCCTCGACTTTGTTGATGTGGAGAATTCCACTAGGAACAGGGTGATGGGAGAGCTCTCCTAAGGGCATGGGCTCTCTCCCACTAGAGTTGTGAGCCTGGCAGGCATTTCCATCCTAAACCTGCGGTCCCTCGTAAAAAGGGGACAATCACACTTCATTCAGAGGACCGTGCAGAAGACTCCTTGGGCTAATCTATGAAGTGTGAGCGGATTGCCTGGCACATGCCATGCCTCATTGATGATGGTGATTTTTATTATGAAAAGGCAGCCTTGAAGAGGAAAAGAGCTCCCCAAGGCACAGTGTCCCAGCTCTAGCCTGGGAGTGGATGGTCATCCTCGAGGGAGTGTGAGGTGGTGACAGCCGTAGCCGGGAAGGCTTGTCTCTGCTCTCCCGGACATCTGCCTCTCACTCTCCTGTTGCTCAGTCATGCTGTGTTGAGTGATGTGTGGTCCACATTGGTGGGTGGGGTCAGGCAGGTGGGGGCTGGGCTGGGCACAGAGACTGACCCCGAGTGCTTACAGCCCAGCGCTTCGATCCCTGGCCCGCCTGAAGCCCACCATGACACTGGAGGAGGGACTGTGCAGGGCCGTGCAGGAATGGCAGCACATTAGCAACTCTGACCGGATGATCTACTACGAGATGGCGCAAAAGTGAGTCAGCGTCCTGGGCCCAGGGGCTGCGTGGAGGGTGAGGCGAGTGGGTGAGGGCAGGGGCTGGCCGTGGGGGTGCTCATCAGAGAGGACAAAGGAGAAGGGCTGTCGCTCGGAACGGGGGGCCCGCAGCCCAGAGGCCCTACAGTCCTCCAGAAACCCCTCCCTCACCTTGACAGTTTGGGTCTTCTGTCCTTCCTCCACCACGAGCTCTGCCCTCCCCTGAGTTTGACCTACCCTTGCCCTCACATGAAGGTCTCAGGACGGGGCAGGGTGAAGCTGTGAGTCCGGTAGGGGTCCAACTCCGGCCATATGGGCTGGGCCGGGGAAAGAGCTCCACCAGCCAGCCTGCTGCTTCCTTAGTGGTGGCTGGCTGGCGGCCACTGACATCGATTTGGGACCCCCTCTCCTCACAAAAAGTGGCCTGAGTGGGTACCCTGGCATCCCTCAAGAGGCTGGGGAAGCCAGCTGTCATCAGCCCAAGGGTCTCTGGCCCTTCCAGTGTTTGCTCCACGGTAATCCCCTTGGTTTAAGAAACAAAACCAAACAAACAAGCACCTCTCAGAGGAAAGGAAGGCCTGTCCTCTAAGCTCAGCATCCACATCGTCCAGCCTCTCCTGAACCCTGTCTCCAGGTCTACGTTCCAGAACTCTCAGTCCCAACCCAGGGTCCTGGATTTGGGCAAGGACCCCTGTGGGGAACACATGCCTGTTCCAGCCTCCGGCTGTCAGCCCTTCATGTGGCTCTGGATGGGGGGCATGAGGAGGGTGCCCCCTGGGTCAGCCACGTGTCCCGTTGACCTGGTTCAGTGCAGCGACCTGGCTCTATGCTGTTGAATGCTCTCCAGTGCTGGTGAGGCAGGAAGGGTCCCAGATCTTGTATCAGTTCCAGGAGCAGCTCTCTGCTGTGGACAGCACCTCACAGGGCCTTGACAGCCCCAAGGCAAATCCTCTCCCAATCCCTCATTCTTGGCTGCCTTTGTTGGGCTCCAGAACCCAGGCCATTTTCTCAGGGTGGCCTGTGCCTCCGTCACCCCCCAGGTTCACGGAATTTGAGGCAGAGGAGGAGATGCAGGTTCAGCAGTTGCAGTGGATGCAGTGCGCGCAGGGCCTGCCTCCTCCAGCCCCACCGAAGCTGGATCCTCGGGGGCCCCCAGCCCTGAAAGTGGGCCTTCAGCCAGCCACCCAGGTTCCCACTGGAGTTGAACGCACAGGTAAGGGCCCAGGGTTGGCCACTGTTCCCATGTGGATCATCTTCCTTCAAGACAGGGGCATTGGTCTTTCAAGCAAAACAGCCACCGAGGCGGGGGGTGGGGGGGTGGGGTCTCAGATGCCCTTTGTCACTACGGGGTATTGACTTGGTCAATTTTGTAACTTCTCTCACGCCTCCCTGTCAAAGGACTGCACACAAAGTCTGCCTAAGAAGTGGGCTTGATGGGGACACCCCTGGAAAATTGGAGGTTCCCCACTTCCTTACATGTGACTCTTAGATGCCCCCTTACCTCCCCCCTCCAACTGTGCATGAAGCTTCAGGTGGTCCTGACCCCCCCACACCCACATCAATGTCCCCCAACAATGCCCTCATCAGCGTGCGCTCGGTGGTCAGGAGGTGGACCGGGAGCCCCTCACCTTCCTCCCCTTCCTCCTGCTCTGCCTCAGCCTGTGCTCCCAGGATGTCCGGCCCCAGCGCCCAGCCCTCCCGCCCGAAGCCACACAGGTCCCAGCGACCCCCGGAGCCCAAGGCACCCGAGGAGATTCCACCTGAGGCTGTGAGGGAGTATGTGGACATCATGGAGGCGCTGGTGGGGCCCGTCCACTCAGCCACAGGCGACTCAGATGCAGAATGGGGAGAGGACGGAAATGAGCTGCAGCAGGAAGAGGACGGCACCTACTCGGACCCTGATCTCTTAAGCTACATTGACAAGCTGTGTTCCCAGGAGGACTTTGTCACCAAAGTAGGCTAGGCCTGGAGACTGGGGTCTGCAAGATGCCAGGGCATGGAACTCTCAGCACCCAAGATCTGGGTTCTGCTCAGGCCGTTGGGACTTAAGCTCAGCTCCTTGTTCCTGAGCCTGGTGTTAGGGGAGGTTTACGCAGATATTTGTGTGTATATGTTTGTGTCTATCTGTGTGTATGCCTTTGTGTCTGTGTTTGTGCCCCTGTATATGTGCTCTTTTGTGTGTGACTGTGTATGTGCATGTTTGCATGTGTGTGTGTGTGTGTGTGCGCGTGCGCGCTGACCATCCCCGCCTTGTGCAGGAGAGTGGGGTGGGTCTCTGCTTTTCACTTTCCCTCCTGGCCTTCTTGTCTCACAGGCCACTCCTGGCCAAGGATGCTCACAGCCTCTTCTTTCTGTTCTAGGTGGAGGCAGTCATTCACCCTGGATTCCTGGCAGATTTGCTTTCCCCAGACCCACAGCTGGATCTCTTGGCCCTAGGGAAGGAGCTGGAGCAGGAGGAAGGGCTCACCCCCGAAGAAGTGAGTCAGGGGAGGGAGAGGGACACTCAGGGAGCCAGGGGACCCCACGGGAGGGGGACCCCAGGTGATCCAGGAGACAGGGGAACCCAGATGACCCAGGGGAGCCAGAGGAGGGAGGGATCCCCGGTAGAACAGGGGACACAAGGGACACCCAGGAAGACCAGGGCACGGAGGGACCCCAGTGAACAGGGGAGAGGTAGGGCCCCAGAACAGGAGGGCCACATAGCGCTGTCCATCCCTCCCCTGCCTGGGACGCCTGGCATGGGGAAGGGCCCGTTCTGGGGTGGGTGCAGTGCAGGGTGAAAGGAAGGAAAGGATAGGGAGCCGGGAGGGGAGGGAAGGTCACAAAGCTGGGAATCAGTTGCAGGAGGATGGCAGGCTGCCAGTGTCTGTATTTGGATTCGAGTCCTGGGGTCGCCCGTCCCCTCCTCCCCCCCAGGGCCATTGTCCCACTGCCCAGTGCTCCTCTCTCACACGTGTGTGTGGAGCCGTCACTGTCCTCCTCCCTCCTACCAGCTGGTGCAGAAACGACTCCTGGCCTTGAAAGAGGACGACGGTGTGCGGGCAGCCCCGAGTCACAGTGCATCCGAAATGGCCTCAAGTCCTTCTGAGTCCGACGCCGGCCAAGGTGCCCAGAGGCACGACCAAGACCCCCATCTAGGGGTCAGTGATGAAGCCTGCCCACCAGAGATTGATTCTGAGGCTCTTCATAGGCTCATCCAAACAGACACTGCCCTGTGCAGGCCCAAAGTCTTTGTTCCCTCTGGAGGACATCAGGAGTTCTCTATATTCCGGCCCGTACGGCTCTCCCCTCCCCAGGGTCAAAGGCGCACTGGCCCTCTACTGAGATCCAGGGATGCGTCTGTTCTCAGAAAGGCCTCTCCTCTTCGGGAGGCCCGAGTGCCCGGGGACGGGTCCAGTGAGAACGAGGAGGTGCTCCAAAGCGTCTTCATCGTAGACTCTCAGCATATACTGGTGCCTTTCGGGATGTCCCTCAGTCCTGCGCATGTCTCAGCCCTGGCTTCCTCTGGAGGTTGGGGGGCCCAGAGTGCTCCCCAGTCCCCCTCCTCTCAGAGAAGAGGCCTCAGCCCAGCTCCACCAGCTGCTCCCAAGTCGAGGAAGCGGGCTCTGTGTGGACGCCCAGCCGCTGCTGAGAAGCTGCCCATCCCCGGGGCTGGCCTCGGCGTCTCTGGGAGGCCAGCCTTGGCTCTGGGGCTGGCTCGCCCCTCACAGCTGAGAAAGAGAAAGCGTGACCCGTTTGACACAAAGAAGCGTGGGAAGAGGAGGAAGAAGCACTGCAGCCAGTAGGGAACAGCTGGGCCGGCCCTCCAGGGCAAGGACCCAGGGCAGCCCCCTGGGGAGCCTAGGGGCTCCTCCTCCTCCCAGTGCTGATCCTGGATGATGTGGGGGGAAGGGAGGGGGGCAGGACCACCAGGGTGGGGAGGGGGAGCGGGATTGTGGGGGGTTAGGGAGGTGGGGGAGGTGGGTGTGGTCAGGTGTGGGTCGGAGGAGGACCTTTGGAGTGATGTATGTAAACTGTGAACAAAGATCGTTTTCGTGGGAAATGCTCTCAGGCCACTGTCATCTTGTTGGTGTTGAGCTGCTCCACAGAGAGCGATCCTGAGAGGAAGGAAGGATGAGGGAGGTCACAGGAGCTCTGGGTCTACAGGTGGCCACACCTTTCCTCCACATAGACAAGGACTCCTCAGGCTGCCCCTGGGAACGCACAGCTCTCACTTTCCCCAGGGACCCCCTCATCAGCCCCTTCTCTAACGCCTGCTTGGCTAGGGCCCTTCTGGGGCATCTGTACCGTCTTCTGCATCCCTGGACCTTCGGGGGAGGCAGAGCTGCTCTTGTGCCTTTCAGCCCTCTGGACACTCACCAGTTTCTAGGATGGAGCCTGGAGATGGCCCTTGTCATTATGGAGCTTCTCTCTGCTTTCCTGAAGCGGCCAGACGACGGCGCTGGGATGACCCTCTGCTCATCTAGGGTTTCCTGTGTGGGTGGCCTGACCAGAGACGAAAAGTCTTGGCCATGGGGACAGGACTGTCTGCCTCATTGTAGCGGGAGCATCCTCTAGTTCCACTGGGATTATTGCAATGTGGAGAGTGGTGGAGGCAGCTACCTCTTAATCCCAATGAGGATGCAACAAGGGGAATGGGTGTGGGGAAATTCATGGGGCACCCGTTAAAGGTGTGTATAAGGGAAAGGACAGTTGGGCCCCTTTGTGGAACTTGTGGGATTTCTGTGCAGCAGCATCTCGTTCAACTGAGGGAGGAGGACCCATCTGGCTGTGGCTGTGGGGACTGGCGTTAGGGGCCTACGGGTCCGCAAAGACACCCCAGAACTACTGTCCCTTCCCTTTCCACCCATGGCTGGACACGTGTGTGTACTGGTATCAACACTGGTTTGTATCCCCATAGAAAACAGATCCTCCTAACAAACTATGACCACGTTTCACAAGAACAGCTTGCTCACAGGGGCAGCAGGGGGTGGGAGAGGTGTCTGTGGCCCCAGATCTGAGTGGGAGCTGGGATCCATGCCGAGGAGTGTGGAGGCCTCAGTCACCGTCCTGTGGGTGCCGGCAGAGGCTTCGAATCATCAGAGCAGGGGAAATGACCCCCTCATTAGAGTGAGACGAGCAAACAATGAGGGGCAGGGAGTAGACCCCTGCTGTCTCCCGGAAGTGCCTCCCCTCCCAGTCTGCTTAGCCTCTGTCACAGCCTGTGCTGGCCCACCTCTGAAGCCCCTTCCTCCTAAAGCACTGAGATGCTCTGATCTTTTATGGACCTGCCCTAGGCCTCACCCCCCTTCCCTGCTGGCCAAAGGCTCTTCTCCTGCTTCTGAGTTCTGATTCCTTCCCCAGGACCCAGGCAGGTGTTAGGACAACAGAGACTCCCTGAACACGACCCCTACACCACCAGCATGCAGGACTGGGGCCGCAGGCGTCCACAGGTGGCCTGACTCTCTGCTGGACCCTGCAAAGAGCTTGGAGAAGAAAGGGGCTCATGTCTCTCCACCTCCACAGAATCCGCAGGTCAGCCTCACAGGTCCCCCTCTGTCCAGGTGGGCAGCACGTATGTGCTCCCAGCCCTCCTTGACCCTTTGTGAAAGAAAGTTTTTGCAGCTTAGTAGTCTGATATTAGGCAAGGTGTCTCAGGGCTTGTTCCTTTTGAAGCCCTACAGGAGAATCTGTTTCCTTTCCCTTTCTGTCTTCTAGAGGCTGCCTGCATTCCTTGGAATTAGTCCCTTCTTCCATCTTCAAAGTGCATCACTTTAATCTCTGCTTCCCTCATCACATGGTCTCTCCAACTCTGACTCTCCCTGTGTCCCTCCTATACAGCTCTTTGTGTTTATATATAGCCCACCCAGAAAATTTAGGATAATCTCTTCATCTCAAGATTTTTTACTTAGTCACAGCTGCAAAGTCCATTTTTCCATACAAGGTGACGTTCACATATTGTCATAGGAGGGGTTAAACACGGACGTTTTGGGGGAACCATAATTTACCCTACTAGAAGAAATCCACAAGAATACCTACCATCAGAATCCACATGAATAAAAGACTATGACCAAGTGGAATTTATTCCAGGGATGCAAGCCTTGTTCAATGGTAAAAAATCATCAATGTAATCTACCATATTGAGTCTAAAGAAGAAACACATACTGTCACACCAATTAATACAGAACAGGCATTTAACGAGATTCAATACCCATTCATATTAAAAATGCTCAGAAAACTAGGAATAGAAGGTCACTACCTCAACCTAATAAAGAACATCTACAAAAAACCTACTTCTAACATCACATGAAATGGTGAAAGAATGAATGCTTTTCCCTGAGTTCAAAAACAAGGTTAGAATGTCCACTCTTATCTTAGTTTTCAACTTAGTACTTTAGATTCTAGTTAGTGTAGTACAGCAAGAAAAGGAAAAAAGAGGCATACATATTAGAAAAGAAGAAATATAACTGTCATTCTTTACAGATGACATAATTGTCTACATAGAAAATTCCAAGGAATGTATAAGTAGACTCATAATAAATTATAATAACTTGCTTTAGCAGGATCTCAGAATATAAAATCAATACATAAACATTAATACACAACATTGATCATATTTCCATATACTAGTAACAAACTGAACGATTGAAAACCAAAATTTAAAACATTGTAAATAGGTTCCAGTTCAAGATGGCAACATAGGAAGATCCTGAACCCACCTCCTCCCACAAACACACCAAAGCTACAGCTACATATGGAAAAATTTCCTCTGAAGAAAACTAAAAGATGGTGGAGCAACCCCTTCACATCAGGAAAACCAGAGGGAAACCACATCAAAACAGGTCGGAAAGGCTGAGACACGATTTTGCCATAAACCCCATCCTTGGTGTGGAGACACACAATTAGGAAGAAACTCAAAACCTGGAGCTTCTTCCTGAGAGGTGAAGGGTATGGACCCCACATTGGGCACTCCAAATTTTAAGGCTGGCACCTGAGAGATAGACCCTCAAAACATCTGACTTTGAAGACCAACAAGGCACATCCCATGAGACCCACAGGGCTGTGGTGAACTGAGGAACAGCTCTTAAAGGGCCTGTGCACAGACTCACCTGTCCCAGGGCCAAGTGTAGAAGCAGCCCTTTGAAAAGCACTCTGACTTTGGTGAAAGAGACTCACTTCCCAATTTTAAAGCATTAATCTGAGGAACAGGGGCCTGCTGGAATACTCCCCAGGGACAGAGGCTGGCGGGTGCCATCTTCCTGCTCTCTCTCTGCCTTGATAAAACTGAAAGGTGCCATCTTTTTTCCCCTTTTTCCTTTCCTGCAGGTGACAACTTTGTGCTCCAGCCAGCTGGCTCCTTCTTCCCTGCTCTTCCTCTGTCTTGCTATATATATATATATTTTTTCTTCTTCTTTTTCTTTTCCCTCTTTCCCTTTATTCAAATGGTGTCATCTTTGCACTCTTCCCACCGCCTCACTCAGCCAGTAAGCATCATCTTCACACTTTCCTTCTGATGTGCTCCAGAGAGCCAGAATCTCCAAGACAGGAGATCCCAGTTTTGTGGCCTCCACTCAGGGGATGCTCCTTGATCACCTGGCTCTGGAGGCCAGGAGGGATTTCTTTTCTGGGTCCCATGGGACTGTAACAATTGGAGAGACAGTTCTTGGCAGGATACCACCCCCAGGATGTACCACTACCCATCTGACTGAGACACAGCCCCAGCCTTTACATGAAAAAGGCCTATTTGCTAGTAGGGACAAGACTTAAGAGCAGGCTTCAGGTTCAGCACACATCTAGAGGCTACGGATGTGCTCTCGGGGAAGGTAGGCTGGGGGTGCCATCTCTCCACCCTCACTCTGCCTTACTACAGTTCACTGGTATCTCCCAGAATGGAGCTTGTACACTTATCTGAAGCACTGTTTTCTTGTGACTGCTCCCCAGGGAACACCTTCAGATTGCTTGCTTCTGGGGCGCAGCAGGGCTTCCACTTGCAATCTCACAAGACTAAATATATTTGCATTCTTTAAAAGCTGTTACCAAGTTTTCTGGCTTCCTATCAACCTGAATCTAGGTGCTGCCTGAGATCCTCCACTTCGGGTTGCTCATTTGTCTTGGCACACCCTCAACTGCTGGGATGGTGTGCCAGGTCTATTAAAAATAAACTGCTTAGACAATCACAAAGGTTTGAGAGGCAACCAAGAGTAGACAGGGTTAAATGACAAGGTTCATCTGTCACACAGCTCTTCAAGACTGGGAGATGTGGCTATTTCACTTAATGCATAGAAACCAACACAGAGAGCAAAATGAAGAAAGAGAGGACTATACTCCAAAAAAAGAACAAAATAAAACCTCAGGAAAAAATCTTAATGAAATGAACATAAGTAATTTACTTGATAAAGAGTTCAAAGTTATGGTCATAAAAATGCTCACTGAACTCAGAAGGGAAATGGATGAAAACAGTGAGAACTTCAATGAAGAAATAGAAGATATAAGAAAGTTCCAAATAGAAGTCACAGAACTGGAGAATGCAATAACTGAACTTAGAAATACAGTAGATGAAGCACAAGAAAGAATAGGTGAACTCAAAGACAGGTCAGAGGAACTCATCCAATCAGAGAATAAGGAAGAAAAAAGAATGAAAATAATGAATATAGCTTAAGGGATTTATGGCACATCAAATGGAATAACATTCACCTTATAGGAACTCCAGAAGGAGAAGAGAAAAGGGGGCAGAAAACATTTGTAGAAATAATATCTGAAAACTTTTCCTAACCTTGGGAAAGAAACAGACATCCAGATACAGGAAGCCCAGAGAGCTCCAAAGCAGATCAACCTAAAGAGATCCATACCAAGAAATACTAAAATTAAAATGTCAACGTTAAAGATAACAAGGGAATCTTAAAATCACCAAGAGAAATACAACTTTTTATATAACTTGTTATATGCAACTGGTTATACAACTTGTTATATAACTACATCAACCGAAAAAGCTTCTACACAGAAAAATAAACAATCAACAAAATGAAAGGGCAAGCTACAGAATGGGAGAAAATATTTTCAAATCATGTACGTGATAAGGTGTTAATATCCAAAATATATAAGGAACTCATACAGTGGCTATATCTATATCTATATCTATATATAGATATATAGATATAGATAGATATAGATTTTCAAACAATTCAATTAAAACTTGGGCAGAAGAACTGAATAAAAAATTTTCCAATGAAGACATCCAGATCACCAACAGGTTCATGAAAAGATGCTCTACATCACTAATCACCAGGGAAATGCAAATCAAAACTACAACGAGATATCACCTCAAAGAGACTAAGAGGTAACAAATGTTGACAAGCATGCAGAAAAGGAAACCCTTGTGCACTGTTGGTGGGAATGTAAATTGGTACAGCCGCTATGGTAAACAATATGGAGTCTCCTCAAAAAATTAAAAAGAAAACTACCATACATTAGCAATCCTGCTTTGGGTATATATATATCCAAAGGAAATGAAATCACTATTTCAAAGAGATATCTGCACTCGCACGTTCATTGCAGCATTATTCACAATTGCCGAGAGATGGAAACAACCAAAGTGTCCATACATGGATAAATGGATATAGAAGATATGGTAGGTACATAGATGGAATATTATTCAGCCATGAAAAAGAAGAAAATCCTGCCACTTGCAACAACATTTATGGATCCTTGGGGCATTATGATGAGTGAAATAAGTCAGAGAGAGAAAAATAAATACTGTATGATGTAACTAAATTGTAGACTCTAAAACAGCCAAACCCAGAGAAACAGAGAATAGAATGGTTGTTGCTAGGGGTTGGGGTTGGGGGAAATGGGGAGATGTTGACCAAAGGGTAAAATATCCAGTTAGCACATGAATTTCTGGGAATCTAATCTACAGCATGGTGATTGCAGTTAACAGAACTGTATTATATACTTGAAAGTTGCTAAGAGAGATCTTAAATGTTCTCACCAAAAAAAAAAAACGGTATTTATGCGAGGTAACGGAGGTGTGTTAACTAGCTCCGCTGTGGTAATCATTTCACAACATGTAACATACCAACAGGTTGTATACTTTAAACTTACACAATGCTATATGTCAATTACATCTCAATAAATTTAGAAAAAATACAGAAAACAGACTGTTGCATAACGTTCAAGCAAAAGTATTAGTTTGGGACTGCTTTTTCTTGAATTTAGTCATTGTTCCTTCTTGAATCTGTTTTGTATCACATGATAGCAGACTCATACAGGCAGCTTACTTCTGATCAGGTGCAGCCAAAAAGAAGCAACTGATGGTATATGGAAGTTTAGGGATAAGCTATGAGATTTCTCCCTTTCTTCCTCTACTTTGTGAAGATTCTCCAGCAGCAACTGTGTAACTTACACGGTTCCAACTCCAATGAGACAGAACTGGTATGGTCTGACATTGATGATCATTTAACCTGGCCCTGGACACCTTTACAACCCTCTCCTTAACTTTGCCTTTCCAGCATAGGGGTACAAGTAAATTCCTATTCCTACTAATCACTCCATTATCTAGGTGGCCCTTCTTTACTTCTCAGAAGTTTCATCACTGGTGTTCTTAATACCCTGTATTAAATTTATTTGCAAAGACTTGAAACAATTTCTATTTTATTTGTTATGGGCAAATACAGTATAATAAAATTTCCAAATATTAAAAAAATTAGAAGACACATGAAATCTCAAAATGGGGAAATGTTAGCCACGTTTAGGAAGAAAATGTACTAATATTATTGGAGGAGAGAATTCAGGAATTGGAAGATAACACTAATGAGTTTGGAAGGTATAAGACTGTGGAGAAGTTTGAATGGTGGGCTTCATGCCACAGGAAATAGGGAGTGATTCAAAGTTCTATAAAGATTGTGCTCACTTCAGCAGCACATATACAAAGTTTTATAAGATTAATCTGAAAGTGGTAGGCAGTTTGGAGTATGCGATGGAGTGATGTCAAAGAAAAATTGCACCAGATGGTTAAACAGGCAAGGAGTACTTTACTCAAGATGATTCTGTAATAGGGGAGAGAGACTGAACTCCGTTCTGCTGAAACAAAAGGCATGGAAGTTTTTAGATGCCAGGATGAGCTGTAGGAAAAATAGTAGAGGATGATGGGGAAGAGGTTGGTCAATATAATTAGACCATCTCTGTTTGCTTTGGCTCTTATCAAAGTTAGGCTCCTATACTCCCCACAGAGACTGGGAAGTAGGGGCAATACCTTTCTTGAAGGTTATATTTCAAAGAGCTGACTCTTAGGTCCTTGAGAAAGACATTTCTGGGTTGGAAAATTATCAAGTGACTAGGAGAAAATTTACATCTCAAAGGGGCAGAGAAAGAATTTATAATTTCAAGTTTCTTAAAGTAAATGTTTTCAGAAAAGGGAGGTTAGGGGCCTATGGTAAAGAAAAATCCTGTCTGAAGTTTAGCCAAACTGAGGGACACATTAAGGCCATCTTGATCAGTAGTTAAAATTAGCATTACCTTCAGGAAGGTTATTTTATAAAGAAAAGCAATGCTTTAGGAACTTTCTCAGAAGAATCAAAAGTAAGTGTCTGCTAGTTAGATACAGGTCAGGAATAATGAGAAAGGGCAGTTACAAAGTAAACTCAACTAATGTTCTCTGTGTTGTAGCTTTAATAAAGATGAAATAAGTAGAAAAAAAATAATCCATTGGTACACGGTGAGAGCCAATTGGATAGATTGCCCAATTAGAAATACTTCTTTATTTTCTAGTCATTATCAGTCAAGGATTAACAAACCTACTTTTATTAGATATACTTCTGTCTAGGGATTGAGAAATATCAATTATTTAAACTTAATCACTACTTTATTTCTGTGAGATTTTTAAAAATATACTTTGGGGAAAAGTAATGGAAGAGTGATATAGCACTAAAACATTGAAGTGAATGACATAATAAGATCCTATCTTTCTCAATTTAAGGAGAAAAAAAGGGAGGGCAAAAGAAATGGGCAGAAAGTAAGTTTACCTACCAGTCATTGTGTCAAGTGTTTTCATATATTTATCTAATTTAATACTCACAAAACAATGACACATAAGGAAGATATTTATCCCATTCCATAGATGAAACTCTATTTACAAAGTAATATATCAACCATTTGTAGAGCTGACCCTTGAATTTAAGGCCTTACATCTGTGGAAATGCAAGAGCCAAACCCTGCTAATACAAGGTGCTTAGATGAGGTAGACTTTAGTGAGCAGGAAAATCAGAGCATGCGTGAACTGATGACAAGTTTTGCTGATCTAGTAGCTTTGTGAGATTTGTCTAGATTCAAAGGCCCTTGCTCTACTAAACCATCAAATTAGAGGTGGTCTCCTTCTGAAACAACCAATATTTGCAGAGCTATTCAGACTTTGGGTCATGGTATTTTTTCAAGGATTAACTATTATCACTGGCTTTTCAAATTTTAACTTTAGAAAGTCCTTGCTTTTGTTGGAAGCAATGTTAAATTTTGATGCAGTTGTTTGCAGGGATGAAACTTGGTCGCCCTCTGGAGGCTATTCTCAGGTCCGACTAGCATACCTTAATTTTGAGAAAGAAGTCAGGTCTTAACAATTTAACAACTCATTTTAAATGTGTGGAACTTATGTATATACATTATACTTTTTTAGAAGTTACAAAACATTGAGTTCAAAATGCTCAAAATATTTTAAAATGCTGAATTAAACGATTTATGGCATAGCATGTTTTGAATTCCTGTTCTCCCTTTGGAAATGGAGATGGTCATCATTCTCCTTTTATCATGCAATATCTATACTGGGACTAAAACCGTTATTTTTTCCTCCCCTATTATAGGAACACATGGGCAATTAGTTCTATAAAATGAATAATAAAACATATGACACAATACTATACACTCAATTACTACCAAGATCTTTCATTTTAAGTTTTAAAAAAAAATCTCTAAATTTCCAATTAAAAAAATTTTTTTTCTTTCTCTTAGAGATAAAACATCAGAGCTTACAAGAACCCTTAAAAACAGAATGCCTCAAAGGATAAAAATGTTTTGCTCCCTAGTTCATTCTTGTTCAGTTTTCTTGTAGAAGGTGTATTATACCAGTTAGTGTAAATTATACAAGCAAAGTTCTTGCCATATATTGGTGACAGCTTTTCTACATCAAGTAAGCAGTTAAGGGGCTTCCCTGGTGGCGCAGTGGTTAAGACTCCACCTGCCAATGCAGGGGACACGGGTTCCAGCCCTGGTTCCCGAAGATCCCACATGCCGCGGAGCAACTAAGCCCATGTGCTGCAACTACTGAGCCTGCGCTCTAGAGTCCGTGTGCCACAACTATTGAGCCTGCGCTCTAGAGCCCATGTGCCACAACTACTGAAGCCCGCGCACCTAGAGCCCATGCTCCGCAATGAGAAGCCACCGTGATGAGAAGCCCGCACACTGCAACAAAGAGTAGCCCCCACTCTCCGCAACTAGAGAAAGCTCACGTGCAGCAACGAAGACCCAACACAGAGCCAAAAATAATAAATAAATACATTTTTTTAAAAAAGTAAGCAGTTATGAGCTGCTATAAACCTACTGTTTCTTTACTTGATTTAAATGAATTTAATTCTTTAAATAACTGAGCAAGTAGAGAATTTAGACTCAGCCATTATTAGAGGTACCTTATACAACCAAAGTGGTATAAAAACCCTGTAACATCAAAGTGTTGTGAAGGTCCTTCTGGTCTTCTGAGACCGGGACACCTGTACCTTTATGTCCCATTTATAAATGTTCCTCTATAATGTTTGGGATGCTGAAATATTTGATGAGATAGATACCTCATGCTTATTACATGCCTTCCCTATATCTCTCTCAACTACATCCCTCTAATGAGTTGGTGCAGCTCCAAGGCTCTATCCAGTAACAAGGTAGTGTCAGGCAGTGCTTGTTGTACTCACTGGCTTTTAATCCTCCAACTGCCTTGTAATCTCCTCCTTCACACCTTGATGCTTAGAAATGGCATATTTCCTGAGGAAGAGGCTTCTAGGGAGTCCTGTATACTTGCTTGAAATGGGGACAGGAGGATGGAGGAACAGAAGGGAAGATATACGGAAGATGAACGGATTTTTTTTAATATAAATTTTTCTGCCATAAAAACTATAGGTACCAAGCAAAGCAATCAGGGAAATTTATATTCATGCATTAATTTACCACTTACAACGATGAGTAGATAGAGGACATTAGATAGATTAAGGAAGTATCTAGGAGGTAAAATGGATAAGATTGATAATGGATAGGATACAGTGGCTGATGCGAGAGGTTGAACTCAAGGATTATTGTTAGGTGCCTGGTTTATACAACTGGGTGAATGGTGTCACTATACACTAAGACAAATGAAAATGAAGGAGGAGAGATTAGGCAGTTTAGGGAGACCGTGAGTATTTAGCTTTATGTATATTTTAAATGAACAGATTTAGATGTTAAATAGGCAACTGGATTTACAGAATTCAGATTAGAGGTCTCAGGTACACAAATGTCCAAACTTTATGGAGTTGGTAACTGAAGCTGTGTGTTTCTGTGAAATCATATTATGAGTTCCAGAGTGAGAGGACATAATGGCCTAAAACTGAATTTTGAAGAATTTCAACATTTAATGTCTGAGGAGAAGGATATGTACCTGCAAAGAAGATAGAGAATGAACTGCCGCAGAGATGAGAAGAAAACCAGAGGAGTTTTTGGGTCAAGGAAAATCAAGTCTCAAAGACAGAAGCAAATCCTACTTACAGGTCAAGTAACTAGGAGATAAAATTTTCACGTCGCATCCATGGATTTGGAAATAGCTTATGAAGTACCTTTTTATTGGAGTAATAAAAGATGGATTCTATTGGGAGTGGGTTGAAGCATGAGAAGGAAGTCATAAAGTGAAGATATCAAATATAGAGAAACATTTTTAAACAGCTTTATGGAGGTACAACTGATGCACAAAAAATGGCACATGCTTAATGTATACTATTTGATGAGTTTGGACATATGCATAAACCCATGAGACAATTAACACAATCAAGGTAATAGACATATCTGTCCCCTCCAAAAGCTTCCTTGTGTCCCATTTTTTCTGTGTGTGGTAAGAACACTTAACATGAAATTGACCCTCTTAACTAATTTTAAGTGGTTAACACTATTGTTAACTATAGACACTATTTGTACAGCAGATTTCTCGAATTTATTCATCTTGTATAACTGAAAATTCATACCTGTTGAACAACAGCTCCCCATTTCTCCCTTTCCCCAGCCCCTGGCAACCAACATTCTATTCTCTGCTTCCATGAGTCTGATTATTTTAGATACCTCATATAAATGGAATTATGCAGTATTTGTCCTTCTGTGACTGGCTTATTTACTTAGCGTATTGTCCTCCAGGTTCATCCCCGTTGCCACAATGGTAGAACCCCCTTCTTCTTTTAAAGTTGAAAATATTCCATTGTAAATATATACTACATGCTTTGAACCATTCATCTGTTGATGAACATTTTGGGAAAAGCTTCTTGACACTGATCTTGGCAATGATTTATTGGCTATGACACCAAAAGCACAGACCACAGAAGCAAAAATAGACAAGTAGAACTACATCAAAATAAAAAGCTCCTGCACAGCAAAGGAAACAACCAACAGAATGGAAAGGTAACCAATGGAATGGGAGAAAATATTTGCAAATCATATATCTGGTAAGGGGTAAATATCCAAAATTTATAAGGAATTCCCACAACTAAGTAGCAAATAAACCAAATAACTCCATCAAGAAATGGGCAAAGAACTTGAATATACATTTTCCAAAGAACACATATGAATGGCCAAAATGTATATGAAAAGGTACTCAGCATCGCTCATCATCAGGGCAATGCAAATCAAAAGCACGAAGAGATATCACCTCACACCTGTTAGGATGCTTAGTTTCAAAAATATAAAGGTAACAAGTACTGGGGAGAATATGGAGAAATTGGATCTCTTGTACACTGTTGGTGGGAATACAAAATGGTATAGAGTCACTATGGAAAACAGTATGGAGGCTTCTCGAAAAATTAAAAACAGAACTATCATATGATTTAGCAATCCCACTTCTGAATGGATATATGTATATATATATATATGTATATATATGTGTGCGTGTGTGTGTATATACATATGTATAAGAGAACTGAAATCAGGATCTCAAAAAGATTGCACTCTCATGTTCACTGAAGCATTATTCACAATTGCCAAGATATAGAAAAACATTTTCAAGAATTATTTTAAAAACTGTGCCTTTGAAGAAGAGATAGTGTGGTAATTAGTAACAGAAGTCAGGTGGAGAAAGGTGAGTTTGGTTTTGCTTTTCTTTTTTGCTTTACTCTTCTTTATTATTTTTCCCAATTTGGAAGATTTTAGAATGTTTAAAAAAGATAGTGGAAAAGATCCAGATTAGAGAAGGTATTGAACAAAATAAGGATCCTTAGAGAGTGCAAGGTGATGCAATCCAAATCAGGAGTAAGGGAATTGGGTTTAGTAGGAATAGAGCTTCTATTCTGTTAAATTACCAAAGGAGATAAAGATGGCAGCAGATGTAGTAACTCTATTATGTTAATTAACAGGAAAGTTCTCCTCATGTTTTTTCTTTTCTTTTCTGTGAATTAAAAGAGATTATCTCCTGATATTATAGCAAATGGTGGGGACATGCCATTTAAGAATAGTGCAATAGCTGAATCACTTTGTTATACAGCAGAAACTAACACAACATTGTAATGCAATTATACTCCAATAAAGATTAAAAAAAAAAAAGAATAGTGCAGAAAGAGAGAACAAAGTGTAAAGAGTGGGAAATGATGGGTCCAGATTAATGTAGCAGAATTAAAGGGCAATATTAAAGGACCTTTTAGGTTAGTGATCATGAATTTATAAAGCAAACAATCTAAACTATTATACACTTTACTTGGGAAGACTTTGAAAGCTGGAGATCAAGAAAAGAGAAAGTAATGGTTTGGGTTGATCCAGCATAATTAAAAGACACTGGAACAGGGGTAGGGACAAACACACTATTAGATAATGGACATTGGAATGTAAGAGAGTAAGGGGAGATACAAAAGCAGTATGAGGAGAAAGCAAGGGAGTAAACAGACTTGCGTCAAAGTACTATCATAGTGGTGGGGTATTTGAACAAGTGAACTGGAATGTGAGAAGTTATTGTAAAGGGATGGCATATTTGTGTGAATAATTTTGAAAGACTATTTCTCTTTTTCCAGCTCTGATTTTTATTTTAGAGGACTGACTCCTGAAAACTCGGTTTCCCAGGATTCACTGACAACTAGCTTCCAATTAATTTTGAGTAAAGGAAGGACTGGTGAGTTTGGAGGAAGGGGATAGGGGAGAACCCAGAATGCCCTCTTTCTTTGAGTTGTACATACAACTGAGGCTTCGTCTCCCTCATGCGTCCAATTCCTGCTCAAGGGCTTCTCCCTCCATGTTCCCAGCACCCACCAGCAGTCTCTACATTCATTCCAGTTCTGCTTAGGGGATTCAGTCTTTCCAAACTCTAGGTTGCCTTCCTATTTCATTGGACTCCAGCTTTTATAACTTTTGAAACAAGCTCCTTTTATTAAAATCTACTTTCTAAACTTCCTGAAGCAGATTTCCTGTCCTGCATGAGTAATCCCAGGAAAAAGATGCTCAAGATGGGACTCTGGAATAAGGTTTTGAGCTTGAATGTAGTAGTGACTCCATTGCCAATGCAAAGACAAGTGCTTCTTCCGAGTAGTGGAAGCAATAAATAAATTACCAGCAATATTTGCTTTGAACATATTGCCAGTTGAAGACAATACTTTTACATCTCAAGCGGCAGCTGATTTTGTCTATTACAGCAGTAATACCTACAAGCACCACGGGGACCATTAGCTGCTTCTTATAGCACCAGAGCTTACAAAATGAAAATGTTTACACTTAATGTTAAAAGGTGTTAGGTGTTTAAACTCTCAGATCGAGGCATGGGAAGACACAGAGAGCCACACTGAGGGCCTTAAAATTTTCTCATGTCTTAGAGCCACACAGCAGACATGGCTGAGGATCAAGTTTCAAATCTCAAAGTGTGGGTTGCAGAATTAAAATGCAAGTTCAACGTACATTTGTGCTAAGCCTCACAGATTAATATCAGGACATTGATCAGGAAGAGTTGGGTATTAAGATAAGGATATATTGAGTATTTAGGATAAGTGCAGGTAGGCAGACTCAGATTAATATGAAAATTTTTAACCCAAATCTTCCTGTGGTTTCCTCGCCAAAGGAAGCCACCCTTCTTCCTCCCCATTTGAGGAAACTAACCTTCCCTTACTTAACATATCTCTAAAGACCTCATCTAAATAGGTTAGTTTTCAAGGAAATTTCTACTTTTCTCAAGACCCACCCACATCAGCACTTACTGCATCCTAATAACTACAGTCAGATTCCACCAGGCCCCAGTAGGCAAGTATAATGTCCACCCTGGTAGGAGTCAGCATCTAAATCAAAAGAAATGCTATAACCTGCTAACATGTATCAGCAGAAACCTGTAGAATGTGTGTGTGGCATATGTTTTTTTGGGGTTTTTTTGTTTGTTTTTTTGCGGTACGTGGGCCTCTCACTGTTGTGGCCTCTCCCGTTGTGGAGCACAGGCTCCGGACGCACAGGCTCAGTGGCCATGGCTCACGGGCCCAGCCGCTCCGCGGCATGTGGGATCCTCCTGGACTGGGGCACGAATCCGTGTCCCCTGCATTGGCAGGTGGACTCTCAACCACTGTGCCACCAGGGAAGCCCTGGCATATATTTTATAAGTGTTAGACTGAGAAAGATCGAATATAAAGTTGCAAGGGATTGAATTCATTATAAAGACGTTACCTGAGATTCAAAGTATTAGCTCTAGCTGATGGAATTGGCTCTAATCGTTGGCTTGTTTGGCTGACTGAAACATAGATTCAATAGTCAGCAACATTCAAAAAGGGCAAGATGCCATAATTTATCTGACAGAATGTAGACAAAGGAATCCATGTACTTAAAATGAGAATGTTGGAGTGGATTAATTATGTAAAACCCACTCAACTATCCCATAGTTATGCCCCCACAGAGGTCACCGATAACATTCTTCTTCAAGACATTAAGACATTCTTTGATGAGAGAAATACAAGCATCCTTTTAAACCTCTGTGGCATCTGTCTTCTGTGGGCTAAAGATGACAATGCGGGATAGCACCAATGAAATGGCCCCGGTGCTTTTTAACAGGAACATTGGGTTACAAAGTAGCAGAGGTTAAGTGGTAGCATTTAATATGAGAAACAAGGTGAGTGCAATTATCATAAAGGTCAGCAGGGCAGAATGGCAGTATTTTGACCCAAAGTGACTTCCAGCAGTAACAGATTAATCACATTTACACTGGGAATTACATTTGAGCAGGCTTGAACTGTATAAATGAAAATAAAATTCAAGCACAATGAGCAGAAACCTGCATTGATTTTCCAGGAATGAAAATTACAGCCTCGCCCAGACCTAAACCAGAGATCAGGTGGCTACAATAGCTTCAGGAACTTTGCTGCAACACTGTCAAAAGGATAGAGTGTGATTATTTTTTTCCTCCAGGTCTACCTCAAAGGGGTTTACAATTTTCCAGGGGGAATGTTTAGAAAGAAAAGTGGAAAACTCAGAATTTTTCAGAGATTATTAAGATAAATTTACACACCTGAGGTTCCAAAACATCACTGTGGTCTTCAGGTCATAATAGGGCTTATGGAAGCCATGTGATAATTGGAATTTTGACACAAGGTCACCTCACTAGAAATCTTGTGCAGTGACCTACACTATATTTCCCCATATCTGAATGTATTTTTGGAGTACACATACTTGGAAAATGACAGAACTCTCAACCAAGGTCAGTGCTATTAAGAACGGCTACTGCCTGACATGCATTAGGATAGCTATTATTAAAACAATAATAAATAACAAGTATTCGCATGGATGTGTAGAAATCTGAACCCTTCTACATTGCAGTTCCTCAAAAAATTAAACAGAACTACCATACGATCTAGCTATTCTACTTCAGAGTATATATCCAAAGGAATTAAAAGCAGGGACTTGAACAGATGTTTGTAATTTCACGTTCTTAGCAGCATTATTCACAATAGCCAAAAGATGGAAACAACCTAAATGTCCATCAACAGAGGAATGGATAAACAAAATGTAGTATATACATACAATGGAATATTAATGACCCTTCAAAGGTAAAAAATTCTGACACACACTACGATACGGATGAACTTTGAAGACATTATGCTAAATGAAATAAGCCAGAACCGAAAACACAAATACTGTGATTCCAGTCATATGAGGTACTAGAGTAGTCAAATTTATATAGACAGATAATAGAATGCTGATTGCCAGGGTCTGGGTGCAGTGATGAATGGAGAGGTGTTGTTTAATGGGTACAGAGTTTCAGTTTGGGAAGATGAAAAAAGTCCTGGAGATGAATGGTAATGATGGTTGCACAACAACGTGAATGTACTTAATGCCACTAAATGGTACACCTAAACATGGTTAAGATGGTCACTTTTATGTCATGCATATTTTGCCACAACTGGAAAAAAATACATAGGAAGGGCCAAGTGGAAGCTCCTGGAACTGTCCCTACATGAAAACGATACCAAAAAATAGCAATAGCACATATCTGGGGAATTGGCAGAGACTAAAATAACCATGCAGATGGGAATCTCCATCACCTGCCCCATTTAAATAATCTGTTTGGCCTGTAAAAAAGGCAAATAAGTCATGGACAATGATTGTTGATTATCATAAGGTAATGAGGTACTAATTCTAATCAAAGCTGCTGGATTTTATGGGCCTTTTTTTCCTGGAACAAATCAAAACATCTCTAACTCCTGATATACAGCTATTGATCTGGCGAATAGTTGTCTCCACATCAAACAGCAAAGGTAATGGAGCAGTTCACTTCTATCTGACAGAGACAGAAGTACACTCAAACTTTGTCTTACTTGAGTGCTATGCCAAGTCTCCTGATGTCTATAATATTATAGTCCATAGGGAGATTAGTCATCTGGATATCACCAAAGCATTATGATAGTCCATTGTATTGATGAGTTTATGGTGATTGGACATGAGAAAAAGTAGGGAGTACTCAAGTTGTGTCAGTAAGATACATAGATGTCAGAGTGGGAAATAAACTCCATGAAAATTTAGGATGTCAAATATATCACAGCCTAAGTATGATAATGCACACAAACAGAAACCAACCTCCAGAAAGCACTGAAGATCATGTTGATTTGTTTTAAAGATGCAGGCAGCACACAGCTAGGATTCCGAAAGATTTGTTACACACTCCCTTTCCTAAATCCCATTCCTGATAGTGACTGCTCTTTCCTTTTACCTCCTCTCCTGTCCTCACCCTTCCTTTATTGTTCCCTATCCTTCTTACCCCTCTGCCCTCTTTCATTCTTCCTCATAGAGAATAGCCTGGGCTATTATTTGTATTCTTTACAGTCTTTATATCTCTCTCCCGTCCACCCCCCACCTCAACAAAGGCCTTGTACCAATTAAGAAAGTAAACATTTCAAGTCTTCAGAGTATTGACAGGAGAAAGGTTATGGGGAAATAGCAAATCCTGACAATTTAAATATTCTCTATGTATCACATAAGTATATTTATTGTAAATAAATTCATACATGCAATAATAGTACAAATAGAAAATATTCACAAGCTACCAGACTGCCAAATTCTGCATGAGATACAAAATCACATACCTATACTATCTGCTTTTCAATTTATAATTAAAACCATGTTATAATAACTCACGTTATTATATTTATTCTCAAATACCTGATATTTATTATTTTATTGTGAATGATATTTTTACTTAATAGTAAAAGTATTAATGGAATAGTATTTACTAATAGTAGTACATTTTCTTACTGGTTGTTGCTAATATTTTAAATTCTTATTGGTTTTTGTACGTCAGTCTTGTATCCAGCAAGTTCAGAGATTACAGATTTTCTTGTATTTTGTATGCAGACATTTTCCACCTCTTTTTTTGTTTTCAAATATATTTTCCACTGGCTTTTGCTTCTGTACATATAAATTAATCTTGTGTTAATATTTTATTTGGAATAGTTTTATTGATCTCTATAAATGGATGTGTTGTATATTTTATTTATTTATTTATTTTGGTTTGGCTATTGTTTATTGAAAAAGTGAGTATACCCTCTTGTTTCACTCTCTGAAAAATTTTATATAAGATAAAAGTTAATTTGATCCCTGAAGGATTTGCAAAGCACTTTTAAAATGTCTGGTCCTGGTGTTTTTGTTTGCTGATTTCTAGACATTTGACCAGACTATCCTATTCATGTAAAAGTTGTTAGTATACTATGTTTCTCTATTTCCTCTTAAGACAATTTTGCTAATTTTATTTTTTAATTCAAGTTTTTATAAATTTTCATATTAATGGCATGATACTCTTTACTTTATTCCTATAATTAGTAAAACTCCAAATATATGTAAATAAAACCCCTATTCTTTCATAGTTTTGTTTGTGCCTTCCTCTTCTATGAACATAAAAAAATACCATTCTTTATATTTTCAAAGAAACAAAATTGAAGTTTACTGATCCTCTCTATTGTCTATTTAGATCCCATTTTTTACTGACATATAATTCACATACCATAGAATTCACCTATTTATATATTTCAGTGATTTTGACTATATTCACATATAAATGCAACCATCATTACAGTCAATTTTGAACATTTTTATCACTTAAAAAAACAAATCTAATATTCTTTAGGCATCACCTCCCTATATTCCCACCCTACTTCCCACAAGCTCTAAGCAACCACTAATCTATCTTCTGTCCCTGTAGATTTCACTATTCTGGACATTTCATAGAAAGAGAATCATACAATATAAGGTCTTTTGTGACTGACTTCTTTACTTAGCATAATATTTTGAAGGTTCATCTAGGTGATAGCATGCATCAGTATTTCATTCCTTTTTATAACCAAGTAATATTTCATTGTATGGACATACCAATTCTGTTCATCCATTTATCAGTTGATGGACAGTTTGGCTGTTTCCACTTGTTTGCTACTATGAAAAATGTTGCTATAAACAATCTTGTTCAATTGGTGTGAACATATGTTTTCATTTCTCTTGGGTATACATCTAGGAGTAGAATTGCTGGGTCATATGGTAATTTCATGTTTAATTGTTGGAGGAACTGCTTAGATGGTTTTCAATTGAGTGACGCCATTTTACTGTCCTACCACTATTGTTTTAAATAGTGTGAAGTGTGAGTCCTCCTACAAGTTGGAGATTATTGATACCCTCTATAGTTTGTTTTCTGTTTGTCCTACTTGTTTTATTAATTATCTCTTCTTCTATGGCACAATCTATTTAATTCTTATGTTGCAAACTTAGCTAATTAATTTCTAATAAGTTTCCTTTCAAATGTGTGTGTGTGTGTGTGTGTGTGTGACACAGATTACAAGTATTGATTTACAGGTTCCCAGCAAGGGTTTTTTTTTTCAGCTCTAAATATTTAGTAAATTCTGACAGAAATTGTCATTAAATAATAAAATAGAGCTTACAGTTTCAAACTTAATAGAGTAAAAGTAGACTGCTATAAATATTTCACGATTCCAGAAGAAAAAGAAAAATATGAAAGAATTTAGACAAGTAGGAAAAAAAGGAAGATTTAAACCAAATTAGTAACTACATTTAATGCAAATGGATTGGCTGCTCCAAATGAAAAGAAAATAAGTGTCAGATTGTATAAAATTACATGTAACTATGTGCTATCTTCAAGAGACATACTCAAAGAAAGTGGAAGAAGTAAATAATAAATGCAAGAGCAGAAATTAATGACATAGAAAATAAACAATACAAATTCAAAAGCTAACATTTGGCTCTTTGAAAATACTAATAAAAATGGCTATCTACTTGAGAGTCTTCTCAAGACCAAGAAAGAAAAAAAAAAGATAGAAAGGACAAGAAGCCAATATCAGAAAGGTAAAAGGGTCATATATCACATACATGTTACAGACTTTACAAAGGAAAAAATGAACAAAGTGTTTTCAAATAAATTTTAAATTTTATAAAAATCACAGTCCCCTAGAAAAATATAATATCAAAATAGATTCAAACAGAAATAGAAATTTATACATACATTTATACATTACAGACACTGAATCAGCACTCACTACTCTCACCATGAAGAAAGCTGAAATCCAAGATTTTTCACTAGTGTGTTCTAAAGAAAGGAAGAATTCCAGTAGTACACAAACTCTTTGAGAATAGAAAGAGGGAACACTATTCAACTACTTTTTAATATTTTCTTCATTTCAAGACAGGAAAGGACAGTATAAGAAAGGATAATTAGAGGTGACCTTACCCAGGAAAACAGATGATAAATATAAGCAAACTGAGTCCAACATAAAAAGCTAATTTCATGACAGACAACCAAAATTATTTTACATAACAAAATTAATAAAATTAAAGATACAAAAAATTAAATCCAAAGTTTCTTATAATTTCAGCAGTCATGTATGATTTTACAAAAAACCTGCAGCTAATCTTATCAAACTAGAAACAGAAACTTTCTTAAATGAAAATTAGCTATCTACCATAGAGTAACATTATAGATACAGGTAAGATGATTAAAGATTTAAAGATCAGGAAGAAGACAAGGATGCCCCCTGTCACCACTCTATTCAGTATTGTACTTGAGAGTTTAGCCAGTGGAGAAAGTCAAGAAAAAGAACTAAAATGTCTAAGGATTAGAAAAGAAAACACACAACTTGTTCTATTTATATATGATACTGTTGTGTACAGAGAAAATACAAAATAATGTACAGGAAATTGCTAGGATTTGTAAGAGAGCTTCTTAAGATTTCTAGATAAAAATCAATAAAAATAAATTGTGTTTTTATATAATAGCATCAAACAGGAAGTGGTAGTAAAAAGAAAGAAATCCTTTTAGATAGCACCAAAAAGCTGAAGTAGCAATAAATCCAATAAGATATACAAAGCCTTTACAGACAACATTATAATAGTTTTTCAAAGACCTTGAAGAAATCAGAAATGAATAGAGATATATTTTGTGTTTATAAGTTGGATATCTTAATAGTGAAAAGATGTTAAGTCTCTAAAAATTAAGTTATAGGGTAAGAAAAATCTAAGTTAAAATTGCCAAAGATTTTGTTTTGGACCTGAAAAACTTCTTTAAAAATTTATACGGAGACTTCCGGGTAAGATGGCGGAAGAGTAAGACGCGGAGATCACCTTCCTCCCCACGGATACACCAGAAATACAGCTACACGTGGAACAACTCCTACAGAACACCTACTGAACGCTGGCAGAAGACCCCAGACCTCCCAAAAGGCAAGAAACTCCCCACATACCTGGGTAGGGCAAAGCGGAGAGATCCCCACACAGGATCAGTGCCGAGCGGCACTCACCAGCCCGAGAGGCTTGTCTGCTCGCCCGCTGGGGCGCGCAGCGCTGGAAGCTGAGGCTCGGGCTTCGGTCAGAGCGCAGGGAGAGGACTGGCGCTGGCGGCGAGAACTCAGCCTGAAGGGGGCTAATGTGCCACAGCTAGCCGGGAGGGAGTCCGGGAAAACTCTGGAGCTGCCGAAGAGGCAAGAGACTTTTTCTTCCCTCTTGGTTTCCTGGTGCGCGAGGAGAGGGGATTAAGAGCGCTGCTTAAAGGGGCTCTACAGACGGGCGCGAGTCGCGACTGAAAGCGCGGAGCCCAGCGACGGGCGTGGGACGCTGGGGCTGCTGCTGCTGCCGCCAAGAAGCCTGTGTGCGAGCACAGGTCACTGCCCACACCGCCCTTCCGGGAGCCTGTGCAGCCCGCCACTGCCGGGGTCCCGGGATCCAGGGGCGGCTTCCCTGGGAGAACGCACGGCGCGCCTCGGGCTGGTGCAACGTCACGCCGACCTTTGCCGCTGCAGGCTCGCCCCGCACTCCGTGCCCCTCCCTCCCGCCCGGCCTGAGTGAGCCAGAGTCCCCGAAGAGGCTGCTCCTTTAACCATGTCCTGCCTGAGCGAAGAACAGACGCCCTCCGGCGACCTACACGCAGAGGCGGGGCCAAATCCAAAGCTGAGACCCAGGAGCTGTGAGAACAAAGAAGAGAAAGGGAAACCTCTCCCAGCAGCCTCAGAAGCAGCGGATTAAAGCTCCACAATCAACTTGATGTACCCTGCATCTGTGGAATACATGAATAGACAACACATCATCCCAAATTGAGGAGCCCGGAGTCAGTGCTGTGCCTCTGAGGTGGGAGAGCCAACTTCAGGACACTGGTCCACAAGAGACCTCCCAGCTCCACATAATATCAAACGGCGAAAATCTTCCAGAGATCTCCATCTCAACACCAGCACCCAGCTTCACTCAACGACCAGCAAGCTACAGTGCTGGACACCCTAAGCCAAACAACTAGCAAGACAGGAACACAACGCCACCCATTAGCAGAGAGGTGGCCTAAACTCATAAAAAGTCTGCAGACACCCCAAAACACACCACCAGACGTGGACCTGCCCACCAGAAAGACAAGATCCAGCCTCATCCACTAGAACACAGGCACTAGTCCCCTCCACCAGGAAGCCTACACAACCCACTAAACCAACCTTAGCCACTGGGGACAGACACCAAAAACAACGGGAACTACAAACCTGCAGCCTGCAAAAAGGAGACCCCAAACACAGTAACATAAGCAAAATGAGAAGACAGAAAAACACACAGCAGGAGAAGGAGCAAGATAAAAACCCACCAGATCTAACAAATGAAGAGGTAATAGGCAGTCTACCTGAAAAAGAATTCAGAATAATGATGGTAAAGATGATCCAAGATTCTATTTCCCAGATCCAAAATCTTGGAAATAGAATAGACAAAATGCAAGAAACAGTTAACAAGGACCTAGAAGAACTAAAGATGAATCAAGCATCGATTAAAAACACAATACATGAAATAAAAAATACTCTAGATGGGATCAATAGCAGAATAACTGAGGCAGAAGAACGGATAAGTGACGTGGAAGATAAAATAGTGGAAATAACTGATGCAGAGCAAAATAAAGAAAAAAGAATGAAAAGAACAGAGGACAGTCTCAGAGACCTCTGGGACAACATTAAACGCACCAACATTCGAATTATAGGGGTTCCAGAAGAAGAAGAGAAAAAGAAAGGGACTGAGAAAATATTTGAAGAGATTATAGTTGAAAACTTCCCTAATATGGGAAAGGAAACAGTTAATCAAGTCTAGGAGGCACAGAGAGTCCCATACAGAATAAATCCAAGGAGAAATACGCCAAGACACATATTAATCAAACTGTCAAAAATTAAACACAAAGAAATCATATTAAAAGCAGCAAGGCAAAAACAACAAATAACACACAAGGGAATCCCCATTAGGATAACAGCTGATCTCTCAGCAGAAACTCTACAAGCCAGAAGGGAGTGGCAGGACATAATTAAAGTGATGAAGGAGAAAAACCTGCAACCAAGATTACTCTACCCAGAAAGGATCTCATTCAGATTTGATGGAGAAATTAAAATGTTTACAGACAAGCAAAAGCTGAGAGAGTTCAGCACCACCAAACCAGCTTTACAACAAATGCTAAAGGAACTTCTCTAGGCAAGAAACACAACAGAAGTAAAAGACCTACAATAACGAACCCAAAACAATTAAGAAAATGGGAACAGGAACATACATATCAATAATTACCTTAAATGTAAATGGACTAAATGCTCCCACCAAAAGACACAGATTGGCTGAATGGATACAAAAACAAGACCCATATATATGCTGTCTACAAGAGACCCACTTCAGACCTAGAGACACATACAGACTGAAAGTAAGGGGATGGAAAAAGATATTCCATGCAAATGGAAACCAAAAGAAAGCTGGAGTAGCAATTCTCATATCAGACAAAATAAGAGTTTAAAGTAAAGACTACTAGAAGAGACAAAGAAGGACACTACATAACGATCAAGGGATCGATCCAAGAAGATATAACAATTGTAAATATTTATGCACCAAACATAGGAGCACCACAATACATAAGGCAAATACTAACAGCCATAAAAGGAGAAATCGACAGTAACACACTCATAGTAGGGGACTTTAACACCCCACTTTCACCAATGGACAGATCATCCAAAATGAAAATAAATAAGGAAACACAAGCTTTAAATGATACATTAAACAAGATGGACTTAATTGATATTTATAGGACATTCCATCCAAAAACAACAGAATACACATTTTTCTCAAGTGCTCATGGAACATTCTCCAGGATAGATCATATCTTGGGTCACAAATCAAGCCTTGGTAAATTTAAGAAAATTGAAATTGTATCAAGTATCTTTTCCGACCACAATGCTATGAGACTAGATATCAATTACAGGAAAAGAGCTGTAAAAAATACAAACACATGGAGGCTAAACAATACACTACTTAATAATGAAGTGATCACTGAAGAAATCAAAGAGGAAATTAAAAAATACCTAGAAACAAATGACAATGGAGACACGACGACCCAAAACCTATGGGATGCAGCAAAAGCAGTTCTAAGAGGGAAGTTTATAGCAATACAATCCCACCTTAAGAAACAGGAAACATCTCAAATAAACAACCTAACCTTGCACCTAAAGCAATTAGAGAAAGAAGAACAAAAACATCCCAAAGTTAGCAGAAGGAAAGAAATCATAAAAATCAGATCAGAAATAAATGAAAAAGAAATGAAGGAAACGATAGCAAAGATCAATAAAACTAAAAGCTGGTTCTTTGAGAAGATAAACAAAATTGATAAACCATTAGCCAGACTCATCAAGAAAAAAAGGGAGAAGACTCAAATCAATAGAATTAGAAATGAAAAAGGAGAAGTAACAACTGACACTGCAGAAATACAAAAGATCATGAGAGATTACTATAAGCAACTCTATGCCAATAAAATGGACAACCTGGAAGAAATGGACAAATTCTTAGAAATGCACAACCTGCCAAGACTGAATCAGGAAGAAATAGAAAATATGAACAGACCAATCACAAGCACTGAAATTGAGACTGTGATAAAAAATCTTCCAACAAACAAAAGCCCAGGACCAGATGGCTTCACAGGCGAATTCTATCAAGCATTTAGAGAAGAGCTAACACCTATCCTTCTGAAACTCTTCCAAAATATAGCAGAGGGAGGAACACTCCCAAACTCATTCTACGAGGCCACCATCACCTTGATACCAAAACCAGACAAGGATGTCACAAAGAAAGAAAACTACAGGCCAATATCACTGATGAACATAGATGCAAAAATCCTCAACAAAATACTAGCAAACAGAATCCAACAGCACATTAAAAGGATCATACACCATGATCAAGTGGGGTTTATTCCAGGAATGCAAGGATTCTTCAATATACGCAAATCAATCAACGTGATACACCATATTAACAAATTGAAGAAGAAAAACCATATAATCATCTCAATAGATGCAGAGAAAGCTTTCGACAAAATTCAACACCCATTTATGATAAAAACCCTGCATAAAGTAGGCATAGAGGGAACTTTCCTCAACATAATAAAGGCCATATATGACAAACCCACAGCCAGCATCGTCCTCAATGGTGAAAAACTGAAACCATTTCCACTAAGATCAGGAACAAGACAAGGCTGCCCACTCTCACCACTCTTATTCAACATAGTTTTGGAAGTTTTAGCCACAGCAATCAGAGAAGAAAAGGAAATAAAAGGAATCCAAATCGGAAAAGAAGAAGTAAAGCTGTCACTGTTTGCAGATGACATGATACTATACATAGAGAATCCTAAAGATGCTACCAGAAAACTACTAGAGTTAATCAATGAATTTGGTCAAGTTGCAGGATACAAAATTAATGCACAGAAATCTCTGGCATTCCTATATACTAATGATGAAAAATCTGAAAGTGAAATCAAGGAAACACTCCCATTTACCATTGCAACAAAAAGAATAAAATATCTAGGAATAAACCTACCTAAGGAGACAAAAGACCTGTATGCAGAAAATTATAAGACACTGATGAAAGAAATTAAAGATGATACAAATAGATGGAGAGATGTACCATGTTCTTGGATTGGAAGAATCAACATTGTGAAAATGACTCTACTACCCAAAGCAATCTACAGATTCAATGCAATCCCTATCAAACTACCACTGGCATTTTTCACAGAACTAGAACAAAAAATTTCACAATTTGTATGGAAACACAAAAGACCCCGAAGAGCCAAAGCAATCTTGAGAACGAAAAATGGAGCTGGAGGAATCAGGCTCCCTGACTTCAGACTATACTACAAAGCTACAGTAATCAAGACAGTATGGTACTGGCACAAAAACAGAAAGATAGATCAATGGAACAGGATAGAAAGCCCAGAGTTAAACCCACGGACATATGGTCACCTTATCTTTGATAAAGGAGGCAGGAATGTACAGTGGAGAAAGGACAGTCTCTTCAATAAGTGGTGCTGGGAAAACTGGATAGGGACATGTAAAAGTATGAGATTAGATCACTCCCTAACACCATACACAAAAATAAGCTCAAAATGGATTAAAGACCTAAATGTAAGGCCAGACACTATCAAACTCTTAGAGGAACACATAGGCAGAACACTCTATGACATAAATCACAGCAAGATCCTTTTTGACCCACCTCCTAGAGAAATGGAAATAAAGACAAAAATAAACACATGGGGGCCTCCCTGGTGGCGCAGTGGTTGAGAGTCCGCCTGCCGATGCAGGGGATACGGGTTCGTGCCCCGGTCTGGGAGGATCCCATATGCCGCGGAGCGGCTGGGCCCGTGAGCCATGGCCGCTGGGCCTGCGCATCCAGAGCCTGTGCTCCGCAACGGGAGAGGCCACAACAGTGAGAGGCCCGCATACCGCAAAAAAATAAAAATAAAAAATAAACACATGGGACCTAATGAAACTTAAAAGCTTTTGCACAGCAAAGGAAACCATAAACAAGACCAAAAGACAACCCTCAGAATGGGAGAAAATATTTGCAAATGAAGCAACTGACAAAGGATTAATCTCCAAAATTTATAAGCAGTTCATGCAGCTCAATAACAAAAAAACAAACAACCCAATCCAAAAATGGGCAGAAGACCTAAATAGACATTTCTCCACAGAAGATATACAGACTGCCAACAAACACATGAAAGGATGCTCAACATCTTTACTCATTAGAGAAATGCAAATCAAAACTACAATGAGATATCATCTCACACCAGTCAGAATGGCCATCATCAAAAAATCTAGAAACAATAAATGCTGGAGAGGGTGTGGAAAAAAGGGAACACTCTTGCACTGCTGGTGGGAATGTGAATTGGTACAGCCGCTATGGAGAACGGTATGCAGGTTCCTTAAAAAACTACAAATAGAACTACCATATGACCCAGCAATCCCACTACTGGGCATATACCCTGAGAAAACCATAATTCAAAAAGAGACATGTACCAAAATGTTCATAGCAGCCCTATTTACAATAGCCTGGAGATGGAAACAACCTAAGTGTCCATCATCGGATGAATGGATAAAGAAGATGTGGCACATATATACAATGGAATATTACTCAGCCATAAAAAGAAATGAAATTGAGCTATTTGTAATGAGGTGGATAGACCTAGAGTCTGTCATACAGAGTGAAGTAAGTCAGAAAGAGAAGACAAATACTGTATGCTAACACATATATATGGAATGTAAGAAAAAAAAATGTCATGAAGAACATAGGGGTAAGACAGGAATAAAGACACAGACCTACTAGAGAATGGACTTGAGGATATGGGGAGGGGGAAGGGTAAGCTGTGACAAAGTGAAAGAGCGGCATGGACATATATACACTACCAAACGTAAGGTAGATAGCTAGTGGGAAGCAGCCGCATAGCACAGGGAGATCAGCTTGGTGCCTTGTGACCGCCTGGAGGGGTGGGATAGGGAGGCTGGGAGGGAGACGCAAAAGGGAGGGGATATGGAAACATATGTATATGTATAACTGATTAAATTTGTTATAAAGCAAAAAAATAAAAAAAAAATTTATACGGATTACAAAAGCACACCACACACTTGAAGAATAATATAAATGTGGGAAAACTTGTTCTACTGAATATTTAGTGTTCTTATAAAGCTATAGTAACAAAGAGGGTGCAGTTTTGATATAGAGACAAACAAATGAACCAAAAGAAGACTTAATAGAGACACAGAAAAACAAACCAAAACATATATTATTAAAACAAAATCATATGTATATATATGTACACACACACACACACATACATATGGCACCTCCGTATAACAGAGGTATCACAGCACCTCAACAAAGACACAACAAACTTTTCGATTAAAAAATGCTGAGCACTAGGGTATCCATAAAGAAAAAATAATTAAAATTGTATCATATTGTAAACAAAATTATTTCCAGATGGATTAATGACCTATATGTGAAATGGTACCAAATATATTTTAAAAGACAATATAGGAGGCTATCTTTAAGCCACAAAGTAGAAAGATGGAAAAAAGTATAAGCTTTAAAGGAAAAGATTGATGTATTTACCCACATTAAATTAAGAAATATTTTCCAACAAAAGAAAACACAAAGATAGTTAAAAGAGAGGTCATGCCACAGACCTGAAAAGATCATTGCAACATATAAAACCAATAGAGAGACTACTATTCAAAATATGAAAAGAACTTAAAAAGAATAAAGCTGGAGGTATCTCACGCCCTGACTTCAGACTCTAGTACAGACCTACAGTAAACCAAACAGTATGGTACTGACACCAAAACAGACATATGGAACAGAATAGAGAGACCAGAAATAAACCTATATGCACTTATGGTCAATTAATCTAAGACAAAGGAGGCAAGAATGTTCAATAGGAAAAAGGTCTCTTCAATAAGTGGTGCTGGGAAAACTGGACAGCTACTTGTGAAACAATTAAATTAGAACACTTTCTCACATCATATACAAAAATAAATTCAAAATGGATTAAAGACCTAAATACAAGATCAGAAACCATAAAACTCCTTGAAGAAAACATAGGCAAAACACTCTGACATAAATAATAGCAATATTATTTTGGATCTGTCTCCTAAGACAAAGGAAACCAAAGCAAAAATAAACAAATGGGACCTAAATAAACTTAAAAGCTTTTGCACTGAAAAGGAAACCACTGACAACATGAAAAGACAACCTACTAAATGGCAGAAAATATTTGCAAATGATATGACCTATAAGGGGTTAATATCTAAAATATATGAACATCTCATAAAACTCAATATTAAAAAAACAATTAAAAATGGGCAGAAGACCTGAATAGACATGTTTCCAAAGAATACATACAGGTGGCCAATAGGCACATGAAAAGATGCACATCACTAATCAACAAAGAAATACAAATCAAAACCACAATGAGGTATCACTCCATACCTGTCAGAATGGCTATCATCAAAAAGACTACATATAACAAATGTTGGCAAGGATGTGGAGAAAAGGGAACCCTAGTACACTGTTGGTAGGAATATGAATTGGTGCAGCCACTATGGAAAACAGTATGAAGGTTTCTCAAAAACTAAAATCAGAACTACCACAAGATCCAGCAATTCCACTCCTGGGTATATATCCAAAGAAAACGAAAATACTAATCCAAAAAGATGAATGCACCCAATGTTCACAGCAGCATTATGTACATTATTTACAATAGCCAAGATATGGAAGAAACCTAAGTGCCTGCTAACAGCCAAATGAATAACATGTGGTATGATACACACACACGCACGCGCACACACACACACACACACACACACACACAGAGAAATATTACTCAGCCATGAAAAAGAAAGAAATCCTGCCATTTGCAACAACATGGATGGACATGGAGGGTATTATGATTAGTGAAATAAGTCAGACAGAGAAAGACAAATACTGTATGTTATCATTTATATGTGGAATCTAAAAAATAAAATGAATGAATATAACAAAACTGAAATAGACTCACAGTTATAGAGAACAGACTAGTGGTTACCAGTGGGGAAAGAGAAGGAGGAAGGGGCAAGATAGGGGTAGGGGATAAAGAGGTATAAAATGTGTAAAATAAATCAGCTACAAAGATATATTTACAGTTCAGGAAATATGGCCAATATTTTATAATAACTTTAAATGGAGTATAATCTATAAAAATATTGAATCACTATGTTCTACATCTGAAAGTAATATAATATTGTAAATCAACTATACTTCAACTAAAAAATGAAATAAACTCTTAAAAGCAAGAATAAAAAGGCAAATAACCCAATAGAAAAGTAGGCCAAGAATTCAATAGACCCTTCAAAAAACAGCAAATCCCAAAAGCCAATAACTATATTTAAAACTGTAAAATATTTATATTTTCAATAGTAATCATGAAAACTAAAATTCACACCATAATGAGGTACCACTACACACAGATTCGATAGGAAATATTAAAATAAATGATAACAACTAATGTCAAGGAATTTAAATATGAGTCACCACCACTGTTGGAAGTGTAAGTTGATTTGACCACTTGTCATTATCTTGTGGTTTAAGGACATATTTTCTCTGTGACTCAGCATCTCATTCCTGAAACTTCCCTGTAACCCAGTAGTTCACTCCCTAGAGAAACGTGTTCTCCTGTGTACTAGGATACATATATAAACATGTATCTTGTTCAGCATTGTTCATGACAGCCATAAATAGAAAACACAAATATCTATCAACAGTATTACAGGAATGTGCACATAAGTAATAAATCTACAAAGAAAAACAATGAATGGGTTAACATAAAAGTTAGGTAAGTGGTTATTGTTTGTGCTATGGGAGGGTTTTGTGATGATGCAAGGCATGGAGGGGATTCTTGGTTGTTGCCAATGTTCCATTTCTTGACCCGTGTGATTGTAACAATTGTTACTGCTTCATAATTTTCATTAAATGTACATAGAGTCTATAGATTTTCCATCTAAACTCACAAAGAGAAACAGCTATTGTGCTTACTACCTAGGGAGTTAAGTACACAGGAATGATGCTACAGATGAATACTTATGTCTCCACAGCCATGCTTGCTGGCTACAAAAGCTAAAGCAGCAGGATAACTGCCTTTCCTTATTTTCAAATTCCAAGTCTCACATAAATGCACTGAGTTTGTGGTATTTCTTTTACATAAAGATCCCAAGCTGAAAGAGGGTTTGGGATTTTTTTTTCTTAACTTCTAACCTCTGCCTTAGGAAGGTATACTAGAAAATGCAGTAGCCCCCTTATCCTCAGGGTATACATTCCAAGACCCCAGTGGTTGCATGAAACAGCAGATAGCACCGAATCCTATATATACTGTGTTTTTTCCTATACTTACATACCTATGATAAAATTTATAAGATAGGCACAGTAAGAGGTTAACAATAACTAATAATAAAATGTAAAAATTATAGCAATATACTATAAGAAAAGTTATGTGAATGTGGTCCCTTCCTCTCTCAAAATATCTTATTGTACAAATTTAATGCCTTTTCCATCTTAACTAAGCACTTATCATGCACTGTGGCCATAACTTTTGCAATTTGAGGTGTGACCGCAAAACTAGCATGAATTTATTTTTCCTTCTTCACAATTTCACGTACAGAAGATTCATTCTTACCATAGATCTTAGCAACCTCAGCAAATGATTTTTTCTTTCCTTATTAAACCAAGAACTTTCACCTTTTCACCTAAAGAAAGTACTTTACAGCTTCTCTTTGGCATATCCAAATTGCCAGCATCACTCCTCTTTTGCTTTGGGGCCATTATTAAGTAAAATAAGGGTGACTTGGACACAAGCACTGTGATACTGAGAGTCAGTTCTATAACCAAGATGGCTACTAAGTGACTAAGGGGTGAGATACGCCAGACAAAGGGATGGTCCATACCCCGGTGGGTGGATGGATGATACAAGATTTCATCACGCTACTCAGAAATTTATGAATTGTTTATTTCTGGAAGTTTCTACTTAATATTTTTGGACTTCGGTTGACCATGGGTAACTGAAACAGTAGAAAATGAAACCTCGAATAAAGGGAAATGACTATAGATCAAATAGATGCTGAATGCCAATCCACTTATTTCACTCTAGGAGTAATCTTGGATGAATCAATTATAATACCATCTGAACTCTCCAAATATCTTTAGTTCTTTCAGATTGGTAAGAAGTGGTCTTGTTAATGACATAGTAATTCTTTTTCACCTTGTCAATAAACAACATGGTGCACATATTCACTGAAGTGTGTCAAAACTCACACCTGTTAAATGACATTTTCAAATTAACTTCCTTAAGGTGATCTTGCCCTTAGAGAAGTAACTTTTCTTGCTTTTTCAGAGTCCTTAACTCCAAGAATCAAGTTTATTATTTAACTATACCTACACTTCCAAATACTCTCACCAATAGCCACTGTCCCCAAAGAGTTTAGACTCTAGTGTTACCCTGAAGCATTTTTTCAAAGGAAAAAAAATCTCCCTAGAAAAAAGTATTTATATTCTCTTTAGGTTTAGTCTTCCTATGGGTATCAAATAATATTCACTCCTTCCTTAAATCTAACACAGACAAAAAAATTCCTGAATCGATACCATGCCAACTTCTGAATTCTGAATTTGGGATACAGTAAATTAATGATTAATAGTTTCTTCTTCAACTTCCTTTAGTACAAACACACACACATCCTAATTTTCTTAGTCTTTTAAAATACCATCACAATTGAATAAGATTACTAACTTCGATACTACGATATCATAATATAGGATTTCCTACTATGGTACCATAAAACATTGATCTCTGATGGCTCAATCACACTGAAAAGCTCTACAAACTCTAGGGTTCTACAGCTGTAGTTCTCCTTTTGCACTGCTTATTGAGAGGAAAAATTTGTATTCATACCTTATAACTTCTCTTTAAACTTGCCTTCCATTCTTAGGTTACTTAAGATTTTGTATATTCAAATCTGTCCATAAATTGGAGTCAAATATTACTCTGATATTTGATTAGGTGCTAAAATCAGTGGAAAATATTGTTTAAGGGAGTAAAGTCAAAATTACCCTTGAAAATCTCTTAAATCAATCATAACATACACTGTCCACTAAATAATTTATATCAGTTTCTCTAAAGCTTAATCAATTTCCCTTACCCATCCTCTCAATTAATTATTCAATGAATTATTTGAGAATGGCAGAGAATCATGAATTCCTAAATAATGCATTCTTCTCACGTACCTACTGGCTGTCTTTTCACTAGTTTCAAGCCCTCTTTCAAATGTAGCTGGAGCCAAATACTGTATCAACTGCATTGCCCCCATCAATATTGCCATATCATTCAGGGACTTTTCCTCCGTCTTCATAAACAATCTAATTTCCCTTCTATCATCCATTTTGGATGATGCAGACACACATATGACCTTCCCCAGACTTCTTCCCTCTCTTCATAGCCTGATAACAGCTTGTGAAATTTTCCTATGGGAAACTAATAAACTCACAAGAAAGCATTAACCTAGGCATTCATGTTAAACTAGGCATTCTCTCGGCCAGTGCTTCCAGGCCAAGATTACTACTTTTCTCAAGTTACTCCCCTGCTGAAAGAGTATTCATTACATCAATTTACAAAAGCTGTGAGCACTCCCCTTCCTCAGCAACAATCTGGTAGTTTAGATAAACGGTGGAGTATTTCTTGGCTAATTTCTATGGGAGTCTTAGATGGAGGCACAGCCATATGTTATGTCACAGTACAGTAATCTCAGACAAGACCACAAGTATATAAATCCTTATTTATGTAGACTTGAATATCTGGAAGAGCATGAAAGTGGGTCTGTTACTAGAAGAAAAGCCTACTTTACAATACAAAACACATAGAGAACAGTGGAGAGCACGGATAATGTATTCCTCTTTTCCATTTAAAGTCTATACAGGTTTCAGCTTAAAGCTGCATCTCTGTAGGTTCTCCCTAACTTTTCTCCTCTTCACCATGACCTTGGTTTTTTCAGCTTTCTTCTTACTCTGCAAGGCTTGATTAGCAGTCAATAGGCTCCTTTCATCTTCTCAGCAAGATAGGCTGTGGGAGAGGTCAGGTACCTTGAAGGTCCTACGGAAATATGTTTTAATCTTTCAGTTAAACATCTACAATCAAAATTTCCCTTGCAAATGTTGACAGCCTTTATTTGGTGTTATGATAATAGAAACTTTATTTTCTCATCTAAGCTAAGACTCTCTTCTAGGAGGGGGAAATGACCAAAAAAAGGGAGGGGGGACTTGGAGAAAACAGATCTTGTCTTACTGCATAACACTGAAGACAGAGAACAGAATTATATGGCACTTTTTCTTGAGGAGATGATGACATTGCACTGTGGTATTCTTTTTTCTTCTTTAATTAATTTATTTTTATTTATTTTTGGCTGCGTTGGGTCTTCATTGCTGCGCATGGGCTTTCTCTAGTGGCGGCGAGTGGGGGTTACTCTTCATTGCGGTGTCTTCGCTTGTTGTGGAGCACGGGCTCTAGGCACGTGGGCTTCAGTAGTTGTGCCATGCAGGCTCAGTAGTTATGGCACACGGGCTTAGTTGCTCTGGGCATGTGGGATCTTCCTGGACCAGGGCTCGCACCCATGTCCCCTGCCTTGGCAGGCGGATTCTTAACCACTGCACCACCAGGGAAGTTCTGCACTGTGGTATTCTAATGAGAGAAGTGGATTTTTTTTAAATTGTTTTGCATAGAGGGAATTTACCAACATAGTGGTGATATCTGACTTCTCTTGTGTCTTAACTTCTGAGACCTAAAGCCATTCAGCAGTGTTTTCTTGGTAGCTCTTGAAATACCAGACTGTAGTAGAAGAAATGACAGACCTTTGTCCAATGTCTAAAGCCAGTTTATTAACCAGAAGCACAATTTAAGGACTCTGTACTTCAAATAAATCAAATCCTTATAGTCTCTAATTTATACATAATCTTTCAGTTCCATTATTTTTCATTTCCAAAGATAATTTTTTTTAAATCCACTAGGCTATATTTTCTACCTAAACTATATGTTCCATTAAAATAAAAGTATGGGGGTTGCTAAATGGGCCAAGATCCTCTCATGTTCTATCATGTATGTCATTAAAAATAATTTAGAAAGCAATGCCATGTTTATCATCAGATTATGTGTCTGTTATAAAAGATACATTGGAAAACCAGGTTAATCATATGTGGTTTGATTGAGAAATTCAATCTTGATGAAGTAAAAAAATTTAAATGTTTAATTTTTTTTCAGTAACTGCTACAAGGGAAAATTTAATGCTTTTGCAGTCTAGACCAAAAACTACATCTAATTTTAAAGAATTCATTTAAGTCAATATATGGACATTTCATGTACTACTATTATTATGTTATTATTTTTATTGGGGGGATATTTGTTCAAAGCAACAACTCCAAATAGCCAAAAAGCTTCCCACATGATCTTCTCTAAATTCCTGTTTTGTTTAATTATAACCCTGAGTTTAGAATTAAAAAGAAAAAGGGGAAAAGAGGGAGACCCTCCTCTGACTACAAGCACAATTAGCTGCCCATTAGCAGTTATGATCCTGGTCTTCCTCTGATATCAGTGGCCTCTAATAACATGGGATGGGTTCACTCTGTGGCTTGAGCATGGGAAGAGTTTAAGGTTCCTCCTCATTCTTGCCTCTTTTACAACAGAAGACACCCCAAAGTGGAAGCCATGTCTTACTTTTGTCACTTGCAGCAATAACCCCCTCCAACTTATCCTCTGGGCTACTGTTCGACCACACTGAGTTCTCTTTTAAGGTCTCTGAGAGTGACAGTGAACTAACTGGAGGACTGGTATTTTTATCATCTCTTACCCAGAAACACTGTTTCTTCTACCAGGTCTGACTGGTAGAACAAATGAAACAAATTTTCAAACAACAAAGTTTCAAACACACAAAACCTATCAAATGATTTGTTTGCTTTGTTTTGATCTCAATAACTGTAGCTTTCATCTCTAGAAGTTAAATTTGGTTCTTTTTTATATCTTCTATATTTCGACATAACTTTTTTTAACATGTGTGGTACAATTATAAAAGCTATTTTGACTTCCTTATCTTCTCATTCTAACATCTGTGCCAGTTTTGGGTCACTCTCAAGTGATTATTCTTATTATAGTTCATCTTTCCCTGACCCTTTGTATGCCTGGTAATCTTTGGTTGGATGCCATAACTTATTAATTTTGCCTTGTAGTAGTGATGAGTATTTTTGTATTTCTATAAATATTATTGAGTTTTGCTCTGGAACATAGTCAAGTTACTTGGAAAGGTTTTCACCTTTTTGTGTCTTGCCTTGAAGATTTGCTCTGCTCTCAAAAACTTCATTAGTTAAATGTTTTATATCTATTGTTTAGATGATGAAAATGAAATTCCTAGAGAAAATGTAAAAGCCATGTACCTGGCTGTGGTAGGATCTCAAAAATTATCATTGAATAATTTGAATTCATACCCCTCTGATTCTAAAAACACCATGATGTCACTCTTCACAACGTTCCTCTGTTTTTAATTAACTCACTTACTAGCTAGATGAAAAGTCCCTCAAAAGTTTCTTAAATATAAAATTTAAATACTGTGCTAAAAAATATATATAATAATTTTCTTACCACTGGCTCTAACAATTTACTCATCTAATTCAGGCTTTTCACTTAACAGTAATTACATATGGTTATAATATGTGAGAATGTGCAACGAGAACTTACGTTGGAAAAATATCTGTTCTTACATTTCATATTATACAAATGTTTTCACTGTACAGGAAAAGCCAGACATATTCTAAAATATTTATTTGCAGTAATGTCTTGGATATATATTTTCCTTTAATAATTAATAAAACTAAGAACTGACAATAACATTGATTGAGAAGGAGTAGAATTTTGAGGTTCCTGCCTCAGAGACGATGTTAATCTTCATGTTCACACTTCATGTAGTTTAGTTCAGAAAAAAGTTTTCATTTTCCTCTTTGTAACTAAAAGAATCCCCATTCTGCATTCAGAACACTAACAGTAAAAAACAAAGGCCTACTTTATATAAAGTCAGAATTTATAAACACACACACCCATATATACATATATGCATGTGTGTGTGTGTGTGTATATATATATATATATATATATATATATATATAAAACTTCCTTATTCTTGTTTCCAAAATATTATTGTAAAGAAAATTATGACTTCTGTGGTATTTATTCATGAATAAACTCTAATGGAGAGTTCTACTCTTCGTTTTTGTCCAGTGTATGAACCCATATATAAGTTATGGAAATCCCCATCTTATGAGGAAGAATCTGTCTCTCGTTATTGAGATTGAAAATGCCAGCTACTTAATCTCTGAGTAACCTTTAAAGCCATAGGCTAGCATATGACCTTAGCTCTGACAATCAGTTATATCCATTCTGGAGACTGGACTAGAAGCTACTGACAAGAAGAAAAGACTGCTTAGAATATATTCTGGAAGTGGAAAGCACACACTGTTTTCAGTATCCAGAACAAATGTATCAGTGATTCATATTACTGTATTTAGCATCCCCTATCATTGATATTTGTAGTTCTAGCTGAAGTGTCTCTGCCCAGTGACTCTTGCACTAGGTTGTTCCCTGGACCAATTCTACAGCATGATTCCTAGGCATAAGTTTAAACTTCCAAACACCAATCCTGGTTCTTGAATCTTTTATTTAGAGATTCCATAAACTGTCCAATATCTTTTTAGTAGTTTATTTTCTACTTAATTAACCCAGAGTAAGTCATCTATTGCTCTAACATAAAAATTGATACCAGGAGAGATCAGAGACAACAGATCATTGAGGATATAGGGGAAATTGCCATCACTTATCTAGCCTGGTTGGCACTGAAGACAGTAAATCCCTAGTTGGCAATAAGAAACAAATTGAGAAAAATCAACCTTAGAGTCTCCTGGAACTTAAAGCCTACTAGTGACCTGACTAGGGAAAACCAAGTAGTAACTCACATGTAAAAGGATGAAGGTCCTGGGACTTCTCTGGTGGTGCAGTGGTTAGGAATCCACCTGACAGTGCAAGGGACACGGGTTCGAGCCCTGGTCCGGGAAGCAACTAAGCCCACGAGCCACAACTACTGAGCCTGTGTGCCACAACTACTGAAGCCTATGAGCCTAGAGCCTGTGCTCTGCAACAAGAGAAGCCACCGCAATGAGAAGCCCGCACACTGCAATGAAGAGTAGCCCTCACTCGCCACAACTAGAGAAAGCCCGTGCACAGCAACGAAGACCCCATGGAGCCAAAAATAAATAAATAAATTTATCTTTTAAAAAAGTATGGAGGCCCTGAATATTCCAAATCTGTAGGGTGTCATGGTTACTTCTAAGGGCACTGGGAGAGCATCCTTTCCCAATTGTATTCTTAGCTCCTTTGTCAATGATCAGTTGGCTGTATGTGCATATGTTTATTTCTAGTCTCTCTATTCTGTTCCATTCGTCTGTCTTTTTGCCAGTACCATGCTGTTTTGAGTACTGTAGGTTTGTAATACATTTTTTGAAATCAGAAACTCTTATGCCTCCAACTTTGTTCTTTCTCAGAACTGACAAATGGTGTTGGTGAAATTGGATATCCACATGCAAAAGAATGAAGCTGGACTCTTGTATCATACACAAAAATCAACTCTAAATGGATTAAAGACTTAAACATAAGATCTGAAACTGTAAAACTCCTAGAAGAAAACGTAGGGGAAAAGATCCTTGACACTAATTTTGGCAATGATGTCCTATCTATATGACACCAAAAGCACAGGCAACAAAGCAAAAATGGGCAAGTAGAACTACATCAAACTAAAAACCCTCTGAACAGCAAAGGAAACAATCAACAAAATGAAAAGGCAGCCTATGGAATAGAAGAAAATACTTGCAAACCCTGTATCAGATAAGGGGTTAATACTCAAAATTTATAAGAAACTCCTATGACTTAATAGCAAAAAAATCCCCCAAATAACCCAATTTAAAAATGGTCAATGGGCTTGAACAGACATTTTTCCAAAGAAGAAATATAAATGGTCAACAGATATATGAAAAGGTGCTCGACATCACTAATCATCAGAAAAATGTAAATCAAAACCACAATGAGGGAATTCCCTGGTGGTCCAGTGGTTAAGACTCTGTGCTTTCACTGCTGAGGATGCAGGTTCAATCCCTGGTCAGGGAACTAAGATCCCACATGCCACACAGTGCAGACCAAAAAATCCCCCAAAAAACAAACAAACAAAAAAACCACACAATGAGATATCATCCCGAACCTGTTAGGATGGCTATTATAAAAATAAAAAAATAAAGTATTGGTAAGGACGTGGAGAAATTGGAACTACAGGGTACTGTTGGTAAGAATGTAAAATGGTACAGTTGCTACGGAAAAGAGTATGGAGGGTCTTCAAAACCTTAAAAATAGAATTATCACATGACCCAGCAATGCCACTTCTGTGTAGATAGTCTAAAGATTTGAAACCAAGATCTAGAAGATATTTCTGCACTACCATGCTCACTGCAGCATTATTCATGATAGCCAAGATATGGACAAAACCTAAATTTCCATTGATGGATGAATACATTTTTAAAATGTAATATATACATACAATAGAATATTGTCCAGCCTTAAAAAAGAAGGAAAACCTGCCATGTGCAGTAACATAGATATACCTGAAGACGTTATGCTAAGTGAAATATGCCAGTCACAGAAGAACAAATACTGCGTGATTCCACTTACATGAGATATCTAAAATAGTCAAACTCGTAGAAACAAAGAATAGAATGACAGTTGCCAGAGGCTGTATTATACACTTAAAAATTTGAGAGTAGATCGCATATTGTTTTCTTACCACAATAAAATTTCTTTTCATAAATTAATAAAATAAATTTAAAATAAAGACAACAGGATAAACCAATGTAATAAGAATGTAATATTCCAGTCTTAAATTCCCAGCTCAAGATAATGCCAAAATATCATTAACTTTCTGTGAATGTGATAAAAGACTTACTTCTTGCATCCACAGGTTGAGATAGAATAACACTAAACATTTAATTCTGATGACTGCTTTATTATGAGAGTTTAATTGGCATCTTGGAATGGGGCATTGACTGAAAAAGAACTGGACTTCTTTGTAGTGCGATGAGGATATAATGGTAGATTCCAATAAAGAAAGGACTCTCCAACCCTCACTTGCCATCTTTCTAAAGAGAAGTCAATTTTACGATATATAGTAACATTTTTTTTCGCCATGATTGGAGACATGTAATGACTTAGCCAAGAAGAGTTACCTAGAAAATGGAAGTCAATTTTTCCCATCCCAACCTCTTTACCCTTCCCTGTATTGATTCTTGGTACCTTCGATACCACTATTCTCCACTAGTCAGGGTGGAGACATGAAGATGAAATGATAAATGGCAGTTTGACTTAAGTCTGCCTCCCAGTAGGTCTAATAGGATGCCCCCAAATTCCATAAATATTTCATTAGTTTCTTAGTATATCATTAAAGTAGTACACTCAGCCACAAGCAGAATCACCATCTTGGCTGCATGTCTCAGGGAATAGTATTTTTATTAGGAAGAGCCCAATAAAAGCCCCAAGAGCTTCCTCTATTTATTATAATAATATGTCAAAAGCATGATTAAATCCCTAAGAGAATCACAGTGATTAGTTTCACTACTGAAGATTTTACAAATTCAGGGTTGGTGATTTCTATCATATTCCCTTTTAAAATTTCAATTTGTCTCGTGTAGAAGTCAGAGTATTCAGGAGTAAAACAGAAGACTTATAAATTTGATCAGCTAGAGACAGCAAATTGAGGCCGTTCTATATGTGGTCTCTTCACTAGAACAAATCAATAAGGTTCTAAGGAACCTGCTTTGCTTTCTAAGTAATCGATAGTTATTGATTAGGCACATGCTTTTATTCCTTTACTCTAAAAAGCTGAGAACACCAGAACAATTTGCTTGCAAATCACTAGGCAGCAGTATTAATTTCACCGTATTGTCTCAACTTTTTCATTCTACATCACAGCTTAGTTCATAGGGACCTTGACCTTCTGACATCACACTTATCCTCTATTTTAATGACATCATGCTCAGAGAACCTACAGATCAGTAAATAGACTATCCAAAGTGTCTTGGCAAGACCCATGTCTGCCTGAAAGTCACAGATAAATTGCATGAACCTTGTCCATTCCCTATGTTTTAGGAATCTCCCACTTTATGAGGCAAACCCACCTTTCACCATAGAAGCTAAACATCTCAAGTACTTGTTTTCTCAGCCTCCTTTGAAACTAGGGCATTAGCGCAAAAACGGAATTCTATCAGTTGGATGCATATGCCCCAGATTTGCAATTAAAAGCTGCCAGTGAGTGAGTGGAAAACAGCAATTGTAGAATCGATTCTGGTCACACAAAAGAACCCTAGTGGAAGCAATATCCTCTTTCCAGCAGCATCTAAATTCTGTGTTTGTGAGCTCAGCACATCTGCAGAGTAATCAAGTAATCCAGCAGTAGTGGCAATCTCATCTTCACCACATCAGACCATGAAATAAGTTTAGACATTTCTCCTGGCTGATAGTTTAGACCCACGGTTCTCTGACTCTCCAAACCATTCTGTGAGCTACTCTATATCATTGTAATAAATTCGTTTTCTTAAAGTTATCTAAGTCATATCGTGTTGCTTAAAACCAAGAGTTCTGCCGATACACCCAATTAGCATTTAGGAAGCATCTTCAACTGGCCTTATCAGACCCTAAAGGAAACTAGATAGATAGGATACAAACTCTGTTAGTGCATATGCTTGTGGGGGAAACTGTGATGGTGTTAGAGTACACACATATGTAACAAACCATGGGAGTATAGCAGTAGAGATAAATATCTTTTAGATATGGGGATATCAATAAAGGCTGAAGTTTTACTAAGCTTACAGAGTTGAAAGTAAAAGGATAAGTATTGTTAGTATCAATATTATCATTTAGAAAATGCTTTTTACATCTTATAGGCTTAGTTCAGAAACAAATAATGTTGTAAGTCATCTCCAAATGCTCAAGGGGCAAATAATTTATTCTATATATGACAATTATAATAACACAACACTTTGATTCCTTAAGTATGATTTGTAATTCAAACTTACCCCTCATTTATTATAAAAAAAGTTTATTCCTTTGATCTAAATTTACTAAAATAGATATAAATTGTCTGTGTTACATAATATTTTCAAATGTAACTTCCTTGTCTTATAATACCCTCACTTGAGACAGGCAATATAATAGATGTATTATTAAAATGCCTGCTCTTTCTACTATCTAATGGTTTTCAACATGACTTAGTCAATCAGTAAATACTTACATCAAAAGTTACTGAGACCAGGGACTTCTCTGGTGGTCCAGTGGGTAAGACCCTGTGCTCCCAATGCAGGGGGCCCGGGTTTGATCCCTGGTCAGGGAACTAGATCCCGCATGCATGCTGCAACTAAGAGTCCACATTCTGCAACTAAGATTCCGCATGCCACAACTAAGAAGTCTGCATGCCACAACTAAGACCCAGTGCAGCCAAAAAAATAAATATTAAAAAAAAAGAAAAAAAGTTACTGAGACCAGGGGTTTTTAAATTGTAGTTCTTGGAGTTTGGGGATTTTGTCAAAGACATTTATGAGTTTATGAAAGAGCGGAGGGTACAAATAATCAAAGCCACACTTATTTTGTATTTCATAAAGTTATTGGGATTACATGTAAAATTTTGTTTGAAAGATGGGATATGTTCTATTAAACATCTGGATGTCACTGACTGTACAGACGCTTTTCAAATGTAGAGGTTAATAATAATAATAATAATAATGCATATTGAGCATTCATTAAATACCAGGCACTGTTTGAGTGCTTAAGACGCACTAACTTATTTCATCCTAACATCAATCCAGTGATCATTATCTCAATTTTAAAGACGTAGAAATCAAGGCACAGAAAAATTAAATATCTGTCCCAGTGAGTAAATGAAAGAACAATAATCAAACTCAGGCTGTTTAACTCCAGTACATTCACTCTTACCCACAACATTAATTCACTTTCTTAGGACCTCCTTAGAATAGAAAAATGGACAATCTTAAAAGTCAGAAAAAAAGAGACAAAATAGACTCAATGAAGTTTCTGATCAGAAAAGCAGCAATACAAAAGTGGTATTAAAAATATTCATCTGGTAATTAATGTAAAATAAATAATAGGAGAACCTAACTTTGGGTATTTGGGCTCATTCATTTATTAATGAATATTAATTGAGCTAGTTATCATCCTTTGTGATTAGGCTACATTAATGAACAAAGCATAAAGAAAATTCTGCCCCCTTGGACTTTCTAATGGATCCAGAGACTAGTTACCTTGGCCCAAAGACCTGGCCTAGGAGGATAGCAAGGAGCCTACAGAGTGTTAGTTGAAAAAACAGTCAAAATTTTTTTCTATCTAAAGGCTATGGCAGAGATAGAAGAATGAGAAGATCAGAAAGAGGGACTAGGTTTGGAGAGAAAAATGATTTTGAATAGCTATCTTTCAAGGAATAGCAAAACATCCATTTATGAATATTTAGAAGGCAATTAGCAATACAAAGTTGGAGCTTTAGTGAGAGTACATTACATGGATACCATAGCCATTTCCCACTGAGGTAATAGCCAATCCAATGGCAGGTTTTAGCTGGAAACATAAAATTGAATCAATAGTCTGATAGAGGAGAACCAGCACACAAAATACAGAAGTATGGTGAATTCCCAAAATAATGGAATGGGAAAAATCAAAAAGAAGCACTCAAAGTAACAAACTGATTTGCTAAATATGTGAAAAGAGTAACAGGCAGTACATAGTCAACACAATTACAGCAAAAAGATAAGAGTCATCTGTGAGGAGCAAAACATCAAAGGCAATTGAGATTTTAAGGTAAATGAGACAGAAGAAAAACCTTTGAATTTGGAAATTATAAAGCCATTACTGATGTGGAAAATGAAATCTTGGTGCAATGTGGAATGAAAGCAGGGTGAAAAGAGAACATAAAGAGTTCGTATATGTCATTTGTTTTGCACATACAGTACAAGGAAGGGGGGGACTAGACCATTAGGAAGAAGGGCATGCTTCATTTTGGTGGTAACTGCATCAAGAACACTACAGGATTTTGAAACCACAAATTAGCTGATGATTAGAGAAAACTTTACTTAGCTTTGGAAAAGCTGTGCTTCAAATAGCTTACGGATAGCCCAACTAATTCCTTAGTCTTTCCACTACTATATGCTACTTCCAATAGAGTAATACAAACCTGTCACTTGTTTTTAATAATGCTTGCTCATTGCCCCAGCAGTTTTCTCTTAATCTACTATCTTTGACTTCCTTGCCTTAGCTTACAGTAACATTTTAATACAGGGACTATAACAATAATGCTGGACTCATTTATAATTCTATCTCTTCAAACACACTTTCTCACATGAAATGTTGTTAGGATTAATTAAAAAGAAAGTAAAGTGACAAATAAGAAAACCCTCTTTCAAAAAGATTTTTTAAAAGACCTTTGCTCTGAAAGGCAGATATGAATCACTGACAGCACACATTTGGGTATTAGCTAGGTGTAATAAAGTTCTCACACTCTTTCACTCAAGCTTTGTTTCAGTCCAACTGTGCCCTCTACAGTCTTATCAAGTGAATGAAGGTGACTTTAGCTTGCAAGGAATCTGATAAGTCTCTGATACTCAGTCCACACTTTTCAGACAGGAAAGCAATATTTGATTCTTTATAAAAATTTCCGACCTATTTAATATGGGGGAACTCTCTAAGATAAAAGGTAATTAAATTTAACAAGTGGATACATTTGCTTGGCTGTGTGATGACCACTGCAAAAGAAAATAAAGTTTTATATAGTCTAATTGTGTCCTTCGATACTGAAAACTATTATTAGTGACAATGTGGAATTTTACCTGAGCCCTCGAATCCTGGAAAACAGCAAAAGTTAAGATATCCCTCTGCCCTTTGTGTTGTGGAAAACAGCTTATTCCTAAGAACCACCACAGATGCCTCCTCTTGTTTACCTATGGCAATGCCAGACAAAGATATTCCAAATTGCCATTTTTTTTGTCTCATAAATTATCATCTGAAGTGTTTATTCCTACTAATCAATTGGAACAAACTGCTTATTAATCAAACTGTAAAGTTTCACTCCTTCCTCCAGGCTCCAGAACTCGGACTCACTGTCAGACTGAGTCAACAGATAATCTCTCCTAAGAACAGGCTGACCTCAGGGTAAAATATTCTCTGATCTACCACCCACTCAAGCTACTCTTTTATCCCATTTGCCCACACCCTACCCTTAATACCCTTGTTACTTCCTCTCAAGAGAAGAAAAACCCCTTTTGATTAACCACTGAGAGGCTTGCAGATCTTAGGGTCACAGCATTCTCCCTAATGCAATAGTTCTCCTCCCCCAATTGCAATAGGCCCCTCCTTGCACTTACCCTTTTGAGTAAAGTTTCTCCTTACTATGCTGCTATTGTTTGGGTTTTTTTAGTTGACATTGGCAACTGAGAGAAGAAGTAAATATTGCTGCATCTGGATATATGTGATAATGGGGGATTGAAAACTCTAAAATTTTTATTTGATTTTTATTGGAGTATAGTTCTTTTACAATGTTGTGTTAGTTTCTTGCTGTACAGCAAAGTGAATCAGTCATACATATACATATATCCGCTCTTTTTTAGATTTCCTTCCCATTTAGGTCACCACAGAGCACTGAGTAGAGTTCCCTGTGATATACAGTAGGTTCTCATTAGTTACCTATTTTATACATAGTAGTTATATATGTCAGTCCCAATCTCCCAATTCATCCCATCCACCCCTTCCCCCCTTGGTAACCGTAAGGTTGTTCTCTACATCTGTGACTCTATTTCTGCTTTGCAAATAAGTTCATCTCTACCATTTTTCTAGATTCCACACATAAATGGTACTATACAATATTTGCTTTTCTCTGCCTGACTTACTTCACTCTGTATGACAATCTCTAGCTCCAACCACATCTCTGCAAATGGCACTATTTCATTCCTTTTTATGGCTGAGTAATATTCCATTGTATATATGTACCACACCTTCTTTATCCATTCTTCTGTTGATGGACATTTAGGTTCCTTCCACGTGCTGGCTATTATAAATAGTGCTGCAGTGAACACTGGGGTGCATTCATCCTTTCCAATTATGGTTTTCTCTGGATATGTGCCTAGGAGTGGGAATGCTGGGTCATATGGTAGCTCTATCCTTAGTTTTTTAAGGAACCTCCATACTGTTCTCCATAGCGGCTGTACCAATTTACAGTTCCACCAGCAGTGTTGGAGGGTACCCTTTTCTCCACACCCTCTCCAGCATTTATTGTCTGTAGATTTTTTGATGATGGCCATTCTGACTGGTATGAGGTAATACTTCACTGTCATTTTGATTTGCATTTCTCTAATGATTAGTGATGTTGAGCATCTTTTCATGTGTTTGTTGGCCACCTGTATGTCTTCTTTGGAGAAATGTCTATTTAGGTCTTCCACCCATTTTTTGATTGGGTTGTTTGTCTTTTTGATATTGAGCTGAATGAGCTGTTTGTATATTTTGGAGATTAATCCCTTGTCAGTTGCTTTGTTTGCAAATATTTCCTCCCATTCTGAGGGTTGTCTTTTCATTTTGTTTACGGTTTCCTTTGCTGTGCAAAAGCTTCTAAGTTTCATTAGGTCCCATTTATTTATTTTTGTTTTTATTTTCATTACTCTAGGCGGTGGGTCGAAAAAGATCTTGCTGTGGAAAACTGTAAATATTAAATGATTTGGTTCATTCAGTGAATTATGAGTGTTAATGAATACATTAAACAGTCCACAAAGAGAGAGTCCTTTAAGCATCTGCTGTGTGCTAGGGTTTCCTCTACTAGGCCACAATTAGAAAAATCTGTTTGCTCAAAAAGCACATAGGTCAGTACAGAAGACTAACATAAAACCATCATGAGATGCATTGATAGAAATGTACACAAAGTGCTATGTTTACATTTGATAAAGTCATTTACTATGAGTGCCTAGGGTCTATGGCAGGAAAATGATGTGACCAGAAAAGTTTTAGAGTAAAGGTGATATCTGAGAAGACCATCAAAGAATAAACACGACTCTGTCAGATGAACAAACTGTGAAGAATCTGTATTTGGCATTGGGAACAAAGTGATCACAAAAAGCCCAAGTAATACCATGGTTCCTCTGGAGAGCAAAAGTAGTTGGAACTGACTCAACTGTAGCTCACATATGTAAGACAACTGAAGGGGAGCTGGAAAGATGAGCAGATACAAAGCAGCACAGCCTTTTACAACTATGAAAGTTGGGGACTGCACAACTCCAGTGGGTACCATTCATAATAATGTCAATGTGAATGACACAAGCTGGAGTTGTGTACAGCCCTGAGCAAGACCTCTGAGCAGGTACCAAATTAGTAGAGTATTTTTATGCCAAGTGTATAAGTTAGGATGCTTTTGGTAGCAAAAAAATGGAAACCCAATCTGTCTGTCTTCAACTTTAAGAGGATTTTGGAAAGAACATCAGGGCTCATGTAACAGAGGAGGACCCTATGGGGCCTTCCTAGGATAGAACCCTCCCCCATATCCTCTACTTTAGCTCCTCTCTGAAGTACATAGATAACAGTATTTGATGCACATTTCCTGCTTTACAGATGCTAAAACTCCCACCAAATGGAAGGTTAACTACTTAATGACCATGAGCACATAGCCCCCAGGCCTACTGGAGCCAAAGAATTGATGACGTTAACCCCTGTGACACTGTCCTGAAACCTCACCATCAACCAAACAGAGAACTGTGCACAAGCTGATCACATACCTTGGGACTCCCCTCCCTCACCTTGCCTTTAAAAACACTTTGCTGAAACCCATCAGGAAAATGAGGCTTTTTGAGTACTAGCTGTCCCGGACTCTTTGTATGGTGCCTTACAATAAATCACGGCAGTTTATTTCACCACAACCCAGTGTCAGTAGATTGGGTTTATTGCACGTGGATAAGTGGACCCAAGTCTGCTTCAGTGACACTCACAATACTGCTATGGGGCTTTTGCACAGCAATGGAAACCATAAACAAGACGAAAAGACAACCCTCAGAATGGGAGAAAATATGTGCAAATGAAGCAACTGACAAAGGATTAATCTCTAAAATTTGCAAGCAGCTCACACAGCTCAATATCAAAAAAACAAACAAACAAATCCAAAAATGGGCGTAAGGCCTAAACAGACATTTCTCCAAAGAAGACATACAGATTGCCAACAAACACATCAAACGATGCTCAGCATCACTAATCATTAGAGAAATGCAAATCAAAAGCTACAATGAGGTATCACCTCACACCGGTCAGAATGGCCATCATCAAAAAATCTACAGACAATAAATGCTGGAGAGGGTGTGGAGCAAAGGGAACCCTCCTACACTGTTGGTGGGAATGTAAATTAGTATAGCCACTATGGAGAACAGTACGGAGGTTCCTTAAAAAACTAAAAAAGCGAACTACCATACGACCCAGCAATCTCACTACTGGGCATATACACTGAGAAAGCCATAATTCAAAAAGAGTCATGGACCACAATGTTCATTGCAGCTGTATTTACAATAGCCAGGACATGGAAGCAACCTAAATGTCCATCAACAGATGAATGGATAAAGAAGCTGTGGCACATATATACAACGGAATATTACTCAGCCATAGAAAGAAACGAAATTGAGTTATTTGTAGTGAGGTGGATGGACCTAGAGTCTGTCATACAGAGTGAAGTAAGTCAGAAAAAGAAAAACGAATACTGTATGCTAACACATATACATGGAATCTAAAAAAAAAATGGTTCTGATCAACCTAGGAGCAGGAAAGGAATAAACACACAGACATAGAGAATGGACTTGAGGACACAAGGAAGGGTGAAGGTGAGGCTGGGACGATGTGAGAGAGTAGCATGGACATATATACACTACCAAGTACAGAATACTAGAGAGCTAGTGGGAAGCGGCCGCATAGCACAGGGAGATCAGCTCGGTGTTTTGGGACCACCTGGAGGGGTGGGATAGGGAGGGTGGGAGGGAGACGTAAGAGGGAGGGGATATGGGGATATATGTATACATATAGCTGATTCACTCTGTTATACAGCAGAAACTAACACACCATTGTAAAGCAATTATACTCCAAAAAAGATATTTAAAAAAAAGAAAAAGAAAATAATGGAGGGTTTGTAAAGAAAACGGAAAAGCCCAAAAGTGCTGGATATAATTGAGGATTTCTGCATTAGGAATTCTGCAGCACTGTGAACTACAAGAAAATTGAGTAGGGGGATGAAGATTTAGGAATGTTCAACTTTTTATGAATTTAATTCCTTTTTTCACCTTTTTTTTATGAGTAATGGTTAAAATTTGAATTCCTTTATAAATTACTTTTGGGTGATTAACTGTGTTTTTTAAAATGCATCTCTGTACAAAGACTCTCTCAAATTTATTATGGTGGCCTAAATAAATTAATACATCTTGAAGGTCTTAGTGGTAAATCACCATGTTTAATTCCAAGAGAATTTAAAAGGTAAAGAAAAATTAGTTTCAAAAATATTTTCAACAAGTTGACATTTATGAAAATTTTTGAAAGATGAGCAGCTATGGGCATACCACCTTATTTTAGCTGATGAACTAATGAATACAGACTTCACACATTTTCAAAGTATTGAACTGCCTTTTCTTGTATAGCAATCCGCAACATACACCAGGTTAAAAAAAACCAATAATCTTAAACCATGATTTCTTCCCTAAAATCCCCTTTCTACTCATTTATAAATCCTCCTTAATATTAATTTTTTCCTATCATATTTCTCAGCCTTGATTATTTCATGTACTTGATGTACAAATGTATTGAACACTTACAATATGTACAAGATACTTTTTTTTTTAAAGCTACATGTCAGTTGACTCTTTTGTGCTTGGCACTGGAAGATACACTGTTGGAAGATTCAGCCCCTGCACTCAATTTTCTCACAGGTTAAAGAAGATTCAGACAAGTAAATCCACAATTCAACACTCTACTATAAAAGGTATGAGAAAGGGTTGCCCAGGGGGTTTTGATTGTAAAGAGCAGGAGAAACTATCTTTTCCTGGGTATGGGAGGATTCCTAGAGATGTTACCTGAGAAAAGGAAGATAAGAAGAAATTGCTAGGTGAATAAGGGATATTTTTTAGCTTTTATTTCTATTCAATTCTCACAAAAAAAGAAAAAGTCAAAAAAATAAATGAAGGTATGTGACTCTCAGAGCTCCTTAGGCTCTTTGGTATCTATATTTGTAGCTGGAGATACATGTGCCACAATTATGTTCTAAGTTAAGGGAGTCTGCGTGTGTCATGCATCAAGCATGTAGCACAAGCTCATGTTAATAAAAATAGCCATTCAGGCATAATCAAGGTAGAAAAGCAACAACTCACTACATATTTACCGATACCTTTCCTCTAGTCTCCTCTCCTGTGTTCCTTTCACCCACCCAAATGTTTTGGTGTGTAAGCTTTCCTCTCAAGACAATGGAGTCCACAGCATGGCCATCACAAGTGTGTGTTGAACAACAGGTGAGATCCCTAGTGAATAATTATACCCAGTTGGAGAAGACTAAACAGTGCTTGGAGCCAGGTGAGAGAAATAGTGTTTGGCTTATCTGCTCTGAAATAATATCTGAAAGACTCAATCCATAAAGTTTCCATATGGTTGAAAGCAAGTTGAAGAGTGAACACTGGGTCTTAACATTGTGTGTGTGTGTGTGTGTGTGTGTGTGTATGTTTTGATTCATCAAATGTTAGGGAGAAACATTTTATGACAGAAAGAGCACTGGCCCCAGAGGCATGGGTTTAAAGTTCTGTATCTGTCACTCTCTTGACAGGAGGCTTTTTTAAAAGCTCATTTAATGACTCAGTTAATGCTTTTTTACATATGAAAAAGAATGAGCCTTTTTCAAACTTAAAAGTTGGATGATTTCATGGTCACTTTTAGTCGCAGCTTTTTAAGATTCCCCATCTAAATAAACTCTTAGGCTCCATGACGTGTGCCCAACCTAGACATGCCGAAGGGGCTTTGAAATCCTGGCCTGCTTTCAGCCAACTTTATGCATTTATATCAGCTGATTTGTTACTTGATAAAAATGTTCAGGATAATGCAGTCACTTTTTTCAATGTTGTAGAAAAGACCACTTCAGAAACAGATTAGAACAGCTATGATAACGGACCGGAGTCCTGAGGCATCGAGCTGAGAATTCCATCTCCCCCTGCATGAGAGAGGCAGGTCGTTACCCTCTACAGAATCTAAGTTGGGGATTTGCTCCCTAACCCCCTAACTCTGGCTAACAGCTTCCCATCAGCCTACCATCTGTGAATGAATCTGGACCTGCAGATTTATAGTCTCAGTTGGTACCGTGTCTTAGGATGTGGAGGACAGCTCGCTTATTATTCCCTAATGCTGCTTCTTCTCAATCTTAAGAGCTAACTCAAGATTTAGTGAATAAAATATACACACGTTACATGAGCTACTCAGATTCCCTCCCACATCGTGTCTTCCAGACTGAGGAGTTCTTCCAACTGCCTATTCTCAAACCCCCAACCTCACCCACACCTTCAGCTGAGGAGCTGCTTCCTCAGCTGCAATGGAAGGGGGAGGCTTCTGGAAGCCTTCCATTGCCAAACGATGCAGAGGACACGGGTTCGTGCCCCGGACCGGGAGGATCCCACATGCCGCGGATCGGCTGGGCCCTTGAGCCATGGCTGCTGAGCCTGCACGTCCGGAGCCTGAGCTCCGAAGCAGGAGAGGAGACAACAGTGAGAGGCGCGCGCACAGGAAAAAAAAAAAAAAAAAAAAAAACCACAGGAAAGCATTGGGGCAGTAAGACGGGCAGTGGACATGAACAGGCCCTTCATACAAAAACAGAAAGACACCAGTCTGAAAAGACCACAGAATGAAGGACTCCAACTACGTGACATTCTCGAAAGGGCAAAAATACACAGACAGTAACAAGACCAGCAGCTGTTGGGGGCTTGGGGGCACTGGGCGGGTGAACAGGTGGCCCCCAGGGATGTTTCGGGCAGTGAAATGGTTCTGGGTGACACTGCAGTGGTGGCTGCAGGTCATCACACCTGTCCAAACCTGAACAGTAGGACACAGAGAGTGAGCCTTGATATAAACTACAGACTCCAGGGGAGAATTAGGTGTCAATGCCGAGCCATCACTGAGATGACGCGCCACACAGGCCAGAGATGTTACCAAAGGAGGGAACCCAGAGGGACGGGTATAGGAAAGTGCGGTCTGCTCGATTCTGGTTCTCCTATAACCCTAAAACTGCTCTAAAGACTGTCTACCAATTAAAAAGAAGAAACGGCTTCTAAGCACGTGAAAATACTCTCAACCTCATTCACGATTCAGAAAAACCCCAAGGGAACGTCCATACTGCTTACCGGGGCCTAGGATGAGCGGGAACACGCCGCGGCCTCGCCCCTTCCTGTCGGGCATCGCGCTGGAGCCCAGAGTCCCCCTGACTTGACCCACCGCACCCCACCCCGCGTTTCATGCCGTCCACAGTCTCTACACATGACATCTTTTGAGCAGATGACTCACTGTCCCAATTACAACATTTCAGTTTCTCCACAGGAAGAAACCAAAACCAGCATAGAGGGGAGGCTCTTCAGTCAAACTCAGGGTCTGCCTGCCTTCACGTCCCGCTTTTCCTGACGGGAGGCCCACATCCTAAGGAGGGAGGTCCTTACCAGCACCTCAGGAGCCTCATCCAGTCCACCTCACGCTGCTCTGAGAGCCTCGCCAACCTCTGCAGCTACCCAAGTCCTGGGCACTTGAGGGCCGTCCCCCTTCCCCGAGTCACTGAGCCACGTGCTCTGACAATGCATTTCAAACCAGGCTCTCGGACTTCCCTGGTCGCACACTGGTTAAGAATCCGTCTGCCAATGGTGGGCACACGGGTTCGAACACTGGTCCGGGAAGATGCCACATGCTGCAGAGCAACTAAGCCCGTGCACCACAACTACTGAGCCTGCGCTCTAGAGCCTGCGTGCCACAACTACTGAGCCCACGACCCGCAACTACTGAGGCCCGCATGCCTAGAAGCTGTGCTCCACAATAAGAGAAGCCACCGCAATGAGAAGCCCACGCACCGCCACGAAGAGTAGCGCCCGCTCGCCGCAACTAGAGAACAAAGCCCGCGCGCAGCAACAGAGACCCAACGCAGCTGAAACTGAATAAGTTAAATAGTAAACAAATAAAAAATTAACATGAACGAATAAATAAATAAATAAAAGCAGGCTCTGCTTTGTCAGCACTCTGGAGTTCCCTACGTATCGACGGGCAGGATTCCCGTCCTCTCCTGTAATTACGTCTGTGAAGTGCCTTTCCCGAGGAGAACAGAAGCTCCTGGAAGCAGGGAATTGCGTCTTAAGATCACATGCACAACCTGAAGACATTTGATGCTTATGTCAAAGATAAAAGACACAACACTAGATGGTGTGAAGGGTCCTCGAGGCCAAGAGCCAGGCAAGCAGGACACTTCCTCTGGGGACCCTTCCATCAGCAGAGAAGAAAATGTCCGTGGCCAGAACTGGCACTCAATTCGCTTTGAGCTGAGAAGCACCCATGTAATTACACAGGCTCCCCAGAGAGTAATTACTCCCGCATTTAAGAAAGGAGACGGCTTTTCAGGCAGGGAGGCAAGTGCAGTCTTCCCAGCTGGACGCACTGTGTGCTGATGGTCACGACGGAGCTGGGCCCCAGAGCTCTGCTCTCCCCTCAAACCCCCAACCTCACCCTCACCCTCAGCTGAGGAGCTGCTCCCCTGAGAACAGAGAAGCCATCGGAGGGCTTCCCCACCTGCAACCCTGCTCAGCCATCCCCTCCCCACTCCAGGACCACGGGCAGCAGCTCTCCCCTCCCCCACACGCATCTACTGGATCATTCCCACTGTTATTTCTCCCATCACAACACAACACAACACAACACAACATCCTCCCCGGACCTCAGCTCCTACCCCAGCTACTGTCCAGTTTCTATTTTCCCCGTCTCAGCAAAATGTCTTGAAAAAGTTGGAACCAGAACAAACCCAGTTCTCCCACTCCTCTCTCCTAAGCCTCTCCGATCAGGATTTTACCCCACAGATCCATCCAAACGCATCATCAGCGAGGTACGATCTCCCCCCAGTGCTGGGCTCGATGGTTAATGGCTCCACAGAACGGCAACCTCGTTTGTCCAGTCACCCAGGGAACCTCTAAAGTGCTTCCCACATGCAGACAAAATGCTGTGATTCATATTTTAGGAGAAATACTCAGCGTGGTGAATACACTTGAGCTGCTGGACGAAAGAGGTAGCGGCACAGAAGAAAAGTTTCTGTAACTACAGAAATGAACAGATAAGCTGTTTTAATGGTAGCAAGTATGGGATGAAGGAGAACGAATAAAAACCATTTAGAAGACGACATTAACAAGCCTCACACTACAACGTGGTAACAGAGGATGGAGAAGGCCTTTAGAATGAACTCATTTTTCTGGGCAGGTGACAGGCTGGATGATGCAACGATGAGTCGCCAGGGACAACAGGACAAGGCAAGGGGCAGGGGAGCTGTAAATAACCATTTCTGGATCTACTGGATCTAGTAATCCGAGGTGCCCTTTGGACCAACTCCATAGAGATGCTGGCAAGTGGCTGGACAGAGGCATCTATCTGGTCCAGGTGGGAGAACCGACAGAGTTGGAGGTGAAAAGCACCAGAGGGTGAGATCAGACGGGTTGAAGAGTCATGAACCAAGGGGGAAAAGACAACACACAAAGAGGGCGGAAGAAAGAATCAGTCAGGAAGACAGCAAGGAGAGATCTGTCACAGAAACCAACAGAGCAGACTCTGCAGATGGCAAGGCGACAGTGGTCTGAGGTGACGACTGGCAAATCTCCACTGCTTTGTATGCTGGATGCCAGGTCACCTCAACCGGATCAGGTTCCGTGGAGGGGCAGAACCAAGACCACAGGCTGCACGATACAATTCAGCTGGGAAACAAGAATCTTTGCCAGAGACCTCACTGCATGGTGTGTAACGCGACCCTCTGAGATTGTAAGAGACAAAGAGCTCAATTTACTGGAAGGGTGACAAGGCTGTTCTTCCAGATGATCCTCATTGCATCCCTCGACTGAGCACTGAAAACAATGTACCTATGTGACAACGGTGTTCTACTGAACAGACAAGTTATATGCACTGAGTGCTCCCTGGACAGCACGCTCTCGGCTTACAGGAAGCACAAGGAAGGCACCAACGTCAACACGTTAGGGGCTGTTGCTCAGGAAGGCTCGCGGCCTACAGCGGGATCCTCAAGGAAACCTTTTAATGCTCGAGAACAAAAGAGCTTCGGCAGGACCGTGTAAGTCAAGCAAGGGATGGTGTTTTGCCACAAATGTCAAGAACACGAGGCTTGTACTGTGGCTCTAAGAGGATCCTGGGATCTACACGTAGAACGTGCCAGAAACACTTGGTGCTGACCTGCTCCTCTACGCTTTGTCTAACCACATCTTTTACCTACTCCTACTTTCCCATTTTAACTTTTGAACTATTCGCCTCCCAAGGTGTTATCACAAAAGAACAGCAGCAGGTAAACACATAAACAGCAAACTCACCAGAGGCTGATTCATTTTCCGCTGCTCTTGGAACAACGTGCAGGACTGTGACAGTGGAGGCGGACCTGGAGAAGGAAAACGCAGGCAGTGAAGCTACGACTGAAGCGGCTCGGGATGCACGAGCACCCGCCTCGCGCTCCACAAGAGACACCTGTGGGAGACCCGTCCTTTCACCTTCAGAAGGGCCTGTGAGAATAAGGAGGGAGCAACCACCCTCAGGTCTGTAGCTCCCACGTGACTCTGGTACCTGAGGGGATACTTTATTTTTCCGTAGCGAGTGTACATTGAATCCTATTAAAATAAACCTCCGTCATTAAATATGAAATTAAAAAACGCTTATAGTTTATCTCTTCTCAGTCTGTTAACAACTTAGATCAGAAAATCCACAGGATACCCAGAATAAAGGAACACACTCAGGTGCGTTTCAGTCTTGCAATGATTTGTACAAACTTTACAAACTTAAGTGCAACGCTCAAAAACATCTTTTATTAAAACTGACTTTAAGTGGACAGAACACCTGCCCTAGGAGTTTGGAGTCCTGTGAGCGACCCCACGTGCACACCCGGTGAGGGTCTAGGACAAGTCATCTCCCTCCTCAGGCCCCATCGCTTCCTTCCTCACCCGAGGCAGCAGGACAGAAGCCCTGCAGACTCATCCTGCACCGATTACACTGGGAGACTCCACAGGGCACAACCCAGGGGGGCGGCGGACGCTTATATTAGACAACCAAGGTGTTGACGCGCCTCGAGACACACGTGCGAGATGCCGAGACGGCGACAGGAGGGGGAGGACGAGGAGGAGGTGGAGGATCGGGGTTGGACGGAGGGGAAGACGCGGCACGTCCCGGCCGAGCCTGTGGACCCTGCTCCCCCAGGACACCCAGAGCTCACAAGTCCCAGGGGAGCCCCATCCGGAGCAGCCAGCCCTGTCCTCCAGCCCGGCCCCTCCACCTCCTGGAAGCGGTCAAACCCTCCAGGTGTCTCTACCGCGGGGCCCAGGGCGGGCTACCCCAAGCCCTGCTCTCCAAGGGCCGCAGGCTCCACAACCAACTACAGGCCTGCAGACGCAACACCTACCCCGTCGGGACTCGCTCACCGGCCCCGCGGGCTCCCGAGGCTCCGGTCCGGGGGCTGCTCCTCGGGCGCGCTCCTCTCTCGGGGTCCCTCCGCTCCGCCTCCCGAGACCACTGGGCCAGAGGAGCCGACTCTGGGCCCACGTCCCTCCCGGGACCTCGCTTGGCCCCGCGCTGCACATGGTCGGGCACTGCACCGCCGCCGGCCGCCCGGCCACTCCGGCCCAAACGCGGGCTCCACGGCTCGAGCTCGGAGGTCACAGTTCCAGCCTCCGCCCGGCCCACGCAAACCCTCGCCCGCACAGCCCGCTCCCGCGGGCTGCCGGCCGGCCCGGACAGCGCACCGTCCCGCAGGCCCCGAAATGCTCGCCCGCAAGAGGCCAAGACGGGGGAACCACGGCCAGCGACGACCTGGGCACGCACAGGAAGCGGGGGCGGGGCGGCGACGGTGCGCGTGCGCCAACACGCACACATCATGAGGCGCACCTGCGCAGGCGGACGCCCGAAGTCCGCCTGCCAAAGCCCGCCAGGAGCGCGGGACAAGTACCCGGACTCCAGAAGCCTCCCAGAAGTCTCCGTGCCGTCAAGATAGTGAGCATATGAAATGTCTCCATCTCATCTGGCGCTCAAGTGCTGCTGTGCTGCGAGGGTGTGCCGCCTGGACCAGGGACTCCATTGCCCATTTGTCTTCACTCCTGTTAGGGATCAAGGAAAGGTGTGGCCTCAAGTGGGGGCTGTGTGATGGTCTCCAGGGTCCCTGGTCCCTTCCCGGCCCTGGGACATTTCGGGTTACATCTGAGATTCCCCCACCACCAGGAGAGGGGAAGGAGGGTATCATGTTCGCTTAACTGAAACGCTACAACTTTCATTCAAATCCTAGAATACAATAAATGCCCAGCCATGACACAAACTAATATTGCCCACGGAAGGAAAGGAAAATAGAAACTGTAGCTGTTTAGATTACACAACCAACACATTAAAAACTACGAAAATCAGAACGTACACACAAACCGAAAACAGAAAACAGATACCTGGGATCTTACCTCTTAAAGAGGATACTGTTTATGTTAGGTAAAAATATCATTTTTCAAAAATGGAATCAGAAGGGTAATGATTTATCACTATTTATCACTGGGGGTGAAATAATATAACTGTGTTCTTGGCCAACTGTTCCTTAAAAGCTGCTAGGGGAAAAGTTAAAAATAAAATCTCCAGGGACTTCCCTGGTGGTCCAGTGGTGAAGACTCCTAGTTTCCACTGCAGGGGGCACGTGTTTGATTCCTGGTTGGGGAACTAAGATCCCGCATGCTGCGCAGCACAGTCTCATTAATTAATTAATTAACGAACACACAAAATAAAAATAAAAATAAAATCTCTCGCCAACCGAGAAAATCCTCTCCACAAATGTAGAGATAAAGAAAACGGTTTTACTGTTGAATAACCATTAAACCAGACTGTGCTGTGCACCCACAGGTGAACCACTAATGTTTGTGCAAATGAAATCAACCTCACCTTTTTTTTTATAGCTCAGCAGATAAAATCTGTTGCATACAGGTTCTCAAGATAAACGGGAACTTGCCTCATGGGAATAGACTTGACACCACCATAAAAATGGCATACATTCTTTCAGAGTACATCCTAAATTCACCTGGTCATCTCGGTGGTTGTCCATGCTAGTTAATACCCTTTATCCAAAGGAGAAAGACAACTTCTCCTATCTCTAGGACAAGCACGTACTTATAGCTCAGAGGAAAGTGCCTAACACCTAGCCTAAACTCCCCTGGTGACAGAGAGATAAAGAAGATAGCTCTCAGGTCCTTAACATAAACATTCCTGGGTTGTAATGCTGGCAAGAGACTGATTTAGCTTTTAAAAAGATTTAGATACTTACGAAAAGGACAGAGGAAGTATTTCTATTACAAGCGTCTTGAGGAAATCCTCTAAAAACGGAAATAAGAAGTGATGATTCATGCAAATGAATAAGCACCTAACCCATTCCTGATTTCCCCAGCTGAACTGCCACATTAAATGAATCCTGCACAAAATGTGTGCTTCTCCAAAACTGCTCTTGGAAGTGGCTGCTTAGAGCCAAGAATGGTCTTTTCCAGTTCTTGCTGCTGCTGACTGTGGCCTCTGCCTGAATTCTCACTGATGAAATGCTGCTTGTGTGGGAATGACAGCGACCACACCTCCTCTGAGCCTGAGCCTGGCAAACCTCCAGGGCGCATTTCTCGCATTTTCCAAGTTCACCACGTAAGGACATCAGCTACACGGAGTACCTTGCTGGGAAGCGCCTTGGAAGGGCAGTGCGCCCATGAGCACGCCACCAGGCCTCCAGTTCTCACCTCACCCACGTGCACTGACCGTGTCTCAGCAGAAGACTGGGGTGGCCTGTGAACCCCAGCTGCTGTGCCCACCTCAACACCTCACTCTATCCCTCCAGCCCAGAGACATGCTGGGCTCCCCAGCCCCCTGCCCTGGACACTCTCTGCAAGTCTTTCTATTACAAGTTGTCTTGAGGAAATGCTCTAAAAAAGGGAATAATAAGTACAGAGTCATCCCAATGAACAGGATGTCCAGCAGTGAGCTGATGTCTCTCACGACTCACCCCTCTCTCCAAAAGGTGAAAAACTGTCATTTCATACATTTCCCCCTTTTTAAAGTTGTTGAAGCTAGGAGGGTAAACCTGGACCCTGCGATTTCACCTTGACCAGAAGCAGCAATGGCCACCTTTTAGTTTGCTTTCATTAAGATCTCTTCATATATATGGAGATTTACAATATAAAGCTTTCTCTTTTTGTATCTGCATTTCTATTAAATACAGATATTTTCCCTACTTGGTCACTTATCTATTTTTATTGAAGTATACTTCGTTTACAATATTTCAGGTGTACAGCAAAGTGACTCAGTTACATGTATTTATGTAAGAATATATGTATTCTTTTTCAGGTTCTTTTTTCCATTATGGGTTATTACAAGATATTGAACATAGTTCCCTGGGCTATACAGTAGGTCCTTACTGTTTATCTATTTTACATATAAAAGTGTGTATCTGTCAATCCCTGTTATCTTTTTAACTTAATTTTTTACTCTCACATTCTGTTATACAGACACTTAAAAAGATATTTTGTGTTCAAATCTTTCACTTTCACTTCATACTTTTCATCAGCTTGGACACTGTACTTGAAGAAGCCTTTCCCATCCTGCATTTCCTAAGTAGTTGCCTGTGTTTTCTCCTGTTTATTTTGGGTCTCTTAACATACCAATTTTATCAAGATAACTGGCACCCATCTTCAGGATTTGTAAAATCATTTTCCTCTTAAAGTCTCTCAACCATTTTTTTCAACACTAACACATCTACCACAACCAGGAAACGCAATGTTTAAGAAGAAAACTCAAGTTTGTAATCTAACAGAAAAGGACAGGCTCTTCTTTGAAGCTCAGCGACACGTCTTAATTTAAAGGCAGGGGAGGGACTTCCCTGGTGTTCCAGTGGTAAAGAATCCGCCTTCTAATACAGGGTACGTGGGTTCAAAGCCTGGGAACACTGGTCCGGGAGCTAAGATCCCACACGCCACGGGGCAATTAAGCCCGCGTGCTGCAATTAGACACGATGCAGCCTAAGAGAGATAAATAATTTTTTACAAATAAAAATTAAAAAAATAAAGGCAGGGGAAGCAGGAAAGTGACCGTCTCATGTGAATTCCTTCTTATTCAAAATACAGGTCGTAGCAGTTTACTTGGGCTGCGTCACAAAATACGACACACTGGCGGGCTTAAGCAACACAAATGCACTGTCCGACATTTACGCAGGCTGCAAGTCTGAGATCAAGGTGTCAGCAGGGTTGGTCCCCTCTGAGGGCTGTACGGGAGGATGTGCTCCAGGCTTCCTGGTGGAGAGGGCGGTTTCCTCACAAGCACATGCACTATGTATGTACCACGTAGGTGCCTGGGCTGAACTCCGATCCCAGGGCTGCTCATCCGCAGCAGCACCAGGCCGCCGGAGGGCTTGTCACGGACCCGTTGGCAGGAGGACTGCAGGCTGACACAGACGTCCGCTCAGCTGTGGACCCATGGCCCGGCCACAGCCCTGACAGAGGCTGCCTGGTTGAAATCCAGGTCACGGTTCACCTCCCTCCTGCTTATTGCATTCAACGACGCCTTGAAGACCCCCTACTGCACCAGCCTGGGTGGCACATCCCACCCAGTCATTTCCAAATCAGAAGCATGTCAATTGAGAAGGTTAAAATTAGGCCCTGGCTCAGTGCTGTGGAATTAGAATCTGTGAGGCTGGGTCCAGGCATCTGTGTTGGAATATTTTCTCCACGTGACTCTCATGCCCAAAGGATTGTATTGACGAAGCACTTCTGCTTCACCCTACTGATATTTCTGCACGAGAGCTACAGCCGTTGTTATATTAAACTGCATCCACAGGAGGAAAAGAGAGGAGGAGAGGTGATAGTTTTGCTTATCTCCAAACACGCTGTTACTGAACCAAACTTGGGTCCACTCGCCCGCACGCACTAAAGCCAATCTACTGACACGGGTCACGGTGAAGGAAAGTGCCACGTTTATGGCAGGGCAACAAGCAAGGGGTCCAGGTATCTAGGGCTCAAAAGGCCCCCACTCCCCAGTGGCTTTCAGGGAAAGGTGTTTACAGATGGGGTGAGGCTGTTGGTGGGAATGTACACTGGTGCTGCCGCTGTGCAGAACAGTGTGGAGGTTCCTCAAAACACTAAAGCTAGAGCTACCGTAGGACCCAGCAATCCCACTCCTGGGCATATACCCAGAGAAAACCATAATTCAAGAAGACACATGCACCCCAATATGTACAGCAGTACGATTTACAATAGCCAAGACATGGAAGCAACTTAAATGTCCATCGACAGAGGGATGGATAGGGAAGATGTGGTACATATGTGTGATGGAATACTACTCAGCCATAAAAAAGAATGAGATTATGCCATGTGCAGCAACATGGATGGACCTAGAGATTATCATACTAAGTGAAGGATGTCAGACAAAGACAAATACCATATGCTATCACTCCTATGTGGAATCTAAAACAGTGATACGAATGAACTTCTTAACAAAACAGAAACAGACTCACAGACATAGAAAAAAAACTTAGGTTTACCAAAGGGAAAAGGTGGGGGAGAGGGATAGATCAGGAGGTTGGGGCTAACATATGCACACAACTATATATAAAACAGGAAATCAACAAGGACCTCCTGTAGAGCACAGGGATCTCTACTCAATATTCTGTATTAACCTAGGGAGTTCCCTGGTGGCCCAGAGGTTAGGATTCTGGTCTTTCACGGCCGTGGCCCGGGTTCAATCCCTGGTCGGGGAACTGAGATCCTACAAGCCACACAGCACCACGAAAAAAAAGCAAAATTCGGTAATAACCTAAATGGGAAAACAATCTGAAAAAGAATAGATATCTGTGTCCATATAACTGAATCACTTTGCTGTACACCGGAAACTAACACAACACTGTAAATCAACTATACTCCCAATATAAAATTTAAAAAATGTTTAAAGTGAATTACAAACGAGTGGGGTGAGGGAGAGGAGGTTGAGGCGTGTGTGGTCAGCTTGTGGACATTCTTCCGATTGGTTGGTGGTGAGGTAATCTGAGGTCAACATCATCAACCGGCTGGTTCCAGCTGGTCTGGGGTCTACGTGCTTGTGGGCAGCATGCAGTTACCTTCCTCCCCCCTGCTGGGGGCTTCAGTCTCTGCAAAACAGCTCCAAGGACGTGGCTCAGAACAGTATCTACAGCCCTTGAGGAGGAACTAAAGGTCCTTGACTTTGTTTAACGGCTACACTAGTATTATTTGGTCTTTTGGGACTCTTTTCCTTGCTTTTGGCACTTTCTCCCTTCTCTGATTAAATTGTTTGTTTCCAACTCACGGAAGGCTAGGAGGCTAAAATTTTCTAAAGACAAGAAGCAGGCAGAAGACATGGGGAGAATCCGTCCCAGGAAGGCCCCACAAGGTCCTGCTCACTTACAACATCACATTCAATCTGGGCTGTTTACGCCATTTTTGGACAACATACCAACACATCTTAAGATGGGTCCCACCCGACTGTAGCGCATTTGGACAAGGTGCGGTGGGGTGGGATTATGCAAATCCAGATCTGAAGACTAGATAAAGCAATCAGGGTATTTCACAGTACACAAGAGAAATTTTCATGGGGACAGAATACCAACCTTCTAATATTTGAAAGCCTGTTAGCCAAGAGGGAGAGTGAACTTCTGTTTTGTTATACAAGGACCCAATCAGCTGTGATGGTTGAAAGCATGAGGAACGCAAATCTGAATTCATTTGCCTCCTAACAATGCAACGTCTACAGCAGAGGGACACAGGTCCTCAAGCAGCAGTGCTTTTCCCAGCAGTGCAGACCCTGAGGAGAGCCAGGCTGTGGCAGCTCTGGAGGACCTCAGACACTCTTTGCACGGCCTCTGAGACCTAGAACATCTCAGAAAGTCCACGAGTGCAAACCAAAGAGACACTCAGTCCCTGCACCTTGGATGAACTGATTTGACTCTATGTATGCATTGCTAGGGCTAATTAGAAATATGGAAGTGATCAGAAGACAGAATAAACCTCTGGGCACATCCTGAACAACACAGATACTTCTCATCAAAGTCCAAACAATAATTCAAAAGCAAGATTCAGAGCCAAAATGTGGAAACAAACCAAGTGTTCACTGACAGATGAATGGATCAAGAAAATGTAGTGTGTATATTCACACAACAGATATTATTCACCCACAAACAGGAAGGAAAGTTTCTAATTGATACAAAGACCATTTATGTATTTTTCAAAGATTGACATTTCTTTGTATGAACAGTGAAAATTTAACAATTCCACTTTTAAGAGGAAAGGTTAGTGTTTCTTTGTAGAAACAATTAAGTCTCAGCAGTAGAGGCATAAGCACACACGTGCACACAGAGTAAACAGAACAGCGCCCCACTACCTCCCCGCAATCTGATCCCCCGATGAGCCTTGCTGATTCTCCCTTCAAATACAGAGAACCTGTTTACTTCTCTCCATCTTCTCAGACATCGTCTTCCTGGACTACCACGCCAAATTCCTAACCTTATCTGGGTCTCCCAACTTCCACTCTTACTGAATCCCCACCCCATCCATTTATGCAGCAGCCAAAATCAATTGTTCCCCTTTCAGTGCAAACTGGATCAGGACACCTCTCATTCACTGCTTTCCCACTGCACTTGGCAAACATCTGAACTTCTTCAGACCCACGGTTTTATTTCCTTCTCACTCACTGTGTACTGTGTACTGTCCACACTGGCTTTGGGGTCTAGGAAGGAAATTTTGACACAGGCTACCACACAGATGACATGCGAAGACATTAAGCTAAGTGGATAAGTCAGATACAAATGGACAAATGTTACATGATTCCACTTCTGTGAGGTCCCCAGACGGGTCAAATTCAGAGAGACAGAAAGTGGAGTGGTGGGTGTCAGGGGCTGGGAGGGGGATGGGGAGTCAGTGTTTAATGGGGACAGAGTTTCACTTGGACAGGATGAAAACATTCTGGAGATGGATGGTCGGGATGGTTGCACAACAATGAGAATTCTTTTATTTTTCCTTAAGATTTTTGTTTTACTTATTTTCGGCTGCGTTGGGTCTTCGTTGCTGTGCGCAGGCTTTCTCTAGTCGCGGCGAGCGGGGGCTACTCTTCGGTGCAGTGTGCAGGCTTCTCATTGAGGTGGCTTCTCTTTGCGGCAGAGCATGGGCCCTAGGCGCATGGGCTCAGTAGTTGTGGCTCGCGGGCTGAGGAGTTATGGCTTGCAAGCTCAGTAGTTGTGGCGCATGGGCGTTAGGTGCTCCGCGGTATGTGGGATCTTCCCGGACCAGGGCTCGAACCTGTGTCCCCTGCATCGGCAGGCGGATTCTTGACCACTGTGCCACCAGGGAAACCCAAGAAAAAAAGCAAGACTCAGACCCAAAGGGGAGGAGTGGAAGTACGAGTTGGGAGGTTCAGAAGAAGCTTCCAGTGACACTGCATGACCCTGAGTTGGCTATTTTCTTCTCTGCATCTCGGCTACCATATACTTCCTACCCTCATAGAAAAATAACCTGTCTGGAATTGGAAATTTTTCCATTTAGTCTTTTTGTGCATGTGACATTTTTATTCAGAAAAATAATCTGTGTTGAACTGGAGTTTTTTCCATTTAGTATTTTGTACATGTGACATTTTTATTCAGGTAGTGAAATCTCTGGGTCAACAGTGATACCACATTCTCAAGATTTTGATAAGTAGACTAGAACTTCTTAACTGGAATCAAGGGGCAGGCTTTGGACAATCCATGGACTTTGTGACATCCAAAGGTGCCCTTTGTGTGTGTGTGTGTGTGTGTGTGTGTTTGTAGACACCCTTTGAAGGGTGCGTGAGCACCTGTAGTTTTCTATGATTTTAGCTTCTCCAAATGGCTCTTGGACTCAAAGGTGCCTGAGGGGAGCGGACGTGTACTCCCCCAGTACAGAATTCTGAACGCAGTGTCAGTAAACATTCAGCCAAAGAGCTTTGCCAAATGGCGTGTTTTAACGTAACTTTTTAATCCAGTGAGTCGATGTACCTGGGATCTTTTTTTACATACTTATCTCATTCTTTATTTATTTTTTTTGGGGGGGGGTACGCGGGCCTCTCACGGTTGTGGCCTCTCCCGTTGCGGAGCACAGGCTCCGGACGCGCAGACTCAGCGGCCATGGCTCATGGGCCCAGCCACTCCGCGGCATGTGGGATCTTCCTGAACCGGGGTACCAACCCGTGTCCCCTGCATCGGCAGGTGGACTCTCAACCACTGCACCACCACGGAAGCCATTATCTCACTCTTATAAGGCTGAAACGTTGCTGCTTCCCCTAAGTTTCCTTGTCCCTCTCCCCACTCTCCCACCAGGCCGTGGAAGAGGAATGGGAGGGAGGGGGAGAGTCCAGCAGGGAGAGGACAGTGCACCTGCTGGGAAGCGGTAAAGAGGGGTGCAGGGTGGGAGGGAGGGAGACACAAGAGGGAGGGGATATGGGAACAGGTGTATATGTATAACTGATTCGCTTTGTTATAAAGCAGAAACTAATACACCATTGTGAATCAATTGTACTCCAATAAACTTGTAAAAAAAATTAGAACTACCATATGACACAGCATTTTCACTCCTGGATATATATCGAAAAAAATAAAACCAAAAAACATTAATTTGAAAAGATATATGCACCCTAATGTTCATGGCAGCATTATTTACAATTGACAACATATGGAAGCAAGCTAAGTGTTTATTAAGAGATGAATGGGTAAGGAAGATGTGATATATATACATACAATGGAATACTACTTAGCTAAAAAAATTTTTTTTTGAATTGAAATTGTATCAAGTATCTTTTCCGACCACAATGCTATGAGACTAGACATCAATTACAGGAAAAGAGCTGTAAAAAAATACAAACACATGGAGGCTAAACAATACACTACTTAATAACGAAGTGATCACTGAAGAAATCAAAGAGGAAATTAAAAAATACCTAGAAACAAATGACAATGGAGACATGACGACCCAAAACCTAGGAGAGGCAGCAAAAGCAGTTCTAAGAGGGAAGTTTATAGCCATACAATCCCACCTTAAGAAACAGGAAACATCTCGAATAAACAACCTAATCTTGCACCTAAAGCAATTAGAGAAAGAAGAACAAAAACATCCCAAAGTTAGCAGAAGGAAAGAAATCATAAAGATCAGATCAGAAATAAATGAAAAAGAAATGAAGGAAACGATAGCAAAGATCAACCAAACTAAAAGCTGGTTCTTTGAGAAGATAAACAAAATTGATAAACCATTAGCCAGACTCATCAAGAAAAAAAGGGAGAAGACTCAAATCAATAGAATTAGAAATGAAAAAGGAGAAGTAACAACTGACACTGCAGAAATACAAAACATCATGAGAGATTACTACAAGCAACTCTATGCCAATAAAATGGACAACCTGGAAGAAATGGACAAATTCTTAGAAATGCACAACCTGCCAAGACTGAATCAGGAAGAAATAGAAAATATGAACAGACCAATCACAAGCACTGAAATTGAAACTGTGATAAAAAATCTTCCAACAAACAAAAGCCCAGGACCAGATGGCTTCACAGGCGAATTCTATCAAGCATTTAGAGAAGAGCTAACACCTATCCTTCTCAAACTCTTCCAAAATATAGCAGAGGGAGGAACACTCCCAAACTCATTCTACGAGGCCACCATCACCTTGATACCAAAACCAGACAAGGATGTCACAAAGAAAGAAAACTACAGGCCAATATCACTGATGAACATAGATGCAAAAATCCTCAACAAAATACTAGCAAACAGAATCTAACAGCACATTAAAAGGATCTTACACCATGATCAAGTGGGGTTTATTCCAGGAATGCAAGGATTCTTCAATATACGCAAATCAATCAACGTGATACACCATATTAACAAATGGAAGGAGAAAAACCATATGATCATCTCAATAGATGCAGAGAAAGCTTTTGACAAAATTCAACACCCATTTATGATAAAAACCCTGCAGAAAGTAGGCATAGAGGGAACTTTCCTCAACATAATAAAGGCCATATATGACAAACCCACAGCCAGCATCGTCCTCAATGGTGAAAAGCTGAAACCATTTCCACTAACATCAGGAAAAAGACAAGGTTGCCCACTCTCACCACTCTTATTAAACATAGTTTTGGAAGTTTTAGCCACAGCAATCAGAGAACAAAAGGAAATAAAAGGAATCCAAATCGGAAACGAAGTAAAGCTGTCACTGTTTGCAGATGACATGATGCTATACGTAGAGAATCCTAAAGATGCTACCAGAAAACTACTAGAGCTAATCAATGAATTTGGTAGAGGTGCAGGATACAAAATTAATGCACATAAATCTCTGGCATTCCTATATACTAATGATGAAAAATCTGAAAGTGAAATCAAGGAAACACTCCCATTTACCATTGCAACAAAAAGAATAAAATATCTAGGAATAAACCTACCTAAGGAGACAAAAGACCTGTATGCAGAAAATTATAAGACACTGATGAAAGAAATTAAAGATGATACAAATAGATGGAGAGATGTACCATGTTCTTGGATTGGAAGAATCAACATTGTGAAAATGACTCTACTACCCAAAGCAATCTACAGATTCAATGCAATCCCTATCAAACTACCACTGGCATTTTTCACAGAACTAGAACAAAAAATTTCACAATTTGTATGGAAACACAAAAGACCCCGAATAGCCAAAGCAATCTTGAGAACGAAAAATGGAGCTGGAGGAATCAGGCTCCCTGACTTCAGACTATACTACAAAGCTACAGTAATCAAGACAGTATGGTACTGGCACAAAAACAGAAAGATCAATGGAACAGGATAGAAAGCCCAGAGATAAGCCCACGCACATATGCTCACCTTATCTTTGATAAAGGAAGCAGGAATGTACAGTGGAGAAAGGACAGTCTCTTCAATAAGTGGTACTGGGAAAACTGGATAGGGACATGTAAAAGTATGAGATTCGATCACTCCCTAACACCATACACAAAAATAAGCTCAAAATGGATTAAAGACTTAAATGTAAGTCCAGAAACTATCAAACTCTTAGAGGAAAACATAGGCAGAACACTCTATGACATAAATCACAGCAAGATCCTTTTGGACCCACCTCCTAGAGAAAAGGAAATCAAAATGAAAATAAACAAATGCGACCTAATGAAACTTCAAAGCTTTTGCACAGCAAAGGAAACCATAAACAAGACCAAAAGACAACCCTCAGAATGGGAGAAAATATTTGCAAATGAAGCAACTGACAAAGGATTAATCTCCAAAATTTATAAGCAGCTCATGCAGCTCAATAACAAAAAAACAAACAACCCAATCCAAAAATGGGCAGAAGACCTAAATAGACATTTCTCCACAGAAGATATACAGACTGCCAACAAACACATGAAAGGATGCTCAACATCTTTACTCATTAGAGAAATACAAATCAAAACTACAATGAGATATCATCTCACACCAGTCAGAATGGCCATCATCAAAAAATCTAGAAACAATAAATGCTGGAGAGGGTGTGGAAAAAAGGGAACACTCTTGCACTGCTGGTGGGAATGTGAATTGGTACAGCCACTATGGAGAACGGTATGGAGGTTCCTTAAAAAACTACAAATAGAACTACCATATGACCCAGCAATCCCACTACTGGGCATATACCCTGAGAAAACCATAATTCAGAAAGAGACATGTACCAAAATGTTCATAGCAGCCCTATTTACAATAGCCCGGAGATGGAAACAACCTAAGTGTCCATCATCGGATGAATGGGTAAAGAAGATGTGGCACATATATACAATGGAATATTACTCAGCCATAAAAAGAAACGAAATTGAGCTATTTGTAATGAGGTGGATGGACCTAGAGCCTGTCATACAGAGTGAAGTAAGTCAGAAAGAGAAAGACAAATACTGTATGCTGACACATATATATGGAATTTAAGAAAAAAAAATGTCATGAAGAACATAGGGGTAAGACAGGAATAAAGACACAGACCTACTAGAGAATGGACTTGAGGATATGGGGAGGGGGAAGGGTAAGCTGTGACAAAGTGAAAGAGCGGCATGGACATATATACACTACCAAACGTAAGGTAGATAGCTAGTGGGAAGCAGCCGCATAGCACAGGGAGATCAGCTCGGTGCTTTGTGACTGCCTGGAGGGGTGGGATAGGGAGGGTGGGAGGGAGACGCAAAAGGGAGGGGATATGCAAACATATGTATATGTATAACTGATTAAATTTGTTATAAAGCAAAAAAAAAATTAAAAATAAAGATGAAGAAAAAAAAAAAGAATAAAATTTTGCCATTTATGACAAAAAAAAAAGAGGGGTCCGGATACCCTGAGGGGGGTTTTGGAGGATGGGCAGAGGTTGGGTCAGTGGCAGGAGATACCATTTACCCCTGATCTCTGGGACAAGTGCACGCATAGGTCTGACAGTTACTTGTGCTTTCCTTCAAACTGGTTTCCTTCAAACTCCGATGATGACATCAGAGGCTTCCGACCTTCCCGATTGGATGGACCAGACTCCTTGGTGCTTGGCAGCAGTAGTAGACAACAGAATCTCGCCAGAGCTTCTCTCCACTGACAGTTGCCCCGCAGCTTGGAGAAGGGACGACCACTTGTGTTTAGCCCAAGTCCAGAAGAAGAGTTGGGACAAAGCAGAGTCTAGGCTTCGAGGAAGGGAAGAGTCTGGGAGACATCATGGACAATCGTCAACCGACTTCCCAGGCTGAGGAGCTGAATTCCCAGTCCAGCTCTTCAGGGTACCCCCTGGAGTTGACTGTCTATGAAGAAAGCCCAGGACCGTCAGGTGAGGGAGCTGGCATGAGAAGGAATTTCAGAGATTTGACCAGTAAGGAGGAAAGGGTACAGAGGTCGGGAAGGAGCACCTGCATAAGGTGCCTATGAAAGAAAGGAGACATTCAGAAAGCCAGGGATTGAGGGAGGAGAGCACAGGAGCTGGGGACACGGAACACCTGGGGAGCAAGAAACAGGGTTAGGAGATGAGATCCAAGGATGAGAGAAGGGGAGAGAGGAAACAAGGGGAGGGTTCTTTTTTTTTATTCCTGGTGGGAGAAATTATCTACCATGAGAAAGAGTTTCGAGGACGGGAAGCTGGACAAATGACAAAAAGAGTCAGGGGAGGGATAGGTAGATGTGGACAGAGAAAGATGGAAAGATGACTTGGGGCAAGGTCAGCGGTCTGTGAGACTGGAAAGCACGGGGGTGCTTCGGGGGGGAGGCGGAGTCGGGGTGGGGTTGGGTGGTCACCAGTGGCTGAATTCCCAAGACGAGAGCGTCATACTGTAGTCTCTTCTCCTTCGTCAGCTCCCTGGGCTGGTTGCAGCCCCCCGCCTCAGCGCCCCGGCTGTAAGAGGAAGAGGTCAGTGGCGTTCAGAGCGGAGGTGGAGGGCAACACGGCCGCTGAGGCCCAGGACACCTGGGTCGTGGAGTTGCTGAGTGGGCTCAAGATGAAGCTGAAGCGACAGCGGGTGTCTTCAGTGCTGCCTGAGCACCACGAGGCCGACACCTGGGTCGTGGAGTCGCTGAGTGGGTTCAAGATGAAGCTGAAGCGACAGCGGGTGTCTTCAGTGCTGCCTGAGCACCACGAGGCCGACACCTGGGTCGTGGAGTCGCTGAGTGGGTTCAAGATGAAGCTGAAGCGACAGCGGGTGTCTTCAGTGCTGCCTGAGCACCACGAGGCCGACACCTGGGTCGTGGAGTCGTTCAGTGGGCTCAAGATGAAGCTGAAGCGACAGCGGGTGTCTTCAGTGCTGCCTGAGCACCACAAGGTCTTCAAGTGGATGCTTGGTAAGGACCCACCGCCCTGCCCAGCAACCTCCAATCCTATACTTGAAAAACAAACAAACCAGAACTTCCCATGACTACACTTTCCCAGTGGAAAAGAATTCCCTGCTACTTGGTGCGCTCTCCGTCCCTGGCGGACTGTCTACGGATAAAGGATACGGGGGACACATAAAAGATACAGGATGAGGTTAGACTTAGAAATGATACAAGACTAGGTTAGATTTAGAAATGATACAGGATTAGGTTCGCTTGGTTTCAACTGTACCCGAGACTCTAGCTCTTACTGGCCTTTTGAATCTTACTGGCATGTTCGGGGTGGGGGGAGGAGGGGCTGACAAGCCATCTTCACCCCCTGACATGACTGTCAATTGAGACATTGGCTGAGAGTATCTTGATGCCCTCTGCAGGTACGTGAATGCATGATGAAGGGGCATCACTCCCTGTCACTCGGCCCCCCCAGAAGGGGAGTCACCCCCTTTCCTCCCACAGTGAATGGTCTTCCCTCCCCTCTTTCCGTCAGCTTCACCCTGGGCCACATCTTGGCATTTCCCCAGGGGGGCGCGGTTCACCCTCTTGGCTCTGGAATGCTCCCACGACAGCCCTGTTCCCACTGGCAACATCTGCCCTTTTTTCACAGAGGATCCCGTCGTTAAGAAATTCCTCGCCTGGGACAAAAACCTGGAAGTATCTGACAAGGTAAGTCACCCACTGAGATGGATTCCTGCTCCAGCGCCTGTTCTAGGTGGGCGCGCTGGGTGCTTTCTACACCCACGTTTCCACTCCCCTCCTAACCTCATGCCTTGTCAACACTTCCCTCCAGGGGCCTCGAGGTCCCCTCTGGGATCTGAGCCCCAGGAGTGCCCCTTTGGTGGTTGCTGCCTAAGTCCCCTCTCCTCTCAGCTCCTGGGGACTCGCCTTGGCTCCGGTTCATCGAACACCGTCCTGTGCCCGCGGCCCTAAGTCCACGCCCTCAATCCCAAAGCCTCCCATCCTTGGAGCGCCGCCAACTCTGACCTTCTGTCCTCTCCCCTTCCCCAAACAATCAGGCTCACCCCACACGGGGGTCTCTCCTCCAAGTGGCACCACCCATTCCTCGTCCCCTGCTCCCTTCTCCCTCCCACTCTTTCTCCTCTTCCAGGATGTGACCTCTCTCCTACGTTTTTTCCCCTCTTTCCATCAGTATCTCCTGTCGATGGTGATAGCGTATGTCAGCCGGGCCGGGCTCCTCTCCTGGCAATTCCAGAGAATCCATTTCTTCATAGCTCTGTGAGTACCTTGCTCCATCCCCGCCATCAATATTCAACACCCTGGGAGGGCAGAGGGAGAGACGTGGGGCTCTGACCTTTCATCTATTTTTTTAAACCCCTTTGTACTGACTCTAGGTGTGAAAATGACAGGATTACGGTACCGTGGTTTCTTTTTCAAACCATGTTCTGTTTTTTATAGCATTCATTGTCAAAACAAACTACCCTAATGTCAATTAAAACACTGAAAGAAACAAAGCAAAACGCAAAACTTTCCTAAGAGGAGAGGAAGAAAGAACTGACACCATCCTGCCCCCGAGTAACAGACTTGAGACGTTTCCGGTTCGAATTCTCCGGTCTCGGGTCTTCCGACATCAGCACCAAGTGTGATTATCTTCCGTTTCTGCATTCCCACGACAAATGCCACAATCGGGGCCCGTATCACATAGCACGGATTTGGTGTCAAATGCTCCCCACTGATGTTTCTTCCAAGTCTCCCAAGCCAGTTGGCTCTATTTGCCTGAACATCCTTCCAAAACACAGGTCTGACCGCTTCACACAATTTCATTGGCTAATGACATGCCAAATCAAGGCCAGAGTTCTGCGTTGGGATTTAACTCTCTCTGCAATCTCCAGCACACCGTCCTGATACTTTATTCCTGTGTTTCACTGCTCCTTCCAAATACCCTGCCCTCTAAGTTTCTATTGAGCTTTCTATCCAGGTATCTTTGCCATACATTTATCTGAAGAAAACGACCTTATCCTTAAAGTGGGTTCAAACACCAAAACCTTCACGATGCCCGATCTCCCTAACTTCTGCATCCCAGAGGCACTTTAGTTCAAATTGTATTATAATGTGATGCTTTGCATTATAGTCATTTCTTATCTCCCCCCTTCCCCTTCCCCGGTCCCACTAGACTAGACACCATGTGGAAGGCAGGTCTCGTCAAAATGTCAATGCATTCCCAAAACACTCAGCACAATTCTTTTCATTGGGCAAATGTTTGTTACTGTGAGACTTCTAGGTAATCAGTATTGCATTTGGCCATGAGATAAAATGTTCATTCATTCATTCATTCATTCATCTAACAAACCTTATAAAGTACACCCTACATGCTGGGGAATATGAGGTGGTGGGAACAGAGATTCACAAAAGGCTGTTGAATTCATGCATCAATATGAACCAAGCCCTAAATGTGTCATTTGCTAGGAGAGGGATGAATGCAGAAACAGATCAGATCAGCTCCTGCCCTCAGGAACTGTACATGTACCTACAACATAGGAAGAGAGGTGTGTGCACATAAAACAAGTTGAAGGGAACGGGGGTTTGGATCGTGTCCTCATCATCAAGGTGTGAGAGGCACCCTTCCGAAGGTCCTGCCTGGCAGTGGCTCCTTGATGACTGGGCGGCTCCCGGTGACGCTGGGCAGGGCTGGGTGGGTCGTGTGAGGATGCTCAGCCTGCCTCTTTTCTGGGAAGCTGATCTCAAGTGGAGGCCCTTCCTGTCCTGATGACAGCGACCTGATGTCTTTCCCCAGCTATGTGGCCAGCGACATGGAAGAGAACAACCAGGCCCCCAAGCAGGCCATCGTTTCGTTCCTCTATGGAAAGAACAGCTCGCAGCATGCCTTGTTCCACAAACTGCGTTCCCAGTTCATCCGTTCCATGGGCTGGAAGACATGGGTCACTCGGGAAGAGTGCGAGCAGGTGGGTGGGCTGTGGCGGTCTCGGGGAGGGGGAGGGACGGAGAGGAGGTGGGGATCATGGGGGACTCGGTTTGGGACTTGGGGACAGACGAGAAAGAACCGGAGGCGGGGCAACGGGAGGCAGCGGCATCCTCATTGCCAGGGGCTGTTTGTCTTTCCAGATCCAGGCTTTTGATCCAGAGCTCTGGGTGTGGGGAAGAGATCGCGCCCTCTTGCCCCAGAGGCCCCAGGACCACGCAGGCCTGAGGTCATCGGCCTGCGCAAAGGTAGGTCTGCGTGCGCAAAGGTGCGGGTGGAATGACGTGTTGTCTACTGAGGAAATCGGAGGAATCCCACTGCTGGACCCACATCACCTCTCACACTGTGAAGGGGGCCAGCCAGGCACACAGCCACGTGCCGACTCTGCGCCAGCCACGGACTGACAGCCACACACAGACACCAGCACCGCGAGGCCCGTGGGCACCAGACCTCGGGGAAACCAGTTTGTCCCAGACGCATGGGTCTCACTGAAGTTATTTCACCCAAAGCAATTGGGTCCAAATAACAGCTTTGACGAGGTGGTGATTCTTTTCCATATACTGCGTTTCCAGTTTCTCTTTTTCATTCATTTTTGGCCTTACATCCCTCAGGGTTATGGGTTCTAGCATTTATCTACAACAAAGTAAATGTCTACAAACAGGATATTAGATAGAACAGCCCACACGTTCAATAAGAAAAGATGAATTATGACTAGCTTTATATTCCTCCAAATTTACTTTCAAATTGCCTATGGCCAGATCACCTGTGACTCTTTATTCCCCCTGACTCACCACTTCTGGACCAATGATTCCTCTAGTACAATTCACCTTTTCCCCCTCACGTTTATGGTCAAGGGGGTTTATCACAACGACTGAAGGTTAAGGAATGCCATCTTCAGCATGGCTTATTACAATTGACAGATTAGAGTTCTAGATGTGGGCAGAGGATTGAGCAAACATTTGGTTTAAATCTTGCAAACTAGCTGCCTTCGTCCATTCAACCTGCCCTACTACAGACCACGTTGCTTAGAAACAACACAGCACGGTCTCTTTTACAAGGGCAATAATCTCATTCATGAGGGCTCTACCCCATGACCTAATAACCTCCCAAAGACCCCACCTCCTAATACCAGCACCTTAGGGGTTAAGATTTTAAGATTTCAACATAAGAATTTTGGGGGACACAAACATTCAGCACATAACACTAACCAAGTTTAGGGCTGAGTATTATTTAAACATTAGGACCCAGGGACTTCCCTGTTGGCACAGTGGTTAAGAAACCGCCTGCCAATGCAGGGCACACAGGTTTGAGCGCTGGTCCGGGAAGACCCCACATGCCGCGGAGCAACTAAGCCCGTGCGCCACAACTACTGCGCCTGCGCTCTAGAGCCCGCGAGCCACAACTACTGAGCCTGCGTTCTAGAGCCCGCAAGCCGCAACTACTCAGCCTGTGCGCCTAGAGCCCGTGCTCCGCAACAAGAGAAGCCGTCAGGAGAAGCAACAGAGAGTAGTCCTCGCTCACCACACACAGCAACAGAGAGAAAGCCCACACACAGCAACAGAGACCCAATGCAGCCAAAAATAAAAGAAAGAAAATAAGTAAATAAATGAAAACTTAATAATAACATAGACATTAGGATGCAGGGTTAGGGTTAGGGATCCGGCCTCAGGTCTCCTGGTCCACGATGTTGACTTGTCAGTGATGTCTGTAGTGTGCTTCCAAGTTCAGAATTTAAGTGGTGCCAAAGGACCAAGGTGAGTTAAGACTAAAGCAGCCTTCTCCAAATGCCAGCTCCCTGAGCAGAATCACCTGGAGTCTGGGCTATAAAGCAGATTACTGGGCCTGACCTTGGGTGCATTCAGTAGTTTTTGGAGTCAGGGTCACCAAAGTCCAAGAATCGCACTTGAAAACAATGAATGGTTCAGGACTGGGGTTCAGAATGGAGAATTTGAGATAAAACTCCAATCATAAATGAGTCTCAATTCTGGTTAGAATTGACTAAGAATGTGAAAACCTTTATATCTGGACAGTTGCCACTTTGAAATCTGACATCCTTGCTCCTTCTCTTACTTCCAGATCACAGAGCCCAGGAGAGATGAGGATGTTCAACAAGAGGTCAATCCAGACACTGACGACAGCCGTGAAGAAGGAAGGGAGAAGCCTCTTGTGCAGATCATCGAGAAGAAGCCAGCATCTTCTAGAATGAGCGGAGGCCAGTTTTCGTGTTATACTCCTAGGAGCGGGGTGTGCTTCTAGGAGTCTGTGGCAGGACAATAAGAAAACAGGGTTTATTCAGATTCCACCCTTTTGGAAGGCACCACCTCAATTTTCAGATCATTTCATTTCCATCTCCCCTGAGACGAACATTGGAGGTCCCATTTTTTATACACTTGTTTGCCCCAGTCTAGAAGCATTTGAAGGTGGAGTGTAGCGGCTCAGAATAGGAGGGAATAACATTAAAATATATAATTAGGAAAAAAAATATATATATATATATATAATTACAGCCACAGGGTCATGACTCATGACTTAAGTTTCACTGGCTTATTTTGAAAATGTCACCTATAAAATTATTGTATTTTTATATTTTATATTTATATATTTATTTTAAATAGTTTTGAAATAGTCTTCATTTTGAAACATCTTATTACTACAAACTTTTGTGATGAGAACTGTAGCTGTTGTATATTTACACATATATACAGTTTTACTCACATTTTCAAGAGAGATTGTTGATTTTATCTATTACATCATATTTCCATTCTACTTATAGCATAGTGGGTATTTCCTCCCAATTCTTGTAAGCATAAATTTTGTATTTTTTTAGTTCTCATTATTGAATTGTGGGAATTCAGTCCTAATTTTTTAACTTGCCTCAGCATGTTTGTATGTTATTTTAGATTGTTCAAGAGTACCGTGCGATGCAGCTTTTGGGGAACTACAATAAAGACGAAAGTCTTCTCACAGTCAGGATGTGTGTGGTCATTACCAGTCGGCTTCGCCTCTTTGCTGTCCAACGAGGTGTTGCTTAATGGCGTTGTGATTATCCAACCACATTTCTTAACTCTGAAAAATAGTCCTCAATTATTTTTCATGTAGAGAAAACTACAGAAGATGAGGCAGGTCTTGCATCATTCAGGACTCCAATACTGAGAGACAACTCTTGGGTAAAAGGAAAGATAGCTTTACTGAGGAAGCCGGCAGTCCAGAAGAGAGGTGGACTCGTGTCCCGAAGAACCAACTCTCCCCTCCTGAAGTTTTGCTTGAGGACTATACAGGGAAAAGAGAAAGGGGCTACATGTTGAAGAGAGGGTTACAGGGTGCGTGATCAGCTCACGGTCATTCTTCTGATTGGTCAGTGGTGAGGTAACGGGGACTCAACATCATCAGCCTTCTGGTTCCAACTGGTCTGGGGTCTACGTGCTTGTGGGCAACATGCAGTTAACTTCTTCCACCTGCTGGGGGTTTCAGTCTCTGCCAAACAGCTCCAAGGATGTGGCTCAGAATATTACCCAATAGCCCTTGAGGAGGAACTAAAGGTCCTTGACTTTGTTTAACAGCCAAGAGACGATTATTTTGTCTTGGCTGTTTTTTCGGCCTCGCCACGCAACTTGCAGGATCTTAGTTCCCTGATCAGGGATCGAAAACAGGCCTCTAGCAGTGGAAGCGCAGAATCCTAACCGCTGAAGTGCCAGGGAGTTCCTGACAGTAGACTTTAAAAAAAAAAAAAAAAAAACAGACCAAAAGGAACACAGTTTTAAGGAAGCTTAACTTTCTCAGAAATGCAGAAATTTTGTTGTGCATTTATTTTCTTTCTTTTTTTTCCCCCAATACATTTATTTATATATTTATTTATTTTTGTCTGCGTTGGGTCTTCCTTGTTGCACGTGGGCTTTCTCTAGTTGCAGTGGAGAGGGGGCGACTCTTCATTGCGGTGCGTCGGCGTCTCCATGCGGTGGCTTCTCTTGTTCCGGAGCATGGGATCTAGGCACGTCGATTCCAGTAGTTGTGGCTCACGGGCTCTAGAGGTTTTTTATGTTTTGCAAGTATTCATCAAATGTTTATTGCTTGAATGAATGACAAATAATTTCTTCCAACAATCTTCAAACTGCTTAACACTATGACAATATTTAGCGTTTCAAATTTCACGTGACCTTAGTCTTTCCGTGCTCTAGTTTCTAAAAGCACGTGGGATCTTCCCGGACCAGGGCTTGAACCAGTGTGCCCTGCACTGGCGGGCGGATTCTTCACCAAGGAGCCACCAGGGAAGTCCCTGTGCATTTATTTTCAAAAAAATAATAAGGCCGGATGAATTCAGAACTAGGTGCAGAAACCTCTTCCAGTGAGATACAGAATCTCTGCTGTTTAGGCAGATTTAGAGAACAACTTTTCCAACCACTTATTAAAGAGACCAATACTCCATGAAAAAAATTTATCATTTGTACAGAGAGAAAACCAAACTCCAGCTTTGCATCAATATAATATTTGCTACTAAGAGAACCATAAGCTCTTTTTTGAAAATCTCTGGAATAAACATCAAAACTGAGCTGCCTTCGGCTCAGACAAATAAAATTCCCTTTCTACCCGTCTCCTACAACTTTCTATACCCATTCAGGTTGTGTCCTTCACTATCCTCTTTCTGGTGCTGGAACAATCAGTCATTTTACTTTAGGACCAAACGATTTTTGTTCCTGTTAATAAACAAAACTACATCGCATTATCTTGCATACAAAGTTGTACCTCTCGGTTGCTGGAACCAAGCAGGACCATGCAGGGCCCTTCCATGTCCCCTGCCTCTTGTCTGTAAAATAGCTGCAGTCTCCCAGGCCTCCCCTGAGTCACCAAAGAACAGGTTCAAGCAGTTACTGATTAGGACAACAGCAGTCACAGAATCTTTAGTTCCTCCCGAAGGACATAAGTAACAGTGTCAGACACACACTCCTAACTTGTTTTGCAGATACTAAAACCACTACAAGAGGAGAAAGCTAACTGTATGATGACCAGACTGGAGCTATGACACAAGCTGCTCCATCTTGAGCAGACCTGAACCGATGGCTTACACAATTCCAGGAACTGGCCTCAAGGAAATGGGAACAAACCAACACTGGAATTGAAGATTAACTGTGCCTGAAACAATCAACATGACACTGACCACACCGCTGCATGACCAATTTCAAGAGGATGGTCAGAGCTGACTGTGCTACTCTGCACGGAGCCCCCACCGGCACAGCCCAGAGACTTCCCGTCTTTTCCCTATCAACCCCTTTTCCCTCTCATTGGCAACTGGGAGATGGTATTGGGGACACTAGCCCACCATCTTCCCAGGTTGCCAGCTTCCTGAATAAAGCATCTTTCTTCTTCCACCAACCCTTGTCTCTGGAACACTGACTTCTGAGCGATGAGCAGCTGAACCTGAGTTCTGTTCCAGCCGATAACATCACTATGGGTCAAGCCTCATTCATAGTAATATTAATACTAACTTTGAACCAAAGTTACTTCCATTTCACAAAGGAAACTAGGAGTGAATGATTGACAACTGCCCATCACACATCAGCATTTCAGGCTAGCACAGCTCATGAACACACATAACACAACTTTACACAGCCACAAACATCCCTTACACAACTTATTCAAGTGGCAGAGACAAACACATTCATTAACACACCCACAGACAGAGCCTCTAGGTAACAAGTAAACATATGCAGCAAGAGCATATAACTTGAGATTATGCTTAGTAATCAATGCCTCAGGTTTCTGTCTTGCTTACAAATGACCTCGGTATCCAATGATTATCCAGTAAGTAACACAATTTAGTATCAGTTCAAGGGTTTACGTAAACTGAAGATCTGGGAATTTATCGACAAGCTAACACAGTAGAAAACATAGTTACTGTTGAAAGAAAGTCTGTCAGAATAAAAACTAAATGTGGTTAAACACAAACTTACAGTTTTCATAACCTTAAACATTAAGTAGAAGTAATATGAGCTTAGTTGATGGGCACACCTATATAAATTTAGGAAGAACACACCCAAGTAGAATTGTTTTAAATGTATGCCTAATACTGATAAATAAGATACGAATAACTTTTTATTAAACCAAAAATATTAAACTAGCTTCATGTGTCAAAGATTTACCTAAATTATGTAAACTTGAAGTCTTTAAATTTCTGAGTTGATTTTTTTTTTTTTTTTGGCTGCACCGAGGGGCTTGCTGGATCTTAGGTTCCTGACCAGGGACTGAACCTGGACCCTGGCAGTGAAAGCACCGAGTCCTAACCACTGGACCGCTGGGGAATTCCCTGACTTGATTTCAATAAGAATATTTTTCTAGCACATTTAAAGTATTAGAAGTTCTAATTCCTTTCTCTCTGAGAATTTTAGGGATATATAATTTTTATAAGCACATTTGTATCTTTGTAAGCCAATCAGGACAGAAACCCTTTAATTTAACAGACTCTACAATCTACTTTAATAGATCCAGAAGTAGGAAAACATTACATACTCGCACTGTCAGAGGTAAAGACCTTTTTGAATTACAGACACACAGACATACAGAGAAATGGAACTTTTACCTGCAGTTTTAAGTCTTAGACTTGGGTCAGGAATAAACACTCACCAGTCTAGATATTAAAGAGCCGTTCTCATCCCATTGGGCAAGAGATTCTTCATTGATTTGAGCTTGTCAAAGTAGACAAATAGACAAACAGAAAAGACTAAGAAAAGACTAACAAACTAGATCCTCTGTTACCTCTCACCTAACTGAGATTAGTTCTGTAGAAACTTCATCCCTTTAGAGACCATCAAGTCTTCAAACGACAGAGCCAAACTCAGAATCACTGCTGCCACAAATGGGGAACCACTTCGCTGGAATCTGAAAACAAAGGAGAAACACAAAAGTAATAGAAGGGGAAACTAAAGAAACAGAAAGTGAGCCAAGTTCAAAGGCTGCTTGGGTTCACCCCTGGGAGAGGAGACAAGATGTACCTGGGCTTCACTGGCTCATGAAATACACCACTTGTTGCTGGGCTTTTACAGCTTTATTTACGTAGAACTGATATACAAAATCTAGCCCATGTTTAATGTATATAACTTGATGAGTTTGGACATATGCACACACCTGTGATACCATCACCACCATCACGGTAATATACTCATCACTTCCAAAAGATTCCTTCTATCCCTCTGTGTGTGTGTATGTGCGTTAGAAAGATGTAACACAGCACCAGGTACATGAAAAGGTGCTCAACGTCACTAATCATCTGGGAAATGCAAATCAAAATCATCATGAGATACTACCTCACATCTGTTAGAATGCCTACAATTTTTTATTTTTTTTTAAAGATGAGAGTTGTCAAGGTGGTAGAGAAATCGTAACCCTTGCATATTGTACGCAGGAATGTAACATTGTGCAGGCACTGTGGAAAACAGTATGGAGTTTTCTCAAAATCTTTTAAATAAAAATTCCATATGATCCAGCAATCCCACTTCTGGGTACACAGGCCCAGCTCAGAGACACTGCAGCTTCAGTTCCAGAACACTGCAATGAAGCCAATACCGCCATAAAGCGAGTCACATGAAATTTCTGGTGTACCCGTGCATGAAAAGCTTCTGTTTACACTATACTGTAGTCTGTTAAGTGTGCGACAGCCTTGTGTCTAAACAAACAATGTACATACCTTTATTGAAATATACTCTGGGGAAGAGAAATATAGATCAATGGAACAGGATAGAAAGCCCAGAGATAAGCCCACGCACATATGCTCACCTTAGCTTTGATGAAGGAGGCAAGAATATACAATGGAGAAAAGACAGCCTCTTCAATAAGTGGCGCTGGGAAAACTGGACAGCTACCTGTAAAAGAATGAAATGAGAACACTACCTAACACCATAACACAAAAATAAACTCAAAATGGATTGAAGACCTAAAGGTAAGGCCAGACACTGTCTAACTCACAGAGGAAAACACAGGCAGAACACTCTATGACATAAATCACAGCAAGATCCTTTTGGACCCACCTCCTAGAGAAATGGAAATAAAGACAAAAATAAACACGTGGGACCTAATGAAACTTCAAAGCTTTTGCACAGCAAAGGAAACCATAAACAAGACCAAAAGACAACCCTCAGAATGGGAGAAAATATTTGCAAATGAAGCAACTGACAAAGGATTAATCTCCAAAATTTATAAGCAGCTCATGCAGCTCAATAACAAAAAAACAAACAACCCAATCCAAAAATGGGCAGAAGACCTAAATAGACATTTCTCCACAGAAGATATACAGACTGCCAACAAACACATGAAAGGATGCTCAACATCTTTACTCATTAGAGAAATACAAATCAAAACTACAATGAGATATCATCTCACACCAGTCAGAATGGCCATCATCAAAAAATCTAGAAACAATAAATGCTGGAGAGGGTGTGGAAAAAAGGGAACACTCTTGCACTGCTGGTGGGAATGTGAATTGGTACAGCCACTATGGAGAACGGTATGGAGGTTCCTTAAAAAACTACAAATAGAACTACCATATGACCCAGCAATCCCACTACTGGGCATATACCCTGAGAAAACCATAATTCAAAAAGAGACGTGTACCAAAATGTTCATAGCAGCCCTATTTACAATAGCCCGGAGATGGAAACAACCTAAGTGTCCATCATCGGATGAATGGGTAAAGAAGATGTGGCACATATATACAATGGAATATTACTCAGCCATAAAAAGAAATGAAATTGAGCTATTTGTAATGAGGTGGATAGACCTAGAGTCTGTCATACAGAGTGAAGTAAGTCAGAAAGAGAAAGACAAATACTGTATGCTAACACATATATATGGAATTTAAGAAAAAAAAATGTCATGAAGAACATAGGGGTAAGACAGGAATAAAGACACAGACCTACTAGAGAATGGACTTGAGGATATGGGGAGGGGGAAGGGTAAGCTGTGACAAAGTGAAAGAGCGGCATGGACATATATACACTACCAAACGTGAGGTAGATAGCTAGTGGGAAGCAGCCGCATAGCACAGGGAGATCAGCTCGGTACTTTGTGACCGCCTGGAGGGGTGGGATAGGGAGGGTGGGAGGGAGACGCAAAAGGGAGGGGATATGCAAACATATGTATATGTATAACTGATTAAATTTGTTATAAAGCAAAAAAATAAAATAAGTTAAAAAAAAAAAAAAAAAAAAGAATCCACCTGCCAATAGTGGGCACACGGGTTGGAACCCTGGTCCGGGAAGATCCCACGTGCTGCGGAGCAACTAAGCTCATGCGCCACAACTACTGAGCCTGCACTCTAGAGCCTGCGCACCACAACTACTGAGCCCGGGACCCGCAACTACTGAAGCCCACATGCCTAGAAGCCATGCTCCACAATAAGAGAAGCCACCGCAATGAGAAGCCCGCGCACCACCACGAAGAGTAGCGCCCGCTCGCCGCAACTAGAGAACAAAGCCCGCGCGCAGCAACAGAGACCCAACGCAGCTGAAACTGAATAAGTTAAATAGTAAACAAATAAAAAATTAACATGAATAAATAAATAAATAAAAGCAGGCTCTGCTTTGTCAGCACTCTGGAGTTCCCTACGTATCGACGGGCAGGATTCCCGTCCTCTCCTGTAATTACGTCTGTGAAGTGCCTTTCCCGAGGAGAACAGAAGCTCCTGGAAGCAGGGAATTGCGTCTTAAGATCACATGCAGAAACTGAAGACATTTGATGCTTATGTCAAGGATAAAAGACACAACACTAGATGGTGTGAAGGGTCCTCGAGGCCAAGAGCCAGGCAAGCAGGACACTTCCTCTGGGGACCCTTCCATCAGCAGAGAAGAAAATGTCCATGGCCAGAACTGGCACTCAATTCGCTTGGAGCCGAGAAGCACCCATGTAATTACACAGGCTCCCCAGAGAGTAATTACTCCCGCATTTAAGAAAGGAGACGGCTTTTCAGGCAGGGAGGCAAGTGCAGTCTTCCCAGCTGGACGCACTGTGTGCTGATGGTCACGACGGAGCTGGGCCCCCGAGCTCTGCTCTCCCCTCAAACCCCCAACCTCACCCTCACCCTCAGCTGAGGAGCTGCTTCCCTGAGAACACAGAAGCCATCGGAGGGCTTCCCCACCTGCAACCCTGCTCAGCCATCCCCTCCCCACTCCAGGACCACGGGCAGCAGCTCTCCCCTCCCCCACACGCATCTACTGGATCATTCCCACTGTTATTTCTCTCATCACAACACAACACAACACAACACAACATCCTCCCCGGACCTCAGCTCCTACCCCAGCTACTGTCCAGTTTCTATTTTCCCCGTCACAGCAAAATGTCTTGAAAAAGTTGGGACCAGAACAAACCCAGTTCTCCCACTCCTCTCTCCTAAGCCTCTCCGATCAGGATTTTACCCCACAGATCCATCCAAACGCATCATCGGCGAGCTACGACCTCCCCCCAGTGCTGGGCTCGATGGTTCATGGCTCCGCGGAACGGCAACCTCGTTTGTCCAGTCACCCAGGGAACCTCTAAAGTGCTTCCCACATGCAGACAAAATGCTGTGATTAATATTTTAGGAGAAATACTCAGCGTGGAGAATACACTTGAGCTGCTGGACGAAAGAGGTAGCGGCACAGAAGAAAAGTTTCTGTAACTACAGGAATGAAAAGATAAGCTGTTTTAATGGTAGCAAGTATGGGATGAAGGAGAACAAATAAAAAACATTTAGAATACGACATTAACAAGCCTCACACTACAACGTGGTAACAGAGGATGGAGAAGGACTTTACAATGAACTCATTTTTCTGGGCAGGTGACAGGCTGGATGATGCAACGATGAGCCACCAGAGACAACAGGACAAGGCAAGGGGCAGGGGAGCTGTAAATAATCATTTCTGGATCTACTGGATCTAGTAATTCGAGGTGCCCTTTGGACAAACTCCATAGAGATGCTGGCAAGTGGCTGGACAGAGGCATCTATCTGGTCCAGGTGGGAGAACTGACAGAGTTGGAGGTGAAAAGCACCAGAGGGTGAGATCAGACGGGTTGAAGAGTCATGAACCAAGGGGGAAAAGACAACACACAAAGAGGGCGGAAGAAAGAATCAGTCAGGAAGACAGCAAGGAGAGATCTGTCACAGAAACCAACAGAGCAGACTCTGCAGATGGCAAGGCGACAGTGGTCTGAGGTGACGACTGGCAAATCTCCACTGCTTTGTATGCTGGATGCCAGGTCACCTCAACCGGATCAGGTTCCATGGAGGGGCAGAACCAAGACCGCAGGCTGCACGATACAATTCAGCTGGGAAACAAGAATCTTTGCCAGAGACCTCACTGCATGGTGTGTAACGCGACCCTCTGAGATTGTAAGAGACAAAGAGGGAAATTTACTGGAAGGGTGACAAGGCTGTTCTTCCAGATGATCCTCATTGCATCCCTCGACTGAGCACTGGAAACAATGTACCTATGTGACAACGGTGTTCTACTGAACAGACAAGTTATATGCACTGAGTGCTCCCTGGACAGCACGCTCTCAGCTTACAGGAAGTACAAGGAAGGCACCAACGTCAACACGTTAGGGGCTGTCACTCAGGAAGGCTCGCGGCCTACAGCGGGATCCTCAAGGAAACCTTTTAACGCTCGAGAACAAAAGTGCTTCGGCAGGACAATGTAAGTCAAGCAAGGGATGGTGTTTTGCCACAAATGTCAAGAACACGAGGCTTGTACTGTGGCTCTGAGAGGATCCTGGGATCTACACGTAGAACTTGCCAGAAACACTTGGTACTGACCTGCTCCTCTACACTTTGTCTAACCACATCTTTTACCTACTCCTACTTTCCCATTTTAACTTTTGAACTATTCGCCTCCCAAGGTGTTATCACAAAAGAACAGCAGCAGGTAAACACATAAACAGCAAAACTCACCAGAGGCTGATTCATTTTCCGCTGCTCTTGGAACAACGTGCAGGACTGTGACAGTGGAGGCGGACCTGGAGAAGGAAAACGCAGGCAGTGAAGCTACGACTGAAGCGGCTCGGGGTGCACGAGCACCCGCCCCGCGCTCCACAAGAGACACCTGTGGGAGACCCGTCCTTTCACCTTCAGAAGGGCCTGTGAGAATAAGGAGGGAGCAACCACCCTCAGGTCTGTAGCTCCCACGTGACTCTGGTACCTGAGGGGATACTTTATTTTTCCATAGTGAGTGTACACTGAATCCTATTAAAATAAACCTCCATCATTAAATATGAAATTTAAAAACGCTTATAGTTTACCTCTTCTCAGTCTGTTAACAACTTAGATCAGAACATCCACAGGATACCCAGAATAAAGGGACACACTCAGGTGCGCTTGTCTTGCAATGATTTGTACAAACTTTACAAACTTAAGTGCGACGCTCAAAAACATCTTTTATTAAAACTGACTTTAAGTGGACAGAACACCTGCCCTAGGAGTTTGGAGTCCTGTGAGCGACCCCACGTGCACACCCGGTGAGGGTCTAGGACAAGTCATCTCCCTCCTCAGGCCCCATCGCTTCCTTCCTCACCCGAGGCAGCAGGACAGAAGCCCTGCAGACTCATCCTGCACTGATTACACTGGGCGACTCCACAGGGCACAACCCAGGGGGGCGGCGGACGCTTACATTAGACAACCAAGGTGCTGACGCGCCTTGAGACACACGTGCGAGATGCCCAGACGGCGACAGGAGCGGGAGGAGGAGGAGGATCGGGGTTGGACGGAGGGGAGGACGCGGCACGTCCCGGCCGAGCCTGTGGACCCTGCTCCACCAGGACACCCGGAGCTCACAAGTCCCAGGGGAGCCCCATCCGGAGCAGCCAGCCCTGTCCTCCAGCCCAGCCCCTCCACCTCCAGGAAGCAGTCAAACCCTCCCGGTGGCTCTACTGCGGGCCCTGGGGCGGGCAAAGCCAAGCCCCGCTCTCCAAGCCGCGGTCTCGCAAGCCCTGCTCTCCAAGGGCCGCAGGCTCCACAACCGCCTGCAGGCCTGCAGACGCAACACCTACCCCGTCGGGACTCACTCACCAGCCCCGGGCTCCCAAGGCTCCGGTCCGGGGGCTGCTCCTCGGGCGTGCTCCTCTCTCCGGGGTCTCTATTTTTAAAATATTTGTAAGTAACCCATTTTGTAGAAAACACCTATCTTTCATCATAAGAATTATCACACTTTATACTTTCATTCCAGCCTAACTTTTATACTCTATTTTCTACCATTTGGCAACTTATACCCTATGCTCTAGTCAAAAAGAATCTCATTTACAGTCACTTACATATATTGTGTTGGTTCTCAAGTCCAGGATGTTCCTTCTGCCTGGTATGCCCCGACCTTCTCTCCACGTGGAACATTCCTACTGACGTTCAAAACCTAATTCCAAGACCCCTCATTGTTGGCATTCTCTTTAATATCCCCTAGAAGGGTTACTGACTCCAAGTTCTGTTTTACAAATTTATATTTTTATGATCTATTTATTTAATAGCCTATCCCTACTCGATTGTAATGCATTGTTCATGCATCTCTCACACTCTCTTTTGAGTTCCTCTGGCCTTTTTCTTTTATCTCTTACCCATAAGCACAGTGTTTGCCCCATAGTACGTGCTCAACGTGTTGGCTGAGAGAAAAAAGACACCTTTTAGCTCTAATCATTTGTGAAATTTCATTTAAAATGACATCAGATTACCCTTTGTTTCCTAACTTAATTTCTGGTACTATAGAATGTACACTCAGAACATCGTCAGTGGCCTACAGAAACAGTGTTCTCACTGGACTTCATGCATATAGTCAACCCCCTTATAACTTTCTCTGGCATACAACTGCCAGACATGTTATTAAGGAAAAAAAAAAAAAAAAAGATGTACCAACCCCTCACCTATTAGAAAACTTCCAGAAGCTCTCCATTCCTTATGGTATCTTTTCTACTTGATTTTTCAAATACCTCTGTCTTACTTCAACTATTCAGAACTGCCTTTTCCACCTTTGGCTTTCATTTTCAATTTCATTCATATCATTACCTGCACTTACCCATAGAACCTAAGCATATTTCAGTTTCTTATGCAAGTTTCCTCACTAGAGGTCAAAGGGGCAAGGACTATTGTGATAAAATATTAAATAAATAGACGATAGAACTTTGTTCTATTGGTCTGGGAAAATTACTACCTGAAACAAAATAATTCTGGAAACTGAAGGGATCAGACCAGTCAGCTTTGTTTACTTCAGACTCAAATCAATGTCTTGTCTTTACCTGAGCTCTGGTTACATTTAGAAAAAAGTACTGTAAATACAGTGAATGAGCAAGGCCACTACCTGAGACGTGTCTGGGTCCTTAGTATAGTAACTGGGGGAATGGTAAGCGTTGGTCAATGTTTGCTGATTGATGACTCAATACATCTGGTTAAGCCTCACCATCAGAATTCCAGATTTTTTAACAAGCTTCTCAGTCTTTTCAACCCAAAGAAAAAACTAAAGAAAACCAGATGACAAGAATTTCAAATTGTAAAATATCCTGGTTGTCAAATTTAAATAGGGATATCCTGTGCAATGGAGAGGCTGGCTGGTGCCAATTTCACATTTTGTTCTCTAGTGTCCGGACGAAGCCTGCTCTGCCAGTGAGCTGACAGGTCGAGAGCACTCCAGCTTCCACAGACACCCGAGAACTTTCTATTTTTCATGGTGTTCCTGCCTTACCTAAGGGAAGGACTATATTCACAATGAAAAGAGTTATGATTAATCACCAATAGAGAGATTCTTCCACTTTCTGGGTGCTCACGTTGAAAGTCTGGTATAGTCAACACTCCCTCTAACATAGATCGTGTATTGAAATGAGAAAACTATCACCTAATATGGCCAGAGAGATGAAGGGACTTGGCCCAGCTGAGCCCAGGAGACACCTCTAATTCAAAACCTCAACCATTAACATAGTGATTGTGATCAAGGGGACTTACAGGACATAAGAGATTCAAAAAGCATATCAATCCACCTCCGGCAACACTGCCAGTTTAAAAGAATGATTAACCTTCTCTCCCACTTGATTCAACCTGGCTATGTATTATACCACTCTAAATGCTAGCAGACTCTATGCTTATGGCTTCCATTAGGTAGCACTTAGTATACACGAAAACTTTCTTCAAGAAGTAATTACTTTTGAAACCATAAACGTTTCAGTTGGGAAAAGAGAAAAAGAAAGGAGGTGCAAGTAAAGGGAACTAGGAAAAAATAAGAAAATACCCTCAAATATAAACATGTTCATTCAAAAAATAATTTAAAGGGGATTTAAACGATACTAGGTGAGCATTTATTCTGTTTCTGCTTTAAATAAAGCATTCTGTTCTATTTGTTAGGTGTTGTACTTGTTTAGTATCTAATGTCTGTTAAAAACCTCTCGAAAGAGATGTATTCATTCTGGTATCCTAAGCACCTATCTGGATGAACAGCACAAGCAATGGGAAGTCATGGGGCATAATGGACCTTGCAAAGGCTCTGGAATCCATCTCTTACTTATGGTCTTTGAGACTCAGGCTCCTCCTCTATGTAGTGTTCATAAAACTTAGTGGAGATAGAACACTAGGGACACAGAAGGTCAAAGCAGGTATTTACTACGACTTTTCAAATATCTTCCTTTAGGAAAACAAATATATTTTATTTGCAATGAGGCTTTCTTGTGAATTTTATTCTTCTAAAGAAAAACATTTTTAGTGAACAATTGATTCGTTTGCCTCCCTGTGCTACTTTATTGACAATACTCAGGTAGGGGTGGTTTTCTCTCAAGCAGTTACCTCCATGTGATTTGTATTTCAGACCTTCCTAAAAGCATGTTTTCCTGCTCTTTCTTTCCACCCCATCCCAGCTCTGCTTAAAATATTGTGATCCTCTATTAAAATGCACAGAACCCTATAAGGAGAAGCAAAATGTTTGTCACTGCCAGCTCTGGTATGCATATATCAGAGAATAAATTATAACTGATGAAGACAGAAATGGGACCCATATCTGACTGACTTCAGAAACCAGAAGTGTAGGGCTTCCCTGGTGGCGCAGTGGTTGAGAGTCCGCCTGCCGATGCAGGGGACACGGGTTCGTGCCCCGGTCCGGGAAGATCCCACATGCCGTGGAGCGGCAAGGCATGTGAGCCATGGCCGCTGAGCCTGAGCATCCGGAGCCTGCGCTCCGCAACGGGAGAGGCCACAACAGTGAGAGGCCCGCATACAGCAAAAAAAAAAAAAAAAAAAAAAAAAGAAACCAGAAGCGTAGCTACTACAAGCTGATGAATTGGAACTCAGATCAAGGCCTAGAGTGGAGAGGAGTCTTCTGATCAGAAGGGGAAAGTAAACAAAGGGCAGCGTTTAATTATTTAATAATAAGTAAGAGAATGACTATGGTGTTTTTACAGAACAGGATATAATATTGAAATAAAACCCCCCAAAGTGACACAGAAACATAATGCAATCCTCTTAAGCTACAACCCTTCCTAAACCAAACCATACCATTCTCTTCACACAGCCTGGAAAGTCAAAAGAAAGGGGATACTGATCTGCATCACACTGGCATTAGAAGCAGATCTAGTTGTAATGAAGTTTTACTTCATGGACTGAAGTTTCCCCCCAAAAAGGGTAAGCTTTTTTCTCAAGAAACATCACTGTGTAATAATCAAGGAGCCAGGGATGGTGGTATTCATTGTTCTAAGTACAGGGATTTGTTTTGCAGAAAGAAGTACCAATCAGAAAGAGAACTGACCAATAATTACTTAACAAAACTGCTTCAGAAGTAGATTTCTAAATCTACTTTTAGATTGATAGTTAGAAACATCTTACTAAGTTTATTCATTTAGAGGAAATCTGTGCAAGCCTCTGAAACCAAGAGGTATTGTATCAAAAGAGATAAGGTCACTAGACACTTATGTAAGAGCTACTTCTTCCTCAAATGGCCACCATATAGTCATTTCTGACTATTACATTACCAAGAAGTAACAATGCACCTTTAGGAAACTAGTATGAAAGAAAAACATAATAAAATTTTTTGCAGGTGACTCTTTGATCTCATAGGTGTGTGTTAATTTTCCAAAGTTGGGACTGGATCCCGCCTTTACAAAATGCTCCTTGAAATATCGCATTGAAAATCTTCTCTTTTACTCCTTATTGTAAACACTGTATATGTTTTTAAGAAGACCAATAAAAAATATGGACTATGGGGCTGCCCTGGTGGCGCAGTGGTTGAGAGTCTGCCTGCCGATGCAGGGGACACGGGTTCGTGCCCCAGTCCAGGAATATCCCACATGCCACGGAGCGGCTGGGCCTGTGAGCCAGGGCCGCTGAGCCTGCGCGTGCGGAGCCTGTGCTCTGCAACAGGAAGTGCCACAGCAGTGACAGGCACGCGTACCGCAAAAAAAAAAATATATATATATATATATATGTGTGTGTGTATATATATATATATATATATATATATATATATATATATACACGTATATATATACGGACTATGAAATTATTTTTCCAGTAGTGAAATTATGGAGAATATGACTTGCATTTCTACTGTATTCCCGCAAAAAGAGGAAGTCCTTTTCCACAAAGACTGTCATCAATGTTAACTCTGGGAGCAAAGTATTTGTAGCTGTCTCATGCTTTGTGGTGAGAGACTCTCACTTTTCCCCGTCTCTATTGTGGAAAACAGGGCACACTTTGGGCTGAGAATTCATGCTGTGGTCGGAAAAGAAAGAAACGAAAACTACCCTCATTAACACTGCTCTTTAACAAGTTCAGCAAATGGGCCTCAGGCATTCTAAACAGCAGCAATTAAAAAATAACTTTAGATTTCATACATTTCTTCCAGTAGGATGAAAAGCTGAGGTATGTTAACTTTAATTTTATGGTTTGGGTGAATACAGAGTTCGATTACTCCCTGTCAAAGCAGAAATCAGCCTTTTACAGGGAGTAAGTGCTAATTAAGCAAAACAGAGTAAGCATGTTATATGAAGTATATTTGATTCTTTCCTGTGCACTGTGGCTGCACAAGCTCTAACCAGTTTCCGTAGGGACCATCAATGCTCCCTAAGAATGCCAATGCAGTGTTCCGTCCAGTTAGTGGGGTGCAGAGACCACTCAGAATGCTGATGCTTTCCACAAAGGAGATGGGGCTAGGGAGGCAAATGCAATCAGGGAGTATTACCTCTGTCTTGTGTGCCTGCTACAAAACAGTGTCCTCTCAAGACTACTCTATCCCTTCTTTGCTTTATACGTGTATGTGTAAGTCTGTGTATGTAAGCTTTACAAGTCTCTCATAAGAGAAAACTAAAAATGCCCAGGAAAAAGACAAAACTGCTTCAACAGAGAAAGGTCTCTCTGTTCCAGTTGAAGAGGATATAGAGTTAATAACAGGAAATATCCATCCCCTGAAACTGTAGGAAACATGGATGCTTCCACAATTTATTCAAGGTCTCACTGACCAGGCTGTAATTTTAATTATTATTTCTTATGATTATGGTAGATAAAAAGTCTCAGTAGTATGCTAAAACTCTTGAACACTTGTTGACCTTTTTTCTTGATAGCTTTCCTCCTGCCAGGCTCCAGCCAACAGTAGCAGTAACAGATATCCAGATCTTAAGAGGATAGAAGTATAATGGTGCACTGAATATGGAAAGGAAGAACCAGTAGTGGTTCCTATACATTCATAACGCGAATCAGCATCAAACTAAGGAAAAAAGCTTCCCCAAGAAGAAGTTGACAGCAAATAGTTTCGCCTCTTAATGCACTGAGGAAACAACTTTGAAGTTATCCGTAGCCACCGCTTCTGAAGCGACCAGTAGCTTTGCGACTATTACTTTACTTGTATTAGATTAATTTATATTAGAGTTTATTTAATGTAATTGCTCACAAATTTTAAACCATTTTGTAGAGTAGTGTTCTGTATCTGTTTAAATGAAATGCTTTCCTAAGCTCAAGATCAGTGTTTTTATGTTGTGTAAATTATGAAATTACTGTGGAATATCTGGTAAACTTGATAGGAAACCCCAGATGTCAGCACTTTGCTGGGCAAGATTTAAAGTGGCCCACACCACTAACCCTCATCAGGAGCAGTAGCAGTGGGCTAAGTCATAAGGGCACACCCATCCATTACATTCACCCAGGATACCGTGAGTGAGAATCAAAGGGCAGTGAGACAGAGACCTCTATGCTCAGATTCCACTGCCAAGAAATGGCCTAAGTCAGCTCTTGTTGTTGAAGAAAATAACCCTTTAGGAATCAGACTGAATCCTATTTTAAGTTTTAGAGGAGGAAGGATACTATTTAAACATTAATGAAATGTGCCTCTCTTTTTTTATCAGCATAGAAATTTATTTCAATTCAAAAGAATATGGTTATATTTAGCATAGTGTAATAATTATCTAAAGCACGTATCATCGCTGGCTCTGAAACAGTTCTAAAGATGTCATTCTTTTGAAGTAAAAAATATGCAGTAAAAATGTACAAGGAAGCAAAAATATGAAAAAAACAGTTTGCTGAGTATGGGAAGTTGTTACAAGAGGGGCACACCAAGATAATTGTAAGAGTCCAAATTACATAACGTGCAGCAAGGAGTTCTCTTGCTTTAACAACTCCTAGAAAATAAACCAGTAATCTCAATGCAAGAATATCACCACTGGGATAACAGGACAAATTTTCTGAGGCACACAGGTAGTAATTCACTATACTTCCCCTTTCTCTAATACCTTTTCTCACACCAATTTCTTTTCTTTCCTCGAGGATAGATTTTATCCTGTTGAAAACAATTTTAGTTTTATTTGTAAAGTGGAGTAAATAATATCCTGAGTGAAGTAGGCAGCGTTTTAGCTGAAGATGCTCAGGAATCAAACTTTTGAAAAAGGCCAATCAGCTAGCTAGCTAGCAGTTACCATCAGTGGCTTGCAGAAAAAAAAATTACAGATGATATGTTTGTTAAATAGATAAAAAGAATAAGCAGTTTAAAATGGGTGAAAAATCCCAGGATCTATTGTGACCTAGACCAGAGGTCCCTAACCTTTTTGGAACCAGGGACCGGTTTCCTGGAAGCAAATTTTTCCAGGGAGGGGAGGCGGGGTGTGTGGGGTTCAGGCGGTAATGTGAGCCATAGGGAGCGGCAGATGAAGCTTATAGCTGGCTTGCTTGCGACTCACCTCCTGCTGTGCAGACCAGTTCCTAAGAGGCTGTGGACTGGTACCCGTCCGAGGCCAAGGGGTTGGGGACCCCTGACCTAGACACTCAAAAGCAGACAGTTGACCTTTGATTAAGCCCATTTTCCTGTGGAGTGAGCCATAAGGGGCTCCAAGACACAGTTTGGTTTCAATGTTTCAGTGTTCACAGCCAGAGGGCAAACTCAGAATGTCTCCTCCTCTTGCAAAAACTGGACCACGAATGAGAAGTCTTTTTTAGAGTAGCCCTTCACGCACAACATCCCTGCAGATCTGATGGGCTTGACTGCCCAGAAGGATTGGGCTCTTCGTGCTGGTAGCAGAGCCTCATGCTAATCCCAGATCCTTAGCCATGAGTGTTGCTCCAAATCCACCCTGATAGTAATTAGCCAGGTGAACTCCATCCATCACCCCAGGTACAGGATTTTAAGTGTCACTTGAGCAACATCGTCCTAAGCTCGTATTTAGGATTTTAGCCAAGAGTTTTGGGTCAAGCCCTAACCTGAGTGCCAGATTCATAGCTTCAGCAGTTCCAATCCTACTAATAGCTAACAGCAAGTGTCTGCAGATCTACGAAGCCTGGCCAGTCCCAACAGCTCTACAATGCACCACATGGGAGCCCATGCACCACAGCAGCTCAACCCCTCCCATCCTAAATGTGAGGTTGCCAGACCGAGCTGTTCCCACACCACCAGAAACAGGGGCATCCGAGAAAACTGCTCCCATTTTCTCAACTTCTTTGGCCAATTCTCTCAAAACCATAGGGTCAACAGTACTGGAATCTATTAATAGTCTTTCTTCACTTTTTTTTGAATTCCATTTGCTTCAGTATAAGCTTCTAGCGCATTGATGCACTGTAATAATTCTGTCACCTTTTTCGGCTACATCCGCTGCAGAAGACACTACCGGGTCCACTTGCATCTAGCAGCTCTTTGCATGCATCAGGGAACACATCAGCAATAGTGAGTGGCTAGCCATGTTTCAAGAGCTCTTCTGCCATTGGATTCCCCACGTTGCCTACTCCAATGAATCCAACTGGAGTCTTGGAAGCTACTGACCTAGAACACAGCGCTGCAAGGCTGGCCACCGACGGCTGCTGTGGACGACTCCCTGTACCAGAGGCAGGAGGTGGCTCCACGGAGACGGAAGGAGGCTGACACGTTGCCCGCGCCCCTCCTTCCCACGGTGACCTCCTCGACTCCCGGCTCACCCACTGGCTGCTATAGGGTGCGTGGTGCGGAGGGCCGGCTCGGCTGTGGCGATTCTTAATACCTCTCTGGTACTAGGTTACACATACAATTTCACCTAGTGAGCGATTTAACAGAAGGAATTTTTTTCGACGGCATTTTTGTGGCACAGCAGATAGAAGCGAGGTCACTATTTCTTTGAAAAACTGAACTAAAAATGTATAGAAAGTCATGATTCATTCTACAAATATGCTGAGTCAAAGAAATGTGGAAATTGATGCGATGGAGGAAGAGCGCTAGACTTCCCTGATGCTCAACTGGGACCTTTCTTCTGGTGTCAGAACATGGTTGTGTAACTCCTTTAATCCCAGTGGATTTTCCAAAAATTCCAGAATCTTCAGATTTTGGTAGTCCCTGTTTACTGCCTTTGCCCCCGCATGCCAAACCCCCACCCCACCCCGCACACATTTATTTTTTGCCAGTTGTCCTCCGGGGGGCTTTTCTTTATATAGTCATTGCAGCAGTTTGTTAGACTACTGACCCCCAGTGAAAATGCCCCTCCCCCCCGTTTTCTCACCCTGTGTAGTTTTGTTCCACCTTGACCTGGGTTTGGTCACATGACTTGCTTTGGCCCAACGGCATATCAAGAGCTGAAGCTTGGAGAGTACTCGTGCTTTAGGGCTTGTCCTCATGGAAACCTGACATGTTAGGAAGCCTGGCTAACCTAGTGGAGAATAGGCCCAGGCCACAGCCAGCATCAATGGCCAGACATGTGAAAGCAACCAGCCCCAGTTCAGCAACCAGATGATGGCAGCCTCAGTAGTCACCTCAGGTGAAAGCAAGATAGATCCACCCAGGGGATCCCAGCCCATTCTGCTGATTCACAAATTGTGACGAGATAAAGTGCCTGCTGTTTTAAACCACCAAGCTTAGGAGTAGTTCATCACACAGGAAGAGATATAACTATCTTCACTGTTAGATTATCTTCCCATTTTATACCATGTTTCCCCTCAAACGACTGTTCCTTTATCCAAGATTCTAGAAAAGAAATAACAACTGATGACGCTGACAGAGCCTTAACATTTTTTAAAAGCTTTATAAACTTTTAAAATAACTATGTTAATAAAATCAATATTTATTTGATCACAAAATTATTTTCTTCAGTTGCCTTAAGAAGTAATGCAGACTTGTACTAAGTTTATAAATCTGGAGGCTCTAAAAATGTGTTATTCCTTGGATTCAAGTCCTAGTGTACTTTATGTGGGCATTCACGTTTGCAAAATGATTCCAGGAAATTTGCGATTTCATTTTACAACTTGGGCCTACGGAGTCTTATGATATTTTACCTGAGAAAAATAATACATTAATTCCACTTTCAGCTATTAAACCCATGGCTTCCTGTATTTTCTAAATTCCCTATCAGTAAAGAAGACTACATATAGCGTACAAGGCTGTCATGATTAGGAGGAAGGTAGTACAGAAAGAACCTGTCAAATTAGGCATTGCCCAGTCATGTCAGTATACTAACGTGGGAAGCCACAGGCAGCTTGAAGCCTGGAAAAAAGACAGATACAATGTAATGATTATCCTAAGGATCCGGATAATGATTCCTATGATTTTCTTTTAAATATTAATGGCAGAGGATTCTGGGGAAATGATGGTGGCTACAGAGAAGATTTTTATCCCTGAATATGCCACCCCTCCCCTAAATACACAAGCCCCCACCCCCACAAAGAAGAAAGAAAAGCATCTAGAATAGCAAGATCAAAAACCCACAGACAACATCTACAACAAGGTGTCCACATTAACTGCAACATATAGCCAGGTAGGAACAAATCAACAACAGGAAAAAGACCTACATATGTGTATCCCAAGGTGTGTGGGAGGAAGACAAGGGAAGGACTCTCTCTCTCTTTCAGGAGAGCCAAAGGTTACTATGGTTCAAGAACTCACTGAGATTGAAAAACTCACTGAGAACAGCGACAGAAACCGGCTTGCAGGCTCCACTTTGCAGCTGAGTGCAAGAACCTTGAAATGTTCTGAGGATGCCAAGTGTTCTGGGGTCTGTGAAACCTTGACACCTATCAAACCAAAGCACCATTCCAGAACAAACCCCCATACTCAACAAGGAAAAGAAAGAGGAGCCCTGGGTAAATGGGCAGAGGAGGGCCGAGGAGGAGGATTTGAGAAATTTTAAGGTCATTTTTAAAAATTATGTTGTGAAAATAATAGAAGATAGTGAGCCCTGGAGTTCTGAAGCTAGAAATTATATTCTGATCTATGATTCCCTCCTAAAGTGGAAACTTATTTCATTTAAAAATGAGTGACAGAAGAGTATTCCACTCACATCCTGTAGAAAATCAGTGAGAAAAAAAAAGAAAAAAGAGGGTGAAAAGAAAGTTCCAGCAAATCCTGAAAACGTGACAGAAAGACACGTCCACAGAACAAATGAAATTTATTGCCTGATATTGCGGAAAAAGTAAAAGAAATTTTAAAAGGAATAGAAACTGGTTTTAAGAAAAACATAAAAGAAATTAGAAAAAATCAGAAATGAAGTGATTGGAGAATAGCAAGATTTGAAAAGGTGAAAAAATTCAGTAAGTAATTTGTTTAAAAAAAAAACATGTCTCGAGAGAAGGTTAAACTAGAAGGAACACAAGTTTGAATAAACACAGTGGATAATGCCTCCTTGGAGAAATAGCTGATTTCAAATCCAGCATAAGAAACGAATTAGATGTTCCTGTTACACCTTGTCGTACAAGAGAGCTGGGAAGACTTCAAAGACTACTGTGGTTGTGTGCAAAGGACTCAGGAGCCAACTTGAACAGGATCCGTGAGCCTAAGAGGGGACAATCTCTGCATCGATATTTATAACAACCTCACTGAAAACAACAACAAAGAAAGAAAATACCTCATTAGTCATCTTTGGAAGCTACTTTGCAGTCAACCTTTCTCTCTCCTGTTTTTTCTTTTTTTTGTAAAACTGGTAAATAAAATAAAAGAAACATTTATTCTTCCTTTCCTAATTAAACTGTAACTCAGGGCAACCAAGTAGTTGATGAAATAATCTTCTAGCTAGTAAATGAATAATAATCTAATTAGTAGAATATCACCATTTGGTACCCTTAAGAAATTAATGGATCTAGACATTGATCATTAATGGCTGCAACATCACAGTAAGACAGACACTTTATAGTTCCTTTTGGAATTCATCAATATTATCTATGAAGTAAACTTGACAAAAAATCACACCTGAATTATGTCAGTGCTCTAGATCTATCTACCAACTGACAGTAAATACATGGGCCAAAGGAGCATGATAAATATATAAGCATAAAGGGGATGCAATCAGCATAATCCAGACAGTTGGGAACCCTACTGGATGAATGCTTTGAATTCAATGACAAATACTTGCAAGAAAAATGAACAAATTGAGTTCTTTTAAACCTATACTTTAAAAGAAATTGTGTTTGGATCAGCAATCAAATAAATAATGGTTATTAAAATAAAAATACATTTATAGGACAATCAAGGAAACATGAACTGACTGGCTATTTGTTGATATTAAGGAATTATTATTATTTGCGGATGTGTGATAATGACATAGTTGAGCTTAAAAAGGGCAGTTCCTGCATTTTAGAAATATGTATACTGACGTTTTCACTGAGAAAAAGAAATCTGGGATTTGCTTTAAAATTGCTGGGGATTATGGCGGTAGTATTCAGAGAGGGTGTAGAGAAAATGTATTGGCCTGAAATTGACATTTGATGAGAACAATTGATGAAAGTTTCTACTTCTTTCTTTTTACTTCTGTAGATGTTTGAAATTTTCCATACTAAAACATGTTTTATAAATGTAGATGGCTTGCAATTTGCTCTTCTGAGCTCTCAGAAGGCAAAAAGCCATTCTTAAATTAGGAGCTTTCTTCTCTAGCCAAGAATTCTAATGATAATTGTGTCCCAACTGGCCAGTGCACTCAGATTGCTCTGAGATCTGTTGGTGGAAGAAAATAAAGAAACTCTTTAGTCTTAGAAGAAAACAACAAAGAGTAAAGGCTGCTGCTAGGTCTAGGGCAATAGTGTAGTATCAGTATAAGGCAAAATATTAGTTCCTTCCAAAATCCACTTGTTACTACTGTGTATACTTTTGCAGCAAAATATCTTTTCTACATTGTCAGCATTAAAGTAAGTTTACTATTTAGGTGGCATTTAAATTATCATATGCTCAAAGCCTAGAAAGAATCCCCTAGGCTGAAGTGACATTAAATCTTATTTTGGCCATTGTAGTGTATTCTCCAGTCCTACTTGCTTTGTCTATAACTGTCCTAAAAAGGTGTGAGGAGATCTGCCAATATTAATGCCAGGATTCAAAATGAGTTCTTTGCAGCTTGCTTCCTTCAGGATCTTCTGCCCTCAGACCCATGTATTTACTTACTGCCTCAGATTATTGTATATGTCACATCTTTCCAACTAGAAGACAAGCTCCTTTAAGGGCAGTGACTAGTCTCATCAACATCGAATTTACTCCAACACCAGTGCTTTCAAAATGTGTGTTGCTTAGTGTACGTCTGACCATAAGAAGTTACAGAAACAATTCTACTCTAACTAAATAATAATGATACTGCTGCTACCATTTCTACTACTGCTGCTAATAAAATGTATGAAATAGAGTATACATGGGAAGATAAAGATAACACTGGAAATCCCAGACTGTAAAATGAATGATCCCAAAGCCACTTGCCAATCCATCGACTGTAAACAGTTACTTGTGAATTGGTCAACGTTTGAATGCATAATTGAGAGAAGGGTTAAAACAAATTTTATTACCAAAAAACACAATTTTTATACCCACAATTTTTGAGCTCAACTGACCTGTAGTTTTAACAGAAATAGATGAGATTCAAAGTATTCATTCAGGTTCCTAAATGATCCATTCCCTATCTTTCCTTATGAAACAATCAGTTATACCTCTAATAATTTGTCAAGGATTCACCAATCTCTACTTCCTTTATTTTCCAAGGTTTGGTATCATTACAAAATCAAGTCCTTTGGCGGAATTTAATAGTTTCAAAATCCCTCATCAGTATTATTCACTGGGATAAAATAATATGAAAATTGAACAAACACTGACTATGTGCTGAGAAATGATCCTTCAGTCATTCACTCCAGGTGGAGACTAGCATTCAGGCTGCACCTGAGGTAGAATTTGAATTCCAAAGTGGACCTTTAAACCACAGCTCAGCTTCTCTTTTTAAAACCATCAGAAATAAGCCTGTTGCCTGACCTTTGAGATTCTGCAAAGAGACCATATTTACACCTTTTGTCTCTTTTAACTTCCCTAGTCCCCTTCTCTACTTTCAGAATAGTGATTCCCAGATAAGTACAATGAGTTCAAACAGTGTGGTTAAAGGGGTAATTAGTCTGCTCTGCAGCCAAGTTACTCACAGAAGAAATAAGTTGGCTTTCACAGTTGTTAGTTTCTTCCTGGGCTTTGTTTAGAGGGGTCTCAGCTCAAGCAAGCAGCCTGTCAGCAGCCTGAAATAACTCTGTGGAAATCTAATGGCATATATGTAAAATATGTCTATGAAACCTTTTATTCAATCTTAGATCCATAATTTTACTACTTCTTTAGGCCTGGAAAAGGATATTCAGCTACAAAAGGACAGAAAAGAAAATGTGTATAATACCTCATGCCTGCCTCACACCCTAGAACCTTATTTTACCCGTTTCATCAGAAAATGATGGGGCTTCCCTGGTGGCGCAGTGGTTGAGAGTCCGCCTGCCGATGCAGAGGACGCGGGTTCGTGCCCCGGTCCGGGAAGATCCCACATGCCGCGGAGCGGCTGGGCCCGTGAGCCATGGCCGCTGAGCCTGCGCGTCCGGAGCCTGTGCTCCGCAACGGGAGAGGCCACAACAGCGAGAGGCCCGCGTACCACCAAAAAAAAAAAAAAAAAGAAAATGATGTATGCTGTAAGAAACATTTTTTTAATTATTTGATCAAATATTTAAGTGCACTAAGTCTCTGTATTTATTAAAGCAAATATAGTTACCTTTCTGTCCCTTTCTAAAAGAAAGCAAAAGATACAGTTCTTTTTTCTTAAGACTCAGGGTTTATGGATATTAATTATTACACTATATTGACACCCAGACATGTTTATAGGAGGCTTTTGAGACATACAGAGCTAGTTATTCCCATACCAAATGGCACTTCTTTTTCCTCTGCCTTCTGCTTGTATTTTTTCTGTTGTGATTATATCCTACTGAGGCTGCTACATGTCTTTGTTTGATTTGAGGTTCTAAAGCTAAGACTGTATAGTCTCCTTTTTACAGAATAATAATGGGTTTTATGACTGTTTGCCTTCAGAAGCCTCTTTTTCCACTCATTCTCATTTCATATCTATGGTGAGGTGTCTAAAACAGATGAGTTAGTTCTGAACTGGTGATATATAAATCAATTATTATTTGATTCATATTCAAAGCAGCTCCTCCTAAAATAGTGGCCTTCCTGCCTGTGGGATGTAGTCTAACCTACTGCCTGGATTTACACCCACCAACATCCATATTTTGTCTATTGTTACCTTGGACACTTGTAGGAACTGAGTGAGTTTCTGTTTCTATAGTGTCCATTGACAGACAAATGAATAAAGAAAATATGGCACATATGTAGAATGGAATGTTATTCAGCCTTAAAAAATAAGGGAATCTTGCCACTTGCAACAACTTGGATGAACCTTGAGGGAATCATGCTAAGTGAAATACGTCAGAGAGAGAAAGACAAACACTGCATAATCTCACTTTTACGTGTAATCTAAAAACGCTGCTCTCACAGAAACCGAGTAGAATGGTGGCCGTCAAGGGCTGGGGAGTGGAGGAAATGGGGAGTTGTTGGTCAAAGGGTATAACCTTCCAGTTGTAAGATGAATAAATCCTGGGAGTCTGATGTACAGCATGGTAACTATAGTTAACCTCACTCTATTGCATACTCAAAAGTTTCTGAGATAGTAGATCTTACATGTTCTCATCACACACACACACACACACACACACACAAAAGGTAATTAATTGTGTAAGGTCATGGATGTGTTAACTAACCTTATTGTGGTAATCATTTTGCAATATATACATGTATCAAATTATGATGTTGTACACCTTAAACTTATACAGTGTTACATGTCAATTACATCTCAATAAAACTGGAAAGAAGAAAAAGATTCAAATGGAGAAGGGCGAGGCTGGTAGAAAAAAGCCACTGCCTTGAGCAGTACCGAGGTGGGCGGAAAGCCATGGGGCTCTATGAGCACTGCTGGGGAGGCTCTGTTCCCACGTGTGGGGAGGGGGTAGGACAGCACAGCTGTGATCCTCATTGCAGACCCTAGGCAGCCTCAGGCAACTTTTCAAAGTTAGATGCTGAAAACCAATAAATGAAATTATAAGGAAGAATTACATAAATGCCTTTATTCTACTTCTGGTCCTCTTGGCAACCTTTTCCATCTAAAAGCTGCGCCCTGCAGTTCTCAAAGCAGGAACATTAACATGGACCAGAAGTTTCCAAACTTTTCATCATCAACCCCTACACCAAAAGAAAAGTTGAAATTTTATGACCCCTAGTATATGAAGTATCTTGTGTGTTTTTAATATTTATCAAGAGAACATTTAACGGTTACCTACTATGTGCCAAGAGAAAATAAAAATAAGACGCAGACTTTAACTGCAGACTTTGTTCCGGTATTATTCTTCCTTTTGACTTCAGTATAAGAACTACTGAGCTGGACTTCCCTGGTGGCGCAGTGGTTGAGAGTCCGCCTGCCTATGCAGGGAACGCGGGTTCATGCCCCGGTCCGGGAGGATCCCGCATGCCACGGAGTGGCTGGGCCAGTGAGCCGTTGCTGCTGGGCCTGCATGTCTGGAGCCTGTGCTCCGCAACGGGAGGGGCCCGCATACTGCAAAAAAAAAAAAAAAAAAAAAAAGAACTATTGAGCTATTTGCTGTCCCAGTAAGGGGGTAAGCAAACAATTACAGAATCCTGTGATCTCTTCCCAAGTTTGCAACTATAGCGTTGGTCCTAGAATTGCTCAATAACTTTGTATTTTGATTTAAGGGGAAACTAAAAGAACTTCCTGTCCCAAAGTAACTCTGCTTTGTGGAGACTGGAGGTGCCGTGCAATTGACTCAAGATACTGTTTATTTGTTTAAACAGTTAAATGAGTAGTTTCTATTTAACAAGTGAGCACAAATTTTCACAACACTACCTACCCCATGACATAGCTCAGACGAAAACTCTGAGGGAAAGGAAAACTATATGGGCAAAAAGTCCAGGTTCCATCCACTGTACATGGGATATTGATAGGCTTGTAAAACTTACAGAGGTACCTGGGGGTACCCAGGAACCCTGGGTATTTAGTATACAGATCAGCAAAGGATTGTGGAAAATAAGAAGACACCAGGTCAGGGGACAAATTAAGCAGGTGAAGCTGGTCCTTTATACTCTTTTCCCTTCTGATATACCACTGCTCTGTCATGTGCAGAATACGTTCTGTATCCTCAGTAGACCTACACACACACACACATGTGTAACACACAAACATGCACGCATGCATGCGTGTACACATACATGGAGTCCCCAGTCTTCTCAGTTAAAATTCAGCTTGTAGTAACTAAAGAAAATGTATAATGCCCTATATTTTATAGATTTTAAAAATACTTGCACTTTAAGAGAAAACTTTTAATGTCTGAAAATCCCTTCTCACGAAGGAAGTTATTTCTGATATTGGAGGTTGACAGTTTCACAGAGAAAACTTCAGGAGCACAGAGACATGCCTGAACCTCTCCCCACGCACCATCTGGGGAGAATTCACCAACACAGAGGCTCAATCCCTCTGCTAAGTCAAAATCAAGTATACCAACATCATTATTTCACAGAGAATACCCTACCTCATGTTAGGCATTCATATGTATTTTATTTGTTGAAGAGAGGAAGAAGATATAAAGGAGGGAATCATCCGAAATTACAGAGGACACCATTTAAGTCAATATAGATATTTCAATTTAAGGTAAAATTCAATGATAATTTGAAATTATATGTGGAGTTTTATTTACTAAAGAATATTTTGCAAAGTTCAACTCCTATTTTAACTTATATTTTCAGAGAAGGTATTTGGTCCAAATGAAGAATACCTTCAATTATTGTTCTTTCATTGCAAGCAAAAAAGGATTTACTTCTTTTCATGAAATATGGTTGTTTGACAACAGAAGGATAAATATTTTATATTTTTAGAAACAACAGTCAGGCTACTGATATTCTTAATTAGTTTTAATAAATATGAATGCTTCTTATCATCTACTCTTTAGCTTGTACCTGAGGAGTTGAATACCTCCGGGAAGATATGTGCTCCAGACCCGTAAATATGCAGTTCACAGAGCCCACTACCAGAGGGCAATAAAGAAGTCAAATCTTGAAACCATGGAGTGAAAATAGTGGGAGTTTAAATAAAAGCAACATTTCACAGTATGCTTTTCTGACCAACGTTATATCTAATAACTTAATGGATTGTATGTACATGGATTCTGAAAAGTCAGCAGCACACTTCACTGGTCAATATTCTATGATAAGGGGAACGTAATTGGAGTGTAGAAAAACAGTATACTTACATCTTAAAATTCCACCCCTACAGAATCTACTACTCACTATTGAAAAATGGTAAGAAGAATAGCTTTCTGTGTCTCAGTCACCAGTTAACATTTTCAAGAGTAGAATTTATCTTCCTATGATGCTCAAATACACAGGAAAAATGCATATCTAGGACAATGGATAAACTCTATATGACATGTGAAAATAATTCTTCAAATGGAAAAAGTAAAAGATCTACAAGGAACAGTTTTATATGCATTAGTGTGGATATATACATAAAGAGGCTCTAAGAAACATAAAAATCACTTCCAGGAAGTAATTTTAGGTAGAAGAGAATTAACATGGATGAGGAAGAAAAGAGAGTTGGTTTTAAGATAGTTTCATTTACTTGTTTTTTTGTGTTTATTTATTTGTTTTATTTATTTGGTCTTTGGAATATAAGGAAACAGTGGCTTTCACATCCGTATCCCAGTGGAACAAAGGGACCGAGGTCTATACTGGAGCCCAGCCACTGTTTGACTAGCTTGTAATAATACTGGTGAAATACAGCCAAATCATTTGAACTACAAGCATCCTCTCTGACAATAATCTTAAGACATCAACATTATAAATTAAAGAAAGCAAAGAGAGAATACTGTTTTCTTTAGAGAGAAAATACAGATTCTGGATCAAATCAATAATGTCAGCAAACCTCATGGCTATAAAATATTCTGCTGCCTATCATTTAGATCATGCCTCTAGAAGAGGGAAACTGGGTGATAATTTCCCCAGATTTTATATTTAATTCAAATATTTTTTTTTTTTTTTTTTTTTTTTTTTTTCTGTACGCGGGCCTCTCACTGCTGTGGCCTCTCCCGTTGCGGAGCACAGGCTCCGGACACACAGGCTCCGCGGCCATGGCTCGCGGGCCCAGCCGCTCCGCGGCATGTGGGATCTTCCGGGATCGGGGCACGAACCCGTGTCCCCTGCATCGGCAGGCGGACTCTCAACCACTGCGCCACCAGGGAAGCCCTCAAATATTTTAGATAAGAGGCATCTCTAGTAAAACACTATATCATTGATTTTTTCCAAAATGATAGCTCACAGGAGTTCTTCTTTCCTTCTCAAATACATATGGGGAAATGGAGGTGGGTGGGTTAGAGGAACTATCTAAATAGAGCATAGTAATCAACAGTTTGTTTTTTTAAAATAGAAATTTCTATTTCAATTGTTTCCAGAGACAGAAACACACAGAGACAATTCCATGTGACAACAGTGGAAGAGACCAGAGTGATGCAGCTGCAAATCAAAAAATGCCAACACCAGTGATTGATGGCCACCACCAGAATCTGGTTAAGACAAAGAAGCATCCTCCCCTTGAGGTGTCAGAAAGAACATGGCCCTCTCAACACTCTGAGTTTGATCTTCTGGACTCTAGAGCTGTGATAAAATAAATTTCTGTTCTTTTAAGCTAACAAGTTTGTGGTATCTTGTTATGGTAGCCCTAGAGATAACAGTATTTGATTCCTGAGATGGCAACTGTATTCTGACTATGTAATGACTATTCCAAGATGATCAACAGACACAAAGATAAAGAAAGGCAAAACTGAGACTAAGCCCAGTTCTTTTTATTCCCAGAATAATAAATGATTTTTTAATTAATTTAGATCTCTTTGTCTAACCCCTCTGCTTTTCAAAAGACTATGTGCGACCAATCAAGTAGTAATATGTTATACTTTCATTTTAATTCATCTCAAAGTATTTCTAATTCCCCTTATGAGTTCTTACTTGACCCATGAATTATTTAGGAATATACTGTATAATTTCCATTTGTGATTTTCAACAAATTTCTGTTAACGATTTCTTATTGCATTCTGTTGTCATCTGAGAGCACTCTTTGTATTGTTTATATCCTTTAAAATGTACTGAAATTTGTTTTATGGCCTAGCATATAGTATATCCACGTGCATTTGAAAAGAATGTATATTCTGATGCTGTTGGGTGGAATGTTTTATAGATGGCTGTTAGGTCTAGTTGATTGATAATGTTGTTCAAGTTTTTTTAATTTTCTTGTTGATTTTCTGTCTGTTCTGCTATTGAAAGAAAGGTATTAAAGTATCCAACTATTATTGTAGAACTGTCTGTTTCTCTTTTCCGTTGTGTCGATTTTGCTTCATTGTATTTGGAAGTTCTGTTGTTAGGTGCATATAAGTTTATAATTATTATACATTCTAGATGGTATAATCCTTTTATCATTTTAAAATATCTTTGTCTCTAGTAAAAATTTTCATCTTAAAATATTTTTTTCTGATATTTTCTTATCCACTCCAGTTTTTTTGTTGTTGTCTTGTTTTGTTTTGTTGTTACTGTTGTGGTATATCTATTCCAACCCTTTTACACTTCACCTATATATTTTCTTGACTCTAAAGTGGGTCACTTTCTTGTTGATGTTATATACATATATAACTGTATATTACATTCAAAAATTACATATATAATAACAAATTATGGCAGACTTTGAACTGGACCTTTTTTTTTTTCGATACGCGGGCCTCTCACTGTTGTGGCCTCTCCCGTTGCAGAGCACAGGCTCCGGACACGCAGGCTCAGCGGCCATGGCTCACGGGTCTAGCCGCTCCGCGGCATGTGGGATCTTCCCAAACCGGGGCACGAACCCGTGTCCTCTGCATCGGCAGGCGGACTCTCAACCACTGCGCCACCAGGGAAGCCCTGAACTTCACCTTTAAATGAGTATGATTTAGACAGTAGAGCTTCCCTACCAAATGCAAATAACTCACTTGAACTCTCTTTTTTGTAAAGGACAGACCAATTCTTCCAAGGGGAATTCTTGAACTCATTAGATATGTGATATTCATTATAATTCGTTGCATTTAACACCACAGAAAGGACTTGATCAAAGGCTATTTTACTCTTTTCTTCCTCACTGGATGATTAGCTAGGTTCATTTTTAAATGGAAGATATACTCTAGATATTTAAATGTAGGGCATCTCTTCCTTTCAAATCTCAGAAAGAAAGGTGTGCTTCAGTTTCCCTGCAGAAACCTCTAGTATCTTGCCCCCCTTTTGAAAGAGGAACTAATCTTTCTTTCTCTATTCTTCTTTGTCTTCTTCCCTTCATCAGCAATGAGCCTCTTTATCATTTTTGTCAGCCCAAAGAATAATTTTTCTCTTTCCGGGCCATTCAAAAATTGTACACTACAAAGTAAACAGAAAGAGCTTTATTTATAAAAATAAAACAGCTATGGCATTAGTTCTTAAAGAGTATAAAATGTTGATCCCTCATTCCAACAAAAAGTCTTGTTAGCATTTAGGGTTCAATGAGAGGCAATAAACAAAAATGTTTTGGTGACTCCTCTGACATCTTTACTAAAAGGTTTGAACTCATAATGGTGAATATCAGACATATTTGTGTTAGGCAATTAAAATTAAATTATATCTAGACGTATTTTAAGTTACCATATTAACATTAACAAGTAATCTTAGAACTCATCTTGAAAATAAAAGGTACTTTTATACTTTATAATGAAAAAATCAATAAAATGTGCCTTTATGAAGAGAAAATGTAATTATAATACCAATTAATGTTAACTGGTCACTTTTTATTGAAGTAGAGTTGACATACAATATTATGTTTCAAGTGTTCAACATAGTGATCCAACATCTAAATACATTTGAATTGGTCACCATGATAAGTCTAGTAACCATATATCACCATACAAAATTATTACAGTATTATTGACTATATTCCGTATGCGGTAGATTGCATCCCCAAGACATTTATTTTATAACTGGAAATTTGTACCACTTAATCCCCTCACCTATTTCTCTCAGTCCCCATCCCCCTTCCCCTCTAGTAATCACCAGTTTGTTCTCTGTATCTACAAGTTTGTTTCTCCTTTGTTTTCTTTTTTAGATTTCACCTGTAAGTGAAATCGTACAGTATTTGTTCTTCTCTGACTCATTTCACTTAGCACACCTAGTACTCTAGGTCAAGCCATGTTGCTGCAAGTGAAGAGATTTCATTCTGTTTTAGGACTAAGTACTGTTTCATTATATATGTGTGTATATATACACCACATCTTCTTTATCCACTCATCTATTTATGGACACTAGTTTCTTCCATATCTTGGCTAGTATAAGTAATGCTCCAATGAACAGAGGGGTGCATACATCCTTTCTTATTAGTGTCTTTGTTTTCTTTGGATAGATACTCAGAAGTTGAATTGTTGGATCATATGGTAATTCTATTTTTAACATTTGGGGGAACCTCTGTACTGTTTTCCATAGGGGCTGCACCAATTTACATTCCCACTAACAGTGCACAAGGGTTCCCTTTTGGATGATGGCCATTCTGACAGGTGTAAGGTGATATCTCACTGTGGTTTTGATTTGCATTTCCCAGATGATGAGTGATATTGAGCATCTTTTCATGTGTCTTTTGGTCATTTGTATGTATTCCCAAAGCAATGTAACCCCTATCAAAATACCAATGGTATTTTTCACGGAATTAGAACAAATAATCCTAAAATTTGTATAGAATCATCCAAACAAACAAAAAACCTCCAATAACCAAAGCTATATTGAGAAAGAAAAACAAAGCTGGTGGTATGACATGCAATGATCTCAGACTATACTACAAAGCTATAGTAATCAAAACAGTATGGTATTAGCATAACAACAGACACATAGGTCAGTGGAATAGAATAGAGAGCCCAGAAATGAACCCACAGTTATGTGATCAATTAATCTACAACAAAGGAGGCAAGAACATACAATGAAATAAAGACAATAAATGGTGTTAGGAAAATTGGACAACTACTTGCAAAAGAGTGAAACTGAATTATTTCCTTATACCATATATAAAAAGAAACTTAAAATGGATTAAAGACTCACACTGAAGACCTGAAACCATAAAACCCCTAGGAAAAATACATTGACATCGATCTTAGCAATATTTTTTGCGGGTCTATCTCCTCAGGCATGGCCAACAGAAGTAAAATTAAACAACTGTCATTATATCAAACTGAAAAGCTTTTGCAGAGAGGAGAAAACCATCACAAAATGAAAAGGTAACTTACTGAATGAAAGATTTTTTCAAATGATATATCTGATAAGGAGTTAATATCCAAATTATCTAAAGAAATCATACAATTTAATATCAAAAAACCCCAGATATTCCAATTTAAAAATGGGCAGAGAACCTGAACTGGTCACTTTTTAAAGTGTTTGATACAGTACTTAGATGCATTCTTTTTTCATTAGCCTTGAATATCAATACTCTTAACATCTCCGTTTATAAATGAAGAAATTAAGGAATGGAGAGATAAATGACTTGTCTAAGGTACAAAGCTTATTACAAAAAAGATTATACTAAACCAGACCTCTGATTCAGATTCCTATACTTTAATCATTATGGCTTACTGCAGAAGATTAGAGACAGAATTTGACATTGAAAGCTTAGATTCCAGTTTTTAATGAGACTTCTTCACCATGCCTTTATGTCTAAGGGAAAAAATTCTGGTCTGTACTGCCATTAATGATAATACTGCTTTAGAGAAATGTTCTGGAGGGAAAGGATATTATTCAAATTTATTTTTAAAGTTTTTCTTTGGTTTGACTTTGTTTCTTAATTTTCTCATGCTAGGATGGGAGGGCAAACAAAACCTAAACTAACAATACCAACTATACGTGTGTGTGTGTGTGAGTGTGCCTGTACTTGTAAGTATGAAAATACAACTTACAAGAAAAGGCAAGGCCAGAATCTATAAGGCTAAGGATTTTGACTTTATCTTAGATGCAAGAGAAAGCAATTAAATGAAAAGATAGTTGTGCAGATACTAGGCTGTTCAAGTAGAGCAAAGGAGAAATGGTAGTGGCTAAGATGGTGGCAATGAAGATGAAGAGAAACATTATATAAGTGATGAGAGAGAAAGAGATGAGATTCCAGAGGACCTAATGATGCAGTCTATGCAGAAAGTGAAGAAAAGGAAGGAACTGAGGATCATTCCCAGGTTTTTGCATGGAGTTACTTTTTGTGTGAATCATGGCACCATTCACTGAGGAAGAAAAGATTTGCAGGATGGAAAAGTTTGGAAGTTTGGAAGAAGGAATAATTGAAGTTTCATTTTAGATATCTTAGTTGTAGAGACGTCAAGCAGTGTTCCTCATATTTCTCCAATGAAAAGAATCACCTGGGGATCTTACTGCACATATGGATTATCACCTTTTCTGCTAGAACTTCTGGTTTGGTAGTCTGAGTTGAACACAAAGTACTAGATTTTCTCACACTGCAGAAGAAAAAAAAACACACTGAAGGAGGTGGGAAAGAGCTAACCTAAGTAACTTTGGAAAACAGTATTTTAATATACTGTAATTAACCATGCACAATATATACTGAAAAGCTAAAGACAAAAAGAAATGTACACAAATACTGAACTTGTTAGTAAATTTATTTTTCACATGTGTACAGGTTAATGATTTTTAAATATTTTATGTGTATTCCAGAATTGAGCAAATGAATAGACTGCAAATAATGAGAATCAGGTTTCTAATTGTTAAAGAGTGACAAATAAGGAAAGGGTAAGGGAGGCTAGAACAAACCCTGTGCTGTTGGATTGGAATCAAGGTATCAATGTGAATTCATATATCAATTTGAAGTTATATATATATGTAGATAGACAGATGATAATGTGTGTGCGTGCACACGTGTGTGTATATACATACACACCCAGATAGATAATATGAAAATAGAGATACTTGTATATTTTTATGTATTCGTATATATATTTTTAGCTCTCTCTGATGAAAACACAATGAGGTAGCTTGGATAGTGATAAATCCACCTCATACCAAGATTCTGGTTTCTGAATACCATTATTAATGCAAGGAACAAGAACTCCATGGAGAAATGACTGATTCAAGGCTGAGACAGAGGAAAGTAAAAGATGGGTCTGGAGCATTTTGTGGTGTCAGAAAGTAAGATATTACTCCAACAATTGTATGGCCATGTAGGAAAAATATAGGAGACAGCTGGAAGGAGTACCAGTGACCAAATATGGAACACTTTGAGAAACAAAACTATTAATGATAGTAATAAATTTTAACCCGTAGAATAAAATAATTATCCACAAGTTCATACTGATGTATGTATATATATGAACAAATAACCAGATAAATACATAAATGAAGGAGAAGAACAGCTCTTTCTTATACTCAAATTATAGTTAATAAATGTAGAGGGAATGATGGGAATAGAAAATGAACAATCATCAAACACCACAGTAATGGGTGGAGTCAAAAATTATTGATGGATGCTAAAATTAGTATGGGAAAATTAAACAAGAAGCAGAATATTTGAACAATCTCAAAAAATTACAAAGGGAAAAATAGTGATTTTGCAGCTATCATTAGAACTAAGTCATCAAAGTTAGCATCCCCAGTAGTGAGACATACAGATTTGTTTGTACCTCTAATATGTACTGAAAATGGCATAATATCTCTCCCGAAGTGTTCTTGTCAAGAAATACATATCCTCAGTCTAACCATGAGAAAATATCAAACAAACCCTATTTGAGAAAAATTCTACAAAATGACTGGCTAAGATTTTCCTTTAGTTCAAGGTCATAACAGACAAAAAAAGACTGAGGAACTATCCTAGATTAGAGAAGAATGGGGAGATATGACAAGCAAATGCAATAAGGGATCCTAGATTTGAATCTGGACCACAAGACAATAGGCAATATTTGAATACGAGTCTATAAATCATTAGTAGCATTGTGACAATGTAAACTTTCTGCTTTCAATAATTATACTCTAGTAATAGAAAATGTTAACATTTGGGGAAGCTGAGTAAAGGGTATATGGGAACGCATACTGCTATGTTTGAAGTTTTTTGATAAATAAGATTTGATAACACAGTTTTATAAAAACTTAGTTTGGACATTTCTGAACCTCTTTTTTGTTTCCTTATGGAAGAAAGTTGCTTGTTTAGGGATAATACTAAATCAATGGGGGTAAGATTTACACAGGACCAACCCTAACATTCATAGTGTGTGGCGCAGGAAACAACTTTGAATGGCCATTTCAAGGAACAATATACTTAAGTGTATACAATGAGTAAAATGGATGAACTACACAAATTAATGAGTTGAAAAACCATAGAATCATAGAATTTTCTCACTGTAAAGGCTCTTACTTTCATAACTTTTCAGAACTTTTCCGTTCCTATGGGTAAATACCAAAGAGCAGGATTACTAGATCACTGTATGGTAAAAGTACGTTTATTTTGTAAGAAACTGCCAAGTATCCCGCTAGCCACAAATGAGAATTCCAATTGTTCTGCATCATCACCAACTTCGGTATTTCAGTTTGGGGATTTTAGCCATTTAAATAGGTGTGTAGTGGTATCTCATTATCGTTCTAATTCAAAATTCACTGATGACATGGAATGTGTAGCATCTTTTCATATGCTTATTTGCCATGTGTCTATTTTCTTTGTTTAACCATAGTAGTTTTGTTGTTGTTGTTTTTTTAACCAAGGCCTGCTAACTCTTGTCCTCCTATGTCTATTTATGTTGTCTTTTTTCTTTCTTTCTTTTTTTGAACTTTTGATCATTTAGTCTTTTTCCTGGTTATGTCCAATTATTTTTTATACTAAAACTGGGCTTAACTTATTTTAGGAAACTATAAAGATACCTCCACATTCTGGATGTTGTTATCTTTCTCTTGAAAAGATTTACTTTGGCCCATGACAGACAGTTACTATAGGGACTGGTAACCTTAGTCCATTCTCAGTTTGAGCTCATTCAAAGCCGTTTTTCAGTCTGTGTGAAGGTTGGTCTATTCCTGTCTTGTCCTTCCTCTACGGGTGTTGCCCTTTGGGATTACCATGTGAAAGTTTGGATTCTCCCTATTCCCAACTACCCTTGTATTTGTTAGGCTTTAAATGTAATGGTTCCCGCAGCCCTGTGAGACTAAAGATACACTTAGCTTGTCATTCCACTAGTTGTTGCCTTTAGCCTGAGCTGTTGCCCATTGGCTTCTGTGGTTAGTCTTTTGAACTCCTTGGCTTTTCAGTTCGTAGGCTGTAAGATTTGAATCAGCAAATGCCCAAAGGAGAAAAGCTGCACCAAATGTCAAGCTTGTGTATGTGTTTCCCTTCTCTCCACAACTTGGCCCACGTCTTGGTGTCTCTCTAACATTCAGATGGCAGCGAACAGATGTTTTCTTACTTTATCCAGCTTTTCTAAAATTTCTTTAGACTTCACCTGATCTTACGTTATTATTGAACTATCATCTCAATTACCCCTAGGAAGAAAATTGACAATTTTATGTTTTATTTTTTTATTTTCTATATTACCTCAGTTTCTGTAGAGACCTTTTACCTCACTGTTCGGTCTAGTTCCTGTGTTAGCAGTAAGATGGAGATAAGGTGGAGACTAAGAATACTGGGGGGAAATCACTGATGAATGATATGTCTCGTTCTTTTTGTTTTTCCTCTCCTTATTTATTACTCTGGCAGCCTACACCTGCCTTTCTTCATTTGACCCAGTTGCCCAGATAAGAAACCCACTCTGGTAAAGACCTGACTTTACTCTCATGAATGTCTGCATGTTAGGATTAGCTAGATGATGAACACCATGCCAGAGTTCTTTGTGTGAGACTTTTGCAGACTTTTGTTAGCCCTTTAGTTTGCCTCTTGCCAACGCTGCTCAGATTGTTGAGGTTTTCTAAGATTCTGTAGGTCAAACCTCTCTACCTGCATACCAGATGAGCCCTTCTCTCTTTCCTGACTTCACTTGTGGGAGGTTAGCCCTCGGTTCTTCTTTTTCCCCATCCAATCATAATTGTTCATGAATTCCAGAAGGCCCTCAAAGTATCTGTCGTCCCTTTCTCTCTTCTCTTTTTTATCAACACTGTTAAATATTAACCATATATTTGCATAACTCTTTCTTACTTACAGTGGAATATTGGAAGGCTCGATCACTAAGTGTGAGCCCCACCAAACTAGGACTCATACAACACTCTCCTCCAGGCCAAAACTTTTGATATCCACTGGGTTTTTTTAATACTATCTTATATGTATCTAAATTTGTAAGGATTTAGTTAATGCCTGAGTTATGTGACAATAAGAAATCAGTCAAATCAGCACTACAGAAGTGCAGCTTAGACCTAGGGACCGGAACCAAGGACCACAAAAACCTGTTAACCAATAAGTTTCACTTGTACTTCATGTTTAACAACTGCTGAGGGTGAATGGGAAGTGAGGGAAAAAGAGTTTAACTTCATATCACAGAAACTTGCACTAAAATGAAGAGGAAAATGACCCAGTTCCTGGTTCAAGTCACTGTAATCTGCTTCAAGAAATAATAACAGCACACAAGGAAAACAAACACTATATGATAGGAACAATGGATAATTAATTACCAGATCAGGGAGGACAGATTACACTTGCTATGGGATTTCATTAAAGAAGGATTCCAAAAAGTACTGGCTTCTTCTGAGAAGACTTCTCAGAACAGGTAGCATTTAAACTGAGTCTTGAACAAGTATATAGAGGGTAGGGAACAGGCCTTCCGGGCAGGGAACAGGCACAGTGTCAGGAATGGCACAAAGGGCTTCTGGAATAGGGGACAAAACTGGCTGAACACAGGACTGCTACATGTTGGGGAATATGGGGGAAGGCTGGCTGAGGTTGGTTAAATGAAACATAATTAGACGGAAGAGAAAGTAGGTGCAAAGACACACGGAAGACTGTAGAAAGCCCCTGAAGATGGAGGTCAGCATAATAATATGAAGAACTCAGTGGTACTTTGACACTGTATGAATGTCTAGGTTTAAAAAAATCAGGAAAACACAATAAAAGAATAAACTACTGATATAATGATATGTAACCAGAGGCCAGATACCAAAGAATACACACTGTGTGTTTCCACGTATGTCATATATGGTGATAGAGGTCAGCTTAGGTGTTGCCCTGGGAGAGTATGGAACAGAAAGAAGTAACAGAGAACCGTGTAGGGTGTTAGAAATATTTTATAATATCTTGATCTGGTGTTGGATACATGGGTGCATAGAGATGTAAAAACTCAGTTATTAGCAATGCAGTTAACCTACTAGAGTTTTTTTAATATATGCGTACATTAAAAAAAACTCTAGTAGGTTAATTAGGCTGTCAGTTGTGTGAAGTAAATTTTGGTCAAGGAATAGCCAAGGTAGTAATGCAGTAATAAGTTATAATGTACTCACTGTGCTCTAGAATGTCACAATTGGAATACAAGAAATATGTGTAAGAAAAAAGACAAATATTCAATATTGATGGTTGGATGAGCTGAATAAGTTAGATCACTCTACTTTCAATTTAAGAACTTGGCCAGTGTTTGGATACCTTCGAACAAAGAAAAAAAAGAAATACAATTTTTATTACGCATATGCTATGTATCAATCCCTGACTTCTATTTTGACACATATAAACATGGGAAATATTGCACCTTGTAACTGAGACAATGAAGATGAGTGAGGTAGCTGGTTTTGACACTAGAGGCTGAGAAAACCATCAGCTCATAATCGTAAGAAGTCTGAAGTCGGAGGAAAAGAATCAAGAGGAAATAGTGGTAAGTGCCAGGAGCTTCTGGAAACTACATCAGAGATGAAGACTCCAGGATTGTTGAGCTTTCTAAGAGTCCCAATAACTCAGATAAAAACAGAGGGCTTAAAACTGAATCCTGGGGATATATGTATGCATATAGCTGATTCACTTTGTTACACAGCAGAAACTAACACAACACTGTAAAGCAATTATACTCCAATAAAGATGTAAAAAAAAAAAACTGACTCCTGCAAAGTAACAATTGTTACGACAAACAGTAAAGAATTATAAGAAGAATAATCACATGCCTGTCCCAACAAAGAAATATCCTAAGCTCCATCTCACCATTTCTCCGATTGGCCTTTCACAAAATACAGTCCCATCAGCTGAATATAGGTTTGTCAAGTAACTGTGAGTAAGACTGAATTAAACAAAAATAAATCAATTCCTTCCTCCAAAACTTTTCAGAGTATGTAATGAAACAAAGTGAAACTTGAATTTCATGTCGGGATGTAGAGTACAGTTCTTCCCAAATGCTTCTGTCTTGTAACTACATTAACATCATCTAAAACCAGTGTTCTGCAGGACAGAGATTGTGAAACGCTGCTCTCATCGTGTAAGATATCAAGTCTTTCTGAAAATCCATTCTTCCTTCTGCCCTTTCTCCTGTTGTCCCTGTCACCTGGAATGTCTGTCCTAAGCTCCACCTGCCAAAACCCTACCCATTTTTAGGATCCAAGAGATAATAAAAGGCTTACATTACTGAAAGGCAGAGAAAGAAATCCCTTCCTAGGGATCTACATTTCCTTCCTAGGGAAAAGAAAAATTGTAAAGTATACCACAGTGACCTTAAGTCTATGAATGTAACTACGTTGTGTTACTTGGAGTTCTGTAAAAGTCAATGTGCTACAATATACATGGATATGAATGTTTGATCTCTTACAAGTAGAACTTGCTGATAACTTTCATCATGAGCGAGGTTAATGATTAAGGGAGCCATTGTATTTGGCTCAGCCCTTATAACTAGGGAATATTAAAATTGGAAACGTCCCTAGATATTAGCAAATCTATCCACCTCCTATTCTAAGTAAGGAAACTGAGACCTTCATAGATTGGATACTTATATTAACAAAGGAAAAGGATATAAGATTGGCAGACCTACCTTTTAGATTAAGAATTTTGAGATTTTTATAGACTACTAGGACATTATGTCCACTGATATTGAGACAATGTGTTTCTTTTATTAATTAATTTATTTATTTTTGGCTGTGTTGGGTCTTCATTTCTGTGCGAGGGCTTTCTCTAGCTGCGGCAAGCGGGGGCCACTCTTCATCGCAGCGCGCGGGCCTCTCACTGCCGCGGCCTCTCTCGTTGTGGAGCACAGGCTCCGGATGCACAGGCTCAGCGGCCATGGCTCACTAGGCCCAGCTGCTCCGCGGCATGTGGGATCCCCCCAGACCAGGGCTCGAACCCGTGTCCCCTGCATTAGCAGGCAGACTCCCAACCACTGCGCCACCAGGGAAGCCCCGACAATGTGTTTCTTAGTCATCATTTCCTATTGCACTGACCAAGCGAGGTGCCAGTCAGTAGTTGTACAAAGGGAAAAAGAAAACTTTAGAAACTCCCAATTTATATACACAGGGAAATTCATCATTCATGTTATTTAAGCTAACTGGATGCAGTTTATCAGCTACATTGAGGAATGGTGAAGTGAAGTGTCTTTACAATTAACATGTTAGTTTGTGTCATGACCTCCCTGGTGTTCAAGTGAGTTAACGGTTAGCACTCAACTAGGCACTTAAGAGTCCATTATAAATCTGGACTAAACATTTATTTGTGGCATCTTTATTCTTCTTTGGTGCCCTTAGGCAGAATTAGCCCTCTTATGTTTTGATAAATTCAAGTATTAAACAGGGCTAAGGTTTCACAAGTTCTTTGGCCTAAACATGGGGGTAAGGGAGACCAATGAGCTGGAGTACTTCTAGATTTAAGAATGGTCAGATTGAGGAAGAAGAGTCTTATGCCAGAGGTGAAAGAAGACTGATTATAATTACCTATTTTTAAAAATTCCAACCCTTTTCAATGTTCTAAAGTGATCAGGAAGTACATGGGTATGCTAGGAAGTAAGGGAGTCAAGCAAGAATATTCTCTAAGAGTTTGTGGATGGCAATGAAGAGGAAAGGAAGATAGAGACAATCCTGGAAAAGGTTTTGGTTGGCCATAATAATGAAGTCAGAAGGAGAAGAAGAAGAAGAAGAAGAATGACACATGCAATGGGAAAGAGAAAGCAAGAATAGAGAAGCAAAAGGGAGAGTAGAAAAATGAGACAAACTTGGAGAAGGAAATGAGGAAGAAAACTGGGTGAAAGAAGGAAGCACTGATGGTAGACCACTTGACACTCAAACATTAACACGATGCACATTTAAGATGTGCCATCAACGGCCATGGTCATTACCCTCAAATAGTTTACAGTATGTGTTTCAGAGACATTTATAAATTGAAAATGCCATTAAAATAAGTGCCAGGGTATAAGTATTCATGGAATTGTATGGGAGAATAAAAAGTCCCCCATCAAAGAGCCTTCTGAGACATCGGAAAAAAAGGAAAAACCTAAAAAGCATAAGACTCTTCCTATTTTCATTTCCAATGATACATCCCAATCTTGATGATCAATCAGCGATTTAAATATCAACTATAAACACAGTATTTTATGAGCTGCTATGCAGTATACTATACTAGAGCAATAGAACAGAGAGGACCTCAAACCCTCTGTTCCCTCAAATTGAAAGGCACGCTTCCTGACCTCTCCAGACCACTACTGGACACAGGGAACACACACTAATGTTTCAGGACCCCAACCAGCAGTCACCTGCTTAGTGATTACTTCCATGACACACCCTCACTAACACCACTGACTTTCCTGCTCCTACGGGACATGACACATATTTCCTATTTTAACACATACCACGGTGCATTATGATTGCAGGTAGATGTTCTAACAACTTAAAAGAGAATGATGACTTTTTTCTCTTTGCGTCTTGTTATTTCCCTACTCATAATATTTCTTGAAGAGAAACCATAAAAATATAAACAAACACAAAAAACAGATAATATACAAAACGTGTGCTTTGCACCTTAACACAAACTTAAGTAAAATTAGTTCTGACAGTATCCGGCATGACAAACTTCCATGGTACAAATGAGAATGGACCAAGGTTTGAGCAGGTACAGGAGACAATCCAGGCATGAACACCACCAAGGAAAGGTAGACAGGAAGTAACATGGTGTGTAGGAAATCACGAGACCAGTCTGATGGGAAGAGACTTAAACAAGACTGAAACTCACTTTCTAAACCTCCATCTCCAATTGGACAATTCACAAGACACAGGTGCACCAAAGTGGCCAAATATTCAATCCCTTTAATGGGGAGGAACAGTTTAAAATTTTATTGCTTTAGTTTGCCCAAAAGCAACTATCAAATGTTGGCAGGACACAATGAAGGCTTACCTTTGTTAACATAGTTCAGTCTCTCTCTCTCACAACTAGCCCACTTGGCTCCACGTTCCTTAGCGCACCCGATGCACTTACACAGCATTGATGGGCTTTACACAACTGGAAGGTCACATCTTTATTTCTTATTGCAGGAACACAACATCTAGAAACTTTATTTCTATCGGAAGCTAAAGCAAAATTACTGTAAAATGAGTCATTTAAACCATACATTTTATCACCGTTAAAAAGCATCTGCTCTGTGCTAAGGATTAGAAATGACTCCTGTCCTTAAAGCCTCATTAAGGAGGAAGATCTATAAACTCAAATTTTCAATCACATGAGATAAAGCACAGAAGCGCCTATGGGGGCCAAAAGTTGTATCTAAGTGACGGCTTCATGATAACCCTGAAGTACAGTCTGGAAAGATGAGGCTATGCAGAGGTGGAGTAGGAGGTGCATTAACTGCACAGGGAGCACCTGTGCAAAGACACTCAAGCCTGACACCTGCTGGGCACTGTAAAGGCTGCAGGTGGGGATGACTAAAGACCAGCGGTCCAAGTGTGAGAAGAGACAGAAATAAAAATAGAGATGTTGGCCCAAGCAAGCCTGGGAGAGAGCATGGCTTGTATCCCACAGGTGATGAGGCCTGGGGCTACCACTGGCTGAGTAAGGGTGCCTCCGCTGATTAGAAAAAGGCGCCCCGCAGCTGAAGGACCGACTAGATAAAGGGAGTGATCACAAAAAGCTCCCCTTCCTCAGGGCCAAAGAGCCCCAGGAGGCTTGGCAAAGCACAGTTCAGATTACAGGCCTCTGTGCAGAGCACACGCTGGGCGGCTAGTATGCACTAACTCTGTGTGGGCAAGCCATTAGCAGCATTATTTTAGGCATATCTTGTCATGTTAGAAGATCACTCAACCCGAGTAGGCAGATGAACTTAGAGGAACTGAGACCAGGGGCCGCGAAACCACCCAGGAGTTTCTGCCATAGTCGGGGCAAAATGTAATGTGGATGAAGAAGCAAATTTAGGAGGAGGCCAAAATTTACAAGCTAGACCCACTGGATGAAAGTCATAAAGAAAGTTCAGTGAAGGAATTCTGAAGAGAATGGGCTCTACAATAAATTTTTCTTACATTCAATGTAAAATATTAGGCAAAATTAAGTACAGTGGCTTTTAAGGTCCCTTCCAGCTCTAATTTCTTATGATTTCTAACTTATTACTCTGGTTAAGTAAAGTCCCTTCAGAGGTACAGAACAGTTCCTACACCTGAATGGGATGCAAAGAATAATCTGACTTCTCTTCACCAGGGGATGAGTTGAACTGTCCTTGCAGAAGAGGTAACACATGGTGAGAACCCCAGATCCTAGAAAAGGGCCAGGCACACGATAAGTATTCAGCTTTTTGAAAACAAATGAACAATCATTTCCTCTCCTAGATCCTCACACCCCTTCTCTGCTGGCTGCTTTCTTTCAGCTTATAAACTTCCTCAGTATACCCACTTAAAAAGCCCTCAGACCTATGATTCTTTGGATCTTCTTGTGGGTAACCTAAGTCTCTCCCATGCCTTCAAACACCTCTCCTCCGCAAAAGCACAGATCTGAACCTTGGGCCCAGACCTGTCTACCAGGCCCCTCTAAAGCACTGAAGATGAAGTAAGATCCTCTCGCCACCCCCAATACCTTCCTACTGTGCTCTGTATCTCTCAAAAAGATGCAGCTGTAAACTGTCACCCACGCTTGCTGCCCTCCCTTTTCTAACTGGTCACCAGGCCCCACCCATTCTCTCTCAGATCTGCAAAATCCAGTCCAACCTTTTATAACTTAAGTGGGAACCTTAGATTACAATTCACCCTGCACCCAATCAAGTGCCTTGCACATGGAGGTCCGAGTAAGTCTCTAAACCAGAAGTCCATCTCACTGTTCTTCAGGGTTTCCCACAGCCTTCAGGATAAACATCTAAACTTCTGACAGGACAAACAAGGCCCCGTTCTCTTGGGCCCCACTAAGTTTCCAGTATCAACTCTCATTTCTTTCCCAAACCCTGAGTTCCAGTCCTATACCTTAGTTTTGCCATATTTTCTTATATTTCTCAAACTTTGACACACACTGCTCCCTCCTGCCACCCCAGGAGCTTCTACATATCCTTAGAAAGGATGGCACCTCCTCCAAGAAGCCTACCCTGAACTTTCCCTTCCAAGATTCTGTGCTCTGCAAAGGGGAAAGGTGGGGGGGAGGGATACATTAGGACTTTGGCGTTAACATAGACACACGACTCTATATCAAATAGATCATCAACAAGGACCTACTGCACAGCACAGGGAACTCTACTCCATAGCCTGGAACAAACTGTGCGGGAAAAGAATCTGAAAAGGAATGGATACATGTATAACGGAATCACTTTACTGTACACCTGAAACTAACACAATATTGTACATCAACTATCCTCCAACAGAAAATAAAAATTAAATTAAAGAAAAAAGAGATTCTGTGCTCTATAGCACCAGAACTCACTTCTTCCAGAGCACTGACTACTGTGCTTGTGTTTACCTGCCGCCCAGTAGAAGGGAAGATTACCTAGGGCAGAAGCATCGTCTCCAGCAGCCCTTGGTTCTGACAACTCATTCAAGTACCAGGATACTTTACACACATAACCTGCTTAATTAATTCTAAGAACCCACAGAAAGAGTGGTTATTAATGTCATTTTACAAGTGTGGGGATTGCAGTTCAAAAGTAACCTGCCCAGGCCACAGACAGCATAAGCCCTGGAATTCAAACCCTAAGCTGCCTTCACACCAGTGCTCTTTCCACTATATGATACGACTACTGAAAAACAGATTTTTTTTTCCTGAGCCCTGTTTTAATGGAAAGGAAATAAAGCTGGGATATACCAATTTCCTAATCGCTTTGGCGTGTACCAGGCAAAGTCGTTCAACAGACCAGGTAATATCTGTGGAACAATTAACGATGCTCCAAACTGTCCTAAGTCTTCTACATTGTAGGGTCTACAAGCATTAACACAGTTCGACCTTGTAACCTCCAGAGAGAGTGAGTCCTGTTCAGCCCATGCTACAGATGAGAACACTGAGACCTAGAAGCCTTAGAGCACTCGGCCGGGGTCACCGAGCCGGCAGGAGTCCTAGGCCGCACGCCCCATCTAGCGCACGCACACCCGGACACTGGGCACCGGTTCTAGTGCCCACCCTCCACCTTGCACCATCTAAAACCCCGCTTCGCAGCGCCCACACAAGAGCCCCTGGAAGCGGGAAGTACAAAGCTGTCTCAAACAGATGAACCAGTTTGCAGGGCAGAAGTTGAGACACGGATGTAGAGAACAAACATATGGACACCAAGGGAGGAAAGCCGTGGGGGGTGGGGATGGTGGTGTGCTGAACTGGGCGACTCGGATTGACGTGTATACACTGATGTGTATAAAATTGATGACTAATAAGAACATGCTGTATAAAAAAATAAAATAAAATTCAAAAATCAAAAAAAAAAAAGAATACTGTCTACTGTCCTCTGCGCCCCCTGGAACACTCACTGTAAATATCCAGGAGGTGCTTGCAGAATGAATGAATCCATGAACAAACAAGCTCACTCATTTCAAACGTGCAGTCACATGCGAAATCTGACCTTCTGAGAAGTTAAGCTTCTGGAAGGAGCCCATTTTCTTAATGTATTCAGCATCGAGTCATCACAAAATATGAACTCTTATAAAGTACTGGCCCCTCACTTCCCATGAGAAAGCAAAATTCCTCAGCAGGGAAATGGGAGGGTAGCAGACATTACCCGCAAAGCTTTAGGAAGGCTGCGGCTCGCTGAGCACGTCACTAGGGCCCCTGACCGCCTGCCTGGTAGTAGGACAGACACACCAGGAACGGCTGCTGACCGGCAGAAAGAGCGCCCGGCCAGGCAGGCAGCACACCCCGCACCCTGCCAAGCGAGGTCTGGCCAGCAAGGGAAAGACGCTCTCCACTGCAGAACCGCCCACCACTAGAAAGCCAGGTCCTGCCACGGCCTGGACACACGAGGCCTTCCTTACAAGGGTTACACATCTGTGGCCTTGCTCTGCCTCGAAGAAAAGACAGTGACGGCGACAACGTGACCATCTCCAGATGAACTTTCAACTTCGTTTCAAGTGCCTGGGTGCTGGGTCACAGTGGATTTCTAAACTCTTCCAATATTCAAAAATACCAATTTCTAAGATGCAGAAGGGGTGTTAAACATACACTTAGCACAGACCCCAGTCCCACTCCTGAGTATTTTCTCAAGTGAGGTAAAAACCCAAGTTCACATGGAAACCTGCCCTGGGATGTTTACAGCAGCTTTATTCCTGATCCCCTCAAAACTGGAAACATCCCACAAGTCCTGCCACCCGCACGCGAATGGACAAACGGAAAATGGAATACAACACAGCCAGAAAAAGGAGTGGCTTCTCATACCCGCAACAACAGGGATGACGGACTTCCCTGGTGGTCCAGTGGCTAAGACTCCACACTCCCAATGCAAGGGGCCCGGGGTCCATCCCTGCTCAGGGAACTAGATCCCCCACGCCGCAACTAAAACATACTGCACGCGGCAATGAAGATCCCATGTGCCGCAACAAGACCCAGCACAACCAAGTAAATAACTACCTAAATAAATATTTAAAACAACAGCAAAAAAAACAAACCCGGGAGGAATCTCGCATAGGTTTTGCTGAGCCAAAGCAGCCAGAATCAAAAAGCTACATGCTGTTGTTCCGTTTATCTGACTTTCTGGAAAAGCCAAAACCTTCGGGACATTAGTGGCCAAGAGGCTAGAGGCACCCTGGCGCCAAAGGGCAGCAAATGGGATGACAGGATTGCTCTGCCGCCTGATGGCGATCAAAACTCCTACAACTGTGCACTACAAGTGAACTACGCTTCACGGCTACTAAGGACACACAAGTTATTACATTTTGAAAAATGCGCCGGCCAGCCATCCCCGGCATGACAAGTGCAGTAAGAGGGGCGGGGAGGCGAGGCAAGTGGATCAGCTGGAGTTCTGAAGGTTCTCCCCACTTTCAGTTTCCCTCCCCTGGCATGTCTCCCCGCCCAGCCCACTGCTGCTCAGGCCGCCCACCCGGGCCGCCTGGAGTTACCCAACCGGAAAAGCCAGAGCCCAGGCTCAGCCGCGCCTCCAGGCACAGGAAGGGCAAAAATAGAAAGCGCCAGTGCGCAGTGGAGGGCTGGAAACCCTCGGACCTCAGATAACTGCGGAGAACCGGGGCTCGGAGTCAACATCGGCTCCAGGCGGTCCCAGCGTCCCGACCCCGGCCGCGACACACTTTCCACAAAACTGACACACACGCGCGGGTCGCGCGGGCTTCCCCGCCGGGTCGCCTGGAGGCCGGTCCCCCGCAAGCTGAGCGCACGAAAGGGCGCCCCAAAGGCGCCGGCCCAAGCCGCCCGCTGCGCTTTCCCTCCGGAAGGTGGGCTGCGGGGCCCAAGCGTAAACCCGGAGACAAGGTACACGCGCACCACGCAGCCACAGGGGACGAGGGGCCGGGCGCCCACCTGGCCGGACACCCTGCATTTCTGGAATCACCGGACTTGTGTGTAAATTTCCCTTTGGCGTGTCATTTTCCAAAGGCCACTCAAGATCAGGGGACAGCACGCCTCCTCTCCAAGTGTCCTGCCAGCCCACCCACTCAAGATCAGAGGGACAAAATGCCTAACTAAAACAAAACAAAACAGAAACACAAAAAACTGGAGAGAGGGAGGAAAGGGTGCCCTCAAAAAAAAAAAAAAAAAAAAAAACAAACCTAAGCACGTTGAAAGCGCTAAGAATAAACTACCAGGCAAAAGAAACCCTACATGTCAAATCCTAAAGTACAGAAGGGCAAGCCCGCCGGCAGTCCAGGCCCGGGGAGACCGGGGTCCCCAGCCCTGCAGAGCCAACCGCAGACCGGCTCGGGCGCCCCTCAGAAGCCCGGGGTCCCCGCGGCCGAGTCTGCGCCCCCGGCCGGCGCCGGCTCCCCTCTGCGCACCCTGCGCGCGGGGGCTGGAAAAGGCCGCGGAGAACCACGGCGGGGCGGGAAGGGGGGCTCCAAAGAAGGTCTGGCGACTCGAGTCGCTCCGTTTCTCGGTGGGCTCAGCGCGCGCCGTGGGGGAAGAGGGGCGGGGGTCCGGAAGGAGGGGACCGGTGGCACTTACGTAGACCGGCAGCGGCCACGGGCAGACGGCGGGCTCGGCCCCCACGAGCGATTCCAGCCTCAGCTCCAGCTTCTCCCCCATGTCTTCGCGCGCCGCCCCCGCACCGTGCTAGTCTGGCGGTTGGGGGAGGGGCGCGGCGCTGCCGGCGGGGGCGGGGCAAACAGGCAGGCGGGCAGTGAGGGGAGGGGGCCTGGCCTGGGCCTCAGCCGCCGCCGCCGCGCTCCCGTCCGGCCCCCGGCTCCCTCTTTGTGGTCACAGGCCCCAGGCCTCCAGCGCTGCTGCGAACTCGGGCCTGCGTGAGGCGAGCACAATGAGCCGGGGACCGGGCCGAACCACTCGCGGCGCGCGCGGCCCACCCTGTGGACACGCCCGCTCTCACGCACGCACGCACGCACGCACGTCTTCGGCTGCCCCCAGCCACACCCACCGGCCCGAAGTGGGGACCCGAGGAGACCCCTCGGGGCCTGGGGTGGCGGGTTCGACTCCCGCCCTTGACGTACCGTGACACCCCCCCCTCCCCCCAATAAGAAGACTATAATTCCTCATTAAATATGACAGCTGAAATCCCGGCTTCTGTTCACAAAAATGCCGTGTATTTAGCCTATGCTAGGCACCAGACCGCGGACGCTCAGTACTGGCAAAAAAGGAAATGCCCTGCCCTCATGGCACTGCCATTTTAATTGGAATAGTAGGGACAATGTTCAAGGGAGAAAATAAAGTGTCATCATCGACACGGGGATGGTTAATCTCATGTGCACACTGCGTGGGGCCCCGGCAACCACAAACATTATTCCAGATGTGGCCAGGAAGGTATTTTTCAGAAGAGATTAACACTGAAATTGGTCCACTTTGCGTAAAGGAGACTGTCAGTGCCGCGGCGTGGGTGGGCCTCGTCCATCAGTTGAAGGACTGGAGAGAAAAATGAGGTTCCCTAGAAAGAGGGAACTGTTCCTCCAGTGGCCTTGGGACATCAGCTCTTCCCTGTGTCTCCAGCCCAGAGTCCTGCCCGGACTTGCCTGCCTCACAGTCACATGAGTCAACTCCTTAAAACAAAACTATATATGTAAAAATACTGAATATATACAAGCCTATTAATTTGTATATGTGTGTATACATATTATATATATGTATACACGTTTATATGTGCGTGCGTTTGTATTATATGTGTAAGTACTATATACAGTATACATACAAGCCTATATATTTGTGTGTATATATTGTATACATGTATGTATGTGTATATATATAGTATACATATTATAAATGTGAACATGCTGTATATATACACACACCCATATATTGATATATGGGTGTGTGTATATATACAGTAGATGTACGCTGTACGTATGTATGTATACAGTGTATATTTATATATAGGTGTGTATATATGTTGTATACCTGTATGTGTATATGTTGCATAGGTATTATATGTATATATGTATATACTATATATAGACACACTTGCATATATATTTATATGTGTATGTACATGCGCATATTTACATATAGGTGTGTATGTGTGTGTATACATTGTGTATATGTATGTGTATATATCTTATATATATGATATATATGTATATATATGATGAATTTATATGTACAGTACATATATTTTTATGCTACATGCTTTTATATGTAGGTGTATATATGTGTCTATATGTATGTATGTGTATTGCATATATTATATATGTATGTATACTGTTTATATACACATCTAAATATCTTTGTATGTGTGTATATATGTATGATATATATGTACTAGGTGTGTCTATTGCATATGTTATATGCATGTGTACATACTGTATATATACAAACTATGCATTTTATGTGTGTATGTATAGTGTATATGTATATGTGTATTGTATGTGTGTATACATACTGTATATATACAAACGATGCATTTTACATATGTGTGTATATATGTATGTGTGTATTGCATATACTATATGTGTATATGTCTGTATGCATACTGCATATATACACAGCTGTATATTTTTGTATGCGTGTACATATGTATGTGTGTGTATATACACACACACACCCTATGGATTCTGTTTGTCTGGAGAAGCCTCACTGATACAGACACTTATGACAATTGAGCACCTGCTCTCTGCCAGCCAGGGAGCCAAACGCTTGTCTTTTTGGTGTCTCCCTTAAGTGTCACAAGTCCTGGGAGGGAAGGTGATGCCGCTCCTACCAGTTGAGGTGCCTCAGGGTCAGAGAGGTGCACAGGGCGGGGGGCTGGAGCCTGGTGGAGCCCAGGTGGAGTTCTAGCAGCAGTACAGCCGAGCAGTGCCACTTCCCCAGGTGCTTCACACAAAGATGCCGAGGGAGAGACAGGGCCTGAAGGAGGGGATGAGGAAGCTTCCGTGGGTCCGCAAGCCCAGACCAAGGCTGACTCGTCAAGGGTGTTAGAGGTCAGGACTGTGGTTTCCCTGGGGGTGGGGTTACACAGAGCCATTCCCATTCTGAAAAAGTATCCATTCTGCTCTTGTTTGTATGCTTACCCCCCTCCCCCAAATCTTTTAAAAACAGATTCTCTTGGCTGCTGGGAGCACACATGGGGAAGTTGTGTGTGAGGGGGTGTGATCCAGGGGACAGGGAGGATAAGCCCCCCACTCGTAGGGCCAGGGGTGGCTCAGCTTTGTGAGCTAAGGATGGCCCGCGAGGTCCCAGAGAGAAGGGTCCCTACTCCGTCCCTGCTCCGTGCATCCCATTCCCAGCCTGAGAAGCCCAGAGCTACCCACACACACACACACCAGGGAGGAGAGCCAGTCACCCTGGCTCACAGGCTGTGGCTCCAAGGCTCCTGGCACTAGGAGCTATTTTCAGCTTTCATGCCCTAGGACATGGCCAGAGCTATTGTCTCCGGAAACTCTCTGTCTCTCGCCCACCCTCCCTCCCTCCCTCCTCCGCCTCTTCCCTTCCCGCTCCAGCTGTCCTGCCCTCCACCCTGCATTTCTACACAGGATGGCTCACAGACAGCTGCTCCCCGTGTCCACCGCCACCATTCGATGGATGTCAAAGCAAGCCCTGGGGACTTCCCTGGAGGTCCAGTGATTAAGACTCCGAGTTTCCACTGCAGGGGGCGCGGGTTCGATCCCTGGTCAGGGAAATAAAATCCCACATGCTGCACGGCACAACCAAAAAAATAAATGAATAAAAAATAAAGTTAGAGGTTGCGAGTTCACTTAACCTGCGTAGCGCCCTGGGTTCTCATTCTCTGGTTCTCGGCCTGTGAGGTGCTGAATTCCGGGTCTACGGAGAGAGACCAGATGGTGTCTGCACCCTGGAGAAAGGAAGCTCAAGAGGAGGAGAAGTGGGCCCAGCACATGGAAGAGGACCATCCCTGACGACCACCACTGGCCTTGCTTATGGTGTCTTTCAGCTTCAAAAGTGGAAGCACCTGAAGCTACTTTGTTCAAGTTTCCTGAATTTCTGGGAAGGCCTGGTTTCCCCAAAGGAACGATTTCTGGTAGAAGTCTGAAGGTCTGACCCAAGAAAAAAAATCCAGTATAGCCAATGAATTGAGGACAAGAAGTTTTCCAATCAGGTTATTACAAGATATTGAGATCGCTCAGCCCGAACCCAGCGAGGCCAGTGCCCCCTGGACTCCCAGTCCAAGTGAGAGCTCTCTCCCATGGTCACTGTAGAGCTCCGACTCTGGGGCAGTGACGGCAGGCCGGAGCAAGGGCAGCCAACGTTTGGTGACGCCGCTTCCGTCGCCCACCTCCACGCAGCCACCAGCCACGACTCAGGCCCACCGTGCCCTTCACCATCAAGTGTATCCAATTTAGCTCATCAGGTTTAACTGGCTTCTGGTGTGCCCAAAGGCTAAGTGGGGTGTTTTGAAACCTATCCTCATCACGAGGGGAGTAAATGGACCGAAGAGCTGAATCTTGGCCTTTCTTCTTAATTTGAGCTGCACTTACTTCACTGTGCATGGTCCTCTGAAGCTCGTGCCGGGCGGCCTTTGAGATGATCTTCTGAAGTCCTAGACTTTAAGAAGAATGACAAAGGCTCTTGGTGCTGCAGCCAGGAGTCAGGGCTGTGCCTCTGAAGTGGGAGAGCCAACTTCAGGACACGGGTCCACAAGAGACCTCCCAGCTCCACATAATATCAAGCAGCGAAAATCTCCCAGAGATCTCCATCTCAACACCAGCACCCAGCTTCAGGCAACGACCAGCAAGCTACAGTGCTGGTCACCCTATGCCAAGCAACTAGCAAGGCAGGAACACAACCCCACCCATTAGCAGAGAGGCTACCTAAAAACATAATAAGGCCATAGGCACCCCAAAACACACCACCAGACGTGGACCTGTCCACCAGAAAGACAAGATCGAGCCTCAACCACCAGAACACAGGCATTAGTCCCCCCCACCAGGAAGCCTACACAACCTACTGAAACAACCTTAGCCACTGGGGACACACACCAAAAACAACGGGAACTACGAATCTGCAGCCTGCAAAAAGGAGACCCCAAACACAGTAACATAAGCAAAATGAGAAGACAGAAAAACACACAGCAGGTGAAGGAGCAAGATAAAAACCTACCAGACCTAACAAATGAAGAGGTAATAGGCAGTCTACCTGAAAAAGAATTCAGAATAATGATAGTAAAGCTGATCCAAGATTCTATTTCCAAGATCCATAATCTTGGAAATAGAATAGACAAAATGCAAGAAACAGTTAACAAGGACCTAGAAGAACTAAAGATGAATCAAGCATCAATTAAAAACACAATAAATGAAATGAAAAATACTCTAGATGGGATCAATAGCAGAATAAGTGAGGCAGAAGAACGGATAAGTGAGGTGGAGGATAAAATAGTGGAAATAACTGATGCAGAGCAAAATAAAGAAAAAAGAATGAAAAGAACAGAGGACAGTCTCAGAGACCTCTGGGACAACATTAAACGCACCAACATTCGAATTATAGGGGTTCCAGAAGAAGAAGACAAAAAGAAAGGGACTGAGAAAATATTTGAAGAGATTATAGTTGAAAACTTCCCTAATATGGGAAAGGAAATAGTTAATCAAGTCCAGGAGGCACAGAGAGTCCCATACAGAATAAATCCAAGGAGAAATACGCCAAGACACATATTAATCAAACTGTCAAAAATTAAACACAAAGAAATCATATTAAAAGCAGCAAGGGAAAAACAACAAATAACACACAAGGGAATCCCCATCAGGTTAACAGCTGATCTCTCAGCAGAAACTCTACAAGCCAGAAGGGAGTGGCAGGACATAATTAAAGTGATGAAGGAGAGAAACCTGCAACCAAGATTACTCTACCCAGCAAGGATCACATTCAGATTTGATGGAGAAATTAAAACGTTTACAGACAAGCAAAAGCTGAGAGAGTTCAGCACCACCAAACCAGCTTTACAACAAATGCTAAAGGAACTTCTCTAGGCAAGAAACACAACAGAAGGAATATACCTACAATAACGAACCCAAAGCAATTAAGGAAATGGGAATAGGAACATACATATCAATAATTACCTTAAATGTAAATGGACTAAATGCTCCCACCAAAAGACACAGAGTGTCTGAATAGATACAAAAACAAGACCCATATATATGCTGTCTACAAGAGACCCACTTCAGACCTAGAGACACATACAGATTGAAAGTAAGGGGATGGAAAAAGATATTCCATGCAAATGGAAATCAAAAGAAAGCTGGAGTAGCAATTCTTATATCAGACAAAATAGACTTTAAAATAAAGACTATTAGAAGAGACAAAGAAGGACACTACATAACGATAAAGGGATCGATCCAAGAAGAAGATATAACAATTGTAAATATTTACGCACCCAACATAGGAGCACCTCAATACATAAGGCAAATACTAACAGCCATAAAAGGGGAAATCGACAGTAACACAATCATAGTAGGGGACTTTAGCACCCCACTTTCACCAATGGACAGATCATCCAAAATGAAAATAAATAAGGAAACACAAGTTTTAAATGATACATTAAACAAGATGGACTTAGTTGATATTTATAGGACATTCCATCCAAAAACAACAGAATACACATTTTTCTCAAGTGCTCATGGAACATTCTCCAGGATAGATCATATCTTGGGTCACAAATCAAGCCTTGGTAAATTTAAGAAAATTGAAATTGTATCAAGTATCTTTTCCGACCACAATGCTATGAGACTAGACATCAATTACAGGAAAAGATCTGTAAAAAATACAAACACATGGAGACTAAACAATACACTACTCAATAACGAAGTGATCACTGAAGAAATCAAAGAGGAAATTAAAAAGTACCTAAAAACAAATGACAATGGAGACACGACGACCCAAAACCTATGGGACGCAGCAAAAGCAGTTCTAAGGGGGAAGTTTATAGCAATACAATCCCACTTTAAGAAACAGGAAACATTTCGAGTAAACAACCTGACCCTGCACCTAAAGCAATTAGAGAAAGAAGAACAAACAACCCCCAAAGTTAGCAGAAGGAAAGAAATCATAAAGATCAGATCAGAAATAAATGAAAAAGAAATGAAGGAAACGATAGCAAAGATCAATAAAACTAAAAGCTGGTTCTTTGAGAAGATAAACAAAATTGACAAACCATTAGCCAGACTCATCAAGAAAAGAAGGGAGAAGACTCAAATCAATAGAATTAGAAATGAAAAAGGAGAAGTAACAACTGACACTGCAGAAATACAAAAGATCATGAGAGATTACTATAAGCAACTCTATGCCAATAAAATGGACAACCTGGAAGAAATGGACAAATTTTTAGAAATGCACAACCTGCCAAGACTGACTCAGGAAGAAATAGAAAATATGAATAGACCAATCACAAGTAATGAAATTGAAACTGTGATTAAAAATCTTCCATCAAACAGAAGCCCAGGACCAGATGGCTTCACAGGCGAATTCTATCAAACATTTAGAGAAGAGCTAACACCCATCCTTCTCAAACTCTTCCAAACAATATCAGAGGAAGGAACACTCCCAAACTCATTCTACGAGGCCACCATCACCTTGATACCAAAACCAGACAAGGATGTCACAAAGAAAGAAAACTACAGGCCAATATCACTGATGAACATAGATGCAAAAATCCTCAACAAAATACTAGCAAACAGAATCCAACAGCACATTAAAAGGATCATACACCATGATCAAGTGGGGTTTATTCCAGCAATGCAAGGATTCTTCAATATACGCAAATCAATCAATGTGATACACCATATTAACAAGTTGAAGGAGAAAAACCATATGATCATCTCAACAGATGCAGAGAAAGCTTTCGACAAAATTCAACACCCATTTATGATAAAAACCCTGCAGAAAGTAGGCATAGAGGGAACTTTCCTCAACATAATAAAGGCCATATATGACAAACCCACAGCCAACATTGTCCTCAATGGTGAAAAACTGAAACCATTTCCACTAAGATCAGGAACAAGGCAAGGCTGCCCACTCTCACCACTCTTATTCAACATAGTTTTGGAAGTTTTAGCCACAGCAATCAGAGAAGAAAAGGAAATAAAAGGAATCCAAATTGGAAAAGAAGAAGTAAAGCTGTCACTGTTTGCAGATGACATGATACTATACATAGAGAATCCTAAAGATGCTATCGAAAAACTACTAGAGCTAATCAATGAATTTGGTAAAGTAGCAGGATACAAAATTAATGTACAGAAATCTCTGGCATTCCTGTACACTAATGATGAAAAATCTGAAAATGAAATCAAGAAAACACTCCCATTTACCATTGCAACAAAAAGAATAAAATATCTAGGAATAAACCTACCTAAGGAGACAAAAGACCTGTATGCAGAAAATTATAAGGCACTGATGAAAGAAATTAAAGATGATACAAATAGATGGAGAGATATACCGTGCTCCTGGATTGGAAGAATCAATATTGTGAAAATGACTCTACTACCCAAAGCAATCTACAGATTCAATGCAATCCCTATCAAACTACCACTGGCATTTTTCACAGAACTAGAACAAAAAATTTCAAAATTTGTTTGGAAAAACAAAAGACCCCGAATAGCCAAAGCAATCTTGAGAACGAAAAACGGAGCTGGAGGAATCAGGCTACCTGACTTCAGACTATACTACAAAGCTACAGTAATTAAGACAGTGTGGTACTGGCATAAAAACAGAAAGATAGATCAGTGGATCAGGATAGAAAGCCCAGAGATAAACCCACGCACATATGGCCAACTTATCTTTGATAAAGGAGGCAGGAATGTACAGTGGAGAAAGGACAGCCTCTTCAATAAGTGGTGCTGGGAAAACTGGACAGGGACATGTAAAAGTTTGAGATTAGATCATTCCCTAACACCATACACAAAAATAAGCTCAAAATGGATTAAAGACTTAAATGTAAGGCCAGAAACTATCAAACTCTTAGAGGAAAACATAGGTAGAACACTCCATGACATAAATCACAGCAAGATCCTTTTGGACCCACCTCCTAGAGAAATGGAAATAAAAACAAAGATAAACAAATGGGACCTAATGAAACTTCAAAGCTTTTGCACAGCAAAGGAAACCATAAACAAGACCAAAAGACAACCCTCAGAATGGGTGAAAATATTTGCAAATGAAGCAACTGACAAAGGATTAATCTCCAAAATTTATAAGCAGCTCATGCAGCTCAATAACAAAAAAACAAACAACCCAATCCAAAAATGGGCAGAAGACCTAAATAGACATTTCTCCACAGAAGATATACAGACTGCCAACAAACACATGAAAGAATGCTCAACATCATTAATCATTAGAGAAATGCAAATCAAAACTACAATGAGATATCATCTCATACCAGTCAGAATGGACATCATCAAGAAATCTAGAAACAATAAATGCTGGAGAGGGTGTGGAGAAAAGGGAACCCTCTTGCACTGCTGGTGGGAATGTGAATTGGTACAGCCGCTATGGAGAACAGTATGGAGGTTCCTTAAAAAACTAAAAATAGAACTACCATATGACCCAGCAATCCCACTACTGGGCATATACCCTGAGAAAACCATAATTCAAAAAGAGACATGTACCAAAATGTTCATTGCAGCTCTATTCACAATAGCCCGGAGCTGGAAACAACCTAAGTGTCCATCATCGGATGAATGGATAAAGAAGATGTGGCACATATATACAATGGAATATTACTCAGCCATAAAAAGAAACGAAACTGAGCTATTTGTAATGAGGTGGATAGACCTAGAGTCTGTCATACAGAGTGAAGTAAGTCAGAAAGAGAAAGACAAATACCGTATGCTAACACATATATATGGAATTTAAAAAAAAAATGTCATGAAGAACCTAGGGGTAAAACGGGAATAAAGACACAGACCTACTTGAGAATGGACTTGAGGATATGGGGAGGGGGAAGGGTAAGCTGTGACAAAGCGAAAGAGAGGCATGGACATATATACACTACCAAACGTAAGGTAGATAGATAGTGGGAAGCAGCCGCATAGCACAGGGAGATCAGCTCGGTGCTTTGTGACCGCCTGGAGGGGTGGGATAGGGAGGGTGGGAGGGAGGGAGATGCATGAGGGAAGGGATGTGGGAACAGATGTATATGTATGACTGATTCACTTTGTTATAAAGCAGAAACTAATAAACAATAAATAAAAAAATAAAAAAATAAATAACGTTAGAGTGATGAAACATCCCTAGTGGTGCAAGGATGGGACGTAAAGCTCTATGGTATAGAATAAAGGTCCAGAAGGAGATATGTGAGAACCGGATATGACAGAAAGTGGGGAAATGAAGGAGTTTTCAATAAATGGCATTCGGACAATTGCATACCCACGTGGGAAAAAGTAAACTAGAAAAAAAAAAAGCAAGCCCTGGTCAGGTGTGACCTTGGGCCCAGGGCCATTGGCACACATTGTCGTGTGGGATGTTCTTCCTCAGACTCCTCCCTCCCTCCTGTGTCACTTTCCCCGCCAGGTAAAGAACTCTGCCTGGTCAGTAAGACCCTAGAAGTCCTTGGCCATTGCTATTGCAGTTGGAATTGTTACTGTTTACATAGGGTAACCAACACCCACCCCCAGTTTGCCCAGGACCGCTCAGGTTTGAGCGCTGGAACTGTGGGGAAACCCTCATTCCCAGGGAACCCCAGAAGGCTGGTCAGCCTATTTAGCATGGATCTCTCACTTGATCTCCCAAACCCAGAGAGCCAGAAAGGGAATCTCCCCCCTCCTTCCATGGTAACCTTCATTCATTCATCCACTCATCCCTTTATTCAACTCCTTTATTCAGCAAGTATTTATGAAGCATCTACTACACATCAGACACTCCTCTAGGTGCTGGGGACAGTAAACTGAGAAGGTGTCATGGATTACATGGGGATGATGTCTCGGAGACCACTGCAGGGCAGGGGAGGTGGGAGAGGGAAGGGGCAGTTCTAAATGCAGGCTCTGACGGGATTGGGGCAGACCTTGCCCTGGGCCAGGCTGGTTGCTTCAACACAGCTGTCCTCACCCAGGGCCATCCTGCCCCCGCCTCCCCCAGTTTTTTGGTGATGTCTGGGAAAATTTGTGGTGGTCACTACTGGGGTGGAGAGGCCCCTGGAATCAAATGGGTGGGGCCAGGGATGCTGCTAAACCCCACACAGTGCCCAGGAGGGGCCCCCAGCAGAGGATGACCCGCCCCAAATAACCCCAGTGCCGTGGGGGAGACCCTGCACTAATATTATTCAGACCCGCTGGTGCCCCTAGATTCCTGCACAGGGAGGGACTCTAACCGGGTCACCTGGGTATCCCGAGGTGACCTAGAGTGGGGCAGCCAGGAGGGCTGAGTATCGGGGGTGAAATGATAAATCTCTGTGCCCACTCTCCCCACTACACCCCAGGGTCGATGGCCTCTATCTCCTCCCTGTGCAGGTAGCTTTTCCCTGAGCCATTTCTTCTTGTCAAGGTCCCTGTCGCAGCTTGGGTTCCCCGAAGATGACGTTGAGAGCAAGGATTGGAGTGCAGGTGGTTGATGTGAGACGTGCAGAGAACAGATACAGCTGCCATAGGGTCCCGCAATTCCACTCCTGGGCGTAGACCCGGAGAAAACTCTAATTCAAAAATATACATACAACCCTGGGATTTCCCTGGTGGTCCAGTGGTTAAGACTCCGTGCTTCCAGTGCAGGGAGCATGGGTTCCATTTCTGGCCAGGGAACTAATATCCCACATGCCTTGTGACAAGAAAAAAAGAAAGAGAGAAAGAAAGAAAAAGAAAGAAAGAAAGAAAGAAAGAAAAGATACATGCACCCCAATGTTCACTGCAGCACTATTTACAATAGCCAAGACATGGAAGCTACCTAAATGTCCACTGATGGATGAATGGATAAAGAAGATGTGGTACATATATACCATGGAATATTATTCAGCCATAAAAAGAATGAAATAACGCTATTTGCAGCAACATCGTGGATGGACTAGAGATTATCATACTAAGTGAAGTAAGTCAAAAGAGAAAGACAAATATATGATCTCACTTATATGTGAAATCTAAAATACGGCACAAATGAACTTGTCTACGAAACAAAAACAGACTCACAGACACAGAGAACAGACTGATACGGGTTTGGGTCTCTCAGGGCCTTGGCTGTTTTATCAGTTTATCAAGCCTCTCATGAACCATGCTGAGTCTGAAGAGTTACTACGATACAATTTGATTTTACAGCACTATCCCCAAAATTTAAAAACAATCTCAAAAGCAAGCCAATCCCCCACTCCTAGAAGAGTCAAACTAGGCACATTTTTGTTCCCAGAATCCAGTACAGAATTTGACCAAAGAACATAGCAGAAACTCAATGGCATTTGAGAGAAAGAGAAAGTCTCTTTGGTTTTAGCCTCACTAGGATGTCCATTAGTCTATGCCATTTCTTTGAAATTTCTGACCTGCAAACCTCGAACCAGGAGGAATCTTTTAGCCTGACGTTGATTTGTCACCATGAATTTGCCATGTGCAGTGCACAGCCCTGAGCATCTATCACACGGGGACTCTTGAGCTATCCTTCCTGTTTGATGACCTTGTGGTTCATACTGCAGTACTGAACTAATTATGGGTTCTGTCTAGTGACATGACACCTCCAGGTCTGAGGCGTAGATTTGACAGTCCTATGCCGCCATGGCCATTTTCACTGCCTTCTGCTATGGAACTGCCTAGACCAAAGGCAGCTGCCTTGAAGAGAACATTTCTTTCTCCAACATAATTGACAAATCCAGTGTCAGCTTGGGTCCACATGTAAGGGGAGTCACTTGAGCCTACGGTAGACCATATGTGTCAATGCCGACAAGTTCTATAAAACATGTTTTCCTTACAATTGAGTCTTTGTCTCAGTCAAGCCTGCTTGGGAAAAACTGGACCTGAAGGGTACAGTTGGCTGTGGCTGCTATTGCAGCAGCTGGCTGATGGACAGCTGCCTGAGACGTTTCTGCCCTGTAAACTCCTGCACATTCTCAAGTCAAGTGCCAGGTATACTAAAGACCCTCCAGGTGCCTTATTCATTCCACTCCAGGTATTGCTCAGTCACCTGCAACTCCCTAATGCCCCTTTTCTTTATGTCAGAACTTTACTTAAGTGGCTCGAAAGAAACAGCCACTTTCCCACACCATAAGCTGCAGCCATCAGCCAAAATCAAAGTATCTTACGGCTGGTAGAGTGGGTTGGATGGTGGCCCCCAAAAGGATATATCCATGTCCTCATCCTTGACGGTTACTTCATTTGAAAAAAAAATGTTTTTGCAAATGTCATTAAGGATCTTGACATGGGATTTCCATCTTATATTATCTGGATGGGTCCTAAATAGGATGACAATTGTCCTTATTATACAAGAAGGGCAGAGGGACATTTGAGACACACAAAAGAGAAGATACAGACACAGAAAGGGGGTGATGTGAAGACAGAGACAAAAACTGAGTGATGTGGCCTCAAGCCAAGGAAGCTGGCAATCACCAGAAGCTGAAAGAGGCAAGGGGTAGAATCTCCCCTAAAGCATCTGTAGGGAGAGCAGCCTTGCTGACACCTTGATATCAGACTTCTGGCCTCTACAACTGTGAGATAGTAAATTTCTATTGTGTTAAGCGTCCAAGTTTGTGGTAGTATGTTACAATAAGCACGGGAGAATAATACAGCATGTCTTAAACCTTTTCTAGGCTTCAGCAGTTTACTGCACAAACTTAAATATTTTCAAACAGTCAAAGGTCCCAACATCCCACCATACATTAAAGACCAAGGCACTGGAATACCTTCCTTGGCAGTACCAAAAGATTTTCCACATGGACATTTTCCTCTCCAAAATGTCTGCTCCTTTCTTTTTATTTCTCAGTGTTCCCAAGTAATGCACCAAATGTTAGGGTCTTTTAATTACCTTTCAGCAGCTACAATGCCTTAATTCCATTTGGTTTGGCATAAATTAGAAAATAAGAGAAATGATGGAGGGCCGAATATTCCTGTTACTGTTGATAACCCTGGCTTGAGAATCCAGTTTGAATGAAATGATCACATAACTGAACCCCAGAATGGGGCAGATTTACTAACTAGTAATACACAGAATGAGAGAAACAGAAGACACTCACTCACACTCTCAAGGGAGAGAACAGAATTAGTCAAGGCAAGCATGCTCACTTAATTCTTTTCAAGCTTTCTATATAAGTCACTTGATCACCCTGGGGCAGAGTCAGTAAAGAAGCAGCGCTGATAGGACCCTACGAGCTCTCTTGACAGGACTAAAACATCACGAGCAGGAAAAGAACATTCCCTCACTCCCCACCACCACCACCCCCAGCAGTAAAAAATGATCATCCACATTGACAATGTAAAAGAAATCAGAAGCTACGTTAACTCTGATTTACTCTTAGTATACCAAAAGCTTATCAGGAGCCTTGTGCAAAAGCGTCTTGATTGGGCTTCTCTGGTGGTGCAGTGGTCCGGGAAGATCCCACATGCCTCGGAGCGGCTGGGCCCGTGAGCCATGGTTGCTAAGCCTGCACGTCCGGAGCCTGTGCTCCGCAACGGGAGAGGCCACAACAGTGAGAGGCCCACGTACCACAAAAAAAAAAAACCCAAAACACCCATCTTGATTAGTTGCTAATAAAAGTCTTTAGAAGCAGAACCCTCCACATGCAGCAAAGGGAAGATGCAGACCTGTATGCTTCAGGATTTTCTCACCAAAACCCCACACAATTTGTTTACTATTCCAGCCAAGTATGGCCTAGCCCTACCCTTATCCCTGTTTTTCTTGGTGTAGTAATAAAGAAACATAGATGGAAATAAAGAAGACATGTCAGGTAGAAAGATATAAAATAGTGGGGAAAATAATATGTGAAGTCAAGTACCACCACCATTTACTAGCAGTGAACTTTCAGCACCAACATTAATATTTTTTCCTGTTATATCTGTAAATGATAATAACTAATGTGTACATAACAATTTTCAATTTAATCAAATCTCATTTTTATAACTAACTACTTCACAACAAGTAACATGCTAAGGTAACATCAATAGATGAAAAAAGGTAGTCCCTGGCCCCAAGGAATGTTGCCCAGAAGAAGACAGATATATGTAAAAAATACAATTATAATACAGTGTAGCGAGTGCAGCAATCAGGCACGCAGAAGTGCAAGGGTAGCAAAGAGGAGCGTGTGATCACAACACTCAAAAGAAGACTGCACAAAAGACATAATATGTAAACTGAGGTTTGAAAACTGAAGTGGGTTTCCCAGGTGCCCCATAGGGAGAAAGGAATTCTTGGAGGAGGGAAAAGCATAAAAGAAGACAGTGAATTGTTCATATAATCCAGAAGTGAAGTAGGCAATGGCAGGAGAAATGATTGGACACAGGCGTCATGAATACTTGCAGGTCTGCATTTTAGCAAGCCCATTCTAAAGGAAACTTTGAGGATCAACTCGGGGGCGGGGGACAGTGGGGGGACAGAGCTAGTCATTCCTGCCAGAAACACTGGAACCAGTTTCTACCAACCCACCAATAGAATGACTTCAAAGGCAACATGGTATCACAGAAAGGGCTTGTTCTTTTGTTTGTTTGTTTTTAGTTCATTAGGCCTCACTTAAAATTCTGATTCCACAATGCACTTGCTTTGGGATCTTGAACAACGCTCATAACCTCTGCAAGTTTCAGTATAGTAAGTTTATGTGATTACCTTCATCTGTAATATCCCTGCGTTGCAATCTTAATGGAAACTCAAGTTCAGGTCAAAGACAAGTTTCTCTGTGACTTCTCCTCCGAATTGATTCAAAAGCCGTCTCTCCCATCCTCATATGGCTTCTCTTATGGAATCTCATAAAAACTTCTAAGACCTCTTTGGGTTTTTGTTGTTGTTGTCTGTTTGTTTGTTTTTTAATTTAAGTATAGTTGATTTACAATGTTGTGTTACTTTCAGGTGTACAGCACAGTGATTCCTTTTTCACATTCTTTTCCCTTATAAGTTATTACAAAATATTGAGTAGAGTTCCCTGTGCCATAGAGGAGATCCTTGTTGTATCTATTCTACGCCTTCTTTGAATGACCGTAGCACTTGTTGTCTGTATCAGTTTTATGTCTCTGGTTGCTTTGTGACTGAAAATGAAAAATTTCTATTTGTTCATGTCCTGGCCCTTCCTTAAAAATCTGTTCATTTATGTATTTCATATTTATTGACTACATCTTAGACACCTTGTTAACTGCTGGTTCTAGATGTTAGTAAAATATAGACCTTCCTGCTCAAAAGGTCGCAGTATTTGTGGGAAAACAAAAAAATGAACAACCTATGTCTCAAAGAGCTTTGTACTTCCCAAAGAGAACACACCTAGTAGGTACAATAAATACATGTATCATACATAAATGTATAAATAGTTAATGGGATTGAAAACTAGAGATAACTGCTTTTCGATTCTGAGGAAATGATGATTATATTTCACCAGGAGCTCAACACCACTCTGAGAATGAGGGCTTAACCCCCGTCCTCACTCACTGCATCGCTTTTCTGTATAAAAATACACACGTCTGTATATACGCTCTAGAAAAAGGCTTATCTGGCATGAATTTCAGATAGCAAGAAGAAAACTTCAAGAGGTTCAGAGAAGCATCCGGAAGCTCAGATGATTGGCACTAATACAACTTGCTTGACAGGAAAATAGAGCTGTAAATCTCACAAAATTAGATGATCTTTGAAGAATTTCAAAACCTCCTGCTATTAATTGGAAATCCTAGAAGAACCGCTTCTTTTAAAGCATACTGATAATATGCTTTACAGCTTAATATTCAGAAGCCTATGTTTTGGCTAAGTGAGCTTCAGGAAAGAAGGAAACTTGAGGTTCAGTTCCGTCTACTCTGGAACCTCTGGTCAAGACATCTACTTCTGTGCTCAGCCATCTTATCACCTGTAAAATGGAGGCAACTCTAAGAACACATAGTTACACAGATGCTGCACAGTTTCACGTGTCATTGTCCTCATTTGTTTCAGAAAAACCAGTAACATCTAAGCTACGACTGCAAAGAGTGCAGTGTTCCTTGGGGTCATCTAGTGCAGCTCTGTCAAAGGAAAGAAAAGGAAAGGGCCTAGAATAACTATAATTTTCCCAAGAGGACACTATTATTTTATGGTAAATCTGAGTCAAGAACCCTGATCTCTTTGATGCCATTCCATTGTTCTTTCATTGGGTTCTGAACATCCCAGAGAAAGAAAGAGAAATAATACTCATATGTGCTGTGTCACTGGTACAGGATGTGGCAAGATTGGAATTGGAGAACTACATATTAACAGGTATTTGGGAAATTCTTCAAACTAATTAAGATATATACCAGGTCCATAAAAAACAGTATGTTTTCTCAAGATGATTCTGTGGAATGAACAGAACTGGTAACTGAAGGTGTCTGTGTGCTGCAGTTCCAAACAGGATGGGTGAATGCTTGTCTTCTGGCACCTTGAAGACTCCACCCCAACATACACATTAAAATAAAATTAACATTTCAACTGGGTCATACTTAATTCTGCATGTTCTTGTAAGTCAGCAAAATATTCCATATATCATTTAAGTTGTCACTCAGTTTTTTTTTTTTTTTTTTGCGGTACGCGGGCCTCTCACTGTTGTGGCCTCTCCCGTTGCGGATCACAGGCTCCGGACGCGCAGGCTCAGTGGCCATGGCTCACGGGCCTAGCCACTCCATGGCATGTGGGATCTTCCCGGACCGGGGCACGAACCCGTGTCCCCTACATCGGAAGGCGGACTCTCAACCACTGCACCACCAGGGAAGCCCCATATCTGATTTTTGTATTAGGACTCTTCTAATTTTTTATATACATTGGAAAATAACTCATGTCTTTCTAAGGTGTATATCTTTGATTATATTTTCTATTTTCATAAAGCTTCTTGTATTCTCTACTCAAAACAGGTATAAATAATGGCTGCATGTAACTAATCAATAATCAGCCATTTTGTCCAGATTTTCAAATGTGTTCGTATAAAGCTACCATAGTATTCTTTTGTAATTAAAAAAAATTCACTCTGTTTTATAGCTAGTCCCATCTCTATCATATTTGGCAAATATTGCTTATTTTATTGGTCTTTCTAAAGAACAAGCTTTTGGTTTTATTTGTCAAGTTTACTGCTTTTCTTCTCTATTTTTGACTTTTCTCTTGATTAATTTTGTCCTTCCACTCTTTGGGATTTACCTTGTTCTTTTTCTATGTCTACTGTCCATTTCCTGTAGCTTCAAGAGCCATTTTCAACAACTCAACGAGTTCTGCCGGCTGTGTCAAGGCCACTTCATCATATGCCATTAAAACTTAATCTCATACACTGGGTGAAGACTCAGCAGTCTTATTTTGCTTTCAAAATTGTTCTATAGCCTTGGATCCTTCTTCTTCTCCTAAATTAGCACTATCATCAGGGAAAATTCTAGTGGGCCTAGAATTCTAGGCTTGCCTCTCCTGTAGTTTCATAATCAAAGAAAAAACATTTCCACCCTTTTTTTGATGTTGATCGAAAATTTAGCAACACTTCTTTGCACTGTATTCAAATCCCAAAATATAAGCAAGCCTTCATGCACACACGCTCACTGAAATGTCATAATTTTAAACTATGTATGACCTGGAACAATGACCTTTCCAAATACTCCACACTCTTCCTAGGTGTTCAGACTTTTTCATTCCTACAACATCTTTTACACATGGTCGATTTGTGTCATAAGTTCCTCCTCACTCCCACTTCTGAGTATATATCCAAAGGAAACATCATCATGATTTGAAGAGATATCTGTACTCCCATGTTCATTGTAGCATTATGCACAAGAGCCAAGGTATGGAAACAACCTAAGTGTCCATAGTAGATTAATGGATAAAGGAAATATGGTGTATATATACAATAGAATATTATTCAACCTTAGAAAAGAAGAAAATCCTATCATTTAAGTCAACATGGATAAAACTGGAGGACACTATGCTAAGTGAAATAAGACAAAGACAAATAGTGCATGATGTCACTTATATGTGGACTCTAAAAAAATAATGAAATAAATCAACTCTTCCCTCCCTGGACATTTTCCTCAGCAGAATCTAGCAGCCTCTACTATGAGTCTTATCTTTTTTTTTTTATTGTTGTACCAGATCACAACCCCAGGGAACCTATGTATTTACCGATGTATATCTACATTATAGTTTACCATTGTTCTTTTTCTTTGTAATTCATTCCTTCCACTTCTGGCATCAGAACCTCATTTTTACTTTGGAGAAGTCCTTGTGATTCACGTAGGCTGTGTGTCTCCTCCCTAGGCTGTGTGACTTGGGGCTGGCTAGACACAGTGTTTTACATATACTCTATATGTCTTAAGTACTTACTTCTCTGTTTTCCATCATTTTCCCTCCAAATTTTTGTGTAGTTATTTTTTAATTGACATTTGTATTCCTTTCTTTTGTTTGACTAAGGTACTGTTCAACCGATCTTCTGAGTGCTTAATTTCAGCTTTTTTAATTCTAGAAGTTTCTTTTGGTTGCATTTCACAGATCATTTTTGCTTAAATTGTACATGTTGTCCTTTTCTTAATACATAAATCATAATTTTAAATAATAGTTTCATTGAGATATAATTTACTTTCCATATTATTTAAAGTGTACAATTTAATGTGTTATGCATCTACCACCACAATCAATTTTAGAACTTTCATCCACCCCCCAAAAGAAAAAGAATCTATTTTAGGTCACTCACTCCCCCATTTCTCCAAACCCTAGGCAGCCACTAATATACTTTGTCTCTACAGATTTGTCTAGACTGGACATTGCATACAAATGGAATCATACAATTACTTAGCATGTTTTCAAGGTTCATCCATGTTGTAGCATGCATCAGTACTTGATGTCTTTTTATGGCTGAATAATATTCCATGGTGTGGATATTATTATGTTTCATTTATCCATTCACAGTAAATGGCCATTTGGGTTATTTCCACTTTGGGGCTCTTATGAATAATGCTGCTGTGGTTGGATTTATGTGGAAGTTTTGTATGCAGGTCTAGATTTGATTTTTCAATTAACAGACTATTTCAGAGCAGTTTCTGGTTTACAGAAAAATTAAGCAGAAAGGACAGAGTTCTCATACCTCCTTACCTCTCTACCCAGTTTCCCCTATTATTAACATCTTACATTAGCGTAATACATTTGTTATAGTTACTGAACCCATATTGATACATTATTACTAACTAACGTCCATGGTTTACTTTAAACTTCATTCTTTGTTTTGTACATTATATGATTTTTTGACAAATGTGCGATAACCTGTATCCACCATTACAGAACCATACACAGGAGTTTCTTTGCCTTTAAAATTCCGTGCTTCACCCATCCTTTTCTCCCTCCCCACAACCTCTGGCAACCACTGATCTTTTGACTGTCTCCACACTTTGGCCTTTTCCTAAAGTTCATATAGCTGCAATCATATAATATGCATGTAGCCTTTGCAGATTGGCTATTTTTTCACTTAGCAATATGCATTTAAGCTTCTTCCATGTCTTTTCATGGCTTCATAGCCTTTTCTCTTTATTGCTCAATGCTATTCCTTTGTACCGATATACCATAGTTTGTTTATCCATTCCCCTACTGAAAAACATTTGGTTGATTTCAAGTTTTGGCAATTATGGAAGAAACTGTTATAAATATCCATGTGCAGGTTTTATGCGGACATAACTTTTCAGTTCCTATGGGTAAATACCAAAGAGCATGATTACTAGATCACTGTATGGTAAAAGTATGTTTCGTTTTGTAAGAAACTGCCAAGTATCCTGCTAGCAGCAAATGAGAATTTCAGTTGTTCTGCATTGTCAACAACTTTGGTATTTCAGTATTTGGATTTTAGCCATTTGAATAGGTGTGCAGTGGTATCTCATTATTGTTCTAATTTAAAATTCCCTGATGACATGGAATGTGTAGCATCTTTTCATATGCATATTTGCGGTGTGTCTATTTTCTTTGTTTAATCATAGTTGTTTTGTTTTTTAACCAAAGCCTACTAGTCCTCCTTGTCCATTTATATTGTCTTTTTTTCTTTCTTTCTTTTATTTTTTTTTGAGCTTTTGGTCATTTAGTCTTTTTCCTGGTATGTCCAATTATTTTGTATATTAAAATTGGGCTTAACTTATTTTAGGAAACTATAAAGATACCTCCACATTCTGGATGTTGTTATTGTTCTCTTGAAAAGATTTCCTTTTGCCCATGGCACACAGTTACTATAGGGACTGGTAACCTTAGTCCATTCTCAGTTTGAGCTCATTCAAAGCTGTTTTTCAGTCTGTGTGAAGGGTGCGCTATTTCTGTCTTGTCCTTCCTCTATGGGTGTTGCCCTTTGGGATTACCATGTGAAAGTTTGTATTCTCCCTATTCCCAACTACCCTTGTATTTGTTAGGCTTTAAATGTAATGGTTCCCCCAGCCCTGTGAAACTAAGGATATGTGTAGCTTGTCATTCCATTAGTTGTTGCTTTTAGCTTGAGCTCTTGCCGTTTGGCTTCTGTGGTTACAGTCTTTTGAACTCCTTGGCTTTTCAGCTCCTAGGCTGTATGAGTTGAATCAGCAAATGCCCCAAGGAGAAAAGCTGCACCAAATGTCAAGCTTGCATCTGTGTTTCCCTTCTCTCCAGAACTTGGCCCACATGTCTTGGTGTCTCTCAAACATTCGGATGCTGGTGAACAGATGTTTTCTTACTTTATCCAAGTTTTCTAAAATTTCTTTAGACTTCCCCTGATCTTATGTTATTATTGAAGTATCATCTCAATTATCCTTAGGAAGAAAATTTACAATTTTATATTTTATTATTTTATTTTCTATATTACCTCAGCTTCTGTAGAGACCTTTTACCTGATAGTTCAGTCTAGTTCCTGTGTTACCAGTAAGATGGAGATAGGTGGAGGCTAAGAATATTGGGGGGAAAATCACTGATGAATGATATGTCTCATTCTTTTTGTTTTTCCTCTCCTTATTTACTCTGGCAGCCTACATTTGTCCTTCTTGATTGGACCCAGTTGCCCAAATAAGCAACCCACTCTGGCAAAGACCTGACTTTACTCTCATAAATGTCTGCATGTTAGGAAAAGCTAGATGATGAACACCATGCCAAAGTTCTTTGTGTGACCAGTCAGAATGGCCATCATCAAAAAATCTACAAACAAGAAATGCTGGAGAGGCTGTGGAGAAAAGGGAACCCTCTTGCACTGTTGGTGGGAATGTACATTGATACAGCCACTATGGAGTACAGTATGGAGGTTCCCTAAAAAACTAAAAATAGAACTACTGTCCGACCCAGCAATCCCACTACTGGGCATATACCCTTAAAAAAACGTAATTAGAAGAGACATGTACCACCATGTTCATTGCGGCAGTATTTACAATCGCCAGGACATGGAAACAACCTAAGTGTCCATCGACAGATGAATGATAAAGATGTGGCACATATATACAATGGAATATTACTCAGCCATAAAAAGAAACGAAATTGAGTTATTTGCAGTGAGGTGGATGGACCTAGAGACTGTCATACAGAGTGAAGTAAGTCAGAAGGAGAAAAACAAACATCATATGCTAACACAGACACATGGAATCTAAAAAAAAAATTGTTCTGAAGAACCTAGGGGCAGGACCGGAATAAAGATGCAGACATAGACAATGGACTTGAGGACACGGGGAGGGGAAAGGGTAAGCTGGGATGAAGTAACAGAGTGGCTTGGACATATATACACTCCCAAATGTAAAATAGATACCAGTGGGAAGCAGCCGCATAGCACAGGGAGATCAGCTTGGTGCTTTGTGACCACCTAGAGGGGTGGGGCAGGGAGGGTGGGAGGGAGATACAAGAGGGAGGAGATATGGGGATATATGTATATGTATAGCTGATTCACTTTGTTATAAAGCAGAAACTAACACAGCATTGTAAAGCAATTATACTCCAATGAAGATGTTAAAAAAAACAAAAAGTTAGAGAGTAAAAAAATTCAAAAGAATTGGCCACACTCCTCCAACAGATTCTCTAACCTTTAGCAGAACAGAATTCACACTGAATCTGGTTTATGAGTAAAAGACAAGTCAACTTTAAAGTGGATCAGAGATGACAACATTTCTTTTCCATGTGCCTGCTTTGGAGCCATATTTATGCTGACCACTCAAAACCTTCCTCGTGAGTATTCTGTGATATATTAGAACCAGGAATAAGGGGTGTTAGTGCTGCAAGGGTCAGCCAGTGGTCTGCGATTTAATTCACATATCCTTTCTGCACCAGACTCTTTAAGATCATTGAGTTAGCCTAAGAATTTTGAAGCTGTAGAATTCAAGACAGTACATTACAATAGGCCAATATTACTATTCTCCTGCTCTGACATTCTCCACTGATGGACAGATGAAGGAGAAGGAAGGGCAGTCACCAGTAACTGAGAGTAAATGAAACTGGAATATTGTAATTCAGTATCATTTGAGTGACTGAATTGGCTGGCAGAGTGTTCTCCAGTTAAGAGTGAGGGAAGATTAATTCTGCACATGACACCACTACTGTATTTATACAAGTCTACTGGGACAGTTGTTTGCCTTGAATTGTTTGCTTCATTCATTTCAGTCAGACAGTTGTGTTGACTGATTTTCCTTTTTGATGTATGAAATGACTGTTTGACTGAATTTACCATTTAATTTACACTAATGCACTGTAAAAATGATACATTAGTCAAATTGGATTGGCAGGTATGAAAATGTTTACCCCAGAACTAGACAGAAATATAATATTGCCTTCTACAGAAATGTAAGTCATATGCCCTGGATTCTGGGGAAATGTTCCAATTTTAACAATTTTACCATGTTTCAAAAATGTAGGGTCACTGATCCCATAGTAAAAATAAGAAGATCTGTGAAGTCCAGAAAAACACAGTTTTGTGTGACTCTGACAATCACATAACACAAAAGAAAAAACTATGATGAGATAAATTTTACTGAGTTTCATACTTATCAAGAGGTGTTTCTATGTTAAACTTCTGAGTCTTATTCTAGAAGTTCTTTAGGAACAAACACTTCAAATATATTCATAGAAAACCCTCTTTATTTGTAATTTCATTCTTCCAATATTTATAGTTACTAAGACAGGCCATTTCTCCATGTCCCATCCCATGATTCTCTGCTCCTATTGAACATTTGGAAATTCATGGCATGAGCAGGAAAGTGAAGAAGTTTTTGAGATTATTGAATAATGCTGATTTTATAAAGACTGCTTTGTTCCATAGTTGACAAACTTATAATGGTACCGATGGTTGGATACTACTCTTAGAGATGAGAAAGCTCTTAAGGAACCTTCCATATTCCATTCACCAATCTGTGTTCTTGTTCAAAGCAAAATTAATTCCTTTCAAAATTATATTACCTTAATTTTTAATCTTAAAATAAGATTAAAAATTAAAAATAAAATTAAAAATCTTAATTTTTAATCTTAAAATAATCTATCTGTGAGAATGGGAATTTGGGGTAGGAAAAAGTGACAGAAGATGGGACAAAAAGAGAATTCATAGAAAGACAAAACAGAATTGTTTAAATGGTGGGTACAAACTTCTGTTTCCAACTATATCAGTTTACCTTAGGGAAACGTACTAGAAAGGCCAAATAAATCATAAGCAACATTGGACTGTGAGCGTTAGGAAGCTACTGAGGTAGCCATGACCTAGAAAAGTAAAAGAGAGAAAGAAACTCACTGAAGTGAGAACAATATTCTGCACATGCTTTTCTAGCCCAGTCATTTAGAAACTACTGATGAAGAGCAAAAGTCTGAGAAACCAAATGTGGCTCCTAAGAGATAGAAAAGCCAGTAGATCTTAGGACAATGTCATAGGACTAAGGAAACCAGAGTTGGAATTGAGAAATAACAAGGCAGCTAGAATTTTAAGGACCAAACTCACAGAGAGAGTAAAGATTCAGAGAACAGAGCTGGATTCAGCAACAGTGTTCCCTTGCAGTATTTTCCATGTATAATAGGTAGATAAGGCAAGATGCTAAGAAGTCAAACAAAAGCTAACTGAAGTCAAAGCAAAGACTTAGTTGGCTCATAATGCTGAAGAGACAAAATTGGGGTTCAGAACCTATGAAAGATTTGTGGCCCAATGGAAAACGAATGATATGAATTAGGACATTGAAAGTCTCTACATATGTGTGTGTGTGTGTGTCTGTGTGTGTGTCTCTGTGTGTGTGTGTGTGTGTGTGTGTGTCTGTGTGTTAGGAAGGTTGATGCAACATCTACACTGAACCTTATAAAGAAGGAAAATGAGTATGAAGTTGGTCCAGTGACTGAGGTGATCTTCCCCTCTGCTCCCTACCTAAAAATAGGAAATTCTCTCCTCAAGAAAATACAGTTGACCCTTGAACAAGGTAGGGGTTAGAGATGCTGACTCCCTGTACAGTCAAAAATCCACATATAACTTTATGGTCGGCCCTTCTTATCTGTGGTTCTGAATCTGAGGATTCAACCAACCACAGATCATGTAGTACTGTATTACTTATTGAAAAACAATCCATGTATAAGTGGATCTGTGCAGTTCAAACCCAGGTTGTTCAAAGGGCAACTGTAACGTCATTCAGGTTCCCTACAACTTGTCATATCCCAAGTCTGGTATTCACTGAAGAACCACCAAGACTACCAAGAAAAGGAGAATTAAAATAAAAAACAAAACAGAATCAGAATCATAGATGACCTAAACATTAAAGTTCATACATATTTTGGTAAATATTATCAAGATCAAGAAAATAGATGACAAGGTGGAGAACTTAACTTGACAACTAGAAACTATAAACTGATTGAAGTTGAACTGATAGAATTAAAAATTATACGAAATTTAAAATTCGGTAGTGGATTGGACACAGGTAAAGAGAGGTAAGTGAACTGGAAGATAGCATAGTAACAATATTAACACTAAAACATGGGAAACGAAAAGAATAAAAAGTACACAAAAGCGCATTTGAGACATATGGGCCACAGTAAACATTTTTATCATATGTGTAAGCTGGAGTCCAAAGAAAAAAGGAGAGAGAGATTGGGATGAAAACAATATTTCAGAAATATTAACAGCTGAGAGTTCTCTAAAACTAAAAAGAATATGTGGAGCCATAAATTCAATAAGCACTAAAGAATGCAACAAGAACAAATACAAAGAAAAGCACACCTAAGATCACCACAGTACAATTCATGAATGGTAAAGAAAATCATGACATCTTAAAAGCAGCCCAAGGAAAGAGAGATTACTTTCAAAGGCACAATAGGATTAAGATTACAGCTTTCTTCTCAATGAAACTGGATACTAGAAAATAATGGAATAACATTTTTAAGTGCTAAAGAAAAGAACTGCCCACTGGGAATTCTAGAGGCAGAGAAAATGTTGTTTGGAAGGAAAGATGAAATAAGGAAATTTGCAGACAAAATTTAGAAAATATGTTCTCATCAGAACTGACTGAATTAAATTATAAAAGGAGACCCACAGGTAGAAGGAAGTTATCACAGACGAAAATAAGGAATTTATAAAGAATTATGTATAACAGAAAGGATAAATAAGTGGATAAACCTAAATAAAATCTAACAGCACAAAAGAGTAATAATAAAATATATCAAAAATTAGAATGCATTAAAACAAATGGAAGAGGAAAAGTAGTAAAAGAAATTTAAGATCTCAGCATTGCTTGAGAAGCAGTAAAAGAGCTAATAAGTCATGGTACATGTGTAACTGCTACTTATGTAAAAATAACAAGCTAATACAAGGGAAAATGGAATTTGAAGAAATCTAAAAGGAAGAAAGAAGAGCAAAAAGAACATAACAAGGTGGGACAAATAGTAAACGAGGAGTAAACGGTCTATAAGAAAATACATTAACTGTAAATACTCAAATTAAAGGACAAGGATTATTGAAACAAACAAAAAACCGAATTCTATGCCACCTACAAGAGACAAGAGTCAGATTGAAAATTAAAGGATTCAAAACTTATGTCCTAACAACAATAAGTGAAATTGAAGAAGATTTTTTAATGTTAACATAGATTTGAAAGCAAAAAGTATCACTGGTGATAAGGCAGGATAATAAAACCCACTGTTACTTTACAAGGGCTATATTATAAATCTAAACTTCAATGCAATAGATGAAGGGAAATTCCAAAAATCTAAGTAGAAATAGAAAAACCTAAATTACCTAGATCAGTAACGTAGAACCACAAGAACAAATGAGCAGATTAGAGAAGATCTGAATACCATCATTAAAAACTTTGGCCTACATTTACATAAAACACTGCACCAACAATGATGGAATATATATATTACGCAGAAATTTTTAGGTGCATATGGCACATTTATAAAATTGACTATATTCCAGTTATAAAACAAGACTCCGAATAAGCAAGAAATTTAAAAATATATAACCAATATTTTACCAAATAGTTGGATATTAAAAACATACTTCTGATCATTATGTAGGTCAAAGATAAAGTCGCAATGGGAATTAGAATTTTATTAATTGAATGATAATGAAAATATGCCATAAAAAAACCTGTGGGTTGCAAATAAAGCTGTGGTCACAGAGAAGTTTATGTATTCAAATTAGATTCTCTAAATGTAAAAGGGACAGGAATAAAGCAACTAGAAGATAACCTATCACCCTGAGGTAGGCAGCTCCTGAACTCTACCTGGTGGGGAAGGCAGGGCAGAACTTCAGGAGGCCAGCTGAGAGCACGGTGAATGCCACGTCAGGAGCAGTCTCCAAGAGAGAGCACTTAATGTACAAAGGGATGACTAAAATATATTTAAGAGCTAGCACCTGACTCCTCTTAAGGATGACTTAACGTTGCTGGGGAAAAAATAAGAAGTGCTCGGTGCAGAAGGTGAATAGCTTTATAATTCCCAGGAGAATCTTGGTACCAGGACCACACAATGAAGAACTTGGAGTCCCCGTGGCTAATCCAGCAGAGAGAAAAGGAGAAACAGAGATGCGAGAGAAAATAAAGGGAACTCTTGGTGCAATTTGGTGCTGCTGCAGGCCCAAGTCCAGGTATGTGCTCTCTAGCTCCCCATCTTAAATAAAAGCCACCATGTTCCTCAGTCTTTCAGGTACTTAGAATTTCTCTTTAGAACCTGAAAATGGGGTCAGGTTTCCTGTCTGCATTGCTACAGTCCAAAATAGAGGCAAGATGGTTGAAATAGTTCTCTATCTGGCAGAGGAGGCCTTGAAGCTGTGAGCCACTCACTGCAAACCAGCAGGACATGAAGGATTCTTGAGCAGACCTGAAGCTACTGGGAGGCCTTTCAGGAGTTAAATCCCATAGTAAATACTGTACCTTCATTGGCCCCTTCTCCCTCTCTGTCCAGTCTTCCTCCACTCCCATGGGGGCCCTTTGGGGTTAAATGAGCACTATTTGACTTGTACTTGGTGGTCCCAGAACTTGACTTGGGCCTGGAGACTTCCATGAAAAGTCTACCTTCCACCTACTGGCTTGGGTTTCTTGGTCTCTGTGCTCCAGGCTAATCCCTTCAATCTGCTTTTTCCATTTCTGCCAATAATCCCCCTCTCCAGACCTTCCTAATGCTCTTCTGGGGTGGGAGGAGACTTACTGAGGGCAATGTTTATTTCTAGAGGGAGAGGTGACCACATGACTTCACAGTGGTCGTCCCCTTGATTATTCAGTTTCTGTCTAGATTAGTCGTGGGTGTCTGTGCACCCCAGCCTCACCCCAGGAGGCTGTAGAACACTGTCCTTATCTCAGCCCTGAGCCGCTCTCTATCCTCCTTCCCTCTCTCTCCTTACCCTTCTTTACCCACAGACTCGCAGGCTTTCTGGACCTCTGAGGAAGATAAGCACGTCACAGAACCTCTGCTACAGAACAAAACATACTGAAACAAAGCTATTGAAACAACAGAAAAAGAATACATGAGGATTGTTTCTCCTGAGCGTTCAATTACCTAGGGGGCCTTTAGCAAACTTTGATTGATAAATCTAACCTTTCTGTCCTTGGCAATAGTTGATCACACTGTGAGGAAAACAAGTTAGGGAATGGAAAAATACTATTTGGATTTCAAGGGAATAATAAAGATGCAGGGACTATCTTTGACTTTTGCAAGGTGAGAAGAGAGTTTACATTTTGATTATTGATGGCAGGAATCCCTTTTAAAACAGGGCCAGTCTGCATGATGCATTTAAAAATCAGCCTTTTCAAATATAGCCATAGCCCCCACAAGATCTCTTGATTTCTCTGGGGTCAGATAAACCATCACATTTCACAGTGGTGCCCTGTATATGAAAGTGATAAACATAATCTGGAAGCATGGCAGTGGCTAAAAATATGGAGCTGGCAGCCACACGTTGCAATGATTTTTTGCTTTTAATTCATTGCATAAAATGCTAATGTCCAAATTCAGGCAGGTAGATCTTACCAACCATCAAGAGCTTCAACCCTGCTAACAGCTAAGTATGCACTTTTACTTATTTTTTTATTTTTTATTTTTTTTGGTGGTATGCAGTCCTCTCACTGTTGAGGTGTCTCCCGTTGTGGAGCACAGGTCCCGGATGCGCAGGCTCAGCGGCCATGGCTCACGGGCCCAGCCGCTCCGCAGCATGTGGGATCGTCCTGGACTGGGGCACGAACCCACATCCCCTGCATCGGCAGGCGGACTCTCAACCACTGCGCCACCAGGGAAGCCACTAAGTATGCACTTTTAAACCCTACTTTGACTGCTCCAGAAACTTACTGGGTTTCTTTAATGCCTCTGTTACTAGTTCCTTTGTGTCATTTTGTTTTTCTTTAAAAACATAGCTGTGTGACCTTGGGGAAGTTAGATTATTTCCTTGAGACTTGGTTGCCTTCTCTGTGACTATCTGGGTATAATTTTAGTATTGCTCAATAGAATTTTGGGTGATAATGAAAATATTCTATATCTGTACTATGCAAAGCAGTATTCAATAGCTACATGGAGCTAATAAACATCTTTGAAATAGGGCAAATGCAACTGAGGAACTGAATTTTTAATCTTATTTTTAAATGTGTTTACATATAAATAATGTCACAAACTAGCATCTGTTGACAGTACAGATCTACATAATATTTTAAGGATACTCTCCACTCAAAAACTCTACCATTCATTAACTCAATCTAAATATTTTTGCCCTCTGACAAACAGAAAATAATTTATGCTTCCCTTGAAATTATCTGTCAAGACCTTTATCAGTTTGGGGACATTATATTCTTAAAATTGACTTTGCTTTATGAAACTTTAATAATGTTGGAGTTCCCTGCCCTTGGTATCACCTTTGTGATGATGGGAAATATTGTGGATGATCAAGGACCATTTCAAGAGATCATGGAGAGAAACCTTCTGGATTTAATTTCATTATAACGATGTCAAAATGCTTAATTACTTAAAATAAAACCCATACCGTTTTTATGCTGTTATATTCTACATGTAGCTGGAAAAATGTTAAAAATATTTTTAAAGAACTGCACATCTATTTTTGAAGCTGATTTGGCTGTTCAAGGCTTGCTAGCACTTTATCCATCTCAGTACTATTTCACTTAGTAAACAAATGCAGTTGCCATAATTGCTGCATATGTGTCTGTGTTCCCTTCTAGATTATATGTTTTTGAAGTTAGAAACTATATTTATATCACAGCCCCTATGTATAGCACAATATCCATTGCTAATTCAGATTGTGTTTTAAGATATGAGACAAAATTTAAGACTTCTATTATAGTCATAAACATCTAGCAAACCAACCAGAAAATAAAAGCTAATTTTCAATTGGTTGGCCAAGAACAAAAAAGAGAGGAATACCTAGTGGAAAACCATATCTCTAATAACTACTGTTGGATTTAGAGCATGCAGATGCTAAACTTCTTTTAAAATATCTTCTTATCAAAGATTTGAGGTTGGACCTGAAAAAATTATATCAAAAGTGAAAATAATCATGTGGTCTGACCAGCCTAGATCACACAAAGTAAGTGTATACTATATATGAAGTAGATAAACTACAAGGTCCTACTGTATAGCACAGGCAACTATATTCAATGCCTTGTAATAACCTATAATGGAAAAGGATCTGAAAAAGAAATATATATATCTGAATCACTTGGCTGTACACCTGAAACACAACATTGTCAATCAACTATACTTCAAGTAAACAAAACAAAACAAAACAAAACAAAGTAAGTGGAAAGGGAAGTATAGTTTTATAAATTCACCTCTGATATCCAATGGACCAACTTAAAGACAACAGAAACTACAACTTTCTAGGAGACAGGACATGGCCAGCAAACCAGGCCGTTACCCTCGGCCATACCTGCCCAAAAATATACAGACTAGCCTGCATTCATGAATACATAGGAATTCTTCATTTATCTGGCATTATTAGGCAATGAGGTATTGTATGTTAGGAGAAGTTTTTTTTAAATGACAAATTTAAGAGGAGTTATTTTAACCTTCACTCGGTAATATTTTTCTAAAATTAAGAAATGTATCCACTGGTGTATCTAATGTTTCCGTGATAACTCGGGGTCATCAGTTCAATCAACGTTTGCATGAATAATGCAAATGGAAACAAGACAGGCATGCTTACTGAAACTGAAAATGACATATCACTGGCTGGAATAACTGAGGAGAGAGCAAGAAAACAAAAATGAAAACAAACCGTGATCAAGAAACAATCAGTCAAGTTCTGACTTTCTGTACTTTGTTTCAAAAAGAGATACCACAAATCCCAGCGAGAGACTCCAGCAGCCTTAGCTGTCTTTCTCCTTTGTTTCCACCTTCCTTTCCTTTTCCTTCTACCCTAGATTGTTCCAGGAAATGGTTATAGCTGCTTCCAAGACAAATTCTAATACTTTCTCTCACACAAATTTCACAATATTTCCATGGGATAAGTAGTGTGGAGGTAAAAGACAATTCATCACAGGGACATCTCCTATGAAAATAAAATTAGAAACTAGCTTCTAAACATGCAGAGAGAAGGGCGTGGTGTCAGGCACTAATTTCCTTGAGAATTCCTCTCCATTTCTAATAGACCTTCTTATTTACCAAGATCCCTTTTTATTGGTGTCCTATTCCAGACTGTTCCACTCTGCCCATCCTCATCCTGTCAAATACATTCACACTCTTTTGTGACCCTACTTATTTGCCCATTGAATAATCAATCATAGAACTGTCGGAATTAAATATAGAGTGAAATTAAAATACTGGAGTCACTTGGAGGGTTTAAGCAGCTCCACCAGAAAATACTGGGCATGGATTTAAAGAGGCTGTGCGGGACTTGCTCTTGTCCAAGTTCTTTCTCAAGAAGTATCTGAAATAAGCCTAAATTCAGAGTTAATCTGATTGGCCTCCTTTCTCAGGTGGACTGGAATTCACTGCTCTTTCCCCTCAACTCCCTGATGTCAGTGGCACTTTCCGGAGATGAGGTGGACTTCTCTGCCTACTGCAGAAGCTCAGTTCCCCCCGGGCCCACTCCCTGTCTGAATCCCACACTTGAGGCCAGATGCCAGCCTTCCCAGAACATTCGTGGTCTCATTTCAGTTTTTGACCTGCTCAGGTTGAGTCCCTGTAGACTCTTTCTCAGCTTGAAACCTGATCTTCAACCCCTTTCCCTGACCTCGATGGTTAGCTTCCTACATTAGGCCTCAGGTGCTTTAGCTATAAAATGATATAGTTGCCCTTAATTCTAAAGTCTTCTTCCTAAAGCTCTACAATGCGCTGGCTCCTTGAAAATGTTTCTCTTTGCTGGTTTTCATTTTGTAGAGAATTAAAACCACAGCTACTCTAAAAGACAGTAAGTTACACTGGATAAGGAAAGTGTCCTTTTGTAGTTAGATTAACAGGGATGGAAGACGACTTAGTATGTTTTAAGATACTCATGATCCATTCTCGTGAGAGTCAGGGGAAGAAGGGCAAGAGAGTTAATAAAATACTAAACGATTGTGACAAATTAAGTTCACAAAGATGTAGCTGATTAGTTACTACTTGAATAAGCCACACATATCCAATTCAAGTTTTCCTTTATTTTTCTAAGAAGGGATCCCAGTGAACTGAGTCCCATGTTCAGGAACTCCACGTTCAATGGCTTAGTCTCTAAAAACTGTTCTGTTGCTGGAAGGTGAAATATTGCCCATCAGTCCTAATTGATGTTTAGCTATCACGCACATTTGAAATAAATTTATTACTTTGCCTGATCTCAGCGTAATACATTCCAAAGGGGCGAAGAGCACATGAAAATTTATGGAGTCTCCATCTTCTACAATAAAGTGTGCCATAAATTACATATTATTTGGCCATGAAATTCACAAGCCATAGAAACCACGCCATTAGCAATGTATACAGTGGTAAACAGCAGGTAATGATAATGATATAAAACAAAATAGACTGTGTATGTTGGCACAGCTGCCAATAAAGCAATCATTAAATACATTCATATGCATCTACGCTAGGTAAGCTCTTTGAGGGCAATTGCTACGAATTCTACATACCTGTCAGGATATTATATATAGCCCAGTTTCTATGGCCTTTATTCAGAGACGCTGAGAAAGGGTTACTGTGGGTAAATTCAGACCTTTTCTCAATATAGAATTTGGTCAACATGCATTCTGAACAGCAAAATTTCACACTGCTTTCAATTTTCCTACAGTAATTGCCACCTCAACAAATGCAGGATTAAGTAGAATGGATTATAAGAAGTTAGAAAGGAAAGATGGAAGAAAAGAAGGAAGGTAGAAAAAAGGTGGGTATGGAGTACTTCAACATTTACATAAAGAGTGGACCTAAAACTAACCTGAGGTTACCCTAAACTATTAGCATATGCTATAGAAACTTAAATGAAAAAATTTTAAAAACCCAGCAAGGGAAACTCAAAGATTCTTTGTTTTTTTCACTCTATTGCATATACACATCCAACTTAAACAATCTATATGCTCATGTGCAATAAGAGAGCATTGTTTTGCAAGGCTATTTGGGTTCTATCAGCATGTAAAGGTCGGACAACTCAACTTTAGCAGAGCTAGCCTTCAGGTGAATAACTGCTTCTTTCAGGCTGTGAGCATCTGAATTTTCTGGAAATATTTCCCAAAAAATGAAAACTAAAAGAGTCCTAGGACAGCGTCCTTTAGAAGTTTTATAGTATCAAAGTTTTTGGAGGAAGAGTATCTTTGTCGATTATCAACACGATGATTCCAAGCAGGTCAATTTATGCTGAGAAGATTATATAACAGAACCCACTTCACCTCCATTATACTGACAATGGTCTTCCTTACTTCAACCTTGTGCTTCTTAGTAAAGTTGAAAATACTAAGCCAAGAACAGACAGTGCCAATGCCAGAGACTCAGATGTACCTATAGGAGCCTTCAGACAACATCGCCACCCAGGCTAAAGTCCTGGTTTAAAACATCCCAACATGAATGACTCTCAAAAACCGTATGCTGAGCAAGTGAAGCCAGATCAAAAGGGCACCTACTGGGGCTTCCCTGGTGGCGCAGTGGTTGAGAGTCCGCCTGCCGATGCAGGGGACACGGGTTCGTGCCCCGGTCTGGGAGGATCCCACATGCCACGGAGCGGCTGGGCCCATGAGCCACAGCCGCTGAGCCTGTGCGTCCAGAGCCTGTGCTCCACAATGGGAGAGGCCACAACAGTGAGAGGCCCACGTACCACAAAAAAAAAAAAAAAAAAAAAAAAAAGGGCACCTACTGTATTATTCAACTTACATGAAATTCTAAACTGGGCAAAATTCATCTCTAATGATAAAAAAACAGATCTGTGGTTGCCTTGGGTTGGGAGATGGGGATACTTTGGCAAAAGCCTAGGAGGAAACTTTCTAGGGTTTTAGAATTGTTATCGATCTTTATGGGGGTGGTAGTTATACAAATGTATACATTAATTAAAAGTCACTGAACCGTTGACTAAAAATGTCTGCATTTAATTGTATGTAAATGATACCTTAATAAGGTTGATTACAAAATGAGCCAAAACCAAAACAAAGCAGAAGAAAAACTTCTCAAGACCTCAAAGGAAATACACTGTTTTCTTCCAGGGTACCAGATTGGAAATGAGGCATTGGTCTGTTCGACCTCAGATTATCCCTAGGATTATCTAGTCTATTTTAAAGCACTAGAGTCCCGTATCAGAAAAACTCACCCCATGTTTTATTACTTTGATTTCTTCTCTGCCTCTTCTCCCAACATGGTGAAGTCATTTACAGAAGAAAAACCAGCTTTTTCCAACTTTGCATCATCACATATTCTTTCCAAAGCTATTATTTATGGAATAAAATTTGGCTACACTTTGTAAAAATCTAGCTTTTTGAGCCTTACAACTCTTAACAGTTAACCTATTGCCTCCATTGGAATTTGGAAAAACTATTTTGAAAATGAATAGCTGAGATTTGACATTTTTGTTTTTTGTGATTTTCTCTTCCCCTAAGTGACAAGTGAGTAGGAATGAGAAACACATACATAAAGAAAAAAATTATCTTGCTGCCTTTGCATGGTTATAATTTATAGGAGGCCCTTTTCAACAATAATCTATTATCAGAATCAATAAAATATAATCTTCATGAAGCCCAGGCCAGGATATTTGTCTCTTTTTCAGCAGATTGCAATACAAACCACATTCATGGATTTGCTTCTTGATGATCTTTGTGATACTGTAACAGCTGACCATTTCCTCATGCCTCTTCACCTTAACTTAAACCTGGTTTTTCACTAATGACCTCACATTTCCTTCTCTATCACTTGGTTGTTGGCCTCTTTTCCAACTCCAACTCCAACTCACATTTCACTCTGGAACCAAAGGAAGACTTCCACCTTCCTGCTTTTTAGTGATACCTCAAGGTCATTACCATATTGTGATCACCCTGAAGAATAGCCAGACAATTGCTATTGCAGAGCCATCTGACAGTTTGTGGCTCTAAAAATTAACTAAGGACCACATTTGTCCAAAATATCCTAGTTTAAGATTTTGGTAATACAGTAACAGTAATTCCGAAGTCATTTATGACAATCAGTGTGGGAAGCACCCTCCTTCAGGAAGATCCTTTGCCATACAATACTCTTTCCCTGTCAGGTAATAAGGAAGCACGGCCGTGGAAAGTAACCTCCTGTGGAAAGAAATACTTGGCTTCGAGACGGCTTGAAGTTCATACATTTTTCTTGAATTAGATTCCCCATTAATTACTTTATCCACAAAGAGGTAATTATCAGAATTCTGTAAGCAATTAAGGAGATGCTACTGCACATTCTTTCAGCTTGGTGGCCTTTCTCACTTTATTTCATGTGGCTATCTGAAACATCAGTGATTTACATGTCCTTCTTTTTTTTTTTTTAGCAGATTTCTGTGTGTGTGTGTGTCCCCATGATGAAAACATCATTAAAATAAGATATCATGAATAGACTCTTAAGAAGCAGAGTCTACTTAAAGTCCTGGAAAATGTGAAAGCACTAACATTCATGGACAACTCTACATTCTGAAAGTTACTCCAAATTTTATTGATCTCTATTTTGTCTAGGAGTTTTTCAAATTTTCTACCATGATCATTTGTTAGTTTTATAATTACATAATAAAGGCAATACATCATACAATCTTTTGTAATCCACTGCCGTTTTAAAACTATTTGTTTCCTTGTCCTCAGCAGATATGTCATAGATTATTAGTACACAAGCAAAGACTTTCAACATAAGAGTACTTTATAGTGAGAAGAACTATACTGAGCTATCTCTATCCTAAGACAATGCACTAGGAAAGCACTAGGAATTCTTTTTTTTTTTTTTTTTTTTTTTTTTTCGGTATGTGGGCCTCTCACTGTTGTGGCCTCTCCCGTTGCGGAGCACAGGCTCCCGATGCGCAGGCTCAGCAGCCATGGCTCATGGGCCCAGCCGCTCCACGGCACGTGGGATCCTCCCGGACTGGGCCACAAACCCGCGTCCCCTGCATCGGCAGGCGGACTCTCAACCACTGCGCCACCAGGGAAGCCCACTAGGAATTCTTAAGCACTAGGAATACAGACATGATCAAGGGGCAAGTTCCTTGCCTTCGAGTATACATAATCATTATAGCAAATGCTTAAATAGCACTTAGTATATAACTCACCACAGCAGTCTTATTATACTCCTTTTTAATAGGTGAGCAGAGGAAGCCACAGGGAAGTCATAGGGTAAAGCCAGAATTTGAACCTAGGTAGACTATAGTACACTCTCCACTGCTTTAACTACTATGTTAAAATATGTATATATAAAAGTTATATATATTTATATAACTCCAAGTATTTGAAAGTTACAAAACACTTATCTACCAAAACTCAAAAAGGAGCACACAAACTTGCATAGAAAATAAACATGTAAAAGTTCATGAATAAACCACATTATAACCTGCTCCACATAATATACTGACTGCAGTGTCCTGGGCCTCTCCCATCCTTAGGTAACCGGAAATTACAACAAAATAATACTTTTCACCTTTGGAAGCCACACCATCTCTCATACCAACCAACCAATTAGTTCCTTAGAGAGAATAGGAAATTAACCTGAATATCATAAATATATATATATATATATATGTATATGCTATATATATATATATAGCATTACTGATGTAGAATCTTTGTTTAAAGACAATAACTTCAATAGCAGAGGGAACTTTACCATTGCAGGCTTCAGATAACCTCTATATTTCTCAGATTTTATGCTAAATCATGAAATGCCATATTGTGTCTGAAGCTATTTTTTCAATAGTCCATTTTCTTAAATGGACTAGCAAAGCAGTAAATACTGAGGAACATTTTGGCTCCCAAATCCTAACAAACAATAGAGCAGGGGTCAGTAAATTATGGATAGTGGGCCAAATCTAGTCCTCTACCAGCTTTTATAAATGAAGCTTTATTGGAACACAGCCATGTTCCTCAGTATATGTATTGTTTGTGTCTGTTTTCACATCACAGCAGCAGAGCTAAGTAGTTGCAAAAGAGATTGTATGGCTTGTAAAGCCTAAAATATTGACTGTCTGACACTATGGAAAAAGGTCTCCAACGCCTGCAATAGGATATAATGAAACTGATGCTATGTAACATCTAAGACTAGGTCATAAAAGGTCATGCAGCTTTTGCATGATTCTCAAGGAATGCTTGAACCCTGGACACTCATTCTTGGGATACTCTACCTTGAATCCTAACTACCACATTATGAGAAGTCCAAGCCACATGGGCAGCCACCTATAGGCACTCCAGTCAACAGTCCTTGTTGGGCCCAGTCTTCACGACATCCCATCTCAAGGGCCAGAAATGGGAATTAAAATTATCTAGATGATTCCAGCCCCAGCCATTTCAATCCTCATGAGCTGAGGTTTCAGACATCAGTCATGGAGTAGAGACAAGCCATCTCCTCTGTGTACTGTTTGAATTGCTGACCCACAGAATCTGGGCACATATTAACATTTTTTTTTGTTTCAACACTAAGTTTGGACTTCTTAATTATGTAGCAGTACATAACTGTGTTATCTATTAGATAACACAGTTAGATATCTATTATCTAATAGATAATATAGCACTGTGTCTGTACACAGGAGATCTACATTTCACAGAGCACATACTTTTAGATGTGAATGTTGACTGCTCAATTTCTAAGAAGAACGTATACACACATCTAGGTACAAAATGTTTATGTATATGTAAATATTAGACCTATATAAACTAATCTATATTATCCATAAAATGAGGGGCCCTTGATAATGGCTAACATTTCTTTCTGGTATTTATTGTGTTCCAAGAACCGATAAATTCTTTCATTGTATGAATTTTCTCTTTTAACCCTCATAGTAACTCACTGAGAGAAGTAATGTTATCTCTATTTTATAGATGAGAAAACTGAGGCAAAAACAGATAACATGCTCAAGAGTACTCAACAAGTAAATTTGAGAGTCAAGATTTGAACCCAAGTTCTCAAGTTTTAGATCCCTTACTCATAGTCACTAAGTTATATACTGAGGGAGGGGATGAAAGCTGAAGCCATTACCTCATGCTCAAGAAGTTAGACAGAAACTTAGCAGGTATGGTTGAAAGAAGACAGGACTTGGAGTCGTAAGTCCAGAGCCTGAGTGATGAAATGACTTCTCCTCTCCTCTAGATGTAGGTTTGTGTTTAGAAAATGAAGAAGAGCACTGCACATGTTGATTGTTGATTTCTGGACTTCATGATGACCAGAGAGTGGAAGTTTACCAGGGAGCTATTCTGCAATGACATAAATTATTGATTCAAAATCAAACCTTTAGTATAAACTACTGATTCAAAATCAAATCTTTATCATGTCTCCCTTGCATCAGAAGTCTTTCCCACTCTTCATTTCTTTTTAAACCCTTTCCTGTCTACTCTTGGCCAAAGCTTGAAGCCTGATTTAACATTTGGAAAGAAAATAATGAAATAGTCATAACACAGCAATTCCAATGCCTACTGAAACAGAAGCTCTAAATAATTTTTCAGATAATTTAGGAAATTAAAAATATTTACATCATATGAAGGAGAAAAACCTGCAACCAAGATTACTCTACCCAGCAAGGATCTCATTCAGATTTGATGGAGAAATTAAAACGTTTACAGACAAGCAAAAGCTGAGAGAGTTCAGCACCACCAAACCAGCTTTACAACAAATGCTAAAGGAACTTCTCTAGGCAAGAAACACAACAGAAGGAAAAGACCTACAATAATGAACCCAAAACAATTAAGAAAATGGGAATAGGAACATACATATCGATAATTACCTTAAATGTAAATGGACTAAATGCTCCCACCAAAAGACACAGAGTGGCTGAATGGATACAAAAACAAGACCCATCTATATGCTGTCTACAAGAGACCCACTTCAGACCTAGAGACACATACAGACTGAAAGTAAGGGGATGGAAAAAGATATTCCATGCAAATGGAAACCAAAAGAAAGCTGGAGTAGCAATTCTCATATCAGACAAAATAGACTTTAAAATAAGGACTACTAGAAGAGACAAAGAAGGACACTACATAATGATCAAGGGATCGATCCAAGAAGAAGATATAACAATTGTAAATATTTATGCACCCAACATAGGAGCACCTCAATACATAAGGCAAATACTAACAGCCATAAAAGGAGAAATCGACAGTAACACACTCATAGTAGGGGACTTTAACACCCCACTTTCACCAATGGACAGATCATCCAAAATGAAAATAAATAAGGAAACACAAGCTTTAAATGATACATTAAACAAGATGGACTTAATTGGTATTTATAGGACATTCCATCCAAAAACAACAGAATACACATTTTTCTCAAGTGCTCATGGAACATTCTCCAGGATAGATCATATCTTGGGTCACAAATCAAGCCTTGGTAAATTTAAGAAAATTGAAATTGTATCAAGTATCTTTTCCGACCACAATGCTATGAGACTAGATATCAATTACAGGAAAAGAGCTGTAAAAAATACAAACACATGGAGGCTAAACAATACACTACTTAATAACGAAGTGATCACTGAAGAAATCAAAGAGGAAATTAAAAAATACCTAGAAACAAATGACAATGGAGACACGACGACCCAAAACCTATGGGATGCAGCAAAAGCAGTTCTAAGGGGGAAGTTTATAGCAATACAATCCCACCTTAAGAAACAGGAAACATCTCGAATAAACAACCTAACCTTGCACCTAAAGCAATTAGAGAAAGAAGAACAAAAACATCCCAAAGTTAGCAGAAGGAAAGAAATCATAAAAATCAGATCAGAAATAAATGAAAAAGAAATGAAGGAAACGATAGCAAAGATCAATAAAACTAAAAGCTGGTTCTTTGAGAAGATAAACAAAATTGATAAACCATTAGCCAGACTCATCAAGAAAAAAAGGGAGAAGACTCAAATCAATAGAATTAGAAATGAAAAAGGAGAAGTAACAACTGACACTACAGAAATAAAAAAGATCATGAGAGATTACTATAAGCAACTCTATGCCAATAAAATGGACAACCTGGAAGAAATGGACAAATTCTTAGAAATGCACAACCTGCCGAGACTGAATCAGGAAGAAATAGAAAATATGAACAGACCAATCACAAGCACTGAAATTGAAACTGTGATAAAAAATCTTCCAACAAACAAAAGCCCAGGACCAGATGGCTTCACAGGCGAATTCTATCAAGCATTTAGAGAAGAGCTAACACCTATCCTTCTGAAACTCTTCCAAAATATAGCAGAGGGAGGAACACTCCCAAACTCATTCTACGAGGCCACCATCACCTTGATACCAAAACCAGGCAAGGATGTCACAAAGAAAGAAAAACAGGCCAATATCACTGATGAACATAGATGCAAAAATCCTCAACAAAATCCTAGCAAACAGAATCCAACAGCACATTAAAAGGATCATATACCATGATCAAGTGGGGTTTATTCCAGGAATGCAAGGATTCTTCAATATACGCAAATCAATCAACGTGATACACCATATTAACAAACTGAAGGAGAAAAACCATATGATCATCTCAATAGATGCAGAGAAAGCTTTCGACAAAATTCAACACCCATTTATGATAAAAACCCTGCAGAAAGTAGGCATAGAGGGAACTTTCCTCAACATAATAAAGGCCATATATGACAAACCCACAGCCAGCATCGTCCTCAATGGTGAAAAACTGAAACCATTTCCACTAAGATCAGGAACTAGACAAGGTTGCCCACTTTCACCACTCTTATTCAACCTAGTTTTGGAAGTTTTAGCCACAGCAATCAGAGAAGAAAAGGAAATAAAAGGAATCCAAATTGGAAAAGAAGAAGTAAAGCTGTCACTGTTTGCAGATGACATGATACTATACATAGAGAATCCTAAAGATGCTACCAGAAAACTACTAGAGTTAATCAATGAATTTGGTAAAGTTGCAGGATACAAAATTAATGCACAGAAATCTCTGGCATTCCTATATACTGATGATGAAAAATCTGAAAGAGAAATCAAGGAAACACTCCCATTTACCATTGCAACAAAAAGAATAAAATATCTAGGAATAAACCTACCTAAGGAGACAAAAGACCTGTATGCAGAAAATTATAAGACACTGATGAAAGAAATTAAAGATGATACAAATAGATGGAGAGATGTACCATGTTCTTGGATTGGAAGAATCAACATTGTGAAAATGACTCTACTACCCAAAGCAATCTACAGATTCAATGCAATCCCTATCAAACTACCACTGGCATTTTTCACAGAACTAGAACAAAAAATTTCACAATTTGTATGGAAACACAAAAGACCCCGAAGAGCCAAAGCAATCTTGAGAACGAAAAATGGAGCTGGAGGAATCAGGCTCCCTGACTTCAGACTATACTACAAAGCTACAGTAATCAAGACAGTATGGTACTGGCACAAAAACAGAAAGATAGATCAATGGAACAGGATAGAAAGCCCAGAGTTAAACCCACGGACATATGGTCACCTTATCTTTGATAAAGGAGGCAGGAATGTACAGTGGAGAAAGGACAGTCTCTTCAATAAGTGGTGCTGGGAAAACTGGATAGGGACATGTAAAAGTATGAGATTAGATCATTCCCTAACACCATACACAAAAATAAGCTCAAAATGGATTAAAGACCTAAATGTAAGGTCAGACACTATCAAACTCTTAGAGGAAAACATAGGCAGAACACTCTATGACATAAATCACAGCAAGATCCTTTTTGACCCACTTCCTAGAGAAATGGAAATAAAGACAAAAATAAACACATGGGACCTAATGAAACTTAAAAGCTTTTGAACAGCAAAGGAAACCATAAACAAGACCAAAAGACAACCCTCAGAATGGGAGAAAATATTTGCAAATGAAGCAACTGACAAAGGATTAATCTCCAAAATTTATAAGCAGCTCATGCAGCTCAATAACAAAAAAAACAAACAACCCAATCCAAAAATGGGCAGAAGACCTAAATAGACATTTCTCCACAGAAGATATACAGACTTCCAACAAACACATGAAAGGATGCTCAACATCTTTACTCATTAGAGAAATGCAAATCAAAACTACAATGAGATATCATCTCACACCAGTCAGAATGGCCATCATCAAAAAATCTAGAAACAATAAATGCTGGAGAGGGTGTGGAAAAAAGGGAACACTCTTGCACTGCTGGTGGGAATGTGAATTGGTACAGCCGCTATGGAGAACGGTATGGAGGTTCCTTAAAAAACTACAAATAGAACTACCATATGACCCAGCAATCCCACTACTGGGCATATACCCTGAGAAAACCATAATTCAAAAAGAGACATGTACCAAAATGTTCATAGCAGCCCTATTTACAATAGCCCGGAGATGGAAACAACCTAAGTGTCCATCATCGGATGAATGGATAAAGAAGATGTGGCACATATATACAATGGAATATTACTCAGCCATAAAAAGAAATGAAATTGAGCTATTTGTAATGAGGTGGATAGACCTAGAGTCTGTCATACAGAGTGAAGTAAGTCAGAAAGAGAAAGACAAATACTGTATGCTAACACATATATATGGAATTTAATTAAAAAAAATGTCATGAAGAACATAGGGGTAAGACAGGAATAAAGACACAGACCTACTAGAGAATGGACTTGAGGATATGGGGAGGGGGAAGGGTAAGCTGTGACAAAGTGAAAGAGCGGCATGGACATATATACACTACCAAACGTGAGGTAAATAGCTAGTGTAAAGCAGCCGCATAGCACAGGGAGATCAGCTTGGTACTTTGTGACCGCCTGGAGGGGTGGGATAGGGAGGGTGGGAGGGAGACGCAAAAGGGAGGGGATATGGAAACATATGTATATGTATAACTGATTAAATTTGTTATAAAGCAAAAAAAAAAAAAAAAATTTACATCATAGATGCAAAGACAGAAGTTACTTGTGTAATAAAATAAATGGTGAGACAAAAGGTTTCTGGTCAAGTAGATTTGTTTAAATAGGAACACTAATCTGAGTTCTACCCCTGTGCCAAAACCCAGTGACAGGTTGCATACAGCTTCTAAAGGGATAGTTCAGTGCATTGGGTCAAATTCATGCCCTAAAATGTGGTATTATTAGTAGTACTAGAAGACACAGTGTGACTGTCTTCTTTGGGACATAGATGAAGACCCCAAGATAGACAATATCAAGGACAAGTTATGTAGAATAAGATATTATCTCAGTCCTTGGGACATGTCATCCAGGATAGAACAAGAAGTAGATTTATTATCAAGTACATGAAGCCAGAGACAGTAAGCAGTGAGTGGTAGTTGGTTCAAATAGACAGGTTTTAGAAGTAGAGGCACGGATGTAGAAAACAAACTTAGGGTTACCAGGGGATTGTGGAGGGGAGGTTAAAATGGGAGATTGGGACTGAAATATACACACTACTCTACATAAAATAGATAACTAATAAGAACCTGCTCTTCTTATTAGCACAGGGAACTCCACTCAATACTCTGTAATGGGCTATTTGGAAACGACTCTAAAAAAAAATACAAGTGGGGCTTCCGTGGTGGCGCAGTGGTTGAGAGTCCGCCTGCCGATGCAGGGGACACGGGTTTGTGCCCCAGTCCGGGAAGATCTCACATGCCGTGGAGCGGCTGGGCCCGTGAGCCATGGCCACCGAGCCTGCGCATCCGGAGCCTGTGCTCCACAACAGGAGAGGCCACAACAGTGAGAGGCCTGCGTGCCGCAAAAAAAAAAAAAAAAAAAAAAGTGGGTATATGTATATGTATAACTGTTTCACTTTTCTGTACACCTGAAACTAACACAACACTGTAAATCAACTACACTCCAATAAAATTGTTTTCAAAAATAGGTTTTAAGAACCATAGTCAGGGAGCAGTGTGGATTGGAAAGATCTGACAAGAAATACTTCTGCATCCTCAGACAGTGCTCCCCAAGCTGGCTATTGCAAGGGTGAGCATTTAAGAGATCTTTGACATAAGGAGGACATGAGATTAACAATCTATCCCAATGTGCATGAATTATTCTCCTCGGGGCTATCAGAAATCAGATGGCATCCTAGAGCAAGGGTCAGCAGATCTTTTCTGTAAAGGGTCAGAGAGTAAATATTTTGGATTTTGGGTACCATACGTATCCGTTGCAATTGCCTATCTGCTGCTGTAGCACAGAAACAGCCATGCACAATACCTTAAGGAATGGGTGTGGCTGTGTTCAAGCAAAACCAGGAGTCAAGCGAGATCTGATCAGTGGGCCAGAGTTTGCGGACCCCGGTTCTGGGTCAGTGTTCACAGCTGAATGAGTCATGAGGCCTTAAGTTCCAGTTCTCATTGTACTACTTTCTACCTGGGTGAACTTGGGTTCATCCTTTTATTTATATGGGCCACTATGTTAGTCAAGTTTCTCCAGAAAAACAGAACCAACAGCAGGTGTATACAATGTGCCCATATATATTGATAGATATAGATCTAGATATCAATATTGATACCTAGATCCATATCCATATCTATATAAAGATAGAGAAAGAGAGAGAGAGATTTTAAACAATTGGTTCACACAATAATAGAGGCTTGGTAAATTCATAATCTGCAGGTTAGGCTGTCTAGAGACTCTAGGAAGAGTTGCAGTTCAATTTCTGTAAGTCTTCTGGCAGAATTCCTTTTTGCCACAGGGAAGTCAGTCTTTGTTTTATTAGAACTTTAACTGATTGGATGAGGCCCACCCATATTATGGAGGATAATCTGCTTTACTCAAAGTCCACCACCAATTTAAATATGAATTTCATCCAAAAACACCATCACAGGGACTACCCTGGTGGCACAGTGGTTAAGGATCTGCCTGCAAATGCAGGGGACATGGGTTTGAGCCCTGGTCTGGGAAGATCCCACATGCCGTGGACCAACTAAGCCCATGCACCACAGCTACTGAGCACGTGCACCTAGAGCCCATGCTCTGCAACAAGAGAAGGCACTGCAATGAGAAGACCGTGCACCACAACGAAGAGTAGCCCTCGCTTGCTGCAAATAGAGAAAGCCCACGGGCAGCAACGAAGACCCAACGCAGCCAAAAATAAAAAGAAAGAAAGAAGGAAAGAAAGAAAGAATTTAAAAAACACAAAAACGCCATCACAGAAATATCCAGAATAATATTTGACCAAATAACTGGGCATGGTGGCCCAGACAAATTGACATGGAAAATTTACCACCTAAGCCATAGTTTTGTCATCTTTTACTGAGAAATTTGACTTATCTGAACTATTATCATACCTAGAAGATACCTTCTACAGGTAACATGATTTGGCGCCCAAAGCCATAAGCTAGAGTATTTCATTCCAGGTCCCTCCTCAAATATCCATGATAGGTAGAAATTGGACATCAGTAGTTCTTGAAATCTCCCCAGTGAATATAATATGCAACCAGGGCTGAGAATCTGGAGATGTAGAGAGAATTTAAATTGAACTTTAGTTAAACAGGAAAACAAGCTCTGACTCTACTGGCTGGAGCTAGACAAGGGATATGCATTTAGTGGGATGAGAAGATAAAGAACACTAGGGAGTAAATCAAATGCTTTACACCTGTGCTTAGCTAATTGTTACTCAGATAATTCAGACAATCTTACAGCATCTGAACCCTGAAATTCCTTAGTTCTCTTTACAAAAAAGTAACTCTTCAAGTAACTGAACTCTGAGAATCATGTAAATCATAAAGAAAAAGAAGAAATCTTATTTTCTGAATTTGTTGATTTCATATATACTGTTTCACTTTCATGATATTAACTAGTTATCTTTCTTTCCATTTTATGTTTGAGGAAAGTAAGGCTTTAAAAATCTCAGTCATTTTCTCAAGGTCACTTGTTAAGGGTGTGGTAGGCAGCATAATGGCTCCTAAAAATGCCCTCACCCTAATCCCTGGAACCTATTAATATGTTACCTTACATGGTGAAGAGGACTTTGCAGATATGACTGAAGTTATAGACCTTGAGATAGAAAGATTATCCTGGATTACCTCATGGAACAAATCTAATTGCACGAGTCCTTAAAAGCAGAAAACCATTCCCAACTGTAGAAAGAGAAAGATAGAGATGACTTAATAGAAGCAGAATCACAGCGATGCAACATTTTGAGTTTTGTAGGTGGAGAAAGGGGACTCTGAGTCAAAGACTATAAGTGACTGCTGGCAGCAGATAAAGTCCAGGGAACAGAAACACCCCTAAGAGCCTCCAGAAAACAATGTAGCTCTGCCAACACTTTTTTTTCTTTTTTAACCATCTATATTGGAGTATAATTGCTTTACAATGGTGTGTTAGTTTCTGCTTCATAACAAAGTCAATCAGCTATACATATACATATATCTCCACATCCTCTCCCTCTTGCCTCTCCCTACCACCCTCCCTTCCCTATCCCACCCCTCTAGGTGGACACAAAGCATAGAGCTGATCTCCCTGTGCTTTGTGGCTGCTTCCCACTAGCTATCTATTTTACATTTGGTAGTGTATATATGTCCATGCCACTCTCTCACTTCATCCCAGATAACCCTTCCCCCTCCCTGTGTCCTCAAGTCCACTCTCTATGGCTGCATCTTTATTCCTGCCCTGCCCCTAGGTTCTTCATAACCATTTTTTCTTTTTTTTTATATTCCATATATATGTGTTAGCATATGGTATTTGTTTTTCCCTTTCTGACTTACTTCACTCTATATGACAGACTCTAGGTCAATCCACCTCACTACAAAAAACTCAATTTCATTTCTTTTTATGGCTGAGTAATATTCCATTGTATATATGGGCCACTTTTTTTTTTTTTTTTTTTTGTGGTACGTGGGCTTCTCACTGTTGCGGCCTCTCCCGTTGCGGAGCACAGGCTCTGGACGCGCCGGCTCAGCAGCCGTGGATTATGGGCTCAGCCACTCCGCAGCATGTGGTATCTTCCTGGAGCGGGGCATGACCCGTGTCCCCCGCATCAGCAGGCGGACTCCCAACCACTGAGCCACCAGGGAATCCCTGTGCCACATCTTTATCCATTCGTCTGTCGATCCTGCCAACACTTTTACTTGACTCAATTGAGACCAATGTCAGACTTGTAAGGTAATAAATTTACCTTGTTTTGAGTCACTAAGTTTTTGGTAATTTGTATGAAAGCAATAAAAAACAAATACAGAGGTTCTACAAGAGCCAGGCTATATATTTATACTTCAGTATTTCTGAAATGAATTTAACATTGTGACTGAGAGCAACAGCAGCAGCTTCCATGGGATCCCATCACACACCTGAGGAAAAGCAGCCTAATACAAAGCAGTGACAGCAGCAGGTCACTGCCCCACACTTGGAGTAGAGGGGCACTTTCTCTACTGTAGCAGCAGCATAGCCTGAATGGGAACCCATCCTCCTGTGGCACTAGTCCCATCAACATTAGTGTAATCTGCTAGCATCTGCTGAGCCAACAGGCCCCACATATACAAACCCTCCAACTCAGCAGCATTAAGTGAGCCAGGCTCAGGGTTTCCTGAAACTCATATCCAATGGCACTGGAAAGACAAGATATCACCTACACTTATGAAAACATAAAAAAACAAAAACAGAACACTGGGAACTTCAGAAAGAAAAGGGGAACAATGGAATGGGTGAAAACAAATCGGGTAAATAGAAGAGACTATCATTAGTCTCATGAGTTTCTTAAATACTATATGATGGTCAAAGCAAAAATTAGGACACCATCTGATGTGGTTCTCCGTGTAGAGAAAGGAAATACTACAGAAAATCATACTTTAAAACTGGGGAATATTAAGAGACCTAAATGGAAGTAAAATTTTGAAACTTCACTTGAAGTCATAAAACACTGATTCCAGTAGACTATGATAAGTTACATATGTATACTGTAATGCCAAAAGCAACCACTAAGAAAACTATACACACAGTATACACACATGATTATAAATAAATAAATTAAAATGGGCTTATTAAAAAATGTTTAAGTAACCCACAAGAAGGCAAAATAAGAGAAACACAAGATTGAGAAACTAAGGTAAAAGACAAAACAAAAAATAAAATGGTAGACCTAATCTTTAACATAGCAATAATTACATTCACTGTAAATGATCTAAGTAACCAAGTCAAAGGCAGAGATTGGAAGAGTAGATTAAAAAATCACAAGCATGATCCAAGTATATACTGTCTATAAGAAGCTTACTTTAAACATCCTGATATACGTAGTTCAGAGTAAAAGGATGAAAATGATATATCATGTGAACATTAATCAGAAAAAGCAGGAATGGATAAATTAATATCAGATAAAGGAGATTTCAGAGCAAAGGAAATTATTAGGGGCAAACAGGGTCATTACATAAAGATAACAGGAATAATCCACCTAGATGACCTAGTGATACGAAATGTGTGTGCACCAAACAACAGAACTTCAAAATACATGAAGCAAACACTGAAAAAGGTAGTAAAAGGAGAAAATTTTAAATCCACAATTATTATTGGAGACGTCAACACAGCAATTTATAGAACTACCAGACAGAAAAATCAGCAAGGAGATGGAAGAGCTGAAAACATCATCAATCAACAGGACATAACTGACATTTAAAGAACACACTCAATAAGAGCAGAATACATATTCAAGTGTCCGTGGAACATTCACTCATACACCATATACTGGGTGATAAAAAAACATTAGCAGATTTAACAGAATTAAAATCATAGAGAGTATGTTCTCTAGCCATAATGGAATCAGACTAGAAATCAATAACAGAAAGACAACAGGAGAATCTTCAATCACATGAAAACTAAACATCACAATTCCAAAGAACTCATGGGTAAAAAAGACAGCGTCAAGGAAAAAATTTGTAATGCATAGAATAAAAGAAAATGGAGATATAACAGATCAAAGTTTGTGGAATGAAGTGAAAGTAATGCTAAAAGGGAAGTTTATAGAACTAAATTGGGAAATAAAATATTTCAAAGCAATAATCTCATTTTCTATATTACAATAGTAAAAAAGGAAGAGGAAAAAACACTAAACAAGCAGAAAGAAGGAAATAATAAAGATGAAACAGAAATCCATGAAACTGAAAACAGGAAAATGGGGGGGGGAAATCAATGAAACAAAAGGCTGGTTCTTGGAAATAAACAATTTAATCAATAAAGATCTAGCAAGACTGATAAAGGTAAAAACTGAGATGGCACAAATCACAGATATCAGATATGCAACCAGGGATACCATGACATATCCTGCAGGTTAATAAGGGACAAGTTATTATGAACAAGTCTACACTCTAAATTCAAAAATGTAGATGAAATGGGCCAATTCTTCTACACCCAAAACTACCCAAACTCAGCCAAGATGAAATAGATAATCTCAATTTTCCTGTAACCATTAGAAACACTGATTTTTCATATAAAAACTCCCAAAAGAAATATGCAGGCTTAGATGTTTCACTTTTACCCAAGACTTAAAGAATGAAAACCAATTTTACATGATTTGATAAGAAATAGAAGTAGAGGGAACCATTCCTAATTAATTTTATGAAGCCAGTATTACCTTGATACCAAAACCAGACAGGAATAGTATAAAAAGAAGAAGACTATAGACCAATATGTTTTATGAAATTGCCTGTAAAAATCTTCAGCCAGATATTATCAAATTAAATCCAGAAATATATAACAAGAATAATATATCATGACCAAGTGGTATTTATTCCAGTTATGCAAAGTTGGTTAAATATTTGAAAATCAAACAATGTAATCCACCATATCCAATAGATTAAGGGGGAAAAGTCATGTGATCCTATCCATTAATGCAGAGAAAGCATTTGACAAAATCCAATCCCATTCATGATTTGGCACATATATACAATGACATATTACTCAGCCATAAAAAGAAACAAAATTGAGCTATTTGTAATGAGGTGGATAGACCTAGAGTCTGTCATACAGAGTGAAGTAAGTCAGAAAGAGAAAGACAAATACCGTATGCTAACACATATATATGGAATCTAAGAAAAAATAGGTCATGAAGAACCTAGGGGTAAAACAGGAATAAAGACACAGACCTACTTGAGAATGGACTTGAGAATATGGGGAGGGGAAAGGGTAAGCTGTGACAAAGCGCGAGAGAGGCATGGACATATATACACTACCAAAGGTAAGGTAGATAGCTAGTGGGAAGCAGCCTCATAGCACAGGGAGATCAGCTCGGTGCTTTGTGACTGCCTGGAGGGGTGGGATAGGGAGGGTGGGAGGGAGGGAGACGCAAGAGGGAAGAGATATGGGAACATATGTATATGTATAACTGATTCACTTTGTTATAAAACAGAAACTAACACACCATTGTGAAGCAATTATACTCCAATAAGGTTGTAAAAAATAATAATAAAATTAAAAAATTATAAAAAAGAAGAAAAAAAACCCCAAGCAAACTAGGAATTGAAAAGGAACATACTGAAACTCATCAAGAGGATCTACAACCTATACCGACATTATATTTAACTGTGAAAGACTGAATGCTTTCTCTGTAAGATCAGAAACAAGGCACCGATATCTGCCCTCACCACTTTTATTAAATATATTAATGGAGGTTCTAGTAAGAAAATAAAGCAAAAATAAATAAATACATAAATTTAAAAGGTAAATTTTTAAAACATTTATTTAAAAGATAAAAGGACTATTCCTACTACGTTGAATAGGAAGGAATATATCCTACTGAATGTTGAATAGTAATATATACTATTATATTAAATAAGGAAAAGTAAAACGGTATCTGAAGAGGAGATGATAATCTAAATGGAGAAAATACCAAGGAATCCACAAAAAGCTTGAGAAATAATATTAGTTTGTAAATGTTGTTTTTTTTTTTTGCGGTACGTGGGCCTCTCACTTTTGTGGCCTCTCCCGTTGCTGAGCACAGGCTCCGGACACGCAGGCTCAGCGGCCATGGCTCACGGGCCTAGCCGCCCCGCGGCATGTGGGATCCTCCCGGATCGGGGCACGAACCTGCGTCCCCTGCATCGGCAGACAGACCCTCAACCACTGCGCCACCAGGGAAGCCCTTGTAAATGTTTTAGAGTACAAATCAACACAGTTTTATCAAATTATATATTAATAACAAATGTGTAGAAGCTTAAATAAAAATATGTGATGCCATTTACAACTGACCTAAATAAATACTTAAATATAAGCCCAATAAGACATTTATAGGTCCTCTATACTGAAAATTACAAAATGCTGATGAAGAAAAATGTAAAAGTCCCAAACAAATAGTGAGACATACCTTGTTCATGGATTAGAAAACACAACATAATAAAGATGTCAATTCTCCCCAAGTTAAGAGGCTTAACAGAGTTACTCTTAAAAGGCCCTCAAGGTTTTTGTGGATATAGACAAGCTTATTCTAAGATTTATATGGTAAGAAGAGGCTGAAGAATAGCTAAAACAATTTGTAAAGGAAGATTAAAATGGGAGGAATTCATCTACCCAATTTCAAGATTTTGCAGTAATGATGGAGGTTAGATACACAGATCAATGGAATGGAATAGAGAACCCAGAAATAGACTGACATAAATACATTTAACTTGTTTTTGACAGCAGTGTGAAAGCTACCAAGGAAGAATAGACTTTTCAAAAAATGGTACTGAAACAGTTGGACATCCCTCGACAAAAACAAACAAACAAAAAATGAACCTTAACCTAAACCTCCACACCTTACACAAAAATTAAATCAAAGTGGATCATAATCTTCAATGTAAAAGCAGGACATTTGTAGAAAAAAAAAATAGGAGAAAATCTTTGGCATCAAGAACTACGTGAATAATTCTTAGACTTGACACCGAAAGTATGATCAATAAAAGCAAACATTGATAAATTGGATCTCATCAAAATGAGTTAAAAATGCTTCATAGAAGATCATTTTAAGTGGATGAAAACTCAAATTACACAGTGGGAAAACATATTTGAAAATCCCACATGAGACAAATGACTTGTATCTATAATATACAAAGAACTCTCCAAACAACTTAAAAAAACCCAACTAGAAAATAGGCAGAAGACAGGAACAGACATTTCATGGAAGAGAATATACACATGGCAAAGAAGCACATGAAAAGATGCTCAACATCATTAGCCATTAGGGAAATGCAAATTAAGACCATAATGAGATATCAGAGAATAACGAAAATTAAAGGATAGTGACAACATCAAATGCTGGTGAGTACATAGAAAAATGATATCACATCACTGGTGGGAAAATAAAATGGTTTAGCCACTCTGAGAAACAGCTTGACAGTCTCTTTTAATCCTAAAAGTAGATTCACCCTACAACACAGTAATTGTACTCTTGAGCATTTATCCAAAAGAAACAAAAACTTCATTAAGTTCCCACAGAAACTTACACATAAATGTTCATAGCAGTTTTATTTATAACAGCCCAAAACTGGCCACTACCCAAATGTCTTTCAATGGATGAATGTTGAAACAAATTGTGATAAAATCTTATGATAGAATACTACTGAGCAACAAAAAGGAACAAATTATTAATATGTGCAAAAATTGAAATGAACTTCAAGGGAATGATGCCGATGGAAAAATTTTAAAAAGCCAATCTCCGAAGATGAAGTAATTCATGATGATATTTACATATTATTCTTAAAATAACAAAACTGTGGAGATGGAGAACAGATTAGAAGTTGCCAAGGGTTAGAGATGGGGGTAGAAAGTACAGCGGGGGATCTTTGTGAGGTTTTTGTGGTCCCAGTACAAATAATACAGCAATCTTGGTTTTAACCCCGAAAGATGTTTAAAAGCAATTCCTAATAAGAGGTGTCCAGATATTTAGCAATGGCAGCAGATTAGAGGTATAGCTACCCAACATGACAGCTTCAAAACAGATGGTACTAATTCAATGCATATGTTCATTTTAAAAAGGCCAATCACAATACTTAAATGGTATATATCTTAATGATATTATTCTAAGGATCCAGCTCTACCAGATGGACTAGCAGGATTTTCTGTACATTCAATCTTATTTAAGACAGTAAATCTTATAATAAGACAGTTAAAAAAAGAAAAAGAAAAAAAAAACAAACCAACGACAGTTGGATATTCTCATAGGAAGATGAGGTGAAAATATGTAGCAGCGGTTCAAAAGCTTAAGCAGTGGCACCTAAATTTGGCTGCACATTAGAATCATCTGAAGCACTTTTTAAAAACCCTCACACCAACAGTTGGTCATCCTAAACCAATAAAATCATTTTAAATCTCCTCAGACGATGCCATTGTCTAGCCAGAAGTGAGAACCAGCGGACTAAGCAGAAGGGGATGTTTCTACAAAGATTTCTTAACAATAAGTTCTTTCACCCAATCAGATTTACCTTCCTGCAAAGGGGTAAAGAAGGCTAGATGTTGCCCATACTTGCTTAGCTTTAATGAGCACTTGTGACTTGCCCAAAACCTAGATCATGTTTCCCCTAAATTTCATGTTATTTCCTAAGTTTTTCAAATCCAGGGCTAAGGGGTTTGCCAGCATGAGATTTTAAGTGCTCACACAGGGGAAGTCCCTGGCAAACCAGGACAGAGGTCACTCTACATTGAAATGTAAAGCATCCTAAATAACCCTGCCACTGCCCCCAGATACTCGTCTGTGCCAACCAGTGGAGAAAAGGCATTCTCCATTACCACCACGGCAAATGCTGCTCTACTTGCCTTGGCTACTCCCTATCTTTTCCAGGCGTCTCTCCCCTTCACCTGCTGGTGGACACTTTGGCAGCTGCCAATGCAGATATTTTCAAACTTTAAGGTGAATAAAAATCATCTGGAGGGCCAGTTATAACAGAGATCACTGAGCCCCACTAGAGTTGCTGATTCCATAGGGCTGGGACAGGGCCCTAAAACTTGAATATCTGACACATTATCAGGGGACGCTGGTAAAGCTGGTCAGGTTGTTACCAAATGCACGTTCGTGTGTCTGAAGCACAGTGGGGCCAAACAAACCGAAAGGTTGCAGTCTGGAGCAGAGAAAGGTTTATTGCAGGATCGAGCAAGGAGAGGGGTGGCTCGTGTTCCAAAAACCCTGAAATCTCCAAAGGATTTCAGCAAAGCATTTTTAAAGGCCACGTGAGGGAGGGACGTCCCAGGGAATGTGATCAGCTCGTGCACAATCATCTGACTGGCTGATGTTGAGGCCACAGGGCAGGTAACATTATCCATCCTTAGGTGCCAGAAGGTCTGGGGGCTGTGTGCTCATGATCATCAAAGAGTTAATTTCTTCCATTGGGTGGTGGTTTTTAGCATCTGAAAACTCAAGAAATATGCCTGAGATACTATTATCTGAGGACTTCAGAGAGGAACTACAGCAGAGGCTATGGGGGATGGGTCTGTCCTAGGAAGGCCCCATAGGGTACTGCTTGCTTACAAGGTGACCATACTTTGAGAACCACTGCTCTAGTGGCTTGGAATGTTAAAGTAATGGAAGAATCCCTTCCCAGATCTAGATTCTAGTATCACCAGCTATTTTGGTGGGGGGAAGGGTAAGTTCTGTCCTTGCTTGGACTTCTTGTTCATTTATATCAAAGCCTATTTGAGGCAGTGCACTCGGCAGTCCTGCAGATCTGTCTTTGGCTTCAACGGTGTTTGGAATGAACAGACCCAGGGACGCTCCTTGCTCCAGCCCCCGACCACCCTCCAACATTTCTTCCTGCCGCAACCTTTGGAATCAGCCACTCAGCTATCCTCAGCCTCCAGGACAGGCCAACACCGTTTTTGGAGCTTAGCTCCTTAACACTGATCAACCACGAGTTCCCAGGTTCGTCAGAATTATTCCATCGAGGTGGAGGCCGCCATCCACCGCCTGTTCAACATGCATCTGTGGACACTTACCTCTCTCTAAGCTTCTATTTCCACAGCAACAGTGGGACTCTGGACAATGGGGGCCACAGTTTTCGCCAACTGGCTGAAGAGAAGTGTGAGGGCGCCCAGCGACTCTTGAAAATGCAAAACAAGTGCTGCGGCCGCGCCCTCTTCCAGGATGCGCGGAAGCCTTCTCAAGATGAGTGGGGTAAAACCCAGGACACTGTGCAAGCCGCCATTCTTAGGGAGAAGAACCTGAACCAGGCACTATCGGATCTGCGTGCCCTGGGGCCTGCCCGCACAGACTCCCACCTCTGTGACTTCCTGGAGAGCCGCTTCCTGGACGAGCAGCTGAAACTCATCAAGAAGATGGGCAACCACCTGACCAACCTCCGCAGGCTGGCTGGTCCGCAGGCTGTGCTGGGCGAGTATCTTTTCGAAAGGCTCATGCTCGAGCACAAACAGGAGTCTCTGAAGTCCAGCGGCCTCTGAGGAGCCCCTCTGGCGTCAGAGCTTCTGCCTGAAGCCCAGCTCTGCAGCCACTAGGCAGCTTTGTAACCGCCCTGGAGCCTTCTCCCAAGCCTTGGACCAAATGGAAACAATAACGCTTTTTGCAGAAGGAAAAAAAAAATGCCTATTTGAAACACAAACAGAATAAAGAGAAAAAAAGAAATATATATATATATTCATGTTCTTTTAACATATGAATTGCCCCACTTTATCTGTGTGAAATACGTTTGTTCCCGTTATTGGGCTGGTTCTCAAGCTTTGCTGCTCGTATGAATTACCTAAAGAGCTTTTTTTTTTTTTAAGTATTAAATATATTTTTAAATTAGTTTCTGCTTTATAACAAACTGAATCAGTTATACATATACATCTGTTCCCATATCCCTTCCCCTAAAGAGCTTTTAAGAGAAACTTTGGTGTCTGGGTCCCAGCCCCAGAGATTTTGATTCAGTAGGTCTAGGGAGGAGCCTGGGCACGGGGAGGTCTCAGAGTTCCCCAGGTGATTCTAATATGCAGCAACTTTGTGAACCACCTCTTGGCTTCAATCCAGCTAGTGATCAGATATTAAATCTAAGACACATGGGCTAGTGCGTGAGCTCTGCTGCTAGGCGTGTTCCATTTTCTTCCTCCTGGAAGATTCGTGCCAGGGAAAATGATTGATAGTTGTGTTACTTCTCTGAAATGGATAGAAATTTCCAATTAGCGTGAACAGGGGAGGGTGAATGGGTGAATGCAATAAGGTGTATCATTTATGTATTTCCCTATGTGTATGGCTAGAAGCTTTTGCAACTGACGTCTGCCCTACTTTTCATGCGAATGGTAATGCTTGTCCTCCTAATGCAGCTGTAAACTTTATCAGCCATAGGTAGACAGCATCACAAAATATTTACCCCTCTCCACTGGCCCACTCTCAAGCTTCACTCCCCTTCCGCAATACACAAATGTACATCAATGTGCTTGAGACCAGTATCAACATACTGACCTTCAATTCTTCCACTTTGCAGCTTCCCTCTTATCAGGAGATGTCAGCATGTAGTGCCCAGAGGAGGCATTTCCAGTCATCTCAGCTTAGAGGTCAAATATCCAAATATCCAAAGTAAAAAAGGTTAAAGAAAAGAAGAAGAAGAAGAAAGCAAGGAAGAAAAGAAGGAAACAATTTTCTTATCTCATAGTAATAAGGCAGTTTTCCTTAAAAAAAAATAAAGACTTAAGCCTTAAATTCTCTTTCCTAATCAAAATGTGCTTTTCCGTCTTTAGACTAGTCCTCTTATATCCTGTATTATTCATGATGTTTAATTCTTGAAATAGCACATGGCTGAAAACAGAAGCTAACCTCTTGTCCACTATGAATTAAATCTTCTTTTCCTAGGACCCTTCTACAATGTACAATTTGGGGTTTGCCAACATAATTATTTTCTCTGAAATAAGGTACAGCATTTTGCCTTTTCAATATATAGTTACACAATACATTGTTAACACAACATAGTTAATAGAGTCAATACAACTATAACACACATGATATGATGCCACTTTGGTGGTTTTCTTCATCCATGTCATTCTGAAATTTGACAGTATGGTTTTCATATTCTAATGAGCTGAGTATTACCTTTGCAAGGATAGAAAAATAAAATAACTTCATAATATTCTTGTGTGGTTTGCCCCTGGGGTGGATTACCATAATGGGGGCATATTTGAGCCTTTCTCCAAGTCATTAAAAAACCTCCAGCGAGTAGCCCCTTGTCCTCTCCAGGAAATTGCGGGAAAGTATCTTTAATCACAATAATCCAGGGGGGAGAAATCTCGGAAATAAGACATCTGCTTCTGTGCCTTGTTGTTTTGCACAATAGCAATGATTGCTTTAGCAGCTTCTATTGCCATATGTGTATAGTAAGTAAATGAACATAAAATTGAATGAACGCATAAAAGAAGGATAAACCCACCCAGTTTAACAAATCCACTCTCTCACCTGCTGTGTCCTGAAACGTGAAAGAAAGAATCACGGGATCATAAGGATTCATAAAATAACAGTCTCTGTTAACAATATTGACAGGAGGTATAAGGATGATTTGTCTGATGTGGGACCAACAGTTTAACTGCTTAATTCTTTTTTTTAAGGGCAAATCATTCATTTATTGTTTAAAGATCGCAAGACAACATCTGAATTTTTGTAGCACAATTTAAATGTTTTACTTTTTTGATAAAGCAGAGTATAACAGAAAAACAATTAGTTTCCAGTAATATCTCTATCTCTATTCAGAATTAAGTCTTCCACAGACATGTAACCTGGAAACAAAAGCCTGTTCCAATAAGCAAAGCTTCAACAGAGCGGCTACTTTTCGGGCCAGGGAAAGGTTCATCCCTATAGGATGATGACGTGCTGTGTAAAATGGCTGCAAGGTCACAGCCTTGAGGGCGTTGGAAGTCTGTTATCCTATTCCACATTAAGTAGTTTGGTGAACTTCAAACGACCATTCGTCTGCAACCAAGCTGCCAATCTTTAACTGATATTTCAAACAGGTAAAAAATAAATGAAAAGAAATCCCTACACTGATGTTCCTCGATTTACACTGTTTAATGGTTCATTAACATGTAATTCTGGCTAAGAATTACATTTGAGACTCCTTGCTCAGATTCTGGTTAACAGTACTAATCTTTAGAAATTCAAGTTCTCATTCATCAATAATTTGTCAGCTAGGATACCTTCAGGCATCAGCTGCAACTACAGAACAGGTGCCCTGCCTCAGCGCTCGGAAAGACAGAATGTACACCACCACCAGCAGACACAATACCTGTCACTAGACGGCACGTGTGCAGGACAGCAAGACACAAACGTCTATTCCGATGTGCCGCGGAGCAGCCGGAGAAAGAGGACTTCACCGCCCAGGGTCAGAAGGGACGGGGTAAGGAACCGAAGTAGCACCGACGAATGCGGTCAGAAGGACCAAGACAACTGATGGTTGCAAGGCAAGTTTTATTATGCTACGGTTGCAGATTATAGAGACTAGAAATGGAAGGTTGCCAGACGGTGGTTTACATTATCTATAGACTGTCTCGGCTCAAGGTTTACTTCCCTGGGAGAAAACCCATAAGCCCAGAATCATCCAAAATAACCTGCATGTGCAGGGGGGAGACAGCTTTGCTTGTCTCATTTTACATTCTTTCTGATTTCTGGGCCCTGGTGATTTATCTCCCATGGAATGGAACAAGGAGGGGAACAAGTAGGGACAGTCCCTTCGAGCAGCGGCGGCATGCCTGGCATGTCCATACCCTGATCTCAAGGCTGACTGTTTCCCTCAGTTCCCCTTTTTTTATTTTTTAATTTTTGCTGCAAAATAATTCCATGAAGCGTAGTGCCGAGAGTAGTATATTGTTTCATGAGGATACGAAACAGACATGAGAAGATTATTATCAAAAATAGGCAAATTATGGCCAGGGTAATAAATCCTGACAACCCTCCAGTAATCCACGACTGAGGGTTTAACCACTTTAAATGGTCCAGTAAAGTTTTAATTACATCTTCTTGCCAAATATCATCAAGATGTGCATTTTGTATATCCTGAATTTCAGCATTTAATTTCTTAAGATCAAGACTAATATTATTATCTGACCAAACACTCAGCAGATGCATTTTTACTTTTTCCCATTCCCAAATACAGTCATTGTACTTGTAAGGAGTAACACAAATCCATGTATACTTTTCATGACAAGCTAAACGCATCCTCAATTTTAATGCTGCCATCTGATCTCCAATCCCCCAAATTGAGTTTTTAAATTCATCTAACTTGTTATTCATCTGTAAATCTATGTGACTTTGTAAAGATAAAGCAAGACTGGTATTTTGAGATAATTGATCAGCAAAGTGAGCATGATTAATACTCTGTGAAAGAGCAAGATGGGCAGTAGCCGCGGTAGCAGACAGAGCAGCCAAGGCAAGTCAACTTACTATTAGCCACCCAATAAAGCGTCTCCTTCTCTGCAAGGCTTTAGAGAGTTCCACCCATGCCTGTACTCCAGTATCTTCATACCAAGGTTCTCTCAGATGTACAGGCGCCATAACATATATGGGTTACTTTAGTATAAGCACAGATTGTGTCCCTGCAGAAGGGAACATACAACTGTAAAAATACAATGAACACAGCTAATAGTATATCCTCCTTTGGAAGAATTACCAATGTTAATAGAACCAATCAAAAGTGTATATGGGGCTTCCCTGGTGGCGCAGTGGTTGGGAGTCCACCTGCCGATGTAGGGGACATGGGTTCGTGCCCCGGTCTGGGAGGATCCCGCGTGCCGCGGAGCGGCTGGGCCCGTGAGCCATAGCCTCTGAGCCTGCGCGTCCGGAGCCTGTGCACCGCAGCGGGAGAGGCCGCGGCAGTGAGAGGCCCGCGTACCACAAAAAAAAAAAAAAAAAAAGTGTATATGGAGGAGCAACACAAGTTATAACAGGTGTATTGGAATAAGTTAGAGCTAGTTTCCATATATCCCAGTTCTTTTGAAATGCAATAAACCTATCTATGACGGGAATAGAAGAGATAAGAATTTACCCCTTGGTATAATCTATAGTACACCATATTTGGTTATTATTCCAAGATGCATTGCAACATTCAAAATTGGATCCAGGAAAGTTAATGGTCATAAAAGGAGGAAATTGATTTTTTGATTTTCTCTTTAGTAACCATATGTCCAGCCATAAGTATCCCTTGTCCTCCAAGTAAACGCTTCATACACAAATAATTTCCTGAATCCTCACCTGTAACCTTGGCTACAGTAATAGCAGAATCCCTAAGCGGTGAGGCGTATGAGATTCGACCTCTAATATTAATAGGTTGCCCATTTTTATAGCAAATGATGGTATCCTTAAGATCCTCTCGTCGGCTGGTAGCCGGGCATGTAAGAGTAATGTTGGTTCCTGTAAAACGAAGGATGCCTGGAGAGCCTGACAAACTAATTGATTGATCCGTTCCCTCATAAACATCTGTATGCTCATAACTAATAGCCTTTACACATCCAGTTTCCAGATTCAATGGGCTAAGACGGACAGGATAGGTACTAAACCAGTTAGTATAATTTACAGACATATTGATTTGTTTTATATTCCCAATAAGAGGCCCATAAACAGTATCATTGTAAAATACAGGAAACTCTGCTTCAGACCAAGATATGGGTTTTAATAGTGGAGGATCAGGTACATAGGCCCAGTAAGTTGCTGCATTAACAGAGGGAACACATGAAATGGTTGCCAACATAGCCAAAAATAAAGTCACAGGTGTAACAGGATTATTCTGTTGTTTCACTAACTCTTGAGCTCGTGAAACCAATTGTTTAATTTGTCCCCAAGTTGGAACATCACTCCTTTGAGTCGTCCTGGCAAGTGGTCTCCTCTTCTTCTTCTTTTGCTGAATCAACACTGTCAAATTTTTAGGAGAGATGCAGAGCTTCTTCATCTTCTGAACTAGTTGTGAGCTGTGGCGAGCCATCTATTTGCTTGACTAAGCAAGCGCTCAGGAAGCCAGAGAGGTCCAGGAGCTGATCTGGGAAATATACACACGTGACCACGTCCCCAAATCAACACAGGATCAGGACAACGCCAAGTGCTGGTTAGCGGATCTTTCCCGAGGACCTCCAGAGATTGAGAGGCCAATCTTGGCTCAGCCACCAACCTTTCCCCTGTCAACAGTGAGAAAATTTAAAATAAACAGAGCATGATTTATAAGGTTATGTAGTGTTGTTCTATATAATTCCCCCATTTTTATTTTTTCAATAGTTAGCTTTAAAGGTCTATTTGCACGTTGTATAATACCTTGTCCTTGAGGGTTACATGGAATGCCTGTAATATTGGTAATTTGTAATGAATTACAAAATGTTGCAAAAGCAACACTGGTGTGAGTGGGCCCATTATCTGTTTTAATAATTTTGGGAAGGTTCATGAAAGCAAAACAGTGTAATAAATGAGTGATAACATGTTTAGTAGCTTCTCGGGTCTGTGCTGTAGCACAGAGGAAACCAGAATAAGTATCAATAGTGACATGAACAAACTGTAATTTCCCAAAAGACGGGATATGAGTAACATCCATTTGCCATAAATGACTAGGTAATAATCCACGAGGATTAACACCATAATGTGGAACAGGAAGGTGAGGTAAGCACTGTGGGCATTGCTTAACAATTTGTCGGGCGGCTCCACGAGGAAGGGAAAATTGTTTGTGTAATGTAGCCGCCGACTGATGGTGTAAAGCATGCGATTGCTGTGCTGCTTGTGAAGCAGTTTGATCATAACTTACCATAATATGAGGGTGTCCAGGACGTGGACCATGAGTACCAACAGTATGAAGATAATGAATGCAATACCTTAGCCATTCTTGACAGCATGACGAACGGAAAGGAGGAGGACGGTAAATTGGGATATGTCCTGCTTTAGGGAAAAGAGATTGAGGAGGAAGAGTAACTTTAACTTTATTTTGAGGAGGAAAATGCACAGGATAAAGATCACGTTTAGATCGAGTTAAAACATCTGCAGTCGCATTCATTTTAGACAATGGACCAGACAAGTTAGAATGAGCACGATATGCAGAGCTGCAACAGGACCATCGTGGGAATGAATAAGCTGTTGAAGTAAACGAAAAGAGGATGATAATTCAGGGTCATTAGTATATCCTCTGGTTGCAGTCTCCAGAAGAAATAATAAGCTAATAAGATCTTTACTATCAGAAAACAAATTAAAAGATATAGAAGGCAAATGTTTAAAAGCCATAATGACAGCATACAGTTCAACACGTGGAGCTGAAGTCAAGGAAGTTTGTTTAATGAGTTTTGTTCCATCGTCAACGATTACAGTAGCCACTCCTGAAGAAGAACCATCTGTAAAAACCAAAGGTACATGAGGAATAGGCTGTTGCCTAATTATAGAAGGAAAGATATAAGAGTTAAGTTTGCTGAATTGGATCAATTTATCAGCAGGCTAGTGGCATTCCAAGGTACCTGAAAATCCTGCAAGAACAAGACCCCATTCATTACTATGTTGAAAAAGCCAATTTTGTTGACTAACTGAATAAGGGATAATAATTTGAGAAGGTTCTATACCTATAAGTTGTAAGCATCTAGTTCTACCTTGCATTATTAACTTAATAATAAGTTCATAATAAGGGTTAATAACTTTAGAGGATGGAGTTTTCATAGGAATCCATTCAATAATTCCAACAGTTTGCCATAAGATGGCAGTAGGCACATGAGGTGTTGGACAAACAACTAAAGACATGGGCAGGTGAGTATGTATTCGAGTTAATTGTGCAGAGCTGATAGCTCTATTAACTATTTGGAAAGCTTGAAATCCTCTGGAGTCATAGATCGTGAAGTAGAAGGATCTGAGTCACCTTTAAGAATATCAAATAAAGGCTCTAACTGAGCAGTAGTAAGTTCTAAGGAAGGCCTTAGCCAATTAATATCTCCAAGTAATTTTTGAAAATCATTTAATGTTTTTCAATTATCAACTCGAATTTGCAGTTTTTGAGGCCTAATGGTAGAGTTATCAATATATTTTCCCAAATAGAAAAATGGAGATTGTCTTTGAATTTTTTCTGAGGCAATGACCAGGCCAAATGATTGTAAGGATTGTTGTAAAAATTGAGAAGCAGTCTCTAATCAAGAAATATTATCAGTGGCTAAAAGTATATCATCCATATAATGTATGAGATATAACGTTGGAAACCTTTTTCTCACAGGAGTTAAGGCCTGAGCCACATATATTTGGCATAATGTAGGACTATTTGCCATGCCCTGAGGCATGCCCTTTCCATTGAAATCTCCTCATGGGTTCCTTAAAATTTAAGGAAGGCAAGCTAAAAGCAAAATGTTTTCTATCTTCAGGAAACAAAGGAATAGTGAAAAAACACTCTTTAAATCTATAACTAAAAGATGATAATTGTGTGGTATGGCTGTTGGAGAGGGTAGGCCGAGTTGAAGAGCTCCCATTATTAGCATAGTTTTATTAACAGCTCTTAGACCCTGTAATAACCTCTATTTTCCAGACTTTTTCTTGATAATAAAAATAGGAGTATTCCAAGGACTATTGCAAATTTCTAAATGCCCTAATTGTTCCAGTACTAATTGTTCTGCAGCTTCTAATTTCTCCTTTGTGAGGGGCCATTGGTCCACCCATACAGGGTCATCACTCAGCCAAGTAATTGGACCAGCAGTGAGTGGAGGAGAATCCAAGGCCCCTAAGAAAAACCCAAACCTTGTCTATCACTTTTTATTTTCACATCAATAGGATAGACAGTTCCTTTTTGATTTGTTCCCAGCCCTTTTGTGGGAAGAAATCCTTGATCCAACACCATATTAGAGACATGAGAACTTGGACTATAAAGTAATACTCCCATTTCCTTTAATATATCTTGGCCCAAGAGGTTTAAAGGCAGCCCAGGCAAAACATAAGGCTGGAAGTATCCTGAATGGCCTTCACTATCTTGCCATAATAACTGACTACTTTGCATAGGAGAACTCTGTCCTATTCCTTGAAGTTCTGTAATAATAGGACTAACGGGCCAATGTTTAGGCCAGTGCATCTGCGTCATAACAGAGACATCAGCTCCAGTGTCTAACAACCTGAAAAAACCTTTCCATTCATGGCTCATTTCATTTCTGGACATTCTTTCCCTATCTTCTGAATCCAGTAGGCAGCACTAGATGATCCAAAAGCCTTTGTTTCTCTCTTTTGATGTTGTAAAATTTGTCCATGAGGTACAAAGGGCAAAAGTAGCAATTGTGCAATTTTATCACCAGGGGAAATCGTTATTATATTTTTAATAGTTGGTGCCATGATTTTTATTTCTCCTTCGTAGTCAGAGTCTATGAGTCCTGGCATAATAGTTAAACCCTTCATGGCGACACTACTTCTTCCCAATAATAGTCCAATCAAACCCTTGGGTAAAGGTCCATAGATGCCCATAGAGAGGGCCTGAGGACCCATTGCAGGAGTTAATACATATCGGGCGGAGGTACTGAGGTCCAGTCCTGTGCTTCCTGCTGTTGCTCTGGAGAGCGAAGATATTGTATGTTTTTGTTTTTGGTTAATGTCTGATTGATAGTTTGAGGAGGATACACAGACGTTGCCCTTACTATTTGTTGGGGCCGGGGAAGGCCCCGGGAGGAGTTTCCCGACAGTGGTGTCCCATCCCTGTGGGCCACTGAGCGACAATCTCGTGCCCAACGTTTTCCCCTATTGCATTTAGGGCATAAACCAGGGATTTTCGGACCATCTGGAGGTTTTTGAGTAGGGAAGGAAGGAGCAGGGTTACAATGAAAAGATCCACATTCTCCAGCAAAATGACCTGCCTTTCCGCATTGAAAACTAGTCTTTGTTCTCTTTTGATTGTTTTTAAACCCCACTTTAGTTAATGCTGCAGCCCTAGCAGCACCCTGTATATAAGCAGGCCCAAGGTCTGCACAAAGGCGAATATAATCCTCCAGTGTTCCCCGTTTTCTCCAAGGTCGAATCGCAGCCTGACATGCATTATTAGCATTTTCAAAAGCAAGTTGCTTAACTACAATTGTACCAGAGAGTCCATCCACAATGAGTCTCCCCACCGCCTGTAACAATCTATCTCCACAATGAGTCTCCCCACCGCCTGTAACAATCTATCTACAAAATCAGCATATGGTTCATCAGGTCCCTGTCTCATTTTTGAAAGATCCTCAGTTTTGTGTGTAGAAGGTAATTTCCTCCAGGCTTGTAATGCCAAATGATTTATTTGAGGATAAGCAACAAAGGTATAAGTTAATTGATCTTGTAAAGAAATATATGGTCCTTCCCCAATCAGCGTATGATAATCCACTGGAATATCATGGGTAGCATTGTTTTCTGCTTGTTCAGCAGCCCGTTCATAAAAATCAAACTTCCATATTAAATAATCTCCACCATTTAAACAAGCTCGTGCAATAGACTTCCAATCAGCGGGGGAAAGAGCTTCTCCTGCAATAGTGTCAACCATAGCAGTAGTAAAAGGAGCAGTGGGCCCATACTGAGCACAAGCAGATTTTAAATCTTTCAAAACTTTAAAAGGAAGAGCCTGATGCTCCCTAATAGCCTGTTGAGGATTATTAGGATCAGGTCTTTCTATGACAGGACAACAGAAAATAGGATCTTCTCCTCGTTTTATTGCTGCTTATACAGCACGTTGCAAGAGACTGAGCATTTTTACAGATTTAGATTTTTGAGGAAGACAGTCCTTACTAATTTGCAGCTTTTTCACTGACTTATCTATCATAGCCATTAGAAAATCATCCTCAGGGTGATTCTCTCTTTTATGTTTTTTTTTCTCTCTCTCTTTTATGTTTAAAAGCCTCATCAGTTAAGTCAAAATGTTCCTCTTCATCTGAAATATTTAAATTAATTAGCTCTTTTGGTTTAGGAAGTGGCGACACAGTAGCTGATAATACAGTCTTGTCTTCTGTCAGAGGCTTATGTTTTTCTGACTTTACATTCAAATCAACACTATCATGAGAAGAACCTAAACATATTTTTATCAGATTCCACAAACTAAATGTAACAACAGCAGTATGAGTAGGCCCTCGAGACTCATAATAATTTTTTAAATCTTCTCCAACTTTCTGCCAGATTTCTGTGTCACAGAGCCGCCATCAGGAAACCAGGGAGATACATCATGGATATGCTGCCAAAATTCAGTCAACTGTGAGGTAGAAAATTTATTACCCCGAGCTATAAGCATGGAAAGTAAAACCTGAGCAAATAATTCACGCTCCTTGGAGCCCTTTTGCCCCATCTTCTTTTACTTCTGACTGTTGCCTTATGCCTCTATTAGTTTCACTTTTACTCGTGGCCACACATATTTTGCATAAGGGTTCTCTTACCTGCACTTTCTTTTCCTTTTAATTGCCTTCACGCTTCAGGTCCCTGTTCGGGCGCCACTTGCCATGGACCAGCCTCAGAAAGAGGATTTCACCGCCCAGGGTCAGAAGGGACGGGGTAAGGAACTGAAGTAGCACCGACGAATGGGGTCAGAAGGACCAAGACAACTGATGGTTGCAAGGTAAGTTTTATTATGCTACAGGTACAGATTATATAGACTAGAAAAGGGAAGGTTGCCAGACGGTGGTTTACATTATCTAATGACTGTCTCGGCTCAAGGTTAACTTCCCTGGGAGAAAACCCATAAACCCAGAATCATCCAAAATAACCTGCATGTGCAGGGGGAGACAGCTTTGCTTGTCTCATTTTACTTTCTTTCTGATTTCTGGGCCCTGGTGATTTATCTCCCATGGAATGGAACAAGGAGGGGAACAAGTAGGGACAGTCCCTTCGAGCAGCAGCGGCATGCCTGGCATGTCCGAAGGTGCTCTCAAGGCTGACTGCTTCCCACACATATGTTGGCTTGTTTAAGCCTCAAGCCCTCGATCCTTTGTTGAAATACAATAATTTCATTCCTATGGTTTTCAATACCAAAAACTCTACCTCCAGGAGGGTTAAAGTCTAATTTGTACTCCAAACCAAGTAGCAGTGCAGTTCGCTACTACTGAGGCTGAATCCATAAAGACTTCAAGACCACGACCAGAAGACAAGTTATTATATATAATACCCTAGAAGGCCTGAAACATAATTATCATATACATAGCTGGTCCTTCAGAGCTTTTTACCTATAACATGTTTTTTGATGAAAGTTATTTAATGTACTGGAGATAACTGTGAACTACTGATCAAATATTTGAATACTTATACTTACCTGGAATTTCATTTCTGCTGAAAGAAAAAGGAAGAACAGGACTCACCTAAAACAAAACAAACTTTAGAAATGAAAGTAAACATCTTATCACACACTATCACTTTTGGAAGCAGCATAGAGGGGCAGTCAACAGTAAAACACTGGTGAAATAGGACAAAACTCTAGGCCAAAAATCCATTATTATTATCATCAGTCACAGTACCACAACTGTGCCCTTCATAATTAATAAGCACTCCTAAGAATCTTCATTTGGCACCAGATGATGTGTTTAAGAGAAACACTCTGGGAGGTTTTGAATCAGACTTGGTTTTTGTTAGCCAAGTTACAGGAGAATTTTTAAAGTGGGGGGGAGGGAAGAAGGAAACGGACCAGAAAAAGAATTGAAGCCATCATCTACAAACCAACAAAGCACTGAGAGTTCCAAACGTTATGTCAGACACTAAAATGACTGACACAGGCTCAAGCGGTTTATAAAACCTAGAAAAAGACTACACCAGCAAAGTCCCCATTTATCTGTAGAGTTCAGAAACTAAAACAAGGAATATTTCAGCTTAACACCTGATCTCAAGAGAATCATATACACTTCACATGAATAAAAATACCTGAAACCGGGCCTCCCTGGTGGCGCAGTGGTTGAGAGTCCGCCTGCCGATGCAGGGGATACGGGTTCGTGCCCCGGTCTGGGAGGATCCCATATGCCGCGGAGCGGCTGGGCCCGTGAGCCATGGCCGCTGGGCCTGCGCATCCGGAGCCTGTGCTCCGCAACGGGGGAGGCCACAACAGTGAGAGGCCCGCATACCGCAAAAAAAAAAAAAAAAAAAAAAAATACCTGAAACCAAACATTTTTAAAAGCTCCAATACCCAAAATAGAAAGAAAAAAATTAATTCAGAAGACTCAATCCACCCATGATAATCACAAAACGGCTGGGCAATCTCTATCTCCCTTCCACACTAACTATCCATCCCCTGGAAGACCAAGGGAGATCAGACCTTCCAGACTTACCTTCCAGACCTTCCAGACACCTGGCTGCGGCAAAATTCGATGGAATCTCCTTGTGGAACAGCAGTTTCCCATCTCTTGTGTCTCTCCCTGTCATGATCATGCAGGAAGCAAGTCTGGCTGTGCTATTTCTTATCATTGTGTGTCACCCATCTGCAACATGATATTGAAAAAGTAGTTCCCTTTCCCCCAGAAGGCTGAGGCTCAGCTACAGGGGTAATTCTCCTGGGCACACAGTCATTATTTAGGCCGACTCAGGGACTTCAACAGGCTTAATCATGTGATCAGGCTTGTTGCCAGCTGCATAATGCTCCCACATCTGTAGATAGAGCCACTCTAGTTCCATCGTGTATTGTTTGGTGTTGAACAGAGGGCTAGATGTTCTCTGCTTCCAGACTTTGCCACGAATTTTCTTCAGGTATTCTACATCAGTTCCCAGTTTCACAGCTATCTCTTCATATTCTTGTCTATTTTTAGCAATCAGCTCAAGACAGCCTAAACAAGTGAGCTGGGAAGCTGCAACTCGGGAAGCAAGAGTCTCTCCTGGCATAGTCACCATGGGGGTCCCTGCCCAAAGGACGTCCATCCCTGTGGTGTGTCCATTACAGAGTGGAGTGTCCAAGCAGACATCAGCCAGCTGGCCTCTCCGAACATGTTCCTCTTTAGGAGCAACAGGGGAAAAAATGAGACGGTTCGGGCGAAGGCCCATATTTTGTGCGTACTGTTGAATATTAGCTTCTCCTGCTGCTGGAAAACGCAACAGCCACAGTACACTATTGGGAACACGCTTCAGAATATTTGCCCACACCTGCAAAGTAGATGGGTCAATTTTGTATAACTGATTAAAGTTACAGTACACAATGGCATCTTCCGGTAACCCGTACTGAGAACGTGTGGTTACAATAATGGTACGGGGAACCTCCTCTCCAGTGGCAGCCTTAGTGTTGATCAGGGTAGTTGCCAGTCCATTGCTAATATTGAATCCATTCATTGTAATCTGAATTTGTCCTCTGTTAATCATTTCAATAACTGCTTCTGCAACAGTATTCATAGGAATGACAGGCATATTAAGAGTTGTATTACTGCTGTCTGCGTTGTCTTCTCCATCAGGACATTTCATCTTGACTATTTGCACATCTGATAGACTATCAAGAAATGCTTGGAGGTCGATGCCATTCAGCACAATCCGATTGTCATAAATGTGCCCATTGGACTTAAAATCGATGACGGCTTTTTTCTTCAGGTGAGGGAACATATTAGCATGGTCACCAATAAAGAAAGTATGGGGCATATAAGCCAGTTTCTCAGAATACTGCTCAGCAACTTCAGCAGGTGAAGTTTCCTGATCAGTGATGATATAATCCATGAAAAGCGCGCCACTAGTCCCAGGGTACCCCAGCCACATTGCCTGAATAGGAGCTGGCCTGAGAGCAAAGAGTTCATTTCGAGCACCCCTGGTATAACCATTCAGATTTACAAGGATGTGTATACCATCTTGATGGATGCAATCAGCTGCTTTCCCATTGCATGGAATCTGAGAAAGATCAATGAAATGATTGGCTTCTGCCATCACCTTCGCTCGGAAGTTTGTGCCATCATGTGGGCTCAGGGCATAACAGAATATCTCAAATGTATCAGGATTGTGCATGCCTGGAATAGACTGCATAAGATGAGAAGTAGGATGATTCCCAAAGTCAGAACTCACGTATCCTACACGCAGTCGACCATCACTGAGCTTCAAGTCTTTTGGATGTTCATACGGTGGTTTATGAAGGACACTTATATTAGCCAAGCAGAGGTTCCCATGCCTCTCAGCAATAGCCTTCCTGAAGCCATGAGAAAGAGGATAGAGCATACTATGATGAGGCTGCACAGAAGGCAACCTATTCTTCTCCAACTGGTCAGCCACAATGCTGACCAACTTCTTCATTCGCTCATCATAGTCTGTCCAATCACAGACAACCTGCAGGCAATGAGCCAAATTACAATAGGCGTCAGGAAAGTCAGGTTGAAGCTTCAGAACAGTGCGATAAGAAGCAATTGCTTCTGGAATATTCCCTGAATCGTGGTGAATGGAAGCCAGATTGCTGTGGGCATCCGCAAATGCAGGGCTGATCTGAATGGCATGAGTATAACACTGCAAGGCTCCCTGAACATCCTGCATCTCCCGTAGGGTGTTTCCCATATTGCAGTAGGCATCAGCAAAGGTAGGACTGATTCGAATAGCCTCCTTATAATGCATCAGAGCTTCATGCAGTTTTCCCTGCTGCTTCAATACACTTGCTAAATTTGAATGGGCATCAGCAAAGTCTGGGCAGAGCTCTAATGCTTTACGATACAAGCGAACTGCCTCTTCACTGTTTCCCTGTTCTCCTTTGATATTGGCTAGGTTATTCAGAGAGTCTGCATGGGTGGGACACAGCCGGAGAGCTGTGTGATAACAATCTTCTGCTTCAGCAACACTGCCCTTCTCTTTGAGAGCGTTTCCTAGGTTGCAGTAAGCATCAGGGAAATGTGGTTGCAATTCAATAGCTCGCCTGTAGGTGTCTATTGCCAGATCCATCAGGCCTTGCTCATGGTATACACAAGCCAGGTTGCCATGTACCACTGCATGATTTGGACTCAAGCTTAGGGCACGAAGGTAAGCTGCCACAGCTCTGTCAAAAATCCGTGCCTCATTGAAGACATTTCCTAAATTGATATAAGCATCCAGAAAATTGGGGTCAAGGGTGACAGCCTTTTCAAAGTGATGAATTGCAAGCCAAATCTCCCCTTGTGCATTGAAAACACAGCCAAGATTACTCCAAGCTACTGCAAAGTTCGGTTGCGTCTCAATTGCTTTCAAATAACATGCCTTGGCTTCTTCTAAGCCACCCAGGGCTTTGAGCAGGTTCCCCAGGTCACTGCGAACACAGTACAAATAAGGATTGTACTGAAGAGCAGAGACGTAAGCTTGTACTGCCCCTTCCATGTCGCCTGCTGCTACCAATGCGGCTGCCAGGTTAATATAACCATCGATGAAATCTGGTTTGAGATGCAATGCATGCCGGTAATGCTCAGTTGCTTCCTGCAACTGCCCTCTTTCCTTGTACACATTCCCCAAATTCGAATAGGCTTCTGCCAGAAGAGGGTTCTGTTTAATTGCCAGAGTACTAAAGTGGGCAGATCTGTCCAGCCTTCGACACTGGAAGTGTATAGATGAAAGTAATAAAAGTACACCAGTATTGCCTGGCTCTTGTCTCCAGAGCTGCATGCAGTGTCTCTCAGCTGTCTCAAAATCTCCTGCCTGATATTCTCGATGTGCCAACTCAGCTAACCCTTGGAAGGAAAGCATATGTTTCGTTGGTTCTGTGCTGTCGGCCACGTTGCCCACGGAAGACGCCATCTGGAGCTTCTGGAGAGAGTGAAAAAAGGGGGTAATTGAGTCCCGCTGCCGCCACTACTGGCAAGAACGTTTCTAGAGGGAGCAAACACGAGCGCAGCAGCCGTACCACTGCTTTGGCAGGCTTAAGCGGCGGCAACAGTTACAGGCACCGAACCTTAGGAACTCTGGTTGGCCATCTACCTCTCATGCTCTTGAAATCTTAATTCTTAACCCTGCCCTCTTCCACCATTTTTCTCCTAATCAGGGAATAAAAATTACCTATCCATTTGCCTTAGAAGAAATCAAAAGTCAGTAGTCCAAACACCTTTTAAAATATTGTTTTCTGTCCAGTTGGAAATGAAATACATGATTGACTTTTCTTCATCATTCATATAGTCAACGTGGAAAACATTAGGGCCATGAATTTCAATACAGTAAGATGAGAAAATTTTAAATTGGCCTTCCCAAACCACTAATAAGTAACCGATGTTGTATATAATGCTAAGATCTTAGAGACTGAGTTTGATATTTTAAAAGTTCTGAAAACATTAGCTAATTTCTCCTCATCAAATTTCTCATGACTCAAACCTGAGTATTACTTTTTAAGAGATAAATCTATTTATTTTTATTTATTTATTTTTATTTTGGCTGCATTGGGTCTTCAGTGCTGCGTGCAGCCTTTCTCTAGTTGCGGCGAGCGGGGGCTACTCTTTGTTGTGGTGCCGGGGCTTCTCATCACAGTAGCTTCTATTGTTGTTCCACAACTCTATGGGTTCCTTTTTAGGCCCTACGAAGAACCCTAGAAATTAGTTCATGTAATTATAGGTTTTTGCAAAATTGTCAAAAGTGAGATATTTTAACTTCCATCAGGTAAGACCAGCGTCTATTTCTTTGCCAATTTTCCTTCTATCATAGTCCACTATGTTGGATCATATTGGATTGGTCACAGGCTTTTTTGAAATCTGGCTAAGGACATGTTTTAAGTGAGGCTATTATGTGATGTTCAGACACCACCATATGTAATTGACTATATAATATCCCATTACAGGAATATCTTCCAGTACTCTTACTGACTACTCTACTGACTTAACTAGCACAAGACACAGAAGCGTAAGGACAAAAACCACCTTACAGTATAGCCATGTCTTGCACTTCACAGCTCTCAAAGCATGTGCATTTGAAGAAGAAAAAAAGAACTGAAAAATATAAAACCAGAAGTTATTCTGTGGAAAATTATTTCAATCACCAGGCATGTGAAAGATAAGTCAAAGATTCAGTTTTCTTCAATGCTTAGTCAAAACGGAAATTTCCTGCTGTCAAGAATATACTCCAGGGCTTCCCTGGTGGTGCAGTGGTTGAGTCCACCTGCCGATGCAGGGGACACGGGTTTGTGCCTCGGTCCGGGAAGATCCCAAATGCCGCGTAGCGGCTAGGCCCGTGAGCCATGGCCACTGATCCTGCATGTCCGGAGCCTGTGCCCCGCAACGGGGAGAGGCCACAACAGTGAGAGGCCAGCATACCGCAAAAACAAAAAAACAAAAAAAAATATACTCCAGGGGCTTCCCTGATGGCACAGTGGTTAGGAAGCCACCTGACAATGCAGGGGACACGGGTTCGAGCCCTGGTCCGGGAAGATCCCACATGCTGCGGAGCAACTAAGACCGTGTGCCACAACTCTGGAGCCTGCGCTCTAGAGCCCGTGAGCCACAACTACTGAGCCTGCGAGCCACAACTACTGAAGCTCGCGTGCCTAGAGCCCGTGCTTTGCAACAAGAGAAGCCACCGCAATAAGAAGCCTGCACACCACAACAAAGAGTATCCCCCAGTCGCTGCAACTAGAGAAAGCCTGCGCACAGCGACGAAGACACAACACAGTCAAAAATAAATAAATAAATAAATAAATAAATAAATAAATAAAAGGATATACCCCATCAATAATGTGTGTAATGGAATGGTGTGAATGAGTATTTTATCAGAATTCCTGTAATGCACAATCCTATAGCAGTACTGAAATCAGTAATGCATTTATAAGAGTAAATATTTATGAGGAAGTAATCCATAGAGGTTTTCTCAAAGTTAACAATGAAAATTAATGTGACATTATCAATAATAAATTGTGACGCTGAAATAAACTTTTCTAAACTATTAATAACTAAAAGCAAACTCTAATCAACCATGTTAAAAGAAATCTATGTCTATAAACTACAAAGTTTATTTCTGAAAATTTTATTTCTAAAACACATAAACTGTCATATGAGGAGGCAGTTAAAGAATATATAGCTACAAGAGTGGGGAAAAAGTTTTATAGAGACACATCTGGCAGTAGTTAATTTTCAAATGTCATTTTTCTAGATTTTGTGACACTTATAGTATTGATATTTGAAAGCATTTAAAAAAATTGTAATTTGAAGATTTGCTACTTCCAGGTAGAGTAACATATTTGGAAGCAAAACAACATTTCCACTGAGAAAAATTTAAAAAGCCAAATAAAATAGTCAGCATTCAATCAAAAAGTTCTAGACATACCAAGAGATAGAATCATATGACTAAAATTCTAAGAAAGGAACAGATAATACAAAAATAGTTATATAAGATATTGTGTATCTTTATCAGGAAAAGTCTTTATCAAGAAAAGACTTTAAAATCATCAGAATTAATATTATATTTTATTTATTTGTATATTTTATTTATATATTTATATAAAGGACTTAAAGATAAAGCCCTAGTTAAGGCAGTGACAAAAGCAGTAGCAGTGGGAGTGAAAAGAAATGGTTATATTCAAGGATATTTTGTCAGTAAAAGTCCAAGATCAAATGTCTGACTGCATACATGGGATGGATAGACGGAGTGGGAAAAATCAAAGTTAACTATAGAGGTTCTAGTGAAGATGGGGTTGCAAACACCCAACCCAAGGGGTTGCGATCATCCCCAAGGTCTAGGAGACTCAAAGGGAAGGTCATGGTCGAGGAAAAGTTAATTGCTGGGAAAATAAGACTCCCAGTCTCTCCATCTCCTTATACTAGTTTTTTTTTTAACATCTTTATTGGAGTATAATTGCTTTACAATGGTGTGTTAGTTTCTGCTTTATAACAAAGTAAATCAGTGATACATATACATATGTCCCCATATCTCTTCCCTCTTGCATCTCCCTCCCTCCCACCCTCCCTATCTCACCCCTCTAGGTGGTCACAAAGCACAGAGCTGATCTCCATGTGCTATGCGGCCGCTTCCCACTAGCTATCTATTCCTTATACCAGTTTTGTTTTTCTGCTCATATACGTAGCAGCATTTCATTCAAGGGGAAAGTCATTGATCTGACTGGTCAAATTAAACACCATAGTTCAAGGCACATTTACAGTGGTTAGTTCCTCCACAATTTAGAAAGGAACGTTCACAATTTCCCTCTTCCTACACCGCAGAACACATTGGCCATTCCTCCAAAGTTTCCACTCCATAGAGTGGACCAGAGATGACGTTAGCCCAGAACTGAGAGCTTGGCATGAGATGGTGTCAACCCCACCTAGAGCTCTGGCATAAGTTATGACCCAACCCAGTTCTACAGAGAGCTCTGCGTGGAATCTTGTCTCAGCCATAATAATGTGATTCTGCTTTTCATTTGGTTGTCTTCTTTGCTTAACTTTCCCTGGCCACTCTGACAAACAAAATTTCAGGCAATCCTGGGCCACTCACTAACTTTATTCCATCTAATGTTATCCAGATTCCCAAGAAAATTACTAACAATAAAGGGGGAAATTTGGAACATGGTGAGTTTTAGGTGCCTGAAATATACAGGTAACTGAATCCAGTTAAGTAGCAAATTATTTGGATCTCAAATATGCCAGTAGAAGAGCAGACTAAGCTCAATTTAATGTACTCTTACTGGAGACACATGTAAATTCTGGGTCAATTTTGAAAAAGTTAAAAGCACATAGCTGAGATTAAAAGAAAGAAAGGAACACCTGCATGTTTCAGAAAGTAACAGAGAAATTCAATCCAGAGAAATAAGAGCAGACTGATGTCTATGGGTTCCGTTCCTTAGTATAGGCCTTATGTAAATAGGGGCTGGAGCTAGAAATCTAACATTACCTTGAGGCCAGGAATTTAGACTCAGGATGGAACAATATTGAGAAGTTAGTACAGATATCCTACAGAAATTTCATGAGGAACTGCTTAGTCCATTAAGAGGGCCAAGGGAGGTGGTGAGGAAGACTGATATCTCTTGAAAACCTTCAGGTACAGAAAACATCAACACCTCTGAAAAGTAGGCCTGTCCTTCCCAGAGTTGTGATGGCCAGCTTGTCACTAACCTGGAAGGCCCTGTAGGAATCAGAAACTGCAAGGAGAGTAATTCAAAGAAAAACAGATGCAGGATGGGTGTGGCAATAAATCCTAGGACCCTACCAGAAACAAAATTAAAACCACTCTAGAGGGAAATTTTAACAAACCAGGGCAGAGAGTATCCTAACCAGAATAGAATAATAATTCTGAGGAAGCTACTTTACTTATTTAAGTAATATTCAATGCATTTCCATGGCCAGGCCCTTTTGAAGAATTCTAAAACATATACAAACAATTCATTTACATCTTATATATCCCACCATCCAGAGCAAAATTCACTTAAGAACTGTACTGGTGGAAATTGGGCAGCACTATGGAGAAAATAAAATGTGTTTACCATCAAAAAACATGAAGGTAAGAAAGATAATGTCTAATTTTTTAATTATCCTGTGGTTTCTTGAAATCTTTTGAAACCCAAATTAGAGAAACCTAGGAGGAAATGAAGATTTAAATATTTAGAGATTTATCAACTCATCTCTAAAAGCTTTATTAATCTCTTCTTTTAATAACATTCCTGAGAGGTATAAATGTGTCCAGTGATAGGGTTGAATAAGCCTGAGAGAATTTCAATTGTTTACCATTCTTGGTCAGCTCTTAAGACCTTTCAGGAGCATCTTGATTTTCATGGCCTCATCCAACAAAAGCAGGATATTTTACAGAAAGTCCTGGGCCACTTTTTGGCTTGCTTTTGTGTCTATGTTTTTGGTTTTTTCACATCGGGTGGTACATTAGGCTACCTATTGCATACTCCCTCATTCATGCATGCATTCATTCAAACAATATTTACTGAGTTGAGACATTTAATTAACACTCAATAAATGATGTTTAGATGAATGAATGCGCTTTCTATCAAAGTAAGTGTAAGTACTGAGAAAAATTACAGAATGTATGATCCCAGCCCCACAAAAGCTTATAACTGTGTTGAGGATATAACACATGCTGATGAAATAACTAATATATCATATTGGACAGTTTCTAAGTTCAAAAATGAGTTTTTATGAATAATCAGAGCCTAAGGAGGACAAAGAAGGGACAGTTCATTATGGGTTGAATCTATCAATAAATGTACATTTCAGATGAGATTTGAGATTGACCTCAAAGAAGAGGACTTAGATATATGAACAGAGAACAAAAAAGGCATGGTGATAGCATGTGCATAGATAGTGTGGCCGATATTTATGTTCTTCATTAAAGATAGTCAGAGATAACCCAAATGTAACTGTTTCCATGGGTCCATTCTCAGTATCCAAACAAAACGGCAAATCCTATCTTAGTCAAACTAATGAAAAACACAGTCTTTAACAAAGAGATTGTGAAGGAAAGGGGGAGAGAAAGGCTTGCATCCCACACCACACAACAAAACTTATTGAATTCTTTGTTTAATTTTCTCCCTCTGAAAATTTCCTCTCCCCCCTCTGTACGTGTCTCTTCTCCCACATCTGGCCACACTCTACCAGCCATCTTTCCAGATCTTTCCAGAACTCTCCATCCTAGTTTCATTAGGCCACAATTTAAACACCTCACAGGTCTCCAGGATGCATCCCCATCACTTATTCCACAAAGACAAACAAAGGACACTTCTCAGGATCACGTTTCTTTGAAGGAAGAGGTCATGAGGGTGATTATAAATAATATAAGGTGGAGAGCAGTGACTTAAAATACCATTTTTCAGCTTAGAATGTGAATACAGGGAACTTTGGGAAACTAGAAAATCTAGAAAGGATTCACTGATAATTATTTATGTTCAATGAATAAAATAAAATGTAATAATACGGCTAAACTCTGACAGATAAACTTTTTCAAAAGTTGCTTTCACACACCGTCACTATTGGGATGTTTGATAAACACACCTTTCCTTCTTTACTTTCTTCTTTCTTTGCAGATACTGGCACCAAACTTTCAAACAATAAGAACCTTCCCATAAGTCCCTTGCCAGGCAAGATTAAGGTATAACAATCCAAACAAATTTTTGAAGAAGATAACTGGTTGAAAGCATAAGAAAAGAGCTGGGTTTCTCTTATTCAACAGTCACATAATGAGTAATGTGGGAATTGGTTTAAAAAGTCTCTGTGCATGAAGGGCTAAGGTTAAGATTAGAACTTCTGAGGCCAGAAGAGCAAAATGACTACAACAATCCACATATTTTCAAGAGCCGCCCTTTGGATGTGAGGGATTGATTTTTCCCACTACTTTTTCAGCAACCCAACTGGTGTCTTTATTAAACGACATAAGAGAATACAGTGTGGCCAAGAAGGCTTAGATTTCCTTAGCCCCAAGTCAGATATTCTCCAATGACTGTCCACTCTAATTAAAAAGAGAGATTTACAGAAGGAAACTGGATACAACTGAGTGTACCTTAATTTCAACCCTTTACCTGAGTTATTTGTTTTGCTTTCAATTCTCCACTGAAGTGCCTACATTAATATATTTTTAAGAACATTTCCTTAAGTTGAAGTATTCATTCAGTATATTCATTTACTATAATTTAGAAAAGCCAAATGATTTAGGCAAATTCATTTCTATATTGCCACAGCAGTGTACTGTGAACTAAATGACACCTGGCAGTTCTTTACTCAGATACTAACTCAATTAGAAGGCAGAACAAGGATACCTACCCATTCAGGGAGGGAAAGGTCACTTAGCCTCTGTAGCTGTCTTAGGTCTCTTATCATCACAGTAACAAATTGAAGACTAAAAACCATATGATCATCTCAATAGATGAAGAAAAAGCTTTTAAAAAAAATTCAATATCCATTCATGGTAAAAACTCTCCAGAAAGTGGGCATAGAGGGAACATACCTCAACATAATAAAGGCCATATATGACAAGCTCATAGCTAACATACTCAATGGTGAAAAGCTGAAAGCATTTCCCCTAAGATCAGGAACAAGAAAAGGATGCCCACTCTCACCACTTTTATTGAAGGTAGTTTTGGAAGTCCTAGCCACAGCAATCAGACAAGAAAAGTAAATAAATAAAAGGACTCCAAGATGGAAAGGAAAAAGTAAAACTGTCACTGTTTGCAGATGGCATGATACATAGAAAATCTGAAAGACACCATCAAAAAATTATTAGAGCTCAAAAATGAACTTGGTAAATTTGCAGGATACAAAATTTATATATAGAAATCTATTGTATTTCTATACACTAACAGTGAACTATCAGAAGGAGAAATTAAGGAAACAATCCCGTTTACAATCACGTAAAAAAGAATAAAATACATAAGAATAAATCTGCCTAAGGAGGTAAAAGACCTGTACCCAGGGAACTATACGACACTGATACAAGAAATTAAAGATGACACAAACAGCTGGAAAGATATACCATAGTCACGGATTGGAAGAATTAATATTGTTAAAATGACCATCATACCCAAGGAAATCTACGGATTCAATGCAGTCTGTATCAACATATCAAGGGCATTTTCCACAGACCTAGAACAAATAATTTTAAACTTTGTATGGAAACACAAAAGATCCTGAATAGTTAAAACAGTCTTGAGAAAGAAGAACACAACTGGAGGAATCATGCTCCCTGGCTTCAGACTGTGCTACAAACCTACAGTAATCAAAACAGTATGGTACTGGCACAAAAACATCGATCACTGGAACAGACTAGAGAGCCCAGAAAGAAACCCATGCACTTATGGTCAATGAATCTATGACAAAGGAGCCAAGAATATGCAATGGAGAAATGTCTGGGCTTCCTTAGGGATGGTTTCATCAATTAATTTGTTTTCTTAAATGGACCATACTTTTCCATGTCTTTGTATACCTTGTGATTTTTTTGGTTGAAAATTTGTCTTTCAAATATTATAATGTGGTATCTATGGAAATCAGATTCTCCCACTTTCCCAGGGTTTCCTGGGCTTTTGATTGTTGAAGGCTGTAGTAGTCTGTTTAGGGACCTTTCCAAACTATTTTTGCAATGACTGTTTTCCTTATCGTATGTACGCACTGAAGTCTCTGTTCCTTTAGTTCATGTTTAGCTAATGTTTTGACAGAGATTTCCTTGAATTCCTGCACCTAAAACAAACAAAAACAAATATACACAAGCACATCCACATGCACACTCAAAACCACACACCTCTGCCCATTGTGCAGATTGCTGGATCACTCCTTCAACATTTAGCTGACCCGCATTGAGTTCAGGGCTCAGCCCATGGTCAAAGCTTAGAGACTCCTCTGGTGTTTTCAGAACATGCATCTTATCTTGAGTATGCATGTGGCTTTCTTAATTTCTCTGGACACGTGTGTACTTTTTGTAGGTTCTAATTTCCCAAAGAATCTCCCCCAACTTTGGCTCCTGCATCTTCTGTGGTCTATTGTATTTCAATGCACAGTCTTCTGCCCCAGCCATCTGTGCTTTGTTAGTTCACCTTGCACTTTCTTTGAGCAATGACCGCTGCTTTTCCAGACTGTGTTCCAAGTTAGCTAAGACAGAGATAAGCATCTTGTGTCAGTCCTTCAGGTAGCTCCCAGACAGGTTAGAACAGATACACATGATAATCTGACAGTACGGTCTCTTCTGCTCCCTCCTGAAGCAGGATTGAGGGTCCCATACTAGGAATGGTCTGCTGCTACTTTAAGACTATCACTGCATTAAGACTCCACCACTTTAAGACCATCACTACACTAACAGTGGATGGGGCAAGGGCAAGTAAAAATGCCACAAAGCTTTCCTGCCATTTTCAAATTGCCTCTTCCCTGGTTCAGTATGTGTTTGCTTGCTATAAATCTTTGGCTGATTTCAGGACTAAGAGAAACTCAAAGAACTCCACAGCAAAAAACAGTATAATCAAACTCTCAGAAGCCAAAGGACACAGAAAGAATCTTTTCTTCCAAAGGAGAAAGAAAAAAGAAATTTGTTACAAAGCAGGGATCCTCAAAAAGATTAGAGCTGGGCTTCCCTGGTGGCACAGTGGTTGAGAGTCCGCCTGCTGATGCAGGGGACACGGGTTCGTGCCCCGGTCCCGGAAGATCCCACATGCTGCGGAGCGGCTAGGCCTGTGAGCCATGGTCGCTGAGCCTGTGTGTCCAGAGCCTGTGCTCTGCAATGGGAGAGGCCACAACAGTGAGAGCCCCGTGTACCACAAAAAAAAAAAAAAAAAAAAGATTAGAGCTAATTTCCTATATGAAACCACGGAAGCAAGAGGCCAGACATATTTAAAGTGCTGAAAGAAAAAAAATTGTCCACCAAGAATTCTATATTTGGCCAAACTGGTTTCAAAACATAGGGAGAAATTAATGCATTCCCAGATGAACAAAGGCTGAGGGCATTTATTTTACAACTTCCTACCACTGCCCTATGAGAAATGCTAAATTGAACCTTCAGGTTGAAATGAAAGGACACTAGACAGCAACTCGAAGCTGTAGAAAGAAATAGAAATCTCCAGTAAAGATAAATACATGGGCAAATACTAAAGCTAGTATTGTGTTATTGGCTTGTAACTCTACTTTTTATTTCTTACATGATTGAAAAAACAAATGCATAAAATAATCATAAATCCATGTTATTGGGCTCACAAAGTATCAAGGTGTAATTTGTGACAACAATAATGTAAAGAGGAGGAATGGAACTGTAGAGGAACAGAGTTTCTGTGTGCTACTGAAGTTGGTTTCAATTGAAATTATATTGTTTTAACTTTAGAATGGTAAATGGAATCTTCTTGAGAACCACAAAGAAAATATCAATAGACTATATGCAAAAAGAAATGAAAAGGGAATCAAGAGTTCACCACAAGAAAATCGGCTAAGCACAGAAGTCAGTAATGGAGTAAATCAGGGGCAAAAAATGCATAAGACATACAGAAAACAAGCAGGAAACAGACAGAATTAAGTTCTTCCTCATCAGTAAGTTTTGAAAAAGTAAGTGGATTAAGCTCTCCAATAAAAAGATAAACATTGGCAGAATGGACTTTAAAAACAACCATAATCCAAGTATATGCTGTCCGCAAAAAACTCACTTGATTTCAAAAGACACAAGTTGCTTGAAAGTTAAAGCATAGAATAAAATATCCCATGCAAATAGTAACAAAAAAGAAGGAAAGAGAGACAGAAAAAGAAAGGAAGGAAGGAAGGAAGGAAGGAAGATAGATCTGGGATGGCTATGTTACTATCACACAAAATAAACTTTAAATCAAAAACTATCACAAGAGGAAAAGGAGGCCACTATATGTTGATAACAAGTTCAATCTATCAAGAAGATATAACAACTATAAACATATATGTACCAAACAACCCCCAAATATGTGAAGCAAACATTGACAGAATTGAAGGAAGAAATAGATAGTTCTAAAATAATAGTTGGAGATCAATACCTTGCTTTCAATAATGGAAAACACATCTAGACAGAAGATCAGTAGAGAAGTAGGGGGACTGAATGACACATTTAACCAACTAAACCTAACAGCCGTATATAGATCACTCCACTCAACAACAGCAGAATACACATTTTTCTCAAGTACACATGGAACACTCTCCGGGAAAGACCATATTTTAGGCCACAATACAAGTACCAATACATTTTTAAGAAATTGAAATCATACAAAGTATCTTCTTTAGCCACAGTGAAATGAAGGTAGAAATCAATAACAGAACCATTGATAGCCATTTCCCATCATGCCTGCCACACATGATATAAAGCAATGAAGGGAAAAACATAATTTACCACTTAGAAAAGTGGGAAAGAGGACATACCATTGACCCAGAGTGTGTGCTGTTTCCCGTTGTCAGGGATAGAAATAAATTAGCATCATTTATTCATTAGTGTGTAAATTTCTTGGTCAATCATTGGGCAGCCAGTGTTTCTGCCTGATGGGAAGATTTCCTATACTCAGTGTTGAGTGGAGCCAACCTTGAAAGGGACATTTTAAAGGATTATACTGTGATGGGCTTCGCAGTACCCTTCCTCCTATGCCAGTATTTAGGCTGGGGTATTTCCATGGAGTGTGTACAATCGTAGGCCCCAGTTCACCAGAATTTAGTTTGACTCGTTTTGTTAATACATTCCCTCAGTACTTTGTCTTTTGTATCCTTTTGCATTTACTTCATTCTTTATTATCACTGCAAAACAACTTTGTTTCCTGTTCAGATGCCAAAAAGTGGATATCAATACCTCCTGAGTTTTACACATCACAGATCAGTTTTGGATATCAGGGACAGAGACAACAGCTATTTCCAATAACTTTGAGACATACTTTGAACATGTGATTAACATGTTGAGTGTTGAAATGTGTGTCGAGCTCATTATACGTGCTCTAAAAGGTTTCAAACTGCAAATATTTAAAACTCTCTATCTTTGAATAGTTTTCCTGTGCTGTCCCTTTGTGTCAGACTGTTAATGTGCAGTCTGGCACCTTCAAATAATGTGGCTTTGTAACCAATTACTTACATGTTGTTTTATCCACAGAGAATCTTTTTTTAAAAAATAAATTTATTTATTATTTATTTTTGGCCGTGTTGGGTCTTTGTTGCTGCACAAAGGCTGTCTCTAGTTGGGGCGAGCGGGGGCTACTCTTCGTTGTGGTGTGCGGGCTCCTCATTGCTGTGGCTTCTCTTGTTGCGGAGCACGGGCTCTAGGCGCTGGGGCTTCAGTAGTTGTGGCACGCGGGCTTCAGTAGTTGTGGCTCATGGGCCCTAGAGCACAGGCTCAGTAGTTGTGGCACATGGGCTTAGTTGCTCCGCGGCATGTGGGATCTTCCCGGACTAGAGCTCGAACCCATGTCCCCTGCAGTGGCAGGCGGATTCCCAACCACTGTGCCACCAGGGAAGTCCCCACACAGAGAATCTTAAGGTCAAAACATACAACTCGATTAACTACACTTCCTCCTGTTCACATTTCCCTCATCTTTTCTTCATCTTCTGTCTATGTTTCCTTGGCCCTGTTTATATTAAGTGCTTTTGCCATTATATTTGATTGTCTGTATTCCGGTGAGTTACCACAATGCTTTATGAGACACGCTAGGATATAAATGCATTTAAGTAATATGTATATATATATATATATATATATATATGTGTATATATATATATATATATATATATATACACATATATATGTAGTTTGCTTGAGTGCAGTGTTTTTTGTTTTCTGTACTGAATTCATTAGCATGGGTCAGTATAATATTTAGCATAGGTCGATATGTAATTTGTAAACTAATAAAGTCTTAAAAGTGAGGAAATAAGTCTTTCAAATTTAATTATTTATTTTAAAGAGCAGAATAGCATACATAAACAGGTGCCTAATGAAAACTTGTATTCTAATTTGGAACTCTCATGAACACCTATTTTTTTGTTCTCCTAATGGTATGATAGTAGGCCATTTGATTATTTTTATTTTTATGGCTTTAACTTTAGAACAATGAAATATTCGTAAATTTTAGAAAGTATTTTTCTTTATTTGATGGGGTTGGGATACTGGAGAAATGAAAGGTCAAACACCTATTGAGGAATCCATACTTGTCTATATAGTGTGTACTTTTATTTCAATAACTGATTTAAAATTCCTAAAAGGATGCTATAATAAGTTATTATGCCATTTTACAGACTGAATTAAGTGAATTTCAGGGAGGTATGAAACTTGCCTAAGGCTATCCAGCTGCCAAGTGGTAGAAGTGAGAATTAAATCCAGGTATACCTATCGCCAAAGTTTCTGCTCATCTCTTTACGTCATCCACTTTTAATAGCCAATGCTTTTCTGCTTACAAATATGACTGAGGTTTCCAGACAGTCAACATTGCTTTTTAATCAGATAGAAAAATTACTGTTGCTTCTCTAAAGACATATTCCTTTTCCATTAAGTGACTTTAGTTGTTCAGATAATACTTCCAGACAGTAGTCATCATACAGTTGGAGACTAAGAACAGAACTCAGGGATGTGTCTAGCAGTCAGTAAAGACCAACTGGGCTCACTGATGGTACCTACGGTCATTTCCTCTAGACTAACATAATCTTATTAATAAGACCCTAATAATTCACAGTACTGCCCTTGCCTGATTGTTTGTTCTTCTCCCTCTATCACTCTCTCCTTCCCCATATTATTATTATTTTTGACAATTTTTGGTGAATTAAATTCAGGGATTAGTATTCAGGAGCGCTAGTCACAAAAGCAGAGAATCTTAGCTCACACCAAAGGAAGAAAATAGAGAAAAAGTATAAATTATATGAATACACACATATCACACATGTACCAAATATATGTTGCACTTCTCCAAAATCTATTCGGTATCTGCACATTTATTGTGTATTAGCAGTAAGACAAGAAATGAGCGTAACGCTCTGTTTACAAGATACAGAAAACAGACCCAAATATGGAAATTACTAGCGATGAGAATGGGGAAGAAAGACTACAACAAGGAATGTAGATGATATTTTTGTTTCTTAGCAATGATGCCAAATATTGAACTTTCAACTTGAGACAAGGAGGCCATAAAAAGTTGTATTAGTTTCCTAGAGCTGCCATGACAAAGTACCAGAGACTGAGGAGGTTAAACAACAGAAATTTACTCACTCACGGGTGTAGAGGCTAGAAATCTGAGATAAGGTGTCAACAGGATTGATTTCTTCTGAGGTACCTCTTCTTGGTTTGTAGATGCCATGTTTTCCTTTTGTCTTCACATGGTCTTCTCTCTGTGCATGTCTGTGTCCTAATATTTTCTTTTTATAAGGACACCAGTCATATTGAATTAGAGCCCACCCATTTGACCTCATTTGACCTCAGTTACCTATTTAAGGGCCTTATCTCCAAATACAGTCAGATTACGAGGTATTGGGGGTTAAGACTTCCACATATTAACTTGAGCAGGACACAGTTCAGGTGATAATAGAAGATAAGAGTAATTTAAGCAAGTAAGTAACTATTGTTTACAGTGAGTTGCTTAAGGATATGAATTTACTCAAGAAAAACAAGAAGAAATTACATAACACTGCGTGTTATACAAAGATATTAAATTAATCATCATAACATCCTGTGAGATGGGCATTAAATTAGACTAAGCAAGAGTAAGCAACTTATCCAGAATTGTATAGTTGGTACTTTCCAGAATTTAACCCAGGTGTTTTCCCAGTTCCATTCTACGTTATATATTCATTTCATTATTTGAAATGAATTTTGAGTCTTCATTTTGCTTAGTTCCTGAAGTTATATGGGGATAGAATGGAGTTGGATATTTTCAGTGACATTCACACATGGGGAAGGAAATTGAGTCCAGAAGCTTCAGCAATGTTTCCATGGAGAACACTAACAACAGAACCAGAAACACCATTATCCTTTTGGTTCAGTGATCTTTCCTAAAGCACTACAAGAATCAATTTTAAGAAGCCCAATGTTTTCCAAACTTTCACCAATGGGCTCTGTAGGGTCCTCTAACAATATCTAAGAGACGAACTAGTTTCACATTCCAAGCCACTTAAGACAAGGAGTTCTGATTGTTCTCTGTGAGGAAATCAAGTGACAATCATAGCTGGTAATTTAGGAGAGTTTCTTCAGGGCCCAGGCAAAACCTAATACACAAGTAATAATCATTGTTAAGTGCATCTTTGACAAGGATTCATCAAGTATCAAAGAGGTCTATAAATTGGGAGAAATTATGATCAAAGACAAACATAGACCACAGATATTTAATTAATGCTCAATTATTTATGAGTTTAACTTTGGTTAACCTCATTTTCCTTCTTCTAGACAATTTCCAATTCGTCTCCACAAAGAGACCAGAATACTTACCTTCCAAAACAAGATTTATTGTGTTCCTTTAATTCAAAGCATACAGTGACTTCTACTTTCACTCCACCAAGTTTTGCTAGGAGAGAAAAGGAGACATTATATTTTGTCTTGAATTACATATGCCACCATACTTGACTTAGCCCATCCTACTGGAAGCACTTTGACGCAGATTCTACAGTGTTGTCTTACATCCTCTACGGAATCAAGCCAAGGGAATCACACATAGTTACAGCTGGAAAAACGTTTGTTCTGGGTTGATACTTTTAGCCTTTACCACCAAGACTTTATCACCAGGATCTATCTTTACAGTCTCTGAACAGGAGACCTTCTTGCCTTCCATTTTCATATTGACAAGGAAGGTAAAGGGAAGAACTGAGAAGTACCCAAAGTCAGCTAGCAGCCAGCACAGATAAATCATCTGTGGAGATATTGTTTCTTTCCAAAGATATAAACATGAGAGGAAGTCCTAGTGTTTGAAACAATTGTGCATCATAAAATTCCATGAAAACCTAGAAATCCAGATGCAGATCAGTAACATATTGGCTAAATAAGCTGTTATGTTCATGCAATGGACAAGTGTACAGACATTAAGAAGAAGGAGATACTCATTTCTATGAGATTCTCTTTTCACTGAACTCATCAGTGCTGCAAAAACAATGTTACATAATACTTTTTCTTTAACATTATATCAGGCATCCTCATCTTGTCCTGCGTTTATTGCCAGTGTTACTAAAGTTTATCATTTACCTCTTTCTCTTTTAGACATATAATTTCTTCTTATTTTGGAAGCATTCATCAATCCCTATTTTACTCTTTCTTTTTTTTTTTTTTTTTTTTTTTTTGCTGTACGCGGGCCTCTCACTGTTGTGGCCTCTCCCGTTGCGGAGCACAGGCTCCGGACGCACAGGCCCAGCGGCCATGGCTCACGGGCCCAGTCGCTCCGCGGCATATGGGATCCCCCCAGACCGGGGCACGAACCCGTATCCCCTGCATCGGCAGGCGGACTCTCAACCACTGCGCCACCAGGGAGGCCCCTCTTTCTTTTAAATTACAAATGAATATTGAATTTTATAAACTATCTTTTGGGGGATATTTCAAGTGATTGTATAGTATTGCTCTCCTTGGACCTTGTTATATGGTAAATTATATTTTGTTATTTTATATATGCTATTTATTATATTTCATATTATGTTTACTAATTACATTTATTATATTATAATTACATTATAATTAAGGTAGCATTTTGTTTTAGATAGACAAAACAACCAGTGGAATAGGAAGCATCTTAAAATTAGATGCAAGAGCATAAGGGAATTGAGATTAAACTAAAATTCACATTTTGGATCAGTAGGAAAAATTATTCAACAAATGTGGGAAAATATGGCTATCATTACTAAATTCTAGATACAGCAAGTAGTTAAAAGTTAAAAAATAATGAAACTGTAAAAGTATGAGAAACCTGGGAGACATGAAATAAAGTATTCATGAGGAATACCTTTCTAAGATACAAAGAAAAAAGGATACATTTAATTATATAAAAAATAAAATTTGCCTCATGGCAAAATGCACTACAAAGGTCAGAAAACAAGCAAAAGAAATTGGGAAATATATTAAGAAATGGGTATGCTTTCTTTACAACTTTTGAGAGAAGCACATGTTTCTTTTTCCTTTAACCTGTTATGGGGGTATTAATCTATAATGTAAGTGCATGGTTCCTTTCCTTTAACCTGTAATGTGAGATTTAATCCATATGGTAAGTGCATGGTTCCTTTCCTTTCATCTGTAACGTGAGTGTCAACATGGGGCAGTGTTTCCAAGCACAGACTTTGGATGTTCCTGTACTGGTCCCATCACTGACCATCCACAAAACTTACAAATGTTGCTTCACTTTCCTGGGGGTTAGAGTCTTAGCTAAGAAATGGAAGCAAAATAGAATTTTCCCACAGGGATGATAGAAGGTTTAAAGGAGTAAATATGTAAGTGACTTAGCACAGTGCCTAGTACAAGAGAGATCAATATAAGTACTTATCAATTTTTTAAAGAGACAGATGAAAGAAATAAAATGTGGTGTTTTCAATCTATTGATATATATTCTTGACATTAAACTACCTTTTCATTCATTGGATGACCTAACTTGCTCATGCTTTTTCTTACTCTAGTGAACTTGGGTAGCTAATATCATAGTTTAAAATTTTTGCTTTTATATTTACAAGTAAATTTGACCTGTAAATTTCTTTTTCCTTACAGTCCTAATCTATTTTCAGTATTAGGATTATATAGACTTCATAAGATGAATAAAGAAGCATTCTTCCTTCGCTATCTCTAGAAGTTTTTCTTTGTTAATATTGATGTTATCTGCTTAATAGAAGTTCGATAGAATTCACCTCCCAAATGATCTGGCTGGGTCTGGTATTTTCTTGGTGAAAGATTGTAAACTATTGACTTCATTCCTTTACTGGTGAAAGAACTCCAGCTATAGATTTCCTCTTGTGTCAGTTTTGGTAAACTTTAGGAGCTAGGAAATTGTCCACTTTACAGAAATGTTCAAATTTACTGGCATTTTATATATTCTCTGTTTGTACTCTCTGCTATAACATTGTCCTGATTCTTTCTGTATATTATTTACTTATGTTTTTGTTTTGCTTAATCAAAGTGTGTTTTTTAAATCTTTTCAAAGAATATTCTTTTGACTTACTAAATCACCTCAATTTATACTTTTTTCTGTTTTATTAAGTTCTGCTCATATCTTTATTTTCTATTTTTTCTATGTTCTCAGGGTTTATTGTTTTACTCTTCGGATGTCAATTAAAACACTTGGTTATTAATTTTAAGAAATCTTTTTAGTTATAAATAGTTGAACTTTTTGAAGATTCCAGCTTAGTTGTAAGTATCTAAGGGTCAGCTCGTCCACATTGTTGCTAGCCTAAGGCTAAGTTCACCCTACCGCAATGTATATATTGACATTTTTTCCCCTCGACTTTCTGTGTTTTGCTACTTCTCACTTTTCTTTGGAGAGAAGCCCTTTGAAATACCCTTAACTTATTTTACAGCCAATAAGTCTTTAAAATAATGTGTATTTTTAAAAGATAAATCTACTTATATAATTAGGCAGGGCTTCCCTGGTGGCGCAGTGGTTGAGAGTCCGCCTGCCGATGCAGGGGACACGGGTTCGTGCCCCGGTCCGGGAAGATCCCACATGCCGCGGAGCGGCTGGGCCCGTGAGCCATGGCTGCTGAGCCTGCGTGTCCGGAGCCTGTGCTCCGCAACGGGAGAGGCCACAACAGTGAGAGGCCCACACACCACAAAAAAAAAAAAAAAAAAAAAAATAGGCAGAAAATCTGACCTGCCATATTTTTAAAAACAGCATAAATTCACTCTTCTCCATGATTAATCTGCTGTATTACACAACCTTCGAGTTTTTAGCTTTATCAATGACATGTACTTGAAAGATGTTTTAGAGATCCTACCCAGTCTTTTAAAACATCCTTGTTCCTTGTTTCAGTTCTAGTTTTATGTATATTTTCTGCCTTGCACCTGATTATTCCAACATCTGATGGATGGCCTTGGGAAATCTAATTCTGCTATTGATTGGTTTTTGCTGATTCTCTCCACTTCTAGCTGATTTCTTCATTATTGTGTAAATTTAGATCATGAGCTCATGTTTACCTAAACTTTATCTGTGGGAATGCTATAGGCCTGTGTTGAAGGTCTACCTCTCCAGAAAGGGTTTAGTTTTGTGTTTGGAATACCACCGATTTGGGAGCATTTTAAGTTAATTTCTTAGCTTCTGTTTGCAAGACCGCACAAAAATTTGCAACCCAAACACTGGGAACACGGATTTGGGGTTCAGAATTCTCAAGATTTCCTACCTGTTTCCTACCCAGAGCAGAGGCCAAGAGAATTTGGTCTTAGTCTCCCTTTGCCAGCAGATATTTTTTCTCCTGGCACACCCTTTCATTGAAGGTGAAGCTAGGGATAGATAGGTTTAGTTTTAACTTCCCATCTAGTAGGGATGGAGTCTTACTTCCTGCCTCTCACGTGGTTATGGCCATTTAAAAACAAGTCTCTATGTCAGGTGTGTCATTAAACCATGGCCTGTATTACAAATCCAGACAGATGCCTATTTTTATGGCCTATGAGCTATGAATAATTTTCACATTTAACTGGTAACATTTTAAATGGTTACATAAGTACCTAAATAATATCCTCAATTTTGCTCTTTGGTCTACAAAGCCTAAAATATTTGCCACTTGGCTCCATAAAAACAGGATTTCCAGCTTCTGTTCTAAGCTATCAAGATCTTCAATCCACTCCTAATATAGCTATAACTCTCACACATGTACCACCCTTCTTTCATGGGTCCTGGAAATTGCTACTGCATACTTCAAAAATCAACCACGCACTTAAAAATAAGTTGTGTACATTTAACCTAGCATACCTAACCCTTTTCCTTTAGGAGAGTTTTTCAAGTAATCTTGCCCACCGTATTCTTTAGAGCTTCATTAATATTGGCAAAAAAACTAAAACAACTTAACATTCAACAAATGGGAATTGTTCATAACAATTATAGAAGCACATACAGTAGAAAACTATAAACTCTTATTGAAACAGTGAGACATAACTAGTTTTATTCTTAGAGGACTATGTTTATTTAGGTCCCTTTTGTTTAAATAAGTATATTTCTGTGTATGTATGTATATAGTCATGTATTTATATACACATACATTATTTGTATGATATAGTTATATAAACGTATGAAATACCTACCTATACACATACCTTTGATTTATATTTGTATACATACACAGGAATATAATTACATATATTATATAGTTATATACATTGAACTGAAAAATGGTAGTATACATATATATCGTGTATAAATGTGTGTCATCTATGTGCATGTGTAGAAAAGCAGGTTGAGAGATATGGAAGCATGAGTTAGACAGGGTTCACGATTATAAAAGTACTTATGTGTAGATAGTGAGGTTAAGGCCCATTTGATTGAAAATATTGCATATTTTTAATCAATTGTTATGATGAACAGATTCCTATGCAAATAAAATTATAAATAGCTATACATACTTGTATGTGTAATGTTTAATTAAAATATATATAGTATTATAGATGTATTATATTTATATTACATAATATAATTGTCTTATACTCATACATTATGTATTGTGTTATATAGAATATATTAACTATAGTGTATTATATCAGATAATAATAATTATATATTTATAATATATATAAATATATATTTATAATTTATATATTATGATATAGTTGTTTTATAATCAATATTACAGGATATATCATATTAATATTATGAACATACTAACCATATAAATATACTTCATTACCCATATATTTTGTATATAATATATGCTAGGCAAAAATATATATTAATATAATACATAATTGTTATACATTAATATAAATATTAGTATATTAAATTTATATATCCATATAATATTTAATATTGGTATATTTATATTATATTTAATATATACATAGCTAATGCTCTTTAAAGCCATCTGCTACAAGTAGAATAAGACCAGGAGTATGGCCAAAGCTAATTCTAAAAATATTAGATTACTTATATTCATTTATATGTCATTTTCCTGGAATCTGCATCTGGCTATTAGAGAGGACACACAGCAAAATCAACAAAAAGTGCCCAGGAGGACATAGGATCCTTTATTTATCGGAACCTCAAAGGAAACACAGTGCTATCCAGTCCCCCATCAAAGAGCCAAGAGCAAACCTTGAAGCACCCAGTAAAAGCCCATTCAAACAAAAAAGCTTTCCCACTTAAACTGGAAAAAGTTAAGTTCCCAAGAGACCCCCTACATCAACCACCGAAGCTCATTTGGTAGTAAAAACAATAACGTTCACCGAACAACAAGAAACCCCAAACATTAGTTGTTTTAGCACAAACACAAAAAAGCAGCTAATTAGTGTCTCCTGTTTGAAAGAAGGGGGTGGGAAGTGGGCAGAAGACCTGATAGGAAAGATAAAAAGAAAAGGAAAAGGAAAATAAGTTTCCAGTTTGACACTCAAGCTGTCTTCTGCATCCATTTCGTCAAGACCACCAAGTCAATGTGGAGGCTTTTTCCTCCTTCCCTTTCTTTTCATGAGACTGATCACAACCAGCACTGCAGAGTCCATCGAATTAAGGAATGCTGTTGCCTACATGTGTGAATGAGCTGTGAGTAAAGTACTGAAGTAGAGGACACCTAAAGTGAAACGTCTTCATGAATGTCCACGTGGCTGAGCAGGAAGTTAACCTTTCATAGATGTGCTAAAGAAGAAGAGTTGGCTTTTATTTTATTTACTTTTCCCTGGACTGTGTTGAATGAGTATCATCTACAAGTTTAGGCTACTTTTTGCTGAGGATTAATGCACTGGGAGAGCTGAGAGAAAACTGAACAGTAGAGCTGTCTTTTTCTTGACCAGTTCACCTTACTTTCCCAAACTCTAAGTCTTTCCCTAATTCTTTCTCCTTTTTAGTGTAGTAAAATGAACAGAACACAAAATTCACCATTTTGATCATTTTACAATTCACTGTACCATTCAGTGGAATTTAGTAGTCACAATGTTGTGCAACTATCACCACTGTCCAGCTGCAAAACATTTTCATCACCCCAAGAGGAAACCTACACCCATTTTAAGGACTCATTCCCTATTTCCCTCTGTTCCAAACCCCTGGCAACCACTAATGTATAATATTTGCCATGTGTATGGATCTGCAACTGCTGGACATTTCGCATAAATGGAACCATACCATATGTAGCCTTTCGTGCCTGATGATAAGTTGTGCAGTGGTGGGAAAAACTAAAATGCGATGTACTGTATGATGTACGTTTTACTGAAGTGGCTTGGTCAGATTATAATGATTTATGATAAAATCACGTAAAGCAAGCATCACAATTCTCCAGGAATGTTCTGAAGAATGCTAATGTTAATTATGAATATGTGAATCCCAAATCTTTCATTTGTATTGACCTTATCTCATTAATTCTTCTCCCAACACTGCTATAACTAGAGTTGAGCTCTAAAATATACCTTCCTCTTTTCCCATAGAAATTGTCCCACAATTTCAAAAAGTTCTCAAAGGTGAAAAAGTGCACACGACACTTATCACGTTTGCAAATGCCAACGGAAATGCTAAGCTAACGCTGTCCAAAATGCAATATTCTTCTGTGAGAGCACCCAACTTTAAACAAATACACATATTCTAAATACAGCTTAGATCTGTGACATGTTTTGGTCACTGAAGTATGAGCAGACATGATGGCCTTAAATGAGCAGAAGAGGCCTTAAATGGGCTTGTGTGGTTGGGCTCACCTCTTATGTTTCAGTGAACTTTTTGAGAAGACAGGGCCTGGGAGCTGAGGCCTCACAGTTGGGCTCCAGAGGAAGATGTGTGTGAGAGACCTCAAACTGACCCAGGACACGGAGCAAAACTAGCCATCTAGAGGTCTAAAAGAGAGCCACTGCAGCTAGCCCATAGGTCCAAGAAAAATAAATTCTTGTTTATGTAACTGAGTTTGGGGTGATTTGTTCCAAAGCATTATCACAGCAAGAGCTGACTAACACAACATCCTCCAAATCATTGCTATGTAAATGGATGCCACCATGCCTACATTTAAGGCAACTGTGTCCTCAAATTGTGAGAAATCTTGAACTCTTGGTGCCTCTCCAACACAATGTACATGGCTAAATTTCCACAAATAAGTTCACTAATATGCCACAAAGATCTCCCTAAACTTGTATTAAATGTAATGCAAAGTTCTTTCTTTTCATTTTCTGCTTCTACATAGTTAAAATGCTGTTTATCAATGGAAAACGGTTCTTGCCGTTTGGCTTCTGTCGTTAGAGTCTTTTGAAGTCTTTGGCTTTTCAGCTCCTAGGCTGTAACATTTGAATCAGCAAATGCCCCAAGGAGAAAAGCTGCACCAACTGTGAAGCCTGCGTCGGTGTTTCCCTTCTCTCCAGAACTTGGCCCACATGTCTTGGTGTCTCTCTAACATTCAGACGCCAGCGAACAGAAGTTCTCCTACTCTATCCAGCTTTTCTAAAATTTCTTTAGACTTCGCCTGATCTTATGTTATTATTCAACTATCATCTCAATTACCCCTAGGAAGAAAATTTACAATTTTTAGAGAAAACGGAATCCTGGTACACTCTTGGTAGGAATGTAAACTGGTGCAGCCTCTGTGGACAAAAGTATGGAGAGTTCTCAAAAACTAAAAATAGAACTACCATATGACCTAACAACTCCACTCCTGGGTATATATCCAAAAAGAACAAAAACACGTGTTTTCAAAAACATGTATTTGAAAAGATACATGCACCCCAATGTTCGGAGCATCAGTGTTTACAATTACCAAGATATGGAAGCAACCTAAGTGTCATCAAGTGATGAGTGGATAAAGAAGATGCGGTACATATAACCAATGGCATCTACTCAGCCTTAAAAAAGAAAGAAATGTTGCCATTTGCAGCAACATAGATGGAATTGGAGGACATTGTGGTAAGTGAAATAAGTCAAACAAAAACAAACACCGTAGGATATCACCTATATATGGAATCTAAAAAATACAGCAATCTACCGAATATAACAAAAAGAAGGGGAGTCACAGATATAGAGAACAAACTAATGGTTGCCAGTGCGGAGGGGGAGGAGGGGGCAATACGGGGTGGAGAAGTGAGAGATGTAAACTAGTGGGTGTACGATAGGCTCAAACATGTATTGTACAACACAGGGAATAGAGCCAATATTTTGTAATAACTGTAAATGTAAAGTAACCTTTAAAAAGTATATAAAAATTTTTTAAAACAGAAATCATACTGAAAATTGGAAACAATTTAAATGTCCATCAACAGGAAAATGCACATATAAATTATTGTATTTCCCTACACGGGGATCCTACATAGTGAGGAAAGTACATGAACTAGCCAGATCTTTACGTGTCAGCATGGATGAACCTAGCAAAGATAACACTAAAAAAAGCAAGTAAGAAGAGAAAACATAGCAGAATACTCTATGAGGTTTAAGAACACTTAAAAATGTAGCCTAAGTAGAAAGACATCCATGCAGTGATGGAGACCAAGTTCAGAAGAGTGGTCACCCAGGGTCAGCTGGGGAGTGGCTGTGTTTGGGAAAGTGGTCACAGCAGGCTCTTCAACAGGAATGGTCATGTTTCAGTTCACACGCTGGCTGGAGGACGGAGGAGTGTCTGCAATGTTATAATGTGAGCACGCTGCATGTGAAAGCCATTGCTGACCACATCTAGGGGATCTGATACGCGGGAGCTGGTAGTGGGTGGAGGCATCCAGCAGGTGGTGGTAGAAGAGGAACGTTGTATGCATAACGCCTAAGGCCTGACCAGAGGACGACCACTGTTCTAGAAACTGGACACAAATCCAACTTCTACGGCCAATGTTAAAAGACAAACTGAGGCATGTTTAAAATAAGACTTTACGTGAGCAAAACTAGATTCAATTCAGGCACCGCCAAAGCGGAAGTGGTGAGGAGCACTCCAGCCACAGGAGCTGCAGAGATTTTTAGTTTCAAAGGGCAGAAGCAAAGCAAGGAAGTGACTGACTTGCTATCGCTTTAAAGCCTAGTTGGTGGTTTGTGACTGGTTGTCCTCAGCGGTGTGCGTCACCCTGAGGCGTTGACAGGCTTAGATTTTGGTTGCTTTACGTAGGCGGCCGCATCACTAGAGCCACCGCAGGCTAACGGCCTCCTTGCAGGGTTCATTTACTAACACCAGTTGTCTGAGTCCTTACTCTTACTCGGTCACTTCACTTCCTACGCCTCACTTTCTCTTCTGTAAAGTGGATATTCAGTAGTAAATTCTCTGTGGAGTTGTCAGTACAAAACAAAGTGATTATTAGTAACCACGATCATGTCCTGAATGCATGGAACACGTCACCATTTGCCAACTACCGTGTCAGGTTAGCAGAAACGACAGAAATTAAGAGCTCTCCGCATAAATTCACACACCCGTGCACCAGGTAAGGGACCACAGGCAGACGTTCACTCAGCCTTTCGTGTGTCCCTCACGGAATACACGCTCTCTCCTGGGCGGGGGGAGCACAGACACTTACGGGAGTTTACTTTTCAAATGCGTTGATACAACCAGGTCTCACTTTTGTTTGGATGAGTCAGCAAACGCTTTTTGGGAACCCCAAAGTCTCCACACCTCCAACGTTTCGCGCTGCCTTAGTCTCAGAGCTCAAGCCCCTGCTCTTCAGGCCGCGTCACCATGGGAGACAGGCTGCATGCGGACGCCACGCACGGCGAGCGTGCTGACGTCCTCGAGCCCCGCCCCCACGGTCCCGCCCGCTGACTTAAACGGCAGCCCCGCGGCGTGGAGGGCGTAGATGCGTGCGCCAGCACCAGGCCCTGCGGGGTGTCCGGAGCGCGGCATGGCGGGGGGGGTGGTTTGGCGTAGCTGAGGCCCGTGGCCCTATGTCTTCTGGCTGCGACGCCGGTCCTGCGCACGCTGCGGGGCCGCAGCCGCCGGGCGGTGGGCGCCCGAGGGGCCAGGAGGCGAGCCGGGGCCCCCAGGCGGGTGTGGGCATCGTGTCCGCAGCCAGCGTCCCCGAGGCCGCTCTCGGGCCATGATCCCTTGGTGAAGCTGCGCCGGGACAGCGTGGCCGATATCTTTCCGCGCTCTGAGGACCTGTGCGCGCTGCAGGACTCGGTGCCTCTGCCCTCCGTGCGCGCTTCCCTACAGGAGGGCCTGCTGGACTTAAGGCCGACCGCCTCCGCGGGGTGCACTGGGCGCCGCTCCTGAGCACCCGCTGCCCCTGATCTGTATCCAGAGCTTCTTCCAGCCACGGCTTGTCGAGACAGGTTTGTACTTCCCGCTTCCAGGGCCCCTCGTGTGGGCGCTGAGAAGCGGGGTTTTAAATGGTGCAGGGTGGAGGGTGGGCACTAGATCTAGCGCTCAGTGACCGGGTGTGCGTGCACTAGACGGGGCGTGCGGCCTAGGACTCCTGCCAGCTCGGTGACCCCGGCCGAGTGCCTTAAGGCTTCAAGGTCTCAGTGTTGTCATCTGTAGCGTGGGCTTAACAGGACCCAGTCTCTGTGGCGGTTACAAGGATGCACTGTGTTAATGCTTCTAGACTGTACAAAGTAGAACACTTAGCACAGTTTGGAGCATCGTTAATTGTTGCACAGATGTTACCTGGTCTGTTGAATGACTTTGCCTGGTACACACCAAAGCGATTAGGAAATGGATATATCCCAGCTTCATTTCCTTTCCATTAAAAGAGGGCTCAGGAAAGAAAAAATCTGTTTTTCAGTAGTCGTATCATATAGTGGAAAGAGCACTGGTGTGAAGGCAGCCTAGGGTTTGAATTCCAGGGCTTATGCTGTCTGTGGCCTGGGCAGGTTTCTTTTGCACTACAATCCCCACACTTGTAAAATGACATTAATAACCACTCTTTCTGTGGGTTCTTAGAATTAATTAAGCAGGTTATGTGTGTAAAGTAGCCTGGCACTTGAATGAGTTGTCAGAACCAAGGGCTGCTGGAGACGATGCTTCTGCCCTAGGTAATCTCCCCTTCTACTGGGCAGCAAGTAAACACAAGCACAGTAGTCAGTGCTCTGGAAGAAGTGAGTTCTGGTGCTATAGAGCACAGAATCTTGGAAGGGAAAGTTCAGGGTAGGATTTTTGGAGGAGGTGCCATCCTTTCTAAGGATATGAGAAGCTCCTGGGGTGGCAGGAGAGAGCAGTGTGTGTTGAAGTTTGAGAAATATAAGAAAATATGGCAAAACTACTGTACAGGACTGGAACTCAGGGTTTGGGAAAGAAATGAGAGTTGATACTGGAAACTTAGTGGGGCCCAAGAGAAGGGGGCCTTGTTTGTCCTGTCAGAAGTTTGCATGTTTATCCTGAAGGCTGTGGGAAACACCAAAGAACAGTGAGATGAACTTGTGGTTTAGAGGCTCACTCGGACCTCCATGTGGGAGGCAGTTGATTTGGTGCAGGGTGAATTGTAATCTGAGGGTCCCACTGAAGTTATGAAAGGTGGGACTGGGTTTTGCAGATCTGAGAGAGAATGGGTAGGGCCTGGTGACCGTTAGAAAAGGGAGGGCAGCAAGCGTGGGTGACAGTTTACAGCTGCATCTTTTTGAGAGATACAGAGCCCAGTAGGAAGGGATTGGGGGTGGCGAGAGGATCTTACTTCATCTTCAGTGCTTTAGAGGGGCCTGGTAGACGGGTCTGGACCCAAGGTACAGATCTGGGCTTTTTGGGAGGACAGGTGTTTGAAGGCATGGTAGGGACTTAGGTTATCCACAAGAAGATCCAAAGAATCATAGGTCTGAGAGATTTTTAAGTGGGTATATTTGAGGATGTTTATAAGCTGTGAGAAAGTAGCCAGCAGAGGAAGGGTGTAAAGATCTAGGACAGGAAATGATTGTTCATTTGATTTTGAAAAGCTGAACACTTATCGTGTGCCTGGCCCTTTTCTAGGATCTGGGGTTCACACCATCTGTTATCTCTTCTGCAAGGATAGTTCAACTCCTCCCCTGGTGAAGAGAAGTCAGATTATTCTTTGCGTCCCATTCAGGTATAAGAACTGTTCTGTACCTCTGAAGGGACTTGACTTAACCAGAGTAATAAGTTAGAAATCAAAAGAAATTAGAGCTGGAAGGGACCTTAAAGGCCACTGTACTTAATTTTGCCTGATATTTGACATTGAATGTAAGAAAAATTTATTGTAGAGCCCATTCTCTTCAGAGTTCCTTCACTGAACTTTCTTTATGTCTTGCATCCAGTGGGTCTAGCTTGTAAATTTTGGCCTCCTCCTAAATTTGCTTCTTCATCCATATTACATTTTGCCCAGACTATGGCAGAAACACCTGGGTGGTTTCACGGCCCCTGGGTTCAGTTCCTCTAAGTTCATCTGCCTCCTCGGGTTAAGTGATCTTCTAACAGAAAAAGATGTGCTTAAAATAATGCTGCTAATGGCTTGCCCACACAGAGTTAGTGCATACTAGCCGCCCAGCGTGTACTCTGCACGGAGGTGTGTAATATGAACTGTGCTTGGCCAAGCCTTATAGGGCTCTTTGCCCTGAGGAAGGGGAGCTTTTTGTGATCACTCCCTTTATCTAGTCGGTCCTTCAGCAGCGGGGAGCCTTTTTCTAATCAGCAGAGAGCCTTTTTCTTAGCTAGTGGTAGCCCCAAGTCTCACCACCTGTGGGATACAAGCCATGCTCTCTCCCAGGCTTGCTTGGACCAACATCTCTATTTTCATTTCTGTCTCTTCTCACACTTGGACCCCTGGCCTTTAGTCATCCCCACCTGCAGCATTTACAGTGCCCAGCAGGAGTCAGGCTTGAGTGTCTTTTCACACATGTTCCCTCTGCAGCTAATGCACCTCCTACTCCACCTCTGCATAGCCTCATCTTTCTAGACTGTACTTCAGGGTTATCATGAAGCCGTCACTTAGATACAACTTTTGCCTCCATAGGAAGCTCTGTGCATAAAGGTTACGTTTATTTATCTCATGTGATTGAAATTTTGAGTTTATAGATCTTCCTCCTTAATGAAGGCTTTAAGGGCAGGAGTCGTTTCTAATCCTTAGCCCAGAGCAGATGCTTTTGTTTTTATTTAGATACTTTTTAATGATGATAAAATGTATGGTTTAAATCACTCATTTTACAATAATTTTGCTTTAGGTTGTGACAGAAAAAGAGTTTACAGAAGTCGTGTTCCTGCGATAAGAAATAAAAATGTGACCTTTCAGTTGTGTAAAGCTCATAAATGCTGTGTATGTGCGTCAGGTGCTCTAAGGAACATGGAGCCAAGTGGGCTAGTTGTGTGAGAGAGAGACTTCACTATGTTAACAAACGTGAGCCTTCATTGTGTCCTGCCAACATTTGACAGTTGCTTTTGGGGCTAACTAAACCAGTAAAAGTTTAAACTGTTCCTCCCCATTAAAGGGATTGAATAATTGGCTTCTTTGGTGCACCTGTGTCTTGTGAATTGTCCAGTTGGGGATGGAGGTTTAGAAAGTGGGTTTCAGTCTTAAGTGTCTTCCCATCAGACTGGTCTCGTGATTTCCTACACACCATGTCTGTCTACCTTTTCCTGTCTACCTTTTGTTGGTAGTGTTCAGGTCTGGATTGTCTCCTGTACCTGCTCAAACCTTGGTCCATTCTCATTTGTACCATGGAAGTTTGTCATGCTGGATACTGTCAGAATTAATCTTACTTAAGTTTGTGTTAAGCCACAAACTACATGTTTTGTATATTTTCTGTTTTCTCTGTTTGTTTATATTTTTATGGTTTCTCTTCAAGAAGTATTATGGGAAGGGAAATAGCAAGATGAAGAGCAAAAAAGTCATCATTCTCTTTCAATTGTTAGAACATCTATCTGCAATCATAATTATGATGCACCGTGGTATGTGTTAAAATAAGAAACATATGTAACGTCCCGTAGGAGCAGCAAACTCAGTGGTGTTGGTGCGGGTGTGTCATGGAAGTAATCACAAAGCAGGTGACTCTTGATTAGGGTCCTGAAAGATTAGTGTGCCTTCCCTGTGTCCAGTAGTGGTCTGGAGGGGTCAGGAAGCCTGCCTTTCAATCTGAGGGAACAGAGAGTTTGAGGTCCTCTCTCTTCTATTGCTCTAGTATACTGCATAGCAGCTAATAAAATACTGGGTTTATAGTTGACATTTAAATCGCTGATTGATCATCAAGATTGGCATGTATCATTGGAAATGAAAATCGGAGGAGTCTTATGCTTTTTAGGTTTTTCTTTTTTTTTCCTTTGTCTCAAACGTATGTAGTACTTTACTGAGTGGTTGGGAATAAAGTTTGCAGTATTTAGTGTATTCAGTTTTCGTACCTAAATAGAATTAAACTGTTTCTGTAAACTGGAATAACACTTTGTTACTGATGAGTTTTAGGATGCATCAGTTCATCAATTACGTGTTTGGGAAGATTGTAGTTAATGATTTTAAGAATGTGGCTATAAACCTCCAATTGACTCAAGAAAAGCAAATAAGTCAAGATTGACAAATGTATAGGCTCTTCATCTTATTGTGTGTGTGTGTTTTTTTTCCTTTTAGTTACTTGTCAAGGTATAAAGAACTCTATCACTGTTAAGGCAGTAAACTTCACAGGGTATAATCTGACATGGCAGCGAACAGATCACATGGTCAAGATCTTAAAGGTGATTTGATGTTTAAACTTTCATGAAAACATATGTGATTGAAGCACATTAACATATTGATACAGATGGCAGTTAATTTTTGTCTTTTCATACATGTGAGTGCAGCTTTTGTTTTGTAGAAAGAATATGACCAAATGGTGATGTGAATTGCTGTTGCCTAAACTATAGTGTTGAATCCCCAGTGTTTGCAGTTGAGTTTAACAACTCTGTGGTTTCCTATCTTCTTCCTGAGACACTTAATCTCAGGCCCATCCTCGTTACACAGCGTGGTAAATTAGAGAACAATTAATATCACCATTTAAAGAAGTGAGACTGAAATCTCAACCATCCTGAACATAGGAACTGAAGGGGGCTCTCAGCCGTTCAGAGAGTTATTACCAAGCCAGTCGGCTTAATGCTGTTCAGTTTTCTCCATAGCAGAGCCTTCCAGGTCCTTCTTTTGAGCTTATTTATTTTTATACACAATTCTGTATGGATACTGTACATAATACTAAATAGTTGTATTAAGTGGGTTTAACTGGTGATGTATTTACATGAAGATCTAACTTCGTCTTGTTGATATCTTTTTAGGGGCTTTCCATTCATCAAAGCTTGTGATGTAGGTAATCAGTTGCTGGTGTGTAGCTATCACATTTATGATATATAGGGCTTGAATTGGGAAAGGTGGATGGTCATTCTTCTTGCTTTTTAAACTGACAGAGCCTTACAAGAAGCATTTCCCTCTCTGAAATAAATCCATGTAAAACATGTTTGGTCGCTCTCCCAAGGCAACTGTGTAGTTGTGTGGATTTGGCGCATAAATGGCAGCCTTGTGGTGACGTCTGTAAACAAGGAAGCCTGTTTTCCAGTCCGCAAATCAGCTGTTACCCAGTGAAACGAACTTGACTGCCATTTCTGACCCCTCACGTGGAGCTGTCATACTCAAGAATGTTCACATGTTTTCAAGAAACGTTGTTTGAGGGCTATATGTACAAATTCCTGATCTGAAAGCCAATATAAAGCAACATCTCCCAAACCTCTGCTCTCTCACCAAGGCCACACACATTCCCTCGCTTATGGCCTCGTGGCAAGCGAATACTGTCAGTATCAGATTCTCCTTCCCAGTGGTCTTGGGAGACTGCCTAGTTGCTCTGTGAAAGGCACCACTGCTGAGGTTGAGAGAAGAGCATCTTGGGTGTCAGTCCTGGCCTTGCGTTCCCGGAGAGAGGGGTGTGCACCTCGTTCTCCTGTTAGGGTTTTCCTAGGCTGCAGGGTTTGCTGCTTGTTGTCAACATGATGTCCTAGTGACTTGTCTTCTGCGTGGTTATATAATCCCAGCACAGCTCTTTATGATCTGTAGACTTTTATGGGGTTGTGGCCAGGTCAGTTTTAAATGTTTGGAAATGTCCTGTTGAACAACACTGCAGTGGCAGTGAAGCTTGCTGGGAGAATCGTTGCCCTAGTTTTGGCTTAAGGGTGGTGAGAAGATGAAGTTTTTGATGGGTCAGTTTTAGTTGTGTGTGTGTATGTGATTTATCTTTTAAAATTCTAATGTCTGTTATTCACAGCTTAGATATGTTGACTTCCTGATTATTCATCAGTCCCTTTACTGATGTATTTTCCTCTGAAAAACTACATTTTCTTCCAGACTGTTTTTGTCTGATGGTGAAGAATAAATTTTTCATTTGCAGTATAAAGTTGATCTGAGAAGAAATGTTTACCTTGGATCTTCACTTGGCTTCTGTGAAAGAAACTTAATAAAATAATATGGGCAATTCCCATTACTAATCCTAACCACGTACAACAGAGGTCTGTACAGTAACATAGCAAAAATAAGTTCCCGTAATTTTACTTAGTCATTGCCTGTTTTACACTAAAGAGCAGTGAGAGACATTTATAAATAATGATACCTCAGGTCACTTTTGTTAAATGTCCTCTAATATTTGGATATTTGGTATCTGGCTTGTGTTGTCTTTTATACAATCTTGTCTTCTTTCTTTGCACTTTAGTTTAACAACTCTGTGGTTTCCTATCTTCTTCTTGTGACACTCAGGTCCATCAGAATTTCCTGTGACTGTGACAGTAGAGAGTCCTTCCTCCTCAGAAATCGAAGAGGTCGATGATTCCTCAGAACGTGTTCAGGAGGAGCCAGAGAAAATCCGTTTGAAACAAGAAGCATTGCAGGTACAAAGTTATCACTTTAAAGCTATAGAGAAGATTATTTTTCAAACGGAAGGCTGATTGCAACACTGCACAGCTTGTGTGAGGGTTCTGTTTTCTCCTCCCACCTGCATTGTATCCCCTTGAATGGTTCCTTAAGCTTAGACCAAGGTGAATGGTGGACATTTGAACTCTAAGAAACTAAAATCAAAACATGTCGTTAGTAATATATTTTCCTTTCCTTAGAACCTTAGTATATTAGATTTAGGGAGAAGCTTAGTGATCATAAGATAAGGAAATTGAGTTCTGAATGAATACAGTCAGCTGATTCAGTGCTTTTGTTTTACAGATGAGAAAATTGACAGTTCTAGTTGAACTCTCTTTTTGTAAGAGGAAAATATGGCCTCATTTTAAATAAAAGTAAAGTTGAAAAAAGTTTTGATGTTGATATTCTCCTTTCCTAAAATCAAAAATATCAAGAAGCTACATTCTATTACCAAATAAACCTGACCTCTAATGTCATTCCATACTTTTGTTTGTATGGACAGAAAAGAAAAATTGATTTTCATAAGAAATTTTTGCACCTCAAAAATAATATATTTATTTTATTTCAACTTCAATGCAGAGCTGAACACTTCTAGTAAATAAAGCAACACCATTTGGGGGGACCTTGTCTTTGTGCTACAAAGTCCATGTTTAATTTTAAAAAATTATTTAAATTTAATTATTTAAATTTAAAAATTATTTAATGTGATTTTCTTTTCATATGAAACATGAAACTTGACAGGTTTCAGAACTAATTATCCCATTATTGTAGGACTATGGGAATTACTCTTTGATTTTCAAAAGAGAAAGTTAGATTTTTATTTTTTTATTTTTTTTTTATTTTTTTTTGCAGTACGCGGGCCTCTCATTGTTGTGGCCTCTCCCGTTGCGGAGCACAGGCTCCGGACGCGCAGGCTCAGCAGCCATGGCTCATGGGCCCAGCCGCTCGACCGCATGTGGGATCCTCCTGGACCGGGGCACGAACCCGTGTCCCCTGCATCGGCAGGCAGACTCTCAACCACTGTGCCACCAGGGAAGCCCGATTTTTATTTTTTTAATGAAAATTAATGATAATTTAGAGAAATTTTAAGAAAAGAACTTAGAAAATTATGATTTAGAGCAGGAGAAATCTTTAGTTCATGTAGAGTTACCCCCTTTTGTTTTATAAATGAGCACCTACAATTTGTAGCACGTAAGTGGTTTATTAGTAAATGGCAGAGTACGACAAGACCCTAGAGCATGTAACCCGCATTCCTTGTCATTTTAGATGTGGTGTATTCATTTCCTTCACGAGTAGACCAGGAGATTGTATTTCTAAAAGCAGTGATAGACACTGGGGAAGACCAAGAAGTTTAAACACTGGGACCACAGAATAGCAGATTCAGAATGCATGAGAACCCTTTTAGCTCTTCTCCATTTTGACAAGACACAAAAATGATGGTATCAAAGTATTTAAGTATATAAGCCCACAACAATCAAGAGATTTCAACATAGTTTGGGAAGACGGAAGACAGGTGGAAGAGTGTGAAACTGAAGCAGTAGAACAGAGGAAAAGCATCACCTAGAACATGCACAGGGACCACGTGCAACTGAGGAGGATTCTGACCCCACCTGCAGAAGTATCTCTGTGCTTTGATGCGCATGTATGAGAGAGGGTGGAGTTAGTTAAAAGTGTGACTGAAATAGGGGAGCTCATTGAAGGGTTGTGTTTGGAGGAGTGGACACCCAGCCCCGCCCTCACCCTCCTGAAATGAGATGATTTCATTTTGAAAACAGTGAAACTGGCGAGATCTAGGGCAGCTAGTGTGAGTTTTTACACCCAAGAAAATTGTGTTTGGGGGAGATCCTGTTACAGTTACTCCCCGCTTCTTCCTGCATAAGAAGCCAATCAATCGTTGACTTCAGGGAGCTTTCTGCACTCATTCTTTTTTTTTTTTTTTTTCTGTACGGGGGCTTCTCACTGCTGTGGCCTCTCCCGTCGCGGAGCACAGGCTCCGGATGCGCAGGCTCAGTGGCCATGGCGCACGGACCCAGCCGCTCCGCGGCATGTGGGATCCTCCCAGACCAGGGAACAAACCCGTGTCCCCTGCATCGGCAGGCGGACTCTCAACCACTGCGCCACCAGGGAAGCTCTCTGCACTCATTCTTAAATAGAAAATAACTGTCATTTGCCTGATAGCTGAGTAAAGCTTACAACATCAGAGAGGGGGAAAAAGAGTGAAAACATATCCTAGTAGGACCAGGGACAATTTAGGGAACAAAATAATTTAAGGAAAAACCTTAATTAATATCCTGAGAGAGGTTTAAAAACAGCTAGAAACTATAAAATAAGACTAGGGAGTTAATTAAAAAGAGAATGGTCAGAAATCAAGAGAGGTCTCCTGGAAATGAAAATATGGTTGCTGAAATAAATTCAGTAGGAATTTAAAAAATTTCTCAGTGTATAAAAAAGAAAGACACAATGGAAAATGTGATAGAAATATGTTAGAGAGGCTGCATCTGGGAGATCCCACATGTTACTATTAGAAACTCCAGACCCAGAAAAAAACTGGAGGGAAGCTATCAAAGGGCAACAAAATTCCCCACAGCTGAAAGTAGACATCAGGCCTCAGACTGAAAATAGTTATACAAGACGAGCAAGAATAGCCTCATACCTAGGCACCCTTCCTTGTGAAACTTTAAAATACTGAAAAAATAAATTAAAATAGAATAAAATACTGAGAGGATACATCCATTCCAGAGAGAAAAATACTGGCTACCTAAAAAGAAAATTTAAAATCTGACTTTATCATACTTGTCATGAGCACCATGGATCCTGGAAGGCATTAGAAAGATACCTCCAAAGTTTTTCAGGCACATACTTTTCACCCTAGGGGTTTGTATCCAGCCAAACTATGAGTCATAAGTGGAGGCTGAAGAAGATATTTTGTACAGAAAGAAATTTGAAAAATTGACCTCCTGTGCTACACCTTAAGCTATTTATAGAAATAATCCAGCAAAATGAGGCAATAAACCAAGAAGGAAGGTAATAGGGGATTCAGTGCAGATTGCAGCTAGTCTAGAGTGGAGAGGCTTCTATTGATTGTGTGATTGAGAGCATAGAAACACCTTGAGGCATATTGTACTTACTAGGTATTAGGCACTGTTGGAAGGGAGGAGGGAGAGGAAGAGGAGAAGGAACTTGAACTCCAGAGGAGAAAAGGCTATACGGACATAGACTTGAAGCACACTAAACTATGGTTGATTTTTAACCTAGTATTGGTGAGGAAGGGAAGAATCCACTTCAACCTGACACTATAGATGTCCCCCTTTTCAGTGACACACAGGGGTAATGACCACCTATCTAATTGGTTGTCCAAACCGGAACTTGTCCAAACTCCTTACACTTCAATAGTGTAAGGAGGCACTCGAATGCTGTAACATCAGGACAACAGGTATAAACTGGAACAGCCCAAGGCGGCTTGGGGTATGTGGTCACCCTGCACAAGGGCAGTGACACTGGCACAGTACGGAACGAGGTGTAGTCTATACACAGAGACACAGTACATCTGCAGTGGGCAATATTAATTTCATTGTAATAATGGCAATAGTGTCTTGGTTTTCAGCTTTTATTGTCAATTTGCATGTAAACACAAATAACTAAAGTAAACTATACATAGTATGTATTAGTATTAACTTGGTATGTACTGAAATGTATTGTATACTGGTATGTACTTAGTATATATTAGGCTCTAAGTGTTTTTGCATATATTAACTCATTTAATTCTCTGAATTGCCTTATGAGGTTGGTGCTAATATCATTCCCACTTTTGAGAACAGGAAGCTAAGTCAGGGAAGGAACTTGCCCAGGCTGTACCTAATTTAAGGTTGGATCGAGCCTTTGAGTTCAGGCTCTCCGCCTGTTCTCTTAAACCTTACTCCGTACTGACTCTCAAATAACAGAAGACTTAACTGCACATAGAACAGAATATAAATTTCAACTTTGACAACGTAAAAGCTAGGTTTGGAAGGTAGACAGGAGGTAGAAAAAAGGGAAGATGGTATGAATGTCCTCATTTTACAAAGCGTGACGTTGAGAGAGTTTCTAGTTGATCAACAATGTAGGTTTTTAAGTATATGACTACAAGTCAAAGAGATCATGAGCAGTGGAATAACTCATGATGACATAACTTTACTGAGCAGTGTGGACATAGGAAAGAGTGTAAAGGAACTAAACCCTTACTTATTAGTAAGTTAGAAAATGAAGAGATAATGCCTCCAATTTAGTGAGAAAATAGTCATGTAAGAGTATTACTTGGAAATGGAGAAGAATTCAAAATAACAATAGTTGGACTTCCCTGGTGACGCAGTGGTTAAGAAACTGCCTGCCAAGGCAGGGGACATGGGTTCGAGTCCTGGTCTGGAAAGATCCCTCATGCCGCGGAGCAGCGAAGCCCATGCTCCACAACTACGGACCCGGCGCTCTACAGCCTGCGAACCACAACTACTGAGCGCACGTGCCACAAGTACTGAAGCCCGTGTGCCTAGATCCTGTGCTCCCTAACAAGAGAAGCAACCTCAATGAAGAGTAGCCCTCGCTCGCCGCAACTAGAGAAAGCCTGCATGCAACAATGAAGACTCAACACAGCCACAAATAAATAAATAATAAAATAATAAAAATAATAAAAATAATAATAAAAAATAACAATAGTTGATGTAAACCTCATAAAAAAGGAAATCCAAACAGCCAGTAAACAGAGAAAAGCGTACGACTTCGTTAAGTAATAAGAGACAAGTGAGTCAAAACCAAGGAAACTACATGCCAATGAGATGGACAAATACATACAATCTGGTAGTATCAGGTATTGTAGACCTCGAGTACTATGGGAATCTTCTACCCTACTTATACTGGAGTATAAATCGACACAACTACTTTGGAAAGCATTTAGCCCTCTCCATCAACTGAAGGTATATAAATAGCCTGTGAGCCAGCAGCCCTCACCCCTGCCCTGTGTAAATGCACCAGAATAACGGGTACAGCAGGATTCCTGTCCATGATTTGCATTAGCACAAACTGAAAACAAACGAAATGTCCATTAAGAGTCAAAAATTAAAGATGATACAAATAGATGGAGAGATATACCATGTTCTTGGATTGGAAGAATCAACACTGTGAAAATGACTCTACTACCCAAAGCTATCTACAGATTCAGTGCAATCCCTATCAACCTACCAGTGGCATTTTTCACAGAACTAGAACAAAAAATTTCACAATTTGTATGGAAACACAAAAGACCCCGAATAGCCGAATCAATCTTGAGAACGAAAAATGGAGCTGGAGGAATCAGGCTCCCTGACTTTAGACTATACTACAAAGCTACAGTAATCAAGACAGTATTGTATTGGCACAAAAACAGAAAGATAGGTCAATGGAACAGAATAGAAAGCCCAGAGATAAACCAACACACATATGGTCACCTTTTCTTTGATAAAGGGGGCAGGAATGTACAGTGGAGAAAGGACAGTCTCTTCAATAAGTGGTGCTGGGAAAACTGGACAGGTACATGCATGTAAAAGTATGAGATTCGATCACTCCCTAACACCATACACAAAAATAAGCTCAAAATGGATTAAAGACCTAAATGTAAGGCCAGGAACTATCAAACTCTTAGAGGAAAACATAGGCAGAACACTCTATGACATAAATCACAGCAAGATCCTTTTGGACCCACCTCCTACAGAAATGGAAATCAAAACAAAAATGAACACATGGGACCTAATGAAACTTCAAAGCTTTTGCACAGCAAAGGAAACCATAAATAAGACCAAAAGACAACCCTCAGAATGGGAGAAAATATTTGCAAATGAAGCAACTGACAGAGGATTAATCTACAAAATTTACAAGCAGCTCATGGAGCTCAATACCAAAAAAACAAACAACCCAATCCAAAAATGGGCAGAAGACCTAAATAGACATTTCTCCACAGAAGATATACAGACTTCCAACAAACACATGAAAGAATGCTCCACATCTTTAATCATTAGAGAAATGCAAATCAAAACTACAATGAGATACCATCTGACACCAGTCAGAATGGCCATCATCAAAAAATCTAGAAACAATAAATGCTGGAGAGGGTGTGGAGAAAAGGGAACACTCTTGCACTGCTGGTGGGAATGTGAATTGGTACAGCCACTATGGAGAGCAGTATGGAGGTTCCTTAAAAAACTACAAATAGAACTACCATATGACCCAGCAATCCCACTATTGGGTATATACCATAGACCATAATTCAAAAACCATAAATTCAAAAAGAGTCATGTACCTAAATGTTCATTGCAGCTCTATTTACAATAGCCAGGAGATGGAAACAACCTAAGTTTCCATCATCAGATGAATGGATAAAGAAGATGTGACACATATATACAATGGAATATTACTCAGCCATAAAGAGAAACGAAATTGAATTGTTTGTAGTGAGGCGGATGGACCTAGAGTCTGTCATGCAGAGTGAAGTAAGTCAGAAAGACAAATACCGTATGCTAACAGATATATATGGAATCTAAGAAAAAAAATGTCATGAAGAACCTAGGGGTAAGACAGGAATAAAGACACAGACCTACTAGAGAATGGACTTGAGGATATGGGGAGGGGGAAGGGTAAGCTGTGACAAGGTGAGAGAGTGGCATGGACATATATACATTACCAAACGTAAAATAGATAGCTAGTGGGAAGCAGCCGCATAGCACAGGGAGATCAGCTCGGTGCTTTGGGACCACCTAGAGGGGTGGGATAGGGAGTGTGGGAGGGAGGGAGACGCAAGAGGGAAGAGGTATTGGAACATATGTATATGTATAACTGATTCACTTTGTTATAAAGCAGAAACTAACACCAAATTGTAAAGCAATTATACTCCAATAAAGATGTAAAAATAAAAAGTGTAAGCTGTTTTTATTATTGGATGCAAGCTAGTGATGCTGTAAAAGCTTTCAGCAAGTATGTGTTTCTTTCTTATATAAAGAACTGCCATTAAGGCTGCCCTAATATTTTTTAGATTACATTTACCTATAGATTACTTACAGGTTCAAATCTACAGTGGAAATAACTTTTTTTTTTTTTTACTAGTTTTGGAATGATGTTTTTAAACCAGTTCCTTAGAAGACTCCTATGTGACCCACACTAGTAAAATATACCTTCAGGTGCCTCCTCTGTCTGTAGGGAACAGCAGTGTAAAATATGTAAACAAATGAGTGTCCTTGTTTGCTAAAATTTAGTCTGTTGATCATGTTGTATTATTGCTCTTCCCCAAATTCTCTCTCTCCCTCAGGTAACATTCCTTATTATTAGGAAGAGGAAGTTCCTTAACATGTTATTTCGACAGCATAATTTACCCAGATGATGGTCATTATGATGATGCTTCATTTGTTTTTGATTTATTTTACTTTTTTTGATGATGCTTTAGATTCATTTAGAGTCCACCATTCAGAGAGGAAGAATAGCTGGCCTACATTATTTCTCATACTTATTAAAAATTGCTGCATTCCCATTTGTGAGTTTGTGGAACGACTGGGTAGCATACCTCTTTATAAAGCTAAAATGGAGAGTAATAAATGAAAACACTCCCTAGCTATACTATTGATTTAATTGTTTATTAAAATAACCTCATATTGGACTTGTATTTTCCTCTTAGAAAATTGGCAAAGTGCTAATCTATTTAGTTTAACTGGACCAAGTACATGTCTTATTTAACTTTGATTCCCCAGCACAAACTCATTTATTAAGAATAACTGCTTGGGACTTCCCTGGTGGTGCTGTGGTTAAGAATCCACCTGCCAGTGCAGGGACACGGGTTTGAGCCCTGGTCTGGAAAGATCCCACATGCCGCGAAGCTGCTAAGCCTGGGCGCCACACTACTGAGCCTGCGCTCTAGAGCCCGTGAGTCACAATTGCTGAAGCTCACACACCTTAGAGCCCGTGCACCGCAACTACTGAGCCCACATGCTGCAACTAATGAAGCCCGTTCCCTCTAGGGCCCATGTGCTGCAACTACTGAAGCCCACATGCATAGAGCCCCTGCTCTGCAACGAGAAGCCACCACAATGAGAAGCCTGCACAGTGCAACGAAGAGGAGCCCCCGCTCGCCACCACTAGAGAAAGCCCATGCGCAACAATGAAGACCCAACGCAGCCAATAAATAAATAAAATAAAATAAAATAAAATAAACAGTCGAGAATATTGGACTTTATTTTAAAAAAAAGAGTGAATGCCTGTTGAATCGAATTAATCAGCCAAACAGTAGACAAATGAAAGTTGTGGCTAATAAGATGGGCCAGACTGAAATAGTATTCTTGTTGAGAAGCTTGCTTTAATCACCTTCTTATTTTCCAGCCTTATATAATCATGTATTAATGTGATAGAATATTTCTCATATTGAGAAAATAATAGTTTTGTATTACGCTGAATCTGCCTGGGAATAAAATAGACACCTTATCAAATTCAGTGGAGGTGTCATGAGAATTGATACCTAAGGGTTGTTGTGGGAACACATTTAAACTTTAAAAATATACAAGATTTTTGATATTGTCTCATGCCCACTATATTGTTTGGGAATCATGCAGTTTCAATTTATAGAATTGCATCATGTATTTTAGGGCTGGAGAGAAACTTGATAAGTCCTGCATTGAACCTAAAGAGGAATGCATTGCCATAAGGTGCTCATTCAAAAATCAAATAATGATGTGAATAATGTTGATCATCTCTGCTGGAGGAAAAACATGCTACACATTAAAGACATTACTTGTTATATATTTATTTAACAATCTTGGACTTTATTACTACAGTGTTTTGTAGTATGTATGCCTTATTTCTTTTCTTATAGTTAAATGTCTGAATTCTGAGAAATTTCAGCATGCTTTGGTGAGAGGAACAGTCATCTTATTTTCAAAAAGATGCAGGCACAGACTGTTTTTGACCAAAAGGTGTATTACTGACCAAAATTCAGCCATCTAGTCTGGAAAATAAATGAAGAATTCTGCTGCTGGTGAGATGAATACATAGGTAGAGGGAGGTGAAGAATATAAACTACTTAGCAGCCTTAAAGTTTCTCTTGACTTTGATATAAGTGCTGGAGAAACATCAATGTTATCATTCCCAGAGACCATTCATTTAGAAATGGAAATTAGAACAGATGGAAAAATACAGTGTTGGGAGTTACCTATCAGGAAACAAAATGGATGTGTGTGATATCTACCCACTGTCATGGTGAGGGCCCTGCATTACACTTACTGTCTAAAGCTTACTGTGCTGAAACCTTCACAGCAAAGGTTCCCGTTCCTCATAATGACCTCTAAGTGAAAGTGAATGAGGTTTAGCTACCAGGTGTGTGCTTCTGGAACAACACACGAAGGGCCCTATTTTTTTATTTTATTTTATTTTTATATTATTTTATTTTCTGGCTGCGTTGGGACTTTGTTGCTGCATGCGGGCTTTCTCCAGTTGCGGCAAGTGGGGGCTATTCTTCATTGTGGTGCATGGGCTTTTCATTTCGCTGGCTTCTCTTGTTGCGGATCATGGGCTCTAGGTGCACAGGCTTCAGTAGTTGTGGCTTGCGGGCTCTAGAGCACAGGCTCAGTAGTGTGGCACATGGGCTTAGTTGCTCCGCGGCATGTGGGATCTTCCCAGATCAAGGATCAAACCCATGTCTCCTGCATTGGCAGATGGATTCTTAACCGCTGCGCCACCAGAGAAGCCCACAGTGGGACCTTTTAACGTTGTTTCCAAAGCTATTTTCTTTGGCATACTGTTCTGTGAGATTTGGTAGAAAAAGAATCCCATGATCAGAATGTTTGGGAAACACTGAATATTTTATCCCCACGTTATACATTCAAAATGTATATTTTTTACATCAGACCTAAAATTCCTAGAATAAACAAAAACTGAAAAAACAAACCAAAAAATCCTGCTAATTCGATTAATACAAGTTTTCCACTGAACACTTGTGAATGTTTTTGAGGCACTGGCTGATACTGAACACAGTCTTGGGAAGGTTGATCTAAGGAATTAAAATTCTGTAAATTATGAGGAAAACACTTTTAGGTGAGAAGAGATGCATATGGTAGCAGGCTTCAGTATTCTGTATTTCCATTCGGGAAATTGTTCTTATTTGATCCCTTCCACCCTTGATCCTTTTTCCTTTCAGTGGACTCTGTAGTAGGGATAAAGGGGAGAATGTCATTTACTACCCTAGAAGAGCTATTTACTCTAGTGTAAATACAGTGGAGGCTGGTAAAAGTGTGTTGATAATAAGACATATTAGCTTAGGTTCTCTTGGTAGCAAATAACAAAAACTAAATCAAAGTTGGATATGTGAAACCCAAGGGCAGAAATACAGCCAGGCTCAGGAAAGGTCTAGGAAGCAGCTATATCATTTCCAGTAATGTGATCGCCGAACTGCTTTTCAACAAAGGGCGTCTTCCTAATGAACTTCAAAATGAGCTCTGCTGCTTGTTGGAGTTAAAATATATATATATATATCTATATATATATATGTTTATACATATATATACATACACACACACACACACAAGCATGCATATATACATATGATACAAAGAAAGAAAACATATATAAATGGATGTTTTGTTATTACAACATGCATGCCAGGCATTGGTGACCATGGGAGGTCACCTCCGTGTTTCTGAGCAAGACAGCCTAACACTCATTTTTCCATTATCACTGTTGCCCAGAGTGAACTTGTCAAAGAGATACTCCACCATTCAGACTTCCAAACCCCTCCACCCCCCATCTTGCTACTCATACTTAACCATTAGTATTTGCATAATTAATGCACATAAACATTTCAGGTGAAACTGCAGACACCCTTTATTTTAATCCCTGCCCAATCCCATTCCCTTCACTTGTTCCCCAGAGGCAACTGCAATCATGATTTTCAGGCTATGGTTCTATACTTTCACTATGCACATGCACCCACGTTCACCAGGTACCCCTACCTCACCCCACCCCACCCCAGTCTACCCCCATATACCTACATTATTTATAAGGGGAAGACTGATTTTGTGTTTTCCAGGGCCCCATGGAACACCTTCTCCCTCCCACTGTGGAGATCCTGAGCTGCATCTGGTTGCGGTATGGCTGTGTTCAGAAACTCCTGGATACCTGTTTTAAAACTTAAAAAATGAGAGATTTGCCCACATGAATCAACCAGAGACCTTTATTTATTTATGAACCAATAACTTTATTGGAAGAAACGGAAAAACTGGAAGAAAAAAACTTAAGTGATAAAATAAAGTCCAGGAAAAGAGAGTCCTGCCCTTGTTGCCAAAAAAAAAAACCAAAACCAAAACTTAAGTGAACTTCTTCTGCAAGGGCACTCTTGCCGTCTGCATGGCAGGCATGGTGACCAGGGCTCTGGTCACCCCGTGGCTCTGGGGAAGTCCAGTCCAGGCTCATTTCTTCTTGTCGCTGTCGCCCAGGGTGAGCTTGTCAAAGAGTTACCCTGCCAGCTCGACGTCTGGGGCCCCCATCATGCTCAGGGTGGTGACATGACCCTCCAGCTGTCTGATGAGCGCCACCTACTGGCTGAGGTAGTGAGTTGCCAGGAAGTGGAGCAGGTGGGGGTCGCACTTGTCGGTGGCCAGCTGGTGCAGTGGAGCAGGCTCCGGGTCGCTAGCTTCTCCAGGAACAAGGCGCACTTCATGGCCTTGAGGCCGCTCTTGCACTCGTCACTGACTGGCTTCCTGATGTCTTGGAAGTTGAGGCGGCCCCACGCGCTGGTTCTGCAGGCGCTTCAGGCCCTGGGCCCACAGCGGTGCAGGAAGAACCGGCTGAAGTGCTTCAAGGCCACGTCGTCGCGGTGGAGGTAAAAGGCCACGGCCAGGCACATGAAAGAGACGTGGAGCTGCAGGGTGAAATGGCTGTTGACGGCGGCCTCGCAGTCGGCGTGGTAGCTCTGGCGCACCTGCGAGGGCGGCGCGGGCAGCGTGGTGGGTGTGAAGGCCAAGGTGAAGGCGAAGCCGCGGGGCCTGCGGTACCTGTCTCGGAGTCCCTTTCACGTGATTTAGCACTTTCCTTCGTCTTGGGTAAGTGCAGACTTCTCTTTTGTTTGTCAGAAAACAAAAGGCTTAGGTGTATTCTTAGAGAAAGAGCTTAACTGTGTGGATGTATTTATCCCCTCCAGCCTCATTTGTCCTTTCACTGCCACTCAGCAAGCATTTTTTTTAACCCCTCAATGATGTTGTATGGAATGAGCCACAGTGGTAGGAAATACCATTGATCTCAAATTATCTTTCATTCATTCATTCAGTAAATATTTATTGATTACTTAGTATGGCCCAGGCACTGGTATGGGATTTGGGCATATATTAGTAACAAAGAAAGACAAAGTCTGTTCCCATGAGGTTTGTATTCTAGTGGAGAAGCAGACCAAAACAAAACAAAACAAAAAACTACTGTTTTTCTCCCTTTCTTGTCTCCAGTAAATACGTATAAGATATTACACATGTATAAGTCAATATTTTCTTAGAAGTTAAGGATGTTATAGTGGAAGACATAAGACCAATCTAGGTATTTATAATTAATTAATTCAACAGCCATTTCTAGACAGTATTCCAAATATGTGTCAGTGTTTGACTCTGGAGATACACAGAAGAATCAGACATGGTCTCTGTTCTCAAGGTACAAGAAAGAGTGATGGACTGTTTTAAGTGCTCTCAATGGTTTTAAAGTTTTTGGATAAAATAGCTGTTTTCACTTACAGTTTTATTACCATGACTTTGACTAATGTACTTTTTTGGGGGGTCCCTTTATTTCTCTTTGAAAGCTCATGCTGTGCTATAATCATTGTTTATGAAGGAAGCAAAGGATCAAATATCAACTGTCACTTTGTACACTTACCTGAGCAATTTTAGAGGCATTTAATTGTTGAGTCTGTAAAGAAATAGAATAATAACAATGTCTATTTGATAAGTTGATGTTAATGATAGGATCATACATTAGAGATGGAAAAGAACTACATGATCAGTTTCTCAGTGAGATAAAATTGTATTCTATGTTTGCTTAACACCAGTGTTTAGTCTTAATATAATTGCAATCTTTCAAAAATTTCCTTGGAAGAGTCCATTGTAGACTTCACTGGAAGAATCTATTTAAATAGAAGAAATCTTGATTTTGTAGAACATTTTCTCCTTATGTCCCAAGATCATTTAATAATTAATTTATCTGGACAACTTTACTCTTCAAATATTAAAATAATACTATTGAATGGTTCTATGTCTACTAAGGGGTGATAATGGTGTTTCTCAGATTTTTAATCCCTCATCATTACTCCCTAGGTTAGAAGATAATGTTAAAATACATGTTATAACTAAGAGAAACCTAAGGTTTAAAATCTAACTTTTTAAAGGGAAATCAATAAACTAGCATGAACTGGAACCTCAAATTTCCATGAAGGAAATATACATATATCTAAACAAAAGCATTGCATCCAGTTTTTCTTTAATGAGGAATGTAAAGCTAAATACAAACACAGAATGAAAAAACTTCAGAGCAGATGATGTTTTTAGAAAAATTTTAAATTTTATTTTTTAAATGTATTTATTTTATTTTTAAATTTTTGGCTGCATTGGGTCTTTGTTGGATGTGGGCTTTCTCTAGTTGCAACGAGTGGGGGCTCCTCTTTGTTGCAGTGCATGGGCGTCTCATTGCGATGGCCTCTCTTGTTACGGAGCACGGGCTCTAGGTGCTTGGGCTTCAGTAGTTGTGGCATGCCGGCTCAGTAGTTGTGGCACATGGGCTTAGTTGCTCCGTGTCATGTGGGATCTTCCCGGACCAGGGCTCGAACGGATGTTCCCTGCATTGGCAGGTGGTTTCTTAAGCACTGTGCCACCAGGGAAGCCCCCGAAATTAAAAAAAATTTGATAATCAAATTTTATAGTTTATAACTTGGTCTGTGCTAAGATAATGTCTTTTAAAATATCAATATAGGACTATAAGATGAAGGTTTCTTTGAAATGTTTGTGGTCAGTGTTGGTATTATGTTAGGATTCTCCAGAAAAACAGAACCAATAGAAGATATATTTGTATATTATATAAAATAAGGAATTAGCTCACGTGATTATGGAGGCTGACAAGTCTCAAAATCTGCAGTTGCCGTACTTGAGACCAGGAGAGTCCATGGTGTAGGTCCAGTCCAAAGGCCAGGAGGCTCAAGACCCAGGAAATTCAAGTTGAAGGCAGGAAAAAACAATGTCCCTGCTCCAAGGCAGTCAGGCAAGAGGAGTTCCTGCTTACTCAGAGGAAGGTCAGCATTTTTATTTTATTCAGGCCTTCAAATGATTGTATGAGGCTCATCGACTTTAAGGAAAGCAATCTGCTTTACTTAGTCTACTATTTCAAATGTTAACCTCATGGAAAAACACCCTTTCAGGCACAAACGATAACATTTGACTAAATATCTGGGTACCCCCTTTGAAGTTGACATATAAAAATTAGCTATCACAGTATTACTCATGATAAATGCAGAGTCAACAAATAAAAATTCTCATGCTATAATCTGCAAAAACTGTTTTGACTTTCAGTTCCCTTCATTAATTTACAAATGTTACAGAACTAATAGTTACACAACTGATATTAGACAATAAGTTCTGACTCCGTGTCAATGATTAGCTCTCATTCATTCATTCAGCATATTTCTATTGAGCACCTATTATATGACAGGTATTTTATAGGTACTAACATAAAAACTTGTTCTGTAAGCTCCTCATATTTGTATTTCTTTTGTAGCTAAGTGCTAGTAAATGTTACATATAATTCCTTCTTTGAAAATTAATAGATGAAGTAGGATCAATGGTATAATCTTAAGGAAGTAGACCATAAGTAGCAGCAGTCGGTGGCTTATCTCACTCTCTGTGTTTTGTGTGTGTGTGTGTGTGTGTGTGTGTGTGTATACATATGTATAAATCAATCATTTAATGAGAGGTAGTGAAAAGTGATACATCGATATTCTATATCTCTGGGCTGTTCACTCTGCATTACCTCATTATTACAGATACTGGATTAGATTATTATTACCCATATTTCACAGATAAAGAAATTGTGAATTAAAGTATGTAACATGATCAAACACAGAGCTTATAAATAGCAGAGAGTGACACTCTGAATTGGATTCCTCTCTGGGTAGTTTGGGAAGTTTGGCTGGACCATGAGCTCCATTAGAACAAAGACTGTTCAACTTGTGATGCTAAATTTCACATAGTAGGGGCTCAAAAATATAAATTAAAATATTGAGTGGCCTATGAAAAGCTTTAGTCTCATTATTTCTCCAAATTAAAAAAATGAGTGGGAGTAGATGTTGAATATATATTTAAACTCTATTTCCTTTAGAAGGAAAAAAAATCAAAGACACCCAATGGTGATAAATTACTATTATAATTTTAGTTTAATATGCATAAACATAAAACCAGGCATAGAAATTGGTATGCTTTTATAACTGTAAACCAGACAATTTGTAAATATATGCAAATACAACTATAAAACTATTAAAAGTAAGAAGTTCCAATTATGCACCCGATTATGCTTTTTGTCTTAAACACAGTCCCTTGTCACTGAGAACACACTAGTTGACGAGATGCAGGTTCCCTTTCGAGTGCGCCGTGTCTGTGTCCCGACATCCGTGAAAGATCTCAGTGCTCTACCGCCCTTTTGTACTGAAGACATGACGTACTTTAGCTCATATGATGATTCATAATGTACTTTTGCTTTCAGGTAGTGGAAGTCATCATTCAAATAGTGTCTGTCCATGTTCTTTTTTATTAGTTTGTGAAAAGTAATTCTGATGCAGTTTGTTGATTTCATGAAATACCATTAAAAGCCTCAGTAACTTCAGTAACTGAAGAGGCTGTTCAAACTGGGAATTGAGGGGGAAGAGAACTACTGACAGAATTTTAAGGGATAACACTCTTCCCTTTGAGTTTCATTCTATTAAACTATTTTTCACCTCCCAGTCATCACTTTAAAAAGAAATTTTAGTGTTTGCAGCTGGTAAAATGTGACTATAAGGGTGGACATGCGACAGTTGTCCTTTTTACACTAGAACATGCCAGCCTAGCAGCAGTCACACTCAGTGTGATTCAAAACACACACGCAGGCATAGACAGTGAGTTTGTGCTGCTGCATTGAGCTATAGACAGATCCAGATAATTCTGAAAATGCTTCCAGTCATTTTTCATTTGGATGTAAACACAAGAACAGATCCATGGAATTCACCAATACAGGTAGAGAACACTGAGTTAGAATGGCATGGACACACCATATATCTAGTCAATAACTATCTAGGACCTAATATATTCCAGCTTTGTGCTAAATGCTGAATGATTGCAACAGGCGTTGACTTTAATCTCATGGGCCCTAGAGTCGGTTTCAGTTCACTATGTTCACTGACAGAATGTATATGTGATGGATGTAAAATTAGATGCTAATGAGTTGATAATAGAATATGTATATATATATTGAAATATTCATATATATTCAATAATATTTTGTTTGAAATCTTTACTACTATTGTCACAGATACAGAAATTGCTATAGACGTTCTCATACCTTTTCCTACATAGCAATTAGGTTTAGGGAAAATAATTTTGGTGGAATGGTGTTAGTCAACCTACAAATCCAGAATGTCTTGGTTGAAGGTGTAGATACTTTGTTTCACTAAAATCAAGTGTAAGTTTTTCCAAACAAGTTAGGAAAAAAATGCAAAATCCTTATAAAATGTTCCTTATGATTCCATACCTTACTATACTATTAACCCAATGTGTTAATAAGCTTGTATTTAATGTAATCATTATTCTTCATAATTTGACATAAGTAATGTGCTCTCACATTTTAATTTTCTAAATTTTTTTTTTTTTGCAGGACGCGGGCCTCTCACTGTTGTGGCCTCTCCCGCTGCGGAGCAGAGGCTCCGGATGCACAGGCCCAGCAGCCATGGCTCACGGGCCCAACCGCTCTGCGGCATGCGGGATCCTCCTGGACTGGGGCACGAACCCGTGTCCCCCGCAACGGCAGGCGGACTCTCAACCACTGCGCCACAAGGGAAGCCCTAATTTTCTAAACTTTTAAACCATATTCTCAATGACTTATTTGCTGATTTCCTTTTTTATAAAAATATGATACCTCAACCAACCACTGTTAAACTCAGCAAAAAGCAGTTTCCAAAGTAAATGTTTTGTAAAGTGTTTCCTGTGTATTACTCACATTTATTACTTTTCCTCTGACCTTTTTATATTTCAGTTCATACATGAAAAATAAACAATGTCCTTTTGACTTATTTTCTTGAAGTCTTTTGCCATTTTCCAAATATATCTGAGTAGTTAAGGTCAGTTAAACCTATTTAAAGTTTCAAATTTCTAGGAAATATCTGATATTTAGTAACTTTCTGCCCAAATGATTTTAAATCTCATTTATTATAAAGTGAATTAAAAGATTGGCATACGTTCTTTAAATAGAAAGATTATCAACCTGCTTTTGCTAATGTAGATGGTGCTCTTCAGTTCTGATTTCATACATGACAAACAACCCAGGATTAAAGGCTCATTAATAATCTGCCAAATACTGTCAGCTGTATGACTCAATGCTCCATTAGTAATGTAATCCCTTGATTTTCTTCTGCCAGAAAAGTGATTCTTTGAAACCATTGGCAGTAATATGAATTTATACATTATATGTGTGTGTGTGTGTGTGTGTGTGTGTGTGTATCTCTTGGAAGAGAGACTGAACGCCAAGACAAAACCTTGCATTCCTTTACAGGACGTGCAATGCAGATCTATTGTGGAGTAACTGCTGGATCTGGGAAGGAAGGTGAGGCTAAAGGCAGCCCATTAGAAAGGGAAGAGGCTGTTGGAACTGGGAGTTGAGGGGAAGAGAACTACTGACAATTTTAAGGGATAACACTCTTCTTGCCTTTGAGTGTCTGTGTGGTAGAGTCCATGGCCTAGAGTAGAAGGGGGAAGCTGTACTAGAGCAGCTTCTGGTGGCGGGAATATTATTTTCTTATACATGCAGCTATTGAAACATTGCTTAACATTCCTCAGATCTTAACTGTCAAGGACAAAAAACAGTAATGATAACTGGAAATGTCAGTTCCACATCCACAATAATCTATTTACAATTGCTTCCCTCTTTCACGAGTTCTCTATCAATTATCCACGCTTTTATCCCCCCCCCCCCAAATCATCACTTTTTCCTTAATCACATGTATTCCTCAGTTATGCTGTAGAGAACTGCAGTTTTCCCTTCGTGGCCCTTCCCCCTTAATCCTTTTTTTTTATTTTCCACATTAACAATCCCTAATTTTTAGAAAAAAAGACAATAGTATATAAATGAATCAAGGTGCAGAATTCCTCAGATTATAAAAATCAATTCCTGGAGCGTTATTGATTGGTAACTATATTGATCACATCAATGTAAGTATTTTAATCAGTCTGTCTACAGAGATTGCAGCTACAAGATAAAAAAACATAATCAGTTTATTCAGTTGTTACAAATGTAGGAGGGGGAAATGGAAATAGGATTAACAAGATTTTATGCAGAACCAAGAGTCCACTTCCTTTTCTTTCCAGAGACACTATTCTATAAACCATGGTATTGCTTCTCCTAGCCAGACTATGAAGCATGTTTGGTTAGATTACATTTTGAATTATACCAGTTCCTTGGAGTAAATGTCTCTATGGGACACTTGGGTTTATAAAACTCTGTTTCATAGCTGGATGATGTAGAGCATCCCTCAGACTATCTTGTTGCAAAAGAATGCTGTTGGGTCAAATGAACAAGAGAAAACAGGTAATAATATAATATTAGAACTCTCTACAAAATAACATCTCAATTCACATTTTGCGCTACGTCCAGTGACATCTTAGAAAACCATTCTGTGTGTATGTATGTATGGAGTGCACAGATTCGTACGTACATATTGGGCTTTGATCACGAATGTTAATGTTCGCTAAAATTTGTACCTTAATGTGGATTGTAGTATGAATATATATGTAGTAAATTATTATAAAGAGATATGATTATTAATATAAAATAGGATTCTGTATTTTATAATTAGGGTTAGAGTGGTATAATTTAAAAAAAATAATAATATTGAATATTTTTGCCTACCCTTCCAATATTGGACGTTAGTTAGGTAAAGCAGACACTAGTGGAAACATGCATCTTAGCTGATTGTGTATGTATATACTCTGTCCATTTTTAATTCTTTAAAAAATACAAATGTTGTATTAGAAGCCATGGAGTGTTAGAAGTCAGCGGTAGTGAAAAACTGAGGTTATTGATGATTTTGTGTTTTCATATCCACAATATGAAGTGATTTTGGAAGTTTTTTGCTAGCTACTAGAAAATAAGCTAAGATTTATGTTAGCTCTTTGAATGCATCTACCGAAGTTCCATCACTAGGAAAGTGAGGTCACCCTTCTTTGATTAAATCATCAAACATAACATAGTACCATTTACATGTCCTCAAAGTTTTATTACAACACAATTACTAGCCAAGATTTTAGCTATTTACAAGGTCTTCTAACTATATACCAGATAGTTTGATGTGTACATGGCATGAACTACCTTATAAAATAGAGCTGCCTCTTTTTATTTTCTAAATATTATAATCTATCTATATTAGTGAACTGGAGCTGTGGATCAGATGATAAGATATGCATAACTGTGTGCACTGAGTGATTGGAATGCCACTTGTTATCTTTTTTCTGGAAATGTCTATATAAGAAAATAAAAGGTACTTTATAGAAATATGAAAAACATAGCAGCCTGATACTGTTCATTCTTACCCTTTTTGGGAATTTGAATAAGTAATTTATTCTCCCTTAACCTCAAGTTCTCTATTTTAAAAAGTGACCTTGGACTAGATCCTGTTGCAGATACTGTGGTCAAATGATTTTATGCCCAGGGATTCCAGCCGTTGGCTGTGAATCAAAATCAGTTGAGGAAATTCTGATTCAGCAAGTTCGGGGTTGAACTCTGGCATATGTACAGTTGACCCTTGAACAACTTTGGGGTTAAGGGTGTGGACCCTCACACAGTCGAAAATTCAAGTATGACTTTACAATCGGCCTTCCGTATCTATGGTTGAACATCTTCATATTCAGTCAACCCCAGACTGAGTAGTACTGTAGATTAAGTGAACCCACCCGGTTCAAGTCCGTGTGGTTCAAGGATCAACTGTACTTTTAAGAAGTGCCACAAGTGATTCTGATACTCAGCCAGGATATGGAATATTGATTCTATGCTATTTGATGCAAAGAACAAAATGGGAATCTCTCAGTCTATATATTGATTATAACTTACCTAAATATCATACCTTACTAAGAAAAAATCTCATTGGGTGTAGCAATGGTAAAATAGCTGCAGTGTATTTCATTATAAGAGAAGATGGTTACAGTGTTACTGGTAGAAAAATGATCAGAATAGTGTATTAGTTAGGGTTCTCCAGAGAAACAGACCTAATAGGATATTTATATTATATTGGATTGGATATATAATAGGTTATTGTATTTTATATAATAGGGTAAGCTATCGTATTGCGGTTGACCCTTGGACCATATGGGTTTGAACTGTGTGGGTCCACTTATCCACGGATGTTTTTCAGTAAATACTGCAGTGCTACACGATTCGTGGTTGGTTGAATCTGCGGACGCAGAACCGGATTATGCAGTTTTTAACTGCACCCTAACCCCCATGTTGTCCAAGGATCAAATGTATATATGTGGGGAGGGGAGATTTCTTTTAAGGAATTGTCTATTGGCTTTGGTTTATGTGATTTTGGGGCTTGGCAAGTCAGAAATCTGCAGGGTAGGTCAGCAGGTTGGAAATTAAGGTAAACGTTCATGTTGCAGTCTTGAGTCCCAAAGCTAGAAACTCAGACAGAGTTTCTCTATTGCAGTCTGGAGGCATAGTTCTTTATTCATGGGAGGACTTCAGTCTTCATTCTGAAGGCCTTCAACTGATTGGATGACGTCCAGCACACTATGGAGGAATCATCTGCTTTTCTCAAAGTCTACTGATTTACAAGTTAATCACATCTAAAATACACCTTGACAGCAGCTTCTAGACCAAAGAACCAGGCACCATAGACTAAGTTTACATGTAAAATTAACCATCATAAATGGTAAACATGAGTGAGGGCTAGCTGATGCAGGCAGAAGAATGCCGAAGTGGGTTCATTCAGAGGGAATGTGATTGGGTGTCAGAGGAGGGCTGGCATATGCTGTGTGGGTGGAGGAGGCAGCAAGGTTGTGGACTACTTGAATCTGTTGGGGCTCAAAACTGGTGCCCTGAGCCAGCATGAATTCTACCACAGTAAATGTGGTAGGCAACTGAGGGTGGGCAGAGACACACAGGATGTCATACTTGAGACCAATTAGGCTTCATTTAACCAGTGAGTTTCATCACGTTGATTTTCATAGTTTATTCTCATTCCCTTGTTCATCTGTTCATTATAGAACACTCCAGTCAGAGCCTTTCAACTTGCTTGAGCATTTGTTTATTAGCTTAGTGGTGTTGGTTTTGGTTGTCAGTACAGCACTATTCATTTTTGGAGTAGTATCACTTCATACTAAGGCAGTTGTTGCCTATTGATTGAACAGGCCCGTTGTAATTTCTCTGCACTCCATAGCAATATCACTTTTCTTCAACCCAGGAAGGGTTGATTGAATAAGCAAGTTGCTTCCACTTTTAGTCTTTGAGCTGCCACTTGGATACTTACCATACTTTGAATCCACTTGCCAAACTATCATGACCCTGTTATCCTGTGTGCCCACCAGTTATATACATATTATCTTTCCTTACTATCTTGCATATGCTGAATTTTGACTTTCTTCAAATTTGGTTACCTTGGATAATACCATTACTACTTTGGTTTTTAAAGCCTTTAAAAGTCTTTTGGGACTATAAAAGGCACAAGGCTCTAGAAATGGAATCCTCAGATTTTGGTGTGCATAAGATTCACCTATAGCTATATGAAATGCAGGTTCTTGGCTCCATTTCTAGAAAATTCTGATACAATTTATATGGAGAGAGGGGGTTTTGCAAATCTGCACTTTACAGGAGCTACAGTTTCTACTATGCTTAATAGCTATTCTGTGTTGATTCATCATAATGCAATGCAACTATGCACTTAAACAAAAACTAAACCTTCTTTTGAGAATATTAGATTCATCAAACAGTTGCAGAAATAGTACAGAGAGTTCTCATATACTCTTCACGCATCTTACTCTAATGTTACTATTTTACGTAGTACATATGTTAAAACTAAAAAGACAGCGGTGCATTACTTTTAGCTAAACTCCAGACTTTATTCAGATTTACCGATTTTTTTTTTACAATTATGTCTGTTTTCTGTTCTCGGACCTAATCAAGTATATCACATTGAATTTAGTTATCATCTCTCTTCTATGGTCTCTGACAGGTTCCCAGCCTTTCCTTGTTTCCCATGACCTTTATAATTTTGAGAAGTACTGGCCAGCCTTTTGTAGAATGGCCCTGAATTTGGCTTTGTTTGCTGTTTTTCTCATGATTAGACAGACCAGGGTTTTGGGGGTTTTGGGGAAGATTACCATAGAGGTGAAATGTCTTTCTCATCACCTTGTGTCAGTAATGACTTACTGGTGATGTTAACCTTGGTCACTTGGTTAAGGTGAGGTCTGCCAGATTTCTTCACTGTGAAGTTACTATTGTTCCCTTTCCATAATCTATTTTTTGGAATCCAGCCAATACTCCGAAGAGGGAGCTTAAGCCCCATCTCCTGGAGGGAAGAGTATTTACATATGTTATTTGAAATTCTTTGTAAGAAAGATTTGTACCTTTTTCCCCATTTATCTATGTATTCAGTTATTTCTATCAGTATGGACTCATGAATATTTATTTTATATTTCTCTATAACTTTAAAGTTTAATTAATTTTATGACTCAAATTGTTCCAGCTTAGGCCATCAGGTGCTCCTTCAGTTGGGTTCTTGTGTCCCTTTGATCTGCCTCTATCCTTTTGATTTTTGAGTGCCGCCTTATTTCCTGTCCCTACATAATGCTCCAGGCTGATCTTGTGTTTTCATTGCCCCAGGCCTAGAATTAGTCATTTCTCCAAGGATGTCTGGTTTTTGTCATTTTGGAGAACCATGTTTAGAAACTAAGGCCTGGATGCTAGATGTGTTTGTTGCTACTTGGTGTCATTGTTTCTAGTCTGTCCGCAGAGTTATGGAATATATGCATGTATATTAACCAATATATACACACATATCTATAATCATTTCTATAGGTGTCTATCTCTATACCTATTAAACTAAACGAGAGTTCATAGTAATGTCTGACTCTAATCCAGTATCACATGGTTCATTCTAGCTTTTGCCTCTTGCTTATTTGTAACTTCTGTTACTAACAGTGAGAAACCTGACTCAAATTATTTACCATTTATTTACTTATTTGTTCTACACTAGTGTAAATGTGTTTTCATATTTCTTAACTGTATTCCTGTGAGAAACAAACTTACCAACTAAAATGGTGTTTATGTACAGTTATTTTTGCACCTAGTCTTAGATTTACCAATCAGAACATCATTTTCCAAAGTCACTTATGTCAGTTCCTTTTTCTCCACCCCCTTCAGTGCCGTTTTATCATATATTGGGAATACAGTTAAATTTATTTGTCCCAGTATGCATTACATCCAGGATACTCTGATTAAAAATTGCATACATTAAAGTTCACCCTTTGATGTACTATTCTACGTGTTTTGACAGATGCGTAGTCATGTATCTTATGCCTAGTACCATACAGTACAGTTTCATCAACCTAAAATATTCTCTGTGAGTGGCCTTTGTAGTCATTCACTCCCATCCTCTGACAAATGCTGATTTGTCTTCCATCCCTATAATTTGTCTTTTCCAGAATGTTGAATAAACGGCATCATACAATATGTAGACTTTTGAATTTGGCCTCTTTGACTTAGCAACATGCATTTAGGATTCATCCATGTTGTTCTGTGAATCTATAGTTTCTTCCCTTTTATCCCCTGAAGTATCCATCATCTCGAATACCAAGTTTGTTTATCCATTCACCTGTTGAAGGATAATATGATATGATTATTTCCCGTTTGGGACAATTATAAAAAAAGCTGCTCTAACCATTTGGGTATAGGCCTTTGTGTGAATATAGGTTTTCAATTAGCTGGGGAATATGATTGCCTGATCCTATTGTAAAACTATGCTTAGCTCTGTAGGAAACTGTCAAACTGTCTTCCCAAATAACTGTATCATTTTATATTCTCACTAGCAATGAATGTATGTTCTTGTTGCACTTCAACAGCATTTGGTATTGTCAGTTATCGGATTTTAGCTCTTCTAATAGGTGTGTAGTTATATCTCATTGTGGTTTTATTTGTATCTCTCTAATGACATATGATGTTGAGCATCTTTTCATATGCTTATTTGCCATCTGTATATCTTCTTTGGTAAAAATATGTGTATATGTATTTTTCTTTCTTTTGTTCTTATAGATTGTGTGTGTGTGTGTGTGTGTGTGTGTGTGTGTATACACACATATATAAAGTTAGGTTGCTTGTTTTCTCATTGTTGAGTTTTAAGAGTGCTTTATATATCCTAGATATGAGTCCTTTATACAATATATTCTTTTGGAAAGTAAAAAAAATGAAATGGATACAAGGTACAAATAAAAGTTTTAATCAACAGTCATATGAAAAATTTTGAAGCTGCCCAGTTGAACTTTAGGATATTTTAGAGAAGTGAATACTCATTAGCTTGCTAGTTACAGTATTATTAAAGGGAATGGTTGAAACATTGGCTCTTATATAAGTTCCTCAGAATTTTTCTAAGTAAGGAAGCTAAAATTATACCCTTATGAAAATTCTCTTACTATATAAATAAACATGAAATCTACTAAATGTCTTGAGACTTTAAAGCATATTCCTATAAATAAATGAAAATATTTGTGAGATATAAGAAGATCTCTATGACTTTTGCTTCCCCTTTATGCGTTGAATATAGTTTACTTCTGTTTTCTAATTCTAATTATACTGTATGAAATAGCAATATTATACTGGATGCTTATTCTGAGACAGATAACATGCAAAACCATGTTACATAAATTATATTGATTTACAAATAACCCATTTGTTTGATTTCATACGAAATTTAGAAAGAATCTATATTGTGTCCAGTTTACAGAGGAAGAGCCAGAGGCAAAAGAGGCATTTATCATTCCTCATTCACAAGGAGAAACTAAGGCATACTTGTTAGTTAGGTAGAAAACATCATTCAGCTACATTACATCTAACAAAGGAAATGATAAATATTCCCTTGACAAGTTAATAAACATGTTTAGAACAATTAATTCTGTCATGAAAAATACTGTGATAAAAGAATAATCCAAGATGAATCAAATCTTTAGAAAACAGCTTTTTCATGGGCATTGTTGTAAGCACCATGAAAGAGATAAAAATCTAATTGTTATTATTCATGGAAAAATCAAGGATTGCAATTGGATCTATAGAGTAACAAATATAAATCTGTGATGTTAATCACCTACTGCTTAAGAGGTAAATGTCTCAGTTTCCAAAGTCTTGTGTATTTATTTATTTATTTTCTTTATTTTTAAAAATGTATTTATTTATTAATTTATTTTTGGCTATGTCGGGTCTTTGTTGCTGCATGCGGGTTTTCTCTAGTTGCAGCCATAATGTATTTATTTTTATTTCTTTGGAGATTTATTTTCTTCTTACAGATCATATGGTATCACCACTGTTTAAAATTCTCATATTATTCTTTCATTTAAAAATTATTTTGCTAAAGTACTTAAAATTTTTATACAATATTAAAGGTTACTTTCCATTTACGGTTATTACAAAATATTGGCTATATTCCCCGTATTGTACAATATATCCTTGAGCCTGTCTTACACCCAAGAGTTTGTACCTCCCACTCCCCCACCCCTATATTCCCCTTTCCCCTCATGTCTGGTAACCACTAGTTTGTTTTCTATATATGTGGGTCTGCTTGTTTCGTGTTATGTTAATTAGTTTGCTGTATTTTTAGATGATACATATAAGCAATATCATACAGTATTTATCTTTCTGTCTGATTTATTTCACTTAGCATAATGCCCTCCAAGTCCATCCGTGTTGCTGGAAATGGCAAAATGTCATTCTTTTTTATGGCTGAGTAGTATTCCATTATATATATATTTGTATATATATATATTGTGTATATATATATATATATATATATATATATATATATATCACACCTTCTTCATCCATTTATCTGTTGATGGACACTTAGGTTGCTTCCATACCTTGGCATTGTAAATAACACTGCTTTGAATATTGGGATGCATGTATCTTTTTGAATTAGTGTTTGTTTGTTTGTTTGGTATATACCCAGGAGTGGAATTGTGGGTCACATGGTATCTCTGCCATTCGATTTTTGAGAAAACTCCACTGTGTTTTCCACACCGATTTACTTTCTCAAAACAGTGTACAAGGGTTCTCTTTTCTGCACATCCTCACCAACATTTGTTATTTGTTGACTTTTTGATGATAGCCATTCTGACAGGTGTGGAGTGATATCTCACTGTGGTTTTTATTGGATGGGCCAAAAGGTTCATTCAGTTTTTTCTGTAAGATGGCTCTAGTAGCACTTAGTTGTCTTTAACTTTCTTCAAAACAATTTTGTTAGATTGTATGTGACAGCTGTCATATCAGCATGCATATAAAGAAAGACTTATCAAAATTGGTAAATTTTTGTGTAGCCATTTTAATATTGAAGATGGAAGAAAAAAGCAACATTTTTGGCATATTATGCTTTATTATTTCAAGAAAGGTAAAAACGCAACTGAAATGCACAAAAAGATTTGTGCAATGTATGGAGAAGGTGCAGTGACTGATTGAACATGTCAGAAGTGGTTTGCGAAGTTTCGTGCTGGAGATTTCTCGCTGGATGATGCTCCATGGTCAGGTAGATCAGTTGAAGTTGATAGCAATCAAATCGAAACAGTAATTGAGAACAATCAACATTATACCACGTGGGAGATAGCCAACATACTCAAAACATCCAAATCAAGCACTGAAAATCATTTGCACCAACTTGGTTATGTGACTCACTTTGATGTTTGGGTTCCATATAAGTTAAGTGCAAAAAATCTTCTTGACCATATTTCCACCTGTGATTCTCTACTGAAACGTAATGAAAACGTTGCATTTTCAAAACACATTGTGATGGGTGATGAAAAGTGGATACTGTACAACAATGTGGAATGGAAGAGATCATGGGACAAGCGAAATGAACCACCACCAGCCACACCAAAGGCTGGTCTTCATCCAAAGAAGGTGATGTTGTGTATATGGTGGGATTGGAAGGGAGTCCTCTATTATGAGCTCCTTCCAGAAAACCAAAGGATTAATTCCAACAAGTAGCACTCCCAATTAGACCAACTGAAAGTGGCAGTCAACAAAAGCATCCAGAATTAGTCAACAGAAAATGCATTAATCTTCCACCAGGATAACCAAGACCACATGTTTCTTTGATGACCAGGCAAAAACTGTTACAGCTGGGCTGGGAAGTTGTGATTCATCTGCCCTATTCACCAGACATTGCACCTTTGGATTTCCATTTATTTTGGTCTTTACAAAGTTCTCTTAATGGAAAAACTTTCAATTCCCCGGAAGACTGTAAAAGGCACCTGGAACAGTTCTTTGCTCAAAAAGATAAAATGTTATGGGAAGATGGAATCATGAATTTGCCTGAAAAATGGCAGAAGGTAGTGGAACAAATGGGTGAATATGTTGTTCAATAAAGTTCTTGGTGAAAATGAAAGATGTGTCTTTTATTTTTCCTTAATAACTGACGGCACTTTTTGGCCCACCCAATATTTGCATTTCCCTGATGATTACTGATGTTAGGCATCTTTTTATATGCCTATTGGCTATCTGCATTTCTTCTTTGGAAAAATGTCTATTCAGTTCTGCCCATTTTTTAATTGGGTTGTTTGTTTTGTTTTGTTTTTTTTTTTGGCGGTATGTGGGCCTCTCACTGTTGTGGCCTCTCCCATCGCGGAGCACAGGCTCCGGACGCGCAGGCTAAGCAGCCATAGCTCACGGGCCCAGCCGCTCCGCGGCACGTGGGATCCCCCCGGACCAGGGCACGAACCCGCGTCCCCTGCATCGGCAGGCGGACTCCCAACCACTGCGCCACCAGGGAAGCCCCGGGTTGTTTGTTTTTGATGTTGAGTTTTATAAGCTGTTTATACATGTTGGATATGAATCCTATATTGGTCATATCATTTGCAGATATTTTCTCCCATTCAATAGGTTGTCTTTTCATTTTGTTGATGGTTTCCTCTGCTGTGCAAAAGCTTTTAAGTTTAATTAGGTCCCATTTGTTTATTTTTGCTTATATTTTCTTTACTTTAGGAGAGGAATCCGAAAAATAGAGCAGAAATAAATGAAATACGGTCAAAAAAAAATCAATGAAACTAAAAGCTGGTTCTTTGAAAAGATAAACAAAATTGATAAATCTTTAGCCAGACTCATCAAGAAAAAAAGAGAGAGGGCCCAAATCAATAAAGTCAAAAATGAAAAAGAACTTACAACGGACACCACAGAAATACAAAGGATCCTAAGAGACTACTATGAGCAACTCTATGCCAATAAAATGGACAACCTAGAAAAAAATGTACAAATTCTTAGAAAGGTACAATCTCTGAAGACTGAACCTGGAAGAAATAGAAAATATGAACAGACTGATTACCAGTACTGAAATTGAATCAGTTATTTAAAAACTTCCAACAAACAAAAGTCTAGGACCAGATGGCTTCACAGGTGAATTCTACCAAACATTTAGAGAAGAGTTAACACTGATCCTTCTGAAACTAATCCAAAAAATTGCAGAGGAAGTACCACTTCCGAACTCATTCTTTGAGGCCACCGTCACCCTGATACCCAAACCAGACAAAGATACTACAAAAAATGAAAATTACCAGCCAATATCACTGATGAACATAGATGCAAAAAGTCTCAACAAAATACTAGCAAACTGAATCCAACAATACATTAAAAGGATGATACACCATGATCAAGTGGGATTTATCTCAGAGATGCCAGGATTTTTCAGTATCCCAAATCAGTCTGACACACCACATTAACAAAGTGAACAATAAAAGCCATATGATCATCTCAATTGATGCAGAAAAAGCTTTTGATAAAATTCAACATCATTTATGATAAAAACTCTCCAGAAAGTGGGTATAGAGGGAACCTACTTCAACATAATAAGGGCCATATATGATAAGCCCACAGATAACATCATACTCAACGGTGAAAAGCTGAAAGCATTCCCTCTAAGATGGGAAACAAGACAAGGATGCCCATGCTTGCCACTTTCATTCAACATAGTTTTGGAAGTCCTAGCCACGGTAATCAGAGAAGAAAAAAAAAAAAAGGAATCCAAATTGGAAAGGAAGAAGTAAAAACTGTCACTGTTTGCAGATGACATGATACTATACATAGGAAATCCTAAAGGTGTCACCAGAAAACCACTAGAGCTCATCAGTGAACTTGGTAAAGTTGCAGGGTACAAAATTAATATGCAGAAATCTGTTGCATTTCTATATGCTAACAATGAAATGTCAGAAAGGGAAATTATGGAAACAATTCCATTTACCATTGCATCAAGGAGAATAAAATACCTAGGAATAAACCTACCTGAAGAGGCAAAGACCTGTACTCCAAAAACTATAAGACATTGATGAAAGGAATTGAAGATGACAGAAACAGATGGAAAGATATATCGTGTTCTTGGACTGGAAGAATCAATATTGTTAAAATGACCATACTACCCAAGGCAATCTGCAGATTCAGTGCAATCCCTATGAAATTACAAATGGCATTTTTTCACAGAACTAGAGCAAATAATTTTAAAATTTGTATGGAAACACAAAAGATCCTGAATAGCCAGAACAATTTTGAGAAAGAAGAACAGAGCTGGAAGAGTCATGCTTCCTGTTTTCACACTATACTACAAAGCTACAGTAATCAAAACAGTATGGTACTGGCACAGAAACACACATAGATCAATGGAACAGGATAGAGAACCCAGAAATAAACCCACATACTCACAGTCAATTAATCTGTGACAAAGGAGGCAAGAATATATAGTGGAGAAAAGACAGTCTCTTCAATAAGAGGTGCTGAAAAACTGGATAGCTACATGTACAAGAAAGAAATTAGAATGTTCTCTAACACCATGTACAAAACTAAGCTCAAAATGGATTAAAGACCTTAGTTTAAGAGTGGACACTATACCACTTCCTAGAGGAAACCATAGGCAGAACACTCTGACATAACTTGAAGCAATAGTTTTTTGTAAAAATACTTTTAATAGAATTTTAAAAATATGAACATGTGGTGGGAAAATTTTCTTCGCATTTGCATTTTTTTTCTTTTTTCACAGAATTGGTCATCTGACTGGGTATAAACTATTGGTATAAAATAGTTTTTATCAGGCATTATTCTGTTGACGTCTAGTATCCAGCAGTTCTGGTAAAGGGTTAGATGTACATCTGATTCCTTAGTAGGTCCCTTGTTTTTCTGCTCTGACATCTTTTTAGAAAGCCTTATACTTAAGTTTCTGAAATTTCATCAGCGTATGTTTCGCTATGAATCTTTTTTTAACACTTTGAACTCTGTACATTACTCTGTGGACCTATTTCAGTCTGAAAACTCAGATATTTGTTCAGCTAAGGGATATTATTTTATTAATGTCTCTGATGATTTCTTCTCTGTTTCTTATGTTAACTGATTTTAGAACTTCTGCTAGTTTTGTGTTGGACTTAATCACCATATTTCTTAATTATCCCTCATATATTTAATCACTGTAACTTTTATTTAACATTCTGTAGTATTTCCTCAATTTTATTTCCCTTTTGCCTGATTCATTGCATTATTCAGTTCATATACTGAAGATTTAAATTCCAGAAAGGGTATTTTAGTTATTTATTTATAATATATAAATGTAATATTGTGTTAATTTTTATAACTTGCTTAATCTGAATTGTAAACACAGATAATATTCTCTTATCTGGTGTATTTCCAAAGGATGTTCCACTTGATATTTGAGAGTTTAATAGGTATTACTTGAAAAAAAAATCTTTTCTAAAGTCAAATGAGTTTAGGAAACACTGCGCTTAACAAATATTAAATTTATTTCTTGAATCCGTTATTGTAAATGGCATTTAATGAACTCATGGGCATTGGGAAACTCTAAGAAGTGATTTTATAGGGCGAATTTTTCAGATTTATTTTACTAAAATATTTATAAATTAAAGAACATATTAAGGCACAGGGCAGTTTAAGAAATGGAACCATGTCACTTTAGAATATAGAGCATTGGAAATACATTTTTTACAATCAAATTTTGTTAAATTTAATCTGGTATATTATTGGAAATTTCTAATATCTTTGTATTAAATAAATAAATTAAGAAGTACTTTATGAAGATAGGAGCAAGGGAATATCATTTTTTCCTCCATGCCCATTTCATTTCCTCCTCCAGGATTTTGAAACTAATTTATCACATCTTTATTTTGGTGACAGGTTAAAGTTTGGTTGTCTTTTTCTAGATGATAGTAATTATATTAAATGAAGGGAATTAAAGTACTACAGGAAGGCTTGACTAAGTTTACTTTAGCTTTCCTCCTTATCACTATTAGGAAAACAGTATTCAATCAAGATCTGTCGGTTTGGAGACTAACTGTTGACAGGGTCTAAAAAAACACTGTGTTAAGATTATTTCTGGTATAAAATTTATTATAATCAGATCAGCAGTGGGCCACAGAAATAGCTTTTTAAAAGTAAAACCAATCAGTCAACATATGTATTGACTGCCTATATATTTGTAATAAGAAGAGCTGTATTGTATATTGACTGTTTTGTTGCCAAATTACAGGAAAAACCACAGTTGTTTACAGCAGTGACTTTTTTACCCAGCAGGATGGACAAAACATTCTCAGAAATGTTATACATATTTTCAATGTAGTCAATTTTGTGGTTGCAACTGTATTTATTTTGATTGATTTAACTCATGGTTAAGTGTTTGCAAGGCCCTTTGTATGTAAGTCTGTGGTGCATTATTGTGCATTATTGAACTAGAGTTCATTAGGTAATGGAGTTTTATGAACTTTATTAACTTTTTCATTTTCTTACCCAGGAGTAAATAAATAAGGTTCTTGCTCTAAATAATAATTTCATGAACTATTGGTAAGATGACTTTAATTTTAAAAAGGCTAGCAAAAATAAATGAATGAAAAGCTTGTTGCTGTGTTCTGTCATCATCATCTTGCAGAACACAACTTTCATATTCACATTAAAAAGACATATTGCTCAAGTTGATCATTAACTGGGAAAATGAGCCATAGGGTATACACTATGCTAAAGAACAGTGAAGTGAGAAAAATTCCCAAGACATTTGCCTCTTGAAAACAGCCTATAAGTAAAACCTTTTAAGCACCATGCTGTCATTTGATAAACTGTTACACTGAAAAGGTAAAAGTCAATACCCAAATTTGAGATGTCACCACACACATATACTGTGTGACTTCACTTGTCTGTAAATTGAAGTCCTCTTTTTAATTTTAGTTATAATAGTCAATATTCTGGTAGTTGGCAGAAAGTTAACAATAATAGCTTAATGATACAATAGCAGCCCTGGGAATTGAGATAATTCATGATCTATATATATTCTCAGTGTACTGCTCCTTCATTTAAGATATATAGGTACAAAATGAATGCAATAAGCAGTCTTTATTTCTTTCGCAGGTATGAAAGACTTGGGCTTCTGTGTCAAAAAGTCCTCAGTTGAAAGCTTGTTCCAAGCTATGTGAACTTGCATATAGTGATTTACTCATCAGAAGAATGGGGCTAATAATACCATATATTATAAGTATTAAGTTAGATGATTCATTTAAAATGATGCTAATGTTACACTTAGCTCATTGGCTTCAATGAATATGTGGTAGCAATTATTTTTAAAAGACTGACCTTGATAAAGTAGTCTATTCATTATGAAAAAACTCAAGTTCATTTTTAAACTTTAGGTTCTTCTGTTGTGAGTTTGGAAGGCTAACATAATACCTTTCCCCCCTTTTTTCTTTTTTTTTCTTTTCCAGCTGGTCCCTGAAATCTCATTTATATTTTTTCTTGTAGAAGTGTTAGTAGGTAGCACATTTCCAGCATGTGAATAGCTTTTGGAATCAATAAATCCTGAAGATTAGTTTGAGACAGAGGAACTAAACTTCAAAAAGTAGCTTATCAAGGGCTACATTTATATGGCCTTTAGACATTTCTTATATTATTGTCCTGAATTTTTATTTAATTTCAAGAGTAACTGTCTTGTCTCTCTAAAAACAGCAGAAAAGGAACCTTAGATATTGTCTGTGTTTCCATTACAGATGTTTCTCTCCCAGAGGCTCAATAATAATGGTGTAATAAGTAGTAGATCTTATGGAGTTTTTTAGTCCACTGAATACAGATCCACTAAATATTGGTACTGATGCACTGTACTGTACTGTGAAAATTTTGAAGGTTCATCATGCTAAATTTGCTTTTTAAAAAAATTAGAGGAAAGATTGCAAACATACAATATATAGTAGATTTCAGTGGTTTTTATTTTTTATTTATTTTTAAAAATAAATTTATTTATTTATTTTATTTGTGGCCACATTGGGTCTTTGTTGCTGCGCGTGGGCTTTCTCTAATTGTGGCAAGCAGGGGCTACTCTTTGTTGTGTTGTGTGGGCTTCTTATTGTGGTGGTTTCTCTTGTTGCAGAGCATGGACTCTAGGCTTGCAGGTTTCAGTAGCTGTGGTGCATGGGCTCAGTAGTTGTGGCTCACGGGCTCTAGAGCGCAGGCTCAGTAGTTGTGGTGCACAGGCTTAGTTTCTCTGCGGTATGTGGGATGTTCCTGGACCAGGGCTCGAAACCGTGTCCCCTGTATTGGCAGGCAGTTTCTTTTTTTTTAATTTTTGAATTTTATTTTATTTTTTTATGCAGCAGGTTCTTATTAGTCATCCATTTTATACACATCAGTGTATATATGTCAATCCCAATCGCCCAATTTATCACACCCCCACCCCCACCCCCCTGCAGCTTTCCCCCCTTGGTGTCCATACGTTGTTCTCTACATCTGGTCTCAACTTCTGCCCTGCAACCCGGTTCATCTGTACCATTTTTCTAGGTTCCACATACGCGTGTATGACAGTCTCTAGGTCCATCCACGTCTCAACAAATGACCCAATTTCGTTCCTTTTTATGGCTGAGTAATATTCCATTGTATGTATTACCATGTCTTCTTTATTCATTTGTAAGTCGATGGCCATTTAGGTTGCTTCCATGACCTGGCTGTTGTAAATAGTGTTGCAGTGAACATTGGGGTGCATGTGTCTTTTTGAATTATGGTTTTCTCTGGGTATATGCCCAGTAGTGGGATTGCTGGATCATATGGTAATTTTATTTTTAGTTTTTTAAGGAACCTCCATACTGTTCTCCATACTGGCTGTATCCATTTACATTCCCACCAACAGTGCAAGAGGGTTTCCTTTTCTCCACACCCTCTCCAGCATTTGTTGTTTGTAGATTTTCTGATGATGTCCATTCTAACTGGTGTGAGGTGATACCTCACTGTAGTTTTGATTTACATTTCTCTAATAATTAGTGATGTTGAGCAGCTTTTCATGTGCTTCTTGGCCATCTGTATGTCTTCTTTGGAGAAATGTCTATTTAGGTCTTCTGCCCATTTTTGGATTGGGTTGTTTGTTTCCTTAATATTGAGCTGCATGAGCTGTTTGTATATTTTGGAGATTAATCCTTTGTCCGTTGATCTGTTTGCAAATATTTTCTCCCATTCTGAGGGTTGTCTTTCATCTCGTTTATGGTTTCCTTTGCTGTGCAAAAGCTTTGAGGTTTCATTCGGTCCCATTTGTTTCTTTTTGGTTTTATTTCCATTACTCTAGGAGGTGAATCAAAAAAGATCTTGCTGTGGTATCTATCAAAGAGTGTTCTTCCTAGGTTTTCCTCTAAGAGTTTAATAGTGTCCAGTCTTACATTTAGGTCACTAATCCATTATGAGATTATTTTTGTGTACGGTGTTAGGGAGTGTTTGAATTTCATTCTTTTACTTGTAGCTGTCCAGTTTTCCCAGCACCACTTATTGAAGAGACTGTCTTTTCTCCATTGTATAACATTGCCTCCTTTGTCATAGATTATTTGACTATAGGTTAGTGGGTTTATCTCTGGGCTTTCTATCTTGTTCCATTGATCTATGTTTCTGTTTTTGTGCCAGTACCATATTGTCTTGATTACTGTAGCTTTGTCGTATAGTCTGAAGTCAGGGAGTCTGATTCCTCCATCTCCGTTTTTTTTCCCTCAAGACTGCTTTGGCTATTCGGGGTCTTTTGTGTCTCCATACAAATATTAAGATATTTTGTTCTAGTTCCATAAAAAATGCCATTGGTAATTTGATAGGCATTGCATTGAATCTGTAGATTGCTTTGGGTAGTAGAGTCATTTTCACAATATTGATTCTTCCAACCCTGGAACATGGTATATGTCTCCATCTGTTGGTATCATCTTTAATTTCTTTCATTAGTGTCTTACAGTTTTCTGCATACAGGTCCTTTGTCTCCCTAGGTAGGTTTATTTCTAGGTGTTTTATTCTTTTTGTTGTAGTGATAAATGGGAGTGTTTCCTTAATTTCTCTTTCAGATTTTTCATCATTAGTGTATAGGAATGCAAGAGATTTCTGTGCATTAATTTTGTATCCTGCTACTTTCCAAATTCATTGATTAGCTCTAGTACTTTTCTGTTGGCATCTTTAGGATTCTCTATGTATATATCATGTCATCTGCAAACAGTAACAGTTTTACTTCTTCTTTTCCAATTTGTATTCCTTTTATTTCTTTTTCTTCTCTGATTGCCATGGTTAGGACTTCCAAAACTATGTTGAATAATAGTGGTGAGAGTGGACATCCTTTTCTTGTTCCTGATCTTAGAGGAAATGCTTTCAGATTTTCACCATTGAGAATGATGTTTGCTGTGTGTTTGTCATATATGGCCTTTATGATGTTGAGGTAGGTTCCCTCTATGCCCCCTTTCTGGAGAGTTTTTATCATAAATGGGTGTTGAATTTTGTCAAAAGCTTTTTCTGCATCTATTGAGATGATCATATGGTTTTTCTTCTTCAATTTGTTAATATGGTGTATCACATTGATTGATTTGCATATATTGAGGAAACCTTTCATCCCTGGAATAAATCCCACTTGATCGTGGTGTATGATCCTTTTAATGTGTTGTTGGATTATGTTTACTAGTATTTTTCTGAGTATTTTTGCACCTATGTTCATCAGTGATATTGGTCTGTAATTTTCCTGTTTTTGTAGTATGTTTGTCTGGTTTTGGTACCAGGGTGATGGTGGCCTCATAGAATGAGTTTGGGAATGTTCCTTCCTCTGCAATTTTTTGGAGGACTTTGAGAAGGATGGGTGTTAGCTCTTCTGTAAATGTTTGATAGAATTCACCTGTGAAGCCATCTGGTCCTGGACTTTTGCTTGTTGGAAGATTTTTAATCACAGTTTCAATTTCATTACTTGTGATTGGTCTGTTCATATTTTCTATTTCTTTCTGGTTCAGTCTTGGAAGGTTATACCTTTCTAAGAATTTGTCCATTTCTTCTAGGTTGTCCATTTTATTGGCATAGAGTTGCTTGTAGTAGTCTCAGGCTGCTTTGTATTTCTGCAGTGTCTGTTGTTACTTCTCCTTTTTCATTTCTAATTGTATTGATTTGAGTCCTCTCCTCCAGACTCTTGATGAGTCTGGCTACTGGTTTATCAATTTTGTTTATCTTCTCAAAGAACTAGCTTTTAGTTTTATTGATCTTTGCTATTGTTTTCTTTGTTTCTATTTCATTTATTTCTCCTCTGATCTTTATGATTTCTTTCATTCTGCTAACTTTGGGTTTTGTTTGTTCTTCTTTCTCTAGTTCCTTTAGGTGTAAGGTTAGATTGTTTATTTGAGATTTTTCTTGTTTCTTGAGGTAGGCTTGTATAGCTATAAAGTTCCCTCTTAGAACTGCTTTTGCTGCATCCCATTGGTTTTGGATCGTCTCGTTTTCATTGTCATTTGTCTCTAGGTATTTTTTGATTTCCTCTTTGACTTCTTCAGTGGTCTCTTGGTTATTTAGGAATGTATTGTTTAGCCTCCATGTGTTTATGTTTTTTACGTTTTTTTCCCCTGTAATTCATTTCTAATCTCATAGCACTGTGGTCAGAAAAGATGCTTGATATGGTTTCAAGTTTCTTAAATTTACTGAGGCTTGATTTGTGACCCAGGATGTGATCTATCTTGAAGAATGTTCCATGTGCACTTGAGAAGAAAGTGTAATCTGCTGTTGGAGGGAATGTTATAGGACATATTTATAGAATATCAATTAAATCTATCTGGTCTATTGTGTCATTTAAAGCTTCTGTTTCCTTATTTATTTTCATTTTGGATGATCTGTCCATTGGTGTAAGTGAGGTGTTAAAGTCTCCCACTATTATTGTGTTACTGTCGATTTCCTCTTTTGTAGCTGTTAGCAGTTGCCTTATGTATTGAGGTGCTTCTGTGTTGGGTGAATATACATTTATAATTGTTATATCTCCTTCTTGGATTGATCCCTTGATCTTTATGTAGTGTCCTTCCTTGTCTCTTGTAACATTCTTTCTTTTAAAGTCTATTTTATCTGATACGAGTATTGCTACTCCAGCTTTCTTTTGATTTCCTTTTGCATGGAATATCTTTTTCCATCCCCTCACTTTCAGTTTGTATGTGTCCCTAGGTCTGAAGTGGGTCTCTTGTAGACAGCATATATATGGGTCTTGTTTTTGTATCCATTCAGCAAGCCTGTGTCTTTTGGTTGGAGCATTTAATGCATTCACGTTTAAGGTAGTTATCGATATGTATGTTCCTATGACCATTTTCTTAATTGTTTTGGGTTTGTTTTTGTAGGTCCTTTTCTTCTCTTGTGTTTCCCACTTAGAGAAGTTCCTTTAGCATTTGTTGTAGAGCTGGTTTGGTGGTGCTGAATTCTCCCAGCTTTTGCTTGTCTGTAAAGCTTTTGATTTCTCCATCAAAACTGATTGAGATCCTTGCCGGTTAGAGTAATCTTGGGTGTAGGTTCTTCCCCTTTCATCACTTTAAGTGTATCATGCCACACCCTTCTGGCTTGTAGAGTTTCTGCTGAGAAATCGGCTGTTAACCTTATGGGAGTTCCCTTGTATGTTATTTGTCGTTTTTCCCTTGCTGCTTTCAGTAATTTTTCTTTGTCTTTAATTTTTGCCAATTTGATTACTATGTGTCTTGGCGTTTTTCTCCTTGGGTTTATCCTGCGTGGGACTCACTGCCCTTCCTGGACTTGGGTGGTTATTTCCTTTCCCATGTTAGGGAAGTTTTCGACTATAATCTCTTCAAATATTTTCTCGGGTCCTTTCTCTCTCTCTTCTCCTTCTGGGACCCCTCTAATGCGAGTGTTGTTGCATTTAATGTCGTCTGAGAGGTCTCTTAGACTGCCTTCATTTCTTTCCATTCTTTTTTCTTTATTCTGTTCCGCAGCAGTGAACTCCACCATTCTGTCTTTCAGGTCACTTATCTGTTCTTCTGCCTCAGTTATTCTGCTATTGATTCCTTTAGTGTAGTTTTCATTTCAGTTATTGTATTGTTCATCTCTGTTTGTTTGTTCTTTAATTCTCCTAGGTCTCTGTTAAACATTTCTTGCATCTTCTCAGTCTTTGCCTCCATTCTTTTTCTGAGGTCCTGCATCATAATCTTCACTATCATTATTCTGAATTCTTTTTCTGGAAGGTTGCCTATCTCCACTTCATTTAGTTGTTTTTCTGGGGTTTCCTCTTGTTCCTTCATCTGGTACATAGCCCTCTGCCTTTTCATCTTGCCTATCTTTCTGTGAATGTGGTTTTTGTTGCACAGGCTGCGGGATTGTAGTTCTTGTCGCTTCTGCTGTCTGCCCTTTGGTGGATGAGGCTATCTAAGAGGCTTGTGCAAGTTTGGCATGCAGATTCTTAACCACTGTGCCACTAGGAAAGCTCAATTTTTATTTTCTTAATTAAAAAAATTTTCAACTTTATTGAGATATAATTGAGAAATAACATTGTATAAGTTTCAGGTATATAATGTGATGATTTGTTACCTGTATGTATTATGAAATGATTACTACAGTAAGGTTAGTTTATCCATTGCCTCACATAATTAAATGTTTGTGTGTATGTGGTGAGAACATTTAAGGTTTGTCTTAGCAACTTTCAAGTATATAATATGGCACTGTTAACCATAGTCACCATGTTGTATTTTAGGTCCCCAGAACTTACTCACCTTATAACTGGAAGTTTGTACACTTTGACCAACATCTACCCATTTCCCTCACCCACCAGTACCTAACAACCACCATTCTGCTGTTTCTGTGAGTTTTTTGTTTTAGATTCGACATATAAGTGAGATCATAGAGTGTTTGTCTTTCTCTGTCGGGCTTATTTCACTTGGCATAATGTCCTCAAGGTCCAGCCCTGTCACAGATGGTAGGAGATCCTTCTTTTTTATGGTTGAATAATATTCTTTTATATTTAGGTATATATGTATGTGTGTGTGTGTGTGTGTGTGTATATATATATATATGTGTATATATATATATATATATGTATGTATATATATATATATGTATGTATATATGTATGTATACGAGATAACATATTCTGCAAAGCCACTTGCCTATAGCCGCAGGATAACAACATGGCAATGCTGGACTATGAACTCATTTCTGCCTGGCTCAAAAGGCTGGGCTTTTAATGCTGTTTCATGCAGAGTGTCAGAAATGAAAAGCAATTTCCTTTTTCTTTATTAAACTACATATTCCTAGAACAAAATTCTCCAAAGGTTTTGTTACCCCTTATGTGACACTGTAATACAACTGATTATTATAATATTTGTATAATATACCAGCAACTTTAGGCACGTGGCTGGCTTAAAGTGGAGGCTCACATGGACACACGTACCACCAAAGGCAATTTTAACAGAGAGAACTGCAACCTATTTTCCTAACCTCAGCAAATCTTTATTTTAAAGAATTTTAATACGAGCATAATTAACCTGGTTAGCAATGTTTAATAATTACACAGTGTTTGTTTTCACTAGGGTTGTAGCAAATAGAAAATATATGTTTCAAAAAATAGGATGAGGTATAATATTTTCCCTTTTTTAGTAGGATACAATTTGATGTAAAAAGTTAAGTGCTGTGCACTTGGCGCAAAAAGAAGCAGTGAAAGGGCGATAATTAAGAAATCACAGGTTTCCATTTTGTAAGACATTAAATAACAGGAGTGGCTATTCATTACCTTTCAATTCTTCCATATACTATCAGTTTCTTCCTCATGATGGAAATATGTGTTGAATAAATTATGCCATAAATATTTGCTTACTTAAAGGCATTGTCTTTATTATGCACAATAAAAGTTCCTTATTTACTCTAATGATAGATTGAAAGAGAACAATATCCTTAACTTTTTTTTAAATGGTGAAAGATCAGGAGAGCATGATACGAGTATGAGTGGCCATGCAGTCCACTTCCACCTTGTCTGTGGCTTTTACATCCAGAAAGGAATTTATCCCCCCTCCTGCCACATAACTGACCAACAACAGGCAAGATGAAAAGCAGGGTACAACTCATTCCAGAAAATGAAAGTATATCTTTGTGTTTTCTTTATTAGAGGCTCTGGTACATATGTTATTGCCCTAGTTTCAATAGTTGGGGTCCAAGGTTTCAAGATGTATATTTCATTTTTCATAATATTGCTGAATGTCAGTGTGGAAATAATGCACACAATTAGAAGACACTGACTCAGATCTCACACTTTAGGTAACTCGAGTTATCTGGAGTTTTCTCTGTTATTAAAATGAAGACAATAATACCCTCTGGTTTCTCTATATCGTTAACCTCAAAAAAACCAAAGATGGGCTTCTCTGGTGGCGCGATGGTTGGGGGTCCGCCTGCCGATGCAGGGGACATGGGTTCGTGCCCCGGTCCGGAAGGATCCCACATGCCGCGGAGCGGCTGGGCCCGTGAGCCATGGCCGCTGAGCCTGCGCGTCCGGAGCCTGTGCTCCGCAACGGGAGAGGCCGCAGCGGTGAGAGGCCCGCGTACCGCAAAAAAAACCAACCAACCAACCAAACAAACAAACAAAACAAAAAAAAAACCCCCAAAGATTGTGAATGGGCTTTGAAAACTTTAGGAGGCTACACTAACACAGATATATAAGGCTCTCCTGGTTTCTCTCTCCTAAAAACTACAGGTTTGAGGGCAGGTTATTTCTTAAAGTCTCATTGATGCTAAAAAAAAAAATCCAAAGAGATCAAACATTGCTCCTGTTTATTTCTATATGACAACTTATACCAATACAGGTAATTACAGCAATGGAAAAAACCACATAATTTCTCCAAGGAAAGTTTATTTCACTGGAAGTAGCCACCACCAATAAGCAATAGGAAGCTTTTCTAGTGACTCTCATTTTGCAAATACATTTTTTTCATCTTAATAGATAAGATTGACTGAGCTTTAATTGAAGGCTATCACACAAGATAAACCCCATTAAAGCTTTTTTTTCTTGGGTTCTCTGTACCTTTTTGGAACTCTCCTTCCTTCCTCTCTCCCTCCTACTCTTCTACAAATATTTGCTGAGTATCATTCTGTGATGCTTGTAATATTAGGGACTTATGTAAAGTGATCATTTAATTCTCACCAAAGTTTGAGTTTGATGATATGGTTTCCACTTTATAGTTGAGTAAATGTGTTCTGTGAAATGCAAGGTCACGTAACCAAAATGTGGAAAAGCAGATTTTATGGGATGGAATAGTGTAAGGGTGAAAGCTGCTTCACAAAGTCAGAGGCTTGAATGAAGAGCCACAGAAACCAGATAATGCTGAGCCAGAGGGCATAATATTGGCCTCTTTGATGTGTGAGTAAATAAGTTTTTCAATTTCCTAGATTTTTTGGGGGGGGGTACGCGGTCCTCTCACTGTTGTGGCCTCTCCCATTGCGGAGCGCAGGCTCCCGACGCGCAGTCTCAGCGGCCATGGCTCACGGGCCCAGCTGCTCCGCGGCATGTGGGATCTTCCCGGACCGGGGCATGAACCCGTGTCCCCTGCATCGGCAGGCGGACTCTCAACCACTGCGCCACCCGGGAAGCCTCAATTTCCTAGATTTTGAAGGCGTTAGTTACTCATTTGTCTGGAGTATTAGAATGAATTCTTCAGTAGAAGGCAACTGGCAAATGAGGGTCCTTGTGTAAAAACATAAGATCTTAATAAAACCAATCATAAAATTGGCCTCGAAGGAGAGAGCATTGAAACAAGATCACAGTGGCCTGAGTGAAACCCTAACAATAGGGAAGCTCATGTACAAAGACATAGAGGTATGAAAAGGACATGTTGACTGGAATCTGGAATGTAAGAGTGTGTTTGTGTGGCTGTGTGTGTGTGAGAGAGATGTGTTTATGTGTATAGGTAAGTTTAGATGAGCCTGGAGAATTAACAAGCATATGAATTTGACCAGATTTGCATTTTATAAAAATATACTTAAGAAGAGAGACTAATTTGGAAATCATTGCATAAATAAGATACAGCAGTGATATGGACTTAAGGTTGTGGTGAGAAATTTTAGATTAGAGAGTAATTCTAGGCTTTGGCTTCCAAAACTACATAGAAAGGACCTGGTTCTTCAGGCACACGATGCTCACAGGCAAACTTCATTTGAAATAGAATATTTGCACATAAACAGATATCCTCTCCTATAAGGATGAAATATATACATATACTTCCATTTATAGATGAATTCCTTCATTAATGGAAACAGAAGTACACTTTAGGTCTGCACTATGAATTTTTCTAGCTACAAATTTTCCTGTCCCAGACAGTTTTAGCTGTTATTTTGGAAATGTAAAGGAGTTGCTTGATTTCTTAATGAGTGAATTTTAAATTGCTATTCATGAAATGCAAAGCATATGAATAGATTTCTGAGGATATTTGATGTTGCTGTGTAGTTTTGATCACAGATGTCTATTTTGCAAACTACATTTGCCAGGGAGTTGAAGCACCCTGCTGTTCTGTATCTGTGACATAGGATATGGAAATATTCCTTTGTGGTGAATTTTTATGAATATTGTAAAATTTAAAAATTATATTTAGTTGGGAGATAAGGTAAAATGGCATAACTCAAGTTTTACCTACAATTTAAGTAAGTAGTATTCAATCTGGTTTTGGGGGCTTGATGGAATTGTAAAAGGGGAGTTAATAATTTCATTATTAAGGAGAGTTAACATTGTTTTGACCATAGGTTTAAATTTTTGGTGAACAAAATAATTGTCATAATTATTTCATTACACTCTTAATATAAGTGGAGCTATACAATTCTCTTTTTACTCAACACTATTATTTTGAGATTCCTCCCATGCTGTAGTGACTTAACAAGATCTTTTTTTTTTTTTTTTGCGGTACATGGACCTCTCACTGTTGTGGCCTCTCCCATTGCAGAGCGCAGGCTCCGGACACGCAGGCTCAGCGGCCATGGCTCACGGGCCCAGCTGCTCCGCGGCATGTGGGATTTTCCCAGACTGTGGCACGAACCCGCGTCCCCTGCATCGGCAGGCGGTCTCTCAACCACTGTGCCACCAGGGAAGCCCAACTACATCATTTTTTTTAAGAGTAATTCTGCTTTTACTTACGGCTTCATTTTCACCAGTAATTGATACAACAGTGTAATGTTCATAACACTACAAATATATGAGAGGAGTATATATGAATGTTGGTCTCATAGTTGATAAAATATTGATGAATCTGAAGCAAAATTCAACTTCTTTAATAGATATAGGTATATTCACATTGTCTTTATTCTTGAATGAACTTTATTAGTTTGTGTATTTCAAGGAATATATCTATTTCATCTATCTTGTCAAAATTATAGTCAAAGTATACATGTTACTTCTTGTTATCCTTTAGATAGCTGTGGAATCTGTAGAGTGATGTCACCTCTTTCGTTGCTGATTTTAGCAGTCTTTTTTTTTTTTACTAATTAGACTGGCTTGAGGTTAATATACTTTATTGGTCTTCTTAAAGAATCAGCTTTTACCTTCATTGATTTATCTCTATTTTTTCTGTCTTCTATTTGATTGAGTTCTCCTCCCAATTTTGTTCTACTGTTGACATCCATTTTGCTCTTATGTATCTTACAAATTCCATACTACCTAAAAAAATACCTTTCTTTAAATACTGAATCACCAATGATTTTAATATATAGGAAATCTTATTTACCCATGTAGTTATCAATTTCACTACTCTTTATTCCTTTAGATACTTATTTCCATCTGGTATAATTTTCCTTCTGCCTAAATGAAATTATTCAACTCTTTTGGGGGTACTTTATGTCTGCTGGTAATGAATTTGTTCATCTTTCGTATGACTGAAAAAAATCCCTATTTTGCCTTGGTTTAAAGAGATGTTTTCACTGTACATAGAATTCTAAGTTTACCAATTTTTTTTCTTTCTTTAAGGAGGCTGTCTACTTTTTCTCAGTTGCATTATTCAGATAAGAGGTCTGATTTCATCCTGATTTTTGTTTCTTTGTATGTAATGTGTCTTTTTTCCCTCTGGCTGCTTTAAAATTTTTCTGTTTATCACGGTTTTTGAACAATTTGTTTGCAATATGACTTGTCCTTTTTTTTTTTATGTTTCTTGTGCTTGAAGTTTGTTGAAGTTCTTGGATTTGGGGACATAGTTTCCATTAAAATCGGGGAAAAGTTGCCGTTATTTCGTCAAACATGTTTTCTGTCTTGCCTTCTCTCTCCTCTCCTTTGAGACTCCAATTTTTTATATATATATACATTAGATTGTTTGAAGTTTTCTTCAAACAGTTTACTGATGCTCTGCTCATTTTGAAAAATCTTTTCTTTTTGTTTGTGTTTTATTTTGGTTAATATTTCTTGCTTAGTCTTCAAGTTCACTAATCTGCAGTGTCTAATAATGTCATGGATGCCATTCAATGTGTGTTTTTTAAATTATCTTACACTTTGCATTTTTCATTTCTAGCAGTTTGATTTAGGACTTTAAAAAATATATTCCATGTCTCTAACTTAACTTTTTGAACCTTTTGAGTATAGTAATAAGAATTGTTCTATGGTCATTTCTGCTAATTCTAACATGTGTGTCGATTATGAGTTGGCTTTGATTGCTTCATTTCTTCATTACAAGGACGATTACTGCCTCTTTGCTTCCTTGATAATTGATTATTGGATGCCAGCCATTGTAAATTTTACCTTTTTGGGTGCTGGATAACTTTTTATTTTTACAAATATTTTTTACCTTTTTTTCTGGGATACTGTTAAGGTGCTTGGAAATGGTTTGATCCTTTTAGGTCCTTTTAAAGATTTGGTAGAAAGAAATATAGAAGTCTCCTGTTATATTATATGGCTAAATAATGTTCCTGTATTGTTCTTTTATAATATATGGTTAAATATTCCCAACCACCGAGGCAAGACCTTTCCATGTATATTGTCCATTGCCCTGTTAATCTTGAGGTTTTACAGTCTGGCTGATAGGAAAAGTCAGTATCTCAGGCCCTATATGAATACTAGGCACTCTTTTCTATAGTCCATTTAAGTGGTTCCTTTCCTGCCCTCTAGTAATGTACTCACACACATAAGCTGATCAGTAATCAGCTGAACAGTTAGCTGAACAGTAATCAGCTGAACAGTTAAGATTGCCAATCAGTGAACAGTAAACAGCTGAACAGTTAGGTGCAAGATTCTGGAGTTCCCTCTCTGTGAATCGTTCTCCTCTCTGGTACTCTGTCTTGAAAAGTCTACCCACCGTGTTCTGTAGAGTCTCTCAGCCCTTTCTCCTTTATTTAGTGAGACTGCTGGTCTCTGCCTGGGATCCCCCTCCCTGAGCTGTGGCCTGGAAACTCAGGTAACATGAAGCAACCATAAGGCTCACATCATTTATTTCCTGTCTCTCAGGAATGAGTCTCTGCTCCTTGATGTCCAGTGTCTTGCAAACTGTTGTCTTATTTCCCTACCCTTCTTTTTTTAGGTGTTCCAGAGGGTAACTCTGATCCCTGTTACTCTATTTTGGCCAGAACAGAAAATGTAATTGACTTTTTCTTGCTTTGTCTCCACCTATTTGTCAATCTACCTTCTCAAAAGTCACCAATGACTTCCAAATCATCAAATATCGTCAGTCCCTGACTTACCGTGGTTCGACTTTGTGATGGTGTGGAAGTAATACACATTCAGTAGAAACCATACTTCAGATTTTGAATTTTATCTTTTCCCAGGCTAGCGATATGTGGTATGATGCTCTTTCGTGATGCTGGGCAGCAGGAGTGAGCTGCAGCTCCGAGTCAGCCACGCTATCATGAATGGGAACAACTGGTACACATAAAGCCATTCTGTACCCATTAACCATTCTGTTTTTCACTTTCAGTGCGGTATTCAATAAATTACATGAGATATTTAACTCTTTATTAAAAATAGGCTTTTTGTTAGATTATTTTGCCCAAATGTAGGCTAGTGTAAGTGTTCCAAGCCTGTTTAAGGTAGGCTAACAAACTATGTGGTTTGGTAGGTTAGGTCTATGAAATGCATTTTCAATATATGATATTTTCAAGTTACAATGGATTTCTCAGGATATTACCCAATCATAAGTTGAGGAAGATCTGTACCTTATTACATTCTTACTGATCTCCATCCTTAGAAATTGTAGCTCACACTCACATCATTGAAACCGAGTTCTCGCTTAACATCCATCCCATTCTATTTTCCTTTTCCCCCAATACTCATGAAATTTATCTAGTTTAAAATCCATGAAATAAATACCAAACTCCTTAGCATACAACATTAGGTGTTTTACAAGTTTGATGCAGCATAGCTCTTCTTTTGCCATAGCCAGTAATACTCCAATACACAAATTACATATTAGATATACTTCTTCAACCATGGCTGCAACTCGTATCTTTTCTTAAAATCCATTTTTTCTTCATTTGTTTGCTCAACACATGTTTGTTAAGTTCCCATTTTGTGTCACAGTGTGCTGTATCCTCAAACTATTGCAATTAAAGATACAAACATTATGTTTTCCTATAATAAAATTTCTACCAATTCTTTGCCAGATGAAATAAATTTTGTCATATGAATTATTTCAAAGATTTTGTTCAAACTTCATCCTTGAAGTACATTCTTTTGGAGTAAGTTTTGAGTGGGGCAGGTTAAGATTGCAAATCAGTGAAATAGAATTAAATGTGTCAGTACAACCAGGATGACCTAAGATTGGTGTGTCAGAAGCTAAAGTATGAAGCAAAGGAATAAAAATTTAGGTGACCGTGATTCAATGGGAACTTGGTTTAGTCTAGTGACCATTGTGTGTAACTGTTATTATTATTATTATTCCCTGCAGTATGAATCACAGGCAGGACATCTCCACTTAAGGTCAAGGACAACGTGACATTTTCATTTAAAGAAGAAAAGATGATTAGCAAATTGCCTACAGTTAATGGCCAGTTAGGAAAACATCTGATAATCAGATACCTTTGAAAGTTCACTATCTCCCCACTTTGTGATATGGCATATACTTTTTCCATATGATGAGAGATGTACAATTAAAATTACACACACCCATTATTACAATTATCAAGTGAAATGTAATGAATCAGCATCATGTGTTCCAAGTAATGCTTTCAGAGCTCACTTCACTCAAATGAAAGAGATTACATTACTGTATGAAAATCAGAGTCTTCCAATTATCCATCCTACTCTGGCCATGGAAGTCAATATCAGGAGATAAGGCTATTGAAAAGGAGCCTGCTGAGGTTGTTTAACATCTCTCAAAGCCATATTTCTGAAAAGTGATTATCGATGTAGGATCCCATCTGTTTGCTCAGTTGCCCCATGTTTTGCTTCTTGAAGTATTAGGGAGCATGTTAATGTTGTATCTTAAAGGTAATTGTTACCATAATTTTGGTTTTTTTTTTTTTTTTTTTTTTTTTTTTTCTTTTTGCGGTATGCGGGCCTCTCACTGTTGTGGCCTCTCCCGTTGCGGAGCACAGGCTCCGGATGCGCAGGCCCAGCGGCCATGGCTCACGGGCCCAGCCGCTCCGCGGCATATGGGATCCTCCCAGACCGGGGCACGAACCCGTATCCCCTGCATCGGCAGGCGGACTCTCAACCACTGCGCCACCAGGGAGGCCCTATAATTTTGGTTTTTTATACCAACGCACAATAAAAACATTTTTGACACCTTGTTGTCTAGGAAACCTTTTCAATATCAGATTATTATACTAGCTTCCTCTTTTAGTTTTCATTTTGAATTTCCATTTTTTTATCAACATGACATTGTTAATTCTCTATATGCTTGGCTTCTATGTGTCACTTCTCTCTCTTTTGATATGATCAAATATTTGTATATAATGATGTTTCTACTTAGTCATCTGCTTTTCCAAGTTTTCCAAATTTCGTCTCCCTTGTTTAATATTTCTTTATAAATCATTCCAGGCATGCATCATTATGTTCATCTTCTCTGAACTTCAATTTCATCTAATTTTGCCCTTAGTTTTCACTGTGGAAGCATGCAAGGTTTGTTCTTCCTGAAATATCAAGAAACTTCATATTTTATTACTTGAATAATCACATGAAAAGAACATGACTGTGAAATTGTAGATTCATTTCTGACCTAGCAAATGGAAACACAACCAAGAAGCTGTGTTGTGTAAAGTTTAACTATATAGGAGAAAAGTATCAGCCATTATAACATTGAAAGCATAATGTGACTAATCACAGACCAAAACTTTGTGAATTTTAGAAATTAAAGTGTTAAAAGATGAAGTTCAGCATTCAACTATCATGAGAGGCACTGATTCTTTCCTGTAATAATGTACTTTATATAGGGAAAAATAAAAAAGTACAGACTCATTTCTGATTTCTTAAAGAGGAAACACCTTTTATCTTTTCAGAAATATAAGTCTGATACATGTTAGTTTTCCTTCATTTTCCTGGATCAGATTTTCAGTGTGTCTCACCACAAAAAAAATACCATTCTCATGCTCTCTCTTACGTCAGGTTTGTACCCTCCACTTTCTACACTGATGGTAGAATATTACTCTTCTGTTTTTTAAATAACAGCTTTACTTTGATTATGATTCACGTACCATACAATTAACCCATTTAAAGTGAACAATTCAATGGCTTTTAGTACGTTCACTCAGTTGTGCAGCTATCACAACAGTCAATTTTAGAATATTGTCATCATCCCCAGAAGAAACACTATATCTATTAGTAGCCACTACCTTTTACCCCCATCTCCCTCAGCCCTTGGCAACCACAAATCTACTTTTTGTCCATAGATTTGCCATTCTGGACATCTCATATAAATGATTACATAGAATATGTGGTCTTTTGTGGCTGGTTTATTTCACTTAGCATGATGTTTTCAAGGCTCATCCATGTTGTAGCATATATCAATACTTCATTTCGTTTTATTGCTAAATAGTATTCCATTGCATAGATATACAATATTTTATTTTTTCTACTGTGAATAAGGCTGCTATAAACATTTGCATATACTTTTTTTATGTGACATACATTTTCAGTTCTTTTAGGTATATACCCAGGAATGGAATTTCTGGGTCATATGGTGGTAACTGTATGTTTAACTTTTAGAGGAAGTGTGAGATTATTTCAAAGCAGCTGTACCATTTTACATTCCCAATAGCAGTATATGAAGGTTCTAATTTCTTCACATCCTCACCAACACTTGTTGTTATGTCTTTTTGATGATAGCCATGTCAGGGTGTGTGAAGTGGTATCTCGTTGTTGTTTCAATTTGCATTTCTCTGATGGTTAATGACATTAAGCATTTTTTCATGAATTTACAGACCATTGTATATCTTCTTCAGAGAAATGTTTATTCAGATATTTTGCCCATTTATAATTGGATTATTTGTCGATTATTGATCTGTAAGAGTTCTTTATATATTCTAGATTACAGGCCCTTTATTATATATATGCTTTGCCAATATCTTCTCCCATTCTGTGGATTGTCTTTTCATTTTCCTGATGGTGTCCTTTGAAGCACAAAAGTCTTTTTAAAAAAATTTTTATCAAGTTTGATTTATCTATTTTTTTTCTTTTGTTGCTTGTGCTATGATTTTGGTATCATATTTAAAAAGTTACTGCCTAATCCAAGGTCACAGAGATTTACCCCTAAGAGTTTAATAGCTTTAGCTCTTACATTTCCATTTTGAGTTAATTTTTTTCTATGATATGATATGAGAGATGGGTCCAACTTCATTCTTTTTTTTTTTTTTTGCGGTATGCGGGCCTCTCACTGTTGTGGCCTCCCCCGTTGCGGAGCACAGGCTCCGGATGCGCAGGCCCAGCGGCCATGGCTCACGGGCCCAGCCGCTCCGCGGCATATGGGATCCTCCCAGACCGGGGCACGAACCCGTATCCCCTGCATCGGCAGGTGGACTCTCAACCACTGCGCCACCGGGGAGGCCCAACAACTTCATTCTTTTGAATATGAATATTCAGTCATCTCAGCTGCATTTGTTGTAAAGACTATTCTTTCCCCCATTGAATTATCTTAGCAGTGCTGTTGAAAATCAATGAAATGTAAATGTGAAGATTTATTTCTGGGGTCTCCATTATATTCCACTGATCTATATGTCTAGCCTTATGCCAGTACCAAACTCTCTCGATGATTGTAGCCTTGTTTTAAGTTTTGACGTATGGAAGTGTGAGTCCTCCATTCTTTTCAAGATTGTTTTTGCTAGTCTGGGTCCCTTGAATGTCCATATGAATTTAGGGTCAATGTGTCAAATTGTGCAAAAAAGCTAACTGGAATTTTGATAAGGATTGTGTTTAAGGTGTAGATAAATTTGAGGAATATTTCTCCCTCAACAATATGAAGTCTTCTGATCCAAGATGTCTTTCCATTTCTTTAGGTGTTTAATTTCTTTCAGCAAGGTAATGCTACTTTCAGAGTATATTCTTTTGTTATAAGCCTCTGCCCTATGAGTAGAGGCTTTAAGTGGTTTTAAAAAAAATCATTTTCACCAGCTATGATTGTTTTGCTGGGGAATGGGTCTGCTTTTCATATCATCATTCCATAAGTGCTAACGTGAGAATAATCTTGAGGTTGATTCTGACTGCATCCATTTCTTCCTTGAATTATATTGCTTTCTTATTACCCTCTAAACAATGAATGATCATTTTCTAAATATGGTGATGTGCCATCTGCCTTACAAGCATTGTTTTTCATTTTTTCTCCATGATAATCTGGACATAGAGAATGACTCACTATGTCCTGAAAACCCCTGTACCTTTTAGTAATTTTACCTTTACAATGAACCTTTTTACATGGCTCTTTCCTCTACCTCTGTCAAAGAGTCTTCAGTCTTTGAAGGATCCTTCAAGTACCACCTTCTCCTTCATGAATCGTTTTGCATTCTCAGGAGGCAAAAGAAGCATTTCCGTCATCTGCCTATATTAGCAATTTGAAATTCTTCCATAGTCCTTATCCCATTAAACTTTGCTCTAGAGTCATTTTATGTATACTTTTCTAATATACTATTCCATGAGCTCTTTGTAGGCAAGATTTCTTACCTTTTTATTAGTTCACTTCCACAGTACTTAGCCCAATTCCTTTCATATAATACGATCTCAAATTTTTGCTGAATCCAAGTGAATGTGTTCTGTGTCAAAGTACTATGCAGCTTTTATTCCCTTAAAGAATTCTATATATAAAACATTCAAGGGGCTTCCCTGGTGGCGCAGTGGTTAAGAATCTGCCTGCGAATGCAAGGGATGCAGGTTCGAGCCCTGGTCCGGGAAGATCCCACATGCCACGGAGCGGCTGTGCCCATGAGCCATGGCCTCTGAGCCTGCGCGTCCGGAGCCTGTGCTCTGCAACCGGAGAGGCCACAACAGTGAGAGGCCCGCGTACCAAAAATAAATAAATAACAGCAAAAAAACACATTCAAAATTGATCATGGAGCAATTTAAATTTGATCTCTTAATTCTTTTACTGGACCATTAAAGCGCTATATTTCATCTTCTAATTAAGGGATCTAGCAAAAGGAACAAAGCTGGCCTTTCAGTCTTTACTGTGACTGCAGCAACACCATGGATTACAGTGTAGATTACACTGATTTACTGCTAAGTAAATGGAGACTTGTGGACTAGTCAACACTGTGTATACTCTGCTCATTGGTCATATTAGGTCCCAGTATTGCTTCTATTTGCAATGGCTTCACTGACTTATGGGGAAAATGAAATCTTTTCCTCCTAGGAGCTTTAACAGATTATATTTACATTATTTTGGTTAAAATTCCAAGGAGTGGGTAGCATTAATAGCACTGATTTGCATTGATTTGATAATTTAGGAGTATGAAAAGTGGTTTGAGAAGTGTTATGAGCATTCATAGTCATTTAGATATTTTTTTCTAGAGCTTTTTGGAACTGTGAAATTGAAAACAGATGAGATTTGGACTTGATGGTAAACAGCCCTTAGATTTGCCATGAGATGGCATAGAATCCATTTTCTTCTTTAATACAAAAGATAATGGACAATTTGAATATCATATTTGCACAATCTTATAGACTTGTTTTCCGATCTGTACATTTTGTTTCTGTGATAAGGCATGGTTCATTTCAAATTTATGTTATATTTTGTGATGGCTTTTTAAAAATTCTTATTTCATATTGGTTGTTTTGGTTTTTTCCATCTACTAGGATATATATAGGACAGAGAATTTTATATATATATATATATATGACAGAGAATTACAACAGGGCATATGAGTACATATATATTGAGTATATACACACATACAGAGAAAAATACAAATAAGAGAAAATAAAATAAGGAAATTCTTAGGATCTTCCTAATATTATTCTAATGTCATTTTTCTTATTTTAACCTAAATCTGTGCTTGAACAAATTCATCAAATAAGATAGAATACTTCTTTAAGATGGAATCATATATTTTTTTCTACTTTAATGTCTTATGACAAGAATTTTGCACTTACATTCCCAGATTGCCTTTCTGAAATTGGTAATTTTTATTAGTGGCATTTAATTGAGTTTTTAAAACGATTAAAACTATGACTTTATAAATAAATTATTTGAAATTTCTCACAACACATGCTATGTATGTAATCCATAGATACAAGGCGACAACAAGATGTGTGGGCTCGGGTAAAGCTCAGATTTCAATTTAAACAATTAATAGTTTATTTTCTAAAAGAATTTCTAAATATCTTTAGGATAAATGACACAATACTAATAAATTCTGTTGTTTGTATTTGTATGTATGTATGTATTTACTTATTTTTTACAAAGAACTGGAAGTGATACAGCATTGGTGGAGTTGTTCCTCTTTGAGCCCCTAGCATCTAATATGAGGGAAATTCTGCTCCGTGCCTCTGTTACCCCTAATTTCTTAGATTTATTTGACCGAACTTCCTATTCTTTTTCCTTTTCACTGCTCCATTTGTGTTCTTCTTGAAGGTGAGATCTTTAACAGGATAAACTTTGTACTTGTTCAAATAGTCTTTAATTCAATTAAAATAAAATTACCAATTAAAAGTCCTCATCACAAGAAAAAAAACTTTTGTAACTATGTATGGTGGTGGATGTTAGCTAGACTTTTTGGGATGATCATTTCACAATATATACAAATATCAAATCATTATGTTGTACACTTGAAATTAATATAATGTTATATCAATTATACCTCAATAAAATTTTTTAAGTATTGAAAGAAAGAAAGAAAAATCTGGACCTCAGTAGTCTTTATCATCAAGAAACTTTTCTTTTTGTGATACTTTTTGTGTCCCTGGAACTGCCTTTCAGAGTGGCTGATGTCCCTCACGTTGGACAGACCTGGGAAACTGCTGTGGATGCTTTGGTTGCTGGAAAGAGAGAGTATGATGAAGTCTAAAGTTGGCTAGATTGTGTCAGAGTGATCATGGAATATCCAACTAGGTAAAGAGGTGCCAGAAGAAAAGTTTCCAAATAACCAGCATCTTTCCTTGTCTTCCACAGAAAGCTTCCCCCTTCCTCAGTGCTGAATAGTGTATCTAGAGCAAAATGACCTGCACTCAAGTGCCTGCTTATTAAGAGAAGAGGTAAATATGCACGTTCAGGGATGAGAATATAGGTATTAAGCATTTAAAGATGAGTTTCAACAATCCCTTTCTTTTTTTTTTTTTTTTTTTTTTTTTTTTTGCGGTATGCGGGCCTCTCACTGCTGTGGCCTCTCCCCCTGTGGAGCACAGGCTCCGGACGCGCAGGCTCAGCGGCCACGGCCCACGGGCCCAGCCGCTCCGCGGCATGTGGGATCTTCCCAGACCGGGGCACGAACCCGTGTCCCCTGCATCGGCAGGCGGACTCTCAACCACTGCGCCACCAGGGAAGCCCCTCAACAATCCCTTTCTTGATCTTTTGCTTAGCAACAAATGGCTTTGACAAAAATCTCTGGGTACACACACATGTATGCGCACGCGCACGTGCGCACACACACACACAAAGGGTGGGGGGGAGAGAGAAGCGTTTGTGTTATTGCTTATTTAGCCTTATTTAGAAGACTGTAAGAAGACCCTGTTTTTCTCAAACCTCACTGTCGAAAGAACCAGGATTCAGGTTATCTGCTAAAGAGTTCAGTATTTAATTACAATCAACCATTCAGTTAGTTAAATGTATATTTTGCTCACTACATGCAAGGGGTTTTAGATACAACTTCTGGGTTGAATATTAAATTTCCATATTTAAGCTTTCTTCTTATATCTTGCATTCATTATTCAAAACTTTATCCTCGTTGTGTTGCTTATACTTAGAGTTATCCCTATTGCAAATTTCCTAGACTTTTCTTTCCCACCTCTACCCTACCTACTCCTAATTTTCTTCTTTCTCATTTTCTTTCTATAAATCTGTTTTGCAAAGGTGGGGTCAGAAAGCAAAGTAGATTTTGGAATCCTAGAGGTCTATTTCAAAGTTATTATAATTATTATATTACTATTATTTTTACTATAGTTTTTTGAGCTCATGCTATCTGCCAGATACTTTAAAAATGTTCTAAATATATTAGTTCATATAATCTCCATAAGAAAAAAATTATCATCAAAGCAGCGTTCTCATTTTACAATCAGTCACTCTCATAAATATAGTTTCTCTGGATCTGTATTCATCAGTTTAGTAAATAAATAGTTCGTGTGTTCATTTTGTACCGTATAATGTATAAATTACTGTTGTTAAACAGTGATTAGCCTCATAATCTTTTTCTTAATGAGGATAACAAATAAGCAAAGAAAAAACTATAATAGCAGGTAACAAATGCAGTGGTACAGATATCCTAGTCATCTCATAAGATAAAGATAAGGATGTCAGGGGAATGTTTTAGAGAAGGTAATATACTTTTCTTCTTGAAAGAGGAATTAATCAGATACACAAGGTTGGTGTGGACATGACCATGGAGAGAGTATCCCAGGTGAATGGAAAAGAATGTGAAAGATCTCAGAGACATAAAACCTATGATACTTTCAGGTAATTTAAAGAAAGTCAATGAAAGGAAAATCAGAAAGAACAGAAAGTACCAGATCTTGAGAGCTGGCTAAAGCAGAGTTTCTTTTATTGAGGTATAATTGACCAAAAACATTATGTAAATTTAAAGTGTACAATGTGATTATCTGACATACATATATATTGTGAAGTGGTTACCACAATAAAGTTAGGTAATGTGTTTCAGAAGTTGTGTAGCCTTAGTTCAAATCCAAGTTCTGCCCACTGTTACCTTTTTGTGCCTCAGATTTATATCTGTATAATTGAGATAATAATAATATTTTCCTTATAAAGTTATTTAGGGGTTAAATCAGTTAATAGCTGCAAAGATTTTACAGTAGCCTCTATCATATAACAAATGCTATATGAATGTTGGCTGCTATTATGCTCTGCTAAAGAGACTGAAGGGACAGGTATATATTTAGATTTTCTTTAACAGGATCCCTGCAGAATAACTGAGATGAATGGATAGTGGGATGCATAACTGCCCTCACTGAGACCAGTATATAGGTTAGAAATATTGCATGAACCAACTAAGATGGTACCTGTGCCTATGGAGAAGAGGGCATGGATGTAGATTGTCCCTGACTCAGGACCTTTATTATATGGAGAAGGAAAATCTGTTTTGAAAAACTGGCTCTACTGTGGTTCTGCTTACAGAAATAGGAAAAAAAAGTAGGAAGAGGTTTTTCAGTTGAACACCTTGTCTTAAGTTGCCTATCATGCTTTGTAATGGAGGTATCTGGTAAGTGGTTGAAAATGTGTGTCTGGAGCTTACATTTAGATTTGTAAGAGAGTCAGCATGAGAAAAATTGGTAAATTTTTGAAGTATAGTTAGAAAAATTATGAATCATAAGTGCATAGCTCAATGAATTTTCACAAAATAAAACACCCATATCATCACTATATTTTAATCTGAAGATAACTCACTTGAACACATGAAACATATATTCTAGTCTGAGAGTGGCATTTTAGTATAAGAAACAGACCATAAACTAAATGAACTTCAAAATAATTGGAGTTATTTAATTGTTTATAAAACATTAGCAAAGATATATGGAGTTTAGAGAAACCCTTATTAAAATGCCATTTTCCTTCTCTTATACTTCCTTTCACCCATAAAATTTCTCAGCTATCTATTCCAAACTCTTCAGTAGAACCCCAACCCTCTCTACAGTTCTTTTTAAAAACTCTGACAAAATATCTTTTCTTTAAGCAATAATATATTTCTTTTAATTGTTTAACTGTTCCTCTTCCCCTAATTTTATGTCCCATGCAACTCAAAGAACTAGGCTGTGAATGTTCAAACCCTTTCAGAGAATGGATATCAGCAAAAACACTAATAAAGAAGAATCAGAACCTCTTTTATAGGAAATTATTGGGAATGCTCACAGAACAATATTTCTTTTATATTGACATTTAAAAAGCTTTGAGAAGGAAGCTCTGGAAAACATCAAAAGTAGACATTGCAGCAGGAAAAATAAGCAAGGGACATCTGGAGAGGAGTCATAGAAATCAAAGGAGGAAGAAATTTCAGAGAAATGGAGGGTGGCAATCAGTATAGTAGGTTTCAGAAGTAATGTAGATGGTTTCCAAAAATTTTCAATTGGCTTTGACAAATTGGAAGTTTTGGTGATTTTAGTAATTCCTTCTAGTGGAGTGACTAGAGAAGCTAAATTCCAGTGGGTTGGGAAGTGCATGGGGATTAAAAAGTAGAGGTAGAGGGGCTTCCCTGGTGGTGCAGTGGTTGAGAATCTGCCTGCCAGTGCAGGGGCACAGGTTCGAGCCCTGGTCTGGGAAGATCCCACATGCCGCGGAGCAACTGGGCCCGTGAGGCACAACTACTGAGCCTGCGCGTCTGGAGCCTGTGCTCCGCGACAAGAGAGGCCGCGATAGTGAGAGGCCCACGCGCCGCAATGAAGAATGGCCCCCGCTTGCCACAACTAGAGAAAGCCCTCACACAGAAACGAAGACCCAACACAGCTATAAATAAATAAATAAATAAATAAATTTATTAAAAACAAAAACCAAAAAACGTAGAGGTAGAGAATTTAGATGACATTTCAAAAGAACTAAAGTATGAGGGACATGAAAGGAATAGTAAGATTTCTGGCAGGGTGAGGGAGATGCAGAATAGATGGAGAGTTGCTTTTGAAGATTTGAGTGGCTTAAATGAATATTTTCTTAAATTCTGAAGAGGAAAGAACCAGTAGATAGGAAGCAGATAATGATATATAAATCAGATGAATTATGCTGATTGAAGAAATGAAAGCATATGGAATCCAGAGCACAGATGGAAGGATTGTCACAGACATGAGGAAGAATACTTCCTTTAGTGGGACAGGTAAGAGAAGTGGATATGACTGTAGATACATTACAGAGGGATCAGGGAGGTGAGCTATGCCTGGCTGAAAAGGCATTGTTTCTTGCTGAAACACTTGAAATCAGGTATGTTACTTCCATGAGAAGTGATTCAAGTCCACTTTCTGATCCTTTCCTAATCCCTCACATAACACGTCTGAAGGGAGAAGGATAATTTAGGAATTGGTTAGAATGAATGTCTTGTTTACTTTTGGAATTGGATGTGTTAAATTTTAGTTTATCATAGTAGTTCTTTCTCTTTTACTCAAATGGCTGGAACATTAAGCAAACCAATGACCTACTCTGTTAGACAGTCCTTTTTTTCTTCTTCTGCCTCTTCTTGCCACTCAAATAGGAGATAGAAAGTAAGGAGGATTAAGTTTGGATGCATGCCATGTCATCTACATTCCTGCTTACCTGTTTTCCCCTGGTACCTTCCTCTGCCTAATTCCTGTTGGTAGGACCTGGTGAAATTCTCCCTTCTTCAAAGAGATTGCTAACCCCACATCTAAATCATGACCAGTGTTATATTTATGTGTCTCATAGTAGCCCATTTTTTATGTCAAACAACTGTTGATATTTATAATTGCATATTTTTGGTATTGTTGTTTAAATGTTGCTTTCCCATAAGACTGTAAGCTTTGGAAAGGTAGGTACAAAGTATATTATAACTTTACGTTCCCATTGTTCCTTTTACAATGATCTGTTTAGAGCACCTCCCAGCCAAGGAACCATATGTCTGTGGTCCACAGCAGGATTAAGGTAACCTTGATTCTCTGAACAAGCACTGAAGTGTCACTATAGCTTGTATACTAGTTGGAGGTAAAGGCAGTTGATTATTAATGATCTGGCTGACATAATGGAAAACATACTCATTAAATTTTAAGAGGACACTGACAATGTATTATTGGGAATTTTAAATGGTCCAGTGTCATTTGTTTCCTTTTTGTATTCTAACTTGATTCACTGTTTCTTAGTTAAAAAGAATGCAAACATCTGATTACAGACAGCCTAACCAGCTAAACACCAGACCAAACAGGAAAAGAAATGAGAAACAGATTAAAATTAATTTTTGATGTCCAACACATCATTAGTCAGTAGGCACATAAGCAAGTGATTATTTTCTTAGTTAATTCAGGAGTGCTGGACCAAAGAAGTTAAGAAAAAGCTCTTTAACTTTTTGTGTGTTTCTGTTTTTAAAACTTTCAGAGCAGTGCAAGTAAACCTCAAAAGTGACAGGTAACTTGGTTCAGAGGCATAAGCCCTGCTGGAATTAAGCCTAAGGTTACTGTTAATCTTATAATAAAATTGTATTATATGTGTGTTTAAAGTGCTTCCCCTTTATGAATACGGAATAACTCAGAAGGCAAGGCAAAGCTTATTTAAATAAAGCATAAAAATAATTCCAAGCGTACAATGATTGTTTCTGACCTCTGAGTTTCTATAGGATGATAGCAGCTTCTTAAATCCTAATCTTTCCACACATGCTCTAGAACCCATAGAGGTCAACAAGGAAAGAAAATAAAACCATGAGAAACTTATGCCAAAAGCATAGAAGTCAGAGAATACTACAACTTGGGTTTATGTCTAATAGGAAGACATCTGAAACCAACAAAACTCATTTTGAAGCCCAGGGTGAAGGGGAGATTCAGATGAGACTGCTGAAAATCACGAGCATGCAGCAGGATAAAACTGGTGCCAGAACGCAGATAAATTTCTCCTAGAAAAATGAGGTCTTACCCTGAGTGGAAAAATACCAAAAACAAGTAAGAGACGAGAAGAATTAGAAAACACTGGGTACTAAGAATCCAAAGGAAGGGACCTAAAAGTGTGGGACCAGAGGTAACAGTCATAGAAAGGCACTGCTTCTGGGAGAAAGGGAGCAACTTGGAAGGGATGAGCATCCCCTGGACTTTTGAAGATGAAGAGAAAGAAAAAAGTATATGGAGGAGATTAGAGGTCCTACAGAAACAAAATAATGCATAATCAGAATATATAACCCGGGCCTCCCTGGTGGCGCAGTGGTTGAGAGTCCGCCTGCCGCTGCAGGGGATACGGGTTCGTGCCCCGGTCTGGGAGGATCCCATATGCCGCGGAGCAGCTGGGCCCGTGAGCCATGGCCGCTGGGCCTGCGCATCCGGAGCCTGTGCTCCGCAACGGGAGAGGCCACAGCAGTGAGAGGCCCGCATACCGCAAAAAGAAAAAAAAAAAAAAAAAAGAATATATAACCCTCTTTTCATTGTGTCATTCATTAAAGAAACTGTACTTCACTATAGCAATTCTATTCTAACTCTAGAAAGTAATTAGGAAGAAAAAGAGAGAGTTATACATGATGATAGGGTTTTGACATTTTGACCTGCCAGTAGCAAAGAGCATAAATAATACTGAGATCTTGGTTTTTAAAAATCATTCCTTGCTGAAAGGAACCAGGATTCCTTGGAGATATGGCCTGTTGTAGGAAAGGTCAGAGAAAGTACAGGGTAAACCAGAAAGCAAGGAAGCGCTCAAACACAGATGAGACCATATCCAAAAAATTCAGTAGTTGCCTTGAAGTTGGGCCCAATGAATACATTTGGTACAGTGTGAGCATTACAGAGAATAATGATGGTAGTACATTAAACAATAATAAATATCTATGAATAAGAGTAAAGAAAATTTCATAATTATTTTGGAAAGAGAGGAGAGGGATAGAAAAGATAGGAAATGATCTCTTAAATATAGGATTTAAGATCATACCAAATGATCTCAGCAAGTAAATGTAAAAAGAATTTCAGAATTAGAAACTCACTGTTTTGTAACTCCTGATGTCATAATATTTTCAGTTAAGGGTCAATGGCTGAAACCATATGGTAAAGAAATGTGGAGAACAGGGTCTTTACAATCCCTTAAATTACGAATTAATTACAAATGGAAAATATGTCTTTACAACAGAGAAATCAGTGGCCCTCTCATAAATCACTATGATATGACCTGGCATTAATGAAATGCAGAGAAAGTTACACAATATTACCTACGTGGTGTCCTTGCCAGAAATATTTTGTCTGAATTTAAACATGGGAACACACTCTGATGAATCCTGAAAGTATAACATACTGAAGAACAGCTGGCCTTGACTCTGCAAAGTATTCAATGTAACTAGAAGTACAGGACAGTAGATCAGCTCTTCCAGATCATGGAAGATTTCCATGATCATAGCAAAATACGATGGTTGATGGTTGAATTAGATTGAATCATGGGGAAATTCACGAGCAGTAAAGAGTACATTTTGGGGAAAATAAGAAAAGTTGTAGTGTTGTATGGGAGGAAAAATAATTTTCCCTTTACTCTTCTAGATTCTTGGCTAAGATGCTATAAGGGTAGAAAAACTTTCCTTCTATCCTTCTAAGTTCTTTGGCTGGTCTAATAAACAAATAGACATAATACAGATTAACAGGAGAAAGACAAATTTAATTTCGTATGTAAGAGAGTCCCATAAAATATGAGACCCAAAAGGCAGCCAGGTAATTGAAGCTTATATAACATCCTGAGCTAAGGAAAGGGGTAGGGGTCTGGGGATACAAAAGGAAGGAAGGCATTCACAGGAATGCAGAGGAGATGTTTAGAAAACAATGGTTATCCTATTATGCAGGTAAGTTTCTTAGGTAAAAAGTTATCTCTGGTAATAGCTCTCTTCCTGTATAGGCTCCCTTTCCAATGTAAATTTAGGAACTTGAGGTAGAGGTAAAGAGCTTTTCCTGAATCTGTTGGGTTTTGATTGTTTATAGCTCAAAATAATCCTCCTGCCAAAGTAGCATATTTTCGGGTGGCAAATGTTGCTCCCCTTAAGTTCCACCTTTGAAACTTCAAATAAGTCTCACAACCCAGACGCTAAGTTGATAGATTGCTGCCTATCTCGTTGACCCAGTCTCAGTCTTGAGCATAGGTCAGTTGAGTTAACAGTTGTGTTTCATTTCAGGAGGTGGATGATGCAGGTGGGCTCCCAAAGTTAGACTTGTATTGCATAAACAAGGAAACAGATATTTAATCAGAGGATTTCCATGGAATAGAGAGTTTCTATGGAAGAAAAAGAAAAACGAAGGTTAATGGTTGGAGCAAATTATGAACCCAGTGTCTGAGTCCTGAGAGCTGCCAGTCAAGAAGACCTCTAGATCTAGATATCAGGCTTGAAACATCTTCAGATGGAGAGAGGGCAGACAGACAGTGGGAATCTGATGGATTTTCCTGGTTTGCAGTTTGGATGTCTCTGATGAGGGTACTGGGTGTACCAGTCTGAGTGGCCCATGCAGTAACAGGCACAAAGGCGATTGTCTAAACAAGCTATTGTGGTGATTTCTCTGAAGTTTATATCAAGTCATTCACATTCTGTTTGCAGGGGTGCAGGAAAAAGCTCTTGTTCTCCCATCTAAGGATGGGAGAAAATCAGAAATATTAGTTTGGAGAGTTGTAGCCAGGTATTTGAGGGAACTGAAGGAATTAAAGATCCAGTCCACTTTACAGGCAAATAATAAAACCTCAAAGACAAGAAACAGCTCTAGAATCTAATATCCACAAAGGTGTGTTGCTGAAACATACTTTTTCTCTCTAAAAAATTTCTACACCCTCATTTTTACAAAGAAACCAAAATAAGACTAATTTGTTTGCAAAGTAAGTCTAATTTCAATAAAACTTGTCCTGACTTTGTACAGAAGTGCAGCAAGAATAGTGATTGACCACATAAGCTCTTTTAAACATGCTTTGCTGGAATTTTTCATAGGGAATCTCAGATTGAACTTCTGAACTTTTTTTTTTTTTTGGCTATGCCCCGCAGCTTGTGGGATCTTACGCCAACTGGGGATCGAACCTGCACCCTCAGCAGTGAAAGCACGGAGTCTTAACTACTGGACCGCCAGGGAATTCCCCAGATTGAACTTGTAAAAGCCTCTCGAGGGTAGGAAGCCAAACCAAAGACTTCCTATCTGACTTCACTTGCAATACCTATAGATATAGGTGAATTCTTCTCTTCTCGAGGTTCCCCAATTCTCCTGAGATTACTGCACCTGTCAAGAAGTTCATTACTCACCTGATTAGGCTGTTGGGAACCCTGTAAGCAAGGTTCCAGGCTGTCTTTTCAAGGTTTTTTATTCGCTCCATAAAGTCACCCTTAATTTTTTAAAGTTGTCTGGTCATATTTGATTCTATGTACATTATTCTCAAATATTACATTCCAGTCAAAGCCTTGGTTAATATAATCAGTTTCCTATTGTGTCCTGTTACAAGAAAAGCAGATATCTATTGCACTTATGCAGATAACTAACTGTATTGCCGTGAGATGAATACTCAAGAGTTTCCCAAATCTGGAGGGTCAGGTAGGGAGAAAAAGTAAATGTTTCATCTTTGTTTACAAAGGTGTATCTTACCCAATTGCTGCTAGCTTAAGAGAAAAAGTTTTCTTTTTTTTTAAACATCTTTATTGGAGTATAATTGCTTTACAATGGTGTATTAGTTTCTGCTTTATAACAAAGTGAATCAGTTATACATATACATATGTTCCCATACCTCTTCCCTCTTGCATCTCCCTCACTCCCACCCTCCCTATCCCACCCCTCTAGGTGGTCACAAAGCACCGAGCTGATCTCCCTGTGCTATGCAGCTACTTCCCACTAGCTATCTATTTTAGGTTTGGTAGTGTATATATGTCCATGCCAATCTCTGATTTTGTCACAGCTTACCCTTCTCCCTCCCCGTGTCCTCAAGCCCATTCTCTAGTAGGTGTCTTTATTCCCGTCCTACCCTTAGGTTCTTCATGACTTTTTTTTTCCTTAGATTCCATATATATGTGTTAGCATATGGTATTTGTTTTTCTCTTTCTGACTTACTTCACTCTGTATGACAGACTCTAGGTCCATCCACCTCACTACAAATAACTCAATGTCGTTTCTTTTTATGGCTGAGTAATATTCCATTGAATTGCACTTTATTTTTGACTTGGCCCCCAAATTAGTCACACAATTACACAGTGTTTAACAGTTAATCCTTCTTGGATTTATCTACATGTATATCACTTTCTTTGCTCAGTATTGTTCTTTAATCCCACTTCTTCACGGTGAGTTTAATTCCCTTCAGTAAGAAACCTATTCCTTGGAAGTTTTACTATTGAGGGTCTATAGGTAGAAATTTCTGCCTTTGTCTGAAAATGTCCTCTCTTTCATTTTTTAATATGGTTAGTTAAATGTTCTATTCTAGGTTAAGAGTGATTTTTCCATTAGTACTTTAAGGATAGTGCTTTCAGCTATCTTCTGGCATCTATTGTTACTGATGAGAAGATTGCTACCAGTCTAATGGCTCTTCTTATTTGATATTCTTTCTTTCTTCCAAATTGTTTTTTAGACTTTCCTCTTTGCCATTATGTGATGTGGTTTACCAGCTGTTTTTTAGCCTTGGTTCCCCAGAAAGCAGAGCCTCAGGCCAAGAGTTTATGTGCTATTATTTAATTAGAGAGTACCATGCAAGTGAACAGGATTGCAGGGCAAAAGCAGTGAAGCAGGGAAGGCTGGCGATTCAATATGAGAATGCATGATCAAGCTGGGATTTGACCTCTGGAAGTTCTGTAAACTGGATCTCAAAATTATGGGGAGGGAATGTGAAGAAAGGAGAAAGAATTCATCCATGGGTTTAGCCTGTGGGGGAACTGAAAGGGTTGCTTTAGGAATATTCTCACCTGCTGGAGTAAGGAGAGAGGTGGGGGATAGATTTGTTGGAATCATGAACACAGTGAGACACTGTCAGATTGTATATATAAGTAGTCTGCCAGTGTTGCACATTCTTTTAATGTGGAACAAAGGAAGGATCAGGCTGAGGTGAGGTATACGATACAGGATATAGTCATATATTTGTTTTCATTTCTTTTACTGGTGACTCCATGCACTTCTTTTATCTGAGGATTTATTTCTAACTTAATCTCTGAGAAGTACTATTTCTTCAAATACTTGTTAAATTCACTCTAATCTCACCTTCTAAAAATATTATTAGATGAATGTGGGTCTTCCGTTTTATCCTTTATTCCTTTATCATTCACGTTTTCACTTAATCTCATAATTTTTTCTGGCTTATTTTCAACTTATAAAATTCAAATTCAGTTTTATCAAATATGTTATTTAAACTTTCTATGGAGTTTTGAACTCCAATGAACATACTTTTTCTGCCTTTTTCTGCATCAATTGAGATGATCATGTGGTTTTTCTGTCCTTCATTCTGTTAATGTGGTGTATCACATTGATTGATTTTTGTATGTTGAACCATTTTACACATAGATCCCACTTGGCCATGATGTATAATCCTTTTAATATGGTGTTCAGTTCATTTTTCTAGTTGGATTATAGCTTATCTTTGAAGGTTCCAGCTTATCCTTGATCTCCTAACTTCAAATCATCTCTCCTTCCTGACTGCCAGCCCTACTGACTTTGGGACTGGCACCAAGAGGCAGGGCAGTGGATTTACATAGACTGCTTAACCAAGTCCCACTATCATGTAAGGTTTAATCTCTATAATAAAGTCCTTCTAGTGGTTCTACTTCTCCAATCAAACCTTAATATAGAGTTTATCTAATGTCATCTGATATTCTGATCAAGGAAAAAGGGAGAAAGCCAAGGTATAAAGTATAGGGACAGAAAGAAAAAAATACAAAGGGAAATATATTAAATTTAGGATGATGCACTGAACATAAATATGCTGTAAAAATGTAAAAACTGGATGAAATTGATTATTTCCTAGTAAAATACATATCACCAGAATTGATTCAAGAAGAGTATGAAGAACAAAGAGAACCCTTAGAAGACCTTCATTGCTACTTTTGGTGAATTTGTCCACATTTCCATCTGGTTTGGCTTGGAGATCCCACCTCCATATTCTCGTGCTGGGCATGTGACCAAGACCTGGCCAGTTAGAATTCCCTGAACTTGAGGTTTTAACAGAAATCCCAAGCTGAGTCAGTCTTTTGTATAAAGGCTTTCTCTTTGCCTGGGTTCAGTAAATTGGTAATATATAAAAATAGAGTTGCTTTTGGTCATTTTTCTTGCCACCCCTTGGAGAAAGCTTTCCCCAAAATAACACAAAACAAAACAAACTGCAGAGGGAAGAATATCCAAGTCAGAGAAACATTTTCTATTTATATCCTTTGGGCCCCCACACTTAACCTGTGTCTGAAAGTATGAGCACTTTCAAACTTTGTTGTATTGTGAGTCAATAAATTCCTTTTTAGCCTTTAAACTAATTTGTAAGGGTTCTCTAAAATTACAATTTATAATTAATACAATGACCATGGCAGCAATTGCATAAGATTTCAAGAAGCTAATTTTCTTGCAAAAATGAAGTTAGGGGTATATACTCTTTCAAGTTCAAATACTCTGAAACTCTTTCCCTGTTGCTGAATTTTTTAATTCCTTTATATTGGATTTCAAAATACAAAAGAAAATAGGCTCTGGTTCAAGATGTTTGTGAATGTAAGCGTACGTAGCCATTACCTTTGCCTCTCAAGAATCTATCATAATAATGGTGAAATCTGAAAGAAAGGGAAGCCCACTACTATAATATGCAAGGAGGGGGCTTCAGCTTCGGAGGTATATATATGTGCCCAGCAGAACTCCTGAGTAACTCAGGATGGCAAGAGGGAGAAGTAGACTGAAAGTCTATGTGGGGCAGAGTTACTTCACCTACACCTTTTTCTCCGAAACAAAAAGCCTGACAGAAAGGCATTTAACCACCCTCTTACCAATTCTTTCTTTTAAAAAGGAGCCCTTTAAAAAAGATATGTAAAGACTGTTTCCAGGTGATCTATAATGGCCAGTATGTTTGTTACAGTTCCTGCCAAAGACTTATTCTTTCAACATTTGTAGGTGTTTAGAATAGTGGCAGGTCTCCATCTGTTCATAGTAAAACTAAGCATTTCAGGTTCTGTCCTAGTCCATGAATTACTCCTATTTCTCCCAGGATTTATTTTTCTATTTTTAATATTTATCTTATTCTCTCTTATGTCATGTCTATCTCAAATATCTGAACAAATATTTATGGAACATCTACTTTGGGCAAGGCAGTATTTTGGGTGCTATGACTATTGTAGTGAAAATTACAAAACCCTTGTTTTCCTAGTAGTTTACATTCTTCTTAACATCTAGAGATATTTTGTTTTCTCTTCATATTTACGAATGAAGACCGTGAGCTCTGTGTTTATGATTATCTTTACACCTCTCATTTTTCTGTCTTGATTATCTTTGCTAGCTTCTTTATGTCTGTCTACTTTATAATTGCTCCTGTTCCAAAGGATTCCATCCATCTCCCTCCACTACTACCATGGAACATACTTTCACAGGCAATACTCATACTTCTTTGACTTCAGTCTGGCATCTTTATCCTGATTTTAGAAGTATACTTGATATTCTGTGATAGCTAGATGAACATTGCCACTAAAATATCACTCTGACGTCTCAAATCTCAGAGATTCCAGCTGCACTGTCATCTATTCCTCTACTATGACAAACAAGTTTTATTGCATTTCTTATATCAGTGGAACTTCTCACCATCTACTCAGTCACCTAAACCAGAAACTTAAGGTCATCTTTAAATTATCCAAGCAGCCACCAAATTTTATTGTGCTTCTTTAATACTACTTGAATCTATATGCATCCATATCTCAACTGTCTCACTATTATTTCAGGACTTTATAGTTTTTTCTTCCAGTTAATGCCATAACTCCGTAAGTGGGACCATCTAAATTTTGACGATCTGTTCATATCCCTGCTAGTATCACCATTCTAAAAATTGAAAAATTTTATTCCTATTAGAAAAATCGTGTTGACTGTGCATTGCTTAGAGATCTAGTTCAACTCTTCAGCCTGATACACAACACCACTTGTTACCTCTTTGGCCTCATCTCTTCATTTTTTGCTAATGTACTTACATCTCTTCCTCTTCTACCCCAGAGCATGATGATTCATACTTACTGTTTACTGAGCCCTAAATTTTCAATGCATCTTTACTGTTGCATGCAGTGTTTATTTTGCTTAGAATAAAATTAATGACTTCATTTCATTGGCTAATTGCTACTAGTCCTGTAAGATACAACTCAGATATAACCCAACTTTAAGGAGTTTTGAATTATTGGTGTAGATTTCTCCTCCTAGATCATTCCATTATATCCTGTATCTGAATCTGTGTCAGGGCATCCCTCACATAGAGTGTTACTGTATGTTTATTCATCTGCCTTCTTTAAAATGTAATACATTGCTTAATGATAAGTGCTATACTTCTTAACTATAACCCTAGCACCCAGCATTGGGCATGGCACATTCTTGGTCAGTGTTGAATGCCTGAAATAGTGATTTAGAAAAGGGTTGGCAGATATTATAACTTACTAGGCAAGAAACCCTATACAAATATGTTAAGTAAGTGAGAGAGATCTAGATTGAAATAGATCAAATCCAGGATGGTAGGTAACAGTATTAAAATAGGTTTTCTTTGGAGAATAAAGGGTGAAAAATAAGTCTGAGATGTTCACAGTGGCCAAAAATTCTGAAGCAATGTGTGTGTGTGTGTGTGTGTGTGTGTGCGCGCGCGCGCCAGTAACTGTTCTAGTTTTTAGAAATGTAGTAGTAATTTAAAAAAAAGAAAGATCTTTTGGAGCTTCTATTTTGGGATAGGAATGGGGAGGAAAACAAGCACAAGATAAATAAAAAATGTTTTAGATAGTCACAAGTGCTACTAAAGAAAAAAAAAAACTGCCAGAATAGAAGATGACAAGGCCAGGGGTGGTAGATAACTGTGTTGTGACTAGTGATGTCAGAATGGAGAACCCAGAGCCCAGAGTTGGCTTATAATTAGTGTCTGTCCTCTACGAATGGTGGATGAGAGAAAAAGGAATTTCCCCAAAATGCTTTTCCAAATCCCCACATTTTTGCAGTGATGTTAAAGATACTGGCTTGATGATTAAAAATGGAGAGTTTTGAATATCACACAAAGGAGAGCCTCTTATTTCATAGTGAAAAAGCCTGAGTTAGGATGGTAAAGAATTTTCAAATCTTAAATGAAGTCACAGAAAAGAAATGCAGTTCTGATTTCCATTCGAAATTCTCATGCCAGGAAACTTCTCATTGAAGGGAGTATACATTCACCTCTCAAATAATGAAAAGACATGAAATGTTTGGTTAATTGTAGTAAAGAAGATACTGAAGATCTCAAAGTATTGTATATTGATAACAAGTAATATTACTTAACAGAAACGTCACATTTCTTAGTGAACTTTCCAGTACATGCAGTGTTTTGATGTTCATGTTGTTCGATGCTCAGGCTTGTTTGCATTTACAAAAGAATCTTTATACTTAATTCTTCATGGAATATTGAGAGCACAACTTATTTTCATGGTTAGCCAAAAAAAGATAGATTTTATATTGCTATCAAAAACTTATCCACAGGCTATAACTACTTTCAAAAAGAATTTGTTATTCAGATAAGGGGGTTTTTTTTTTTGGAATTAGGCCAAAATAAACAAATACTTAAAAAACTACAAAAAAAATACAGAGAAAATTCTTTTTTTTTTTTTTATGCCAGTGTTTCTTTTATTAATCAGTTGGATATCTTAGGAACACAAAAGATTGCAAAAGGCTCATGCATACATTAAAATGTTTATCATTGGCTTTCATTTCATAAAATGAAATTCTTACTAAAACTATTCATACGAATATAAAATATAAAATTTTAATACATTTGTTATCACTTTGGTGCCTTGGTACTTAGTTTTGTTATGATGATCTAAAGTAGTTCACAACCTTGACTGCACATTAGAATTATCTCAGGAATTAAAAAAAAAATCCTGCTGCCCTGGGCAGCAGCTCAGACCAATAAATCAGAATCTCTTGGTGGAACATGGTATTTTTTAAAAAACATCCAAGGTGATTCCAATGTTCCGTCAAAGTTTTGATCCACCAATTTAATTAGTCCTTGATCAAGCCTCACTTTAATCATCACCTCTGTTAGAATCACTCCCTCCTCTGCACTAAAAGGAGAGCACAGAGCAAATCGTATCTTTGCAAGTCAGGTCTGTGTTTCATTGTTTTTTAATCTTCAGTACTGGATAGGTGCTCAATAATGCAATGACTGAATGAACACACATATCTCCAGCCATGTTGGGCCATGGAGGAAGGTTGCCACAATTTTCAAGATAGCAGATTCTGCCAGAGCATATAGAGAGATGACGTGACTCATTTAGTTACATTACACAGCTCTGAGTCACCTGGCACTTAACCAGTCAAACGTTTCAGAACCTGATATTTCAGATCCTTATCCAGTGGGCATTTTTATCCTGGGAGCCGGGACTGCAGCTGACTGAATCAGCACAGGGCTTCTTTTCGGGAAGCATTGGGAAGCCGAAGCTGCTCCCCACTTATGTAACCATAAGCACAAGCATGACCCATGGAATGTGATCCAAACATTATTTTCATCTCCCTCCGTCACTTTAAGCTCAGTTCAGTGGGGAAAATCTTAATCTTGTCCATCGATAGTCTTGTGTCACAGAGTGGTATTTACTTGGAGTTATAAAAGTCTCATTTTAGAAACAATATATTCAGTCTCACATAATAATCAAAAATCATCCTGAAGTTGGGGTTAAACCATCACCCCGTCTCCAGGCCCGGCCTGCTTCTCAAGCCTGTGGTTGGGAGGAGTTTGTGGTCCTTCTGTTCTCTCCTTTCTCTCGGCGCCCCTGTGCTACCTGTGATTTCTCTCTTGTTGGAGTCAACGTAGGGTGAGGAAAAAGAAGGGAAAACGATGTTACCACTTGGCTGAACCTGGAATTGGTTAAAGCTGGAAATTCCTGGATAGGGCTGGCAGGTGGTTGCAATAAGTTCTCTTCTTTTTTTTTTTTTTTATTTAATCAGTTATACATATACATATGTTCCCATATCCCCTCCCTTTTGCGTCTCCCTCCCACCCTCCCTATCCCACCCCTCCAGGCGGTCACAAAGCACCGAGCTGATCTCCCTGTGCTATGTGGCTGCTTCCCACTAGCTATCTACCTTACGTTTGGTAGTGTATATATGTCCATGCCGCTCTTTCACTTTGTCACAGCTTACCCTTCCCCCTCCCCATATCCTCAAGTCCATTCTCTAGTAGGTCTGTGTCTTTATTCCTGTCTTACCCCTATGTTCTTCATGACATTTTTTTTCTTAAATTCCATATATATGTGTCAGCATACAGTATTTGTCTTTCTCTTTCTGACTTACTTCACTCTGTATGACAGACTCTAGGTCCATCCACCTCATTACAAATAGCTCAATTTCGTTTCTTTTTATGGCTGAGTAATATTCCATTGTATATATGTGCCACATCTTCTTTACCCATTCATCTGATGGTGGACACTTAGGTTGTTTCCATCTCCGGGCTATTGTAAATAGGGCTGCTATGAACATTTTGGTACATGTCTCTTTTTGAATTATGGTTTTCTCAGGGTATATGCCCAGTAGTGGGATTGCTGGGTCATATGGTAGCTCTATTTGTAGTTTTTTAAGGAGCCTCCATACCGTTCTCCATAGTGGCTGTACCAATTCACATTCCCACCAGCAGTGCAAGAGTGTTCCTTTTTTTCCACACCCTCTCCAGCATTTATTGTTTCTAGATTTTTTGATGATGGCCATTCTGACTGGTGTGAGATGATATCTCATTGTAGTTTTGATTTGCATTTCTCTAATGAGCAAAGATGTTGAGCATCCTTTCATGTGTTTGTTGGCAGTCTGTATATCTTCTGTGGAGAAATGTCTATTTAGGTCTTCTGCCCACTTTTGGATTGGGTTGGTTTTTTTTGTTGTTATTGAGCTGCATGAGCTGCTTATAAATTTTGGAGATTAATCCTTTGTCAGTTGCTTCATTTACAAATATTTTCTCCCATTCTGAGGGTTGTCTTTTGGTCTTGTTTATGGTTTCCTTTGCTGTGCAAAAGCTTTTAAGTTTTATTAGGTCCCATGTGTTTATTTTTGTCTTTATTTCCATTTCTCTAGGAGGTGGGTCAAAAAGGATCTTGCTGTGATTTATGTCATAGAGTGTTCTGCCTATGTTTTCCTCTAAGAGTTTGATAGTGTCTGGCCTTACATTTAGGTCTTTAATCCATTTTGAGCTTATTTTTGTGTATGGTGTTAGGGAGTGATCTAATCTCATACTTTTACATGTCCCTGTCCAGTTTTCCCAGCACCACTTATTGAAGAGACTGTCCTTTCTCCACTGTACATTCCTGCCTCCTTTATCAAAGATAAGATGACCATATGTCCGTGGGTTTATCTCTGGGCTTTCTATCCTGTTCCACTGATCTATCTTTCTGTTTTTGTGCCAGTACCATACTGTCTTGATTACTGTAGCTTTGTAGTATAGTCTGAAGTCAGGGAGCCTGATTCCTCCAGCTCCATTTTTCGTTCCCAAGATTGCTTTGGCTATTCGGGGTCTTTTGTGTTTCCATACAAATTGTGAAATTTTTTGTTCTAGTTCTGTGAAAAATGCCAGTGGTAGTTTGATAGGGATTGCATTGAATCTGTAGATTGCTTTGGGTAGTAGAGTCATTTTCACAATGTTGATTCTTCCAATCCAAGAACATGGTACATCTCTCCATCTATTTGTATCATCTTTAATTTCTTTCATCAGTGTCTTATAATTTTCTGCATACAGGTCTTTTGTCTCCTTAGGTAGGTTTATTCCTAGATATTTTATTCTTTTTGTTGCAGTGGTAAATGGGAGTGTTTTCTTGATTTCACTTTCAGATTTTTCATCATTAGTATATAGGAATGCCAGAGATTTCTGTGCATTAATTTTGTATCCTGCAACTCTACCAAATTCATTGATTAGCTCTAGTAGTTTTCTGGTAGCATCTTTAGGATTCTCTATGTATAGTATCATGTCATCTGCAAACAGTGACAGCTTTACTTCTTCTTTTCCGATTTGGATTCCTTTTATTTCCTTTTCTTCTCTGATTGCTGTGGCTAAAACTTCCAAAACTATGTTGAATAAGAGTGGTGAGAGTGGGCAACCTTGTCTTGTTCCTGATCTTAGTGGAAATGGTTTCAGTTTTTCACCATTGAGGACGATGCTGGCTGTGGGTTTGTCATATATGGCCTTTATTATGTTGAGGAAAGTTCCCTCTATGCCTAGTTTCTGCAGAGTTTTTATCATAAATGGGTGTTGAATTTTGTCGAAAGCTTTCTCTGCATCTATTGAGATGATCATATGGTTTTTCTCCTTCAATTTGTTAATATGGTGTATCACGTTGATTGATTTGCGTATATTGAAGAATCCTTGCATTCCTGGAATAAACCCCACTTGATCATGGTGTATGATCCTTTTAATGTGCTGTTGGATTCTGTTTGCTAGTATTTTGTTGAGGATTTTTGCATCTATGTACATCAGTGATATTGGCCTGTAGTTTTCTTTCTTTGTGACATCCTTGTCTGGTTTTGGTATCAAGGTGAAAAATATGCTACCTCAAAGATGTTTTCAAAAACTTCACCACCACTCCCCATTTATGTTTTGTAGTTATGTGCAAATACTGTGGCTGCCAGCAATTCACATAGAAAAGAAAGGTCAGTCATGTTTCTGACTTTAACCTTTTAGAGAAGGTGTATACTTAACACTGCCTACATTTGTATAGGTTGCACATTGCACAAAATTTCTGATTATTGCTTTAGGTTATAATACAATGTACTCTCACCTATACCAGGATTGAAAATTTTAAGCAAAATGTTCTGGACTGGCCAATACAACCCCCCAAAAATAGTTTTCAGGCTGAATTAGGAGAAAAATCCTTCACTATGTTTAGGTTGGAAGGAAGCATGACCTAAATTTTGATTTCAAATACTCGGGGTTTTGGGTGATGGTTTTACTGAGGACAATTAGAATTGAACTATGTAGACATGTTTCTTGAAGCCAAGTTTTACCTTTAAGGCTTTCATATTGCAGCTTGTGAGGCTCCAAGCAGCAATTGGGTACTTTGGGTCATTCACACAAGGATTAAGAGTCATATATAAACCATAAAACCCTTTATAAGAAATCAGAATCTGTTTTAAAAATTAATTATATGAACTAAACATATATAGAAAGAAATTGAAGCTTGAATATATTTAAGAAGCAAAAATTAAAGACATACCTCTAACTGCCCTTTTTCCTTAGTTGTTTACAATCACAGCAAATCAAAGTGTGACATGTTTAAGAGAAAGGTAATTAAGTTCTAAGGCTTTGTCATCTTATCACTTTTAAAAATACAAGATCTGAGTAAATGAAAGGAAAATAGAGAGGGTTGTTAAAGAGCTGAGTCATAGAGTGGAATAGAGAACAAGCGGAAGCGGAAGAGGCAAGAAAGCATACACGGACACTGGGTTTGAAGAGAGTTGGGAATACTGGTTGTGGTAGATGGTCTCTGATTTGCTTACCGGATCTACTCGCCATCCTTCTTAACCCTGCTCCGTGATTCCAGGAGGCTGACTTTATCAGCTTCATGGACCAGTCTCTCTGTGTCTTCAGGTTGGGTTTGGTTAATATGAACTACTGATAAGTGATTAGAAGTCAGGAGGAAAGAAGGCAAGGGTGTTTACTTCCATGATCGGCCCCCTTCCAAACTTCAGGTTGACAGTGGATGCCATTTTCTAAGGTTACATCTCTTGCTGGGGGGGCTTCTACTACAACTCGAATAAGACATGCTGGGTTGCAGGAACTGCTGTCTCTCTATGCCCCTTCAGACCTAGTGGTTATAATACTGGCTTCTCACAGCTGTTAGCCTCAGGGTACTTCATCATCTCTTGGTTTCCCTTCATTCTTTACACACTTCAGTCTCTTCATTAAATGCTATTCCATCACTCTTTTAAAGTGTGCCATCAGTTTTTAGCTAGAACTGACTGATACATCAGTAGTGGGGAATAGGAGAAACTTTAAGGTAGTGTTAGGGAGGTGGGATAAACTGCTGTGGAGAGAGATAGGAAGAGAAGGGTTTCAAGCTTTTTATGGCATTCTATGAATGTAACATGACTTCTTTATGTGAATGACTCTAATGTAGTCTTAAATTGCTTCTTAATTATTGATATTTGGTTGGGTTTCTGTTTCTTTGCATGCACAGCCAGGATTGAACAGGGCTAAGAGGTGTCTGGGATTTACATGACTAGATAATACTAGTAGGATCTATCTAGATTCATTATATCATATTAAGACATTTCTCCCATGGAATCAGGAACATCCCAACCCAGTGCACATGCTAAGTTTTTATTGAAATTCAGTGAACTGCTATGGTGTGAAATTAATTTTTATTGTCAGATTGAACAATATTGTTTGACTTTTTAATATTTCCTTTTATTATGGAACAGAAATTGGGGAAAGCCCAATAATTCCTTCAGGAACTAGTGATTCAGTTCAATTGTTACATATGGCACACGGGCCCAGCCGCTCCACGGCATGTGGGATCTTCCGGGACCCGTGAGCTAATTTCTGAATTTTCATCACCTGAGCTGGACCTGGAAATAGGACTAGAACTGGATCTAGACATACAGCTGGGGCTTGAATGACAAATCAGTGTGGAACTTGAATGGGTATCATAGCTAGGATTTGAATCAGAACCAAGTCTACCACTACTACTACCATTAGGTGACTCTAGCCATTCCATGTTTTGACTTGGAGGTGAGACACTATGCTCTAAATTACTGTCACTGTCCATAAGGTTACTTGAGTTACTAAATTCTGTCATTGTCTGCCTTAACGTGCTCTGAATTGGAACAGATGTTGTATCAGTTAAGCTAGTATTTAAAATTCTGCAAACGGGATTTCTAATGGTATTGACATAAGCTCTCACACCTGCCTGCTCAGAATGTGAATACATATGCCTCAGTCCTCGTTCACTTTCAGAAGTGACAGTGTTGTTTGGTGTCTCAGACGTTAACTGAGTTCTACTAGCTCTGCTGTCTCTCTGAGAATATGCTCCGGAATGAACTTGTCCTACTTCAAGATTGAAGGGTATGGTTGGATATATTTCCCTCCTTCCCCAAGATTCACCACTGCTGGGTGTATCTGGAGAATTTTCTCCATGAACGGCATTCCTTGTTCTAGAAGTTTCAATAAGACCGCTATTTTGCAACTCAAATCCAGTCATTTGCTGTCTCAATATTTCCTGGTGCTCAGTTCTAGAAAATCTCGCAGTCTCACTTAGCAGAGGCTGCTCAAAATTCTGAGATGGTATACTATGATTAAGTCTTTGTACAATTTCCCTAAGTGAACGTGGAGGCGACCAACTTTCAATTCTTGCTCTGGTTCTCCGATACTCTGGGCTCCTACTTCTTGCTCTTCTCTGACTTGTGGTAGGTGTGAATTCCATTAATGTTTCAGTTGTATCTTGTTCAGACATAGATGGTCTTGTAAATATTGATTCAGATTGTGGACTTTCCACTTGCCTTTGGCTGTCTTCCATATTTTCTCTTCTGGGAAGTCTTGCAGATGCTACATCTTCATTCTCTGGATTTGGACTCCCATTATCAAGGTTAACATTTATTTCTAAACTGAATATGAACTGATCACTTTTAGGATTAATTTGGCTCTCTTCTCTCCAAGATTGGTTTTCTCTTTGTCCACTTGTCATATTTTCAGTTTGTCCAGAATAGTTAAGCCAGTCTATTATAGAGTCACCACTAGACACGTCATCTGAAGAGTCTCCTCTGTCTGTTAACAAAAAAAATGGGGAGGGTGCATAAAAGAACTACCAAAATTAGAACCATCATAAAATAGCACTCTGAAACTTTGTTTCAAAAACAAACAAAAAATGAGAACTTAAATACTCAGATGTTTTAAACTGATTTCACATTTATAGAGTTAATATTTTATAAACTGCACTGTGTAGATTTATAAGTAAAGGTAGAAAAGTTTCGATTCCATCCGAAACGAGTGAGCTAATCCTAGATAAACTTAGAGAATTTTTTAAAAAGGGAATCCGGAGGAAGTCTATTTTTCAGTATTTCATCATATACACAGCCCTGTGTACCACCGTAGGAGGAATGTCAAGAGACTTTTTTTTCAGTCCACTGTCAAGACACTAATGCAATTAAACAAGGTAAACACCAGTTAAGGTACAATGCTAGTATTTTAGTTCAGTTTACATTATTGTCTAATTTTCATTAGTCTCCAACATGACTACTTCTAGGCTCTTCACTTATGTGCTTTTGATAATAGACAAGCTGTTTTAAAATATAAGGTTATTGCCCAAACATAAACAAGTTTCAGAGGTTTAAAAGTGTTTGCATTTTGAATACTTCTTAATGTTACCAAGATTTTTAATTGACATTAAATTGAAGGTCAGATCAAATGAATAGACTGAACCTAGCATGGTACATATAAGACCATATTCAAGAACCAAAGTATTATCGTGTCCTCTTCATTAGACAGCAAAATCCTCTACTTCACACTGGGAGGGAAGGCACCAGACCTGAGGCTCGAGCAGGGTTTCTCAGCCTTAGCACTATTGACCTTTAGGTGCTGGACAATTCTTTGTTTTGGGGAGCTATCCTGTGCATTGTGGGATATTTGGCAGCATTCCTGGCCTCTGCCCACTAGATGCTAGTAACACCCATGCCTCCCCTGTGACAACCAAAAGTATCTCGAGCCATTGTCAAATGTCCCCAGGTGCTGGAGAGAGCACAATTGTCCCCAGTTGAGAATATTTCTGTTTGCTTTTTTTACATGTCTATGTAGAAAAAATAATTCAGGAAGTAGGAGGGACTTTCAGTTGAGGTAGAAAACCAAGAAAAATACAAATAGGCTACTTCGCACTGTTTCCCAATTAAAACAACCCAAATGTGAATCAGGAAAACAAACATACCTTGACATGCTCACCAAAAATCAAGTAAATGCCAGTTCTTTTTATGAGAAGTTACTTAGCAAATTAATTTAAGTCACTTCTGTATAATTTACTATTTACTATTATGAAGTTACTATTTACTATTATGAAGTTCCTTATTCATTCCATCCTATTCCCTCCAAAAGCAAAATATACCTGTATTTTCATCTGAGTCTTGTGGTGCGTTTTCTTTAATTAGCTGAAGTCTTGTCAGCAACTCTTCTTCCGTACTTTCACCTGGAATGCCTAGAAGATTGTTGTCTCTCATAAGTTCGTAATCTTCTTCACTCAGATTATTTACGAACCTGGAGAAATCTTCTCCCCGAACCAATCGGTCCGTTTGACTTATGTGTTGGGCCGAAACTCCATCTCCTTCATCGTTGGAATCCGAGTTTTCCATCTGAATAAACAAGTGGAAAATTACCTGAAATTCACGACGTGGTGTTGAAATTCACCAATGGTCGTTTAGTTTTCTTCGCTTTCTACTTCCTGCCAGTGTCCGGTCCTCTGCATAAATTCCTCCCTTCTCCCTTCCCGACTCAGTTCTGTGGCCCCTGGTGACGCAACAGTTGGGAGCCGCCTCTATCCCAGAACTTGCTAGACGTTGCCTAGGCACCCATTATCTTCCCCGCTGTTACCGAGTAGGGACTGGATTCAGGTTAGGTTTCATTTCATTCAAAACCAGCCAATGTTACTGAGGGTTATAGTGTACCAAGCACTGTGCTTCACCTCGTTTCACCCACATGAGCCTACTCTCAGGTTTTCAGGAGGCGTTTTCAGGCTCTGATATGCTCTATTTATTCGTTACATTCCATATGACTGCCTTCTTCAAAATGCCATGCCAAAGTCAGCCTAGTTCAATGCAGCAATTCTCATTTTCAGGTGCCCAGGGACCTCTGCCTTTTCTCCTCATGAATTTCTCAAATCATAGACTCTCACTAAGAAAGCCCACAATTTTTGATAATTTACCAGGGCCCTAGCTGAGTCTCTTTAGTGTGTCCTCTCCCTTTTAACTGTTAATGGGTTCATCTTGCATTATACGGTCCTTCAGTCTTGTTTCAAACAAACAAACAAGAAACACCAAAACTTTGGCAGGCTTTTCTGCTCAGCCAGGGAATTCCTTCTCCACAAAAGCATCAGGTTCATTTTTGTCCTCCTTTCTCATAAATATTATAAATATTACTTAAGCAAAACTAGCCAGAACATCACAGGAACTTTTAGGACAGATACATAATAGTTACTTTGTCTGCCACAGTGAGTACTGACTTTGCTGATTTTGTTGCATGGATCACCTGAAAGCCTTGGTGAAAATAAAATAATGCTCATTTGCAATGCTATCTGAAGGAGACCTCTAATTCACTCTCAGTACACAGCAGTTTAAGGAGCTGTGTAAATTCACAGTTGTTGTTTTGTTCACGGTCCACAGCAGGCTTTCTTGTTTGTTCTAAAGGAGATAGAAGGATGGTAACTTTACTGGTGTGACAGTGAAGAATCTAAGTCTATGTCCTGCTTTTGACATTTGTTCGATGCCTCGTTTAACTTAAGCTAGAAAAATCAATCTTTCCCCTCTGAATCAAATCTCAGCAAGTCTTTGGATGAGAACAGAATCCCCTAGACTACCCTGCCTCCTTTATGGACTTCTGAGTGTATTTGTTATCTTTTCCTGAAGTTATTATTTTCACAGGGGAAATCTGTTGTAAACTTGTTTGCTGTGCCTCAATCAAAAACTAGCAGTATTATGAAAATTCAGCGTGATTTGTACTCTTGATGCAGGAAACCCTAACAGTCGTTAGTGTTCTTGAGAGTGATTGATTCAGTTTAATTCAATTCAATCAATTCAAGTGCCAAGTATATTTAGCGTTTGTTAAATGTCAGTCATATTATCGGATATTAAGATACAAAGATGAGTATATTTAAGAATCTGTTGTCATTAGAGTATAACAAACAATTGAGCTACACAGAGGTAAAATTACAGTTTTGAGGAGAAAGTGATTTGAGTGAGAGAGAAAATCGGTTTCACTGCATTTGGGTTTCAAAGGATGAATAGGAGTTTTCTAAGTGAATGAAAGGGGGAAATATTTTCAAAAGTGAGAACAGCAACTGCTAACACTCGTAAAACAACAAGGATAATAGCTTTTAATTACTAAAAAAAGACATTAGTTAAATTGGCAGAGCAAGGCCAAAAAATGGAGACCTTTATGACATGTTTAGAAGTTGGACTTTATCATTAGTGCAATGGAAAGATGTTGAAGTCTTTAGACAGTTGATGGTCAAATTTGCAATTTAGAAATAATATTGGTAGTAGGGTTGAGGATGAATATGAAGGGCAACGGTTCAGATGGGAGGGGCAGAAATAGATAGAGGGCAGCCTAGGCTAGTGATGACAAGGATCTGAATCAGGGCAGAGGAATATGATTAAAATGAAGGACTTTAAGAGATCTCTAGGCAGCAGAACTGATTAAACCTAGTAATATATGGGAAAGAGGGAAAAGTGGGGAAGGGGAGTATATGAGGGAAAGGCAGGGGTCAGGATTACTTCTGTATTTCTGTCTTTGCTTAGTGGACAGTGGTACCAATAAGAAGTAACACCTGATTCTGAAGTTGTATGGTTTAGCTTAAGAGGGAGCATGATTGCTTATGATTAGAATAGGATGCAAGTTACCTGAAGATTCAGAAAGTCTTACAGTCTTTCCAAATTTAGGTATGGAAGCACATGAACTAATAGCCCCAGATGTTTGGTGTTCCCTGTAGTTGGCTCTCAGTGTCAATGACTCTAGCTTCCTGAACTATTTGTTCCTGGTTATGTCCCAATTCTGGTGCAAGTAACAGGGTATAGGGATCATCATCCCAGAGACCTACTTATTGACCTTGATTATTTAAATAGAAGCCACCAATATAGCTGTGCTTTACACTTAGTTCTCTCATGTCTTGACTTTCCTTCTAAATATTGCAGTGTAGGTTCAGTAGTTTTTCCTCTGGATGGCAATATTGCTGCTTTGGCCTTTGTTCTATCCCTTGTCTTGATATCAGAAGTCTTCTGAAGATGTTTTTTCTTCACTTCTCATTTCAGAGATGGGAGGTGCATCAGGAAGTCCGGAGGTTGACTAGAGCATCACTCTAAGTTGAGTTGGAGGGGAAGAGGTTGAAGATGGAAAGTTGCTTACTTTCAATCAGAGTCAAGCACTTAAAACTTTGGCCAATCCATTGTTTATGATGTGGTGAAAAAATGGGGTGTGTGTGAGCAGATTTGGCTGTTCTTTTATCCTGGTTGTAATAATGGAGTTTTGTAATCAAGAGTTTTCTTTTACTGACTCTGTCCAAGGAAGCCTCTGAACAGATTCTATGACTCAAAGGGAGACTGAAAATAAGCAAGAGATTGCATTCTCCCTGAATATGGGTAAAAGGAGTTCCGTGGCTTTAGAACTGTAAGAAATGATCAAGACATATATTCCAGATACCTACTGCAGTATAACAAACCATTCCAAAATGCAGTGGTAGATACAATAGAAACCATGTTGTTATAGTCAGGACTTTGTGAGCTAAGAATAAAGGTAAAGAATACTGGGGATGGCTCATCTCTGCTCCATCATGACTGGGCCTCAGCTGTGGTGGCTTGAATGATTGGAGATAGATTAGACAACCTGACTGGTGTCATATGTCTGGGGCCTTGGTTCTGGCTAAGTTTTCTTTGAGTCACATCTTTTGGTGCTGAAATGTCCAACCAAGATGGCATCTTCATTCACAGATCTGGGGCTTGAGTTGGGCTGCACAGGCTGAAAAATCTGGGGCTGGTTTTCTCTCTGTCTCTGTCTTTCTCCATGAAATTTCTCGGTGTAGTTTTGGAGTCTTAGCAACCTGGATATCTCAAAGTAGTTGAATTCTTACATAGTGAGTGGCTTCACCCAAAGTAAACATTTCAAGAGACTTGGCTGGAATCTGTAAGTCTTCCTATGACTTAACCTCACAAGTGCAAGAACACCTTTTCTCTTGCATTCTGTTGATTGAATAAGCCACTGGATCAGCCCATATTCAAGAAGAGGGACACCACATGCTACCTTTCAGTAGAGAGGTAACAAAGATTTTATGGTTCTATTTAATGTACTATAGCACATGATGAAAAAAATCTTATAATGATGACTTTTCAGTTTAAGTGGAAATTAATCTCTCCCTCTGTTTTCTGAATTGCATTATTCTCTGGGTAAAAATAAAAAAAGGGAGGACATAAAATCTGAAGTTCTTTGCATTCAGCCTGATTTTAAAGATACCCGATTAAGGATCTTTTTATTATGTAATAGTTTTCCCACATCAGAGACCATTGGTAATATTAAGAGCTATTTACTGAGCAACTGTAATTGCTAGACACTCTGCTTGTGTTTTAACTTATTTGATCTCAAGCCCCATGCAAGATAGGTATTACTATTCTCAGAGATAAAGGCATTGAGGCTGATGCAAATTAAGTGATTTTCTCAAAGTTACAGTAATAGATAAGATGTTTAGATTCAAACAAGGTCTATGGGATGACTCTCCCTGTTTCGCTCTACTCTGCTATGTTTAATGAAAACACAATTTTAGACATCATTACACAAACGTAGTAAAATCTCAGTTAAATGAGATGCTTGAATCATGTTTGATCATTTTCGTGTGCCATTTCAATTCTGCTTTGGAGTTAGTCTAGAATATCTTCGTTTTAACTTAATAAAGAGTAATTTTAAATCAAGAAGTAAACATAATTAAAGCTTGATAAGATATTTCATATTTTTATGTTTTTTTCTTTCCCACCAGAAGGATGGGTTAAAAGCTTGAAAGCATTGATGCAGAAAAATGAATATAAATATGCATGTCTCATGGAATCTACTGGAATTGGTTCTTTGACACAAATACTTGTTTTGAATCTAAACACGAAATTCTTGTTAATTGAAATCACAGCCTTTCCACTTACATAGGCTTGACACTAGGAATTAGTTTCATCTCTTCCTTATGCTTACCTCTAATTATGGAAATAAAAATGTATTTATTTAGCAAGGTCTCATCCCTCTTATGATTTCCTTTCTTCCCGGTTCTGCTCAGATTTAGACTTTTGATAGCTTTTCTATTAGTGCCGTGTCAGTGGATAGTTTGCTTCTATGCTTTCTCTAGTTTTGAGCCATTTTACACACTTTCTCTGAGGCATGCTCCAGGTCTGTTATTCACAAGCAAGTTAGTTCATATTTCTGCACATTTGTTTATTTGTAAAGTCTAACCTCCTAGATTATTGTAATAAATAAATAAACTTACATATACATAAACAATATTCTGTTTGTTACCTATATAGATATATTTAAAGATGAATTTTACGGTTCCAAGGATGAAACGGGTATCAGGTTTGTTTCTCAAAACAAACGGAACACAGAGAACACAAAATGAATAAGCAACACAAAAGCTCACAATATATGAGCAAAACCAAATTAAGCAGGCCTGCCATATACAGATTCACAGGTTGTGCCCTCTAAAATTCCCAGGGGGCACCATTCACGTAAAGAAGAAAGTGGATGACACTCGTGTACATATGCAGTGCACCACGTGTACGACTGAACATGCAGGCCCTGAACATGAGCTTTAATGCTACCTTCTGCCTTCCTTCGACCCAGCAGGGAGAAGAGAAGAGGATAGTGAACTCAGGGAGAGTAAATAGTTACTTTATTACTTGTTCTTCTCCAGGCCTAGAATTTTATATGCTCCTATTGAAGGCAGGTTGGTGACTTTGTTCAGTAGCCTGCAGTCACAGGGAGGTGCACTTCCTCTTTCACCAAGTATTTACACCAGGAGGTGTAACCACCATGGCAGCGTGTGGTGTGGGTAAAAATGGTCACCTCACATCTCTGTCATGTCGACTCTCCCTTTTATGGTGCTAATTGGGTGTTGTAGTCGCTCTTATGGAGAGTCACTGAATGGTCAGGTCAGTCTGGGTTGCCTATTCAAAGAAACTCACCACATTTTCAAATTACATTACAAAAAGGCCCCTACATTCCAGGCATACCATTTTGCTTAAATTCAAACTACTGTACTATAATCAAGTTGCATCTCTTGCTTAAGTCTTAATATCCACAAACCTCAACAAATTCAATGGACAGTAGGTTGACCAAAGGGTGAAAGTTTTTTAAAAAGTAGCATTTGTATTGGGAGCAGAGTTTGGGTTTCCTTATGGTCAGGTTTCCTGGGGCCTCTTTAATATTCAGGCTAAATGCAAGCTCTTAGCCACACTATTAGAATGCATCCTCTATCTTCAAACACATTTGACAACTTATTGCATATAGAATAAAGTAAAATGTGTAGTAAGTCCTTACAAAAATCACTCTAGATTTGCCAACATTACTACATTTTCATCTTTCAAACTTCAGTTTAAATGTCACTTCCATGGAAAGGTCTTCCTGACCAGTTTATCTAAAATAAAATTGTGCATGTCATGCTCTGTCACAGACGCTTCTCTCTTCCTCCAATAAACTGTATACTATAAGAATAGTGATCTTTATAGCTCAACCTGTGTTTTCCATCTATTCAGTTCCTTAAAGTAGATACTAAATGAATATGCGTTGGAGAGTGAAATAAGTAAAGTAAGGAAGAAAGGCCAGAGGGAGGAAGGGAGGAAGGAAGGACCTCTGGCAAAGATTCTCTCTCTGTCTTTTTTCATTCTGGCTGCTGTAACAAAATACCACAGACTGGGTAGCTTCTAAACAACAGAACTTTGTTTTGTAATGGAGGCCTGAAGTCCAAGATCAAGATAGCAGCATGGTCTCATTCTGGTGAAAGCCCTCTTCCTGATTCATAGCCAGAACCTTCTTGCTGTGTCCTCACATGGTGGAAGGGGGCTAGTGAGCTCTCTGGAGCCTCTTTTAAAAGACATTGATCCCATTCATGAAGGAATTTGTGGAATCTAAAAAATACAACCAACAAGTGAATATAACGAGAAAGAAGCAGACTTACAGATGTGGTGAACAAACTGGTGGTTACCTGTGGGGAGAGGGAAGGGGAGAGGGTAGGGGATTAAGAGGTACAAACTATTATGTATAAAATAAGCTACAAGGATATACTGTACAGCACAGGGACTATAGCTAATATTTCATGATAACTATAAATGGAGTATAACCTTTAAAAATCGCAAATGACTATATTGTACAGCTGTAGCTTATATTGTATACCAACTATATTTCAATTAAAATAATAATAATAGTCACAAAAAATCTGAAATAAAAGGCATGAATCCCATTCATGAGGGTGCCACCCTCATGACCTAATCACCTTCCAGGGGCTCCACCTCCTAATACCACCAATTTGGGGGGTTAGGATTTCAACATATACATTTTGAGGGAACATAAATATTCAGACCATAGCACTCTTCTTTGACCAAACTTGAGTCAGGCTTCTCTGAGTCCTCTTTCTAACTAGTCCCTGACCTTAGGCTCTGTCCTTGGCCCATTTAGACTAGTATTAGCATGAATTCTGGTGGGTCAGTTTAGCAAAAATCCTCTACCCTTGATATATGATCTAACTCTTTATCCCTCACCCTTCATGTCTTATCACCCTAGCCTGACTACAGAAAGAAGTTCTGTCAAATTGGTTTAGCCAGAATTCTCCTTACCCCTGATGTTTCCTCTTAGTAATTTTCTATCCACTGACCCCCACCCTGCTCCTTGCCTTTATCTCTCTACTTGTTCTTATTATATTAGGAGTTGAGCCCCATCTCCCTCTCCTACTACACAGCCCCTCTGTAGTAGTCTCCCTGACTTATCCTTGCTACCTTTAACAAGTATCATGTAGACTTGTTTTCTTCAGTACCTTCCAAGGCTTTCCTTACCTACATCTCTCTGCATGTGCTGTCACTTGTTCCATGCCTTTGTCCACATTGTAATCTGTGCTTGCGATGCCCTACCCTTTATGCCCTAGTTCATATCACACCTCTCTGCAATATCTGTACCCTTCTAGTCCTGTATTAAATACACTGCCCTTCAAGATGGCCTGTAAAACTCCTGTTGGCATAAATATTTGCCATTTTTCACCTTCCTGTTTCCTCTTAGACTCTTAAATAGAACAGTATGTGCACTTGCCTTCTACTAGATTGTAAACTGTAGCGACGCAAGAAGTAGGCATCATTATGTGCCCCTCTAATGCCTAACACCAAATGTTATGCACAGTTAGAAACTCAATAAATACCTGATTAGTTGAACTATGGTCCTACTATATAGTGAAAAATTCAAAGGCTATTGAATTGGATTCTGATCTCCCCCGCTCATGAGCTGTGTGACATTGGGTAAGTTATTTAATCTCTCAGTTTTAGTTTCATTATTTGTAAAAGGCAATGATACCTAAATGGGTTGTGGTAAACTTTAGTGACATTCTATGTAAAATAAAGTAAATGTGATACTATATGTAGAGGTGTCTCCTGCTTAAGGTCAGGAATCCATTTGTAAAAATCAAGCAGTTTTTGTTAAAATGTAACCAGGAAACGATTTCCTATTATTTTAATGGAAACCTTTAATACGTTTTATATGTTAGCCCAACAACTCCAACAGATTTCCTGAAATGCAATGAAACAAAAGAAACAAAAAAATTGTTATAATATAGATATTTAAAATCATCATATCCTAATCACCTATTAATTAATATGGTTTTAACAAACATTGCTTTGCAGTAACATGGCCTCTCTTAACCCCAGTAACATCAGAGTTGCACATCCTCTTCTGTGACACTTTGCAGGCTTTTCAAAATGTCTACACAGGAGTCTGAAGTTTTACCCAATGTATTTGGAATGTAACTCAAGATTTTCTCCAACCACTGTGTTCTTATAAAAGTTACCTTGAGTTTGCAGATGCAAATATGTTTTAATGCTGCATAATCACTGGCTGAAGAATATTTGATTGAGAACTAATTAAATTCTCTGTAGTGTAAGTATTAAAGCAAAGAGCTCTTCCTTTTTTTTTTTTTTTTTCTTTTTGCGGTATGCGGGCCTCTCACTGTTGTGGCCTCTCCCGTTGCGGAGCACAGGCTCCGGACGCGCAGGCCCAGCGGCCGTGGCTCACGGGCCCAGCCGCTCCGCGGCACATGGGATCCTCCCAGACCTGGGCACGAACCCGTATCCCCTGCATCGGCAGGCGGACTCTCAACCACTGCGCCACCAGGGAGGCCCCCAAAGAGCTCTTCTAACAGGGAAGTAATAGGAGATATTTTGTGTGTTATATCTTCATATAGGATTGCTAAACAGTGTTGTTCTTAATAAATGTTATTTTCTAACTTCCTTCCATTATGAATCAAATTAATTCTAAACCCAAGATTTAGTTTAGTCTTCATTTCTCAAATTCAGTTAAAACATTCATTTTTGGGGTTTTAAGAATTTAATTCAGTTATGCAAAAATATATCTAGGGGGTTATTTTATTTTTTAGTTTTAATTTAATTGAATTTTTTTCTTGAAGTATAGTTGATTTACAATATTGTATAAGTTTCTGGTGTACAGCAAAGTGATTCCATTATATATATACATATATATTCTTTTTCAGATTCTTTTCCCTTATAGGTTATTACAAAATATTGAATATAGTTCCCTATGCTATACAGGAAGTCCTTGTTGGTTATCGATTTTATATGTAGTCGTGTTTATATGTTAATCCCAAACTCCTAATTTATCCCTCACCCCCTTCCCCTTTGCTAACCATAAGTTTGTTTTCTATGTCTGTGGGTCTGTTTCTGTTTCATATATAAGTTCATTTGTATAATTTTTTTTAGATTCCACATATAAGTGATATCATATTATATTTGTCTTTCTGTGTCTGGCTTACTTCACTTAGTATGATAGGTCCATACATGTTGCTGCAAATGGCATTATTTCATTCTTTTTTATGGCTGAGTAATATTCCATTGTGTGTATATGTGTGTGTGTGTGTGTGTGTATATATATATATATATTTATATGACACATCTTCTTTATCCATTCATCTGTTGGTGGGCATTTAGGTTGCTTCCATGTCTTGGCTATTGTAAATAGTGCTACAGTGAACATTGGGGTGCATGTATCTTTTCAAATTATGATTTTCTCCTAGGGCTTTATTGATAATGACATACACTGTAGCCCACCTACCTCACTTATATTTCCATATATCCTGAGTGAGTCAGTCTCTTTTTTTTGGCTTTTTAAGAAATCTGGATGCTTTCTAGATAATAGTTATCTCCATATGCACATCTGAACCATTTGCATGGTTTCTTTGTAAGTTTATTATTAGGGAAGCTTAGAATAATTTCATAACAACATAGAAAGTGATTGTATACAAACTTTATTTTAACTGTGGACTACCCCCACTCCTACCCCAAATACTCATAGACTGAAAGGTCATCAGAGATGAGCCTGTCTTTGGGAATTGGAGCGTGGAAATCAGAGAAAGGAAGGAAATCACGGAACTACTTCAGTTGGAGATGAAGGAGTGGGTAAAAGCCCTTTTCTTGGAAAAAAGATGAATTTCCTACTAGAGGAGAAATCTCTTAAAATATCCAGCTGTGCCAGTGATTAACTCTGTTGCAAATTTAGTTGTATTCGGCAGGTACTGCAGGGAACAACTAGTGTGTATGCCTTGGCGTAGTAAAAAAAATTATGTAGACAGAAAGTATATTTCATTTATCTAGTTATTGAATAGCCTGAAATATAGAGCAGTCGAATACTATTTGTAATTTGCGTGAGTGTGTGTGTGTGTGAGAGTGAGCAAAGCTGTGTTTGACACTAACATCCATTTTTCCTGAGTTAAGAACAATATTTTAATAGATAATTGTGGTTTAAAGAACTGATTGATGCCAGACAGGAAGTTCTCCTCATATTGATTATGTGTAAAAATGCCTAGGAGGGCTTGGGACTGACAGAAACCATCAGTAAACTTCAAAACTCAAACGAGAATTTAGTTGACAGCAGGGTGTTCAGTACAGAAAATAGTTTCAGCACTGACACTGTCTTCTAAGGATCAGTATCTATCCATCTGTATAACAGATATCTGTGCGAAAGACAGTGTGGTATGGTGGAATGAAAACTGAACTTGTAATTGGAATATGGGGATTAGGTTCCAGCTGAGTTCTTTCTACTGGTGCTATCTTGGAGAGTTACACCTCTAAGAATAACATTCTTTGTTTTTAAACTATCTCTAAGGATCTTTTGGGCTCTATATTTCTATGAAACTCTGATCCTGTTTTATCATTGTAGGGGTACTGTGTGTTGGAAGATAGCTAGATAGATCAATGGATGCATGTATGGGTGGGTGGAAAGATAAGTGAGTACATACACACACAAACACATACATATGTATGCACAATATATACATATAAAAATATATACTTATATATATAGGACTATATATGTGTGTGTGTGTAACAGCTACAGGTTATTTCCATGCATATGTGTCTACATAGAGTGACATCACAAATTCTGGCCATGGTTTTCCTTTTCATTTGCAAATATGACAATAAATCATCTATCATCTATTATTAAAGAGGTAAGACCTCTTAACAGCAAATGGGTCTTGAAAGAGATTTTAACATTGTGAAAGATACATTAAAATAATCCACAAATATTCATATGCATGTATTGTGAAAATGCTTCTTAGTGGATACAAATGTAAAAGGTGAATAATAAAAGTATCATGAATTCTTTATTCTTCATCGATAAAGAATTCTAATTTTGAAAATTTACTGGGCAGTACTAAATAAGTGAGTATCAGGAGTCTGATCTTGCCAAAATAATAACTTTAACTTTTGATGTATAAATACTATTAGCAGAAACATATTTTTCTAGCAATGACCTTAATAAAAATAAAGCTCCTGTAAATAACACACAGTGAAATCTACATTTTACTCCCTTAATCAACATGTTTAGGTTCATGGGACACTAAAGACCACAGTCATCAATATTACAGAGCATTTTATTAAGTGTATATTATTACACCGTGAGTGGGTAGACATTTAGATCTGTATTCTACACAGACTGAGTGCATTTCTGTGGCATAGTTGTCTTTAGTTGAGTGGAATAGGCCCATCGGTGAGTGGTCACAAGTAATCAGCTATCTATATATACTTGGAAATTTAGAAATAGTTGAGAGTTTATTTATTTTACTTGAAATGTGTACAGTTTATTATATATCAATTACGCCTCACTAAAGCTAAATAATTGAGTTTTCTTGGGATTAGAGACGGAGAGAGAATTATCTTAGAGAGTAAATGAAGAGTTGGGATAAATGATCATTTTCTCTGGAAGGAAAAGGGTTTATAATAGGAACCCCTAAGAAGGCATATTGAACTGGCCTTATTTAACATTTTTTTCAAGGGATCAAGATAAGAAGTACCATGGGAGAATTTCCAAATTTGTGCACAGAACTAAGTTCTTCCAGGTAATAAAAAGATCATCAAAGTAGGATGAACAGGAGTTGAAATGAGCAGAGGAGCTCTAACGAGAGCAGGGAGAAACAGTTCAGGTCAAATCATTGAAACTCTTCTATGAGATGGAAGACCCTGAGAACTGATGATCACTGCGGAAGAAAGCCTAAGGACTCCGTTGCCTGAAGGTTCAAAGATCACGACCAGGAAACCAACAGTGACAAAATTTGTTGGACATTATCACAAAGGATATTGGAAACAAAGTGAAAGGTATTGTCTTACCCTTGGACAAAATAGAAATTTGTCTGAACCTAGAAGTTCTTAGGAAGTTTTGATAAGTACACCTTAAGATACAGAGGGAAGCAAAAACCATCGAGGGGGAGAAGGAACTTCCATTTGAGAATAGGCAGTTGGAAGAACTCCTCAGTCTGGAAGACACGATGTGGGAGGGAATCTGAGTAGCTCCTGTAACATGTGTATAGATTATTCACTAAATCTCGAGTTAGCTCTTAAGATTGAGAAGAAGCAGCATTAGGGAAAAATAAAGCAAGCTGTCCTCCACATCCTAAGACACGGTACCAACTGAGACTATAAATCTGCAGGTCCAGATTCATTCACAGATGGTAGGCTGATGGGAAGCTGTTAGCCAGAGTTAGTGGGGTAGGGAGCAAATCCCCAACTTCAGATGCTGTAGAGGGTAACGACCTGCCTCTCTCATGCAGGGGGAGATGGAATTCTCAGCTCAATGCCTCAGGACTCCGGTCCATTATCATGGCTGTTGTAATCTGTTTCTGAAGTGGTCTTTTCTACAGCATTTAAAAAAGTGACTGCATTATCCTGAACATTTTTATCAAGTAACAAATCAGCTGATATAAATGCATAAAGTTGGCTGAAAGCAGGCCTGGATTTCAAAGCCCCTTCGGCATGTCTAGGTTGGGCACACGTCATGGAGCCTAAGAGTTTATTTAGATGGGGAGTCTTAAAAAGCTGAAACTAAAAGTGACCATAAAATCATCAAACTTTAAAGTCGGAAAAAGTCTCATTCTTTTTCAAATGTAAAAAGCATTAACTGAGTCATTAAATGAGCTTTTTAAAAAGCCTCCTGGCAAGAGTGACAGATATAGAACTTTAAACCCATGCCTCTGGGGCCAATGCTCTTTCTATCATAAAATGTTTCTCCCTAACATTTGATGAATCAAAACATACACACACAAACACACATACACATAACGTTAAGACCCAGGGTTCACTCTTCAACTTGCTTTCAACCACATGGAAACTTTATGGATTGAGTCTTTCAGATATTATTTCAGAGCAGATAAGCCAAATGCTATTTCTCTCACCTGGCTCCAAGCACTGTTTAGTCTTCTCCAACTGGGTATAATTATTCACTAGGGCTCTCACCTGTTGTTCAACACTCAAACTTGTGATGGCCATGCTGTGGACTCCATTGTCTTGAGAGGAAAGCTTACACACCAAAACATTTGGGTGGGTGAAAGGAACACAGGAGAGGAGACTAGAGGAAAGGTATCGGTAAATATGTAGTGAGTTGTTGCTTTTCTACCTTGATTATGCCTGAATGGCTATTTTTATTAACATGAGCTTGCGCTACATGCTTGATGCATGACACACGCAGACTCCCTTAACTTAGAACATAATTGTGGCACAGGTATCTCCAGCTACAAATATAGATGCCAAAGAGCCTAAGGAGCTCTGAGGGTCATATAAATTCATTTATTTTTTGAGTTTTTCTTTTTTTGTGTGAGACTTGACTAGAAATAAAAGCTAAAATATATCCCTTACTCACCTGGCAATTTCTTTTCATCTTCCTTTTCTCAGGTAACATCTCCTCTAGGAATCCTCCCATACCCAGGAAAGATAGTTTCTCCTACTCTATACAATCAAAACCCCCTGAGCAACCCTTTCTCATACCTTTTATAGAAAAGTGTTGAATTGTGGATTTACTTGTCTGAATCTTCTTTAACCTGTGAGAAAATTGAGTGCAGGGGCTGCATCTTCCAACAGTGTATCTTCCAGTGCCAAGCACAAAAGAGTCAACTAACATGTAGCTTTAAAAAAAAGTATCTTGTAACATATTGTAAGTGTTCAATACATTGGTACATCAAATACATGAAATAATCAAGGCTAAGAAATAGGCTAGGAAAAAATTAATGTTAAGGAGGATTTATAAATGAGTAGAAAGGGGGTTTTAGGGAAGAAATCATGATTTAAGGTTATTAGTTTTTCTTAACCTGGTATATGTTGAGGATTGCTATAGAAGAAAAGGCAATTCAATACTTTGAAAATGTGTGAAGTCTATATTCATTAGTTCATCAGCTAAAATAAGGTGGTATGCACACAGCTGCTCATCTTTCAAAATTTTTCATAAATGTCAACTTGTTGAAAATATTTTGAAACTAATTTTTCTTTACCTTTTAAATTCTCTTGGAATTAAACATGGTGATTCACCACTAAGACCTTCAAGATGTATTAACTTATTTAGGCCACCGTAATAAATTTGAGAGAGAGTCTTTGTACGGAGATGCATTTTAAAAAGCACAGTTAATCACCCAAAAGTAATTTATAAAGGAATTCAAATTTTAAGCATTTCTCATAAAAAATGTTGAAAGGAATTAAATTCATAAAAAGTTGAATATTCTTAAATCTTCATCCCCCTACTCAATTTTCTTGTAGTTCACAGTGCTGCAGAATTTCTAATGCAGAAATCCTGAAATATATCCAGCATTTTTTGGCTTTTCCCTTTTCTTTACAAACCCTCCATTATTTTCTTTTTCTTTTTTTTAAACATCTTTATTGGAGTATAATTGCTTTACAATGGTGTGTTAGTTTCTGCTGTATAACAAAGTGAATCAGCTATATGTATACATATATCCCCATATCCCCTCCCTCTTGCGTCTCTCTCCCACCCTCCCTATTCCACCCCTCTAGGTAGTCTCACAAAGCACCCAGCTGATCTCCCTGTGCTATGCGGCTGCTTCCCACTAGCTAGTTATTATTTTATATTTGGTAGTGTATATATGTCCATGCTACTCTCTCACATCGTCCCAGCCTAACCTTCCCCCTTCCTTGTGTCCTCAAGTCCATTCTCTACGTCTGTGTGTTTATTCCTTTCCTGCTCCTATGTTGATCAGAACCATTTTTTTTTTTTAGATTCCATATATATGTGTTAGCATACAGTATTTGTTTTTCTCTTTCTGACTTACTTCACTCTGTATGACAGACTCTATCTAGGTCCATCCACCTCACTACAAATAACTCAGTTTCGTTTCTTTTTATGGCTGAGTAATATTCCATTGTATATATGTGCCACATCTTCTTTATCCATTCATCTGTTGATGGACACTTAGGTTGCTTCCATGCCCGGGCTATTGTAAATACAGCTGCAGTGAACGTTGTGGTCCATGACTCTTTTTGAATCATGGTTTTCTCAGTGTATATGCCCAGTAGTGGGATTGCTGGGTCGAATGGTAGTTCTATTTTTTAGTTTTTTAACGAACCGCCATACTGTTCTCCATAGTGGCTGTACCAATTTACAGTCCCACCAACAGTGTAGGAGGGTTCCCTTTTCTCCACACCCTCTCCAGCATTTATTGTCTGTAGATTTTTTGATGATGGCCATTCTGACCGGTGTGAGGTGATACCTCATTGTAGTTTTGATTTGCATTTCTCTAATGATTAGTGATGCTGAGCATCCTTTGATGTGTTTGTTGGCCACCTGTATGTCTTCTTTGGAGAAATGTCTATTTAGGTCTTCTGCCCATTTTTGGATTGGGTTGTTTGTTTTTTTTGATATAGAGCTGCGTGAGCTGCTTGTAAATTTTGGAGATTAATCCATTGTCCGTTGCTTCACTTGCAAATATTTTCTCCCATCCTGAGGGTTGTCTTTTCATCCTGTTTATGGTTTCCATTGCTGTGCAAAAGCCCCATAGCAGTATTGTGAGTGTCACTGAAGCAAACTTGGGTCCACTTATCCACGTGCAATAAACCCAATCTCCTGACACTGGGTTGTGGTGAAAGAAAGTGCCGTGTTTTATTGTAAGGCGCCATACAAAGAGTCCAGGACAGCTAGTACTCAGAAAGCCTCATTTTCCTGATGGGTTTCAGCAGAGTGTTTTTAAAGGCAAGGTGAGGGAGGGGAGTCCCAAGGTATGCGATCAGCTTGTGCACAGTTCTCTGTTTGGTTGATGGTGAGGTTACAGGACAGTGTCACAGGGGTTAACGTCATCAATTCTTTGGCTCCAGTAGGCCTGGGGGCTATGTGCTCACGGTCATTAAGTAGTTAACCTTCCATTTGGTGGGGGTTTTAGCATCTGTAAAGCAGGAAATGTGCATCAAATACTGTTATCTATGTACTTCAGAGAGGAGCTAAAGTAGAGGATATGGGGGAGGGTTCTATCCTAGGAAGGCCCCATAGGGTCCTCCTCTGTTACATGAGCCCTGATGTTCTTTCCAAAATCCTCTTAAAGTTGAGGACAGACAGAGTTGGTTTCCATTTTTTGCTACCAAAAGCATCCTAACTTATACACTTAGCATAAAAATACTCTACTAATTTGGTACCTGCTCAGAAGTCTTGCTCAGGGCTGTACACAACTCCAGCATGTGTCATTCACATTGACATTATTATGAATGGTACCCCCTGGAGTTGTGCAGTCCCCAACTTTCATAGTTGTAAAAGGCTGTGCTGCTTTGTGTCTGCTCATCTTTCCAGCTCCCCTTCAGTTGTCTTACATATGTGAGCTACAGTTGAGTCAGTTCCAACTACTTTTGCTCTCCAGAGGAACCACGGTATTACTTGGGCTTTTTGTGATCACTTTGTTCCCAGTGCCAAATACAGATTCTTCACAGTTTGTTCATCTGACAAAGTCGTGTTTATTCTTTGATGCTCTTCTCAGATATCACCTTTACTATAAACCTTTTCTTGTCACATCATTTTCCTGCCATAGGCCATAGGCACTCATAGTAAATGACTTTATCAAATGTAAACATAGCACTTTGTGCACATTTCTATCAATGCATCTCATGATGGTTTTATGTTAGTCTTCTGTACTGACCTATGTGCTTTTTGAGCAAACAGATTTTTCTAATTGTGGCCTAGTAGAGGAAACCCTAGCACACAGCAGATGCTTAAAGGACTCTCTCTTTGTGGACTGTTTAATGTATTCATTAACACTCATAATTCACTGAATGAACCAAATCATTTAATATTTACAGTTTTCCACAGCAAGATCTTTTTCGACCCACCGCCTAGAGTAATGAAAATGAAAACAAAAATAAATAAATGGGACCTAATGAAACTTAAAAGCTTTTGCACAGCAAAGAAACCATAAACAAAATGAAAAGACAACCCTCAGAATGGGAGAAAATATTTGCAAACAAAGCAACTGACAAGGGATTAATCTCCAAAAGATACAAATAGCTCATTCAGCTCAATATCAAAAAGACAAACAACCCAATTAAAAAATGGGTGGGAGACCTAAATAGACATTTCTCCAAAGAAGACATACAGGTGGCCAACAAACATATGAAAAGATGCTCAACATCACTAATCATTAGAGAAATGCAAATCAAAATGACAGTGAGGTATCACCTCATACCAGTCAGAATGGCCATCATCAAAAAATCTACAGACAATAAATGTTGGAGAGGGTGTGGAGAAAAGGGAACCCTCCTACACTGTTGGTGGGACTGTAAATTGGTACAGCCACTATGGAGAACAGTATGGAGGTTCCTTAAAAAACTAAAGATAGAGCTACCATATGACCTAGCAATCCCACTCCTAGGCATATATCCAGAGAAAACCATAATTCGAAAGGATGAATGCACCCCAATGTTCACTGCAGCACTATTTATAATAGCCAGCACGTGGAAGGAACCTAAATGTCCATCAACAGAAGAATGGATAAAGAAGATGTGGTACATATATACAATGGAATATTACTCAGCCATAAAAAGGAATGAAATAGTGCCATTTGCAGAGATGTGGTTGGAGCTAGAGATTGTCATACAGAGTGAAGTAAGTCAGACAGAGAAAAAGAAATATTGTATAGTATCGTTTATGTGTGGAATCTAGAAAAATGGTAGAGATGAACTTATTTGCAAAGCAGAAATAGAGTCACCGATGTAGAGAACAACCTTATGGTTACCAAGGGGGGAAGGGGTGGGTGGGATGAATTGGGAGATTGGGACTGACAAGTATAACTACTATGTATAAAATAGGTGACTAATGAGAACGTACTGTATACCACAGGGAACTCTACTCAGTGCTCTGTGGTGACCTAAATGGGAAGGAAATCTAAAAAAGAGCGGATATATGTATATGTATGACTGATTCACTTTGCTATACAGCAAGAAACTAACACAACATTGTAAAAGAACTATACTCCAATAAAAATTCATTAAAAATTTTAGAGTTTTCAATCCCCCATTATCACATATATCCAGGTGCAGCAATATTTACTTCTTCTATCAGCTGCCAATGTCAACTAAAAAAAACACCAAACAATAGCAGCATAGTAAGGAGAAACTTTACTCAAAAGGGTAAGTGCAAGGAGGGGTCTATTGCAATTGGGGGAGGAGAACTATTGCATTAGGGAGAATGCTGTGACCCTAAGATCTGTAAGCCTCTCAGTGGTTAATCAAAAGGGGTTTTTCTTCTCTTGAGAGGAAGTAACAAGGGTATTAAGGGTAGGGTGTGGGAAAAAATAGGATAAAAGAGTAGCTTGAGTGGATGGTAGATCAGAGAATATTTTACCCTGAGGTCAGATGTTCTTAGGAGAGATTATATGTTGACTCAGTCTGACAGTGAGTCCGAGTTCTGGAGCCTGGAGGAAGGAGTGAAACTTTACAGTGTGATTAATTAGCAGTTTGTTCCAATTGATTAGTAGCAATAAACACTTCAGATGATAATTTATGAGACCAAAAATGACAATTTGGAATATCTTTGTCTGGCATTGCCATAGGTAAACAAGAGGAGGCATCTGTGGAAGGGTGGTTCTTAGGAATAAGCTGTTTTCCACAACACAAAGGGCAGAGAGATATCTTAACTTTTGCTGTTTTCCAGGATTCAAGGGGTCAAGTGAAATTCAACATTGTCACTAATAATAGTTTTCAGGGTTGAAGGACACAATTAGATTATATAAAACTTTATTTTCTTTTCCAGTGGTCATCACACAGCCAAGCAAATGTATCCACTTGTTAAATTTAATTACCTTTTATCTTAGAGAGTTCCCCCAAATTAAATAGGTCGGAAATTTTTATAAAGAATCAAATATTGCTTTCCTGTCTGAAAAGTATGGACTGAGTATCAGAGACTTATCAGATTCCTTTCAAGCTAAAGTCACCTTCATTCACTTGATAAGACTGTAGAGGGCACAGTTGGACTGAAACAAAGCTTGAGTGAAAGAGTGTGAGAAGTTTATTACACCTAGCTAATACCCAAATGTGTGCTGTCAGTGATTCATATCTGCCTTTCAGAGCAAAGGTTTTTTAAAAAATCTTTTTAAAAGAGGGCTTTCTTATTTGTCACTTTACTTTCTTTTTATTTAATCCTAACAACATTTCATGTGAGAAAGTGTGTTTGAAGAGATGGAATTATAAATGAGTCCAGCATTATTGTTACAGTCCCTGTATTAAAGTGTTACTGTAAGCTAAGGCAAGGAAGTCAAAGATAGTAGATTAAGAGAAAACTGCTGGGGCAATGAGCAAGCATTATTAAAAACAAGTGACAGGTTTGTATTACTCTATTGGAAGTAGCATATAGTAGTGGAAAGACTAAGGAATTAGTTGGGCTATCCGTAAGCTATTTGAAGCACAGCTTTTCCAAAGCTAAGTAAAGTTTTCTCTAATCATCAGCTAATTTGTGGTTTCAAAATCCTGTAGTGTTCTTGATGCAGTTACCACCAAAATGAAGCATGCCCTTCTTCCTAATGGTCTACTCCTCCCCTTCCTTGTACTATATGTGCAAAACAAATGACATATACGAACTCTTTATGTTCTCTTTTCACCCTGCTTTCATTCCACATTGCACCAAGATTTCATTTTCCACATCAGTAATGGCTTTATAATTTCCAAATTCAAAGGTTTTTCTTCTGTCTCATTTACCTTAAAATCTCAATTGCCTTTGATGTTTTGCTCCTCACAGATGACTCTTATCTTTTTGCTGTAATTGTGTTGACTATGTACTACCTGTTACTCTTTTCACATATTTAGCAAATCAGTTTGTTACTTTGAGTGCTTCTTTTTGATTTTTCCCATTCCATTATTTTGGGAATTCACCATACTTCTGTATTTTGTGTGCTGGTTCTCCTCTATCAGACTATTGATTCAATTTTATGTTTCCAGCTAAAACCTGCCATTGGATTGGCTACTACCTCAGTGGGAAATGGCTATGGTATCCATGTAATGTACTCTCACTAAAGCCCCAACTTTGTATTGCTAATTGCCTTCTAAATATTCATAAATGGATGTCTTGCTATTCCTTGAAAGATAGCTATTCAAAATCATTTTTCTCTCCAAACCTAGTCCCTCTTTCTGATTTTCTCATTCTTCTATCTCTGCCATAGCCTTTAGATAGAAAAAAATTTGACTGTTTTTTCAACTAACACTCTGTAGGCTCCTTGCTATCCTCCTAGGCCAGGTCTTTGGGCCAAGGTAACTAGTGTCTGGATCCATTAGAAAGTCCAAGGGGGCAGAATTTTCTTTATGCTTTGTTCATTAATGTAGCCTAATCACAAAGGATGATAACTAGCTCAATTAATATTCATTAATAAATGAATGAGCCCAAATACCCAAAGTTGTTAGGTTCTCCTATTATTTATTTTACTTTAATTACCAGATGAATATTTTTAATACCACTTTTGTATTGCTACTTTTCTGATCAGAAACTTCATTGAGTCTATTTTGTCTCTTTTTTTCTGACTTTTAAGATTGGCCATTTTTCTATTCTAAGGAGGTCCTAAGAAAGTGAATTAATGTTGTGGGTAAGAGTGAACGTACTGGAGTTAAACAGCCTGAGTTTGATTATTGTTCTTTCATTTACTAACTGGGACAGATATTTAATTTTTCTGTGCCTTGATTTCTACATCTGTAAAATTGAGATAATGATCATTGGATTGATGTTAGGATGAAATAACTTAGTGCCTCTTAAGCACTCAAACAGTGCCTGGTGTTTAATGAATGCTCAATATGCATTATTACTATTATTATTAACCTCTACATTTGAAAAGCGTCTGTACAGTCAGTGACATCCAAATGTTTAATACAACATATCCCGTCTTTCAAACAAAATTTTACATGTAATCCCAATAACTTTATGAAATACAAAATAAGTGTGGCTTTGATTATTTGTATCCTCCGCTCTTTCATAAACTCATAAGTGTCCTTGACAAAATGCCCAAACTCCAAGAAGTACAATTTAAAAACCACTGGTCTCAGTAACTTTTTTGAAAATATTTATTTATTTGGCTGCACTGGGTCTTAGTTGTGGCATGCAGACTTCTTAGTTATGGCATGCGAAATCTTAGTTGCAGCATGTGGACTCTTAGTTGCAGCATGCATGCGGGATCTAGTTCCCTGACCAGGTATTGAACCCAGGCCCCCTGCATTGGGAGCACAGAGTCTTACCCACTGGACCACCAGGGAAGTCCCTGGTCTCAATAACTTTTGATATAAGTATTTACTGATTGACTAAGTCATTTTGAAAACCATTAGATTGTAGAAAGAGCAGGCATTTTAATAATGCATCTATTATATTCCTGTCTCAAATGAGGGTATTGTAAGACAAGGAAGTTACATTTGAAAATATTATCTAGCACAGACAATTTATATCTATTTTAGTAAATTAATTTAGATCAAAAGAATGAACTTTTTTATAATAAATGAGGGGTAAGTTTGAATTAGAAATCATATTTAAGGAATCAAAGTATTGTGTTATTATGGTTGTCATATATAGAATAGATTATTTGCCCTTGGAGCATTTGGAGATGACTTAAAACATTATTTGTTTCTGAACTAAGCCTATAAGATGTAAAAAGCATTTTCTAAATGATAATATTGATATTAACAATACTTATCCTTTTACTTTCAACTCTGTAAGCTTAGTAAAACTTCAGACTTTATTGATATACCCATATCTAAAAGATATTTATCTCTACTGCTTAACTGGAAATTTTTGAGAAAAAATTAATTGATGTTATTAAAAGAAAGGTGTCATCTAAAATTACACTGTCTTATTCTTAGAAAGAATTTCCTGAGTAATCCAATGAACATGTGACTAAGAGTCATGTACCCTTAAAGGGGTTGAGAACACGTTGTTCATGAGATATTTTAGTCCCTTCATTTTACAAATGAGAAAAATATGAGCCTGCTTAGCTAAGCAATTTACCAAAGATAGATGATTGCATATTAAATATTAAGAAGTATTAAAATCTCTGTTCTCAATCCAATACTCTTTCCACCATTTGGAAAATTAATCATACAGTCTCAAACATCAAAATATTTTTTCCTGTATCCAAAAGAGAACAGAATGTCATGTTTTAGAATCCAGATGTCATATCAACTTAAAAAGCAACATAAAAAACAATTTTAAAATAAAACTTTGGATTAAGCAGATGATGACTGCTTGATTGGTAGTGGCTTATACTGGAATATAAAGTAAATCAATAAGCAGAAATACTGCAGTCATCTGTTTTTCTGAATGTCAATCAACAGAGCTGTTCTAAGAAGGATTGAGAAATAGCAAAAGGCTGGTCTTTCTCCAATCTGTGGTTGTCTTTATTGAACTCATTTTCTTTTTTCTTTGCCCTTTTAGGCGCCTCTTATCTCTGTTCTCTCCTCCTCCTACCAAAACTTCTTCTAGGAAACTTATATCAAACTTGTACTGAAGTGTAAATGGCTTACAAGCCTTAAGGTGCTGCCTCTCCCAGGGAAGTGTGAGGAGTGAGATTTAAGAGGTTCAAAGAAAGGTAAAGTTATAGAATGTATATCTAAATATGAAATTTTAAGCATCAATGAGGAAGAGAGTAGCAGTTTTAAATTGTAGGAGAACACACTTCCCAGTGATTTTAAAACCATTGTTAATCTCCACAAAGAAACAAAACCCAAACAAACAAATATGCAACAAATATAACAGCCAAACACAAAAACAAAAATAAAAAAACCCAAATTAATGGGACTTGACTATGTTGAAACTGAGATTGATATGTGAAGTATTGATTTCTCTAATAAGTTGAGTCCCTCAGTCCATGAACATGGTATATCCCTTTATTTAGGTATTCTTTAATTTTTCTCAGTAGTGTTTCATAATTTTGCAAATAGAAATCTCCATATCTCTCATTAGATTTATTTTTATGTGTTTCACTTTTTAGATATTACCATCAAGAGCATCGTTTTCTGAATATCCTATTTGTTGTTGGTCTGTACAAATACAATTGATTTTTAAAAATACTGACCTTGGATTCAGCAACCTTGTTAAATTATCTTATTCAAATGGCTTACCTGTAGAATTTGTTTCAAATACCATAATGATTAAAAGATCAATTCTCTAAAACAATGTAATAAATCTAAGATTTCATACAAACAATAATGTTTTTAAAAATTCATACAGCAAAACTTGACAGGAAAAGAAGAATAAATATGTAAATCCACAATCATCGTGGGAGGTTTTTTTTTTTTTTTTTTTTTTTTTTTTGCGGTACGCGGGCCTCTCACTGTTGTGGCCTCTCCCATTGTGGAGCACAGGCTCCGGACGCGCAGGCTCAGCGGCCATGGCTCACAGGCCCAGCCGCTCCGTGGCATGTGGGATCTTCCCGGACCAGGGCACGAACCCGCGTCCCCTGCCTCGGCAGGCGGACTCTCAACCACTGCGCCACCAGGGAAGCCCTTCGTGGGAGATTTTAACACAACTCTCTCAGTAGTAGGTAGAACACCCAGCCAAAAGTCCATGGAAGATTTTTAATACAAATACCAAACTTAATCAATTTGAAATATAAAAAACGCTCTATGCAACAATGATGGAAATCACACTTTTAACAAGTATATATAGACTATATTACAAAATTAATTATATGGTTGTACATAAAGCAAGTCTCAACATATTTCAAAGACTGAAATACAATAAAATATGCTTTCTGACCATTGAGATGTTGAATTAGAAATCAGTAACCAAAATTATTTAAAAATAGATCCAAATGTTCAGGAATTAAACATTTTACTTAAATAATCCACAAAGTAGAAATCACAATTAGCATAAGAAAAGCAAAATTTTAGGTATACTCCCATGGTTTATTACATATGTGTGTACTCTAACACCATCACAGTTTCCCCCACAAGCATATGCACTAACAGAGTTTGTATCCTATTTATCTAGTTTCCTTTAGGGTCTGATAAGGCCAATTGAAGATGCTTACTAAATGCTAATTGGGTGTATTGGCAGAACTCTTGGTTTTAAGCAACACGATATGACTTAGATAACTTTAAGAAAACGAATTTATTACAATGATATAGAGTAGCTCACAGAATGGTTTGGAGAGTCAGAGAACCGTGGGTCTAAACTATCAGCCAGGAGAAATGTCTAAACTTATTTCATGGTCTGATGTGGTGAAGATGAGATTGCCACTACTGCTGGATTACTTGATTACTCTGCAGATTGTAATGCTGAGCTCACAAACACAGAACGTTAGATGCTGCTGGAAAGAGGATACTGCTTCCACTAGGGTTCTTTTGTGTGACCAGAATCGATTCTACAATTGCTGTTTTCCACTCACTCACTGGCAGCTTTTAATTGCAAATCTGGGGCATATGCATCCAACTGATAGAATTCCGTTTTTGTGCTAATGCCCTAGTTTCAAAGGAGGCTGAGAAAACAAGTACTTGAGATCTTTAGCTTCTATGGTGAAAGGTGGATTTGCCTCATAAAGAGGGAGATTCCTAAAACATAGGGAATGGACAAGGTTCATGCAATGTATCTATGACTTTCAGGCAGACATGGGTCTTGCCAAGACACTTTGGATAGTCTATTTACTGATCTGTAGGTTTTCTGAGCATGATGTCATTAAAATAGAGGGTAAGTGTGATGCCAGAAGGTCAAGGTCCCTATGAGCTAAGCTGTGATATAGAATGAAAAAGTTGAGACAATACAGTGAAATTAATACTGCTGCCTTGTGATTTGCAAGCAAATTGTTCTGGTGTTCTCAGCTTTTTAGAGTAAAGGAATAAAAGCATGTGCCTAATCAATAGCTATTGATTACTTAGAAAGCAAAGCAGGTTCCTTAGAACCTTATTGATTTGTTCTAGTGAAGAGAACAACGGCCTCAATTTGCTGTCTCTAGCTGATCAAATTTATAACAGTCTTCTGTTTTACTCCTGAATACTCTGACTTCTACACTAGACAAATTGAAATTTTAAAAGGGAATATGATAGAAATCACCAACCCTGAATTTGTAAAATCTTTAGCAGTGAAACTAATCACTGTGATTCTCTTAGGGATTTAATCATGCTTTTGACATATTATTATAATAAATAGAGGAAGCTCTTGGGGCTCTTAGTGGGCTCTTCCTAATAAAAATATTATTCCCTGAGACATGCAGCCAAGATGGTGATTCTGCTTGTGGCTGAGTGTACTACTTTAATGATATACTAGGAAACTAATGAAATATTTATGGACATTTGGGGCATCCTACTAGTCCTACTGGGAGGCAGACTTAAGTCAAACTGCCATTTATCATTTCATCTTCATGTCTCCACCCTGACTAGTGGAGAATAGTGGTATTGCAAGTACCAAGAATCAATACAGTGAAGGCTAAAGAGGTTGGGATGGGAAAAATTGACTTCCATTTTCTAGGTAACTCTTCTTGGCTAAGTCATTACATGTCTCCAATCATGGCGAAAAAAATGTTAATATATATTGTAAAATTGACTTCTCCTTAGAAAGATGGCAAGTGAGGGTTGGAGAGTCCTTTCTTTATTGGAATCTACCATTATATCCTCATCCCACTACAAAGAAGTCCAGTTCTTTTTCAGTCAATGCCCCATTCCAAGATGCCAATTAAACTCTCATAATAAAGCAGTCATCAGAATTAAATGTTTCGAGTTATTCTATCTCAACCTGTGGATGCAAGAAGTAAGACTTTTACCACATTCACAGAAAGTTAATGATATTTGGCATTACCTTGAGCTGGGAATTTAAGACTGGAATATTACATTCTTATTACATTGGTGTATCCTGTTGTCTTTATTTTTAATTTATTTTATTAATTTATGAAAAGAAATTTTATTGTGGTAAGAAAACAATATGCGATCTACTCTCAAATTTTTAAGTGTATAATACAGCCTCTGGCAACTGTCATTCTATTCTTTGTTTCTATGAGTTTGACTATTTTAGATATCTCATGTAAGTGGAATCACGCAGTATTTGTTCTTCTGTGACTGGCATATTTCACTTAGCATAACGTCTTCAGGTATATCTATGTTACTGCACATGGCAGGTTTTCCTTCTTTTTTAAGGCTGGACAATATTCTATTGTATGTATATATTACATTTTAAAAATGTATTCATCCATCAATGGAAATTTAGGTTTTGTCCATATCTTGGCTATCATGAATAATGCTGCAGTGAGCATGGTAGTGCAGAAATATCTTCTAGATCTTGGTTTCAAATCTTTAGACTATCTACACAGAAGTGGCATTGCTGGGTCATGTGATAATTCTATTTTTAAGGTTTTGAAGACCCTCCATACTCTTTTCCGTAGCAACTGTACCATTTTACATTCTTACCAACAGTACCCTGTAGTTCCAATTTCTCCACATCCTTACCAATACTTTATTTTTTTATTTTTATAATAGCCATCCTAACAGGTTCGGGATGATATCTCATTGTGTGGTTTTTTTGTTTGTTTGTTTGTTTTTTGGGGGATTTTTTGGTCTGCACTGTGTGGCATGTGGGATCTTAGTTCCCTGACCAGGGATTGAACCTGCATCCTCAGCAGTGAAAGCACAGAGTCTTAACCACTGGACCACCAGGGAATTCCCTCATTGTGGTTTTGATTTACATTTTTCTGATGATTAGTGATGTTGAGCACCTTTTCATATATCTGTTGACCATTTATATTTCTTCTTTGGAAAAATGTCTGTTCAAGCCCATTGACCATTTTTAAATTGGGTTATTTGGGGGATTTTTTTGCTATTAAGTCATAGGAGTTTCTTATAAATTTTGAGTATTAACCCCTTATCTGATACAGGGTTTGCAAGTATTTTCTTCTCTTCCATAGGCTGCCTTTTCATTTTGTTGACTGTTTCCTTTGCTGTTCAGAGGGTTTTTAGTTTGATGTAGTCCTACTTGCCCATTTTTGCTTTGTTGCCTGTGCTTTTGGTGTCATATAGATAGGACATCATTGCCAAAATTAGTGTCAAGGATCTTTTCCCCTATGTTTTCTTCTAGGGGTTTTACAGTTTCAGATCTTATGTTTAAGTCTTTAATCCATTTAGAGTTGATTTTTGTGTATGATACAAGAGTCCAGTTTCATTCTTTTGCATGTGGATATCCAATTTCACCAACACCATTTGTCAGTTGTGACAAAGAGCAAAGTTGGAGGCATAAGAGTTTCTGATTTCAAAAAATATATTACAAACCTACAGTACTCAAAACAGCATGGTACTGGCAAAAAGACAGACTAATGGAACAGAATAAAGAGACTAGAAATAAACATATGCATATACAGCCAACTGATCATTGACAAAGGAGCTAAGAATACAATTGGGAAAGGATGCTCTCCCAGTGCCCTTAGAAGTAACCATGACACCCTACAGATTTGGAATACCCAGGGCCTTCATACTTTTTTAAAAGATAAATTTATTTATTTATTTTTGGCTCCATTGGGTCTTCATTGCTGTGCACGGGCTTTCTCTAGTTGTGGCGAGTGAGGGCTACTCTTCATTGCAGTGTGTGGGCTTCTCATTGCCGTGGCTTCTCTTGTTGTGGAGCACAGGCTCTAGGCTCATAGGCTTCAGTAGTTGTGGCACACGGGCTCAGTAGTTGTGGCTCGTGGGCTTAGTTGCTTCCCGGACCAGGGCTCGAACCCATGTCCCTTGCACTGTCAGGTGGATTCCTAACCACTGCACCACCAGGGAAGTCCCAGGACCTTCATACTTTTACATGTAAGTTACTACTTGATTTTCCCTAGTCAGGTCACTAGTAGGCTTTAAGTTCCAGGACACTCTAAGGATAATTTTTTCTCAATTTGTTTCTTATTGCCAACTAGAGATTTACTGTCTCCAGTGCCAACCAGGCTAGATAACTGATGGCAATTTCCCCTATATCCTCAATGATCTGTTGTCTGTGATCTCTCCTGGTATCAATTTTTATGTTAGAGCAATCGGTGACTTACTCTGGGTTAATTAAGTAGAAAATAAATGATTAAAAAGATATTGGACAGTTTATGGAATCTCTAAATAAAAGATTCGACAACCAGGATTGGTGTTTGGAAGTTTAAACTTATGCCTAGGAATCATGCTGTAGAATTGGTCCAGGGAACAACCTAGTGCAAGAGTCACTGGGCAGAGACACTTCAGCTAGAACTACAAATATCAATGATAGGGGATGCTAAATACAGTAATATGAATCACTGATACATTTGTTCTGGATACTGAAAACAGTGTGTGCTTTCCACTTCCAGAATATATTCTAAGCAGTCTTTTCTTCTTGTCAGTAGCTTCTAGTCCAGTCTCCAGCATGGACATAACTGATTGTCAGAGCTAAGGTCATATGCTAGCCTATGGCTTTAAAGGATACTCAGAGATTAAGTAGGTGGCATTTTCAGTCTGTACAACGAGAGGCAGATTCTTCCTCATAAGATGGGGATTTCCATAACTTATATATGGGTTCACACACTGGACAAAAACGAGGAGTAGAACTCTCCATTAGAGTTTATTCATGAATAAATACCACAGAAGTCATAATTTTCTTTACAATAATATTTTGGAAACAAGAATAAGGAAGTTTTATATATATATACACACACACACACACAACACACACACACACACACACATACATATATGTATATATGGGTGTGTGTGTCTTTATAAATTCTGACTTTATATAAAGTAGGCCTTTGTTTTTTACTGTGACTGTTCTGAATGCAGAATGGGGATCCTTTTAGTTACAAAGAGGAAAATGAAAACTTTTTTCTGAACTAAACTACATGAAATGTGAACATGAAGATTAACATCATCTCTGAGGCAGGAACCTACCTCAAAATTATACTCCTTCTCAATCAATGCTATTGTCAGTTCTTAGTTTTATTAATTATTGAAGGAAAATATATATCCAAGACATTACTGCAAATAAATATTTTAGAATATGTCTGGCTTTTCCTGTACAGTGAAAACATTTTTATAATATGAAATGTAAGAACAGATATTTTTCCAACATAAGTTCTCGTTGCATATTCTCACATATTATAACCATATATAATTACTGTTAAGTGAAAAGCCTGAATTAGATGAGTAAATTGTTACAGCCAGTGGTAAGAAAATAATTATATATATTTTTTAGCACAGTATTTAAATTTTATATTTAAGAAACTTTTGAGGGACTTTTCATCTAGCTAATAAGTGAGTTAATTTCAAACAGAGGAACGTTGTGAAGAGTGGCACCATGGTGTTTTTAGAATCAGAGGGATATGAATTCAAATTATTCAATGATAATTTTTGAGATCCTACCACAGCCAGGTACCTGGCTTTTACATTTTCTCTAGGAATTTCATTTTCATCATCTAAACAATAGATATAAAACATTTAACTAATGAAGTTTTTGAGAGCAGAGCAAATCTTCAAGGCAAGACACAAAAAAGGTGAAAACCTTTCCAAGTAACTTGACTATGTTCCAGAGCAAAACTCAATAATATTTATAGAAATATAAAAATATTCATCACTACTACAAGGCAAAATTAATAAGTTATGGCATCCAACCAAAGATTACCAGGCATACAAAGGGACAGGAAAAGATGAACTGTAATAAGAATAATCACTTGAAAGTGACCCAAAACTGGCCCAGATGTTAGAATGAGAAGATAAGGAAGTCAATTGTACCACAATAATTGTACCACACATGTTAAAAAAAAGTTATGTCGAAATATAGAAGATATAAAAAAGAACCAAATTTAACTTCTAGAGATGAAAGCTACAGTTATTGAGATTAAAACAAAGCAACAAACAAATCATTTGATAGGTTTTGTGTGTTTGAAACTTTGTTGTTTGAAAATTTGTTTCATTTGTTCTACCAGTCAGACCTGGTAGAAGAAACAGTGTTTCTGGGTAAGAGATGATGAAAATACCAGTCCTCCAGTTAGTTCACTGTCACTCTCAGAGAGCTTAAAAGAGAACTCAGTGTGGTCGAAGAGTAGCCCAGAGAATAAGTTGGAGGGGGTTATTGCTGGAAGTGACAAAAGTAAGACATGGCTTCCACGTTGGGGGGTTGTAAAAGAGGCAAGAATGAGGATGAACCATAAACTCCTCCCATGCTGAAGCCACAGAGTGAACCCATCCCATGTTATTAGAGGCCACTGATATCAGAGGCAGAAGACCAGGATCATAACTGCTAATGGGCAGCTAATTGTGCTTGTAGTCAGAGGAGGGTCTCCCTCTTTTCCCCTTTTTCTTTTTAATTCTGAACTCAGGGTTATAGTAAAACAAAACAGGAATTTAGAGAAGAGCATGTGGGAAGCTTTTTGGCTATTTGGAGTTGTTGCTTTGAACAAATATCCCCCCAATAAAAATAATAACATAATAATAGTGGTACATGAAATGTCCATATATTTACTTAAATGAATTCTTTAAAATTAGATGTAGTTTTTGGTCTAGACTGCAAAAGCATTAAATTTCCCTTGTAGCAGTTACTGAAAAAAATTAAACATTTAAATTTTTTTACTTCATCAAGATTGAATTTCTCAATCAAACCACATATGATTAACCTGGTTTTCCAATGTATCTTTTACAACAGACACATAATCTGATAATAAACATGGCATTGTTTTCTAAATTATTTTTAATGACATACATGATAGAACATGAGAGGATCTTGGCCCATTTAGCAACCCCCATACTTTTATTTTAATGGAACATATAGTTTAGGTAGAAAATATAGCCTAGTGGATTTTTAAAAAATTATCTTTGGAAATGAAAAATAATGGAACTGAAAGATTATGTATAAATTAGAGACTATAAGGATTTGATTTATTTGAAGTACAGAGTCCTTAAGTTGTGCTTCTGGTTAATAAACTGGCTTTAGACATTGGACAAAGGTCTGTAATTTCTTCTACTACAGTCTGGTATTTCAAGAGCTACCAAGAAAACACTGCTGAATGGCTTTAGGTCTCAGAAGTTAAGACACAAGAGAAGTCAGATATCACCACTATGGTGGTAAATTCCTTCTATGCAAAACAATTTAAAAAAAATTCCACTTCTCTCATTAGAATACCACAGTGCAGGACTTCCCTGGTGGCGCAGTGGTTAAGAATCCGCCTGCCAAGGCAGGGCACATGGGTTCGAGCCCTGGTCCAAGAAGATCCCACATGCCCAGAGCAACTAAGCCCGTGTGCCATAACTACTGAGCCTGCATGGCACTACTACTGAAGCCCACATGCCTAGAGCCCGAGCTCCGCAGCAAGCGAAGACACCGCAGTGAGAAACCCACACACCGCAATGAAGAGTAACCCCCACTCGCCGCCACTAGAGAAAGCCCACGTGCAGCAATGAAGACCCAACGCAGCCAAAAATAAATAAAAATTAATTAATTAAAGAAGAAAAAAGAATACCACAGTGTAATGTCATCATCTCCTCAAGAAAAAGTGCCATATAATTCTGTTCTCTGTCTTCAGTGTTATGCAGTAAGACAAGATCTGTTTTCTCCAAGTCCCCCCTCCCTTTATTTTGGTCATTTCCCCCTCCTAGAAGAGAGCCTTAGCTTAGATGAGAAAAGAAAGTTTCTATTATCATAACACCAAATAAAGGCTATCAACATTTGAAAGAGAAATTTTGATTGTAGATGTTTAACTGAAAGATTAAAACATATTTCCGTAGGACCTTCAAGGTACCTGACCTCTCCCACAGCCTATCTTGCTGAGAAGATGAAAGGAGCCTATTGACTGCTAATCAAGTCTTGCAGAGTAAGAAGAAAGCTAAAAAAAACCAAGTTCATGGTGAAGAGGAGAAAAGTTAGGGAGAACCTACAGAGATGCAGCTTTAAGCTGAAACCTGTATAGACTTTAAATGGAAAAGAGGAAAACACTATCCATGCTCTCCACTGTTCTCTATGTGTTTTGTATCGTAAAGTAGGCTTTTCTTCTAGTAACAGACCCACTTTCATGCTCTTCCAGATATTCAAGTCTACATAAATAAGGATTTATATACTTGTGGTCTTGTCTGAGATTACTGTACTGTGACATAACATATGGCTGTGCCTCCATCCAAGACTACCATAGAAATTAGCCAAGAAATACTCCACTGTTTATCTAAACTACCAGATTGTTGCTGAGGAAGGGGAGTGCTCACAGCTTTTGTAAATTGATGTAATGAATACTCTTTCAGCAGGGGAGTAACTTGAGAAAAGTAGTAATCTTGGCCTGGAAGCACTGGCCAGAGTGTCAAGTTTGAGAATGCATGGTTTAACATGAATGCCTAGGTTAATACTTTCTTGTGAGTTTATTAGTTTCCCATAGGAAAAATTCACAAGCTGTTATCAGGCTATGAAGAGAGGGAAGAAGCCTGGGGAAGGTCATTTGTGTATCTGCATCATCCAAAATGGATGATAGGAGGGAAATTAGATTGTTTATGAAGGCGGAGGAAAAGTCCCTGAATGATATGGCAATATTGATGGGGGCAATGCAGTTGATACAGTATTTGGCTCCAGCTACATTTGAAACAGGGCTTGAAACTAGTGAAAAGACAGCCAGTAGGTACGTGAGAAGAAGAATGCATTATTTAGGAATTCATGATTCTCTGCCATTCTCAAATAATTCATTGAATAATTAATTGAGAGGATGGGTAAGGGAAATTGATTAAATAAGCTTTAGAGGAACTGATATAAATTATTTAGTGGACAGTGTATATTATGATTGATTTAAGAGATTTTCAAGGGTAATTTTGACTTTACTCCCTTAAACAATATTTTCCACTGATTTTAGCACCTAATCAAATATCAGAGTAATACTTGACTCCAATTTATGGACAGATTTGAATATACAAAATCTTAAGTAACCTAAGAATGGAAGGCAAGTTTAAAGAGAAGTTATAAGGTATGAATACAAATTTTTCCTCTCAATAAGCAGTGCAAAAGGAGAACTACAGCTGTAGAACCCTAGAGTTTGTAGAGTTTGTAGCTTTTCAGTGTGATTGAGCCATCAAAGATCAATGTTTTATGGTACCATAGTAGGAAATCCTATATTATGATATCGTAGTATCGAAGTTAGTAATCTTATTCAATTGTGATGGTATTTTAAAAGACTAAGAAGATTAGGATGTGTGTGTGTTTGTACTAAAGGAAGTTGAAGAAGAAACTATTAATCATTAATTTACTATATCCCAAATTCAGAATTCAGAAGTTGGCATGGTATAGATTCAGGAATTTTTTGGTCTGTGTTAGATTTAAGGAAGGAGTGAATATTATTTGATACCCATAGGAAGACTAAACCTAAAGAGAATATAAATACTTTTTTCTAGGGAGATTTTTTTTCCTTTGAAAAAATGCTTCAGGGTAACACTAGAGTCTAAACTCTTTGGGGACAGTGGCTATTGGTGAGAGTATTTGGAAGTGTAGGTATAGTTAAATAATAAACTTGATTCTTGGAGTTAAGGACTCTGAAAAAGCAAGAAAAGTTACTTCTCTAAGGGCAAGATCACCTTAAGGAAGTTAATTTGAAAATGTCATTTAACAGGTGTGAGTTTTGACACACTTCAGTGAATATGTGCACCATGTTGTTTATTGACAAGGGGAAAAGGAATTACTTATCTCATTAACAAGACCACTTCTTACCAATCTGAAAGAACTAAAGATATTTGGAGAGTTCAGATGGTATTATAATTGATTCATCCAAGATTACTCCTAGAGTGAAATAAGTGGATTGGCATTCAGCATCTATTTGATCTATAGTCATTTCCCTTTATTCGAGGTTTCATTTTCTGCTGTTTCAGTTACCCACGGTCAACCGAAGTCCAAAAGTATTACGTAGAAACTCCCAGAAATAAACAATTCATAAATTTCTGAGTAGTGTGATGAAATCTTGTATCATCCGTCCACCCACCGGGGTATGGACCATCCCTTTGTCTGGCGTATCTCACCCCTTAGTCACTTAGTAGCCATCTTCCTTATAGAACTGACTGTCTCAGTATCACAGTGTTTGTGTCCAAGTCACCCTTATTTTACTTAATAATGGCCCCAAAGCAAAAGAGGAGTGATGCTGGCAATTTGGATATGCCAAAGAGAAGCTGTAAAGTACTTTCTTTAGGTGAAAAGGTGAAAGTTCTTGGTTTAATAAGGAAAGAAAAAATCATTTGCTGAGGTTGCTAAGATCTATGGTAAGAATGAATCTTCTGTACGTGAAATTGTGAAGAAGGAAAAATAAATTCATGCTAGTTTTGCGGTCACACCTCAAATTGCAAAAGTTATGGCCACAGTGCATGATAAGTGCTTAGTTAAGATGGAAAAGGCATTAAATTTGTACAATAAGATATTTTGAGAGAGGAAGGGACCACATTCACATAACTTTTCTTATAGTATATTGCTATAATTTTTACATTTTATTATTAGTTATTGTTAACCTCTTACTGTGCCTATCTGATAAATTTTATCATAGGTATGTAAGTATAGGAAAAAAACACAGTATATATAGGATTCGGTGCTATCTGCTGTTTCATGCAACCACTGGGGTCTTGGAATATATACCCTGAGGATAAGGGGGCTACTGCATTTTCTAGTATACCTCCCTAAGGCAGAGGTTAGAAGTTAAGAAAAAAAAATCCCAAACCCTCTTTCAGCTTGGGATCTTTATGTAAAAGAAATTCCACAAACTCAGTGCATTTATGTGAGACTTGGAATTTGAAAATAAGGAAAGGCAGTTATCCTGGTGCTTTAGCTTTTGTGGCCGGCAAGCATCGCTGTGGAGACATAAGTATTCATCTGTAGCATCATTCCTGTGTACTTAACTCCCTAGGTAGTAAGCACAATAGCTGTTTCTCTTTGTGAGTTTAGATGGAAAATCTATAGACTCTATGTACATTTAATGAAAATTATGAAGCAGTAACAATTGTTACAATCACACGGGTCAAGAAATGGAACATTGGCAACAACCAAGAATCCCCTCCATGCCTTGCATCCTCACAAAACCCTCCCATAGCACAAGCAATAACCACTTACCTAACTTTTATGTTAACCCATTCATTGTTTTTCTTTGTAGATTTATTACTTATGTGCACATTCCTGTAATACTGTTGATAGATATTTGTGTTGTTTTCTATTTATGGCTGTCATGAACAATGCTGAACAAGATACATGTTTATATATGTATCCTAGTACACAGGAGAACACGTTTCTCTAGGGAGTGAACTACTGGGTTACAGGGAAGTTTCAGGAATGAGATGCTGAGTCACAGAGAAAATATGTCCTTAAACCACAAGATAATGACAAGTGGTCAAATCAACTTACACTTCCAACAGTGGTGGTGACTCATATTTAAATTCCTTGACATTAGTTGTTATCATTTATTTTAATATTTCCTATCTCATCTGTGTGTAGTGGTACCTCATTATGGTGTGAATTTTAGTTTTCATGATTACTAGTGAAAATATAAATATTTTACAATTTTAAATATAGTTATTGGCTTTTGGGATTTGCTGTTTTTTGAAGGGTCCATTGAATTTTTGGCCTACTTTTCTATTGGGTTATTTGCCTTTTTATTCTTGCTTTTAAGAGTTTATTTCATTTTTTAATTGAAGTATAGTTGATTTACAATATTATATTACTTTCAGATGTAGAACATAGTGATTCAATATTTTTATAGATTATACTCCATTTAAAGTTATTATAAAATATTGGCCATATTTCCTGAACTGTAAATATATCTTTGTAGCTGATTTATTTTACACATTTTATACCTCTTTATCCCCTACCCCTATCTTGCCCCTTCCTCCTTCTCTTTCCCCACTGGTAACCACTAGTCTGTTCTCTATAACTGTGAGTCTATTTCAGTTTTGTTATATTCATTCATTTTATTTTTTAGATTCCACATATAAATGATAACATACAGTATTTGTCTTTCTCTGTCTGACTTATTTCACTAATCATAATACCCTCCATGTCCATCCATGTTGTTGCAAATGGCAGGATTTCTTTCTTTTTCATGGCTGAGTAATATTTCTCTGTGTGAGTGTGTGTGTGTGTGTGTGTGCGTGCGTGTGTGTGTATCATACCACATGTTATTTATTCATTTGGCTGTTAGCAGGCACTTAGGTTTCTTCCATATCTTGGCTATTGTAAATAATGTACATAATGCTGCTGTGAACATTGGGTGCATTCATCTTTTTGGATTAGTATTTTCGTTTTCTTTGGATATATACCCAGGAGTGGAATTGCTGGATCTTATGGTAGTTCTAATTTTAGTTTTTGAGAAACCTTCATGCTGTTTTCCATAGTGGCTGCACCAATTCATATTCCTACCAACAGTGTACTAGGGTTCCCTTTTCTCCACATCCTTGCCAACATTTGTTATTTGTAGTCTTTTTTTTTTTTTTTTTTGCGGTACGTGGGCCTCGCGCTGTTGTGGCCTCTCCCGTTGCGGAGCACAGGCTCTGGACGCGCAGGCTCAACGGCCATGGCTCACGGGCCCAGCCGCTTCGCGGCATGTGGGATCTTCCCGGACCGGGGCACGAACCCGTGTCCCCTGCATCGGCAGGCAGGCTCTCAACCACTGCGCCACCAGGGAAGCCCTGTAGTCTTTTTGATGATAGCCATTCTGACAGGTATGAAGTGATATCTCATTGTGGTTTTGATTTGTATTTCTTTGTTGATTAGTGATGTGCATCTTTTCACGTGCCTATTGGCCACCTGTATGTATTCTTTGGAAACATGTCTATTCAGGTCTTCTGCCCATTTTTAATTGTTTTTTTAATATTGAGTTTTATGAGATGTTCATATATTTTAGATATTAACCCCTTATAGGTCATATCATTTGCAAATATTTTCTGCCATTTAGTAGGTTGTCTTTTCATTTGTCAGTGGTTTCCTTTTCAGTGCAAAAGCTTTTAAGTTTATTTAGGTCCCATTTGTTTATTTTTGCTTTGGTTTCCTTTGTCTTAGGAGACAGATCCAAAATAATATTGCTATTATTTATGTCAGAGTGTTTTGCCTATGTTTTCTTCAAGGAGTTTTATGGTTTCTGATCTTGTATTTAGGTCTTTAATCCATTTTGAATTTATTTTTGTATATGATGTGAGAAAGTGTTCTAATTTAATTGTTTCACAAGTAGCTGTCCAGTTTTCCCAGCACCACTTATTGAAGAGACCTTTTTCCTATTGAACATTCTTGCCTCCTTTGTCTTAGATTAATTGACCATAAGTGCATATAGGTTTATTTCTGGTCTCTCTATTCTGTTCCATATGTCTGTTTTGGTGTCAGTACCATACTGTTTTGTTTACTGTAGGTCTGTACTATAGTCTGAAGTCAGGGCGTGAGATACCTCCAGCTTTATTCTTTTTAAGTTCTTTTCATATTTTGAATAGTAGTCTCTCTATTGGTTTTATATGTTGCAATGATCTTTTCAAACTCTGTGGCATGACCTCTCTTTTAACTATCTTTGTGTTTTCTTTTGTTGGAAAATATTTCTTTTTTTTTTTCTTTTTTTTTTTTTTTTTGCGGTACACGGGCCTCTCACTGCCGCGGCCTCTCCCATTGCGGAGCACAGGCTCCGGACGCACAGGCCCAGCGGCCATGGCTCACAGGCCCAGCCGCTCCGCGGCACGTGGGATCCTCCCGGACCGGGGCACGAACCCGCGTCCCCTGCATCGGCAGGCGGACTCCCAACCACTGCGCCACCAGGGAAGCCCGGAAAATATTTCTTAATGTGGGTAAATACATCAATCTTTTCCTTTAAAGCTTATACTTTTTTCCATCTTTCTATTTTGTGGCTTAAAGATAGCCTCCTATATTGTCTTTTAAAATATATTTGGTACCATTTCACATATAGGTCATTAATCCATCTGGAAATAATTTTGTTTACAATATGATACAATTTTAATTATTTTTTCTTTATGGATACCCTAGTGCTCAGCATTTTTTAATCGAAAAGTTTGTTATGTCTTTGTTGAGGTGCTGTGATACCTCTGTTATACAGAGGTGCCATATGTATGTGTGTGTGTGTGTGTGTGTGTGTACATATATATACATATGATTTTGTTTTAATAATATATGTTTTGGTTTGTTTTTCTGTGTCTCTATTAAGTCTTCTTTTGGTTCATTTGTTTGTCTCTATATCAAAACTGCACCCTCTTTGTTACTATAGCTTTATAAGAACACTAAATATTCAGTAGAACAAGTTTTCCCACATTTATATTATTCTTCAAGTGTGTGGTGGGCTTTTGTAATCTGTATAAATTTTTAAAGAAGTTTTTCAGGTCCAAAACAAAATCTTTGGCATTTTCACTTAGATTTTTCTTACTCTGTAACTTAATCTTTAGAGACTTAACATCTTTTCACTATTAAGATATCCAACTTATAAACACAAAAAACATCTCTATTCATTTCTGATTTCTTCAAGGTCTTTGAAAAAGTATTATAATGTTGTCTGTAAAGGCTTTGTATATCTTACTGGATTTATTGCTACTTCAGCTTTTTGGTGCTATCTAAAAGGATTTCTTTCTTTTTACTATCACTTTCTGTTTGATGCTATTATATAAAAACACAATTTATTTTTATTGATTTTTATCTAGAAATCTTAAGAAGCTCTCTTACAAATCCTAGCAATTTCCTGTACATTATTTTGTATTTTCTCTGTACACAACAATATCATATATAAATAGAACAAGTTGTGTGTTTTCTTTTCTAATCCTTAGACATTTTAGTTCTTTTTCTTGACTTTCTCCACTGGCTAAACTCTCAAGTACAGTACTGAATAGAGTGGTGACAGGGGGCATCCTTGTCTTCTTCCTGATCTTTAAATCTTTAATCATCTCACCTGTATCTATAATGTTACTCTATGGTAGATAGCTAATTTTCATTTAAGAAAGTTTGTTTCTACTCTGATAAGATTAGCTGCAGGTTTTTGTAAAATCATACATGACTGCTGAAATTATAAGAAACTTTTGATTTAATTTCTTTGTATGTTTAATTTTATTAATTTTGTTGTGTAAAATAATTTTGGTTGTCTGTCATGAAATTAGCTTATGTTGGACTCAGTTTGCTTATATTATATTTATCATCTGTTTTCCTGGGTAAGGTCACCTCTAATTATGCTTTCTTATACTGCCCTTTCCTGTCTTGAAATGAAGAAAATATTAAAAAGTAGTTGAATAGTGTTCCCTCTTTCTAGTCTCAAAGAGTTTGTGTACTACTGGAATTCTTCCTTTCTTTAGAACACACTAGTGAAAAATCTTGGATTTCAGCTTTCTTCATGGTGAGAGTAGTGAGTGCTGATTCAGTGTCTGTAATGTATAAACGTATGTATAAATTTCTATTTCTGTTTGAATCTATTTTGATGTTATATTTTTCTAGGGGACTGTGACTTTTATAAAATTTAAAATTTATTTGAAAACACTTTGTTCATTTTTTCCTTTGTAAAGTCTGTAACATGTATGTGATATATGACCCTTTTACCTTTCTGATATTGGTTTCTTGTGCTTTCTATCTTTTTTTATTCTTTTTTGGTCTTGAGAAGACTCTCAAGTAGATAGCCATTTTTATTAGTATTTTCAAAGAGCCAAGTGTTAGCTTTTGAATTTGTATTGTTTATTTTCTATGTCATTAATTTCTGCTCTTGCATTTATTATTTACTTCTTCCACTTTCTTTGGGTATGTCTCTTGAAGATAGCACATAGTTACATGTAATTTTATACAATCTGACACTTATTTTCTTTTCATTTGGAGCAGCCAATCCATTTGCATTAAATGTAGTTACTAATTTGGTTTAAATCTTCCTTTTGTTCCTACTTGTCTAAATTCTTTCATATTTTTCTTTTTCTTCTGGAATCATGAAATATTTACAGCAGTCTACTTTTACTCTATTAAGTTTGAAACTGTAAGCTCTATTTTATTATTTAATGACAATTTCTGTCAGAATTTACTAAATATTTAGAGCTGGAAAAAAAAAAACCCTTGCTGGGAATCAATACTTGTAATCTGTGTCACACACACACACACACACACACACACACACATATTTGAAAGGAAACTTATTAGAAATTAATTAGCTAAGTTTGCAACATAAGAATTAAATAGATTGTGCCATAGAAGAAGAGATAATTAATAAAACAAGTAGGACAAACAGAAAACAAACTATAGAGGGTATCAATAATCTCCAACTTGTAGGAGGACTCACACTTCACACTATTTAAAAAAATAGTGGTAGGACAGTAAAATGGCGTCACTCAATTGAAAACCATCTAAGCAGTTCCTCCAACAATTAAACATGAAATTGCCGTATGACCCAGCAATTCTACTCCTAGATGTATACCCAAGAGAAATGAAAACATATGTTCACACCAATTGAACAAGAATGTTTATAGCAACATTTTTCATAGTAGCAAACAAGTGGAAACAGCCAAAATGTCCATCAACTGATGATAAATGGATGAACAGAATTGGTATGTCCATACAATGAAATATTACTTGGTTATAAAAAGGAATGAAATACTGATGCATGCTATCACCTAGATGAACCTTCAAAATATTATGCTAAGTAAAAAAGTCAGTCACAAAAGACCTTATATTGTATGATTCTCTTTCTATGAAATGTCCAGAATAGTGAAATCTACAGAGACAGAAGATAGATTAGTGGTTGCTTAGAGCTTGTGGGAAGTAGGGTGGGAATATAGGGAGGTGATGCCTAAAGAATATTAGATTTGTTTTTTGAAGTGATAAAAATGTTCAAAATTGGGCCTCCCTGGTGGCGCAGTGGTTGAGAGTCCGCCTGCCGATGCAGGGGATACGGGTTCGTGCCCCGGTCTGGGAGGATCCCATATGCCGCGGAGCGGCTGGGCCCGTGAGCCATGGCCGCTGAGCCTGCGCATCCGGAGCCTGTGCTCCGCAACGGGAGAGGCCACAACAGTGAGAGGCCCGCGTACCGCAAAAAAAAAAAAAAAAAAAAAAAAAAAAAAAAGTTCAAAATTGACTGTAATGATGGTTGCACTTATATGAGAATATACTCAAAATCACTGAACTATATAAATAGGTGAATTCTATGGTATGTCAGTAAAAAATGGGATCTAAATAGACAATAGAGAGGATCAGTAAACTTCAATTTTGTTTCTTTGAAAATATAAATAATGGTATTTTTTTATGTTCATAGAAGAGGAAGGCACAAACAAAACTATGAAAGAAAAGCGGTTTTATTTACATATATTTGGAGTTTTACTAATTATAGGAATAAAGTAAAGAGTATTATGCCATTAATATGAAAATTTATAAAAAATTGAATTAAAAAATAAAATTAGCAAAATTGTCTTAAGAGGAAATAGAGAAACATAGTATACTAACAACTTTTACATTTTAGTCTGGTCAAATGTCTACAAATCAGCAAACAAAAACACCAGGACCAGACATTTTTAAAGTGACTTTGCAGATCCTTCAGGGATCAAATTAACCTTTATCTTATATAAAATTTTTCAGAGAGTGAAACAAGAGGGTATACTCACTTTTCCAATATACAATAGCCAAACCAAAACAAATAAATAAATAAAATATATAACACATCCATTTATAGAAATCAGTAAAACTATTCCAAATAAAATATTAACACAGGATTAATTTATATGTACAGAAGCAAAAGCCAGTGGAAAATATATTTGAAAACAAAAAAGAGGTGGAAAATGTCTGCATACAAAATACAAGAAAATCTGTAATCTCTGAACTTGCTGGATGACTGACGTACAAAAACCAATAAGAATTTAAAATATTAGCAACAACCAGTAAGAAAATGTACTACTATTAGTAAATACTATTCCATTAATACTTTTACTATTAAGTAAAAATATCATTCACAATGAAACAATAAATATCAGGTATTTGAGAATAAATATAATGTGAGTCAAATATTCATAGAGAAAATGAAGCTTTCTTAAAGGACGTAAAAAATTAAATGGAACACTTTGTAATATTCTTTGAAAACATGAATCAATATCTTATAATTGACCATGCCACTAACTTGTGTATGCATTGCTATTACAATGAAAATTGCAAAAGATATTTTCATAAGCCATGACAAGCTAAGTCTAAAGTTTATATGGGAGAGAAGTGTATTAGGCAGAGTTCTCCAGAGAAACAGAAGCAGAGCCAATAGGAGATGTGTATGTGCAAAAAATCTGCAGGGCAGGGCAACAGGCTGGAGACCCAGGGAAGAGCTGATATTGCAGTGTGAGTCCAAAGGCAGTCTGCTGGCAGAATTCCCTCTTTTTGAGGGGACGTCAGTCTTTTTTCTATTAAGACTTTCAACTGATTGGGTGAAATGTTAATCTCATCTAAAAAAATTCTTCACACAAATATCATGAATAATGTTTGACCATATGTCTGGTTACCGTGTCTTAGCCAAGGTGTCCATTACATATAAGTAGGGAGTTGAAAGTAGCCAAAAATTTTTGAAGAAGATATGAAAACATTAAGAAACATGTAGAAAGGGCAACCTATGCTACCTGATATAAACACTTAAAGTCATATTAATTAAAACAGTGTGGTACTGGCACAGCAAAGGTATAGACAAACAAAATTGAACAGAATATAGGGCCCAGGAACATAGATTGATTAAAAAAAAAGACTAATGTGGTAACATTACAGATTTGTGGAGAAAGGATGAACCTTTTAATAAATGGTGTTGAGATTATTGGAAATTCATATGGACAAAGGGTTAGACCCCTATCTTAAAAAATGAGAAAATAAATTCCAGTTCAAATCAAAAATTAAATATGAAAGAAAAAACATGAATACTTTAAAAGCAAAATATGGATATAGCTTTATGAAATCAGGGTAGGGCAAGGTTTCTTAAAGACAACATTCAAACAATCACAAAGTATGAAGAAAAGCTGAACAGATTATATGACATTCATATTGAAACATTTCCACAGCAGTATAGACAAATGGACAAATAAAAACACAAAAGAATAAATCTGGGTGGCCACGAAAATTATAATAGAAAGGTCAGCCTCTCTATCATTAAGGAAGTTCTTATTTATCTACATTAGAAGCTAGGTGCATTGGAATCTTAATGTAGTGCTGTTTATAATAAGGTGGATGTTACCTAAATTCCCTTCTTAAAGGTAATTGATAAATAAATTATGGTTTGTTCTCAAAAGTAATATTATACAATAGGTAAACTGAATGAAATGTTTTTGTGTGTATTAACATGGGTGGATCATAATAACATAATGTGAATTTAAAAAATAAATTGCAGTTACAAAAAGAGTATGTAGGTTTACAAATATATGAACTGAAGGGATGGGTGTGTGTGTGTTTGTGTATGTGAGAGAGCGAGAGACAGTGTGTGCATGAGTTTTTGTGTGTGTTAAATAAGAATATATATGTAGTCAGATATGGCAACATGAACATAGAAGATTTACATACCTTTTGGATAGAGATCTCTCTAATGATTGGGGATGATCTGAAGCGAAATGCAGGAATCAGATCTTTGGAAATACCCGTCAGGCTCCACGTGAAGTTTTGAAAAATTTACCACTTTAAATAAACATTTTCTTCTCTGAGTCTGTTAAGATTTATTGCAAGTTCGATCTAATGAGCTGTATAGTAGAATGAACTTTTCAAAGTATGCTTGGTGAGGGATAGATTTCAGATCATTGATTGTTCCCCTAAAGACTAAGGCTATTTGGTGAGGAGGCTCCAAAACAAGGATTTTGTCGATATATAAATCTGTTTTCTTGAAGAGCTAATTATTTGTAGTTATGGCAGTATAATTTATTGAAGCTTTAATTTGTGTTTGTTTTCCCCAATAACTCTATTACCACCACTTCAAGATGGTAGTTAACATTTGCTGTTAATTACTTCAGGGGAGATTTGTGTTAGGGTGAAAAGCTGGTGTTTCCTGGAATTGACCGATTTTCCTTTGTTCTTTGAAAAGCACAAATACTTTGAAAGAATAATGTTAGGTGAGAGAGAGAGAGAGGAAACAGAGGAGAGCCATTGAGACTCCAAAGGAAGAGGGATAGATGTCCCTGAGGCTGGAGAGAGGGACATATCTTCATGTAGCAGAAAACTTAAACATTCACTATGGCAATGTGAAAATAGGGCATGTCTCCAGAGATACAGAAAGATTTTAGAAACAGGGGTTATGCACTTCATGCAAGTAATATGGGTTCAGGCACCAACTTTCCTGTTATTCCAGTTTATCAGTGAAGCAGTAGAGTCAGCAGATTTAAAGCCACCATGAAAGTTCAACAAGATGTATCTTTTGTTTAAGGCCCAAATACAGAGCCTCTACCACACTTTCTAGGGTTATTTTAAGCCTCTAGAATGTTCATGTGACCTAACGAAAGAAATGGATTCTTGAATGATGACAAATGGTAGAGTTTCTTCTTTGCCTGATGGGATGAGGGCTTACATTATTATTAAATTTGAAATAAAAGAAGTAAATAAAGGAGCCTCTTCTTGACCAAACACTTGAAATTCACTTTAATGAGAATACCAATATGGTGTTGTAGAATAACAAAATCTCATGCAAGAAGGGAGCCTAGAGATCACTCCATCCAGCCTACCATTTTGTAAATAAGGAACCTGAAATTGATCAAATGTGGACAACTTGCCCGAACTTAATATTCTGGTAATTAATCAAGCTGCGATTCAAACTCAGGTCTTTTGATTCCAGGTCTAGTTTAGTTTTCCCATTATATTAGGCTTTGTTTAAATAAATATAATTTTAAAAGTACATGATACCTTTACTCACTGTGGGACAGTATTCCAACATGAAGGTTTTATTTCTATTTGCCTTTCCTTGAACCTAGGACAGTTGAGGATGACAAACACACACACACACACAGATACACGCACACTACTCAGTAAATCTTCATTGCTTGGACTATCAATCCATTGGTATTTTAGCATTTCCTTCAGAGATATGATGCATCCTAAGAAGGTATATTTTCAAATAGCATATTTCAGATGAATTATCTAAATGTGTGGGGGTTAGTTCCTGAAAATCTATTTCTCAGTTAATTGCTAGTTAATGTTTTTCTATTTTTACCACATTAATCTGCTATCCTTTACCTGGACTCTTAAAAAGGGCCTTCTAAAGTTTCTTCTTGAATCCTTGTTTACTTGTCTATAGGAAACTCCCCATAGATAATCTTTTTTTTTTTTTTTTTTTTTTTTTTTTTGTGGTACGCGGGCCTCTCACTGCTGTGGCCTCTCCTGTTGCAGAGCACAGGCTCCGGATGCGCAGGCTCAGTGGCCATGGCTCGCGGGCCCAGCTGCTCCGCGGCATGTGGAATCTTCCCAGACCGGGGGACGAACCCGTGTCCCCTGCATCGGCAGGCGGACTCTCAACCACTGCGCCACCAGGAAAGACCCCCCCCCCCGATAGATAATATTAAAAAAATAAATTAGATCATTTTTCTCCCATGTTTAAGCCTCCAAACCCAACTCTGCATTGCACTATCCTATTGTAATTGAATAAAATCAATATTTCTCACCATTGACTAAAAAGCTTACATGATATGGCAACTCCCAAATACTCCTTTGTTTGGTCTGCTATGACAAAAATACCATAGACTGTCTTTTTCTGTCTTATATCACTTATATATGGAATCTTAAAAAGCCAAAGTCATAAAAGCAAAGAGTAGAATGGTGGTCCAGGGGCTGGGAGTGGGGAAATTGGAAAAATGTTGGTCAAATGATATAAACTTTCAACTGGTATTGATAGATAAATAAGCCCTGGAGATTTAATGCACAACATAGTGATTACAGTCAACAATACTGTACTATAAACTTCAAAGTTGCTAAGAGACTAGATCATAATTATTCTCACCACAAAAAAGAAATGATAATTGTGTGACATGATAGAGGTGTTAGCTAATGCTACTGGTGGTAATCATACTGCAATATACAAATGTACCAAACCAACAAGTGTACACCTTGCACTTACATAATGTTATATTTCAACTATATCTCAATAAAAAATACTATAGGCTGGGTGGCTTAAACACAAATATTTGTTTCTTATCATTCTGAAGTAGTATTTCCCCCAAATACTACTTCACTATGGAGTTGTAAGATCATCTTACATATCCTGGATGCCAGTCTATGTTACGTATATATCTATATCTATATCTATATCTCATGAATATTTTCTCCAATCTGTGGCTTGCCCTTTCATTTTCTAATGATGTCTTTAAAAGTGCAGAAATTTAAAATTTTAATGTAGTTATAATTTTTTTTATAATTATCCAAATGCTATTTTAAAAATTCTGAGGTAACACGGTTTTAATTATAAATTGAAAAGCAGATAGTATAGGTATGTGATTTTGTATCTCATGCAGAATTTGGCAGTCTGGTAGCTTGTGAAGATTTTCTATTTGTACTATTATTGCATGTATGAATTTATTTACGATAAATATACTTATGTGATACATAGAGAATATTTAAATTGTCAGGATTTGCTATTTCCCCATAACATTTCTCCTCTCAATACTCTGAAGACTTGAAATGTTTACTTTCTTAATTGGTACAAGGCCTTTGTTGAGGTGGGGGGTGGACGGGAGAGAGATATAAAGAATGTAAAGAATACAAATAATAGCCCAGGTTATTCTCTATGAGGAAGAATGAAAGAGGGCAGAGGGGTAAGAAGGATAGGGAACAATAAAGGAAGGGTGAGGACAGGAGAGAAGAGGTAAAAGGAAAGAGCAGTCACTATCAGGAATGGGATTTAGGAAAGGGAGTGTGTAACAAATCTTTCGGAATCCTAGCTGTGTGCTGCCTCCATCTTTAAAACAAAGCAACATGATCTTCAGTGCTTTCTGGAGGTTGGTTTCTGTTTGTGTGCATTATCATACTTAGGCTGTGATATATTTGACATCCTAAATTTTCATGGAGTTTATTTCCCACTCTGACATCTATGTATCTTACTGACACAACTTGAGTACCTCCTACTTTTTCTCATGTCCAATCACCATAAACTCATCAATACAATGGACTATCATAATGCTTTGGTGATATCCAGATGACTAATCTCCCTATGGACTATAATATTATAGACATCGGGAGACTTGGCATAGCACTCAAGTAAGACAGAGTTTGAGTGTACTTCTGTCTCTGTCAGATAGAAGTGAACTGCTCCATTATCTTTGCTGTTTGATGTGGAGACAACTATTCACCAGATGAATAGCTGTGTATCAGGAGTTAGAGATGTTTTGATTTGTTCCAGGAAAAAAAGGCCCATAAAATCCAGCAGCTTTGATTAGAATTAGTACCTCATTACCTTATGATAATCAACAATCATTGTCCATGACTTATTTGCCTTTTTTACAGGCCAAACAGATTATTTAAATGGGGCAGGTGATGGAGATTCCCATCTGCATGGTTATTTTAGTCTCTGCAAATTCCCCAGATATGTGCTATTGCTATTTTTTGGTATCGTTTTCATGTAGGGACAGTTCCAGGAGCTTCCACTTGGCCCTTCCTATGTATTTTTTTCCAGTTGTGGCAAAATATGCATGACATAAAAGTGACCATCTTAACCATGTTTAGGTGTACCATTTAGTGGCATTAAGTACATTCACGTTGTTGTGTAACCATCATTACCATTCATCTCCAGGACTTTTTTCATCTTCCCAAACTGAAACTCTGTACCCATGAAACAACACCTCTCCATTCATCACTGCACCCAGACCCTGGCAATCACCATTCTATTATCTGTCTATATAGATTTGACTACTCTAGTACCTCATATGACTGGAATCACAGTATTTGTGTTTTCGGTTCTGGCTTATTTCATTTAGCATAATGTCTTCAAAGTTCATCCGTATCGTAGTGTGTTTCAGAAGTTTTTACCTTTGAAGGGTCATTAATATTCCATTGTATGTATATACTACATTTTGTTTATCCATTCCTCTGTTGATGGACATTTAGGTTGTTTCCATCTTTTGGCTATTGTGAATAATGCTGCTAAGAACATGAAATTACAAACATCTGTTCAAGTCCCTGCTTTTAATTCCTTTGGATATATACTCTGAAGTAGAATAGCTAGATCGTATGGTAATTCTGTTTAATTTTTTGAGGAACTGCAATGGAGAAGGGTTCAGATTTCTACACATCCATGCCAATACTTGTTCTTTATTATTGTTTTTAATAATAGCTATCCTAATGGATGTCAGGCAGTAGCCGTTCTTAATAGCACTTACCTTGGTTGAGACTTCTGTCATTTTCCAAGTATGTGTACTCCAAAAATACATTCAGATATGGGGAAATATAGTGTAGGTCACTGCACAGGATTTCTAGTGAGGTGACCTTGTGTCAAAATTTCAATTATCACATGGCTTCCATAAGCCCTATTATGACCTGAAGACCACAGTGATGTTTTGGAACCTCAGGTGTGTAAATTTATCTTAATAATCTCTGAAAAATTCTGAGTTTTCCACTTTTCTTTCTAAACATTCCCCCTGGAAAATTGTAAACCCCTTTGAGGTAGACCTGGAGAAAAAAAATCACACTATACTTTTGACAGTGTTGCAGCAAAGTTCCTGAAGCTATTGTAGCCACCTGATCTCTGGTTTAGGTCTGGGCGAGGCTGTAATTTTCATTCCTGGAAAATCAATGCAGGTTTCTGCTCATTGTGCTTGAATTTTATTTTCATTTATACAGTTCAAGCCTGCTCATCAATGTAATTCCCAGTGTAAATGTGATTAATCTATTACTGCTGGAAGTCATTTTGGGTGAAAATAGTGCCACTCTGCCCTGCTGACCTTTATGATAATTGCACTCACCTTGTTTCTCATATTAAATTGTGAAGAATTTTTTTAGATGAGATTAACATTTCACCCAATCAGTTGAAAGTCTTAATAGAAAAAAGACTGACGTCCCCTCAAAAAGAGGGAATTCTGCCAGCAGACTGCCTTTGGACTCACACTGCAATATCAGCTCTTCCCTGGGTCTCCAGCCTATTGCCCTGCCCTGCAGATTTTTTGCACATACACATCTCCTATTGGCTCTGCTTCTGTTTCTCTGGAGAACTCTGCCTAATACACTTCTCTCCCATATAAACTTTAGACTTAGCTTGTCATGGCTTATGAAAATATCTTTTGCAATTTTCATTGTAATAGCAATGCATACACAAGTTAGTGGCATGGTCAATTATAAGATATTGATTCATGTTTTCAAAGAATATTACAAAGTGTTCCATTTAATTTTTTACGTCCTTTAAGAAAGCTTCATTTTCTCTATGAATATTTGACTCACATTATATTTATTCTCAAATACCTGATATTTATTGTTTCATTGTGAATGATATTTTTACTTAATAGTAAAAGTATTAATGGAATAGTATTTACTAATAGTAGTACATTTTCTTACTGGTTGTTGCTAATATTTTAAATTCTTATTGGTTTTTGTACGTCAGTCATCCAGCAAGTTCAGAGATTACAGATTTTCTTGTATTTTGTATGCAGACATTTTCCACCTCTTTTTTGTTTTCAAATATATTTTCCACTGGCTTTTGCTTCTGTACATATAAATTAATCCTGTGTTAATATTTTATTTGGAATAGTTTTACTGATTTCTATAAATGGATGTGTTATATATTTTATTTATTTATTTGTTTTGGTTTGGCTATTGTATATTGAAAAAGTGAGTATACCCTCTTGTTTCACTCTCTGAAAAATTTTATATAAGATAAAGGTTAATTTGATCCCTGAAGGATCTGCAAAGTCACTTTAAAAATGTCTGGTCCTGGTGTTTTTGTTTGCTGATTTGTAGACATTTGACCAGACTAAAATGTAAAAGTTGTTAGTATACTATGTTTCTCTATTTCCTCTTAAGACAATTTTGCTAATTTTATTTTTTAATTCAATTTTTTATAAATTTTCATATTAATGGCATAATACTCTTTACTTTATTCCTATAATTAGTAAAACTCCAAATATATGTAAATAAAACCACTTTTCTTTCATAGTTTTGTTTGTGCCTTCCTCTTCTATGAACATAAAAAAATACCATTCTTTATATTTTCAAAGAAACAAAATTGAAGTTTACTGATCCTCTCTATTGTCTATTTAGATCCCATTTTTTACTGACATACCATAGAATTCACCTATTTATATAGTTCAGTGATTTTGAGTATATTCTCATATAAGTGCAACCATCATTACAGTCAATTTTGAACATTTTTATCACTTCAAAAAACAAATCTAATATTCTTTAGGCATCACCTCCCTATATTCCCACCCTACTTCCCACAAGCTCTAAGCAACCACTAATCTATCTTCTGTCTCTGTAGATTTCACTATTCTGGACATTTCATAGAAAGAGAATCATACAATATAAGGTCTTTTGTGACTGACTTTTTTACTTAGCATAATATTTTGAAGGTTCATCTAGGTGATAGCATGCATCAGTATTTCATTCCTTTTTATAACCAAGTAATATTTCATTGTATGGACATACCAATTCTGTTCATCCATTTATCATCAGTTGATGGACATTTTGGCTGTTTCCACTTGTTTGCTACTATGAAAAATGTTGCTATAAACATTCTTGTTCAATTGGTGTGAACATATGTTTTCATTTCTCTTGGGTATACATCTAGGAGTAGAATTGCTGGGTCATACGGCAATTTCATGTTTAATTGTTGGAGGAACTGCTTAGATGGTTTTCAATTGAGTGACGCCATTTTACTGTCCTACCACTATTTTTTTAAATAGTGTGAAGTGTGAGTCCTCCTACAAGTTGGAGATTATTGATACCCTCTATAGTTTGTTTTCTGTTTGTCCTACTTGTTTTATTAATTATCTCTTCTTCTATGGCACAATCTATTTAATTCTTATGTTGCAAACTTAGCTAATTAATTTCTAATAAGTTTCCTTTCAAATATGTGTGTGTGTGTGTGTGTGTGTGTGTGTGACACAGATTACAAGTATTGATTCCCAGCAAGGGTTTTTTTTTTTCCAGCTCTAAATATTTAGTAAATTCTGACAGAAATTGTCATTAAATAATAAAATAGAGCTTACAGTTTCAAACTTAATAGAGTAAAAGTAGACTGCTGTAAATATTTCATGATTCCAGAAGAAAAAGAAAAATATGAAAGAATTTAGACAAGTAGGAACAAAAGGAAGATTTAAACCAAATTAGTAACTACATTTAATGCAAATGGATTGGCTGCTCCAAATGAAAAGAAAATAAGTGTCAGATTGTATAAAATTACATGTAACTATGTGCTATCTTCAAGAGACATACCCAAAGAAAGTGGAAGAAGTAAATAATAAATGCAAGAGCAGAAATTAATGACATAGAAAATAAACAATACAAATTCAAAAGCTAACACTTGGCTCTTTGAAAATACTAATAAAAATGGCTATCTACTTGAGAGTCTTCTCAAGACCAAAAAAGAATAAAAAAAGATAGAAAGCACAAGAAACCAATATCAGAAAGGTAAAAGGGTCATATATCACATACATGTTACAGACTTTACAAAGGAAAAAATGAACAAAGTGTTTTCAAATAAATTTTAAATTTTATAAAAGTCACAGTCCCCTAGAAAAATATAACATCAAAATAGATTCAAACAGAAATAGAAATTTATACATACGTTTATACATTACAGACACTGAATCAGCACTCACTACTCTCACCATGAAGAAAGCTGAAATCCAAGATTTTTCACTAGTGTGTTCTAAAGAAAGGAAGAATTCCAGTAGTACACAAACTCTTTGAGACTAGAAAGAGGGAACACTATTCAACTACTTTTTAATATTTTCTTCATTTCAAGACAGGAAAGGGCAGTATAAGAAAGCATAATTAGAGGTGACCTTACCCAGGAAAACAGATGATAAATATAATATAAGCAAACTGAGTCCAACATAAGCTAATTTCATGACAGACAACCAAAATTATTTTACACAACAAAATTAATAAAATTAAACATACAAAGAAATTAAATCAAAAGTTTCTTATAATTTCAGCAGTCATGTATGATTTTACAAAAACCTGCAGCTAATCTTATCAGAGTAGAAACAAACTTTCTTAAATGAAAATTAGCTATCTACCATAGAGTAACATTATAGATACAGGTGAGATGATTAAAGATTTAAAGATCAGGAAGAAGACAAGGATGCCCCCTGTCACCACTCTATTCAGTACTGTACTTGAGAGTTTAGCCAGTGGAGAAAGTCAAGAAAAAGAACTAAAATGTCTAAGGATTAGAAAAGAAAACACACAACTTGTTCTATTTATATATGATATTGTTGTGTACAGAGAAAATACAAAATAATGTACAGGAAATTGCTAGGATTTGTAAGAGAGCTTCTTAAGATTTCTAGATAAAAATCAATAAAAATAAATTGTGTTTTTATATAATAGCATCAAACAGAAAGTGATAGTAAAAAGAAAGAAATCCTTTTAGATAGCACCAAAAAGCTGAAGTAGCAATAAATCCAGTAAGATATACAAAGCCTTTACAGACAACATTATAATACTTTTTCAAAGACCTTGAAGAAATCAGAAATGAATAGAGATGTTTTTTGTGTTTATAAGTTGGATATCTTAATAGTGAAAAGATGTTAAGTCTCTAAAGATTAAGTTACAGAGTAAGAAAAATCTAAGTGAAAATGCCAAAGATTTTTTTTGGACCTGAAAAACTTCTTTAAAAATTTATACAGATTACAAAAGCCCACCACACACTTGAAGAATAATATAAATGTGGGAAAACTTGTTCTACTGAATATTTAGTGTTCTTATAAAGCTATAGTAACAAAGAGGGTGCAGTTTTGATATAGAGACAAACAAATGAACCAAAAGAAGACTTAATAGAGACACAGAAAAACAAACCAAAACATATATTATTAAAACAAAATCATATGTATATATATGTACACACACACACACACACACACACATACATATGGCACCTCTGTATAACAGAGGTATCACAGCACCTCAACAAAGACATAACAAACTTTTCGATTAAAAAATGCTGAGCACTAGGGTATCCATAAAGAAAAAATAATTAAAATTGTATCATATTGTAAACAAAATTATTTCCAGATGGATTAATGACCTATATGTGAAATGGTACCAAATATATTTTAAAAGACAATATAGGAGGCTATCTTTAAGCCACAAAATAGAAAGATGGAAAAAAGTATAAGCTTTAAAGGAAAAGATTGATGTATTTACCCACATTAAGAAATATTTTCCGGGCTTCCCTGGTGGCGCAGTGGTTGGGAGTCCGCCTGCCGATGCAGGGGACGCGGGTTCGTGCCCCGGTCCGGGAGGATCCCACGTGCCGCGGAGCGGCTGGGCCTGTGAGCCATGGCCGCTGGGCCTGTGCGTCCGGAGCCTGTGCTCCGCAATGGGAGAGGCCGCGGCAGTGAGAGGCCCGTGTACCGCAAAAAAAAAAAAAAAAAGAAAAAAAAAAAGAAATATTTTCCAACAAAAGAAAACACAAAGATAGTTAAAAGAGAGGTCATGCCACAGAGTTTGAAAAGATCATTGCAACATATAAAACCAATAGAGAGACTACTATTCAAAATATGAAAAGAACTTAAAAAGAATAAAGCTGGAGGTATCTCACGCCCTGACTTCAGACTATAGTACAGACCTACAGTAAACAAAACAGTATGGTACTGACACCAAAACAGACATATGGAACAGAATAGAGAGACCAGAAATAAACCTATATGCACTTATGGTCAATTAATCTAAGACAAAGGAGGCAAGAATGTTCAATAGGAAAAAGGTCTCTTCAATAAGTGGTGCTGGGAAAACTGGACAGCTACTTGTGAAACAATTAAATTAGAACACTTTCTCACATCATATACAAAAATAAATTCAAAATGGATTAAAGACCTAAATACAAGATCAGAAACCATAAAACTCCTTGAAGAAAACATAGGCAAAACACTCTGACATAAATAATAGCAATATTATTTTGGATCTGTCTCCTAAGACAAAGGAAACCAAAGCAAAAATAAACAAATGGGACCTAAATAAACTTAAAAGCTTTTGCACTGAAAAGGAAACCACTGACAAATGAAAAGACAACCTACTAAATGGCAGAAAATATTTGCAAATGATATGACCTATAAGGGGTTAATATCTAAAATATATGAACATCTCATAAAACTCAATATTAAAAAAACAATTAAAAATGGGCAGAAGACCTGAATAGACATGTTTCCAAAGAATACATACAGGTGGCCAATAGGCACGTGAAAAGATGCACATCACTAATCAACAAAGAAATACAAATCAAAACCACAATGAGATATCACTTCATACCTGTCAGAATGGCTATCATCAAAAAGACTACAGGGCTTCCCTGGTGGCGCAGTGGTTGAGAGCCTGCCTGCCGATGCAGGGGACACGGGTTCGTGCCCCGGTCCGGGAAGATCCCACATGCCGCGAAGCGGCTGGGCCCGTGAGCCATGGCCGTTGAGCCTGCGCGTCCAGAGCCTGTGCTCCGCAACGGGAGAGGCCACAACAGCGCGAGGCCCACGTACCGCAAAAAAAAAAAAAAAAAAGACTACAAATAACAAATGTTGGCAAGGATGTGGAGAAAAGGGAACCCTAGTACACTGTTGGTAGGAATATGAATTGGTGCAGCCACTATGGAAAACAGCATGAAGGTTTCTCAAAAACTAAAATTAGAACTACCATAAGATCCAGCAATTCCACTCCTGGGTATATATCCAAAGAAAACGAAAATACTAATCCAAAAAGATGAATGCACCCAATGTTCACAGCAGCATTATGTACATTATTTACAATAGCCAAGATATGGAAGAAACCTAAGTGCCTGCTAACAGCCAAATGAATAAATAACATGTGGTATGATACACACACACGCACGCACACACACACACACACACACTCACACAGAGAAATATTACTCAGCCATGAAAAAGAAAGAAATCCTGCCATTTGCAACAACATGGATGGACATGGAGGGTATTATGATTAGTGAAATAAGTCAGACAGAGAAAGACAAATACTGTATGTTATCATTTATATGTGGAATCTAAAAAATAAAATGAATGAATATAACAAAACTGAAATAGACTCACAGTTATAGAGAACAGACTAGTGGTTACCAGTGGGGAAAGAGAAGGAGGAAGGGGCAAGATAGGGGTAGGGGATAAAGAGGTATAAAATGTGTAAAATAAATCAGCTACAAAGATATATTTACAGTTCAGGAAATATGGCCAATATTTTATAATAACTTTAAATGGAGTATAATCTATAAAAATATTGAATCACTATGTTCTACATCTGAAAGTAATATAATATTGTAAATCAACTATACTTCAATTAAAAAATGAAATAAACTCTTAAAAGCAAGAATAAAAAGGCAAATAACCCAATAGAAAAGTAGGCCAAAAATTCAATGGACCCTTCAAAAAACAGCAAATCCCAAAAGCCAATAACTATATTTAAAATTGTAAAATATTTATATTTTCACTAGTAATCATGAAAACTAAAATTCACACCATAATGAGGTACCACTACACACAGATGAGATAGGAAATATTAAAATAAATGATAACAACTAATGTCAAGGAATTTAAATATGAGTCACCACCACTGTTGGAAGTGTAAGTTGATTTGACCACTTGTCATTATCTTGTGGTTTAAGGACATATTTTCTCTGTGACTCAGCATCTCATTCCTGAAACTTCCCTGTAACCCAGTAGTTCACTCCCTAGAGAAACGTGTTCTCCTGTGTACTAGGATACATATATAAACATGTATCTTGTTCAGCATTGTTCATGACAGCCATAAATAGAAAACAACACAAATATCTATCAACAGTATTACAGGAATGTGCACATAAGTAATAAATCTACAAAGAAAAACAATGAATGGGTTAACATAAAAGTTAGGTAAGTGGTTATTGCTTGTGCTATGGGAGGGTTTTGTGAGGATGCAAGGCATGGAGGGGATTCTTGGTTGTTGCCAATGTTCCATTTCTTGACCCGTGTGATTGTAACAATTGTTACTGCTTCATAATTTTCATTAAATGTACATAGAGTCTATAGATTTTCCATCTAAACTCACAAAGAGAAACAGCTATTGTGCTTACTACCTAGGGAGTTAAGTACACAGGAATGATGCTACAGATGAATACTTATGTCTCCACAGCGATGCTTGCCGGCCACAAAAGCTAAAGCACCAGGATAACTGCCTTTCCTTATTTTCAAATTCCAAGTCTCACATAAATGCACTGAGTTTGTGGAATTTCTTTTACATAAAGATCCCAAGCTGAAAGAGGGTTTGGGATTTTTTTTTCTTAACTTCTAACCTCTGCCTTAGGGAGGTATACTAGAAAATGCAGTAGCCCCCTTATCCTCAGGGTATATATTCCAAGACCCCAGTGGTTGCATGAAACAGCAGATAGCACCGAATCCTATATATACTGTGTTTTTTTCCTATACTTACATACCTATGATAAAATTTATCAGATAGGCACAGTAAGAGGTTAACAATAACTAATAATAAAATGTAAAAATTATAGCAATATACTATAAGAAAAGTTATGTGAATGTGGTCCCTTCCTCTCTCAAAATATCTTATTGTACAAATTTAATGCCTTTTCCATCTTAACTAAGCACTTATCATGCACTGTGGCCATAACTTTTGCAATTTGAGGTGTGACCGCAAAACTAGCATGAATTTATTTTTCCTTCTTCACAATTTCACGTACAGAAGATTCATTCTTACCATAGATCTTAGCAACCTCAGCAAATGATTTTTTCTTTCCTTATTAAACCAAGAACTTTCACCTTTTCACCTAAAGAAAGTACTTTACAGCTTCTCTTTGGCATATCCAAATTGCCAGCATCACTCCTCTTTTGCTTTGGGGCCATTATTAAGTAAAATAAGGGTGACTTGGACACAAACACTGTGATACTGAGACAGTCAGTTCTATAAGGAAGATGGCTACTAAGTGACTAAGGGGTGAGATACGCCAGACAAAGGGATGGTCCATACCCCGGTGGGTGGACGGATGATACAAGATTTCATCACACTACTCAGAAATTTATGAATTGTTTATTTCTGGGAGTTTCTACGTAATACTTTTGGACTTCGGTTGACCGTGGGTAACTGAAACAGCAGAAAATGAAACCTCGAATAAAGGGAAATGACTATAGATCAAATAGATGCTGAATGCCAATCCACTTATTTCACTCTAGGAGTAATCTTGGATGAATCAATTATAATACCATCTGAACTCTCCAAATATCTTTAGTTCTTTCAGATTGGTAAGAAGTGGTCTTGTTAATGAGATAAGTAATTCCTTTTCCCCTTGTCAATAAACAACATGGTGCACATATTCACTGAAGTGTGTCAAAACTCACACCTGTTAAATGACATTTTCAAATTAACTTCCTTAAGGTGATCTTGCCCTTAGAGAAGTAACTTTTCTTGCTTTTTCAGAGTCCTTAACTCCAAGAATCAAGTTTATTATTTAACTATACCTACACTTCCAAATACTCTCACCAATAGCCACTGTCCCCAAAGAGTTTAGACTCTAGTGTTACCCTGAAGCATTTTTTCAAAGGAAAAAAAATCTCCCTAGAAAAAAGTATTTATATTCTCTTTAGGTTTAGTCTTCCTATGGGTATCAAATAATATTCACTCCTTCCTTAAATCTAACACAGACCAAAAAATTCCTGAATCTATACCATGCCAACTTCTGAATTCTGAATTTGGGATATAGTAAATTAATGATTAATAGTTTCTTCTTCAACTTCCTTTAGTACAAACACACACACATCCTAATCTTCTTAGTCTTTTAAAATACCATCACAATTGAATAAGATTACTAACTTCGATACTACGATATCATAATATAGGATTTCCTACTATGGTACCATAAAACATTGATCTCTGATGGCTCAATCACACTGAAAAGCTACAAACTCTACAAACTCTAGGGTTCTACAGCTGTAGTTCTCCTTTTGCACTGCTTATTGAGAGGAAAAATTTGTATTCATACCTTATAACTTCTCTTTAAACTTACCTTCCATTCTTAGGTTACTTAAGATTTTGTATATTCAAATCTGTCCATAAATTGGAGTCAAGTATTACTCTGATATTTGATTAGGTGCTAAAATCAGTGGAAAATATTGTTTAAGGGAGTAAAGTCAAAATTACCCTTGAAAATCTCTTAAATCAATCATAATATACACTGTCCACTAAATAATTTATATCAGTTCCTCTAAAGCTTATTTAATCAATTTCCCTTACCCATCCTCTCAATTAATTATTCAATGAATTATTTGAGAATGGCAGAGAATCATGAATTCCTAAATAATGCATTCTTCTTCTCACGTACTTACTGGCTGTCTTCTCACTAGTTTCAAGCCCTGTTTCAAATGTAGCTGGAGCCAAATACTGTATCAACTGCATTGCCCCCATCAATATTGCCATATCATTCAGGGACTTTTCCTCCGCCTTCATAAACAATCTAATTTCCCTCCTATCATCCATTTTGGATGATGCAGATACACAAATGACCTTCCCCAGACTTCTTCCCTCTCTTCATAGCCTGATAACAGCTTGTGAATTTTTCCTATGGGAAACTAATAAACTCACAAGAAAGTATTAACCTAGGCATTCATGTTAAACCATGCATTCTCAAACTTGACACTCTGGCCAGTGCTTCCAGGCCAAGATTACTACTTTTCTCAAGTTACTCCCCTGCTGAAAGAGTATTCATTACATCAATTTACAAAAGCTGTGAGCACTCCCCTTCCTCAGCAACAATCTGGTAGTTTAGATAAACAGTGGAGTATTTCTTGGCTAATTTCTATGGTAGTCTTGGATGGAGGCACAGCCATATGTTATGTCACAGTACAGTAATCTCAGACAAGACCACAAGTATATAAATCCTTATTTATGTAGACTTGAATATCTGGAAGAGCATGAAAGTGGGTCTGTTACTAGAAGAAAAGCCTACTTTACGATACAAAACACATAGAGAACAGTGGAGAGCATGGATAGTGTTTTCCTCTTTTCCATTTAAAGTCTATACAGGTTTCAGCTTAAAGCTGCATCTCTGTAGGTTCTCCCTAACTTTTCTCCTCTTCACCATGAACTTGGTTTTTTTTAGCTTTCTTCTTACTCTGCAAGACTTGATTAGCAGTCAATAGGCTCCTTTCATCTTCTCAGCAAGATAGGCTGTGGGAGAGGTCAGGTACCTTGAAGGTCCTACGGAAATATGTTTTAATCTTTCAGTTAAACATCTACAATCAAAATTTCTCTTTCAAATGTTGATAGCCTTTATTTGGTGTTATGATAATAGAAACTTTCTTTTCTCATCTAAGCTAAGGCTCTCTTCTAGGAGGGGGAAATGACCAAAATAAAGGGAGGGGGGACTTGGAGAAAACAGATCTTGTCTTACTGCATAACACTGAAGACAGAGAACAGAATTATATGGCACTTTTTCTTGAGGAGATGATGACATTACACTGTGGTATTCTTTTTTCTTCTTTAATTAATTAATTTTTATTTATTTTTGGCTGCGTTGGGTCTTCATTGCTGCACGTGGGCTTTCTCTAGTGGCGGCGAGTGGGGGTTACTCTTCATTGCGGTGTGTGGGTTTCTCACTGCGGTGTCTTCGCTTGCTGCGGAGCTCGGGCTCTAGGCATGTGGGCTTCAGTAGTAGTGCCATGCAGGCTCAGTAGTTATGGCACACGGGCTTAGTTGCTCTGGGCATGTGGGATCTTCTTGGACCAGGGCTCGAACCCATGTGCCCTGCCTTGGCAGGCGGATTCTTAACCACTGCGCCACCAGGGAAGTCCTGCACTGTGGTATTCTAATGAGAGAAGTGGAATTTTTTTTAAATTGTTTTGCATAGAAGGAATTTACCACCATAGTGGTGATATCTGACTTCTCTTGTGTCTTAACTTCTGAGACCTAAAGCCATTCAGCAGTGTTTTCTTGGTAGCTCTTGAAATACCAGACTGTAGTAGAAGAAATTACAGACCTTTGTCCAATGTCTAAAGCCAGTTTATTAACCAGAAGCACAACTTAAGGACTCTGTACTTCAAATAAATCAAATCCTTATAGTCTCTAATTTATACATAATCTTTCAGTTCCATTATTTTTCATTTCCAAAGATAATTTTTTAAAAATCCACTAGGCTATATTTTCTACCTAAACTATATGTTCCATTAAAATAAAAGTATGGGGGTTGCTAAATGGGCCAAGATCCTCTCATGTTCTATCATGTATGTCATTAAAAATAATTTAGAAAACAATGCCATGTTTATTATCAGATTATGTGTCTGTTGTAAAAGATACATTGGAAAACCAGGTTAATCATATGTGGTTTGATTGAGAAATTCAATCTTGATGAAGTAAAAAAATTTAAATGTTTAATTTTTTTCAGTAACTGCTACAAGGGAAATTTAATGCTTTTGCAGTCTAGACCAAAAACTACATCTAATTTTAAAGAATTCATTTAAGTAAATATATGGACATTTCATGTACCACTATTATTATGTTATTATTTTTATTGGGGGGATATTTGTTCAAAGCAACAACTCCAAATAGCCAAAAAGCTTCCCACATGCTCTTCTCTAAATTCCTGTTTTGTTTTACTATAACCCTGAGTTCAGAATTAAAAAGAAAAAGGGGAAAAGAGGGAGACCCTCCTCTGACTACAAGCACAATTAGCTGCCCATTAGCAGTTATGATCCTGGTCTTCTGCCTCTGATATCAGTGGCCTCTAATAACATGGGATGGGTTCACTCTGTGGCTTCAGCATGGGAGGAGTTTATGGTTCATCCTCATTCTTGCCTCTTTTACAACCCCCCAACGTGGAAGCCATGTCTTACTTTTGTCACTTCCAGCAATAACCCCCTCCAACTTATTCTCTGGGCTACTCTTCGACCACACTGAGTTCTCTTTTAAGCTCTCTGAGAGTGACAGTGAACTAACTGGAGGACTGGTATTTTCATCATCTCTTACCCAGAAACACTGTTTCTTCTACCAGGTCTGACTGGTAGAACAAATGAAACAAATTTTCAAACAACAAAGTTTCAAACACACAAAACCTATCAAATGATTTGTTTGTTGCTTTGTTTTAATCTCAATAACTGTAGCTTTCATCTCTAGAAGTTAAATTTGGTTCTTTTTTATATCTTCTATATTTCGACATAACTTTTTTTTAACATGTGTGGTACAATTATTGTGGTACAATTGACTTCCTTATCTTCTCATTCTAACATCTGGGCCAGTTTTGGGTCACTTTCAAGTGATTATTCTTATTACAGTTCATCTTTTCCTGTCCCTTTGTATGCCTGGTAATCTTTGGTTGGATGCCATAACTTATTAATTTTGCCTTGTAGTAGTGATGAATATTTTTATATTTCTATAAATATTATTGAGTTTTGCTCTGGAACATAGTCAAGTTACTTGGAAAGGTTTTCACCTTTTTTGTGTCTTGCCTTGAAGATTTGCTCTGCTCTCAAAAACTTCATTAGTTAAATGTTTTATATCTATTGTTTAGATGATGAAAATGAAATTCCTAGAGAAAATGTAAAAGCCAGGTACCTGGCTGTGGTAGGATCTCAAAAATTATCATTGAATAATTTGAATTCATATCCCTCTGATTCTAAAAACACCATGGTGCCACTCTTCACAACGTTCCTCTGTTTGAAATTAACTCACTTATTAGCTAGATGAAAAGTCCCTCAAAAGTTTCTTAAATATAAAATTTAAATACTGTGCTAAAAAATATATATAATTATTTTCTTACCACTGGCTGTAACAATTTACTCATCTAATTCAGGCTTTTCACTTAACAGTAATTATATATGGTTATAATATGTGAGAATATGCAACGAGAACTTATGTTGGAAAAATATCTGTTCTTACATTTCATATTATAAAAATGTTTTCACTGTACAGGAAAAGCCAGACATATTCTAAAATATTTATTTGCAGTAATGTCTTGGATATATATTTTCCTTCAATAATTAATAAAACTAAGAACTGACAATAGCATTGATTGAGAAGGAGTATAATTTTGAGGTAGGTTCCTGCCTCAGAGATGATGTTAATCTTCATGTTCACATTTCATGTAGTTTAGTTCAGAAAAAAGTTTTCATTTTCCTCTTTGTAACTAAAAGGATCCCCATTCTGCATTCAGAACAGTCACAGTAAAAAACAAAGGCCTACTTTATATAAAGTCAGAATTTATAAAGACACACACACCCATATATACATATATGTATGTGTGTGTGTGTGTGTGTGTGTGTGTGTGTGTGTGTATATATATATAAAACTTCCTTATTCTTGTTTCCAAAATATTATTGTAAAGAAAATTATGACTTCTGTGGTATTTATTCATGAATAAACTCTAATGGAGAGTTCTACTCCTCGTTTTTGTCCAGTGTGTGAACCCATATATAAGTTATGGAAATCCCCATCTTATGAGGAAGAATCTGCCTCTCGTTGTACAGACTGAAAATGCCACCTACTTAATCTCTGAGTATCCTTTAAAGCCATAGGCTAGCATATGACCTTAGCTCTGACAATCAGTTATGTCCATGCTGGAGACTGGACTAGAAGCTACTGACAAGAAGAAAAGACTGCTTAGAATATATTCTGGAAGTGGAAAGCACACACTGTTTTCAGTATCCAGAACAAATGTATCAGTGATTCATATTACTGTATTTAGCATCCCCTATCATTGATATTTGTAGTTCTAGCTGAAGTGTCTCTGCCCAGTGACTCTTGCACTAGGTTGTTCCCTGGACCAATTCTACAGCATGATTCCTAGGCATAAGTTTAAACTTCCAAACACCAATCCTGGTTGTCGAATCTTTTATTTAGAGATTCCATAAACTGTCCAATATCTTTTTAATCATTTATTTTCTACTTAATTAACCCAGAGTAAGTCACCGATTGCTCTAACATAAAAATTGATACCAGGAGAGATCACAGACAACAGATCATTGAGGATATAGGGGAAATTGCCATCAGTTATCTAGCCTGGTTGGCACTGGAGACAGTAAATCTCTAGTTGGCAATAAGAAACAAATTGAGAAAAAATTATCCTTAGAGTGTCCTGGAACTTAAAGCCTACTAGTGACCTGACTAGGGAAAATCAAGTAGTAACTTACATGTAAAAGTATGAAGGTCCTGGGACTTCCCTGGTGGTGCAGTGGTTAGGAATCCACCTGACAGTGCAAGGGACATGGGTTCGAGCCCTGGTCCGGGAAGCAACTAAGCCCACGAGCCACAACTACTGAGCCCGTGTGCCACAACTACTGAAGCCTATGAGCCTAGAGCCTGTGCTCCACAACAAGAGAAGCCACGGCAATGAGAAGCCCACACACTGCAATGAAGAGTAGCCCTCACTCGCCACAACTAGAGAAAGCCCGTGCACAGCAATGAAGACCCAATGGAGCCAAAAATAAATAAATAAATTTATCTTTTAAAAAAGTATGAAGGCCCTGGGTATTCCAAATCTGTAGGGTGTCATGGTTACTTCTAAGGGCACTGGGAGAGCATCCTTTCCCAATTGTATTCTTAGCTCCTTTGTCAATGATCAGTTGGCTGTATATGCATATGTTTATTTCTAGTCTCTTTATTCTGTTCCATTAGTCTGTCTTTTTGCCAGTACCATGCTGTTTTGAGTACTGTAGGTTTGTAATATATTTTTTGAAATCAGAAACTCTTATGCCTCCAACTTTGCTCTTTGTCACAACTGACAAATGGTGTTGGTGAAATTGGATATCCACATGCAAAAGAATGAAACTGGACTCTTGTATCATACACAAAAATCAACTCTAAATGGATTAAAGACTTAAACATAAGATCTGAAACTGTAAAACCCCTAGAAGAAAACATAGGGGAAAAGATCCTTGACACTAATTTTGGCAATGATGTCCTATCTATATGACACCAAAAGCACAGGCAACAAAGCAAAAATGGGCAAGTAGGACTACATCAAACTAAAAACCCTCTGAACAGCAAAGGAAACAGTCAACAAAATGAAAAGGCAGCCTATGGAAGAGAAGAAAATACTTGCAAACCCTGTATCAGATAAGGGGTTAATACTCAAAATTTATAAGAAACTCCTATGACTTAATAGCAAAAAAATCCCCCAAATAACCCAATTTAAAAATGGTCAATGGGCTTGAACAGACATTTTTCCAAAGAAGAAATATAAATGGTCAACAGATATATGAAAAGGTGCTCAACATCACTAATCATCAGAAAAATGTAAATCAAAACCACAATGAGGGAATTCCCTGGTGGTCCAGTGGTTAAGACTCTGTGCTTTCACTGCTGAGGATGCAGGTTCAATCCCTGGTCAGGGAACTAAGATCCCACATGCCACACAGTGCAGACCAAAAAATCCCCCAAAAAACAAACAAACAAACAAAAAAACCACACAATGAGATATCATCCCGAACCTGTTAGGATGGCTATTATAAAAATAAAAAAATAAAGTATTGGTAAGGATGTGGAGAAATTGGAACTACAGGGTACTGTTGGTAAGAATGTAAAATGGTACAGTTGCTACGGAAAAGAGTATGGAGGGTCTTCAAAACCTTAAAAATAGAATTATCACATGACCCAGCAATGCCACTTCTGTGTAGATAGTCTAAAGATTTGAAACCAAGATCTAGAAGATATTTCTGCACTACCATGCTCACTGCAGCATTATTCATGATAGCCAAGATATGGACAAAACCTAAATTTCCATTGATGGATGAATACATTTTTAAAATGTAATATATACATACAATAGAATATTGTCCAGCCTTAAAAAAGAAGGAAAACCTGCCATGTGCAGTAACATAGATATACCTGAAGACGTTATGCTAAGTGAAATATGCCAGTCACAGAAGAACAAATACTGCGTGATTCCACTTACATGAGATATCTAAAATAGTCAAACTCATAGAAACAAAGAATAGAATGACAGTTGCCAGAGGCTGTATTATACACTTAAAAATTTGAGAGTAGATCGCATATTGTTTTCTTACCACAATAAAATTTCTTTTCATAAATTAATAAAATAAATTAAAAATAAAGACAACAGGATACACCAATGTAATAAGAATGTAATATTCCAGTCTTAAATTCCCAGCTCAAGGTAATGCCAAATATCATTAACTTTCTGTGAATGTGGTAAAAGTCTTACTTCTTGCATCCACAGGTTGAGATAGAATAACTCGAAACATTTAATTCTGATGACTGCTTTATTATGAGAGTTTAATTGGCATCTTGGAATGGGGCATTGACTGAAAAAGAACTGGACTTCTTTGTAGTGGGATGAGGATATAATGGTAGATTCCAATAAAGAAAGGACTCTCCAACCCTCACTTGCCATCTTTCTAAGGAGAAGTCAATTTTACAATATATATTAACATTTTTTTCGCCATGATTGGAGACATGTAATGACTTAGCCAAGAAGAGTTACCTAGAAAATGGAAGTCAATTTTTCCCATCCCAACCTCTTTAGCCTTCACTGTATTGATTCTTGGTACTTGCAATACCACTATTCTCCACTAGTCAGGGTGGAGACATGAAGATGAAATGATAAATGGCAGTTTGACTTAAGTCTGCCTCCCAGTAGGACTAGTAGGATGCCCCAAATGTCCATAAATATTTCATTAGTTTCCTAGTATATCATTAAAGTAGTACACTCAGCCACAAGCAGAATCACCATCTTGGCTGCATGTCTCAGGGAATAATATTTTTATTAGGAAGAGCCCACTAAGAGCCCCAAGAGCTTCCTCTATTTATTATAATAATATGTCAAAAGCATGATTAAATCCCTAAGAGAATCACAGTGATTAGTTTCACTGCTAAAGATTTTACAAATTCAGGGTTGGTGATTTCTATCATATTCCCTTTTAAAATTTCAATTTGTCTAGTGTAGAAGTCAGAGTATTCAGGAGTAAAACAGAAGACTGTTATAAATTTGATCAGCTAGAGACAGCAAATTGAGGCCGTTGTTCTCTTCACTAGAACAAATCAATAAGGTTCTAAGGAACCTGCTTTGCTTTCTAAGTAATCAATAGCTATTGATTAGGCACATGCTTTTATTCCTTTACTCTAAAAAGCTGAGAACACCAGAACAATTTGCTTGCAAATCACAAGGCAGCAGTATTAATTTCACTGTATTGTCTCAACTTTTTCATTCTATATCACAGCTTAGCTCATAGGGACCTTGACCTTCTGGCATCACACTTACCCTCTATTTTAATGACATCATGCTCAGAAAACCTACAGATCAGTAAATAGACTATCCAAAGTGTCTTGGCAAGACCCATGTCTGCCTGAAAGTCATAGATACATTGCATGAACCTTGTCCATTCCCTATGTTTTAGGAATCTCCCTCTTTATGAGGCAAATCCACCTTTCACCATAGAAGCTAAAGATCTCAAGTACTTGTTTTCTCAGCCTCCTTTGAAACTAGGGCATTAGCACAAAAACGGAATTCTATCAGTTGGATGCATATGCCCCAGATTTGCAATTAAAAGCTGCCAGTGAGTGAGTGGAAAACAGCAATTGTAGAATCGATTCTGGTCACACAAAAGAACCCTAGTGGAAGCAGTATCCTCTTTCCAGCAGCATCTAACGTTCTGTGTTTGTGAGCTCAGCATTACAATCTGCAGAGTAATCAAGTAATCCAGCAGTAGTGGCAATCTCATCTTCACCACATCAGACCATGAAATAAGTTTAGACATTTCTCCTGGCTGATAGTTTAGACCCACGGTTCTCTGACTCTCCAAACCATTCTGTGAGCTACTCTATATCATTGTAATAAATTCGTTTTCTTAAAGTTATCTAAGTCATATCGTGTTGCTTAAAACCAAGAGTTCTGCCAATACACCCAATTAGCATTTAGTAAGCATCTTCAATTGGCCTTATCAGACCCTAAAGGAAACTAGATAAATAGGATACAAACTCTGTTAGTGCATATGCTTGTGGGGGAAACTGTGATGGTGTTAGAGTACACACATATATAATAAACCATGGGAGTATACCTAAAATTTTGCTTTTCTTATGCTAATTGTGATTTCTACTTTGTGGATTATTTAAGTAAAATGTTTAATTCCTGAACATTTGGATCTATTTTTAAATAATTTTGGTTACTGATTTCTAATTCAACATCTCAATGGTCAGAAAGCATATTTTATTGTATTTCAGTCTTTGAAATATGTTGAGACTTGCTTTATGTACAACCATATAATTAATTTTGTAATATAGTCTATATATACTTGTTAAAAGTGTGATTTCCATCATTGTTGCATAGAGCGTTTTTTATATTTCAAATTGATTAAGTTTGGTATTTGTATTAAAAATCTTCCATGGACTTTTGGCTGGGTGTTCTACCTACTACTGAGAGAGTTGTGTTAAAATCTCCCACGAAGGGCTTCCCTGGTGGCGCAGTGGTTGAGAGTCCGCCTGCCGAGGCAGGGGACGCGGGTTCGTGCCCTGGTCCGGGAAGATCCCACATGCCACGGAGCGGCTGGGCCTGTGAGCCATGGCCGCTGAGCCTGCGCGTCCGGAGCCTGTGCTCCACAATGGGAGAGGCCACAACAGTGAGAGGCCCGCGTACCGCAAAAAAAAAAAAAAAAAAAAAAAAAAAACCTCCCACGATGATTGTGGATTTACATATTTATTCTTCTTTTCCTGTCAAGTTTTGCTGTATGAATTTTTAAAAACATTATTGTTTGTATGAAATCTTAGATTTATTACATTGTTTTAGAGAATTGATCTTTTAATCATTATGGTATTTGAAACAAATTCTACAGGTAAGCCATTTGAATAAGATAATTTAACAAGGTTGCTGAATCCAAGGTCAGTATTTTTAAAAATCAATTGTATTTGTACAGACCAACAACAAATAGGATATTCAGAAAACGATGCTCTTGATGGTAATATCTAAAAAGTGAAACACATAAAAATAAATCTAATGAGAGATATGGAGATTTCTATTTGCAAAATTATGAAACACTACTGAGAAAAATTAAAGAATACCTAAATAAAGGGATATACCATGTTCATGGACTGAGGGACTCAACTTATTAGAGAAATCAATACTTCACATATCAATCTCAGTTTCAACATAGTCAAGTCCCATTAATTTGGGTTTTTTTATTTTTGTTTTTGTGTTTGGCTGTTATATTTGTTGCATATTTGTTTGTTTGGGTTTTGTTTCTTTGTGGAGATTAACAATGGTTTTAAAATCACTGGGAAGTGTGTTCTCCTACAATTTAAAACTGCTACTCTCTTCCTCATTGATGCTTAAAATTTCATATTTAGATATACATTCTATAACTTTACCTTTCTTTGAACCTCTTAAATCTCACTCCTCACACTTCCCTGGGAGAGGCAGCACCTTAAGGCTTGTAAGCCATTTACACTTCAGTACAAGTTTGATATAAGTTTCCTAGAAGAAGTTTTGGTAGGAGGAGGAGAGAACAGAGATAAGAGGCGCCTAAAAGGGCAAAGAAAAAAGAAAATGAGTTCAATAAAGACAACCACAGATTGGAGAAAGACCAGCCTTTTGCTATTTCTCAATCCTTCTTAGAACAGCTCTGTTGATTGACATTCAGAAAAACAGATGACTGCAGTATTTCTGCTTATTGATTTACTTTATATTCCAGTATAAGCCACTACCAATCAAGCAGTCATCATCTGCTTAATCCAAAGTTTTATTTTAAAATTGTTTTTTATGTTGCTTTTTAAGTTGATATGACATCTGGATTCTAAAACATGACATTCTGTTCTCTTTTGGATACAGGAAAAAATATTTTGATGTTTGAGACTGTATGATTAATTTTCCAAATGGTGGAAAGAGTATTGGATTGAGAACAGAGATTTTAATACTTCTTAATATTTAATATGCAATCATCTATCTTTGGTAAATTGCTTAGCTAAGCAGGCTCATATTTTTCTCATTTGTAAAATGAAGGGACTAAAATATCTCATGAACAACGTGTTCTCAACCCCTTTAAGGGTACATGACTCTTAGTCACATGTTCATTGGATTACTCAGGAAATTCTTTCTAAGAATAAGACAGTGTAATTTTAGATGACACCTTTCTTTTAATAACATCAATTAATTTTTTCTCAAAAATTTCCAGTTAAGCAGTAGAGATAAATATCTTTTAGATATGGGTATATCAATAAAGTCTGAAGTTTTACTAAGCTTACAGAGTTGAAAGTAAAAGGATAAGTATTGTTAATATCAATATTATCATTTAGAAAATGCTTTTTACATCTTATAGGCTTAGTTCAGAAACAAATAATGTTTTAAGTCATCTCCAAATGCTCCAAGGGCAAATAATCTATTCTATATATGACAACCATAATAACACAATACTTTGATTCCTTAAATATGATTTCTAATTCAAACTTACCCCTCATTTATTATAAAAAAGTTCATTCTTTTGATCTAAATTAATTTACTAAAATAGATATAAATTGTCTGTGCTAGATAATATTTTCAAATGTAACTTCCTTGTCTTACAATACCCTCATTTGAGACAGGAATATAATAGATGCATTATTAAAATGCCTGCTCTTTCTACAATCTAATGGTTTTCAAAATGACTTAGTCAATCAGTAAATACTTATATCAAAAGTTATTGAGACCAGGGACTTCCCTGGTGGTCCAGTGGGTAAGACTCTGTGCTCCCAATGCAGGGGGCCTGGGTTCAATACCTGGTCAGGGAACTAGATCCCGCATGCATGCTGCAACTAAGAGTCCACATGCTGCAACTAAGATTTCGCATGCCATAACTAAGAAGTCTGCATGCCACAACTAAGACCCAGTGCAGCCAAATAAATAAATATTTTCAAAAAAGTTACTGAGACCAGTGGTTTTTAAATTGTACTTCTTGGAGTTTGGGCATTTTGTCAAGGACACTTATGAGTTTATGAAAGAGCGGAGGATACAAATAATCAAAGCCACACTTATTTTGTATTTCATAAAGTTATTGGGATTACATGTAAAATTTTGTTTGAAAGACGGGATATGTTGTATTAAACATTTGGATGTCACTGACTGTACAGACGCTTTTCAAATGTAGAGGTTAATAATAATAGTAATAATGCATATTGAGCATTCATTAAACACCAGGCACTGTTTGAGTGCTTAAGAGGCACTAAGTTATTTCATCCTAACATCAATCCAATGATCATTATCTCAATTTTACAGATGTAGAAATCAAGGCACAGAAAAATTAAATATCTGTCCCAGTTAGTAAATGAAAGAACAATAATCAAACTCAGGCTGTTTAACTCCAGTACGTTCACTCTTACCCACAACATTAATTCACTTTCTTAGGACCTCCTTAGAATAGAAAAATGGCCAATCTTAAAAGTCAGAAAAAAAGAGACAAAATAGACTCAATGAAGTTTCTGATCAGAAAAGTAGCAATACAAAAGTGGTATTAAAAATATTCATCTGGTAATTAAAGTAAAATAAATAATAGGAGAACCTAACAACTTTGGGTATTTGGGCTCATTCATTTATTAATGAATATTAATTGAGCTAGTTATCATCCTTTGTGATTAGGCTACATTAATGAACAAAGCATAAAGAAAATTCTGCCCCCTTGGACTTTCTAATGGATCCAGACACTAGTTACCTTGGCCCAAAGACCTGGCCTAGGAGGATAGCAAGGAGCCTACAGAGTGTTAGTTGAAAAAACAGTCAAATTTTTTTCTATCTAAAGGCTATGGCAGAGATAGAAGAATGAGAAAATCAGAAAGAGGGACTAGGTTTGGAGAGAAAAATGATTTTGAATAGCTATCTTTCAAGGAATAGCAAGACATCCATTTATGAATATTTAGAAGGCAATTAGCAATACAAAGTTGGGGCTTTAGTGAGAGTACATTACATGGATACCATAGCCATTTCCCACTGAGGTAGTAGCCAATCCAATGGCAGGTTTTAGCTGGAAACATAAAATTGAATCAATAGTCTGATAGAGGAGAACCAGCACACAAAATACAGAAGTATGGTGAATTCCCAAAATAATGGAATGGGAAAAATCAAAAAGAAGCACTCAAAGTAACAAACTGATTTGCTAAATATGTGAAAAGAGTAACAGGTAGTACATAGTCAACACAATTACAGCAAAAAGATAAGAGTCATCTGTGAGGAGCAAAACATCAAAGGCAATTGAGATTTTAAGGTAAATGAGACAGAAGAAAAACCTTTGAATTTGGAAATTATAAAGCCATTACTGATGTGGAAAATGAAATCTTGGTGCAATGTGGAATGAAAGCAGGGTGAAAAGAGAACATAAAGAGTTCGTATATGTCATTTGTTTTGCACATATAGTACAAGGAAGGGGAGGAGTAGACCATTAGGAAGAAGGGCATGCTTCATTTTGGTGGTAACTGCATCAAGAACACTACAGGATTTTGAAACCACAAATTAGCTGATGATTAGAGAAAACTTTACTTAGCTTTGGAAAAGCTGTGCTTCAAATAGCTTACGGATAGCCCAACTAATTCCTTAGTCTTTCCACTACTATATGCTACTTCCAATAGAGTAATACAAACCTGTCACTTGTTTTTAATAATGCTTGCTCATTGCCCCAGCAGTTTTCTCTTAATCTACTATCTTTGACTTCCTTGCCTTAGCTTACAGTAACACTTTAATACAGGGACTGTAACAATAATGCTGGACTCATTTATAATTCCATCTCTTCAAACACACTTTCTCACATGAAATGTTGTTAGGATTAAATAAAAAGAAAGTAAAGTGACAAATAAGAAAGCCCTCTTTTAAAAAGATTTTTTAAAAAACCTTTGCTCTGAAAGGCAGATATGAATCACTGACAGCACACATTTGGGTATTAGCTAGGTGTAATAAACTTCTCACACTCTTTCACTCAAGCTTTGTTTCAGTCCAACTGTGCCCTCTACAGTCTTATCAAGTGAATGAAGGTGACTTTAGCTTGAAAGGAATCTGATAAGTCTCTGATACTCAGTCCATACTTTTCAGACAGGAAAGCAATATTTGATTCTTTATAAAAATTTCCGACCTATTTAATTTGGGGGAACTCTCTAAGATAAAAGGTAATTAAATTTAACAAGTGGATACATTTGCTTGGCTGTGTGATGACCACTGGAAAAGAAAATAAAGTTTTATATAATCTAATTGTGTCCTTCAACCCTGAAAACTATTATTAGTGACAATGTTGAATTTCACTTGACCCCTTGAATCCTGGAAAACAGCAAAAGTTAAGATATCTCTCTGCCCTTTGTGTTGTGGAAAACAGCTTATTCCTAAGAACCACCCTTCCACAGATGCCTCCTCTTGTTTACCTATGGCAATGCCAGACAAAGATATTCCAAATTGTCATTTTTGGTCTCATAAATTATCATCTGAAGTGTTTATTGCTACTAATCAATTGGAACAAACTGCTAATTAATCACACTGTAAAGTTTCACTCCTTCCTCCAGGCTCCAGAACTCGGACTCACTGTCAGACTGAGTCAACATATAATCTCTCCTAAGAACATCTGACCTCAGGGTAAAATATTCTCTGATCTACCATCCACTCAAGCTACTCTTTTATCCTATTTTTTCCCACACCCTACCCTTAATACCCTTGTTACTTCCTCTCAAGAGAAGAAAAACCCCTTTTGATTAACCACTGAGAGGCTTACAGATCTTAGGGTCACAGCATTCTCCCTAATGCAATAGTTCTCCTCCCCCAATTGCAATAGACCCCTCCTTGCACTTACCCTTTTGAGTAAAGTTTCTCCTTACTATGCTGCTATTGTTTGGTGTTTTTTTTAGTTGACATTGGCAGCTGATAGAAGAAGTAAATATTGCTGCACCTGGATATATGTGATAATGGGGGATTGAAAACTCTAAAATTTTTAATGAATTTTTATTGGAGTATAGTTCTTTTACAATGTTGTGTTAGTTTCTTGCTGTATAGCAAAGTGAATCAGTCATACATATACATATATCCGCTCTTTTTTAGATTTCCTTCCCATTTAGGTCACCACAGAGCACTGAGTAGAGTTCCCTGTGGTATACAGTACGTTCTCATTAGTCACCTATTTTATACATAGTAGTTATACTTGTCAGTCCCAATCTCCCAATTCATCCCACCCACCCCTTCCCCCCTTGGTAACCATAAGGTTGTTCTCTACATCGGTGACTCTATTTCTGCTTTGCAAATAAGTTCATCTCTACCATTTTTCTAGATTCCACACATAAATGATACTATACAATATTTGTCTTTCTCTGTCTTACTTCACTCTGTATGACAATCTCTAGCTCCAACCACATCTCTGCAAATGGCACTATTTCATTCCTTTTTATGGCTGAGTAATATTCCATTGTATACATGTACCACATCTTCTTTATCCATTCTTCTGTTGATGGACATTTAGGTTCCTTCCACGTGCTGGCTATTATAAATAGTACTGCAGTGAACATTGGGGTGCATTCATCCTTTCGAATTAAGATTTTCTCTGGATATATGCCTAGGAGTGGGAATGCTGGGTCATATGGTAGCTCTATCCTTAGTTTTTTAAGGAACCTCCATACTGTTCTCCATAGTGGCTGTACCAATTTACAGTCCCACCAACAGTGTAGGAGGGTTCCCTTTTCTCCACACCCTCTCCAGCATTTATTGCCTGTAGATTTTTTGATGATGGCCATTCTGACCGGTGTGAGGTGATACCTCATTGTAGTTTTGATTTGCCTTTCTCTAATGATTAGTGATGCTGAGCATCCTTTCATGTGTTTGTTGGCCACCTGTATGTCTTCTTTGGAGAAATGTCTATTTAGGTCTTCTGCCCATTTTTGGATTGGGTCGTTTGTCTTTTTGATATTGAGCTGAATGAGCTATTTGTATCTTTTGGAGATTAATCCCTTGTCAGTTGCTTTGTTTGCAAATATTTTCTCCCATTCTGAGGGTTGTCTTTTCATTTTGTTTATGGTGTCTTTGCTGTGCAAAAGCTTTTAAGTTTCATTAGGTCCCATTTATTTATTTTTGTGTTTATTTTCATTACTCTAGGCGGTGGGTCGAAAAAGATCTTGCTGTGGAAAACTGTAAATTTTAAATGATTTGGTTCATTCAGTGAATTATGAGTGTTAATGAATACATTAAACAGTCCACAAAGAGAGAGTCCTTTAAGCATCTGCTGTGTGCTAGGGTTTCCTCTACTAGGCCACAATTAGAAAAATCTGTTTGCTCAAAAAGCACATAGGTCAGTACAGAAGACTAACATAAAACCATCATGAGATGCACTGATAGAAATGTGCACAAAGTGCTATGTTTACATTTGATAAAGTCATTTACTATGAGTGCCTATGGCCTATGGCAGGAAAATGATGTGACAAGAAAAGCTTTATAGTAAAGGTGATATCTGAGAAGAGCATCAAAGAATAAACACGACTTTGTCAGATGAACAAACTGTGAAGAATCTGTATTTGGCACTGGGAACAAAGTGATCACAAAAAGCCCAAGTAATACCGTGGTTCCTCTGGAGAGCAAAAGTAGTTGGAACTGACTCAACTGTGGCTCACATATGTAAGACAACTGAAGGGGAGCTGGAAAGATGAGCAGACACAAAGCAGCACAGCCTTTTACAACTATGAAAGTTGGGGACTGCACAACTCCAGGGGGTACCATTCATAATAATGTCAATGTGAATGACACATGCTGGAGTTGTGTACAGCCCTGAGCAAGACTTCTGAGCAGGTACCAAATTAGTAGAGTATTTTTATGCTAAGTGTATAAGTTAGGATGCTTTTGGTAGCAAAAAATGGAAACCAACTCTGTCTGTCCTCAACTTTAAGAGGATTTTGGAAAGAACATCAGGGCTCATGTAACAGAGGAGGACCCTATGGGGCCTTCCTAGGATAGAACCCTCCCCCATATCCTCTACTTTAGCTCTTCTCTGAAGTACATAGATAACAGTATTTGATGCACATTTCCTGCTTTACAGATGCTAAAACCCCCACCAAATGGAAGGTTAACTACTTAATGACCATGAGCACATAGCCCCCAGGCCTACTGGAGCCAAAGAATTGATGACGTTAACCCCTGTGACACTGTCCTGTAACCTCACCATCAACCAAACAGAGAACTGTGCACAAGCTGATCCCATACCTTGGGACTCCCCTCCCTCACCTTGCCTTTAAAAACACTCTGCTGAAACCCATCTGGAAAATGAGGCTTTTTGAGTACTAGCTGTCCTGGACTCTTTGTATGGCGCCTTACAATAAAACACGGCACTTTCTTTCACCACAACCCAGTGTCAGGAGATTGGGTTTATTGCACGTGGATAAGTGGACCCAAGTTTGCTTCAGTGACACTCACAATACTGCTATGGGGCTTTTGCACAGCAGTGGAAACCATAAACAGGACGAAAAGACAACCCTCAGAATGGGAGAAAATATTTGCAAGTGAAGCAACGGACAATGGATTAATCTCCAAAATTTACAAGCAGCTCACGCAGCTCTATATCAAAAAAACAAACAACCCAATCCAAAAATGGACAGAAGACCTAAATAGACATTTCTCCAAAGAAGACATACAGGTGGCCAACAAACACATGAAAGGATGCTCAGCATCACTAATCATTAGAGAAATGCAAATCAAAACTACAATGAGGTATCACCTCACACCGGTCAGAAGGGCCATCATCAAAAAATCTACAGACAATAAATGCTGGAGAGGGTGTGGAGAAAAGGGAACCCTCCTACACTGTTGGTGGGACTGTAAATTGGTACAGCCACTATGGAGAACAGTATGGAGGTTCCTTAAAAAACTAAGGATAGAGCTACCATATGACCCAGCATTCCCACTCCTAGGCATATATCCAGAGAAAATCTTAATTCGAAAGGATGAATGCACCCCAATGTTCACTGCAGTACTATTTATAATAGCCAGCACGTGGAAGGAACCTAAATGTCCATCAACATAAGAATGGATAAAGAAGATGTGGCACATATATACAATGGAATATTACTCAGCCATAAAAAGAAACGAAACTGAGTTATTTGTAGTGAGGTGGATGGACCTAGAGTCTGTCATACAGAGTGAAGCAAGTCAGAAAGAGAAAAATAAATACTGTATGCTAACACATATATATGGAATGTAAAAAAAAAAAAATGGTTCTGATCAACCTAGGAGCAGGAAAGGAATAAACACACAGACGTAGAGAATGGACTTGAGGACACAAGGAAGGGGGAAGGTTAGGCTGGGACGATGTGAGAGAGTAGCATGGACATATATACACTACCAAATATAAAATAATAACTAGCTAGTGGGAAGCAGCCGCATAGCACAGGGAGATCAGCTGGGTGCTTTGTAACTACCTAGAGGGGTGGAATAGGGAGGGTGGGAGAGAGACGCAAGAGGGAGGGGATATGGGGATATATGTATACATATAGCTGATTCACTTTGTTATACAGCAGAAACTAACACACCATTGTAAAGCAATTATACTCCAATAAAGATGTTTAAAAAAAAGAAAAAGAAAATAATGGAGGGTTTGTAAAGAAAAGGGAAAAGCCAAAAAATGCTGGATATATTTGAGGATTTCTGCATTAGAAATTCTGCAGCACTGTGAACTACAAGAAAATTGAGTAGGGGGTTGAAGATTTAAGAATGTTCAACTTTTTATGAATTTAATTCCTTTCAACATTTTTTTATGAGTAATGCTTAAAATTTGAATTCCTTTATAAATTACTTTTGGGTGATTAACTGTGCTTTTTAAAATGCATCTCCGTACAAAGACTCCCTCTCAAATTTATTATGGTGGCCTAAATAAGTTAATACATCTTGAAGGTCTTAGTGGTAAATCACCATGTTTAATTCCAAGAGAATTTAAAAGGTAAAGAAAAATTAGTTTCAAAATATTTTCAACAAGTTGACATTTATGAAAAATTTTGAAAGATGAGCAGCTGTGTGCATACCACCTTATTTTAGCTGATGAACTAATGAATATAGACCACACATTTTCAAAGTATTGAATTGCCTTTTCTTCTATAGCAATCCTCAACATATACCAGGTTAAAAAAAACTAATAATCTTAAATCATGATTTCTTCCCTAAAACCCCCTTTCTACTCATTTATAAATCCTCCTTAACATTAATTTTTTCTTAGCGTATTTCTTAGCCTTGATTATTTCATGTATTTGATGTACAAATGTATTGAACACTTACAATATGTACAAGATACTTTTTTTTAAAGCTACATGTTAGTTGACTCTTTTGTGCTTGGCACTGGAAGATACACTGTTGGAAGATGCAGCCCCTGCACTCAATTTTCTCACAGGTTAAAGAAGATTCAGACAAGTAAATCCACAATTCAATACTTTTCTATAAAAGGTATGAGAAAGGGTTGCTCAGGGGGTTTTGATTGTATAGAGTAGGAGAAACTATCTTTTCCTGGGTATGGGAGGATTCCTAGAGGAGATGTTACCTGAGAAAAGGAAGATGAAAAGAAATTGCCAGGTGAGTAAGGGATATATTTTAGCTTTTATTTCTAGTCAATTCTCACACAAAAAAAGAAAAACTCAAAAAATAAATGAATTTATATGACCCTCAGAGCTCCTTAGGCTCTTTGGCATCTATATTTGTACCTGGAGATACATGTGCACCAATTATGTTCTAAGTTAAGGGAGTCTGCGTGTGTCATGCATCAAGCATGTAGCGCAAGCTCATGTTAATAAAAATAGCCATTCAGGCATAATCAAGGTAGAAAAGCAACAACTCACTACATATTTACCGATACCTTTCCTCTAGTCTCCTCTCCTGTGTTCCTTTCACCCACCCAAATGTTTTGGTGTGTAAGCTTTCCTCTCAAGACAATGGAGTCCACAGCATGGCCATCACAAGTTTGAGTGTTGAACAACAGGTGAGAGCCCTAGTGAATAATTATACCCAGTTGGAGAAGACTAAACAGTGCTTGGAGCCAGGTGAGAGAAATAGCATTTGGCTTATCTGCTCTGAAATAATATCTGAAAGACTCAATCCATAAAGTTTCCATGTGGTTGAAAGCAAGTTGAAGAGTGAACACTGGGTCTTAACATTGTGTGTGTGTGTGTGTGTGTGTGTGTGTGTGTGTGTGTATGTTTTGATTCATCAAATGTTAGGGAGAAACATTTTATGACAGAAAGAGCACTGGCCCCAGAGGCATGGGTTTAAAGTTCTGTTATCTGTCACTTTCTTGACAGGAGGCTTTTTTAAAAGCTCATTTAATGACTCAGTTAATGCTTTTTACACTTGAAAAAGAATGAGACTTTTTCCGACTTTAAAGTTTGATGATTTTATGGTCACTTTTAGTTTCAGCTTTTTAAGACTCCCCATCTAAATAAACTCTTAGGCTCCATGACGTGTGCCCAACCTAGACATGCCGAAGGGGCTTTGAAATCCAGGCCAGCTTTCAGCCAACTTTATGCATTTATATCAGCTGATTTGTTACTTGATAAAAATGTTCAGGATAATGCAGTCACTTTTTTAAATGCTGTAGAAAAGACCACCTCAGAAACAGATTAGAACAGCCATGATAATGGACCGGAGTCCTGAGGCATTGAGCTGAGAATTCCATCTCCCCCTGCATGAGAGAGGCAGGTCGTTACCCTCTACAGCATCTGAAGTTGGGGATTTGCTCCCTACCCCACTAACTCTGGCTAACAGCTTCCCATCAGCCTACCATCTGTGAATGAATCTGGACCTGCAGATTTATAGTCTCAGTTGGTACCGTGTCTTAGGATGTGGAGGGCAGCTTGCTTTATTTTTCCCTAATGCTGCTTCTTCTCAATCTTAAGAGCTAACTCGATTTGAATAATCTATACACACGTTACAGGAGCTACTCAGATTCCCTCCCACATCGTGTCTTCCAGACTGAGGAGTTCTTCCAACTGCCTATTCTCAAATGGAAGTTCCTTCTCCCCCTCGATGGTTTTTGCTTCCCTCTGTATCTTAAGGTGTACTTATCAAAACTTCCTAAGAACTTCTAGGTTCAGACAAATTTCTATTTTGTCCAAGGGTAAGACAATACCTTTCACTTTGTTTCCAATATCCTTTGTGATAATGTCCAACAAATTTTGTCACTGTTGGTTTCCTGGTCGTAATCTTTGAACCTTCAGGCAACGGAGTCCTTAGGCTTTCTTCCGCAGTGATAATCAGTTCTCAGGGTCTTCCATCTCATAGAAGAGTTTCAATGATTTGACCTGAACTGTTTCTCCCTGCTCTCGTTAGAGCTCCTCTGCTCACATCAACTCCTGTTCATCCTACTTTGATGATCTTTTTATTACCTGGAAGAACTTAGTTCTGTGCACAAATTTGGAAATTCTCCCATGGTACTTCTTATCTTGATCCCTTGAAAAAAATGTTAAATAAGGCCAGTTCAATATGCCTTCTTAGGGGTTCCTATTATAAACCCTTTTCCTTCCAGAGAAAATGATCATTTATCCCAACTCTTCATTTACTCTCTAAGATAATTCTCTCTCCATCTCAAAACATTGTCTCTAATCAATTCCAAGAAAACTCAATTATTTAGCTTTAGTGAGGTGTAACTGATATATAATAAACTGTACACATTTAAAGTAAAATAAATAAATAAACTCAACTATTTCTAAACTTCCAAGTATATATAGATAGCTGATTACTTGTGACCTCTCACCGATGGGCCTATTCCACTCAACTAAAGACAACTATGCTGCAGAAATGCACTCAGTCTGTGTAGAATACAGATCTAAAAGTCTACCCACTCACAGTGTAATAATATATACTTAATAAAATGCTCTGTAATATTGATGACTGTGGTCTTTAGTGTCCCACGAACCTAAACATGTTGATTAACGGAGTAAAATGTAGATTCCACTGTGTGTTATTTACAGGAGCTTTATTTTTATTAAGGTCATTGCTAGAAAAATATGTTTCTGCTAATAGTATTTATACTATACATCAAAAGTTAAAGTTATTATTTTGGCAAGATCAGACTCCTGATACTCACTTATTTAGTACTGCCCAGTAAATTTTCAAAATTAGAATTCTTTATCGATGAAGAATAAAGAATTCATGATACTTTTATTATTCACCTTTTACATTTGTATCCACTAAGAAGCATTTTCACAATACATGCATATGAATATTTGTGGATTATTTTAATGTATCTTTCACAATGTTAAAATCTCTTTCAAGACCCATTTGCTGTTAAGAGGTCTTACCTCTTTAATAATAGATGATAGATGATTTATTGTCATATTTGCAAATGAAAAGGAAAACCATGGCCAGAATTTGTGATGTCACTCTATGTAGACACATATGCATGGAAATAACCTGTAGCTGTTACACACACACATATATAGTCCTATATATATAAGTATATATTTTTATATGTATATATTGTGCATACATATGTATGTGTATGTGTGTGTATGTACTCACTTATCTTTCCACCCACCCATACATGCATCCATTGATCTATCTAGCTATCTTCCAACACACAGTACCCCTACAATGATAAAATAGGATCAGAGTTTCATAGAAATATAGAGCCCAAAAGATCCTTAGACATAGCTTAAAAGCAAAGAATGTTATTCTTAGAGGTGTAACTCTCCAAGATAGCACCAGTAGAAAGAACTCAGCTGGAACCTAATCCCCATATTCCAATTACAAGTTCAGTTTTCATTCCACCATACCACACTGTCTTTCGCACAGATATCTGTTATACAGATGGATAGATACTGATCCTTAGAAGACAGTGTCAGTGCTGAAACTATTTTCTGTACTGAACACCCTGCTGTCAACTAAACTCTCGTTTGAGTTTTGAAGTTTACTGATGGTTTCTGTCAGTCCCAAGCCCTCCTAGGCATTTTTACACATAATCAATATGAGGAGAACTTCCTGTCTGGCATCAATCAGTTCTTTAAACCACAATTATCTATTAAAATATTGTTCTTAACTCAGGAAAAATGGATGTTAGTGTCAAACACAGCTTTGCTCACTCTCACACACACACACACTCATGCAAATTACAAATAGTATTCGACTGCTCTATATTTCAGGCTATTCAATAACTAGATAAATGAAATATACTTTCTGTCTACATAATTTTTTTTACTACGCCAAGGCATACACACTAGTTGTTCCCTGCAGTACCTGCCGAATACAACTAAATTTGCAACAGAGTTAATCACTGGCACAGCTGGATATTTTAAGAGATTTCTCCTCTAGTAGGAAATTCATCTTTTTTCCAAGAAAAGGGCTTTTACCCACTCCTTCATCTCCAACTGAAGTAGTTCCGTGATTTCCTTCCTTTCTCTGATTTCCACGCTCCAATTCCCAAAGACAGGCTCATCTCTGATGACCTTTCAGTCTATGAGTATTTGGGGTAGGAGTGGGGGTAGTCCACAGTTAAAATAAAGTTTGTATACAATCACTTTCTATGTTGTTATGAAATTATTCTAAGCTTCCCTAATAATAAACTTACAAAGAAACCATGCAAATGGTTCAGATGTGCATATGGAGATAACTATTATCTAGAAAGCATCCAGATTTCTTAAAAAGCCAAAAAAAAGAGACTGACTCACTCAGGATATATGGAAATATAAGTGAGGTAGGTGGGCTACAGTGTATGTCATTATCAATAAAGCCCTAGGAGAAAATCATAATTTGAAAAGATACATGCACCCCAATGTTCACTGTAGCACTATTTACAATAGCCAAGACATGGAAGCAACCTAAATGCCCACCAACAGATGAATGGATAAAGAAGATGTGTCATATAAATATATATATATATATACACACACACACACACACACATATACACACAATGGAATATTACTCAGCCATAAAAAAGAATGAAATAATGCCATTTGCAGCAACATGTATGGACCTATCATACTAAGTGAAGTAAGCCAGACACAGAAAGACAAATATAATATGATATCACTTATATGTGGAATCTAAAAAAAATTATACAAATGAACTTATATATGAAACAGAAACAGACCCACAGACATAGAAAACAAACTTATGGTTAGCAAAGGGGAAGGGGGTGAGGGATAAATTAGGAGTTTGGGATTAACATATAAACACGACTACATATAAAATCGATAACCAACAAGGACTTCCTGTATAGCATAGGGAACTATATTCAATATTTTGTAATAACCTATAAGGGAAAAGAATCTGAAAAAGAATATATATGTATATATATAATGGAATCACTTTGCTGTACACCAGAAACTTATACAATATTGTAAATCAACTATACTTCAAGAAAAAAATTCAATTAAATTAAAACTAAAAAATAAAATAACCCCCTAGATATATTTTTGCATAACTGAATTAAATTCTTAAAACCCCAAAAATGAATGTTTTAACTGAATTTGAGAAATGAAGACTAAACTAAATCTTGGGTTTAGAATTAATTTGATTCATAATGGAAGGAAGTTAGAAAATAACATTTATTAAGAACAACACTGTTTAGCAATCCTATATGAAGATATAACACACAAAATATCTCCTATTACTTCCCTGTTAGAAGAGCTCTTTGCTTTAATACTTACACTACAGAGAATTTAATTAGTTCTCAATCAAATATTCTTCAGCCAGTGATTATACAGCAATAAAACATATTTGCATCTGCAAACTCAAGGTAACTTTTATAAGAACACAGTGGTTGGAGAAAATCTTGAGTTACATTCCAAATACATTGGGTAAAACTTCAGACTCCTGTGTAGACATTTTGAAAAGCCTGCAAAGTGTCACAGAAGAGGATGTGCAACTCTGATGTTACTGGGGTTAAGAGAGGCCATGTTACTGCAAAGCAATGTTTGTTAAAACCATATTAATTAATAGGTGATTAGGATATGATGATTTTAAATATCTATATTATAACAATTTTTTTGTTTCTTTTGTTTCATTGCATTTCAGGAAATCTGTTGGAGTTGTTGGGCTAACATATAAAACGTATTAAAGGTTTCCATTAAAATAATAGGAAATCGTTTCCTGGTTACATTTTAACAAAAACTGCTTGATTTTTACAAATGGATTCCTGACCTTAAGCAGGAGACACCTCTACATATAGTATCACATTTACTTTATTTTACATAGAATGTCACTAAAGTTTACCACAACCCATTTAGGTATCATTGCCTTTTACAAATAATGAAACTAAAACTGAGAGATTAAATAACTTACCCAATGTCACACAGCTCATGAGCGGGGGAGATCAGAATCCAATTCAATAGCCTTTGAATTTTTCACTATATAGTAGGACCATAGTTCAACTAATCAGGTATTTATTGAGTTTCTAACTGTGCATAACATTTGGTGTTAGGCATTAGAGGGGCACATAATGATGCCTACTTCTTGCGTCGCTACAGTTTACAATCTAGTAGAAGGCAAGTGCACATACTGTTCTATTTAAGAGTCTAAGAGGAAACAGGAAGGTGAAAAATGGCAAATATTTATGCCAACAGGAGTTTTACAGGCCATCTTGAAGGGCAGTGTATTTAATACAGGACTAGAAGGGTACAGATATTGCAGAGAGGTGTGATATGAACTAGGGCATAAAGGGTAGGGCATCGCAAGCACAGATTACAATGTGGACAAAGGCATGGAACAAGTGACAGCACATGCAGAGAGATGTAGGTAAGGAAAGCCTTGGAAGGTACTGAAGAAAACAAGTCTACATGATACTTGTTAAAGGTAGCAAGGATAAGTCAGGGAGACTACTACAGAGGGGCTGTGTAGTAGGAGAGGGAGATGGGGCTCAACTCCTAATATAATAAGAACAAGTAGAGAGATAAAGGCAAGGAGCAGGGTGGGGGTCAGTGGATAGAAAATTACTAAGAGGAAACATCAGGGGTAAGGAGAATTCTGGCTAAACCAATTTGACAGAACTTCTTTCTGTAGTCAGGCTAGGGTGATAAGACATGAAGGGTGAGGGATAAAGAGTTAGATCATATATCAAGGGTAGAGGATTTTTGCTAAACTGACCCACCAGAATTCATGCTAATACTAGTCTAGATGGGCCAAGGACAGAGCCTAAGGTCAGGGACTAGTTAGAAAGAGGACTCAGAGAAGCCTGACTCAAGTTTGGTCAAAGAAGAGTGCTATGGTCTGAATATTTATGTTCCCTCAAAATGTATATGTTGAAATCCTAACCCCCCAAATTGGTGGTATTAGGAGGTGGAGCCCCTGGAAGGTGATTAGGTCATGAGGGTGGCACCCTCATGAATGAGATTCATGCCTTTTATTTCAGATTTTTTGTGACTATTATTATTATTTTAATTGAAATATAGTTGGTATACAATATAAGCTACAGCTGTACAATATAGTCATTTGCGATTTTTAAAGGTTATACTCCATTTATAGTTATCATGAAATATTAGCTATAGTCCCTGTGCTGTACAGTATATCCTTGTAGCTTATTTTATACATAATAGTTTGTACCTCTTAATCCCCTACCCTCTCCCCTTCCCTCTCCCCACAGGTAACCACCAGTTTGTTCACCACATCTGTAAGTCTGCTTCTTTCTCGTTATATTCACTTGTTGGTTGTATTTTTTAGATTCCACAAATTCCTTCATGAATGGGATCAATGTCTTTTAAAAGAGGCTCCAGAGAGCTCACTAGCCCCCTTCCACCATGTGAGGACACAGCAAGAAGGTTCTGGCTATGAATCAGGAAGAGGGCTTTCACCAGAATGAGACCATGCTGCTATCTTGATCTTGGACTTCAGGCCTCCATTACAAAACAAAGTTCTGTTGTTTAGAAGCTACCCAGTCTGTGGTATTTTGTTACAGCAGCCAGAATGAAAAAAGACAGAGAGAGAATCTTTGCCAGAGGTCCTTCCTTCCTCCCTTCCTCCCTCTGGCCTTTCTTCCTTACTTTACTTATTTCACTCTCCAACGCATATTCATTTAGTATCTACTTTAAGGAACTGAATAGATGGAAAACACAGGTTGAGCTATAAAGATCACTATTCTTATAGTATACAGTTTATTGGAGGAAGAGAGAAGCGTCTGTGACAGAGCATGACATGCACAATTTTATTTTAGATAAACTGGTCAGGAAGACCTTTCCATGGAAGTGACATTTAAACTGAAGTTTGAAAGATGAAAATGTAGTAATGTTGGCAAATCTAGAGTGATTTTTGTAAGGACTTACTACACATTTTACTTTATTCTATATGCAATAAGTTGTCAAATGTGTTTGAAGATAGAGGATGCATTCTAATAGTGTGGCTAAGAGCTTGCATTTAGCCTGAATATTAAAGAGGCCCCAGGAAACCTGACCATAAGGAAACCCAAACTCTGCTCCCAATACAAATGCTACTTTTTAAAAAACTTTCACCCTTTGGTCAACCTACTGTCCATTGAATTTGTTGAGGTTTGTGGATATTAAGACTTAAGCAAGAGATGCAACTTGATTATAGTACAGTAGTTTGAATTTAAGCAAAATGGTATGCCTGGAATGTAGGGGCCTTTTTGTAATGTAATTTGAAAATGTGGTGAGTTTCTTTGAATAGGCAACCCAGACTGACCATTCAGTGACTCTCCATAAGAGCGACTACAACACCCAATTAGCACCATAAAAGGGAGAGTCGGCATGACAGAGAGGTGAGGTGACCATTTTTACCCACACCACACGCTGCCATGGTGGTTACACCTCCTGGTGTAAATACTTGGTGAAAGAGGAAGTGCACCTCCCTGTGACTGCAGGCTACTGAACAAAGTCACCAACCTGCCTTCAATAGGAGCATATAAAATTCTAGGCCTGGAGAAGAACAAGTAATAAAGTAACTATTTACTCTCCCTGCGTTCACTATCCTCTTCTCTTCTCCCTGCTGGGTCGAAGGAAGGCAGAAGAGAGCATTAAAGCTCATGTTCAGGGCCTGCATGTTCAGTTGTACACGTGGTGCACTGCATATGTATACGAGTGTCATCCACTTTCTTCTTCACGTGAATGGTGCCCCCTGGGAATTTTAGAGGGCACAACCTGGGAATCTGTATATGGCAGGCCTGCTTAATTTGGTTTTGCTCATATATTGTGAGCTTTTGTGTTGCTTATTCATTTTGTGTTCTCTGTGTTCCGTTTGTTTTGAGAAACAAACCTGATACCCGTTTCATCCTTGGAACCGTAAAATTCATCTTTAAATATATCTATATAGGTAACAAACACAATATTGTTTATGTATATGTAAGTTTATTTATTACAATAATCTAGGAGGTTAGACTTTACAAATAAACAAATGTGCAGAAATATGAACTAACTTGCTTGTGAATAACAGACCTGGAGCATGCCTCAGAGAAAGTGTGTAAAATGGCTCAAAACTAGAGAAAGCATAGAAGCAAACTATCCACTGACACGGCACTAATAGAAAAGCTATCAAAAGTCTAAATCTGAGCAGAACCGGGAAGAAAGGAAATCATAAGAGGGATGAGACCTTGCTAAATAAATACATTTTTATTTCCATAATTAGAGGTAAGCATAAGGAAGAGATGAAACTAATTCCTAGTGTCAAGCCTATGTAAGTGGAAAGGCTGTGATTTCAATTAACAAGAATTTCGTGTTTAGATTCAAAACAAGTATTTGTGTCAAAGAACCAATTCCAGTAGATTCCATGAGACATGCATATTTATATTCATTTTTCTGCATCAATGCTTTCAAGCTTTTAACCCATCCTTCTGGTGGGAAAGAAAAAAACATAAAAATATGAAATATCTTATCAAGCTTTAATTATGTTTACTTCTTGATTTAAAATTACTCTTTATTAAGTTAAAACGAAGATATTCTAGACTAACTCCAAAGCAGAATTGAAATGGCACACGAAAATGATCAAACATGATTCAAGCATCTCATTTAACTGAGATTTTACTACGTTTGTGTAATGATGTCTAAAATTGTGTTTTCATTAAACATAGCAGAGTAGAGCGAAACAGGGAGAGTCATCCCATAGACCTTGTTTGAATCTAAACATCTTATCTATTACTGTAACTTTGAGAAAATCACTTAATTTGCATCAGCCTCAATGCCTTTATCTCTGAGAATAGTAATACCTATCTTGCATGGGGCTTGAGATCAAATAAGTTAAAACACGAGCAGAGTGTCTAGCAATTACAGTTGCTCAGTAAATAGCTCTTAATATTACCAATGGTCTCTGATGTGGGAAAACTATTACATAATAAAAAGATCCTTAATCGGGTATCTTTAAAATCAGGCTGAATGCAAAGAACTTCAGATTTTATGTCCTCCCTTTTTTTATTTTTACCCAGAGAATAATGCAATTCAGAAAACAGAGGGAGAGATTAATTTCCACTTAAACTGAAAAGTCATCATTATAAGATTTTTTTCATCATGTGCTATAGTACATTAAATAGAACCATAAAATCTTTGTTACCTCTCTACTGAAAGGTAGCATGTGGTGTCCCTCTTCTTGAATATGGGCTGATCCAGTGGCTTATTCAATCAACAGAATGCAAGAGAAAAGGTGTTCTTGCACTTGTGAGGTTAAGTCATAGGAAGACTTACAGATTCCAGCCAAGTCTCTTGAAATGTTTACTTTGGGTGAAGCCACTCACTATGTAAGAATTCAACTACTTTGAGATATCCAGGTTGCTAAGACTCCAAAACTACACCGAGAAATTTCATGGAGAAAGACAGAGACAGAGAGAAAACCAGCCCCAGATTTTTCAGCCTGTGCAGCCCAACTCAAGCCCCAGATTTGTGAATGAAGATGCCATCTTGGTTGGACATTTCAGCACCAAAAGATGTGACTCAAAGAAAACTTAGCCAGAACCAAGGCCCCAGACATATGACACCAGTCAGGTTGTCTAATCTATCTCCAATCATTCAAGCCACCACAGCTGAGGCCCAGTCATGATGGAGCAGAGATGAGCCATCCCCAGTATTCTTTACCTTTATTCTTAGCTCACAAAGTCCTGACTATAACAACATGGTTTCTATTGTATCTACCACTGCATTTTGGAATGGTTTGTTATACTGCAGTAGGTATCTGGAATATATGTCTTGATCATTTCTTACAGTTCTAAAGCCACGGAACTCCTTTTACCCATATTCAGGGAGAATGCAATCTCTTGCTTATTTTCAGTCTCCCTTTGAGTCATAGAATCTGTTCAGAGGCTTCCTTGGACAGAGTCAGTAAAAGAAAACTCTTGATTACAAAACTCCATTATTACAACCAGGATAAAAGAACAGCCAAATCTGCTCACACACACCCCATTTTTTCACCACATCATAAACAATGGATTGGCCAAAGTTTTAAGTGCTTGACTCTGATTGAAAGTAAGCAACTTTCCATCTTCAACCTCTTCCCCTCCAACTCAACTTAGAGTGATGCTCTAGTCAACCTCCGGACTTCCTGATGCACCTCCCATCTCTGAAATGAGAAGTGAAGAAAAAACATCTTCAGAAGACTTCTGATATCAAGACAAGGGATAGAACAAAGGCCAAAGCAGCAATATTGCCATCCAGAGGAAAAACTACTGAACCTACACTGCAATATTTAGAAGGAAAGTCAAGACATGAGAGAACTAAGTGTAAAGCACAGCTATATTGGTGGCTTCTATTTAAATAATCAAGGTCAATAAGTAGGTCTCTGGGATGATGATCCCTATACCCTGTTACTTGCACCAGAATTGGGACATAACCAGGAACAAATAGTTCAGGAAGCTAGAGTCATTGACACTGAGAGCCAACTACAGGGAACACCAAACATCTGGGGCTATTAGTTCATGTGCTTCCATACCTAAATTTGGAAAGACTGTAAGACTTTCTGAATCTTCAGGTAACTTGCATCCTATTCTAATCATAAGCAATCATGCTCCCTCTTAAGCTAAACCATACAACTTCAGAATCAGGTGTTACTTCTTATTGGTACCACTGTCCACTAAGCAAAGACAGAAATACAGAAGTAATCCTGACCCCTGCCTTTCCCTCATATACTCCCCTTCCCCACTTTTCCCTCTTTCCCATATATTACTAGGTTTAATCAGTTCTGCTGCCTAGAGATCTCTTAAAGTCCTTCATTTTAATCATATTCCTCTGCCCTGATTCAGATCCTTGTCATCACTAGCCTAGGCTGCCCTCTATCTATTTCTGCCCCTCCCATCTGAACCGTTGCCCTTCATATTCATCCTCAACCCTACTACCAATATTATTTCTAAATTGCAAATTTGACCATCAACTGTCTAAAGACTTCAACATCTTTCCATTGCACTAATGATAAAGTCCAACTTCTAAACATGTCATAAAGGTCTCCATTTTTTGGCCTTGCTCTGCCAATTTAACTAATGTCTTTTTTTAGTAATTAAAAGCTATTATCCTTGTTGTTTTACGAGTGTTAGCAGTTGCTGTTCTCACTTTTGAAAATATTTCCCCCTTTCATTCACTTAGAAAACTCCTATTCATCCTTTGAAACCCAAATGCAGTGAAACCGATTTTCTCTCTCACTCAAATCACTTTCTCCTCAAAACTGTAATTTTACCTCTGTGTAGCTCAATTGTTTGTTATACTCTAATGACAACAGATTCTTAAATATACTCATCTTTGTATCTTAATATCCGATAATATGACTGACATTTAACAAACGCTAAATATACTTGGCACTTGAATTGATTGAATTGAATTAAACTGAATCAATCACTCTCAAGAACACTAACGACTGTTAGGGTTTCCTGCATCAAGAGTACAAATCACGCTGAATTTTCATAATACTGCTAGTTTTTGATTGAGGCACAGCAAACAAGTTTACAACAGATTTCCCCTGTGAAAATAATAACTTCAGGAAAAGATAACAAATACACTCAGAAGTCCATAAAGGAGGCAGGGTAGTCTAGGGGATTCTGTTCTCATCCAAAGACTTGCTGAGATTTGATTCAGAGGGGAAAGATTGATTTTTCTAGCTTAAGTTAAACGAGGCATCGAACAAATGTCAAAAGCAGGACATAGACTTAGATTCTTCACTGTCACACCAGTAAAGTTACCATCCTTCTATCTCCTTTAGAACAAACAAGAAAGCCTGCTGTGGACCGTGAACAAAACAACAACTGTGAATTTACACAGCTCCTTAAACTGCTGTGTACTGAGAGTGAATTAGAGGTCTCCTTCAGATAGCATTGCAAATGAGCATTATTTTATTTTCACCAAGGCTTTCAGGTGATCCATGCAACAAAATCAGCAAAGTCAGTACTCACTGTGGCAGACAAAGTAACTATTATGTATCTGTCCTAAAAGTTCCTGTGATGTTCTGGCTAGTTTTGCTTAAGTAATATTTATAATATTTATGAGAAAGGAGGACAAAAATGAACCTGATGCTTTTGTGGAGAAGGAATTCCCTGGCTGAGCAGAAAAGCCTGCCAAAGTTTTGGTGTTTCTTGTTTGTTTGTTTGAAACAAGACTGAAGGACCGTATAATGCAAGATGAACCCATTAACAGTTAAAAGGGAGAGGACACACTAAAGAGACTCAGCTAGGGCCCTGGTAAATTATCAAAAATTGTGGGCTTTCTTAGTGAGAGTCTATGATTTGAGAAATTCATGAGGAGAAAAGGCAGAGGTCCCTGGGCACCTGAAAATGAGAATTGCTGCATTGAACTAGGCTGACTTTGGCATGGCATTTTGAAGAAGGCAGTCATATGGAATGTAACGAATAAATAGAGCATATCAGAGCCTGAAAACGCCTCCTGAAAACCTGAGAGTAGGCTCATGTGGGTGAAACGAGGTGAAGCACGGTGCTTGGTACACTATAACCCTCAGTAACATTGGCTGGTTTTGAATGAAATGAAACCTAACCTGAATCCAGTCCCTACTCGGTAACAGCGGGGAAGATAATGGGTGCCTAGGCAACGTCTAGCAAGTTCTGGGATAGAGGCGGCTCCCAACTGTTGCGTCACCAGGGGCCACAGAACTGAGTCGGGAAGGGAGAAGGGAGGAATTTATGCAGAGGACCGGACACTGGCAGGAAGTAGAAAGCGAAGAAAACTAAACGACCATTGGTGAATTTCAACACCACGTCGTGAATTTCAGGTAATTTTCCACTTGTTTATTCAGATGGAAAACTCGGATTCCAACGATGAAGGAGATGGAGTTTCAGCCCAAGGCATAAGTCAAACGGACCGATTGATTCGGGAAGAAGATTTCTCCAGGTTCGTAAATAATCTGAGTGAAGAAGATTACGAACTTATGAGAGACAACAATCTTCTAGGCATTCCAGGTGAAAGTACGGAAGAAGAGTTGCTGACAAGACTTCAGCTAATTAAAGAAAACGCACCACAAGACTCAGATGAAAATACAGGTATATTTTGCTTTTGGAGGGAATAGGATGGGATGAATAAGGAACTTCATAATAGTAAATAGTAACTTCGTAATAGTAAATAGTAAATTATACTGAAGTGACAAATTAATTTGGTAAGTAACTTCTCATAAAAAGAACTGGCATTTACTTGATTTTTGGTGAGCATGTCAAGGTATGTTTGTTTTCCTGATTCACATTTGGGTTGTTTTAATTGGGAAACAGTGCAAAGTAGCCTATTTGTATTTTTCTTGGTTTTCTACCTCAACTGAAAGTCCCTCCTACTTCCTGAATTATTTTTTCTACATAGACATGTAAAAAAAGCAAACAGAAATATTCTCAACTGGGGACAATTGTGCTCTCTCCAGCACCTGGGGACATTTGACAATGGCTCGAGATACTTTTGGTTGTCACAGGGGAGGCATGGGTGTTACTAGCATCTAGTGGGCAGAGGCCAGGAATGCTGCCAAATATCCCACAATGCACAGGATAGCTCCCCAAAACAAAGAATTGTCCAGCACCAAAAGGTCAATAGTGCTAAGGCTGAGAAACCCTGCTCGAGCCTCAGGTCTGGTGCCTTCCATCCCAGTGTGAAGTAGAGGATTTTGCTGTCTAATGAAGAGGACACGATAATACTTTGGTTCTTGAATATGGTCTTATATGTACCATGCTAGGTTCAGTCTATTCATTTGATCGGACCTTCAATTTAATGTCAATTAAAAATCTTGGTAACATTAAGAAGTATTCAAAATGCAAACACTTTTAAACCTCTGAAACTTGTTTATGTTTGGGCAATAACCTTATATTTTAAAACAGCTTATCTATTATCAAAAGCACATAAGTGAAGAGCCTAGAAGTAGTCATGTTGGAGACTAATGAAAATTAGACAATAATGTAAATTGAACTAAAATACTAGCATTGTACCTTAACTGGTGTTTACCTTGTTTAATTGCATTAGTGTCTTGACAGTGGACTGAAAAAAAAAGTCTCTTGACATTCCTCCTACGGTGGTACACAGGGCTGTGTATATGATGAAATACTGAAAAATAGACTTCCTCCGGATTCCCTTTTTAAAAAATTGTCACTCTTTTTGGATGGAATCGAAACTTTTCTACCTTTACTTATAAATCTACACAGTGCAGTTTATAAAATATTAACTCTATAAATGTGAAATCAGTTTAAAACATCTGAGTATTTAAGTTCTCATTTTTTGTTTGTTTTTGAAACAAAGTTTCAGAGTGCTATTTTATGATGGTTCTAATTTTGGTAGTTCTTTTATGCACCCTCCCCATTTTTTTTGTTAACAGACAGAGGAGACTCTTCAGATGACGTGTCTAGTGGTGACTCTATAATAGACTGGCTTAACTGTTCTGGGCAAACTGAAAATATGACAAGTGGACAAAGAGAAAACCAATCTTGGAGAGAAGAGAGCCAAATTAATCCTAAAAGTGATCAGTTCATATTCAGTTTAGAAATAAATGTTAACCTTGATAATGGGAGTCCAAATCCAGAGAATGAAGATGTAGCATCTGCAAGACTTCCCAGAAGAGAAAATATGGAAGACAGCCAAAGGCAAGTGGAAAGTCCACAATCTGAATCAATATTTACAAGACCATCTATGTCTGAACAAGATACAACTGAAACATTAATGGAATTCACACCTACCACAAGTCAGAGAAGAGCAAGAAGTAGGAGCCCAGAGTATCGGAGAACCAGAGCAAGAATTGAAAGTTGGTCGCCTCCACGTTCACTTAGGGAAATTGTACAAAGACTTAATCATAGTATACCATCTCAGAATTTTGAGCAGCCTCTGCTAAGTGAGACTGCGAGATTTTCTAGAACTGAGCACCAGGAAATATTGAGACAGCAAATGACTGGATTTGAGTTGCAAAATAGAGGTCTTATTGAAACTTCTAGAACAAGGAATGCCGTTCATGGAGAAAATTCTCCAGATACACCCAGCAGTGGTGAATCTTGGGGAAGGAGGGAAATATATCCAACCATACCCTTCAATCTTGAAGTAGGACAAGTTCATTCCGGAGCATATTCTCAGAGAGACAGCAGAGCTAGTAGAACTCAGTTAACGTCTGAGACACCAAACAACACTGTCACTTCTGACAGTGAACGAGGACTGAGGCATATGTATTCACATTCTGAGCAGGCAGGTGTGAGAGCTTATGTCAATACCATTAGAAATCCCGTTTGCAGAATTTTAAATACTAGCTTAACTGATACAACATCTGTTCCAATTCAGAGCACGTTAAGGCAGACAATGACAGAATTTAGTAACTCAAGTAACCTTATGGACAGTGACAGTAATTTAGAGCAAAGTGTCTCACCTCCAAGTCAAAACATGGAATGGCTAGAGTCACCTAATGGTAGTAGTAGTGGTAGATTTGGTTCTGATTCAAATCCTAGCTATGATACCCGTTCAAGTTCCACACTGATTTGTCATTCAAGCCCCAGCTGTATGTCTAGATCCAGTTCTAGTCCTATTTCCAGGTCCAGCTCAGGTGATGAAAATTCAGAAATTAGCTCACGGGTCCCGGAAGATCCCACATGCCGCGGAGCGGCTGGGCCCGTGTGCCATATGTAACAATTGAACTGAATCACTAGTTCCTGAAGGAATTATTGGGCTTTCCCCAATTTCTGTCCCATAATAAAAGGAAATATAAAAAGTCAAACAATATTGTTCAATCTGACAATAAAAATTAATTTCACACCATAGCAGTTCACTGAATTTCAATAAAAACTTAGCATGTGCACTGGGTTGGGATGTTCCTGATTCCATGGGAGAAATGTCTTAATATGATATAATGAATCTAGATAGATCCTAGTAGTATTATCTAGTCATGTAAATCCCAGACATCTCTTAGCCCTGTTCAATCCTGGCTGTGCATGCAAAGAAACAGAAACCCAACCAAATATCAATAATTAAGAAGCAATTTAAGACTACATTAGAGTCATTCACATAAAGAAGTCATGTTACATTCATAGAATGCCATAAAAAGCTTGAAACCCTTCTCTTCCTATCTCTCTCCACAGCAGTTTATCCCACCTCCCTAACACTACCTTAAAGTTTCTCCTATTCCCCACTACCAATGTATCAGTCAGTTCTAGCTAAAAACTGATGGCACACTTTAAAAGAGTGATGGAATAGCATTTAATGAAGAGACTGAAGTGTGTAAAGAATGAAGGGAAACCAAGAGATGATGAAGTACCCTGAGGCTAGCAGCTGTGAGAAGCCAGTATTATAACCACTAGGTCTGAAGGGGCATAGAGAGACAGCAGTTCCTGCAACCCAGCACGTCTTATTCGAGTTGTAGTAGAAGCCCCCCCAGCAAGAGATGTAACCTTAGAAAATGGCATCCACTGTCAACCTGAAGTTTGGAAGGGGGCCGATCATGGAAGTAAACACCCTTGCCTTCTTTCCTCCTGACTTCTAATCACTTATCAGTAGTTCATATTAACCAAACCCAACCTGAAGACACAGAGAGACTGGTCCATGAAGCTGATAAAGTCAGCCTCCTGGAATCACGGAGCAGGGTTAAGAAGGATGGCGAGTAGATCCGGTAAGCAAATCAGAGACCATCTACCACAACCAGTATTCCCAACTCTCTTCAAACCCAGTGTCCGTGTATGCTTTCTTGCCTCTTCCGCTTCCGCTTGTTCTCTATTCCACTCTATGACTCAGCTCTTTAACAACCCTCTCTATTTTCCTTTCATTTACTCAGATCTTGTATTTTTAAAAGTGATAAGATGACAAAGCCTTAGAACTTAATTACCTTTCTCTTAAACATGTCACACTTTGATTTGCTGTGATTGTAAACAACTAAGGAAAAAGGGCAGTTAGAGGTATGTCTATAATTTTTGCTTCTTAAATATATTCAAGCTTCAATTTCTTTCTATATATGTTTAGTTCATATAATTAATTTTTAAAACAGATTCTGATTTCTTATAAAGGGTTTTATGGTTTATATATGACTCTTAATCCTTGTGTGAATGACCCAAAGTACCCAATTGCTGCTTGGAGCCTCACAAGCTGCAATATGAAAGCCTTAAAGGTAAAACTTGGCTTCAAGAAACATGTCTACATAGTTCAATTCTAATTGTCCTCAGTAAAACCATCACCCAAAACCCCGAGTATTTGAAATCAAAATTTAGGTCATGCTTCCTTCCAACCTAAACATAGTGAAGGATTTTTCTCCTAATTCAGCCTGAAAACTATTTTTGGGGGGTTGTATTGGCCAGTCCAGAACATTTTGCTTAAAATTTTCAATCCTGGTATAGGTGAGAGTACATTGTATTATAACCTAAAGCAATAATCAGAAATTTGGTGCAATGTGCAACCTATACAAATGTAGGCAGTGTTAAGTATACACCTTCTCTAAAAGGTTAAAGTCAGAAACATGACTGACCTTTCTTTTCTATGTGAATTGCTGGCAGCCACAGTATTTGCACATAACTACAAAACATAAATGGGGAGTGGTGGTGAAGTTTTTGAAAACATCTTTGAGGTAGCATATTTTTCACCTTGATACCAAAACCAGACAAGGATGTCACAAAGAAAGAAAACTACAGGCCAATATCACTGATGAACATAGATGCAAAAATCCTCAACAAAATACTAGCAAACAGAATCCAACAGCACATTAAAAGGATCATACACCATGATCAAGTGGGGTTTATTCCAGGAATGCAAGGATTCTTCAATATACGCAAATCAATCAACGTGATACACCATATTAACAAATTGAAGGAGAAAAACCATATGATCATCTCAATAGATGCAGAGAAAGCTTTCGACAAAATTCAACACCCATTTATGATAAAAACCCTGCAGAAACTAGGCATAGAGGGAACTTTCCTCAACATAATAAAGGCCATATATGACAAACCCACAGCCAGCATCGTCCTCAATGGTGAAAAACTGAAACCATTTCCACTAAGATCAGGAACAAGACAAGGTTGCCCACTCTCACCACTCTTATTCAACATAGTTTTGGAAGTTTTAGCCACAGCAATCAGAGAAGAAAAGGAAATAAAAGGAATCCAAATCGGAAAAGAAGAAGTAAAGCTGTCACTGTTTGCAGATGACATGATACTATACATAGAGAATCCTAAAGATGGTACCATAAAACTAATAGAGCTAATCAATGAATTTGGTAAAGTTGCAGGATACAAAATTAATGCACAGAAATCTCTGGCATTCCTATATACTAATGATGAAAAATCTGAAAGTGAAATCAAGAAAACACTCCCATTTACCATTGCAACAAAAAGAATAAAATATCTAGGAATAAACCTACCTAAGGAGACAAAAGACCTGTATGCAGAAAATTATAAGACACTGATGAAAGAAATTACAGATGATACAAATAGATGGAGAGATGTACCATGTTCTTGGATTGGAAGAATCAACATTGTGAAAATGACTCTACTACCCAAAGCAATCTACAGATTCAACGCAATCCCTATCAAACTACCACTGGCATTTTTCACAGAACTAGAACAAAAACTTTCACAATTTGTATGGAAACACAAAAGACCCCGAATAGCCAAAGCAATCTTGAGAACAAAAAATGGAGCTGGAGGAATCAGGCTCCCTGACTTCAGACTATACTACAAAGCTACAGTAATCAAGACAGTATGGTACTGGCACAAAAACAGAAAGATAGATCAATGGAACAGGATAGAAAGCCCAGAGATAAACCCACGGACATATGGTCACCTTATCTTTGATAAAGGAGGCAGGAATGTACAGTGGAGAAAGGACAGTCTCTTCAATAAGTGGTGCTGGGAAAACTGGATAGGGACATGTAAAAGTATGAGATTAGATCACTCCCTAACACCATACACAAAACTAAGCTCAAAATGGATTAAAGACCTAAATGTAAGGCCAGACACTATCAAACTCTTAGAGGAAAACACAGGCAGAACACTCTATGACATAAATCACAGCAAGATCCTTTTTGACCCACCTCCTAGAGAAATGGAAGTAAAGACAAAAATAAACACATGGGACCTAATGAAACTTAAAAGCTTTTGCACAGCAAAGGAAACCATAAACAAGACCAAAAGACAACCCTCAGAATGGGAGAAAATATTTGTAAATGAAGCAACTGACAAAGGATTAATCTCCAAAATTTATAAGCAGCTCATGCAGCTCAATAACAAAAAAACAAACAACCCAATCCAAAAATGGGCAGAAGACCTAAATAGACATTTCTCCAAAGAAGATATACAGACTGCCAACAAACACATGAAAGAATGCTCAACATCTTTGCTCATTAGAGAAATGCAAATCAAAACTACAATGAGATATCATCTCACACCAGTCAGAATGGCCATCATCAAAAAATCTAGAAACAATAAATGCTGGAGAGGGTGTGGAAAAAAAGGAACACTCTTGCACTGCTGGTGGGAATGTGAATTGGTACAGCCACTATGGAGAACGGTATGGAGGTTCCTTAAAAAACTACAAATAGAGCTACCATATGACCCAGCAATCCCACTACTGGGCATATACCCTGAGAAAACCATAATTCAAAAAGAGACATGTACCAGAATGTTCATAGCAGCCCTATTTACAATAGCCCGGAGATGGAAACAACCTAAGTGTCCATCATCAGATGAATGGGTAAAGAAGATGTGGCACATATATACAATGGAATATTACTCAGCCATAAAAAGAAATGAAATTGAGCTATTTGTAATGAGGTGGATGGACCTAGAGTCTGTCATACAGAGTGAAGTAAGTCAGAAAGAGAAAGACAAATACTGTATGCTGACACATATATATGGAATTTAAGAAAAAAAAATGTCATGAAGAACATAGGGGTAAGACAGGAATAAAGACACAGACCTACTAGAGAATGGACTTGAGGATATGGGGAGGGGGAAGGGTAAGCTGTGACAAAGTGAAAGAGCGGCATGGACATATATACACTACCAAACGTAAGATAGATAGCTAGTGGGAAGCAGCCGCATAGCACAGGGAGATCAGCTCGGTGCTTTGTGACCGCCTGGAGGGGTGGGATAGGGAGGGTGGGAGGGAGACGCAAAAGGGAGGGGATATGGGAACATATGTATATGTAAAACTGATTAACTTTGTTATAAAGCAAAAAAAATGTAAAATAAATATAATACATTGTGCATAATAAAAAAAAAACATCTTTGAGGTAGCATATTTTTCACACAGAAGATATCTGCATGGCCAGAAATGAAGGCTTGGATCAAACCTCTGAAATTTACATTAACTTCTGAAAGTTGCTTGAATAGTCTGATTTTTAGGAAGTATTTTTGATATCAGATATACTTCATTTAAAGTGAGTAGAATAATTATAACAGAACGTGGCTTTCATACTATCCTAACAGATTAAAACCTTCCAAAGGATGATAATTGCTTAATTAATGCTTCAGTACATTCACATGCACCTTCTCTGGTCGACAGAATTCTATGATGATGCCCAATGATCCTTGTAGTAGCCCCTCTCCTTGAGTATGAGACCTGTGAATGTGATAGAATATCATTCCCATTATTAGATTATGATATATAGCACAGTTGATAGGGAGGTTATCCAGAGTGAGCCTGACCTAATCAGGTGAGCATTTAAAAGGCACTGAGAGGACTTCTAATCCAGATAAGATGGTTTATACTTCCCTCTCCCTGCTCCCCCTTTATACGCACAACTATATATTTTGGAAATAATATGAGACAACCAAAGGAGATCTCTGAAAAGTCTAGAGAAGGTGAATTGCCTAGGGACCCTCAGAATGGATGAACAACCTCATGGCAGGGCACCTTATGACCCTCTACCAACAAAAAAAATGCGATCCAGGCCCAGCATTTCCTAACTCCCAACTTAGTAACAGGAAGTGGCTCAAAGAGGCTCTTCCTCCATCACATCAAATGGGAATCCCCCAAACACCAGGCGAGCCTTGCAGAACCTGCAAGGACAAACAATTGGAAGCCCTGATGACAATAAGTGACCAGGGAAAGTGCTTTTCTTCCCCACTGGGCCTGAGATCCCCCTTCACCACCCAGACACATCAGTGGCTAAGGGTACCAGCAAAAGTGCTCCTACCACAAAAAGCTCCCACCTGGAAAATGCTCTCCTCAGATGGGCCTGAGACTCCTCTCCCCTCCCCAGAAACATCTGGCAACTTGCTCGTACCAGCAACAGAGATCCCTCCACAGAAAGCTCTCAACCTGGTAAGCACCCTCCACTCCTTATAGTCCAGGGAGACCCTGTCACAAGTGCCTGGTCCAGGAAGGACTCTTCATCAAGTGTTCCAGAGATTCCCTTCCCTCAGCAGAAGTACCAAGTGCCATATCCTGGGGAAGCTACTTCAGACCCCATAAGCAGCATGAGAAGGGACCAGAGGTAACCCCACCTGCACAAGAGAAACAGACCAAAAGAGTACCACAAAGGTTCTGAAAATTAGGTTATCATGGAACCACAGTCCATAAAAGTACAGGAAATGTGTGCCAAACCTATAAAGAGTGAATGCCTGCTAAAAATTAAAAAAAAAACACTTTAAATAGGGACCAAAGTATCCTAACATAATAGCCAAAATGTCCAAAAGACAATAAAATATCACTACTTATACCAAGAACCAGATACATGACAGCTTGAATAAGATGTGATACATGATGCCAACGCAAAATGAATTAGATGTTAGAATTATCTGACAAGGGTTTAAAAATGCTGATTTCAGACCTTTAAGACCTTGAACACAGAACCTAGTCACTCCATGCCAGTATCCCAACCTACAGAACTGTGAGCTAATAAAGGGATGCTGTTTTAAGCCATTACATTTGTACTAATTTCTTATGCAGCAACAGAAAACTAATACAACTTCTCATCTGGGATCCATCCTGTACCTAGAAAATGATTATAATGAGTCCTAGACAAGAAAATGGCTTAATGTCTTGGTTCTAGGCCCACTACGACATGATATTCTACCATTTTTCCCAAGAATGGAATCCCTAATTCCTGCTACTGAAGCTCCTAGAAGACAGTATCCTTCCTGTTTGAACAACCACCAATATCGTATCGCTCTAACTTTACTTCACATCACCCTATCTCATTGTACCAGTGTATGCTGCTTATATCAGAAACCCAGTTTAACACTCTGACTTTGAAACTATATAGCCACTGATTTTTGTCTCAAAGCGATTGCTGAGTATTATATTGCTCTTCCAAATCATATTCCTGTCTGTCTGCCCTGACAAAGCAGAAATGGAGAAGATTTGTACCTGAATCTTCTGAGCTCAACCTGATACGTTTTTTACATTACAGTATATCAGTTTAAATACACAGCATCACTGTGATTGTGAGCATAAATATTTCCATCTTAAGAATTTTCTCTGTGTTTTCTTTGTAGTTTTTTAAGTATTTGTTTATTTTGGCCTAATTCCAAAAAAAAAAAAACAAACCCTTATCTGAATAACAAATTCTTTTTGAAAGTAGTTATAGACTGTGGATAAGTTTTTGATAGCAATATAAAATCTATCTTTTTTTGGCTAACCATGAAAATAAGTTGTGCTCTCAATATTCCATGAAGAATTAAGTATAAAGATTCTTTTGTAAATGCAAACAAGCCTGAGCATCGAACAACATGAACATCAAAACACTGCATGTACTGGAAAGTTCACAAAGAAATGTGACGTTTCTGTTAAGTAATATTACTTGTTATCAATATACAATACTTTGAGATCTTCAGTATCTTCTTTACTACAATTAACCAAACATTTCATGTCTTTTCATTATTTGAGAGGTGAATGTATACTCCCTTCAATGAGAAGTTTCCTGGCATGAGAATTTCGAATGGAAATCTGAACTGCATTTCTTTTCTGTGACTTCATTTAAGATTTGAAAATTCTTTACCATCCTAACTCAGGCTTTTTCACTATGAAATAAGAGGCTCTCCTTTGTGTGATATTCAAAACTCTCCATTTTTAATCATCAAGCCAGCATCTTTAACATCACTGCAAAAATGTGGGGATTTGGAAAAGCATTTTGGGGAAATTCCTTTTTCTCTCATCCACCATTCGTAGAGGACAGACACTAATTATAAGCCAACTCTGGGCTCTGGGTTCTCCATTCTGACATCACTAGTCACAACACAGTTATCTACCACCCCTGGCCTTGTCATCTTCTATTCTGGCAGTTTTTTTTTTCTTTAGTAGCACTTGTGACTATCTAAAACATTTTTTATTTATCTTGTGCTTGTTTTCCTCCCCATTCCTATCCCAAAATAGAAGCTCCAAAAGATCTTTCTTTTTTTTAAATTACTACTACATTTCTAAAAACTAGACCAGTTACTGGCGCGCGCACACACACACACACACACACACACACACACACACACATTGCTTCAGAATTTTTGGCCACTGTGAACATCTCAGACTTATTTTTCACCCTTTATTCTCCAAAGAAAACCATTTTAATACTGTTACCTACCATCCTGGATTTGATCTATTTCAATCTAGATCTCTCTCACTTACTTAACATATTTGTATAGGGTTTCTTGCCTAGTAAGTTATAATATCTGCCAACCCTTTTCTAAATCACTATTTCAGGCATTCAACACTGACCAAGAATGTGCCATGCCCAATGCTGGGTGCTAGGGTTATAGTTAAGAAGTATAGCACTTATCATTAAGCAATGTATTACATTTTAAAGAAGGCAGATGAATAAACATACAGTAACACTCTATGTGAGGGATGCCCTGACACAGATTCAGATACAGGATATAATGGAATGATCTAGGAGGAGAAATCTACACCAATAATTCAAAACTCCTTAAAGTTGGGTTATATCTGAGTTGTATCTTACAGGACTAGTAGCAATTAGCCAATGAAATGAAGTCATTAATTTTATTCTAAGCAAAATAAACACTGCATGCAACAGTAAAGATGCATTGAAAATTTAGGGCTCAGTAAACAGTAAGTATGAATCATCATGCTCTGGGGTAGAAGAGGAAGAGATGTAAGTACATTAGCAAAAAATGAAGAGATGAGGCCAAAGAGGTAACAAGTGGTGTTGTGTATCAGGCTGAAGAGTTGAACTAGATCTCTAAGCAATGCACAATCGACACGATTTTTCTAATAGGAATAAAATTTTTCAATTTTTAGAATGGTCATACTAGCAGGGATATGAACAGATTGTCAAAATTTAGATGGTCCCACTTACGGAGTTATGGCATTAACTGGAAGAAAAAACTATAAAGTCCTGAAATAATAGTGAGACAGTTGAGATATGGATGCATATAGATTCAAGTAGTATTAAAGAAGCACAATAAAATTTGGTGGCTGCTTGGATAATTTAAAGATGACCTTAAGTTTCTGGTTTAGGTGACTGAGTAGATGGTGAGAAGTTCCACTGATATAAGAAATGCAATATAACTTGTTTGTCATAGTAGAGGAATAGATGACAATGCAGCTGGAATCTCTGAGATTTGAGATGTCCGAGTGATATTTTAGTGGCAATGTTCATCTAGCTATCACAGAATATCAAGTATACTTCTAAAATCAGGATAAAGATGCCAGACTGAAGTCAAAGAAGTATGAGTATTGCCTGTGAAAGTATGTTCCATGGTAGTAGTGGAGGGAGATGGATGGAATCCTTTGGAACAGGAGCAATTATAAAGTAGACAGACATAAAGAAGCTAGCAAAGATAATCAAGACAGAAAAATGAGAGGTGTAAAGATAATCATAAACACAGAGCTCACGGTCTTCATTCGTAAATATGAAGAGAAAACAAAATATCTCTAGATGTTAAGAAGAATGTAAACTACTAGGAAAACAAGGGTTTTGTAATTTTCACTACAATAGTCATAGCACCCAAAATACTGCCTTGCCCAAAGTAGATGTTCCATATATATTTGTTCAGATATTTGAGATAGACATGACATAAGAGAGAATAAGACAAATATTAAAAATAGAAAAATAAATCCTGGGAGAAATAGGAATAATTCATGGACTAGGACAGAACCTGAAATGCTTAGTTTTACTATGAACAGATGGAGACCTGCCACTATTCTAAAAACCTACAAATGTTGAAAGAATAAGTCTTTGGCAGGAACTGTAACAAACATACTGGCCATTATAGATCACCTGGAAACAGTCTTTACATATCTTTTTTAAAAGGCTCCTTTTTAAAAGAAAGAATTGGTAAGAGGGTGGTTAAATGCCTTTCTGTCAGGCTTTTTGTTTCGGAGAAAAAGGTGTAGGTGAAGTAACTCTGCCCCACATAGACTTTCAGTCTACTTCTCCCTCTTGCCATCCTGAGTTACTCAGGAATGCTGCTGGGCACACATATATACCTCCGAAGCTGAAGCCCCCTCCTTGCATATTATAGTAGTGGGCTTCCCTTTCTTTCAGATTTCACCATTATTATGATAGATTCTTGAGAGGCAAAGGTAATGGCTACGTACGCTTACATTCACAAACATCTTGAACCAGAGCCTATTTTCTTTTGTATTTTGAAATCCAATATAAAGGAATTAAAAAATTCAGCAACAGGGAAAGAGTTTCAGAGTATTTGAACTTGAAAGAGTATATACCCCTAACTTCATTTTTGCAAGAAAATTAGCTTCTTGAAATCTTATGCAATTGCTGCCATGGTCATTGTATTAAGTATAAATTGTAATTTTAGAGAACCCTTACAAATTAGTTTAAAGGATAAAAAGGAATTTATTGACTCACAATACAACAAAGTTTGAAAGTGCTCATACTTTCAGACACAGGTTAAGTGTGGGGGCCCAAAGGATATAAATAGAAAATGTTTCTCTGACTTGGATATTCTTCCCTCTGCAGTTTGTTTTGTTTTGTGTTATTTTGGGGAAAGCTTTCTCCAAGGGGTGGCAAGAAAAATGACCAAAAGCAACTCTGTTTTTATATATTACCAATTTACTGAACCCAGGCAAAGAGAAAGCCTTTATACAAAAGACTGACTCAGCTTGGGATTTCTGTTAAAACCTCAAGTTCAGGGAATTCTAACTGGCCAGGTCTTGGTCACATGCCCAGCACGAGAATATGGAGGTGGGATCTCCAAGCCAAACCAGATGGAAATGTGGACAAATTCACCAAAAGTAGCAATGAAGGTCTTCTAAGGGTTCTCTTTGTTCTTCATACTCTTCTTGAATCAATTCTGGTGATATGTATTTTACTAGGAAATAATCAATTTCATCCAGTTTTTACATTTTTACAGCATATTTATGTTCAGTGCATCATCCTAAATTTAATATATTTCCCTTTGTATTTTTTTCTTTCTGTCCCTATACTTTATACCTTGGCTTTCTCCCTTTTTCCTTGATCAGAATATCAGATGACATTAGATAAACTCTATATTAAGGTTTGACTGGAGAAGTAGAACCACTAGAAGGACTTTATTATAGAGATTAAACCTTACATGATAGTGGGACTTGGTTAAGCAGTCTATGTAAATCCACTGCCCTGCCTCTTGGTGCAAGTCCCAAAGTCAGTAGGGCTGGCAGTCAGGAAGGAGAGATGATTTGAAGTTAGGAGATCAAGGATAAGCTGGAACCTTCAAAGATAAGCTATAATCCAACTAGAAAAATGAACTGAACACCATATTAAAAGGATTATACATCATGGCCAAGTGGGATCTATGTGTAAAATGGTTCAACATACAAAAATCAATCAATGTGATACACCACATTAACAGAATGAAGGACAGAAAAACCACATGATCATCTCAATTGATGCAGAAAAAGGCAGAAAAAGTATGTTCATTGGAGTTCAAAACTCCATAGAAAGTTTAAATAACATATTTGATAAAACTGAATTTGAATTTTATAAGTTGAAAATAAGCCAGAAAAATTTATGAGATTAAGTGAAAATGTGAATGATAAAGGAATAAAGGATAAAACGGAAGACCCACATTCATCTAATAATATTTTTAGAAGGTGAGATTAGAGTGAATTTAACAAGTATTTGAAGAAATAGTACTTCTCAGAGATTAAGTTAGAAATAAATCCTCAGATAAAAGAAGTGCATGGAGTCACCAGTAAAAGAAATGAAAACAAATATATGACTATATCCTGTATCGTATACCTCAGCTCAGCCTGATCCTTCCTTTGTTCTACATTAAAAGAATGTGCAACACTGGCAGACTACTTATATATACAATCTGACAGTGTCTCACTGTGTTCATGATTCCAACAAATCTATCCGCCACCTCTCTCCTTACTCCAGCAGGTGAGAATATTCCTAAAGCAACCCTTTCAGTTCCCCCACAGGCTAAACCCATGGATGAATTCTTTCTCCTTTCTTCACATTCCCTCCCCATAATTTTGAGATCCAGTTTACAGAACTTCCAGAGGTCAAATCCCAGCTTGATCATGCATTCTCATATTGAATCGCCAGCCTTCCCTGCTTCACTGCTTTTGCCCTGCAATCCTGTTCACTTGCATTGTACTCTCTAATTAAATAATAGCACATAAACTCTTGGCCTGAGGCTCTGCTTTCTGGGGAACCAAGGCTAAAAAACAGCTGGTAAACCACATCACATAATGGCAAAGAGGGAAGTCTAAAAAACAATTTGGAAGAAAGAAAGAATATCAAATAAGAAGAGCCATTAGACTGGTAGCAATCTTCTCATCAGTAACAATAGATGCCAGAAGATAGCTGAAAGCACTATCCTTAAAGTACTAATGGAAAAATCACTCTTAACCTAGAATAGAACATTTAACTAACCATATTAAAAAATGAAAGAGAGGACATTTTCAGACAAAGGCAGAAATTTCTACCTATAGACCCTCAATAGTAAAACTTCCAAGGAATAGGTTTCTTACTGAAGGGAATTAAACTCACCGTGAAGAAGTGGGATTAAAGAACAATACTGAGCAAAGAAAGTGATATACATGTAGATAAATCCAAGAAGGATTAACTGTTAAACACTGTGTAATTGTGTGACTAATTTGGGGGCCAAGTCAAAAATAAAGTGCAATTCAATGGAATATTACTCAGCCATAAAAAGAAACGACATTGAGTTATTTGTAGTGAGGTGGATGGACCTAGAGTCTGTCATACAGAGTGAAGTAAGTCAGAAAGAGAAAAACAAATACCATATGCTAACACATATATATGGAATCTAAGAAAAAAAAAAGTCATGAAGAACCTAAGGGTAGGACGGGAATAAAGACACCTACTAGAGAATGGGCTTGAGGACACGGGGAGGGAGAAGGGTAAGCTGTGACAAAATGAGAGATTGGCATGGACATATATACACTACCAAACCTAAAATAGATAGCTAGTGGGAAGTAGCTGCATAGCACAGGGAGATCAGCTCGGTGCTTTGTGACCACCTAGAGGGGTGGGATAGGGAGGGTGGGAGTGAGGGAGATGCAAGAGGGAAGAGGTATGGGAACATATGTATATGTATAACTGATTCACTTTGTTATAAAGCAGAAACTAATACACCATTGTAAAGCAATTATACTCCAATAAAGATGTTTAAAAAAAAAGAAAACTTTTTCTCTTAAGCTAGCAGCAATTGGGTAAGATACACCTTTGTAAACAAAGATGAAACATTTACTTTTTCTCCCTACCTGACCCTCCGGATTTGGGAAACTCTTGAGTATTCATCTCACGGCAATACAGTTAGTTATCTGCATAAGTGCAATAGATATCTGCTTTTCTTGTAACAGGACACAATAGGGAACTGATTATATTAACCAAGGCTTTGACTGGAATGTAATATTTGAGAATAATGTACATAGAATCAAATATGACCAGACAACTTTAAAAAATTAAGGGTGACTTTATGGAGCGAATAAAAAACCTTGAAAAGACAGCCTGAAACCTTGCTTACAGGGTTCCCAACAGCCTAATCAGGTGAGTAATGAACTTCTTGACAGGTGCAGTAATCTCAGGAGAATTGGGGAACCTCGAGAAGAGAAGAATTCACCTATATCTATAGGTATTGCAAGTGAAGTCAGATAGGAAGTCTTTGGTTTGGCTTCCTACCCTCGAGAGGCTTTTACAAGTTCAATCTGGGGAATTCCCTGGCGGTCCAGTAGTTAAGACTCCGTGCTTTCACTGCTGAGGGTGCAGGTTCGATCCCCAGTTGGCGTACTAAGATCCCACAAGCTGCGGGGCATAGCCAAAAAAAAAAAAAGTTCAAAAGTTCAATCTGAGATTCCCTATGAAAAATTCCAGCAAAGCATGTTTAAAAGAGCTTATGTGGTCAATCACTATTCTTGCTGCACTTCTGTACAAAGTCAGGACAAGTTTTATTGAAATTAGACTTACTTTGCAAACAAATTAGTCTTATTTTGGTTTCTTTGTAAAAATGAGGGTGTAGAATTTTTTTAGAGAGAAAAAGTATGTTTCAGCAACACACCTTTGTGGATATTAGATTCTAGAGCTGTTTCTTGTCTTTGAGGTTTTATTATTTGCCTGTAAAGTGGACTGGATCTTTAATTCCTTCAGTTCCCTCAAATACCTGGCTACAACTCTCCAAACTAATATTTCTGATTTTCTCCCATCCTTAGATGGGAGAACAAGAGCTTTTTCCTGCACCCCTGCAAACAGAATGTGAATGACTTGATATAAACTTCAGAGGAATCACCACAATAGCTTGTTTAGACAATCGCCTTTGTGCCTGTTACTGCATGGGCCACTCAGACTGGTACACCCAGTACCCTCATCAGAGACATTCAAACTGCAAACCAGGAAAATCCATCAGATTCCCACTGTCTGTCTGCCCTCTCTCCATCTGAAGATGTTTCAAGCCTGATATCTAGATCTAGAGGTCTTCTTGACTGGCAGCTCTCAGGACTCAGACACTGGGTTCATAATTTGCTCCAACCATTAACCTTCGTTTTTCTTTTTCTTCCATAGAAACTCTCTATTCCATGGAAATCCTCTGATTAAATATCTGTTTCCTTGTTTATGCAATACAAGTCTAACTTTGGGAGCCCACCTGCATCATCCACCTCCTGAAATGAAACACAACTGTTAACTCAACTGACCTATTCTCAAGACTGAGACTGGGTCAACGAGATAGGCAGCAATCTATCAACTTAGCGTCTGGGTTGTGAAACTTATTTGAAGTTTCAAAGGTGGAACTTAAGGGGAGCAACATTTGCCACCCCAAAATATGCTACTTTGGCAGGAGGATTATTTTGAGCTATAAACAATCAAAACCCAACAGATTCAGGAAAAGCTCTTTACCTCTACCTCAAGTTCCTAAATTTACATTGGAAAGGGAGCCTATACAGGAAGAGAGCTATTACCAGAGATAACTTTTTACCTAAGAAACTTACCTGCATAATAGGATAACCATTGTTTTCTAAACATCTCCTCTGCATTCCTGTGAATGCCTTCCTTCCTTTTGTATCCCCAGACCCCTACTCCTTTCCTTAGCTCAGGATGTTATATAAGCTTCAATTACCTGGCTGCCTTTTGGGTCTCATATTTTATGGGACTCTCTTACATACGAAATTAAATTTGTCTTTCTCCTGTTAATCTGTATTATGTCTATTTGTTTATTAGACCAGCCAAAGAACTTAGAAGGATAGAAGGAAAGTTTTTCTACCCTTATAGCATCTTAGCCAAGAATCTAGAAGGGTAAAGGGAAAATTATTTTTCCTCCCATACAACACTAAAACTTTTCTTATTTTCCCCAAAATGTACTCTTTACTGCTCGTGAATTTCCCCAGATTCAATCTAATTCAACCATCAACCATCGTATTTTGCTATGATCATGGAAATCTTCCATGATCTGGAAGAGTTGATCTATTGTCCTGTACTTCTAATTACATTGAATACTTTGCAGAGTCAAGGCCAGCTGTTCTTCAGTATGTTACACTTTCAGGATTCATCAGAGTGTGTTCCCATGTTTAAATTCAGACAAAATATTTCTGGCAAGGACACCACGTAGGTAATATTGTGTAACTTTCTCTGCATTTCATTAATGCCAGGTCATATCATAGTGATTTATGAGAGGGCCACTGATTTCTCTGTTGTAAAGACATATTTTCCATTTGTAATTAATTCGTAATTTAAGGGATTGTAAAGACCCTGTTCTCCACATTTCTTTACCATATGGTTTCAGCCATTGACCCTTAACTGAAAATATTATGACATCAGGAGTTACAAAACAGTGAGTTTCTAATTCTGAAATTCTTTTTACATTTACTTGCTGAGATCATTTGGTATGATCTTAAATCCTATATTTAAGGGATCATTTCCTATCTTTTCTATCCCTCTCCTCTCTTTCCAAAATAATTATGAAATTTTCTTTACTCTTATTCATAGATATTTATTATTGTTTAATGTACTACCATCATTATTCTCTGTAATGCTCACACTGTACCAAATGTATTCATTGGGCCCAACTTCAAGGCAACTACTGAATTTTTTGGATATGGTCTCATCTGTGTTTGAGCACTTCCTTGCTTTCTGGTTTACCCTGTACTTTCTCTGACCTTTCCTACAACAGGCCATATCTCCAAGGAATCCTGGTTCCTTTCAGCAAGGAATGATTTTTAAAAACCAAGATCTCAGTATTATTTATGCTCTTTGCTACTGGCAGGTCAAAATGTCAAAACCCTATAATCATGTATAACTCTCTCTTTTTCTTCCTAATTACTTTCTAGAGTTAGAATAGAATTGCTATAGTGAAGTACAGTTTCTTTAATGAATGACACAATGAAAAGAGGGTTATATATTCTGATTATGCATTATTTTGTTTCTGTAGGACCTCTAATCTCCTCCATATACTTTTTTCTTTCTCTTCATCTTCAAAAGTCCAGGGGATGCTCATCCCTTCCAAGTTGCTCCCTTTCTCCCAGAAGCAGTGCCTTTCTATGACTGTTACCTCTGGTCCCACACTTTTAGGTCCCTTCCTTTGGATTCTTAGTACCCAGTGTTTTCTAATTCTTCTCGTCTCTTACTTGTTTTTGGTATTTTTCCACTCAGGGTAAGACCTCATTTTTCTAGGAGAAATTTATCTGCGTTCTGGCACCAGTTTTATCCTGCTGCATGCTTGTGATTTTCAGCAGTCTCATCTGAATCTCCCCTTCACCCTGGGCTTCAAAATGAGTTTTGTTGGTTTCAGATGTCTTCCTATTAGACATAAACCCAAGTTGTAGTATTCTCTGACTTCTATGCTTTTGGCATAAGTTTCTCATGGTTTTATTTTCTTTCCTTGTTGACCTCTATGGGTTCTAGAGCATGTGTGGAAAGATTAGGATTTAAGAAGCTGCTATCATCCTATAGAAACTCAGAGGTCAGAAACAATCATTGTACGCTTGGAATTATTTTTATGCTTTATTTAAATAAGCTTTGCCTTGCCTTCTGAGTTATTCCGTATTCATAAAGGGGAAGCACTTTAAACACACATATAATACAATTTTATTATAAGATTAACAGTAACCTTAGGCTTAATTCCAGCAGGGCTTATGCCTCTGAACCAAGTTACCTGTCACTTTTGAGGTTTACTTGCACTGCTCTGAAAGTTTTAAAAACAGAAACACACAAAAAGTTAAAGAGCTTTTTCTTAACTTCTTTGGTCCAGCACTCCTGAATTAACTAAGAAAATAATCACTTGCTTATGTGCCTACTGACTAATGATGTGTTGGACATCAAAAATTAATTTTAATCTGTTTCTCATTTCTTTTCCTGTTTGGTCTGGTGTTTAGCTGGTTAGGCTGTCTGTAATCAGATGTTTGCATTCTTTTTAACTAAGAAACAGTGAATCAAGTTAGAATACAAAAAGGAAACAAATGACACTGGACCATTTAAAATTCCCAATAATACATTGTCAGTGTCCTCTTAAAATTTAATGAGTATGTTTTCCATTATGTCAGCCAGATCATTAATAATCAACTGCCTTTACCTCCAACTAGTATACAAGCTATAGTGACACTTCAGTGCTTGTTCAGAGAATCAAGGTTACCTTAATCCTGCTGTGGACCACAGACATATGGTTCCTTGGCTGGGAGGTGCTCTAAACAGATCATTGTAAAAGGAACAATGGGAATGTAAAGTTATAATATACTTTGTACCTACCTTTCCAAAGCTTACAGTCTTATGGGAAAGCAACATTTAAACAATACCAAAAATATGCAATTATAAATATCAACAGTTGTTTGACATAAAAAATGGGCTACTATGAGACACATAAATATAACACTGGTCATGATTCAGATGTGGGGTTAGCAATCTCTTTGAAGAAGGGAGAATTTCACCAGGTCCTACCAACAGGAATTAGGCAGAGGAAGGTACCAGGGGAAAACAGGTAAGCAGGAATGTAGATGACATGGCATGCATCCAAACTTAATCCTCCTTACTTTCTATCTCCTATTTGAGTGGCAAGAAGAGGCAGAAGAAGAAAAAAAAGGACTGTCTAACAGAGTAGGTCATTGGTTTGCTTAATGTTCCAGCCATTTGAGTAAAAGAGAAAGAACTACTATGATAAACTAAAATTTAACACATCCAATTCCAAAAGTAAACAAGACATTCATTCTAACCAATTCCTAAACTATCCTTCTCCCTTCAGACGTGTTATGTGAGGGATTAGGAAAGGGTCAGAAAGTGGACTTGAATCACTTCTCATGGAAGTAACATACCTGATTTCAAGTGTTTCAGCAAGAAACACTGCCTTTTCAGCCAGGCATAGCTCACCTCCCTGATCCCTCTGTAATGTATCTACAGTCATATCCACTTCTCTTACCTGTCCCACTAAAGGAAGTATTCTTCCTCATGACTGTGACAATCCTTCCATCTGTGCTCTGGATTCCATATGCTTTCATTTCTTCAATCAGCATAATTCATCTGATTTATATATCATTATCTGCTTCCTATCTACTGGTTCTTTCCTCTTCAGAATTTAAGAAAATATTCATTTAAGCCACTCAAATCTTCAAAAGCAACTCTCCGTCTATTCTGCATCTCCCTCACCCTGCCAGAAATCTTACTATTCCTTTCATGTCCCTCATACTTTAGTTCTTTTGAAATGTCATCTAAATTCTCTACCTCTACGTTTTTTGTTTTTTGTTTTTAATAAATTTATTTATTTATTTATTTATAGCTGTGTTGGGTCTTCGTTTCTGTGTGAGGGCTTTCTCTAGTTGTGGCAAGCGGGGGCCATTCTTCATTGCGGCGCGTGGGCCTCTCACTATCGCGGCCTCTCTTGTCGCGGAGCACAGGCTCCAGACGCGCAGGCTCAGTAGTTGTGCCTCACGGGCCCAGTTGCTCCGCGGCATGTGGGATCTTCCCAGACCAGGGCTCGAACCTGTGCCCCTGCATTGGCAGGCAGATTCTCAACCACTGCACCACCAGGGAAGCCCCTCTACCTCTACTTTTTAATCCCCATGCACTTCCCAACCCACTGGAATTTAGCTTCTCTAGTCACTCCACTAGAAGGAATTACTAAAATCACCAAAACTTCCAATTTGTCAAAGCCAATTGAAAATTTTTGGAAACCATCTACATTACTTCTGAAACCTACTATACTGATTGCCACCCTCCATTTCTCTGAAATTTCTTCCTCCTTTGATTTCTATGACTCCTCTCCAGATGTCCCTTGCTTATTTTTCCTGCTGCAATGTCTACTTTTGATGTTTTCCAGAGCTTCCTTCTCAAAGCTTTTTAAATGTCAATATAAAAGAAATATTGTTCTGTGAGCATTCCCAATAATTTCCTATAAAAGAGGTTCTGATTCTTCTTTATTAGTGTTTTTGCTGATATCCATTCTCTGAAAGGGTTTGAACATTCACAGCCTAGTTCTTTGAGTTGCATGGGACATAAAATTAGGGGAAGAGGAACAGTTAAACAATTAAAAGAAATAAATTATTGCTTAAAGAAAAGATATTTTGTCAGAGTTTTTAAAAAGAACTGTAGAGAGGGTTGGGGTTCTACTGAAGAGTTTGGAATAGATAGCTGAGAAATTTTATGGGTGAAAGGAAGTATAAGAGAAGGAAAATGGCATTTTAATAAGGGTTTCTCTAAACTCCATATATCTTTGCTAATGTTTTATAAACAATTAAATAACTCCAATTATTTTGAAGTTCATTTAGTTTATGGTCTGTTTCTTATACTAAAATGCCACTCTCAGACTAGAATATATGTTTCATGTGTTCAAGTGAGTTATCTTCAGATTAAAATATAGTGATGATATGGGTGTTTTATTTTGTGAAAATTCATTGAGCTATGCACTTATGATTCATAATTTTTCTAACTATACTTCAAAAATTTACCAATTTTTCTCATGATGACTCTCTTACAAATCTAAATGTAAGCTCCAGACACACATTTTCAACCACTTACCAGATACCTCCATTACAAAGCATGATAGGCAACTTAAGACAAGGTGTTCAACTGAAAAACCTCTTCCTACTTTTTTTTTCCTATTTCTGTAAGCAGAACCACAGTAGAGCCAGTTTTTCAAAACAGATTTTCCTTCTCCATATAATAAAGGTCCTGAGTCAGGGACAATCTACATCCATGCCCTCTTCTCCATAGGCACAGGTACCATCTTAGTTGGTTCATGCAATATTTCTAACCTATATACTGGTCTCAGTGAGGGCAGTTATGCATCCCACTATCCATTCATCTCAGTTATTCTGCAGGGATCCTGTTAAAGAAAATCTAAATATATACCTGTCCCTTCAGTCTCTTTAGCAGAGCATAATAGCAGCCAACATTCATATAGCATTTGTTATATGATAGAAGCTACTGTAAAATCTTTGCAGCTATTAACTGATTTAACCCCTAAATAACTTTATAAGGAAAATATTATTATTATCTCAATTATACAGATATAAATCTGAGGCACAAAAAGGTAACAGTGGGCAGAACTTGGATTTGAACTAAGGCTACACAACTTCTGAAACACATTACCTAACTTTATTGTGGTAACCACTTCACAATATATATGTATGTCACATAATCACATTGTACACTTTAAATTTACATAATGTTTTTGGTCAATTATACCTCAATAAAAGAAACTCTGCTTTAGCCAGCTCTCAAGATCTGGTACTTTCTGTTCTTTCTGATTTTCCTTTCATTGACTTTCTTTAAATTACCTGAAAGTATCATAGGTTTTATGTCTCTGAGATCTTTCACATTCTTTTCCATTCACCTGGGATACTCTCTCCATGGTCATGTCCACACCAACCTTGTGTATCTGATTAATTCCTCTTTCAAGAAGAAAAGTATATTACCTTCTCTAAAACATTCCCCTGACATCCTTATCTTTATCTTATGAGATGACAAGGATATCTGTACCACTGCATTTGTTACCTGCTATTATAGTTTTTTCTTTGCTTATTTGTTATCCTCATTAAGAAAAAGATTATGAGGCTAATCACTGTTTAACAACAGTAACTTATACATTACACGGTACAAAATGAACACACGAACTATTTATTTACTAAACTGATGAATACAGATCCAGAGAAACTATATTTATGAGAGTGATTGATTGCAAAATGAGAACGCTGCTTTGATGATAATTTTTTTCTTATGGAGATTATATGAACTAATATATTTAGAACATGTTTAAAGTATCTGGCAGATAGCATGAGCTCAAAAAACTATAGTAAAAATAATAGTAATATAATAATTATAATAACTTTGAAATAGACCTCTAGGATTCCAAAATCTACTTTGCTTTCTGACCCCACCTTTGCAAAACAGATTTATAGAAAGAAAATGAGAAAGAAGAAAATTAGGAGTAGGTAGGGTAGAGGTGGGAAAGAAAAGTCTAGGAAATTTGCAATAGGGATAACTCTAAGTATAAGCAACACAACGAGGATAAAGTTTTGAATAATGAATGCAAGATATAAGAAGAAAGCTTAAATATGGAAATTTAATATTCAACCCAGAAGTTGTATCTAAAACCCCTTGCATGTAGTGAGCAAAATATACATTTAACTAACTGAATGGTTGATTGTAATTAAATACTGAACTCTTTAGCAGATAACCTGAATCCTGGTTCTTTCGACAGTGAGGTTTGAGAAAAACAGGGTCTTCTTACAGTCTTCTAAATAAGGCTAAATAAGCAATAACACAAACGCTTCTCTCTCTCCCCCCCACCCTTTGTGTGTGTGTGTGTGTGCGCGCGTGCGCATGCATGTGTGTGTACCCAGAGATTTTTGTCAAATCCATTTGTTGCTAAGCAAAAGATCAAGAAAGGGATTGTTGAGGGGCTTCCCTGGTGGCGCAGTGGTTGAGAGTCCGCCTGCCGATGCAGGGGACACGGGTTCGTGCCCCGGTCTGGGAAGATCCCACATGCCGCGGAGCGGCTGGGCCCGTGGGCCGTGGCCGCTGAGCCTGCGCGTCCGGAGCCTGTGCTCCACAGGGGGAGAGGCCACAGCAGTGAGAGGCCCGCATACCGCAAAAAAAAAAAAAAAAAAAAAAAAAAGAAAGGGATTGTTGAAACTCATCTTTAAATGCTTAATACCTATATTCTCACCCCTGAACGTGCATATTTACCTCTTCTCTTAATAAGCAGGCACTTGAGTGCAGGTCATTTTGCTCTAGATACACTATTCAGCACTGAGGAAGGGGGAAGCTTTCTGTGGAAGACAAGGAAAGATGCTGGTTATTTGGAAACTTTTCTTCTGGCACCTCTTTACCTAGTTGGATATTCCATGATCACTCTGACACAATCTAGCCAACTTTAGACTTCATCATACTCTCTCCTTCCAGCAACCAAAGCATCCACAGCAGTTTCCCAGGTCTGTCCAAGATGAGGGACATCAGCCACTCTGAAAGGCAGTTCCAGGGACACAAAAAGTATCACAAAAAGAAAAGTTTCTTGATGATAGAGACTACTGAGGTCCAGATTTTTCTTTCTTTCTTTCAATACTTAAAAAATTTTATTGAGGTATAATTGATATAACATTATATTAATTTCAAGTGTACAACATAATGATTTGATATTTGTATATATTGTGAAATGATCATCCCAAAAAGTCTAGTTAACATCCACCACCATACATAGTTACAAAAGTTTTTTTTCTTGTGATGAGGACTTTTAATTGGTAATTTTATTTTAATTGAATTAAAGACTATTTGAACAAGTACAAAGTTTATCCTGTTAAAGATCTCACCTTCAAGAAGAACACAAATGGAGCAGTGAAAAGGAAAAAGAATAGGAAGTTCGGTGAAATAAATCTAAGAAATTAGGGGTAACAGAGGCACGGAGCAGAATTTCCCTCATATTAGATGCTAGGGGCTCAAAGAGGAACAACTCCACCAATGCTGTATCACTTCCAGTTCTTTGTAAAAAATAAGTAAATACAGACATACATACAAATACAAACAACAGAATTTATTAGTATTGTGTCATTTATCCTAAAGATATTTAGAAATTCTTTTAGAAAATAAACTATTAATTGTTTAAATTGAAATCTGAGCTTTACCCGAGCCCACACATCTTGTTGTTGCCTTGTATCTATGGATTACATACATAGCATGTGTTGTGAGAAATTTCAAATAATTTATTTATAAAGTCATAGTTTTAATCGTTTTTAAAACTCAATTAAATGCCACTAATAAAAATTACCAATTTCAGAAAGGCAATCTGGGAATGTAAGTGCAAAATTCTTGTCATAAGACATTAAAGTAGAAAAAAATATATGATCCCATCTTAAAGAAGTATTCTATCTTATTTGATGAATTTGTTCAAGCACAGATTTAGGTTAAAATAAGAAAAATGACATTAGAATAATATTAGGAAGATCCTAAGAATTTCCTTATTTTCTCTTATTTGTATTTTTCTCTGTATGTGTGTATATACTCAATATATATGTACTCATATGCCCTGTTGTAATTCTCTGTCATATATATATATATATATATAAAATTCTCTGTCCTATATATATCCTAGTAGATGGAAAAAACCAAAACAACCAATATGAAACAAGAATTTTTAAAAAGCCATCACAAAATATAACATAAATTTGAAATGAATCATGCCTTATCACAGAAACAAAATGTACAGATCGGAAAACAAGTCTATAAGATTGTGCAAATATGATATTCAAATTGTCCATTATCTTTTGTATTAAAGAAGAAAATGGATTCTATGTCATCTCATGGCAAATCTAAGGGCTGTTTACCATCAAGCCCAAATCTCATCTGTTTTCAATTTCACAGTTCCAAAAAGCTCTAGAAAAAAATATCTAAATGACTATGAATGCTCATAACACTTCTCAAACCACTTTTCATGCTCCTAAATTATCAAATCAATGCAAATCAGTGCTATTAATGCTACCCACTCCTTGGAAATTTTACTTTTTCATAAGTATTTATTTTAACCAAAATAATGTAAATATAATCTGTTAAAGCTCCTAGGAGAAAAAGATTTTATTTTCCCCATAAGTCAGTGAAGCCATTGCAAATAGAAGCAATACTGGGACCTAATATGACCAATGAGCAGAGTATACACACTGTTGACTAGTCCACAAGTCTCCATTTACTTAGCAGTAAATCAGTGTAATCTACACTGTAATCCATGGTGTTGCTGCAGTCACAGTAAAGACTGAAAGGCCAGCTTTGTTCCTTTTGCTAGATCCCTTAATTAGAAGATGAAATATAGCGCTTTAATGGTCCAGTAAAAGAATTAAGAGATCAAATTTAAATTGCTCCATGATCAATTTTGAATGTTTTTTTTGCTGTTATTTATTTATTTATTTTTGGGTACGCGGGCCTCTCACTGTTGTGGCCTCTCCGGTTGCAGAGCACAGGCTCCAGACGCGCAGGCTCAGAGGCCATGGCTCATGGGCACAGCCGCTCCGCGGCATGTGGGATCTTCCCGGACCAGGGCTCGAACCTGCATCCCTTGCATTCGCAGGCAGATTCTTAACCACTGCGCCACCAGGGAAGCCCCTTGAATGTTTTATATATAGAATTCTTTAAGGGAATAAAAGCTGCATAGTACTTTGACACAGAACACATTCACTTGGATTCAGCAAAAATTTGAGATCGTATTATATGAAAGGAATTGGGCTAAGTACTGTGGAAGTGAACTAATAAAAAGGTAAGAAATCTTGCCTACAAAGAGCTCATGGAATAGTATATTAGAAAAGTATACATAAAATGACTCTAGAGCAAAGTTTAATGGGATAAGGACTATGGAAGAATTTCAAATTGCTAATATAGGCAGATGATGGAAATGCTTCTTTTGCCTCCTGAGAATGCAAAACGATTCATGAAGGAGAAGGTGGTACTTGAAGGATCCTTCAAAGACTGAAAACTCTTTGACAGAGGTAGAGGAAAGAGCCATGTAAAAAGGTTCATTGTAAAGGTAAAATTACTAAAAGGTAGACGGGTTTTCAGGACATAGTGAGTCATTCTCTATGTCCAGATTATCATGGAGAAAAAATGAAAAACAATGCTTGTAAGGCAGATGGCACATCACCATATTTAGAAAATGATCATTCATTGTTTAGAGGGTAATAAGAAAGCAATATAATTCAAGGAAGAAATGGATGCAGTCAGAATCAACCTCAAGATTATTCTCACGTTAGCACTTATGGAATGATGATATGAAAAGCAGACCCATTCCCCAGCAAAACAATCATAGCTGGTGAAAATGATTTTTTTTAAAACCACTTAAAGCCTCTACTCATAGGGCAGAGGCTTATAACAAAAGAATATACTCTGAAAGTAGCATTACCTTGCTGAAAGAAATTAAACACCTAAAGAAATGGAAAGACATCTTGGATCAGAAGACTTCATATTGTTGAGGGAGAAATATTCCTCAAATTTATCTACACCTTAAACACAATCCTTATCAAGATTCCAGTTAGCTTTTTTGCACAATTTGACACATTGACCCTAAATTCATATGGACATTTAAGGGACCCAGACTAGCAAAAACAATCTTGAAAAGAATGGAGGACTCACACTTCCATACGTCAAAACTTAAAACAAGGCTACAATCATCGAGAGAGTTTGGTACTGGCATAAGGCTAGACATATAGATCAGTGGAATATAATGGAGAGCCCAGAAATAAATCTTCACATTCACATTTAATTGATTTTCAACAGCACTGCTAAGATAATTCAATGGGGGAAAGAATAGTCTTTACAACAAATGCAGCTGAGATGACTGAATATTCATATTCAAAAGAATGAAGTTGGACCCATCTCTCATATCATATCATAGAAAAAAATTAACTCAAAATGGAAATGTAAGAGCTAAAGCTATTAAACTCTTAGGGGTAAATCTCTGTGACCTTGGATTAGGCAGTAACTTTTTAAATATGATACCAAAATCATAGCACAAGCAACAAAAGAAAAAAAATAGATAAATCAAACTTGATAAAAATTTTTTTAAAAAGACTTTTGTGCTTCAAAGGACACCATCAGGAAAATGAAAAGACAATCCACAGAATGGGAGAAGATATTGGCAAAGCATATATATAATAAAGGGCCTGTAATCTAGAATATATAAAGAACTCTTACAGATCAATAATAGAAAAATAATCCAATTATAAATGGGCAAAATATCTGAATAAACATTTCTCTGAAGAAGATATACAATGGTCTGTAAATTCATGAAAAAATGCTTAATGTCATTAACCATCAGAGAAATGCAAATTGAAACAACAACGAGATACCACTTCACACACCCTGACATGGCTATCATCAAAAAGACATAACAACAAGTGTTGGTGAGGATGTGAAGAAATTAGAACCTTCATATACTGCTATTGGGAATGTAAAATGGTACAGCTGCTTTGAAATAATCTCACACTTCCTCTAAAAGTTAAACATACAGTTACCACCATATGACCCAGAAATTCCATTCCTGGGTATATACCTAAGAGAACTGAAAATGTATGTCACATAAAAAAAGTATATGCAAATGTTTATAGCAGCCTTATTCACAGTAGAAAAAATAAAATATTGTATATCTATGCAATGGAATACTATTTAGCAATAAAACGAAATGAAGTATTGATATATGCTACAACATGGATGAGCCTTGAAAACATCATGCTAAGTGAAATAAACCAGCCACAAAAGACCACATATTCTATGTAATCATTTATATGAGATGTCCAGAATGGCAAATCTATGGACAAAAAGTAGATTTGTGGTTGCCAAGGGCTGAGGGAGATGGGGGTAAAAGGTAGTGGCTACTAATAGATATAGTGTTTCTTCTGGGGATGATGACAATATTCTAAAATTGACTGTTGTGATAGCTGCACAACTGAGTGAACGTACTAAAAGCCATTGAATTGTTCACTTTAAATGGGTTAATTGTATGGTACGTGAATCATAATCAAAGTAAAGCTGCTATTTAAAAAACAGAAGAGTAATATTCTACCATCAGTGTAGAAAGTGGAGGGTACAAACCTGACGTAAGAGAGAGCATGAGAATGGTATTTTTTTTGTGGTGAGACACACTGAAAATCTGATCCAGGAAAATGAAGGAAAACTAACATGTATCAGACTTATATTTCTGAAAAGATAAAAGGTGTTTCCTCTTTAAGGAATCAGAAATGAGTCTGTACTTTTTTATTTTTCCCTATATAAAGTACATTATTACAGGAAAGAATCAGTGCCTCTCATGATAGTTGAATGCTGAACTTCATCTTTTAACACTTTAATTTCTAAAATTCACAAAGTTTTGGTCTGTGATTAGTCACATTATGCTTTCAATGTTATAATGGCTGATACTTTTCTCCTATATAGTTAAACTTTACACAACACAGCTTCTTGGTTGTGTTTCCGTTTGCTAGGTCAGAAATGAATCTACAATTTCACAGTCATGTTCTTTTCATGTGATTATTCAAGTAATAAAATATGAAGTTTCTTGATATTTCAGGAAGAACAAACTTTGCATGCTTCCACAGTGAAAATTAAGGGCAAAATTAGATGAAATTGAAGTTCAGAGAAGATGAACACAATGATGCATGCCTGGAATGATTTATAAAGAAATATTAAACAAGGGAGACGAAATTTGGAAAACTTGGAAAAGCAGATGACTAAGTAGAAACATCATTATATACAAATATTTGATCATATCAAAAGAGAGAGAAGTGACACATAGAAGCCAAGCATATAGAGAATTAACAATGTCATGTTGATAAAAAAATGGAAAATCAAAATGAAAACTAAAAGAGGAAGCTAGTATAATAATCTGATATTGAAAAGGTTTCCTAGACAACAAGGTGTCAAAAATGTTTTTATTGTGCGTTGGTATAAAAAACCAAAATTATGGTAACAATTACCTTTAAGATACAACATTAACATGCTCCCTAATACTTCAAGAAGCAAAACATGGGGCAACTGAGCAAACAGATGGGATCCTACATCGATAATCACTTTTCAGAAATATGGCTTTGAGAGATGTTAAACAACCTCAGCAGGCTCCTTTTCAATAGCCTTATCTCCTGATATTGACTTCCATGGCCAGAGTAGGATGGATAATTGGAAGACTCTGATTTTCATACAGTAATGTAATCTCTTTCATTTGAGTGAAGTGAGCTCTGAAAGCATTACTTGGAACACATGATGCTGATTCATTACATTTCACTTGATAATTGTAATAATGGGTGTGTGTAATTTTAATTGTACATCTCTCATCATATGGAAAAAGTATATGCCATATCACAAAGTGGGGAGATAGTGAACTTTCAAAGGTATCTGATTATCAGATGTTTTCCTAACTGGCCATTAACTGTAGGCAATTTGCTAATCATCTTTTCTTCTTTAAATGAAAATGTCACGTTGTCCTTGACCTTAAGTGGAGATGTTCTGCCTGTGATTCATACTGCAGGGAATAATAATAATAATAACAGTTACACACAATGGTCACTAGACTAAACCAAGTTCCCATTGAATCACGGTCACCTAAATTTTTATTCCTTTGCTTCATACTTTAGCTTCTGACACACCAATCTTAGGTCATCCTGGTTGTACTGACACATTTAATTCTATTTCACTGATTTGCAATCTTAACCTGCCCCACTCAAAACTTACTCCGAAAGAATGTACTTCAAGGATGAAGTTTGAACAAAATCTTTGAAATAATTCATATGACAAAATTTATTTCATCTGGCAAAGAATTGGTAGAAATTTTATTATAGGAAAACATAATGTTTGTATCTTTAATTGCAATAGTTTGAGGATACAGCACACTGTGACACAAAATGGGAACTTAACAAACATGTGTTGAGCAAACAAATGAAGAAAAAATGGATTTTAAGAAAAGATACGAGTTGCAGCCATGGTTGAAGAATTATATCTAATATGTAATTTGTGTATTGGAGTATTACTGGCTGTGGCAAAAGAAGAGCTATGCTGCATCAAACTTGTAAAACACCTAATGTTGTATGCTAAGGAGTTTGGTATTTATTTCATGGATTTTAAAGTAGATAAATTTCATGAGTATTGGGGGAAAAGGAAAATAGAATGGGATGGATGTTAAGCGAGAACTCGGTTTCAATGATGTGAGTGTGAGCTACAATTTCTAAGGATGGAGATCAGTAAGAATGTAATAAGGTACAGATCTTCCTCAACTTATGATTGGGTAATATCCTGAGAAATCCATTGTAACTTGAAAATATCATATATTGAAAATGCATTTCATAGACCTAACCTACCAAACCACATAGTTTGTTAGCCTACCTTAAACAGGCTTGGAACACTTACACTAGCCTACATTTGGGCAAAATAATCTAACAAAAAGCCTATTTTTAATAAAGAGTTAAATATCTCATGTAATTTATTGAATACCGCACTGAAAGTGAAAAACAGAATGGTTAATGGGTACAGAATGGCTTTATGTGTACCAGTTGTTCCCATTCATGATAGCGTGGCTGACTCGGAGCTGCAGCTCACTCCTGCTGCCCAGCATCACGAAAGAGCATCATACCACATATCGCTAGCCTGGGAAAAGATAAAATTCAAAATCTGAAGTATGGTTTCTACTGAATGTGTATTACTTCCACACCATCACAAAGTCGAACCACGGTAAGTCAGGGACTGACGATATTTGATGATTTGGAAGTCATTGGTGACTTTTGAGAAGGTAGATTGACAAATAGGTGGAGACAAAGCAAGAAAAAGTCAATTACATTTTCTGTTCTGGCCAAAATAGAGTAACAGGGATCAGAGTTACCCTCTGGAACACCTAAAAAAAAAAGGGTAGGGAAATAAGACAACAGTTTGCAAGACACTGGACATCAAGGAGCAGAGACTCATTCCTGAGAGACAGGAAATAAATGATGTGAGCCTTATGGTTGCTTCATGTTACCTGAGTTTCCAGGCCACAGCTCAGGGAGGGGGATCCCAGGCAGAGACCAGCAGTCTCACTAAATAAAGGAGAAAGGGCTGAGAGACTCTACAGAACACGGTGGGTAGACTTTTCAAGACAGAGTACCAGAGAGGAGAACGATTCACAGAGAGGGAACTCCAGAATCTTGCACCTAACTGTTCAGCTGTTTACTGTTCACTGATTGGCAATCTTAACTGTTCAGCTGATTACTGTTCAGCTGATTACTGATCAGCTTATGTGTGTGAGTACATTACTAGAGGGCAGGAAAGGAACCACTTAAATGGACTATAGAAAAGAGTGCCTAGTATTCATATAGGGCCTGAGATACTGACTTTTCCTATCAGCCAGACTGTAAAACCTCAAGATTAACAGGGCAATGGACAATATACATGGAAAGGTCTTGCCTCGGTGGTTGGGAATATTTAACCATATATTATAAAAGAACAATACAGGAACATTATTTAGCCATATAATATAACAGGAGACTTCTATATTTCTTTCTACCAAATCTTTAAAAGGACCTAAAAGGATCAAACCATTTCCAAGCACCTTAACAGTATCCCAGAAAAAAAGGTAAAAAATATTTGTAAAAATAAAAGGTTATCCAGCACTCAAAAAGGTAAAATTTACAATGGCTGGCATCCAATAATCAATTATCAAGGAAGCAAAGAGGCAGTAATCGCCCTTGTAATGAAGAAATGAAGCAATCAAAGCCAACTCATAATCGACACACATGTTAGAATTAGCAGAAATGACCATAGAACAATTCTTATTACTATACTCAAAAGGTTCAAAAAGTTAAGTTAGAGACATGGAATATATTTTTTAAAGTCCTAAATCAAACTGCTAGAAATGAAAAATGCAAAGTGTAAGATAATTAAAAAAACACACATTGAATGGCATCCATGACATTATTAGACACTGCAGATTAGTGAACTTGAAGACTAAGCAAGAAATATTAACCAAAATAAAACACAAACAAAAAGAAAAGATTTTTCAAAATGAGCAGAGCATCAGTAAACTGTTTGAAGAAAACTTCAAACAATCTAATGTATATATATAAAAAATTGGAGTCTCAAAGGAGAGGAGAGAGAAGGCAAGACAGAAAACATGTTTGACGAAATAACGGCAACTTTTCCCCGATTTTAATGGAAACTATGTCCCCAAATCCAAGAACTTCAACAAACTTCAAGCACAAGAAACATAAAAAAAAAAAGGACAAGTCATATCGCAAACAAATTGTTCAAAAACCGTGATAAACAGAAAAATTTTAAAGCAGCCAGAGGGAAAAAAGACACATTACATACAAAGAAACAAAAATCAGGATGAAATCAGACCTCTTATCTGAATAATGCAACTGAGAAAAAGTAGACAGCCTCCTTAAAGAAAGAAAAAAAATTGGTAAACTTAGAATTCTATGTACAGTGAAAACATCTCTTTAAACCAAGGCAAAATAGGGATTTTTTTCAGTCATACGAAAGATGAACAAATTCATTACCAGCAGACATAAAGTACCCCCAAAAGAGTTGAATAATTTCATTTAGGCAGAAGGAAAATTATACCAGATGGAAATAAGTATCTAAAGGAATAAAGAGTAGTGAAATTGATAACTACATGGGTAAATAAGATTTCCTATATATTAAAATCATTGGTGATTCAGTATTTAAAGAAAGGTATTTTTTTAGGTAGTATGGAATTTGTAAGATACATAAGAGCAAAATGGATGTCAACAGTAGAACAAAATTGGGAGGAGAACTCAATCAAATAGAAGACAGAAAAAATAGAGATAAATCAATGAAGGTAAAAGCTGATTCTTTAAGAAGACCAATAAAGTATATTAACCTCAAGCCAGTCTAATTAGTAAAAAAAAAAAAGACTGCTAAAATCAGCAACGAAAGAGGTGACATCACTCTACAAATTCCACAGCTATCTAAAGGATAACAAGAAGTAACATGTATACTTTGACTATAATTTTGACAAGATAGATGAAATAGATATATTCCTTGAAATACACAAACTAATAAAGTTCATTCAAGAATAAAGACAATGTGAATATACCTATATCTATTAAAGAAGTTGAATTTTGCTTCAGATTCATCAATATTTTATCAACTATGAGACCAACATTCATATATACTCCTCTCATATTTTTGTAGTGTTATGAACATTACACTGTTGTATCAATTACTGGTGAAAATGAAGCCGTAAGTAAAAGCAGAATTACTCTTAAAAAAAATGATGTAGTTGGGCTTCCCTGGTGGCACAGTGGTTGAGAGACCGCCTGCCGATGCAGGGGACGCGGGTTCGTGCCACAGTCTGGGAAAATCCCACATGCCGCGGAGCAGCTGGGCCCGTGAGCCATGGCCGCTGAGCCTGCGTGTCCGGAGCCTGCGCTCTGCAATGGGAGAGGCCACAACAGTGAGAGGTCCATGTACCGCAAAAAAAAAAAAAAAAGATCTTGTTAAGTCACTACAGCATGGGAGGAATCTCAAAATAATAGTGTTGAGTAAAAAGAGAATTGTATAGCTCCACTTATATTAAGAGTGTAATGAAATAATTATGACAATTATTTTGTTCACCAAAAATTTAAACCTATGGTCAAAACAATGTTAACTCTCCTTAATAATGAAATTATTAACTCCCCTTTTACAATTCCATCAAGCCCCCAAAACCAGATTGAATACTACTTACTTAAATTGTCGGTAAAACTTGAGTTATGCCATTTTACCTTATCTCCCAACTAAATATAATTTTTAAATTTTACAATATTCATAAAAATTCACCACAAAGGAATATTTCCATATCCTATGTCACAGATACAGAACAGCAGGGTGCTTCAACTCCCTGGCAAATGTAGTTTGCAAAATAGACATCTGTGATCAAAACTACACAGCAACATCAAATATCCTCAGAAATCTATTCATATGCTTTGCATTTCATGAATAGCAATTTAAAATTCACTCATTAAGAAATCAAGCAACTCCTTTACATTTCCAAAATAACAGCTAAAACTGTCTGGGACAGGAAAATTTGTAGCTAGAAAAATTCATAGTGCAGACCTAAAGTGTACTTCTGTTTCCATTAATGAAGGAATTCATCTATAAATGGAAGTATATGTATATATTTCATCCTTATAGGAGAGGATATCTGTTTATGTGCAAATATTCTATTTCAAATGAAGTTTGCCTGTGAGCATCGTGTGCCTGAAGAACCAGGTCCTTTCTATGTAGTTTTGGAAGCCAAAGCCTAGAATTACTCTCTAATCTAAAATTTCTCACCACAACCTTAAGTCCATATCACTGTTGTATCTTATTTATGCAATGATTTCCAAATTAGTCTCTCTTCTTAAGTATATTTTTATAAAATGCAAATCTGGTCAAATTCATATGCTTGTTAATTCTCCAGGCTCATCTAAACTTACCTATACACATAAACACATCTCTCTCACACACACACAGCCACACAAACACACTCTTACATTCCAGATTCCAGTCAACACGTCCTTTTCATACCTCTATGTCTTTGTACATGAGCTTCCCTATTGTTAGGGTTTCACTCAGGCCACTGTGATCTTGTTTCAATGCTCTCTCCTTCGAGGCCAATTTTATGATTGGTTTTATTAAGATCTTATGTTTTTAGACAAGGACCCTCATTTGCCAGTTGCCTTCTACTGAAGAATTCATTCTAATACTCCAGACAAATGAGTAACTAACGCCTTCAAAATCTAGGAAATTGAGGCTTCCCGGGTGGCGCAGTGGTTGAGAGTCCGCCTGCCGATGCAGGGGACACGGGTTCATGCCCCGGTCCGGGAAGATCCCACATGCCGCGGAGCAGCTGGGCCCGTGAGCCATGGCCGCTGAGACTGCATGTCGGGAGCCTGCGCTCCGCAATGGGAGAGGCCACAACAGTGAGAGGACCGCGTACCCCCCCCCCAAAAAATCTAGGAAATTGAAAAACTTATTTACTCACACATCAAAGAGGCCAATATTATGCCCTCTGGCTCAGCATTATCTGGTTTCTGTGGCTCTTCATTCAAGCCTCTGACTTTGTGAAGCAGCTTTCACCCTTACACTATTCCATCCCATAAAATCTGCTTTTCCACATTTTGGTTACGTGACCTTGCATTTCACAGAACACATTTACTCAACTATAAAGTGGAAACCATATCATCAAACTCAAACTTTGGTGAGAATTAAATGATCACTTTACATAAGTCCCTAATATTACAAGCATCACAGAATGATACTCAGCAAATATTTGTAGAAGAGTAGGAGGGAGAGAGGAAGGAAGGAGAGTTCCAAAAAGGTACAGAGAACCCAAGAAAAAAAAAGCTTTAATGGGGTTTATCTTGTGTGATAGCCTTCAATTAAAGCTCAGTCAATCTTATCTATTAAGATGAAAAAAATGTATTTGCAAAATGAGAGTCACTAGAAAAGCTTCCTATTGCTTATTGGTGATGGCTACTTCCAGTGAAATAAACTTTCCTTGGAGAAATTATGTGGTTTTTTCCATTGCTGTAATTACCTGTATTGGTATAAGTTGTCATATAGAAATAAACAGGAGCAATGTTTGATCTCTTTGGATTTTTTTTTTTAGCATCAATGAGACTTTAAGAAATAACCTGCCCTCAAACCTGTAGTTTTTAGGAGAGAGAAACCAGGAGAGCCTTATATATCTGTGTTAGTGTAGCCTCCTAAAGTTTTCAAAGCCCATTCACAATCTTTGGGGTTTTTTTTGTTTTGTTTTGTTTTGTTTGTTTGTTTGTTTGGTTGGTTTTTTTTGCGGTACGCGGGCCTCTCACCGCTGCGGCCTCTCCCGTTGCGGAGCACAGGCTCCGGACGCGCAGGCTCAGCGGCCATGGCTCACGGGCCCAGCCGCTCCGCGGCATGTGGGATCCTTCCGGACCGGGGCACGAACCCATGTCCCCTGCATCGGCAGGCGGACTCCCAACCATTGCGCCACCAGAGAAGCCCATCTTTGGTTTTTTTGAGGTTAACGATATAGAGAAACCAGAGGGTATTATTGTCTTCATTTTAATAACAGAGAAAACTCCAGATAACTTGAGTTACCTAAAGTGTGAGATCTGAGTCAGTGTCTTCTAATTGTGTGCATTATTTCCACACTGACATTCAGCAATATTATGAAAAATGAAATATACATCTTGAAACCTTGGACCCCAACTATTGAAACTAGGGCAATAACATATGTACCAGAGCCTCTAATAAAGAAAACACAAAGATATACTTTCATTTTCTGGAATGAGTTGTACCCTGCTTTTCATCTTGCCTGTTGTTGGTCAGTTATGTGGCAGGAGGGGGGATAAATTCCTTTCTGGATGTAAAAGCCACAGACAAGGTGGAAGTGGACTGCATGGCCACTCATACTCGTATCATGCTCTCCTCATCTTTCACCATTTAAAAAAAAGTTAAGGATATTGTTCTCTTTCAATCTATCATTAGAGTAAATAAGGAACTTTTATTGTGCATAATAAAGACAATGCCTTTAAGTAAGCAAATATTTATGGCATAATTTATTCAACACATATTTCCATCATGAGGAAGAAACTGATAGTACATGGAAGAATTGAAAGGTAATGAATAGCCACTCCTGTTATTTAATGTCTTACAAAATGGAAACCTGTGATTTCTTAATTATCGCCCTTTCACTGCTTCTTTTTGCGCCAAGTGCACAGCACTTAACTTTTTACATCAAATTGTATCCTACTAAAAAAGGGAAAATATTATACCTCATCCTATTTTTTGAAACATATATTTTCTATTTGCTACAACCCTAGTGAAAACAAACACTGTGTAATTATTAAACATTGCTAACCAGGTTAATTATGCTCATATTAAAATTCTTTAAAATAAAGATTTGCTGAGGTTAGGAAAATAGGTTGCAGTAGGCTGGAGCAAACTTTCTCTCTGTTAAAATTCCCTTTGGTGGTACGTGTGTCCATGTGAGCCTCCACTTTAAGCCAGCCACGTGCCTAAAGTTGCTGGTATATTATACAAATATTATAATAATCAGTTGTATTACAGTGTCACATAAGGGGTAACAAAACCTTTGGAGAATTTTGTTCTAGGAATATGTAGTTTAATAAAGAAAAAGGAAATTGCTTTTCATTTCTGACACTCTGCATGAAACAGCATTAAAAGCCCAGCCTTTTGAGCCAGGCAGAAATGAGTTCATAGTCCAGCATTGCCATGTTGTTATCCTGCGGCTATAGGCAAGTGGCTTTGCAGAATATGTTATCTCGTATACATACATATATACATACATATATATATATATATATATACATACATATATATATATACGTATATATATATATATATACACACACACACACACATACATATATACCTAAATATAAAAGAATATTATTCAACCATAAAAAAGAAGGATCTCCTACCATCTGTGACAGGGCTGGACCTTGAGGACATTATGCCAAGTGAAATAAGCCCGACAGAGAAAGACAAACACTCTATGATCTCACTTATATGTCGAATCTAAAACAAAAAACTCACAGAAACAGCAGAATGGTGGTTGTTAGGTACTGGTGGGTGAGGGAAATGGGTAGATGTTGGTCAAAGTGTACAAACTTCCAGTTATAAGGTGAGTAAGTTCTGGGGACCTAAAATACAACATGGTGACTATGGTTAACAGTGCCATATTATATACTTGAAAGTTGCTAAGACAAACCTTAAATGTTCTCACCACATACACACAAACATTTAATTATGTGAGGCAATGGATAAACTAACCTTACTGTAGTAATCATTTCATAATACATACAGGTAACAAATCATCACATTATATACCTGAAACTTATACAATGTTATTTCTCAATTATATCTCAATAAAGTTGAAAATTTTTTTAATTAAGAAAATAAAAATTGGGCTTTCCTAGTGGCACAGTGGTTAAGAATCTGCATGCCAAACTTGCACAAGCCTCTTAGATAGCCTCATCCACCAAAGGGCAGCAACAAGAACAGCAGAAGCAACAAGAACTACAATCCCGCAGCCTGTGCAACAAAAACCACATTCACAGAAAGACAGGCAAGATGAAAAGGCAGAGGGCTATGTACCAGATGAAGGAACAAGAGGAAACCCCAGAAAAACAACTAAATGAAGTGGAGATAGGCAACCTTCCAGAAAAAGAATTCAGAATAATGATAGTGAAGATTATGATGCAGGACCTCAGAAAAAGAATGGAGGCAAAGACTGAGAAGATGCAAGAAATGTTTAACAGAGACCTAGGAGAATTAAAGAACAAACAAACAGAGATGAACAATACAATAACTGAAATGAAAACTACACTAGAGGAATCAATAGCAGAATAACTGAGGCAGAAGAACAGATAAGTGACCTGAAAGACAGAATGGTGGAGTTCACTGCTGCGGAACAGAATAAAGAAAAAAGAATGGAAAGAAATGAAGGCAGCCTAAGAGACCTCTCAGACGACATTAAATGCAACAACACTCGCATTATAGGGGTCCCAGAAGGAGAAGAGAGAGAGAGAAAGGACCCGAGAAAATATTTGAAGAGATTATAGTCGAAAACTTCCCTAACATGGGAAAGGAAATAACCACCCAAGTCCAGGAAGGGCAGTGAGTCCCACACAGGATAAACCCAAGGAGAAAAACGCCAAGACACATAGTAATCAAATTGGCAAAAATTAAAGACAAAGAAAAATTACTGAAAGCAGCAAGGGAAAAACGACAAATAACATACAAGGGAACTCCCATAAGGTTAACAGCCGATTTCTCAGCAGAAACTCTACAAGCCAGAAGGGTGTGGCATGATACACTTAAAGTGATGAAAGGGGAAGAACCTACACCCAAGATTACTCTAACCGGCAAGGATCTCAATCAGTTTTGATGGAGAAATCAAAAGCTTTACAGACAAGCAAAAGCTGGGAGAATTGAGCACCACCAAACCAGCTCTACAACAAATGCTAAAGGAACTTCTCTAAGTGGGAAACACAAGAGAAGAAAAGGACCTAGAAAAACAAACCCAAAACAATTAAGAAAATGGTCATAGGAACATACATATCGATAACTACCTTAAACGTGAATGCATTAAATGCTCCAACCAAAAGACACAGGCTTGCTGAATGGATACAAAAACAAGACCCATATATATGCTGTCTACAAGAGACCCACTTCAGACCTAGGGACACATACAAACTGAAAGTGAGGGGATGGAAAAAGATATTCCATGCAAAAGGAAATCAAAAGAAAGCTGAGTAGCAATACTCGTATCAGATAAAATAGACTTTAAAATAAAGAATGTTACAAGAGACAAGGAAGGACACTACATAAAGATCAAGGGATCAATCCAAGAAGGAGATATAACAATTATAAATGTATATTCACCCAACACAGAAGCACCTCAATACATAAGGCAACTGCTAACAGCTACAAAAGAGGAAATCGACAGTAACACAATAATAGTGGGAGACTTTAACACCTCACTTACACCAATGGACAGATCATCCAAAATGAAAATAAATAAGGAAACAGAAGCTTTAAATGACACAATAGACCAGATAGATTTAATTGATATTTATAGGACATTCCCTCCAACAGCAGATTACACTTTCTTCTCAAGTGCACATGGAACATTCTTCAAGATAGATCACATCCTGGGTCACAAATCAAGCCTCAGTAAATTTAAGAAACTTGAAACCATATCAAGCATCTTTTCTGACCACAGTGCTATGAGATTAGAAATGAATTACAGGGGAAAAAAACGTAAAAAACATAAACACATGGAGGCTAAACAATACATTCCTAAATAACCAAGAGACCACTGAAGAAGTCAAAGAGGAAATCAAAAAATACCTAGAGACAAATGACAATGAAAACGAGACGATCCAAAACCAATGGGATGCAGCAAAAGCAGTTCTAAGAGGGAACTTTATAGCTATACAAGCCTACCTCAAGAAACAAGAAAAATCTCAAATAAACAATCTAACCTTACGCCTAAAGGAACTAGAGAAAGAAGAACAAACAAAACCCAAAGTTAGCAGAAGGAAAGAAATCATAAAGATCAGAGCAGAAATAAATGAAATAGAAACAAAGAAAACAATAGCAAAGATCAATAAAACTAAAAGCTAGTTCTTTGAGAAGATAAACAAAATTGATAAACCAGTAGCCAGACTCATCAAGAGTCTGGAGGAGAGGACTCAAATCAATACAATTAGAAATGAAAAAGGAGAAGTAACAACAGACACTGCAGAAATACAAAGCAGCCTGAGACTACTACAAGCAACTCTATGCCAATAAAATGGACAACCTAGAAGAAATGGACAAATTCTTAGAAAGGTATAACCTTCCAAGACTGAACCAGAAAGAAATAGAAAATATGAACAGACCAATCACAAGTAATGAAATTGAAACTGTGATTAAAAATCTTCCAACAAGCAAAAGTCCAGGACCAGATGGCTTCACATGTGAATTCTATCAAACATTTACAGAAGAGCTAACACCCATCCTTCTCAAAGTCCTCCAAAAAATTGCAGAGGAAGGAACATTCCCAAACTCATTCTATGAGGCCACCATCACCCTGGTACCAAAACCAGACAAACATACTACAAAAACAGGAAAATTACAGACCAATATCACTGATGAACATAGGTGCAAAAATACTCAGAAAAATACTAGTAAACATAATCCAACAACACATTAAAAGGATCATACACCACGATCAAGTGGGATTTATTCCAGGGATGAAAGGTTTCCTCAATATATGCAAATCAATCAATGTGATACACCATATTAACAAATTGAAGAAGAAAAACCATATGATCATCTCAATAGATGCAGAAAAAGCTTTTGACAAAATTCAACACCCATTTATGATAAAAACTCTCCAGAAAGGGGGCATAGAGGGAACCTACCTCAACATAATAAAGGCCATATATGACAAACACACAGCAAACATCATTCTCAATGGTGAAAATCTGAAAGCATTTCCTCTAAGATCAGGAACAAGAAAAGGATGTCCACTCTCACCACTATTATTCAACATAGTTTTGGAAGTCCTAACCATGGCAATCAGAGAAGAAAAAGAAATAAAAGGAATACAAATTGGAAAAGAAGAAGTAAAACTGTTACTGTTTGCAGATGACATGATATATACATAGAGAATCCTAAAGATGCCAACAGAAAAGTACTAGAGCTAATCAATGAATTTGGAAAGTAGCAGGATACAAAATTAATGCACAGAAATCTCTTGCATTCCTATACACTAATGATGAAAAATCTGAAAGAGAAATTAAGGAAACACTCCCATTTATCACTACAACAAAAAGAATAAAACACCTAGAAATAAACCTACCTAGGGAGACAAAGGACCTGTATGCAGAAAACTGTAAGACACTGATGAAAAAAATTAAAGATGATACCAACAGATGGAGACATATACCATGTTCCAGGGTTGGAAGAATCAATATTGTGAAAATGACTCTACTACCCAAAGCAATCTACAGATTCAATGCAATGCCTATCAAATTACCAATGGCATTTTTTATGGAACTAGAACAAAATATCTTAATATTTGTATGGAGACACAAAAGACCCCGAATAGCCAAAGCAGTCTTGAGGGGAAAAAAACGGAGATGGAGGAATCAGACTCCCTGACTTCAGACTATACGACAAAGCTACAGTAATCAAGACAATATGGTACTGGCACAAAAACAGAAACATAGATCAATGGAACAAGATAGAAAGCCCAGAGATAAACCCACTAACCTATAGTCAAATAATCTATGACAAAGGAGGCAACGATATATAATGGAGAAAAGACAGTCTCTTCAATAAGTGGTGCTGGGAAAACTGGACAGCTACATGTAAAAGAATGAAATTCGAACACTCCCTAACACCGTACACAAAAATAATCTCATAATGGATTAGTGACCTAAATGTAAGACTGGACACTATTAAACTCTTAGAGGAAAACCTAGGAAGAACACTCTTTGACAGATACCACAGCAAGATCTTTTTTGATCCACCTCCTAGAGTAATGGAAATAAAACCAAAAAGAAACAAATGGGACCGAATGAAACCTCAAAGCTTTTGCACAGCAAAGGAAACCATAAACGAGATGAAAGACAACCCTCAGAATGGGAGAAAATATTTGCAAACAGATCAACGGACAAAGGATTAATCTCCAAAATATACAAACAGCTCATGCAGCTCAATATTAAGGAAACAAACAACCCAATCCAAAAATGGGCAGAAGACCTAAATAGACATTTCTCCAAAGAAGACATACAGATGGCCAAGAAGCACATGAAAAGCTGCTCAACATCACTAATTATTAGAGAAATGTAAATCAAAACTACAGTGAGGTATCACCTCACACCAGTTAGAATGGACATCATCAGAAAATCTACAAACAACAAATGCTGGAGAGGGTGTGGAGAAAAGGAAACCCTCTTGCACTGTTGGTGGGAATGTAAATGGATACAGCCAGTATGGAGAACAGTATGGAGGTTCCTTAAAAAACTAAAAATAAAATTACCATAGGATCCAGCAATCCCACTACTGGGCATATACCCAGAGAAAACCATAATTCAAAAAGACACATGCACCCCAATGTTCACTGCAACACTATTTACAACAGCCAGGTCATGGAAGCAACCTAAATGGCCATCGACTTACAAATGAATAAAGAAGACATGGTAATACATACAATGGAATATTACTCAGCCATAAAAAGGAACGAAATTGGGTCATTTGTTGAGACGTGGATGGACCTAGAGACTGTCATACACGCGTATGTGGAACCTAGAAAAATGGTACAGATGAACCGGGTTGCAGGGCAGAAGTTGAGACCAGATGTAGAGAACAACGTATGGACACCAAGGGGGGAAAGCTGCAGGGGGGTGGGGGTGGGGGTGTGATAAATTGGGCGATTGGGATTGACATATATACACTGATGTGTATAAAATGGATGACTAATAAGAACCTGCTGCATAAAAAAATAAAATTCAAAAATTAAAAAAAAAAGAAACTGCCTGCCAATACAGGGGACACGGTTTCGAGCCCTGGTCCAGGAACATCCCACATACCGCAGAGAAACTAAGCCTGTGCACCACAACTACTGAGCCTGCGCTCTAGAGCCCGTGAGCCACAACTACTGAGCCCATGCACCACAGCTACTGAAACCTGCAAGCCTAGAGTCCATGCTCTGCAACAAGAGAAACCACCACAATAAGAAGCCCACACAACACAACAAAGAGTAGCCCCTGCTTGCCACAATTAGAGAAAGCCCACGCGCAGCAACAAAGACCCAATGTGGCCACAAATAAAATAAATAAATAAATTTATTTTTAAAAATAAATAAAAAATAAAAACCACTGAAATCTACTATATATTGTATGTTTGCGATCTTTCCTCTAATTTTTTTAAAAAGCAAATTTAGCATGATGAACCTTCAAAATTTTCACAGTACAGTACAGTGCATCAGTACCAATATTTAGTGGATCTGTATTCAGTGGACTAAAAAACTCCATAAGATCTACTACTTATTACACCATTATTATTGAGCCTCTGGGAGAGAAACATCTGTAATGGAAACACAGACAATATCTAAGGTTCCTTTTCTGCTGTTTTTAGAGAGACAAGACAGTTACTCTTGAAATTAAATAAAAATTCAGGACAATAATATAAGAAATGTCTAAAGGCCATATAAATGTAGCCCTTGATAAGCTACTTTTTGAAGTTTAGTTCCTCTGTCTCAAACTAATCTTCAGGATTTATTGATTCCAAAAGCTATTCACATGCTGGAAATGTGCTACCTACTAACACTTCTACAAGAAAAAATATAAATGAGATTTCAGGGACCAGCTGGAAAAGAAAAAAAAAAGAAAAAAGGGGGGAAAGGTATTATGTTAGCCTTCCAAACTCACAACAGAAGAACCTAAAGTTTAAAAATGAACTTGAGTTTTTTCATAATGAATAGACTACTTTATCAAGGTCAGTCTTTTAAAAATAATTGCTACCACATATTCATTGAAGCCAATGAGCTAAGTGTAACATTAGCATCATTTTAAATGAATCATCTAACTTAATACTTATAATATATGGTATTATTAGCCCCATTCTTCTGATGAGTAAATCACTATATGCAAGTTCACATAGCTTGGAACAAGCTTTCAACTGAGGACTTTTTGACACAGAAGCCCAAGTCTTTCATACCTGCGAAAGAAATAAAGACTGCTTATTGCATTCATTTTGTACCTATATATCTTAAATGAAGGAGCAGTACACTGAGAATATATATAGATCATGAATTATCTCAATTCCCAGGGCTGCTATTGTATCATTAAGCTATTATTGTTAACTTTCTGCTAACTACCAGAATATTGACTATTATAACTAAAATTAAAAAGAGGACTTCAATTTACAGACAAGTGAAGTCACACAGTATATGTGTGTGGTGACATCTCAAATTTGGGTATTGACTTTTACCTTTTCAGTGTAACAGTTTATCAAATGACAGCATGGTGCTTAAAAGGTTTTACTTATAGGCTGTTTTCAAGAGGCAAATGTCTTGGGAATTTTTCTCACTTCACTGTTCTTTAGCATAGTGTATACCCTATGGCTCATTTTCCCAGTTAATGATCAACTTGAGCAATATGTCTTTTTAATGTGAATATGAAAGTTGTGTTCTGCAAGATGATGATGACAGAACACAGCAACAAGCTTTTCATTCATTTATTTTTGCTAGCCTTTTTAAAATTAAAGTCATCTTACCAATAGTTCATGAAATTATTATTTAGAGCAAGAACCTTATTTATTTACTCCTGGGTAAGAAAATGAAAAAGTTAATAAAGTTCATAAAACTCCATTACCTAATGAACTCTAGTTCAATAATGCACCACAGACTTACATACAAAGGGCCTTGCAAACACTTAACCATGAGTTAAATCAATCAAAATAAATACAGTTGCAACCACAAAATTGACTACACTGAAAATATGTATAACATTTCTGAGAATGTTTTGTCCATCCTGCTGGGTAAAAAAGTCACTGCTGTAAACAACTGTGGTTTTTCCTGTAATTTGGCAACAAAACAGTCAATATACAATACAGCTCTTCTTATTACAAATATATAGGCAGTCAATACATATGTTGACTGATTGGTTTTACTTTTAAAAAGCTATTTCTGTGGCCCACTGTTGATCTGATTATAATAAATTTTATACCAGAAATAATCTTAACACAGTGTTTTTTTAGACCCTGTCAACAGTTAGTCTCCAAACCGACAGATCTTGATTGAATACTGTTTTCCTAATAGTGATAAGGAGGAAAGCTAAAGTAAACTTAGTCAAGCCTTCCTGTAGTACTTTAATTCCCTTCATTTAATATAATTACTATCATCTAGAAAAAGACAACCAAACTTTAACCTGTCACCAAAATAAAGATGTGATAAATTAGTTTCAAAATCCTGGAGGAGGAAATGAAATGGGCATGGAGGAAAAAATGATATTCCCTTGCTCCTATCTTCATAAAGTACTTCTTAATTTATTTATTTAATACAAAGATATTAGAAATTTCCAATAATATACCAGATTAAATTTAACAAAATTTGATTGTAAAAAATGTATTTCCAATGCTGTATATTCTAAAGTGACATGGTTCCATTTCTTAAACTGCCCTGTGCCTTAATATGTTCTTTAATTTATAAATATTTTAGTAAAATAAATCTGAAAAATTCGCCCTATAAAATCACTTCTTAGAGTTTCCCAATGCCCATGAGTTCATTAAATGCCATTTACAATAACGGATTCAAGAAATAAATTTAATATTTGTTAAGCGCAGTGTTTCCTAAACTCATTTGACTTTAGAAAAGATTTTTTTTTCAAGTAATACCTATTAAACTCTCAAATATCAAGTGGAACATCCTTTGGAAATACACCAGATAAGAGAATATTATCTGTGTTTACAATTCAGATTAAGCAAGTTATAAAAATTAACACAATATTACATTTATATATTATAAATAAATAACTAAAATACCCTTTCTGGAATTTAAATCTTCAGTATATGAACTGAATAATGCAATGAATCAGGCAAAAGGGAAATAAAATTGAGGAAATACTACAGAATGTTAAATAAAAGTTACAGTGATTAAATATATGAGGGATAATTAAGAAATATGGTGATTAAGTCCAACACAAAACTAGCAGAAGTTCTAAAATCAGTTAACATAAGAAACAGAGAAGAAATCATCAGAGACATTAATAAAATAATATCCCTTAGCTGAACAAATATCTGAGTTTTCAGACTGAAATAGGTCCACAGAGTAATGTACAGAGTTCAAAGTGTTAAAAAAAGATTCATAGCGAAACATACGCTGATGAAATTTCAGAAACTTAAGTATAAGGCTTTCTAAAAAGATGTCAGAGCAGAAAAACAAGGGACCTACTAAGGAATCAGATGTACATCTAACCCTTTACCAGAACTGCTGGATACTAGACGTCAACAGAATAATGCCTGATAAAAACTATTTTATACCAATAGTTTATACCCAGTCAGATGACCAATTCTGTGAAAAAAGAAAAAAAAATGCAAATGCGAAGAAAATTTTCCCACCACATGTTCATATTTTTAAAATTCTATTAAAGTATTTTTACAAAAAACTATTGCTTCAAGTTATGTCAGAGTGTTCTGCCTATGGTTTCCTCTAGGAAGTTGTATAGTGTCCACTCTTAAACTAAGGTCTTTAATCCATTTTGAGCTTAGTTTTGTACATGGTGTTAGAGAACATTCTAATTTCTTTCTTGTACATGTAGCTATCCAGTTTTTCAGCACCTCTTATTGAAGAGACTGTCTTTTCTCCACTATATATTCTTGCCTCCTTTGTCACAGATTAATTGACTGTATGTGGGTTTATTTCTGGGTTCTCTATCCTGTTCCATTGATCTATGTGTGTTTCTGTGCCAGTACCATACTGTTTTGATTACTGTAGCTTTGTAGTATAGTGTGAAAACAGGAAGCATGACTCTTCCAGCTCTGTTCTTCTTTCTCAAAATTGTTTTGGCTATTCAGGATCTTTTGTGTTTCCATACAAATTTTAAAATTATTTGCTCTAGTTCTGTGAAAAAATGCCATTTGTAATTTCATAGGGATTGCACTGAATCTGCAGATTGCCTTGGGTGGTATGGTCATTTTAACAATATTGATTCTTCCAGTCCAAGAACACGATATATCTTTCCATCTGTTTCTGTCATCTTCAATTCCTTTCATCAATGTCTTATAGTTTTTGGAGTACAGGTCTTTGCCTCTTCAGGTAGGTTTATTCCTAGGTATTTTATTCTCCTTGATGCAATGGTAAATGGAATTGTTTCCATAATTTCCCTGACATTTCATTGTTAGCATATAGAAATGCAACAGATTTCTGCATATTAATTTTGTACCCTGCAACTTTACCAAGTTCACTGATGAGCTCTAGTGGTTTTCTGGTGACACCTTTAGGATTTCCTATGTATAGTATCATGTCATCTGCAAACAGTGACAGTTTTTACTTCTTCCTTTCCAATTTGGATTCCTTTTTTTTTTTTTCTTCTCTGATTACCATGGCTAGGACTTCCAAAACTACGTTGAATTAAAGTGGCAAGCATGGGCATCCTTGTCTTGTTTCCCATCTTAGAGGGAATGCTTTCAGCTTTTCACTGTTGAGTATGATGTTATCTGTGGGCTTATCATATATGGCCCTTATTATGTTGAGGTAGGTTCCCTCTATACCCACTTTCTGGAGAGTTTTTATCATAAATGATGTTGAATTTTATCAAAAGCTTTTTCTGCATCAATTGAGATGATCATATGGCTTTTATTGTTCAATTTGTTAATGTGGTGTGTCAGACTGATTTGGGATACTGAAAAATCCTGGCATCCCTGAGATAAATCCCACTTGATCATGGTGTATCATCCTTTTAATGTATTGTTGGATTCAGTTTGCTAGTATTTTGTTGAGACTTTTTGCATCTATGTTCATCAGTGATATTGGCTGGTAATTTTCATTTTTTGTAGTATCTTTGTCTGGTTTTGGTATCACGGTGACGGTGGCCTCAAAGAATGAGTTTGGAAGTGGTACTTCCTCTGCAATTTTTTGGATTAGTTTCAGAAGGATCCGTGTTAACTCTTCTCTAAATGTTTGGTAGAATTCACCTGTGAAGCCATCTGGTCCTAGACTTTTGTTTGTTGGAAGTTTTTAAATAACTGATTCAATTTCAGTACTGGTAATCAGTCTGTTCATATTTTCTATTTCTTCCAGGTTCAGTCTTCAGAGATTGCACCTTTCTAAGAATTTGTACATTTTTTTCTAGGTTGTCCATTTTAGTGGCATAGAGTTGCTCATAGTAGTCTCTTAGGATCCTTTGTATTTCTGTGGTGTCCGTTGTAAGTTCTTTTTCATTTTTGATTTTATTGATTCGGGCCCTCTCTCTTTTTTTCTTGATGAGTCTGGCTAAAGATTTATCAATTTTGTTTATCTTTTCAAAGAACCAGCTTTTAGTTTCATTGATTTTTTTTGACTGTATTTCATTTATTTCTGCTCTATTTTTCGGATTCCTCTCCTAAAGTAAAGAAAATATAAGCAAAAATAAACAAATGGGACCTAATTAAACTTAAAAGCTTTTGCACAGCAGAGGAAACCATCCACAAAATGAAAAGACAACCTATTGAATGGGAGAAAATATTTGCAAATGATATGACCAATATAGGGTTCATATCCAACATGTATAAACAGCTTATAAAACTCAACATCAAAAACAAACAACCCAATTAAAAAATGGGCAGAACTGAATAGACATTTTTCCAAAAAAGAAATGCAGATAGCCAATAGGCATATAAAAAGATGCCTAACATCAGTAATCATCAGGGAAATGCAAATATTGGGTGGGCCAAAAAGTGCCTTCAGTTATTAAGGAAAAATAAAAGACACATCTTTCATTTTCACCAAGAACTTTATTGAACAACATATTCACCCATTTGTTCCACTACCTTCTGCCATTTTTCAGGCAAATTCATGATTCCATCTTCCCATAACATTTTATCTTTTTGAGCAAAGAACTGTTCCAGGTGCCTTTTACAGTCTTCCGGGGAATTGAAAGTTTTTCCATTAAGAGAACTTTGTAAAGACCAAAATAAACGGAAATCCAAAGGTGCAATGTCTGGTGAATAGGGCAGATGAATCACAACTTCCCAGCCCAGCTGTAACAGTTTTTGCCTGGTCATCAAAGAAACATGTGGTCTTGTGTTATCCTGGTGGAAGATTAATGCATTTTCTGTTGACTAATTCTGGATGCTTTTGTTGACTGCCACTTTCAGTTGGTCTAATTGGGAGTGCTACTTGTTGGAATTAATCCTTTGGTTTTCTGGAAGGAGCTCATAATAGAGGACTCCCTTCCAATCCCACCATATACACAACATCACCTTCTTTGGATGAAGACCAGCCTTTGGTGTGGCTGGTGGTGGTTCATTTCGCTTGTCCCATGATCTCTTCCATTCCACATTGTTGTACAGTATCCACTTTTCATCACCCATCACAATGTGTTTTGAAAATGCAACGTTTTCATTACGTTTCAGTAGAGAATCGCAGGTGGAAATATGGTCAAGAAGATTTTTTGCACTTAACTTATATGGAACCCAAACATCAAAGTGAGTCACATAACCAAGTTGGTGCAAATGATTTTCAGTGCTTGATTTGGATATTTTGAGTATGTTGGCTATCTCCCACGTGGTATAATGTTGATTGTTCTCAATTACTGTTTCGATTTGATTGCTATCAACTTCAACTGATCTACCTGACCATGGAGCATCATCCAGCGAGAAATCTCCAGCACGAAACTTCGCAAACCACTTCTGACATGTTCAATCAGTCACTGCACCTTCTCCATACATTGCACAAATCTTTTTGTGCATTTCAGTTGCGTTTTTACCTTTCTTGAAATAATAAAGCATAATATGCCAAAAATGTTTTCTTCCATCTTCAATATTAAAATGGCTACACAAAAATTTACCAATTTTGATAAGTCTTTCTTTATATGCATGCTGATATGACAGCTGTCACATACAATCTAACAAAATTGTTTTGAAGAAAGTTAAAGACAACTAAGTGCTACTAGAGCCATCTTACAGAAAAAACTGAACGAACCTTTTGGCCCATCCAATAAAAACCACAGTGAGATATCACTCCACACCTGTCAGAATGGCTATCATCAAAAAGTCAACAAATAACAAATGTTGGTGAGGATGTGCAGAAAAGAGAACCCTTGTACACTGTTGTTGAGAAAGTAAATCGGTGTGGAAAACACAGTGGAGTTTTCTCAAAAATCGAATGGCAGAGATACCATGTGACCCAGCAATTCCACTCCTGGGTATATACCAAACAAACAAACAAACACTAATTCAAAAAGATACATGCATCCCAATATTCAAAGCAGTGTTATTTACAATGCCAAGGTATGGAAGCAACCTAAGTGTCCATCAACAGATAAATGGATGAAGAAGATGTGATATATATATATATATATATATATATATATATATATATATATACACAATATATATATATACAAATATATATATAATGGAATACTACTCAGCCATAAAAAAGAATGACATTTCCAGCAACACGGATGGACTTGGAGGGCATTATGCTAAGTGAAATAAATCAGACAGAAAGATAAATACTGTATGATATTGCTTATATGTATCATCTAAAAATACAGCAAACTAATTAACATAACACGAAACAAGCAGACCCACATATATAGAAAACAAACTAGTGGTTACCAGACATGAGGGGAAAGGGGAATATAGGGGTGGGGGAGTGGGAGGTACAAACTCTTGGGTGTAAGACAGGCTCAAGGATATATTGTACAATACGGGGAATATAGCCAATATTTTGTAATAACCGTAAATGGAAAGTAACCTTTAATATTGTATAAAAATTTTAAGTACTTTAGCAAAATAATTTTTAAATGAAAGAATAATATGAGAATTTTAAACAGTGGTGATACCATATGATCTGTAAGAAGAAAATAAATCTCCAAAGAAATAAAAATAAATACATTATGGCTGCAACTAGAGAAAACCCGCATGCAGCAACAAAGACCCGACATAGCCAAAAATAAATTAATAAATAAATACATTTTTAAAAATAAAGAAAATAAATAAATAAATACACAAGACTTTGGAAACTGAGACATTTACCTCTTAAGCAGTAGGTGATTAACATCACAGATTTATATTTGTTACTCTATAGATCCAACTGCAATCCTTGATTTTTCCATGAATAATAACAGTTAGATTTTTATCTCTTTCATGGTGCTTACAACAATGCCCATGAAAAAGCTGTTTTCTAAAGATTTGATTCATCTTGGATTATTCTTTTATCACAGTATTTTTCATGACAGAATTAATTGTTCTAAACATGTTTATTAACTTGTCAAGGGAATATTTATCATTTCCTTTGTTAGATGTAGCTGAATGATGTTTTCTACCTAACTAACAAGTATGCCTTAGTTTCTCCTTGTGAATGAGGAATGATAAATGCCTCTTTTGCCTCTGGCTCTTCCTCTGTAAACTGGACACAATATAGATTCTTTCTAAATTTCGTATGAAATCAAACAAATGGGTTATTTGTAAATCAATATAATTTATGTAACATGGTTTTGCATGTTATCTGTCTCAGAATAAGCATCCAGTATAATATTGCTATTTCATACAGTATAATTAGAATTAGAAAACAGAAGTAAACTATATTCAACGCATAAAGGGGAAGCAAAAGTCACAGAGATCTTCTTATATCTCACAAATATTTTCATTTATTTATAGGAATATGCTTTAAAGTCTCAAGACATTTAGTAGATTTCATGTTTATTTATATAGTAAGAGAATTTTCATAAGGGTATAATTTTAGCTTCCTTACTTAGAAAAATTCTGAGGAACTTATATAAGAGCCAATGTTTCAACCATTCCCTTTAATAATACTGTAACTAGCAAGCTAATGAGTATTCACTTCTCTAAAATATCCTAAAGTTCAACTGGGCAGCTTCAAAATTTTTCATATGACTGTTGATTAAAACTTTTATTTGTACCTTGTATCCATTTCATTTTTTTTACTTTCCAAAAGAATATATTGTATAAAGGACTCATATCTAGGATATATAAAGCACTCTTAAAACTCAACAATGAGAAAACAAGCAACCTAACTTTATATATGTGTGTATACACACACACACACACACAATCTATAAGAACAAAAGAAAGAAAAATACATATACACATATTTTTACCAAAGAAGATATACAGATGGCAAATAAGCATATGAAAAGATGCTCAACATCATATGTCATTAGAGAGATACAAATAAAACCACAATGAGATATAACTACACACCTATTAGAAGAGCTAAAATTCGATAACTGACAATACCAAATGCTGTTGAAGTGCAACAAGAACATACATTCATTGCTAGTGAGAATATAAAATGATACAGTTATTTGGGAAGACAGTTTGACAGTTTCCTACAGAGCTAAGCATAGTTTTACAATAGGATCAGGCAATCATATTCCCCAGCTAATTGAAAACCTATGTTCACACAAAGGCCTATACCCAAATGGTTATAGCAGCTTTTTTTATAATTGTCCCAAACGGGAAATAATCATATCATATTATCCTTCAACAGGTGAATGGATAAACAAACTTGGTATTCGAGATGATGGATACTTCAGGGGATAAAAGGGAAGAAACTATAGATTCACAGAACAACATGGATGAATCCTAAATGCATGTTGCTAAGTCAAAGAGGCCAAATTCAAAAGTCTACATATTGTATGATGCCGTTTATTCAACATTCTGGAAAAGACAAATTATAGGGATGGAAGACAAATCAGCATTTGTCAGAGGTTGGGAGTGAATGACTACAAAGGCCACTCACAGAGAATATTTTAGGTTGATGAAACTGTACTGTATGGTACTAGGCATAAGATACATGACTACGCATCTGTCAAAACACGTAGAATAGTACATCAAAGGGTGAACTTTAATGTATGCAATTTTTAATCAGAGTATCCTGGATGTAATGCATACTGGGACAAATAAATTTAACTGTATTCCCAATATATGATAAAACGGCACTGAAGGGGGTGGAGAAAAAGGAACTGACATAAGTGACTTTGGAAAATGATGTTATGATTGGTAAATCTAAGACTAGGTGCAAAAATAACTGTACATAAACACCATTTTAGTTGGTAAGTTTGTTTCTCACAGGAACAGTTAAGAAATATGAAAACACATTTACACTAGTGTAGAACAAATAAGTAAATAAATGGTAAATACTTTGAGTCAGGTTTCTCACTGTTAGTAACAGAAGTTACAAATAAGCAAGAGGCAAAAGCTAGAATGAACCATGTGATACTGGATTAGAGTCAGACATTAGTATGAACTCACGTTTAGTTTAATAGGTATAGAGATAGACACCTATAGAAAGGATTATAGATATGTGTATACATTGGTTAATATACATGCATATATTCCATAACTCTGCGGAGAGACTAGAAACAATGACACCAAGTAGCAACAAACACATCTAGCATCCAGGCCTTAGTTTCTAAACATGGTTCTCCAAAATAACAAAAACCAGACATCCTTGGAGAAATGACTAATTCTAGGCCTGGGGCAATGAAAACACAAGATGAGCCTGGAGCATTATGTAGGGACAGGAAATAAGGCAGCACTCAAAAATCAAAAGGATACAGGCAGATCAAAGGGACACAAGAACCCAACTGAAGGAGCACCTGATGGCCTAAGCTGGAACAATTTGAGTCATAAAATTAATTAAACTTTAAAGTTATAGAGAAATATAAAATAAATATTCATGAGTCCATACTGATAGAAATAACTGAATACATAGATAAATGGGGAAAAAGGTACAAATCTTTCTTACAAAGAATTTCAAATAACATATGTAAATACTCTTCCCTCCAGGAGATGGGGCTTAAGCTCCCTCTTCGGAGTATTGGCTGGATTCCAAAAAATAGATTATGGAAAGGGAACAATAGTAACTTCACAGTGAAGAAATCTGGCAGACCTCACCTTAACCAAGTGATCAAGGTTAACATCACCAGTAAGTCATGACTAACACAAGGTGATGAGAAAGACATTTCACCTCTATGGTAATCTTCCCCAAAACCCCCAAAACCCTGGTCTGTCTAATCATGAGAAAAACAGCAAACAAAGCCAAATTCAGGGCCATTCTACAAAAGCCTGGCCAGTACTTCTCAAAATTATAAAGGTCATGGGAAACAAGGAAAGGCTGGGAACCTGTCAGAGACCATAGAAGAGAGATGATAACTAAATTCAATGTGATATACTTGATTAGGTCCGAGAACAGAAAAAAGACATAATTGTAAAAAAAAAATCGATAAATCTGAATAAAGTCTGGAGTTTAGCTAAAAGTAATGCACCGCTGTCTTTTTAGTTTTAACATATGTACTACGTAAAATAGTAACATTAGAGTAAGATGCGTGAAGAGTATATGAGAACTCTCTGTACTATTTCTGCAACTGTTTGATGAATCTAATATTCTCAAAAGAAGGTTTAGTTTTTGTTTAAGTGCATAGTTGCATTGCATTATGATGAATCAACACAGAATAGCTATTAAGCATAGTAGAAACTGTAGCTCCTGTAAAGTGCAGATTTGCAAAACCCCCTCTCTCCATATAAATTGTATCAGAATTTTCTAGAAATGGAGCCAAGAACCTGCATTTCATATAGCTATAGGTGAATCTTATGCACACCAAAATCTGAGGATTCCATTTCTAGAGCCCTGTGCCTTTTATAGTCCCAAAAGACTTTTAAAGGCTTTAAAACCCGAAGTAGTAATGGTATTATCCAAGGTAACCAAATTTGAAGAAAGTCAAAATTCAGCATATGCAAGATAGTAAGGAAAGATAATATGTATATAACTGGTGGGCACACAGGATAACAGGGTCATGATAGTTTGGCAAGTGGATTCAAAGTATGGTAAGTATCCAAGTGGCAGCTCAAAGACTAAAAGTGGAAGCAACTTGCTTATTCAATCAACCCTTCCTGGGTTGAAGAAAAGTGATATTGCTATGGAGTGCAGAGAAATTACAACGGGCCTGTTCAATCAATAGGCAACAACTGCCTTAGTATGAAGTGATACTACTCCAAAAATGAAGAGTGCTGTACTGACAACCAAAACCAACACCACTAAGCTAATAAACAAATGCTCAAGCAAGTTGAAAGGCTCTGACTGGAGTGTTCTATAATGAACAGATGAACAAGGGAATGAGAATAAACTATGAAAATCAACGTGATGAAACTCACTGGTTAAATGAAGCCTAATTGGTCTCAAGTATGACATCCTGTGTGTCTCTGCCCACCCTCAGTTGCCTACCACATTTACTGTGGTAGACTTCATGCTGGCTCAGGGCACCAGTTTTGAGCCCCAACAGATTCAAGTAGTCCACAACCTTGCTGCCTCCTCCACCCACACAGCATATGCCAGCCCTCCTCTGACACCCAATCACATTCCCTCTGAATGAACCCACTTCGGCATTCTTCTGCCTGCATCAGCTAGCCCTCACTCATGTTTACCATTTATGATGGTTAATTTTACATGTAAACTTAGTCTATGGTGCCTGGTTCTTTGGTCTAGAAGCTGCTGTGAAGGTGTATTTTAGATGTGATTAACTTGTAAATCAGTAGACTTTGAGAAAAGCAGATGATTCCTCCATAGTGTGCTGGACGTCATCCAATCAGTTGAAGGCCTTCAGAATGAAGACTGAAGTCCTCCCATGAATAAAGAACTATGCCTCCAGACTGCAATAGAGAAACTCTGTCTGAGTTTCTAGCTTTGGGACTCAAGACTGCAACATGAACGTTTACCTTAATTTCCAACCTGCTGACCTACCCTGCAGATTTCTGACTTGCCAAGCCCCAAAATCACATAAACCAAAGCCAATAGACAATTCCTTGAAAGAAATCTCCCCTCCCCACATATATACATTTGATCCTTGGACAACATGGGGGTTAGAGTGCAGTTAAAAACTGCATAATCCGGTTCTGCGTCCGCAGATTCAACCAACCACGAATCGTGTAGCACTGCAGTATTTACTGAAAAACATCCGTGGATAAGTGGACCCACACAGTTCAAACCCATATGGTCCAAGGGTCAACCGCAATACGATAGCTTACCCTATTATATAAAATACAATAACCTATTATATATCCAATCCAATACAATATAATATAAATATCCTATTAGGTCTGTTTCTCTGGAGAACCCTAACTAATACACTATTCTGATCATTTTTCTACCAGTAACACTGTAACCATCTTCTCTTATAATGAAATACACTGCAGCTATTTTACCATTGCTACACCCAATGATATTTTTTCTTAGTAAGGTATGATATTTAGATAAGTTATAATCAATATATAGACTGAGAGATTCCCATTTTGTTCTTTGCATCAAATAGCATAGAATCAATATTCCATATCCTGGCTGAGTATCAGAATCACTTGTGGCACTTCTTAAAAGTACAGTTGATCCTTGAACCACACGGACTTGAACCGGGTGGGTTCACTTAATCTACAGTACTACTCAGTCTGGGGTTGACTGAATATGAAGATGTTCAACCATAGATACGGAAGGCCGATTGTAAAGTCATACTTGAATTTTCGACTGTGTGAGGGTCCACACCCTTAACCCCAAAGTTGTTCAAGGGTCAACTGTACATATGCCAGAGTTCAACCCCGAACTTGCTGAATCAGAATTTCCTCAACTGATTTTGATTCACAGCCAACGGCTGGAATCCCTGGGCATAAAATCATTTGACCACAGTATCTGCAACAGGATCTAGTCCAAGGTCACTTTTTTAAATAGAGAACTTGAGGTTAAGGGAGAATAAATTACTTATTCAAATTCCCAAAAAGGGTAAGAATGAACAGTATCAGGCTGCTATGTTTTTCATATTTCTATAAAGTACCTTTTATTTTCTTATATAGACATTTCCAGAAAAAAGATAACAAGTGGCATTCCAATCACTCAGTGCACACAGTTATGCATATCTTATCATCTGATCCACAGCTCCAGTTCACTAATATAGATAGATTATAATATTTAGAAAATAAAAAGAGGCAGCTCTATTTTATAAGGTAGTTCATGCCATGTACACATCAAACTATCTGGTATATAGTTAGAAGACCTTGTAAATAGCTAAAATCTTGGCTATTAATTGTGTTGTAATAAAACTTTGAGGACATGTAAATGGTACTATGTTATGTTTGATGATTTAATCAAAGAAGGGTGACCTCACTTTCCTAGTGATGGAACTTCGGTAGATGCATTCAAAGAGCTAACATAAATCTTAGCTTATTTTCTAGTAGCTAGCAAAAAACTTCCAAAATCACTTCATATTGTGGATATGAAAACACAAAATAATCAATAACCTCAGTTTTTCACTACCGCTGACTTCTAACACTCCATGGCTTCTAATACAACATTTGTATTTTTTAAAGAATTAAAAATGGACAGAGTATATACATACACAATCAGCTAAGATGCATGTTTCCACTAGTGTCTGCTTTACCTAACTAACGTCCAATATTGGAAGGGTAGGCAAAAATATTCAATATTATTATTATTTTTAAATTATACCACTCTAACCCTAATTATAAAATACAGAATACTATTTTATATTAATAATCATATCTCTTTATAATAATTTACTACATATATATTCATACTACAATCCACATTAAGGTACAAATTTTAGCGAACATTAACATTCGTGATCAAAGCCCAATATGTACGTACGAATCTGTGCACTCCATACATACGTACACACAGAATGGTTTTCTAAGATGTCACTGAACGTAGCGCAAAATGTGAATTGAGATGTTATTTTGTAGAGAGTTCTAATATTATATTATTACCTGTTTTCTCTTGTTCATTTGACCCAACAGCATTCTTTTGCAACAAGATAGTCTGAGGGATGCTCTACATCATCCAGCTATGAAACAGAGTTTTATAAACCCAAGTGTCCCATAGAGACATTTACTCCAAGGAACTGGTATAATTCAAAATGTAATCTAACCAAACATGCTTCATAGTCTGGCTAGGAGAAGCAATACCATGGTTTATAGAATAGTGTCTCTGGAAAGAAAAGGAAGTGGACTCTTGGTTCTGCATAAAATCTTGTTAATCCTATTTCCATTTCCCCCTCCTACATTTGTAACAACTGAATAAACTGATTATGTTTTTTTATCTTGTAGCTGCAATCTCTGTAGACAGACTGATTAAAATACTTACATTGATGTGATCAATATAGTTACCAATCAATAACGCTCCAGGAATTGATTTTTATAATCTGAGGAATTCTGCACCTTGATTCATTTATATACTATTGTCTTTCTTCTAAAAATTAGGGATTGTAAATGTGGAAAATAAAAAAAAGGATTAAGGGGGAAGGGCCACGAAGGGAAAATTGCAGTTCTCTACAGCATAACTGAGGAACACATGTGATTAAGGAAAAAGTGATGATTTGGGGGGGGGGGATAAAAGCGTGGATAATTGATAGAGAACTCGTGAAAGAGGGAAGCAATTGTAAATAGATTATTGTGGATGTGGAACTGACATTTCCAGTTATCATTACTGTGTTTTGTCCTTGACAGTTAAGACCTGAGGAATGTTAAGCAATGTTTCAATAGCTGCATGTATAAGAAAATAATATTCCCGCCACCAGAAGCTGCTCTAGTACAGCTTCCCCCTTCTACTCTAGGCCATGGACTCTACCACACAGACACTCAAAGGCAAGAAGAGTGTTATCCCTTAAAATTGTCAGTAGTTCTCTTCCCCTCAACTCCCAGTTCCAACAGCCTCTTCCCTTTCTAATGGGCTGCCTTTAGCCTCACCTTCCTTCCCAGATCCAGCAGTTACTCCACAATAGATCTGCATTGCACGTCCTGTAAAGGAATGCAAGGTTTTGTCTTGGCGTTCAGTCTCTCTTCCAAGAGATACACACACACACACACACACACACACACACACACATATAATGTAAAATTCATATTACTGCCAATGGTTTCAAAGAATCACTTTTCTGGCAGAAGAAAATCAAGGGATTACATTACTAATGGAGCATTGAGTCATACAGCTGACAGTATTTGGCAGATTATTAATGAGACTTTAATCCTGGGTTGTTTGTCATGTATGAAATCAGAACTGAAGAGCACCATCTACATTAGCAAAAGCAGGTTGATAATCTTTCTATTTAAAGAACGTATGCCAATCTTTTAATTCACTTTATAATAAATGAGATTTAAAATCATTTGGGCAGAAAGTTACTAAATATCAGATATTTCCTAGAAATTTGAAACTTTAAATAGGTTTAACTGACCTTAACTACTCAGATATATTTGGAAAATGGCAAAAGACTTCAAGAAAATAAGTCAAAAGGACATTGTTTACTTTTCATGTATGAACTGAAATATAAAAAGGTCAGAGGAAAAGTAATAAATGTGAGTAATACACAGGAAACACTTTACAAAACATTTACTTTGGAAACTGCTTTTTGCTGAGTTTAACAGTGGTTGGTTGAGGTATCATATTTTTATAAAAAAGGAAATCAGCAAATAAGTCATTGAGAATATGGTTTAAAAGTTTAGAAAATTAGGGCTTCCCTTGTGGCGCAGTGGTTGAGAGTCCGCCTGCCGTTGCGGGGGACACGGGTTCGTGCCCCAGTCCGGGAGGATCCCGCATGCCGCAGAGCGGTTGGGCCCGTGAGCCATGGCTGCTGGGCCTGTGCATCCGGAGCCTCTGCTCCGCAGCGGGAGAGGCCACAACAGTGAGAGGCCCGCGTCCTGCAAAAAAAAAAAAAAAATTTAGAAAATTAAAATGTGAGAGCACATTACTTATGTCAAATTATGAAGAATAATGATTACATTAAATACAAGCTTATTAACACATTGGGTTAATAGTATAGTAAGGTATGGAATCATAAGGAACATTTTATAAGGATTTTGCATTTTTTTCCTAACTTGTTTGGAAAAACTTACACTTGATTTTAGTGAAACAAAGTATCTACACTTTCAACCAAGACATTCTGGATTTGTAGGTTGACTAACACCATTCCACCAAAATTATTTTCCCTAAACCTAATTGCTATGTAGGAAAAGGTATGAGAACGTCTATAGCAATTTCTGTATCTGTGACAATAGTAGTAAAGATTTCAAACAAAATATTATTGAATATATATGAATATTTCAATATATATATACATATTCTATTATCAACTCATTAGCATCTAATTTTACATTCATCACATATACATTCTGTCAGTGAACATAGTGAACTGAAACCGACTCTAGGGCCCATGAGATTAAAGTCAACGCCTGTTGCAATCATTCAGCATTTAGCACAAAGCTGGAATATATTAGGTCCTAGATAGTTATTGACTAGATATATGGTGTGTCCATGCCATTCTAACTCAGTGTTCTCTACCTGTATTGGTGAATTCCATGGATCTGTTCTTGTGTTTACATCCAAATGAAAAATGACTGGAAGCATTTTCAGAATTATCTGGATCTGTCTATAGCTCAATGCAGCAGCACAAACTCACTGTCCATGCCTGCGTGTGTGTTTTGAATCACACTGAGTGTGACTGCTGCTAGGCTGGCATGTTCTAGTGTAAAAAGGACAACTGTCGCATGTCCACCCTTATAGTCACATTTTACCAGCTGCAAACACTAAAATTTCCTTTTAAAGTGATGACTGGGAGGTGAAAAATAGTTTAATAGAATGAAACTCAAAGGGAAGAGTGTTATCCCTTAAAATTCTGTCCGTAGTTCTCTTCCCCCTCAATTCCCAGTTTGAACAGCCTCTTCAGTTATTGAAGTTACTGAGGCTTTTAATGGTATTTCATGAAATCAACAAACTGCATCAGAATTACTTTTCACAAACTAATAAAAAAGAACATGGACAGACACTATTTGAATGATGACTTCCACTACCTGAAAGCAAAAGTACATTATGAATCATCATATGAGCTAAAGTACGTCATGTCTTCAGTACAGAAGGGCGGTAGAGCACTGAGATCTTTCACGGATGTCGGGACACAGACACGGCGCACTCAAAAGGGAACCTGCATCTCGTCAACTAGTGTGTTCTCAGTGACAAGGGACTGTGTTTAAGACAAAAAGCATAATCGGGTGCATAATTGGAACTTCTTAATTTTAATAGTTTTATAGTTGTATTTGCATATATTTACAAATTGTCTGGTTTACAGTTATAAAAGCATACCAATTTCTATGCCTGGTTTTATGTTTATGCATATTAAACTAAAATTATAATAGTAATTTATCACCATTGGGTGTCTTTGATTTTTTTTCCTTCTAAAGGAAATAGAGTTTAAATATATATTCAACATCTACTGCCACTCATTTTTTTAATTTGGAGAAATAATGAGACTAAAGCTTTTCATAGGCCACTCAATATTTTAATTTATATTTTTGAGCCCCTACTATGTGAAAATTAGCATCACAAGTTGAACAGTCTTTGTTCTAATGGAGCTCATGGTCTAGCCAAACTTCCCAAACTACCTAGAGAGGAATCCAATTCAGAGTGTCACTCTCTGCTATTTATAAGCTCTGTGTTTGATCATGTTACATACTTTAATTCACAATTTCTTTATCTGTGAAATATGGGTAATAATAATCAAATCTAATCCAGTATCTGTAATAATGAGGTAATGCAGAGTGAACAGCCCAGAGATATAGAATATCGATGTATCACTTTTCACTACCTCTCATTAAATGATTGATTTATACATATGTATACACACACACACACACACACACACAAAACACAGAGAGTGAGATAAGCCACCGACTGCTGCTACTTATGGTCTACTTCCTTAAGATTATACCATTGATCCTACTTCATCTATTAATTTTCAAAGAAGGAATTATATGTAACATTTACTAGCACTTAGCTACAAAAGAAATACAAATATGAGGAGCTTATAGAACAAGTTTTTATGTTAGTACCTATAAAATACCTGTCATATAATAGGTGCTCAATAGAAATATGCTGAATGAATGAATGAGAGCTAATCATTGACACGGAGTCAGAACTTATTGTCTAATATCAGTTGTGTAACTATTAGTTCTGTAACATTTGTAAATTAATGAAGGGAACTGAAAGTCAAAACAGTTTTTGCAGATTATAGCATGAGAATTTTTATTTGTTGACTCTGCATTTATCATGAGTAATACTGTGATAGCTAATTTTTATATGTCAACTTCAAAGGGGGTACCCAGATATTTAGTCAAATGTTATCGTTTGTGCCTGAAAGGGTGTTTTTCCATGAGGTTAACATTTGAAATAGTAGACTAAGTAAAGCAGATTGCTTTCCTTAAAGTCGATGAGCCTCATACAATCATTTGAAGGCCTGAATAAAATAAAAATGCTGACCTTCCTCTGAGTAAGCAGGAACTCCTCTTGCCTGACTGCCTTGGAGCAGGGACATTGTTTTTTCCTGCCTTCAACTTGAATTTCCTGGGTCTTGAGCCTCCTGGCCTTTGGACTGGACCTACACCATGGACTCTCCTGGTCTCAAGTACGGCAACTGCAGATTTTGAGACTTGTCAGCCTCCATAATCACGTGAGCTAATTCCTTATTTTATATAATATACAAATATATCTTCTATTGGTTCTGTTTTTCTGGAGAATCCTAACATAATACCAACACTGACCACAAACATTTCAAAGAAACCTTCATCTTATAGTCCTATATTGATATTTTAAAAGACATTATCTTAGCACAGACCAAGTTATAAACTATAAAATTTGATTATCAAATTTTTTTAATTTCGGGGGCTTCCCTGGTGGCACAGTGCTTAAGAAACCACCTGCCAATGCAGGGAACATCCGTTCGAGCCCTGGTCCGGGAAGATCCCACATGACACGGAGCAACTAAGCCCATGTGCCACAACTACTGAGCCGGCATGCCACAACTACTGAAGCCCAAGCACCTAGAGCCCGTGCTCCGTAACAAGAGAGGCCATCGCAATGAGACGCCCATGCACTGCAACAAAGAGGAGCCCCCACTCGTTGCAACTAGAGAAAGCCCACATCCAACAAAGACCCAATGCAGCCAAAAATTTAAAAATAAAATAAATACATTTAAAAAATAAAATTTAAAATTTTTCTAAAAACATCATCTGCTCTGAAGTTTTTTCATTCTGTGTTTGTATTTAGCTTTACATTCCTCATTAAAGAAAAACTGGATGCAATGTTTTTGTTTAGATATATGTATATTTCCTTCATGGAAATTTGAGGTTCCAGTTCATGCTAGTTTATTGATTTCCCTTTAAAAAGTTAGATTTTAAACCTTAGGTTTCTCTTAGTTATAACATGTATTTTAACATTATCTTCTAACCTAGGGAGTAATGATGAGGGATAAAAAATCTGAGAAACACCATTATCACCCCTTAGTAGACATACAACCATTCAATAGTATTATTTTAATATTTGAAGAGTAAAGTTGTCCAGATAAATTAATTATTAAATGATCTTGGGACATAAGGAGAAAATGTTCTACAAAATCAAGATTTCTTCTATTTAAATAGATTCTTCCAGTGAAGTCTACAATGGACTCTTCCAAGGAAATTTTTGAAGGATTGCAATTATATTAAGACTAAACACTGGTGTTAAGCAAACATAGAATACAATTTTATCTCACTGAGAAACTGATCATGTAGTTCTTTTCCATCTCTAATGTATGATCCTATCATTAACATCAACTTATCAAATAGACATTGTTATTATTCTATTTCTTTACAGACTCAACAATTAAATGCCTCTAAAATTGCTCAGATAAGTGTACAAAGTGACAGTTGATATTTGATCCTTTGCTTCCTTCATAAACAATGATTATAGCACAGCATGAGCTTTCAAAGAGAAATAAAGGGACCCCCCAAAAAAGTACATTAGTCAAAGTCATGGTAATAAAACTGTAAGTGAAAACAGCTATTTTATCCAAAAACTTTAAAACCATTGAGAGCACTTAAAACAGTCCATCACTCTTTCTTGTACCTTGAGAACAGAGACCATGTCTGATTCTTCTGTGTATCTCCAGAGTCAAACACTGACACATATTTGGAATACTGTCTAGAAATGGCTGTTGAATTAATTAATTATAAATACCTAGATTGGTCTTATGTCTTCCACTATAACATCCTTAACGTCTAAGAAAATATTGACTTATACATGTGTAATATCTTATACGTATTTACTGGAGACAAGAAAGGGAGAAAAACAGTAGTTTTTTGTTTTGTTTTGTTTTGGTCTGCTTCTCCACTAGAATACAAACCTCATGGGAACAGACTTTGTCTTTCTTTGTTACTAATATATGCCCAAATCCCATACCAGTGCCTGGGCCATACTAAGTAATCAATAAATATTTACTGAATGAATGAATGAAAGATAATTTGAGATCAATGGTATTTCCTACCACTGTGGCTCATTCCATACAACATCATTGAGGGGTTAAAAAAAATGCTTGCTGAGTGGCAGTGAAAGGACAAATGAGGCTGGAGGGGATAAATACATCCACACAGTTAAGCTCTTTCTCTAAGAATACACCTAAGCCTTTTGTTTTCTGACAAACAAAAGAGAAGTCTGCACTTACCCAAGACGAAGGAAAGTGCTAAATCACGTGAAAGGGACTCCGAGACAGGTACCGCAGGCCCCGCGGCTTCGCCTTCACCTTGGCCTTCACACCCACCACGCTGCCCGCGCCGCCCTCGCAGGTGCGCCAGAGCTACCACGCCGACTGCGAGGCCGCCGTCAACAGCCATTTCACCCTGCAGCTCCACGTCTCTTTCATGTGCCTGGCCGTGGCCTTTTACCTCCACCGCGACGACGTGGCCTTGAAGCACTTCAGCCGGTTCTTCCTGCACCGCTGTGGGCCCAGGGCCTGAAGCGCCTGCAGAACCAGCGCGTGGGGCCGCCTCAACTTCCAAGACATCAGGAAGCCAGTCAGTGACGAGTGCAAGAGCGGCCTCAAGGCCATGAAGTGCGCCTTGTTCCTGGAGAAGCTAGCGACCCGGAGCCTGCTCCACTGCACCAGCTGGCCACCGACAAGTGCGACCCCCACCTGCTCCACTTCCTGGCAACTCACTACCTCAGCCAGTAGGTGGCGCTCATCAGACAGCTGGAGGGTCATGTCACCACCCTGAGCATGATGGGGGCCCCAGACGTCGAGCTGGCAGGGTAACTCTTTGACAAGCTCACCCTGGGCGACAGCGACAAGAAGAAATGAGCCTGGACTGGACTTCCCCAGAGCCACGGGGTGACCAGAGCCCTGGTCACCATGCCTGCCATGCAGACGGCAAGAGTGCCCTTGCAGAAGAAGTTCACTTAAGTTTTGGTTTTGGTTTTTTTTTTTGGCAACAAGGGCAGGACTCTCTTTTCCTGGACTTTATTTTATCACTTAAGTTTTTTTCTTCCAGTTTTTCCGTTTCTTCCAATAAAGTTATTGGTTCATAAATAAATAAAGGTCTCTGGTTGATTCATGTGGGCAAATCTCTCATTTTTTAAGTTTTAAAACAGGTATCCAGGAGTTTCTGAACACAGCCATACCCCAACCAGATGCAGCTCAGGATCTCCACAGTGGGAGGGAGAAGGTGTTCCATGGGGCCCTGGAAAACACAAAATCAGTCTTCCCCTTATAAATAATGTAGGTATATGGGGGTAGACTGGGGTGGGGTGGGGTGAGGTAGGGGTACCTGGTGAACGTGGGTGCATGTGCATAGTGAAAGTATAGAACCATAGCCTGAAAATCATGATTGCAGTTGCCTCTGGGGAACAAGTGAAGGGAATGGGATTGGGCAGGGATTAAAATAAAGGGTGTCTGCAGTTTCACCTGAAATGTTTATGTGCATTAATTATGCAAATACTAATGGTTAAGTATGAGTAGCAAGATGGGGGGTGGAGGGGTTTGGAAGTCTGAATGGTGGAGTATCTCTTTGACAAGTTCACTCTGGGCAACAGTGATAATGGAAAAATGAGTGTTAGGCTGTCTTGCTCAGAAACACGGAGGTGACCTCCCATGGTCACCAATGCCTGGCATGCATGTTGTAATAACAAAACATCCACTTATATATGTTTTCTTTCTTTGTATCATATGTATATATGCATGCTTGTGTGTGTGTGTGTATACATATATATATGTATAAACATATATATATAGATATATAGATATATAGATATATTTTAACTCCAACAAGCAGCAGAGCTCATTTTGAAGTTCATTAGGAAGACGCCCTTTGTTGAAAAGCAGTTCGGCGATCACATTACTGGAAATGATATAGCTGCTTCCTAGACCTTTCCTGAGCCTGGCTGTATTTCTGCCCTTGGGTTTCACATATCCAACTTTGATTTAGTTTTTGTTCTTTGCTACCAAGAGAACCTAAGCTAATATGTCTTATTATCAACACACTTTTACCAGCCTCCACTGTATTTACACTAGAGTAAATAGCTCTTCTAGGGTAGTAAATGACATTCTCCCCTTTATCCCTACTACAGAGTCCACTGAAAGGAAAAAGGATCAAGGGTGGAAGGGATCAAATAAGAACAATTTCCCGAATGGAAATACAGAATACTGAAGCCTGCTACCATATGCATCTCTTCTCACCTAAAAGTGTTTTCCTCATAATTTACAGAATTTTAATTCCTTAGATCAACCTTCCCAAGACTGTGTTCAGTATCAGCCAGTGCCTCAAAAACATTCACAAGTGTTCAGTGGAAAACTTGTATTAATCGAATTAGCAGGATTTTTTGGTTTGTTTTTTCAGTTTTTGTTTATTCTAGGAATTTTAGGTCTGATGTAAAAAATATACATTTTGAATGTATAACGTGGGGATAAAATATTCAGTGTTTCCCAAACATTCTGATCATGGGATTCTTTTTCTACCAAATCTCACAGAACAGTATTCCAAAGAAAATAGCTTTGGAACAACGTTAAAAGGTCCCACTGTGGGCTTCTCTGGTGGCGCAGCGGTTAAGAATCCATCTGCCAATGCAGGGGACATGGGTTTGATCCTTGATCTGGGAAGATCCCACATGCCGCGGAGCAACTAAGCCCATGTGCCACACTACTGAGCCTGTGCTCTAGAGCCCGCAAGCCACAACTACTGAAGCCTGTGCACCTAGAGCCCATGATCCGCAACAAGAGAAGCCAGCGAAATGAAAAGCCCATGCACCACAATGAAGAATAGCCCCCACTTGCCGCAACTGGAGAAAGCCCGCATGCAGCAACAAAGTCCCAACGCAGCCAAAAAATAAAATAATATAAAAATAAAATAAAATTAAAAAATAGGGCCCTTCGTGTGTTGTTCCAGAAGCACACACCTGGTAGCTAAACCTCATTCACTTTCACTTAGAGGTCATTATGAGGAACGGGAACCTTTGCTGTGAAGGTTTCAGCACAGTAAGCTTTAGACAGTAAGTGTAATGCAGGGCCCTCACCATGACAGTGGGTAGATATCACACACATCCATTTTGTTTCCTGATAGGTAACTCCCAACACTGTATTTTTCCATCTGTTCTAATTTCCATTTCTAAATGAATGGTCTCTGGGAATGATAACATTGATGTTTCTCCAGCACTTATATCAAAGTCAAGAGAAACTTTAAGGCTGCTAAGTAGTTTATATTCTTCACCTCCCTCTACCTATGTATTCATCTCACCAGCAGCAGAATTCTTCATTTATTTTCCAGACTAGATGGCTGAATTTTGGTCAGTAATACACCTTTGGGTCAAAAACAGTCTGTGCCTGCATCTTTTTGAAAATAAGATGCCTGTTCCTCTCACCAAAGCATGCTGAAATTTCTCAGAATTCAGACATTTAACTATAAGAAAAGAAATAAGGCATACATACTACAAAACACTGTAGTAATAAAGTCCAAGATTGTTAAATAAATATATAATAAGTAATGTGTTTAATGTGTAGCATGTTTTTCCTCCAGCAGAGATGATCAACATTATTCACATCATTATTTGATTTTTGAATGAGCACCTTATGGCAATGCATTCCTCTTTAGGTTCAATGCAGGACTTATCAAGTTTCTCTCCAGCCCTAAAATACATGATGCAATTCTATAAATTGAAACTGCATGATTCCCAAACAATATAGTGGGCATGAGACAATATCAAAAATCTTGTATATTTTTAAAATTTAAATGTGTTCCCACAACAACCCTTAGGTATCAATTCTCATGACACCTCCACTGAATTTGATAAGGTGTCTATTTTATTCCCAGGCAGATTCAGCGTAATACAAAACTATTATTTTCTCAATATGAGAAATATTCTATCACATTAATACATGATTATATAAGGCTGGAAAATAAGAAGGTGATTAAAGCAAGCTTCTCAACAAGAATACTATTTCAGTCTGGCCCATCTTATTAACCACAACTTTCATTTGTCTACTGTTTGGCTGATTAATTCGATTCAACAGGCATTCACTCTTTTTTTTAAAATAAAGTCCAATATTCTCGACTGTTTATTCTATTTTATTTTATTTTATTTATTTATTGGCTGCGTTGGGTCTTCATTGTTGCGCATGGGCTTTCTCTAGTGGTGGCGAGCGGGGGCTACTCTTTGTTGCACTGTGCAGGCTTCTCATTGTGGTGGCTTCTCGTTGCAGAGCAGGGGCTCTATGCATGTGGGCTTCAGTAGTTGCAGCACATGGGCCCTAGAGGGAACGGGCTTCATTAGTTGCAGCATGTGGGCTCAGTAGTTGCGGTGCACGGGCTCTAAGGTGTGTGAGCTTCAGCAATTGTGACTCACGGGCTCTAGAGCGCAGGCTCAGTAGTGTGGCGCCCAGGCTTAGCAGCTTCGCGGCATGTGGGATCTTTCCAGACCAGGGCTCAAACCCGTGTCCCTGCACTGGCAGGTGGATTCTTAACCACAGCACCACCAGGGAAGTCCCAAGCATTTATTCTTAATAAATGAGTTTGTGCTGGGGAATCAAAGTTAAATAAGACATGTACTTGGTCCAGTTAAACTAAATAGATTAGCACTTTGCCAATTTTCTAAGAGGAAAATACAAGTCCAATATGAGGTTATTTTAATAAACAATTAAATCAATAGTATAGCTAGGGAGTGTTTTCATTTATTACTCTCCATTTTAGCTTTATAAAGAGGTATGCTACCCAGTCATTCAACAAACTCACAAATGGGAATGCAGCAATTTTTAATAAGTATGATAAATAATGTAGGCCAGCTATTCTTCCTCTCTGAATGGTGGACTCTAAATGAATCTAAAGCATCATCAAAAAAAGTAAAATAAATCAAAAACAAATGAAGCATCATCATAATGACCATCATCTGGGTAAATTATGCTGTCGAAATAACATGTTAAGGAACTTCCTCTTCCTAATAATAAGGAATGTTACCTGATGGAGAGAAAGAATTTGGGGAAGAGCAATAATACAACATGATCAACAGACTAAATTTTAGCAAACAAGGACACTCATTTGTTTACATATTTTACACTGCTGTTCCCTACAGACAGAGGAGGCACCTGAAGGTATATTTTACTAGTGTGGGTCACATAGGAGTCTTCTAAGGAACTGGTTTAAAAACATCATTCCAAAACTAGTAAAAAAAAAAAAAAGTTATTTCCACTGTAGATTTGAACCTGTAAGTAATCTATAGGTAAATGTAATCTAAAAAATATTAGGGCAGCCTTAATGGCAGTTCTTTATATAAGAAAGAAACACATACTTGCTGAAAGCTTTTACAGCATCACTAGCTTGCATCCAATAATAAAAACAGCTTACACTTTTTATTTTTACATCTTTATTGGAGTATAATTGCTTTACAATTTGGTGTTAGTTTCTGCTTTATAACAAAGTGAATCAGTTATACATATACATATGTTCCAATATCTCTTCCCTCTTGTGTCTCCCTCCCTCCCTCCCTCCCACCCTCCCTATCCCACCCCTCTAGGTGGTCCCAAAGCACCGAGCTGATCTCCCTGTGCTATGCGGCTGCTTCCCACTAGCTTCTATTTTACGTTTGGTAATGTATATATGTCCATGCCACTCTCTCACCTTGTCACAGCTTACCCTTCCCCCTCCCCATATCCTCAAGTCCATTCTCTAGTAGGTCTGTGTCTTTATTCCTGTCTTACCCCTAGGTTCTTCATGACATTTTTTTTCTTAGATTCCATATATATCTGTTAGCATACGGTATTTGTCTTTCTGACTTACTTCACTCTGCATGACAGACTCTAGGTCCATCCGCCTCACTACAAACAATTCAATTTCGTTTCTCTTTATGGCTGAGTAATATTCCATTGTATATATGTGTCACATCTTCTTTATCCATTCATCCGATGATGGAAACTTAGGTTGTTTCCATCTCCTGGCTATTGTAAATAGAGCTGCAATGAACATTTAGGTACATGACTCTTTTTGAATTTATGGTTTTTGAATTATGGTTTATGGTATATGCCCAATAGTGGGGTTGCTGGGTCATATGGTAGTTCTATTTGTAGTTTTTTAAGGAACCTCCATACTGCTCTCCATAGTGGCTGTACCAATTCACATTCCCACCAGCAGTGCAAGAGTGTTCCCTTTTCTCCACACCCTCTCCAGCATTTATTGTTTCTAGATTTTTTGATGATGGCCATTCTGACTGGTGTCAGATGATATCTCATTGTAGTTTTGATTTGCATTTCTCTAATGATTAAAGATGTGGAGCATTCTTTCATGTGTTTGTTGGAAGTCTGTATATCTTCTGTGGAGAAATGTCTATTTAGGTCTTCTGCCCATTTTTGGATTGGGTTGTTTGTTTTTTTGGTATTGAGCTCCATGAGCTGCTTGTAAATTTTGTAGATTAATCCTCTGTCAGTTGCTTCATTTGCAAATATTTTCTCCCATTCTGAGGGTTGTCTTTTGGTCTTATTTATGGTTTCCTTTGCTGTGCAAAAGCTTTGAAGTTTCATTAGGTCCCATGTGTTCATTTTTGTTTTGATTTCCATTTCTGTAGGAGGTGGGTCCAAAAGGATCTTGCTGAGATTTATGTCATAGAGTGTTCTGCCTATGTTTTCCTCTAAGAGTTTGATAGTTCCTGGCCTTACATTTAGGTCTTTAATCCATTTTGAGCTTAGTTTTGTGTATGGTGTTAGGGAATGATCTAATCTCATACTTTTACATGCATGTACCTGTCCAGTTTTCCCAGCACCAATTATTGAAGAGACTGTCCTTTCTCCACTGTACATTCCTGCCCCCTTTATCAAAGAAAAGGTGACCATATGTGTGTTGGTTTATCTCTGGGCTTTCTATTCTGTTCCATTGACCTATCTTTCTGTTTTTGTGCCAGTACAATACTGTCTTGATTACTGTAGCTTTGTAGTATAGTCTAAAGTCAGGGAGCCTGATTCCTCCAGCTCCATTTTTCGTTCTCAAGATTGATTCGGCTATTCGGGGTCTTTTGTGTTTCCATACAAATTGTGAAATTTTTTGTTCTAGTTCTGTGAAAAATGCCAGTGGTAGTTTGATAGGGATTGCACTGAATCTGCAGATAGCTTTGGGTAGTACAGTCATTTCCACAGTGTTGATTCTTCCAATCCAAGAACATGGTATATCTCTCCATCTATTTGTATCATCTTTAATTTTTGACTCTTAATGGACATTTCGTTTGTTTTCAGTTTGTGCTAATGCAAATCATGGACAGGAATCCTGCTGTACCGGTTATTCTGGTGCATTTACACAGGGCAGGGGTGAGGGCTGCTGGCTCACAGGCTATTTATATACCTTCAGTTGACGGAGAGGGCTAAATGCTTTCCGAAGTAGTTGTGTCGATTTATACTCCAGTATAAGTAGGGTAGAAGATTCCCATAGTACTCGAGGTCTACAATACCTGATACTACCAGATTGTATGTATTTGTCCATCTCATTGGCATGTAGTTTCCTTGGTTTTGACTCACTTGTCTCTTATTACTTAACGAAGTCGTACGCTTTTCTCTGTTTACTGGCTGTTTGGATTTCCTTTTTTATGAGGTTTACATCAACTATTGTTATTTTTTATTATTTTTTTTATTATTTTTATTATTTTATTATTTATTTATTTGTGGCTGTGTTGAGTCTTCGTTGTTGCGTGCAGGCTTTCTCTAGTTGCGGCGAGCGAGGGCTACTCTTCATTGAGGTTGCTTCTCTTGTTAGGGAGCACAGGATCTAGGCGCACGGGCTTCAGTACTTGTGGCACGTGCGCTCAGTAGTTGTGGTTCGCAGGCTCTAGAGCACCGGGTCCGTAGTTGTGGAGCATGGGCTTCGCTGCTCCGCGGCATGAGGGATCTTTCTGGACCAGGACTCGAACCCATGTCCCCTGCCTTGGCAGGCAGTTTCTTAACCACTGCGTCACCAGGGAAGTCCAACTATTGTTATTTTGAATTCTTCTCCATTTCCAAGTAATACTCTTACATGACTATTTTCTCACTAAATTGGAGGCATTATCTCTTCATTTTCTAACTTACTAATAAGTAAGGGTTTAGTTCCTTTACACTCTTTCCTATGTCCACACTGCTCAGTAAAGTTATGTCATCGTGAGTTATTCCACTGCTCATGATCTCTTTGACTTGTAGTCATATACTTAAAAACCTACATTGTTGATCAACTAGAAACTCTCTCAACGTCACACTTTGTAAAATGAGGACATTCATACCATCTTCCCTTTTTTCGACCTCCTGTCTACCTTCCAAACCTAGTTGTCAAAGTTGAAATTTATATTCTGTTCTATGTGCAATTAAGTCTTCTGTTATTTGAGAGTCAGTACGGAGTAAGGTTTAAGAGAACAGGCGGAGAGCCTGAACTCAAAGGCTCGATCCAACCTTAAATTAGGTACAGCCTGGGCAAGTTCCTTCCCTGACTTAGCTTCCTGTTCTCAAAAGTGGGAATGATATTAGCACCAACCTCATAAGGCAATTCAGAGAATTAAATGAGTTAATATATGCAAAAACACTTAGAGCCTAATATATACTAAGTACATACCAGTATACAATACATTTCAGTACATACCAAGTTAATACTCATACATACTAAGTACAGTTTACTTTAGTTATTTGTGTTTACATGCAAATTGACAATAAAAGCTGCAAACCAAGACAGTATTGCCATTATTACAATGAAATTAATATTGCCCACTGCAGATGTACTGTGTCTCTGTGTATAGACTACACCTCGTTCCATACTGTGCCAGTGTCACTGCCCTTGTGCAGGGTGACCACATACCCCAAGCCGCCTTGGGCTGTTCCAGTTTATACCTGTTGTCCTGATGTTACAGCATTAGAGTGCCTCCTTACACTATTGAAGTGTAAGGAGTTTGGACAAGTTCTGGTTTGGACAACAAATTAGATACGTGGTCATTACCCCTGTGTGTCACTGAAAAGGGGGACATCTATAGTGTCACGTGGAAGTGGATTCTTCCTTTCCTCACCAATACTAGGTTAAAAATCAACCATAGTTTAGTTGGCTTTATGTTTATGTCCGTATAGCCTTTTCTCCTCTGGAGTTCAAGTTCCTTCTCCTCTTCCTCTCCCTCCTCCCTTCCAACAGTGCCTAATACCTAGTAAGTACAATATGCCTCAAGGTGTTTCTATGCTCTCAATCACACAATCAATAGAAGCCTCTCCACTCTAGACTAGCTGCAATCTGCACTGAATCCCCTATTACCTTCCTTCTTGGTTTATTGCCTCATTTTGCTGGATTATTTCTATTAATAGCTTAAGGTGTAGCACAGGAGGTCAATTTTTCAAATTTCTTTCTGTACAAAATATCTTCTTCAGCCTCCACTTATGACTCATAGTTTGGCTGGATACAAACCCCTAGGGTGAAAAGTATGTGCCTGAAAAACTTTGGAGGTATCTTTCTAATGCCTTCCAGGATCCATGGTGCTCATGACAAGTATGATAAAGTCAGATTTTAAATTTTCTTTTTAGGTGGCCAGTATTTTTCTCTCTGGAATGGATGTATCCTCTCAGTATTTTATTCTATTTTAATTTATTTTTTCAGTATTTTAAAGTTTCACAAGGAAGGGTGCCTAGGTATGAGGCTATTCTTGCTCGTCTTGTATAACTATTTTCAGTCTGAGGCCTGATGTCTACTTTCAGCTGTGGGGAATTTTGTTGCCCTTTGATAGCTTCCCTCCAGTTTTTTTCTGGGTCTGGAGTTTCTAATAGTAACATGTGGGATCTCCCAGATGCAGCCTCTCTAACATATTTCTATCACATTTTCCATTGTGTCTTTCTTTTTTATACACTGAGAAATTTTTTCAATTCCTACTGAATTTATTTCAGCAACCATATTTTCATTTCCAGGAGACCTCTCTTGATTTCTGACCATTCTCTTTTTAATTAACTCCCTAGTCTTATTTTATAGTTTCTAGCTGTTTTTAAACCTCTCTCAGGATATTAATTAAGGTTTTTCCTTAAATTATTTTGTTCCCTAAATTGTCCCTGGTCCTACTAGGATATGTTTTCACTCTTTTTCCCCCTCTCTGATGTTGTAAGCTTTACTCAGCTATCAGGCAAATGACAGTTATTTTCTATTTAAGAATGAGTGCAGAGAGCTTCCCTGGTGGCGCAGTGGTTGAGAGTCCGCCTGCCGATGCAGGGGACACGGGTTCGTTCCCCGGTCTGGGAGGATCCCACATGCCGCGGAGCGGCTGGGTCCGTGCGCCATGGCCGCTGAGCCTGCGCATCCGGAGCCTGTGCTCCGCGAAGGGAGAGGCCACAGCAGTGAGAAGCCCCCGTACAGCAAAAAAAAAAAAAAAAAGAATGAGTGCAGAAAGCTCCCTGAAGTCAACGATTGATTGGCTTCTTATGCAGGAAGAAGCGGGGAGTAACTGTAACAGGATCCCCCCCAAACACAATTTTCTCGGCTGTAAAAACTCACACTAGCTGCCCTAGATCTCGCCAGTTTCACTGTTTTCAAAATGAAATCATCTCATTTCAGGAGGGTGAGGGCGGGGCTGGGTGTCCACTCCTCCAAACACAACCCTTCAATGAGCTCCCCTATTTCAGTCACACTTTTAACTAACTCCACCCTCTCTCATACATGCGCATCAAAGCACGGAGCTACTTCTGCAGGTGGGGTCAGAATCCTCCTCAGTTGCACGTGGTCCCTGTGCATATTCTAGGTGATGCTTTTCCTCTGTTCTACTGCTTCAGTTTCACCCTCTTCCACCTGTCTTCCGTCTTTCCAAACTATGTTGAAATCTCTTGATTGTTGTGGGCTTATATACTTAAACACTTTGATACCATCATTTTTGTGTCTTGTCAAAATGGAGAAGAGCTAAAAGGGTTCTCAGTGCATTCTGAATCTGCTATTCTGTGGTCCCAGTGTTTAAACTTCTTGGTCTTCCCCAGTGTCTATCATTGCTTTTAGAAATACAATCTCCTGGTCTACTCGTGAAGGAAATGAATACACCACATCTAAAATGACAAGGAATGCGGGTTACATGCTCTAGGGTCTTGTCGTACTCTGCCATTTACTAATAAACCACTTACGTGCTACAAATTGTAGGTGCTCATTTATAAAACGAAAGGGGGTAACTCTACATGAACTAAAGATTTCTCCTGCTCTAAATCATAATTTTCTAAGTTCTTTTCTTAAAATTTCTCTATATTATCATTAATTTTCATTAAAAAAATAAAAATCGGGCTTCCCTGGTGGCACAGTGGTTGAGAGTCTGCCTGCCGATGCACGGGACACGGGTTCGTGCCCTGGTCCAGGAGGATCCCACATGCGGTTGAGCGGCTGGGCCCATGAGCCATGGCTGCTGAGCCTGTGTGTCCGGAGCCTGTGCTCCGCAACGGGAGAGGCCACAACAATGAGAGGCCCGTGTACTGCAAAAAAAAATTAAATAAAATAAAAAAATAAAAATCTAACTTTCTTTTTTGAAAATCAAAGAGTAATTCCCATAGTCCTACAATAATGGGATAATTAGTTCTGAAACCTGTCAAGTTTCATGTTTCATATGAAAAGAAAATCACATAAAATAATTTTTAAATTTAAATAATTAAATTTAAATAATTTTTAAAAATTAAACATGGACTTTGTAGCACAAAGACAGGGTCCCCCCAAATGGTATTGCTTTATTTACTAGAAGTGTTCAGCTCTGCATTGAAGTTGAAATAAAATAAATATATTAATTTTGAGGTGCAAAAATTTCTTATGAAAATCCATTTTTCTTTTCTGTCTATACAAACAAAAGTATGGAATGACATTAGAGGTCAGGTTTATTTGGTAATAGAATGTAGCTTCTTGGGGCTTCCCTGGTGGTGCAGCGGTTGAGAGTCTGCCTGCTAATGCAGGGGACGCAGGTTCGAGCCCTGGTCTGGGAAGATCCCACATGCCACGGAGCGACTGGACCCGTGAGCCACAACTGCTGAGCCTGTGCATCTGGAGCCTGTGCTCCGCAACAGGAGAGGCCACAACACTGAGAGGCCTGCACACTGCGATGAAGAGTGGACCCCACTCGCCACAACTAGAGAAAGCCCTCACACAGAAACAAAGACCCAACACAGCCGAAGATAATAAATAAAATGTGACACCTTTATAAAAAAAAAAAAAAAAAGAATGTAGCTTCTTGATATTTTTGATTTTAGGAAAGGAGAATATCAACATCAAAACGTTTTTCAACTTTACTTTTATTTAAAATGAGGCCATATTTTCCTCTTACAAAAAGAGAGTTCAGGGCCTCCCTGGTGGCGCAGTGGTTGAGAGTCCGCCTGCCGATGCAGGGGACACGGGTTCGTGCCCCGGTCTGGGAGGATCCCATATGCCGCGGAGCGGCTGGGCCCGTGAGCCATGGCCGCTGGGCCTGCGCATCCGGAGCCTGTGCTCCGCAACGGGGAGAGGCCACAACAGTGAGAGGCCCGCATACCGCAAAAAGAAAAAAAAAAAAAAAAAAAAAAAAGAGAGTTCAACTAGAACTGTCAATTTTCTCATCTGTAAAACAAGAGCACTGAATCAGCTGACTGTATTCATTCAGAACTCAATTTCCTTATCTTATGATCACTAAGCTTCTCCCTAAATCTAATATACTAAGGTTCTAAGGAAAGGAAAATATATTACTAACGACATGTTTTGATTTTAGTTTCTTAGAGTTCAAATGTCCACCATTCACCTTGGTCTAAGCTTAAGGAACCATTCAAGGGGATACAATGCAGGTGGGAGGAGAAAACAGAACCCTCACACAAGCTGTGCTGTGTTGCGATCAGCCTTCCGTTTGAAAAATAATCTTCTCTATAGCTTTAAAGTGATAACTTTGTACCTGCAATGCTTCTTGTTTCAAACGGATTTTCTCTGGCTCCTCCTGAACACGTTCTGAGGAATCATCGACCTCTTCGATTTCTGAGGAGGAAGGACTCTCTACTGCCACAGTCACAGGAAATTCTGATGCACCTGAGTGTCTGAGGAAGAAGATACGAAATCACAGAGTTGTTACACTAAAGTGCAAAGAAAGAAGACAAGATTGTAAAATAGATAACACAAGCCAGATCCAAATATGCAAATATTAGAGGGCATTTAACAAAAGTGATCTGCGGTATCATCAGCAGTCTCTCACTGCTCCTTAGTCTAAAACAGGCAATGACTAAGTAAAAGTACAGGAACTTATTTTTGCTATGTTACTGTACAGACCTCTGTTGTACGTGGTTAGGATTAGTAATGGGAATTGCCCATATTATTTTATTAAGTTTCTTTCACAGAAGCCAAGTGAAGATCCAAGGTAAACATTTCTTCTCAGATCAACTTTATACTGCAAATGAAAAATTTATTCTTCACCATCAGACAAAAACAGTCTGGAAGAAAATGTAGTTTTTCAGAGGAAAATACATCAGTAAAGGGACTGATGAATAATCAGGAAGTCAACATATCTAAGCTGTGAATAATAGACATTAGAATTTTAAAAGATAAATCACATACACACACACAACTAAAACTGACCCATCAAAAACTTCATCTTCTCACCACCCTTAAGCCAAAACTAGGGCAACGATTCTCCCAGCAAGCTTCACTGCCACTGCAGTGTTGTTCAATGGGACATTTCCAAACATTTAAAACTGACCTGGCCACAACCCCATAAAAGTCTACACATCATAAAGAACTGTGCTGGGATTATATAACCACGCAGAAGACAAGTCACTAGGACATCATGTTGACAACAAGCAGCAAACCCTGCAGCCTAGGAAAACCCTAACAGGAGAACGAGGTGCACACCCCTCTCTCCGGGAACGCAAGGCCAGGACTGACACCCAAGATGCTCTTCTCTCAACCTCAGCAGTGGTGCCATTCACAGAGCAACTATGCAGTCTCCCAAGACCACTGGGAAGGAGAATCTGATACTGACAGTATTCGCTTGCCACGAGGCCATAAGCGAGGGAATGTGTGTGGCCTTGGTGAGAGAGCAGAGGTTTGGGAGATGTTGCTTTATATTGGCTTTCAGATCAGGAATTTGTATATATAGCCCGCAAACAACGTTTCTTGAAAACATGTGAATATTCTTGAGTATGACAGCTCCACGTGAGGGGTCAGAAATGGCAGTCAAGTTCGTCTCACTGGGTAACAGCTGATTTGCGGACTGGAAAACAGGCTTCCTTGTTTACAGACATCACCACAAGGCTGCCCGTTGTGTGCCAAATCCACACAACTACACAGTTGCATTGGGAGAGCGACCAAACATGTTTTACATGGATTTATTTCAGAGAGGGAAATGCTTCATGTAAGGCTCTGTCAGTTTAAAAAGCAAGAAGAATGACCATCCACCATTCCCAATTCAAGCCCTATATATCATAAATGTGATAGCTACACACCAGCAACTGATTACATACATCACAAGCTTTGATGAATGGAAAGCCCCTAAAAAGATATCAACAAGACGAAGTTAGATCTTCATGTAAATACATCACCAGTTAAACCCAGTTAATACAACTATTTAGTATTATGTACAGTATCCATACAGAATTGTGTATAAAAATAAATAAGCTCAAAAGAAGGACCTGGAAGGCTCTGCTATGGAGAAAACTGAACAGCATTAAGCCGACTGGCTTGGTAATAACTCTCCGAACGGCTGAGAGCCCCCTTCAGTTCCTATGTTCAGGATGGTTGAGATTTCAGTCTCACTTCTTTAAATGGTGATATTAATTGTTCTCTAATTTACCACGCTGTGTAACGAGGATGGACCTGAGATTAAGTGTCTCAGGAAGAAGCTAGGAAACCACAGAGTTGTTAAACTCAAGTGCAAACACTGGGGATTCAACACTATAGTTTAGGCAACAGCAATTCACATCACCATTTGGTCATATTCTTTCTACAAAACAAAAGCTGCACTCACATGTATGAAAAGACAAAAATTAACTGCCATCTGTATCAATATGTTAATGTGCTTCAATCACATATGTTTTCATGAAAGTTTAAACATCAAATCACCTTTAAGATCTTGACCATGTGATCTGTTCCCTGCCATGTCAGATTATACCCTGTGAAGTTTACTGTCTTAACAGTGATAGAGTTCTTTATACCTTGACAAGTAACTAAAAGGAAAAAAAACACACACACACAATAAGATGAAGAGCCTATACATTTGTCAATCTTGACTTATTTGCTTTTCTTGAGTCAATTGGAGGTTTATAGCCACATTCTTAAAATCATTAACTACAATCTTCCCAAACAGGTAATTGATGAACTGATGCATCCTAAAACTCATCAGTAACAAAGTGTTATTCCAGTTTACAGCAACAGTTTAATTCTATTTAGGTACGAAAACTGAATACACTGAATACTGCAAACTTTATTCCCAACCACTCAGTAAAGTACTACATACTTTTGAGACAAAGGAAAAAAAAAGAAAAACCTAAAAAGCATAAGACTCCTCCGATTTTCATTTCCAATGATACATGCCAATCTTGATGATCAATCAGCGATTTAAATGTCAACTATAAACCCAGTATTTTATTAGCTGCTATGCAGTATACTAGAGCAATAGAAGAGAGAGGACCTCAAACTCTCTGTTCCCTCAGATTGAAAGGCAGGCTTCCTGACCCCTCCAGACCACTACTGGACACAGGGAAGGCACACTAATCTTTCAGGACCCTAATCAAGAGTCACCTGCTTTGTGATTACTTCCATGACACACCCTCACCAACACCACTGAGTTTGCTGCTCCTACGGGACGTTACATATATTTCTTATTTTAACACATACCACGGTGCATCATAATTATGACTGCAGATAGATGTTCTAACAATTGAAAGAGAATGATGACTTTTTTGCTCTTCATCTTGCTATTTCCCTTCCCATAATACTTCTTGAAGAGAAACCATAAAAATATAAACAAACAGAGAAAACAGAAAATATACAAAACATGTAGTTTGTGGCTTAACACAAACTTAAGTAAGATTAATTCTGACAGTATCCAGCATGACAAACTTCCGTGGTACAAATGAGAATGGACCAAGGTTTGAGCAGGTACAGGAGACAATCCAGGCATGAACACTACCAACAAAAGGTAGACAGGAAAAGGTAGACAGACATGGTGTGTAGGAAATCACGAGACCAGTCTGATGGGAAGACACTTAAACAAGACTGAAACCCACTTTCTAAATCTCCATCCCCAACTGGACAATTCACAAGACACAGGTGCACCAAAGAAGCCAATTATTCAATCCCTTTAATGGGGAGGAACAGTTTAAACTTTTACTGGCTTAGTTAGCCCCAAAAGCAACTATCAAATGTTGGCAGGACACAATGAAGGCTCACGTTTGTTAACATAGTGAAGTCTCTCTCTCACACAACTAGCCCACTTAGCTCCATGTTCCTTAGAGCACCCGACGCACATACACAGCATTTATGAGCTTTACACAACTGAAAGGTCACATTTTTATTTCTTATCGCAGGAACACGACTTCTGTAAACTCTTTTTCTGTCACAACCTAAAGCAAAATTATTGTAAAATGAGTGATTTAAACCATACATTTTATCATCATTAAAAAGTATCTAAATAAAAACAAAAGCATCTGCTCTGGGCTAAGGATTAGAAACGACTCCTGCTCTTAAAGCCTTCATTAAGGAGGAAGATGTATAAACTCAAAATTTCAATCACATGAGATAAATAAACGTAACCTTTATGCACAGAGCTTCCTATGGAGGCAAAAAGTTATATCTAAGTGACGGCTTCATGATAACCCTGAAGTACAGTCTGGAAAGATGAGGCTATGCAGAGGTGGAGTAGGAGTTGCATTAGCTGCAGAGGGAACATGTGTGAAAAGACACTCAAGCCTGACTCCTGCTGGGCACTGTAAATGCTGCAGGTGGGGATGACTAAAGGCCAGGGGTCCAAGTGTGAGAAGAGACAGAAATGAAAATAGAGATGTTGGTCCAAGCAAGCCTGGGAGAGAGCATGGCTTGTATCCCACAGGTGGTGAGACCTGGGGCTACCACTAGCTGAGTAAGAAAAAGGCTCTCTGCTGATTAGAAAAAGGCTCCCCGCTGCTGAAGGACCGACTAGATAAAGGGAGTGATCACAAAAAGCTCCCCTTCCTCAGGGCAAAGAGCCCTATAAGGCTTGGCCGAGCACAGTTCATACTACACGCCTCCGTGCAGAGCACATGCTGGGCGGCTAGTATGCACTAACTCTGTGTGGGCAAGCCATTAGCAGCATTATTTTAAGCACATCTTTTTCTGTTAGAAGATCACTTAACCCGAGGAGGCAGATGAACTTAGAGGAACTGAACCCAGGGGCCGTGAAACCACCCAGGAGTTTCTGCCATAGCCTGGGCAAAATGTAATATGGATGAAGAAGCAAATTTAGGAGGAGGCCAAAATTTACAAGCTAGACCCACTGGATGCAAGACATAAAGAAAGTTCAGTGAAGGAACTCTGAAGAGAATGGGCTCTACAATAAATTTTTCTTACATTCAATGTCAAATATCAGGCAAAATTAAGTACAGTGGCCTTTAAGGTCCCTTCCAGCTCTAATTTCTTTTGATTTCTAACTTATTACTCTGGTTAAGTCAAGTCCCTTCAGAGGTACAGAACAGTTCTTATACCTGAATGGGACGCAAAGAATAATCTGACTTCTCTTCACCAGGGGAGGAGTTGAACTATCCTTGCAGAAGAGATAACAGATGGTGTGAACCCCAGATCCTAGAAAAGGGCCAGGCACACGATAAGTATTCAGCTTTTCAAAATCAAATGAACAATCATTTCCTGTCCTAGATCTTTACACCCTTCCTCTGCTGGCTACTTTCTCACAGCTTATAAACATCCTCAAATACACCCACTTAAAAATCTCTCAGACCTATGATTCTTTGGATCTTCTTGTGGATAACCTAAGTCTCTACCATGCCTTCAAACACCTGTCCTCCCAAAAAGCCCAGATCTGTACCTTGGGTCCAGACCCGTCTACCAGGCCCCTCTAAAGCACTGAAGATGAAGTAAGATCCTCTCGCCACCCCCAATCCCTTCCTACTGGGCTCTGTATCTCTCAAAAAGATGCAGCTGTAAACTGTCACCCACGCTTGCTGCCCTCCCTTTTCTAACTGGTCACCAGGCCCTACCCATTCTCTCTCAGATCTGCAAAACCCAGTCCCACCTTTCATAACTTCAGTGGGACCCTCAGATTACAATTCACCCTGCACCAGATCAACTGCCTCCCACATGGAGGTCCGAGTGAGCCTCTAAACCACAAGTTCATCTCACTGTTCTTTGGTGTTTCCCACAGCCTTCAGGATAAACATCCAAACTTCTGACAGGACAAACAAGGCCCCCTTCTCTTGGGCCCCACTAAGTTTCCAGTATCAACTCTCATTTCTTTCCCAAACCCTGAGTTCCAGTCCTGTACAGTAGTTTTGCCATATTTTCTTATATTTCTCAAACTTCAACACACACTGCTCTCTCCTGCCACCCCAGGAGCTTCTACATATCCTTAGAAAGGATGGCACCTCCTCCAAAAATCCTACCCTGAACTTTCCCTTCCAAGATTCTGTGCTCTATAGCACCAGAACTCACGTCTTCCAGAGCACTGACTACTGTGCTTGTGTTTACTTGCTGCCCAGTAGAAGGGAAGATTACCTAGGGCAGAAGCATCGTCTCCAGCAGCCCTTGGTTCTGACAACTCATTCAAGTGCCAGGCTACTTTACACACATAACCTGCTTAATTAATTCTAAGAACCCACAGAAAGAGTGGTTATTAATGTCATTTTACAAGTGTGGGGATTGTAGTGCAAAAGAAACCTGCCCAGGCCACAGACAGCATAAGCCCTGGAATTCAAACCCTAGGCTGCCTTCACACCAGTGCTCTTTCCACTATATGATACGACTACTGAAAAACAGATTTTTTCTTTCCTGAGCCCTGTTCTAATGGAAAGGAAATGAAGCTGGGATATATCCATTTCCTAATCGCTTCGGTGTGTACCAGGCAAAGTCATTCAACAGACCAGGTAACATCTGTGCAACAATTAACGATGCTCCAAACTGTGCTAAGTGTTCTACTTTGTAGAGTCTAGAAGCATTAACACAGTGCATCCTTGTAACCGCCACAGAGACTGGGTCCTGTTAAGCCCACGCTACACATGAGAACACTGAGACCTTGAAGCCTTAAGGCACTCGGCCGGGGTCACCGAGCTGGCAGGAGTCCTAGGCCGCACGCCCCGTCTAGTGCACGCACACCCGGTCACTGAGCGCTAGATCTAGTGCCCACCCTCCACCTTGCACCATTTAAAACCCCGCTTCTCAGCGCCCACACGAGGGGCCCTGGAAGCGGGAAGTACAAACCTGTCTCAACAAGCCGTGGCTGGAAGAAGCTCTGGATACAGATCAGGGGCAGCGGGTGCTCAGGAGCGGCGCCCAGTGCACCCCGCGGAGGCGGTCGGCCTTAAGTCCAGCAGGCCCTCCTGTAGGGAAGCGCGCACGGAGGGCAGAGGCACCGAGTCCTGCAGCGCGCACAGGTCCTCAGAGCGCGGAAAGATATCGGCCACGCTGTCCCGGCGCAGCTTCACCAAGGGATCATGGCCCGAGCGCGGCCTCGGGGACGCTGGCTGCGGACACGATGCCCACACCCGCCTGGGGGCCCCGGCTCGCCTCCTGGCCCCTCGGGTGCCCACCGCCCGGCGGCTGCGGCCCCGCAGCGTGCGCAGGACCGGCGTCGCAGCCAGAAGACATAGGGCCACGGGCCTCAGCTACGCCAACCCCCCACCCCATGCCGCGCTCCGGAGACCCCGCAGGGCCTGGTGCTGGCGCACGCATCTACGCCCTCCACGCCGCGGGGCTGCCGTTTAAGTCAGCGGGCGGGACCGTGGGGGCGGGGCTCGAGGACGTCAGCACGCTCGCCGTGCGTCGCGTCCGCATGCAGCCTGTCTCCCATGGTGACGCGGCCTGAAGAGCAGGGGCTTGAGCTCTGAGACTAAGGCAGCGCGAAACGTTGGAGGTGTGGAGACTTTGGGGTTTCCAAAAAGCGTTTGCTGACTCATCCAAACAAAAGTGAGACCTGGTTGTATCAACGCGTTTGAAAAGTAAACTCCCGTAAGTGTCTGTGCTCCCCCCGCCCAGGAGAGAGCGTGTATTCCGTGAGGGACACACGAAAGGCTGAGTGAACGTCTGCCTGTGGTCCCTTACCTGGCGCACGGGTGTGTGAATTTATGCGGAGAGCTCTTAATTTCTGTCGTTTCTGCTAACTTGACACGGTAGTTGGCAAATGGTGACGTGTTCCATGCATTCAGGACATGATCGTGGTTACTAATAATCACTTTGTTTTGTACTGACAACTCCACAGAGAATTTACTACTGAATATCCACTTTACAGAAGAGAAAGTGAGGCGTAGGAAGTGAAGTGACCGAGTAAGAGTAAGGACTCAGACAACTGGTGTTAGTAAATGAACCCTGCAAGGAGGCCGTTAGCCTGCGGTGGCTCTAGTGATGCGGCCGCCTACGTAAAGCAACCAAAATCTAAGCCTGTCAACGCCTCAGGGTGACGCACACCGCTGAGGACAACCAGTCACAAACCACCAACTAGGCTTTAAAGCGATAGCAAGTCAGTCACTTCCTTGCTTTGCTTCTGCCCTTTGAAACTAAAAATCTCTGCAGCTCCTGTGGCTGGAGCGCTCCTCACCACTTCCGCTTTGGCGGTGCCTGAATTGAATCTAGTTTTGCTCACGTAAAGTCTTCTTTTAAACATGCCTCAGTTTGTCTTTTAACATTGGCCGTAGAAGTTGGATTTGTGTCCAGTTTCTAGAACAGTGGTCGTCCTCTGGTCAGGCCTTAGGCGTTATGCATACAACGTTCCTCTTCTACCACCACCTTCTGGATGCCTCCACCCACTACCAGCTCCCGCGTATCAGATCCCCTAGATGTGGTCAGCAATGGCTTTCACATGCAGCGTGCTCACATTATAACATCGCAGACACTCCTCCGTCCTCCAGCCAGCGTGTGAACTGAAACATGACCATTCCTGTTGAAGAGCCTGCTGTGACCACCTTCCCAAACACAGCCACTCCCCAGCTGACCCTGGGTAACCACTCTTCTGAACTTGGTCTCCATCACTGCATGGATGTCTTTCTACTTAGGCTACATTTTTAAGTGTTCTTAAACCTCATAGAGTATTCTGCTATGTTTTCTCTTCTTACTTGCTTTTTTTAGTGTTATCTTTGCTAGGTTCATCCATGCTGACACGTAAAGATCTGTCTGGTTCATGTACTTTCCTCACTATGTAGGATCCCCATGTAGGGAAATACAATAATTTATATGTGCATTTTCCTGTTGATGGACATTTAAATTGTTTCCAATTTTCAGTATGATTTCTGTTTTAAAAATTTTTTATATACTTTTTAAAGGTTACTTTACATTTACAGTTATTACAAAATATTGGCTCTATTCCCTGTGTTGTACAATACATGTTTGAGCCTATCGTACACCCACTAGTTTACATCTCTCACTTCTCCACCCCGTATTGCCCCCTCCTCCCCCTCTGCACTGGCAACCATTAGTTTGTTCTCTATATCTGTGACTCCCCTTCTTTTTGTTATATTCGGTAGATTGCTGTATTTTTTAGATTCCATATATAGGTGATATCCTACGGTGTTTGTTTTTGTTTGACTTATTTCACTTACCACAATGTCCTCCAAGTCCATCTATGTTGCTGCAAATGGCAACATTTCTTTCTTTTTTAAGGCTGAGTAGTATGCCATTGGTTATATGTACCGCATCTTCTTTATCCATTCATCACTTGATGACACTTAGGTTGCTTCCATATCTTGGTAATTGTAAACACTGATGCTCTGAACATTGGGGTGCATGTATCTTTTCAAATACATGTTTTTGAAAACACGTGTTTTTGTTCTTTTTGGATTTATACCCAGGAGTGGAGTTGTTAGGTCATATGGTAGTTCTATTTTTAGTTTTTGAGAACTCTCCATACTTTTGTCCACAGAGGCTGCACCAGTTTACATTCCTACCAACAGTGTACCAGGATTCCGTTTTCTCTAAAAATTGTAAATTTTCTTCCTAGGGGTAATTGAGATGATAGTTGAATAATAACATAAGATCAGGCGAAGTCTAAAGAAATTTTAGAAAAGCTGGATAGAGTAGGAGAACTTCTGTTCGCTGGCGTCTGAATGTTAGAGAGACACCAAGACATGTGGGCCAAGTTCTGGAGAGAAGGGAAACACCGACGCAAGCTTCACATTTGGTGCAGCTTTTCTCCTTGGGGCATTTGCTGATTCAAATGTTACAGCCTAGGAGCTGAAAAGCCAAAGACTTCAAAAGACTGTAACAACAGAAGCCAAACGGCAAGAACCGTTTTCCATTGATAAACAGCATTTTAACTATGTAGAAGCAGAAAATGAAAAGAAAGAACTTTGCATTACATTTAATACAAGTTTAGGGAGATCTTTGTGGCATATTAGTGAACTTATTTGTGGAAATTTAGCCATGTACATTGTGTTGGAGAGGCACCAAGAGTTCAAGATTTCTCACAATTTGAGGACACAGTTGCCTTAAATGTAGGCATGGTGGCATCCATTTACATAGCAATGATTTGGAGGATGTTGTGTTAGTCAGCTCTTGCTGTGATAATGCTTTGGAACAAATCACCCCAAACTCAGTTACATAAACAAGAATTTATTTTTCTTGGACCTATGGGCTAGCTGCAGTGGCTCTCTTTTAGACCTCTAGATGGCTAGTTTTGCTCCGTGTCCTGGGTCAGTTTGAGGTCTCTCACACACATCTTCCTCTGGAGCCCAACTGTGAGGCCTCAGCTCCCAGGCCCTGTCTTCTCAAAAAGTTCACTGAAACATAAGAGGTGAGCCCAACCGCACAAGCCCATTTAAGGCCTCTTCTGCTCATTTAAGGCCATCATGTCTGCTCATACTTCAGTGACCAAAACATGTCACAGATCTAAGCTGTATTTAGAATATGTGTATTTGTTTAAAGTTGGGTGCTCTCACAGAAGAATATTGCATTTTGGACAGCGTTAGCTTAGCATTTCCATTGGCATTTGCAAACGTGATAAGTGTCGTGTGCACTTTTTCACCTTTGAGAACTTTTTGAAATTGTGGGACAATTTCTATGGGAAAAGAGGAAGGTATATTTTAGAACTCAACTCTAGTTATAGCAGTGTTGGGAGAAGAATTAATGAGATAAGGTCAATACAAATGAAAGATTTGGGATTCACATATTCATAATTAACATTAGCATTCTTCAGAACATTCCTGGAGAATTGTGATGCTTGCTTTACGTGATTTTATCATAAATCATTATAATCTGACCAAGCCACTTCAGTAAAACGTACATCATACAGTACATCGCATTTTAGTTTTTCCCACCACTGCACAACTTATCATCAGGCACGAAAGGCTACATATGGTATGGTTCCATTTATGCGAAATGTCCAGCAGTTGCAGATCCATACACATGGCAAATATTATACATTAGTGGTTGCCAGGGGTTTGGAACAGAGGGAAATAGGGAATGAGTCCTTAAAATGGGTGTAGGTTTCCTCTTGGGGTGATGAAAATGTTTTGCAGCTGGACAGTGGTGATAGTTGCACAACATTGTGACTACTAAATTCCACTGAATGGTACAGTGAATTGTAAAATGATCAAAATGGTGAATTTTGTGTTCTGTTCATTTTACTACACTAAAAAGGAGAAAGAATTAGGGAAAGACTTAGAGTTTGGGAAAGTAAGGTGAACTGGTCAAGAAAAAGACAGCTCTACTGTTCAGTTTTCTCTCAGCTCTCCCAGTGCATTAATCCTCAGCAAAAAGTAGCCTAAACTTGTAGATGATACTCATTCAACACAGTCCAGGGAAAAGTAAATAAAATAAAAGCCAACTCTTCTTCTTTAGCACATCTATGAAAGGTTAACTTCCTGCTCAGCCACGTGGACATTCATGAAGACGTTTCACTTTAGGTGTCCTCTACTTCAGTACTTTACTCACAGCTCATTCACACATGTAGGCAACAGCATTCCTTAATTCGATGGACTCTGCAGTGCTGGTTGTGATCAGTCTCATGAAAAGAAAGGGAAGGAGGAAAAAGCCTCCACATTGACTTGGTGGTCTTGACGAAATGGATGCAGAAGACAGCTTGAGTGTCAAACTGGAAACTTATTTTCCTTTTCCTTTTCTTTTTATCTTTCCTATCAGGTCTTCTGCCCACTTCCCACCCCCTTCTTTCAAACAGGAGACACTAATTAGCTGCTTTTTTGTGTTTGTGCTAAAACAACTAATGTTTTGGGTTTCTTGTTGTTCGGTGAACATTATTGTTTTTACTACCAAATGAGCTTCGGTGGTTGATGTAGGGGGTCTCTTGGGAACTTAACTTTTTCCAGTTTAAGTGGGAACGCTTTTTTGTTTGAATGGGCTTTTACTGGGTGCTTCAAGGTTTGCTCTTGGCTCTTTGATGGGGGACTGGATAGCACTGTGTTTCCTTTGAGGTTCCGATAAATAAAGGATCCTATGTCCTCCTGGGCACTTTTTGTTGATTTTGCTGTGTGTCCTCTCTAATAGCCAGATGCAGATTCCAGGAAAATGACATATAAATGAATATAAGTAATCTAATATTTTTAGAATTAGCTTTGGCCATACTCCTGGTCTTATTCTACTTGTAGCAGATGGCTTTAAAGAGCATTAGCTATGTATATATTAAATATAATATAAATATACCAATATTAAATATTATATGGATATATAAATTTAATATACTAATATTTATATTAATGTATAACAATTATGTATTATATTAATATATATTTTTGCCTAGCATATATTATACACAAAATATATGGGTAATGAAGTATATTTATATGGTTAGTATGTTCATAATATTAATATGATATGTCCTGTAATATTGATTATAAAACAACTATATCATAATATATAAATTATAAATATATATTTATATATATTATAAATATATAATTATTATTATCTGATATAATACACTATAGTTAATATATTCTATATAACACAATACATAATGTATGAGTATAAGACAATTATATTATGTAATATAAATATAATACATCTATAATACTATATATATTTTAATTAAACATTACACATACAAGTATGTATAGCTATTTATAATTTTATTTGCATAGGAATCTGTTCATCATAACAATTGATTAAAAATATGCAATATTTTCAATCAAATGGGCCTTAACCTCACTATCTACACATAAGTACTTTTATAATCGTGAACCCTGTCTAACTCATGCTTCCATATCTCTCAACCTGCTTTTCTACACATGCACATAGATGACACACATTTATACACGATATATATGTATACTACCATTTTTCAGTTCAATGTATATAACTATATAATATATGTAATTATATTCCTGTGTATGTATACAAATATAAATCAAAGGTATGTGTATAGGTAGGTATTTCATACGTTTATATAACTATATCATACAAATAATGTATGTGTATATAAATACATGACTATATACATACATACACAGAAATATACTTATTTAAACAAAAGGGACCTAAATAAACATAGTTCTGTAAGAATAAAACTAGTTATGTCTCACTGTTTCAATAACAGTGTATAGTTTTCTACTGTATGTGCTTCTATAATTGTTATGAACAATTCCCATTTGTTGAATGTTAAGTTGTTTTAGTTTTTTTGCCATTATTAATGAAGCTCTAAAGAATACGGTGGGCAAGATTACTTGAAAAACTCTCCTAAAGGAAAAGGGTTAGGTATGCTAGGTTAAATGTACACAACTTATTTTTAAGTGCGTGGTTGATTTTTGAAGTATGCAGTAGAAATTTCCAGGACCCATGAAAGAAGGGTGGTACATGTGTGAGAGTTATAGCTATATTAGGAGTGGATTGAAGATCTTGATAGCTTAGAACAGAAGCTGGAAATCCTGTTTTTATGGAGCCAAGTGGCAAATATTTTAGGCTTTGTAGACCAAAGAGCAAAATTGAGGATATTATTTAGGTACTTATGTAACCATTTAAAACGTTACCAGTTAAAATGTGAAAATTATTCATAGCTCATAGGCCATAAAAATAGGCATCTGTCTGGATTTGTAATACAGGCCATGGTTTAATGACACACCTGACATAGAGACTTGTTTTTAAATGGCCATAACCACGTGAGAGGCAGGAGGTAAAACTCCATCCCTACTAGATGGGAAGTTAGAACTAAACCTATCTATCCCTAGCTTCACCTTCAATGAAAGGGTGTGCCAGGAGAAAACATATCTGCTGGCAAAGGGAGACTAAGACCAAATTCTCTTGGCCTCTGCTCTGGGTAGGAAACAGGTAGGAAATCTTGAGAATTCTGAACCCCAAATCCGTGTTCCCAGTGTTTGGGTTGCAAATTTTTGTGCGGTCTTGCAAACAGAAGCTAAGAAATTAACTTAAAATGCTCCCAAATCGGTGGTATTCCAAACACAAAACTAAACCCTTTCTGGAGTGGTAGACCTTCAACACAGGCCTATAGCATTCCCACAGATAAAGTTTAGGTAAACATGAGCTCATGATCTAAATTTACACAATAATGAAGAAATCAGCTAGAAGTGGAGAGAATCAGCAAAAACCAATCAATAGCAGAATTAGATTTCCCAAGGCCATCCATCAGATGTTGGAATAATCAGGTGCAAGGCAGAAAATATACATAAAACTAGAACTGAAACAAGGAACAAGGATGTTTTAAAAGACTGGGTAGGATCTCTAAAACATTTTTCAAGTACATGTCATTGATAAAGCTAAAAACTCGAAGGTTGTGTAATACAGCAGATTAATCATGGAGAAGAGTGAATTTATGCTGTTTTTAAAAATATGGCAGGTCAGATTTTCTGCCTTTTTTTTTTTTTTTTTTTTTTTTGTGGTGTGTGGGCCTCTCACTGTTGTGGCCTCTCCCGTTGCGGAGCACAGGCTCCGGACACGCAGGCTCAGCAGCCATGGCTCACGGGCCCAGCCGCTCCACGGCATGTGGGATCTTCCCGGACCGGGGCACGAACCCGTGTCCCCTGCATCGGCAGGCGGACTCTCAACCACTGCGCCACCAGGGAAGCCCTGCCTAATTATATAAGTAGATTTATCTTTTAAAAATACACATTATTTTAAAGACTTATTGGCTGTAAAATAAGTTAAGGGTATTTCAAAGGGCTTCTCTCCAAAGAAAAGTGAGAAGTAGCAAAACACAGAAAGTCGAGGGGAAAAAATGTCAATATATACCTTGCGGTAGGGTGAACTTAGCCTTAGGCTAGCAACAATGTGGACGAGCTGACCCTTAGATACTTACAACTAAGCTGGAATCTTCAAAAAGTTCAACTATTTATAACTAAAAAGATTTCTTAAAATTAATAACCAAGTGTTTTAATTGACATCCGAAGAGTAAAACAATAAACCCTGAGAACATAGAAAAAATAGAAAATAAAGATATGAGCAGAACTTAATAAAACAGAAAAAAGTATAAATTGAGGTGATTTAGTAAGTCAAAAGAATATTCTTTGAAAAGATTTAAAAAACACACTTTGATTAAGCAAAACAAAAACATAAGTAAATAATATACAGAAAGAATCAGGACAATGTTATAGCAGAGAGTACAAACAGAGAATATATAAAATGCCAGTAAATTTGAACATTTCTGTAAAGTGGACAATTTCCTAGCTCCTAAAGTTTACCAAAACTGACACAAGAGGAAATCTATAGCTGGAGTTCTTTCACCAGCAAAGGAATGAAGTCAATAGTTTACAATCTTTCACCAAGAAAATACCAGACCCAGCCAGATCATTTGGGAGGTGAATTCTATCGAACTTCTATTAAGCAGATAACATCAATATTAACAAAGAAAAACTTCTAGAGATAGCGAAGGAAGAATGCTTCTTTATTCATCTTATGAAGTCTATATAATCCTAATACTGAAAATAGATTAGGACTGTAAGGAAAAAGAAATTTACAGGTCAAATTTACTTGTAAATATAAAAGCAAAAATTTTAAACTATGATATTAGCTACCCAAGTTCACTAGAGTAAGAAAAAGCATGAGCAAGTTAGGTCATCCAATGAATGAAAAGGTAGTTTAATGTCAAGAATATATATCAATAGATTGAAAACACCACATTTTATTTCTTTCATCTGTCTCTTTAAAAAATTGATAAGTACTTATATTGATCTCTCTTGTACTAGGCACTGTGCTAAGTCACTTACATATTTACTCCTTTAAACCTTCTATCATCCCTGTGGGAAAATTCTATTTTGCTTCCATTTCTTAGCTAAGACTCTAACCCCCAGGAAAGTGAAGCAACATTTGTAAGTTTTGTGGATGGTCAGTGATGGGACCAGTACAGGAACATCCAAAGTCTGTGCTTGGAAACACTGCCCCATGTTGACACTCACGTTACAGATGAAAGGAAAGGAACCATGCACTTACCATATGGATTAAATCTCACATTACAGGTTAAAGGAAAGGAACCATGCACTTACATTATAGATTAATACCCCCATAACAGGTTAAAGGAAAAAGAAACATGTGCTTCTCTCAAAAGTTGTAAAGAAAGCATACCCATTTCTTAATATATTTCCCAATTTCTTTTGCTTGTTTTCTGACCTTTGTAGTGCATTTTGCCATGAGGCAAATTTTATTTTTTATATAATTAAATGTATCCTTTTTTCTTTGTATCTTAGAAAGGTATTCCTCATGAATACTTTATTTCATGTCTCCCAGGTTTCTGATACTTTTACAGTTTCATTATTTTTTAACTTTTAACTACTTGCTGTATCTAGAATTTAGTAATGATAGCCATATTTTCCCACATTTGTTGAATAATTTTTCCTACTGATCCAAAATGTGAATTTTAGTTTAATCTCAATTCCCTTATGCTCTTGCATCTAATTTTAAGATGCTTCCTATTCCACTGGTTGTTTTGTCTATCTAAAACAAAATGCTACCTTAATTATAATGTAATTATAATATAATAAATGTAATTAGTAAACATAATATGAAATATAATAAATAGCATATATAAAATAACAAAATATAATTTACCATATAACAAGGTCCAAGGAGAGCAATACTATACAATCACTTGAAATATCCCCCAAAAGATAGTTTATAAAATTCAATATTCATTTGTAATTTAAAAGAAAGAGTAAAATAGGGATTGATGAATGCTTCCAAAATAAGAAGAAATTATATGTCTAAAAGAGAAAGAGGTAAATGATAAACTTTAGTAACACTGGCAATAAACGCAGGACAAGATGAGGATGCCTGATATAATGTTAAAGAAAAAGTATTATGTAACATTGTTTTTGCAGCACTGATGAGTTCAGTGAAAAGAGAATCTCATAGAAATGAGTATCTCGTTCTTCTTAATGTCTGTACACTTGTCCATTGCATGAACATAACAGCTTATTTAGCCAATATGTTACTGATCTGCATCTGGATTTCTAGGTTTTCATGGAATTTTATGATGCACAATTGTTTCAAACACTAGGACTTCCTCTCGTGTTTATATCTTTGGAAAGAAACAATATCTCCACAGATGATTTATCTGTGCTGGCTGCTAGCTGACTTTGGGTACTTCTCAGTTCTTCCCTTTACCTTCCTTGTCAATATGAAAATGGAAGGCAAGAAGGTCTCCTGTTCAGAGACTGTAAAGATAGATCCTGGTGATAAAGTCTTGGTGGTAAAGGCTAAAAGTATCAACCCAGAACAAACGTTTTTCCAGCTGTAACTATGTGTGATTCCCTTGGCTTGATTCCGTAGAGGATGTAAGACAACACTGTAGAATCTGCGTCAAAGTGCTTCCAGTAGGATGGGCTAAGTCAAGTATGGTGGCATATGTAGTTCAAGACAAAATATAATGTCTCCTTTTCTCTCCTAGCAAAACTTGGTGGAGTGAAAGTAGAAGTCACTGTATGCTTTGAATTAAAGGAACACAATAAATCTTGTTTTGGAAGGTAAGTATTCTGGTCTCTTTGTGGAGACGAATTGGAAATTGTCTAGAAGAAGGAAAATGAGGTTAACCAAAGTTAAACTCATAAATAATTGAGCATTAATTAAATATCTGTGGTCTATGTTTGTCTTTGATCATAATTTCTCCCAATTTATAGACCTCTTTGATACTTGATGAATCCTTGTCAAAGATGCACTTAAGGGCCTCCCTGGTGGCGCAGTGGTTGAGAGTCCGCCTGCCGATGCAGGGGATACGGGTTCGTGCCCCGGTCTGGGAGGATCCCATATGCCGCGGAGCGGCTGGGCCCGTGAGCCATGGCCGCTGGGCCTGCGCATCCGGAGCCTGTGCTCCGCAACGGGAGAGGCCACAACAGTGAGAGGCCCGCATACCGCAAAAAGAAAAAAAAAAAAAAAAAAGATGCACTTAACAATGATTATTACTTGTGTATTAGGTTTTGCCTGGGCCCAGGCAATAGGTGTTCATGAGAGTTCCAAATTAGAATACAAGTTTTCATTAGGCACCTGTTTATGTATGCTATTCTGCTCTTTAAAATAAATAATTAAATTTGAAAGACTTATTTCCTCACTTTTAAGACTTTATTAGTTTACAAATTACATATCGACCTATGCTAAATATTATACTGACCCATGCTAATGAATTCAGTACAGAAAACAAAAAACACTGCACTCAAGCAAACTACATATATATGTGTGTATATATATATATATATATATACATATATATATATATATATATATATATACATATTACTTAAATGCATTTATATCCTAGCGTGTCTCATAAAGCATCGTGGTAACTCACCGGAATACAGACAATCAAATATAATGGCAAAAGCACTTAATATAAACAGGGCCAAGGAAACATAGACAGAAGATGAAGAAAAGATGAGGGAAATGTGAACAGGAGGAAGTGTAGTTAATCGAGTTGTATGTTTTGACCTTAAGATTCTCTGTGTGGGGACTTCCCTGGTGGCACAGTGGTTGGGAATCCGCCTGCCACTGCAGGGGACATGGGTTCAAGCCCTAGTCCGGGAAGATCCCACATGCCGCGGAGCAAATAAGCCCATGTGCCACAACTACTGAGCCTGTGCTCTAGGGCCCATGAGCCACAACTACTGAAGCCCACGTGCCACAACTACTGAAGCCCCAGCGCCTAGAGCCCGTGTTCCACAACAAGAGAAGCCACAGCAATGAGGAGCCCGCACACCACAACGAAGAGTAGCCCCCACTCGCCCCAACTAGAGACAGCCTTTGTGCAGCAACAAAGACCCAACATGGCCAAAAATAAATAATAAATAAATTTATTTTTTAAAAAAAGATTCTCTGTGGATAAAACAACATGTAAGTAATTGGTTACAAAGCCACATTATTTGAAGGTGCCAGACTGCACATTAACAGTCTGACACAAAGGGACAGCACAGGAAAACTATTCAAAGATAGAGAGTTTTAAATATTTGCAGTTTGAAACCTTTTAGAGCACGTATAATGAGCTCGACACACATTTCAACACTCAACATGTTAATCACATGTTCAAAGTATGTCTCAAAGTTATTGGAAATAGCTGTTGTCTCTGTCCCTGATATCCAAAACTGATCTGTGATGTGTAAAACTCAGGAGGTATTGATATCCACTTTTTGGCATCTGAACAGGAAACAAAGTTGTTTTGCAGTGATAATAAAGAATGAAGTAAATGCAAAAGGATACAAAAGACAAAGTACTGAGGGAATGTATTAACAAAACGAGTCAAACTAAATTCTGGTGAACTGGGGCCTACGATTGTACACACTCCATGGAAATACCCCAGCCTAAATACTGGCATAGGAGGAAGGGTACTGCGAAGCCCATCACAGTATAATCCTTTAAAATGTCCCTTTCAAGGTTGGCTCCACTCAACACTGAGTATAGGAAATCTTCCCATCAGGCAGAAACACTGGCTGCCCAATGATTGACCAAGAAATTTACACACTAATGAATAAATGATGCTAATTTATTTCTATCCCTGACAACGGGAAACAGCACACACTCTGGGTCAATGGTATGTCCTCTTTCCCACTTTTCTAAGTGGTAAATTATGTTTTTCCCTTCATTGCTTTATATCATGTGTGGCAGGCATGATGGGAAATGGCTATCAATGGTTCTGTTATTGATTTCTACCTTCATTTCACTGTGGCTAAAGAAGATACTTTGTATGATTTCAATTTCTTAAAAATGTATTGGTACTTGTATTGTGGCCTAAAATATGGTCTTTCCCGGAGAGTGTTCCATGTGTACTTGAGAAAAATGTGTATTCTGCTGTTGTTGAGTGGAGTGATCTATATACGGCTGTTAGGTTTAGTTGGTTAAATGTGTCATTCAGTCCCCCTACTTCTCTACTGATCTTCTGTCTAGATGTGTTTTCCATTATTGAAAGCAAGGTATTGATCTCCAACTATTATTTTAGAACTATCTATTTCTTCCTTCAATTCTGTCAATGTTTGCTTCACATATTTGGGGGTTGTTTGGTACATATATGTTTATAGTTGTTATATCTTCTTGATAGATTGAACTTGTTATCAACATATAGTGGCCTCCTTTTCCTCTTGTGATAGTTTTTGATTTAAAGTTTATTTTGTGTGATAGTAACATAGCCATCCCAGATCTATCTTCCTTCCTTCCTTCCTTCCTTTCTTTTTCTGTCTCTCTTTCCTTCTTTTTTGTTACTATTTGCATGGGATATTTTATTCTATGCTTTAACTTTCAAGCAACTTGTGTCTTTTGAAATCAAGTGAGTTTTTTGCGGACAGCATATACTTGGATTATGGTTGTTTTTAAAGTCCATTCTGCCAATGTTTATCTTTTTATTGGAGAGCTTAATCCACTTACTTTTTCAAAACTTACTGATGAGGAAGAACTTAATTCTGTCTGTTTCTTGCTTGTTTTCTGTATGTCTTATGCATTTTTTGCCCCTGATTTACTCCATTACTGACTTCTGTGCTTAGCCGATTTTCTTGTGGTGAACTCTTGATTCCCTTTTCATTTCTTTTTGCATATAGTCTATTGATATTTTCTTTGTGGTTCTCAAGAAGATTACATTTACCATTCTAAAGTTAAAACAATATAATTTCAATTGAAACCAACTTCAGTAGCACACAGAAACTCTGTTCCTCTACAGTTCCATTCCTCCTCTTTACATTATTGTTGTCACAAATTACACCTTGATACTTTGTGAGCCCAATAACATGGATTTATGATTATTTTATGCATTTGTTTTTTCAATCATGTAAGAAATAAAAAGTAGAGTTACAAGCCAATAACACAATACTAGCTTTAGTATTTGCCCATGTATTTATCTTTACTGGAGATTTCTATTTCTTTCTACAGCTTCGAGTTGCTGTCTAGTGTCCTTTCATTTCAACCTGAAGGTTCAATTTAGCATTTCTCATAGGGCAGTGGTAGGAAGTTGTAAAATAAATGCCCTCAGCCTTTGTTCATCTGGGAATGCGTTAATTTCTCCCTATGTTTTGAAACCAGTTTGGCCAAATATAGAATTCTTGGTGGACAATTTTTTTTCTTTCAGCACTTTAAATATGTCTGGCCTCTTGCTTCCGTGGTTTCATATAGGAAACTAGCTCTAATCTTTTTTTTTTTTTTTTTTTTTTTTTTTTTTTTTTTTTTGTGGTACGCGGGGCTCTCACTGTTGTGGCCTCTCCCATTGCAGAGCACAGGCTCTGGACACACAGGCTCAGCGACCATGGCTCACAGGCCTAGCCGCTCCGCAGCATGTGGGATCTTCCGCGACCGGGGCACGAACCCGTGTCCCCTGCATCAGCAGGCGGACTCTCAACCACTGTGCCACCAGGGAAGCCCAGCTCTAATCTTTTTGAGGATCCCTGCTTTGTAACAAATTTCTTTTTTCTTTCTCCTTTGGAAGAAAAGATTCTTTCTGTGTCCTTTGGCTTCTGAGAGTTTGATTATACTGTTTTTTGCTGTGGAGTTCTTTGAGTTTCTCTTAGTCCTGAAATCAGCCAAAGATTTATAGCAAGCAAACACATACTGAACCAGGGAAGAGGCAATTTGAAAATGGCAGGAAAGCTTTGTGGCATTTTTACTTGCCCTTGCCCCATCCACTGTTAGTGTAGTGATGGTCTTAAAGTGGTGGAGTCTTAATGCAGTGATAGTCTTAAAGTAGCAGCAGACCATTCCTAGTATGGGACCCTCAATCCTGCTTCAGGAGGGAGCAGAAGAGACCGTACTGTCAGATTATCATGTGTATCTGTTCTAACCTGTCTGGGAGCTACCTGAAGGACTGACACAAGATGCTTATCTCTGTCTTAGCTAACTTGGAACACAGTCTGGAAAAGCAGCGGTCATTGCTCAAAGAAAGTGCAAGGTGAACTAACAAAGCACAGATGGCTGGGGCAGAAGACTGTGCATTGAAATACAATAGACCACAGAAGATGCAGGAGCCAAAGTTGGGGGAGATTCTTTGGGAAATTAGAACCTACAAAAAGTACACACGTGTCCAGAGAAATTAAGAAAGCCACATGCATACTCAAGATAAGATGCATGTTCTGAAAACACCAGAGGAGTCTCTAAGCTTTGACCATGGGCTGAGCCCTGAACTCAATGCGGGTCAGCTAAATGTTGAAGGAGTGATCCAGCAATCTGCACAATGGGCAGAGGTGTGTGGTTTTGAGTGTGCATGTGGATGTGCTTGTGTATATTTGTTTTTGTTTGTTTTAGGTGCAGGAATTCAAGGAAATCTCTGTCAAAACATTAGCTAAACATGAACTAAAGGAACAGAGACTTCAGTGCGTACATACGATAAGGAAAACAGTCATTGCAAAAATAGTTTGGAAAGGTCCCTAAACAGACTACTACAGCCTTCAACAATCAAAAGCCCAGGAAACCCTGGGAAAGTGGGAGAATCTGATTTCCATAGATACCACATTATAATATTTGAAAGACAAATTTTCAACCAAAAAAATCACAAGGTATACAAAGACATGGAAAAGTATGGTCCATTTAAGAAAACAAATTAATTGATGAAACCATCCCTAAGGAAGCCCAGACATTTCTCCATTGCATATTCTTGGCTCCTTTGTCATAGATTCATTGACCATAAGTGCATGGGTTTCTTTCTGGGCTCTCTATTCTGTTCCAGTGATCGATGTTTTTGTGCCAGTACCATACTGTTTTGATTACTGTAGGTTTGTAGCACAGTCTGAAGCCAGGGAGCATGATTCCTCCAGTTGTGTTCTTCTTTCTCAAGACTGTTTTAACTATTCAGGATCTTTTGTGTTTCCATACAAAGTTTAAAATTATTTGTTCTAGGTCTGTGGAAAATGCCCTTGATATGTTGATACAGACTGCATTGAATCCGTAGATTTCCTTGGGTATGATGGTCATTTTAACAATATTAATTCTTCCAATCCGTGACTATGGTATATCTTTCCAGCTGTTTGTGTCATCTTTAATTTCTTGTATCAGTGTCGTATAGTTCCCTGGGTACAGGTCTTTTACCTCCTTAGGCAGATTTATTCTTATGTATTTTATTCTTTTTTACGTGATTGTAAATGGGATTGTTTCCTTAATTTCTCCTTCTGATAGTTCACTGTTAGTGTATAGAAATACAATAGATTTCTATATATAAATTTTGTATCCTGCAAATTTACCAAGTTTATTTTTGAGCTCTAATAATTTTTTGATGGTGTCTTTCAGATTTTCTATGTATCATGCCATCTGCAAACAGTGACAGTTTTACTTTTTCCTTTCCATCTTGGAGTCCTTTTATTTATTTACTTTTCTTGTCTGATTGCTGTGGCTAGGACTTCCAAAACTACCTTCAATAAAAGTGGTGAGAGTGGGCATCCTTTTCTTGTTCCTGATCTTAGGGGAAATGCTTTCAGCTTTTCACCATTGAGTATGTTAGCTATGAGCTTGTCATATATGGCCTTTATTATGTTGAGGTATGTTCCCTCTATGCCCACTTTCTGGAGAGTTTTTACCATGAATGGATATTGAATTTTTTTCAAAAGCTTTTTCTTCATCTATTGAGATGATCATATGGTTTTTAGTCTTCAATTTGTTACTGTGATGATAAGAGACCTAAGACAGCTACAGAGGCTAAGTGACCTTTCCCTCCCTGAATGGGTAGGTATCCTTGTTCTGCCTTCTAATTGAGTTAGTATCTGAGTAAAGAACTGCCAGGTGTCATTTAGTTCACAGTACACTGCTGTGGCAATATAGAAATGAATTTGCCTAAATCATTTGGCTTTTCTAAATTATAGTAAATGAATATACTGAATGAATACTTCAACTTAAGGAAATGTTCTTAAAAATATATTAATGTAGGCACTTCAGCGGAGAATTGAAAGCAAAACAAATAACTCAGGTAAAGGGTTGAAATTAAGGTACACTCAGTTGTATCCAGTTTCCTTCTGTAAATCTCTCTTTTTAATTAGAGTGGACAGTCATTGGAGAATATCTGACTTGGGGCTAAGGAAATCTAAGCCTTCTTGGCCACACTGTATTCTCTTATGTCGTTTAATAAAGACACCAGTTGGGTTGCTGAAAAAGTAGTGGGAAAAATCAATCCCTCATATCCAAAGGGCGGCTCTTGAAAATATGTGGATTGTTGTAGTCATTTTGCTCTTCTGGCCTCAGAAGTTCTAATCTTAACCTTAGCCCTTCATGCAGAGAGACTTTTTAAACCAATTCCCACATTACTCATTATGTGACTGTTGAATAAGAGAAACCCAGCTCTTTTCTTATGCTTTCAACCAGTTATCTTCTTCAAAAATTTGTTTGGATTGTTATACCTTAATCTTGCCTGGCAAGGGACTTATGGGAAGGTTCTTATTGTTTGAAAGTTTGGTGCCAGTATCTGCAAAGAAAGAAGAAAGTAAAGAAGGAAAGGTGTGTTTATCAAACATCCCAATAGTGACGGTGTGTGAAAGCAACTTTTGAAAAAGTTTATCTGTCAGAGTTTAGCCGTATTATTACATTTTATTTTATTCATTGAACATAAATAATTATCAGTGAATCCTTTCTAGATTTTCTAGTTTCCCAAAGTTCCCTGTATTCACATTCTAAGCTGAAAAATGGTATTTTAAGTCACTGCTCTCCACCTTATATTATTTATAATCACCCTCATGACCTCTTCCTTCAAAGAAACGTGATCCTGAGAAGTGTCCTTTGTTTGTCTTTGTGGAATAAGTGATGGGGATGCATCCTGGAGACCTGTGAGATGTTTAAATTGTGGCCTAATGAAACTAGGATGGAGAGTTCTGGAAAGATCTGGAAAGATGGCTGGTAGAGTGTGGCCAGATGTGGGAGAAGAGACACGTACAGAAGGGGGAGAGGAAATTTTCAGAGGGAGAAAATTAAACAAAGAATTCAATAAGTTTTGTTGTGTGGTGTGGGATGCAAGCCTTTCTCTCCCCCTTTCCTTCACAATCTCTTTGTTAAAGACTGTGTTTTTCATTAGTTTGACTAAGATAGGATTGGCCGTTTTGTTTGGATACTGAGAATGGACCCATGGAAACAGTTACATTTGGGTTATCTCTGACTATCTTTAATGAAGAACATAAATATCGGCCACACTATCTATGCACATGCTATCACCATGCCTTTTTTGTTCTCTGTTCATATATCTAAGTCCTCTTCTTTGAGGTCAATCTCAAATCTCATCTGAAATGTACATTTATTGATAGATTCAACCCATAATGAACTGTCCCTTCTTTGTCCTCCTTAGGCTCTGATTATTTATAAAAACTCATTTTTGAACTTAGAAACTGTCCAATATGATATATTAGTTATTTCATCAGCATCTGTTATATCCTCAACACAGTTATAAGCTTTTGTGGGGCTGGGATCATACATTCTGTAATTTTTCTCAGTACTTACACTTACTTTGATAGAAAGCGCATTCATTCATCTAAACATCATTTATTGAGTGTTAATTAAATGTCTCAACGCAGTAAATATTGTTTGAATGAATGCATGCATGAATGAGGGAGTATGCAATAGGTAGCCTAATGTACCACCCGATGTGAAAAAACCAAAAACATAGACACAAAAGCAAGCCAAAAAGTGGCCCAGGACTTTCTGTAAAATATCCTGCTTTTGTTGGATGAGGCCATGAAAATCAAGATGCTCCTGAAAGGTCTTAAGAGCTGACCAAGAATGGTAAACAATTGAAATTCTCTCAGGCTTATTCAACCCTATCACTGGACACATTTATACCTCTCAGGAATGTTATTAAAAGAAGAGATTAATAAAGCTTTTAGAGATGAGTTGATAAATCTCTAAATATTTAAATCTTCATTTCCTCCTAGGTTTCTCTAATTTGGGTTTCAAAAGATTTCAAGAAACCACAGGATAATTAAAAAATTAGACATTATCTTTCTTACCTTCATGTTTTTTGATGGTAAACACATTTTATTTTCTCCATAGTGCTGCCCAATTTCCACCAGTACAGTTCTTAAGTGAATTTTGCTCTGGATGGTGGGATATATAAGATGTAAATGAATTGTTTGTATATGTTTTAGAATTCTTCAAAAGGGCCTGGCCATGGAAATGCATTGAATATTACTTAAATAAGTAAAGTAACTTCCTCAGAATTATTATTCTATTCTGGTTAGGATACTCTCTGCCCTGGCTTGTTAAAATTTCCCTCTAGAGTGGTTTTAATTTTGTTTCTGGTAGGGTCCTAGGATTTATTGCCACACCCATCCTGCATCTGTTTTTCTTTGAATTACTCTCCTTGCAGTTTCTGATTCCTACAGGGCCTTCCAGGTTAGTGACAAGCTGGCCATCACAACTCTGGGAAGGACAGGCCTACTTTTCAGAGGTGTTGATGTTTTCTGTACCTGAAGGTTTTCAAGAGATATCAGTCTTCCTCACCACCTCCCTTGGCCCTCTTAATGGACTAAGCAGTTCCTCATGAAATTTCTGTAGGATATCTGTACTAACTTCTCAATATTGTTCCATCCTGAGTCTAAATTCCTGGCCTCAAGGTAATGTTAGATTTCTAGCTCCAGCCCCTATTTACATAAGGCCTATACTAAGGAACGGAACCCATAGACATCAGTCTGCTCTTATTTCTCTGGATTTAATTTCTCTGTTACTTTCTGAAACATGCAGGTGTTCCTTTCTTTCTTTTAATCTCAGCTATGTGCTTTTAACTTTTTCAAAATTGACCCAGAATTTACATGTGTCTCCAGTAAGAGTACATTAAATTGAGCTTAGTCTGCTCTTCTACTGGCATATTTGAGATCCAAATAATTTGCTACTTAAGTGGATTCAGTTACCTGTATATTTCAGGCACCTAAAACTCACCATGTTCCAAATTTCCCCCTTTATTGTTAGTAATTTTCTTGGGAATCTGGATAACATTAGATGGAATAAAGTTAGTGAGTGGCCCAGGATTGCCTGAAATTTTGTTTGTCAGAGTGGCCAGGGAAAGTTAAGCAAAGAAGACAACCAAATGAAAAGCAGAATCACATTATTATGGCTGAGACAAGATTCCACGCAGAGCTCTCTGTAGAACTGGGTTGGGTCATAACTTATGCCAGAGCTCTAGGTGGGGTTGACACCATCTCATGCCAAGCTCTCAGTTCTGGGCTAACGTCATCTCTGGTCCACTCTATGGAGTGGAAACTTTGGAGGAATGGCCAATGTGTTCTGCGGTGTAGGAAGAGGGAAATTGTGAACGTTCCTTTCTAAATTGTGGAGGAACTAACCACTGTAAATGTGCCTTGAACTATGGTGTTTAATTTGACCAGTCAGATCAATGACTTTCCCCTTGAATGAAATGCTGCTACGTATATGAGCAGAAAAACAAAACTGGTATAAGGAATAGATAGCTAGTGGGAAGCGGCCGCATAGCACAGGGAGATCAGCTCTGTGCTTTGTGACCACCTAGAGGGGTGAGATAGGGAGGGTGGGAGGGAGGGAGATGCAAGAGGGAAGAGATATGGGGACATATGTATATGTATCACTGATTTACTTTGTTATAAAGCAGAAACTAACACACCATTGTAAAGCAATTATACTCCAATAAAGATGTTAAAAAAAAAAAACTAGTATAAGGAGATGGAGAGACTGGGAGTCTTATTTTCCCAGCAATTAACTTTTCCTCGACCATGACCTTCCCTTTGAGTCTCCTAGACCTTGGGGATGATCGCAACCCCTTGGGTTGGGTGTTTGCAACCCCATCTTCACTAGAACCTCTATAGTTAACTTTGATTTTTCCCACTCCGTCTATCCATCCCATGTATGCAGTCAGACATTTGATCTTGGACTTTTACTGACAAAATATCCTTGAATATAACCATTTCTTTTCACTCCCACTGCTACTGCTTTTGTCACTGCCTTAACTAGGGCTTTATCTTTAAGTCCTTTATATAGATATAGAAATAAAATATACAAATAAATAAAATATAATATTAATTCTGATGATTTTAAAGTCTTTTCTTGATAAAGACTTTTCCTGATAAAGATACACAATATCTTATATAACTATTTTTGTATTATCTGTTCCTTTCTTAGAATTTTAGTCATATGATTCTATCTCTTGGTATGTCTAGAACTTTTTGATTGAATGCTGACTATTTTATTTGGCTTTTAAATTTTTCTCAGTGGAAATGTTGTTTTGCTTCAAAATATGTTACTCTACCTGGAAGTAGCAAATCTTCAAATTACAATTTTTTAAATGCTTTCAAATATCAATACTATAGGTGTCACAAAATCTAGAAAAATGACATTTGAAAATTAACTACTGCCAGATGTGTCTCTATAAAACTTTTTCCCCACTCTTGTAGCTATATATTCTTTAACTGCCTCCTCATATGACAGTTTATGTGTTTTAGAAATAAAATTTTCAGAAATAAACTTTGTAGTTTATAGACATAGATTTCTTTTAACATGGTTGATTAGAGTTTGCTTTTAGTTATTAATAGTTTAGAAAAGTTTATTTCAGCGTCACAATTTATTATTGATAATGTCACATTAATTTTCATTGTTAACTTTGAGAAAACCTCTATGGATTACTTCCTCATGAATATTTACTATTATAAATGCATTACTGATTTCAGTACTGCTATAGGATTGTGCATTACAGGAATTCTGATAAAATACTCATTCACACCATTCCATTACACACATTATTGATGGGGTATATCCTTTTATTTATTTATTTATTTATTTATTTATTTATTTATTTTTGACTGTGTTGTGTCTTCGTCGCTGTGCGCAGGCTTTCTCTAGTTGCAGCGACTGGGGGATACTCTTTGTTGTGGTGTGCAGGCTTCTTATTGCGGTGGCTTCTCTTGTTGCAAAGCACGGGCTCTAGGCACGCGAGCTTCAGTAGTTGTGGCTCGCAGGCTCAGTAGTTGTGGCTCACGGGCTCTAGAGCGCAGGCTCCAGAGTTGTGGCACACGGTCTTAGTTGCTCCGCAGCATGTGGGATCTTCCCGGACCAGGGCTCGAACCCGTGTCCCCTGCATTGTCAGGTGGCTTCCTAACCACTGTGCCATCAGGGAAGCCCCTGGAGTATATTTTTTTTTGTTTTTTTGTTTTTGCGGTATGCTGGCCTCTCACTGTTGTGGCCTCTCCCCGTTGCGGGGCACAGGCTCCGGACATGCAGGATCAGTGGCCATGGCTCACGGGCCTAGCTGCTACGCGGCATTTGGGATCTTCCCGGACCGAGGCACAAACCCGTGTCCCCTGCATCGGCAGGTGGACTCTCAACCACTGCACCACCAGGGAAGCCCTGGAGTATATTCCTGACAGCAGGAAATTTCCGTTTTGACTAAGCATTGAAGAAAACTGAATCTTTGACTTATCTTTCACATGCCTGGTGATTGAAATAATTTTCCACAGAATAACTTCTGGTTTTATATTTTTCAGTTCTTTTTTTCTTCTTCAAATGCACATGCTTTGAGAGCTGTGAAGTGCAAGACATGGCTATACTGTAAGGTGGTTTTTGTCCTTACGCTTCTGTGTCTTGTGCTAGTTAAGTCAGTAGAGTAGTCAGTAAGAGTACTGGAAGTTATTCCTGTAATGGGATATTATACAGTCAGTTACATATGGTGGTGTCTGAAAATCACATAATAGCCTCACTTAAAACATGTCCTTAGCCAGATTTCAAAAAAGCCTGTGACCAATCCAATATGATCCAACATAGCGGACTATGATAGAAGGAAAATTGGCAAAGAAATAGACGCTGGTCTTACCTGATGGAAGTTAAAATATCTCACTTTTGACAATTTTGCAAAAACCTATAATTACATGAACTAATTTCTAGGGTTCTTCGTAGGACCTAAAAAGGAACCCATAGAGTTGTGGAACAACAATAGAAGCTACTGTGATGAGAAGCCCCGGCACCACAACAAAGAGTAGCCCCCACTCGCCGCAACTAGAGAAAGGCTGCACGCAGCACTGAAGACCCAATGCAGCCAAAATAAAAATAAATAAATAAAAATAAATAGATTTATCTCTTAAAAAGTAATACTCAGGTTTGAGTCATGAGAAATTTGATGAGGAGAAATTAGCTAATGTTTTCAGAACTTTTAAAATATCAAACTCAGTCTCTAAGATCTTAGCATTATATACAACATCGGTTACTTATTTGTGGTTTGGGAAGGCCAATTTAAAATTTTCTCATCTTACTGTATTGAAATTCATGGCCCTAATGTTTTCCACGTTGACTATATGAATGATGAAGAAAAGTCAATCATGTATTTCATTTCCAACTGGACAGAAAACAATATTTTAAAAAGTGTTTGGACTACTGACTTTTGATTTCTTCTAAGGCAAATGGATAGGTAATTTTTATTCCCTGATTAGGAGAAAAATGGTGGAAGAGGGCAGGGTTAAGAATTAAGATTTCAAGAGCATGAGAGGTAGATGGCCAACCAGAGTTCCTAAGGTTCGGTGCCTGTAACTGTTGCCGCCGCTTAAGCCTGCCAAAGCAGTGGTACGGCTGCTGCGCTCGTGTTTGCTCCCTCTAGAAACGTTCTTGCCAGTAGTGGCGGCAGCGGGACTCAATTACCCCCTTTTTTCACTCTCTCCAGAAGCTCCAGATGGCGTCTTCCGTGGGCAACGTGGCCGACAGCACAGAACCAACGAAACGCATGCTTTCCTTCCAAGGGTTAGCTGAGTTGGCACATCGAGAATATCAGGCAGGAGATTTTGAGACAGCTGAGAGACACTGCATGCAGCTCTGGAGACAAGAGCCAGGCAATACTGGTGTACTTTTATTACTTTCATCTATACACTTCCAGTGTCGAAGGCTGGACAGATCTGCCCACTTTAGTACTCTGGCAATTAAACAGAACCCTCTTCTGGCAGAAGCCTATTCGAATTTGGGGAATGTGTACAAGGAAAGAGGGCAGTTGCAGGAAGCAACTGAGCATTACCGGCATGCATTGCGTCTCAAACCAGATTTCATCGATGGTTATATTAACCTGGCAGCCGCATTGGTAGCAGCAGGCGACATGGAAGGGGCAGTACAAGCTTACGTGTCTGCTCTTCAGTACAATCCTTATTTGTACTGTGTTCGCAGTGACCTGGGGAACCTGCTCAAAGCCCTGGGTGGCTTAGAAGAAGCCAAGGCATGTTATTTGAAAGCAATTGAGACGCAACCGAACTTTGCAGTAGCTTGGAGTAATCTTGGCTGTGTTTTCAATGCGCAAGGGGAGATTTGGCTTGCAATTCATCACTTTGAAAAGGCTGTCACCCTTGACCCCAATTTTCTGGATGCTTATATCAATTTAGGAAATGTCTTCAATGAGGCACGGATTTTTGACAGAGCTGTGGCAGCTTACCTTCGTGCCCTAAGCTTGAGTCCAAATCATGCAGTGGTACATGGCAACCTGGCTTGTGTATACCATGAGCAAGGCCTGATGGATCTGGCAATAGACACCTACAGGCGAGCTATTGAATTGCAACCACATTTCCCTGATGCTTACTGCAACCTAGGAAACGCTCTCAAAGAGAAGGACAGTGTTGCTGAAGCAGAAGCTTGTTATCATACAGCTCTCCGGCTGTGTCCCACCCATGCAGACTCTCTGAATAACCTAGCCAATATCAAAGGAGAACAGGGAAACAGTGAAGAGGCAGTTCGCTTGTATCGTAAAGCATTAGAGCTCTGCCCAGACTTTGCTGATGCCCATTCAAATTTAGCAAGTGTATTGAAGCAGCAGGGAAAACTGCATGAAGCTCTGATGCATTATAAGGAGGCTATTCGAATCAGTCCTACCTTTGCTGATGCCTACTGCAATATGGGAAACACCCTACGGGAGATGCAGGATGTTCAGGGAGCCTTGCAGTGTTATACTCATGCCATTCAGATCAGCCCTGCATTTGCGGATGCCCACAGCAATCTGGCTTCCATTCACCACGATTCAGGGAATATTCCAGAAGCAATTGCTTCTTATCGCACTGTTCTGAAGCTTCAACCTGACTTTCCTGACGCTTATTGTAATTTGGCTCATTGCCTGCAGGTTGTCTGTGATTGGACAGACTATGATGAGCGAATGAAGAAGTTGGTCAGCATTGTGGCTGACCAGTTGGAGAAGAATAGGTTGCCTTCTGTGCAGCCTCATCATAGTATGCTCTATCCTCTTTCTCATGGCTTCAGGAAGGCTATTGCTGAGAGGCATGGGAACCTCTGCTTGGCTAATATAAGTGTCCTTCATAAACCACCGTATGAACATCCAAAAGACTTGAAGCTCAGTGATGGTCGACTGCGTGTAGGATACGTGAGTTCTGACTTTGGGAATCATCCTACTTCTCATCTTATGCAGTCTATTCCAGGCATGCACAATCCTGATACATTTGAGATATTCTGTTATGCCCTGAGCCCACATGATGGCACAAACTTCCGAGCGAAGGTGATGGCAGAAGCCAATCATTTCATTGATCTTTCTCAGATTCCATGCAATGGGAAAGCAGCTGATTGCATCCATCAAGATGGTATACACATCCTTGTAAATCTGAATGGTTATACCAGGGGTGCTCGAAATGAACTCTTTGCTCTCAGGCCAGCTCCTATTCAGGCAATGTGGCTGGGGTACCCTGGGACTAGTGGCGCGCTTTTCATGGATTATATCATCACTGATCAGGAAACTTCACCTGCTGAAGTTGCTGAGCAGTATTCTGAGAAACTGGCTTATATGCCCCATACTTTCTTTATTGGTGACCATGCTAATATGTTCCCTCACCTGAAGAAAAAAGCCGTCATCGATTTTAAGTCCAATGGGCACATTTATGACAATCGGATTGTGCTGAATGGCATCGACCTCCAAGCATTTCTTGATAGTCTATCAGATGTGCAAATAGTCAAGATGAAATGTCCTGATGGAGAAGACAATGCAGACAGCAGTAATACAACTCTTAATATGCCTGTCATTCCTATGAATACTGTTGCAGAAGCAGTTATTGAAATGATTAACAGAGGACAAATTCAGATTACAATGAATGGATTCAATATTAGCAATGGACTGGCAACTACCCTGATCAACACTAAGGCTGCCACTGGAGAGGAGGTTCCCCGTACCATTATTGTAACCACACGTTCTCAGTACGGGTTACCGGAAGATGCCATTGTGTACTGTAACTTTAATCAGTTATACAAAATTGACCCATCTACCTTGCAGGTGTGGGCAAATATTCTGAAGCGTGTTCCCAATAGTGTACTGTGGCTGTTGCGTTTTCCAGCAGCAGGAGAAGCTAATATTCAACAGTACGCACAAAATATGGGCCTTCGCCCGAACCGTCTCATTTTTTCCCCTGTTGCTCCTAAAGAGGAACATGTTCGGAGAGGCCAGCTGGCTGATGTCTGCTTGGACACTCCACTCTGTAATGGACACACCACAGGGATGGACGTCCTTTGGGCAGGGACCCCCATGGTGACTATGCCAGGAGAGACTCTTGCTTCCCGAGTTGCAGCTTCCCAGCTCACTTGTTTAGGCTGTCTTGAGCTGATTGCTAAAAATAGACAAGAATATGAAGAGATAGCTGTGAAACTGGGAACTGATGTAGAATACCTGAAGAAAATTCGTGGCAAAGTCTGGAAGCAGAGAACATCTAGCCCTCTGTTCAACACCAAACAATACACGATGGAACTAGAGTGGCTCTATCTACAGATGTGGGAGCATTATGCAGCTGGCAACAAGCCTGATCACATGATTAAGCCTGTTGAAGTCACTGAGTCGGCCTAAATAATGACTGTGTGCCCAGGAGAATTACCCCTGTAGCTGAGCCTCAGCCTTCTGGGGGAAAGGGAACTACTTTTTCAATATCATGTTGCAGATGGGTGACACACAATGATAAGAAATAGCACAGCCAGACTTGCTTCCTGCATGATCATGACAGGGAGAGACACAAGAGATGGGAAACTGCTGTTCCACAAGGAGATTCCATCGAATTTTGCCGCAGCCAGGTGTCTGGAAGGTCTGGAAGGTAAGTCTGGAAGGTCTGATCTCCCTTGGTCTTCCAGGGGATGGATGGTTAGTGTGGAAGGGAGATAGAGATTGCCCAGCCGTTTTGTGATTATCATGGATGGATTGAGTCTTCTGAATTAATTTTTTTCTTTCTATTTTGGGTATTGGAGCTTTTAAAAATGTTTGGTTTCAGGTATTTTTATTCATGTGAAGTGTATATGATTCTCTTGAGATCAGGTGTTAAGCTGAAATATTCCTTGTTTTAGTTTCTGAACTCTACAGATAAATGGGGACTTTGCTGGTGTAGTCTTTTTCTAGGTTTTATAAACCGCTTGAGCCTGTGTCAGTCATTTTAGTGTCTGACATAACGTTTGGAACTCTCAGTGCTTTGTTGGTTTGTAGATGATGGCTTCAATTCTTTTTCTGGTCCGTTTCCTTCTTCCCTTCCCCCCACTTTAAAAATTCTCCTGTAACTTGGCTAACAAAAACCAAGTCTGATTCAAAACCTCCCAGAGTGTTTCTCTTAAACACATCATCTGGTGCCAAATGAAGATTCTTAGGAGTGCTTATTAATTATGAAGGGCACAGTTGTGGTACTGTGACTGATGATAATAATAATGGATTTTTGGCCTAGAGTTTTGTCCTATTTCACCAGTGTTTTACTGTTGACTGCCCCTCTATGCTGCTTCCAAAAGTGATAGTGTGTGATAAGATGTTTACTTTCATTTCTAAAGTTTGTTTTGTTTTAGGTGAGTCCTGTTCTTCCTTTTTCTTTCAGCAGAAATGAAATTCCAGGTAAGTATAAGTATTCAAATATTTGATCAGTAGTTCACAGTTATCTCCAGTACATTAAATAACTTTCATCAAAAAACATGTTATAGGTAAAAAGCTCTGAAGGACCAGCTATGTATATGATAATTATGTTTCAGGCCTTCTAGGGTATTATATATAATAACTTGTCTTCTGGTCGTGGTCTTGAAGTCTTTATGGATTCAGCCTCAGTAGTAGCGAACTGCACTGCTACTTGGTTTGGAGTACAAATTAGACTTTAACCCTCCTGGAGGTAGAGTTTTTGGTATTGAAAACCATAGGAATGAAATTATTGTATTTCAACAAAGGATCGAGGGCTTGAGGCTTAAACAAGCCAACATATGTGTGGGAAGCAGTCAGCCTTGAGAGCACCTTCGGACATGCCAGGCATGCCGCTGCTGCTCGAAGGGACTGTCCCTACTTGTTCCCCTCCTTGTTCCATTCCATGGGAGATAAATCACCAGGGCCCAGAAATCAGAAAGAAAGTAAAATGAGACAAGCAAAGCTGTCTCCCCCTGCACATGCAGGTTATTTTGGATGATTCTGGGTTTATGGGTTTTCTCCCAGGGAAGTTAACCTTGAGCCGAGACAGTCATTAGATAATGTAAACCACCGTCTGGCAACCTTCCCTTTTCTAGTCTATATAATCTGTACCTGTAGCATAATAAAACTTACCTTGCAACCATCAGTTGTCTTGGTCCTTCTGACCCCATTCGTTGGTGCTACTTCAGTTCCTTACCCCGTCCCTTCTGACCCTGGGCGGTGAAATCCTCTTTCTGAGGCTGGTCCATGGCAAGTGGCGCCCGAACAGGGACCTGAAGCGTGAAGGCAATTAAAAGGAAAAGAAAGTGCAGGTAAGAGAACCCTTATGCAAAATATGTGTGGCCACGAGTAAAAGTGAAACTAATAGAGGCATAAGGCAACAGTCAGAAGTAAAAGAAGATGGGGCAAAAGGGCTCCAAGGAGCGTGAATTATTTGCTCAGGTTTTACTTTCCATGCTTATAGCTCGGGGTAATAAAGTTTCTACCTCACAGTTGACTGAATTTTGGCAGCATATCCATGATGTATCTCCCTGGTTTCCTGATGGCGGCTCTGTGACACAGAAATCTGGCAGAAAGTTGGAGAAGATTTAAAAAATTATTATGAGTCTCGAGGGCCTACTCATACTGCTGTTGTTACATTTAGTTTGTGGAATCTGATAAAAATATGTTTAGGTTCTTCTCATGATAGTGTTGATTTGAATGTAAAGTCAGAAAAACATAAGCCTCTGACAGAAGACAAGACTGTATTATTAGCTACTGTGTCGCCACTTCCTAAACCAAAAGAGCTAATTAATTTAAATATTTCAGATGAAGAGGAACATTTTGACTTAACCGATGAGGCTTTTAAACATAAAAGAGAGAGGAAAAAAAAAACATAAAAGAGAGAATCACCCTGAGGATGATTTTCTAATGGCTATGATAGATAAGTCAGTGAAAAAGCTGCAAATTAGTAAGGACTGTCTTCCTCAAAAATCTACATCTGTAAAAATGCTCAGTCTCTTGCAACGTGCTGTATAAGCAGCAATAAAACGAGGAGAAGATCCTATTTTCTGTTGTCCTGTCATAGAAAGACCTGATCCTAATAATCCTCAACAGGCTATTAGGGAGCATCAGGCTCTTCCTTTTAAAGTTTTGAAAGATTTAAAATCTGCTTGTGCTCAGTATGGGCCCACTGCTCCTTTTACTACTGCTATGGTTGACACTATTGCAGGAGAAGCTCTTTCCCCCGCTGATTGGAAGTCTATTGCACGAGCTTGTTTAAATGGTGGAGATTATTTAATATGGAAGTTTGATTTTTATGAACGGGCTGCTGAACAAGCAGAAAAGAATGCTACCCATGATATTCCAGTGGATTATCATATGCTGATTGGGGAAGGACCATATATTTCTTTACAAGATCAATTAACTTATACCTTTGTTGCTTATCCTCAAATAAATCATTTGGCATTACAAGCCTGGAGGAAATTACCTTCTACACACAAAACTGAGGATCTTTCAAAAATGAGACAGGGACCTGATGAACCATATGCTGATTTTGTAGATAGATTGTTACAGGCGGTGGGGAGACTCATTGTGGAGATAGACTGTTACAGGCGGTGGGGAGACTCATTGTGGATGGACTCTCTGGTACAATTGTAGTTAAGCAACTTGCTTTTGAAAATGCTAATAATGCATGTCAGGCTGCGATTCGACCTTGGAGAAAACGGGGAACACTGGAGGATTATATTCGCCTTTGTGCAGACCTTGGGCCTGCTTATATACAGGGTGCTGCTAGGGCTGCAGCATTAACTAAAGTGGGGTTTAAAAACAATCAAAAGAGAACAAAGACTAGTTTTCAATGCGGAAAGGCAGGTCATTTTGCTGGAGAATGTGGATCTTTTCATTGTAACCCTGCTCCTTCCTTCCCTACTCAAAAACCTCCAGATGGTCCGAAAATCCCTGGTTTATGCCCTAAATGCAATAGGGGAAAACGTTGGGCACGAGATTGTCGCTCAGTGGCCCACAGGGATGGGACACCACTGTCGGGAAACTCCTCCCGGGGCCTTCCCCGGCCCCAACAAATAGTAGGGGCAACGTCTGTGTATCCTCCTCAAACTATCAATCAGACATTAACCAAAAACAAAAACATACAATATCTTCGCTCTCCAGAGCAACAGCAGGAAGCACAGGACTGGACCTCAGTACCTCCGCCCGATATGTATTAACTCCTGCAATGGGTCCTCAGGCCCTCTCTATGGGCATCTATGGACCTTTACCCAAGGGTTTGATTGGACTATTATTGGGAAGAAGTAGTGTCGCCATGAAGGGTTTAACTATTATGCCAGGACTCATAGACTCTGACTACGAAGGAGAAATAAAAATCATGGCACCAACTATTAAAAATATAATAACGATTTCTCCTGGTGATAAAATTGCACAATTGCTACTTTTGCCCTTTGTACCTCATGGACAAATTTTACAACATCAAAAGAGAGAAACAAAGGCTTTTGGATCATCTAGTGCTGCCTACTGGATTCAGAAGATAGGGAAAGAATGTCCAGAAATGAAATGAGCCATGAATGGAAAGGTTTTTTCAGGTTGTTAGACACTGGAGCTGATGTCTCTGTTATGACGCAGATGCACTGGCCTAAACATTGGCCCGTTAGTCCTATTATTACAGAACTTCAAGGAATAGGACAGAGTTCTCCTATGCAAAGTAGTCAGTTATTATTATGGCAAGATAGTGAAGGCCATTCAGGATACTTCCAGCCTTATGTTTTGCCTGGGCTGCCTTTAAACCTCTTGGGCCAAGATATATTAAAGGAAATGGGAGTATTACTTTATAGTCCAAATTCTCATGTCTCTAATATGGTGTTGGATCAAGGATTTCTTCCCACAAAAGGGCTGGGAACAAATCAAAAAGGAACTGTCTATCCTATTGATGTGAAAATAAAAAGTGATAGACAAGGTTTGGGTTTTTCTTAGGGGCCTTGGATTCTCCTCCACTCACTGCTGGTCCAATTACTTGGCTGAGTGATGACCCTGTATGGGTGGACCAATGGCCCCTCACAAAGGAGAAATTAGAAGCTGCAGAACAATTAGTACTGGAACAATTAGGACATTTAGAAATTTGCAATAGTCCTTGGAATACTCCTATTTTTATTATCAAGAAAAAGTCTGGAAAATAGAGGTTATTACAGGGTCTAAGAGCTGTTAATAAAACTATGCTAATAATGGGAGCTCTTCAACTAGGCCTACCCTCTCCAACAGCCATACCACACAATTATCATCTTTTAGTTATAGATTTAAAGAGTGTTTTTTCACTATTCCTTTGTTTCCTGAAGATAGAAAACATTTTGCTTTTAGCTTGCCTTCCTTAAATTTTAAGGAACCCATGAGGAGATTTCAATGGAAAGTATTGCCTCAGGGCATGGCAAATAGTCCTACATTATGCCAAATATATGTGGCTCAGGCCTTAACTCCTGTGAGAAAAAGGTTTCCAACGTTATATCTCATACATTATATGGATGATATACTTTTAGCCACTGATAATATTTCTTGATTAGAGACTGCTTCCCAATTTTTACAACAATCCTTACAATCATTTGGCCTGGTCATTGCCTCAGAAAAAATTCAAAGACAATCTCCATTTTTCTATTTGGGAAAATATATTGATAACTCTACCATTAGGCCTCAAAAACTGCAAATTCGAGTTGATAATTGAAAAACATTAAATGATTTTCAAAAATTACTTGGAGATATTAATTGGCTAAGGCCTTCCTTAGAACTTCCTACTGCTCAGTTAGAGCCTTTATTTGATATTCTTAAAGGTGACTCAGATCCTTCTACTTCACGATCTATGACTCCAGAGGATTTCAAGCTTTCCAAATAGTTAATAGAGCTATCAGCTCTGCACAATTAACTCAAATACATACTCACCTGCCCATGTCTTTAGTTGTTTGTCCAACACCTCATGTGCCTACTGCCATCTTATGGCAAACTGTTGGAATTATTGAATGGATTCGTATGAAAACTACATCCTCTAAAGTTATTAACCCTTATTATGAACTTATTATTAAGTTAATAATGCAAGGTAGAACTAGATGCTTACAACTTATAGGTATAGAACCTTCTCAAATTATTATCCCTTATTCAGTTAGTCAACAAAATTGGCTTTTTCAACATAGTAATGAATGGGGTCTTGTTCTTGCAGGATTTTCAGGTACCTTGGAATGCCATTAGCCTGCTGATAAATTGATCCAATTCAGCAAACTTAACTCTTATATCTTTCCTTCTATAATTAGGCAACAGCCTATTCCTCATGTACCTTTGGTTTTTACAGACGGTTCTTCTTCAGGAGTGGCTACTGTAATCATTGACGACGGAACAAAACTCATTAAACAAACTTCCTTGACTTCAGCTCCACGTGTTGAACTGTATGCTGTCATTATGGCTTTTAAACATTTGCCTTCTATATCTTTTCATTTGTTTTCTGATAGTAAAGATCTTATTAGCTTATTATTTCTTCTGGAGACTGCAACCAGAGGATATACTAATGACCCTGAATTATCATCCTCTTTTTGTTTACTTCAACAGCTTATTCGTTCCCACGATGGTCCTGTTGCAGCTCTGCATATCGTGCTCATTCTAACTTGTCTGGTCCATTGTCTAAAATGAATGCGACTGCAGATGTTTTAACTCGATCTAAACGTGATCTTTATCCTGTGCATTTTCCTCCCAAAAATAAAGTTAAAGTTACTCTTCCTCCTCAATCTCTTTTCCCTAAAGCAGGACATATCCCAATTTACCGTCCTCCTCCTTTCCGTTCGTCATGCTGTCAAGAATGGCTAAGGTATTGCATTCATTATCTTCATACTGTTGGTACTCATGGTCCATGTCCTGGACACCCTCATATTATGGTAAGTTATGATCAAACTGCTTCACAAGCAGCACAGCAATCGCATGCTTTACACCATCAGTCGGCGGCTACATTACGCAAACAATTTTCCCTTCCTCGTGGAGCCGCCCGACAAATTGTTAAGCAATGCCCACAGTGCTTACCTCACCTTCCTGTTCCACATTATGGTGTTAATCCTCGTGGATTATTACCTAGTCATTTATGGCAAATGGATGTTACTCATATCCCGTCTTTTGGGAAATTACAGTTTGTTCATGTCACTATTGATACTTATTCTGGTTTCCTCTGTGCTACAGCACAGACCCGAGAAGCTACTAAACATGTTATCACTCATTTATTACACTGTTTTGCTTTCATGAACCTTCCCAACATTATTAAAACAGATAATGGGCCCACTCACACTAGTGTTGCTTTTGCAACATTTTGTAATTCATTACAAATTACCAATATTACAGGCATTCCATATAACCCTCAAGGACAAGGTATTATACAACGTGCAAATAGACCTTTAAAGCTAACTATTGAAAAAATAAAAATGGGGGAATTATATAGAACAACACTACATAACCTTATAAATCATGCTCTGTTTATTTTAAATTTTCTCACTGTTGACAGGGGAAAGGTTGGTGGCTGAGCCAAGATTGGCCTTTCAATCTCTGGAGGTCCTCGGGAAAGATCCGCTAACCAGCACTTGGCGTGGTCCTGATCCTGTGTTGATTTGGGGACGTGGTCACGTGTGTATATTTCCCAGATCAGCTCCTGGACCTCTCTGGCTTCCTGAGCGCTTGCTTAGTCAAGCAAATAGATGGCTCGCCACAGCTCACAACTAGTTCAGAAGATGAAGAAGCTCTGCATCTCTCCCGAAAATTTGACAGTGTTGATTCAGAAAAAGAAGAAGAAGAGGAGACCACTTGCCAGGACGACTCAAAGGAGTGATGTTCCAACTTGGGGACAAATTAAACAATTGGTTTCACGAGCTCAAGAGTTAGTGAAACAACAGAATAATCCTGTTACACCTGTGACTTTATTTTTGGCTATGTTGGCAACCATTTCATGTGTTCCCTCTGTTAATGCAGCAACTTACTGGGCCTATGTACCTGATCCTCCACTATTAAAACCCATATCTTGGTCTGAAGCAGAGTTTCCTGTATTTTACAATGATACTGTTTATGGGCCTCTTATTGGGAATATAAAACAAATCAATATGTCTGTAAATTATACTAACTGGTTTAGTACCTATCCTGTCTGTCTTAACCCATTGCATCTGGAAACTGGATGTTTAAAGGCTATTAGTTATGAGCATACAGATGTTTATGAGGGAACGGATCAATCAATTAGTTTGTCAGGCTCTCCAGGCATCCTTCGTTTTACAGGAACCAACATTACTCTTACATGCCCGGCTACCAGCCGACGAGAGGATCTTAAGGATACCACCATTTGCTATAAAAATGGGCAACCTATTAATATTAGAGGTCGAATCTCATACGCCTCACCACTTAGGGATTCCGCTATTACTGTAGCCAAGGTTACAGGTGAAGATTCAGGAAATTATTTGTGTATGAAGCGTTTACTTGGAGGACAAGGGATACTTATGGCTGGACATATGGTTACTATTCTTAGGAGAAAATCAAAAAATCAATTTCCTCCTTTTATGACCATTAACTTTCCTGGATCCAATTTTGAATGTTGCAATGCATCTTGGAATAATAACCAAATATGGTGTACTATAGATTATACCAAGGGGTAAATTCTTATCTCTTCTATTCCCGTCATAGATAGGTTTATCGCATTTCAAAAGAACTGGGGTATATGGAAACTAGCTCTAACTTATTCCAATACACCTGTTATAACTTGTGTTGCTCCTCCATATACACTTTTGATTGGTTCTATTAACATTGGTAATTCTTCCAAAGGAGGATATACTATTAGCTGTGTTCATTGTATTTTTACAGTTGTATGTTCCCTTCTGCAGGGACACAATCTGTGCTTATACTAAAGTAACCCATATATGTTATGGCGCCTGTACATCTGAGAGAACCTTGGTATGAAGATACTGGAGTACAGGCATGGGTGGAACTCTCTAAAGCCTTGCAGAGAAGGAGACGCTTTATTGGGTGGCTAATAGTAAGTTGACTTGCCTTGGCTGCTCTGTCTGCTACCGCGGCTACTGCCCGTCTTGCTCTTTCACAGAGTATTAATCATGCTCACTTTGCTAATCAATTATCTCAAAATACCAGTCTTGCTTTATCTTTACAAAGTCACATAGATTTACAGATGAATAACAAGTTAGATGAATTTAAAAACGCAATTTGGGGGATTGGAGATCAGATGGCAGCATTAAAATTGAGGATGCGTTTAGCTTGTCATGAAAAGTATACGTGGATTTGTGTTACTCCTTACAAGTACAATGACTGTGTTTGGGAATGGGAAAAAGTAAAAATGCATCTGCTGAGCGTTTGGTCAGATAATAATATTAGTCTTGATCTTAAGAAATTAAATGCTGAAATTCAGGATATACAAAATGCACATCTTGATGATATTTGGCAAGAAGATGTAATTAAAACTTTACTGGACCATTTAAAGTGGTTAAACCCTCAGTCGTGGATCACTGGAGGGTTGTCAGGATTTATTACCCTGGCCATAATTTGCCTATTATTGATAATAATCTTCTCATGTCTGTTTCGTATCCTCATGCAACAATATACTACTCTCGGCACTACGCTTCATGGAATTATTTTGCAGCAAAAATTAAAAAATAGAAAAGGGGAACTGAGGGAAACAGTCAGCCTTGAGATCAGGCTACGGACATGCCAGGCATGCCGCCGCTGCTCGAAGGGACTGTCCCTACTTGTTCCCCTCCTTGTTCCATTCCATGGGAGATAAATCACCAGGGCCCAGAAATCAGAAAGAATGTAAAATGAGACAAGCAAAGCTGTCTCCCCCCTGCACATGCAGGTTATTTTGGATGATTCTGGGCTTATGGGTTTTCTCCCAGGGAAGTTAACCTTGAGCCGAGACAGTCTATAGATAATGTAAACCACCATCTGGCAACCTTCCATTTCTAGTCTATATAATCTGCAACCGGAGCATAATAAAACTTGCCTTGCAACCATCAGTTGTCTTGGTCCTTCTGACCGCATTCGTCGGTGCTACTTCGGTTCCTTACCCCGTCCCTTCTGACCCTGGGCGGTGAAGTCCTCTTTCTCCGGCTGCTCCGCGGCACATCTGAATAGACGTTTGTGTCTTGCTGTCCTGCACACGTGCCGTCTAGTGACAGGTATTGTGTCTGCTGGTGGTGGTGTACATTCTGTCTTTCCGAAGCGCTGAGGCACTGCACCTGTTCTGTAGTTGCAGCTGATGCCTGAATGTATCCTAGCTGACAAATTATTGATGAATGAGAACTTGAATTTCTAAAGATTAGTACTGTTAACCAGAATCTGAGCAAGGAGTCTCAAATGTAATTCTTAGCCAGAATTACATGTTAATGAACCAGTTAACAGTGTAAATCGAGGAACATCAGTGTAGGGATTTCTTTTCATTTATTTTTTACCTGTTTGAAATATCAGTTAAAGGTTGGCAGCTTGGTTGCGGACGAACGGTCGTTTGAAGTTCACCAAACTACTTAATGTGGAATAGGATAACAGACTTCCAACGCCCTCAAGGCTGTGACCTTGCAGCCATTTTACACAGCACATCATCATCCTATAGGGATGAACCTTTCCCTGGCCCGAAAAGTAGCCGCTCTGTTGAAGCTTTGCTTATTGGAACAGGCTTTTGTTTCCAGGTTACATGTCTGTGGAAGACTTAATTCTGAATAGAGATAGAGATATTACTGGAAACTAATTGTTTTTCTATTATACTCTGCTTTATCAAAAAAGTAAAACATTTAAATTGTGCTACAAAAATTCAGATGTTGTCTTGCTATCTTTAAACAATAAATGAATGATTTGCCCTTAAAAAAAAGAATTAAGCAGTTAAGCTGTTGGTCCCACATCAGACAAATCATCCTTATACCTCCTGTCAATATTGTTAACAGAGACTGTTTTTTTATGAATCCTTATGATCCCGTGATTCTTTCTTTCACGTTTCAGGGCACAGCAGGTGAGAGAGTGGATTTTTTAAACTCGGTGGGTTTATCCTTCTTTTATGCATTCATTCAATTTTATGTTCATTTACTTACTATACACATATGGCAATAGAAGCTGCTAAAGCAATCATTGCTATTGTGCAAAACAACAAGGCACAGAAGCAGATGTCTTATTTCCGAGATTTCTCCCCCCAGGATTATTGTGATTAAAGATACTTTCCCGCAATTTCCTGGAGAGGACAAGGGGCTACTCGCTGGAGGTTTTTTAATGACTTGGAGAAAGGCTCAAATATGCCCCCATTATGGTAATCCACCCCAGGGGCAAACCACACAAGAATATTATGAAGTTATTTTATTTTTCTATCCTTGCAAAGGTAATACTCAGCTCATTAGAATATGAAAACTATACTGTCAAATTTCAGAATGACATGGATGAAGAAAAGCACCAAAGTGGCATCATATCATGTGTGTTATAGTTGTATTGACTATATTGACTATGTTGTGTTAACAATGTATTGTATAACTCTATATTGAAAAGGCAAAATGCTGTACCTTAGTTCAGAGAAAATAATTATGTTGGCAAACCCCAAACTGTACATTGTAGACGGGTCCTAGGAAAAGAAGATTTAATTCATAGTGGACAAGAGGTTAGCTTCTGTTTTCAGCCATGTGCTATTTCAAGAATTAAACATCATGAATAATACAGGATATAAGAGGAATAGTCTAAAGACGGAAAAGCACATTTTGATTAGGAAAGAGAATTTAAGGCTTAAGTCTTTATTTTTTTTTAAGGAAAACTGCCTTATTACTATGAGATAAGAAAATTGTTTCCTTCTTTTCTTCCTTGCTTTCTTCTTCTTCTTCTTTCCTTTAACCTTTTTTACTTTGGATATTTGGATATTTGACCTCTAAGCTGAGATGACTGGAAATGCCTCCTCTGGGCACTAAATGCTGACACCTCCTGATAAGAGGGAAGCTGCAAAGTAGAAGAATTGAAGGTCAGTATGTTGATGTTGGTCTCAAGCACACTGATGTACATTTGTGTATTGGGGAAGGGGAGTGAAGCTTGAGAGTGGGCCAGTGGGGAGGGGTAAATATTTTGTGATGCTGTCTACCTATGGGCTGATAAAGTTTACAGCTGCATTAGGAGGACAAGCACTACCATTCGCATGAAAAGTAGGGCAGACGTCAGTTGCAAAAGCTTCTAGCCATACACATAGGGAAATACATAAATGATACACCTTTTTGCATTCACCCATTCACCCTCCCCTGTTCACGCTAATTGGAAATTTCTATCCATTTCAGAGAAGTAACACAACTATCAATCATTTTCCCTGGCACGAATCTTCCAGGAGGAAGAAAATGGAACACGCCTAGCAGCAGAGCTCACGCACTAGCCCATGTGTCTTAGATTTAATATCTGATCACTAGCTGGATTGAAGCCAAGAGGTGGTTCACAAAGTTGCTGCATATTAGAATCACCTGGGGAACTCTGAGACCTCCCGGTGCCCAGGCTCCTCCCTAGACCTACTGAATCAAAATCTCTGGGGCTGGGACCCAGACACCAAAGTTTCTCTTAAAAGCTCTTTAGGGGAAGGGATATGGGAACAGATGTATATGTATAACTGATTCAGTTTGTTATAAAGCAGAAACTAATTTAAAAATATATTTAATACTAAAAAAAAAAAAAAAAAAAAGCTCTTTAGGTAATTCATACGAGCAGCAAAGCTTGAGAACCAGCCCAATAACGGGAACAAACGTATTTCACACAGATAAAGTGGGGCAATTCACATGTTAAAAGAACATGAATATATATATATATTTCTTTTTTTCTCTTTATTCTGTTTGTGTTTCAAATAGGCATTTTTTTTCCTTCTGCAAAAAGCGTTATTGTTTCCATTTGGTCCAAGGCTTGGGAGAAGGCTCCAGGGCGGTTACAAAGCTGCCTAGTGGCTGCAGAGCTGGGCTTCAGGCAGAAGCTCTGACGCCAGAGGGGCTCCTCAGAGGCCGCTGGACTTCAGAGACTCCTGTTTGTGCTCGAGCGTGAGCCTTTCGAAAAGATACTCGCCCAGCACAGCCTGCGGACCAGCCAGCCTGTGGAGGTTGGTCAGGTGGTTGCCCATCTTCTTGATGAGTTTCAGCTGCTCGTCCAGGAAGCGGCTCTCCAGGAAGTCACAGAGGTGGGAGTCTGCGCGGGCAGGACCCAGGGCACGCAGATCCGATAGTGCCTGGTTCAGGTTCTTCTCCCTAAGAATGGCGGCTTGCACAGTGTCCTGGGTTTTACCCCACTCATCTTGAGAAGGCTTCCGCGCATCCTGGAAGAGGGCGCGGCCGCAGCACTTGTTTTGCATTTTCAAGAGTCGCTGGGCGCCCTCACACTTCTCTTCAGCCAGTTGGCGAAAACTGTGGCCCCCATTGTCCAGAGTCCCACTGTTGCTGTGGAAATAGAAGCTTAGAGAGAGGTAAGTGTCCACAGATGCATGTTGAACAGGCGGTGGATGGCGGCCTCCACCTCGATGGAATAATTCTGACGAACCTGGGAACTCGTGGTTGATCAGTGTTAAGGAGCTAAGCTCCAAAAACGGTGTTGGCCTGTCCTGGAGGCTGAGGATAGCTGAGTGGCTGATTCCAAAGGTTGCGACAGGAAGAAATGTTGGAGGGTGGTCGGGGGCTGGAGCAAGGAGCGTCCCTGGGTCTGTTCATTCCAAACACCGTTGAAGCAAAAGACAGATCTGCAGGACTGCCGAGTGCACTGCCTCAAATAGGCTTTGATATAAATGAACAAGAAGTCCAAGCAAGGACAGAACTTACCCTTCCCCCCACCAAAATAGCTGGTGATACTAGAATCTAGATCTGGGCAGGGATTCTTCCATTACTTTAACATTCCAAGCCACTAGAGCAGTGGTTCTCAAAGTATGGTCACCTTGTAAGCAAGCAGTACCCTATGGGGCCTTCCTAGGACAGACCCATCCCCCATAGCCTCTGCTGTAGTTCCTCTCTGAAGTCCTCAGATAATAGTATCTCAGGCATATTTCTTGAGTTTTCAGATGCTAAAAACCACCACCCAATGGAAGAAATTAACTCTTTGATGATCATGAGCACACAGCCCCCAGACCTTCTGGCACCTAAGGATGGATAATGTTACCTGCCCTGTGGCCTCAACATCAGCCAGTCAGATGATTGTGCACGAGCTGATCACATTCCCTGGGACGTCCCTCCCTCACGTGGCCTTTAAAAATGCTTTGCTGAAATCCTTTGGAGATTTCAGGGTTTTTGGAACACGAGCCACCCCTCTCCTTGCTCGATCCTGCAATAAACCTTTCTCTGCTCCAGACTGCAACCTTTCGGTTTGTTTGGCCCCACTGTGCTTCAGACACACGAACGTGCATTCGGTAACAACCTGACCAGCTTTACCAGCGTCCCCTGATAATGTGTCAGATATTCAAGTTTTAGGGCCCTGTCCCAGCCCTATGGAATCAGCAACTCTAGTGGGGCTCAGTGATCTCTGTTATAACCGGCCCTCCAGATGATTTTTATTCACCTTAAAGTTTGAAAATATCTGCATTGGCAGCTGCCAAAGCGTCCACCAGCAGGGGAAGGGGAGAGACGCCTGGAAAAGATAGGGAGTAGCCAAGGCAAGTACAGCAGCATTTGCCGTGGTGGTAATGGAGAATGCCTTTTCTCCACTGGTTGGCACAGACGAGTATCTGGGGGCAGTGGCAGGGTTATTTAGGATGCTTTACCTTTCAATGTAGAGTGACCTCTGTCCTGGTTTGCCAGGGACTTCCCCTGTGTGAGCACTTAAAATCTCATCCTGGCAAACCCCTTAGCCCTGGATTTGAAAAACTTAGGAAATAACATGAAATTTAGGGGAAACATGATCTAGGTTTTGGGCAAGTCACAAGTGCTCATTAAAGCTAAGCAAGTATGGACAACATCTAGCCTTCTTTACCCCTTTGCAGGAAGGTAAATCTGATTGGGTGAAAGAACTTATTGTTAAGAAATCTTTGTAGAAACATCCCCTTCTGCTTAGTCCGCTGGTTCTCACTTCTGGCTAGACAATGGCATCGTCTGAGGAGATTTAAAATGATTTTATTGGTTTAGGATGACCAACTGTTTGTGTGAGGGTTTTTAAAAAGTGCTTCAGATGATTCTAATGTGCAGCCAAATTTAGGTGCCACTGCTTAAGCTTTTGAACCGCTGCTACATATTTTCACCTCATCTTCCTATGAGAATATCCAACTGTAGTTGGTTTGTTTTTTTTTTCTTTTTCTTTTTTTAACTGTCTTATTATAAGATTTACTGTCTTAAATAAGATTGAATGTACAGAAAATCCTGCTAGTCCATCTGGTATAGCTGGATCCTTAGAATAATATCATTAAGATATATACCATTTAAGTATTGTGATTGGCCTTTTAAAAATTAACATATGCATTGAATTAGTACCATCTGTTTTGAAGCTGTCATGTTGGGTAGCTATACCTCTAATCTGCTGCCATTGCTAAATATCTGGACACCTCTTATTAGGAATTGCTTTTAAACATCTTTCGGGGTTAAAACCAAGATTGCTGTATTATTTGTACTGGGACCACAAAAACCTCACAAAGATCCCCCGCTGTACTTTCTACCCCCATCTCTAACCCTTGGCAACTTCTAATCTGTTCTCCATCTCCACAGTTTTGTTATTTTAAGAATAATATGTAAATATCATCATGAATTACTTCATCTTCGGAGATTGGCTTTTTAAAATTTTTCCCTCGGCATCATTCCCTTGAAGTTCATTTCAATTTTTGCACATATTAATAATTTGTTCCTTTTTGTTGCTCAGTAGTATTCTATCATAAGATTTTATCACAATTTGTTTCAACATTCATCCATTGAAAGACATTTGGGTAGTGGCCAGTTTTGGGCTGTTATAAATAAAACTGCTATGAACATTTATGTGTAAGTTTCTGTGGGAACTTAATGAAGTTTTTGTTTCTTTTGGATAAATGCTCAAGAGTACAATTACTGTGTTGTAGGGTGAATCTACTTTTAGGATTAAAAGAGACTGTCAAGCTGTTTCTCAGAGTGGCTAAACCATTTTATTTTCCCACCAGTGATGTGATATCATTTTTCTATGTACTCACCAGCATTTGATGTTGTCACTATCCTTTAATTTTAGTTATTCTCTGATATCTCATTATGGTCTTAATTTGCATTTCCCTAATGGCTAATGATGTTGAGCATCTTTTCATGTGCTGCTTTGCCATGTGTATATTCTCTTCCATGAAATGTCTGTTCCTGTCTTCTGCCTATTTTCTAGTTGGGTTTTTTTAAGTTGTTTGGAGAGTTCTTTGTATATTATAGATACAAGTCATTTGTCTCATGTGGGATTTTCAAATATGTTTTCCCACTGTGTAATTTGAGTTTTCATCCACTTAAAATGATCTTCTATGAAGCATTTTTAACTCATTTTGATGAGATCCAATTTATCAATGTTTGCTTTTATTGATCATACTTTCGGTGTCAAGTCTAAGAATTATTCACGTAGTTCTTGATGCCAAAGATTTTCTCCTATTTTTTTTTCTAAAAATGTCCTGCTTTTACATTGAAGATTATGATCCACTTTGATTTAATTTTTGTGTAAGGTGTGGAGGTTTAGGTTAAGGTTCATTTTTTGTTTGTTTGTTTTTGTCGAGGGATGTCCAACTGTTTCAGTACCATTTTTTGAAAAGTCTATTCTTCCTTGGTAGCTTTCACACTGCTGTCAAAAACAAGTTAAATGTATTTATGTCAGTCTATTTCTGGGTTCTCTATTCCATTCCATTGATCTGTGTATCTAACCTCCATCATTACTGCAAAATCTTGAAATTGGGTAGATGAATTCCTCCCATTTTAATCTTCCTTTACAAATTGTTTTAGCTATTCTTCAGCCTCTTCTTACCATATAAATCTTAGAATAAGCTTGTCTATATCCACAAAAACCTTGAGGGCCTTTTAAGAGTAACTCTGTTAAGCCTCTTAACTTGGGGAGAATTGACATCTTTATTATGTTGTGTTTTCTAATCCATGAACAAGGTATGTCTCACTATTTGTTTGGGACTTTTACATTTTTCTTCATCAGCATTTTGTAATTTTCAGTATAGAGGACCTATAAATGTCTTATTGGGCTTATATTTAAGTATTTATTTAGGTCAGTTGTAAATGGCATCACATATTTTTATTTAAGCTTCTACACATTTGTTATTAATATATAATTTGATAAAACTGTGTTGATTTGTACTCTAAAACATTTACAAGGGCTTCCCTGGTGGCGCAGTGGTTGAGGGTCTGTCTGCCGATGCAGGGGACGCGGGTTCGTGCCCCGATCCGGGAGGATCCCACATGCCGTGGGGCGGCTAGGCCCGTGAGCCATGGCCGCTGAGCCTGCGTGTCTGGAGCCTGTGCTCAGCAACGGGAGAGGCCACAAAAGTGAGAGGCCCACGTACCGCAAAAAAAAAAAAACAACATTTACAAACTAATATTATTTCTCAAGCTTTTTGTGGATTCCTTGGTATTTTCTCCATTTAGATTATCATCTCCTCTTCAGATACCGTTTTACTTTTCCTTATTTAATATAATAGTATATATTACTATTCAACATTCAGTAGGATATATTCCTTCCTATTCAACGTAGTAGGAATAGTCCTTTTATCTTTTAAATAAATGTTTTAAAAATTTAACTTTTAAATTTATGTATTTATTTATTTTTGCTTTATTTTCTTACTAGAACCTCCATTAATATATTTAATAAAAGTGGTGAGGGCAGATATCGGTGCCTTGTTTCTGATCTTACAGAGAAAGCATTCAGTCTTTCACAGTTAAATATAATGTCGGTATAGGTTGTAGATCCTCTTGATGAGTTTCAGTATGTTCCTTTTCAATTCCTAGTTTGCTTGGGGTTTTTTTTCTTCTTTTTTATAATTTTTTAATTTTATTATTATTTTTTTACAACCTTATTGGAGTATAATTGCTTCACAATGGTGTGTTAGTTTCTGTTTTATAACAAAGTGAATCAGTTATACATATACATATGTTCCCATATCTCTTCCCTCTTGCGTCTCCCTCCCTCCCACCCTCCCTATCCCACCCCTCCAGGCAGTCACAAAGCACCGAGCTGATCTCCCTGTGCTATGAGGCTGCTTCCCACTAGCTATCTACCTTACGTTTGGTAGTGTATATATGTCCATGCCTCTCTCTCACTTTGTCACAGCTTACCCTTTCCCCTCCCCATATTCTCAAGTCCATTCTCAAGTAGGTCTGTGTCTTTATTCCTGTTTTACCCCTAGGTTCTTCATGACCTATTTTTTCTTAGATTCCATATATATGTGTTAGCATACGGTATTTGTCTTTCTCTTTCTGACTTACTTCACTCTGTATGACAGACTCTAGGTCTATCCACCTCATTACAAATAGCTCAATTTTGTTTCTTTTTATGGCTGAGTAATATGTCATTGTATATATGTGCCAAATCATGAATGGGATTGGATTTTGTCAAATGCTTTCTCTGCATTAATGGATAGGATCACATGACTTTTCCCCCTTAATCTATTGGATATGGTGGATTACATTGTTTGATTTTCAAATATTTAACCAACTTTGCATAACTGGAATAAATACCACTTGGTCATGATATATTATTCTTTTTATATATTTCTGGATTTAATTTGCTAATATCTGGCTGAAGATTTTTACAGGCAATTTCATAAAACATATTGGTCTATAGTCTTCTTCTTTTTATACTATTCCTGTCTGGTTTTGGTATCAAGGTAATACTGGCTTCATAAAATTAATTAGGAACGGTTCCCTCTACTTCTATTTCTTATCAAATCATGTAAAATTGGTTTTAATTCTTTAAGTCTTGGGTAAAAGTGAAACATCTAAGCCTGAATATTTCTTTTGGGAGTTTTTATATGAAAAATCAGTGTTTCTAATGGTTACAGGAAAATTGAGATTATCTATTTCATCTTGGCTGAGTTTTGGTAGTTTTGGGTGTAGAAGAATTGGCCCATTTCATCTACATTTTTGAATTTAGAGTGTAGACTTGTTCATAATAACTTGTCCCTTATTAACCTGCAGGATATGTCATGGTATCCCTTGTTGCATATCTGATATCTGTGATTTGTGCCATCTCAGTTTTTACCTTTATCAGTCTTGCTAGATCTTTATTGATTAAATTGTTTATTTCCAAGAACCAGCCTTTTGTTTCATTGATTTCCCCCCCCATTTTCCTGTTTTCAGTTTCATGGATTTCTGTTTCATCTTTATTATTTCCTTCTTTCTGCTTGTTTAGTGTTTTTTCCTCTTCCTTTTTTACTATTGTAATATAGAAAATGAGATTATTGCTTTGAAATATTTTATTTCCCAATTTAGTTCTATAAACTTCCCTTTTAGCATTACTTTCACTTCATTCCACAAACTTTGATCTGTTATATCTCCATTTTCTTTTATTCTATGCATTACAAATTTTTTCCTTGATGCTGTCTTTTTTACCCATGAGTTCTTTGGAATTGTGATGTTTAGTTTTCATGTGATTGAAGATTCTCCTGTTGTCTTTCTGTTATTGATTTCTAGTCTGATTCCATTATGGCTAGAGAACATACTCTCTATGATTTTAATTCTGTTAAATCTGCTAATGTTTTTTTATCACCCAGTATATGGTGTATGAGTGAATGTTCCACGGACACTTGAATATGTATTCTGCTCTTATTGGGTGTGTTCTTTAAATGTCAGTTATGTCCTGTTGATTGATGATGTTTTCAGCTCTTCCATCTCCTTGCTGATTTTTCTGTCTGGTAGTTCTATAAATTGCTGTGTTGACGTCTCCAATAATAATTGTGGATTTAAAATTTTCTCCTTTTACTACCTTTTTCAGTGTTTGCTTCATGTATTTTGAAGTTCTGTTGTTTGGTGCACACACATTTCGTATCACTAGGTCATCTAGGTGGATTATTCCTGTTATCTTTATGTAATGACCCTGTTTGCCCCTAATAATTTCCTTTGCTCTGAAATCTCCTTTATCTGATATTAATTTATCCATTCCTGCTTTTTCTGATTAATGTTCACATGATATATCATTTTCATCCTTTTACTGTGAACTACCTATATCATGATGTTTAAAGTAAGCTTCTTATAGACAGTATATACTTGGATCATGCTTGTGAGTTTTTAATCTACTCTTCCAATCTCTGTCTTTGACTTGATTACTTAGATCATTTACAGTGAATGTAATTATTGCTATGTTAAAGATTAGGTCTACCATTTTATTTTTTGTTTTGTCTTTTACCTTAGTTTCTCAATCTTATGTTTCTCTTATTTTGCCTTCTTGTGGGTTAAACATTTTTTAATAAGCCCACTTTAATTTATTTATTTATAATCATGTGTGTATACTGTGTGTATAGTTTTCTTAGTGGTTGCTTTTGGCATTACAGTATACATATGTAACTTATCATAGTCTACTGGAATCAGTGTTTTATGACTTCAAGTGAAGTTTCAAAATTTTACTTCCATTTAGGTCTCTTAATATTCCCCAGTTTTAAAGTATGATTTTCTGTAGTATTTCCTTTCTCTACATTGAGAACCACATCAGATGGTGTCCTAATTTTTGCTTTGACCATCATATAGTATTTAAGAAACTCATGAGACTAATGATAGTCTCTTCTATTTACCCCATTTGTTTTCACCCATTCCATTGTTCCCCTTTTCTTTCTGAAGTTCCCAGTGTTCTGTTTTTGTTTTTTTATGTTTTCATAAGTGTAGGTGATATCTGGTCTTTCCAGTGCCATTGGATATGAGTTTCAGGAAACCCTGAGCCTGGCTCACTTAATGCTGCTGAGTTGGAGGGTTTGTATATGTGGGGCCTGTTGGCTCAGCAGATGCTAGCCGATTACACTAATGTTGATGGGACTAGTGCCACAGGAGGATGGGTTCCCATTCAGGCTATGCTGCTGCTACAGTAGAGCAAGTGCCCCTCTACTCCAAGTGTGGGGCAATGACCTGCTGCTGTCACTGCTTTGTATTAGGCTGCTTTTCCTCAGGTGTGTGATGGGATCCCATGGAAGCTGCTGCTGTTGCTGTCAGTCACAATGTTAAATTCATTTCAGAAATACTTAAGTATAAATATATAGCCTGGCTCTTGTAGAACCTCTGTATTTGCCTTTTATTGCTTTCATACAAATTACCAAAAACTTAGTGACTCAAAACAAGGTAAATTTATTACCTTACAAGTCTGACGTTGGTCTCAATTGAGTAAAGTAAAAGTGTTGGCAGGATCGACAGACGAATGGATAAAGATGTGGCACAGGGATTCCCTGGTGGCTCAGTGGTTGGGAGTCCGCCTGCTGATGCAGGGGACACGGGTCATGCCCCGCTCCAGGAAGATACCACATGCTGCGGAGTGGCTGAGCCCATAATCCACGGCTGCTGAGCCGGCGCGTCCAGAGCCTGTGCTCCGCAACAGGAGAGGCCGCAACAGTGAGAAGCCCACGTACCACACACACACACACAAAATGTGGCCCATATATACAATGGAATATTACTCAGCCATAAAAAGAAATGAAATTGAGTTTTTTGTAGTGAGGTGGATTGACCTAGAGTCTGTCATACAGAGTGAAGTAAGTCAGAAAGGGAAAAACAAATACCATATGCTAACACATATATATGGAATATAAAAAAAAAGAAAAACTGGTTATGAAGAACCTAGGGGCAGGGCAGGAATAAAGATGCAGCCATAGAGAGTGGACTTGAGGACACAGGGAGGGGGAAGGGTTATCTGGGATGAAGTGAGAGAGTGGCATGGACATATATACACTACCAAATGTAAAATAGATAGCTAGTGGGAAGCAGCCACAAAGCACAGGGAGATCAGCTCTATGCTTTGTGTCCACCTAGAGGGGTGGGATAGGGAAGGGAGGGTGGTAGGGAGAGTCAAGAGGGAGAGGATGTGGAGATATATGTATATGTATAGCTGATTGACTTTGTTATGAAGCAGAAACTAACACACCCTTGTAAAGCAATTATACTCCAATATAGATGGTTTAAAAAGAAAAAAAAGTGTTGGCAGAGCTACATTGTTTTCTGGAGGCTCTTAGGGGTGTTTCTGTTCCCTGGACTTTATCTGCTGCCAGCGGTCACTTATAGTCTTTGACTCAGAGTCCCCTTTCTCCACCTACAAAACCCAAAATGTTGCATCGCTGTGATTCTGCTTCTATTAAGTCATCTCTATCTTTCTCTTTCTACAGTTGGGAATGGTTTTCTGCTTTTAAGGACTCGTGCAATTAGATTTGTTCCATGAGGTAATCCAGGATAATCTTTCTATCTCAAGGTCTGTAACTTCAGTCATATCTGCAAAGTCCTCTTCACCATGTAAGGTAACATATTAATAGGTTCCAGGGATTAGGGTGAGGGCATTTTAAGGAGCCATTATGCTGCCTACCACACCCTTAACAAGTGACCTTGAGAAAATGACTGAGATTTTTAAAGCCTTACTTTCCTCAAACATAAAATGGAAAGAAAGATAACTAGTTAATATCATGAAAGTGAAACAGTATATATGAAATCAACTACTTCAGAAAATAAGATTTCTTCTTTTTCTTTATGATTTACATGATTCTCAGAGTTCAGTTACTTGAAGAGTTACTTTTTTGTAAACAGAACTAAGGAATTTCAGGGTTCAGATGCTGTAAGATTGCCTGAATTATCTGAGTAACAATTAGCTAAGCACAGGTGTAAAGCATTTGATTTACTCCCTAGTGTTCTTTATCTTCTCATCCCACTAAATGCATATCCCTTGTCTAGCTCCAGCCAGTAGAGTCAGAGCTTGTTTTCCTGTTTAACTAAAGTTCAATTTAAATTCTCTCTACATCTCCAGATTCTCAGCCCTGGTTGCATATTATATTCACTGGGGAGATTTCAAGAACTACTGATGTCCAATTTCTACCTATCATGGATATTTGAGGAGGGACCTGGAATGAAATACTCTAGCTTATGGCTTTGGGCGCCAAATCATGTTACCTGTAGAAGGTATCTTCTAGGTATGAAAATAGTTCAGATAAGTCAAATTTCTCAGTAACAGATGCCAAAACTATGGCTTAGGTGGTAAATTTTCCATGTCAATTTGTCTGGGCCACCATGCCCAGTTATTTGGTCAAATATTATTCTGGATATTTCTGTGATGGCGTTTTTGTGTTTTTTAAATTCTTTCTTTCTTTCCTTCTTTCTTTCTTTTTATTTTTGGCTGCGTTGGGTCTTCGTTGCTGCCTGTGGGCTTTCTCTATTTGCAGCAAGCGAGGGCTACTCTTCGTTGTGGTGCACGGTCTTCTCATTGCGGTGCCTTCTCTTGTTGCAGAGCATGGGCTCTAGGTGCACGTGCTCAGTAGCTGTGGTGCATGGGCTTAGTTGGTCCACGGCACGTGGGATCTTCCCAGACCAGGGCTCAAACCCATGTCCCCTGCATTTGCAGGCAGATCCTTAACCACTGTGCCACCAGGGTAGTCCCTGTGATGGTGTTTTTGGATGAAATTCATATTTAAATTGGTGGTGGACTTTGAGTAAAGCAGATTATCCTCCATAATATGGGTGGGCCTCATCCAATCAGTTAAAGTTCTAATAAAACAAAGACTGACTTCCCTGTGGCAAAAAGGAATTCTGCCAGAAGACTTACAGAAATTGAACTGCAACTCTTCCTAGAGTCTCTAGACAGCGTAACCTGCAGATTATGAATTTACCAAGCCTCTATTATTGTGTGAACCAATTGGTTAAAATCTCTCTCTCTCTTTCTCTATCTTTATATAGATATGGATATAGATCTAGGTATCAATATTGATATCTAGATCTATATCTATCAATATATATGGGCACATTGTATACACCTGCTGTTGGTTCTGTTTTTCTGGAGAAACTTGACTAACATAGTGGCCCATATAAATAAAAGGATGAACCCAAGTTCACCCAGGTAGAAAGTAGTACAATGAGAACTGGAACTTAAGGCCTCATGACTCATTCAGCTGTGAACACTGACCCAGAACCGGGGTCCGCAAACTCTGGCCCACTGATCAGATCTCGCTTGACTCCTGGTTTTGCTTGAACACAGCCACACCCATTCCTTAAGGTATTTGTGCATGGCTGTTTCTGTGCTACAGCAGCAGATAGGCAATTGCAACGGATACGTATGGTACCCAAAATCCAAAATATTTACTCTCTGACCCTTTACAGAAAAGATCTGCTGACCCTTGCTCTAGGATGCCATCTGATTTCTGATAGCCCCGAGGAGAATAATTCATGCACATTGGGATAGATTGTTAATCTCATGTCCTCCTTATGTCAAAGATCTCTTAAATGCTCACCCTTGCAATAGCCAGCTTGGGGAGCACTGTCTGAGGATGCAGAAATATTTCTTGTCAGATCTTTCCAATCCACACTGCTCCCTGACTATGGTTCTTAAAACCTATTTTTGAAAACAATTTTATTGGAGTGTAGTTGATTTACAGTGTTGTGTTAGTTTCAGGTGTACAGAAAAGTGAAACAGTTATACATATACATATACCCCCTTTTTTTTTTTTTTTTTTATTGCGGCACGCGGGCCTCTCACTGTTGCGGCCTCTCCTGTTGCAGAGCACAGGCTCCGGATGCGCAGGCTCGGTGGCCATGGCTCACGGGCCCAGCCGCTCCACGGCATGTGAGATCTTCCCGGACTGGGGCACAAACCCGTGTCCCCTGCATCGGCAGGCGGACTCTCAACCACTGTGCCACCACGGAAGCCCCACTTGTATTTTTTTTTAGAGTCGTTTCCAAATAGCCCATTACAGAGTATTGAGTGGAGTTCCCTGTGCTAATAAGAAGAGCAGGTTCTTATTAGTTATCTATTTTATGTAGAGTAGTGTGTATATTTCAGTCCCAATCTCCCATTTTAACCTCCCCTCCACAATCCCCTGGTAACCCTAAGTTTGTTTTCTACATCCGTGCCTCTACTTCTAAAACCTGTCTATTTTAACCAACTACCACTCATTGCTTACTGTCTCTGGCTTCATGTACTTGATAATAAATCTACTTCTTGTTCTATCCTGGATGACATGTCCCAAGGACTGAGATAATATCTTATTCTACATAACTTGTCCTTGATATTGTCTATCTTGGGGTCTTCATCTATGTCCCAAAGAAGACAGTCACACTCTGTCTTCTAGTACTACTAATAATACCACATTTTAGGGCATGAATTTGACCCAGTGCACTGAACTATCCCTTTAGAAGCTGTATGCAACCTGTCACTGGGTTTTGGCACAGGGGTAGAACTCAGATTAGTGTTCCTATTTAAACAAATCTACTTGACCAGAAACCTTTTGTCTCACCATTTATTTTATTACACAAGTAACTTCTGTCTTTGCATCTAGGATGTAAATATTTTTAATTTCCTAAATTATCTGAAAAATTATTTAGAGCTTCTGTTTCAGTAGGCATTGGAATTGCTGTGTTATGACTATTTCATTATTTTCTTTCCAAATGTTAAATCAGGCTTCAAGCTTTGGCCAAGAGTAGACAGGAAAGGGTTTAAAAAGAAATGAAGAGTGGGAAAGACTTCTGATGCAAGGGAGACATGATAAAGATTTGATTTTGAATCAGTAGTTTATACTAAAGGTTTGATTTTGAATCAATAATTTATGTCATTGCAGAATAGCTCCCTGGTAAACTTCCACTCTCTGGTCATCATGAAGTCCAGAAATCAACAATCAACATGTGCAGTGCTCTTCTTCATTTTCTAAACACAAACCTACATCTAGAGGAGAGGAGAAGTCATTTCATCACTCAGGCTCTGGACTTACGACTCCAAGTCCTGTCTTCTTTCAACCATACCTGCTAAGTTTCTGTCTAACTTCTTGAGCATGAGGTAATGGCTTCAGCTTTCATCCCCTCCCTCAGTATATAGCTTAGTGACTATGAGTAAGGGATCTAAAACTTGAGAACTTGGGCTCAAATCTTGACTCTAAAATTTACTTGTTGAGTACTCTTGAGCATGTTATCTGTTTTTGCCTCAGTTTTCTCATCTATAAAATAGAGATAACATTACTTCTCTCAGTGAGTTACTATGAGGGTTAAAAGAGAAAATTCATACAATGAAAGAATTTATCGGTTCTTGGAACACAATAAATACCAGAAAGAAATGTTAGCCATTATCAAGGGCCCCTCATTTTATGGATAATATAGATTAGTTTATATAGGTCTAATATTTACATATACATAAACATTTTGTACCTAGATGTGTGTATACGTTCTTCTTAGAAATTGAGCAGTCAACATTCACATCTAAAAGTATGTGCTCTGTGAAATGTAGATCTCCTGTGTACAGACACAGTGCTATATTATCTATTAGATAATAGATATCTAACTGTGTTATCTAATAGATAACACAGTTATGTACTGCTACATAATTAAGAAGTCCAAACTTAGTGTTGAAACAAAAAAAAATGTTAATATGTGCCCAGATTCTGTGGGTCAGCAATTCAAACAGTACACAGAGGAGATGGCTTGTCTCTACTCCATGACTGATGTCTGAAACCTCAGCTCATGAGGATTGAAATGGCTGGGGCTGGAATCATCTAGATAATTTTAATTCCCATTTCTGGCCCTTGAGATGGGATGTCGTGAAGACTGGGCCCAACAAGGACTGTTGACTGGAGTGCCTATAGGTGGCTGCCCATGTGGCTTGGACTTCTCATAATGTGGTAGTTAGGATTCAAGGTAGAGTATCCCAAGAATGAGTGTCCAGGGTTCAAGCATTCTTTGAGAATCATGCAAAAGCTGCATGACCTTATGACCTAGTCTTAGATGTTACATAGCATCACTTTCATTATATCCTATTGCAGGCGTTGGAGACCTTTTTCCATAAAGTGTCAGACAGTCAATATTTTAGGCTTTACAAGCCATACAATCTCTTTTGCAACTACATAGCTCTGCTGCTGTGATGTGAAAACAGACACAAACAATACATATACTGAGGAACATGGCTGTGTTCCAATAAAACTTCATTTATAAAAGCTGGTAGAGGACTAGATTTGGCCCACTATCCATAATTTACTGACCCCTGCTCTATTGTTTGTTAGGATTTGGGAGCCAAAATGTTCCTCAGTATTTACTGCTTTGCTAGTCCATTTAAGAAAATGGACTATTGAAAAAATAGCTTCAGACACAATATGGCATTTCATGATTTAGCATAAAATCTGAGAAATATAGAGGTTATCTGAAGCCTGCAATGGTAAAGTTCCCTCTGCTATTGAAGTTATTGTCTTTAAACAAAGATTCTACATCAGTAATGCTATATATATATATAGCATATATATATATATATATATATATATATTTATGATATTCAGGTTAATTTCCTATTCTCTCTAAGGAAGTAATTGGTTGGTTGGTATGAGAGATGGTGTGGCTTCCAAAGGTGAAAAGAATTATTTTGTTGTAATTTCCGGTTACCTAAGGATGGGAGAGGCCCAGGACACTGCAGTCAGTATATTATGTGGAGCAGGTTATAATGTGGTTTATTCATGAACTTTTACATGTTTATTTTCTATGCAAGTTTGTGTGCTCCTTTTTGAGTTTTGGTAGATAAGTGTTTTGTAACTTTCAAATACTTGGAGTTATATAAATATATATAACTTTTATATATACATATTTTAACATAGTAGTTAAAGCAGTGGAGAGTGTACTATAGTCTACCTAGGTTCAAATTCTGGCTTTACCATATGACTTCCCTGTGGCTTCCTCTGCTCACCTATTAAAAAGGAGTATAATAAGACTGCTGTGGTGAGTTATATACTAAGTGCTATTTAAGCATTTGCTATAATGATTATGTATACTCGAAGGCAAGGAACTTGCCCCTTGATCATGTCTGTATTCCTAGTGCTTAAGAATTCCTAGTGGGCTTCCCTGGTGGCGCAGTGGTTGAGAGTCTGCCTGCCGATGCAGGGGACGCGGGTTCGTGGCCCAGTCCGGGAGGATCCCACGTGCCGTGGAGCGGCTGGGCCCATGAGCCATGGCTGCTGAGCCTGCGCATCGGGAGCCTGTGCTCCGCAACGGGAGAGGCCACAACAGTGAGAGGCCCACATACCGCAAAAAAAAAAAAAAAAAAAAAAAAAAAAGAATTCCTAGTGCTTTCCTAGTGCATTGTCTTAGGATAGAGATAGCTCAGTATAGTTCTTCTCACTATAAAGTACTCTTATGTTGAAAGTCTTTGCTTGTGTACTAATAATCTATGACATATCTGCTGAGGACAAGGAAACAAATAGTTTTAAAACGGCAATGGATTACAAAAGATTGTATGATGTATTGCCTTTATTATGTAATTATAAAACTAACAAATGATCATGGTAGAAAATTTGAAAAACTCCTAGACAAAATAGAGATCAATAAAATTTGGAGTAACTTTCAGAATGTAGAGTTGTCCATGAATGTTAGTGCTTTCACATTTTCCGGGACTTTAAGTAGACTCTGCTTCTTAAGAGTCTATTCATGATATCTTATTTTAATGATGTTTTCATCATGGGGACACACACACACACAGAAATCTGCTAAAAAAAAAAAAGAAAGACATGTAAATCACTGATGTTTCAGATAGCCACATGAAATAAAGTGAGAAAGGTCACCAAGCTGAAAGAATGTGCAGTAGCATCTCCTTAATTGCTTACAGAATTCTGATAATTACCTCTTTGTGGATAAAGTAATTAATGGGGAATCTAATTCAAGAAAAATGTATGAACTTCAAGCCGTCTCGAAGCCAAGTATTTCTGTCCACAGGAGGTTACTTTCCACGGCCGTGCTTCCTTATTACCTGACAGGGAAAGAGTATTGTATGGCACAGGATCTTCCTGAAGGAGGGTGCTTCCCACACTGATTGTCATAAATGACTTCGGAATTACTGTTGCTGTATTACCAAAATCTTAAACTAGGATATTTTGGACAAATGTGGTCCTTAGTTAATTTTTAGAGCCACAAACTGTCAGATGGCTCTGCAATAGCAATTGTCTGGCTATTCTTCAGGGTGATCACAATATGGTAATGACCTTGAGGTATCACTAAAAAGCAGGAAGGTGGAAGTCTTCCTTTGGTTCCAGAGTGAAATGTGAGTTGGAGTTGGAGTTGGACAACCAAGTGATAGAGAAGGAAATGTGAGGTCATTAGTGAAAAACCAGGTTTAAGTTAAGGTGAAGAGGCATGAGGAAATGGTCAGCTGTTACAGTATTACAAAGATCATCAAGAAGCAAATCCATGAATGTGGTTTGTATTGCAATCTGCTGAAAAAGAGACAAATATCCTGGCCTGGGCTTCATGAAGATTATATTTTATTGATTCTGGTAATAGATTATTGTTGAAAAGGGCCTCCTATAAATTATAACCATGCAAAGGCAGCAAGATAATTTTTTTCTTTATGTATGTGTTTCTCATTCCTACTCACTTGTCACTTAGGGGAAGAGAAAATCACAAAAAACAAAAATGTCAAATCTCAGCTATTCATTTTCAAAATATTTTTTCCAAATTCCAATGGAGGCAATAGGTTAACTGTTAAGAGTTGTAAGGCTCAAAAAGCTAGATTTTTACAAAGTGTAGCCAAATTTTATTCCATAAATAATAGCTTTGGAAAGAATATGTGATGATGCAAAGTTGGAAAAAGCTGGTTTTTCTTCTGTAAATGACTTCACCATGTTGGGAGAAGAGGCAGAGAAGAAATCAAAGTAATAAAACATGGGGTGAGTTTTTCTGATATGGGACTCTAGTGCTTTAAAGTAGACTAGATAATCCTAGGGATAATCTGAGGTCGAACAGACCAATGCCTCATTTCCAATCTGGTACCCTGGAAGAAAACAGTGTATTTCCTTTGAGGTCTTGAGAGGTTTTTCTTCTGCTTTGTTTTGGTTTTGGCTCATTTTGTAATCAACCTTATTAAGGTATCATTTACATACAATTAAATGCAGACATTTTTAGTCAACGGTTCAGTGACTTTTAATTAATGTATACATTTGTATAACTACCACCCCCATAAAGATCGATAACAATTCTAAAACCCTAGAAAGTTTCCTCCTAGGCTTTTGCAAAAGTATCCCCATCTCCCAACCCAAGGCAACCACAGATCTGTTTTTTATCATTAGAGATGAATTTTGCCCAGTTTAGAATTTCATGTAAGTTGAATAATACAGTAGGTGCCTTTTTTTTTTTTTTTTTTTTTTTTTTGTGGTACGCGGGCCTCTCACTGTTGTGGCCTCTCCCATTGTGGAGCACAGGCTCTGGACGCACAGGCTCAGCGGCTGTGGCTCATGGGCCCAGCCGCTCCGCGGCATGTGGGATCCTCCCGGACCGGGGCACGAACCCGTGTCCCCTGCATCGGCAGGCGGACTCTCAACCACTGCGCCACCAGGGAAGCCCCAGTAGGTGCCCTTTTGATCTGGCTTCACTTGCTCAGCATACGGTTTTTGAGAGTCATTCATGTTGGGATGTTTTAAACCAGGACTTTAGCCTGGGTGGCGATGTTGTCTGAAGGCTCCTATAGGTACATCTGAGTCTCTGGCATTGGCACTGTCTGTTCTTGGCTTAGTATTTTCAACTTTACTAAGAAGCACAAGGTTGAAGTAAGGAAGACCATTGTCAGTATAATGGAGGTGAAGTGGGTTCTGTTATATAATCTTCTCAGCATAAATTGACCTGCTTGGAATCATCGTGTTGATAATCGACAAAGATACTCTTCCTCCAAAAACTTTGATACTATAAAACTTCTAAAGGACGCTGTCCTAGGACTCTTTTAGTTTTCATTTTTTGGGAAATATTTCCAGAAAATTCAGATGCTCACAGCCTGAAAGAAGCAGTTATTCACCTGAAGGCTAGCTCTGCTAAAGTTGAGTTGTCTGACCTTTACATGCTGATAGAACCCAAATAGCCTTGCAAAACAATGCTCTCTTATTGCACATGAGCATATAGATTGTTTAAGTTGGATGTGTATATGCAATAGAGTGAAAAAAACAAAGAATCTTTGAGTTTCCCTTGCTGGGTTTTTAAAATTTTTTCATTTAAGTTTCTATAGCATATGCTAATAATTTAGGGTAACCTCAGGTTAGTTTTAGGTCCACTCTTTATGTAAATGTTGAAGTACTCCATACCCACCTTTTTTCTACCTTCCTTCTTTTCTTCCATCTTTCCTTTCTAACTTCTTATAATCCATTCTACTTAATCCTGCATTTGTTGAGGTGGCAATTACTGTAGGAAAATTGAAAGCAGTGTGAAATTTTGCTGTTCAGAATGCATGTTGACCAAATTCTATATTGAGAAAAGGTCTGAATTTACCCACAGTAACCCTTTCTCAGCGTCTCTGAATAAAGGCCATAGAAACTGGGCTATATATAATATCCTGACAGGTATGTAGAATTCATAGCAATTGCCCTCAAAGAGCTTACCTAGCGTAGATGCATATGAATGTATTTAATGATTGCTTTATTGGCAGCTGTGCCAACATACACAGTCTATTTTGTTTTATATCATTATCATTACCTGCTGTTTACCACTGTATACATTGCTAATGGCGTGGTTTCTATGGCTTGTGAATTTCATGGCCAAATAATATGTAATTTATGGCACACTTTATTATAGAAGATGGAGACTCCATAAATTTTCGTGTGCTCTTTGCCCCTTTGGAATGTATTACGCTGAGATCAGGCAAAGTAATAAATTTATTTCAAATGTGCGTGATAGCTAAACATCAATTAGGACTGATGGGCAATATTTCACCTTCCAGCAACAGAACAGTTTTTAAAGGCTAAGCCATTGAACGTGGAGTTCCTGAACATGGGACTCAGTTCACTGGGATCCCTTCTTAGAAAAATAAAGGAAAACTTGAATTGGATATGTGTGGCTTATTCAAGTAGTAACTAATCAGCTACAACTTTGTGAACTTAATTTGTCACAATCGTTTGGTATTTTATTAACTCTCTTGCCCTTCTTCCCCTGACTCTCACGAGAATGGATCATGAGTATCTTAAAACATACTAACTCGTCTTCCATCCCTGTTAATCTAACTACAAAAGCACACTTTCCTTATCCAGTGTAACTTACTGTCTTTTAGAGTAGCTGTGGTTTTAATTCTCTACAAAATGAAAACCAGCAAAGAGAAACATTTTCAAGGAGCCAGCACATTGTGGAGCTTTAGGAAGAAGACTTTAGAATTAAGGGCAACTATATCATTTTATAGCTAAAGCACCTGAGGCCTAATGTAGGAAGGTAACCATCGAGGTCAGGGAAAGGGGTTGAAGATCAGGTTTCAAGCTGAGAAAGAGTCTACAGGGACTCAATCTGAGCAGGTCAAAAACGGAAATGAGACCACGAATGTTCTGGGAAGGCTGGCATCTGGCCTCAAGTGTGGGATTCAGACAGGGAGTGGGCCCGGGGGGAACTGAGCTTCTGCAGTAGGCAGAGAAGTCCACCTCATCTCCAGAAAGTGCCACTGACATCAGGGAGTTGAGGGGAAAGAGCAGTGAATTCCAGTCCACCTGAGAAAGGAGGCCAATCAGATTAACTCTGAATTTAGGCTTATTTCAGATACTTCTTGAGAAAGAACTTGGACAAGAGCAAGTCCCACACAGCCTCTTTAAATCCATGCCCAGTATTTTCTGGTGGAGCTGCTTAAACCCTCCAAGTGACTCCAGTATTTTAATTTCACTCTATATTTAATTCCGACAGTTCTATGATTGATTATTTAATGGGCAAATAAGTAGGGTCACAAAAGAGTGTGAATGTATTTGACAGGATGAGGATGGGCAGAGTGGAACAGTCTGGAATAGGACACCAATAAAAAGGGATCTTGGTAAATAAGAAGGTCTATTAGAAATGGAGAGGAATTCTCAAGGAAATTAGTGCCTGACACCACGCCCTTCTCTCTGCATGTTTAGAAGCTAGTTTCTAATTTTATTTTCATAGGAGATGTCCCTGTGATGAATTGTCTTTTACCTCCACACTACTTATCCCATGGAAATATTGTGAAGTTTGTGTGAGAGAAAGTATTAGAATTTGTCTTGGAAGCAGCTATAACCATTTCCTGGAACAATCTAGGGTAGAAGGAAAAGGAAAGGAAGGTGGAAACAAAGGAGAAAGACAGCTAAGGCTGCTGGAGTCTCTCGCTGGGATTTGTGGTATCTCTTTTTGAAACAAAGTACAGAAAGTCAGAACTTGACTGATTGTTTCTTGATCACGGTTTGTTTTCATTTTTGTTTTCTTGCTCTCTCCTCAGTTATTCCAGCCAGTGATATGTCATTTTCAGTTTCAGTAAGCATGCCTGTCTTGTTTCCATTTGCATTATTCATGCAAACATTGATTGAACTGATGACCCCGAGTTATCACGGAAACATTAGTTACACCAGTGGATACATTTCTTAATTTTAGAAAAATATTACCGAGTGAAGGTTAAAATAACTCCTCTTAAATTTGTCATTTAAAAAAAAAACTTCTCCTAACATACAATACCTCATTGCCTAATAATGCCAGATAAATGAAGAATTCCTATGTATTCATGAATGCAGGCTAGTCTGTCTATTTTTGGGCAGGTATGGCCGAGGGTAACGGCCTGGTTTGCTGGCCATGTCCTGTCTCCTAGAAAGTTGTAGTTTCTGTTGTCTTTAAGTTGGTCCATTGGATATCAGAGGTGAATTTATAAAACTATACTTCCCTTTCCACTTACTTTGTTTTGTTTTGTTTTGTTTTTTTTACTTGAAGTATAGTTGATTGACAATGTTGTGTTTCAGGTGTACAGCCAAGTGATTCAGATATATATATTTCTTTTTCAGATCCTTTTCCATTATAGGTTATTACAAGGCATTGAATATAGTTGCCTGTGCTATACAGTAGGACCTTGTAGTTTATCTACTTTATATATAGTATACACTTACTTTGTGTGATCTAGGCTGGTCAGACCACATGATTATTTTCACTTTTGATATAATTTTTTCAGGTCCAACCTCAAATCTTTGATAAGAAGATATTTTAAAAGAAGTTTAGCATCTGCATGCTCTAAATCCAACAGTAGTTATTAGAGATATGGTTTTCCACTAGGTATTCCTCTCTTTTTTGTTCTTGGCCAACCAATTGAAAATTAGCTTTTATTTTCTGGTTGGTTTGCTAGATGTTTATGACTATAATAGAAGTCTTAAATTTTGTCTCATATCTTAAAACACAATCTGAATTAGCAATGGATATTGTGCTATACATAGGGGCTGTGATATAAATATAGTTTCTAACTTCAAAAACATATAACCTGGAAGGGAACACAGACACATGTGCAGCAATTATGGCAACTGCATTTATTTACTAAGTGAAATAGTACTGAGATGGATAAAGTGCTAGCAAGCCTTGAACAGCCAAATCAGCTTCAAAAATAGATGTGCAGTTCTTTAAAAATATTTTTAACATTTTTCCAGCTACATGTAGAATATAACAGCATAAAAACGGTATGGGTTTTATTTTAAGTAATTAAGCATTTTGACATTGTCATAATGAAATTAAATCCAGAAGGAGGTTTCTCTCCATGATCTCTTGAAATGGTCCTTGATCATCCACAATATTTCCCATCATCACAAAGGTGATAGCAAGGGCAGGGAACTCCAACATTATTAAAGTTTCATAAAGCAAAGTCAATATTAAGAATATAATGTCCCCAAACTGATAAAGGTCTTGACAGATAATTTCAAGGGAAGCATAAATTATTTTCTGTTTGTCAGAGGGCAAAAATATTTAGATTGAGTTAATGAATGGTAGAGTTTTTGAGTGGAGAGTATCCTTAAAATATTATGTAGATCTGTACTGTCAACAGATGCTAGCTTGTGACATTATTTATATGTAAACATATTTAAAAATAAGATTAAAAATTCAGTTCCTCAGTTGCATTTGCCATATTTCAAAGATGTTTATTAGCTCCATGTAGCTATTGAATACTGCTTTGCATAGTACAGATATAGAATATTTTCATTATCACCCAAAATTCTATTGAGCAATACTAAAATTATACCCAGATATTCACAGAGAAGGCAACCAAGTCTCAAGGAAATAATCTAACTTCCCCAAGGTCACACAGCTATGTTTTTAAAGAAAAACAAAATGACACAAAGGAAATAGTAACAGAGGCATTAAAGAAACCCAGTAAGTTTCTGGAGCAGTCAAAGTAGGGTTTAAAAGTGCATACTTAGCTGTTAGCAGGGTTGAAGCTCTTGATGGTTGGTAAGATCTACCTGCCTGAATTTGGACATTAGCATTTTATGCAATGAATTAAAAGCAAAAAATCATTTCAACGTGTGGCTGCCAGCTCCATATTTTTAGCCACTGCCATGCTTCCAGATTATGTTTATCACTTTCATATACAGGGCACCACTGTGAAATGTGATGGTTTATCTGATCCCAGAGAAATCAAGAGATCTTGTGGGGGCTATGGCTATATTTGAAAAGGCTGATTTTTAAATGCATCATGCAGACTGGCCCTGCTTTAAAAGGGATTCCTGCCATCAATAATCAAAATGTAAACTCTCTTCTCACCTTGCAAAAGTCAAAGATAGTCCCTGCATCTTTATTATTTCCTTGAAATCCAAATAGTATTTTTCCATTCCCTAACTTGTTTTCCTCACAGTGTGATCAACTATTGCCAAGGACAGAAAGGTTAGATTTATCAATCAAAGTTTGCTAAAGGCCCCCTAGGTAATTGAACACTCAGGAGAAACAATCCTCATGTATTCTTTTTCTGTTGTTTCAATAGCTTTGTTTCAGTATGTTTTGTTCTGTAGCAGAGGTTCTGTGACGTGCTTATCTTCCTCAGAGGTCCAGAAAGCCTGCGAGTCTGTGGGTAAAGAAGGGTAAGGAGAGAGAGGGAAGGAGGATAGAGAGCGGCTCAGGGCTGAGATAAGGACAGTGTTCTACAGCCTCCTGGGGTGAGGCTGGGGTGCACAGACACCCACGACTAATCTAGACAGAAACTGAATAATCAAGGGGACGACCACTGTGAAGTCATGTGGTCACCTCTCCCTCTAGAAATAAACATTGCCCTCAGTAAGTCTCCTCCCACCCCAGAAGAGCATTAGGAAGGTCTGGAGAGGGGGATTATTGGCAGAAATGGAAAAAGCAGATTGAAGGGATTAGCCTGAAGCACAGAGACCAAGAAACCCAAGCCAGTAGGTGGAAGGTAGACTTTTCATGGAAGTCTCCAGGCCCAAGTCAAGTTCTGGGACCACCAAGTACAAGTCAAATAGTGCTCATTTAACCCCTTTGGGCCCCCATGGGAGTGGAGGAAGACTGGACAGAGAGGGAGAAGGGGCCAATGAAGGTACAGTATTTACTATGGGATTTAACTCCTGAAAGGCCTCCCAGTAGCTTCAGGTCTGCTCAAGAATCCTTCATGTCCTGCTGGTTTGCAGTGAGTGGCTCACAGCTTCAAGGCCTCCTCTGCCAGATAGAGAACTATTTCAACCATCCTGCCTCTATTTTGGACTGTAGCAATGCAGACAGGAAACCTGACCCCATTTTCAGGTTCTAAAGAGAAATTCTAAGTACCTGAAAGACTAAGGAACATGGTGGCTTTTATTTAAGATGGGGAGCTAGAGAGCACATACCTGGACTTGGGCCTGCAGCAGCACCAAATTGCACCAAGAGTTCCCTTTATTTTCTCTCGCATCTCTGTTTCTCCTTTTCTCTCTGCTGGATTAGCCACGGGGACTCCAAGTTCTTCATTGTGTGGTCCTGGTACCAAGATTCTCCTGGGAATTATAAAGCTATTCACCTTCTACACCGAGCACTTCTTATTTTTTCCCCAGCAACGTTAAGTCATCCTTAAGAGGAGTCAGGTGCTAGCTCTTAAATATATTTTAGTCATCCCTTTGTACATTAAGTGCTCTTTCTTGGAGACTGCTCCTGACGTGGCGTTCACCGTGCTCTCAGCTGGCCTCCTGAAGTTCTGCCCTGCCTTCCCCACCAGGTACAGTTCAGGAGCTGCCTACCTCAGGGTGATAGGTTATCTTCTAGTTGCTTTATTCCTGTCCCTTTTACATTTAGAGAATCTAATTTGAATACATAAACTTCTCTGTGACCACAGCTTTATTTGCAACCCACAGGTTTTGTTATGGCATATTTTCATTATCATTCAATTAATAAAATTCTAATTCCCATTGCGACTTTATCTTTGACCTACATAATGATCAGAAGTATGTTTTTAATATCCAACTATTTGGTAAAATATTGGTTATATATTTTTAAATTTCTTGCTTATTCGGAGTCTTGTTTTATAACTGGAATATAGTCAATTTTATAAATGTGCCATATGCACCTAAAAATTTCTGCGTAATATACATATTCCATCATTGTTGGTGCAGTGTTTTATGTAAATGTAGGCCAAAGTTTTTAATGATGGTATTCAGATCTTCTCTAATCTGCTGATTTGTTCTTGTGGTTCTACGTTACTGATCTAGGTAATTTAGATTTTTCTATTTCTACTTAGATTTTTGGAATTTCCCTTCATCTATTGCATTGAAGTTTAGATTTATAATATAGCCCTTGTAAAGTAACAGTGGGTTTTATTATCCTGCCTTATCACCAGTGATACTTTTTGCTTTCAAATCTATGTTAACATTAAAAAATCTTCTTCAATTTTACTTATTGTTGTTAGGACATAAGTTTTGAATCCTTTAATTTTCAATCTGACTCTTGTCTCTTGTAGGTGGCATAGAATTCGGTTTTTTGTTTGTTTCAATAATCCTTGTCCTTTAATTTGAGTATTTACAGTTAATGTATTTTCTTATAGACCGTTTACTCCTCGTTTACTATTTGTCCCACCTTGTTATGTTCTTTTTGCTCTTCTTTCTTCCTTTTAGATTTCTTCAAATTCCATTTTCCCTTGTATTAGCTTGTTATTTTTACATAAGTAGCAGTTACACATGTACCATGACTTATTAGCTCTTTTACTGCTTCTCAAGCAATGCTGAGATCTTAAATTTCTTTTACTACTTTTCCTCTTCCATTTGTTTTAATGCATTCTAATTTTTGATATATTTTATTATTACTCTTTTGTGCAGTTAGATTTTATTTAGGTTTATCCACTTATTTATCCTTTCTGTTATACATAATTCTTTATAAATTCCTTATTTTCATCTGTGATAACTTCCTTCTACCTGTGGGTCTCCTTTTATAATTTAATTCAGTCAGTTCTGATGAGAACATATTTTCTAAATTTTGTTTGTCTGCAAATTTCCTTATTTCATCTTTCCTTCCAAACAACATTTTCTCTGCCTCTAGAATTCCCAGTGGGCAGTTCTTTTCTTTAGCACTTAAAAATGTTATTCCATTATTTTCTAGTATCCAGTTTCATTGAGAAGAAAGCTGTAATCTTAATCCTATTGTTCCTTTGAAAGTAATCTCTCTTTCCTTGGGCTGCTTTTAAGATGTCATGATTTTCTTTACCATTCATGAATTGTACTGTGGTGATCTTAGGTGTGGTTTTCTTTGTATTTGTTCTTGTTGCATTCTTTAGTGCTTATTGAATTTATGGCTCCACATATTCTTTTTAGTTTTAGAGAACTCTCAGCTGTTAATATTTCTGAAATATTGTTTTCATCCCAATCTCTCTCTCCTTTTTTCTTTGGACTCCAGTTTACACATATGATAAAAATGTTTACTGTGGCCCATATGTCTCAAATGCGCTTTTGTGTACTTTTTATTCTTTTCGTTTCCCATGTTTTAGTGTTAATATTGTTACTGTGCTATCTTCCAGTTCACTTACCTCTCTTTACCTGTGTCCAATCCACTACCGAATTTTAAATTTCGTATAATTTTTAATTCTATCAGTTCAACTTCAATCAGTTTATAGTTTCTAGTTGTCAAGTTAAGTTCTCCACCTTGTCATCTATTTTCTTGAACTTGATAAGATTTACCAAAATATGTATGAACTTTAATGTTTAGGTCATCTATGATTCTGATTCTGTTTTGTTTTTTATTCTAATTCTCCTTTTCTTGGTAGTCTTGGTGGTTCTTCAGTGAATACCAGACTTGGGATATGACAAGTTGTAGGGAACCTGAATGACATTACAGTTGCCCTTTGAACAACCTGGGTTTGAACTGCACAGATCCACTTATACATGGATTGTTTTTCAATAAGTAATACAGTACTACATGATCTGTGGTTGGTTGAATCCTCAGATTCAGAACCACAGATAAGAAGGGCCGACCATAAAGTTATATGTGGATTTTTGACTGTACAGGGAGTCAGCATCTCTAACCCCTACCTTGTTCAAGGGTCAACTGTATTTTCTTGAGGAGAGAATTTCCTATTCTTAGGTAGGGAGAAGAGGGGAAGATCACCTCAGTCACTGGACCAACTTCATACTCATTTTCCTTCTTTATAAGGTTCAGTGTAGATGTTGCATCAACCTTCCTAACACACAGACACACACACACACACACACACACAGAGACACACACAGACACACACACACACACATATGTAGAGACTTTCAATGTCCTAATTCATATCATTCGTTTTCCATTGGGCCACAAATCTTTCATAGGTTCTGAACCCCAATTTTGTCTCTTCAGCATGATGAGCCAACTAAGTCTTTGCTTTGACTTCAGTTAGCTTTTGTTTGACTTCTTAGCATCTTGCCTTCTCTACCTATTATACATGGAAAATACTGCAAGGGAACACTGTTGCTGAATCCAGCTCTGTTCTCTGAATCTTTACTCTCTCTGTGAGTTTGGTCCTTAAAATTCTAGCTGCCTTGTTATTTCTCAATTCCAACTCTGGTTTCCTTAGTCCTATGACATTGTCCTAAGATCTACTGGCTTTTCTATCTCTTAGGAGCCACATTTGGTTTCTCAGACTTTTGCTCTTCATCAGTAGTTTCTAAATGACTGGGCTAGAAAAGCATGTGCAGAATATTGTTCTCACTTCAGTGAGTTTCTTTCTCTATTTTACTTTTCTAGGTCATGGCTACCTCAGTAGCTTTCTAACGCTCACAGTCCAATGTTGCTTATGATTTATTTGGCCTTTCTAGTACGTTTCCCTAAGGTAAACTGATATAGTTGGAAACAGAAGTTTGTACCCACCATTTAAACAATTCTGTTTTGTCTTTCTATGAATTCTCTTTTTGTCCCATCTTCTGTCACTTTTTCCTGCCCAAAATTCCCATTCTCACAGATAGATTATTTTAAGATTAAAAATTAAGATTTTTAATTTTATTTTTAATTTTTAATTATTTTAATTTTTAATCTTATTTTAAGATTAAAAATTAAGGTAATATGATAATTTTGAAAGGAATTAATTTTGCTTTGAACAAGAACACAGATTGGTGAATGGAATACGGAAGGTTCCTTAAGAGCTTTCTCATCTCTAAGAGTAGTATCCAACCATCGGTACCATTATAAGTTTGTCAACTATGGAACAAAGCAGTCTTTATAAAATCAGCATTATTCAATAATCTCAAAAACTTCTTCACTTTCCTGCTCATGCCACGAATTTCCAAATGTTCAATAGGAGCAGAGAATCATGGGATGGGACGTGGAGAAATGGCCTGTCTTAGTAACTATAAATATTGGAAGAATGAAATTACAAATAAAGAGGGTTTTCTATGAATATATTTGAAGTGTTTGTTCCTAAAGAACTTCTAGAATAAGACTCAAAAGTTTAACATAGAAACACCTCTTGATAAGTATGAAACTCAGTAAAATTTAACTCATCATAGTTTTTTCTTTTGTGTTATGTGATTGTCAGAGTCACACAAAACTGTGTTTTTCTGGACTTCACAGATCTTCTTATTTTTACTGTGGGATCAGTGACCCTACATTTTTGAAACGTGGTAAAATTGTTAAAATTGGAACATTTCCCCAGAATCCAGGGCATATGACGCACATTTCTGTAGAAGGCAATATTATATTTCTGTCTAGTTCTGGGGTAAACATTTTCATACCTGCCAATCCAATTTGACTAATGTATCATTTTTACAGTGCATTAGTGTAAATTAAATGGTAAATTCAGTCAAACAGTCATTTCATACATCAAAAAGGAAAATCAGTCAACACAACTGTCTGACTGAAATGAATGAAGAAAACAATTCAAGGCAAACAACTGTCCCAGTAGACTTGTATAAATACAGTAGTGGTGTCATGTGCAGAATTAATCTTCCCTCACTCTTAACTGGAGAACACTCTGCCAGCCAATTCAGTCACTCAAATGATACTGAATTACAATATTCCAGTTTCATTTACTCTCAGTTACTGGTGACTGCCCTTCCTTCTCCTTCATCTGTCCATCAGTGGAGAATGTCAGAGCAGGAGAATAGTAATATTGGCCTATTGTAATGTACTGTCTTGAATTCTACAGCTTCAAAATTCTTAGGCTAACTCAATGATCTTAAAGAGTCTGGTGCAGAAAGGATATGTGAATTAAATCGCAGACCACTGGCTGACCCTTGCAGCACTAACACCCCTTATTCCTGGTTCTAATATATCACAGAATACTCAAGAGGAAGGTTTTGAGTGGTCAGCATAAATATGGCTCCAAAGCAGGCACATGGAAAAGAAATGTTGTCATCTCTGATCCACTTTAAAGTTGACTTGTCTTTTACTCATAAACCAGATTCAGTGTGAATTCTGTTCTGCTAAAGGTTAGAGAATCTGTTGGAGGAGTGTGGCCAATTCTTTTGAATTTTTTTACTCTCTAACTTTTTGTTTTTTTTAACATCTTCATTGGAGTATAATTGCTTTACAATGCTGTGTTAGTTTCTGCTTTATAACAAAGTGAATCAGCTATACATATACATATATCCCCATATCTCCTCCCTCTTGTATCTCCCTCCCACCCTCCCTGCCCCACCCCTCTAGGTGGTCACAAAGCACCAAGCTGATCTCCCTGTGCTATGCGGCTGCTTCCCACTGGTATCTATTTTACATTTGGGAGTGTATATATGTCCAAGCGACTCTGTTACTTCATCCCAGCTTACCCTTTCCCCTCCCCGTGTCCTCAAGTCCATTGTCTATGTCTGCATCTTTATTCCGGTCCTGCCCCTAGGTTCTTCAGAACAATTTTTTTTTTTTAGATTCCATATATCTGTGTTAGCATACGATATTTGTTTTTCTCCTTCTGACTTACTTCACTCTGTATGACAGTCTCTAGGTCCATCCACCTCACTGCAAATAACTCAATTCGTTTCTTTTTATGGCTGAGTAATATTCCATTGTATATATGTGCCACATCTTTATCATTCATCTGTCGATGGACACTTAGGTTGTTTCCATGTCCTGGCGATTGTAAATACTGCCGCAATGAACATGGTGGTACATGTCTCTTCTAATTACGTTTTTTTAAGGGTATATGCCCAGTAGTGGGATTGCTGGGTCGGACAGTAGTTCTATTTTTAGTTTTTTAGGGAACCTCCATACTGTACTCCATAGTGGCTGTATCAATGTACATTCCCACCAACAGTGCAAGAGGGTTCCCTTTTCTCCACAGCCTCTCCAGCATTTCTTGTTTGTAGATTTTTTGATGATGGCCATTCTGACTGGTCACACAAAGAACTTTGGCATGGTGTTCATCATCTAGCTTATCCTAACATGCAGACATTTATGAGAGTAAAGTCAGGTCTTTGCCAGAGTGGGTTGCTTATTTGGGCAACTGGGTCCAATCAAGAAGGACAAATGTAGGCTGCCAGAGTAAATAAGGAGAGGATAAACAAAAAGAACGAGACATATCATTCATCAGTGATTTTCCCCCCAATATTCTTAGCCTCCACCTATCTCCATCTTACTGGTAACACAGGAACTAGACTGAACTATCAGGTAAAAGGTCTCTACAGAAACTGAGGTAATATAGAAAATAAAATAATAAAATATAAAATTGTAAATTTTCTTCCTAAGGATAATTGAGATGATACTTCAATAATAACATAAGATCAGGTGAAGTCTAAAGAAATTTTAGAAAACTTGGATAAAGTAAGAAAACCTCTGTTCACCAGCATCCGAATGTTTGAGAGACACCAAGACATGTGGGCCAAGTTCTGGAGAGAAGGGAAACACAGACGCAAGCTTGACATTTGGTGCAGCTTTTCTCCTTGGGGCATTTGCTGATTCAACTCATACAGCCTAGGAGCTGAAAAGCCAAGGAGTTCAAAAGACTGTAACCACAGAAGCCAAACGGCAGGAGCTCAAGCTAAAAGCAACAACTAATGGAATGACAAGCTACACATATCCTTAGTTTCACAGGGCTGGGGGAACCATTACATTTAAAGCCTAACAAATACAAGGGTAGTTGGGAATAGGGAGAATCCAAACTTTCACATGGTAATCCCAAAGGGCAACACCCATAGAGGAAGGACAAGACAGAAATAGCGCACCCTTCACACAGACTGAAAAACAGCTTTGAATGAGCTCAAACTGAGAATGGACTAAGGTTTCCAGTCCCTATAGTAACTGTGTGCCATGGGCAAAAGGAAATCTTTTCAAGAGAACAATAACAACATCCAGAATGTGGAGGTATCTTTATAGTTTCCTAAAATAAGTTAAGCCCAATTTTAATATACCTAATAATTGGACATACCAGGAAAAAGACTAAATGATCAAAAGCTCAAAAAAAAATAAAAGAAAGAAAGAAAAAAAGACAATATAAATGGACAAGGAGGACAAGAGTTAGTAGGCTTTGGTTAAAAAACAAAACAACTATGATTAAACAAAGAAAATAGACACACCGCAAATATGCATATGAAAAGATGCTACACATTCCATGTCATCAGGGAATTTTAAATTAGAACAATAATGAGATACCACTACACACCTATTCAAATGGCTAAAATCCAAATACTGAAATACCAAAGTTGTTGACGATGCAGAACAACTGAAATTCTCATTTGCTGCTAGCAGGATACTTGGCAGTTTCTTACAAAACGAAACATACTTTTACCATACAGTGATCTAGTAATCATGCTCTTTGGTATTTACCCATAGGAACTGAAAAGTTATGTCCGCATAAAACCTGCACATGGATATTTATAACAGTTTCTTCCATAATTGCCAAAACTTGAAATCAACCAAATGTTTTTCAGTAGGGGAATGGATAAACAAACTATGGTATATCGGTACAAAGGAATAGCATTGAGCAATAAAGAGAAAAGGCTATGAAGCCATGAAAAGACATGGAAGAAGCTTAAATGCATATTGCTAAGTGAAAAAAAAGCCAATCTGCAAAGGCTACATGCATATTATATGATTGCAGCTATATGAACTTTAGGAAAAGGCCAAAGTGTGGAGACAGTCAAAAGATCAGTGGTTGCCAGAGGTTGTGGGGAGGGAGAAAAGGATGGGTGAACCACGGAATTTTAAAGGCAAAGAAACTCCTGTGTATGGTTCTGTAATGGTGGATACAGGTTATTGCACATTTGTCAAAAAATCATATAATGTACAAAACAAAGAATGAAGTTTAAAGTAAACCATGGACATTAGTTAGTAATAATGTATCAATATGGGTTCAGTAACTATAACAAATGTATTACGCTAATGTAAGATGTTAATAATAGGGGAAAGTGGGTAGAGAGGTAAGGAGGTATGAGAACTCTGTCCTTTCTGCTTAATTTTTCTGTAAACCAGAAACTGCTCCGAAATAGTCTGTTAATTGAAAAATCAAATCTAGACCTGCATACAAAACTTCCACATAAATCCAACCACAGCAGCATTATTCATAAGAGCCCCAAAGTGGAAATAACCCAAATGGCCATTTACTGTGAATGGATAAATGAAACATAGTAATATCCACACCATGGAATATTATTCAGCCATAAAAAGACATCAAGTACTGATGCATGCTACAACATGGATGAACCTTGAAAACATGCTAAGTAATTGTATGATTCCATTTGTATGCAATGTCCAGTCTAGACAAATCTGTAGAGACAAAGTATATTAGTGGCTGCCTAGGGTTTGGAGAAATGGGGGAGTGAGTGACCTATAATAGATTCTTTTTCTTTTTGGGGGTGGATGAAAGTTCTAAAATTGATTGTGGTGGTAGATGCATAACACATTAAATTGTACACTTTAAATAATATGGAAAGTAAATTATATCTCAATGAAACTATTATTTAAAATTATGATTTATGTATTAAGAAAAGGACAACATGTACAATTTAAGCAAAAATGATCTGTGAAATGCAACCAAAAGAAACTTCTAGAATTAAAAAAGCTGAAATTAAGCACTCAGAAGATCGGTTGAACAGTACCTTAGTCAAACAAAAGAAAGGAATACAAATGTCAATTAAAAAATAACTACACAAAAATTTGGAGGGAAAATGATGGAAAACAGAGAAGTAAGTACTTAAGACATATAGAGTATATGTGAAACACTGTGTCTAGCCAGCCCCAAGTCACACAGCCTAGGGAGGAGACACACAGCCTACCTGAATCACAAGGACTTCTCCAAAGTAAAAATGAGGTTCTGATGCCAGAAGTGGAAGGAATGAATTACAAAGAAAAAGAACAATGGTAAACTATAATGCAGATATACATCGGTAAATACATAGGTTCCCTGGGGTTGTGATCTGGTACAACAATAAAAAAAAAAAAGATAAGACTCATAGTAGAGGCTGCTAGATTCTGCTGAGGAAAATGTCCAGGGAGGGAAGAGTTGATTTATTTCATTATTATTTTTTTTTTTTTTTTTTTTGCTGTACGCGGGCCTCTCACTGCTGTGGCCTCTCCCGTTGCGGAGCACAGGCTCCGGACACACAGGCTCCGCGGCCATGGCTCGCGGGCCCAGCCGCTCCGCGGCATGTGGGATCTTCCGGGATCGGGGCACGAACCCGTGTCCCCTGCATCGGCAGGCGGACTCTCAACCACTGCGCCACCAGGGAAGCCCTATTTCATTATTTTTTTAGAGTCCACATATAAGTGACATCATGCACTATTTGTCTTTGTCTTATTTCACTTAGCATAGTGTCCTCCAGTTTTATCCATGTTGACTTAAATGATAGGATTTTCTTCTTTTCTAAGGTTGAATAATATTCTATTGTATATATACACCATATTTCCTTTATCCATTAATCTACTATGGACACTTAGGTTGTTTCCATACCTTGGCTCTTGTGCATAATGCTACAATGAACATGGGAGTACAGATATCTCTTCAAATCATGATGATGTTTCCTTTGGATATATACTCAGAAGTGGGAGTGAGGAGGAACTTATGACACAAATCGACCATGTGTAAAAGATGTTGTAGGAATGAAAAAGTCTGAACACCTAGGAAGAGTGTGGAGTATTTGGAAAGGTCATTGTTCCAGGTCATACATAGTTTAAAATTATGACATTTCAGTGAGCGTGTGTGCATGAAGGCTTGCTTATATTTTGGGATTTGAATACAGTGCAAAGAAGTGTTGCTAAATTTTCGATCAACATCAAAAAAAGGGTGGAAATGTTTTTTCTTTGATTATGAAACTACAGGAGAGGCAAGCCTAGAATTCTAGGCCCACTAGAATTTTCCCTGATGATAGTGCTAATTTAGGAGAAGAAGAAGGATCCAAGGCTATAGAACAATTTTGAAAGCAAAATAAGACTGCTGAGTCTTCACCCAGTGTATGAGATTAAGTTTTAATGGCATATGATGAAGTGGCCTTGACACAGCCGGCAGAACTCGTTGAGTTGTTGAAAATGGCTCTTGAAGCTACAGGAAATGGACAGTAGACATAGAAAGTGAACAAGGTAAATCCCAAAGAGTGGAAGGACAAAATCAATCAAGAGAAAAGTCAAAAATAGAGAAGAAAAGCAGTAAACTTGACAAATAAAACCAAAAGCTTGTTCTTTAGAAAGACCAATAAAATAAGCAATATTTGCCAAATATGATAGAGATGGGACTAGCTATAAAACAGAGTGAATTTTTTTTAATTACAAAAGAATACTATGGTAGCTTTATACCAACACATTTGAAAATCTGGACAAAATGGCTGATTATTGATTAGTTACATGCAGCCATTATTTACAACTGTTTTGAGTAGAGAATACAAGAAGCTTTATGAAAATAGAAAATATAATCAAAGATATACACCTTAGAAAGACATGAGTTATTTTCCAATGTATATAAAAAATTAGAAGAGTCCTAATACAAAAATCAGATATGGGGCTTCCCTGGTGGTGCAGTGGTTGAGAGTCCGCCTTCCGATGTAGGGGACACGGGTTCGTGCCCCGGTCCGGGAAGATCCCACATGCTATGGAGTGGCTAGGCCCGTGAGCCATGGCCACTGAGCCTGTGCGTCCGGAGCCTGTGATCCGCAACGGGAGAGGCCACAACAGTGAGAGGCCCACGTACCGCAAAAAAAAAAACAAAAACTGAGTGACAACTTAAATGATATATGGAATATTTTGCTGACTTACAAGAACATGCAGAATTAAGTATGACCCAGTTGAAATGTTAATTTTATTTTAATGTGTGTGTTGGGGTGGAGTCTTCAAGGTGCCAGAAGACAAGCATTCACCCATCCTGTTTGGAACTGCAGCACACAGACACCTTCAGTTACCAGTTCTGTTCATTCCACAGAATCATCTTGAGAAAACATACTGTTTTTTATGGACCTGGTATATATCTTAATTAGTTTGAAGAATTTCCCAAATACCTGTTAATATGTAGTTCTCCAATTCCAATCTTGCCACATCCTGTACCAGTGACACAGCACATAGGAGTTTTATTTCTCTTTCTTTCTCTGTGTTGTTCAGAACCCAACGAAAGAACAATGGAATGTCATCAAAGAGATCAGGGTTCTTGACTCAGATTTACCATAAAATAATAGTGTCCTCTTGGGAAAATTATAGTTATTCTAGGCCCCTTTCCTTTTCTTTCCTTTGACAGAGCTGCACTAGATGACCCCAAGGAACACTGCACTCTTTGCAGTAGTAGCTTAGATGTTACTGGTTTTTCTGAAACAAATGAGGACAATGACACGTGAAACTGTGCAGCATCTGTGTAACTATGTGTTCTTAGAGTTGCCTCCATTTTACAGGTGATGAGATGGCTGAGCACAGAAGTAGATGTCTTGACCAGAGGTTCCAGAGTAGATGGAACTGAACCTCAAGTTTCCTTCTTTCCTGAAGCTCACTTAGCCAAAACATAGGCTTCTGAATATTAAGCTGTAAAGCATATTATCAGTGTGCTTTAAAAGAAGTGGTTCTTCTAGGATTTCCAATTAATAGCAGGAGGTTTTGAAATTCTTCAAAGATGATCTAATTTTGTGAGATTTACAGCTCTATTTTCCTGTCAAGCAAGTTGTATTAGTGCCAATCATCTGAGCTTCTGGATGTTTCTCTGAACCTCTTGAAGTTTTCTTCTTGCTATCTGAAATTCATGCCAGATAAGCCTTTTTCTAGAGCGTATATACAGACTTGTGTATTTTTATACAGAAAAGCGATGCAGTGAGTCAGGACGGGGGTTAAGCCCTCATTCTCAGAGTGGTGTTGAGCTCCTGGTGAAATATAATCATCATTTCCTCAGAATCGAAAAGCAGTTATCTCTAGTTTTCAATCCCATTAACTATTTATACATTTATGTATGATACGTGTATTTATTGTACCTACTAGGTGTGTTCTCTTTGGGAAGTACAAAGCTCTTTGAGACATAGGTTGTTCATTTTTTTTGTTTTCCCACAAATACTGCGACCTTTTGAGCAGGAAGGTCTATATTTTACTAACATCTAGAACCAGCAGTTCACAAGGTGTCTAAGATGTAGTCAATAAATATGAAATACATAAATGAACAGATTTTTAAGGAAGGGCCAGGACATGAACAAATAGAAATTTTTCATTTTCAGTCACAAAGCAACCAGAGACATAAAAATGATACAGACAACAAGTGCTATGGTCATTCAAAGAAGGCATAGAATAGATACAACAAGGATCTCCTCTATGGCACAGGGAACTCTACTCAATATTTTGTAATAACTTATAAGGGAAAAGAATGTGAAAAAGGAATCACTGTGCTGTACACCTGAAAGTAACACAACATTGTAAATCAACTATACTTAAATTAAAAAACAAACAAACAGACAACAACAAAAAAAAACCAAAGAGGTCTTAGAAGTTTTTATGAGATTCCATAAGAGAAGCCAAATGAGGACGGGAGAGACGGCTTTTGAATCAATTCAGAGAAGTCACAGAGAAACTTGTCTTTGACCTGAACTTGAGTTTCCATTAAGATTGCAACGCAGGGATATTACAGATGAAGGTAATCACATAAACTTACTATACTGAAACTTGCAGAGGTTATGAGCGTTGTTCAAGATCCCAAAGCAGGTGCATTGTGGAATCAGAATTTTAAGTGAGGCCTAATGAACTAAAAACAAACAAAAGAACAAGCCCTTTCTGTGATACCATGTTGCCTTTGAAGCCGTTCTATTGGTGGGTTGGTAGAAACTGGTTCCAGTGTTTCTGGCAGGAATGACTAGCTCTGTCCCCCCACTGTCCCCCGCCCCCGAGTTGATCCTCAAAGTTTCCTTTAGAATGGACTTGCTAAAATGCAGACCTGCAAGTATTCATGACGCCTGTGTCCAATCATTTCTCCTGCCATTGCCTACTTCACTTCTGGATTATATGAACAATTCACTGTCTTCTTTTATGCTTTTCCCTCCTCCAAGAATTCCTTTCTCCCTGGGAAACCCACTTCATTTTTCAAACCTCAGTTTACATATTATGTCTTTTGTGCAGTCTTCTTTTGAGTGTTGTGATCACACGCTCCTTTTTGCTACCCTTGCACTTCTTCATTCCTGATTGCTGCACTCGCTACACTGTATTGTGATTGTATTTTTTACATATCTCTGTCTTCTCCTGGGCAACATTCCTTGGGGCCAGGGACTACCTTTTTTCATCTATTGATGTTGCCTTGGCATGTTACTTGTTGTGAAGTAGTTAGTTATAAAAATGAGATTTGATTAAATTGAAAATTGTTATGTACATATTAGTTATTATCATTTACAGATATAACAGGAAAAAATATTAATGTTGGTGCTGAAAGTTCACTGCTAGTAAATGGTGGTGGTACTTGACTTCACATATTATTTTCCCCACTATTTTATATCTTTCTACCTGATATGTCTTCTTTATTTCCACCTATGTTTCTTTATTACTACACCAAGAAAAACAGGGATAAGAGTAGGGCTAGGCCATACTTGGCTGGAATAGTAAAGAAATTGTGTGGGGTTTTGGTGAGAAAATCCTGAAGCATACAGGTCTGCATCTTCCCTTTGCTGCATGTGGAGGGTTCTGCTTCTAAAGACTTTTATTAGCAACTAATCAAGATGGGATTTTGGGTTTTTTTTTTTTTGTGGTACGTGGGCCTCTCACTGTTGTGGCCTCTCCCGTTGCGGAGCACAGGCTCCGGACGTGCAGGCTTAGCAACCATGGCTCACGGGCCCAGCCGCTCCGAGGCATGTGGGATCTTCCCGGACCACTGCGCCACCAGAGAAGCCCAATCAAGATGCTTTTGCACAAGGCTCCTGATAAGCTTTTGGTATACTAAGAGTAAATCAGAGTTAACGTAGCTTCTGATTTCTTTTACATTGTCAATGTGGATGATCATTTTTTACTGCTGGGGGTGGTGGTGGTGGGGAGTGAGGGAATGTTCCTTTCCTGCTCGTGATGTTTTAGTCCTGTCAAGAGAGCTCGTAGGGTCCTATCAGCGCTGCTTCTTTACTGGCTCTGCCCCAGGGTGATCAAGTGACTTATATAGAAAGCTTGAAAAGAATTAAGCGTGCATGCTTGCCTTGACTAATTCTGTTCTCTCCCTTGAGAGTGTGAGTGAGTGTCTTCTGTTTCTCTCATTCTGTGTATTACTAGTTAGTAAATCTGCCCCATTCTGGGGTTCAGTTATGTGATCATTTCATTCAAACTGGATTCTCAAGCCAGGGTTATCAACAGTAACAGGAATATTCGGCCCTCCATCTTTTCTCTTATTTTCTAATTTATGCCAAACCAAATGGAATTAAGGCATTGTAGCTGCTGAAAGGTAATTAAAAGACCCTAACATTTGGTGCATTACCTGGGAACACTGAGAAATAAAAAGAAAGGAGCAGACATTTTGGAGAGGAAAATGCCCACATGGAAAATACTTTGGTACTGCCAAGGAAGGTATTCCAGTGCCTTGGTCTTTAATGTATGGTGGGATGTTGGGACCTTTGACTGTTTGAAAATATTTAAGTTTGTGCAGTAAACTGCTGAAGCCTAGAAAAGGTTTAAGACATGCTGTATTATTCTCCTGTGCTTATTGTAACATACTACCACAAACTTGGATGCTTAACACAATAGAAATTTACTATCTCACAGTTGTAGAGGCCAGAAGTCTGATATCAAGGTGTCAGCAAGGCTGCTCTCCCTACAGATGCTTTAGGGGAGATTCTATCCCTTGCCTCTTTCAGCTTCTGGTGGTTGCCAGCTTCCTTGGCTTGAGGCCACATCACTCAGTTTTTGTCTCTGTCTTCACATCACCTCCTTTCTGTGTCTGTATCTTCTCTTTTGTCTGTCTCAAATGTCCCTCTGCCCTTCTTGTATAATAAGGACAATTGTCATCCTATTTAGGACCCATCCAGATAATATAGGATGGAAATCCCATGTCAAGATCCTTAATGACATTTGTAAAAACATTTTTTTTTCAAATGAAGTAACCATCAAGGATGAGGACATGGATATATCCTTTTGGGGGCCACCATCCAACCCACTCTACCAGCCGTAAGATACTTTGATTTTGGCTGATGGCTACAGCTTATGGTGTGGGAAAGTGGCTGTTTCTTTCGAGCCACTTAAGTAAAGGTCTGACATAAAGAAAAGGGGCATTAGGGAGTTGCAGGTGACTGAGCAATACCTGGAGTGGAATGAATAAGGCACCTGGAGGGTCTTTAGTATACCTGGCACTTGACTTGAGAGTGTGCAGGAGTTTACAGGGCAGAAACGTCTCAGGCAGCTGTCCATCAGCCAGCTGCTGCAATAGCAGCCACAGCCAACTGTACCCTTCAGGTCCAGTTTTTCCCAAGCAGGCTTGACTGAGACAAAGACTCAATTGTAAGGAAAACATGTTTTATAGAACTTGTCGGCATTGACACATATGGTCTACCGTAGGCTCAAGTGACTCCCCTTACATGTGGACCCAAGCTGACACTGGATTTGTCAATTATGTTGGAGAAAGAAATGTTCTCTTCAAGGCAGCTGCCTTTGGTCTAGGCAGTTCCATAGCAGAAGGCAGTGAAAATGGCCATGGCGGCATAGGACTGTCAAATCTACGCCTCAGAACTGGAGGTGTCATGTCACTAGACAGAACCCATAATTAGTTCAGTACTGCAGTATGAACCACAAGGTCATCAAACAGAAAGGATAGCTCAAGAGTCCACGTGTGATAGATGCTCAGGGCTGTGCACTGCACATGGCAAATTCATGGTGACAAATCAACGTCAGGCTAAAAGATTCCTCCTGGTTCGAGGTTTGCAGGTCAGAAATTTCAAAGAAATGGCATAGACTAATGGACATCCTAATGAGGCTAAAACCAGAGACTTTCTCTTTCTCTCAAATGCCATTGAGTTTCTGCTATGTTCTTTGGTCAAATTCTGTACTGGATTCTGGGAACAAAAATGTGCCTAGTTTGACTCTTCTAGGAGTGGGGGATTGGCTTGCTTTTGAGATTGTTTTTAAATTTTGGGGATAGTGCTGTAAAATCAAATTGTATCGTAGTAACTCTTCAGACTCAGCATGGTTCATGAGAGGCTTGATAAACTGATAAAACAGCCAAGGCCCTGAGAGACCCAAACCCGTATCAGTCTGTTCTCTGTGTCTGTGAGTCTGTTTTTGTTTCGTAGACAAGTTCATTTGTGCCATATTTTAGATTTCACATATAAGTGAGATCATATATTTGTCTTTCTCTTTTGACTTACTTCACTTAGTATGATAATCTCTAGTCCATCCACGACGTTGCTGCAAATAGCGTTATTTCATTCTTTTTATGGCTGAATAATATTCCATGGTATATATGTACCACATCTTCTTTATCCATTCATCCATCAGTGGACATTTAGGTAGCTTCCACGTCTTGGCTATTGTAAATAGTGCTGCAGTGAACATTGGGGTGCATGTATCTTTTCTTTCTTTCTTTCTTTCTTTTTCTTTCTTTCTCTCTTTCTTTTTTTCTTGTCACAAGGCATGTGGGATATTAGTTCCCTGGCCAGAGATGGAACCCATGCTCCCTGCACTGGAAGCATGGAGTCTTAACCACTGGACCACCAGGGAAATCCCAGGGTTGTATGTATATTTTTGAATTAGAGTTTTCTCCGGGTCTATGCCCAGGAGTGGAATTGCGGGACCCTGTGGCAGCTGTATCTGTTCTCTGCACGTCTCACATCAACCACCTGCACTCCAATCCTTGCTCTCAATGTCATCTTCGGGGAACCCAACCTGTGACCGGGACCTTGACAAGAAGAAATGGCTCAGGGAAAAGCTACCTGCACAGGGAGGAGATAGAGGACATCGACCCTGGGGTGTGGCAGGGAGAGTGGGCACAGAGATTTGTCATTTCACCCCCGATACTCAGCCCTCCTGGCTGCCCCACTCTAGGTCACCTCGGGATACAGAGGTGACCCGGTTAGAGTCCCTGCCTGTGCAGGAATCTAGGGGCACCAGCGGGTCTGAATAATATTAGTGCAGGGTCTCCCCCACGGCACTGGGGTTATTTGGGGCGGGTCATCCTCTGCTGGGGGCCCCTCCTGGGCACTGTGTGGGGTTCAGCAGCATCCCTGGCCCCACCCATTTGATTCCAGGGGCCTCTCCACCCCAGTAGTGACCACCACAGATTTTCCCAGACATCACCAAAAAACTGGGGGAGGCGGGGGCAGGATGGCCCTGGGTGAGGACAGCTGTGTTGAAGCAACCAGCCTGGCCCAGGGCAAGGTCTGCCCCAATCCCGTCAGAGGCTGCATTTAGAACTGCCCCTTTCCTCTCCCACCTCCCCTGCCCTGCAGTGGTCTCCGAGACATCATCCCCATGTAATCCATCACACCTTCTCAGTTTACTGTCCCCAGCACCTAGAGGAGTGTCTGATGTGTAGTAAATGCTTCATAAATACTTGCTGAATAAAGGAGTTGAATAAAGGGATGAGTGGATGAATGAATGAAGGTTACCATGGAAGGAGGGGTGAGATTCCCTTTCTGGCTCTCGGGGGTTGGGAGATCAAGTGAGAGATCCATGCTAAATAGGCTGACCAGCCTTCTGGGGTTCCCCGGAATGAGGGTTTCCCCACAGTTCCAGCGCTCAAACCTGAGCGGTCCTGGGCAAACTGGGGGTGGGTGTTGGTCACCCTATGTAAACAGTAACAATTCCAACTGCAATAGCAATGGCCAAGGACCTCTAGGGTCTTACTGACCAGGCAGAGTTCTTTACCTGGCGGGGAAAGTGACACAGGAGGGAGGGAGGAGTCTAAGGAAGAACATCCCACACGACAATGTGTGCCAATGGCCCTGGGCCCAAGGTCACACCTGACCAGGGCTTGCTTTTTGTTTTCTCTAATTTACTTTTTCCCACGTGGGTATGCAATTGTCCGAATGCCATTTATTGAAAACTCCTTCATTTCCCCACTTTCTGTCATATCAGGTTCTCACATATCTCCTTCTGGACCTTTATTCTATACCATAGAGCTGTACGTCCCATCCTTGCACCACTAGGGATGTTTCATCACTCTAACGTTATTTTTTATTCATTTATTTTTTTGGCCATGCCGTGCGGCATGTGGGATTTTATTTCCCTGACCAGGGATCGAACCCGCGCCCCCTGCAGTGGAAACTCGGAGTCTTAATCGCTGGACCTCCAGGGAAGTCCCCAGGGCTTGCTCTGACATCCATCGAATGGTGGCGGGTGGACTCGGGGAGCAGCTGTCTGTGAGCCATCCTGTGTAGAAATGCAGGGTGGAGGGCAGGACAGCTGGAGCGGGAGGGGAAGAGGCGGAGGAGGGAGGGAGGGAGGGCGGGCGAGAGACAGACAGAGAGTTTCCGGAGACAATAGCTCTGGCCATGTCCTAGGGCATGAAAGCTGAAAATAGCTCCTAGTGCCCTGAGCCTTGGAGCCGCAGCCTGTGAGCCAGGGTGACTGGCTCTCCTCCCTGGTGTGTGTGTGTGTGGGTAGCTCTGGGCTTCTCAGGCTGGGAATGGGATGCACGGAGCAGGGACGGAGTAGGGACCCTTCTCTCTGGGACCTCGCGAGCCATCCTTAGCTCACAAAGCTGAGCCACTCCTGGCCCTACGAGTGGGGGGCTTATCCTCCCTGTCCCCTGGATCACACCGCCTCACACACAACTTCCCCATGTGTGCTCCCAGCAGCCAAGAGAATCTGTTTTTAAAAGATTTGGGGGAGGGGGGTAAACATACAAACAAGAGCAGAATGGATACTTTTTCAGAATGGGAATGGCTCTGTGTAACCCCACCCCCAGGGAAACCACAGTCCTGACCTCTAACACCCTTGACGAGTCAGCCTTGGTCTGGGCTTGCGGACCCATGGAAGCTTCCTCATCCCCTCTTTCAGACCCTGTCTCTCCCTCAGCATCTTTGTGAGAAGCACCTGGGAAAGTGGAACTGCTAGGCTGTACTGCTGCTAGAACTCCACCTGGGCTCCACCAGGCTCCAGCCCCCCGCCCTGTGCACCTCTCTGACCCTGAGGCACCTCAACTGGTAGGAGCGGCATCACCTTCCCTCCCAGGACTTGTGACACTTAAGGGAGACACCGAAAAGACAAGCGTTTGGCTCCCTGGCTGGCAAAGAGCAGGTGCTCAATTGTCATAAGTGTCTGTATCAGTGAGGCTTCTCCAGACAAACAGAATCCATAGGGTGTGTGTGTGTATATACACACACACACATACACATGTACACGCATACAAAAATATACAGCTGTGTATATATGCAGTATGCATACAGACATATACACATATAGTATATGCAATACACACATACATATATACACACATATGTAAAATGCATCGTTTGTATATATACAGTATGTATACACACATACAATACACATATACATATACACTATACATACACACATAAAATGCATAGTTTGTATATATACAGTATGTACACATGCATATAACATATGCAATAGACACACCTAGTACATATATATCATACATATATACACACATACAAAGATATTTAGATGTGTATATATACAGTATACATACATATATAATATATGCAATACACGTACATACATATAGACACATATATACACCTACATATAAAAGCATGTAGCATAAAAATATATATGTACTGTACATATAAATTCATCATATATATACATATATATCATATATATAAGATATATACACATACATATACACAATGTATACACACACATACACACCTATGTGTAAATATGCGCATGTACATACACATATAAATACATATGCAAGTGTGTCTATATATAGTATATATATATATACATATAATACCTATGCAACATATACACATACAGGTATACAACATATATACACACCTATATATAAATATACACTGTATACATACATACGTACAGCGTACATACACTGTATATATACACACACCCATATATCAATATATGGGTGTGTGTATATATACAGCATGTTCACATTTATAATATGTATACTATATATATACACATACATACATGTATACAATATATACACACAAATATATAGGCTTGTATGTATACTGTATATAGTACTTACACATATAATACAAACGCACGCACATATAAACATGTGTGTACATATATATAATATGTATACACATATACAAATTAATAGGCTTGTATATATTCAGTATTTTTACATATATAGTTTTGTTTTAAGGAGTTGACTCATGTGACTGTGAGGCAGGCAAGTCCAGGCAGGACTCTGGGCTGGAGACACAGGGAAGAGCTGATGTCCCAAGGCCACACTGGAGGAACAGTTCCCTCTTTCTAGGGAACCTCATTTTTCTCTCCAGTCCTTCAACTGATGGACGAGGCCCACCCACGCCACGGCATTGACAGTCTCCTTTACGCAAAGTGGACCAATTTCAGTGTTAATCTCTTCTGAAAAATACCTTCCTGGCCACATCTGGAATAATGTTTGTGGTTGCCGGGGCCCCACGCAGTGCGCACATGAGATTAACCATCCCCGTGGCGATGATGACACTTTATTTTCTCCCTTGACCATTGTCCCTACTATTCCAATTAAAATGGCAGTGCCACGAGGGCAGGGCATTTCCTTTTTTGCCAGTACTGAGCGTCCGCGGTCTGGTGCCTAGCATAGGCTAAATACACGGCATTTTTGTGAACAGAAGCCGGGATTCCAGCTGTCATATTTAATGAGGAATTATAGTCTTCTTATTGGGGGGGGGGTCACGGTACGTCAAGGGCGGGAGTCGAACCCGCCACCCCAGGCCCCGAGGGGTCTCCTCGGGTCCCCACTTCGGGCCGGTGGGTGTGGCTGGGGGCAGCCGAAGACTTGCGTGCGTGCGTGCGTGAGAGCGGGCGTGTCCACAGGGTGGGCCGCGCGCGCCGCGAGTGGTTCGGCCCGGTCCCCGGCTCATTGTGCTCGCCTCACGCAGGCCCGAGTTCGCAGCAGCGCTGGAGGCCCGGGGCCTGTGACCACAAAGAGGGAGCCGGGGGCCGGACAGGAGCGCGGCGGAGGCGGCTGAGGCCCAGGCCAGGCCCCCTCCCCTCACTGCCCGCCTGCCTGTTTGCCCCGCCCCCGCCGGCGGCGCCGCGCCCCTCCCCCAACCGGCAGATTAGCACGGTGCGGGGGCGGCGCGCGAAGACATGGGGGAGAAGCTGGAGCTGAGGCTGGAATCGCTCGTGGGGGCCGAGCCCGCCGTCTGCCCGTGGCCGCTGCCGGTCTACGTAAGTGCCACCCGTCCCCTCCTCCCGGACCCCCGCCCCTCTTCCCCCACGGCGGGCGCTGAGCCCACCGAGAAACGGAGCCACTCGAGTCGCCAGACCTTCTTTGGAGCCCCCCTTCCCGCCCCGCCGTGGTTCTCCGCGGCCTTTTCCAGCCCCCGCGCGCAGGGTGGGCAGAGGGGAGCCGGCGCCGGCCGGGGGCGCAGACTCGGCCGCGGGGACCCCGGGCTTCTGAGGGGCGCCCGAGCCGGTCTGCGGTTGGCTCTGCAGGGCTGGGGACCCCGGTCTCCCCGGGCCTGGACTGCCGGCGGGCTTGCCCTTCTGTACTTTAGGATTTGACATGTAGGGTTTCTTTTGCCTGGTAGTTTATTCTTAGCGCTGTCAACGTGCTTAGGTTTTTTGTGTTTTTTTTTTGAGGGCACCCTTTCCTCCCTCTCTCCAGTTTTTTGTGTTTCTGTTTTGTTTTGTTTTAGTTAGGCATTTTGTCCCTCTGATCTTGAGTGGGTGGGCTGGCAGGACACTTGGAGAGGAGGCGTGCTGTCCCCTGATCTTGAGTGGCCTTTGGAAAATGACACGCCAAAGGGAAATTTACACACAAGTCCGGTGATTGCAGAAATGCAGGGTGTCCGGCCAGGTGGGCGCCCGGCCTCTCGTCCCCTGTGGCGGCGTGGTGCGCGTGTACCTTGTCTCAGGGTTTACGCTTGGGCCCCGCAGCCCACCTTCCGGAGGGAAAACGCAGCGGGCGGCTTGGGCCGGCGCCCTTTCGTGCGCTCAGCTTGCGGGGGACCGGCCTCCAGGCGACCCGGCGGGGAAGCCCGCGCGACCCGCGCGTGTGTGTCAGTTTTGTGGAAAGTGTGTCGCGGCCGGGGTCGGGACGCTGGGACCGCCTGGAGCCGATGTTGACTCCGAGCCCCGGTTCTCCGCAGTTATCTGAGGTCCGAGGGTTTCCAGCCCTCCACTGCGCACTGGCGCTTTCTATTTTTGCCCTTCCTGTGCCTGGAGGCGCGGCTGAGCCTGGTCTCTGGCTTTTCCGGTTGGGTAACTCCAGGCGGCCCGGGTGGGCGGCCTGAGCAGCAGTGGGCTGGGCGGGGAGACATGCCAGGGGAGGGAAACTGAAAGTGGGGAGAACCTTCAGAACTCCAGCTGATCCACTTGCCTCGCCTCCCCGCCCCTCTTACTGCATTTGTCATGCAGGGGATGGCTGGCCGGCACATTTTTCAAAATGTACGAATTTGTGTGTCCTTAGTAGCCGTGAAGCATAGTTCACTTGTAGTGCACAGTTGTGGGAGTTTTGATCGCCATCAGGCGGCAGAGCAATCCTGTCATCCTATTTGCTGCCCTTTGGCGCCAGGGTGCCTCTAGCCTCTTGGCCACTAATCTCCTCTCCGTCCCTAAGGTTTTGGCTTTTCCAGAAAGTCAGATAAACGGAACAACAGCATGTAGCTTTTTGATTCTGGCTGCTTTGGCTCAGCAAAACCTATGCGAGATTCCTCCCGGGTTTGTTTTTTTTGCTGTTGTTTTAAATATTTATTTAGGTAGTTATTTACTTGGCTGTGCTGGGTCTTAGTTGCGGCACATGGGATCTTCATTGCCGCGTGCAGTATGTTTTAGTTGCGGCGTGGGGGATCTAGTTCCCTGAGCAGGGATGGACCCCGGGCCCCTTGCATTGGGAGTGTGGAGTCTTAGCCACTGGACCACCAGGGAAGTCCGTCATCCCTGTTGTTGCGGGTATGAGAAGCCACTCCTTTTTCTGGCTGTGTTGTATTCCATTTTCCGTTTGTCCATTCGCGTGCAGGTGGCAGGACTTGTGGGATGTTTCCAGTTTTGAGGGGATCAGGAATAAAGCTGCTGTAAACATCCCAGGGCAGGTTTCCATGTGAACTTGGGTTTTTACCTCACTTGAGAAAATACTCAGGAGTGGGACTGGGGTCTGTGCTAAGTGTATGTTTAACACCCCTTCTGCATCTTAGAAATTGGTATTTTTGAATATTGGAAGAGTTTAGAAATCCACTGTGACCCAGCACCCAGGCACTTGAAACGAAGTTGAAAGTTCATCTGGAGATGGTCACGTTGTCGCCGTCACTGTCTTTTCTTCGAGGCAGAGCAAGGCCACAGATGTGTAACCCTTGTAAGGAAGGCCTCGTGTGTCCAGGCCGTGGCAGGACCTGGCTTTCTAGTGGTGGGCGGTTCTGCAGTGGAGAGCGTCTTTCCCTTGCTGGCCAGACCTCGCTTGGTAGGGTGCGGGGTGTGCTGCCTGCCTGGCCGGGCGCTCTTTCTGCCGGTCAGCAGCCGTTCCTGGTGTGTCTGTCCTACTACCAGGCAGGCGGTCAGGGGCCCTAGTGACGTGCTCAGCGAGCCGCAGCCTTCCTAAAGCTTTGCGGGTAATGTCTGCTACCCTCCCATTTCCCTGCTGAGGAATTTTGCTTTCTCATGGGAAGTGAGGGGCCAGTACTTTATAAGAGTTCATATTTTGTGATGACTCGATGCTGAATACATTAAGAAAATGGGCTCCTTCCAGAAGCTTCTCAGAAGGTCAGATTTCGCATGTGACTGCACGTTTGAAATGAGTGAGCTTGTTTGTTCATGGATTCATTCATTCTGCAAGCACCTCCTGGATATTTACAGTGAGTGTTCCAGGGGGCGCGGAGGACAGTAGACAGTATTTTTTTTTTTTGAATTTTATTTTATTTTTTTATACAGCATGTTCTTATTAGTCATCAATTTTATACACATCAGTGTATACACGTCAATCCGAGTCGCCCAGTTCAGCACACCACCATCCCCACCCCCCACGGCTTTCCTCCCTTGGTGTCCATACGTTTGTTCTCTACATCCGTGTCTCAACTTCTGCCGTGCAAACTGGTTCATCTGTTTGAGACAGCTTTGTACTTCCCGCTTCCAGGGGCTCTTGTGTGGGCGCTGCGAAGCGGGGTTTTAGATGGTGCAAGGTGAAGGGTGGGCACTAGAACCGGTGCCCAGTGTCCGGGTGTGCGTGCGCTAGATGGGGCGTGTGGCCTAGGACTCCTGCCGGCTCGGTGACCCCGGCCGAGTGCTCTAAGGCTTCTAGGTCTCAGTATTCTCATCTGTAGCATGGGCTGAACAGGACTCACTCTCTCTGGAGGTTACAAGGTCGAACTGTGTTAATGCTTGTAGACCCTACAATGTAGAACACTTAGGACAGTTTGGAGCATCGTTAATTGTTCCACAGATATTACCTGGTCTGTTGAACGACTTTGCCTGGTACACGCCAAAGCGATTAGGAAATTGGTATATCCCAGCTTCATTTCCTTTCCATTAAAACAGGGCTCAGGAAAAAAAAATCTGTTTTTCAGTAGTCGTATCATATAGTGGAAAGAACACTGGTGTGAAGGCAGCCTAGGGTTTGAATTCCAGGGCTTATGCTGTCTGTGGCCTGGGCAGGTTACTTTTGAACTGCAATCCCCACACTTGTAAAATGACATTAAAAACCACTCTTTCTGTGGGTTCTTAGAATTAATTAAGCAGGTTATGTGTGTAAAGTATCCTGGCACTTGAATGAGTTGTCAGAACCAAGGGCTGCTGGAGACGATGCTTCCGCCCTAGGTAATCTCCCCTTCTACTGGGCGGCAGGTAAGCACAAGCACAGTAGTCAGTGCTCTGGAAGAAGTGAGTTCTGGTGCTACAGAGCACAGAATCTTTCTTTTTAATTTAATTATTATTTTATATTGGAGGATAGTTGATTTACAATATTGTGTTAGTTTCAGGCGTACAGTAAAGTGATTCCGTTATACATATATCCATTCCTTTTCAGATTCTTTTCCCGTACAGTTTGTTCCAGGCCATGGTGTAGAGTTCCCTGTGCTGTGCAGTAGGTCCTTGTTGATGATCTGTTTGATATAGAGTCGTGTGTCTATGTTAATGCCAAAGTCCTAATGTATCCCTCCCCCCCCCCAACCTTCCCCCTTTGCAGAGCACAGAATCTTGGAAGGGAAAGTTCAGGGTAGGCTTCTTGGAGGAGGTGCCATCCTTTCTAAGGATATGTAGAAGCTCCTGGGGTGGCAGGAGGGAGCAGTGTGTGTCAAAGTTTGAGAAATATAAGAAAATATGGCAAAACTAAGGTATAGGACTCAAACTCAGGGTTTGGGAAAGAAATGAGAGTTGATACTGGAAACCTAGTGGGGCCCAACAGAACGGGGCCTTGTTTGTCCTGTCAGAAGTTTAGATGTTTATCCTGAAGGCTGTGGGAAACCCTAAAGAACAGTGAGATGGACTTCTGGTTTAGAGACTCACTTGGACCTCCATGTGCAAGGCACTTGATTGGGTGCAGGGTGAATTGTAATCTAAGGTTCCCACTTAAGTTATAAAAGGTTGGACTGGATTTTGCAGATCTGAGAGAGAATGGGTGGGGCCTGGTGACCAGTTAGAAAAGGGAGGGCAGCAAGCGCGGGTGACAGTTTACAGCTGCATCTTTTTGAGAGATACAGAGCACAGTAGGAAGGTATTGGGGGTGGGGAGAGGATCTTACTTCATCTTCAGTGCTTTAGAGGGGCCTGGTAGACAGGTCTGGGCCCAAGGTTCAGATGTGGGCTTTTGGGGAGGAGAGGTGTTTGAAGGCATGGGAGAGACTTAGGTTACCCACAAGAAGATCCAAAGAATCATAGGTCTGAGGGCTTTTTAAGTGGGTATACTGAGGAAGTTTATAAGCTGAAAGAAAGCAGCCAGCAGAGAAAGGGTGTGGAGATCTAGGAGAGGAAATGATTGTTCATTTGTTTTCAAAAAGCTGAATACTTATCGTGTGCCTGGCCCTTTTCTAGGATCTGGGGTTCTCACCATGTGTTACTTCTTCTGCAAGGACAGTTCAACTCATTCCCTGGTGAAGAGAAGTCAGATTATTCTTTGCATCCCATTCAGGTGTAGGAACTGTTCTGTACCTCTGAAGGGACTTTACTTAACCAGAGTAATAAGTTAGAAATCAAAAGAAGTTAGAGCTGGAAGGGACCTTAAAAGCCACTGTACTTAATTTTGCCTAATATTTTACATTGATTGTAAGAAAAATGCAGAGCCCATTCTCTTCAGAATTCCTTCACTGAACTTTCTTTATGACTTTCATCCAGTGGGTCTAGCTTGTAAATTTTGGCCTCCTCCTAAATTTGCTTCTTCATCCACATTACATTTTGCCCCGACTCTGGCAGAAACTCCTGGGTGGTTTTGCGGCCCCTGGTCTCAGTTCCTCTAAGTTCATCTGCCTACTCGGGTTGAGTGATCTTCTAACATGACAAGATATGCCTGAAATAATGCTGCTAATGGCTTGCCCACACAGAGTTAGTGCATACTAGCCGCCCAGCGTGTGCTCTGCACAGAAGCCTGTAATCTGAACTGTGCTTTGCCAAGCCTCCTGGGGCTCTTTGGCCCTGAGGAAGGGGAGCTTTTTGTGATCACTCCCTTTATCTAGTCGGTCCTTCAGCTGCGGGGCGCCTTTTTCTCATCAGCGGAGGCACCCTTACTCAGCCAGTGGTAGCCCCAGGCCTCACCACCTGTGGGATACAAGCCATGCTCTCTCCCAGGCTTGCTTGGGCCAACATCTCTATTTTCATTTCTGTCTCTTCTCACACTTGGACCCCTGGTCTTTAGTCACCCCCACCTGCAGTATTTACAGTGCCCAGCAGGTGTCAGGCTTGAGTGTCTTTTCACACATGTTCCCTCTGCAGCTAATGCACCTCCTACTCCACCTCTGCATAGCCTCATCTTTCCAGACTGTACTTCAGGGTTATCATGAAGCCGTCACTTAGATATAACTTTTGGCCTCCATAGGCACTTCTGTGCTTTATCTCATGTGATTGAAATTTTGACTTTATAGATCTGCCTCCTTAATGAGGCTTTAAGGACAGGAGTCATTTCTAATCCTTAGCACAGAGCAGATGCTTTTTAACGGTGATAAAATGTATGGTTTAAATGACTCATTTTACAGTAATTTTGCTTTAGCTTCCGATAGAAATAAAGTTTCCGGATGTTGTGTTCCTGCAATAAGAAATAAAGATGTGACCTTCCAGTTGTGTAAAGCCCATCAATGCTGTGTAAGTGCGTCAGGTGCGCTAAGGAACGTGGAGCCAAGTGGGCTAGTTGTGAGAGAGAGAGACTTAACTATGTTAACAAAGGTAAGCCTTCATTGTGTCCTGCCAACATTTGACAGTTGCTTTTGGGCAAACTAAATTTATAAAATTTTAAACTGTTCCTCCCCATTAAAGGGATTGAATATTTGGCCACTTTGGTGCACCTGTGTCTTGCGAATTGTCCAATTGGAGATGGAGGTTTAGAAAGTGAGTTTCAGTCTTGTTTAAGTCTCTTCCCATCAGACTGGTCTCGTGATTTCCTACACACCATGTTACTTCCTGTCTACCTTTCCTTGGTGTTGTTCATGCGTGGATTGTCTCCTGTACCTGCTCAAACCTTGGTCCATTCTCATTTGTACTATGGAAGTTTGTCATGCCGGATACTGTCAGAACTAATTTTACTTAAGTTTGTGTTAAGGTGCAAAGCACACGTTTTGTATATTATCTGTTTTTTTGTGTTTGCTTATATTTTTATGGTTTCTCTTCAAGAAATATTATGAGTAGGGAAATAACAAGACGTAAAGAGAAAAAAGTCATCATTCTCTTTTAAGTTGTTAGAACACCTACCTGCAATCATAATGCACTGTGGTATGTGTTAAAATAGGAAATATGTGTCATGTCCCGTAGGAGCAGGAAAGTCAGTGGTGTTAGTGAGGGTGTGTCATGGAAGTAATCACAAAGCAGGTGACTGCTGGTTGGGGTCCTGAAACATTAGCGTGTGTTCCCTGTGTCCAGTAGTGGTCTGGAGAGGTCAGGAAGCGTGCCTTTCAATTTGAGGGAACAGAGGGTTTGAGGTCCTCTCTGTTCTATTGCTCTAGTATAGTATACTGCATAGCAGCTCATAAAATACTGTGTTTATAGTTGATATTTAAATCGCTGATTGATCATCAAGATTGGGATGTATCATTGGAAATGAAAATAGGAAGAGTCTTATGCTTTTTAGGTTTTTCCTTTTTTTCCAATGTCTCAGAAGGCTCTTTGATGGGGGACTTTTTATTCTCCCATACAATTGCATGAATACTTATACCCTGGCACTTATTTTAATGGCATTTTCAATTTATAAATGTCTCTGAAACACATACTGTAAACTATTTGAGGGTAATGACCATGGCCATTGATGACACATCTTAAATGTGCATCGTGTTAATATTTGAGTGTCAGGTGGTCTACCATCAGTGCTTCCTTTCACCCAGTTTTCTTCCTCATTTCCTTCTCCAAATTTGTCTCATTTTTCTACTCTCCCTTTTGCTTCTCTATTCTTGCTTTCTCTTTCCCATTGCATGTGTCATTCTTCTTCTTTTTCTTCTTCTCCTTCTGACTTCATTATTATGGCCAACCAAAACCTTTTCTAGGATTGTCTCTATCTTCCTTTCCTCTTCATTGCCATCCACAAACTCTTAGAGAATATTCTTGCTTGACTCCCTTACTTCCTAGCATACCCATGTACTTCCTGGTCACTTTAGAACATTGAAAAGGGTTGGAATTTTTAAAAATAGGTAATTATAATCAGTCTTCTTTCACCTCTGGCATAAGACTCTTCTTCCTCAATCTGACTATTCTTAAATCTAGAAGTACTCCAGCTCATTGGTCTCCCTTACCCCCATGTTCAGGCCAGAGAACTTGTGAAACCTTAGCCCTGTTTAATACTTGAATTTATCAAAACATAAGAGGGCTAATTCTGCCTAAGGGCACCAAAGAAGAACAAAGATGCCACAAATAAACGTTTAGTCCAGATTTATAATGGACTCTTAAGTGCCTAGTTGAGTGCTAACCGTTAACTCACTTGAACACCAGGGAGGTCATGACACAAACTAACATGTTAATTGTGTAGACACTTCACTTCACCATTCCTCAATGTAGCTGATAAACTGCATCCAGTTAGCTTAAATAACATGAATGATGAATTTCCCTGTGTATATAAATTGGGAGTTTCTAAAGTTTTCTTTTTCCCTTTGTACAACTACTGACTGGCACCTCGCTTGGTCAGTGCAATAGGAAATGATGACTAAGAAACACATTGTCTCAATATCAGTGGACATAATGTCCTAGTAGTCTATAAAAATCTCAAAATTCTTAATCTAAAAGGTAGGTCTGCCAATCTTATATCCTTTTCCTTTGTTAACGTAAGTATCCAATCTATGAAGGTCTCAGTTTCCTTACTTAGAATACGAGGTGGATAGATTTGCTAATATCTAGGGACCTTTCCAATTTTAATATTCCCTAGTTATAAGGGCTGAGCCAAATACAATGGCTCCCTTAATCATTAACCTCGCTCATGATGAAAGTTATCAGCAAGTTCTACTTGTAAGAGATCAAACATTCATATCCATGTATATTGTAGCACATTGACTTTTACAGAACTCCAAGTAACACAACATAGTTACATTCATAGACTTAAGGTCACTGTGGTATACTTTACAATTTTTCTTTTCCCTAGGAAGGAAATGTAGATTCCTAGGAAGGGATTTCTTTCTCTGCCTTTCAGTAATGTAAGCCTTTTATTATCTCTTGGATCCTAAAAATGGGTAGGGTTTTGGCAGGTGGAGCTTAGGACAGACATTCCAGGTGACAGGGACAACAGGAGAAAGGGCAGAAGGAAGAATGGATTTTCAGAAAGACTTGATATCTTACATGATGAGAGCAGCATTTCACAATCTCTGTCCTGCAGAACACTGGTTTTAGATGATGTTAATGTAGTTACAAGACAGAAGCATTTGGGAAGAGCTGTACTCTACATCCCGACATGAAATTCAAGTTTCACTTTGTTACATTACATACTCTGAAAAGTTTTGGAGGAAGGAATTGATTTATTTTTGTTTAATTCAGTCTTACTCACAGTTACTTGACAAACCTATATTCAGCTGATGGGACTGTATTTTGTGAAAGGCCAATCGGAGAAATGGTGAGATGGAGCTTAGGATATTTCTCTGTTGGGACAGGCATGTGATTATTTTTCTTATAATTCTTTACTGTTTGTCGTAACAATTGTTACTTTGCAGGAGTGAGTTTTTTTTTTTTTTACATCTTTATTGGAGTATAATTGCTTTACAGTGTTGTGTTAGTTTCTGCTGTGTAACAAAGTGAATCAGCTATATGCATACATATATCCCCAGGATTCAGTTTTAAGCCCTCTGTTTTTACCTGAGTTATTGGGAATCTTAGAAAGCTCAACAGTCCTGGAGTCTTCATCTCTGATGTAGTTTCCAGAAGCTCCTGGCACTTACCACTATTTCCTCTTGATTCTTTTCCTCCGACTTCAGACTTCTTACGATTATGAGCTGATGGTTTTCTCAGCCTCTAGTGTCAAAACCAGCTACCTCACTCATCTTCATTGTCTCAGTTACAAGGTGCAATATTTCCCATGTTTATATGTGTCAAAATATAAGTCAGGGATTGATACATAGCATATGCATAATAAAAATTGTATTTCTTTTTTTTCTTTGTTCAGAGGTATCCAAACACTGGCCAAGTTCTTAAATTGAAAGTAGAGTGATCTAACTTATTCAGCTCATCCAACCATCAATGTTGAATATTTGTCTTTTTTCTTACACATATTTCTTGTATTCCAATTGTGACATTCTAGAGCACAGTGAGTACATTTATAACTTATTACTGCATTACTACCTTGGCTATTCCTTGACCAAAATTTACTTCATACAACTGACAGCCTAATTAACCTACTAGAGTTTTTTTTAATGTACGCATACATTAAAAAAAAAACTCTAGTAGGTTAACTGCATTGCTAATAACTGAATTTTTACATCTCTATGCACCCATGTATGCAACACCAGATCAAGATATTATAAAATATTTCTAACACCCTACACGGTTCTCTGTTACTTCTTTCTGTTCCATACTCTCCCAGGGCAACACCTAAGCTGACCTCTATCACCATATATGACATACATGGAAAGACACAGTGTGTATTCTTTGGTATCTGGCCTCTGGTTACATATCATTATATCAGTAGTTTATTGTTTTATTGTGTTTTCCTGATTTTTTAAACCTAGACATTCATACAGTGTCAAAGTACCACTGAGTTCTTCATATTATTATGCTGACCTCCATCTTCAGGGGCTTTCCACAGTCTTCCATGTGTCTTTGCACCTACATTCTCTTCCATCTAATTATGTTTCATTTAACCAACCTCAGCCAGCCTTCCTCCATATTCCCCAACACGTAGCACTCCTGTGTTCAGCCAGTTTTGTCCCCTATTCCATAAGCCCTTTGTGCCACTCCTGACACTGTGCCTGTTCCCTGCCCGGAAGGCCTGTTCCCTACCCTCTATATACTTGTTCAAGACTCAGTTTAAATGCTACCTGTTCTGAGAAGTCTTCTCAGAAGAAGCCAGTACTTTTTGGAAGCCTTCTTTAATGAAATCCCATAGCAAGTGTAATCTGTCCTCCCTGATCTGGTATTTAATTATCCATTGTTCCTATCATATAGTGTTTGTTTTCCTTGTGTGCTGTTATTATTTATTGAAGCAGATTACAGTGACTTGAACCAGGAACTGGGTCATTTTCCTCTTCATTTTAGCGCAAGTTTCTGTGATATGAAGTTAAACTCTTTTTCCCTCACTTCCCATTCACCCTCAGCAGTTGTTAAACATGAAGTACAAGTGAAACTTATTGGTTAACAGGTTTTTGTGGTCCTTGGTTCTGGTCCCTAGGTCTAAGCTGCACTTCTGTAGTGCTAATTTGACTGATTTCTTATTGTCACATAACTCAGGCATTAACTAAATCATTACAAATTTAGCTACATATAAGATAGTATAAGAAAAACCCAGTGGATATCAAAAGTTTTGGCCTGGAGGAGAGTGTTGTATGAGTCCTAGTTTGGTGGGACTCACACTTAATGATCGAGCCTTCCAATATTCCACTGTAAGTAAGAAAGAGGTATGCAAATATATGGTTAATATTTAACAGTGTTGATAGAAAAGAGAAGAGAGAAAGGGATGACAGATACTTTGAGGGCCTTTTAGAATTCATGAACGATTATGATTGGATGGGGAAAAAGAAGAACCGAGGGCTAACCTCCCACAAGTGAGGTCAGGAAAGAGAGAAGGGCTCATCTGGTATGCAGGTAGAGAGGTTTGACCTACAGAATCTTAGAAAACCTCAACAATCTGAGCAGCGTTGGCAAGAGGCAAACTAAAGGGCTAACAAAAGTCTGCAAAAGTCTCACACAAAGAACTCTGGCATGGTGTTCATCATCTAGCTAATCCTAACATGCAGACATTTATGAGAGTAAAGTCAGGTCTTTACCAGAGTGGGTTTCTTATTTGGGCAACTGGGTCAAATGAAGAAAGGCAGGTATAGGCTGCCAGAGTAATAAATAAGGAGAGGAAAAACAAAAAGAATGAGACATATCATTCATCAGTGATTTCCCCCCAGTATTCTTAGCCTCCAGCTTATCTCCATCTTACTGCTAACACAGGAACTAGACCGAACAGTGAGGTAAAAGGTCTCGACAGAAACTGAGGTAATATAGAAAATAAAAAATAAAACATAAAATTGTAAATTTTCTTCCTAGGGGTAATTGAGATGATAGTTCAATAATAACATAAGATCAGGTGAAGTCTACAGCTTTTAGAAAAGCTGTACAAAGTAAGAAAACATCTGTTCGCTGGCATCTGAATGTTAGAGAGACACCAAGACATGTGGGCCAAGTTGTGGAGAGAAGGGAAACACAGACGCAAGCTTGACATTTGGTGCAGCTTTTCTCCTTTGGGCATTTGCTGATTCAAATCTTACAGCCTAGGAACTGAAAAGCCAAGGAGTTCAAAAGACTCTAACCACAGAAGCCAAAGGGCAACAGCTCAAGCTAAAGGCAACAACTAATGGAATGAGAAGCTAAGTGTATCTTTAGTCTCACAGGGCTGTGGGAACCATTACATTTAAAGCCTAACAAATACAAGGGTAGCTGGGAACAGGGAGAATCCGAACTTTCACATGGTAATCCCAAATGGCAACACCCGTAGGGAAGGACAAGACAGAAATAGACCAACCTTCACACAGACTGAAAAATGGCTTTGAATGAGCTCAAACTGAGAATGGACTAAGGTTACCAGTCCCTATAGTAAGTGTCTGCCTTGGGCCAAAGTAAATCTTTTCAAGAGAAAGATAACAACATCCAGAATGTGGAGGTATCTTCATAGTTTCCTAAAATAAGTTAAGCCCAATTTTAGTATAAAAAATAATTGGACATAACCAGGAAAAAGACTAAATGATCAAAAGTTCAAAAAAAGAAGAAAGAAAGAAAAAAGACAACATAAATAGACACAGCAGGACAAGAGTTAGCAGGCCTTGGTTAAAAAAAAAACAACAAAACTACTATGGTTAAACAAAGAAAATAGACACATGGCAAATAAGCATATGAAAAGATGCTACACATTCCATGTCATCAGTGAATTTTGAGTTAGAACAATAATGAGATACCACTACACACCTATTTAAATGGCTAAAATCCCAAAACTGAAATACCGAAGTTGGTGATGATGCAGAACAATTGGAATTCTCATTTGTGGCTAGTGGGATACTTGGCAGTTTCTTACAAAATAAACGTACTTTTACCATACAGTGATCTAGTAATCCTGCTCTTTGGTATTTACCCATAGGAACGGAAAAGTTCTGAAAAGTTATGAAAGTAAGAGCCTTTACAGTGAGAAAATTCTATGATTCTATGGTTTTTCAACTCATTAATTTGTGTAGTTCATCCATTTTACTCATTGTATACACTTAAGTATATTGTTCCTTGAAATGGCCATTCAAAGTTGTTTCCTGTGCCACACACTATGAATGTTAGGGTTGGTCCTGTGTAAATTTTACCCCCATTGAATTAGTATTAACCCTAAACAAGCAGCTTTCTTCCATAAGGAAACAAAAAAGAGGTTCAGAAATGTCCAAACTAAGGTTTTATAAAACTGTGTTATCAAATCTTATTTATCAAAAAACTTCAAACATAGCAGTATGAGTTCCCATATACCCTTTACTCAGCTTCCCCAAATGTTAACATTTTCTATTACTAGAGTATAATTATTGAAAGCAGAAAGTTTACATTGTCACAATGCTACTAACGATTTATAGACTCGTATTCAAATATTGCCTATTGTCTTGTGGTCCAGATTCAAATCTAGGATCCCTTATTGCATTTGCTTGTCATATCTCCCCATTCTTCTCTAATCTAGGATAGTTCCTCAGTCTTTTTTTTGTCTGTTATGACCTTGAACTAATGGAAAATCCTAGCCAGTCATTTTGTAGAATTTTTCTCAAATAGGGTTTGTTTGATATTTTCTCATGGTTAGACTGAGGATATGTATTTCTTGACAAGAACACTTCAGGAGAGATATGCCATTTTCAGTACATATTAGAGGTACAAATATTAGAGGTATGTCTCACTACTGGGGATATTAACTTTGATGACTTAGTTATAATGATAGCTGCAAAATCACTATTTTTCCCTTTGTAATTATTTGAGATTGTTCAAATATTCTGCTTCTTGTTTAATTTTCGCATACTAATTTTAGCATCCATCAATAATTTTTGACTCCACCCATTACTGTGGTGTTTGATGATTGTTCATTTTCTATTCCCATCATTCCCTCTACCTTTATTAACTATAATTTGAGTATAAGAAAGAGCTATTCTTCTCCTTCATTTATGTATTTATCTGGTTATTTGTTCATATATATACATACATCAGTGTGAACTTGTGGATATTTATTTTATTCTACGGGTTAAAATTTATTACTATCATTAATAGTTTTGTTTCTCAAAGTGTTCCATATTTGGTCACTGGTACTCCTTCCAGCTGTCTCCTATATTTTTCCTACATGGCCATACAATTTTTGGAGTAATATCTTATTTTCTGACACCACAAAATGCTCCAGACCCATCTTTTACTTTCCTCTGTCTCAGCCTTGAATCAGTCATTTCTCCATGGAGTTCTTGTTCCTTGCATTAATAATGGTATTCAGAAACCAGAATCTTGGTATGAGGTGGATTTATCACTATCCAAGCTACCTCATTGTGTTTTCAGCAGAGAGAGCTAAAAATATATATACGAATACATAAAAATATACAAGTATCTCTATTTTCATATTATCTATCTGGGTGTGTGTGTATACACACACACGTGTGCACACACACACATTATCTATCATCTATCTACATATATATATAACTTCAAATTGATATATGAATTCAAATTGATACCTTGATTCCAATCCAACACCACAGGGTTTATTCTAGCCTCCCTTACCCTTTCCTTATTTGTAACTCTTTTCTTTAACAATTAGAAACCTGATTCTCATTATTTGCAGTCTATTTATTCATTTGCTCAATTCTGGAATACACATAAAATATTTAAAAATCATTAACCTGTACACGTGTGAAAAATAAATTTACTAACGTTCAATATTTGTGTACATTTCTTTTTTTTTTATTAGTTGCTGCTTTATAACAAAGTGAATCAGTCATACATATACATCTGTTCCCACATCCCTTCCCTCATGCATCTCCCTCCCTCCCACCCTCCCCATCCCACCCCTCCAGGCGGTCACAAAGCACCGAGCTGATCTCCCTGTGCTCTGCGGCTGCTTCCCACTATCTATCTACCTTACGTTTGGTAGTGTATATATGTCAATGTCTCTCTTTCGCTTTGTCACAGCTTACCCTTCCCCCTCCCCATATCCTCAAGTCCATTCTCAAGTAGGTCTGTGTCTTTATTCCCGTTTTACCCCTAGGTTCTTCATGACATTTTTTAAAAATTCCATATATATGTGTTAGCATACTGTATTTGTCTTTCTCTTTCTGACTTACTTCACTCTGTATGACAGACTCTAGGTCTATCCACCTCATTACAAATAGCTCAGTTTCGTTTCTTTTTATGGCTGAGTAATATTCCATTGTATATATGTGCCACATCTTCTTTATCCATTCATCCGATGATGGACACTTAGGTTGTTTCCAGCTCCGGGCTATTGTGAATAGAGCTGCAATGAACATTTTGGTACATGTCTCTTTTTGAATTATGGTTTTCTCAGGGTATATGCCTAGTAGTGGGATTGCTGGGTCCTATGGTAGTTCTATTTGTAGTTTTTTAAGGAACCTCCATACTGCTCTCCATAGTGGCTGTACCAATTCACATTCCCACCAGCAGTGCAAGAGTGTTCCCTTTTCTCCACACCCTCTCTAGCATTTATTGTTTCTAGATTTCTTGATGATGTCCATTCTGACTGGTGTGAGATGATATCTCATTGTAGTTTTGATTTGCATTTCTCTAATGATTAATGATGCTGAGCATTCTTTCATGTGTTTGTTGGCAGTCTGTATATCTTCTTTGGAGAAATGCCTATATAAGTCTTCTGCCCATTTTTGGATTGGGTTGTTTGTTTTTTTGCTATTGAGCTGCATGAGCTGTTTATAAATTTTGGAGATTAATCCTTTGTCAGTTGCTTCATTTGCAAATATTGTCTCCCATTCTGAGGGTTGTCTTTTGGTCTTGTTTATGGTTTCCTTTGCTGTGCAAAAGCTTTGAAGTTTCATTAGGTCCCATTTGTTTATCTTTGTTTTTATTTCCATTTCTGTAGGAGGTGGGTCCAAAAGGATCTTGCTGTGATTTATGTCATAGAGTGTTCTGCCTATGTTTTCCTCTAAGAGTTTGATAGTTTCTGGCCTTACATTTAGGTCTTTAATCCATTTTGAGCTTATTTTTGTGTATGGTGTTAGGGAATGATCGAATCTCATACTTTTACATGTCCCTGTCCAGTTTTCCCAGCACCACTTATTGAAGAGACTGTCCTTTCTCCACTGTACATTCCTGCCTCCTTTATCAAAGATAAGTTGAGCAGTGCGTGGGTTTATCTCTGGGCTTTCTAACCTGTTCCATTGATCTATCTTTCTGTTTTTGTGCCAGTACCACACTGTCTTGATTACTGTAGCTTTGTAGTATAGTCTGAAGTCAGGGAGCCTGATTCCTCCAGCTCCATTTTTCGTTCTCAAGATTGCTTTGGCTATTCGGGGTCTTTTGTTTTTCCAAACAAATTGTGAAATTTTTTGTTCTAGTTCTGTGAAAAATGCTAGTGGTAGTTTGATAGGGATTGCATTGAATCTGTAGATTGCTTTGGGTAGTAGAGTCATTTTCACAATATTGATTCTTCCAATCGAGGCGCATGGTATATCTCTCCATCCGTTTGTATCTTCTTTAATTCCTTTCATCAGTGCCTTATAATTTTCTGCATACAGGTCTTTTGTCTCCTTAGGTAGGTTTATTCCTAGATATTTTATTCTTTTTGTTGCAGTGGTAAATGGGAGTGTTTTCTTGATTTCACTTTCAGATTTTTCATCATTAGTGTACAGGAATGCCAGAGATTTCTGTGCATTAATTTTGTATCCTGCTACTTTACCAAATTCATTGATTAGCTCTAGTAGTTTTCTGGTAGCCTCTTTAGGATTCTCTATGTATAGTATCATGTCATCTGCAAACACTGACAGCTTTACTTTTTCTTTTCCAATTTGGATTCCTTTTATTTCCTTTTCTTCTCTGATTGCTGTGGCTAAAACTTCCAAAACTAAGTTGAATAAGAGTGGTGAGAGTGGGCAGCCTTGTCTTGTTCCTGATCTTAGTGGAAATGGTTTCAGTTTTTCACCATTGAGGACAATGTTGGCTGTGGGTTTGTCATATATGGCCTTTATTATGTTGAGGAAAGTTCCCTCTATGCCTACTTTCTGCAGGGTTTTTATCATAAGTGGGTGTTGAATTTTGTTGAAAGCTTTCTGTGCATCTATTGAGATGATCATATGGTTTTTCTTCTTCAGTTTGTTAATATGGTGTATCACATTGATTGATTTGCGTATATTGAAGAATCCTTGTGTTGCTGGAATAAACCCCACTTGATCATGGTGTATGATCCTTTTAATGTGCTGTTGGATTCTGTTTGCTAGTATTTTGTTGAGGATTTTTGCATCTATGTTCATCAGTGATATTGGCCTGTAGTTTTCTTTCTTTGTGACATCCTTGCCTGGTTTTGGTATCAAGGTGATGGTGGCCTCGTAGAATGAGTTTGGGAGTGTTCCTTCCTCTGAAATTGTTTGGAAGAGTTTGAGAAGGATGGGTGTTAGCTCTTCTCTAAATGTTTGATAGAATTTGCCTGTGAAGCCATCTGGTCCTGGGCTTTTGTTTGTTGGAAGATTTTTAATCACAGTTTCAATTTCAGTGCTTGTGATTGGTCTATTCATATTTTCTATTCTTCCTGATTCAGTCTTGGCAGGTTGTGCATTTCTAAGAATTTGTCCATTTCTTCCGGGTTGTCCATTTTATTGGCATAGAGTTGCTTGTAGTAATCTCTCCTGATCTTTTGTATTTCTGCAGTGTCAGTTGTTACTTCTCCTTTTTCATTTCTAATTCTATTGATTTGAGTCTTCTCCCTTTTTTTCTTGATGAGTCTGGCTAATGGTTTATCAATTTTGTTTATCTTCTCAAAGAACCAGCTTTTAGTTTTATTGATCTTTGCTATCGTTTCCTTCATTTCTTTTTCATTTATTTCTGATCTGATCTTTATGATTTCTTTCCTTCTGCTAACTTTGGGGTTTTTTTGTTCTTCTTTCTCTAATTGCTTTAGGTGCAGGGTCAGGTTGTTTACTTGAGATGTTTCCTGTTTCTTAAGGTGGGATTGTATTGCTATAAACTTCCCCCTTAGAACTGCTTTTGCTGCGTCCCATAGGTTTTGGGTCGTCGTTTCTTCATTGTCATTTGTTTCTAGGTATTTTTTTATTTCCTCTTTGATTTCTTCAGTGATCACTTCGTTATTGAGTAGTGTATTGTTTAGCCTCCATGTGTTTGTATTTTTTACAGATCTTTTCCTGTAATTGATGTCTAGTCTCATAGCATTGTGGTCGGAAAAGATACTTGATACAATTTCAATTTTCTTAAATTTACCAAGGCTTTATTTGTGACCCAAGATATGATCTATCCTGGAGAATGTTCCATGAGCACTTGAGAAAAATGTGTGTTCTGTTGTTTTTGGATGGAATGTCCTATAAATATCAATTAAGTCCATCTTGTTTAATGTATCATTTAAAGCTTGTGTTTCCTTATTTATTTTCATTTTGGATGATCTGTCCATTGGTGAAAGTGGGGTGTTAAAGTCCCCTACTATGAGTGTGTTACTGTCGATTTCCCCTTTTATGGCTGTTAGTATTTGCCTTATGTATTGAGGTGCTCCTATGTTGGGTGCATAAATATTTACAATTGTTATATCTTCTTCTTGGATCGATCCCTTGATCATTATGTAGTTTCCTTCTTTGTCTCTTCTAATAGTCTTTATTTTAAAGTCTATTTTGTCTGATATAAGAATTGCTACTCCAGCTTTCTTTTGATTTCCATTTGCATGGAATATCTTTTTCCATCCCCTTACTTTCAATCTGTATGTGTCTCTAGGTCTGAAGTGGGTCTCTTGTAGACAGCATATATATGGGTCTTGTTTTTGTATCCATTCAGCCAATCTGTATCTTTTGGTGGGAGCATTTAGTCCATTTACATTTAAGGTAATTATTGATATGTATGTTCCTATTCCCATTTCCTTAATTGCTTTGGGTTCGTTATTGTAGGTATATTCCTTCTGTTGTGTTTCTTGCCTAGAGAAGTTCCTTTAGCATTTGTTGTAAAGCTGGTTTGGTGGTGCTGAACTCTCTCAGCTTTTGCTTGTCTGTAAAGGTTTTAATTTCTCCATCAAATCTGAATGAGATCCTTGCTGGGTAGAGTAATCTTGGTTGCAGGTTTGTCTCCTTCATCACTTTAATTATGTCCTACCTCTCCCTTCTGGCTTGTAGAGTTTCTGCTGAGAGATCAGCTGTTAACCTGATGGGGATTCCCTTGTGTGTTATTTGTTGTTTTTCCCTTGCTGCTTTTAATATGTTTTCTTTGTGTTTAATTTTTGACAGTTTGATTAATATGTGTCTTGGCGTATTTCTCCTTGGATTTATTCTGTATGGGACTCTCTGTGCCTCCTGGAATTGATTAACTATTTCCTTTCCCATATTAGGGAAGTTTTCAACTATAATGTCTTCAAATATTTTCTCAGTCCCTTTCTTTTTCTCTTCTTCTTCTGGAACCCCTATAATTCGAATGTTGGTGCGTTTAATGTTGTCCCAGAGGTCTCTGAGACTGTCCTCTGTTCTTTTCATTCTTTTTTCTTTATTTTGCTCTGCATCAGTTATTTCCACTATTTTATCTTCCACCTCACTTATCCGTTCTTCTGCCTCAGTTATTCTGCTATTGATCCCATCTAGAGTATTTTTCATTTCATTTATTGTGTTTTTAATCGATGCTTGATTCATCTTTAGTTCTTCTAGGTCCTTGTTAACTGTTTCTTGCATTTTGTCTATTCTGTTTCCAAGATTTTGGATCTTGGAAATAGAATCTTGGATCATCTTTACTATCATGATTCTGAATTCTTTTTCAGGTAGACTACCTATTACCTCTTCATTTGTTAGGTCTGGTAGGTTTTTATATTGCTCCTTCACCTGCTGTGTGTTTTTCTGTCTTCTCATTTTGCTTCTCTTACTGTGTTTGGGGTCTCCTTTTTGCAGGCTGCAGATTCGTAGTTCCCGTTGTTTTTGGTGTCTGTCCCCAGTGGCTAAGGTTGTTTCAGTAGGTTGTGTAGGCTTCCTGGTGGGGGGGACTAGTGCCTGTGTTCTGGTAGTTGAGGCTCGATCTTGTCTTTCTGGTGGACAGGTCCATGTCTGGTGGTGTGTTTTGGGGTGCCTGTGGCCTTATTATGTTTTTAGGCAGCCTTTCTGCTAATGGTTGGGGTTGTGTTCCTACCTTGCTAGTTGCTTGGCATAGGGTGACCAGCACTGTAGCCTGCTGGTCGTTGACTGAAGCTGGGTGCTGGTGTTGAAATGGAGATCTCTGGGAGATTTTCGCCGCTTGATATTATGTGGAGCTGGGAGGTCTCTTGTGGACCCATGTCCTGAAGTTGGCTCTCCCACTTCAGAGGCACAGCACTGACTCCTGGCTGCAGCACCAAGAGCTTTTCATCTACTCGGCTCAGAATAACAGGGAGAAAAAGTAGAAAGAAAGAATTAGTAGAAGAAAGAAAGAGAGAGAGAAAGAAAGGAAGGAAGGAAGGAAGAAAGAAAGGAGGGAGGGAGGAAGCACGGAAAGAAAGAAAAGGGAGGGAGGGAGGAAGGAAAGAAAAAGAGTGAATGGAAGAAGGGAGGGAAGAAGGAAAGAAAGACAGGCGGGAGGGAGGGAGGAAGGAAAGAGAAAGAGTGAAAGGAAGAAAGGTGGGAGGGAGGGAGGAAGGAAAGACAGACAGGAGGGAGGGAGGGAGGGAGGAAGGAAAGAAAAAGAGTGAAAGGAAGAAGGGAGGGAGGGAGGAAGGAAAGAAAGAAAGAAGGGGCGGAGGGAGGGAGGAAGGGAAGGTAGGAAAAAAGAGCAGGTAAAGTAAAATAGAATAAAGTATAAAATATAGTAGCGTTATTAAAATTAAAAAGTAATTATTGAAAAAAAAACGGACAGATAGAACTCTGGGACATATGGTGGAAGCAAAGCTATACAGAGAAAATCTCACACAGAAGCATACACATACACCTTCACAAAAAGAGAGCAGGGGGAAAAATCGAAAATCTTCCTCTCAAAGTCCACCTCCTCAATTTGGGATAATTCGTTGTAAAAAGAGGAAAAGGGGGAAAAGTCTTAAATCTTGTCCTCAAAGTCCACCTCCTCAATTTGGGATGATTCGCTGTCCATTCATGCACTCCACGCACAGGCACATCAAGTGGACCGTGGAGCTTTAATCTGCTGCCTCCGAGGCTGCACAGAGATTTCCCTGTCTCCTCTCTGCTCTCACAGCTCCCGGGTCTCAGCCTTGGACCTGGCCCCGCCTCTGCGCGTAGGTGGCCGGAGGGCGTGCGTTCTTCGCTCAGACAGGACTGGTTTAAAGGAGCCGCTGATTCGGGGGCTCTGGCTCACTCAGGCAGAGGGGAGGGAGGGGCGCGCAGTGTGGGGCGGGCCTTCGGCGGCAGAGGCCGGCGTGACGTTGCACCAGCCCGAGGCGCTCCGTGCACTTTCCCGGGAAAGCCATCCCTGGGTCCCGGGACCCCGGCAGTGGCGGGGTGCACAGGCTCCCCGGAAGGCGGGGTGGACAGTGACCTGCACTCACACACAGGCCTTGTGGCGGCGGCAGCAGCAGCCCCAGCGTCCCACGCCCGTCTCCGGGGTCCGCGCCTTTAGCCGCGGCTCGCGCCCGTCTCTGGTGCTTCTTTTAAGCAGTTCTCTTAATGCCCTCTCCTCGCGCACCAGGAAACAAAAGGGAAGAAAAAGTCTCTTGCCTCTTCGGCAGCTCCAGACTTTTTCCCCCGGACTCCCTCCGGGCTAGCCGTGGTGTACTAACCCCTTCAGGCTCTCTTCCTGCCGCCAGCCCCAGTCCTCTCCCTGCGCTCCAACTGAAACCCGATACCCGAGCCTCAGCTCCCAGCCCCGCCGCCCCCCCCGCCCCCCCCCCCGCGGTGGCCGAGCAGACAAGCCTCTCGGGCTGGTGTGTGCCTGAGGGCACCGATCGTCTGTGCCGGAATCTCTCCGCTTTGCCCTCCACACCCCTGTTGCTGTGCTCTCCTCCGCAACTCCGAAGCTTTCCCCCTCCGCCACCTGCAGTCTCCGCCCGCGAAGGGGCTTCTAGTGTGTGGAAACCTTTCCTCCTTCACGGCTCCCTCCCACTGGTGCAGGTTCCGTCCCTATCCTTTTGTCTCTGTTTATTCTTTTTTCTTTTGTCCTACCCAGGTATGTGGGGAGTTTCTTGCCTTTTGGGGGGTCTGAGGTCTTCTGTCAGCGTTCAGTAGGTGTTCTGTAGGAGTTGTTCCACGTGTAGATGAATTTCTGATGTATCTGTGGGGAGGAAGGTGATCTCCGTGTCTTACTCTTCCGCCATCTTCCTCCGGGTTCTGTGTACATTTCTTCTTGTCTTTAGCCTTTCAGTATATATTGTGCATGGTTAATTACAGTATATTAAAATACTGTTTTCCAAAGTTACTTAGGTTAGCTCTTTCCCACCTCCTTCAGTGTGTTTTTTTTTCTTCTGCAGTGTGAGAAAATCCAGTACTTTGTGTTCAACTCAGACTACCAAACCAGAAGTTCTAGCAGAAAAGGTGATAATCCATATGTGCAGTAAGATCCCCAGGTGATTCTTTTCATTGGAGAAATATGAGGAACACTGCTTGACGTCTGTACAACTGAGATGTCTAAAATGAAACTTCAATTATTCCTTCTTCCAAACTGTCCCATCCTGCAAATCTTTTCTTCCTCAGTGAATGGTGCCATGATTCACACAAAAAGTAACTCAATGCAAAAACCTGGGAATGGTCCTCAATTCCTTCCTTTTCTTCACTTTCTGCATAGACTGCATCATTAGGTCCTCTGGAATCTCATCTCTCTCTCTCTCATCACTTATATAATGTTTCTCTTCATCTTCATTGCCACCGTCTTAGCCACTACCATTTCTCCTTTGCTCTACTTGAACAGCCTAGTATCTACACAACTATCTTTTCATTTAATTGCTTTCTCTTGCATCTAAGATAAAGTCAAAATCCTTAGCCTTATAGATTCTGGCCTTGCCTTTGCTTGTAAGTTGTATTTTCATACTTATAAGTACAGGCACACTCACACACACACACACGTATAGTTGGTATTGTTAGTTTAGGTTTTGTTTGCCCTCCCATCCTAGCATGAGAAAACTAAGAAACAAAGTCAAACCAAAAAAAAAAACTTTAAAAATAAATTTGAATAATATCCTTTCCCTCCAGAACATTTCTCTAAGGCAGTATTACCATTAATGGCAGTACAGACCAGAATTTTTTCCCTTAGACATAAAGGCATGGTGAAGAAGTCTCATTAAAAACTGGAATCTAAGCTTTCAATGTCAAATTCTGTCTCTAATCTTCTGCAGTAAGCCATAATGATTAAAGTATAGGAATCTGAATCAGAGGTCTGGTTTAGTATAATCTTTTTTGTAATAAGCTTTGTACCTTAGACAAGTCATTTATCTCTCCATTCCTTAATTTCTTCATTTATAAACGGAGATGTTAAGAGTATTGATATTCAAGGCTAATGAAAAAAGAATGCATCTAAGTACTGTATCAAACACTTTAAAAAGTGACCAGTTCAGGTTCTCTGCCCATTTTTAAATTGGAATATCTGGGGTTTTTTGGTATTAAATTGTATGATTTCTTTAGATAATTTGGATATTAACTCCTTATCAGATATATCATTTGAAAAAATCTTTCATTCAGTAAGTTACCTTTTCATTTTGTGATGGTTTTCTCCTCTCTGCAAAAGCTTTTCAGTTTGATACAATGACACTTGTTTAATTTTACTTCTGTTGGCTATGGCTGAGGAGATAGACCCCCCAAAAATATTGCTAAGATCGATGTCAATGTATTTTTCCTAGGGGTTTTATGGTTTCAGGTCTCAAATGTGAGTCTTTAATCCATTTTAAATTTATTTTTATGTATGGTATAAGGAAATAGTTCAGTTTCACTCTTTTACAAGTAGTTGTCCAATTTTCCTAACACCATTTATTGTCTTTATTATTGTATGTTCTTGCCTCCTTTGTTGTAGATTAATTGATCACATGACTGTGGGTTCATTTCTGGGCTCCCTATTCTATTCCACTGACCTATGTGTCTGTTGTTATGCTAATACCATACTGTTTTGATTACTATAGCTTTGTAGTATAGTCTGAGATCAGTGCATGTCATACCACCAGGTTTGTTTTCCTTTCTCAATATAGCTTTGGTTATTGGAGGTTGTTTGTTTGTTTGGATGATTCTATACAAATTTTAGGATTATTTGTTCTAATTCTGTGAAAAATGCCATTGGTATTTTGATAGGGGTTACATTGCTTTGGGAATACATACAAATGACCAAAAGACACATGAAAAGATGCTCAATATCACTCATCATCTGGGAAATGCAAATCAAAACCACAGTGAGATATCACCTTACACCTGTCAGAATGGCCATCATCCAAAAGGGAACCCTTGTGCACTGTTAGTGGGAATGTAAATTGGTGCAGCCCCTATGGAAAACAGTACAGAGGTTCCCCCAGATGTTAAAAATAGAATTACCATATGATCCAACAATTCAACTTCTGAGTATCTATCCAAAGAAAACAAAGACACTAATAAGAAAGGATGTATGCACCCCTCTGTTCATTGGAGCATTACTTATACTAGCCAAGATATGGAAGAAACTAGTGTCCATAAATAGCTGAGTGGATAAAGAAGATGTGGTGTATATATACACACATATATAATGAAACAGTACTTAGTCCTAAAACAGAATGAAATCTCTTCACTTGCAGCAACATGGCTTGACCTAGAGTACTAGGTGTGCTAAGTGAAATGAGTCAGAGAAGAACAAATACTGTACGATTTCACTTACATGTGAAATCTAAAAAAGAAAACAAAGGAGAAACAAACTTGTAGATACAGAGAACAAACTGGTGATTACTAGAGGGGAAGGGGGATGGGGACTGAGAGAAATAGGTGAAGGGGATTAAGTGGTACAAATTTCCAGTTATAAAATAAATGTCTTGGGGATGCAATCTACCGCGTAAGGAATATAGTCAATAATACTGTAATAATTTTGTATGGTGATATATGGTTACTAGACTTATCATGGTGACCAATTCAAATGTATTTAGATGTTGGATCACTATGTTGAACACTTGAAACTAACATAATATTGTATGTCAACTCTACTTCAATAAAAAGTGACCAGTTAACATTAATTGGTATTATAATTACATTTTCTCTGCATAAAGGCACATTTTATTGATTTTTTCATTATAAAGTATAAAAGTACCTTTTACTTTCAAGATGAGTTCTAAGATTACTTGCTAATGTTAATGTGGTAATTTAAAATACGTCTAGATATAATTTAATTTTAATTGCCTAACACAAATATGTCTGATATTCACCATTATGAATTCAAACCGTTTAGTAAAGATGTCAAATGAGTCACCAAAACATTTTTCTGTACTGCCTCTCATTGAACCCTAAATGCTAACAAGACTTTTTGTTGGAATGAGGGATCAAAGTTTTATACTCTTTAAGAACTAATGCTATAGCTGTTTTATTTTTATAAATAAAGCTCTTTCCGTTTACTTTGTAGTGTACAATTTTTGAATGGCCTGGAAAGAGAAAAATTATTCTTTGGGCTGACAAAAATGATAAAGAGGCTCATTGCTGATGAAGGGAAGAAGACAAAGAAGAATAGAGAAAGAAGGATTAGTTCCTCTTTCAAAAGGGGGGCAAGATACTAGAGCTTTCTGCAGGGAAACTGAAGCACACCTTTCTTCCTGAGATTTGAAAGGAAGAGATACCCTACATTTAAATATCTAGAGTATATCTTCCATTTAAAAATGAACCTAGCTAATCATCCAGTGAGGAAGAAAAGAGTAAAATAGCCTTTGACCAAGTCTTTTCTGTGGTGTTAAATGCAACTAAGTATAATGAATATCACATATCAAATGAGTTCAAGAATTCCCCTTGGAAGAATTGGTCTGTTCTTTACAAAAAAAGAGAGTTCAAGTGAGTTATTTGCACTTGGTAGGGAAGCTCTACTGTCTAAATCATACTCATTTAAAGGTGAAGTTCAGGGCTTCCCTGGTGGTGCAGTGGCTGAGAGTCCACCTGCCGATGCAGAGGACACAGGTTCGTGCCCTGGTTTGGGAAGATCCCACATGCCGCAGAGCGGGTAGGCCCGTGAGCCATGGCCACTGAGCCTGCGTGTCCGGAGCCTGTGCTCTGCAACGGGAGAGGCCACAACAGTGAGAGGCCCGCGTATCGAAAAAAATAAAAGGTCCAGTTCAAAGTCTGCCATAATTTGTTATTATATATGTAATTTTTGAATGTAATATACATTTACATATGTATATAACATCAACAAGAAAGTGACCCACTTTAGAGTCAAGAAAATGTATAAGTGAAGTGTAAAAGGGTTGGAATAGATATACCATAACAGTAACAACAAAACAAAACAAGACAACAACAACAAAACTGGAGTGGCTAAGAAAATATCAGAAAAATATTATATTTTAAGACGAAAATTTTTACTAGAGACAAAGATATTTTATTTTTTTTATTTATTTATTTTTCACTATTCATTTTATTTTTTAAAACAAATTTAATCAGTTATGCATATACATATGTTCCCATATCCCCTCCCTTTTGCGTCTCCCTCCCACCCTCCCTATCCCACCCCTCCAGGCGGTCACAGAGCACCGAGCTGATCTCCCTGTGCTATGCGGCTGCTTCCCACTAGCTATCTACCTTACGTTTGGTAGTGTATATATGTCCATGCCGCTCTTTCGCTTTGTCACAGCTTACCCTTCCCCCTCCCCATATCCTCAAGTCCATGAGACAAAGATATTTTAAACTGATAAAATGATTATACCATGTAGAATGTATAATAATTATAAACTTATATGCACCTAACAACAGAACTTCAAAATACAATGAAGCAAAATCGACACAACGGAAAAGAGAAACAGACAGTTCTACAATAATAGTTGGATACTTTAATACCTTTCTTTCAATAGCAGAACAGACAGAAAATCAACAAGGAAATTTAAAAAACTTGCACAACATTATCAATCAACTAGACCTAACAGCCATCTATAAAACATTCCACCCAACAGCATCAGAATATACATTCTTTTCAAATGCATATGGATATACTATATTCTAGGCCATAAAACAAATTTCAGTACATTTTAAAGGATATAAGCAATACAAAGAGTGCTCTCAGATGACAACAGAATGCAATAAGAAATCGTTAACAGAAAAAAATTTGTTGAAAATCACAAATGGAAATTAAACAATATATTCCTAAATAATTCATGGGTCAAGTAAGAACTCATAAGGGGAATTAGAAATAATTTGAGATGAATTAAAATGAAAGTATAACATATTAATACTTGATTGGTCGCACATAGTCTTGAAAAGCAGAGAGGTTAGACAAAGAGATCTAAATTAATTAAAAAATCATTTATTATTCTGGGAATAAAAAGAACTGGGCTTAGTCTCAGTTTTGCCTTTCTTTATCTTTGTGTCTGTTGATCATCTTGGAATAGTCATTACATAGTCAGAATACAGTTGCCATCTCAGGAATCAAATACTGTTATCTCTAGGGCTACCATAACCAGATACCACAAACTTGTTAGCTTAAAAGAACAGAAATGTAGGGCCTCCCTGGTGGCGCAGTGGTTGAGAGTCCGCCTGCCGATGCAGGGGATACGGGTTCGTGCCCCGGTCTGGGAGGATCCCATATGCCGCGGAGCGGCTGGGCCCGTGAGCCATGGCCGCTGAGCCTGTGCGTCCGGAGCCTGTGCTCCGCAATGGGAGAGGCCACAACAGTGAGAGGCCCGCGTACAGCAAAAAAAAAAAAAAAAGAACAGAAATGTATTTTATCACAGCTCTAGAGGCCAGAAGATCAAACTCAGAGTGTTGAGAGGGCCATGTTCTTTCTGACGCCTCAAGGGGAGGATCCTTCTTTGTCTTAACCAGATTCTGGTGGTGGCCATCAATCACTGGTGTTGGCATTTTTTGATTTGCAGCTGCATCACTCTGGTCTCTTCCACTGTTGTCACATGGAATTGTCTCTGTGTGTTCCTGTCTCTGGAAACAATTTAAATAGAAATGTCAATTTAAAAAAAACAAACTGTTGATTACTATGCTCTATTTAGATAGTTCCTCTAACCCACACCCACCTCCATTTCCCCATATGTATTTGAGAAGGAAAGAGGAACTCCTGTGAGCTATCCTATTGGAAAAAATCAATGATACATTGTTTTACTAGAGATGCCTCTTACCTAAAATATTTGAATTAAATATAAAATGTGGGGAAATTATCACCCAGTTTCCCTCTTCCAGAGGCATGATCTAAATGATAGGCAGCAGAATATTTTATAGCCATGAGGTTTGCTGACATTATTGATTTGATCCAGAATCTGTATTTTCTCACTAAAGAAAACAGTATTCTCTCTTTCCTTTCTTTAATTTATAATGTTGATGTCTTAAGATTATTGTCAGAGAGGATGCTTGTAGTTCAAATGATTTGGCTGTATTTCACCAGTATTATTACAAGCTAGTCAAACAATGGCTGGGCTCCAGTATAGACCTCGGTCCCTTTGTTCCACTGGGATACGGATGTGAAAGCCACTGTTTCCTTATATTCCAAAGACCAAATAAATAAAACAAATAAATAAACACACACAAAAAAACAAGTAAATGAAACTATCTTAAAACCAACTCTCTTTTCTTCCTCATCCATGTTAATTCTCTTCTACCTAAAATTACTTCCTGGAAGTGATTTTTATGTTTCTTAGAGCCTCTTTATGTATATATCCACACTAATGCATATAAAACTGTTCCTTTTAGATCTTTTACTTTTTCCATTTGAAGAATTATTTTCACATGTCATATAGAGTTTATCCATTGTCCTAGATATGCATTTTTCCTGTGTATTTGAGAATCATAGGAAGATAAATTCTACTCTTGAAAATGTTAACTGGTGACTGAGACACAGAAAGCTATTCTTCTTATCATTTTTCAATAGTGAGTAGTAGATTCTGTAGGGGTGGAATTTTAAGATGTAAGTATACTGTTTTTCTACACTCCAATTATGTTCCCCTTATCATAGAAATTGACCAGTGAAGTGTGCTGCTGACTTTTCAGAATCCATGTACATACAATCCATTAAGTTATTAGATATAACGTTGGTCAGAAAAGCATACTGTGAAATGTTGCTTTTATTTAAACTCCCACTATTTTCACTCCAGGGTTTCAAGATTTGACTTCTTTATTGCCCTCTGGTGGTAGACTCTGTGAACTGCATATTTCCGGGTCTGGAGCACATATCTTTCCGGAGGTATTCAACTCCTCAGGTACAAGCTCAAGAGTAGATGATAAGAAGCATTCATATTTATTAAAACTAATTAAGAATATCAGTAGCCTGACTGTTGTTTCTAAAAATATAAAATATTTATCCTTCTGTTGTCAAACAAGCATATTTCATGAAAAGAAGTATAAATCCTTTTTTGCTTGCAATAAAAGAACAATGATTGAATGTATTCTTCATTTGGACCAAATACCTTCTCTGAAAATATAAGTTAAAATAGGAGTTGAACTTTGCAAAATATTCTTTAGTAAATAAAACTCCACATATAATTTCAAATTATCATTGAATTTTACCTTAAATTGAAATATCTATATTGACTTAAATGCTGTCCTCTGTAATTTCGGATGATTCCCTCCTTTATATCTTCTTCCTCTCTTCAACAAATAAAATACATATGAATGCCTAACATGAGGTAGGGTATTCTCTGTGAAATAATGATGTTGGTATACTTGATTTTGACTTAGCAGAGGGATTGAGCCTCTGTGTTGGTGAATTCTCCCCAGATGGTGCGTGGGGAGAACGTCAGGCATGTCTCTGTGCTCCTGAAGTTTTCTCTGTGAAACTGTCAACCTCCAATATCAGAAATAACTTCCTTCGTGAGAAGGGATTTTCAGACATTAAAAGTTTTCTCTTAAAGTGCAAGTATTTTTAAAATCTATAAAATATAGGGCATTATAAATTTTCTTTAGTTACTACAAGCTGAATTTTAACTGAGAAGACTGGGGACTCCATGTATGTGTACATGCATGCATGCGTGCATGTTTGTGTGCTACACACGTGTGTGTGTGTGTGTGTGTGTGTGTGTGTAGGTCTACTGAGGATACAGAACATATTCTGGACATGAACGAGCAGTGGTGTATCAGAAGGGAAAAGAATATAAAGGACCAGCTTCACCTGCTTAATTTCTCCCCTGACCTGGTGTCGTCTTATTTTCCACCATCCTTTGCTGATCTGTATACTAAATACCCAGGGTTCCTGGGTACCCCCAGGTACCTCTGTAAGTTTTACAAGCCTATCAATATCCCATGTACAGTGGATGGAACCTGGACTTTTTGCCCATATAGTTTTCCTTTCCCTCAGAGTTTTTGTCTGAGTTATGTCATGGGGTAGGTACTGTTGTGAAAATTTGTGCTCACTTGTTAAATAGAAACTACTTATTTAACTGTTTAAACAAATAAACAGTATCTTGAGTCAGTTGCACGGCACCTCCAGTCTCCGCAAAGCAGAGTTACTTTGGGACAGGAAGTTCTTTTAGTTTCCCCTTAAATCAAAATACAAAGTTATTGAGCAATTCTAGGACCAACCCTATAGTTGCAAACTTGGGAAGAGATCACAGGATTCTGTAATCGTCTGCTTATCCCCTTACTGGGACAGCAAATAGCTCAATAGTTCTTATACTGAAGTTAAAAGGAAGAATAATACCGGAACAAAGTCTGCATTTAAAGTCTGTGTCTTATTTTTATTTTCTCTTGGCACATAGTAGGTAACCGTTAAATGTTCTCTTGATAAATATTAAAAACACACAAGATACTTCATATACTAGGGGTCATAAAATTTCAACTTTTCTTTTGGTGTAGGGGTTGATGATGAAAAGTTTGGAAACTTCTGGTCCATGTTAATGTTCCTGCTTTGAGAACTGCAGGGCGCAGCTTTTAGATGGAAAAAGTTGCCAAGAGGACCAGAAGTAGAATAAAGGCATTTATGTAATTCTTCCTTATAATTTCATTTATTGGTTTTCAGCATCTAACTTCGAAAAGTTGCCTGAGGCTGCCTAGGGTCTGCAATAAGGATCACAGCTGTGCTGTCCTACCCCCTCCCCACTCGTGGGAACAGAGCCTCCCCAGCAGTGCTCATAGAGCCCCATGGCTTTCCGCCCACCTCGGTACTGCTCAAGGCAGTGGCTTTTTTCTACCAGCCTCACCCTTCTCCATGTGAATCTTTTTCTTCTTTCCAGTTTTATTGAGATGTAATTGACATATAACACTGTATAAGTTTAAGGTGTACAGCATCATAATTTGATACATGTATATGTTGCAAAATGATTACCACAATAAGGTTAGTTAACACATCCATGACCTTACACAATTAATTACCTTTGTGTGTGTGTGTGTGTGTGTGTGATGAGAACATGTAAGATCTACTATCTCAGAAACTTTTGAGTATGCAATAGAGTGTTGTTAACTATAGTCACCATGCTGTATATCAGACTCCCAGGATTTATTCATCTTATAACCGGAAGGTTATACCCTTTGACCAACAACTCCCCATTTCCTCCACTCCCCAGCCCTTGACGGCCACCATTCTACTCGGTTTCTGTGAGAGCAGCGTTTTTAGATTACACGTAAAAGTGAGATTATGCAGTGTTTGTCTTTCTCTCTCTGAGTATTTCACTTAACATAATGCCCTCAAGGTTCATCCAAGTTGTTGCAAATGGCAAGATTCCCTTATTTTTTAAGGCTGAATAACATTCCATTCTACATATGTGCCATATTTTCTTTATTCATTTGTCTGTCAATGGACACTATAGAAACAGAAACTCACTCAGTTCCTACAAGTGTCCAAGGTAACAATAGACAAAATATGGATGTTGGTGGGTGTAGATCCAGGCAGTAGGTTAGACTACATCCCACAGGCAGGAAGGCCACTATTTTAGGAGGAGCTGCTTTGAATATGAATCAAATAATAATTGATTTATATATCACCAGTTCAGAACTAACTCATCTGTTTTAGACACCTCACCATAGATATGAAATGAGAATGAGTGGAAAAGGAGGCTTCTGAAGGCAGTCATAAAACCCATTATTATTCTGTAAAAAGGAGACTATACAGTCTTACCTTTAGAACCTCAAATCAAACAAAGACATGTAGCAGCCTCAGTAGGATATAATCACAACAGAAGAAATAGAAGCAGAAGGCAGAGGAAAAAGAAGTGCCATTTGGTATGGGAATAAATAGCTCTGTATGTCTCAAAAGCCTCCTATAAACATGTCTGGGTGTCAATATAGTGTAATAATTAATATCCATAAACCCTGAGTCTTAAGAAAAAAGAACTGTATCTTTTGCTTTGTTTTAGAAAGGGACAGAAAGGTAACTATTTGCTTTAATAAATACAGAGACTTAGTGCACTTAAATATTTGATCAAATAATTAAAAAAATGTTTCTTACAGTATACATCATTTTCTGATGAAACGGGTAAAATACGGTTCTAGGGTGTGAGGCAGGCATGAGGTATTATACACATTTTCTTTTCTGTCCTTTTGTAGCTGAATATCCTTTTCCAGGCCTAAAGAAGTAATAAAATTATGGATCTAAGATTGAATAAAAGGTTTCATAGACATATTTTACATATATGCCATTAGATTTCCACAGAGTTATTTCAGGCTGCTGACAGGCTGCTTGCTTGAGCTGAGACCCCTCTAAACAAAGCCCAGGAAGAAACTAACAACTGTGAAAGCCAACTTATTTATTCTGTGAGTAACTTGGCTGCAGAGCAGACTAATTACCCCTTTAACCACACTGTTTGAACTCATTGTACTTATCTGGGAATCACTATTCTGAAAGTAGAGAAGGGGACTAGGGAAGTTAAAAGAGACAAAAGATGTAAATATGGTCTCTTTGCAGAATCTCAAAGGTCAGGCAACAGGCTTATTTCTGATGGTTTTAAAAAGAGAAGCTGAGCCGTGGTTTAAAGGTCCACTTTGGAATTCAAGTTCTACCTCAGGTGCAGCCTGAATGCTAGTCTCCACCTGGAGTGAATCACTGAAGGATCATTTCTCAGCACATAGTCAGTGTTTGTTAAATTTTCATATTATTTTATCCCAGTGAATAATACTGATGAGGGATTTTGAAACTATTAAATTCCGCCAAAGGACTTGATTTTGTAATGATACCAAACCTTGGAAAATAAAGGAAGTAGAGATTGGTGAATCCTTGACAAATTATTAGAGGTATAACTGATTGTTTCATAAGGAAAGGTAGGGAATGGATCATTTAGGAACCTGAATGAATACTTTGAATCTCATCTATTTCTGTTAAAACTACAGGTTAGTTGAGCTCAAAAATTGTAGGTATAAAAATTGTGTGTTTTGGTAATAAAATTTGTTTTAACCCTTCTCTCAATTATGCATTTAAACGTTGACCAATTCCCAAGTAACTGTTTACAGTCAATGGATTGGCAAGTGGCTTTGGGGTCATTCATTTTACAGTCTGGGATTTCCAGTGTGATCTTTATCTTCCCATGTATACTCTATTTCATACATTTTATTAGCAGCAGTAGTAGAAATGGTAGCAGCAGTATCATTATTATTCAGTTAGAGTAGAATTGTTTCTGTAACTTCTCACGGTCAGACGTATACTAAGCAACACACATTTTGAAAGCACTGGTGTTGGAGTAAATTCGATGTTGATGAGACTAGTCACTGCCCTTAAAGGAGCTTGTCTTCTAGTTGGAAAGATGTGACATATACAATAATCTGAGGCAGTAAGTAAATACATGGGTCTGAGGGCAGAAGATCCTGAAGGAAGCAAGCTGCAAAGAACTCATTTTGAATCCTGGCATTAATATTGGCAGATCTCCTCACACCTTTTTAGGACAGTTATAGACAAAGCAAGTAGGACTGGAGAATACACTACAATGGCCAAAATAAGATTTAATGTCATTTCAGCCTAGGGGATTCTTTCTAGGCTTTGAGCATATGATAATTTAAATGCCACCTAAATAGTAAATTTACTTTAATGCTGACAATGTAGAAAAGATATTTTGCTGCAAGAGTATACACAGTAGTAACAAGTGGATTTTGGAAGGAACTAATATTTTGCCTTATACTGATACTACACTATTGCCCTAGACCTAGCAGCAGCCTTTACTCTTTGTTGTTTTCTTCTAAGACTAAAGAGTTTCTTTATTGTCTTCCACCAGCAGATCTCAGAGCAATCTGAGTGCACTGGCCAGTTGGGACACAATTATCATTAGAATTCTTGGCTAGAGAAGAAAGCTCCTAATTTAAGAATGGCTTTTTGCCTTCTGAGAGCTCAGAAGAGCAAATTGCAAGCCATCTACATTTATAAAACATGTTTTAGTATGGAAAATTTCAAACATCTACAGAAGTAAAAAGAAAGAAGTAGAAACTTTCATCAATTGTTCTCATCAAATGTCAATTTCAGGCCAATACATTTTCTCTACACCCTCTCTGAATACTACCGCCATAATCCCCAGCAATTTTAAAGCAAATCCCAGATTTCTTTTTCTCAGTGAAAACGTCAGTATACATATTTCTAAAATGCAAGAACTGCCCTTTTTAAGCTCAACTATGTCATTATCACACATCCGCAAATAATAATAATTCCTTAATATCAACAAATAGCCAGTCAGTTCATGTTTCCTTGATTGTCCTATAAACGTATTTTTATTTTAATAACCATTATTTATTTGATTGCTGATCCAAACACAATTTCTTTTAAAGTATAGGTTTAAAAGAACTCAATTTGCTCATTTTTCTTGCAAGTATTTGTCATTGAATTCAAAGCATTCATCCAGTAGGGTTCCCAACTGTCTGGATTATGCTGATTGCATCCCCTTTATGCTTATATATTTATCATGCTCCTTTGGCCCATGTATTTACTGTCAGTTGGTAGATAGATCTAGAGCACTGACATAATTCAGGTGTGATTTTTTGTCACGTTTACTTCATAGATAATATTGATGAATTCCAAAAGGAACTATAAAGTGTCTGTCTTACTGTGATGTTGCAGCCATTAATGATCAATGTCTAGATCCATTAATTTCTTAAGGGTACCAAATGGTGATATTCTACTAATTAGATTATTATTCATTTACTAGCTAGAAGATTATTTCATCAACTACTTGGTTGCCCTGAGTTACAGTTTAATTAGGAAAGGAAGAATAAATGTTTCTTTTATTTTATTTACCAGTTTTACAAAAAACGAAAGAACAGGAGAGAGAAAGGTTGACTGCAAAGTAGCTTCCAAAGATGACTAATGAGGTATTTTCTTTCTTTGTTGTTGTTTTCAGTGAGGTTGTTACAAATATTGATGCAGAGATTGTCCCCTCTTAGGTTCACGGATCCTGTTCAAGTTGGCTCCTGAGTCCTTTCCACACAACCACAGTAGTCTGAAGTCTTCCCAGCTCTCTTGTACGACAAGGTGTAACAGGAACATCTAATTCGTTTCTTATGCTGGATTTGAAATCAGCTATTTCTCCAAGGAGGCATTATCCACTGTGTTTATTCAAACTTGTGTTCCTTCTAGTTTAACCTTCTCTCGAGACATGTTTTTTTTTAAACAAATTACTTACTGAATTTTTTCACCTTTTCAAATCTTGCTATTCTCCAATCACTTCATTTCTGATTTTTTCTAATTTCTTTTATGTTTTTCTTAAAACCAGTTTCTATTCCTTTTAAAATTTCTTTTACTTTTTCCGCAATATCAGGCAATAAATTTCATTTGTTCTGTGGACGTGTCTTTCTGTCACGTTTTCAGGATTTGCTGGAACTTTCTTTTCACCCTTCTTTTTTCTTTTTTTTCTCACTGATTTTCTACAGGATGTGAGTGGAATACTCTTCTGTCACTCATTTTTAAATGAAATAAGTTTCCACTTTAGGAGGGAATCATAGATCAGAATATAATTTCTAGCTTCAGAACTCCAGGGCTCACTATCTTCTATTATTTTCACAACATAATTTTTAAAAATGACCTTAAAATTTCTCAAATCTTCCTCCTCGGCCCTCCTCTGCCCATTTACCCAGGGCTCCTCTTTCTTGTCCTTGTTGAGTATGGGGGTTTGTTCTGGAATGGTGCTTTGGTTTGATAGGTGTCAAGGTTTCACAGACCCCAGAACACTTGTCATCCTCAGAACATTTCAAAGTTCTTGCACTCAGCTGCAAAGTGGAGCCTGCAACGTTCACTCCCGGTTTCTGTCGCTGTTCTCAGTGAGTTTTTCAATCTCAGTGAGTTCTTGAACCATAGTAACCTTTGGCTCCCCTGAAAGAGAGAGAGAGTCCTTCCCTCGTCTTCCTCCCACACACCTTGGGATACACATATGTAGGTCTTTTTCCTGTTGTTGATTTGTTCCTACCTGGCTGTATGTTGCAGTTAATGTGGACACCTTGTTGTAGATGTTGTCTGTGGGTTTTTGATCTTGCTATTCTAGATGCTTTTCTTTCTTCTTTGTGGGGGTGGGGGCTTGTGTGTTTAGGGGAGGGGTGGCATATTCAGGGATAAAAATCTTCTCTGTAGCCACCATCATTTCCCCAGAATCCTCTGCCATTATTATTTAAAAGAAAATCATAGGAATCATTATCCGGATCCTTAGGATAATCATTACATTGTATCTGTCTTTTTTCCAGGCTTCAAGCTGCCTGTGGCTCCCCACGTTAGTATACTGACATGACTGGGCAATGCCTAATTTGACAGGTTCTTTCTGTACTACCTTCCTCCTAATCATGACAGCCTTGTACGCTATACGTAGTCTTCTTTACTGATAGGGAATTTAGAAAATACAGGAAGCCATGGGTTTAATAGCTGAAAGTGGAATTAATGTATTATTTTTCTCAGGTAAAATATCATAAGACTCCTTAGGCCCAAGTTGTAAAATGAAATCGCAAATTTCCTGGAATCATTTTGCAAACGTGAATGCCCACATAAAGTACACTAGGACTTGAATCCAAGGAATAACACATTTTTAGAGCCTCCAGATTTATAAACTTAGTACAATTCTGCATTACTTCTTAAGGCAACTGAAGAAAATAATTTTGTGATCAAATAAATATTGATTTTATTAACATAGTTATTTTAAAAGTTTATAAAGCTTTTAAAAAATGTTAAGGCTCTGTCAGCCTCATCAGTTGTTATTTCTTTTCTAGAATCTTGGATAAAGGAACAGTCGTTTGAGGGGAAACATGGTATAAAATGGGAAGATAATCTAACAGTGAAGATAGTTATATCTCTTCCTGTGTGATGAACTACTCCTAAGCTTGGTGGTTTAAAACAGCAGGCACTTTATCTCGTCACAATTTGTGAATCAGCAGAATGGGCTGGGATCCCCTGGATGGATCTATCTTTCTTTCACCTGAGGTGACTACTGAGGCTGCCATCATCTGGTTGCTGGACTGGGGCTGGTTGCTTTCACATGTCTGGCCATTGGTGCTGGCTGTGGCCTGGGCCTATTCTCCACTAGGTTAGCCAGGCTTCCTAACATGTCAGGTTTCCATGAGGACAAGCCCTAAAGCACGAGTACTCTCCAAGCTTCAGCTCTTGATATGCCATTGGGCCAAAGCAAGTCATGTGACCAAACCCAGGTCAAGGTGGAACAAAACTACACAGGGTGAGAAAACGGGGGGGAGGGGCATTTTCACTGGGGGTCAGTAGTCTAACAAACTGCTGCAATAACTATATAAAGAAAAGGCCCCCGGAGGACAACTGGCAAAAAATAAATGTGTGCGGGGTGGGGTGGGGGTTTGGCATGCGGGGGCAAAGGCAGTAAACAGGGACTACCAAAATCTGAAGATTCTGGAATTTTTGGAAAATCCACTGGGATTAAAGGAGTTACACAACCATGTTCTGACACCAGAAGAAAGGTCCCAGTTGAGCATCAGGGAAGTCTAGCGCTCTTCCTCCATCGCATCAATTTCCACATTTCTTTGACTCAGCATATTTGTAGAATGAATCATGACTTTCTATACATTTTTAGTTCAGTTTTTCAAAGAAATAGTGACCTCGCTTCTATCTGCTGTGCCACAAAAATGCCGTCGAAAAAAATTCCTTCTGTTAAATCGCTCACTAGGTGAAATTGTATGTGTAACCTAGTACCAAAGAGGTATTAAGAATCGCCACAGCCGAGCCGGCCCTCCGCACCACGCACCCTATAGCAGCCAGTGGGTGAGCCGGGAGTCGAGGAGGTCACCGTGGGAAGGAGGGGCGCGGGCAACGTGTCAGCCTCCTTCCGTCTCCGTGGAGCCACCTCCTGCCTCTGGTACAGGGAGTCGTCCACAGCAGCCGTCGGTGGCCAGCCTTGCAGCGCTGTGTTCTAGGTCAGTAGCTTCCAAGACTCCAGTTGGATTCATTGGAGTAGGCAACGTGGGGAATCCAATGGCAAAAGAGCTCTTGAAACATGGCTAGCCACTCACTATTGCTGATGTGTTCCCTGATGCATGCAAAGAGCTGCTAGATGCAAGTGGACCCGGTAGTGTCTTCTGCAGCGGATGTAGCCGAAAAAGGTGACAGAATTATTACAGTGCATCAATGCGCTAGAAGCTTATACTGAAGCAAATGGAATTCAAAAAAAAGTGAAGAAAGACTATTAATAGATTCCAGTACTGTTGACCCTATGGTTTTGAGAGAATTGGCCAAAGAAGTTGAGAAAATGGGAGCAGTTTTCTCGGATGCCCCTGTTTCTGGTGGTGTGGGAACAGCTCGGTCTGGCAACCTCACATTTAGGATGGGAGGGGTTGAGCTGCTGTGGTGCAGGGGCTCCCATGTGGTGCATTGTAGAGCTGTTGGGACTGGCCAGGCTTCGTAGATCTGCAAACACTTGCTGTTAGGTATTAGTAGGATTGGAACTGCTGAAGCTGTGAATCTGGCACTCAGGTTAGGGCTTGACCCAAAACTCTTGGCTAAAATCCTAAATACGAGCTTAGGACGATGTTGGTCAAGTGACACTTAAAATCCTGTACCTGGGGTGATGGATGGAGTTCACCTGGCTAATTACTATTAGGGTGGATTTGGAGCAACACTCATGGCTAAGGATCTGGGATTAGCATGAGGCTCTGCTACCAGCACGAAGAGCCCAATCCTTCTGGGCAGTCAAGCCCATCAGATCTGCAGGGATGTTGTGCGTGAAGGGCTACTCTAAAAAAGACTTCTCATTCGTGGTCCAGTTTTTGCAAGAGGAGGAGACATTCTGAGTTTGCCCTCTGGCTGTGAACACTGAAACATTGAAACCAAACTGTGTCTTGGAGCCCCTTATGGCTCACTCCACAGGAAAATGGGCTTAATCAAAGGTCAACTGTCTGCTTTTGAGTGTCTAGGTCAGGGGTCCCCAACCCCTTGGCCTTGGACAGGTACCAGTCCACACAGCCTCTTAGGAACTGGGCTGCACAGCAGGAGGTGAGTCGCAAGCAAGCCAGCTATAAGCTTCATCTGCCGCTCCCTATGGCTCACATTACCGCCTGAACCCCACACACCCCGCCTCCCCTCCCTGGAAAAATTTGCTTCCAGGAAACCGGTCCCTGGTTCCAAAAAGGTTAGGGACCTCTGGTCTAGGTCACAACAGATCCTGGGATTTTTCACCCATTTTAAACTGCTTATTCTTTTTATCTATTTAACAAACATATCATCTGTAATTTTTTTTTCTGCAAGCCACTGATGGTAACTGCTAGCTAGCTAGCTGATTGGCCTTTTTCAAAAGTTTGATTCCTGAGCATCTTCAGCTAAAACGCTGCCTACTTCACTCAGGATATTATTTACTCCACTTTACAAATAAAACTAAAATTGTTTTCAACAGGATAAAATCTATCCTCGAGGAAAGAAAAGAAATTGGTGTGAGAAAAGGTATTAGAGAAAGGGGAAGTATAGTGAATTACTACCTGTGTGCCTCAGAAAATTTGTCCTGTTATCCCAGTGGTGATATTCTTGCATTGAGATTACTGGTTTATTTTCTAGGAGTTGTTAAAGCAAGAGAACTCCTTGCTGCACGTTATGTAATTTGGACTCTTACAATTATCTTGGTGTGCCCCTCTTGTAACAACTTCCCATACTCAGCAAACTGTTTTTTTCATATTTTTGCTTCCTTGTACATTTTTACTGCATATTTTTTACTTCAAAAGAATGACATCTTTAGAACTGTTTCAGAGCCAGCGATGATACGTGCTTTAGATAATTATTACACTATGCTAAATATAACCATATTCTTTTGAATTCAAATAAATTTCTATGCTGATAAAAAAAGAGAGGCACATTTCATTAATGTTTAAATAGTATCCTTCCTCCTCTAAAACTTAAAATAGGATTCAGTCTGATTCCTAAAGGGTTATTTTCTTCAACAACAAGAGCTGACTTAGGCCATTTCTTGGCAGTGGAATCTGAGCGTAGAGGTCTCTGTCTCACTGCCCTTTGATTCTCACTCACGGTATCCTGGGTGAATGTAATGGATGGGCGTGCCCTTATGACTTAGCCCACTGCTACTGCTCCTGATGAGGGTTAGTGGTGTGGACCACTTTAAATCTTGCCCAGCAAAGTGCTGACATCTGGGGTTTCCTATCAAGTTTACCAGATATTCCACAGTAATTTCATAATTTACACAACATAAAAACACTGATCTTGAGCTTAGGAAAGCATTTCATTTGAACAGATACAGAACACTACAAAATGGTTTAAAATTTGTGAGCAATTACATTAAATAAACTCTAATATAAATTAATCTAATACAAGTAAAGTAATAGTCGCAAAGCTACTGGTCGCTTCAGAAGTGGTGGCTACGGATAACTTCAAAGTTGTTTCCTCAGTGCATTAAGAGGCGAAACTATTTGCTGTCAACTTCTTGGGGAAGCTTTTTTCCTTAGTTTGATGCTGATTCGCGTTATGAATGTATAGGAACCATTACTGGTTCTTCCTTTCCATATTCAGTGCACCATTATACTTCTATCCTCTTAAGATCTGGATATCTGTTACTGCTACTGTTGGCTGGAGCCTGGCAGGAGGAAAGCTATCAAGAAAAAAGGTCAACAAGTGTTCAAGAGTTTTAGCATACTACTGAGACTTTTTATCTACCATAATCATAAGAAATAATAATTAAAATTACAGCCTGGTCAGTGAGACCTTGAATAAATTGTGGAAGCATCCATGTTTCCTACAGTTTCAGGGGATGGATATTTCCTGTTATTAACTCTATATCCTCTTCAACTGGAACAGAGAGGCCTTTCTCTGTTGAAGCAGTTTTGTCTTTTTCCTGGGCATTTTTAGTTTTCTCTTATGAGAGACTTGTAAAGCTTACCTACACAAACTTACACATACACGTATAAAGCAAAGAAGGGATAGAGTAGTCTTGAGAGGACACTGTTTTGTAGCAGGCACACAAGACAGAGGTAATACTCCCTGATTGCATTTGCCTCCCTAGCCCCATCTCCTTTGTGGAAAGCATCAGCATTCTGAGTGGTCTCTGCACCCCACTAACTGGACGGAACACTGCATTGGCATTCTTAGGGAGCACTGATGGTCCCTCCGGAAACTGGTTAGAGCTTGTGCAGCCACAGTGCACAGGAAAGAATCAAATATACTTCATATGACATGCTTACTCTGTTTTGCTTAATTAGCACTTACTCCCTGTAAAAGGCTGATTTCTGCTTTGACAGGGAGTAATCGAACTCTGTATTCACCCAAACCATAAAATTAAAGTTAACATACCTCAGCTTTTCATCCTACTGGAAGAAATGTATGAAATCTAGAGTTATTTTTTAATTGCTGCTGTTTAGAATGCCTGAGGCCCATTTGCTGAACTTGTTAAAGAGCAGTGTTAATGAGGGTAGTTTTCGTTTCTTTCTTTTCCGACCACAGCATGAATTCTCAGCCCAAAGTGTGCCCTGTTTCCCACAATAGAGACGGGGAAAAGTGAGAGTCTCTCACCACAAAGCATGAGACAACTACAAATACTTTTCTCCCAGAGTTAACATTGATGACAGTCTTTGTGGAAAAGGACTTCCTCTTTTTGCGGGAATACAGTAGAAATGCAAGTCATATTCTCCATAATTTCACTACTGGAAAAATAATTTCATAGTCCGTATATATATACGTGTGTATATATATATATATATATATATATATATATATATTTTTTTTTTTCTGCGGTACGCGTGCCTGTCACTGCTGTGGCACTTCCTGTTGCAGAGCACAGGCTCCGCACGCGCAGGCTCAGCGGCCCTGGCTCACGGGCCCAGCCGCTCCGTGGCATGTGGGATATTCCTGGACTGGGGCACGAACCCGTGTCCCCTGCATCGGCAGGCAGACTCTCAACCACTGCGCCACCAGGGCAGCCCCATAGTCCATATTTTTTATTGGTCTTCTTAAAAACATATACAGTGTTTACAATAAGGAGTAAAAGAGAAGATTTTCAATGCGATATTTCAAGGAGCATTTTGTAAAGGCGGGATCCAGTCCCAACTTTGGAAAATTAACACACACCTATGAGATCAAAGAGTCACCTGCAAAAAATTTTATTATGTTTTTCTTTCATACTAGTTTCCTAAAGGTGCATTGTTACTTCTTGGTAATGTAATAGTCAGAAATGACTATATGGTGGCCATTTGAGGAAGAAGTAGCTCTTACATAAGTGTCTAGTGACCTTATCTCTTTTGATACAATACCTCTTGGTTTCAGAGGCTTGCACAGATTTCCTCTAAATGAATAAACTTAGTAAGATGTTTCTAACTATCAATCTAAAAGTAGATTTAGAAATCTACTTCTGAAGCAGTTTTGTTAAGTAATTATTGGTCAGTTCTCTTTCTGATTGGTACTTCTTTCTGCAAAACAAATCCCTGTACTTAGAACAATGAATACCACCATCCCTGGCTCCTTGATTATTACACAGTGATGTTTCTTGAGAAAAAAGCTTACCCTTTTTTGGGGGAAACTTCAGTCCATGAAGTAAAACTTCATTAAAACTACATCTGCTTCTAATGCCAGTGTGATGCAGATCAGTATCCCCTTTCTTTTGACTTTCCAGGCTGTGTGAAGAGAATGGTATGGTTTGGTTTAGGAAGGGTTGTAGCTTAAGAGGATTGCATTATGTTTCTGTGTCACTTTGGGGGGTTTTATTTCAATATTATATCCTGTTCTGTAAAAACACCATAGTCATTCTCTTACTTATTATTAAATAATTAAACGCTGCCCTTTGTTTACTTTCCCCTTCTGATCAGAAGACTCCTCTCCACTCTAGGCCTTGATCTGAGTTCCAATTCATCAGCTTGTAGTAGCTACGCTTCTGGTTTCTTTTTTTTTTTTTTTTTTTTTTTTGCTGTATGCAGGCCTCTCACTGTTGTGGCCTCTCCCGTTGCGGAGCGCAGGCTCCGGATGCGCAGGCTCAGCGGCCATGGCTCACATGCCTTGCCGCTCCACGGCATGTGGGATCTTCCCGGACCGGGGCACGAACCCGTGTCCCCTGCATCGGCAGGCGGACTCTCAACCACTGCGCCACCAGGGAAGCCCTACACTTCTGGTTTCTGAAGTCAGTCAGATATGGGTCCCATTTCTGTCTTCATCAGTTATAATTTATTCTCTGATATATGCATACCAGAGCTGGCAGTGACAAACATTTTGCTTCTCCTTATAGGGTTCTGTGCATTTTAATAGAGGATCACAATATTTTAAGCAGAGCTGGGATGGGGTGGAAAGAAAGAGCAGGAAAACATGCTTTTAGGAAGGTCTGAAATACAAATCACATGGAGGTAACTGCTTGAGAGAAAACCACCCCTACCTGAGTATTGTCAATAAAGTAGCACAGGGAGGCAAACGAATCAGTTGTTCACTAAAAATGTTTTTCTTTAGAAGAATAAAATTCACAAGAAAGCCTCATTGCAAATAAAATATATTTGTTTTCCTAAAGGAAGATATTTGAAAAGTCGTAGTAAATACCTGCTTTGACCTTCTGTGTCCCTAGTGTTCTATCTCCACTAAGTTTTATGAACACTACATAGAGGAGGAGCCTGAGTCTCAAAGACCATAAGTAAGAGATGGATTCCAGAGCCTTTGCAAGGTCCATTATGCCCCATGACTTCCCATTGCTTGTGCTGTTCATCCAGATAGGTGCTTAGGATACCAGAATGAATACATCTCTTTCGAGAGGTTTTTAACAGACATTAGATACTAAACAAGTACAACACCTAACAAATAGAACAGAATGCTTTATTTAAAGCAGAAACAGAATAAATGCTCACCTAGTATCGTTTAAATCCCCTTTAAATTATTTTTTGAATGAACATGTTTATATTTGAGGGTATTTTCTTATTTTTTCCTAGTTCCCTTTACTTGCACCTCCTTTCTTTTTCTCTTTTCCCAACTGAAACGTTTATGGTTTCAAAAGTAATTACTTCTTGAAGAAAGTTTTCGTGTATACTAAGTGCTACCTAATGGAAGCCATAAGCATAGAGTCTGCTAGCATTTAGAGTGGTATAATACATAGCCAGGTTGAATCAAGTGGGAGAGAAGGTTAATCATTCTTTTAAACTGGCAGTGTTGCCGGAGGTGGATTGATATGCTTTTTGAATCTCTTATGTCCTGTAAGTCCCCTTGATCACAATCACTATGTTAATGGTTGAGGTTTTGAATTAGAGGTGTCTCCTGGGCTCAGCTGGGCCAAGTCCCTTCATCTCTCTGGCCATATTAGGTGATAGTTTTCTCATTTCAATACACAATCTATGTTAGAGGGAGTGTTGACTATACCAGACTTTCAACGTGAGCACCCAGAAAGTGGAAGAATCTCTCTATTGGTGATTAATCATAACTCTTTTCATTGTGAATATAGTCCTTCCCTTAGGTAAGGCAGGAACACCATGAAAAATAGAAAGTTCTCGGGTGTCTGTGGAAGCTGGAGTGCTCTCGACCTGTCAGCTCACTGGCAGAGCAGGCTTCGTCCGGACACTAGAGAACAAAATGTGAAATTGGCACCAGCCAGCCTCTCCATTGCACAGGATATCCCTATTTAAATTTGACAACCAGGATATTTTACAATTTGAAATTCTTGTCATCTGGTTTTCTTTAGTTTTTTCTTTGGGTTGAAAAGACTGAGAAGCTTGTTAAAAAATCTGGAATTCTGATGGTGAGGCTTAACCAGATGTATTGAGTCATCAATCAGCAAACATTGACCAACGCTTACCATTCCCCCAGTTACTATACTAAGGACCCAGACACGTCTCAGGTAGTGGCCTTGCTCATTCACTGTATTTACAGTACTTTTTTCTAAATGTAACCAGAGCTCAGGTAAAGACAAGACATTGATTTGAGTCTGAAGTAAACAAAGCTGACTGGTCTGATCCCTTCAGTTTCCAGAATTATTTTGTTTCAGGTAGTAATTTTCCCAGACCAATAGAACAAAGTTCTATCGTCTATTTATTTAATATTTTATCACAATAGTCCTTGCCCCTTTGACCTCTAGTGAGGAAACTTGCATAAGAAACTGAAATATGCTTAGGTTCTATGGGTAAGTGCAGGTAATGATATGAATGAAATTGAAAATGAAAGCCAAAGGTGGAAAAGGCAGTTCTGAATAGTTGAAGTAAGACAGAGGTATTTGAAAAATCAAGTAGAAAAGATACCATAAGGAATGGAGAGCTTCTGGAAGTTTTCTAATAGGTGAGGGGTTGGTACATCTTTTTTTTTTTTTTTTTCTTAATAACATGTCTGGCAGTTGTATGCCAGAGAAAGTTATAAGGGGGTTGACTATATGCATGAAGTCCAGTGAGAACACTGTTTCTGTAGGCCACTGACGATGTTCTGAGTGTACATTCTATAGTACTAGAAATTAAGTTAGGAAACAAAGGGTAATCTGATGTCATTTTAAATGAAATTTCACAAATGATTAGAGCTAAAAGGTGTCTTTTTTCTCTCAGCCAACACGTTGAGCACGTACTATGGGGCAAACACTGTGCTTATGGGTAAGAGATAAAAGAAAAAGGCCAGAGGAACTCAAAAGAGAGTGTGAGAGATGCATGAACAACTCATTACAATCGAATAGGGATAGGCTATTAAATAAATAGATCATAAAAATATAAATTTGTAAAACAGAACTTGGAGTCAGTAACCCTTCTAGGGGATATTAAAGAGAATGCCAACAATGAGGGGTCTTGGAATTAGGTTTTGAACGTCAGTAGGAATGTTCCACGTGGAGAGAAGGTCGGGGCATACCAGGCAGAAGGAACATCCTGGACTTGAGAACCAACACAATATATGTAAGTGACTGTAAATGAGATTCTTTTTGACTAGAGCATAGGGTATAAGTTGCCAAATGGTAGAAAATAGAGTATAAAAGTTAGGCTGGAATGAAAGTATAAAGTGTCATAATTCTTATGATGAAAGATAGGTGTTTTCTACAAAATGGGTTACTTATAAATATTTTAAAAATAGAGACCCCGGAGAGAGGAGCACGCCCGAGGAGCAGCCCCCGGACCGGAGCCTTGGGAGCCCGGGGCTGGTGAGTGAGTCCCGACGGGGTAGGTGTTGCGTCTGCAGGCCTGCAGGCGGTTGTGGAGCCTGCGGCCCTTGGAGAGCAGGGCTTGCGAGACCGCGGCTTGGAGAGCGGGGCTTGGCTTTGCCCGCCCCAGGGCCCGCAGTAGAGCCACCGGGAGGGTTTGACTGCTTCCTGGAGGTGGAGGGGCCGGGCTGGAGGACAGGGCTGGCTGCTCCGGATGGGGCTCCCCTGGGACTTGTGAGCTCCGGGTGTCCTGGTGGAGCAGGGTCCACAGGCTCGGCCGGGACGTGCCGCGTCCTCCCCTCCGTCCAACCCCGATCCTCCTCGTCCTCCCCCTCCTGTCGCCGACTCGGCATCTCGCACGTGTGTCTCAAGGCGCGTCAACACCTTGGTTGTCTAATATAAGCGTCCGCCGCCCCCCTGGGTTGTGCCCTGTGGAGTCGCCCAGTGTAATCAGTGCAGGATGAGTCTGCAGGGCTTCTGTCCTGCTGCCTCGGGTGAGGAAGGAAGCGATGGGGCCTGAGGAGGGAGATGACTTGTCCTAGACCCTCACCGGGTGTGCACGTGGGGTCGCTCACAGGACTCCAAACTCCTAGGGCAGGTGTTCTGTCCACTTAAAGTCAGTTTTAATAAAAGATGTTTTTGAGCGTCGCACTTAAGTTTGTAAAGTTTGTACAAATCATTGCAAGACAAGCGCACCTGAGTGTGTCCCTTTATTCTGGGTATCCTGTGGATGTTCTGATCTAAGTTGTTAACAGACTGAGAAGAGGTAAACTATAAGCGTTTTTAAATTTCATATTTAATGACGGAGGTTTATTTTAATAGGATTCAGTGTACACTCACTATGGAAAAATAAAGTATCCCCTCAGGTACCAGAGTCACGTGGGAGCTACAGACCTGAGGGTGGTTGCTCCCTCCTTATTCTCACAGGCCCTTCTGAAGGTGAAAGGACGGGTCTCCCACAGGTGTCTCTTGTGGAGCGCGGGGCGGGTGCTCGTGCACCCCGAGCCGCTTCAGTCGTAGCTTCACTGCCTGCGTTTTCCTTCTCCAGGTCCGCCTCCACTGTCACAGTCCTGCACGTTGTTCCAAGAGCAGCGGAAAATGAATCAGCCTCTGGTGAGTTTTGCTGTTTATGTGTTTACCTGCTGCTGTTCTTTTGTGATAACACCTTGGGAGGCGAATAGTTCAAAAGTTAAAATGGGAAAGTAGGAGTAGGTAAAAGATGTGGTTAGACAAAGTGTAGAGGAGCAGGTCAGTACCAAGTGTTTCTGGCAAGTTCTACGTGTAGATCCCAGGATCCTCTCAGAGCCACAGTACAAGCCTCGTGTTCTTGACATTTGTGGCAAAACACCATCCCTTGCTTGACTTACATTGTCCTGCCGAAGCACTTTTGTTCTCGAGCGTTAAAAGGTTTCCTTGAGGATCCCGCTGTAGGCCGGGAGCCTTCCTGAGTGACAGCCCCTAACGTGTTGACGTTGGTGCCTGCCTTGTACTTCCTGTAAGCTGAGAGCGTGCTGTCCAGGGAGCACTCAGTGCATATAACTTGTCTGTTCGGTAGAACACCGTTGTCACATAGGTACATTGTTTCCAGTGCTCAGTCGAGGGATGCAATGAGGATCATCTGGAAGAACAGCCTTGTCACCCTTCCAGTAAATTTCCCTCTTTGTCTCTTACAATCTCAGAGGGTCGCGTTACACACCATGCAGTGAGGTCTCTGGCAAAGATTCTTGTTTCCCAGCTGAATTGTATCGTGCAGCCTGCGGTCTTGGTTCTGCCCCTCCATGGAACCTGATCCGGTTGAGGTGACCTGGCATCCAGCATACAAAGCAGTGGAGATTTGCCAGTCGTCACCTCAGACCACTGTCGCCTTGCCATCTGCAGAGTCTGCTCTGTTGGTTTCTGTGACAGATCTCTCCTTGCTGTCTTCCTGACTGATTCTTTCTTCCGCCCTCTTTGTGTGTTGTCTTTTCCCCCTTGGTTCATGACTCTTCAACCCGTCTGATCTCACCCTCTGGTGCTTTTCACCTCCAACTCTGTCAGTTCTCCCACCTGGACCAGATAGATGCCTCTGTCCAGCCACTTGCCAGCATCTCTATGGAGTTTGTCCAAAGGGCACCTCGAATTACTAGATCCAGTAGATCCAGAAATGATTATTTACAGCTCCCCTGCCCCTTGCCTTGTCCTGTTGTCTCTGGTGGCTCATCGTTGCATCATCCAGCCTGTCCCCTGCCCAGAAAAATGAGTTCATTGTAAAGTCCTTCTCCATCCTCTGTTACCACGTTGTAGTGTGAGGCTTGTTAATGTCGTATTCTAAATGTTTTTTATTTGTTCTCCTTCATCCCATACTTGCTACCATTAAAACAGCTTATCTTTTCATTCCTGTAGTTACAGAAACTTTTCTTCTGTGCCGCTACCTCTTTCGTCCAGCAGCTCAAGTGTATTCTCCACGCTGAGTATTTCTCCTAAAATATTAATCACAGCATTTTGTCTGCATGTGGGAAGCACTTTAGAGGTTCCCTGGGTGACTGGACAAACGAGGTTGCCGTTCCGCGGAGCCATTAACCATCGAGCCCATCACTGGGGGGAGGTCGTACCTCGCCGATGATGCGTTTGGATGGATCTGTGGGGTAAAATCCTGATCGGAGAGGCTTAGGAGAGAGGAGTGGGAGAACTGGGTTTGTTCTGGTCCCAACTTTTTCACGACATTTTGCTGTGACGGGGAAAATAGAAACTGGACAGTAGCTGGGGTAGGAGCTGAGGTCCGGGGAGGATGTTGTGTTGTGTTGTGTTGTGATGGGAGAAATAACGGTGGGAATGATCCAGTAGATGCGTGTGGGGGAGGGGAGAGCTGCTGCCCGTGGTCCTGGAGTGGGGAGGGGATGGCTGAGCAGGGTTGCAGGTGGGGAAGCCCTCCGATGGCTTCTGTGTTCTCAGGGAAGCAGCTCGTCAGCTGAGGGTGAGGGTGAGGTTGGGGGTTTGAGGGGAGAGCAGAGCTCGGGGGCCCAGCTCCGTCGTGACCATCAGCACACAGTGCGTCCAGCTGGGAAGACTGCACTTGCCTCCCTGCCTGAAAAGCCGTCTCCTTTCTTAAATGTGGGAGTAATTACTCTCTGGGGAGCCTGTGTAATTACATGGGTGCTTCTCGGCTCAAAGCGAATTGAGTGCCAGTTCTGGCCACGGACATTTTCTTCTCTGCTGATGGAAGGGTCCCCAGAGGAAGTGTCCTGCTTGCCTGGCTCTTGGCCTCGAGGACCCTTCACACCATCTAGTGTTGTGTCTTTTATCCTTGACATAAGCATCAAATGTCTTCAGTTTCTGCATGTGATCTTAAGACGCAATTCCCTGCTTCCAGGAGCTTCTGTTCTCCTCGGGAAAGGCACTTCACAGACGTAATTACAGGAGAGGATGGGAATCCTGCCCGTCGATACGTAGGGAACTCCAGAGTGCTGACAAAGCAGAGCCTGCTTTTATTTATTTATTTATTCATTTAAATTTTTTATTTGTTTACTATTTAACTTATTCAGTTTCAGCTGCGTTGGGTCTCTGTTGCTGCGCGCGGGCTTTGTTCTCTAGTTGCGGCGAGCGGGCGCTACTCTTCGTGGCGGTGCGCGGGCTTCTCATTGCGGTGGCTTCTCTTATTGCGGAGCATGGCTTCTAGGCATGTGGGCTTCAGTAGTTGCGGGTCCCGGGCTCAGTAGTTGTGGCATGCAGGCTCTAGAGTGCAGGCTCAGTAGTTGTGGCGCATGAGCTTAGTTGCTCCGCAGCACGTGGGATCTTCCCGGACCAGGGTTCCAACCCGTGTGCCCACTATTGGCAGGTGGATTCTTAACCAGTGTGCCACCAGGGAAGTCCGAGAGCCTGGTTTGAAATGCATTGTCAGAGCACGTGGCTCAGTGACTCGGGGAAGGGGGACGGCCCTGAAGTGACCAGGACTTGGGTAGCTGCAGAGGTTGGCGAGGCTCTCAGAGCAGCGTGAGGTGGACTGGATGAGGCTCCTGAGGTGCTGGTAAGGACCTCCTTCCTTAGGATGTGGGCCTCCCGTCAGGAAGAGCGGGACGTGAAGGCAGGCAGACCCTGAGTTTGACTAAAGAGCCTCCCCTCTGTGCTGGTTTTGGTTTCTTCCTGTGGAGAAACTGAAACCTTGTAATTGGAACACTGAGTCATCTGATCAAAAGATGTCATGTGTAGAGACTGTGGACGGCATGAAACGCGGGGTGGGGTGCAGTGGGTGAAGTCAGGGGGACTCTGGGATCCAGCGCGATGCCCGACAGGAAGGGGCGAGGCCGCGGCGTGTTCCCGCTCATCCTAGGCCCCGGTAAGCAGTATGGACGTTCCCTTGGGGTTTTTCTGAATCGTGAATGAGGTTGAGAGTATTTTCACGTGCTTAGAAGCCGTTTCTTCTTTTTAATTGGTAGACAGTCTTTAGAGCAGTTTTAGGGCTATAGGAGAACCAGAATCGAGCAGACCGCACTTTCCTATACCCGTCCCTCTGGGTTCCCTCCCTTGGTAACATCTCTGGCCTGTGTGGCGCGTCATCTCAGTGATGGCTCGGCACTGACACCTAATTCTCCCCTGGAGTCTGTAGTTTATATCAAGGCTCACTCTCTGTGTCCTACTGTTCAGGTTTGGACAGGTGTGATGACCTGCAGCCACCACTGCAGTGCCACCCAGAACCATTTCACTGCCCGAAACATCCCTGGGGGCCACCTTCCCTACCAGTGCCCTACCAGAACATCCTACCAGTGCCCCCAAGCCCCTGACAGCTTCTGGTCTTGTTACTGTCTGTGTTTTTTTTTGCCCTTTCGAGAATGTCACGTAGTTGGAGTCCTTCATTCTGTGGTCTTTTCAGACTGGTGTCTTTCTGTTTTTATATGAAGGGCCTGTTCATGTCCACTGCCCGTCTTCCTGCCCCAATACTGTCTTGTTTTGTTTTGTTTTGTTCTGTTTTGTTTTCCTTGTCTTATTGGCTTTCAGAGTCGTCTTAAATGTTTCTAAATTTTTCCAGTTGGGGTCCTGTTAGTAAACATTGTTTTCCAAGGTTTATTGTCATTTTCCTGTATTTTCCAGCATTGCTATATAATTCATTACTTTTTTTTACTTTGAGAGGTTGAATACCATGCATTTCAAAAGCTTCTCAAAATCAGCACATTTGTGTGGATAAGATTCCTAGTTGAAGAGCACCCTCCTTGGTCAGTACTGGGGTGCAGCTTCTTTGCGGGGGGAGGAATGCATCGGTCTCGTGGTTCCCTTTCTGTTGGGTCTCAGTTCCCCTTTCTGGTTCTGGGCACTGCATCAGCCACTCTCCTGGGATAGGCCAGGCAGGTGGGGTCCTCACTTCCTGGCTCCAGAAGTTGTGTGTGTGTGAGAACACCTTTGTTTTTCCCTGAGGAGCAAGAGGACTCTTTTGGTTGGGGAGCGGCATCCTAGGACTTCGGCCCTTGGGCCCCCACTGTTCTGTGTCATTTGGGCCCCAGCCATGTGTGGGAGATCTCTGACACAGGGACGCAGCTGTTAAAGTCCTCTTGGGGTTGTGTCATTTACAATCCTCTGAGGAATACTCCTTTTCTTTAATGAAATTCCAGTGCTTAAGCTTTCTAGCCACTCATGAAAGGAATCTCAGAAAGGAAAGGAGACCGGTCCTCTCTGCCCCCAAGCAGGGGAGTGAGCCGACACTGTTAACCTAACAGTGAGAAAGTGGCTTGTGGGAAATGTGTAACCAGTTCTGAGTTCTGTGATTACAAGGCTGTCTGTGGAATCTTACTGTACCAAGGGGTCTTTTAAGACACATACATCATGGGTTGTTCCCTTGTGTTTTGAAACTAACCTAAAACCCCTAAATATTTGCAGTTCTGATTGCTTTCTTAATTTGTTATCCAGGTTTCCCGAAATCCATTTTCTTAAAGTTTAAAGTGCAAGAAGAGTGCAATTTTCTCATCTTCCTTTTACATAAAAGTGAATGTGGTCAAGCCGCTTAACCCATCACCAGATAGAAAATCATCTGGAACATTCACATTAATGCTCTTTTCAAGCAGGAACAGTGCGTATATTTTTATGCCCATTACCAGTGAAAACTATAATGTTTTCTTATTGTGCCGTTTTTTTCGCATCAGGCAAAATGACAAGCAATTAGAAAAGCCCCACAAATCACACATTTTGTGAAATTACAAATGCAAAACCGGAAAGTAGAATAAGGTGCGCGTGATTCTACTTAGGCATTAAAATTAGAGTAGTTCATGGTCTGATCCCTCACTCTCTTGCATTTGGTAGTAACTTTCAGTGTGTGAACGAGTGGGCCCCCAGTCTTCATCCGGGCAGCCACAGATGTGACCAGTGACACCTGAATGGAATATGCTCAGAGCTTCTGGAAGACTTGCTGTCGATTTCTGAGCCAGGCTTCTCGAGGCTGAGCCGAGGCAGTTCTGCACAGACGCTTGTCTGCCTTGGGCGGCAACCAACTCTTTCCCCCGGCCCCCCTCATCCCCCCACCTCGTGTGTCCTGTCAGCAGCTGGGCACCCTCAGCCTTCCCAGGCCAGCAAAGCCTGGGTCCCGGACATCTCTGCATCTGGAGCTGGGGGTCAGGTGACCTGGCATCTCAGGGGACCTTGCTAACAGAACCCATCCTGCCTCTTCGATTGTTCCACATAAAGAACTTTGATTTGCAGTCAATGTCAGGAGTTTGTTGCCATCTGAAACGGCCTCTGAGCTTGGCATGGTCTTTTCCTTAACCTCCTCCACACCATTCCTTAGTTACACTGTGGCATGTGGGGTCTCAGTGTCCTGACCAGGGATTGAACCCAGGTACCCTGCATTGTAAGGCAGATTCTTTAACCCTGGACCACCAGGGAAGTCCCTACCCTTATGTTTTAACAGTTTTGGAGGTCTTCACAGAGATCTTGGATGGATTCACCTAACATCACCAGGTAAACTTCGTTTCAAAAGTAGTGCACCTCATTCCTCAAAACTTTTAAAGTAGAACTATTATAAGATCCAGAAATTCCACTTCTGTGTATTTTTTGGGAAGAAAACAAAAACACTAGTTCAGAAAGACACATGCACCCCTATGTTCATTGAGCATTATTTATAATAGCCAGTGTATAGCAGCAACCTAAGTGTCCATCCATAGATGAATGGATAAAGAAGATGTGTCATATATACATATATATTTATATGTCTATGTATATATATATATACACATATATATATGTATATGTATATATATGTATAACTGTACACACACACACAATGGACTATTAGCCAGTAAAAAAGAAAAGAAGAAGAAGAATGAGGGGCTTCCCTGTGGATGCAGTGGTTAAGAATCCGCCTGCCAGTGCAGGGAAAATAGGTTCAAGCCCTGGTCCGGGAAGATCCCACATGCCACGGAGCAGCTAAGCCCGTGTGCCACAACTATTGAGCCACGCTCTAGAGCCTGTGAGCCACAACTACTGAACCCATGTACCACAGCTACTGAAGCCCACTCACCTAGAGCCCATGCTCTGCAACAAGCTAAGCCACCGCAATTAGAAGCCCATGCACCGCAAGGAAGAGAAATCCCCGCTCGCCGCAACTAGAAAAGAGGCTGCATGCAGCAACAAAAACCCAATGCAGCCAAAAGTAAAATAAATAAATATTTAAAAATTAAAAAAAAATGAAATCTTGCCATTTTGTGGCAACGTGGATGGAGCTAGAGTGTATTATGCTAAGTGCAATATGTCAGACAGAGAAAGACAAATACCGTATGATCTCATTTGTATGTGGACTCTAAAAAACAAAACAAATGAACTAATGTCACTAAACAGAAACAGACTCATAGATACAGAGAACAAACAGGTGGTTGCCAGAAGAGGGTAGGTGGTTGAGTGAAATAGGTGAGGGAGATTAAGAGGAACAGATAAGCAGTTAGAAAATAAATGAGTCATGGGAATGAACTATACAGCATGGGCAATACAGTCAATAGCATTATAACTTTGTACGGTGACGGATGGTAACTAGACCATAACTAGAGTTAATCTTGGTGATCATTTTCTAATGTACAGAAATATTGATATTATGCACCTGGAACTAACATAGTGTTGTAGGTCAGTTACACTTGAATTAAACTTTTTTAATTCAAACGAAAACAATAGTGTGCCTCGTTAACTAGAGATGCTTAGTCATACAGCAGTTCTCTAGAACGTATTCATCCTGTGTAACTGTAACTTTATACCCGTTGAACAACTCCCCATTCTCTCCTCCCCCACCCCTGACAATTTTTGGGTGACTCTTTTAGATACCTCACCTCATATAAGTGGAAACACACAGTTTTGTCCTTCTGTGACTGACTTATTTCACCTATCATAATGTGTTCTGTTTATATCCCCGTTGTCACAACTGGTAGGATTTCCTTCTAATAGGAAAGTCTGAATAACATCCTATGTATATACCCCATTTTCTTTATCCATTTCTCTGTGGATGAAAATTTGCATTTTTTTCCTACCTTGGCTCTGGTGAATAATGCTGTAATGACTATAGAGGTGCATGTATCTCTTCTAGATATTGATTTCCTTTTCTTTGAATATACAGGCTATATTATATTGTATTATATTCTATTACATTATATTCTATTACAGTTATTGTGCCTCCCGGATCTTGTGTTTTTCACAAATTGAAGGTTTGCGGCAACTCTTTGTTGAGCAAGTCTGTTGGCACTGTATTTCCAACAGTAGTTGCTCACTTCTTGTCTTTGGGTCATATTTTAGTAATTCTCACACTATTTCAAACCCTCCATCAGCAAAAAGGTTACTACTCGCCGAAGGCTCAGATGATGGTTAGCATTTTTTAGCAGTAAAGTATTTTTAATTTTCTTTTTGTTTCGGCTGTGCTGCACACCACATCACGTGGGATCTCAGTTCCCCGACCAGGGATCAAACCTGCGCCCCCTGTAGGAAGGCGGATTCTTAACCACTGGACCACCAGGGAAGTCCCTAAAGTATTTTTTTTTAACATCTTTATTGGAGTATAATTGCTTTACAGCGTTGTGTTACTTTCTGCTGTATAACAAAGTGAATCAGTTGTATGTATACCTGTATCCCCATATCCCCTCCATCTTGCGTCTCCCTCCCACCCTCCCTTTCCCACCCCTCTAGGTGGACACAGAGCACTGAGCTGATCTCCCTGTGCTATGCGGCTGCTTCCCACTAGCTATCGGTTTTACATTTGGTAGTGTACATGTGTCCATGCCACTGTCTCGCTTCGTCCCAGCTTACCCTTCCCCCTCCCCGTGTCCTCAAGTGAATTCTCTATGTCTGCGTCTTTATTCCTGTCCTGCCACTAGGTTCATCAGAACCACTTTTTTTTTCCTTTGGTTTCCATCTCGCTTCGTCCCAGCTTACCCTTCCCCCTCCCCGTGTCCTCAAGTGCATTCTCTACGTCTGCATCTTTATTCCTGTCCTGCCACTAGGTTCATCAGAACCACTTTTTTTCCTTTGGATTCCATAAATATGTGTTAGCATACGGTATTTGTTTATCTCTTTCTGAGTTACTTCAGTCTGTTTCACAGACTCTAGGTCCATCCACCTCACTACAAATAGTTCAATTTCGTTTGTTTTTATGGCTCAGTCAAATTCCATGGTATATATGTGCCCCATCTTCTTTATCCATTCATCTGTCAGTGGACGCTTAAGTTGCTTCCATGTCCTGGCTATTGTAAATAGTGCTGCAGCGAACATTGTGGTACGTGTCTCTTTTTGAATTATGGACTTCTCAGCGTATATGCCCAGGAGTGGCATTGCTGGATCGTATGGTAGTTCTATTGTTAGTTGGGTTTTTTTTGTATAAATTTATGTATTTTTATCTATTCATTATTTTTGGCTGTGTTGGGTCTTTGTTGCTGTACGCGGGCTTTCTCTAATTGCAGCGAGCAGGTGCTTCAGTGTTGTGGTGCGCGGGCTTCTCATTGCGGTGGCTTCTCTTGTTGTGGAGCGCGGGCTCTAGGCATGCGGGCTTCAGTAGTTGTGGCATGCGGGCTCAGTGGGTGTGTCTCGCGGGCTCTAGAGTGCAGACTCAGTAGTTGTGGCACACGGGCTTAGTTGCCCTGCGGCATGTGGGATCTTCCCGGACCAGGGCTCGAACCCATGTCCCATGCATTGGGAGGAGGATTGTTAAACACTGCACCACCAGGGAAGCCCTATTTTCAGTTTTTTAAGGAACCTCCATACTGTTCTCCGTAGTGGCTGTATCAATGTACATTCCCACCAACAGTGCAGGGGGAGGGTTCCCTTTTCTCCACACCCTCTCCAGCATTTATTGTTTGTAGATTTTTTGGTGATGGCCATGCTGAGTGGTGTGAGCTGATACCTCACCGTAGTTGTGATTTGCCTTTCTCTAATGGTTAGTGTCGTTGAGCATCCTTTCATGTGTTTGTTGGCAATCTTATATCTTCTTTGGAGAAATGTCCATTTAGGTCTTGTGTCCACTTTTGGATTGAGTTGTTTGTTTTTTTGATATTGAGCTGCGTGAGCCGCTTGTATGTTTTGGAGATTAATCCTTTGTCAGTTGCTTCATTTACAACTATTTTCTCCCACTCTGAGAGTTGTTTTTTTGTCTTGTTTATGGTTTCCTTTGCTGTGCAAAAGCTTTTAAGTTTCATTAGGTCCCACGTGTTTATTTTTGTCTTTATTTCCATTCCTCTAGGAGGTGGGTCCAAAAGGATCTTGCTGTGATTTATGTCATAGAGTGTTCTGCCTGTGTTTTCCTCTATGAGTTAGACAGTGTCTGGCCTTACCTTTAGGTCTTCAATCCATTTTGAGTTTATTTTTGTGTTATGGTGTTAGGTAGTGTTCTCATTTCATTCTTTTACAGGTAGCTGTCCAGTTTTCCCAGCGCCACTTATTGAAGAGGCTGTCTTTTCTCCATTGTATATTCTTGCCTCCTTCATCAAAGCTAAGGTGACCATATGTGCGTGGGCTTATCTCTGGGCTTTCTATCCTGTTCCATTTATCTATATTTCTCTTCCCCAGAGTATATTTCAATAAAGGTATGTACATTGTTTGTTTAGACACAAGGCTGTTGCACACTTAACAGACTACAGTATAGTGTAAACAGAAGCTTTTCATGCACGGGTACACCAGAAATTTCATGTGACTCGCTTTATGGCGGTATTGGCTTCATTGCAGTGTTCTGGAACTGAAGCTGCAGTGTCTCTGAGCTGGGCCTGTACACCCAGAAGTGGGATTGCTGGATCATATGGAAATTTTATTTAAAAGATTTTGAGAAAACTCCATACTGTTTTCCACAGTGCCTGCACAATGTTACATTCCTGCGTACAATATGCAAGGGTTACGATTTCTCTACCACCTTGACAACTCTCATCTTTAAAAAAAAAATAAAAAATTGTAGGCATTCTAACAGATGTGAGGTAGTATCTCATGATGATTTTGATTTGCATTTCCCAGATGATTAGTGACGTTGAGCACCTTTTCATGTACCTGGTGCTGTGTTACGTCTTTCTAACGCACATACACACACACAGAGGGATAGAAGGAACCTTTTGGAAGTGATGAGTATATTACCGTGATGGTGGTGATGGTATCACAGGTGTGTGCATATGTCCAAACTCATCAAGTTATATACATTAAACATGGGCTAGATTTTGTATATCAGTTCTACGTAAATAAAGCTGTAAAAGCCCAGCAACAAGTGGTGTATTTCATGAGCCAGTGAAGCCCAGGTACATCTTGTCTCCTCTCCCAGGGGTGAACCCAAGCAGCCTTTGAACTTGGCTCACTTTCTGTTTCTTTAGTTTCCCCTTCTATTACTTTTGTGTTTCTCCTTTGTTTTCAGATTCCAGCGAAGTGGTTCCCCATTGGTGGCAGCAGTGGTTCTGAGTTTGGCTCTGTCGTTTGAAGACTTGATGGTCTCTAAAGGGATGAAGTTTCTACAGAACTGATCTCAGTTACGTGAGAGGTAACAGAGGATCTAGTTTGTTAGTCTTTTCTTAGTCTTTTCTGTTTGTCTATTTGTCTACTTTGACAAGCTCAAATCAATGAAGAATCTCTTGCCCAATGGGATGAGAACGGCTCTTTAATATCTAGACTGGTGAGTGTTTATTCCTGACCCAAGTCTAAGACTTAAAACTGCAGGTAAAAGTTCCATTTCTCTGTATGTCTGTGTGTCTGTAATTCAAAAAGGTCTTTACCTCTGACAGTGCGAGTATGTAATGTTTTCCTACTTCTGGATCTATTAAAGTAGATTGTAGAGTCTGTTAAATTAAAGGGTTTCTGTCCTGATTGGCTTACAAAGATACAAATGTGCTTATAAAAATTATATATCCCTAAAATTCTCAGAGAGAAAGGAATTAGAACTTCTAATACTTTAAATGTGCTAGAAAAATATTCTTATTGAAATCAAGTCAGGGAATTCCCCAGCGGTCCAGTGGTTAGGACTCGGTGCTTTCACTGCCAGGGTCCAGGTTCAGTCCCTGGTCAGGAACCTAAGATCCAGCAAGCCCCTCGGTGCAGCCAAAAAAAAAAAAAAAATCAACTCAGAAATTTAAAGACTTCAAGTTTACATAATTTAGGTAAATCTTTGACACATGAAGCTAGTTTAATATTTTTGGTTTAATAAAAAGTTATTCGTATCTTATTTATCAGTATTAGGCATACATTTAAAACAATTCTACTTGGGTGTGTTCTTCCTAAATTTATATAGGTGTGCCCATCAACTAAGCTCATATTACTTCTACTTAATGTTTAAGGTTATGAAAACTGTAAGTTTGTGTTTAACCACATTTAGTTTTTATTCTGACAGACTTTCTTTCAACAGTAACTATGTTTTCTACTGTGTTAGCTTGTCGATAAATTCCCAGATCTTCAGTTTACGTAAACCCTTGAACTGATACTAAATTGTGTTACTTACTGGATAATCATTGGATACCGAGGTCATTTGTAAGCAAGACAGAAACCTGAGGCATTGATTACTAAGCATAATCTCAAGTTATATGCTCTTGCTGCATATGTTTACTTGTTACCTAGAGGCTCTGTCTGTGGGTGTGTTAATGAATGTGTTTGTCTCTGCCACTTGAATAAGTTGTGTAAGGGATGTTTGTGGCTGTGTAAAGTTGTGTTATGTGTGTTCATGAGCTGTGCTAGCCTGAAATGCTGATGTGTGATGGGCAGTTGTCAATCATTCACTCCTAGTTTTCTTTGTGAAATGGAAGTAACTTTGGTTCAAAGTTAGTATTAATATACTATGAATGAGGCTTGACCCATAGTGATGTTATCGGCTGGAACAGAACTCAGGTTCAGCTGCTCATCGCTCAGAAGTCAGTGTTCCAGAGACAAGGGTTGGTGGAAGAAGAAAGATGCTTTATTCAGGAAGCTGGCAACCTGGGAAGATGGTGGGCTAGTGTCCCCAATACCATCTCCCAGTTGCCAATGAGAGGGAAAAGGGGTTGATAGGGAAAAAACGGGAAGTCTCTGGGCTGTGCCGGTGGGGGCTCCGTGCAGAGTAGCACAGTCAGCTCTGACCATCCTCTTGAAATTGGTCATGCAGCGGTGTGGTCAGTGTCATGTTGATTGTTTCAGGCACAGTTAATCTTCAATTCCAGTGTTGGTTTGTTCCCATTTCCTTGAGGCCAGTTCCTGGAATTGTGTAAGCCATTGGTTCAGGTCTGCTCAAGATGGAGCAGCTTGTGTCATAGCTCCAGTCTGGTCATCATACAGTTAGCTTTCTCCTCTTGTAGTGGTTTTAGTATCTGCAAAACAAGTTAGGAGTGTGTGTCTGACACTGTTACTTATGTCCTTCGGGAGGAACTAAAGATTCTGTGACTGCTGTTGTCCTAATCAGTAACTGCTTGAACCTGTTCTTTGGTGACTCAGGGGAGGCCTGGGAGACTGCAGCTATTTTACAGACAAGAGGCAGGGGACATGGAAGGGCCCTGCATGGTCCTGCTTGGTTCCAGCAACCGAGAGGTACAACTTTGTATGCAAGATAATGCGATGTAGTTTTGTTTATTAACAGGAACAAAAATCGTTTGGTCCTAAAGTAAAATGACTGATTGTTCCAGCACCAGAAAGAGGATAGTGAAGGACACAACCTGAATGGGTATAGAAAGTTGTAGGAGACGGGTAGAAAGGGAATTTTATTTGTCTGAGCCGAAGGCAGCTCAGTTTTGATGTTTATTCCAGAGATTTTCAAAAAAGAGCTTATGGTTCTCTTAGTAGCAAATATTATATTGATGCAAAGCTGGAGTTTGGTTTTCTCTCTGTACAAATGATAAATTTTTTTCATGGAGTATTGGTCTCTTTAATAAGTGGTTGGAAAAGTTGTTCTCTAAATCTGCCTAAACAGCAGAGATTCTGTATCTCACTGGAAGAGGTTTCTGCACCTAGTTCTGAATTCATCCGGCCTTATTATTTTTTTGAAAATAAATGCACAGGGACTTCCCTGGTGGCTCCTTGGTGAAGAATCCGCCCGCCAGTGCAGGGCACACTGGTTCAAGCCCTGGTCCGGGAAGATCCCACGTGCTTTTAGAAACTAGAGCACGGAAAGACTAAGGTCACGTGAAATTTGAAACGCTAAATATTGTCATAGTGTTAAGCAGTTTGAAGATTGTTGGAAGAAATTATTTGTCATTCATTCAAGCAATAAACATTTGATGAATACTTGCAAAACATAAAAAACCTCTAGAGCCCGTGAGCCACAACTACTGGAATCGACGTGCCTAGATCCCATGCTCCGGAACAAGAGAAGCCACCGCATGGAGACGCCGACGCACCGCAATGAAGAGTCGCCCCCTCTCCACTGCAACTAGAGAAAGCCCACGTGCAACAAGGAAGACCCAACGCAGACAAAAATAAATAAATATATAAATAAATGTATTGGGGGAAAAAAAGAAAGAAAATAAATGCACAACAAAATTTCTGCATTTCTGAGAAAGTTAAGCTTCCTTAAAACTGTGTTCCTTTTGGTCTGTTTTTTTTTTTTTTTTAAAGTCTACTGTCAGGAACTCCCTGGCACTTCAGCGGTTAGGATTCTGCGCTTCCACTGCTAGAGGCCTGTTTTCGATCCCTGATCAGGGAACTAAGATCCTGCAAGTTGCGTGGCGAGGCCGAAAAAACAGCCAAGACAAAATAATCGTCTCTTGGCCGTTAAACAAAGTCAAGGACCTTTAGTTCCTCCTCAAGGGCTATTGGGTAATATTCTGAGCCACATCCTTGGAGCTGTTTGGCAGAGACTGAAACCCCCAGCAGGTGGAAGAAGTTAACTGCATGTTGCCCACAAGCACGTAGACCCCAGACCAGTTGGAACCAGAAGGCTGATGATGTTGAGTCCCCGTTACCTCACCACTGACCAATCAGAAGAATGACCGTGAGCTGATCACGCACCCTGTAACCCTCTCTTCAACATGTAGCCCCTTTCTCTTTTCCCTGTATAGTCCTCAAGCAAAACTTCAGGAGGGGAGAGTTGGTTCTTCGGGACACGAGTCCACCTCTCTTCTGGACTGCCGGCTTCCTCAATAAAGCTATCTTTCCTTTTACCCAAGAGTTGTCTCTCAGTATTGGAGTCCTGAATGATGCAAGACCTGCCTCATCTTCTGTAGTTTTCTCTACATGAAAAATAATTGAGGACTATTTTTCAGAGTTAAGAAATGTGGTTGGATAATCACAACGCCATTAAGCAACACCTCGTTGGACAGCAAAGAGGCGAAGCCGACTGGTAATGACCACACACATCCTGACTGTGAGAAGACTTTCGTCTTTATTGTAGTTCCCCAAAAGCTGCATCGCACGGTACTCTTGAACAATCTAAAATAACATACAAACATGCTGAGGCAAGTTAAAAAATTAGGACTGAATTCCCACAATTCAATAATGAGAACTAAAAAAATACAAAATTTATGCTTACAAGAATTGGGAGGAAATACCCACTATGCTATAAGTAGAATGGAAATATGATGTAATAGATAAAATCAACAATCTCTCTTGAAAATGTGAGTAAAACTGTATATATGTGTAAATATACAACAGCTACAGTTCTCATCACAAAAGTTTGTAGTAATAAGATGTTTCAAAATGAAGACTATTTCAAAACTATTTAAAATAAATATATAAATATAAAATATAAAAATACAATAATTTTATAGGTGACATTTTCAAAATAAGCCAGTGAAACTTAAGTCATGAGTCATGACCCTGTGGCTGTAATTATATATATATATATATATTTTTTTTTTTTCCTAATTATATATTTTAATGTTATTCCCTCCTATTCTGAGCCGCTACACTCCACCTTCAAATGCTTCTAGACTGGGGCAAACAAGTGTATAAAAAATGGGACCTCCAATGTTCGTCTCAGGGGAGATGGAAATGAAATGATCTGAAAATTGAGGTGGTGCCTTCCAAAAGGGTGGAATCTGAATAAACCCTGTTTTCTTATTGTCCTGCCACAGACTCCTAGAAGCACACCCCGCTCCTAGGAGTATAACACGAAAACTGGCCTCCGCTCATTCTAGAAGATGCTGGCTTCTTCTCGATGATCTGCACAAGAGGCTTCTCCCTTCCTTCTTCACGGCTGTCGTCAGTGTCTGGATTGACCTCTTGTTGAACATCCTCATCTCTCCTGGGCTCTGTGATCTGGAAGTAAGAGAAGGAGCAAGGATGTCAGATTTCAAAGTGGCAACTGTCCAGATATAAAGGTTTTCACATTCTTAGTCAATTCTAACCAGAATTGAGACTCATTTATGATTGGAGTTTTATCTCAAATTCTCCATTCTGAACCCCAGTCCTGAACCATTCATTGTTTTCAAGTGCGATTCTTGGACTTTGGTGACCCTGACTCCAAAAACTACTGAATGCACCCAAGGTCAGGCCCAGTAATCTGCTTTATAGCCCAGACTCCAGGTGATTCTGCTCAGGGAGCTGGCATTTGGAGAAGGCTGCTTTAGTCTTAACTCACCTTGGTCCTTTGGCACCACTTAAATTCTGAACTTGGAAGCACACTACAGACATCACTGACAAGTCAACATCGTGGACCAGGAGACCTGAGGCCGGATCCCTAACCCTAACCCTGCATCCTAATGTCTATGTTATTATTAAGTTTTCATTTATTTACTTATTTTCTTTCTTTTATTTTTGGCTGCATTGGGTCTCTGTTGCTGTGTGTGGGCTTTCTCTCTGTTGCTGTGTGTGGTGAGCGAGGACTACTCTCCGTTGCTTCTCCTGACGGCTTCTCTTGTTGCGGAGCACGGGCTCTAGGCGCACAGGCTGAGTAGTTGCGGCTTGCGGGCTCTAGAACGCAGGCTCAGTAGTTGTGGCTCGCGGGCTCTAGAGCGCAGGCGCAGTAGTTGTGGCACACGGGCTTAGTTGCTCCGCGGCATGTGGGGTCTTCCCGGACCAGCGCTCAAACCTGTGTGCCCTGCATTGGCAGGCGGTTTCTTAACCACTGTGCCAACAGGGAAGTCCCTGGGTCCTAATGTTTAAATAATACTCAGCCCTAAACTTGGTTAGTGTTATGTGCTGAATGTTTGTGTCCCCCAAAATTCTTATGTTGAAATCTTAAAATCTTAACCCCTAAGGTGCTGGTATTAGGAGGTGGGGTCTTTGGGAGGTTATTAGGTCATGGGGTAGAGCCCTCATGAATGAGATTATTGCCCTTGTAAAAGAGACCGTGCTGTGTTGTTTCTAAGCAACGCGGTCTGTAGTAGGGCAGGTTGAATGGACGAAGGCAGCTAGTTTGCAAGATTTAAACCAAATGTTTGCTCAATCCTCTGCCCACATCTAGAACTCTAATGTGTCAATTGTAATAAGCCATGCTGAAGATGGCATTCCTTAACCTTCAGTCGTTGTGATAAACCCCCTTGACCATAAACGTGAGGGGGAAAAGGTGAATTGTACTAGAGGAATCATTGGTCCAGAAGTGGTGAGTCAGGGGGAATAAAGAGTCACAGGTGATCTGGCCATAGGCAATTTGAAAGTAAATTTGGAGGAATATAAAGCTAGTCATAATTCATCTTTTCTTATTGAACGTGTGGGCTGTTCTATCTAATATCCTGTTTGTAGACATTTACTTTGTTGTAGATAAATGCTAGAACCCATAACCCTGAGGGATGTAAGGCCAAAAATGAATGAAAAAGAGAAACTGGAAACGCAGTATATGGAAAAGAATCACCACCTCGTCAAAGCTGTTATTTGGACCCAATTGCTTTGGGTGAAATAACTTCAGTGAGACCCATGCGTCTGGGACAAACTGGTTTCCCCGAGGTCTGGTGCCCACGGGCCTCGCGGTGCTGGTGTCTGTGTGTGGCTGTCAGTCCGTGGCTGGCGCAGAGTCGGCACGTGGCTGTGTGCCTGGCTGGCCCCCTTCACAGTGTGAGAGGTGATGTGGGTCCAGCAGTGGGATTCCTCCGATTTCCTCAGTAGACAACACGTCATTCCACCCGCACCTTTGCGCACGCAGACCTACCTTTGCGCAGGCCGATGACGTCAGGCCTGCGTGGTCCTGGGGCCTCTGGGGCAAGAGGGCGCGATCTCTTCCCCACACCCAGAGCTCTGGATCAAAAGCCTGGATCTGGAAAGACAAACAGCCCCTGGCAATGAGGATGCCGCTGCCTCCCGTTGCCCCGCCTCCGGTTCTTTCTCGTCTGTCCCCAAGTCCCAAACCGAGTCCCCCATGATCCCCACCTCCTCTCCGTCCCTCCCCCTCCCCGAGACCGCCACAGCCCACCCACCTGCTCGCACTCTTCCCGAGTGACCCATGTCTTCCAGCCCATGGAACGGATGAACTGGGAACGCAGTTTGTGGAACAAGGCATGCTGCGAGCTGTTCTTTCCATAGAGGAACGAAACGATGGCCTGCTTGGGGGCCTGGTTGTTCTCTTCCATGTCGCTGGCCACATAGCTGGGGAAAGACATCAGGTCGCTGTCATCAGGACAGGAAGGGCCTCCACTTGAGATCAGCTTCCCAGAAAAGAGGCAGGCTGAGCATCCTCACACGACCCACCCAGCCCTGCCCAGCGTCACCGGGAGCCGCCCAGTCATCAAGGAGCCACTGCCAGGCAGGACCTTCGGAAGGGTGCCTCTCACACCTTGATGATGAGGACACGATCCAAACCCCCGTTCCCTTCAACTTGTTTTATGTGCACACACCTCTCTTCCTATGTTGTAGGTACATGTACAGTTCCTGAGGGCAGGAGCTGATCTGATCTGTTTCTGCATTCATCCCTCTCCTAGCAAATGACACATTTAGGGCTTGGTTCATATTGATGCATGAATTCAACAGCCTTTTGTGAATCTCTGTTCCCACCACCTCATATTCCCCAGCATGTAGGGTGTACTTTATAAGGTTTGTTAGATGAATGAATGAATGAATGAATGAACATTTTATCTCATGGCCAAATGCAATACTGATTACCTAGAAGTCTCACAGTAACAAACATTTGCCCAATGAAAAGAATTGTGCTGAGTGTTTTGGGAATGCATTGACATTTTGACGAGACCTGCCTTCCACATGGTGTCTAGTCTAGTGGGACCGGGGAAGGGGAAGGGGGGAGATAAGAAATGACTATAATGCAAAGCATCACATTATAATACAATTTGAACTAAAGTGCCTCTGGGATGCAGAAGTTAGGGAGATCGGGCATCGTGAAGGTTTTGGTGTTTGAACCCACTTTAAGGATAAGGTCGTTTTCTTCAGATAAATGTATGGCAAAGATACCTGGATAGAAAGCTCAATAGAAACTTAGAGGGCAGGGTATTTGGAAGGAGCAGTGAAACACAGGAATAAAGTATCAGGACGGTGTGCTGGAGATTGCAGAGAGAGTTAAATCCCAACGCAGAACTCTGGCCTTGATTTGGCATGTCATTAGCCAATGAAATTGTGTGAAGCGGTCAGACCTGTGTTTTGGAAGGATGTTCAGGCAAATAGAGCCAACTGGCTTGGGAGACTTGGAAGAAACATCAGTGGGGAGCATTTGACACCAAATCCGTGCTATGTGATACGGGCCCCGATTGTGGCATTTGTCGTGGGAATGCAGAAACGGAAGATAATCACACTTGGTGCTGATGTCGGAAGACCCGAGACCGGAGAATTCGAACCGGAAACGTCTCAAGTCTGTTACTCGGGGGCAGGATGGTGTCAGTTCTTTCTTCCTCTCCTCTTAGGAAAGTTTTGCGTTTTGCTTTGTTTCTTTCAGTGTTTTAATTGACATTAGGGTAGTTTGTTTTGACAATGAATGCTATAAAAAACAGAACATGGTTTGAAAAAGAAACCACGGTACCGTAATCCTGTCATTTTCACACCTAGAGTCAGTACAAAGGGGTTTAAAAAAATAGATGAAAGGTCAGAGCCCCACGTCTCTCCCTCTGCCCTCCCAGGGTGTTGAATATTGATGGCGGGGATGGAGCAAGGTACTCACAGAGCTATGAAGAAATGGATTCTCTGGAATTGCCAGGAGAGGAGCCCGGCCCGGCTGACATACGCTATCACCATCGACAGGAGATACTGATGGAAAGAGGGGAAAAAACGTAGGAGAGAGGTCACATCCTGGAAGAGGAGAAAGAGTGGGAGGGAGAAGGGAGCAGGGGACGAGGAATGGGTGGTGCCACTTGGAGGAGAGACCCCCGTGTGGGGTGAGCCTGATTGTTTGGGGAAGGGGAGAGGACAGAAGGTCAGAGTTGGCGGCGCTCCAAGGATGGGAGGCTTTGGGATTGAGGGCGTGGACTTAGGGCCGCGGGCACAGGACGGTGTTCGATGAACCGGAGCCAAGGCGAGTCCCCAGGAGCTGAGAGGAGAGGGGACTTAGGCAGCAACCACCAAAGGGGCACTCCTGGGGCTCAGATCCCAGAGGGGACCTCGAGGCCCCTGGAGGGAAGTGTTGACAAGGCATGAGGTTAGGAGGGGAGTGGAAACGTGGGTGTAGAAAGCACCCAGCGCGCCCACCTAGAACAGGCGCTGGAGCAGGAATCCATCTCAGTGGGTGACTTACCTTGTCAGATACTTCCAGGTTTTTGTCCCAGGCGAGGAATTTCTTAACGACGGGATCCTCTGTGAAAAAAGGGCAGATGTTGCCAGTGGGAACAGGGCTGTCGTGGGAGCATTCCAGAGCCAAGAGGGTGAACCGCGCCCCCCTGGGGAAATGCCAAGATGTGGCCCAGGGTGAAGCTGACGGAAAGAGGGGAGGGAAGACCATTCACTGTGGGAGGAAAGGGGGTGACTCCCCTTCTGGGGGGGCCGAGTGACAGGGAGTGATGCCCCTTCATCATGCATTCACGTACCTGCAGAGGGCATCAAGATACTCTCAGCCAATGTCTCAATTGACAGTCATGTCAGGGGGTGAAGATGGCTTGTCAGCCCCTCCTCCCCCCACCCCGAACATGCCAGTAAGATTCAAAAGGCCAGTAAGAGCTAGAGTCTCGGGTACAGTTGAAACCAAGCGAACCTAATCCTGTATCATTTCTAAATCTAACCTAGTCTTGTATCATTTCTAAGTCTAACCTCATCCTGTATCTTTTATGTGTCCCCCGTATCCTTTATCCGTAGACAGTCCGCCAGGGACGGAGAGCGCACCAAGTAGCAGGGAATTCTTTTCCACTGGGAAAGTGTAGTCATGGGAAGTTCTGGTTTGTTTGTTTTTCAAGTATAGGATTGGAGGTTGCTGGGCAGGGCGGTGGGTCCTTACCAAGCATCCACTTGAAGACCTTGTGGTGCTCAGGCAGCACTGAAGACACCCGCTGTCGCTTCAGCTTCATCTTGAGCCCACTGAACGACTCCACGACCCAGGTGTCGGCCTCGTGGTGCTCAGGCAGCACTGAAGACACCCGCTGTCGCTTCAGCTTCATCTTGAACCCACTCAGCGACTCCACGACCCAGGTGTCGGCCTCGTGGTGCTCAGGCAGCACTGAAGACACCCGCTGTCGCTTCAGCTTCATCTTGAACCCACTCAGCGACTCCACGACCCAGGTGTCGGCCTCGTGGTGCTCAGGCAGCACTGAAGACACCCGCTGTCGCTTCAGCTTCATCTTGAGCCCACTCAGCAACTCCACGACCCAGGTGTCCTGGGCCTCAGCGGCCGTGTTGCCCTCCACCTCCGCTCTGAACGCCACTGACCTCTTCCTCTTACAGCCGGGGCGCTGAGGCGGGGGGCTGCAACCAGCCCAGGGAGCTGACGAAGGAGAAGAGACTACAGTATGACGCTCTCGTCTTGGGAATTCAGCCACTGGTGACCACCCAACCCCACCCCGACTCCGCCTCCCCCCCGAAGCACCCCCGTGCTTTCCAGTCTCACAGACCGCTGACCTTGCCCCAAGTCATCTTTCCATCTTTCTCTGTCCACATCTACCTATCCCTCCCCTGACTCTTTTTGTCATTTGTCCAGCTTCCCGTCCTCGAAACTCTTTCTCATGGTAGATAATTTCTCCCACCAGGAATAAAAAAAAAAGAACCCTCCCCTTGTTTCCTCTCTCCCCTTCTCTCATCCTTGGATCTCATCTCCTAACCCTGTTTCTTGCTCCCCAGGTGTTCCGTGTCCCCAGCTCCTGTGCTCTCCTCCCTCAATCCCTGGCTTTCTGAATGTCTCCTTTCTTTCATAGGCACCTTATGCAGGTGCTCCTTCCCGACCTCTGTACCCTTTCCTCCTTACTGGTCAAATCTCTGAAATTCCTTCTCATGCCAGCTCCCTCACCTGACGGTCCTGGGCTTTCTTCATAGACAGTCAACTCCAGGGGGTACCCTGAAGAGCTGGACTGGGAATTCAGCTCCTCAGCCTGGGAAGTCGGTTGACGATTGTCCATGATGTCTCCCAGACTCTTCCCTTCCTCGAAGCCTAGACTCTGCTTTGTCCCAACTCTTCTTCTGGACTTGGGCTAAACACAAGTGGTCGTCCCTTCTCCAAGCTGCGGGGCAACTGTCAGTGGAGAGAAGCTCTGGCGAGATTCTGTTGTCTACTACTGCTGCCAAGCACCAAGGAGTCTGGTCCATCCAATCGGGAAGGTCGGAAGCCTCTGATGTCATCATCGGAGTTTGAAGGAAACCAGTTTGAAGGAAAGCACAAGTAACTGTCAGACCTATGCGTGCACTTGTGCCAGAGATCAGGGGTAAATGGTATCTCCTGCCACTGACCCAACCTCTGCCCATCCTCCAAAACCCCCCTCAGGGTATCCGGACCCCTCTTTTTTTTTGTCATAAATGGCAAAATTTTATTCTTTTTTTTTTCTTCATCTTTATTTTTAATTTTTTTTTTGCTTTATAACAAATTTAATCAGTTATACATATACATATGTTCGCATATCCCCTCCCTTTTGCGTCTCCCTCCCACCCTCCCTATCCCACCCCTCCAGGCAGTCACAAAGCACCGAGCTGATCTCCCTGTGCTATGCGGCTGCTTCCCACTAGCTATCTACCTTACGTTTGGTAGTGTATATATGTCCATGCCGCTCTTTCACTTTGTCACAGCTTACCCTTCCCCCTCCCCATATCCTCAAGTCCATTCTCTAGTAGGTCTGTGTCTTTATTCCTGTCTTACCCCTATGTTCTTCATGACATTTTTTTTTCTTAAATTCCATATATATGTGTCAGCATACAGTATTTGTCTTTCTCTTTCTGACTTACTTCACTCTGTATGACAGGCTCTAGGTCCATCCACCTCATTACAAATAGCTCAATTTCGTTTCTTTTTATGGCTGAGTAATATTCCATTGTATATATGTGCCACATCTTCTTTACCCATTCATCCGATGATGGACACTTAGGTTGTTTCCATCTCCGGGCTATTGTAAATAGGGCTGCTATGAACATTTTGGTACATGTCTCTTTTTGAATTATGGTTTTCTCAGGGTATATGCCCAGTAGTGGGATTGCTGGGTCATATGGTAGTTCTATTTGTAGTTTTTTAAGGAACCTCCATACCGTTCTCCATAGTGGCTGTACCAATTCACATTCCCACCAGCAGTGCAAGAGTGTTCCCTTTTTTCCACACCCTCTCCAGCATTTATTGTTTCTAGATTTTTTGATGATGGCCATTCTGACTGGTGTGAGATGATATCTCATTGTAGTTTTGATTTGTATTTCTCTAATGAGTAAAGATGTTGAGCATCCTTTCATGTGTTTGTTGGCAGTCTGTATATCTTCTGTGGAGAAATGTCTATTTAGGTCTTCTGCCCATTTTTGGATTGGGTTGTTTGTTTTTTTGTTATTGAGCTGCATGAGCTGCTTATAAATTTTGGAGATTAATCCTTTGTCAGTTGCTTCATTTGCAAATATTTTCTCCCATTCTGAGGGTTGTCTTTTGGTCTTGTTTATGGTTTCCTTTGCTGTGCAAAAGCTTTGAAGTTTCATTAGGTCGCATTTGTTTATTTTCATTTTGATTTCCTTTTCTCTAGGAGGTGGGTCCAAAAGGATCTTGCTGTGATTTATGTCATAGAGTGTTCTGCCTATGTTTTCCTCTAAGAGTTTGATAGTTTCTGGACTTACATTTAAGTCTTTAATCCATTTTGAGCTTATTTTTGTGTATGGTGTTAGGGAGTGATCGAATCTCATACTTTTACATGTCCCTATCCAGTTTTCCCAGTACCACTTATTGAAGAGACTGTCCTTTCTCCACTGTACATTCCTGCTTCCTTTATCAAAGATAAGGTGAGCATATGTGCGTGGGCTTATCTCTGGGCTTTCTATCCTGTTCCATTGATCTTTCTGTTTTTGTGCCAGTACCATACTGTCTTGATTACTGTAGCTTTGTAGTATAGTCTGAAGTCAGGGAGCCTGATTCCTCCAGCTCCATTTTTCGTTCTCAAGATTGCTTTGGCTATTCGGGGTCTTTTGTGTTTCCATACAAATTGTGAAATTTTTTGTTCTAGTTCTGTGAAAAATGCCAGTGGTAGTTTGATAGGGATTGCATTGAATCTGTAGATTGCTTTGGGTAGTAGAGTCATTTTCACAATGTTGATTCTTCCAATCCAAGAACATGGTACATCTCTCCATCTATTTGTATCATCTTTAATTTCTTTCATCAGTGTCTTATAATTTTCTGCATACAGGTCTTTTGTCTCCTTAGGTAGGTTTATTCCTAGATATTTTATTCTTTTTGTTGCAATGGTAAATGGGAGTGTTTCCTTGATTTCACTTTCAGATTTTTCATCATTAGTATATAGGAATGCCAGAGATTTATGTGCATTAATTTTGTATCCTGCACCTCTACCAAATTCATTGATTAGCTCTAGTAGTTTTCTGGTAGCATCTTTAGGATTCTCTACGTATAGCATCATGTCATCTGCAAACAGTGACAGCTTTACTTCGTTTCCGATTTGGATTCCTTTTATTTCCTTTTGTTCTCTGATTGCTGTGGCTAAAACTTCCAAAACTATGTTTAATAAGAGTGGTGAGAGTGGGCAACCTTGTCTTTTTCCTGATGTTAGTGGAAATGGTTTCAGCTTTTCACCATTGAGGACGATGCTGGCTGTGGGTTTGTCATATAGGGCCTTTATTATGTTGAGGAAAGTTCCCTCTATGCCTACTTTCTGCAGGGTTTTTATCATAAATGGGTGTTGAATTTTGTCAAAAGCTTTCTCTGCATCTATTGAGATGATCATATGGTTTTTCTCCTTCCATTTGTTAATATGGTGTATCACGTTGATTGATTTGCGTATATTGAAGAATCCTTGCATTCCTGGAATAAACCCCACTTGATCATGGTGTAAGATCCTTTTAATGTGCTGTTAGATTCTGTTTGCTAGTATTTTGTTGAGGATTTTTGCATCTATGTTCATCAGTGATATTGGCCTGTAGTTTTCTTTCTTTGTGACATCCTTGTCTGGTTTTGGTATCAAGGTGATGGTGGCCTCGTAGAATGAGTTTGGGAGTGTTCCTCCCTCTGCTATATTTTGGAAGAGTTTGAGAAGGATAGGTGTTAGCTCTTCTCTAAATGCTTGATAGAATTCGCCTGTGAAGCCATCTGGTCCTGGGCTTTTGTTTGTTGGAAGATTTTTTATCACAGTTTCAATTTCAGTGCTTGTGATTGGTCTGTTCATATTTTCTATTTCTTCCTGATTCAGTCTTGGCAGGTTGTGCATTTCTAAGAATTTGTCCATTTCTTCCAGGTTGTCCATTTTATTGGCATAGAGTTGCTTGTAGTAATCTCTCATGATCTTTTGTATTTCTGCAGTGTCAGTTGTTACTTCTCCTTTTTCATTTCTAATTCTATTGATTTGAGTCTTCTCCCTTTTTTTCTTGATGAGTCTGGCTAATGGTTTATCAATTTTGTTTATCTTCTCAAAGAACCAGCTTTTAGTTTTATTGATCTTTGCTATCGTTTCCTTCATTTCTTTTTCATTTATTTCTGATCTGATCTTTATGATTTCTTTCCTTCTGCTAACTTTGGGATGTTTTTGTTCTTCTTTCTCTAATTGCTTTAGGTGCAAGATTAGGTTGTTTATTCGAGATGTTTCCTGTTTCTTAAGGTGGGATTGTATGGCTATAAACTTCCCTCTTAGAACTGCTTTTGCTGCCTCTCCTAGGTTTTGGGTCGTCATGTCTCCATTGTCATTTGTTTCTAGGTATTTTTTAATTTCCTCTTTGATTTCTTCAGTGATCACTTCGTTATTAAGTAGTGTATTGTTTAGCCTCCATGTGTTTGTATTTTTTTACAGCTCTTTTCCTGTAATTGATGTCTAGTCTCATAGCATTGTGGTCGGAAAAGATACTTCATACAATTTCAATTCAAAAAAAAATTTTTTTAGCTAAGTAGTATTCCATTGTATGTATATATATCACATCTTCCTTACCCATTCATCTCTTAATAAACACTTAGCTTGCTTCCATATGTTGTCAATTGTAAATAATGCTGCCATGAACATTAGGGTGCATATATCTTTTCAAATTAATGTTTTTTGGTTTTATTTTTTTCGATATATATCCAGGAGTGAAAATGCTGTGTCATATGGTAGTTCTAATTTTTTTTACAAGTTTATTGGAGTACAATTGATTCACAATGGTGTATTAGTTTCTGCTTTATAACAAAGCGAATCAGTTATACATATACACCTGTTCCCATATCCCCTCCCTCTTGTGTCTCCCTCCCTCCCACCCTGGACCCCTCTTTACCGCTTCCCAGCAGGTGCACTGTCCTCTCCCTGCTGGACTCTCCCCCTCCCTCCCATTCCTCTTCCACGGCCTGGTGGGAGAGTGGGGAGAGGGACAAGGAAACTTAGGGGAAGCAGCAACGTTTCAGCCTTATAAGAGTGAGATAATGGCTTCCGTGGTGGTGCAGTGGTTGAGAGTCCACCTGCCGATGCAGGGGACACGGGTTGGTACCCCGGTTCAGGAAGATCCCACATGCCGCGGAGTGGCTGGGCCCATGAGCCATGGCCGCTGAGCCTGCGCGTCCGGAGCCTGTGCTCCGCAACGGGAGAGGCCACAACCGTGAGAGGCCCGCGTACCCCCCCCCAAAAAAAATAAATAAAGAATGAGATAAGTATGTAAAAAAAGATCCCAGGTACATCGACTCACTGGATTAAAAAGTTACGTTAAAACACGCCATTTGGCAAAGCTCTTTGGCTGAATGTTTACTGACACTGCGTTCAGAATTCTGTACTGGGGGAGTACACGTCCGCTCCCCTCAGGCACCTTTGAGTCCAAGAGCCATTTGGAGAAGCTAAAATCATAGAAAACTACAGGTGCTCACGCACCCTTCAAAGGGTGTCTACAAACACACACACACACACACACACACACACACAAAGGGCACCTTTGGATGTCACAAAGTCCATGGATTGTCCAAAGCCTGCCCCTTGATTCCAGTTAAGAAGTTCTAGTCTACTTATCAAAATCTTGAGAATGTGGTATCACTGTTGACCCAGAGATTTCACTACCTGAATAAAAATGTCACATGTACAAAATACTAAATGGAAAAAACTCCAGTTCAACACAGATTATTTTTCTGAATAAAAATGTCACATGCACAAAAAGACTAAATGGAAAAATTTCCAATTCCAGACAGGTTATTTTTCTATGAGGGTAGGAAGTATATGGTAGCCGAGATGCAGAGAAGAAAATAGCCAACTCAGGGTCATGCAGTGTCACTGGAAGCTTCTTCTGAACCTCCCAACTCGTACTTCCACTCCTCCCCTTTGGGTCTGAGTCTTGCTTTTTTTCTTGGGTTTCCCTGGTGGCACAGTGGTCAAGAATCCGCCTGCCGATGCAGGGGACACAGGTTCGAGCCCTGGTCCGGGAAGATCCCACATACCGCGGAGCACCTAACGCCCATGCGCCACAACTACTGAGCTTGCAAGCCATAACTCCTCAGCCCGCGAGCCACAACTACTGAGCCCATGCGCCTAGGGCCCATGCTCTGCCGCAAAGAGAAGCCACCTCAATGAGAAGCCTGCACACTGCACCGAAGAGTAGCCCCCGCTCGCCGCGACTAGAGAAAGCCTGCGCACAGCAACGAAGACCCAACGCAGCCGAAAATAAGTAAAACAAAAATCTTAAGGAAAAATAAAAGAATTCTCATTGTTGTGCAACCATCCCGACCATCCATCTCCAGAATGTTTTCATCCTGTCCAAGTGAAACTCTGTCCCCATTAAACACTGACTCCCCATCCCCCTCCCAGCCCCTGACACCCACCACTCCACTTTCTGTCTCTCTGAATTTGACCCGTCTGGGGACCTCACAGAAGTGGAATCATGTAACATTTGTCCATTTGTATCTGACTTATCCACTTAGCTTAATGTCTTCGCATGTCATCTGTGTGGTAGCCTGTGTCAAAATTTCCTTCCTAGACCCCAAAGCCAGTGTGGACAGTACACAGTACACAGTGAGTGAGAAGGAAATAAAACCGTGGGTCTGAAGAAGTTCAGATGTTTGCCAAGTGCAGTGGGAAAGCAGTGAATGAGAGGTGTCCTGATCCAGTTTGCACTGAAAGGGGAACAATTGATTTTGGCTGCTGCATAAATGGATGGGGTGGGGATTCAGTAAGAGTGGAAGTTGGGAGACCCAGATAAGGTTAGGAATTTGGCGTGGTAGTCCAGGAAGACGATGTCTGAGAAGATGGAGAGAAGTAAACAGGTTCTCTGTATTTGAAGGGAGAATCAGCAAGGCTCATCGGGGGATCAGATTGCGGGGAGGTAGTGGGGCGCTGTTCTGTTTACTCTGTGTGCACGTGTGTGCTTATGCCTCTACTGCTGAGACTTAATTGTTTCTACAAAGAAACACTAACCTTTCCTCTTAAAAGTGGAATTGTTAAATTTTCACTGTTCATACAAAGAAATGTCAATCTTTGAAAAATACATAAATGGTCTTTGTATCAATTAGAAACTTTCCTTCCTGTTTGTGGGTGAATAATATCTGTTGTGTGAATATACACACTACATTTTCTTGATCCATTCATCTGTCAGTGAACACTTGGTTTGTTTCCACATTTTGGCTCTGAATCTTGCTTTTGAATTATTGTTTGGACTTTGATGAGAAGTATCTGTGTTGTTCAGGATGTGCCCAGAGGTTTATTCTGTCTTCTGATCACTTCCATATTTCTAATTAGCCCTAGCAATGCATACATAGAGTCAAATCAGTTCATCCAAGGTGCAGGGACTGAGTGTCTCTTTGGTTTGCACTCGTGGACTTTCTGAGATGTTCTAGGTCTCAGAGGCCGTGCAAAGAGTGTCTGAGGTCCTCCAGAGCTGCCACAGCCTGGCTCTCCTCAGGGTCTGCACTGCTGGGAAAAGCACTGCTGCTTGAGGACCTGTGTCCCTCTGCTGTAGACGTTGCATTGTTAGGAGGCAAATGAATTCAGATTTGCGTTCCTCATGCTTTCAACCATCACAGCTGATTGGGTCCTTGTATAACAAAACAGAAGTTCACTCTCCCTCTTGGCTAACAGGCTTTCAAATATTAGAAGGTTGGTATTCTGTCCCCATGAAAATTTCTCTTGTGTACTGTGAAATACCCTGATTGCTTTATCTAGTCTTCAGATCTGGATTTGCATAATCCCACCCCACCGCACCTTGTCCAAATGTGCTACAGTCGGGTGGGACCCATCTTAAGATGTGTTGGTATGTTGTCCAAAAATGGCGTAAACAGCCCAGATTGAATGTGATGTTGTAAGTGAGCAGGACCTTGTGGGGCCTTCCTGGGACGGATTCTCCCCATGTCTTCTGCCTGCTTCTTGTCTTTAGAAAATTTTAGCCTCCTAGCCTTCCGTGAGTTGGAAACAAACAATTTAATCAGAGAAGGGAGAAAGTGCCAAAAGCAAGGAAAAGAGTCCCAAAAGACCAAATAATACTAGTGTAGCCGTTAAACAAAGTCAAGGACCTTTAGTTCCTCCTCAAGGGCTGTAGATACTGTTCTGAGCCACGTCCTTGGAGCTGTTTTGCAGAGACTGAAGCCCCCAGCAGGGGGGAGGAAGGTAACTGCATGCTGCCCACAAGCACGTAGACCCCAGACCAGCTGGAACCAGCCGGTTGATGATGTTGACCTCAGATTACCTCACCACCAACCAATCGGAAGAATGTCCACAAGCTGACCACACACGCCTCAACCTCCTCTCCCTCACCCCACTCGTTTGTAATTCACTTTAAACATTTTTTAAATTTTATATTGGGAGTATAGTTGATTTACAGTGTTGTGTTAGTTTCCGGTGTACAGCAAAGTGATTCAGTTATATGGACACAGATATCTATTCTTTTTCAGATTGTTTTCCCATTTAGGTTATTACCGAATTTTGCTTTTTTTTCGTGGTGCTGTGTGGCTTGTAGGATCTCAGTTCCCCGACCAGGGATTGAACCCGGGCCACGGCCGTGAAAGACCAGAATCCTAACCTCTGGGCCACCAGGGAACTCCCTAGGTTAATACAGAATATTGAGTAGAGATCCCTGTGCTCTACAGGAGGTCCTTGTTGATTTCCTGTTTTATATATAGTTGTGTGCATATGTTAGCCCCAACCTCCTGATCTATCCCTCTCCCCCACCTTTTCCCTTTGGTAAACCTAAGTTTTTTTTCTATGTCTGTGAGTCTGTTTCTGTTTTGTTAAGAAGTTCATTCGTATCACTGTTTTAGATTCCACATAGGAGTGATAGCATATGGTATTTGTCTTTGTCTGACATCCTTCACTTAGTATGATAATCTCTAGGTCCATCCATGTTGCTGCACATGGCATAATCTCATTCTTTTTTATGGCTGAGTAGTATTCCATCACACATATGTACCACATCTTCCCTATCCATCCCTCTGTCGATGGACATTTAAGTTGCTTCCATGTCTTGGCTATCGTAAATCGTACTGCTATACATATTGGGGTGCATGTGTCTTCTTGAATTATGGTTTTCTCTGGGTATATGCCCAGGAGTGGGATTGCTGGGTCCTACGGTAGCTCTAGCTTTAGTGTTTTGAGGAACCTCCACACTGTTCTGCATAGCGGCAGCACCAGTGTACATTCCCACCAACAGCCTCACCCCATCTGTAAACACCTTTCCCTGAAAGCCACTGGGGAGTGGGGGCCTTTTGAGCCCTAGATACCTGGACCCCTTGCTTGTTGCCCTGCCATAAACGTGGCACTTTCCTTCACCGTGACCCGTGTCAGTAGATTGGCTTTAGTGCATGCGGGCGAGTGGACCCAAGTTTGGTTCAGTAACAGCGTGTTTGGAGATAAGCAAAACTATCACCTCTCCTCCTCTCTTTTCCTCCTGTGGATGCAGTTTAATATAACAACGGCTGTAGCTCTCGTGCAGAAATATCAGTAGGGTGAAGCAGAAGTGCTTTGTCAATACAATCCTTTGGGCATGAGAGTCACGTGGAGAAAATATTCCAACACAGATGCCTGGACCCAGCCTCACAGATTCTAATTCCACAGCACTGAGCCAGGGCCTAATTTTAACCTTCTCAATTGACATGCTTCTGATTTGGAAATGACTGGGTGGGATGTGCCACCCAGGCTGGTGCAGTAGGGGGTCTTCAAGGCGTCATTGAATGCAATAAGCAGGAGGGAGGTGAACCGTGACCTGGATTTCAACCAGGCAGCCTCTGTCAGGGCTGTGGCCGGGCCATGGGTCCACAGCTGAGCGGACGTCTGTGTCAGCCTGCAGTCCTCCTGCCAACGGGTCCGTGACAAGCCCTCCAGCGGCCTGGTGCTGCTGCGGATGAGCAGCCCTGGGATCGGAGTTCAGCCCAGGCACCTACGTGGTACATACATAGTGCATGTGCTTGTGAGGAAACCGCCCTCTCCACCAGGAAGCCTGGAGCACATCCTCCCGTACAGCCCTCAGAGGGGACCAACCCTGCTGACACCTTGATCTCAGACTTGCAGCCTGCGTAAATGTCGGACAGTGCATTTGTGTTGCTTAAGCCCGCCAGTGTGTCGTATTTTGTGACGCAGCCCAAGTAAACTGCTACGACCTGTATTTTGAATAAGAAGGAATTCACATGAGACGGTCACTTTCCTGCTTCCCCTGCCTTTATTTTTTTAATTTTTATTTGTAAAAAATTATTTATCTCTCTTAGGCTGCATCGTGTCTAATTGCAGCACGCGGGCTTAATTGCCCCGTGGCGTGTGGGATCTTAGCTCCCGGACCAGTGTTCCCAGGCTTTGAACCCACGTACCCTGTATTAGAAGGCGGATTCTTTACCACCACTGGAACACCAGGGAAGTCCCTCCCCTGCCTTTAAATTAAGACGTGTCGCTGAGCTTCAAAGAAGAGCCTGTCCTTTTCTGTTAGATTACAAACTTGAGTTTTCTTCTTAAACATTGCGTTTCCTGGTTGTGGTAGATGTGTTAGTGTTGAAAAAAATGGTTGAGAGACTTTAAGAGGAAAATGATTTTACAAATCCTGAAGATGGGTGCCAGTTATCTTGATAAAATTGGTATGTTAAGAGACCCAAAATAAACAGGAGAAAACACAGGCAACTACTTAGGAAATGCAGGATGGGAAAGGCTTCTTCAAGTACAGTGTCCAAGCTGATGAAAAGTATGAAGTGAAAGTGAAAGATTTGAACACAAAATATCTTTTTAAGTGTCTGTATAACAGAATGTGAGAGTAAAAAATTAAGTTAAAAAGATAAAGAACAGGGATTGACAGATACACACTTTTATATGTAAAATAGATAAACAGTAAGGACCTACTGTATAGCCCAGGGAACTATGTTCAATATCTTGTAATAACCCATAATGGAAAAAAGAACCTGAAAAAGAATACATATATTCTTACATAAATACATGTAACTGAGTCACTTTGCTGTACACCTGAAATATTGTAAACGAAGTATACTTCAATAAAAATAGATAAGTGACCAAGTAGGGAAAATATCTGTATTTAATAGAAATGCAGATACAAAAAGAGAAAGCTTTGTATTGTAAATCTCCATATATATGAAGAGATCTTTTTTTTTTTCATTAATGACTCTTTATTTAAACTTTCCAAGGATCCCAAACCCCATTTAAAAATTAAAATTGCAGGGTACTCCAATAAAAGCACATAAAACCCTCATGACTAATATCACAATTCACAGTACAGCTCTTACTGTGAGAAAGTTTATTTTACCTTTTATTACAAAGGCACAGAAGTCATCTGAGACCTCAGATATTAACCCCACTGCGTATTAATGTCGCACTAATGGGCAACTTAATACAATTATTAAAGTTGATAGTACAGTTTTCCAACAATCCACACGTAGTTACAGATTCTCTCTAAAAAAGAATGCCTAAAAGAAGCACTAGGCCTTAAGACCAATATAGGCATAACAAAAGGGACCTGAAATTTTCTGCCAGGGCAGTTATATTTCTTGGTAGACTTTAACAATGAAAGTCTATTACTGGCAACAGACATACTGGACCCAACTTTGCCAAAGAAATGGGGAAATTCTAACAAGCTAAAAAAATACCTTCCATACGCTCCACGTGAAAGAGTCCGGGGGTCATTCACAGACCTAACCTTCCGTCACTTCCCAGTCTTTACAGACGTATGCCTCACCAGTCAGTAGTCCTGGGTTTTGTCTCAGCGGCGACGCCGAGGTGGAGGCCCCTGCAGCCAGCGCACTGGGGCGGGCCAGCCGCCAGGTCACTGCCTGTGGCGGCATCCGGCTGGCCGGCTACTCTGCCCCTTGCTCAGCACCCACCTTGTCCTCCGGAGCCCCAGGGCTGGCTGCACTCTCGCTCGTTGGAACAGCCCCCTCTTTCTTCTTTTCTGCCAACACTTCCAGCCCCATCATCCTGAGATAGTGAAGCCGTTCGTTCTTTGGCACAAAAGTTCGAATTGAGGCCTTTCCCCGCCATCCACACAACACGATGGGGCACTGGAGCGTGTCCGGCTTCGTGGGGTCCGGTTCGTACTTCAGGACGACGCTGCCCTTGGCCATGTCCTTGACTTGGCCGTATGCCTCACTGCTGAGTTTTCTAAAAAATGGATTTTCCTGGGTTAACAGAATTTTAACATCTTCCATCGAGACGGTGATAATTCTTGAATTAATAAATGGATACAACGTATATATTCCCTCCTGCGCCAACCGGAAAGCACAGTCGAACTCTTCACCGCTGTTATTTCGACACCAGACTTTAACCCCAGTGTTAATAACCTTCACCCTCTCGCTGTTGTTCAGCAGCACGTTTCTCAGCTCCTTGGACACCATGTAGAGCTGCCTCCTCTTCCCCTCCACGGTTCGAGTTAACAAGTTCATCTTTGGGAAGGAAGGGCCCAAAGCATAAAATTTCTGGATAGGTGGAAATAATGGGTCGTCTTCAGGAATAAATACAAACGGATCTTCTTTAAATCCAAATAACTTCATTTTCTTAGATGGAGGAGGACCACACACACCATCTTTCTTATTTCCATTATTCTCTAAATTCTCAGCTCTTTCAGTTGCTCCTGTGTCGCTAATACCAGCGGCCAGTTTACTCTCCAGCTCCAAGGGGTGGGAAATGCTCCTTCCCATGGGATCTGCGGGGCCCGGCTGCACAGGCCCCCGCGGTTCTGCAGACTCACCCTGCAGCTTTGGGGGACGTTTATTCCATGGCATTGAAGACTTTTTCACTAATACTGCCACGAAGAACCCTCCAGTGTTTTGATGATGTGGTAATATCCTAAGACACCGCTCTAGGTGCATCGCCTGTGACTTCTCGGGGTCCTTCGGGGGGAACATGGTAGGCCGGATTTGGGTGTGTCTGCTGTGCGGAACATCATCCCACGCTGCAAACCACTGCCCATCCTTCGTCATCACCTTCCACTGTGTGAGTCCAGGCATCCACTTTAGTCCTGGCAACTCAGAGGACACATCAGCAAGTTCCAAGGCACCTTCACTCTTTTCCAGTAAAGATGCTATGACTGCTTCATCTTCAATGGGGTTTAGTGAACACGTAGAATACACCATCCTGCCGCCTTCCACTAGCTGTTCAGCGCCCCGAGTTGCAATCCGCAGCTGTAAACCATGCAGCTGCAAGCTGTTTAAGGTGCTCCACTTTTTCCAGACGTCAATGTTTTTTCTCATAGTGCCATCTCCACTGCAAGGGACGTCACATAAGATGCGGTCATAGAAGAGAATCTCCTTCTTCCCGTTCACATCCATCTGGAGCCGAGGGATGCAGGACGCATCATGGTTGACCACCATGATGCAGGGACTGCTCAGCCGCTTGGCCTGATGCACAAGCAGGTAGCAGCGCTTGTTGTCCACGTCATTCGCGATGACAAACCCCTCTGGGAAAGGCACGCTCATGTCAGCATGCAGCATTTCGATTAGCTGTGTGGTCTTTGATCCAGGTGCTGCGCACATATCTAAAATCTTATGGTGAGGGTGAGCATTAAGCAACAGTGGTGGAATCATGCTAACGGCTTCTTGACGACTGATGTTTCCAGATTCAGTTTCGCTAACCAGAAACTGGTGAAACTTTTCCAATTGTGGAGACTTCCTCAAGATTTTTCGACTTAAGTTTGTGTGCCAGGCAAGCTCTTCAGGATACCAACTCAGGGGCTGTGGAACTTCAACTTTCTGCCCGTCCACCTCCAGGTCCTCCAGTTCCTTGAAATACTTGTTCTTTAAGCAATGGAGAATCTCTTTTGCGTGGCTTTTGTAACCCATAATTCTTAAAGTGGCCGGGAGAGGCTCCCTGAGCGCTTCCATGAACTGGTCCCACTCACCTTCGGGCACGATCTTGAGTTCCTGATAGTAGTGCTCGAACAGCTTGTTCTCCTTGACGATCTCGGGGTACCCGCCTTCCCAGCCCGCCCCACTGCGCTTCTCGCCGTCCTCGGCGCCGTCCTCCGCGCTCCCGGGTCGTTGCTGCTGCTGCTGGAGCCGCCGGCCCCGCGACCGCCGCCCCATGGCCCACGCGGCCTGAAGAGATCTTAATGAAAGCAAACTAAAAGGTGGCCATTGCTGCTTCTGGTCAAGGTGAAATCGCAGGGTCCAGGTTTACCCTCCTAGCTTCAACAACTTTAAAAAGGGGGAAATGTATGAAATGACAGTTTTTCACCTTTTGGAGAGAGGGGTGAGTCGTGAGAGACATCAGCTCACTGCTGGACATCCTGTTCATTGGGATGACTCTGTACTTATTATTCCCTTTTTTAGAGCATTTCCTCAAGACAACTTGTAATAGAAAGACTTGCAGAGAGTGTCCAGGGCAGGGGGCTGGGGAGCCCAGCATGTCTCTGGGCTGGAGGGATAGAGTGAGGTGTTGAGGTGGGCACAGCAGCTGGGGTTCACAGGCCACCCCAGTCTTCTGCTGAGACACGGTCAGTGCACGTGGGTGAGGTGAGAACTGGAGGCCTGGTGGCGTGCTCATGGGCGCACTGCCCTTCCAAGGCGCTTCCCAGCAAGGTACTCCATGTAGCTGATGTCCTTACGTGGTGAACTTGGAAAATGCGAGAAATGCGCCCTGGAGGTTTGCCAGGCTCAGGCTCAGAGGAGGTGTGGTCGCTGTCATTCCCACACAAGCAGCATTTCATCGGTGAGAATTCAGGCAGAGGCCACAGTCAGCAGCAGCAAGAACTGGAAAAGACCATTCGTGGCTCTAAGCAGCCACTTCCAAGAGCAGTTTTGGGGAAGCACACATTTTGTGCAGGATTCATTTAATGTGGCAGTTCAGCTGGGGAAATCAGGAATGGGTTAGGTGCTTATTCATTTGCATGAATCATCACTTCTTATTTCCGTTTTTAGAGGATTTCCTCAAGACGCTTGTAATAGAAATACTTCCTCTGTCCCTTTCGTAAGTATCTAAATCTTTTTAAAAGCTAAATCAGTCTCTTGCCAGCATTACAACCCAGGAATGTTTATGTTAAGGACCTGAGAGCTATCTTCTTTATCTCTCTGTCACCAGGGGAGTTTAGGCTAGGTGTTAGGCACTTTCCTCTGAGCTATAAGTACGTGCTTGTCCTAGAGATAGGAGAAGTTGTCTTTCTCCTTTGGATAAAGGGTATTAACTAGCATGGACAACCACCGAGATGACCAGGTGAATTTAGGATGTACTCTGAAAGAATGTATGCCATTTTTATGGTGGTGTCAAGTCTATTCCCATGAGGCAAGTTCCCGTTTATCTTGAGAACCTGTATGCAACAGATTTTATCTGCTGAGCTATAAAAAAAAAAAGGTGAGGTTGATTTCATTTGCACAAACATTAGTGGTTCACCTGTGGGTGCACAGCACAGTCTGGTTTAATGGTTATTCAACAGTAAAACCGTTTTCTTTATCTCTACATTTGTGGAGAGGATTTTCTCGGTTGGCGAGAGATTTTATTTTTATTTTTATTTTGTGTGTTCGTTAATTAATTAATTAATGAGACTGTGCTGCGCAGCATGCGGGATCTTAGTTCCCCAACCAGGAATCAAACACGTGCCCCCTGCAGTGGAAACTAGGAGTCTTCACCACTGGACCACCAGGGAAGTCCCTGGAGATTTTATTTTTAACTTTTCCCCTAGCAGCTTTTAAGGAACAGTTGGCCAAGAACACAGTTATATTATTTCACCCCCAGTGATAAATAGTGATAAATAATTACCCTTCTGATTCCATTTTTGAAAAATGATATTTTTACCTAACATAAACAGTATCGTCTTTAAGAGGTAAGATCCCAGGTATCTGTTTTCTGTTTCCGGTTTGTGTGTACGTTCTGATTTTCGTACAGTTTTTAATGCGTTGGTTGTGTAATCTAAGCAGCTACAGTTTCTATTTTCTTTTCCTTCCGTGGGCAATATTAGTTTGTGTCATGGCTGGGCATTTATTGTATTCTAGGATTTGAATGAAAGTTGTAGCGTTTCAGTTAAGCGAACATGATACCCTCCTTCCCCTCTCCTGGTGGTGGGGGAATCTCAGATGTAACCCGAAATGTCCCAGGGCCGGGAAAGGACCAGGGACCCTGGAAACCATCACACAGCCCCCACTTGAGGCCACACCTTTCCTTGATCCCTAACAGGAGTGAAGACAAATGGGCAATGGAGTCCCTGGTCCAGGCGGCACACCCTCGCAGCACAGCAGCACTTGAGCGCCAGATGAGATGGAGACATTTCATACGCTCACTATCTTGACGGCACGGAGACTTCTGGGAGGCTTCTGGAGTCCGGGTACTTGTCCCGCGCTCCTGGCGGGCTTTGGCAGGCGGACTTCGGGTGTCCGCCTGCGCAGGTGCGCCCCATGATGTGTGCGTGTTGGCGCACGCGCACCGTCGCCGCCCCGCCCTCGCTTGCTGTGCGTGCCCAGGTCGTCGCTGGCCGTCGTTCCCCCGTCTTGGCCTCTTGCGGGCGAGCATTTCGGGGCCTGCGGGGCGGTACGCTGTCCGGGCCGGCCGGCAGCCCGCGGGAGCGGGCTGTGCGGGCGAGGGTTCTCGTGGGCCGGGCGGAGGCTGGAACTGTGACCTCCGAGCTCGAGCCGCGGAGCCCGCGTTTGGGCCGGAGTGGCCGGGCGGCCGGCGGCGGTGCAGTGCCCGACCATGTGCAGCGCGGGGCCAAGCGAGGTCCCGGGAGGGACGTGGGCCCAGAGCCGGCTCCTCTGGCCCAGTGGTCTCGGGAGGCGGAGCGGAGGGACGCCGAGAGAGGAGCGCGCCCGAGGAGCAGCCCCCGGACCGGAGCCTCGGGAGCCCGGGGCCGGTGAGCGAGTCCCGACGGGGTAGGTGTTGCGTCTGCAGGCCTGTAGTTGGTTGTGGAGCCTGCGGCCCTTGGAGAGCAGGGCTTGGGGTAGCCCGCCCCGGGCCCCGCGGTAGAGACACCTGGAGGGTTTGACCGCTTCCAGGAGGTGGAGGGGCCGGGCTGGAGGACAGGGCTGGCTGCTCCGGATGGGGCTCCCCTGGGACTTGTGAGCTCTGGGTGTCCTGGGGGAGCAGGGTCCACAGGCTCGGCCGGGACGTGCCGCGTCTTCCCCTCCGTCCAACCCCGATCCTCCACCTCCTCCTCGTCCTCCCCCTCCTGTCGCCGACTCGGCATCTCGCACGTGTGTCTCGAGGCGCGTCAACACCTTGGTTGTCTAATATAAGCGTCCGCCGCCCCCCTGGGTTGTGCCCTGTGGAGTCGCCCAGTGTAATCGGTGCAGGATGAGTCTGCAGGGCTTCTGTCCTGCTGCCTCGGGTGAGGAAGGAAGCGATGGGGCCTGAGGAGGGAGATGACTTGTCCTAGACCCTCACCGGGTGTGCACCTGGGGTCGCTCACAGGACTCCAAACTCCTAGGGCAGGTGTTCTGTCCACTTAAAGTCAGTTTTAATAAAAGATGTTTTTGAGCGTCGCACTTAAGTTTGTAAAGTTTGTACAAATCATTGCAAGACTGAAACGCACCTGAGTGTGTCCCTTTATTCTGGGTGTCCTGTGGATTTTCTGATCTAAGTTGTTAACAGACTGAGAAGAGATAAACTATAAGCGTTTTTAAATTTCACATTTAATGACGGAGGTTTATTTTAATAGGATTCAATGTACACTCGCTACGGAAAAATAAAGTATCCCCTCAGGTACCAGAGCCACGTGGGAGCTACAGACCTGAGAGTGGTTGCTCCCTCCTTATTCTCACAGGCCCTTCTGAAGGTGAAAGGACAGGTCTCCCACAGGTGTCTCTTGTGGAGCGTGGGGCAGGTGCTCGTGCACCCCGAGCCGCTTCAGTCGTAGCTTCACTGCCTGCGTTTTCCTTCTCCAGGTCCGCCTCCACTGTCACAGTCCTGCACGTTGTTCCAAGAGCAGCGGAAAATGAATCAGCCTCTGGTGAGTTTTGCTGTTTATGTGTTTACCTGCTGCTGTTCTTTTGTGATAACACCTTGGGAGGCGAATAGTTCAAAAGTTAAAATGGGAAAGTAGGAGTAGGTAAAAGATGTGATTAGACAAAGTGTAGAGGAGCAGGTCAGTACCAAGTGTTTCTGGCAAGTTCTACGTGTAGATCCCAGGATCCTCTTAGAGCCACAGTACAAGCCTCGTGTTCTTGACATTTGTGGCAAAACACCATCCCTTGCTTGACTTACATTGTCCTGCCGAAGCACTTTTGTTCTCGAGCGTTAAAAGGTTTCCTTGAGGATCCCGCTGTAGGCCGGGAGCCTTCCTGAGTGACAGCCCCTAACGTGTTGACGTTGGTGCCTGCCTTGTACTTCCTGTAAGCTGAGAGCGTGCTGTCCAGGGAGCACTCAGTGCATATAACTTGTCTGTTCGGTAGAACACCGTTGTCACATAGGTACATTGTTTCCAGTGCTCAGTCGAGGGATGCAATGAGGATCATCTGGAAGAACAGCCTTGTCACCCTTCCAGTAAATTTCCCTCTTTGTCTCTTACAATCTCAGAGGGTCGCGTTACACACCATGCAGTGAGGTCTCTGGCAAAGATTCTTGTTTCCCAGCTGAATTGTATCGTGCAGCCTGCGGTCTTGGTTCTGCCCCTCCATGGAACCTGATCCGGTTGAGGTGACCTGGCATCCAGCATACAAAGCAGTGGAGATTTGCCAGTCGTCACCTCAGACCACTGTCGCCTTGCCATCTGCAGAGTCTGCTCTATTGGTTTCTGTGACAGATCTCTCCTTGCTGTCTTCCTGACTGATTCTTTCTTCCGCCCTCTTTGTGTGTTGTCTTTTCCCCCTTGGTTCATGACTCTTCAACCCGTCTGATCTCACCCTCTGGTGCTTTTCACCTCCAACTCTGTCAGTTCTCCCACCTGGACCAGATAGATGCCTCTGTCCAGCCACTTGCCAGCATCTCTATGGAGTTTGTCCAAAGGGCACCTCGGATTACTAGATCCAGTAGATCCAGAAACGATTATTTACAGCTCCCCTGCCCCTTGCCTTGTCCTGTTGTCCCTGGCGGCTCATCGTTGCATCATCCAGCCTGTCCCCTGCCCAGAAAAATGAGTTCATTGTAAAGTCCTTCTCCATCCTCTGTTACCACGTTGTGGTGTGAGGCTTGTTAATGTCGTCTTCTGAGTGGTTTTTATTCGTTCTCCTTCATCCCATACTTGCTACCATTAAAACAGCTTATCTGTTCATTCCTGTAGTTACAGAAACTTTTCTTCTGTGCTGCTACCTCTTTCGTCCAGCAGCTCAAGTGTATTCTCCACGCTGAGTATTTCTCCTAAAATATTAATCACAGCGTTTTGTCTGCATGTGGGAAGCACTTTAGAGGTTCCCTGGGTGACTGGACAAACGAGGTTGCCGTTCCGCGGAGCCATTAACCATCGAGCCCAGCACTGGGGGGAGGTCGTAGCTCGCCGATGATGCGTTTGGATGGATCTGTGGGGTAAAATCCTGATCGGAGAGGCTTAGGAGAGAGGAGTGGGAGAACTGGGTTTGTTCTGGTCCCAACTTTTTCACGACATTTTGCTGTGACGGGGAAAATAGAAACTGGACAGTAGCTGGGGTAGGAGCTGAGGTCCGGGGAGGATGTTGTGTTGTGTTGTGTTGTGTTGTGATGGGAGAAATAACAGTGGGAATGATCCAGTAGATGCGTGTGGGGGAGGGGAGAGCTGCTGCCCGTGGTCCTGGAGTGGGGAGGGGATGGCTGAGCAGGGTTGCAGGTGGGGAAGCCCTCCGATGGCTTCTGTGTTCTCAGGGAAGCAGCTCGTCAGCTGAGGGTGAGGGTGAGGTTGGGGGTTTGAGGGGAGAGCAGAGCTCGGGGGCCCAGCTCCATCGTGACCATCAGCACACAGTGCATCCAGCTGGGAAGACTGTACTTGCCTTCCCTGCCTGAAAAGCCATCTCCTTTCTTAAATGTGGGAGTAATTACTCTTTGGGGAGCCTGTGTAATTACATGGGTGCTTCTCGGCTCAAAGCGAATTGAGTGCCAGTTCTGGCCACGGACATTTTCTTCTCTGCTGATGGAAGGGTCCCCAGAGGAAGTGTCCTGCTTGCCTGGCTCTTGGCCTCGAGGACCCTTCACACCATCTAGTGTTGTGTCTTTTATCCTTGACATAAGCATCAAATGTCTTCAGTTTCTGCATGTGATCTTAAGAAGCAATTCTCTGCTTCCAGGAGCTTCTGTGCTCCTCGGGAAAGGCACTTCACAGACGTAATTACAGGAGAGGACGGGAATCCTGCCCGTCGATACGTAGGGAACTCCAGAGTGCTGACAAAGCAGAGCCTGCTTTTATTTATTTATTTATTTATTCATTTAAATTTTTTATTTGTTTACTATTTAACTTATTCAGTTTCAGCTGCGTTGGGTCTCTGTTGCTGCGCGCGGGCTTTGTTCTCTAGTTGCGGCGAGCGGGGGCTACTCTTCGTGGCAGTGCGTGGGCTTCTCATTGCGGTGGCTTCTCTTATTGTGGAGCACGGCTTCTAGGCATGCGGGCCTCAGTAGGTGCGGGTCGTGGGCTCAGTAGTTGTGGCACGCAGGCTCTAGAGCGCAGGCTCAGTAGTTGTGGTGCACGGGCTTAGTTGCTCTGCAGCATGTGGCATCTTCCCGGACCAGTGTTCGAACCCGTGTGCCCACCATTGGCAGGCGGATTGTTAACCAGTGTGCCACCAGGGAAGTCCGAGAGCCTGGTTTGAAATGCATTGTCAGAGCACGTGGCTCAGTGACTCGGGGAACGGGGACGGCCCTGAAGTGCCCAGGACTTGGGTAGCTGCAGAGGTTGGCGAGGCTCTCAGAGCAGCGTGAGGTGGACTGGATGAGGCTCCTGAGGTGCTGGTAAGGACCTCCTTCCTTAGAATGTGGGCCTCCCGTCAGGAAGAGCGGGACGTGAAGGCAGGCAGACCCTGAGTTTGACTGAAGAGCCTCCCCTCTGTGCTGGTTTTGGTTTCTTCCTGTGGAGAAACTGAAACCTTGTAATTGGGACAGTGAGTCATCTGATCAAAAGATGTCATGTGTAGAGACTGTGGACGGCATGTAACGCGGGGTGGGGTGCGGTGGGTCAAGTCAGGGGGACTCTGGGCTCCAGCGCGATGCCCGACAGGAAGGGGCGAGGCCGCGGCGTGTTCCCGCTCATCCTAGGCCCCGGTAAGCAGTATGGACGTTCCCTTGGGGTTTTTCTGAATCGTGAATGAGGTTGAGAGTATTTTCACGTGCTTAGAAGCTGTTTCTTCTTTTTAATTGGTAGACAGCCTTTAGAGCAGTTTTAGGGTTATAGGAGAACCAGAATCGAGCAGACAGCGCTTTCCTATACCCGTCCCTCTGGGTTCCCTCCCTTGGTAACATCTCTGGCCTGTGTGGCGCGTCATCTCAGTGATGGCTCGGCATTGACACCTAATTCTCCCCTGGAGTCTGTAGTTTATATCAAGGCTCACTCTCTGTGTCCTACTGTTCAGGTTTGGACAGGTGTGATGACCTGCAGCCACCACTGCAGTGCCACCCAGAACCATTTCACTGCCCGAAACATCCCTGGGGGCCACCTGTTCACCCGCCCAGTGCCCCCAAGCCCCCGACAGCTGCTGGTCTTGTTACTGTCTGTGTATTTTTGCCCTTTCGAGAATGTCACGTAGTTGGAGTCCTTCATTCTGTGGTCTTTTCAGACTGGTGTCTTTCTGTTTTTGTATGAAGGGCCTGTTCATGTCCACTGCCCGTCTTACTGCCCCAATGCTTTCCTGTGGTTTTTTTTTTTTTTTTTTTTTTTCTGTGCGCGCGCCTCTCACTGTTGTCTCCTCTCCTGCTTCGGAGCTCAGGCTCCGGACGTGCAGGCTCAGCAGCCATGGCTCAAGGGCCCAGCCGATCCGCGGCATGTGGGATCCTCCTGGTCCGGACACGAACCTGTGTCCCCTGCATCGTTTGGCACTGGAAGGCTTCCAGAAGCCTCCCCCTTCCATTGCAGCTGAGGAAGCAGCTCCTCAGCTGAAGGTGTGGGTGAGGTTGGGGGTTTGAGAATAGGCAGTTGGAAGAACTCCTCAGTCTGGAAGTCACGATGTGGGAGGGAATCTGAGTAGCTCATGTAACGTGTGTATAGATTATTCACTAAATCTTGAGTTAGCTCTTAAGATTGAGAAGAAGCAGCATTGGGGAATAATAAGCGAGCTGTCCTCCACATCCTAAGACACGGTACCAACTGAGACTATAAATCTGCAGGTCCAGATTCATTCACAGATGGTAGGCTGATGGGAAGCTGTTAGCCAGAGTTAGGGGGTTAGGGAGCAAATCCCCAACTTAGATTCTGTAGAGGGTAACGACCTGCCTCTCTCATGCAGGGGGAGATGGAATTCTCAGCTCAATGCCTCAGGACTCCGGTCCATTATCATGGCTGTTGTAATCTGTTTCTGAAGTGGTCTTTTCTACAACATTGAAAAAAGTGACTGCATTATCCTGAACATTTTTATCAAGTAACAAATCAGCTGATATAAATGCATAAAGTTGGCTGAAAGCAGGCCAGGATTTCAAAGCCCCTTCGGCATGTCTAGGTTGGGCACACGTCATGGAGCCTAAGAGTTTATTTAGATGGGGAATCTTAAAAAGCTGCGACTAAAAGTGACCATGAAATCATCCAACTTTTAAGTTTGAAAAAGGCTCATTCTTTTTCATATGTAAAAAAGCATTAACTGAGTCATTAAATGAGCTTTTAAAAAAGCCTCCTGTCAAGAGAGTGACAGATACAGAACTTTAAACCCATGCCTCTGGGGCCAGTGCTCTTTCTGTCATAAAATGTTTCTCCCTAACATTTGATGAATCAAAACATACACACACACACACACACACACACACACACAATGTTAAGACCCAGTGTTCACTCTTCAACTTGCTTTCAGCCATATGGAAACTTTATGGATTGAGTCTTTCAGATATTATTTCAGAGCAGATAAGCCAAACGCTATTTCTCTCACCTGGCTCCAAGCCCTGTTTAGTCTTCTCCAACTGGGTGTAATTATTCACTAGGGATCTCACCTATTGTTCAACACTCAAACTTGTGATGGCCATGCTGTGGACTCCATTGTCCTGAGAGGAAAGTTTACACACCAAAACATTTGGGTGGGTGAAAGGAACACAGGAGAGGAGACTAGAGGAAAGGTATCGGTAAATATGTAGTGAGTTGTTGCTCTTCTACCTTGATTATGCCTAAATGGCTGTTTTTATTAACATGAGCTTGTGCTACATGCTTGATTCATGACACACGCAGACTCCCTTAACTTAGAACATAATTGTGGCACATGTATCTCCAGCTACAAATATAGATACCAAAGAGCCTAAGGAGCTCTGAGAGTCACATACCTTCATTTATTTTTTTGACTTTTTCTTTTTTTGTGAGAATTGAATAGAAATAAAAGCTAAAAAATATCCCTTATTCACCTAGCAATTTCTTCTCATCTTCCTTTTCTCAGGTAACATCTCTAGGAATCCTCCCATACCCAGGAAAAGATAGTTTCTCCTGCTCTTTACAATCAAAACCCCCTGGGCAACCCTTTCTCATACCTTTTATAGTAGAGTGTTGAATTGTGGATTTACTTGTCTGAATCTTCTTTAACCTGTGAGAAAATTGAGTGCAGGGGCTGAATCTTCCAACAGTGTATCTTCCAGTGCCAAGCACAAAAGCGTCAACTAACATGTAGCTTTAAAAAAAAAGTATCTTGTACATATTGTAAGTGTTCAATACATTTGTACATCAAATACATGAAATAATCAAGGCTGAGAAATATGATAGGAAAAAATTAATATTAAGGAGGATTTATAAATGAGTAGAAAGGGGATTTTAGGGAAGAAATCATGATTTAAGATTATTGTTTTTTTTTAACCTGGTATATGTTGAGGATTGCTATAGAAGAAAAGGCAGTTCAATACTTTGAAAATGTGTGAAGTCTATATTCATTAGTTCATCAGCTAAAATAAGGTGGTATGCACACAGCTGCTCATCTTTCAAAATTTTTCATAAATGTCAACTTGTTGAAAATATTTTGAAACTAATTTTTCTTTACCTTTTAAATTCTCTTGGAATTAAACATGGTGATTTACCACTAAGACCTTCAAGATGTATTAATTTATTTAGGCCACCATAATAAATTTGAGAGAGTCTTTGTACAGAGATGCATTTTAAAAAACACAGTTAATCACCCAAAAGTAATTTATAAAGGAATTCAAATTTTAACCATTACTCATAAAAAAAGGTGAAAAAAGGAATTAAATTCATAAAAAGTTGAACATTCTTAAATCTTCATCCCCCTACTCAATTTTCTTGTAGTTCACAGTGCTGCAGAATTCCTAATGCAGAAATCCTCAATTATATCCAGCACTTTTTGGCTTTTCCCTTTTCTTTACAAACCCTCCATTATTTTCTTTTTCTTTTTTTTAAATATCTTTTTTGGAGTATAATTGCTTTACAATGGTGTGTTAGTTTCTGCTGTATAACAGAGTGAATCAGCTATATGTATACATATATCCCCATATCCCCTCCCTCTTGCGTCTCCCTCCCACCCTCCCTATCCCAGCCCTCCAGGTGGTCACAAAACACCGAGCTGATCTCCCTGTGCTATGCGGCCGCTTCCCCCTAGCTCTCTAGTATTCTGTATTTGGTCGTGTATATATGTCCACGCTACTCTCTCACATCGTCCCAGCCTAACCTTCCCCCTTCCTTGTGTCCTCAAGTCCATTCTCTATGTCCGTGTGTTTATTCCTGTCCTGCTCCTAGGTTCATCAGAACCTTTTTTTTTTTTTAGATTCCATGTATATGTGTTAGCATACAGTATTTGTCTTTCTCTTTCTGACTTACTTCACTCTGTATGACAGACTTTAGGTCCATCCACCTCACTACAAATAACTCAATTTCGTTTCTTTCTATGGCTGAGTAATATTCCATTGTATATATGTGCCACACCTTCTTTATCCATTCATCTGTTGGTGGACATTTAGGTTGCTTCCATGTCCTGGCTATTGTAAATGCAGCTGCAATGAACATTGTGGTACATGACTCTTTTTGAATCATGGTTTTCTCAGTGTATATGCCCAGTAGTGAGATTGCTGGGTCGTATGGTGTTCTCTTTTTTAGTTTTTTAAGGAACCTCCATACTGTTCTCCATAGTGGCTATACCAATTTACAGTCCCACCAACAGTGTAGGAGGGTTCCCTTTTCTCCACACCCTCTCCAGCATTTATTGTCTGTAGATTTTTTGATGATGGCCATTCTGACCGGTGTGAGGTGATACCTCATTGTAGCTTTGATTTGCATTTCTCTAATGATTAGTGATGCTGAGCATCGTTTCATGTGTTTGCTGGCAATCTGTATGTCTTCTTTGGAGAAATGTCTATTTAGGCCTTACGCCCATTTTTGGATTGGGTTGTTTGTTTTTCTGATACTGAGCTGTGTGAGCTGCTTGCAAATTTTAGAGATTAATCCTTTGTCAGTTGCTTCATTTGCACATATTTTCTCCCATTCTGAGGGTTGTTTTTTCGTCTTGTTTATGGTTTCCATTGCTGTGCAAAAGCCCCATAGCAGTATTGTGAGTGTCACTGAAGCAGACTTGGGTCCACTTATCCACGTGCAATAAACCCAATCTACTGACACTGCGTTGTGGTGAAAGTGCCGTGTTTTATTGTAAGGCACCATACAAAGAGTCCGGGACAGCTAGGTTTCAGCAAAGTGTTTTTAAAGGCAAGGTGAGGGAGGGGAGTCCCAGGATATGTGATCAGCTTGTGCACAGTTCTCTGTTTGGTTGATGGTGAGGTTTCAGGACAGTGTCACGGGGGTTTACGTCATCAATTCTTTGGCTCCAGTAGGCCTGGGGGCTATGTGCTCATGGTCATTAAGTAGTTAACCTTCCATTTGGTGGGAGTTTTAGCATCTGTAAAGCAGGAAATGTGCATCAAATACTGTTATCTATGTACTTCAGAGAGGAGCTAAAGTAGAGGATATGGGGGAGGGGTCTATCCTAGGAAGGCCCCAGAGGGTCCTCCTCTGTTACATGAGCCCTGATGTTCTTTCCAAAATCCTCTTAAAGTTGAAGACAGACAGATTGGGTTTCCATTTTTTTGCTACCAAAAGCATCCTAACTTATACACTTGGCATAAAAATACTTTACTAATTTGGTACCTCCTCAGAGGTCTTGCTCAGGGCTGTACACAACTCCAGCTTGTGTCATTCAGATTGACATTATTATGAATGGTACCCACTGGAGTTGTGCAGTCCCCAACTTTCATAGTTGTAAAAGGCTGTGCTGCTTTGTATCTGCTCATCTTTCCAGCTCCCCTTCAGTTATCTTACATATGTGAGCTACAGTTGAGTCAGTTCCAACTACTTTTGCTCTCCAGAGGAACCATGGTATTACTTGGGCTTTTTGTGATCACTTTGTTCCCAATGCCAAATACAGATTCTTCACAGTTTGTTCATCTGACAGAGTCGTGTTTATTCTTTGATGGTCTTCTCAGATATCACCTTTACTCTAAAACTTTTCTGGTCACATCATTTTCCTGCCATAGACCCTAGGCACTCATAGTAAATGACTTTATCAAATGTAAACATAGCACTTTGTGTACATTTCTATCAATGCATCTCATGATGGTTTTATGTTAGTCTTCTGTACTGACCTATGTGCTTTTTGAGCAAACAGAGTTTTCTAATTGTGGCCTAGTAGAGGAAACCCTAGCACACAGCAGATGCTTAAAGGACTCTCTCTTTGTGGACTGTTTAATGTATTCATTAACACTCATAATTCACTGAATGAACCAAATCATTTAATATTTACAGTTTTCCACAGCAAGATCTTTTTCGACCCACCGCCTAGAGTAATGAAAATAAAAACAAAAATAAATAAATGGGACCTAATGAAACTTAGAAGCTTTTGCACAGCAAAGGAAACCATAAACAAAATGAAAAGACAACCCTCAGAATGGGAGAAAATATTTGCAAACAAAGCAACTGACAAGGGATTAATCTCCAAAATATACAAACAGCTCATTCAGCTCAATATCAGAAAGACAAACAACCCAATCAAAAAATGGGTGGAAGACCTAAATAGACATTTCTCCAAAGAACACATACAGGTGGCCAACAAACACATGAAAAGATGCTCAACATCACTAATCATTAGAGAAATGCAAATCAAAATGACAGTGAGGTATCACCTCATACCAGTCAGAATGGCCATCATCAAAAAATCTACAGACAATAAATGCTGGAGAGGGTGTGGAGAAAAGGGTACCCTCCAACACTGTTGGTGGAACTGTAAATTGGTACAGCCACTATGGAGAACAGTATGGAGATTCCTTAAAAAACTAAAGATAGAGCTACCATATGACCTAGCAATCCCACTCCTAGGCATATATCCAAAGAAAACCATAATTCGAAAGGATGAATGCACCCCAATGTTCACTGCAGCACTATTTATAATAGCCAGCACGTGGAAGGAACCTAAATGTCCATCAACAGAAGAATGGATAAAGAAGGTGTGGTACATATATACAATGGAATATTACTCAGCCATAAAAAGGAATGAAATAGTGCCATTTGCAGAGATGTGGTTGGAGCTAGAGATTGTCATACAGAGTGAAGTAAGTCAGGCAGAGAAAAGCAAATATTGTATAGTACCATTTATGTGTGGAATCTAGAAAAATGGTAGAGATGAACTTATTTGCAAAGCAGAAATAGAGTCAGAGATGTAGAGAACAACCTTACTGTTACCAAGGGGGGAAGGGGTGGGTGGGATGAATTGGGAGATTGGGACTGACATATATAACTACTATGTATAAAATAGGTAACTAATGAGAACCTACTGTATATCACAGGGAACTCTACTCAGTGCTCTGTGGTGACCTAAATGGGAAGGAAATCTAAAAAAGAGCGGATATATGTATATGTATGACTGATTCACTTTGCTGTACAGCAAGAAACTAACACAACATTGTAAAAGAACTATACTCCAATAAAAATCAAATAAAAATTTTAGAGTTTTCAATCCCCCATTATCACATATATCCAGCTGCAGCAATATTTACTTCTCCTATCAGTTGCCAATGTCAACTAAAAAAACCCAAACAATAGCAGCATAGTAAGGAGAAACTTCACTCAAAAGGGTAAGTGCAAGGAGGGGCCTATTGCAATTGGGGGAGGAGAACTATTGCATTAGGGAGAATGCTGTGACCCTAAGATCTGCAAGCCTCTCAGTGGTTAATCAAAAGGGGTTTTTCTTCTCTTGAGAGGAAGTAACAAGGGTATTAAGGGTAGGGTGTGGGCAAATGGGATAAAAGAGTAGCTTGAGTGGATGGTAGATCATAGAATATTTTACCCTGAGGTCAGCCTGTTCTTAGGAGAGATTATCTGTTGACTCAGTCTGACAGTGAGTCCGAGTTCTGGAGCCTGGAGGAAGGAGTGAAACTTTACAGTTTGATTAATAAGCAGTTTGTTCCAATTGATTAGTAGGAATAAACACTTCAGATGATAATTTATGAGACAAAAAAAAATGGCAATTTGGAATATCTTTGTCTGGCATTGCCATAGGTAAACAAGAGGAGGCATCTGTGGTGGTTCTTAGGAATAAGCTGTTTTCCACAACACAAAGGGCAGAGGGATATCTTAACTTTTGCTGTTTTCCAGGATTCGAGGGCTCAGGTAAAATTCCACATTGTCACTAATAATAGTTTTCAGTATCGAAGGACACAATTAGACTATATAAAACTTTATTTTCTTTTGCAGTGGTCATCACACAGCCAAGCAAATGTATCCACTTGTTAAATTTAATTACCTTTTATCTTAGAGAGTTCCCCCAAATTAAATAGGTCGGAAATTTTTATAAAGAATCAAATATTGCTTTCCTGTCTGAAAAGTGTGGACTGAGTATCAGAGACTTATCAGATTCCTTTCAAGCTAAAGTCACTTTCATTCACTTGATAAGACTGTAGAGGGCACAGTTGGACTGAAACAAAGTTTGAGTGAAAGAGTGTGAGAACTTTATTACACCTAGCTAATATCCAAATGTGTGCTGTCAGTGATTCATATCTGCCTTTCAGAGCAACGGTCTTTTAAAAAATCTTTTTGAAAGAGGGTTTTCTTATTTGTCACTTTACTTTCTTTTTAATTAATCCTAACAACATTTCATGTGAGAAAGTGTGTTTGAAGAGATAGAATTATAAATGAGTCCAGCATTATTGTTATAGTCCCTGTATTAAAATGTTACTGTAAGCTAAGGCAAGGAAGTCAAAGATAGTAGATTAAGAGAAAACTGCTGGGGCAATGAGCAAGCATTATTAAAAACAAGTGACAGGTTTGTATTACTCTATTGGAAGTAGCATATAGTAGTGGAAAGACTAAGGAATTAGTTGGGCTATCCGTAAGCTATTTGAAGCACAGCTTTTCCAAAGCTAAGTAAAGTTTTCTCTAATCATCAGCTAATTTGTGGTTTCAAAATCCTGTAGTGTTCTTGATGCAGTTACCACCAAAATGAAGCATGCCCTTCTTCCTAATGGTCTACTCCTCCCCTTCCTTGTACTATATGTGCAAAACAAATGACATATACGAACTCTTTATGTTCTCTTTTCACCCTGCTTTCATTCCACATTGCACCAAGATTTCATTTTCCACATCAGTAATGGCTTTATAATTTCCAAATTCAAAGGTTTTTCTTCTGTCTCATTTACCTTAAAATCTCAATTGCTTTTGATGTTTTGCTCCTCACAGATGACTCTTATCTTTTTGCTGTAATTGTGTTGACTATGTACTACCTGTTACTCTTTTCACATATTTAGCAAATCAGTTTGTTACTTTGAGTGCTTCTTTTTGATTTTTCCCATTCCACTATTTTGGGAATTCACCATACTTCTGTATTTTGTGTGCTGGTTCTCCTCTATCAGACTATTGATTGAATTTTATGTTTCCAGCTAAAACCTGCCATTGGATTGGCTATTACCTCAGTGGGAAATGGCTATGGTATCCATGTAATGTACTCTCACTAAAGCCCCAACTTTGTATTGCTAATTGCCTTCTAAATATTCATAAATGGATGTCTTGCTATTCCTTGAAAGATAGCTATTCAAAATCATTTTTCTCTCCAAACCTAGTCCCGCTTTTTGATTTTCTCATTCTTCTATCTCTGCCATAGCCTTTAGATGGAAAAAAATTTGACTGTTTTTTCAACTAACACTCTGTAGGCTCCTTGCTAGCCTCCTAGGCCAGGTCTTTGGGCCAAGGTAACTAGTCTCTGGATCCATTAGAAAGTCCAAGGGGGCAGAATTTTCTTTATGCTTTGTTCATTAATGTAGCCTAATCACAAAGGATGATAACTAGCTCAATTAATATTCATTAATAAATGAATGAGCCCAAGTACCCAAAGTTAGGTTCTCCTATTATTTATTTTACATTAATTACCAGATGAATATTTTTAATACCACTTTTGTATTGCTGCTTTTCTGATCAGAAACTTCATTGAGTCTATTTTGTCTCTTTTTTTCTGACTTTTAAGATTGTCCATTTTTCTATTCTAAGGAGGTCCTAAGAAAGTGAATTAATGTTGTGGGTAAGAGTGAACGTACTGGAGTTAAACAGCCTGAGTTTGATTATTGTTCTTTCATTTACTAACTGGGACAGGTATTTAATTTTTCTGTGCCTTGATTTCTACGTCTTTAAAATTGAGATAATGATCACTGGATTGATGTTAGGATGAAATAAGTTAGTGCGTTTTAAGCACTCAAACAGTGCCTGGTATTTAATGAATGCTCAATATGCATTATTATTATTATTATTATTAACCTCTACATTTGAAAAGCGTCTGTACAGTCAGTGACATCCAGATGTTTAATAGAACATATCCCATCTTTCAAACAAAATTTTACATGTAATCCCAATAACTTTATGAAATACAAAATAAGTGTGGCTTTGATTATTTGTACCCTCCGCTCTTTCATAAACTCATAAATGTCCTTGACAAAATCCCCAAACTCCAAGAACTACAATTTAAAAACCCCTGGTCTCAGTAACTTTTTTTCTTTTTTTTTAATATTTATTTTTTTGGCTGCACTGGGTCTTAGTTGTGGCATGCGGAATCTTAGTTGCAGAATGTGGACTCCTAGTTGAAGCATGCATGCGGGATCTAGTTCCCTGACCAGGGATCAAACCCGGGCCCCCTGCATTGGGAGCACAGGGTCTTACCCACTGGACCACCAGAGAAGTCCCTGGTCTCAGTAACTTTTGATGTAAGTATTTACTGACTGACTAAGTCATGTTGAAAACCATTAGATTGTAGAAAGAGCAGGCGTTTTAATAATACATCTATTATATTGCCTGTCTCAAGTGAGGGTATTGTAAGACAAGGAAGTTACATTTGAAAATATTATGTAACACAGACAATTTATATCTATTTTAGTAAATTTAGATCAAAGGAATAAACTTTTTTTATAATAAATGAGGGGTAAGTTTGAATTACAAATCATACTTAAGGAATCAAAGTGTTGTGTTATTATAATTGTCATATATAGAATAAATTATTTGCCCTTTGAGCATTTGGAGATGACTTAAAACATTATTTGTTTCTGAACTAAACCTAAAAGATGTAAAAAGCATTTTCTAAATGATAATATTGATATTAACAATACTTATCCTTTTACTTTCAACTCTGTAAGCTTAGTAAAACTTCAGTCTTTATTGATATCCCCATATCTAAAAGATATTTATCTCTACTGCTTAACTGGAAATTTTTGAGAAAAAATTAATTGATGTTATTAAAAGAAAGGTGTCATCTAAAATTATACTGTCTTATTCTTAGAAAGAATTTGCTGAGTGATCCAGTGAACATCTGACTAAGAGTCATGTACTCTTAAAGGGGTTGAGAACAGGTTCATGAGATATTTGAGTCCCTTCATTTTACAAATGAGAAAAATATGAGCCTGCTTAGCTAAGCAATTTACCAAAGATAGATGATTGCATATTAAATATTAAGAAGTATTAAAATCTCTGTTCTCAATCCAGTACTCTTTCCACCATTTGGAAAATTAATCATACAGTCTCAAACATCAAAATATTTTTTCCTGTATCCAAAAGAGAACAGAATGTCATGTTTTAGAATCCAGATGTCATATCAACTTAAAAAGCAACATAAAAAACAATTGTAAAGTAAAACTTTGGATTAAGCAGATGATGACTGCTTGATTGGTAGTGGCTTATACTGGAATATAAAGTAAATCAATAAGCAGAAATACTGCAGTCATCTGTTTTTCTGAATGTCAATCAACAGAGCTGTTCTAAGAAGGATTGAGAAATAGCAAAAGGCTGGTCTTTCTCCAATCTGTGGTTGTCTTTATTGAACTCATTTTCTTTTTTCCTTGCCCTTTTTGGTGCCTCTTATCTCTGTTCTCTCCTTCTCCTACCAAAACTTCTTCTAGGAAACTTGTATCAAACTTGTACTGAAATGTAAATGGCTTACAAGCCTTAAGGTGCTGCCTCTCCCAGGGAAGTGTGAGGAGTGAGATTTAAGAGGGGCAAAGAAAGGTAAAGTTATAGAATGTATATCTAAATATGAAATTTTAAGCATCAATGAGGAAGAGAGTAGCAGTTTTAAATTGTAGGAGGACACACTTCCCAGTGATTTTAAAACCATTGTTAATCTCCCCAAAGAAATAAAAACCAAACAAACAAATATGCAACAAATATAACAGCCAAACACAAAAACAAAAATAAAAAACCCCAAATTAATGGGACTTGACTATGTTGAAACTGAGATTAATATGTGGAGTATTGATTTCTCTAATAAGTTGAGTCCCTCAGTCCATGAACATGGTATATCCCTTTATCTAGGTATTCTTTAATTTTTCTCAGTACTGCTTCATAATTTTGCATATAGAAGTCTTCGTACCTCTCATTAGATTTATTTTTATGTGTTTCACTTTTTAGATATTACCATCAAGAGCATCGTTTTCTGAATATCCTATTTGCTGTTGGTCTGTACAAATACAATTGATTTTTAAAAATATTGACCTTGGATTCAGCAACCTTGTTAAATTATCTTATTCAAATGGCTTACCTGTAGAATTTGTTTCAAATACCATAAGGATTAAAAGATCAATTCTCTAAAACAATGTAATAAATCTAAGATTTCATACAAAAAGTAATGTTTTTAAAAATTCATACAGCAAAACTTGACAGGAAAAGAAGAATAAATATGTAAATCCACAATCATCGTGGGAGATTTTAACACAACTCCCTCAGTAGTAGGTAGAACAACCAGCCAAAAGTCCATGGAAGATTTTTAACACAAATATGAAACTTGATCAATTTGAAATATATAAAACGCTCTATGCAACAATGATGATGGAAATCACACTTTTAACAAGTATATATAGACTATATTACAAAATTGATTATATGGTTGTACATAAAGCAAGTCTCAACATATTTCAAAGACTGAAATACAATAAAAGATGCTTTCTGACCATTGAGATGTTGAGTTAGAAATCAGTAACAAAAATTATTTTAAAATAGATCCAAATGTTCAGGAATTAAGCATTTTACTTTAATAATCCACAAAGAAGAAATCACAATTAGCATAAGAAAAGCAAAATTTTAGCTATACTCCCATGGTTTATTACATATGTGTGTACTCTAACACCATCACAGTTTCCCCCACAAGCATATGCACTAACAGAGTTTGTATCCTATCTATCTAGTTTCCTTTAGGGTCTGATAAGGCCAGTTGAAGATGCTTACTAAATGCTAATTGGGTGTATCGGCAGAACTCTTGGTTTTAAGCAACATGATATGACTTAGATAACTTTAAGAAAATGAATTTATTACAATGATACAGAGTAGCTCACAGAATGGTTTGGAGAGTCAGAGAACCGTGGGTCTAAACTATCAGCCAGGAGAAATGTCTAAACTTATTTCATGGTCTGATGTGGTGAAGACGAGATTGCCACTACTGCTGGATTACTTGATTACTCTGCAGATCGTAATGCTGAGCTCACAAACACAGAATTTAGATGCTGCTGGAAAGAGGGTATTGCTTCCACTAGGGTTCTTTTGTGTGACCAGTATAGACTCTACAATTACTGTTTTCCACTCACTCACTGGCAGCTTTTAATTGCAAATCTGGGGCATATGCATCCAACTGATAGAATTCCGTTTTTGTGCTAATGCCCTAGTTTCAAAGGAGGCTGAGAAAACAAGTACTTGAGATGTTTAGCTTCTATGGTGAAAGGTGGATTTGCCTCATAAAGTGGGAGATTCCTAAAACATAGGGAATGGACAAGGTTCATGCAATGTATCTATGACTTTCAGGCAGACATGGGTCTTGCCAAGACACTTTGGGTAGTCTATTTACTGATCTGTAGGTTCTCTGAGCATGATGTCATTAAAATAGAGGATAAGTGTGATGTCAGAAGGTCAAGGTCTCTATGAACTAAGCTGTGATGTAGAATGAATAAGTTGAGACAATACAGTGAAATTAATACTGCTGCCTTGTGATTTGCAAGCAAATTGTTCTGATGTTCTCAGCTTTTTAGAGTAAAGGAATAAAAGCATGTGCCTAATCAATAACTATTGATTACTTAGAAAACAAAGCAGGTTCCTTAGAACCTTACTGATTTGTTCTAGTGAAGAGACCACATATAGAATAACGGCCTCAATTTGCTGTCTCTAGCTGATCAAATTTATAACAATCTTCTGTTTTACTCCTGAATACTCTGACTTCTACACTAGACAAATTGAAATTTTAAAAGGGAATATGATAGAAATCACCAACCCTGAATTTGTAAAATCTTCAGTAGTGAAACTAATCACTGTGATTCTCTTAGGGATTTAATCATGCTTTTGATATATTATTATAATAAATAGAGGAAGCTCTTGGGGCTTTTAGTGGGCTCTTCCTAATAAAAATATTATTCCCTGAGACATGCAGCCAAGATGGTGATTCTGCTTGTGGCTGAGTGTACTACTTTAATGATATACTAAGAAACTAATGAAATATTTATGGAATTTTGGGGCATCCTACTAGTCCTACTGGGAGGCAGACTTAAGTCAAACTGCCATTTATCATTTCATCTTCATGTCACCACCCTGACTAGTGGAGAATAGTGGTATCGAAGGTACCAAGAATCAATACAGGGAAGGGTAAAGAGGTTGGGATGGGAAAAATTGACTTCCATTTTCTAGGTAACTCGTCTTGGCTAAGTCATTACATGTCTCCAATCATGGCGAAAGAAATGTTACTATATATCGTAAAATTGACTTCTCTTTAGAAAGATGGCAAGTGAGGGTTGGAGAGTCCTTTCTTTATTGGAATCTACCATTATATCCTCATCCCACTACAAAGAAGTCCAGTTCTTTTTCAGTCAATGCCCCATTCCAAGATGCCAATTAAACTCTCATAATAAAGCAGTCATCAGAATTAAATGTTTAGTGTTATTCTATCTCAACCTGTGGATGCAAGAAGTAAGACTTTTATCACATTCACAGAAAGTTAACGATATTTTGTCATTATCTTGAGCTGGGAATTTAAGACTGGAATATTACATTCTTATTACATTGGTTTATCCTGTTGTCTTTATTTTTAATTTATTTTATTAATTTATGAAAAGAAATTTTATTGTGGTAAGAAAACAATATGTGATCTACTCTCACATTTTTAAGTGTATAATACAGCCCCTGGCAACTATCATTCTATTCTTTGTTTCTACAAGTTTGACTATTTTAGATATCTCATATAAGTGGAATCATGCAGTATTTGTTCTTCTGTGACTGGCATATTTCACTTAGCATAACATCTTCAGATATATCTATGTTACTGCACATGGCAGATTTTCCTTCTTTTTTAAGGCTGGACAATATTCTATTGTATGTATATATCACATTTTAAAAATGTATTCATACGTTTTGTCCATATCTTGGCTATCATGAATAATGCTACAGTGAGCATGGTAGTGGAGAAATATCTTTTAGATCTTGATTTCAAATCTTTAGACTATCTACACAGAAGTGGCATTGCTGGGTCACGTGATAATTCTATTTTTAAGGTTTTCAAGACCCTCCATACTATTTCATAGCAACTGTACCATTTTACATTCTTACCAACAGTACACTGTAGTTCCAATTTCTCCACATCCTTACCAATACTTTATTTATTTTTATAATAGCCATCCTAACAGGTTCAGGATGATATCTCATTGTGCGTTTTCTTTTGTTGTTTTTTGGGGGTTGTTTTGGTCTGTGCTGTGTGGCATGTGGGATCTTAGTTCCCTGACCAGGGATTGAACCTGCACCCTCAGCAGTGAAAGCACAGAGTCTTAACCACTGGACCACCAGGGAATTCCCTCATTGTGGTTTTGATTTACATTTTCCTGATGGTTAGTGATGTCGAGCACCTTTTCATATATCTGTTGACCATTTATATATCTTCTTTGGAAAAATGTCTGTTCAAGCCCATTGCCCATTTTTAAATTGGGTTATTTGGGGTTTTTTTTTTTTTGCTATTAAGTCATAGGAGTTTATAAATTTTGAATATTAAGCCCTTATCTGATACAGGGTTTGCAAGTATTTTCTTCTATTCCATAGGCTGCCTTTTCATTTTGTTGATTGTTTCCTTTGCTGTTCAGAGGGTTTTTAGTTTGATGTAGTTCTACTTGCCCATTTTTGCTTTGTTGCCTGTGCTTTTGGTGTATATAGATAGGACATCATTGCCAAAATTAGTGTCAAGGATCTTTTCCCCTATGTTTTCTTCTAGGAGTTTTACAGTTTCAGATCTTATGTTTAAGTCTTTAATCCATTTAGAGTTGATTTTTGTGTATGATACAAGAGTCCAGTTTCATTCTTTTGCATGTGGATATCCAATTTCACCAACACCATTTGTCAGTTTTGAGAAAGAACAAAGTTGGAGGCATAAGAGTTTCTGATTTCAAAAAATATATTACAAACCTACAGTACTCAAAACAGCATGGTACTGGCAAAAAGACGAATGGAACAGAATAGAGAGACTAGAAATAAACATATGCATATACAGCCAACTGATCTTTGACAAAGGAGCTAAGAATACAATTGGGAAAGGATGCTCTCCCAGTGCCCTTAGAAGTAACCATGACACCCTACAGATTTGGAATATTCAGGGCCTCCATACTTTTTTAAAAGATAAATTTATTTATTTATTTTTGGCTCCATGGGGTCTTCGTTGCTGTGCACGGGCTTTCTCTAGTTGTGGCGAGTGAGGGCTACTCTTGATTGCAGTGTGCGGGCTTCTCATTGCCGTGGCTTCTCTTGTTGCAGAGCACAGGCTCTAGGCTCATAGGCTTTAGTAGTTGTGGCACACAGGCTCAGTAGTTGTGGCTCGTGGGCTTAGTTGCTTCCCGGACCAGGGCTCGAACCCGTGTCCCTTGCACTGTCAGGTGGATTCCTAACCACTGCACCACCAGAGAAGTCCCAGGACCTTCATCCTTTTACATGTGAGTTACTACTTGATTTTCCCTAGTCAGGTCACTAGTAGGCTTTAAGTTCCAGGAGACTCTAAGGTTAATTTTTCTCAATTTGTTTCTTATTGCCAACTAGAGATTTACTGTCTCCAGTGCCAACCAGGCTAGATAAGTGATGGCAATTTCCCCTATATCCTCAATGATCTGTTGTCTCTGATCTCTCCTGGTATCAATTTTTATGTTAGAGCAATAGATGACTTACTCTGGGTTAATTAAGTAGAAAATAAACGATTAAAAATATATTGGACAGTTTATGGAATCTCTAAATAAAAGATTCAAGAACCAGGATTGGTGTTTGGAAGTTTAAACTTATGCCTAGGAATCATGCTGTAGAATTGGTCCAGGGAACAACCTAGTGCAAGAGTCACTGGGCAGAGACACTTCAGCTAGAACTACAAATATCAATGATAGGGGATGCTAAATACAGTAATATGAATCACTGATACATTTGTTCTGGATACTGAAAACAGTGTGTGCTTTCCACTTCCAGAATATATTCTAAGCAGTCTTTTCTTCTTGTCAGTAGCTTCTAGTCCAGTCTCCAGAATGGATATAACTGATTGTCAGAGCTAAGGTCATATGCTAGCCTATGGCTTTAAAGGTTACTCAGAGATTAAGTAGCTGGCATTTTCAATCTCAATAACGAGAGACAGATTCTTCCTCATAAGATGGGGATTTCCATAACTTATATATGGGTTCATACACTGGACAAAAACGAAGAGTAGAATTCTCCATTAGAGTTTATTCATGAATAAATACCACATAAGTCATAATTTTCTTTACAATATTTTGGAAACAAGAATAAGGAAGTTTTATATATATATATATATATATACACACACACACACATATATATATACACACACACACACGCATATATGTATATATGGGTGTGTGTGTTTATAAATTCTGACTTTATATAAAGTAGGCCTTTGTTTTTTACTGTGACTGTTCTGAATGCAGAATGGGGATTCTTTTAGTTACAAAGAGGAAAATGAAAACTTTTTTCTGAACTAAACTACATGAAATGTGAACATGAAGATTAACATCGTCTCTGAGGCAGGAACCTCAAAATTATACTCCTTCTCAATCAATGTTATTGTCAGTCCTTAGTTTTATTAATTATTAAAGGAAAATATATATCCAAGACATTACTGCAAATAAATATTTTAGAATATGTCTGGCTTTTCCTGTACAGTGAAAACATTTGTATAATATGAAATGTAAGAACAGATATTTTTCCAACGTAAGTTCTCGTTGCACATTCTCACATATTATAACCATATGTAATTACTGTTAAGTGAAAAGCCTGAATTAGATGAGTAAATTGTTAGAGCCAGTGGTAAGAAAATTATTATATATATTTTTAGCACAGTATTTAAATTTTATATTTAAGAAACTTTTGAGGGACTTTTCATCTAGCTAGTAAGTGAGTTAATTAAAAACAGAGGAACGTTGTGAAGAGTGACACCATGGTGTTTTTAGAATCAGAGGGGTATGAATTCAAATTATTCAATGATAATTTTTGAGATCCTACCACAGCCAGGTACATGGCTTTTACATTTTCTCTAGGAATTTCATTTTCATCATCTAAACAATAGATATAAAACATTTAACTAATGAAGTTTTTGAGAGCAGAACAAATCTTCAAGGCAAGACACAAAAAGGTGAAAACCTTTCCAAGTAACTTGACTATGTTCCAGAGCAAAACTCAATAATATTTATAGAAATACAAAAATATTCATCACTACTACAAGGCAAAATTAATAAGTTATGGCATCCAACCAAAGATTACCAGGCATACAAAGGGTCAGGGAAAGATGAACTATAATAAGAATAATCACTTGAGAGTGACCCAAAACTGGCACAGATGTTAGAATGAGAAGATAAGGAAGTCAAAATAGCTTTTATAATTGTACCACACATGTTAAAAAAAGTTATGTCGAAATATAGAAGATATAAAAAAGAACCAAATTTAACTTCTAGAGATGAAAGCTACAGTTATTGAGATCAAAACAAAGCAAACAAATCATTTGATAGGTGTTGTGTGTTTGAAAGTTTGTTGTTTGAAAATTTGTTTCATTTGTTCTACCAATCAGACCTGGTAGAAGAAACAGTGTTTCTGGGTAAGAGATGATGAAATACCAGTCCTCCAGTTAGTTCACTGTCACTCTCAGAGAGCTTAAAAGAGAACTCAGTGTGGTCGAACAGTAGCCCAGAGAATAAGTTGGAGGGGGTTATTGCTGGAAGTGACAAAAGTTAAGACATGGCTTCCACTTTGGGGTGTCTTCTGTTGTAAAAGAGGCAAGAATGAGGATGAACCTTAAACTCTTCCCATGCTGAAGCCACAGAGTGAACCCATCCCATGTTATTAGAGGCCACTGATATCAGAGGCCGAAGACCAGGATCATAACTGCTAATGGGCAGCTAATTGTGCTTGTAGTCAGAGGAGGGTCTCCCTCTTTTCCCCTTTTTCTTTTTAATTCTAAACTCAGGGTTATAATTAAACAAAACAGGAATTTAGAGAAGAGCATGTGGGAAGCTTTTTGGCTATTTGGAGTTGTTGCTTTGAACAAATATCCCCCCAATAAAAATAATAACATAATAATAGTAGTACATGAAATGTCCATATATTTACTTAAATGAATTCTTTAAAATTAGATGTAATTTTTGGTCTAGACTGCAAAAGCATTAAATTTCCCTTGTAGCAGTTACTGAAAAAAAATTAAACATTTAAATTTCTTTACTTCATCAAGATTGAATTTCTCAATCAAACCACATATGATTAACCTGGTTTTCCAATGTATCTTTTATAACAGACACATAATCTGATAATAAACATGGCATTGTTTTCTGAATTATTTTTAATGACATACATGATAGAACATGAGAGGATCTTGGCCCATTTAGCAACCCCCATACTTTTATTTTAATGGAACATATAGTTTAGGTAGAAAATATAGCCTAGTGGATTTAAAAAAAATTATCTTTGGAAATGAAAAATAATGGAACTGAAAGATTATGTATAAATTAGAGACTATAAGGATTTGATTTATTTGAAGTACAGAGTCCTTAAATTGTGCTTCTGGTTAATAAACTGGCTTTAGACATTGGACAAAGGTCTGTCATTTCTTCTACTACAGTCTGGTATTTCAAGAGCTACCAAGAAAACACTGCTGAATGGCTTTAGGTCTCAGAAGTTAAGACACAAGAGAAGTCAGATATCACCACTATGGTGGTAAATTCCCTCTATGCAAAACAATTAAAAAAAATTCCACTTCTCTCATTAGAATACCACAGTGCAGAACTTCCGTGGTGGCGCAGTGGTTAAGAATCCGCCTGCCAAGGCAGGGGACATGGGTGCGAGCCCTGGTCCAGGAAGATCCCACATGCCCAGAGCAACTAAGCCCGTGTGCCATAACTACTGAGCCTGCATGGCACAACTACTGAATCCCACGTGTCTAGAGCCCGTGCTCCACAACAAGCGAAGACACCGCAATGAAGAGTAACCCCCACTCGCCGTCACTAGTGAAACCCCACGCGCAGCAATGAAGACCCAACGCAGCCAAAAATAAATAAAAATTAATTAATTAAAGAAGAAAAAAAGAATACCAGAGTGCAATGTCATCATCTCCTCAAGAAAAAGTGCCATATAATTCTGTTCTCTGTCTTCAGTGTTATGCAGTAAGACAAGATTTGTTTTCTCCAAGTCCCCCCTCCCTTTTTTTGGTCATTTCCCCCTCCTAGAAGAGAGCCTTAGCTTAGATGAGAAAATAAAGTTTCTATTATCATAACACCAAATAAAGGCTATCAACATTTGCAAGGGAAATTTTGATTGTAGATGTTTAACTGAAAGATTAAAACGTATTTCCGTAGGACCTTCAAGGTACCTGACCTCTCCCACAGCGTATCTTGCTGAGAAGATGAAAGGAGCCTATTGACTGCTAATCAAGCCTTGCAGAGTAAGAAGAAAGCTGAAAAAACCAAGGTCATGGTGAAGAGGAGAAAAGTTAGGGAGAACCTACAGAGATGCAGCTTTAAGCTGAAACCTGTATAGACTTTAAATGGAAAAGAGTAAAACACTATCCATGCTCTCCACTGTTCTCTATGTGTTTTGTATCGTAAAGTAGGCTTTTCTTCTAGTAACAGACCCACTTTCATGCTCTTCCAGATATTCAAGTCTACATAAATAAGGATTTATATACTTGTGGTCTTGTCTGAGATTACTGTACTGTGACATAACATATGGCTGTGCCTCCATCCAAGACTACCATAGAAATTAGCCAAGAAATACTCCACCGTTTATCTAAACTACCAGATTGTTGCTGAGGAAGGGGAGTGCTCACAGCTTTTGTAAATTGATGTAATGAATACTCTTTCAGCAGGGGAGTAACTTGAGAAAAGTAGTAATCTTGGCCTGGAAGCACTGGCCAGAGTGTCAAGTTTGAGAATGCATGGTTTAACATGAATGCCTAGGTTAATACTTTCTTGTGAGTTTATTAGTTTCCCATAGGAAAAATTCACAAGCTGTTATCAGGCTATGAAGAGAGGGAAGAAGTCTGGGGAAGGTCATTTGTGTATCTGCATCATCCAAAATGGATGATAGGAGGGAAATTAGATTGTTTATGAAGGCGGAGGAAAAGTCCCTGAATGATATGGCAATATTGATGGGGGCAATGCAGTTGATACAGTATTTGGCTCCAGCTACATTTGAAACAGGGCTTGAAACTAGTGAGAAGACAGCCAGTAAGTACGTGAGAAGAAGAATGCATTATTTAGGAATTCATGATTCTCTGCCATTCTCAAATAATTCATTGAATAATTAATTGAGAGGATGGGTAAGGGAAATTGATTAAATAAGCTTTAGAGGAACTGATATAAATTATTTAGTGGACAGTGTATATTATGATTGATTTAAGAGATTTTCAAGGGTAATTTTGACTTTACTCCCTTAAACAATATTTTCCACTGATTTTAGCACCTAATCAAATATCAGAGTAATATTTGACTCCAATTTATGGACAGATTTGAATATACAAAATCTTAAGTAACCTAAGAATGGAAGGCAAGTTTAAAGAGAAGTTATAAGGTATGAATACAAATTTTTCCTCTCAATAAGCAGTGCAAAAGGAGAACTACAGCTGTAGAACCCTAGAGTTTGTAGAGCTTTTCAGTGTGATTGAGCCATCAGAGATCAATGTTTTATGGTACCATAGTAGGAAATCCTATATTATGATATCACAGTATCGAAGTTAGTAATCTTATTCAATTGTGATGGTATTTTAAAAGACTAAGAAAATTAGGATGTGTGTGTGTTTGTACTAAAGGAAGTTGAAGAAGAAACTATTAATCATTAATTTACTGTATCCCAAATTCAGAATTCAGAAGTTGGCATGGTATAGATTCAGGAATTTTTTTGTCTGTGTTAGATTTAAGGAAGGAGTGAATATTATTTGATACCCATAGGAAGACTAAACCTAAAGAGAATATAAATACTTTTTTCTAGGGAGATTTTTTTTCCTTTGAAAAAATGCTTCAGGGTAACACTTGAGTCTAAACTCTTTGGGGACAGTGGCTATTGGTGAGAGTATTTGGAAGTGTAGGTATAGTTAAATAATAAACTTGATTCTTGGAGTTAAGGACTCTGAAAAGGCAAGAAAAGTTACTTCTCTAAGGGCAAGATCACCTTAAGGAAGTTAATTTGAAAATGTCATTTAACAGGTGTGAGTTTTGACACACTTCAGTGAATATGTGCACCATGTTGTTTATTGACAAGGGGAAAAAGTATTACTATGTCATTAACAAGACCACTTCTTACCAATCTGAAAGAACTAAAGATATTTGGAGAGTTCAGATGGTATTATAATTGATTCATCCAAGATTACTCCTAGAGTGAAATAAGTGGATTGGCACTCAGCATCTATTTGATCTATAGTCATTTCCCTTTATTCGAGGTTTCATTTTCTACTGTTTCAGTTACCCACGGTCAACCGAAGTCCAAAAATATTAAATAGAAACTTCCAGAAATAAACAATTCATAAATTTCTGAGTAGTGTGATGAAATCTTGTATCATCCATCCACCCACCGGGGTATGGACCATCCCTTTGTCTGGCGTATCTCACCCCTTAGTCACTTAGTAGCCATCTTGGTTATAGAACTGACTCTCAGTATCACAGTGCTTGTGTCCAAGTCACCCTTATTTTACTTAATAATGGCCCCAAAGCAAAAGAGGAGTGATGCTGGCAATTTGGATATGCCAAAGAGAAGCTGTAAAGTACTTTCTTTAGGTGAAAAGGTGAAAGTTCTTGGTTTAATAAGGAAAGAAAAAATCATTTGCTGAGGTTGCTAAGATCTATGGTAAGAATGAACCTTCTGTATGTGAAATTGTGAAGAAGGAAAAATAAATTCATGCTAGTTTTGCGGTCACACCTCAAATTGCAAAAGTTATGGCCACAGTGCATGATAAGTGCTTAGTTAAGATGGAAAAGGCATGAAATTTGTACAATAAGATATTTTGAGAGAGGAAGGGACCACATTCACATAACTTTTATTATAGTATATTGCTATAATTTTTACATTTTATTATTCGTTATTGTTAACCTCTTACTGTGCCTATCTTATAAATTTTATCATAGGTATGTAAGTATAGGAAAAAAACACAGTATATATAGGATTCGGTGCTATCTGCTGTTTCATGCAACCACTGGGGTCTTGGAATGTATACCCTGAGGATAAGGGGGCTACTGCATTTTCTAGTATACCTTCCTAAGGCAGAGGTTAGAAGTTAAGAAAAAAAAATCCCAAACCCTCTTTCAGCTTGGGATCTTTATATAAAAGAAATTCCACAAACTCAGTGCATTTATGTGAGACTTGGAATTTGAAAATAAGGAAAGGCAGTTATCCTGCTGCTTTAGCTTTTGTGGCCAGCAAGCATCGCTGTGGAGACATAAGTATTCATCTGTAGCATCATTCCTGTGTACTTAACTCCCTAGGTAGTAAGCACAATAGCTGTTTCTCTTTGTGAGTTTGGATGGAAAATCTATAGACTCTATGTACATTTAATGAAAATTATGAAGCAGTAACAATTGTTACAATCACACGGGTCAAGAAATGGAACATTGGCAACAACCAAGAATCCCCTCCATGCCTTGCATCATCACAAAACCCTCCCATAGCACAAACAATAACCACTTACCTAACTTTTATGTTAACCCATTCATTGTTTTTCTTTGTAGATTTATTACTTATGTGCACATTCCTGTAATACTGTTGATAGATATTTGTGTTGTTTTCTATTTATGGCTGTCATGAACAATGCTGAACAAGATACATGTTTATATATGTATCCTAGTACACAGGAGAACACGTTTCTCTAGGGAGTGAACTACTGGGTTACAGGGAAGTTTCAGGAATGAGATGCTGAGTCACAGAGAAAATATGTCCTTAAACCACAAGATAATGACAAGTGGTCAAATCAACTTACACTTCCAACAGTGGTGGTGACTCATATTTAAATTCCTTGACATTAGTTGTTATCATTTATTTTAATATTTCCTATCTAATCTGTGTGTAGTGGTACCTCATTATGGTGTGAATTTTAGTTTTCATGATTACTAGTGAAAATATAAATATTTTACAATTTTAAATATAGTTATTGGCTTTTGGGATTTGCTGTTTTTTGAAGGGTCTATTGAATTTTTGGCCTACTTTTCTATTGGGTTATTTGCCTTTTTATTCTTGCTTTTAAGAGTTTATTTCATTTTTTAATTGAAGTATAGTTGATTTACAATATTATATTACTTTCAGATGTAGAACATAGTGATTCAATATTTTTACAGATTATACTCCATTTAAAGTTATTATAAAATATTGGCCATATTTCCTGAACTGTAAATATATCTTTGTAGCTGATTTATTTTACACATTTTATACCTCTTTATCCCCTACCCCTATCTTGCCCCTTCCTCCTTCTCTTTCCCCACTGGTAACCACTAGTCTGTTCTCTATAACTGTGAGTCTATTTCAGTTTTGTTATATTCATTCATTTTATTTTTTAGATTCCACATATAAATGATAACATACAGTATTTGTCTTTCTCTGTCTGACTTATTTCACTAATCATAATACCCTCCATGTCCATCCACGTTGTTGCAAATGACAGGATTTCTTTCTTTTTCATGGCTGAGTAATATTTCTCTGTGTGTGTGTGCGTGTGTGTGTATCATACCACATGTTATTTATTCATTTGGCTGTTAGCAGGCACTTAGGTTTCTTCCATATCTTGGCTATTGTAAATAATGTACATAATGCTGCTGTGAACATTGGGTGCGTTCATCTTTTTGGATTAGTATTTTCGTTTTCTTTGGATATATACCCAGGAGTGGAATTGCTGGATCTTATGGTAGTTCTAATTTTAGTTTTTGAGAAACCTTCATACTGTTTTCCATAGTGGCTGCACCAATTCATATTCCTACCAACAGTGTACTAGGGTTCCCTTTTCTCCACATCCTTGCCAACATTTGTTATTTGTAGTCTTTTTGATGATAGCCATTCTGACAGGTATGAAGTGATATCTCATTGTGGTTTTGATTTGTATTTCTTTGTTGATTAGTGATGTGCATCTTTTCATGTGCCTATTGGCCACCTGTATGTATTCTTTGGAAACATGTCTATTCAGGTCTTCTGCCCATTTTTAATTGTTTTTTTAATATTGAGTTTTATGAGATGTTCATATATTTTAGATATTAATCCCTTATAGGTCAAATCATTTGCAAATATTTTCTGCCATTTAGTAGGTTGTCTTTTCATGTTGTCAGTGGTTTCCTTTTCAGTGCAAAAGCTTTTAAGTTTATTTAGGTCCCATTTGTTTATTTTTGCTTTGGTTTCCTTTGTCTTAGGAGACAGATCCAAAATAATATTGCTATTATTTATGTCAGAGTGTTTTGCCTATGTTTTCTTCAAGGAGTTTTATGGTTTCTGATCTTGTATTTAGGTCTTTAATCCATTTTGAATTTATTTTTGTATATGATGTGAGAAAGTGTTCTAATTTAATTGTTTCACAAGTAGCTGTCCAGTTTTCCCAGCACCACTTATTGAAGAGACCTTTTTCCTATTGAACATTCTTGCCTCCTTTGTCTTAGATTAATTGACCATAAGTGTATATAGGTTTATTTCTGGTCTCTCTATTCTGTTCCATATGTCTGTTTTGGTGTCAGTACCATACTGTTTTGTTTACTGTAGGTCTGTACTAGAGTCTGAAGTCAGGGCGTGAGATACCTCCAGCTTTATTCTTTTTAAGTTCTTTTCATATTTTGAATAGTAGTCTCTCTATTGGTTTTATATGTTGCAATGATCTTTTCAAGCTCTGTGGCATGACCTCTCTTTTAACTACCTTTGTGTTTTCTTTTGTTGGAAAATATTTCTTAATTTAATGTGGGTAAATACATCAATCTTTTCCTTTAAAGCTTATACTTTTTTCCATCTTTCTACTTTGTGGCTTAAAGATAGCCTCCTATATTGTCTTTTAAAATATATTTGGTACCATTTCACATATAGATCATTAATCCATCTGGAAATAATTTTGTTTACAATATGATACAATTTTAATTATTTTTTCTTTATGGATACCCTAGTGCTCAGCATTTTTTAATTGAAAAGTTTGTTGTGTCTTTGTTGAGGTGCTGTGATACCTCTGTTATACAGAGGTGCCATATGTATGTGTGTGTGTGTGTACATATATATACATATGATTTTGTTTTAATAATATATGTTTTGGTTTGTTTTTCTGTGTCTCTATTAAGTCTTCTTTTGGTTCATTTGTTTGTCTCTATATCAAAACTGCACCCTCTCTGTTACTGTAGCTTTATAAGAACACTAAATATTCAGTAGAACAAGTTTTCCCACATTTATATTATTCTTCAAGTGTGTGGTGGGCTTTTGTAATCTGTATAAATTTTTAAAGAAGTTTTTCAGGTCCAAAACAAAATCTTTGGCATTTTCACTTAGATTTTGCTTACCCTATAACTTAATTTTTAGAGACTTAACATCTTTTCACTATTAAGATATCCAACTTATAAACACAAAATATATCTCTATTCATTTCTGATTTCTTCAAGGTCTTTGAAAAACTATTATAATGTTGTCTGTAAAGGCTTTGTATATCTTATTGGATTTATTGCTACTTCAGCTTTTTGGTGCTATCTAAAAGGATTTCTTTCTTTTTACTATCACTTTCTGTTTGATGCTATTATATAAAAACACAATTTATTTTTATTGATTTTTATCTAGAAATCTTAAGCTCTCTTACAAATCCTAGCAATTTCCTGTACATTATTTTGTATTTTCTCTGTACACAACAATATCATATATAAATAGAACAAGTTGTGTGTTTTCTTTTCTAATCCTTAGACATTTTAGTTCTTTTTCTTGACTTTCTCCACTGGCTAAACTCTCAAGTACAGTACTGAATAGAGTGGTGACAGAGGGCATCCTTGTCTTCTTCCTGATCTTTAAATCTTTAATCATCTCACCTGTATCTATAATGTTACTCTATGGTAGATAGCTAATTTTCATTTAAGAAAGTTTGTTTCTACTCTGATAAGATTAGCTGCAGGTTTTTGTAAAATCATACATGACTGCTGAAATTATAAGAAACTTTTGATTTAATTTTTTTGTATGTTTAATTTTATTAATTTTGTTGTGTAAAATAATTTTGGTTGTCTGTCATGAAATTAGCTTATGTTGGACTCAGTTTGCTTATATTATATTTATCATCTGTTTTCCTGGGTAAGGTCACCTCTAATTATGCTTTCTTATACTGCCCTTTCCTGTCTTGAAATGAAGAAAATATTAAAAAGTAGTTGAATAGTGTTCCCTCTTTCTATTCTCAAAGAGTTTGTGTACTACTGGAATTCTTCCTTTCTTTAGAACACACTAGTGAAAAATCTTGGATTTCAGCTTTCTTCATGGTGAGAGTAGTGAGTGCTGATTCAGTGTCTGTAATGTATAAATGTATGTATAAATTTCTATTTCTGTTTGAATCTATTTTGATATTATATTTTTCTAGGGGACTGTAATTTTTATAAAATTGAAAATTTATTTGAAAACACTTTGTTCATTTTTTCCTTTGTAAAGTCTGTAACATGTATGTGATATATGACCCTTTTACCTTTCTGATACTGGCTTCTTATCCTTTCTATCTTTTTTTTTTCTTTTTTGGTCTTGAGAAGACTCTCAAGTAGATAGCCATTTTTATTAGTATTTTCAAAGAGCCAAATGTTAGGTTTTGAATTTGTATTGTTTATTTTCTATGTCATTAATTTCTGCTCTTGCATTTATTATTTACTTCTTCCACTTCCTTTGGGTATGTCTCTTGAAGATAGCACATAGTTACATGTAATTTTATACAATCTGACACTTATTTTCTTTTCATTTGGAGCAGCCAATCCATTTGCATTAAATGTAGTTACTAATTTGGTTTAAATCTTCCTTTTTTTCCTACTTGTCTAAATTGTTTCATATTTTTCTTTTTCTTCTGGAATCGTGAAATATTTATAGCAGTCTACTTTGACTCTATTAAGTTTGAAACTGTAAGCTCTATTTTATTATTTAATGACAATTTCAGAATTTACTAAATATTTATAAAAATATTTTTATTTTTATAAATATTTTTATAACAAACCTTGCTGGGAACCTGTAAATCAATACTTGTAATCTGTGTCACACACACACACACACACACACACACATATTTGAAAGGAAACTTACTAGAAATTAATTAAGTTTGCAACATAAGAATTAAATAGATTGTGCCATAGAAGAAGAGATAATTAATAAAACAAGTAGGACAAACAGAAAACAAACTATAGAGGGTATCAATAATCTCCAATTTGTAGGAGGACTCACACTTCACACTATTTAAAACAATAGTGGTAGGACAGTAAAATGGCGTCACTCAATTGAAAACCATCTAAGCAGTTCCTCCAACAATTAAACATGAAATTACCATATGACCCAGCAATTCTACTCCTAGATGTATACCCAAGAGAAATGAAAACATATGTTCACACCAATTGAACAAGAATGTTTATAGCAACATTTTTCATAGTAGCAAACAAGTGGAAACAGCCAAAATGTCCATCAACTGATAAATGGATGAACAGAATTGGTATGTCCATACAATGAAATATTACTTCGCTATAAAAAGGAATGAAATACTGATGCATGCTATCACCTAGATGAACCTTCAAAATATTATGCTAAGTAAAAAAGTCAGTCACAAAAGACGTTATATTGTATGATTCTCTTTCTATGAAATGTCCAGAATAGTGAAATCTACAGAGACAGAAGATAGATTAGTGGTTGCTTAGAGCTTGTGGTAAGTAGGGTGGGAATATAGGGAGGTGATGCCTAAAGAATATTAGATTTGTTTTTTGAAGTGATAAAAATGTTCAAAATTGACTGTAATGATGGTTGCACTTATATGAGAATATACTCAAAATCACTGAAATATATAAATAGGTGAATTCTATGGTATGTGAATTATATGTCAGTAAAAAATGGGACCTAAATAGACAATAGAGAGGATCAGTAAACTTCAATTTTGTTTCTTTGAAAATATAAAGAATGGTATTTTTATATGTTCATAGAAGAGGAAGGCACAAACAAAACTATGAAAGAAAAGGGGTTTTATTTACATATATTTGGAGTTTTACTAATTATAGGAATAAAGTAAAGAGTATTATGCCATTAATATGAAAATTTATAAAAAATTGAATTAAAAAATAAAATTAGCAAAATTGTCTTAAGAGGAAATAGAGAAACATAGTATACTAACAACTTTTACATTTTAGTCTGGTCAAATGTCTACAAATCAGCAAACAAAAACACCAGGACCAGACATTTTTAAAGTGACTTTGCAGATCCTTCAGGGATCAAATTAACCTTTATCTTATATAAAATTTTTCAGAGAGTGAAACAAGAGGGTATACTCACTTTTTCAATATACAATAGCCAAACCAAAACAAATAAATAAATAAAATATATAACACATCCATTTATAGAAATCAATAAAACTATTCCAAATAAAATATTAACACAAGATTAATTTATATGTACAGAAGCAAAAGCCAGTGGAAAATATATTTGAAAACAAAAAAGAGGTGGAAAATGTCTGCATACAAAATACAAGAAAATCTGTAATCTCTGAACTTGCTGGATACAAGACTGACGTACAAAAACCAATAAGAATTTAAAATATTAGCAACAACCAGTAAGAAAATGTACTACTATTAGTAAATACTATTCCATTAATACTTTTACTATTAAGTAAAAATATCATTCACAATAAAATAATAAATATCAGGTATTTGAGAATAACTATAATAACGTGAGTCAAATATTCATGGAGAAAATGATGCTTTCTTAAAGGATGTAAAAAATTAAATGGAACACTTTATAATATTCTTTGTAAAAATGAATCAATATCTTATACTTGACCATGCCACTAACTTGTGTATGCATTGCTATCGCAATGAAAATTGCAATAGATATTTTCATAAGCCATGACAAGCTAAATCTAAAGTTTATATGGGAGAGAAGTGTATTAGGCAGAGTTCTCCAGAGAAACAGAAGCAGAGCCAATAGGAGATGTGTATGTGCAAAAAATCTGCAGGGCAGGGCAACAGGCTGGAGACCCAGGGAAGAGCTGATATTTCAGTGTGAGTCCAAAGGCAGTCTGCTGGCAGAATTCCCTCTTTTTGAGGGGACGTCAGTCTTTTCTCTATTAAGACTTTCAACTGATTGGGTGAAATGTTAATCTCATCTAAAAAAATTCTTCACACAAATATCATGAATAATGTTTGACCAAATGTCTGGTTACCATGTCTTAGCCAAGGTGACCATTACGTATAAGTAGGGAGTTGAAAGTAGCCAAAAAATTTTGAAGAAGATATGAAAACATTAAGAAACATGAAGAAAGGGCAACCTGTGCTACCTGATATAAACATTTAAAGTCATATTAATTAAAACAGTGTGGTACTGGCACAGCAAAGGTATAGACAAACAAAATTGAACAGAATATAGGGCCCAGGAACATAGATAGATTAAAAAAAAGACTAATGTGGTAACACTACAGATTTGTGGAGAAAGGATGAACCTTTTAATAAGTGGTGTTGAGATTATTGGAAATTCATATGGACAAAGGATTAGACCCCTATCTTAAAGAAATGAGAAAATAAATTCCAGTTGAAATCAAAAATTAAATATGAAAGAAAAAACATGAATACTTTAAGAGCAAAATATGGATATAGCTTTATGAAATCAGGTTAGGGAAAGCTTTCTTAAACACAACATTTAAAGAATCACAAAGGATGAAGAAAAGCTGAACAGATTATATGACATTCATATTGAAACATTTCCACAGCAGTATAGACAAATGGACAAATAAAAACACAAAAGAATAAATCTGGGTGGCCACGAAACTTATAAAAGAAAGGTCAGCCTCTCTATCATTAAGGAAATTCTTATTTATCTACATTAGAAGCTATGTGCATTGGAATCTTAATGTAGTGCTGTTTATAATAAGGTGGATGTTACCTAAATTCCCTTCTTAAAGGTAATAAATAAATTATGGTTTGTTCTCAAAAGTAATATTATACAATAGGTAAATTGAATGAAATGTTTTTGTGTGTATTAACATGGGTGGATCATAATAACATAATGTGAATTTAAAAAATAAATTGCAGTTACAAAAAGAGTATGTAGGTTTACAAATATATGAACTGAAGGGATGGGTTTGTGTGTGTATGTGAGAGAGCGAGCGACAGTGTTTACATGAGTTTTTGTGTGTGTTAAATAAGAATATATATGTAGTCAGATATGGCAACATGAACATAGAATATTCACATACCTTTTGGATAGAGATCTCTCTAATGATTGGGGATGATCTGAAGCGAACTGCAGGAATCAGATCTTTGGAAATACCCGTCAGGCTCCACGTGAAGTTTTGAAAAATTTACCACTTTAAGTAAACATTTTCTTCTCTGAGTCTGTTAAGATTTATTGCAAGTTCGATCTAATGAGCTGTATAGTAGAATGAACTTTTCAAAGTATGCTTGGTGAGGGATAGATTTCAGATCATTGATTGTTCCCCTAAAGACTAAGGCTATTTGGTGAGGAGGCTCCAAAACAAGGATTTTGTCCATATATAAATCTGTTTTCTTGAAGAGCTAATTCTTTGTAGTTATGGCAGTATAATTTATTGAAGCTTTAATTTGTGTTTGTTTTCCCCAATAACTCTATTACCACCACTTCAAGATGGTAGTTAACATTTGCTGTTAATTACTTCAGGGGAGATTTGTGTTAGGGTGAAAAGCTGGTGTTTCCTGGAATTGACCGATTTTCCTTTGTTCTTTGAAAAGCACAAATACTTTGAAAGAATAATGTTAGGTGAGAGAGAGAGAGAGGAAACAGAGGAGAGCCATTGAGACTCCAAAGGAAGAGGGATAGATGTCCCCGAGGCTGGAGAGAGGGACATATCTTCATGTAGCAGAAAACTTAAACATTCACTATGGCAGTGTGAAAATAGGGCATGTCTCCAGAGATACAGAAAGATTTCAGAAACAGTGGTTATGCACTTCATGCAAGTAATGTGGGTTCAGGCACCAACTTTCCTGTTATTCCAGTTTATCAGTGAAGCAGTAGGGTCAGCAGATTTAAAGCCACCATGAAAGTTCAACAAGATGTATCTTTTGTTTAAGGCCCAAATACAGAGCCTCTACCACACTTTCTAGGGTTATTTTAAGCCTCTAGAATGTTCATGTGACCTAACGAAAGAAATGGATTCTTGAATGATGACAAATGGTAGAGTTTCTTCTTTGCCTGATGGGATGAGGGCTTACATTATTATTAAATTTGAAATAAAAGAAGTAAATGAGCCTCTTCTTTTTTTTTTTTTTTTTAAGATGTTGGGGGTAGGAGTTTAGTAATTTATTTATTTATTTTTGCTGTGTCAGGTCTTCGTTTCTGTGCAAGGGCTTTCTCTAGTTGTGGCAAGCGGGGGCCACTCTTCATCGTGGTGCGCGGGCCTCTCACTATCGCGCCCTCTCATTGCGGAGCACAGGCTCCAGATGCGCAGGCTCAGTAGTTGTGGCTCACGGGCCTAGTTGCTCCGCGGCATGTGGGATCCTCCCAGACCAGGGCTCGAATCCGTTTCCCCTGCATTAGTAGGCAGATTCTCAACCACTGCACCACCAGGGAAGCCCGAGCCTCTTCTTGACCAAACACTTGAAATTCACTTTAATGAGAATACCAATATGGTGTTGTAGAATAACAAAATCTCATGCAAGAAGGGAGCCTAGTGATCACTCCATCCAGCCTACCATTTTGTAAATAAGGAACCTGAAATTGATCAAATGTGGACAACTTGCCCGAACTTAATATTCTGTTAATTAATCAAGCTGCGATTCAAACTCAGGTCTTTTGATTCCAGGTCTAGTTTATTTTTCCCATTATATTAGGCTTTGTTTAAATAGATACAATTTTAAAAGTACATGATACCTTTACTCACTGTGGGACAGTATTCCAACATGAAGGTTTTATTTCTATTTGCCTTTCCTTGAACCTAGGACAGTTGAGGAACACACACACACACACACACACACACACACACACACTCAGTAAATCTTCATTGCTTGGACTATCAATCCATTGGTATTTTAGCGTTTCCTTCAGAGATATGATGCATCCTAAGAAGCTATATTTTCAAATAGCATATTTCAGATAAATTATCTAAATGTGTGGGGGTTAGTTCCTGAAAATCTGTTTCTCAGTTAATTGCTAGTTAATGTTTTTCTATTTTTACCACCTTAATCTGCTGTCCGTTACCTGGACTCTTAAAAAGGGCCTTCTAAAGTTTCTTCTTGAATCCTTGTTTACTTGTCTATAGGAAACTCCCCATAGATAATCTTTTTTTTTTTTTTTTTTTTTTTTTGCCGTACGCGGGCCTCTCACTGCTGTGGCCTCTCCTGTTGCGGAGCACAGGCTCCGGATGCGCAGGCTCAGTGGCCATGGCTCGTGGGCCCAGCCGCTCCGCGGCATGTGGGATCTTCCCAGACCGGTGGATGAACCCGTGTCCCCTGCATCGGCAGGCGGACTCTCAACCACTGCGCCACCAGGAAAGACCCCCCCCAATAGATAATCTTAAAAAAATAAATTAGATCATTTTTCTCCCATGTTTAAGCCTCCAAACCCAACTCTGCATTGCACTATCCTATTGTAATTGAATAAAATCAATATTTCTCACCATTGACTAAAAAGCTTACATGATATGGCATCTCCCAAATACTCCTTTGTTTGGTCTGCTATGACAAAAATACCATAGACTGTCTTTTTCTGTCTTATATCACTTATATATGGAATCTAAAAAAGCCAAAGTCATAAAAGCAAAGAGTAGAATGGTGGTCCAGGGGCTGGGAGTGGGGAAATTGGAAAAATGTTGGTCAAATGATATAAACTTGCAACTGGTATTGATAGATAAATAAGCCCTGGAGATTTAATGCACAACATAGTGATTACAGTCAACAATACTGTACTATAAACTTCAAAGTTGCTAAGAGACTAGATCATAATTATTCTCACCACAAAAAAGAAATGATAATTGCGTGACATGATAGAGGTGTTAGCTAATGCTACTGGTGGTAATCATACTGCAATATACAAATGTATCAAACCAACAAGTGTACACCTTGCACTTACATAATGTTATATTTCAACTATATCTCAATAAAAAATACTATAGGCTGGGTGGCTTAAACACAAATATTTGTTTCTTATAATTCTGAAGTAGTATTTCCCCCAAATACTACTTCACTATTGAGTTGTAAGATCATCTTACATATCCTGGATGCCAGTCTATGTTATGTATATATCTATATCTATATCTATATCTATATCTCATGAATATTTTCTCGAATCTGTGGCTTGCCCTTTCATTTTCTAATGGTGTCTTTAAAAGTGCAGAAATTTAAAATTTTAATGTAGTTATAATTTTTTTTATAATTATCCAAATGCTATTTTTAAAATTCTGAGGTAACATGGTTTTAATTATAAATTGAAAAGCAGATAGTATAGGTATGTGATTTTGTATCTCATGCAGAATTTGGCAGTCTGGTAGCTTGTGAATATTTTCTATTTGTACTATTATTGCATGTATGAATTTATTTACGATAAATATACTTATGTGATATATAGAGAATATTTAAATTGTCAGGATTTGCTATTTCCCCATAACCTTTCTCCTCTCAATACTCTGAAGACTTGAAATGTTTACTTTCTTAATTGGTACAAGGCCTTTGTTGAGGTGGGGGGTGGACGGGAGAGAGATATAAAGAATGTAAAGAATACAAATAATAGCCCAGGTTGTTCTCTATGAGGAAGAATGAAAGAGGGCAGAGGGGTAAGAAGGATAGGGAACAATAAAGGAAGGGTGAGGACAGGAGAGAAGAGGTAAAAGGAAAGAGCAGTCACTATCAGGAATGGGATTTAGGAAAGGGAGTGTGTAACAAATCTTTCGGAATCCTAGCTGTGTGCTGCCTCCATCTTTAAAACAAATCAACATGATTTTCAGTGCTTTCTGGAGGTTGGTTTCTGTTTGTGTGCATTATCATACTTAGGCTGTGATATATTTGACATCCTAAATTTTCATGGAGTTTATTTCCCACTCTGACATCTGTGTATCTTACTGACACAACTTGAGTACCTCCTACTTTTTCTCATGTCCAATCACCATAAACTCATCAATACAATGGACTATCATAATGCTTTGGTGATATCCAGATGACTAATCTCCCTATGGACTATAATATTATAGACATCGGGAGACTTGGCATAGCACTCAAGTAAGACAAAGTTTGAGTGTACTTCTGTCTCTGTCAGATAGAAGTGAACTGCTCCATTACCTTTGCTGTTTGATGTGGAGACAACTATTCGCCAGATCAATAGCTGTGTATCAGGAGTTAGAGATGTTTTGATTTGTTCCGGGAAAAAAGGCCCATAAAATCCAGCAGCTTTGATTAGAATTAGTACCTCATTACCTTATGATAATCAACAATCATTGTCCATGACTTACTTGCCTTTTTTACAGGCCAAACAGATTATTTAAATGGGGCAGGTGATGGAGATTCCCATCCGCATGGTTATTTTAGTCTCTGCCAATTCCCCAGATATGTGCTATTGCTATTTTTTGGTATCGTTTTCATGTAGGGACAGTTCCAGGAGCTTCCACTTGGCCCTTCCTATGTATTTTTTTCCAGTTGTGGCAAAATATGCATGACATAAAAGTGACCATCTTAACCATGTTTAGGTGTACCATTTAGTGGCATTAAGTCCATTCACGTTGTTGTGCAACCATCATTACCATTCATCTCCAGGGCTTTTTTCATCTTCCCAAACTGAAACTCTGTACCCATGAAACAACACCTCTCCATTCATCACTGCACCCAGACCCTGGCAATCACCATTCTATTATCTGTCTATATAAATTTGACTACTCTAGTACCTCATATGACTGGAATCACAGTATTTGTGTTTTCGGTTCTGGCTTATTTCATTTAGCATAATGTCTTCAAAGTTCATCCGTATCGTAGTGTGTGTCAGAATTTTTTACCTTTGAAGGGTCATTAATATTCCATTGTATGTATATACTACATTTTGTTTATCCATTCCTCTGTTGATGGACATTTAGGTTGTTTCCATCTTTTGGCTATTGTGAATAATGCTGCTAAGAACGTGAAATTACAAACATCTGTTCAAGTCCCTGCTTTTAATTCCTTTGGATATATACTCTGAAGTAGAATAGCTAGATCGTATGGTAGTTCTGTTTAATTTTTTGAGGAACTGCAATGTAGAAGGGTTCAGATTTCTACACATCCATGCGAATACTTGTTACTTATTATTGTTTTAATAATAGCTATCCTAATGGATGTCAGGCAGTAGCCGTTCTTAATAGCACTGACCTTGGTTGAGAGTTCTGTCATTTTCCAAGTATGTGTACTCCAAAAATACATTCAGATATGGGGAAATATAGTGTAGGTCACTGCACAAGACTTCTAGTGAGGTGAGCTTGTGTCAAAATTCCAATTATCACATGGCTTCCATAAGCCCTATTATGACCTGAAGACCACAGTGATGTTTTGGAACCTCAGGTGTGTAAGTTTATCTTAATAATCTCTGAAAAATTCTGAGTTTCCCACTTTTCCTTCTAAACATTCCCCCTGGACATTGTAAACCCCTTCGAGGTGGACCTGGAGGAAAAACATGATCACACTCTGTCCTTCTGACAATGTTGCAGCAAAGTTCCTGGAGCTGTTGTACCACCTGGTCTCTGGGTTAGGTCTGGGCGAGGCTGTAATTTTCATTCCTGGAAAATCAATGCAGGTTTCTGCTCATTGTGCTTGAATTTTATTTTCATTTATACAGGTCAAGCCTGCTCATCAATGTAATTCCCAGTGTAAATGTGATCAATCTGTTACTGCTGGAAGTCACTTTGGGTCAAAATACTGCCACTCTGCCCTGCTGACCTTTATGATAATTGCACTCACCTTGTTTCTCATATTAAATGCTACCACTTAACCTCTGCTACTTTGTAACCCAATGTTCCTGTTAAAAGGCACGGGGGGGGCTTCCCTGGTGGCGCAGTGGTTGAGAGTCCGCCTGCCGATGCAGGGGACACGGGTTCGTGCCCCGGTCCGGTAAGATCCCACATGCCGCGGAGTGGCTGGGCCCGTGAGTCATGGCCGCTGAGCCTGCGTGTCCGGAGCCTGTGCTCCGCAACGGGAGAGGCCACAACAGTGAGAGGCCCACGTACCGCAAAAAAACAAACAAAAAAACCCAAAAAAAACATATGCCACACACACATTCTACAGGTTTCTGCTGATACACGTTAGCAGGATATAGCATTTCTTTTGATGTATATGCTGACTCCTACCAGGGTGGACATTATACTTGCCTCCTGGGGCCTGGTGGAATCTGACTGTAGTTATTAGGATGCAGTAAGTGCTGATGTGGGTGGGTCTTGAGAAAAGTAGAAATTTCCTTGAAAACTAACCTATTTAGATAAGGTCTTTAGAGAGATGTTAAGTAAGGGAAGGTTAGTTTCCTCAAATGGGGAGGAAGAAGGGTGGCTTCCTTTGGCGAGGAAACCACAGGAAGATTTGGGTTAAAAATTTTCATATGAATCTGAGTCTGCCTACCTGCACTTATCCTAAATACTCAATATATCCTTATCTTAATACCCAACTCTTCCTGATCAACGTCCTGATATTAATCTGTGAGGCTTAGCACAAATGTATGTTGAACTTGCATTTTAATTCTGCAACCCACACTTTTAGATTTGAAACTTGATCCTCAGCCATGTCTGCTGTGTGGCTCTAAGACATGAGAAAATTTTAAGGCCCTCAGTGTGGCTCTCTGTGTCTTCCCATGCCTCGATCTGAGAGTTTAAACACCTAACACCTTTTAACATTAAGTGTAAACATTTGTAAGCTCTCTGGTGCTATAAGAAGCAGCTAATGGTCCCCGTGGTGCTTGTAGGTATTACTGCTGTAATAGACAAAATCAGCTGCCGCTTGAGATGTAAAAGTATTGTCTTCAACTGGCAATATGTTCAAAGCAAATATTGTCGGTAATTTATTTATTGTTTCCACTACTCGGAAGAAGCACTTGTCTTTGCATTGGCAATGGAGTCACTACTACATTCAAGCTCAAAACTTTATTCCAGAGTCCCATCTTGAGCATCTTTTTCCTGGGATTACTCATGCAGGACAGGAAATCTGCTTCAGGAAGTTTAGAAAGTAGATTTTAATAAAAGGAGCTTGTTTCAAAAGTTATAAAAGCTGGAGTCCAATGAAATAGGAAGGCAACCTAGAGTTTGGAAAGACTGAATCCCCTAAGCAGAACTGGAATGAATGTAGAGACTGCTGGTGGGTGCTGGGAACATGGAGGGAGAAGCCCTTGAGCAGGAATTGGACGCATGAGGGAGACGAAGCCTCAGTTGTATGTACAACTCAAAGAAAGAGGGCATTCTGGGTTCTCCCCTATCCCCTTCCTCCAAACTCTCACCAGTCCTTCCTTTACTCAAAATTAATTGGAAGCTAGTTGTCAGTGAATCCTGGGAAACCGAGTTTTCAGGAGTCAGTCCTCTAAAATAAAAATCAGAGCTGGAAAAAGAAATAGTCTTTCAAAATTATTCACACAAATATGCCATCCCTTTACAATAACTTCTCACATTCCAGTTCACTTGTTCAAATACCCCACCACTATGATAGTACTTTGACGCAAGTCTGTTTACTCCCTTGCTTTCTCCTGATACTGCCTTTGTATCTCCCCTTACTCTCTTACATTCCAATGTCCATTATCTAATAGTGTGTTTGTCCCTAGCCCTGTTCCAGTGTCTTTTAATTATGCTGGATCAACCCAAACCATTGCTTTCTCTTTTCTTGATCTCCAGCTTTCAAAGTCTTCCCAAGTAAAGTGTATAATAGTTTAGATTGTTTGCTTTATAAATTCATGATCACTAACCTAAAAGGTCCTTTAATATTGCCCTTTAATTCTGCTACATTAATCTGGACCCATCATTTCCCACTCTTTACACTTTGTTCTCTCTTTCTGCACTATTCTTTTTTTTTTTTTAATCTTTATTGGAGTATAATTGCGTTACAATGTTGTGTTAGTTTCTGCTGTATAACGAAGTGATTCAGCTATTGCACTATTCTTAAATGGCATGTCCCCACCATTTGCTATAATATCAGGAGATAATCTCTTTTAATTCACAGAAAAGAAAAGAAAAAACATGAGGAGAACTTTCCTGTTAATTAACATAATAGAGTTACTACATCTGCTGCCATCTTTATCTCCTCTGGTAATTTAACAGAACAGAAGCTCTATTCCTACTAAACCCAATTCCCTTACTCCTGATTTGGATTGCATCACCTTGCACTCTCTAAGGATCCTTATTTTGTTCAATACCTTCTCTAATCTGGATCTTTTCCACTATCTTTTTTAAACATTCTAAAATCTTCCAAATTGGGAAAAATAATAAAGAAGAGTAAAGCAAAAAAGAAAAGCAAAACCAAACTCACCTTTCTCCACCTGACTTCTGTTACTAATTACCACACTATCTCTTCTTCAAAGGCACAGTTTTTAAAATAATTCTTGAAAATGTTTTTCTATATCTTGGCAATTGTGAATAATGCTTCAATGAACATGAGAGTGCAATCTTTTTGAGATCCTGATTTCAGTTCTCTTATACATATATATATACACACACACACACATATATATACATATATATATACATATATCCATTCAGAAGTGGGATTGCTAAATCATATGATAGTTCTATTTTTAATTTTTCGAGAAGCCTCCATACTGTTTTCCATAGTGACTCTATACCATTTTGTATTCCCACCAACAGTGTACAAGAGATCCAATTTCTCCATATTCTCCCCAGTACTTGTTACCTTTATATTTTTGAAACTAAGCATCCTAACAGGTGTGAGGTGATATCTCTTTGTGATTTTGATTTGCATTGCCCTGATGATGAGCGATGCTGAGTACCTTTTCATATACATTTTGGCCGTTCATATGTGTTCTTTGGAAAATGTATATTCAAGTTCTTTGCCCATTTCTTGATGGAGTTATTTGGTTTATTTGCTACTTAGTTGTGGGAATTCCTTATAAATTTTGGATATTTACCCCTTACCAGATCTATGATTTGCAAATATTTTCTCCCATTCCATTGGTTACCTTTCCATTCTGTTGGTTGTTTCCTTTGCTGTGCAGGAGCTTTTTATTTTGATGTAGTTCTACTTGTCTATTTTTGCTTCTGTGGTCTGTGCTTTTGGTGTCATAGCCAATAAATCATTGCCAAGATCAGTGTCAAGAAGCTTTTCCCAGAATGTTCATCAACAGATGAATGGTTCAAAGCATGTAGTATATATTTACAATGGAATATTTTCAACTTTAAAAGAAGAAGGGGGTTCTACCATTGTGGCAACAGGGATGAACCTGGAGGACAATACGCTAAGTAAATAAGCCAGTCACAGAAGGACAAATACTGCATAATTCCATTTATATGAGGTATCTAAAATAATCAGACTCATGGAAGCAGAGAATAGAATGTTGGTTGCCAGGGGCTGGGGAAAGGGAGAAATGGGGAGCTGTTGTTCAACAGGTATGAATTTTCAGTTATACAAGATGAATAAATTCGAGAAATCTGCTGTACAAATAGTGTCTGTAGTTAACAATAATGTTAAGCACTTAAAATTAGTTAAGAGGGTCAATTTCATGTTAAGTGTTCTTACCACACACAGAAAAAATGGGACACAAGGAAGCTTTTGGAGGGGACAGATATGTCTATTACCTTGATTGTGTTAATTGTCTCATGGATTTATGCATATGTCCAAACTCATCAAATAATATACATTAAGCATGTGCCATTTTTTGTGCATCAGTTATACCTCCATAAAGCTGTTTAAAAATGTTTCTCTATATTTGATATCTTCACTTTATGACTTCCTTCTCATGCTTCAACCCACTCCCAATAGAATCCATCTTTTATTACTCCAATAAAAAGGTACTTCATAAGCTATTTCCAAATCCATGGATGCGACGTGAAAATTTTATTTCCTAGTTACTTGACCTGTAAGTAGGATTTGCTTCTGTCTTTGAGACTTGATTTTCCTTGACCCCAAAACTCCTCTGGTTTTCTTCTAATCTCTGCGGCAGTTCATTCTCTATCTTCTTTGCAGGTACGTATGCTTCTCCTCAGACATTAAATGTTGAAATTCTTCAAAATTCAGTTTTAGGCCATTATGTCCTCTCACTCTGGAACTCATAATATGATTTCACAGAAACACACAGCTTCAGTTACCAACTCCATAAACTTTGGACATTTGTGTACCTGAGACCTCTAATCTGAATTCTGTAAATCCAGTTGCCTATTTAACATCTAAATCTGTTCATTTAAAATATACATAAAGCTAAATACTCACGGTCTCCCTAAACTGCCTAATCTCTCCTCCTTCATTTTCATTTGTCTTAGTGTATAGTGACACCATTCACCCAGTTGTATAAACCAGGCACCTAACAATAATCCTTGAGTTCAACCTCTCGCATCAGCCACTATATCCTATCCATTATCAATCTTATCCATATTACCTCCTAGATACTTCCTTAATCTATCTAATATCCTCTATCTACTCATCGTTGTAAGTGGTAAATTAATGCATGAATATATATTTCCCTGATTGCTTTGCTTGGTACCTATAGTTTTTATGGCAGAAAAATTTATATTAAAAAAAATCCGTTCATCTTCCGTATATCTTCCCTTCTGTTCCTCCATCCTCCTGTCCCCATTTCAAGCAAGTATACAGGACTCCCTAGAAACCTCTTCCTCAGGAAATATGCCATTTCTAAGCCTCAAGGTGTGAAGGAGGAGATTACAAGGCAGTTGGAGGATTAAAAGCCAGTGAGTACAACAAGCACTGCCTGACACTACCTTGTTACTGGATAGAGCCTTGGAGCTGCACCAACTCATTAGAGGGATGTAGTTGAGAGAGATATAGGGAAGGCATGTAATAAGCATGAGGTATCTATCTCATCAAATATTTCAGCATCCCAAACATTATAGAGGAACATTTATAAATGGGACATAAAGGTACAGGTGTCCCGGTCTCAGAAGACCAGAAGGACCTCCACAACACTTTCATGTTACAGGGTTTTTATACCACTTTGGTTGTATAAGGTACCTCTAATAATGGCTGAGTCTAAATTCTCTACTTGCTCAGTTATTTAAAGAATTAAATTCATTTAAATCAAGTAAAGAAACAGTAGGTTTATAGCAGCTCATAACTGCTTACTTTTTTAAAAAAATGTATTTATTTATTATTTTTGGCTCTGTGTTGGGTCTTCGTTGCTGCACGCGAGCTTTCTCTAGTTGCGGAGAGTGGGGGCTACTCTTTGTTGCAGTGTGCGGGCTTCTCATCACGGTGGCTTCTCGTTGCGGAGCATGGGCTCTAGGTGCGCGGGCTTCAGTAGTTGTGGCGCATGGGCTCTAGAGCTCAGGCTCAGTAGTTGCAGCACATGGGCTTAGTTGCTCCGCGGCATGTGGGATCTTCGGGAACCAGGGCTGGAACCCGTGTCCCCTGCATTGGCAGGTGGATTCTTAACCACTGCGCCACCAGGGAAGCCCCTTAACTGCTTACTTTATGTAGAAAGGCTGTCACCAATATATGGCAAGAACTTTGCTTGTATAATTTACACTAACTGGTATAATACACCTTCTACAAGAAAACTGAACAAGAATGAACTAGGGAGCAAAACATTTTTATCCTTTGAGCCATTCTGTTTTTAAGGGTTCTTGTAAGCTCTGATGTTTTATCTCTGAGAGAAAGAAAAAAAATTTTTTTAATTGGAAATTTAGAGATTTTTTTTTTAAAACTTAAAATGAAAGATCTTGGTAGTAATTGAGTGTATAGTATTGTGTCATATGTTTTATTATTCATTTTATAGAACTAATTGCCCATGTGTTCCTATAATAGGAGAGGAAAAAATAACGGTTTTAGTCCCAGTATAGATATTGCATGATAAAAGGAGAATGATGACCATCTCCATTTCCAAAGGGAGAACAGGAATTCAAAACATGCTATGCCATAAATCGTTTAATTCAGCATTTTAAAATATTTTGAGCATTTTGAACTCAATGTTTTGTACCTTCTAAAAAAGTATAATGTATGTACATAAGTTCCACACATTTAAAATGAGTTGTTAAATTGTTAAGACCTGACTTCTTTCTCAAAATTAAGGTATGCTAGTCGGACCTGAGAATAGCCTCCAGAGGGCGACCAAGTTTCATCCCTGCAAACAATTGCATCAAAATTTAACATTGCTTCCAACAAAAGCAAGGACTTTCTAAAGTTAAAATTTGAAAAGCCAGTGATAATAGTTAATCCTTGAAAAAATACCATGACCCAAAGTCTGAATAGCTCTGCAAATATTGGTTGTTTCAGAAGGAGACCACCTCTAATTTGATGGTTTAGTAGAGCAAGGGCCTTTGAATCTAGACAAATCTCACAAAGCTACTAGATCAGCAGAACTTGTCATCAGTTCACGCATGCTCTGATTTTCCTGCTCACTGAAGTCTACCTCTTCTAAGCACCTTGTATTAGCAGGGTTTGGCTCTTGCATTTCCACAGACTTAAGGCCTTAAATTCAAGGGTCAGCTCTACAAATGGTTGATATATTACTTTGTAAATAGAGTTTCATCTATGGAATGGGATAAATATCTTCCTTATGTCTCATTGTTTTGTGAGTATTAAATTAGATAAATATATGAAAACACTTGACACAATGACTGGTAGGTAAACTTACTTTCTGCCCATTTCTTTTGCCCTCCCTTTTTTTCTCCTTAAATTGAGAAAGATAGGATCTTATTATGTCATTCACTTCAATGTTTTAGTGCTATATCACTCTTCCATTACTTTTCCCCAAAGTATATTTTTAAAAATCTCACAGAAATAAAGTAGTGATTAAGTTTAAATAATTGATATTTCTCAATCCCTAGACACAAGTATATCTAATACAAGTAGGTTTGTTAATCCTTGACTGATAATGACTAGAAAATAAAGAAGTATTTCTAATTGGGCAGTCCATCCAATTGGCTCTCACCGTGTACCAATGGATTATTTTTTTTCTACTTATTTCATCTTTATTAAAGCTACAACACAGAGAACATTAGTTGAGTTTACTTTGTAACTGCCCTTTCTCATTATTCCTGACCTGTATCTAACTAGCAGACAGTTACTTTTGATTCTTCTGAGAAAGTTCCTAAAGCATTGCTTTTCTTTATAAAATAACCTTCCTGAAGGTAATGCTATTTTTAACTACTGATCAAGATGGCCTTAATGTGTCCCTCAGTTTGGCTAAACTTCAGACAGGATTTTTCTTTACCATAGGCCCCTAACCTCCCTTTTCTGAAAACATTTACTTTAAGAAACTTGAAATTATAAATTCTTTCTCTGCCCCTTTGAGATGTAAATTTTCTCCTAGTCACTTGATAATTTTCCAACCCAGAAATGTCTTTCTCAAGGACCTGGGAGTCAGCTCTTTGAAATATAACCTTCAAGAAAGGTATTGCCCTTACTTCCCAGTCTCTGTGGGGAGTATAGGAGCCTAACTTTGATAAGAGCCAAAGCAAACAGAGATGGTCTAATTATATTGACCAACCTCTTCCCCAGCATCCTCTACTATTTTTCCTACAGCTCATCCTGGCATCTAAAAACTTCCATGCCTTTTGTTTCAGCAGAACGGAGTTCAGTCTCTCTCCCCTATTACAGAATCATCTTGAGTAAAGTACTCCTTGCCTGTTTAACCATCTGGTGCAATTTTTCTTTGACATCACTCCATCACATACTCCAAACTGCCTACCACTTTCAGATTAATCTTATAAAACTTTGTATATGTGCTGCTGAAGTGAGCACAATCTTTATAGAACTTTGAATCACTCCCTATTTCCTGTGGCATGAAGCCCACCATTCAAACTTTTCCACAGTCTTATACCTTCCAAACTCATTAGTGTTATCTTCCAATTCCTGAATTCTCTCCTCCAATAATATTAGTACATTTTCTTCCTAAACGTGGCTCTAACATTTCCCCATTTTGAGATTTCATGTGTCTTCTAATTTTTTTAATATTTGGAAATTTTATTATACTGTATTTGCCCATAACAAATAAAATAGAAATTGTTTCAAGTCTTTGCAAATAAATTTAATACAGGGTATTAAGAACACCAGTGATGAAACTTCTGAGAAGTAAAGAAGGGCCACCTAGATAATGGAGTGATTAGTAGGAATAGGAATTTACTTGTACCCCTATGCTGGAAAGGCAAAGTTAAGGAGAGGGTTGTAAAGGTGTCCAGGGCCAGGTTAAATGATCATCAATGTCAGACCATACCAGTTCTGTCTCATTGGAGTTGGAGCCGTGGAAGTTACACAGTTGCTGCTGGAGAATCTTCACAAAGTAGAGGAAGAAAGGGAGAAATCTCATAGCTTATCCCTAAACTTCCATATACCATCAGTTGCTTCTTTTTGGCTGCGCCTGATCAGAAGTAAGCTGCCTGTATGAGTCTGCTATCATGTGATACAAAACAGATTCAAGAAGGAACAATGACTAAATTCAAGAAAAAGCAGTTCCAAACTAGTATTTTTGCTTGAATGTTGTGCAACAGTTTGTTTTCTGTATTTTTTCTAACTTTATTGAGATGTAATTGACATATAGCATTGTGTAAGTTTAAGGTGTACAACCTGTTGGTATGTTACATGTTGTGAAATGATTACCACAGCAGAGCTAGTTAACACACCTCCGTTACCTCGCATAAATACCATTTTTTTTGGTGAGAACATTTAAGATCTCTCTTAGCAACTTTAAAGTATATAATACAGTTCTGTTAACTGCAATCACCATGCTGTAGATTAGATTCCCAGAAATTCATGTGCTAACTGGATATTTTACCCTTTGGTCAACATCTCCCCATTTCCCCCAACCCCAACCCCTAGCAACAACCATTCTATTCTCTGTTTCTCTGGGTTTGGCTGTTTTAGAGTCTACAATTTAGTTATATCATACAGTATTTATTTTTCTCTCTCTGACTTATTTCACTCATCATAATGCCCCAAGGATCCATAAATGTTGTTGGAAGTGGCAGGATTTTCTTCTTTTTCGTGGCTGAATAATATTCCATCTATGTACCTACCATATCTTCTATATCCATTTATCCATGTATGGACACTTTGGTTGTTTCCATTTCTCGGCAATTGTGAATAATGCTGCAATGAACGTGCGAGTGCAGATATCTCTTTGAAATAGTGATTTCATTTCCTTTAGATATATATATACCCAAAGCAGGATTGCTAATGTATGGTAGTTTTCTTTTTAATTTTTTGAGGAGACTCCATATTGTTTACCATAGCGGCTGTACCAATTTACATTCCCACCAACAGTGCACAAGGGTTTCCTTTTCTGCATGCTTGTCAACATTTGTTACGTCTTAGTCTCTTTGAGGTGATATCTCGTTGTAGTTTTGATTTGCATTTCCCTGGTGATTAGTGATGTAGAGCATCTTTTCATGAACCTGTTGGTGATCTGGATGTCTTCATTGGAAAATTTTTTATTCAGTTCTTCTGCCCAAGTTTTAATTGAATTGTTTGAAAATCTATATCTATCTATATCTATATATCTACATATAGATATAGATATAGATATAGCCACTGTATGAGTTCCTTATATATTTTGGATATTAACACCTTATCACGTACATGATTTGAAAATATTTTCTCCCATTCTGTAGCTTGCCCTTTCATTTTGTTGATTGTTTATTTTTCTGTGTAGAAGCTTTTTAGGTTGATGTAGTTATATAACAAGTTGTATAACCAGTTGTATATAACAAGTTATATAACAAGTTGTATTTCTCTTGGTGATTTTAAGATTCCCTTGTTATCTTTAACGTTGACATTTTAATTTTAATATTTCTTGGTATGGATCTCTTTAGGTTGATCTGCTTTGGAGCTCTCTGGGCTTCCTGTATCTGGATGTCTGTTTCTTTCCCCAGGTTAGGAAAAGTTTTCAGATATTATTTCTACAAATGTTTCCTGCCCCCTTTTCTCTTCTCCTTCTGCAGTTCCTATAAGGTGAATGTTATTCCATTTGATGTGCCATAAATCCTTTAAGCTTTATTCATTATTTTCATTCTTTTTTCTTCCTTATTCTCTGATTGGATGAGTTCCTCTGACCTGTCTTTGAGTTCACCTATTCTTTCTTGTGCTTCATCTACTGTATTTCTAAGTTCAGTTATTGCATTCTCCAGTTCTGTGACTTCTATTTGGAACTTTCTTATATCTTCTATTTCTTCGTTGAAGTTCTCACTGTTTTCATCCATTTTCCTTCTGAGTTCAGTGAGCATTTTTATGACCATAACTTTGAACTCTTTATCAAGTAAATTACTTATGTTCATTTCATTAAGATTTTTTCCTGAGGTTTTATTTTGTTCTTTTTTTGGAGTATAGTCCTCCCTTTCTTCATTTTGCTTGACTCTCTGTGTTGGTTTCTATGCATTAAGTGAAATAGCCACATCTCCCAGTCTTGAAGAGCTGTGTGACAGATGAACCTTGTCATTTAACCCTGTCTACTCTTGGTTGCCTCTCAAACCTTTGTGATTGTCTAAGCAGTTTATTTTTAATAGACCTGGCACACCATCCCAGCAGTTGAGGGTGTGCCAAGACAAATGAGCAACCCAAAGTGGAGGATCTCGGGCAGCACCTAGATTTAGGTTGATAGGAAGCCAGAAAACTTGGTAACAGCTTTTAAAGAATGCAAATATATTTAGTCTTGTGAGATTGCAAGTGGAAGCCCTGCTGCGCCCCAGAAGCAAGCAATCTGAAGGTGTTCCCTGGGGAGCAGTCACAAGAAAACAGTGCTTCAGATAAGTGTACAAGCTCCATTCTGGGAGATACCAGTGAACTGTAGTAAGGCAGAGTGAGGGTGGAGAGATGGCACCCCAGCCTACCTTCCCCGAGAGCACATCCGTAGCCTCTAGATGTGTGCTGAACCTGAAGCCTGCTCTTAAGTCTTGTCCCTACTAGCAAATAGGCCTTTTTCATGTAAAGGCTGGGGCTGTGTCTCAGTCTGATGGGTAGTGGTACATCCTGGGGGTGGTATCCTGCCAAGAACTGTCTCTCCAATTGTTACAGTCCCATGGGACCCAGAAAAGAAATCCCTCCTGGCCTCCAGAGCCAGGTGATCAAGGAGCATCCCCTGAGTGGAGGCCACAAAAATGGGATCTCCTGTCTTGGAGATTCTGGCTCTCTGGAGCACATCAGAAGGAAAGTGTGAAGATGATGCTTACTGGCTGAGTGAGGCGGTGGGAAGAGTGCAAAGATGACACCATTTGAATAAAGGGAAAGAGGGAAAAGAAGAAAAGAAGAAAAAATATATATATATATAGCAAGACAGAGGAAGAGCAGGGAAGAAGGAGCCAGCTGGCTGGAGCACAAAGCTGTCACCTGCAGGAAAGGAAAAAGGGGAAAAAAGATGGCACCTTTCAGTTTTATCAAGGCAGAGAGAGAGCAGGAAGATGGCACCCGCCAGCCTCTGTCCCTGGGGAGTATTCCAGCAGGCCCCTGTTCCTCAGATTAATGCTTTAAAATTGGGAAGTGAGTCTCTTTCACCAAAAGTCAGAGTGCTTTTCAAAGGGCTGCTTCTACACTTGGCCCTGGGACAGGTGAGTCTGTGCACAGGCCCTTTAAGAGCTGTTCCTCAGTTCACCACAGCCCTGTGGGTCTCATGGGATGTGCCTTGTTGGTCTTCAAAGTCAGATGTTTTGAGGGTCTATCTCTCAGGTGCCAGCCTTAAAATTTGGAGTGCCCAATGTGGGGTCCATACCCTTCACCTCTCAGGAAGAAGCTCCAGGTTTTGAGTTCCTTCCTAATTGTGTGTCTCCACACCAAGGATGGGGTTTATGGCAAAATTGTGTCTCAGCCTTTCCTACTTGTTTTGATGTGGTTTCCCTCTGGTTTTCCTGATGTGAAGGGGTTGCTCCACCATCTTTTAGTTTTCTTCAGAGGAAATTTTTCCATATGTAGCTGTAGCTTTGGTGTGTTTGTGGGAGGAGGTGGGTTCAGGATCTTCCTATGTTGCCATCTTGAACTGGAACCTATTTACTATGTTTTAAATTTTGGTTTTCAATCGTTCAGTTTGTTACTAGTATATGGAAATATGATCAATGTTGTGTATTAATGTTTATGTATTGATTTTATATTCTGAGATCCTGCTAAAGCAAGTTATTATAATTTATTATGAGTCTACTTATACATTCCTTGGAATTTTCTATGTAGACAATTATGTCATCTGTAAAGAATGACAGTTATATTTCTTCTTTTCTAATATGTATGCCTCTTTTTTCCTTTTCTTGCTGTACTACACTAACTAGAATCTAAAGTACTAAGTTGAAAACTAAGATTAGAGTGGACATTCTAACCTTGTTTTTGAACTCAGGGAAAAGCATTCATTCTTTCACCATTTGATGTGATGTTAGAAGTAGGTTTTTTGTAGATGTTCTTTATTAGGTTGAGGTAGTGACCTTCTATTCCTAGTTTTCTGAGCATTTTTAATATAAATGGGTGTTGAATCTCGTTAAATGCCTGTTCTGTATTAATTGGTGTGACAGTATGTGTTTCTTCTTTAGACTCAATATGGTAGATTACATTGATGATTTTTTACCATTGAACAAGGCTTGCATCCCTGGAATAAATTCCACTTGGTCATAGTCTGTTATTCATGTGGATTCTGATGGTAGGTATTTTTGTGGATTTCTTCTAGTAGGGTAAATTATGGTTCCCCAAAAACGTCCGTGTTTAACCCCTCGTATGACAATATGTGAACGTTACCTTGTATGGAAAAATGGACTTTGCCGCTGTGACTAAGTAAAAAATCTTGAGATGAAGAGATTATCCTAAATTTTCTGGGTGGGCTATATATAAACACAAAGAGCTGTATAGGAGGGACACAGGGAGAGTCAGAGCTGGAGAGACCATGTGATGAGGGAAGCAGAGATTAAAGTGATGCACTTTGAAGATGGAAGAAGGGACTAATTCCAAGGAATGCAGGCAGCCTCTAGAAGACAGAAAGGGAAAGGAAACAGATTCTCCTGTAGGGCTTCAAAAGGAACAAGCCCTGAGACACCTTGACTAATATCAGACTACTAAGCTGCAAAAACTTTCTTTCACAAAGGGTCAAGGAGGGCTGGGAGCACATATGTGCTGCCCACCTGGACAGAGGGGGACCTGTGAGGCTGACCTACAGGTTCTGTGGAGGTGGAGAGACATGAGCCCCTTTCTTCTCCAAGCTCTTTGCAGGGTCCAGCAGAGAGTCAGGCCACCTGTGGAAGCCTGCGGCCCCAGTTTTGCATGCTGGTGGTGTAGGGGTCATGTTCAGGGAATCTCTGTTGTCCTAACACCTGCCTGGGTCCTGGGGAAGGAATCAGAAGTCAGAAGCAGGAGAAGAGCCTTTGGCCAGCAGGGAAGGGGGGGTGAGGCCCAGGGCAGGTCCATAAAAGATCAGAGCACCTCAGTGCTTTAGGAGGAAGGGGCTTCAGAGGTGGGCCAGCACAGGCTGTGACAGAGGCTAAGCAGACTGGGAGGGGAGGCACTTCCGGGAAACAGCAGGGGTCTACTCCCTGCCCCTCATTGTTTGCTCGTCTCACTCTAATGAGGGGGTCATTTCCCCTGCTCTGATGATTCGAAGCCTCTGCCGGCACCCACAGGACGGTGACTGAGGCCTCCACACTCCTCGGCATGGATCCCAGCTCCCACTCAGATCTGGGGCCACAGACACCTCTCCCACCCCCTGCTGCCCCTGTGAGCAAGCTGTTCTTGTGAAACGTGGTCATAGTTTGTTAGGAGGATCTGTTTTCTATGGGGATACAAACCAGTGTTGATACCAGTACACACACATGTCCAGCCATGGGTGCAAAGGGAAGGGACAGTAGTTCTGGGGTGTCTTTGCGGACCCGTAGGCCCCTAACGCCGGTCCCCACAGCCACAGCCAGATGGGTCCTCCTCCCTCAGTTGAACGAGATGCTGCTGCACAGAAATCCCACAAGTTCCACAAAGGGGCCCAACTGTCCTTTCCCTTATACACACCTTTAACGGGTGCCCCATGAATTTCCCCACACCCATTCCCCTTGTTGCATCCTCATTGGGATGAAGAGGTAGCTGCCTCCACCACTCTCCACATTGCAATAATCCCAGTGGAACTAGAGGATGCTCCCGCTACGATGAGGCAGACAGTCCTGTCCCCATGGCCAAGACTTTTCGTCTCTGGTCAGGCCACCCACACGGGAAACCCTGGATGAGCGGAGGGTCATCCCAGCGCCGTCGTCTGGCCACATCAGGAAAGCAGAGAGAAGCTCCATAATGACAAGGGCCATCTCCAGGCTCCATCCTAGAAACTGGTGAGTGTCCAGAGGGCTGAAAGGCACAAGAGCAGCTCTGCCTCCCCAGAAGGTCCAGGGATGCAGAAGACGGTACAGATGCCCCAGAAGGGCCCTAGCCAAGCAGGCGTTAGAGAAGGGGCTGATGAGGGGGTCCCTGGGGAAAGTGAGAGCTGTGCGTTCCCAGGGGCAGCCTGAGGAGTCCTTGTCTATGTGGAGGAAAGGTGTGGCCACCTGTAGACCCAGAGCTCCTGTGACCTCCCTCATCCTTCCTTCCTCTCAGGATCGCTCTCTGTGGAGCAGCTCAACACCAACAAGATGACAGTGGCCTGAGAGCATTTCCCACGAAAATGATCTTTGTTCACAATTTACATACATCATTCCAAAGGTCCTGCTCCCACCCACACCTGGCCACACCCACCTCCCCCACCTCCCTAACCCCCCACAATCCCGCTCCCCCTCCCCACCCTGGTGGTCCTGCCCCCCTCCCTTCCCCCCACATCATCCAGGATCAGCACTGGGAGGAGGAGGAGCCCCTAGGCTCCCCAGGGGGCTGCCCTGGGTTCTCGCCCTGGAGGGCCGGCCCAGCTGTTCCCTACTGGCTGCAGTGCTTCTTCCTCCTCTTCCCACGCTTCTTTGTGTCAAACGGGTCACGCTTTCTCTTTCTCAGCTGTGAGGGGCGAGCCAGCCCCAGAGCCAAGGCTGGCCTCCCAGAGACGCCGAGGCCAGCCCCGGGGATGGGCAGCTTCTCAGCAGCGGCTGGGCGTCCACACAGAGCCCGCTTCCTCGACTTGGGAGCGGCTGGTGGAGCTGGGCTGAGGCCTCTTCTCTGAGAGGAGGGGGACTGGGGAGCACTTTGGGCCCCACAACCTCCAGAGGAAGCCAGGACTGAGACATGCTCAGGACTGAGGGACATCCCGAAAGGCACCAGTATATGCTGAGAGTCTACGATGAAGACGCTTTGGAGCACCTCCTCGTTCTCACTGGACCCGTCCCTGGGCACTCAGACCTCCCGAAGAGGAGAGGCCTTTCTGAGAACAGACGCATCCCTGGATCTCAGTAGAGGGCCGGTGCGCCTTTGAGCCTGGGGAGGGGAGAGCCGTACGGGCCGGAATATAGAGAACTCCTGACGTCCTCCAGAGGGAACAAAGACTTTGGGCCTGCACAGGGCAGTGTCTGTTTGGATGAGCCTATGAAGAGCTTCAGAATCAATCTCTGGTGGGCAGGCTTCATCACTGACCCCTAGATGGGGGTCTTGGTCGTGCCTCTGGGCACCTTGGCCGGCGTCGGACTCAGAAGGACTTGAGGCCATTCCGGGTGCACTGTGACTCGGGGCTGCCCGCACACCGTCGTCCTCTTTCAAGGCCAGGAGTCGTTTCTGCACCAGCTGGTAGGAGGGAGGAGGACAGTGACGGCTCCACACACACGTGTGAGAGGAGGAGCACTGGGCAGTGGGACAATGGCCCTGGGGGGGAGGAGGGGACGGGCGACCCCAGGACTCGAATCCAAATACAGACACTGTGGCAGTCCTGCCATCCTCCTGCAACTGATTCCCAGCTTTGTGACCTTCCCTCCCCTCCCGGCTCCCTATCCTCTCCTTCCTTTCACCCTGCACTGCACCCACCCCAGAACGGGCCCTTCCCCATGCCAGGCGTCCCAGGCAGGGGAGGGATGGACAGCGCTATGTGGCCCTCCTGTTCTGGGGCCCTATCTCTCCCCTATTCACTGGGGTCCCTCCGTGCCCTGGTCTTCCTGGGTGTCCCTTGTGTCCCCTGTTCTACTGGGGATCCCTCCCTCCTCTGGCTCCCCTGGGTCATCTGGGTTCCCCGTCCCCTGGATCACCTGGGGTCCCCCTCCCGTGGGGTCCCCTGGCTCCCTGAGTGTCCCTCTCCCTCCCCTGTCTCACTTCTTCGGGGGTGAGCCCTTCCTCCTGCTCCAGCTCCTTCTCTAGGGCCAAGAGATCCAGCTGTGGGTCTGGGGAAAGCAAATCTGCCAGGAATCCAGGGTGAATGACTGCCTCCACCTAGAACAGAAAGAAGAGGCTGTGAGCATCCTTGGCCAGGAGTGGCCTGTGAGACAAGAAGGCCAGGAGGGAAAGTGAAAAGCAGAGACCCACCCCACTCTCCTCCACAAGGCGGGGATGGTCAGCGCGCGCACACACACACACACACACACACACGCAAACATGCACATACACAGTCACACGCAAAAGAGCACATATACAGAGGCACAAACACAGACACAAAGGCATACACACAGATAGACACAAACATATACACATCTGCGTAAACCTCCCCTAACACCAGGCTCAGGAACAAGGAGCTGAGCTTAAGTCCCAACGGCCTGAGCAGAACCCAGATCTTGGGTGCTGAGAGTTCCATGCCCTGGCATCTTGCAGACCCCAGTCTCCAGGCCTAGCCTACTTTGGTGACAAAGTCCTCCTGGGAACAGAGCTTGTCGATGTAGCTTAAGAGATCCGGGTCCGAGTAGGTGCCGTCCTCTTCCTGCTGCAGCTCATTTCCGTCCTCTCCCCATTCTGCATCTGAGTCGCCTGTGGCTGAGTGGACGGGCCCCACCAGTGCCTCCATGATGTCCATATATTCCCTCACAGCCTCAGGTGGAATCTCCTCGGGTGCCTTGGGCTCCGGGGGTCGCTGGGACCCGTGTGGCTTCGGGCGGGAGGGCTGGGCCCTGGGGCCGGACATCCTGGGAGCACAGGCTGCGGCAGAGCAGGAGGAAGGGAAGGAAGGTGAGGGGCTCCCGGTCCACCTCCTGACCACCGAGCGCACGCTGGTGAGGGCACTGTTGGGGGACATTGATGTGGGTGTGGGGGGGTCAGGACCACCTGAAGCTTCATGCACAGTTGGAGGGGGGAGGTAAGGGGGCATCTAAGAGAGTCACATGTAAGGAAGTGGGGAACCTCCAATTTTCCAATGGGTGTTCCCATCAAGCCCACTTCTTAGGCAGACTTTGTGTGCAGTCCTTTGACAGGGAGGCGTGAGAGAAGTTACAAAATTGACCAAGTCAATACCCCGTAGTGACAAAGGGCATCTGAGACCCCACCCCCCACCCCCCGCCTCGGTGGCTGTTTTGCTTGAAGGACCAATGCCCCTGTCTTGAAGGAAAATGATCCACATGGGAACAGTGGCCAACCCTGGGCCCCTGTTACCTGTGTGTTCAACTCCAGTGGGAACCTGGGTGGCTGGCTGAAGGCCCACTTTCGGGGCTGGGGACCCCCGAGGATCCAGCTTCGGTGGGGCTGGAGGAGGCAGGCCCTGCGCGCACTGCATCCACTGCAACTGCTGAACCTGCATCTCCTCCTCGGCCTCAAATTGCATGAACCTGGGGGGTGACGGAGGCACAGGCCACCCTGAGAAAATGGCCTGGGTTCTAGAGCCCAACAAAGGCAGCCAAGAATGAGGGATTGGGAGAGGATGTGCCTTGGGGCTGTCAAGGCCCTGTGAGGTGCTGTCCACAGCAGAGAGCTGCTCTTGGAACTGATACAAGATCTGGGACCCTTCCGGCCTCACCAGCACTGGAGAGCATTCAACAGCATAGAGCCAGGTCGCTGCACTGAACCAGGTCAACGGGACACGTGGCTGACCCAGGGGGCACCCTCCTCATGCCGCCCATCCAGAGCCACATGAAGGGCTGACAGCCGGAGGCTAGAACAGGCATGTGTTCCCCACAGGGGTCCTTGCCCAAATCCAGGACCCTGGGTTGGGACTGAGAGTTCTGGAACGTAGACCTGGAGACAGGGCTCAGGAGAGGCTGGACGATGTGGATGCTGAGCTTAGAGGACAGGCCTTCCTTTCCTCTGAGAGGTGCTTGTTTGTTTGGTTTTGTTTCTTAAACCAAGGGGATTACCGTGGAGCAAACACTGGAAGGGCCAGAGACCCCTGGGCTGATGACAGCTGGCTTCCCCAGCCTCTTGAGGGATGCCAGGGTACCCACTCAGGCCACTTTTCGTGAGGAGAGGGGGTTCCAAATCTATGTCAGTGGCCGCCAGCCAGCCACCACTAAGGAAGCAGCAGGCTGGCGGGTGGAGCTCTTCCCCCGGCCCAGCCCATATGGCCGGAGTTGGACCCCTACTGGACTCACAGCTTCACCCTGCCCCGTCCTGAGACCTTCATGTGAGGGCAAGGGTAGGTCAAACTCAGGGGAGGGCAGAGCTCGTGGTGGAGGAAGGACAGAAGACCCAAACTGTCAAGGTGAGGGAGGGGTTTCTGGAGGACTGTAGGGCCTCTGGGCTGCGGGCCCCCCGTTCCGAGCGACAGCCCTTCTCCTTTGTCCTCTCTGATGAGCACCCCCACGGCCAGACCCTGCCCTAACCCACTCGCCTCACCCTCCACGCAGCCCCTGGGCCCAGGACGCTGACTCACTTTTGCGCCATCTCGTAGTAGATCATCCGGTCAGAGTTGCTAATGTGCTGCCATTCCTGCACGGCCCTGCACAGTCCCTCCTCCAGTGTCATGGTGGGCTTCAGGCGGGCCAGGGATCGAAGCGCTGGGCTGTAAGCACTCGGGGTCAGTCTCTGTGCCCAGCCCAGCCCCCACCTGCCTGACCCCACCCACCAATGTGGACCACACATCACTCAACACAGCATGACTGAGCAACAGGAGAGTGAGAGGCAGATGTCCGGGAGAGCAGAGACAAGCCTTCCCGGCTACGGCTGTCACCACCTCACACTCCCTCGAGGATGACCATCCACTCCCAGGCTAGAGCTGGGACACTGTGCCTTGGGGAGCTCTTTTCCTCTTCAAGGCTGCCTCTTCATAATAAAAATCACCATCATCAATGAGGCATGGCATGTGCCAGGCAATCCGCTCACACTTCATAGATTAGCCCAAGGAGTCTTCTGCACGGTCCTCTGAATGAAGTGTGATTGTCCCCTTTTTACGAGGGACCGGAGGTTTAGGATGGAAATGCCTGCCAGGCTCACAACTCTAGTGGGAGAGAGCCCATGCCCTTAGGAGAGCTCTCCCATCACCCTGTTCCTAGTGGAATTCTCCACATCAACAAAGTCGAGGCGTGCATGAAGCGCTCTCCTGGGCCCCGCGCTCCTCCCCCTTCTCCGAAGTGACCCCCCCCCCCGGCCATGTACACTCAAGTGCTGTATGAAAGGAGACGGCAGCACAGGAGAGTGTGGCATCCACTCCTTGGCTCCTCAACGTACACCACGACCCTCTCTGACTGCAAGTCTTCAGGCCGTATTACCAGGAGAATCATGGAAGAGCAAGCTGGCTAGACTCACAGGGGGGTGGGGTCAGTTGAGATAAGGCACATTTCAGTCATGATGTCATGGACTGGCAGGCTCGCCCGTATGACCGACAGTGTGCCTTCTCGTGGCGTGGACATCGCCCTCACACCTCGCTTCCAGTATCCCTAGAAACCTAGCCTGCGAGTCCATCCCCAGTTCCTCTTTATCTAAGAGCTCCGATAAGCTCATGACCCCCTGAGCGTTCACTCACATGAGAAAGCAGGAAAGAGCTTCCGCATCAGGCCTCTGGGGAAGGTGTCTCCAGGCCAGTGGCTTGAGGCGCTGCCACCGTCGGAAGTTACTGTACACGCTCTGGTGGTTAGAGCAGTCCTCCTGCGAGGCATAGGGCTGGTTGGTGTCCAGGCTGCCCTCCCTGGAAGTGCCATGTGGCCATGGCCCAGAGTTCACTGGGCGAATGTTAGGGGCCATCTGGGCAGCTGGTGGTGGAGCTTGAGGAGGAAAGCCTGGGGTCCAGCCTCCCTTGCCAGCCTGAGTAACTCCAACAGCTGGAGCAGTCACAATGGTCTCCATCGCAGGGGTTGCTAAGAATATGGGTGCAGGACATGCAGCACTCCTGCTGAGGGCCCCTGGAGCGCTCCAGTTGAGGGGGCCCTGAGGAACGATAAAGGTCTGAGTCTGGGGGGCCTGCACTGGCCTCCCTTGTGACCTGACTTGTACAGTGAAGTTGCAAGCCCCAGGGGCACTGGGGCCACAGCCACCATTAGCCACCAAAGGCATCCTGGGGAAAGCTGGCAGCAGCAGGCTGCTGCCAGGAGGGAATGCGGGGGCGATGAGAGGTGGCAGGTGCTGTTCCCAGGGTGGCCAGTGCTGGGCGCCAGGAATGGGTGGAGGAAAGGACACTGCCGTGAAAGTAGACGAGGCACCGGGGTTCATGGGGACATCCGTTCCCAGCAGTGCAGATGCTGTTGAGGCAAAGGAGAGGAGTGAATGGAGGAGGAGAATGGGCAAGTGGGACTGAGGCTTTCTGCGGCCTCAGAGTGTAAATCTCCACAGATGAGAGACTCTTGGACAAGGGAAACTGCAGCGTGCAACTGTCTTCAAGTGATTTTCATGCCCTGACCTCCAGTTGAGAATTATTCCACTGGCCACGCCCATCCACCAAGCTCCCTGACCCCTGCCTGCCGAGAAGAAATTGCCTCAGCAAGCACTCACTTGGAGAGCCTCCCTAAGGCACACCCTGGCACCTAAGCCTCACAGGCTGTCTCCCAAGACCTGGAGCTGTGTGGACATCCGCTCTGTGAGAAATGGCCCTCAGCCGGCGTACTAGCAGGTGGGGCCTTCTGCAAGGTACGTTCTGGGCCCCCAAAGGCCCTTTGTGGACAGGCACTGTGTAAAATATTAGGGCCCCACCTCCTCCTCAGTCCTCCTTTTCCTGATGCTCAGTATAAATCCCCTCTTTCTTTCCTAGCCTCACAAAACAAAACAAAATGCTGGAAAATATCTCTAATGGAATCCTGATACAAACCCATGACACTGGCCCAGAAAGCACCTGCATCTCCGAACAACCCACAGCAGATACGTAACATGGGCCAGGTCCTGCCACCCCTTCCCCAGTGCCCAGAGTCACTGTCATCAGTCAGGAGTTCTGTTCCTAGGGGCTTGGCGTGGTCTGAGAAGTAGGCGCGTGTCCCTTAGATTCTGTCATTTCACAGCCAGTGATGGCTGCAGAGGATTAAACAAGGGCCAGGGAATTGTCATGTTACATTGGTCGTGGGAGTATAGACTGCCTGTGGTCCTTCCCCTTCCAGCTCCCAATAACGGAGAGACAATCTGAGATGCAGGCATAAGCCAGATGCCATGGCGATCAAGTTGTCTGAAACACATCCCTGTTCAGGAGAACAAGGTACACACCACGGTGCACCTAACTCACCAGAACAGATGTCATAGGACGTTTAATAGTAACACAGAAGATCATCTTCCTGATCCTGGGCTACACTCCTTCCCCCTTTAAAAGAGGAAGCAGCCTTCATAGACATTCCACCCGAAACAACCCCACTCCACATCTGTTCCCTGTCCATGAAGGAGTGACCTGAAATAGGAACAAACTCTTCCTCTCAAGGCAGCCTGAGGGTCCACCATGAGATACTGGCCAAGATGAAGTAGGTCTGAAGTACTGCCATTCCATAAAAGGAAGAACAATTCAGAGCAACTCAGGAACCTGAGCCCTCTCTTGGCTGAAGTTACTCGTAACGGTTGCCCATCCCCTGTTGAATCCAAGGCAACAGTTACCTGAACTGACAAGTGAGCTCTGGGCTGGGAGGAGTGGACGAGGTGTGGGCTGCGGCAGTTAGAGTAACCCCCTGCCTAGCTCTCGGAGAGGACACTTCACTGCAGGTGTGGCCACACACAGCCCCATTGAATAGTTTTCTCACCAAGACCATCTCTCCCCACGGCCCCCTGAGATACAGTATGCTCCTGTTCAAATCCCTTTGAAAGATATGGTGAGGCAAGCTTCAGGTGCCTCAGGAACACAATACAGCTCTAGGCTTTCCTCATGACCCTCCCTGTGTCACCACCAGGACATCACACACATCCTTACACACACGTTTCAAAGTGGCTTGTCTCCCTTCTAGAAAGAATCAGACTGTCTGCTGCCATCCTTTCTCCATAGCCAGGGCAATTCCTCTTGATCCACCTGCAACGACCCCTCCTCCCCAGGGCAGTCTCAGGTTTCTTCAGGCTCCCCAGTCTCCCCAGGTGAAATGTCCTTGTGCGTCCAGTGCTCTCTTCTCCCTCTACTTCAGTCCAACTAGGTGCCCACAGTTAAGTGTAACGTGTGAACCTGAAGGATGTGAGGATGGCAGGGTCTCTGAGAACACACCCCCAGCCTATAGGCTTACCTCCTATTGAAGCCATCCTGCAGGCTTGGGCACGGACTACTGCTGCCTGGTAGCCTCAATGAGAAAAGTCAAGACCAGGAGCCAGAGAGCGACCTGCTTCAGCAAACGCTCGGGATCCAAGTCAACGAGGGACACGTTTGAAAGTAAACCGGAAAATGCGGGCTGAACCGTTCTGCGGTGGGGGAGGGGCAGAGGGCACGTGGGTCGGGGTGGGGTGGCGTGCGCTGGGGGGACATTCCACGAGGGCTCTGGCAGGTAGGCAAGAACCGGAAGTTCCTTCCACCTCCCACAGTGGCAACACAATTGGCGTGTGCCTCTTTAGGCAGTTTATAAACTGTTGTTTTGATTCACGGCACCGAGGTTGAGCATGACAGTTCCTTCCTTTCACGTCTTTATCCATCAACCTAGGTTTTTTTTTTTTTTTTTTTTTTTTTTTTTTTTTTTTTGCGGTACGCGGGCCTCTCACTGTTGTGGCCTCTCCCGTTGCGGAGCACAGGCTCCGGGCGTGCAGGCTCAGCGGCCATGGCTCACGGTCCCAGCTGCTCCGCGGCATGGGGGATCTTCCCAGACCGGGACACGAACCCGTGTCCCCTGCATCGGCAGGCGGACTCTCAACCACTGCGCCACCAGGGAAGCCCTGGAGCTTTTATAATGAAGGAAAACTTAAATGATTTGCAACCAATAACTTCATACTAGAGGAATGGTGAGGCAAAATATTGTACCCAGGCACTCGAGAAAGGCAGGCTTCCTTGTTGCTTCCTCCCTTTGTTCATTCATTCAACCAATTATTTACAAGATTCTCACTCATAATTCTGATACAGTATTTGAAGGACTTTTCTCAAGGCCACTGATACAAAAATTGCACTGTGCAAAAATTAGCCAGTCCCAATTCTGCAATCACCTTTGTAATACTTCAAAATCCTACACCCCACAGACTGAGATAATCAAATTAGCCCAAATGTAACTTGGGAAGACCAGTCACAGAAGGGAGTATCTAAAAGTCCTTTGGATCATGATCTCTGACTTCCTGCACAGAAGGTGGGGGCGGGCATTGACTACTGAGAAAAAACATCTCTGGACATGCATCACAAGCCTCAGAAGACAGTTCATCTTCCACTCAATCACGAAACATTAAAGAAACGAAGAGAGACCATGTTTGTGTCTTGTGGAGTTTTCAAGTCTGCACTTGGAGGCGCTTAGTGCTGTTACATGGGAGGGGTCTTCAGAGGCATCCTGTTGAGTGAGAAATGCTCTAATCTTGCATTTGACCAGAAAGCGGATCTGATGACTGACGTCTCTTCGGGAAGTATTACAAAGTCAGGGCAGTGAGTCGATCCCGCTACTGTTTTTGTTGTTGTTTTATTGTCAACTGAAATCCTGCAAGATATTATAAAAAAGGAGGGAGGGAAAATAAAATTGTTCCCATACTACCTGTTGAAATTGGCCCAGATGGTCAACCCTTTCTCAAAATTATTTTTTAAAAAACCCCAAAACCGTACAAAGGAAACACCTGTGAACACTGAGAAAAAATATTCTAGTAGAGTAAATGCGTTGGAAAAACTCTAGGAACGGAGTCAGGAGACAGTATCTTAAGAGTGTTTCCCAGGTCTGAAATTCTTTGCTAGCATTGTTCTTTAACGGAAACTGCAGGTGTGCTAGGAAAAAGGACCTACTGTTTTTTGAAAGGCATTAACAAGAACCAAGGAACGGCAGTCCAAAGGGCATGAAAGTACTTGCCCCAATTTGAGGCCACTGTGCTTACAGCGGAGCTCTCCAGAACTCTTTGTAGCTAAGTGCATGGGTTTCACGAGTGCAGTATAAAACTCACGAGTGCACATTTCCCAAGAGCTGGTTTTAAGAAGAGACCGTCACGAAGGTTCCCAGCGAGGAGCGTCGCCAGAGAAGTTCCGCAGCTTGCCCGACCCTCCATTTCTGTCCTCTCCTGCAGAGACCTCCTAGGCCCGCGCACCCCGCGCCTGCACGCCCGCGCACGCCTGTGCACGTCCACTGGGGCGGGGCTCTCGGGCACGCGGACCGCCGTCGTCCGACAGCTCCCGGCGTCTGCTGGGGCACTTTGCTCCGGAAGACAGGAGCGCATGCGCGAGCGCGGAGGGTGGGGCCCCAATGGCTGTCCGGCGGGGGAGGGGCCTGTCATGGCGGCCTGTAGAGTCAATTCTAGGAATCCTGAGGTAAGGGGTACGGGGACTTTTCACCCCTCAGGTGTCACCGCTCTGCACTGTTGTTCACCCTGTGGGTTATTTGTGCCCTTGTCCATGTAAGGAGACTCCCCACAATGTGGACTCACGCCCCCATAGAGCTCGATTCCCTTGAGATGTTTACCCCAGGATTATCGGCACCACTGGGGAGCCGGCTGCATGAAGGGTTCAGTGATTGCGGGGCCTACAGTGGGGGCTAAATAGTGTGTGCGGGCTATCAAACAGGTGCCGTTCTAGTCTGCGCGTTGTGAAGAGTACAAAAGCTAGAGGGAAGTTCTTGCGAGTTGAAAACCCTCATCTGGTTCCGAAGGTGTAGCTCAGGTGATTGGAAAATGAGTGAAGATGGAAGGAACACACTCATCGTTTCACTAGTGTCTTCCTTCTTATCATAAAAACATCAGTCAACACTTATGTTCAAACTGCATTCTTTTGTCGGTGATGCGAGCAACTTTGCTGAATGTGGTAATAAACATGTATTTGTAGTCTGGTGTCAAATCATGATTGATTTGCAAGCATAGATGGGGTCTGTACATACTTAATTGGTTGGTGGGAATCTGATAGGTAGTCAAATGTGTGGGTTGGTTTTGTCCGTGGATATTTGTGTTTGAAGGAGGTCATGCCTGTGTTTTTGTGAGAGTGTGTAAGAGTGAGTGTTGTATTTGGAGGGTGTTGAGATGTGACGCAGGCATACTCAAGGAGTTGGTGGTAAGGTGTTTATAATTTGGTGTTTGGGGAATATGTTTACATGTGTTTTTTTCACCCATGAATTTGGGGATTTGTGTGTGTGTAATGGTGGATTTGGAAGGATTATCTGCATATGCGTAAGGGCACTGTCAGGAAAAGTAGTGGTGTATATTACTTTGGGTGTCCAGTCTGTTAATTTTGTATATTTGGGGAATGTAGGCTGATCATTTGTGTATTCAGGGCATGTTGTATGGTTATGGGGTGTTTGTGGGTGTGCATGTTCAGGAGCTGTGTATGTATATTTGGATGTGTAGAGGGCAAGTCTGTGACTATTTTATGGGGCTGGTGGATGTTGAATGTGTAGGTATGTTGTGTTTGTATGATCCTGTATTCTGCAAGATGGCAGAGTTCATTCTGCGTGAGAGGTTGGGAATGTGGGGTTATGTATACGCCAGTAGTGTGGTACTGTATGTGTATTTGGAACAAAGGGCGTATAGGGTGACATTATTGCCTGTTTGTAGTGTACTGGGTAATTGTGGTTCTATTTGGGACTTGTGGAGAGTTGTGTGTTAAATGAGTTTGTGTGTGTATTCAAGGGGCATGGCCACTTGGAGGAATATTTGCTGAGGCTGTGCATTTGTAATTTTCAGTAGGAGCTTCTTAGGCTTATGTATTTTGGGAAGTGAGTGTATCTGATAGAGAGGTAGGGTTCTATGTTTCTACAGGGAAGATGGACAATTGCATTTGTATGTATTAGAAATATGTGATACGGGTATTTGTTAGTACTTGCATATGTGTGAGCTGGCTCCTGATAGCTAGGGATAATTTGATATATGGAAGTTGTTTCATAAATGGTTTGCTGGAGATATTTCCATGTATCTTACTTGTGTATTCTAATCCGTGTGCGTGTCCATCATCAGGTGCATGCATTATCAGAGTTTGTTCATAAGGTATGGAGTTGTTAGGAGTATTCAAAGTGTATTTCTTTGGAGAACGCTAGGGTGTCTATACATGTGTTTGGAAGGAGTAAGAGGTGGTCTGTCTATATATTCAGGGTGAGGGTAGAAATGTATATATACACACACACACACCTATACAGTTTGTATGTTGGAGTAGTGGTGGGGAGCTTGTATTCTGGAGAGGTAGCATAATGTATAGTGTTTGGGAGGGGATCCATATGTTCAGGGGTTAGGAATATTTGCATGTGTGTGTCCATAGGTGTGTGAGAATTGTGTATGTATCTTAGTAAGACTGCAGAGGTTGTCGGTGTTTTTCTGTTTTGAATGTGTCTGAGCATTTGGGGTGTATACTCATGAGTAGTTTGTGGATGTGTGTATTTGTGATTTGTGAGTGTAGCAGGAGGCTTCGAGTCCTCTATGTGTCTATTTCAAAATGTAATGCCTGAAGAATTTAGTGGTGTTGCTTGTATGTGTGTTCTCAGTATTAGTGAGGTGGACTTACATGTACAGTTGACCCAAACATGGGTTTCAACCACACGGGTCCACGTATAGTGGATTTCTTTTTCAGTAACTACTACAGGACTACTACAGGATCCATGGATGCAGAGCCACTGCATGGAGGGTTGGCGCCCTAACCCCCAAGTTGTTCAAGGGTCAGCTGTATTTGATAAGTATAGATTATTTGTGCCTGTGTGTGTTTTTGAGTTCCTGGGGCTTCTGGGGTATGTATTCTGTGGGATGTGAGAGTTTAGTTTGTGTGTTTGGAAACCAGTGGGCTGTGTAGGTTATGTGTGTGTGCAGGAATCCTGCAGTATATGTATTTTAGGGCTGTGGGATTGCATATGGGTCTTTTTTTGGGTTGCACATGAGACAGTTGTGTACTTGGTGACCCTGTGTGCTTAGGTACTCAGTGTGTACATCTGGATGGCATATTGGTTGCACATGTTTGTTTTCAGGCCCATGTTGTGTGTGTATATATAGTTGTGAGAGTGGAATGTGAATATTCAGGGTGAGTAAGGTTTCATCTGTAAAAATTTAGGTAGTAAGAGGTGGTCTGTTTGTGTATTTATTCAGGGTGAGGGTGTGTGTTCAGGATATATATATATATATATATATATATATATATATATATATATATATATATACAAACACAAATGTATATGTGGTATCCTTTTGGTTATATATCTGTGGTGGGAGTTGAGAGTTCTCCTTGGGGTGTAAGTGGATTCTGTGCACATATTCACAGGAAAAGTTATGGGATGTGCTGGAACTGGTTCATACTGTCTTGGGAGAGTCAATGGTGCATATCTCTTCCCATCTGTGTGTTTAGTGATGTCAGGTGGGTAGCTTGAAATTGGTCATGCTGGGAATATTTATACCATGTAGATACCATAAGTGAAGTCTTTCCCGCCTTTCTCGGAGAGCTTTTTATCAAGCACTTAGCAGCGTACCACTGATGTGCGTGTTTGGATTGTGTATGAATGAAGCAAGAATATTTGGGCATCGGTGGGTATGTATGGGACACTCATGTGAATTGTGAGTGGGGCTTCTGGGGCTATGGGCCCTTGTATATGTGCATTGACCCTGGTAATTGTGAATCATTGCATTGCTCCTATCAGGTTGGTCTGTTCTTTAGGGCCAGAGAATCCCCATAAATGTTGTTGATTCCCAGTAGAAATCATGCAGATGGATACAGGGGTGTCTGTACCTTAGGCAGGTGGACACTCCTTCAGCATTTGTGTGGTCCTAGCGTCTGGGTCCCTAGAAGGGGGCGCCTGGCGGACAGATGGCCATGCAGAGCAGAACCTTCACAGGTGTGTTGTTGGCATGACAGGCAGCAATCAGAAAGTCATGGGGCTTCCTGGATAGGAGGTCAGGTGACCAAGGGTTCTCCCAGGAAAACCCCCTGAGAATCAGTTGGACAGCTACAGGCATTCCTGGCTCTTCTGTGGCACAGCGGACGTGCAAGGACACCCTCCACATGGGGTCCAGAGCCATGTGTCCCTGAGCCCAACTGCCCCAGGGTGGTGGGAACTGTTGCATATCAGGCTGGTCAACTGTATCACTAGGTCTCAACCAACCTGTCTCATGGAAACCTAAGTCCTCACGGATAGGCAGGACCTCTAGGGATCACTGAGCTGACAAGGACAGAGGTAGGGAGGCTTTGTCACTGAGGGAGAGTTGGGGACTGAGACCTGGAGAGCCTGGGGAGTCCCACTCTGAGGAGATACGGCTCTGATGTTCCCAAACCCTTTAGACATGTTCTCTGTTCTTTTCTGAAGGCTCAAGATGCTTCTAGCAGTGGGAAGCTTATCTCAGTTTCATGTTTCTCTGATAGGATGAACTGACCCTTTTATTCACTCTTCCACATCGAGCTGCAAACCCATCAGAGGGAACCATGTGATCGTTGTAGCCACCAGCTGACCCCACAGCCACCTTGTGCCTCCCTTGGACCCACCCAAGCATTTCTGAGCCTTCTTTATGGTGAGTCTTGTGGCCTTTTCTCCCTCATTGTGACTCCTCCTGCCAATAAAACATGCTGTGAATGTTAACAAAAGGAAACCTGCACTAGAATTGGAGTCTGGAAGGCCCGTAGAGGGAGCTCTCATGCCGTGCCACTCATCATCAATTACCCCAACAGGAAGAGGTCATTTACTGACCCCAAAGAGGAAGTGCAACCACTTTACTACCCCAGCTGGAGGAGGGAAGACTTCCTTCCTGGCCAGCAACAAGAAATAGAAAATAGAAATAGCTAATAGAAAATTCCGCAGTTTAGCCAATGAGACGCCGTTGCCACCTGAAGTTTTACTTTCCTCCAGTGAACTTCCATTTTTTCCCTTGATGATGACTTTCTTTCCTTGTCCCACCCTCCTTACTATACAAGTCTTCTGGGACTTCCCTTGTGGTCCATCAGCCAAGACTCCGCGCTTCCAGTGCACGGGTTTGATCCCTGGTCGGGGAACTAAGATTTCCACATGCCATGTGGCATGGCCAAAAAAAGAGAAAGCCTTCCATGTTGTGTAACCCGTTGGAGTATCTCCCTTTCTATCAGATGAGATACTGCCTGATTCATGAATCGTTTAATAAGGCCAATTTATTCAAAATTCAAAGTAAATCTTCCAATTTACTCAGTTAAATTTTGTTTTTTAATACATTGGGGGCATGCAGAGGTGGCCACTAACAGTTTAATATGTATCCCTCCAGAAATGTTCTGTATAAAAATATGTATGTGCACTTTTCTAAAATCCCCTCTTATGATTGCTACTGCTAACAAGATGATTTTATGATTAAATGCTTATCTTTTTAAAAAGAAAAAGGTAAATATATTGGTGGCAGTGATGGGATCTGAAGCAAATTTCTGATTAACATTTGGGACAAGGAGAAACAGGTGTGGTGCCCACAACTCCTTTGAGTTCACTGTCTTTCTTGCCATTCCTGAAGGTTGTTGGTAAGCTCCTCTTGGTTTGAGCTCCATTCTCTTTGCGTTTGTGCTCCCAATCTAACTGGCTTTCCTTTACAGGGCAGGTCAGTTTGGCTGGTAGAGGATTCTCCTTGAGGCCAAACCCCTAGCCTTTCAGATGGAAATTCCCAGGACACAGTAACATCTCTTGGTTATTGCCAGTATATTTTTGAGTGGTAAACCGTAGCCCCTAATTTTGTTCCCTGGATTCCACACTGGGCACTGCTGACAGTGTAGTCTGCACTTGCCCATCTGTTTGGAATCAGCCCCCAGTTTCCATGCTTGGAGCTGTTGGTGGTGGCTATAGTTCTCCATTTTGTTTGGAATCAGTTTGCAGTCCCCCTTCCTTGGGATTTGCCGTTTGGATCTTTTTCCTCAGTCCAAGGATCCCTGGGAATCGGTGGTGGTGCATACCAGGCCTTCTTTTGTCCAGGACATAGTAACATCTCTTTGTTACTGCAGATACATTAAGGCGCAGGTTTTTTGTGTGTTCTTTTGGGTTGACAAAGGCTAGCTAAGGAAATGAGATCCTTTATCGCCAAAGAGTTGAGAATGCCAGCTTCTGGCACACCTGCTTATTTTATATTTAAGAACTATGGTCCTGGAGGTTGTAGATATTTAGAAAGATGGAAAAATTATACTAATATTGATCTAGAATTACAGTGGTCATTGTGGGGCATGTTCCAGTTAGACAAGATTGTACATTTAAGGAAAACACTAGAGAGCAAGGGTTCACAGATTGCACAGGGAGAATGAGATGCCTGCTTTACTTGGTATGTAAAAGTTTACAGACGGTTTCAAGATTCCAAAATAGCTTCGTTGAGAGACTTAGAACAAAAAGCTAATGAAAAATTAAAGAGACAAAAGGTACCTGAAACAAAAGACCATAGGACGGATGTGACTGCAGATTTAACTCCTACTGTCCCCCCCTTTCCTTTTTCACCTGAGTACTCTTGTTTTACTCATTTTCTGTCTGAAATACTTTTCTATTCCAAAAAGAATATTTAACAATTGCCATTTAAAGTAAAACTACCTGAGATTGCAGGTGAGCCCCCTCAGGTGTCCTTTACCCCTTGGTCAAAGACTGAACTGAGAGCTGTAGTCAAAGAATTCTCTAAACCTTGGAGGAACCCCCAACATTTTTTAAAGACTTCAGAGTCACTGTCAGGGCGTATGTCCCCAAACTGCTAGATCTTTATCCACTTGTACACATGTTGGTAGGACTGGGGGAAGCCCCAGAATGGATGTGGGAAGCAAAATGACATAATCCCTAGGATGATATTCAAGATCCTCAACCTAAAAAGGCTTGCAGAATAACAACTAACCTTTTATAAGCTATTCCTAAAATCTTCCCTGCTCACACTTGGTCTATTATTAATTGGCCTAATAATGATTGATGTATTATTCACTTGTACAAACAAAAGAGGGGTGAATCTGTGGAAGACTTTAGAGCCAGTTTGGAAGCTCTCTTTTTACAGCAGTTGGTGTTCCAAGGAATAAAAAGGCCACTCAGCCTGCTTTAACTGCCCTCTTTGTAAGTGGATTATCTTCTGAGATTAGTGGATTGATAAAAGGGCAGAAAAGAGGGTGGGAGGCTATAGGCCTGACTGAACTCGTGACTATAGCTGAGCATTTTGAAAGGACCTTGGAGCAAGATCACAAACAGAAATCCACCAAGCTCATAGCCTTACAGTTACAACAGCTCTAAGGCAAGGGACACAAAATGACACCTGGGCCTCCCCCATTACAACCTCCTAGGGGTCCATGATCAATTTGATGACCCAAAGTTGATGTTTCATTTGTAATCAGTGAGGACACTGGAAAAAGAGGTGTCCTCAAAAGTCCTATGCAAACTCTTCACAATTGCTCTCATATCTGTCTCAAAGGGAGGGCCCCCCGTGACCCTCTCGCCTAGTTGGCAGAACTCCAGAGGTTCTCTGGTAAACTATTACCAGCAATGACCTTAAACAGCCCAGAGGAAAATATAATGAAAAACGGCCAAATTTTAGTTGATACTGGAGCTATGCTTTCTACTTTAAACCCCACTCTCATATTTTACTTTGAAATCTACATTAAACTCTAACCCTAACTGTAAACATAATTACCTAACCGTTCAACACCCTACCCCTAGCCCTAACCAGAGCTGTGCTTTCTACTCTAAATCCCACCCTCAAAGAACAACAGGTCCCTCTGAGTAAAGAGGATGTTTCCATAGTGGGAGTACCTAATACAGTTCAGAGAGAATTTTTTATCTCAACCAAGATTCCTTTCTGCTATGCAGTATAGCCCCAGTTAATCTACTCAGTAGAGATCTCTTTTCTAACTTCAAAGGGCCAGTACATTTTGCCTCCAGTGGAGATCTCACCTTAAAATTTCCTGATCAACGTGAACCTGATCAGTTATGTTCCTTACAATCTGTCCTGGACCTAAAAGCGGAAGTTCAACAAAAGTTCCCTAATTGGATGGAGATGCCTGCAAATTTGGGGGCTACTTCTGACAGTGTTAACACGAGAAGAATAAAAAAATGCAAACCTATAAAGATTCAGATAGGTGTAGCTAAGCCTCTCCCTAGGTTTCCTCAACAGCTATTAAAGCCTGCGGTCATACAAGGTCCCATAGCTATTGTAGAAGACCTAATTGCCCAGGAGGTAATCATTCCTGTACTCATCCCTGCAGCATGCCAATCTTGCCTGGTTGGAAACCTGGCAGGATGGCCATTTGTCCAGGACTTGGGAGCTGTTAATAAAAATAGTTTTTCCCTGTTTTCCTGTTGTTCCAAACCTAGCCACCCTTGTGTCACAAGCTTGAACTGACTTGAAATGGTTTACAGTTGGAGACCTTTGTTCACCTTTCTTCAGCATCCCGGAGACCCAACAGCCAATATCTACATGCCTTTACTTGGAACAATCAACAATATACCTGCACTTTTATGCCTCGAGGGTTCACTGGGACTCCTTCTTTTTTCCTCCCAAGTACTTCACCAAGATTTAAGTACCCTCTAGTTCCCTGAGAAATCAGCCTTTTTACCATATGGAGATAACCTCCTGCTGTACTCAGCTACTGTAAAGGTTCCATAAGGCATTCATAAAAGATTCCATTTGTTTGCTGCAACAGTTAGCTGAGAAAGAACACAAAGGAAAAATTACAATTATCCGTAGACGCTGTTCATTACCTAGGACGTAATCTAAGCACTGAAGGAATTCTGCTATCTCCAGAGAGAATTAGGCTGATACAGGAACTTCCTAGACTCACAACTAAGTGCTAGCATTGTGGATTTCTAGGTTTAGCTGGTTATTGCAAGCTCTAGGTTCCAAATTTTTCTGTTACCTCTTCCACTCTGTGAACTTATTAAAGATTTGGTTCCTGAAGCCTTTGCTTGGGAAGATAAACACAAGCAGGTTTTTATAAGGCTAAAACAAGCAGTGCAGGAGCTGCCTGCCTTAGGGTTACCCAAATGATCAGGTTCAGGTTGATCCGGAAACTTTTTTTTTTTTTTTTTTTTGCGCAGTACGCGGGCCTCTCACTGTTGTGGCCTCTCCCGTTGCGGAGCACAGGCTCCGGACACGCAGGCTCAGCGGCCATGGCTCACGGGCCCAGCCGCTCTGCGGCATGTGGGATCTTCCCGGACCGGGGCACGAACCCGTGTCCCCTGCATCGGCAGGTGAACTGTCAACCACAGCGCCACCTGGGAAGCCCGATCTGGATACTTTAAGGTGAGATCTCCACTGGAGGCAAAGTATATTAGCCCTTTTAAGTTCGAAAAGAGATCTCTACTTAATAGATTAACCTTAGGTTATTCAAAACCTTTTACTTTATTTGTGCATGAAAGGCATAATCAGGCCGCGCAGAACTGTGTGAGCATGGTGGTAAACATAGGCCTATTGCCTGTTATAGCATACAACTTGATTCAGTTGCTTTTGCCCGTCTCAGGTGTCTTAAGGTTATAGCCGCAACTGCAAATTTAGTGGAAGCCTTGGCAGATTTGACTCTAGAAAATGAAGTTTATTTGCAAACTCCACACCTTGTCCACAGTCTTCTTAACGCTGAATTGACAACATTTCTCTGCAAGTATCACTAGATTAACTTCCTGTGAAATCCTGCTTTCACCACCTCATCTTTAAACGTTACAACATTCTCAATCCTGCTACACTACTACCTCTGTCTCACAAAGGTGAGGGCCGTGACTGCCAGGTAACAGTGTCCCATGGGAATTCCCTGGTAGTCCATTGGTTAGGACTCCGAGCTACCACTGCAGGGAGCGCGGGTTGGATCTCTGGTCGAGGAACTAAGATCCCACGAGCCACATGGCGCGGCCCAAAACAAAAACAAAACAAACAAACAGAAAACAGTGTCCCGTTTTGTGACACCGTGTCCTGAGTAAAGATGTTACCAAGTCCAAGGTTGCTCTGCTTGCCGCACGACAGGCCATAAATCGGAGATGAGGTGTTGAGGCAAGGAATATGACTTTATTCAGAAAGCCAGCAGACCGAGAAGATGGCAGAGTAAAGTCTCAAAATAACCATCTTATCGGGGTTTGGGTGCCAGTTTCTTTTATAATACAGAGATGGGGAGGAGATGAGGAGGTAAAGTAAGAAGGCCAGAAGTTTTGCGAATAGCCCCTGGAATGGCCAGCCTCGGGGAGGAGATGTGTTAATTTCTTCTTAATTGTAGCCATCCACAGGTGGAAGGAGTCCATATGTTTCCCTGAACAAAGGCACTTTGGTTTAACATTCAGACAGAGGGACAGGGTTCCCCGAGGCAGGCCATTATGTACAGGTACAGACAGTATCCTTTTAGTGAACAAAAGCAGCAGAAGGCAAAGGTTACAGTAAAAGGAACAGATCCCATGTGGAGTCCGATTTGGCTCTTCCCTGTTACAATTCCCTACTGTCAATGTCCATTCCACAGTCTTGTGGATAAAAGGGGGTGACGGCCCTTCTAATTGCTTCATCAGATGGATCTTTCCGGGAGTGTCCACCATTGGTGCCAGTGTTCCAAACGTTGGGTTTTTGTTTTTTTTGTTCCTCTCTGGAAAGTGTGTCCTTTACACCTGTAGCCTTAAAAAAATATTCTCAGCCTAAAAGTTGAGAGTTACGATCTCTTTGATGGGAATTTTGAGGGCTTCAAGCCTGGGAGGCAGCATCTCAAGTTAAGGAATTCAGCGCTTTTCCATGTACAGGAAGATGCAAGAGTCTGGGCTCACTGAACTCATTCATTTGATATGTACCTCAGCTGTCCGGGGCCTGTATCCTATATCCTCACATCCTGAGTTTCGTCAGGGCTCACCGGCTCACGTTGGGGGGCTGCAGTCGCTAATGACTGATGTGTCAGGAAATATTCCATTTCTCAGATCCTCTCCTCTTGGTCAGGATTTTGACCCATATTTGGGAGACATTTCAGGATCAAATTTTGTCCCACGGCGCTGGGAGGCTCATCCCAGGTCAGGGGAGAATTCTTGATATGCCACTCCAGGTGCTAGTTTTTGGATTAGGCCCTATTGCTAATTAAAGATCTTCTGGATCCTCTATCTAATTATGATCCAGGAGACATTTTCCCTTGTTGCTTCCTCCTGTACCTAGAATCACACTATTACAATGATTTCATGTTATAAATGTGGTCTATTTCCTCAAGATGTTTAGCCATTGAAGTATTGTTGGAGGCCTGGTTCCATACTGGGTACTGTAAGAGACACCAATCTTATAGAGTAGACAGGATATAAGTAATGCAGCTAGTAACGTTAACAAAGACACAGTACAGCAGGGAGACACAAAGAGCAAACAATCTGGAAACAAAGAACAATGATCAGTATAACTACTTGTAATCCAATTGCAGTAGCGAGCGACCAGAGGTACCCTAACTGATTTAGTGAGCCATCCGCTGTTTCAGTGTACCAGCGGTGCGGACTTAGACGTGCATGGCTTAATCTTGGAGACAAGCATATGCTACTGGCAGGATCACCCAGGTAGAGAGAAAAAGATAAATGTTTCAATTCTGCTTACAAGGGTATAATTTAACAAATGACTGTAAATCATAATGAGTTTAAGGGGAGCGTTTTGCTTACACCTGGAAAACACAGATTGAAAACAGTCATTTTTCAGATAGAAACCATAAAAATTATAACCATAATTATAACCAAAATTATAACCAAAATTATAACCCTTTTACCCAGGCATGTGCAACTAATCGTTTTTGTTAACAGCTTTATGAAGCCATCAGGTTTCCCATTAGAATTCTTCAAGTTCTTACCCAGTTCACCTTTATGGTTTGAAAATCAGAAACTTGTATTTATCCAAAGGTCCTTTCTATAAACCTTCTTGAAGAGGAAGCATTTTTGCAAAGGCATCAGAGTGAAACCATGACTGTGTACAATGGTGAAAGACTTAAGAAGGCACGTGTAAATCTGATTACAGTGCAATTGAGAAAGTAACGTGGTTACTGCGGTGACATGCAACACTTTCAGCTAATAAAGAGAATTATGACTGGTAACGTTTTACCAGGACATACCAAATTTTAGGAACTCCATATAATCTGTAGAATACCTGTGTCATTTGGCATACAATAGAACCTAAGAAGATTTATTGCTTATTTGACAACACTTTCCGTGTCATTCAACATAATTAGTTAATATCTCTCTTTGGGGTGTTTCAGGGGCCCTTTGAAGCACCCCAAAGTTAGCTAGAGGTCAAAGGAACTTCATTATAATTTGAGTTGGGAAGTTTTGTCAAAAAAATAAGAAAAGGGTTTAAAACAGATAGGATGCCATGTCACTGTGAAACAATAGTTATTCACTTAGCCAAAGTAACAATAAAAGATTTCAAAAGCAAGTACAGAACAGATCTCTTAAAAGGTAGAAAAACTTAAAATCTGGTATCAAAGGCAGTCCAAAATCTTAAGAAACCTTGTCTTCTTAACAGAGAGAAAAGCGAAATTCAAGTTGTGCACCAGCTTACTTTTAAAATGTATTTATTTACCCAATTAAACTTATTTTAAACTTAGTCCTGACCACGTACAGAACTCTTTTTTTCAGGGTCCACTTTCCATAAACCTTCTGTCACTTACTTTAGCACAATTCTGACTTTCAAGTGGTCAAATATGTGGAGAGATTAATTTTAGATAGACCTTCCTAAAAGATAAGTATTTTAAAAAGTTCACCTAAAGCTCTTACCTCATTTGCATTTTCTTTCCTTAAAAGTTTCTTCACATCAAGTTATTTCCTTGCTGACAAATTTGCAACAGATATAACAAGATTTTATTTAGCTTATATTAAACCTAGGCACAATAAAAGTATTATACTTAATGTTGATGACTCTAACAGCATGTCTATATTAATTAGATCAACAAACGAACGTTAATACCAGGTCTTAATTAATACTGAATATTTCCCAGTTCACATGAACCTGAAGCTCATTTAGCTCAGTTTCTCTTGTATTTAGAATAGTTTGGTGTGTAAGTGCTTACTTTTCTTTAAGCCAATTAAATAGAGCTCATCCACAAAACAACCTCAGCAATGTTATCCAAAGACAAAGACACATACAAGGACACAAACATACAGAGACGTCATGGTTGTCATTTCAGAATTTCAGCACTGAGTCAGGTACAGCCATGTGAAGCCCATCAGTTTACAAAAAGAGGTTGGATTCAAATTAGGTTTCTGGCAGATGGAACAAATCCAACTCACTTGTCTAGATGGCTGAATTTTTACAGAAAAGACACTTAGGTTTTTTATTTATCCTTGATAAGTCAGTTTCTAAATTACTTTACCCTCTTTCAAAAAGGTGCATTTTAGAAAGATGGCAGAGATGAGAGTTCCTGAGAAGACCAGAAAGGACATTTGCATCTCAAAGATACAGGCAAGTTTTTCCTAGGATGACTTTGTTTCCCCTTTGTTTAATATTTACAAGCCTCTTAAGATGAACGGAGGGTTTGGGGAGTGGTATCTATTGGAGAGTCAATCAACTCGTTCCCCACTGTCAAAGTTCCCCGGGGCTCCTGTGGGGAAATTAGAATCGGACGCCTCAAGGCCAAGGGAGTCCCCTGGCCTCTTATAGGATGTCCGCACAAGGGAACTTGCCCTGCTGTGGATGTGGCTCCCAGTCCAAATTGGGTGGCTTGTGGAGTCTTAGATGGTGATACTAAATCAGGCTCCTGTCCCCTGGGGGTTAACACAGAAACTTCTATTTGATCCCCGTGGGTAGGGGAAACAGGAGGTGGTGAATATGATGGCGGCATGGGGGGAGGGTGGGCAGGTGGAACAACTGCGGGTGCAGCTTGCTGTTTTGCAAAACACTTCTAACTGCGAGATCCTATAAAAATTGAGTGAGCCATTTAGGGGCTACCGCCCTTGTGATCCTATATTTTGGGTCCACACCCTATTACAATAGTATACATGTCTTTCTTAGTCATAGGCTCAGGGCTATGTTACACCCATTTATCTACTATAGGCCCCACCCAAAGGGCTCTCCTTCAGGGTTGATGGAGTATTTCCCATTTTGTACACCCAAACGCAAAAGACGCAAACAAATTCTGGCATCAGTGCACACAAAACCAAGACCAAAACCAAGGAACCAGTTCCCAAATCGGTTCTGAGGGGGTGTAGTGGTGTAGAGAGCAGCCGTCTGGTGCAGAAGCCCACAGGCAGCTAGGAGGAGCTGTGTTAGTCCAAAGGGTCCGGGACACATAGTCCATTCTCAGCCCAGAAGGAGCAGCCAGGGGGAACCAGTGAGAGGGCTTGACTAATTGAGCTTTGTGCCTGCTATAAAGCTTATTGTTTAGCTCTTGGCCAGTAAACTATGGAGGGTTTGTACGTGGCTGCATAAATGGGTCTAAGAATGATGGACAAGTGTGGTATTCGTTGCCTCCAAAGTGTGGAGAGACCTAAGTAAGATGTGTTGGGCTTGCTATAGTGTGTTGGGGGGCTGAATAGTTAACAGCTGAGGTTTAGCTGCAAAAGGAATTTCCTGGCTTTTAGAGGATCAGTTAATGCCCAGAAATTTTTTTTTTTTTTTTTTTTTTTTTTTTTTGCTGTACACGGGCCTCTCACTGTTGTGGCCTCTCCCCCTGCGGAGCACAGGCTCCGGACGCACAGGCTCAGCGGCCATGGCTCACGGGCCCAGCCGCTCCGCGGCATATGGGATCCTCCCAGACCGGGGCACGAACCCGTATCCCCTGCATCGGCAGGCGGACTCTCAACCACTGCGCCACCAGGGAGGCCCTCAGAAATTTAATAGTTGTAGACAGCCCTTGAATTTTATGTGGGGCAATAAATAGCATACCTGTATGTTATAGATGGGTCACCAACCATATTAGGGCCTTGTGCACCAGTCTCCTGAGGGGCTCTGGATTAGAACCTCAGTATAGTGCCAGACGGTGCAAGGGGACCCCAGGTCTTCTCAGCAAAGACTGTGGGCAATAGCTGGGCTGTTAAGCTAGCCAGTAGGCAGACAGGTTAAAACATACTGGGTGCCTTCTGAAGTAAAAGTAGACTGCAGCTGGGACTCCTTAATAACTGGTACTGAATAGAACATAATAGCTAGATTGTCACAGCAAAGTAATTCCCTGGAGCCCTTTGGATATCCTTAATGAACTGGACAGTGTTGGAAATGGGAGCCTTAATAGTGGGGATCAGCACTTATATTTCAGTAGTTGATTATAAGTCACCACTCATTAATAGCAGGCTTTAATAGCAGCCAAATGGGGAAATTGAAAAGGAGAAATGGTGTGTTTAATGACTTCTTCTTTTCCTAAAATCTGAATTATGGGCTGCAATCCCACAGCCCCCTGTCATACATGTTATTGGGAGATATTTACTGTCTTAGGTGGCAGTCTTATGGGCTCCCAGTTTCAGCTTCCACCAGGAAGGCCAGGAATTTGGGTTTGTTCCAAATGGCATTGCAGTACATCAAGGCATCCATAGCTGTAATGGGAAAGGGTAGGGCCAAAGGGGCTACCACCACTAAAAGATTTTTAATAAAGATTGTTTCAATAGTGACATTCAATGGAAGTTGAATGCTTTCTACTCCCCTGACTACTATGCCTTGTAATCTAAAGTGTGGCCCTTGCTTATAATTGGAGGGGTTCCCAGGAGGCACTGTAATTTGAGCTCCCGTGGTCAATGAGAGCCATAAGAAAATTTGTTTATGTGTGTCCCAAGGAAAATTAGAGAAGTATATGGGCAAGTGTCCCAGAGGAGGGCCACGCTCCAGGGATCTGCCAGGTCCCTAAGGCAGAGGCGTTGACAGAGGTCAGGGTAGAGGATTCGGAGAGGTGACAGCTACCCATCACTCCAGTCTCCTGAAGAGTCTGCAGCGCCTGAGCAAAAATTTCTAACTTGTGCTTGGGCGGTCTCAAGTTGACATCATTAGGGACCCCGATCTCCAGAGCTGCCAATACAGGGAGGTCTGTTAGTCATCTCATGAAGGATGGAGCTGTGTGATGGCACCACCCCTTGGTGGAGATCAGTAAGGGTCCCAGAAGTCCCTATATCCCTTAAGGGTCCTCTGCTGGGTTCCTGGCCAATGGGGCAGCGGGGCCCATGTGCCTTTACTGGGAAGCGAGATTTGGGGCTTCCGAAAAATTATCTTTTTCATATCCAGATACAACATGGATGCAGCCCCACGCCTGTTGGACTGTATCTGCCGTTTCTTTGAATCGTAACCGCGTGGCTTTAGAATTAGGGAGAGCACCCTTCTCGCCCTTCCCTTGGACAAATGTTTTCTAGAAAAATTTGCCTTTCAACCATGGTATAGTTACATGTCTCTGTTTCTTGTTCATGCTGGTCATCTGATGTTTTGGTGCAATGGATGGTGACAGGGAGCACCTGGAATGGAGTTTCCTCTTCCTGACTCCTATGCTGCCACTTCCTGTTTAGGGTGTCCCAGTCAGCCTGGGTGGGGTCAAGGGATGATTTGCAACAGCAGCAAGAAATGCAGCAACATAGGAGGCACTTACCTCAGCGGCATTTGCCCGTTCAGGGTACCGTGATGCCCCTGGTACAGCTGCCTCTGTCATCGGTTAGGGCTGTGTGGGGAACTCTTGGATGTATGTTTAGGGCATAGGATGGTTTGGGGTAATAGTAAAGCTGTGTAGAGACTGTGTATGTGTGATCTGGGGAGAGATGAGGGGCGTGAGTGCCTTTGTGAGTGTACGGTTGGTGTAGCATGGTGTGGCTGGGTGGTGGGCTGCTTCTGGGTGTTTTGAGGCTATGTGTGCAGGCATTTGAGAAGAGGTAGGGGTGTGCATTTTAATGCTTTGTGTGTTGGATCTGTGTGTATGCAGAGTGCAGGGGTTATACACATGCTCATCCTGTAGGGTAAGAGTCCAGGGAGTGTACTTTTGATGTGGAGGAATTTGCAGAGATTGGGGTTGTCAGTGTAAATTGGGGCTGCTAGCTGTGTGTGTATAATCAGGGGATGTGACAGAGGCTGTTTATAGTATCTCAAGAGGGAGATGGGTGTATGTTTGTATTGGGGGTGTGAGGTCATGATGTGTTCTGGGGGGAGTATATAGGAGAAGGTTGGAAACATTGTGTCTCTCTAATGGTATTTTGTGTTTGTCTCAGCTTCTGAGGCATTGTACATACGTGGATGTTGACAGCTGTGTGCGGACTGTATGTGTTCTATTTGGATTTGGGGGGTTGTGTCTTCTATTAAGAAGTATGTGAGTTTGGTTTGAATATATTTGGCTCTTGTTGAAGGGTTTGTGTGTTTGCATTGAGGGGTTATATGGGGTTGGGTGGATTTTTGTGGGGTATGAGGATTTAGGTGTTTGATTACCAGGGGCCGTTGGGGGTGTGTTTTTGTATTCAAGACTGGCTGTGGTTTTATTGGAGTTTGTAGTGCATGTATATTGGAGCAGGAGGGTTCTGGGCACACAGTCAGGCATTTGCTTATAAGTAGGGAGTTTGTGTGTTTGAGGATGTTTGGAGCTCTGTGGGGCTCTGTGATGGTGGCACAGGTGACTGTGGGCAGGTGGAGTGTGTGTTGGGCTGGAAGGGAAACTCGAGGGCCTGTTGGGGACTGTGAGGCACCCATGTGAACTCCCACGTGGACTGACCTTTGTTCCTTCTGATCTTCTATGGCTTGTCCGCATCCTGATCTTCTGTGGCATCTACTCCCCTGGAGTGGTCAGCGATACTCTGCTCATTCTTAGCCAGATGAGTCAGGAAATGTCACTTCCTCTGGCAGCTGGATGTGCCTCTTGCAAGTGAGTGGTCCTGGAGTCCAGGGTGCAGGACTGGTGGACAGATGCAGAGTGAAGCTGATTCCCCCATGAGCCCTCTCCTCAGTGAGGTGGCCAGGAGGTCAGGGCTGTATCTCCAGAAGGTCAGACCTGGCCAGTCCTCTCTAGAATGTGCTGGAGCGGCCAACTCGTTGAACGCACCCTGCCAGGAGATAAACAGACCCTGAGGACAATCCCTAAGGGAGAAGTCTATACCTACCCATCTTCCACTTTCTCCTTTGGATGGCCTCTACCACAAGGTAAAAGCTAAGCCCCCTCACACGGCCTTTCTTGGCCTGGTCTTACTGAGCAGCCAGTCTCTCCCCACATCCTGGCTCACTATGGGCCCTCTGGTGATACCAGCAAGAGGGCTCCCTGCATGTCAGTTCTCACCTCCTTCCCTTGGCCCACGCTGCCCTTGCTGTTTGTCCTGCTCTTACTCTCCCAAGGCTGTTATGTTGTCACCCTGTCCAGGTGGGAAGGATCCACTGAAAATGCACATTTGAGTAATTACTGCATCACCTGAGTCTCTAGCATGTCCCAGGCACTATGACGCTTGCCAAATCCCTAAAAACCCCACAAAGCGGATATGCTATTAGTTGCACTTTGCAGGTGATGAAGCTGAGGTTCAGAGGTGAGCAACCATGACCAAGTACCCTGTATGTACCAGAATATCAATCAGACTGGTCAACGTATCCAATAAAGCCAAACATTAGTCTGATCAGTACGCCTAGATGCAAGGCTGTAAAGGCGCAAACTATGTCCCAGCACGAGAAAGAGCAGTGCCAAGTACCCCAGCAAAGAAGCAGTGTTCATATCTTGCTTTCTTAATCGAAATAACTGCACATCAACCCACAATTTCCTACTCTGTTAATAGGAGAAAAATACCAATGTGCGTTGTCCTGTAAAACTACCTTAAAAGAATATGTATGATCCCGAGTGCTTTAGTAATGACCCCAAATCACCATCATGAAGTTGGGATACTTCTTAAAACACTGCAAGTCTTACACACTGGCATATAGAATCTGTAAAGTCAGTTCTTTGGGTAATGATGGTAGATAGAAGTGGCCCAGAAGGACGGAAGACAGAAAATAGAGCAGAAACTATTTGTCCAGAGGTGACAATGGGTCATAGCCAAGGTTCAAGCATTACGAGGGAGGTGGTGAAAATAGTAATGGGCATAGAGTGTAATAAGTCAAGGATATCTAATGTAGTTGTGGCTCGCAGGCTCAAGAACGCAGGCTCAGTAGTTGTGGGGCACGGGCTTAGTTGCTCCGCGGCATGTGGGATCTTCCTGGACCAGGGCTCGAGCCTGTGTCCCCTGCATTGGCAGGCGGATTCTTAACCACTGCACCACCAGGGAAGCCCCTCATTTACTCTTAATGCTTCCCCCTGTTGAGGACAAACAGGAGGAAAAAAGAAAGGGCAGGGCTTCCTTGGTGGCGGTGGTTGAGAGTCTGCCTGCCAGTGCAGGGGACACGGGTTCGTGCTCCGGTCCGGGAGGATCCCACATGCCACCGAGCGGCTGGGCCCGTGAGCCATGGCTGCTGAGCCTGTGCGTCCAGAGCCTGTGCTCCGCAGCAGTAGAGGCCGCAACAGTGAGAGACCCACGTACCGAAAAGAAAAGAAGAAAAAAAGGCAATAGCAAGGTTCCAAATGAGCTGAGAATTGACCTTCTAAAAGGGCTCTCAATCTGGCCTCTGGTAGATGTCTGTCGGGGTTTCTGCCCAGCCTAGACCTTCCTCAGGAGAGAAGACGTTTAGGGCTTACAGTGGGCTGACTGGTGGCCCCAAAGATCTCAGGCTCTAATCCCTGGGACCTGAGAATGTTACCTTACAAGGTAAAGTTTTGCGGATATAAGGATTTTGAGTTGAGACTATCCTCGCCCTAAGTGCCATCTGTAAGTGTACTTATAAGTGAGAGACAGGAGGAAATTATATACAAAGAAGAGGCGGAGGCAGTGACCACAGAGGCAGGACTAGAGTGCTGCACCTACAAGTCAAGGGATGCCAGCAGCTTCTGTGGTTAGAGTCTTTGGAACTCCTTGGCTTTTCAGCTCCTAGGCTGTAAGATTTGAATCCGCAAATGCCCCAAGGAGAAAAGCTGCACCAAATGTCAAGCTTGCGTCTGTGTTTCCCTTCTCTCCAGAACTTGGCCCACATGTCTTGGTGTCTCTCTAACATTCAGATGCCAGAGAACAGATGTTTTCTTACTTTATCCAGGTTTTCTAAAATTTCTTTAGACTTCACCTGATCTTATGTTATTATTGAACTACCATCTCAATTACCCCTAGGAAGAAAATTTACAATGTTTAGAGAAAATGGAACCCTGGTACAGTGTTGGTAGGAATGTAAACTGGCACAGCCACTGTGGAAAACAGTATGGAGGGTTCTCAGAAAACTAAAAATAGAACTACCATATGACCTCGAAACTCAACTCCTGGGTATAAATCCGAAAAAAACAAAAACACGTGTTTTCAAAAACATGTATTTGAAAAGATACATGCACCCCAATGTTCAGAGCATCATTATTTGCAATTACCAAGATATGGAAGCAACCTAAGTGTCATCAAGAGATGAATGGATAGGGGCTTCCCTGGTGGCGCAGTGGTTGAGAGTCCGCCTGCCGATGCAGGGGACACGGGTTCGGGCCCCGGTCCGGGAAGATCCCACATGCCGCGGAGCGGCTCTGCCCGTGAGCCATGGCCACTGAGCATGCCCGTCCGAAGCCTGTGCTCCGCAATGGGAGAGGCCACAACTGTGAGAGGCCCGCGTACCGCAAAAAAACCACACAAAAACCCCAAAACAAAACTAAAAAACACCCCGTGGGTAGTCAGAGGAGAGGACCGTCATAGCTCATCCCCCTGTGCCGTGTGCCAGGCATGATCTGAGCACCTGTACACATGTTAACTTATTAAAATACTGCTAACAATCCTATCAGGTTGGGACTACCATCACCCCGCGTACAGACTGAACAAAAGGAAACAGAATATGGTGTCCTCCTTGTGTTCACAAAGCCCGTTAACTGGCAGAGGCAGGACTTGAAGGCCACAGTCCGGCTCCCGAGTCCATGCCATGCTTTACAGCCTCCAACTTCTCACGCTCATTCCTAGAGCCACCTGGGAAGGAGGAACCAGGCAACTAAAGACTGGGTTTGAATCAGACTCCACGTCTGACCAGCCGCGTGATCCCGAGCAGGGGGCCTCGCCTCTCTGAGTCTCAACCTGGCTCCCTTGCAAAATGGGCACATTAATGGGAACGTCAGCCTTCAGCAACGCTGTGACGAGTATCAGTGTAGCATGTGTGAACGGGCTTTGTAAACTCTGGAGTGTTCTGTGAGGTATAAACTACCCTCTATTCTCATTAGAGGGAATTCATTTCATAACCTGCTCCCGGCTCTTGAACTTTGCTGTGCATCCAGTCAGTGCTGGATGATCTGGAACCAACAGCTGGTCTATTTATGGCTGAAAACCCACAGGTCATAGGAAGACAGCAGCACCCGAGCCCCTGGGTGGCCACAAAGATAAGGTCTGTGTCTCGAGGACCGATGACATGGTGGTCACTGAAGGAACAGGCCCCCTCCTGCCCCTTCCACTAGTGACAACTGAAAACCTTGGTTTCCCCAACACCCCGATCCAAGATCAACCCGACTCTGCCCAATGTTGGAGAAGTACCGGCGTGTCCTGCAGGCCTGACTGGCCCCCTCTGACTGTGTGTTGCCTCCTTCCACAGATCAGTGCCCTAC